>NC_084481.1:67996003-70466836 GCF_030035675.1 Rhineura floridana
TGACACCATTGACTCATATCAAGTAAGGTACATTAGTGTTTTTAATTCAGAAACTCCCACTTCTGGGGCCTGATATGCCTCCCCAAGCACTTTTTCTGCCTCCTTGCCTCCACAAATTTTGACGATGGCAGCATTTTTTAAAAATAGATAATCCCCCCTCGTTAGCTGAGAAGAGGAGCTGTGTTCCTGTGTATGTCCCATGTCTATGTACCATATCTACTTACGTGCTCACACAGGAAACTCCAGATAGAATTATTATGAATATGCAATACTTAAGAAGAGCTGAAGGCTATTAAAGTACAAAAAATAATTTAGTCTTGCATATAGGTAGCTAATACTGCATATTCTTTATAAATTTGTCCCCTTAGTTAATTCCGGAGAAGTGTTACCTAAGTTATGCAAACCAGGAGAGTTTCAATGTCAGAACAGGCGCTGCATCCAAGACCGCTGGCGTTGTGATGGTGATGATGATTGCCTTGATGGTTCCGATGAGCATTCTGAGATTTGCTGTATGTATCTATGAAAAGTATAGCCTATGTTTTTCCAGTTTTAAAAAAAACCTGTTGTAATGAGAGTGTTAATGTCTGCAAAAGTGTAAGTGTCCAAGGGGAATGAAAATGAAGCTGCAGTAGTTAATCATTTACATATGTAGCATTCATTTTATTCTTGGTCTACATTTGTGGGGAATGCCGGGAGGACACTGCTTCATAACACTGATCATACTAATGATCCTCACACATTCTAATGTGTCTGCTTTTCTTCTTCTCATGCTACTGCCCCTTGCGCTCACTTGGTTGCTGGGCCAGGAGGCAAACTTTGCCTGCAAAACTGAAGAAAATCAATTTAAATACCCTGAACACAGAATTACTGCGCAGAAGGTTGCTAAACACTCCATTGCTTCTTGGCAATGATGTCTTGAAGGGTGTCCAAGAAAACAGACATAAGTTTGGAACAAGATGCCGTACAGCTTTTGCTGCCTTGGTATATTGTAAAGGAGACATATGGGAACAGAAACACAATCAAAAGTGTGGTGTTCCTCATGTTTCCCACTACTTTACTACTTTAAAACCATTGTAAGAGCAAGAATGCTTATGTGACTAAAGATGACAGCAGGTCAGCAATAATTTTCAGTATTAATATTTCTATGAGAATCTTAAAGTGCTTCCAAAATATTTTAGTTTATTATTTTACATATGCACTGGGTTGTGGAGTCAGTTCCCTGTGGTGCAATCCCATGCCATTGTGGATAGGACCAATCTGGTGGGTTTTTTCCACCTGATCATCACCCTTGTAGGCAGAAACATGGATGGGGACATTTGGGTGAGGAAGACTTGCACAATTGGGTCAACCACATGGCTGCTGAAAACACCCCAGGGCATAGTTTGAGGATACATGACGTAGCTAAATTTATGAAGCTAATAAAAGGTTTAGGCCTGGTCAATACCTGTATGTGAGACTGCCGTGGAGCCCCTTGTCATTCATTGGTGATCACTCGTGGCCGAGTAAGATTGTCTTCCAGGGTAAGGTCTTTAACAGTGGGTCCGTAAATGACTGTGGAGGCCAATTCTGGATCCACACAGACTCCCACAGTGAGGACGATGGAAGATGGTCACGATGAGGATTTGCTTGACGTGCCTTCTGCTTAGCTCGTTTGTCCCTTTCACCCTGTACTCGTGCTTCTTCAAAGTCCATAGCACCTTTGGTAATGGCCGACCTCCAATTGGGACGCTCATGGGCCAAGGCTTCCCAGTTCTTGATGCTTATGTTACATTTTTTTAGATTAGCTTTGAGAACATCTTTAAACCTCTTTTGCTGTCCACCGATATTCCGTTTTCCATCCTTAAGTTGGGAGTAAAGTAGCTGCTTTGGAAGACGGTGATCAGGCATTCGAACAACATGGCCGGTCCAGTGTTGATGTTAGAGGATCATTGTTTCAACACTGGTGGTCTTTGCTTCTTCCAATATGCTAACATTAGTCCACCTATCTTCCCAAGTAATTTGCAGAATTTTCTGGAGGCAGCGTTGGTGGAATCTTTCAAGAAGTTGGGAGTAGCGTTTATAGATGGTCCATGTTTCACAGGCATACAGTAAGGTTGGTAGTACAATGGCTTTGTAAATAAGTATGTTGGTCTCCCTGCGAATATCCCGATCCTCGAACACTCTACACTTCATTCGGGAGAATGCGGCACTCGCAGAGCTCAGACGATGCTGAATTTCAGCGTCGATGTCAGCTTTTACAGAGAGATGGCTGCCAAGATAAGAAAAGCGATTGACATTCTCCAGTGTCGCACCATTAAGCTGGATTGATGGTGCTACAGAGGGATGGTTCGCACTTGCTGATGAAGCACTTTGGTTTTTTTGATGTTAAGCGAGAGGCCAAGCTTTTCATATGCTTCTGCAAAGACATTTAGGATAGTTTGAAGATATTAATCTGAATGTGCAGAGACTACATTATCATCAGCATATTGAAGTTCTACGACAGAGGTTGTAATTACCTTACTTTTTGCTTTCAGCCTACTGAGATTAAAAAGCTTTCCATCTGTTCGGTATGTGATTTCCACGCCAGTGGGAAGTTTCCCCTCAAAAAGGTGTAGAATCATGGCAATGAAAATAGCAAATAAGGTCGGAACAATGACGCATTCCTGTTTGACACCTGATCCCACTTTGAATGGATCACTTTGAGAGCCATTGTTATCCAAAATTGTCGCCGTCATGTTGTCATGGAGGAGTCCCAAAATATTCATAAATTTATCAGGGCAAACAGTTTTCAGAAGGATGGTCCAGAGAGCAGTTCGATTTACAGTATCAAAGGCCTTAGTCAGATCAATAAACGCCATATACAGAGGTTGGTTTTGCTCCCTGCATTTTTCTTGAAGCTGTTGTGCAGTGAAGATCATGTCCACTGTCCCCCTGGAAGGGCGGAAACCATTTTGGGATTCAGGGAGGATGTCTTCTGAGATAGACAGGAGGTGATTTGCAAGGATCCTTGCAAGGATTTTACCTGCGATAGCTAGAAAAGGGATGCCTCGGTAGTTCCCACAATCTGTTCTATCACCCTTCTTGAAAAGAGTGATAATTATGGCATCCCTAAAGTCTTTCGGGATCTTCTCCCTCATCCAGATTTTTTCAATGAGTTTATGAAGTTGTTGTGTTAGTTCAGGCCCACCTTCTTTAAGCTTTGAGTTCCATGATGGAACAAAAACCAGGATATAAATGTACTAAAATAAATGCATTCACACATGCTCCCCCATAGGATTGCACTGAGGAGAAGTGGTTTCCATGTCTTGGGGAAAGCATGTGTGAGAGAATGGAGAGGTAGATCACAGTGTGACAATTTGTCATAGATAAAGAATGCTTAAGGAATTCCAACTTTGCATTGGGTCTAAAGTCCAGGTCGGAACAAAATTACCCACCAGTTCTCACAATTCCAAATGTTCCAGTGCATTCTCAGCTCAGGAAATGCATCAAAATATGTTTTAAAATTCATCTACAGGAATACCCCGCTGTATTCATGTAAAATTTAGATTTTTGTTTATGATTTTTTAATAGGGGAACATATGAGACAGTTACCCAAATGAGAAATAGCTTGATTTGTCTATCCCTAATTGTATGAGCTAGCTTTAATGGCCTTAGGGAAATGTTATCAGTATGACGTCCTTTTAAAAAAGGATAACAACCTATCATGGGAGCTGTCTTTGTGCTTTTCCAGGGTTAGAAGTCTCATACATGATTAAGTAATTCCTGTTTTAAAGTCCAACAGATGAAAGTTTTAACATTTTATGCTCTCTGTAAATCATACTTCTGTTCACATATTCTTGCTGTTAATTCATGTGGCTCACATTTTAAAAACAACAACCCTCAGCTGTCAGTTACTGTCTCCCTGTGAAGGGTAAACCAGCTCTCTCCTGATCATACAGAAGTATTTCCCATAAAACACATTATAATGTACATTACAACACAAGTGACAGAATACATTACACAAATACCAATTAAAAACAATTTAAACAGTTTAAAAGATTTCTTCATAATTCTAATGATATACCTACTGCTATCAGTCATTATCTGCATTGAGTGACTGAGGGTACTGAAACAATGCTCATAATTCTTGAAATGAGATTCTTCTGCTAAGACTAGATTATGCGCATGGCTCACAGGATAAGAAGAATTTAGTCCTTTGATTAACTGGCTTCTTGGCTCCTACCCATTCTCACTGTGATGTTAACAAGCGCTTGTTGTTCTTTTATGCTACTCACTGGTATGGGAGTACCAGCTCTTTTTTTCTTCTGCCCATTGCAGCCATTTTGTTCTGGCAGCCATGGCACTGTAATCAAGATTATAAGTATCAGCGCCTTATTTTTAGCCCCAAAAAACACTGTTAACAAGTATTTGATAAGTACAAGCACTGCACAGATTCCCCCCCTTTTTACAGTGATCATTTTCTTCTGTTGAGTATAACAATTCAAGTTTTACTGTTGATTGTTGGCACAGTATAAAAGCTTTATAACCAAATCTGTAGCTTTTAATCAGTTTTAGATCTTGATTAATTTCATGCTTAGTAGAAGGTACAATTTTAAGTGTTACATATTTTTCAGTCCAGTAAAGGTTTCCTTTCATCATTTTAGATAATTGCTGTAGGTAGTTTTTATGACCTCAGATGCTGACTTTCATTTTATGCTGCTGTATTTCCTAGGTCTAGGACCACTACCATTTCTTGTCTATATTTATTTCATGGCCAGCTAGTAGAAGCTTTGTTTGCACAAAATCATAGTAATAGGCTTACAAATACTACGCCCCCCAAATCATTCTTTTGAATTATTAAAAATGTGAGAATTCAAAATGAAGCCCATGGATGGCATAATTACTAACACAGGACATGATCCAATCATAAATTAAGCACTTCAAGATCCCTTTGATTTTAAGCACGAGAGATGCTCTGAGAAATAATTGGTCCTTGTTTTACATACACAGAAAAGTGATTGGATGTGATGGCATGTAAATAAACAGGATTACAAAACCTATTATGACATCTCACCCTGTGTTCATATAGTAATGCATCAATTAGTTTCCACATTGTGTAATGCAGGCCCTTGTCCTAAGTTCAAAAGCTTTTCTGCAGATGATCAGCTCAGACCTCTGGCAAGAGTGATCTGTCTCTTCTCCTCCAGCTTGCTGGGTGGGGAGGAAAATGGAAAGGAAAAGGAGAAAAGGAGATGACAGTAAGAGAGAAAAGGTGCAGCTCTGTCCACTGTTAGCTCTGGCCCCACTTACTATTATCAATAGAATGGTGTACCCAAGGAGAAGTTGCCCTTGACAGAAAAGCAGGTTGTCCACCCCAATGTAATGCTTGAACAAGCCATATAAATATGCTGAGATGCAACAGGGAAGTGTCCTTACTTTGAAACTGTCATGGATATATATAAAAAATGAAGGTCAGATCTTTCTAAAGCACCATTTCTATTACTACTACTACAATAACAATAATAACAATACACAGTCTGGGCATAATATATGGAATGTATAGTAAAAATCCATTTGGCATAAAGTGCAGATTTAGATCAAAGACAGCAAAAGTAATTAAAATTTGCTATTACTTAAAATGTTATTTTTTGTTGGCTTTATTATACAGCCACGAGAGTGGCTGTATACTATAGCCAGTGGGGATTTTTCACATTCCGCAATGTTAAATTGAAGATAGCCCCATGCCATTCTGATGCTTCCCATAAGCTCATTTCAAAACAAAACCTTACATAACTTATAGTCCTGAACTCAGAAACGCTTGCTTAACAACCCTGTCAATTTTCATGGCGATACACAAAACAGTCAGAGAGAATAGACAGTTCAAAGTGTAAAAAGAGAGAGAAAAACCTCAGAGCCCTTTTGGACTTTTTTCTCTGAGAGTTATAATCTGTTGAAATTCATTAAAAATCAGCCATGTTCACAGAGTACCTGTAATCCTAATACTGACGTTGCCCCATACTCTGACCTTCATCTGCTGCAGTTTAAAAGTTTAAAAAATGCCTGGCTGATTTTTAATTAATTTAATAAATTTTGGCTGGGACCCAATGATAGAGCAGAGCATGCTCAGTAAGAACCAACTGTCAGAGTTCTAAAAGCCTCACAGCTGCTTGGCTTGGCTAATCGGGGCCACACCCACACCAGACTTTGATTTCATGTGGGATAGTCATGGCTTCTCTCAAAGAATCCTGGGAAGTGTAGTTTGTGAAGGGTGCTAAGAGACTCCTATTCCCCTGAGAGAATGGTTTAACAGTCAGCCACTCTGATTGAAGGTCTGTGAGGGGAACAACTCTCAGCACCCTTCACTAACTAGACTTCCCAGGATTCTTTGAGAGAAGCCATGACTGTCCAAAGTGAAATAAAGGCCTGGTGTGGATGTGGCCAGGGAAAGCTTTGGTTTAAATTGGTAGGAGGCTACATGTGTCTGCTGTAGAATAAAAAGGTGGGGCAAAGCCTGAAAAAGAATGATTCTGTTTACAATGTTTTCCTTTTGGAAAGGAAAGGGGCTTCCCTTCTGCCCAGTGCCCACCCACCCAATCTCCTCCCCTCCCACTCCCTGCTCCTTCCCTGGGTCAGTGTTGGACTACGACCTGGGAGACCAGGGTTCGAATCCCCACACAGCCATGAAGCTGACTGGGTGACCTTGGGCCAGTCGCTGCCTCTTAGCCTCAGAGGAAGACAATGGTGAAATCACCTCTGAATACCGTTTACCATGAAAACCCTATTCAAAGGGTTGCAATAGGTGGGGATTGACTTGAAGGCAGTCCATTTTCATTTTCAAACATGATTGCATAGAAATAGATCCCACTGAACTCAAAAAATATGCAAATGATCAAACCCACACTCCCTTCTCCTTCCTCCTATCCCCTCCTCTTGCCCCTTCCCTCCCCCTTCCTTTGCCCCTCACTCCTCATCCCCTTCCAATCCCCTCTTTCTCCTTCCCCTTCCCCTTCCTCCCCTTCCTCCTCCCCATGGTCAGTTTTACCTATCTTAAACATGATTGCATGGAAGTAAATACCATTGAACTCTATAAGCATGCAAATGATCAAACCTGCCCTCCCCTCCACCTTCCTTTGCCCCCCTCCAATACGCTCCTTCCCACTCCCACTCCTCCTCCCCCATGGTCAGTATTTCCTATCCTAACCAAGATTGCATAGGAGTAAATCCCATTGAAAATAAGCATGCAAATGATCAGACCTGCTTTCCCCCTCTCCTCTCCCTTCCTCCTCCACTGCCCACTCAAGCCCTCCCTCCCTCCCCCCCGGTCAGTTTTACCTATCCTAAGCATGATTGCACGGGAGTAAATCGCACTGAATTTAATAAACATGCAAATAATCAAACCTGTCCTTCTCCTCCCCTCCCCATCCTGCCTGCTCCCCTCCCAGTCCTCCCCTCTGCATTTCCTCCCCTCCCTCCTCCTCCTCCTCCCCTCCCTCCTCCTCCTCCTCCCCTCCCTCCTCCTCCTCCTCCCCTCCCCATCCTCTGTGGTCAGTTTCACCTATCCTAAGCATGATTGCAGGGGAGTAAATCCCATTGAACTCAATAAGCATGCAAATGATCCATCCATTCCCAGCAAACTTGGACATGATCCCATTTCTTACCTCCCGGATTAAAAAGCAGGGAAATTCACTAATAGGCAAAAAACCTTGCGGTTTAAGAACATACCTATAGCCCACAGATATTCTATCAAACTTTAAAAAGCAGGGAAATTGGGCAGCTATAGTGAATGCACCAGGGGAGCAGGAGACCTGAACTCCTCTCTGAGATATTGGACTGCCCTACAAAGTTGTCAAAATGCAAACACCATTTGGGTTGGTCTTTCACAGTCCAATCCACTTGCTGTGTAGCTTGGAAGAATTTGGTAAAATGTGCCTCTGAGCATATGGTGAGTGGTGGCAACACCTGCAATCAGCCCAAAGAATAGAAAGAAGACATGTGCTGTGCTGATCTTGTTTTAGCAGGGAGGAAGCAACATTATTAAGACAGTTGATATAGTTCGGATGGTCACTTTGAATATGTCTGATTTCCTTTGCAATTTTAGTGAAGTTTCCTATAGGAAATCATTTTCTTTTATTTCTATTTCTGTGAATATGTGAAGTACAGCAACTCTTTGCAAAATTTATACTAAAAAAACTCCAAACATAATTGTGGAATAATGGCACTGACTTCTGCAGAATAATCTCCAGCGGACCTCAGGAGTGTCTCAATTTGCACAAGATAAAACAATGGGAGGTGAAATATATTCTAGCAAAATGCTAGGTGTGCTCTATGTTTTTAATTGACTGTGCCCACCTTGCCTTAAATAAAGTGGTTTAAACATAGCAGGCTGAAAATATGCATCCTCTTTTTTCCAACAGCTAGAGTCATTGCTGAAGTAGCAACATATTGGAATCAGTCTGATTTTTCATCAAACTGCAGGTCCAAATTCACTGTTGATGCACCCAAAATAGAAATAGAACATAACCTCCAATTTGAAACACAAAAGGCTGTCTTCACCATCATATGACACTGACCAATAAAAAGGCTTTGAAATTAATAAAAATAAATTTGACACAGATTTCTGGGACGAATAATGAGGGAAATAAAATTTTCTAGTGTAGATTCTCTGTAGAAACATTAATAACAGAGGAAAGAAGCAAAGTAAGAAGAACACCAGCAAACATACAAAAATATAATTATCTTTGGAGATGGCAAGTGTTGCCACCACTCACCATATGCTCAGAGGCACATTTTACCAAATTCTTCCAAGCTACACAGGAAGTGGATTGGACTGTGAAAGACCAACCCAAATGGTGTTTGCATTTTGACAACTTTGTAGGGCAGTCCAATATCTCAGAGAGGAGTTCAGTTCTCCTGCTCCCCTGGTGCATTCACTATAGCTGCCCAATTTCCCTGCTTTTTAAAGTTTGATAGAATATCTGTGGGCTATAGGTATGTTCTTAAACCGCAAGGTTTTTTGCCTATTAGTGAATACATACCAAAATGACTTCAAAAGAATGTAGCTATAATATAATATAGACAAAAGCATTAAAATTGAGTTAATGATTCTGCCTCCGGATCTTGTATAACGGTAGGGTGGTATTAAGACAGCTCCCTGTTTATTGAGTTATGGAGGCTTAATCTTTCACTGTGAAACATTTTGCCTTTACGAACTGGCTTGACATCCTTCAGCTTTCATAGTTCTTGTTCTGAGCTGTAAGATCCCTTATGAAGTGTTTTATTGGTTGATATGCATTGTCCCAACCACATTCATTTTATATGTATGCATAGATGATTATTGTGACAACATGTAGTAATACGTTACAGCATTATAAAATATGTATTAAATATGGGAGACTGTATTGAATGGACATTTTAAGCAACATTTCATGCTCATTAAGTTTACAGTGTAATGTTTTGTAACCACAGCTGATTAGAGAACTTCATGGTAAGCTTGCTGATTAGCATTTTTGTATTACAGCAGTGCTATTAATAGCAATTTTAGAAGTCTATTCAGTGCTAAGTAGACAGTATATTTTCCTTCCCCACCAAAATAAATCAACAGCTAACATGTAAAATACTATTTCTCCAAATAGCAGTTTTCCTGAGAACATTAAAAAAATGAGAAGTAAATAAATAACACTGTTTCAGGTTTTGCAATATGGGTAGATTGTTAACTAACTTTCACATCTAAAAGAACCGCAATTATTTTCTTTAAGCTGAAATAGTACTGAACTGCATGTCACTCCAAAAAAATGGAAATAATCTCAGATCCTGCCATTTCATTGCTCAGATCCAAACCCTTACAGCTACTCTTGAGATAGTTCTGCTAAGTCAAAAAGAGTGTGCAAAATTTAGCAATGTAGAGCAGCAGCCATTAATTACTTTTCGGTTCTGAGGAAAGTTGAGGTATAAAGGCCACCAGAAAACCATACATTCCAGTTCTGATACTGAATTTAAGTCCTTTCTGGTACCCATTCCTGGTAAAGCACTATTCCAATTTTTGTTCTGATTGTGTTTAGAAATATCTATAAAAAGAAAAGTTGGGCTTCTTTAAATGCAAATGTTTAATATTCTGATATAATGTTTGCCAGTATCCAGGTCAACAAAATGGGGTGGAATGGGGAAAATCTTAGTTATTCTGGTGTCTTTCCAAATACATTTTGCTAATAATGACTGACTTCCATCAATACCCTGACAGCAATTGGGGGGGGGGAATGCTGCTTGAAAATGCTGTCAATTATCCATTCATTATCGTAGGTTCAGGCAGCAATATATTGCGATATATAGCAAATTTAGATGGTTCACAAGCCCCCACCAATACGTGTACTGTCTCTAATCTGTAAAGGAAGGCACAGTTTTATCTTTGATATTTAATATATGCATGATTATGGAACACAAATTAAGGGGTGACAGCTAATGGTGGCTGCCTGCCAGCAGAATGGGCCTCTGTAATTGCAACGGGACTTGCCGTTCCTCTTCTCTCCCTGGTAATTTCCTGTGCACCTCCAAAATCTGCTCTGGATGATTGGGGGTCTCTCCATAACAGGTTTGTCAAGGGTGTAAGGGGTGGAGAAGAAGGGGAAGGCCCACTGCACTAGCAGAAGTCTGCCTGCACAATATTGGATGTCTCCTTAAAAGTCTCTTTGAACTCAATGGGACTTAGTTCTGAGTAGACATGTATAGGGTTGTACTCTTTTTTCATTGAATTCAATTCAATACAAATCATATTTTCAGTGGTTCAGTAATAATGTGCCTGGATACATACTTAAGATAAAGTGTAGTATTTCTTTCTCCCAGTTAATCACAGCTGCCCTGACAATCAATTTAAATGCTATAATAACCGTTGCATCCCCAAGAAGTGGCTTTGCGATGGAACAAATGATTGTGGGAGTGGTGAAGATGAATCAAATGAAACTTGTACAGGTAAAAAGAAAAATAATATTTTTTTCTGAGACTAAAGGTGCAATCCTCCTGGTGTTTAAGCTGAGCTGAGGGGAGTCAGGATGTGGCATATATCAAACAGAGGAAGGAGGATTTTGGTGTAGCCAGGGTGCACTGGCAGAAATCTCCCACCCAGGCGCAGGCACAGTGCAGCAGGTGAAGTCCGCCACCAGCCAGTGCAGCTGAAATTTGCCCAGCACAGCCAATGACAGCATAAGGCCCCCAAAAGAGGCATTTCAGGGCTGTTTGGGCGGCAGAATTGAGGGAGGAGGACTTACACTACACCCTGGCCCCATTTGGCTTCATTTTGCAGCCCCCAGTTCCAGCAGATGCTACCCCAGGGGAAAGGGTGGCAGAAGGAAACATGCATTTCATTTTCTTCCGCCAAGCCCTGCCAGCACAGCAACTGTATTCCCCTTGCTGGGGCTCCTGAACTGCAATAGGATGTGGCAGCACCTTATGCCACCACACCTTTTCCCTGCCAGTTCCACTCCCATTTGTCTCTTCCATGTTGGATTCCTCTGTAAGTTTTATCTTAATCTTGCATTGAATACATGTTCAGGTCTCTAAATTGCACTGAACTAAACTGTACTGATGATCAGATTACTGCAAATTTAAATGTATTGAAATTTTAATGTTGGTAGGTTTGGAATACAGATGATATTTTACTTAATCTTTCCTAGCTCTACTTTCCAGAGTGATTTAGCACTTAAACTATCCATATTGCTTGACGTAACTGTCAGTGCATTACACTTTTGGCATGTAAAGAACATCAAAATGTTTATCATGTCAGTTCTACATACAAATGCTTCTGCTTCTGCTCGATAGCTGACAATTACATTAGATGGAAAAGATTGGGAATGAATAGTCTCCATGCTATTTATTTTTTAATTTATAAGATTTCTCTCCCACCCTTCCTCTAAGATCATGTGTATAGGGTGCTCCCCACCCCCTCTGATCCTCATAACTGAGTGAGTCTTTGAACTGGGGTTGTCTTAGTTGTATTCTGAAACTTTAACCACTGCATCACACACTGTATTTTATCCCATAAATACCGTTGCAATATGATGAGACAAAATATATGTTGTGATTGTTTATTTTATTTATTTATTAAATTTATATACCGCCCGACTAGCGATAGCTCTCTGGGCGGTGAACATAAAATAGTATAAAAATACAATGAATAACAAAATAATATTAAAATACAATCAACAATACAATAAACATTATTAAAATTAGATCAATGTAACTTAAAATGCTTCAGAGAATAGGAAGGTTTTGACCTGGCGCCGGAAGGAAAGCAGAGTCGGCGCCAGGCGTACTTCCTCAGGGAGACTGTTCCATAGTTCGGGGGCCACCACTGAGAAGGCCCTAGATCTTGTCATCACCCTCCGGGCCTCCCTGTGAGTTGGAACCCGGAGGAGGGCCTTCGTAGCAGAACGTAGTGCACGGGCCGGTTCATATCGGAAGAGGCGTTCCGCAAGGTATTGTGGTCCCGCACCGTATAAGGCTTTATAGGTTAATACCAACACTTTGAATCTAGCCCGGAAACATATTGGTCTCTTACAATTATTTTATGTCTCATTATCTTTTGTCTTCCCAAGGCTGTATCAGGAATATGACATATTTCCAAGAAGTTTTTTTTAAAAAATATGCTTCATAAGCAACTAACTGTTACAAAATTGCACTGAAATTAGATTTCATTTTTTTCACTTTAATTCTGATGGTGATTTTTGATAGTTTGCTAAAATAAGTATGCATTAGAAACTCATTGAATCCATTAATCTGTAATGGTATCATATCAGAAGTAAATTTGTAATGGAACTATACAGTGCATGAAATTAATATATAATAAGCATGTATGATTCAATTAGCCTATATTTGAACTCCATTCTTTATTATTTTGTCTCATGTCAATTTGTCTCTCAAGCAAGAACATGTCAAGCTGACCAGTTTTCTTGTGGGAACAGACGTTGTATTCCAAGTTCATGGCTATGTGATCGGGAGGATGACTGTGGTGATGAATCAGATGAAAAGGTATCTTGTGGTAAGTTAATTAAATGTTCTTTCTGGAAATAAGATGGATAAGGCTTCCTATTTGTTGTCCAAGATTTCCATTTCATTAAAAAGGATCCGATTCAGAAAATGGCTCCTTTTGTCATCTCAGAAGCTTCCCATGCTTCCTGCATAAATTGTATTTATATAGATATTTACATATTAATCGTATGACAGACTGGTACCATATTACATGATATGTTGCTATGCACCATTTCATGGAGGTTTATATAAAGACTTGTATCACATTAAAGAGGGTAAATTTTCCTGTGTTTTATCTTGCTGTAACCCTAATAGTTGCTCCGATCCTCATCCTGGCCATTCTTGCTGCCCTTCTGCTTTATTATCTGACAGTCCAATCCTATGCATCAGTGGGACTTGCTACCTAGTAAGGGTCCATAGAATTTCAATCTGATGTCTTTTTATATGTTTGCCTTTTTATGTGACAAATTGCCAGCATTGTATATTGGCAAAATGGCAGGGGTGGCTTTTAAGGTTGGACAGTTGAAACTGCATCTTATTAACCCCCCCCAAACCAGACCTCACCTCCTGTCCCCCTCAACATATAATTATCAATCATGACAATCAGACACTAACTCAGCTTCCATTTCCAATCTCTCTCTCTCTCGGCCATTCACAACCAAGCCTGCACACATGAGCATCTAGTCAGTTGCTGTGTGCTGCTAGATCCCACAGCTGTCTGAGGTGAAGAAAGCCTTTAGCAATTCCTATGGATGATAGCAGAGTAGAGCATCCATAGCCAACCATCAAAGAGGCACACACTCCCGCCACCTCCAGGAGGAGGCCTCTCTCCTCTCTCAGTGGGCCAAAAACAATGTGGATTCGATATCAGCAGAATTCCTCAAGGGGGAGGACAATGACCAAGCAGACTGGCTCAGTCGAAAGAAATTGGATCACGGAGAATGGATGCTTCACCCAGACGCCTTCCAACAGATAGTGACATGATTCGGCAGGGTTCAAGTGGACCTGTTTGCCACCAACCACAACAGATAGGTGAGGAGGTTCTTCTCCAGGTACATGATGGCAGGAGCAGAGGGAATAGATGCCTTGGCATCCCCCTGGCCTCCAGGCAGACTGCATGCCTTTCCTCCACTCCCGATTATTCCCAAGGTAATACACAAGATCTGAACCAAAAAAGCATCTGTTCTGGTAGCTCCCTGGTGGCTAAGACGTCCGTGGTTTCCGGATCTCCTCGCCCTGGTGGTGGAACCCCCATGGAAAATTCCCCTAAGGGAGGACCTGCTCTCTCAAGGGCAGCTTCTTCATCCAGATCTGGGGTGGTTAGCACTTTGTGTATGGAATTTGAGCAGAATCGCCTCTTGAAGAAAGACATCCCTCCCCAAGCACTGGAAACCATGATGGCCTCTAGACGTCCCTCCACAATCAGAATATATGAGGGCACATGGAAGACCTTCTCATCCTGGTCACAGAAGAAAGGAATTATTCCACGGAAAGTGGGAATCATCGAGCTACACGCTTTGCTGCAAGATGGCTTATCTATGGGCCTCAGACCAAACACCCTGAGGCTCCAGACTTCGGCATTATCATCCATGCTTTCCAGATCCCCAGACAATCCACTTGGTTCTCATCCTTTTATCAAGCGTTTCCTTATGGGGCAACCTTATCAGTGCCACCTACAGTTCACCGCTACCCTACCTGGGATCTGCACAAAGTGTTAATGGCCCTTGAAAAACCTCAATTTGAGCCTTTAAGTCAAATTCCTCTTCGTCTACTATCCTTTAAGGCATTGTTTCTTGTGGCCATTACTTCGGCCCTTAGGGTGTCTGAGCTGAATGCCCTGTCTGTGCATAAAAGTTTGTGCATGTTTCATAAGAATAGACTAGTCCTCCACACAGTCATTTCCTTTTGTCCCAAGGTCCTGTCCACCTTCCACTGCCAACAGGAACTCGTACTGGTGTCCTTCTGTCCAAATCCAGTTCATCCCACGGAGAAGGCATGGCACTCACATGATGTGAGGAGAGCCCTTAAAATATATATTTCTAAGACTAAGTCATTTAGGAAAACAGATAAATTTGTTTGTGTCTTTTCACCCAGCATCTCTGGGGAACAAGGTTTCCACTTCCACATTAGCTAGATGGATCAAAGTGTGTATCTCCTTGGCATATGCCTTGCTAAGACTGGCCTGGCCAGCTGGCATAGTGGCTCACTCCACGAGAGCGGCGGCCACATCAGCAGCGTTTTCATGCAATGCTCCTCTAACAGAGATATGTAGGGCAGCTACATGGGCCACTCCTAGTACGTTCATTAAACATTACAAGATAGACGCATATGCATCAGCTGAGACAGCTTTTGGGAGGAGAGTGCTACAGCACATCCTCTCAGACCACTACAGTTTTGCAGCCCAGCGTTATTCCCACCCTACATGGGTCAGCTTTGGTATGCCCCACCTGATATCATCTTTTACATGCACAGGAGAAGAGACATTTGGTCTTACCGGGAAATCGGTCTTCTCTGTGCATGTCAAAAGATGATATCAGGGCCACTCCCTAGGAGGGCTAGGCTGTCATGGCAAGCACAAAGAGGCCTTTAGCAGAGAGTGTATGAGTACTGTTGTCTATGTCTGTAGTGTGTTGTTCCTATTCTTTTCCTCATTTATTGGCTTCTCATGGAGAAACTGAAACAAGAACAGGACCGGATCAGGAAGGGCCTGCAAAAAAATTCAACAGTGCTCTTTTCCCTTCAACCGCTAGGTGGAGCTAGCTACCCACCTGATATCATCTTTTGACATGCACAGAGAAGACCGATTTCACAGTAAGACCAAATGTCTCTTTTCTGGAGAAGGACAGGGAAAGTGTGACCATGTTGTTCTTATTTGATCTGTCAGCGGCTTTTGATACTACTGACTGTGGTATCCTTCTGAGCTGACTTAGTGAGATGGGTATTGGAGGCACTGTTTTACAGTGGTTCCAATCCTACTTCCAGGGTCATTTTCAAAGAATAGCATTGGGTAATTGTCTTTCAGCCTCCTGCCAGTTGTGCTGTGGGGTGCTCCAGGGTACCATCTTATCCCTGATGCTGTTTAACATCTATATGAAGCCCATGGAAGTGGTCATCAGGAGATTTGGGGTGAGGTATCATCAGTACACTGATGATACCCAGCTCTGTTTCTCTGTAACATCTGAATTGGGAGAAGCCGTGCAAGCCCTGCACCTGTGCCTGGACTTGGTAGTGGGCTGGATGCGGGCAAATCAACTGAGTCTGAATCCTAGCAAGACGGAGGTGCTGTGGGTTGTTGGTTCTTGAGTTTGGATAATTGGTAGTTGTCTGCTTTGAATGGGGTTGTACTCCCTCTGAAACAGTAGGTTCATAGTCTGGGGGTGTTCCTGGATCCATCCTTGTCATTACAGGCCCAGGTGACCTCAGTGGCTAGGAGTGCCTTTTACCAGCTTCGGCTGGGGAGACAACTGAGGCGTTTTCTGGACCGGGATAGCCTGACCACTGTTGTCCATGCACTCCAGGCTGGATTACTCTAATGTGCTCTATGTGGGGCTACCCTTGAGGTTGGTCCAGAAGCTGCGCTGGTGCAAAATGTGGCAGCACAACTGCTTACTGGGGTAGGGTATCTCTAACATGTCATCCCGCTGTTGAAAGAATTGCACTGGCCACTGATTAGTTACTGGGCCAAGTTCAAGGTTCTGGTTTTGGTGTACAAAGCCCTATACAGCTTGGGACCAGGATACCTGAAAGATCGTCTTATTCCTTATATACCCATTCAATCACTGTACTCTGTAGGTGAGGGCTTCCTTAAATATTAGACAGGTGCCATCTCTGTTATCTTTTTGGTGCCTACTGAAGACCTTCCTCTTTCATCAAGACTTTTGAGTAGAGACCTTATCCTAGTCTGTGACTGTGTTGGAATTGCTTTTTAAGATGTCTTTAAAGCTTTTTTAAAAAGATGTCTTTAAAGATGTTTCATTTTAAGAAGGTTTTATAGGTGTTTTATTTTAATATGTTTTAGAATGTTTTTAGTGTTTTGTTGGCACCCTGGGCTCCTGGGAGGAAGGTTGGGATATACATTTAATTAATAAATAAATAAGATTCAACCCCTAATTTGTACTGATAAAACCTGGGCAGTGATTCATAGAGGCAGTGAAAAATAAAATAAACTGATATACGGAAAAGTAAAATAGCAAATCTTTTTTTAAAAAGGCTTTAAATATGTTTTATGTTCTGACATCAATTCTAAAGAGGGCATGAACTCATGTTGTAGTTGTTCTTCAGGCTCTTCTATAGGTCACTGTGCCATTTAAGGAAGCCAGGTGGGATCTTTCCTATCTATGCCTCTAGAATTCCTCTGCTGAGAAGTCCACTTGGCACTGTCACTGCTGTCATTTAAGATGTGCTTTTGGGTGACTCCTAAGCCCTTTTAGCATTCTGGAGCTCTAGCTTGGACTACTATAGTTTGGGGTTGGGCTCTACCCTTCGTTAGCCCTTCTGTGTTTACTATACTACCAGTCAAAATTACGTAGCTTTTCACAAACTTTGGTTTACCTGCTTTTACAAAATACAAATACAGGCTTAGCAAGCATAGCTGAAGCTCAGTAGGTTTTGTGCATTGCCTGCAAGCTTGAATCCTTAAGGCTATAATCTTATACAGGCATACCCTGCTTTAACATACGCAATGGGACCGGAGCATGTATGTAAAGTGAAAATGTACTTAAAGTGAAGCAATTATCTATGCGTGTACTGCACTGCAATCGCCACTAGATGACAGCGGCATCATGCCATAAGCATCCGTTACTGTGAAGCGCTTACATTAAAGTGGGGTATGGTGGAGTATGGAGCATGTACGTTATAGTGAGGCGACTTTAAGCGGGGTATGCCTGTATACACTTACCTGGAAGCAGGCCCAAGCCAAGATGTTTTGCTACCTGAGGCAGAATAGGAAATGATGCCTCCTGCCAAATTTATGGTACTTAGCACCCAAGGCTGTTCTTTTTGTATCTGTGAGACAAAAATAATCGCACAGACCCATTTCCCTGGAAATAAAAATACAACATAATAATAATAAATAAATAACTCACAATTTGTTGTGAGCAATTTGCACCCCAAATTAGCTGCTTGAGGTAGCTGCTTCATTCTGCTTAATGATAGGCTCAGCCCTAACTCTGACAGTAAGTCTCGTTGAGTCTAGAACAGGGTGGGTAACCTTGGACTCCCAGGACTTCCCTTGGCCACACCCTCTCTCCTGGCCACATCCCTTTCTCCATGCCACAACTCACTAGCCCTGCTCCGCGCTCTCTTCAAGTGCTTTTGGCTGGCTGAAGTGTGTCCTTGACTGAAAAGTGTACTTGGACTGCGATAATTAATCCTGTTTGTTTGGAGGGAGATGTAGAGATGTATGTGCATGTAGAAAATTCTGATTTGGGTGGGTCAGCCTGCTATGCAGAACGTAAGAGTCACACCCATTGTTCTGCCCACTTCTGCCTCTGGCTCGACCCACTTTGGTTCTACCCCCGCCTTCCAGTACTATTCAGCCCCTGAAAGATGGCTAGGAGGGATCGCTGTCTAGAAGGACTTGTTTCTGAATAAACATGTATAGGATTTGCACTATAAAACAGTTAACAGGTAATCTGTGACACCCGCTCCTTTTGAGTTCTGCTTTCTCTGAGTTGTTTCCAAACTGGTTGCTGGATTTGTTGTTTTCACCCTCCCTTCTATACTTCCCCCCCTTTAACAAAATTCATTAAAAAGTGTTCACATGCTTTCTTAGCAGTGGTGCAAATGATGCTGCTGTATAAGTAATGTCTAATAATATTTTGTGTACCTAATAACTCTGCCACAAAAGCTTGAGGTGTTTTATCCAAGTACTGTAAAATAATGTTTGTTTTTTTTAAAAATCCTGCTGTGTCAGCATATAGCAGGCAGGATAGCAGTATATTATATCCCCACTATTATTACATGTAAAGTCACACTTTCACTCCTTTTGCAAGATGTCTATAAACCTCACTGCAAAATACATAAATGGTATTTCTTGGAATCTAAATTCTGTAAAGGTGCTATATAGGAGGGGCTGTCGCTCAGTGGTATAGCACATGCTTTGCATGCAGAAGGTCAAGGTGAGACTGGGAGAAACATCTGCCAGTCAGAGTAGGTAGTAATAATAATAATAATAAAATTTTATTTCTAGGCCGCCTATCTGGCCGCGCCAGCGGCCACTCTAGGCAGCGTACAAAATCAAGTAAAATACAGCATATAAATATACATAGAAACCAAAAATCTAATATAAAATTAAACTAAAACCACCCACAGCTATAGCAGATAAAATTAGGCTACCCCAGGGGTCTTATAGGCCTGCCTGAATAGCCAGGTTTTCAAGGCTTGGCGAAAACTTGGCAGGGAGGGGACATGGCGAAGATCAGAAGGCAGAGAGTTCCAGAGGGTGGGGGCGACAATTGAAAATGCCCTCTCTCTGGTCCGCACCAGCCTAGCTGTTTTAACTGGTGGGACCGAGAGAAGGTCTTGAGTGGCTGATCTCGTCAGGCGGCATATTTGTTGATGCTGGAGGCGCTCCTTTAGATAAACTGGGCCGAGACCGTATAGGGCTTTAAAGGTTAATACCAACACCTTGAATTGGGCCCGGTAGACAACTGGTAACCAGTGTAGATCTTCTAGCACCGGAGTGATGTGATCACGGCAATGGCTGTTCTGAATCAGACGCGCCGCCGCGTTCTGTACCAGCTGTAATTTCCGGACCGTTTTCAAGGGTAACCCAACGTAGAGCGCATTACAGTAGTCTAAGCGAGAGGAGACCAGGGCATGCACCACCCATGGGAGAAGATGGACAGGAAGGTAGGGTTGCAGCCTCTGTATTAGATGTAATTGATACTAAGCTGCCCGGCTCGCTGCCAAGACCTGAGCCTCCATGGACAGCTGGGAGTCAAGGATGACCCCAAGGCTGCGGACCTGGTCCTTCAGGGGCAATTTTACCCCATTCAGCACCAGGTCTATGTCTCCCAACCTTCTCCTGTCTCCCACGAGTAGCACCTCGGTCTTGTCAGGGTTTAGCTTCAGCCTATTTCCTCCCATCCATTCACTTACTGACTTCAGGCACTTGGAAATGGTCTCCACAGCCAACTGTGGTGAGGACTTAAACGAGAGATAGAGCTGGGTGTCATCCGCATATTGGTGGCACCGCAGCCCAAATCTCCTGATGATGGCTCCCAGCGGCTTTACATAGATGTTGAATAGCATGGGGGAGAGGATAGAACCCTGTGACACACCACAATTGAGAGGCCAAGGGTCTGAAACCTCATCCCCCAATGCCACCTGTTGATGTCTGTCTGAGAGATAGGAACGGAACCACCGTAAAACAGTGCCCCCTATTCCCATTCCCTTCAGACGATCTAGAAGGATACCGTGGTCGGCGGTATCAAAAGCCGCTGAGAGATCCAGGAGGACGAGGAATTTATGTTCTCCCTTATCCAACGCCCTCCTTAAATCATCTACCAGAGTGACCAAGGCTGTTTCAGTTCCATGTCCAGTCCTGAAGCCCGACTGGAATGGATCCAACTAATCTGCTTCATCCAAGTGTGTCTGTAACTGTTCGGCCACCACTCGCTCGATCACCTTGCCCAAGAATGGTAGATTGGAGACTGGGCGAAAGTTGTTCAGCTCTTGGGGATCCAAGGAGGACTTTTTCAGAATGGGTTTTATTACTGCCTCCTTGAGGGCTGATGGTACTGCACCTTCTTCTAAGGAAGCATTCACCACTGCCTTGATCCCTTCGCTCAGTTTCTCTTTACAACCCAAGATGAGCCATGTGGGGCAAGGCGCAAGCAAACAAGTGGTCAGCCTCACAGTAGAGAGCACCTTGTCCACTTCCTCAGAGGGAAGAGGCTGAAACCGATCCCACCCGACCTGAGTGGAACTGGCTGACTCTGGCACACTTCCTGTATCCACGGTATGCGGAATCGTGCTCTTCAGGCGCTCAATTTTATCAGCAAAGTGTTTGGCAAATATGTCACAGGAGGCTTTAGAATGTTCCATGGGTTCCTGTGCAACTGGACCGACCAGGCTACGGACCACTTGGAACAACCTCCTGGGACAACACTCTGCGGACGCAATAGAGGCAGCAAAGAAATCCCTCTTTGTTGCCTTTGTTGCCACTTGGTAGGCTGCTATTGCTGCTCTAACCAGTGTTCGATCGTCTTCAGAGCAAGATTTCTGCCACCGGCGCTCTAGTCGTCTCACCTCCCTTCTCAGACCCCGCAACCGTGGTGTGTACGGGTGCTGTCTGAGTTCTATTCAGGGGGAGAGGACGTTTCGGAGCCACCCGGTCTATTGCCCCGGTGATCTCCCTATTCCACTCCCTCACCAGGGTTTCGACCGGGTGACCTTCAGACAACTCCAAATCTCCCAGCGCATTCAGGAATCCCTTAGGCTTCATCAGGTGTCTGGGGCGGACCATTCTAATAGGTCCCTGTCCCCTGCAGAGGGTGTGTGGCATTGAGAGATCTATATTTACCAGATAGTGATCTGACCATGACACGGGGTTAGCAGCAACAGCCCCCATTTTCAGAGCACTTCCTCCCCCTCCCGAGACAAACACAAGGTCAAGAGCATGACCGGCTACATGGGTGGGCTCCATATTACTAAGGTGCAGTTCCCAGGAAGTCATGGTTTCCACGAAATCCCGAGGAGCTCCTGTGAGAGCTGCCTCGGCATGCAGGTTAAAATCCCCCAAAACCAGTAGGCTGGGGGAAAGGACCCGCACACCAGAGATAACCTCAAGCACCTCGGTCAGGGAGTCTGCCGTGCAGCGGGGTGGGCGGTACACAAGCAGAATCCCTAAACTGCCCTTTGGGCCCAACCTCCAGTACATGCAGTCAACAAACTTGGTCTCGTGGAGAGGGGGTCTGGCAAAAATCAAAGACTCCCGATAAATAACTGCCACTCCCCCTCCCCGCCTACCAACCCTCGGCTGCTGCACGTACCAGAACCCGGCTGGACACATGGCCTCAAGCACCAGGGCTGAGGCCTCATCCAGCCAAGTTTCCGTGATGCACATCAGGTCTGCGTTCTCATCCACGATCATATCATGGATGAGTGTTGTTTTCTGTACCACAGACCTGGCATTACACAACAGCAGTCGAAGGTTGGATGGAGTTGTACATCCCCCAGTTATCTTCTGGCTGTGAACAGGCCCGGAACAGGGAATGGATATAATGCATCTATCCCTCGTTCCCCTAAACTGGCATGGCCTGCCACCTG
Source organism: Rhineura floridana (assembly GCF_030035675.1). Classification (NCBI taxonomy): domain Eukaryota; kingdom Metazoa; phylum Chordata; class Lepidosauria; order Squamata; family Rhineuridae; genus Rhineura; species Rhineura floridana. Next base: position 68,018,252 of record NC_084481.1, read on the forward strand.
CACCTTTCCAGCATCTGCCGCCTAGCCTCTTAATATCGTGGCCTCCCACCCTCCCCACCATAGCCGTCTCCGCCCTGCACATAACCCCCTCCGTGCCTGTCGCCCAGGCAGGCCCCCCTACCCCCAGTTAGGTCCAGATCAGATTATTCGCATCTGTCTTGCTGCAAATTGCCAAATGGCTCCGTCGCCTTAGTGGGGTCGAGATGTTACATCGTCCTCTCCTCTCGTAAGCCCTGTTTGTCCAGAGCAATCCCGAACAGTTGGAGCAGCCGCCGGAGGGCGCGCCAAGTCGTACCGCCGGCACCGCGACCCCTCTTCTCCTATCTCCCACACACAACCGCAGACTGACAAAGACGGCCGTATGGGGCACGCCGCGGCCCGTCACCACCACGGCCCCAGCCAGCCAGCTCCCACATCCAGACGAAGGTATGCTCCCGTCTAGTACTGAACTAGATGGACCACTAGTTTGATTTGGTATAAGGCAGCTTTCTATGTTCCTATGTACATAATTGGGAGAAGGTCAGTGTTTGAAAACAATATGCCCTGGTATGATCTTTCTTAGCATACTGCTGGAGAAGTGTGCATGTTTAATGGCTTCTAGGGATGTAGTGCACCATATGTTTTTGTCCCCTGTGCTATCAAATGGACAGTTTATATTTCCTAGTCTGTAGCTGTATGCATTCTGAAAGCTACATCTTTACCATTCTGCTGAGTTACAGTGGTGGAATTTAACATTACTGCTGACTTCTTGTCTAAAGATAGTTTAATGATCTCTTACATATGCAACGTTGTAAGCTTCTACTACTGCTGATGGTCTCCATGTTTTCTTCTATTCACAAATTAATGAGCCAACTAATTGCCCATCAAGTAGCCATCTGCCCGCAGGTTTATTGTCTGAATGACATCATTGTGTTTCCATCCCTCAGCACACACATACACACTGAAATGATTAGGCTTGCTGAGGTTTGTCATTATTATTATAATTATAATTCTGAATTGAAAAGGCTTGCTGAATTATTTTTATTTTGTGATTTTGTGCTAAATTATTTTTAAGGACTTTGTGATGGTAAAATTGAACACACTAACATACTTCATGGATTTGTTGTGTGATGCTGAGAAAGTAACATGTGGAAAGTTTACACCAACTTGATTATTAGCAGCAGTGCCCTGGCCAACTGTTTTTTGTTGTTGTTTTGCTTTTATGATTTTCCTAAATACACTCTTCAATGTTTGGATTGTACTGTGTTCCTCTGATCTGGTTCTTAGGGTATGAACAAGTTCCACACACATCTGACTGTCAATCAGTGACACACTCACTAATTCTTAAGCATCCAGCAGCCTCCACACATCATTCACAACATCCCCATGAGGTAGCATGACACCTTTCAGTTTTTCAACCATCACAAGGTTACGTGTTGAGCTTTATGGCTGCATGTGCATTTATGCTAACATAGCATAGTCTTTACTAAACACTGGTTATGGTTCAAAAGCATACTCTGATTTGGATTTTGTTAAATCCAATATACATTATCTAGAAGTAATTATTCCTGAAAATCAGATTTTTCCCTGTTGTGAACAGTCAAGGAATGTGAAGAGGATCTATAGAATAAAATAATAATAATTTAGGCTCAAATACTGTGTAGACTTCCCTGTGAGTAAGTCCAATTGAACTCTGGGGATTACTTCTGAGTAAACATGTACAGGGCTGCAGACTGTCTCCCAGCCTAACCTTCCTTACAGGATTGTTGTGAGCATAACATGGGGGCAAAGGAAACCCATGTGTGGTCGCCTGCTGGGACAGGATTGCCTGAGTGGCGTGTGCAGGCTGGGTGCAGTCTGTACAGGGTACAGTACTAGCAGGGCCGGCTCCAGGCATGCGGGGGCCTTGGACATCAGCTTGCCCTGGCCCCCGGGGGGGTGGGTGAGCACGTGCACGTATGCACGTGTGCATGGCCCCCACAGCCTCCCTACCTGTCTAGTCTTTACCATTGCCCTTAATGAAGATGGCGGTCGCGGTTTCCCTAAGGGGAATGAAGCCTCCGCCACCATCTTTGTTGATGGCACACGTATGTGCTACGCGTGCACATCTCTGCCATCAACTAAGATGGTGGCAGCGGCTTCAGTACCTTAGGGAAGCTGCGGCCACCATCTTCATTAAGGACAATGCTAAAAAGCCGGCTGACAGGTAAGTGGGGGGCGTGGGGGTGCAGATCGTGGAAGGGGAGCGGAGGGCCCCTCAGGGGCTCCTGTAGCTCGGGGGCCCTTGGGCCAGTGCCCAACCTGGCCGCCCTTTATAACTGGCCCTGAGTATTACCACCTTCAAGTCTAGCAAATCTATTATGGCATAAGCTGTCTTGGGCTAGAGTCTGCTTCACCAGATGCATCGTTCTTGGTGATCCATGAAAGCTTATGCAATAATACATTTGCTAGCCTTTAAAGTGTTAATGGGCTATTGTTTTATTTCTGCTGTAAGCCATGGCTTGTTGGCTATACCTTTGACTGAAACAGTACTAGAGTAATGTACCCATTGTATACCATGCAATGACCCTGTAGTAGAGAGGAACTTTAAATTAGGCCTCCAGGTCTTCTTGGAGGCTGTTTTGTTTTCTCAGTGTTAAAGGCAAGTTCTTGCCAGTTGGCATACTGAGGAAGAAAATGTGCAAGCAATATTCTACACAAAGCATGACACAGTAAGAGGTTTAACTTGAGCAGGGGAAGATATGATTAAGAATTATGAGCCTCAGAAATCAATGGCATGAGCATGAACAGAGTGCACTTGCCTCCCCAATAAAGAACCTCTGTATTGAATAGGATGATTCTACAACAGCCTGAAATATAAACTTTTCATCGCCAGTCAGCCACATGCTACATAGAATTATTGCTATTCTTTTACCAAAATGCCAAGGGAAGGGAAGGAAAATGGAAGCAAGTGGCTCTATGACCACACACGGCCAAGAATATTTAGCAAAATGCCACCCATCCACTACTTTGCCATCCACAAATACACAAATAGTGTGGAGAATTTGGGGGAAGAGCATTTTCACTCAGCCCTAAGATAGATCAATCAATAGATGATTTTCCTTATACTGAAGTCACTACAGTAACTAATCCAATAACTCTTTTATTTTCTGTCTGCGTTGGTGAAGGGTCATACTGGTATTCTGCCATTTCATGTTAGGCTTTTATCTTTACAGAATTTCCAACTTGTGACCCACTAGCTCATTTTATATGCAGAAATGGAGTATGCATTAGTAGCAAATGGCAGTGTGATGCAGGTAAGAACTAACAATTTAGTGTCTTGACAGTATGCGTACAGAGACATTTAAACCTAATTTGAGTTTATAATTCATAATGTAAAGAATGAAACAACTGAATTGGCTTTTAACATCATTGTGATATACCAAGAACCCGATTGCTATAGGACATGAGTATCCAGTTATTTGAATAATTATTGAAACATCTCTATTTAGTTAAATAATATCACAAAATTACCAGTCCGTCTCTTTGCATTCTAAGGAAGTGATCATTCCCTCTATAGAAGACAGAGATGCCTTGGGAAGGGACGCAGAGGTCCTTACTCTGGAAATTTTATCAAATTGTTAATGTCTCAAGCTTTATATATGCTTCTCATCTTGATTCACTTGGGCTTTATTTCAACACCTTCTAAAGTGGAAATCCTCTATATGCTGAGAGGCAGCAAACGTGCATGACTGCTTGACACATACACAATGGTACACACATACGCCTATATTCTCAATCAATCTGTTCATATCTTATGATAAGGGGAAAGGTTATGTGAATCAAGTGCATACATATACGTATAGGTGTACTATCTATAGCATACATTGCATTGTATGAATGTGGAGTTGTTGCTCCACTTCACATACACAATTATTAGCTTGGTGAGTGTGTATTAAGTCTGATTTCAAAAGGAGAAAAGAATATAAATTAAACCTTTGTTAAACTGAATCAACTATTAGTGTAAACCCATCCTAAATTCGATTTTCTGCTTATAGCTCACAATAATACTTAAGGCAAGAGTAAAAATATTTATACATTTTTTACAGATGATGACTGTGGTGATGGCAGCGATGAACTGAACTGTGCTCATTCATGCTTTGACAATCAGTTCAGCTGTTCCAATGGCAGGTGTATTCCAGGTCACTGGGCTTGTGATGGTGACAATGACTGTGGAGACTTCAGTGATGAAAACACATCAAATTGCACCAAGGAAGGTTAGTGTTACATACTTTTCTTGCCATTTCAAAGGATGAGACTCATAGGATTGTGCTTTTACATGGAATCAGTGTGACTTGCTTCTAAATTTGTGACCTGGGTCCAATTGATTATATAGGAAGCTGCCTTGTAATGATCTGTCGAGCTCACTTTTGACCACTCTGACTGGCAGCAGCTCTCCAGGGTTTCAGGCTGGGGACATTCCTAGCCCAAACGCGAGATGCCAGGGGTTGAACCTGGGACTTTCTCCAGGCAAAGCAGATGCTCTACGACTGAGCCAAGACATTCTTTGTGTTCAAAGAAAGCAAACCAAACAAAATGGAATATCTACATCTAGCAAGCACGTGCATGGCTTTTCTTGTTGTATTTTCACCATGTGCAACAACATAGAATGTATGTCAGCATTATCAACTCTGAAGGCACTAGCAGCTCAATCATGTTTTGGAGAAGGTAGGAATGCTGAATCATGTCCCTCCTTCTTTTCTTTCTCCCTTTTCAAATAGAACAGTGCCAGCCATTTATTTGGCATGCTTGTTTCGTTACTCAAAGTAGTATGTGTGGTGTTTAGGATAAAGAACTTTAAAATGGGGCCAGCATAAATGTATAGAAATAAGAGGCATACATAACTCAGATAATCTGAAGGATTGTAGACAAATGTTAGTACATGTTATGTATTTCCATTACCAAAAAGTCAAAAAATGTCATCTACCATGTGATAAGCATAGGAACATTTTCATTCTAATCATGCTTTTACACAAAATCAGTATTGTGTATAGAGTGTTTCAAAAGTCTTGCGCAGAATTTTGACTCTCTTGTTAAATATGAAAGCAAATGATAGAAAATTACACGAAAATTGTCTGTGAATTACTTTCATTTACCTATAACAAAGTATAAGAATGAAAGGACAAATTCACATCCAAAAAAGTTCATCAGGTTTAAGATGTTAAATCATAATAATTATAGATGCTTGCCAAGAATTAGTATATAATTAGTGCTGCCCTGCTCTGTGTTGTGCTTCTTGGCTCTGTCTTTGATCATTTCTAGATTTTAGGTGGACAACTAAAACATTCTGCAATGGTTATTTTTATTCTAATATTTTAAATGGTTGTTAATTTTTTGTGCTGTCTTTAAAATGACAGCACTCAGTTTTCATTGTATTGAGGTGTATGTTTATAGTAGTAAACTGCCTTAGGGACCCTTTTAAGGACTGAAAGGCGGTATAGAAATACTTCAATAAATAAAAGAAGTATGTTTCATTTAAGATGAAAGGTAAAATCCATTCAAAGAATACAGCTTGTTTGAGGAAGTGAATTTAGATGTTCAGTCTGTGCTGACATTTTCTATCTGCATTGATGGAAAGTGCCTATGGTAACATGACACATATGTGCACAAGCAGCCTGGATGCTGGAACAAGTCATCAGTCCAAAAAACCCTGATATTGGGGTCTTTGTATTGATCTCGATTCTACATTTTTGCTGCTTGCTACAAATATTTTTATTAAATTTATTTATTTTATTTATTTCTCATATTTATATCCCACCTTTCTTCTAAGGAGGTCAAGATGATGCACACAGTTCTTCACTTCCCATTTAATCTCACAACAACTCTGTGAGGTAGATTAGGCTGAGAGACAATGACTAGCCCAAGGTCATCCAGTGAACTTCATGACTAAGTGGGAATTCAGACCCTGGTCTCCCAAGTCATAGTTATCTGCTCAAATGGAGTTCAAATGATGAAATTAAACCTAAGCATTTTTTACTATGATTGTTTGTATCATATAACTATTATATTAATATATCTAAACATTGGCAGAAAATCTATCAATACCAATTACAAAATGTATGTTTCTGCAAAGAATGCTTTGTAACGGCTGTTATAATGTTTATGACTTTTTGCAGGTTTCCATTTATATGGAAAGGAAGGTTAAAATGTTTTAAATAGCATACATACATACATACATACATACATAAAAAAGCACTAATTGTCTTGAAATTATAGTGTGAGAAATGTATACTAACCAGCAGTGAATAGTGTGATGGGGTGCTGCCGCTCACCTGGCCTCTGGTTGGTCACATTGCTACTGCTTACCAGGAGGTAGAGGGGGAGGAGTGAGGTCAATATGCTGCAAATGCACTGGCAGAGTCAATCTGGGCTCCCACAGGTCTGTTTGCATCATGATACCTTCACCACTGCCTTGTCCCCCCTCTACCACTACCTCCTAGTAAGCAGCAGTGATGCAACCAACTGGACATCAGGTAAGTGCTGATGCCCCACCGTGCTGTCCACCACTGGTACAATGACCCCACAGCAAAGTCCTTTTGTATAATACATCATATCCCCATTCCAGCTGAAAACATCTTCTGTTAGAACTGTATCCAACAAAGTAAAAAACGGACCTGCTGAAATCAATGGATGTGACTAACTTAAATTATTTTTTTTGGTGGGTCTACTGTGAGTATGGCTTAGTTGAATACAACCTTTAGATTAGGGCCCAGATGTATAACCAATGATTTTTAATAGCTTATTGTAATATAAATTTATTTTTTATTTATTATTCAATTTATATACCGCCCTTAGCGAAATAGCTCTCAGGGCGGTGAACAAACAAAATAAAATACAATATATCATAATAAAAATACAAAAACATATACAAACAAACAACGAAAAGCACAGCAAAAACAAAATAAATACTACAAAAATTAAAATACAGATTAAAAGATTAAAAAAGTTAAGAAGATTAAAATGCCTGGGAGCATAAAAAGGTCTTTAGCTGGCGCCGAAAAGATGGAAGTGTAGGCGCCAGGCGTACCTCTTCGGGGAGGCTGTTCCACAACTCAGGGGCCACCACAGAAAAGGCCCTAGATCTCGTAACCACCCTCCGGGCTTCCCGATGGGTTGGTACCCGGAGAAGGGCCTTAGATTCTGAACGAAGTGAACGGGTAGGTTCATAGCGAGAGAGGCGTTCCACAAGGTATTGAGGTCCCACGCCGTGTAAGGCTTTATAGGTCAAAACCAGCACCTTGAATCTCGCCCGGAAGCAAATAGGAAGCCAGTGCAGATGCGCCAGGACAGGTGTTATATGCGAAGACCGACTGGTCCTCGTCAATAATCTGGCAGCTGCGTTCTGCACCAGCTGAAGCTTCCGAACTGTCTTCAAGGGCAGCCCTACGTAGAGCGCATTACAGTAATCCAATCTTGAAGTTACCAGAGCGTGGACAACGGAGGCGAGGTCGTCCCTGTCCAGATAGGGGCGTAGTTGGGCTACCAGACGAAGATGGTAAAACGCATTCCGTGCCACCGAGGCCACTTGGGCCTCGAGAGACAAGGAAGAGTCGAGAAGAACCCCCAAACTACGTACCTGTTCTTTCAGGGGGAGTGTAACCCCATCCAGAACAGGGTAAGCATCCACCATCTGAGCAGGGAAGGCGTTCACCAACAATGTCTCGGTCTTGTCTGGATTGAGTCTCAGTTTATTAGCTCTCATCCAGTCCATTATCGCGGTCAGGCAACGGTTCAGCACATCAACAGACTCACCTGAGGAAGATGAAAAGGAGAAATAGAGCTGCGTGTCATCAGCGTACTGATGGCAACGCACTCCAAAACTCCTGATGAGCGCACCCAGCGGCTGCATGTAGATGTTGAAAAGCATGGGGGACAAGACCGATCCCTGGGGGACTCCACAATGGAGAGTCCATGGTGTCGAGTGATGTTCCCCAAGCACTACCTTCTGGTGACGATCCGCGAAGTAGGAGCGGAACCACTGCCAAGCAGTGCCCCCGACACCCAACTCCACGAGTCTCCCCAGAAGGATACCATGGTCGATGGTATCAAACGCCGCTGAGAGATCAAGGAGAATCAACAGAGTCACACTCCCCCTGTCCCTCTCCCGAAAAAGGTCATCATACAGGGCGACCAAGGCTGTTTCGGTGCCAAAACCGGGCCTGAAACCGGATTGAAACGGATCTAGATAATCGGTTTCATCCAAGAGCGCCTGGAGTTGGCTGGCAACCACCCGCTCCAAAACCTTGCCCAAAAAAGGGACATTCGCCACCAGTCTATAGTTATTCAGATTATCTGGGTCCAAGGAGGGTTTCTTTAAAAGAGGTCTCACTACTGCCTCCTTGAGGCTACCAGGGACTACTCCCTCCCTCAAGGAGGCGTTAACCACTTCCTTGGCCCAACCGGTGGTCCCAGCCCTGCTAGCTTTCACTAGCCAAGATGGGCAAGGATCCAGAACAGACGTGGTTGCCCGAACCATTCCAAGCACCTTGTCCACTTCCTCGAGCTGCACCAACTGAAACTCATCCAATAAAGAAGGACAAGGCCGTGCTCCGGACACTTCAATGGATTCATCTGTCACAACATCAGAGTCAAGGTCCCTGCGGATACATGCAATCTTATCTTGAAAGTGTCCAGCAATTTCGTTGCAGCGGGTCTCAGATGTTTCCATAGTATCGTGGGGGCCAGAGTGTAAGAGCCCTCGCACGACTTTAAAAAGCTCCGCTGGGCGGCATAAAGATGATCTAATAGAGGCAGCAAAATAGAGCTTCTTTGCTGTCCTTACCGCTTTTGTATACAACTTATTGGTGGCACTTACCAAAGCATAGTTGTATCCACTGGGAGTTTTCCTCCATCTGCACTCCAGCCTCCTCCTCTCTTGTTTCATCGCTCTCAGCTCCGGAGTATACCACGGAGCGGTATGAGCTCTACACCGGAGGGGGCGCGCGGGAGCGATCATGTCAATAGCCCGGGTCATTTCCGTATTCCACAGTGCGACCAGGGCCTCGACAGGAGCACCGGTCCTATCAGCCGGAAAATCTCCCAGAGCCCTCTGAAAACCTACGGGATCCATCCGGCTCCGGGAGCGGATCAACTTAATAGATCCTCCACCTTTGCAGAGGGAAAGAGCCGCTGTGAGTCTAAATCTCAACAAGCGGTGATCTGTCCATGACAATGGGGTAGATGAAAAACACCCCACCACCAGATCACCATCTCCATGTCCAGTGGCGAAGATCAGATCAAGAGTATGTCCCGACACATGCGTTGGGCCAGTAGAAAATTGAGACAGCCCCATTGTTGTCATGGAGGCAATGAAGTCCTGAGCTGCGCCAGATAAGACAGCCTCGGCATGGACGTTGAAATCCCCCAGTACCAAAAGTCTAGGGGATCTCAACAGCACCTCCGAGACTATCTCTGTCAGCTCAGCTAAGGAAGCTGTTGGGCAGCAAGGTGGACGGTACACCAACAGTATTCCTAGTCTGTCTCCCTGGCCCAATACAAGGTGGAGACATTCCAGACCAGTTGCCGTCTGGACAGGGTGCTTGGTGAGAGGAAAAGAACTCCTATAGACCATGGCGACCCCCCCTCCCCGGCCCTCAGATCTACCACAGTGCTGAACCAAAAACCCATTATTTTCATTTGAATAACCATGTTATACATGGTGGAACTATTATTGTAGTCTAGAAGCATGGATAAATCTTTCCTCTTGTGTTTTCAGTAGAGGGTGGGATCCAAATTGCCTTTGAGGGGAAAATACATATGCACACACACACACACACACACACACACACAGAGAGAGAGAGAGAGAGAGAGAGAGAAAGCTTAAAATCTCTATTAAAACTCATGATTTATCCTCACAGATTTCCGTCATCCTGATGCTTTTAACATAAAAGAATGAATATTTAAACATTAAAAGCAACATGCATTATATATAAATGTGAGTTTACCCACAGGCTGCTGTTTAGCTTGAGGCTAAGCTGTCTCTGAGAATGTGATTTTAAATACCATACTTAAAATTTGGTTTGCAATTCTTTAAAAAATCTAGTTCACCCTATATGCATTTCTGTTTGTACATATTACTCATCTAAATATGGGAAAGATGGCATGCATGCTGAGAAAAGATTAAAAAGTTGAGTAGGTACAGCCGGAATAAACAGTTGAGTATCCGGTTTCTTTCATTTTAATTAAGCTCAATTATTATTTTATTAAAGAAAAATATATATCTGGTTCCTTTCATTTTAATTAAGCTCAATTATTGTTTTATTAAAGAAAGATATATATCACCTCTTTCCATTTTTTAACAAACTAAAAAGAAGCAAGGAAGGAGTAGACAGGAACCTCCCCAGCATGAAGAACACACAGTCACAAAGTTGCCCTGGCCAGTCTTGCCTTAAGCTGCTGACCTAGAACCTGGTCAGATGATCCACCACCACCTATCAATTTGGCAGCCCTACACACATACCAAGGAGCTGTCCTGAGGCTACAAAGCTGAAAAGTAGTACACTCTGGTCTCTGCTATAAATCAGGGTGCCAAGGACCTCTGGAGGCTGTACCCATAACCTCTCAGGTAGAACACCACAGCAAGAGGGAGACTAACCTAGACACATCTGTCAGCCAAAGAAGACTATGCATGAAGCTTGGTCTCCCCACCCCCACCACTAGAAAGAACACTCTGCTTCAACTACCACTTGCCCTGGGACTGCTGAAGCAAAGAGGAAATGACACTGTGGTCCCATCCATTCACCAAAGGAACAGGAGCCACCCACTGTTATTCCAGCAAGAATATCAGCCAAGAAAGATCAGGATGACTGTAACTGAATGATAAATCATTGTAGCTCACCACTTAGTTTTGACCATGAAGAACTGATCTCCTTGGTCTACTCCCACCCACCCCCTCAGTGTTTCCCCTTGTGCGTTTTGTCTTTTTAGGTTACAAGCCCATTAACAGGACCTCTATATCACTTTTTAAAGAATTCGTCCTGCTTGTGGACTTACCATAGGCATCTGGTTGGCTGCTGTGAGATCAGGATGATGGACTAGACGAACCCCCTTTCGCCTAATCCAGCAGGGCTCTTATATTCTTAGTTCATTGTGAGGGCCTCTCTTTCTCTTTTTAAAATTGTTGATGTGAGCCACTTTGGGAGACAACAGTTGCCTGAAAAGCAAGATAAATCATAGAATAATAAAGAAGCACTTCTGATTGATCCAGGATTTCCCCTTGTGTAGAAGAGTCCTTTGTTCATAACTCATCATGATTACTGAACATGTGGCCAGAGGCAGGGGGTAGGGCATGCCAGTGTGATACTGTGACCTCAGTGTATGAGGAAGTTCATGTGAAAGTTCAGTCGATGGTCAGGTGAAAATCATTTGAAATGAGAATGTTCTCAGCTGGTTCCAAAGCATGCATGCCACAATAGAGAAGTCCCTTTCAAATATTCCCACCATTTGCACCACAGATGGTATTGGGATGTGCAAAAGGGCCTCCTACCACACAATATAGCTACACTGACTATGGTGTGGATCTTACTGAAATAGACATTCCTTTACGTTTCTTTGTTCCAAACAATTTAGGCAAAACTTCATCATAAACTCTGTAACAGTTGGATATGCCCTGTTACCACACTTCCTTAGAACACATGGCTACAACATATTTCTCTGTGTTCATTCCATGAAAAAGCCCTGTGTAACATGAACAATGAAGTGGAGGGAATGAATCTGGTGCTAGGGGAGCCTTTTCCTCTGTAACCCTGGCTCCGTTCTGCTAAAGGACAGGCTGCTGTTAGTCTGGTAGAGTTGGCCCAGAAACTTTTATGTTAATACAGGAGTGCAACATGGGTAATATTTGGAAATTGGATCTAGGCAGCAGGAAATTCTCTTAAGATACCCAAGAGAGAGTAATAGAGACAAAATGAGAGCTTTCATGGAAAAACTAAAAGAAAAGGCAAATTATAAGGCAAATTACTGAAAGCTTGTCCCAAAAGTAAGGAAAGAGAGATGATGCATTCAGTACTGAGTGAAGAGCAGCTGCATGGTGATGCTTCAATGTTTGTGGGAGGGAGAGGAAGTGCTGGAAGCCAGTAATCTGATTCCTTTTATGATCTGTCAGAAGCCCAAGATCCTCAATAGCAACATAAATCCAAAGGAAAATGAAATCCTCATTCAGAGGCCATGACAGCTATTTACTGAGAGATGGAGATACTGTCAGACAACCAAACTAAGGCTTCAGGGAGTTGGTTAGGGAATGTAACTGCCTTTTGGACCACTTTTGGATAGTAGGCAGAAGTCGGGGGGGTCCTGTGACTAGTATATTTAGGGAATGGAGGATCCATGGGAGAAGTGAAGGCCAGCAAGGACACTTCTCAGCAAAGAACAACAAAGACTGAAGTTCAGGCGTCCAAGACTAGTTAACCCTTAGGGAAACAGAGGGAGATTTCCAGGTGAACAAAATGTAAGGGCAATTGTCTGCATGTTTCTGAATAAAAGGGCACTTGACTCTGGATCAGGAGCAGATGGTGTGCGTGTGTCACTCATCTAACCTCTAAACAAATGAGTCGCTGCTGCTTACTGGGAGGAGGAGGGATGATGCAGCAGGGAGGTCAGGATGGTTCAGTGCAACAGCAGGACCTCTGGATTGGTTGTGCCAGTGCATTTGCAGTGCACCAACCTCTCTCCCACCTCCAACCTCCCCCTCTCCCTCCCAGTAAGCAGCTGTGACTCAGTTATCAGGTGGTCAGGTGAGTGCCCCTGCCTCAACATACCATCCACTACTGCTGTGGGTATGTGTGCTGTGGTGTTAGTTGGTAGATAATATAAGAACTCAGGACTCTCCATAGCCAATTAATAAGCAGTAGGGTGTTGTCAAAGATTGCCCCCCTTGCCCTCAGCACCCCAAGGGGGGTTCTTTCCTTCTGAGAACAGTCCCAACTCCCTTGGATCTCTGCTTCCCAGGCAAACTCTCTCTCCTACAGGATTAAGTTCATGGTAGTAACTGCCACCACCCGTTTTTCTTGCTATTTTCTCTGAGAAAGGGGATCTCAGAGAGCTACATGAGTTCCACGGGTATCAACCCACATTAATCAACAGTAATCAGTAGCATCCTGCGAGCAGACTGGATTTAGAATCGCTAGTTTCAAGTAATATACACCATTTATAAAAGGGAAGTTTATTTAAAAGAAAAGAAAAAGTATATACACAAAGAGAGTAGCATTTGTTTCCTCAAAGCTAGTCGCCCTCAGCCGGGCTAAGGAGCGTGACTCTGTTGATTCTCCTTGATCTCTCAGCGGCTTTCGATACTATCGACCATGGTATCCTTCTTAGAAGACTGGCTGAGTTGGGACTGGGAGGAACTGCATGGCGGAGGTTCCACTCCTACTTGGCGGGTCGGCTCCAGAAGGTGGTGCTTGGGGAACATTGCTCGGCACCCTGGACTCTCCAGTATGGGGTTCCGCAGGGGTCAGTTCTCTCCCCCATGCTGTTCAACATCTACATGAAACCGTTCATCCAGAGCTTTGGAGTGCGTTGCCATCAGTATGCTGATGACACGCAGCTCTATTTCTCCTTTTCATCTTCTACAGGTGAGGCTGTCAATGTGCTGAACCAGTGCCTGGCTGCGACAATGGACTGGATGAGGGCTAATAAACTGAGGCTCAATCCAGACAAGACTGAGATGCTGCTAGTAGGTGGTTCTTCTGACGGATGGTAGATGTTCAACCTGTCCTGGATGGGGTTGCACTCCCCCTGAAGGAGCAGGTTCGTAGCTTGGGGGTTCTCCTAGAACCATCTCTGTCACTTGAGGCTCAGGTAGCCTCGGTGGCACAGAGTGCCTTCTACCAACTTTGGTTGGTGGCCCAGATATGGCTCTATCTGGACAGGGATAACTTGGCTTCAGTTGTCCATGCTCTGGTAACCTCCAAATTAGATTACTGCAATGTACTCTACGTGGGGCTGCCTTTGAAGACGGTTCGGAAACTGCAGCTTGCGCAAAATGCAGCGGCCAGATTGGTAACAGGGACCAGACGGTTCGAACATATAAAACTGATTCTGGCCCGCTTGCATTGGCTGCCTGTATGTTTCTGAGCTCAATTCAAGGTGCTCATTTTAACCTATAAAGCCTTACATGGCTTAGGACCACAGTACCTGATGGAACATCTCTCCCGACACGAACCCACCCGTACACTATGCTCCACATCAAAGGCCCTCCTTTGTGTGCCTACTGCGAGGGAAGTTTGGAGTCTGGCAACAAGGGAGAGGGCCTTCTCAGTGGTGGCCCCCAAATTATGGAATGAACTTTTTGACAAGGTGTGCCTGGCACCAACACTGTTACCTTTTCGGCCCCAGGTCAAGACTTTCCTCTTCTCTCAGGCATTTTAGCATGTGTTTTTAAATTGCTTTTTAAAAATGTGTTTTTAGATTTGTATATTTGTTTTTACTGTTTTTAAATGTTTTAAACCACCCAGAGAGCTTCGGCTATAGGGCGGTATACAAATGCAATAAATAAATAAATATCTGTTATCAGCACCTACGGAGACCTTCCTCTTTCAACAAGTCTTTTAAGTAGAGACCTTATTCTAGTGTGCATCTGTGTTGGAATTGCTCTTAAAGATGTTTTTAAAGGATTTTCTTTTTAAAAAAAGATATTTTAACATGTTTTTAAAGATGTTTTGTTTTAATATATTTTAAAGTCTGTTTTTTATGATGTTTTCAAGTGTTTTTTAGTGTTTTTGGTTGCTGCTCTGGGCTCCTACTGGGAGAAAGGGTGGAATATAAATTTAATAAATAAATAAAGGTTGGTGGTGTGAATCCAGGAATCTGATGTCATCCATTTGTCCCTAAGCTAAAAGACAATAAAAGCAGATCATTCAAAAAACAAAACAAAGCTGGTAGTCAGAAGGATATCTGGCCAAAGATTTCATGTCAAGAATTCGTACCTTGAGCATATGCCAGACATTAAAAAGTGTTTCCAATTCCAACCACACCAATAGCAATTTTTGCATCCACAAGCCATGATAGACACAGTCCATATTTACAACTGGTCATCCACATTTTCTCAAGTATACACATGACATATAAGAGCTGATTTGGTTGACTATTGTGTTCGTGGTAGCCACTCATATGTGGTTATTATCGTGCTACCCAAGAAGAAAAGTTACTGATTTTAATTAGGGGCACTAGGACCCAAACAAGGCATCTTATCAACAGCAGAATAGCTGGCTGCTGCTGGAGATTAAGAAAAACTTGATTGGTTTAATCACAAATAGGCTCGAGGTTCTGCATACAGTTTACCACTCATAAACCTGACACAAATCTATGAGTGCATGAATGGCTGGTCAGTAGAATATTACGTACTGGAAAGTTTATTCTCATGGCAGCAATATGTTCTAAAGTCAGGAATATAAGTGTTTGAGTTCTGTGTTGTGGAATATGATGTATGTAGTGCTGAAGACATCATACTGTGAAGCCCCAAGCATTGATTTATCCCTGCTTTGAAACTCAGTGATGTGATGACTTTGAGCAAGGGTTCCTTGAAAGTGCCTCAAAGTAACATCACAAAATAGCAGTGTAAAAAGAGCTGGGGAAAATTACACTGGCAAACCTTGCAAAAGCTAAACTTATGGTGCAAATATTTTTGTAAAACAACCATAGGTAGCCTTGAAGTTCTTTCAGTCTCTGAGCAAAATAAAGACATGACATGCTTCAGTGCAACCGCTTTCTGATTTTCTCAGGATCAATGGACTGGTTAAAGGAAATTGGTAACTAAAAACATGTTTCCAAATTTAAAGAAAGCTTTGGTTTAGTAACTATCATAGTAGAAGAAAAAGTAAGAATGAATTTAATTCCAGACCACGGATTACTATATACTTTGCATGGCAGTAGGAGGAGGCATGTTTCAAGCTAGTGTGTGCGCGTGTGGAAGGGTGGGATGGGGGTAAAAAAGATACGAACCTACCCGTTCACTACGTTCAACATCAAAGTCCCTCCTCTGAGTTCCGACCCATAGAGAGGCTTGGAGGGTTGTAACAAGATCTAGGGACTTTTCAGTGGTGGCCCCCGAATTATGGAACAGTCTCCCCGACGAGGTACGCCTGGCGCCTACACTTCTATCTTTCCGACGCCAGGTCAAAACCTTTTTATTTTCCCAGGCATTTTAATATATTTTATTAGCTTTTAATATGTACCAGATTGTTTAATTGTTTAATATGTTTGCCTTTTAGTGTTTTTTATGTGATTTTATTGTATTTTACTTACTGTTGTGCACCGCCCAGAGAGCCTTCTGGCTGTGGGCGGTATAAAAATTGAATAAAATAAATAAAATAATAAATAATAATGCCAAGGACCCCATTTAACACGAGGTCTCTTCAACCCACTAGCCTTTCCCTTCTCTAACCAGCAGGCTGAAATCAGAAGAAATAGCCAGTAGTCAAATAATAATTGACCAGACAGCTCCTACTTACTCTGTCTTTTCTCATTGCTTCTGCAAAGAACATAATTTATTTAACAAAGGAGAATAGGAGAGGGTCCAAAATGAAGACTATGTATACCTATTCTAAAGCAAAAACAACCAGACGTAGCTCCATCAAACTGACCTTAGATTCATTATAAGGTCTTCAGAATTTCTCAGATCTCTGAATGCTGCAGGGTGCTTGACGGCATACATTTCTTTGCTCCCAATATTTCAGTTGCTTGCTGGTTAGCTATAAAACCATGCCGGTTGTGGTCTCAGGACAGGTTGAATCATCAGGTCCTGATCCACTGAGTTTTGGCACTACAATTCTGGAATGGATTGTTGAAGCCAACATTGTTTGCACAGTTCATTCTAGTCCAGTGAAGCACAGCTAATAAAAAATATAATATTTGCTGAATCTGAGACCTTTATGAAATGAAAGGGCTCTACCACACACCCTATTTGCATCTCAGTAACCATGAGATCCAAGAAAAGAAAGAGGTATTTATTATACAGCCATGAGAGTGGCTGTATACTATAATCAGCATGGATTTTTTTTTGCATTCTGCAATGTTAAATTGAAAATATCCCCTATGCCATTCTGATGCTTCCCATAACCTCATTTCAAAACAAAACCTTACAAAATTAATAGTCCTGAACTCAGAAACGCTTGCTTAGCAACCCTCTAAATTTTCATGGTGATACACAAAACATTCAGAGAGAATCTAGAGTTCAAAGTTTAAAAAGAGAGAAAAGAGTCCCTTTTTGGACTTTTTCTGTCAGAGTTCTCATAATCCTTGTGACCACATGTGACAAAATTCTTCCAAGTTATACAGGAAGTGGATTGGACTGTGAAAGACCAACCCAAACTGTGTTTGCATTTTTAAAAATTTGTAGGGCAGTACAATATCTCAGAGAGGAGGTCAGGTCTCCTGCTCCCCTGGTGCATTCACTATAGCTGCCCAATTCCCCTCCTTTCCAAAGTTTGATGGGAATATCTGTGGGCTATAGGTAAACTCTTAAACCGCAAGGTTTTTTGCCTATTAGCGAATTTATTTGTGGTTAATAGAGAAATGTGAACTACTGGGAACTTGCTGAACATGAAGCAGTGAATTGATAATTTATTTTGTATAGCAGATTTCAGGCACTAGACAGGGGAAGGTTGCTTATCTCTTTGTGCGCTTAAGTATAGTTGCCGCTGTATAAGCATAGGTAGGATCTCTGATTCAATATCAGGTAGGGATGGGTGAGAATTCCACTGAATTTGGATTTAGCACAGGGTTTTTCAAAGTTGGCTCATTTTCCATCTTTGCAGAGTGATCCTGTTTGATCCAAACTTCAATGGCTTTCCCCCCCGACACTATTTTTTTCTTTTGAGGAAATACATTGTTCTTTTATTGATTTTACCACAGCACACCAGTACAGGATGGTCGCTCTCTTTTTCTGCCACCCCCTCCACTTAAATAATCTAAGCTCCAAGTGAGGGGAACAAGTCAAACCTATAATTTGGGGAACAGCTGCAGCACGAGGGGACTGAAGAAGACCTGCCCTGGGAGTGAGTATCTGGCATCTGGGTGCTGGCCACTAGCTCCTTTGGGCTGCTGTCTGTCCAGACAGCTGAAGTCCCTGGTAAGTGCTGCAAGGACTGGGACCCCCTGCCTGGCCCCTGCTCCAGAGAGAGGCTGCAGTTAATCTCACAGCCCCTTGCAACAGCTGCTGGCTGGGCCAGGAGGCATAAAAGCCCAGCTGCCCTTGGGGAGCCCCTTAGGGAGTGCTGAGCATGAGGGCGTTACCTCCCTTCTATTACTTTTTCTTGTTTTGTATTTTTTAATTTGTTTTCTATTAAACCAGTCTAGAAGAGATTGGTGGTGTGGAGGGGGTGTGGTGCATGTGTAGTTCCTGCACAGGGTTGGAGCCTGTGCAGTGAACTGAATGATAGGAGAAAGTCGCCAGATGCCTTCAGAGTGAGAGTCTGTAATTGGCAGAAGGCTGGCCCTCCCTGGGTGTGAGACAGGAGGAGGAGTATATGGGCCCTGTGTAAGTAAGTTTGAATGTGTGTTTCCTATCCTCACAGAGGCCTACTGGGATAATTCGCTCAGGCAGGCTTTGTTGGTGGGCTCATGTTGGGCCCATATTAGGTATTTAGGAGGAGTCTTAGCACGGAGGAACATGGGTGATGCCACCCCAATTTCAGTGATTATAGGCAGAGGGAAATATAGCCATGGGGAGGTAGTGAATTACCACAGAAGGTGAAGGCAAGGCTACCTGTACCTTGTTCCTTGCTGCCACTCCTCTCATGGATGGGTTCCTCGTTGCTCATCTGCTGTGCCCACTGACCCGTGTGTGTTGTTGTTTAATGCCAGATCGGTACATAATAAGACCACTCTCATTCATGACTTGTTTGTGGATGAAGGTGCCTATTTGGTGTGTATTACCGAGACCTGGGTGGGTGAGCTTGGAGGAGCTGATCTAACCCAACTTTGCCCACCTGGATACTTGCTGCAGCACCAACACAGGCTGCAGGGATGGGGGGGAGGAGTTGCTGTGGTCTACAGAACTTCCATCTCTGTCACCAGGAAACCACTCTGTCTTGGAGCTGGCTGTGAGGGCCTGCACCTGGTGTTGGGCCAAGGAGACAGCAAACTAGGGTTGCTGCTGGTGTACCGTCCACCCTGCTGCCCGGCAGCTTCTCTGACTGAGCTGGCGGAGGTAATCTTGGCTGTGGTGTTGGAGGAGCCCAGAACGATAGTGCTGGGTGATTTCAATGTCCATGCAGAGGCTGCCTCTAGTGTTCCGGCTTGGGACTTTATGGCCTCCATGACGACCATGGGGCTGTCTCACGTTGTTACTGGCCCAACACATAGGGCAGGGCACACCCTCGACTTGGTTTTTGCTCCAGATGAAGGAAGGGGTGGTCTGGAAATAGCGGGGGTGGTTGTCACCCCATTGTCATGGTCAGATCACTTCCTGGTGAAGTTTAGATTTATGACTCCGATCCTTCCCTACAGGGGTGGTGGACAGATCACGATGGTCTGCCCGGGAGCCTAATGGAATCCACTGGATTCCTGAATGCCCTGGGGGAGTTCCCAGTAGATAGAGCAGGTGACCCTGTTGAAGCCCTTGTCATGCTGTTGAACAGTGAGGTGCATCAGGCTGAAGGGACCTTGAACTCCCTCATGAGCGTAGCTCACTAGAAATCCAAGTCCCCAAAAGAGAGCAGCAGGATCTTTTTGCTGGAGTTAGCCGCACGTCACCCCCAGAGCATGTATAATTTTACCCTTAACCCAATAACACATACACTGAAAGTAAAATAAAGAGTGGTTTTATTAAGAGAAGGAACAAGGAAAAGAATATTGCAGTATACAGTTGCAGTTAACAATGAGCAGCTTTCTAACTATTATTCATTCATTCAACAACACTGGATAGACTAGAGCAAAGAGACTAGCCCTATAAACACTTTCACATTAAGCTCACCCACACAGAAAGAAAGAAAAAAGGAAAGGAAAAAAGGCCCAGATAGTTGTATATACCTTTCCTGGAGAGTTGCTTGAAGCCTAAAACAGAGAGAGACCTTTCATATCTAGTCCAATGAGCCAAAAGCTCTGCCCTTGTGTAACCAGTGCTAGATTTGAAAGATCTCACCCAATCCTTAGCTCTGAAGCTCTGCAATTTGTCCCAAAAATGCTAGAGTATGTTGGTAAGTGAAGCAGCAGCTGGAGCCCTCCAGAAGAGGCACCCCTCCCCTTCTCACTCCTCAGGTTTTATATCTTTTTCTAACTAAACTGACCCCAGAGTAAACCCAATGTAAATGTGATCAGGAAGGTGGGAACCCACTCATTTTCTGATAAATTCCCATATGATAGGTGTGATTTCCCTGCTGTAGATTCCTGATGATTCCTCAAGGTTAAGATTATCATAATCCTTGTGTAAAACAGTTTCTTTGTTTGACAGGAGTTTATCCTGTCTTCTCCAAAGGCTTAGAAATGCACAACACCTCCTAGTTTGAAAGGAGCTATTTTGGTTTCCTCCTGATGGCCTAGATTATCATAAGCATTTCCTTTGTTTGAAAGGAGCGCCTATTCTTACTGGGTGACAAATCCAAATTTCCATGGGAGTCAGGAAGTCTATACCTTCAGGCATTGCAAGACGTGTCCCTTTTTTGGGCAAGGTTTTGGAGCGGGTGGTTGCCAGCCAACTCCAGGCGCTCTTGGATGAAACCGATTATCTAGATCCGTTTCAATCCGGTTTCAGGCCCGGTTTTGGCACCGAAACAGCCTTGGTCGCCCTGTATGATGACCTTTGTCGGGAGAGGGACAGGGGGAGTGTGACTCTGTTGATTCTCCTTGATCTCTCAGCGGCGTTTGATACCATCGACCATGGTATCCTTCTGGGGAGACTCGTGGAGTTGGGTGTCGGGGGCACTGCTTGGCAGTGGTTCCGCTCCTACTTCGCGGATCGTCACCAGAAGGTAGTGCTTGGGGAACATTACTCGACACCATGGACTCTCCATTGTGGAGTCCCCCAGGGATCGGTCTTGTCCCCCATGCTTTTCAACATCTACATGCAGCCGCTGGGTGCGGTCATCAGGAGTTTTGGAGTGCGTTGCCATCAGTACGCTGATGACACGCAGCTCTATTTCTCCTTTTCATCTTCCTCAGGTGAGTCTGTTGATGTGCTGAACCGTTGCCTGACCGCGATAATGGACTGGATGAGAGCTAATAAACTGAGACTCAATCCAGACAAGACCGAGACATTGTTGGTGAACGCCTTCCCTGCTCAGATGGTGGATGCTTACCCTGTTCTGGATGGGGTTACACTCCCCCTGAAAGAACAGGTACGTAGTTTGGGGGTTCTTCTCGACTCTTCCTTGTCTCTCGAGGCCCAAGTGGCCTCGGTGGCACGGAATGCGTTTTACCATCTTCGTCTGGTAGCCCAACTACGCCCCTATCTGGACAGGGACGACCTCGCCTCCGTTGTCCATGCTCTGGTAACTTCAAGATTGGATGCTTTTCAACATCTACATGCAGCCGCTGGGTGCGCTCATCAGGAGTTTTGGAGTGCGTTGCCATCAGTACGCTGATGACACGCAGCTCTATTTCTCCTTTTCATCTTCCTCAGGTGAGTCTGTTGATGTGCTGAACCGTTGCCTGACCGCGATAATGGACTGGATGAGAGCTAATAAACTGAGACTCAATCCAGACAAGACCGAGACATTGTTGGTGAACGCCTTCCCTGCTCAGATGGTGGATGCTTACCCTGTTCTGGATGGGGTTACACTCCCCCTGAAAGAACAGGTACGTAGTTTGGGGGTTCTTCTCGACTCTTCCTTGTCTCTCGAGGCCCAAGTGGCCTCGGTGGCATGGAATGCGTTTTACCATCTTCGTCTGGTAGCCCAACTACGCCCCTATCTGGACAGGGACGACCTCGCCTCCGTTGTCCACGCTCTGGTAACTTCAAGATTGGATTACTGTAATGCGCTCTACGTAGGGCTGCCCTTGAAGACAGTTCGGAAGCTTCAGCTGGTGCAGAACGCAGCTGCCAGATTATTGACGAGGACCAGTCGGTCTTCGCATATAACACCTGTCCTGGCGCGTCTGCACTGGCTTCCTATTTGCTTCCGGGCGAGATTCAAGGTGCTGGTTTTGACCTATAAAGCCTTATACGGCGTGGGACCTCAATACCTTGTGGAACGCCTCTCTCGCTATGAACCTACCCGTTCACTTCGTTCAGAATCTAAGGCCCTTCTCCGGGTACCAACCCATCGGGAAGCCCGGAGGGTGGTTACGAGATCTAGGGCCTTTTCTGTGGTGGCCCCTGAGTTGTGGAACAGCCTCCCCGAAGAGGTACGCCTGGCGCCTACACTTCCATCTTTTCGGCGCCAGGTAAAGACCTTTTTATGCTCCCAGGCATTTTAATCTTCTTAACTTTTTTAATCTTTTAATCTGTATTTTAATTTTTGTAGTATTTATTTTGTTTTTGCTGTGCTTTTCGTTGTTTGTTTGTATATGTTTTTGTATTTTTATTATGATATATTGTATTTTATTTTGTTTGTTCACCGCCCTGAGAGCTATTTCGCTAAGGGCGGTATATAAATTGAAATAATAAATAAAGAAATAAATGAATATGTACTCAGAGGTCACAGAGGGGCTGTTTCCCAGGAATCTTTGCTGTTGCAGGCCATTTCAAACTCTGGTTCACTGAGATGAATCAAATATTAAAAATCCTCAGTATCTTGATTCCTCATTACGACGGTTGGTACACCAGTGAGCTAAGGGCAATGAAACAGGCTGGACGATGGCTAGAGCACAAGGGGCGAAAGACGTGCTGTGAGGCTGATCAGGCACGAGTAAAACATCATAACCGTGCCTACTGTGTGGCGGTGAGGGGAGTGAAGAAGGCCCACTTCTCTGCCTCCATCGCATCCTCAAGTAGCCGTCCGGTGGAGCTTTTCTGTATTGTCAGGTCTGTTGACATCAACTCCAGGAAATGGAGACTTAGACCCTTCGGAGGCCCACTGTGAATTGTTTGCAAGGCACTTTGAGGGCAAAACCTCCGTAGCAGTCTTGATGCCCCATCTACATATACTGTAGTCCCCAATGAGGTGTCCAGTGCAAAGTCTGCTGCAATTTCTTGGGAACAGTTTCAGTTGATGCGGCCTGATGATGTGGACAAGGTGCTTGTGATGATGCGGCCAGCAACATGTGTTCTCGACCCTTGCCCTTCTTGGCTTATTAAAGCTTGCCGAGGGGGTCTGACCGAGTGGATCCAAGGTGTGGTCAACGCATCATAGCGGGAGGGAGTGGTTCCAGCTGCCTTGAAAGAGGCAGTGATTCGACCACTCCTGGAAAAGCCCACTCTGGACCCATTGGTTTGTGACAACTACTGACTACTGCTCTCTGCAGGTGAGGGGCTTCTGCAGATACCATCTTATCAGGAGGTTTGTTTTGTACAATATAGGAAACGGACCTTTCGTGTGGCAGCACCTACCCTGTGGAATTCCCTCCCTTTGAATATTAGGCAGGCGCCATCTCTGCTATCTTTTCGGTGCCTTTCGAAGACTTTTTCAACAAGCCTTTTAAGTTGAGAGCTATCCCAGTCTGTGTCTGTGTCAGAATTGCTTAATATTTTTTTAATAATGTTTTTAACCCTTTTAAAAAGTTTTTAAAATGTCTTTAACGCTGTTTTGTCTTCATGTATTTTAAGATTTGTTTTTATGATGTTTTAAAGTGTTTTTAGTGCCTTGTTTGCCGCCCTGGGCTCCTGCTGGGAGGAAGGGCGGGATACAAATCAATCAATCAATCAATCAATCAATCAATCAATAATATATTAAAAGGTATTTCTAGCCCTAGAGAGCATTAGTATAGTGGCAAATTGAGAAGTGCAGTGTCTCTTTGTTATAACAACAGCCATGCCCCCTCTTTGCTGCTGGGTTAAGAATGAGATCCTCGTTAATGCCCACAAAACAGTCATCCCTAGGAGCCAATCACCATGAAAGGGGAGTGTGTTAGCTACTGAAAAGAGTCTTCTCAGCGGATGACTCACCTCTTTTCACTTCGATTGGTGCCAATCAGCAGGAAAGGAGAAGAAAGCATGTTGGAAGACTCTTCTCAAAAACTAATACATTCCTCTTTCATGCTGATTGGCTTGTAGGATGCTGGAGGCATAGGGACCCTGCTCCCAAAACAGTAAGGAGTCTAAGACCCCCCGAGACCCTGGATGATTACACCCCTGTTTGAGAGTCTCTAGAGCAGCCTTTCCCAACCAGTGTGCCTCCAGATGTTGTTGGACCACAACTCCCATCAGTCTCAGCCAGCATTGCCAATGGTCAGGAAAGATGGGAGTTGTGGTCCAATAACATCTGGAGGCACACTGGTTGGGAAATACTGCTCTAGAGAGTCCCAATGTGGGTGAGACTCTCTATACTTGCTTTCTAATCTCTGTAGTGTTAAGCTGTTAAATGATTAAAAGGCAAGCTTCGCAGGTCTCATCCACATTAGAGATTCTAGGCTTGCCAAGGAGTAGGTGGGGGATGTGGGGCACCGAAAGCTGCTTTCCTCCTTTCCTTTCCAAAAGGAAAATAGCCGGTCTCTGTTTGCTAATATGAAAATTGACCAGCCTCAGTCACAATGGAGGAGGTAGTGGCGAAGCTGCTTTCCTTTATTAATATTTCCTTTCATTTACTGTTACTAATGTTAATATTTTCAGAGAGGAAAAAAACTGGATCAGTAAAAACAGTGGATAGCAAACAAAGAACGAACTTGAACCAATGCTGCATGTTATATCAACAAAATGGTTCCAAAGTGGCATCAGCCAATGGCTCCCATCCCTAGTATCAGGCAGAAGTGTGTGTATTGGAACAGGAGACTCATGAAAAAATTCCTCATCTTTATTTATTATTATTATTATTATTATTATTATTATTATTATTATTATTATTATTATTATTACTACTACTACTACATTAGAAACGGCCTCTCTGGGAGGATGCAATGGGAAAGAATTTCAGTGCCACCCAGATGGGAATTGTATTCCTGAGTTCTGGCGATGTGATGGAGAAAAGGACTGTGAAGATGGCAGCGATGAAAAGTTCTGCAATGGAACTATACGCCCATGTGATGCTAAAACAAAGTTTTCCTGCAAGACTACAGGTACCAAAAAACATTTTGATTAAGAGTTAAAATAATAATTTTTTGAAAGTAATATGGCAATTTTATATGAGCAAAGCCAAAGATGATTTTTGGCTTGGCTAATATAAAAACATTCATGCTTTCCTTTACTGCTGTTCTCTACACAAGGAACCCGTGCATTTTACTAAAGGGTGAAGATAGATTAGTGGGGTGGGGAGGGAATGTTCATTTATGCACTAAACAATGTGGTAGAGTATATAGCACACAAATCCTCTTATGTCTTACCTAATGTCCTACCACATTCACCACCTTAAAATGGAGAATACATTCTCAAAAGACAAAACTAATGAGATAGGACAGCTTTGCTAACTAGACTAGTGAAAAGGCCACAAGAGCTTGTCCATGTGGCATGAAACTCCAGAAGACAGAAACAGATTAGTAATTTACCTGTTCAGTGTCTGAGGAGCTGTTGCAGCTTTACAGGAGTAGTGATGTCATGCAGGTATAGGTGTGTGCTGATATGAGTGCCAGACACCCAGGCCAGGGATTCTAAACTTCAATTTTCCATGTGATTTTTGCTCTTGGGCTTCACAAGCTGTGGCTTCCAGATGCTCTGAGGAACAACACATTGGGAGGGAATGACAGGCAATAGAATATCCTTTACTGGGGAGCTTCTCTTTCTGGTGTCCTGTGTCAAGATGTTGCTTGCAAAGAAGATGGTGTGCTTTATGTGTGTGCTACATAGGAGAGCCTAATCTATTAAGTCTTCTTCCTCTTCACATAATACATCTTAAGAATGTACTGCACTGTAGAGGTTGTTGCATACTACTTCCTCGGCCCAGGCTTCAACTTGGGGATATATGCAAGGAAAAACACTGCAGGGTTGTACTCTCTCAATTTCAATCCAGTCCTCAACCTAGGTCCAGGTTTGTGGCATTTGGTCAGCTTGTGTTTGTTTTCTATCCATTCCCAATCAATCCCAATCCATTCCCAGTGTTTTTTTTTGTTTGCTTAAAAAATTTAAAAATTCTCTTCTCATTGTTAAGAGTTATTAAACATTGTTTACTATTTTGGCATAATTGCCACAGTTTTCTGAATACTACTACTACTACTACTACTAGTTGCTAAACACAAATGATAAGCAGCCAGCTTAATTGGTTATGCAATTCTATTTATTATTACTATTATTAGCCAATCACCCAGTGATCCCTTGTGGACATATTAGCCAGCATTCTGAGATGATGATGATGATTTCCAATTGCTAATCACAGTGGATATTACTAATATTAAATATGTTTATTTTCCCACACACACACACACTACTGTTGTTGGCAATTTGCCCCCTGTATAACAGGACCTTTATAAAGAAAAAAAACCCCAACATTTAAAGGTGGCTAGCATGGAAACCCGTAGAGCTAACCCTGAAATTTGGCAGGGTTAATCCCATGTGTAGGGGTACCATATCCCCAAATTTCATGGTCCCTGTATGCATATTATCTCCATGATGCTGCCAGCCCATGCTGCTGTCCTGCCCAGAGCCTGACACAGGAAATGTAGGCGAGGCTGGCAATAATTCTTGCTTTATTAGAGTCACGGTTACATCAAAAACAGTGTGCTTCATAGACCTGATGCTAACTATGCTGACTAAGCATTCTCTGCAGCGTGTGGAGTAAGTTGACTCAGAACCTCAGTCGGGGGAGCCACCGTAAGTAGGGAAGGTCTATGCCCATAACCTCCAACTCGTGTGTGATTTCACCCTCTGACTGTCCTGCTTCTCACGTCATCTCATGCGGGGTGAGGGGGGGCGAGCCTCCAACTGCTCATTGGACAGTAAAGGCTTGCTAGGTGCTGGCTCAACTTCAGGAGACAGGGAGCAAGTTGGTGGGGAAACGTTTGAAGGTTCAGGTGGGGAGTCCTGGGGGTGGAGACAACAGCTGCCATCCATTTGCAGAACTGTGTACCTTTTCTATCACAGGGTAAGGATGGAAAGAAATTCATACTTCCTGAAACATCACATGAAACCAAACACAGCTATTTCTCAAAATTCACACTTCTCTGAATTTTGTGATTCAGTTCTCCAATCAAAAATGTGTTTATCAGGGGAAAGTGTGCTAAAAACGCATAATACAAACAACATACAAAAATGCACTTATATTAGGGGAAAATTCTTGCAAAATGTGTACATTAGGGGACGTTTCATACAAAGACGTGTATATTAAAAGAAATGTGCACTAAAATGACAATTTTTTATGAGGACTTTTTTAAAAAAAAGCAGACTGATGTCCTTGAAGCAAAGTAATCTGTCCCAAGTGGCTATAATTTCTGCTTTGGAAGTTCTTCTACATTTCCTGTTTTGGTTTTTATTTACTATCCTTTTAATATTAGTCCCAATGGCACTAATAAAATCATAGCAAAATATTTTTGTGAATTGCATATGAATCGAGCATGAATACAAGCAAAGAAGTGGCACATGTTCATTAAGTTCATGCACAGAAGACCACATGTACACACAATCCTAGTAAGCAATAATTAGGTTTACTGTGTGATGTGAAGCAGGCCATTGTTACCATGCTTGCCTGGGACACATGTCTCTGTGTACATGTTTGAAACCTACTTCTCTTTGTTCAGAGAATAAGCACTTATGGAACATGAATGACTGGAAGAAATTTGCCTCAAGTGCTAGGAAATCTTTCCCCTCTCCAGTTCTCTGTCTGGTCTGCCATAAGTTGGGTTGCTCTCAGTCTGGCAGAGCTGACCCAGATGCCAGTACATTTACCAAAGTGCACAGGAGCATAATGGAAAAACAGAGATCAGATCAAAGCTTTCCCAGAAAATGAGTTTTTTATGAGAAAAAACAAATCATAGGTTAAATATTGAAGGCTGCCCCAAGACTGGAGGGACAGATGGGGATGAGAAGTGAGAAGATGGCAAGCCAAAAGTGGTAATGTTTGAGTGTTTGGAGGCAAAGGTTCAGTTTATCTAAGCAGAACCACTCTTCTGAAATCGCATAGGGTTCAGGGCTCTAAGACAGTTACAGTCTGAAAAAAATACAAAAGACTCCCGTGGTCTTGGAATCCATGTTATCTTGTACAATCTTGCCAGATGATAATATGGGGATTCAAAATGGAGGCAAGCTGGTAGTCCTTGAGATCAATATGGTTCTATACCTTGGCTCTGACAGATTTTACTTGCATGAAGGCTCTATTTATGTGTCTCTATGCAGGCGATGTATATAAAAACTACAGGTGCACTGAAATACCTGTAATGGTATCTTTTTCTAGCCACAATGTAATTGTGACAATCTTGGCCACTCAGTTTAGATCATCTATACCTATATGAAAGTGGTTCACAGAAATGATGCCTCTGTTTGAACAGAGCTTGACTGCACTCCAAAGCAGTATACTCCTGAGTGCCAGAATAATGTTTGAACCAGGATTTAGATGCAATCAACTATACAAAGATCAGGGAAGGGTGATTAAAACAAAATTAGTGCTTCAGCAGATCAATTGACTTGGAATAAATTTAGGAACACATTAACTTCCAATATTTGCCTTTACTTGCAGTAATTCATGGTTCATATTTAATCTTCATTTAAAAAAATGGAAACTTTGAAATCTGGCAAGTCTGAGGGGGGGAAATGCAACTTGTCCATATTGGAATAAGGATACTAGGATTCTTCTCTATATCAAACAGCTGGAATGCAAAGTTTCCCGATATTCTGTCAAGTGAAACAATCCAAGGCCTTCTGATTTTATGTCTCAGCATTTTTTGAAAAGACATTTCATAATTTAACATTTTAGTGGTGTTATTTGATGGTTATTGAGTGGTGTTATTGAGAACATGGAAGACAGACGCTTTTTAGATGGGTTAGTTATACCAAGGGCCATTGACAGATGAGTAAAAAGGCTCCATTTTTCCTGGACCTGGGCCCCAAGACTCTTAGCTTCTTTTCTTTTCTTTTTTAGAAAATTAAGTTCCTAAGTGCTCTGGGTCCAGAGTTATACACCAAAATGTCAGGCTTCCACCAATGTCTGGTAGGTGAGCTAGTAGCTGGCTGCTCCAATCCCCATGCTTTCAGGTTTTTAGCCAATAAGTGAAATCAGAGTTGTGATTGGCAAGGGCTTTGTTGACCTCCAGCTCATTGCTGGAACCCATTGCAAGTCCTGAAAATAGCTGCCTTTTCCTGCTTGTCTTTATAGTTTTCAGCAGCAGCCCACTTTTACATGCTTAGAGTATATTTGTATTTGTGTGTGTATTGCTGCTTTTTGTGTTTTGCTGTAAAATATCAGAACTGTGGAATGTTGCAGTTAAACAGTTGGGGAGTGGGCTGCCTTTGTGCACATTTTTGC
Source organism: Rhineura floridana (assembly GCF_030035675.1). Classification (NCBI taxonomy): domain Eukaryota; kingdom Metazoa; phylum Chordata; class Lepidosauria; order Squamata; family Rhineuridae; genus Rhineura; species Rhineura floridana. The sequence continues at coordinate 68,047,684 of NC_084481.1, forward strand.
CCTTCACTGCATGGTTTGTTAATATTATATAATATCATTGCATCTGACTTTGCTTCCTGAGTGCTCCCCCTTTTATCTTTGCAACAACTCTTTGAGGTAAGATAGGCTGAGAATTGGTTCACAAGGAGAGAAGCTGCACAAAGTTTTTGCTGTTCCTATCTTTTAAATGCTCATTTAAGCATTTAATAATTATACGGCTATAGTTTTTAAACTGTTTATAACTGTTGAAAAATGTCTTGTGGGGGCAGGAACTCTGAAAGGCAGATTAAAATATGTTAAATACATACATGTTAAATCAAGACTGTGGATTCAACTGTTCATGTTGGTATTATCAGTTTTTAAGACTGAATTACTGCAATGCCCTGTATGTGGGGCTTCCCTTGCACTTGACCCAGAAACTGCAATTAGTGCAGAATGCTGCAGCCAGATTGCTGATGGGCACCTCTACTCAGAGATCTGCACTGGTTGCCAATTTCTTATCGGGCCAAGTTCAAGGTGTCACTACTGGTATATAAAGCTTGGGACCAATTTACTTGTGAGACCACCTTACCTCATATGTACCCACTCAAGTACTTCACTCTGCAGAACAGGTACCACATAATATTCATTGCACACTTGTAAGAAATCATTCTTTTAGTGTGGCATCACCTACTCTTTGGAACTCCCTGCCTATAGACATTAGGCAGGCACCTTCAGTGAACTATTTTTGGTACCTGATTAAACATTTTTTTTGTTTAGGCAAGCCTATCCAGACACATAGATATTGATCTGTTTTAATATTTTTAGTTAGAAGCTGTTTTAATTATTTTAAATATGTTTTAATTACTTGTTTTTAACTGTTTTATTGATAATTTTAATGTTTTTTTGTAAACTGCTTAGAGGTCTTTACATTCAAGTGGTGTATACATTTTGTTAAATAAAAATAAAAAATAATATATGTACACAAGCAATAGTTCTTACCAATAGATTGTGGGGGGCGAATGGGAATGTTGGGGGCCCAATCTACATACAGTGTTATGTGCCCAGGAAATCCTGTTGGCACCCCTAGTTATACCTGTGATTTGACAAATAGTTTTCCTCTGATGTATTGGATTTAGTAAACATAGTTTGGATCCTAAGAAGTACAAGCAGTGTTCCCAAGGTTCTTCTCCCCCATCTTCCATGATGCAACTCAAGTGGGCCCATCCCCCAGAAAGTACGTGGAGGCTATGGTGCAGGACACTATAAATGGAGGAGAGAGTGTCAACAGAAATTGTGACACAAGTGCCTTGTATGAGCAGAAGTACTTTTCTGTTTGTGTTAGACATCTTTGGATCCAAGTTACTTAATAAAGGAAGGCTTCTTCCATCATGGGCTGAGCAAGTTCCTGCTGCTGAGCCCCATTCCCTTGCCTCAGAGAACCCGAGTAGGTGCTCTTGCCTGGCAACTGCCAAATGCAGTTAAGAGCAGACTTACCTCTTTTATGGACTGAGTGAGATCTAGCTGCTCAGCCTTGCTCCTTTGCCTCAGAAGACAATACCAAAGAAGACAAAGGTTGAGGGCAGGAAATGTTACCATAGGGACATTTCTGTATCTGATACCAGACTTAGATATCCTTTTTTGTAAGCCACTTTGAGTATCTCAGGGATATGAAGCCAGACTATTATAATAACCATCACACTTTTTCATTTAATTATTTAGTTAGAATTAATTGATCATTATTTATTGTTTAAGTTTGAAATTTATAAATTCTTATCCTTAAATTTATTTCAGTTTCATCTTCAATAGTGTGAGATACTTTGCTTCCTCCTCTATTCTTATTCACAATTATGTTTTACCTAACAACATTGCAAATTGTAACTGTCCCCCTACTGATGGGTTTTTGATAAACAAGAAAAATGTTTATTCCTATTCAGTTTATTCTTATTTGGAAGAGGAACAAAGTTAACATTTTAAAGTTAATTTTGCAGTGCACGCACAGATATATGTTCTGTACATTCTGTTTCAACAGATACAATGTAGAATTACTTCCATACGCCTTTATTCCATCAAAGGCTTTTAAAATTTGGCATTGGGACAGGAAATTGCAATTCTCAACTTTGTTCATGATGGTACTTTAAATTACAAGGCAAAGTTCTTCTGAACATTTTTTTTTAAAAAAAATAAGGTGTCATTACCTATCAAAAAGAAGGAGATACTGCATTGCTGGGATAGTTTCTTGTATTTGCTTTCAATCTGATTTTGTGTTTATTTTCTCTTTTCAAGGGAGATGCATTAGTAAAGCCTGGCTGTGTGATGGGGATACTGACTGTGAGGATCACTCCGATGAGGATAATTGTGAAGGATATTTGTGCGGACCACCAAAATACCCTTGTGCTAATGACACTTCTATCTGTCTACAGCCTGAGAAACTCTGCAATGGGATAAGAGATTGTCCTGATGGATCTGATGAAGATATTCTTTGTGGTATTTCATGTTCTTTTCTATAAAAGAAACAAAATGTTCCCCTTATTTAACTTATCCTGTATATCTGCATCTTTTCTTTAGAAATATTAACATTGGAAAACTTTATGCATTATGGTTTGAACTTTTCATTATCCTGTCCTTGTTATTATGCTTGAGATTGCATAAAATATCTCTAAAATTGAATTGTAATGCTCTGGATGGTTGTAAACAGACTTCCATGCTCTGCATTCAGTGATACCATCAGTAGCACTCTTCACACAATGAAAGTGAATACACTGAAGGGAAACAGGATCATAGAGGCAACCCCGACCACTAGACCATTTAAACGTGTAGGCTAAATATACACTGTTGGAGACTAGAATTTTTGCACTGTGATGTTGCGCTTGTTTGTATGAATTGGATTTCTGTTATCTGAACTCAAGATGCCATCCAGTTTACCTTTTATAAGCCCAAATCCTTATGTGTATCAACATACTCCAATTTTCTTTCCTACACTAGTCTGTTAATAAGTTTTATTTTTTTATTATTAGTTAATAATTTTATTAATTAATAAAAGTCTTGCTCTAATGTCTCATCTTGATTCCTGAGAAGTTCTGTGCACTACTTTTCTCTAATCTCAATCTGTTACAATATATTACAGATCTAATGGCTTTCTTTTTTTAACTTGCCTTTACTAATCTATTAACTTGCATTGTATGTCTGAGAAACACCAATTTCTCTTTTGTTTTTAATTTCAGATGAATGTTTGCTTAACAATGGTGGTTGCAGCCACCAGTGTTCAATAGTTCCTGGAGGCAGAATTGTGTGTTCATGCTCACCAGGACTGTACCTGAGTTCAGACAATAAAACCTGTGAATTCATAGATTATTGTGCCAAACACCAGAAGTGCAGCCAAGTGTGCGAACAGCATAAAAATACTGTTAAGTGCTCCTGTTATGAAGGTTGGAAGCTCAATAAAGATGGTGAAAGCTGTGCTAATATTGGTAAGTTGACATTTATGGTCTATTCACTACTGTCAAGCTCCTCTTATGAAAATATAAAAGAAGCAAAATAAGACCTATTCATTTTGGAGAAGCAGTATGAATCCTTAGTTGTTTCATCTTTAACTCTTAAATACCTAGGCCACAGTTTCCATTTGGAAGATTATTTATGAGTTGTGGAAGTTGTACAATTAAAAAAACTTGGCAGTACTGAGCCAAATATTTATATATGTATTTTTCACATTGAGGACAGCCACAGTGTAAATTGTTCAGAAAGTTTAGATCTGGAAACTATCATCTTTATTCAGGTTACTATGATAGTGGTTGTGCTTTTGAGCCAAAATGGGTATATACCGGATTGTCATATTCAGTCTATCTTCTTTAAACACTTTATAAACAAGCTCTTTTACAAAATAAAAAAGCTCTTTAACAGCACACCCCCTTTACAGACTGAAAGTAAAATCCACCCAGAGGCATCCAGGTATGATTAAGCCAGCAGTTCCAGTGGCCTAGAATATACAAATGAACCCTATGTCTTAACATAATATACTTGCCTAAGGCTGTTGTCATGATGTAGTTTGCAGCACTATGCGCTGACAGATGGTGTTGTGAACTATGGCATGACAACACCCTTCTGAATGCTGCCAGGGCATTGCAGCCACAGTGGGCAGCAGCAGCGGGCAGCCTAGGTGAGCCTCAGAAGAACAGTCACTACATGCCAGGAAACTGCTCAGCAATTGTCCTGCTCTGCTGCCACTGTTGCCCAGCTCACTGATGACACTTCAGCCTCTGATGGAGAGCAAGGAGGAGGGAAGTGGCAAGCAGTGGGAAAGCAGGAGAGTTGCTGAGGAGTTGCCCCAACCTGTCCTGAGTGTTCCTCAGCAGCTTGCCTCAGCCACTTGCCTCTACTTCCCTCTTCTGTGTCTTTCTTCCTCATGAGAGAAGGTCTAAAGGCAGAGGGAAGGGAAGGGAGGCTTGGTAATCTGCAAAGGGAGGGGGAAGAAAGGGAGGTTTGTCCACGTCTAAGGGGAAGGGGATTTTGGCGTGGCCTACAGACAGTGGGGTGTTTGGTGAGGGGGGTGGGTGATAGGTGGGGTTGGCATTCCTTTGCACCTCTGACATTGGGGAAAAGCAGGGGGAGGATTGCAAAAGGCTGAAAGGATAAGACTCTGTAACCCTTTGAATATTAGGCAGGCGCCATCTCTGCTATCTTTTTGGCGCCTTTTGAAGACTTTCCTCTTTCAACAAGCCTTTTAGGTTGAGACCTATCCCAGTCTGCTTAATATGTTTTTAATAATGTTTTTCACCCTTTTTTAAAGTTGTTTTTTAAAGATGTTTTTAACGCTGTTTTGTTTTAATGTATTTTAAGATCTGTTTTTATGATGTTTTAAAGAGTTTTTAGCGCTTTGTTTGCCGCCCTGGGCTCCTGCTGGGAGGAAGAGTGGGATACAAATTAAATAATTAATAAATAAAAACCCTTCCCACACTCCCCCTTTGAACCTCTGATGCTGGGATTTTGACAGGTTGGTGATATCACAATTATGTCATGTGATTGACATGTGAGTTGTCCTGCCCACCTGTCAGAGTTGGGCTACAGGATGGGAGCCAAAACATTTCCCCACCTCTGGTCTAATGTGTTAGTGTGTGGAGAGTAGCTAACTCTTGGGGGTGGGTTGGTGGCAGGGTGGGGTTGGTGCACAATACAAACGGGTGGAGCTCCTAGTATTTACATGTCTCTGTATGGAGGAAGATCTAATGGGTTTCAAACAACTTCAGGATTAGAATCAGGTGTTAACAGGGGAAGCCCTGGCATGCAAGAATACTCTGCTGCTCTCACTTCAACCTAGCCAGTGAACATTTGGCAGGGCATTGGATGTCCTTTAGTTCCCTCTTCCCAAGACCTAGCAGAGGGTAGGGTCCCAGTCTCATGAAATGTAACTCTTTTACCAAAATACTCACCAAGAAGAACATGGCTGCAGATGCAGCACAGTCCAAACAAATCAAGGCCAAGCACAGCAAAACATGATCCAGAGACAAGGTCAGGCAACAGTCCAAGGTCAATATCACAGGAAGCTCAGGCAAGGTACAACAGAGCAAAAGAGAAACAAGGAGCCAGAGACCTGTGTTATTTCCAGCAACTGAAAGGCTCAAGATGAAGGCCTTATATACTCTGGCATCCTAGACCACACCCTAACCACAGCTGCTGGTAAGGAATTTCAGGGATTTCTCATTCACATGGAAAGCCTTTATTCCTGAACCATGTGATGACTCTGTGTCTGTAGATATTGTCACTTTTTGGGCTGGAGCTGTTCTCTTTGGTGCCAGCATTCTTAAGGACTGGGGAGCAACTCCACCTGCTTCTCTGATATCTGCAAAGGTTCTCAACCAGGACTCTTCCTCAAGAGAATCCTCAGCACTAGTTCCAGAATCCTGCTCTTCATGGTCCTTGACCTGTGGGGTGTCTGGTTCGTTCTCTGAGAGCTCTGTGTTTGGTACCAGTCAGGGCTAGGCATGACACCTTAGAAAGCAATTCTAACTCCCCTCCAAGCCTGATGGGGCTTTATACAGTGGCACAGTGGTGGGGCCACTGTGTATCCACACCTTTGCTGCGCACAGCAGCCAAGGCAGAATGTGGGAACACAGTTAGATTTCTGCACCAGCACCAGATTTCTGCACCAGTTGGGCCTGTGACAGCAGCAGAACCAATTCAGGAGCTAACAAATCCCACATCAGTTCAGTCCTGCCCCCTACCTGCCCCCATTAAGGACCATTTTGGTTGGCTGTCACTGGCTAGAATCCGCTAGTGGCACATCCACCCACCTGTAGAGCAGTAGGAGGCTGATGGAGGCCAGCAGGGCTGATGGAGGGACACGTCTACCAAATCCACCACCAACCCAGCCTTGCACAAGGGGGTTGTGGTGGATTGTTCTACCAGTCTGCAAGTTGTGCATGGGACAAAGTGCCATTAATCACATTAAGTTATACTTCTGAGTAGGCATGTATAGGGTTGTGCTGTGGATGTTTTTGAGCTGTCACCAGTGATAAATGTATCATGCTAGAACATTGTACCACAGTTAGATAGCTGAATCTAATTTTCATTATTATTTCTTATTTATTATAGCTGATGTGTGTGAAAAGATTTAGGCTGAAAGATGAATTTTAGAAAAATACTCCAAGAAATTTGATTTAGTAAAGCATAAGCATTCTACAATTAAAATATTTTGTCAGTGTTAGTCAAAAGCATTTCTTTTTATTACTGTCACTATAATGATCTAATCATTGCATTTTCCACAAAATGTACTTTTGTGTTCCCAGATCCATTTGAAGCTTTTATAATTTTCTCTATTCGGCATGAGATCAGAAGGATCGATCTACAGAAGCGGGATTACAGTCTGTTAGTTCCTGGACTGAGAAATACAATAGCACTTGATTTTCACTTCAATCAGAGCTTGCTGTACTGGACAGATGTGGTAGAAGATAAAATTTACAGAGGCAAGCTTTCTGAAACCGGAGGTATGAAATGAAGTTTAGATTTTTTTAAAAAATTGATCTTGGGGGAAACTCTCAACTGGAGAAAACGGGAAATTACGTTGAACCCATTAAATTCTGGCCAAAATATTTTTCAAATATACTATTACATAATCTAAAATTTATTACAGACATGTATTCCAGAATAGTTCTTATAATAAGATACTATTTTTTTTACTTGTTTAATGTTTTCAAATCTTTCATTATCATCTTTTGCTTGTGCTACTCAGCATTTAAAAAAGTGGGATATCCTAAATATAGAGTGCCCTATACAAAGAACACTTCTTTCAGCCAAAGAGAATATGAGTGAACCATGTACCAGTTACCTTGTAACCCTACACATGCACTTTGGCTGGCATTTATGTTGATTCTTGCTGGATTAGGTCTATATATACATCACAAGACAGAGGTCATCTGGCATTTGTGAAACTGAATGCAAGTCAATCTATCTCCTATAGAGCAATGGCTTGATAAGCCAAAACTGTTTAACTTATTTGTAAATTATCTGGAGTCAAGTATGAGTAGTGCAGTAGCCAAGTTTGAAGATGGCACCAAATTATTCAAGAAGGTGAAAGAGGTCTTGAGAGTGTGGTTGATAGCTCAGTTAAAATGTCAACTCAGTGTACAGCAGCTATGAAGGAGGCACATTTCTATGTTGAGTATTATTAGGAAACTAAAACTTCAAGTCTTGTAGTACGTTTATAAACATTTATGGTGTGTCTTCTTTGAAACATTTTGTGCAGTTCTGGTCTCTCCATCTCAAAAACAAAACAGAACTAGAAAAGGGGGAGGTGTAAAGTGCCTTTCATACGTACAAACACTTCTTAGCCAAAATAAACCTAATATATGTGACTCCTGTTGCAGGCACTGAATTGGGTGGGGGTGTTTCTCTGAGTTTGAGGGAACAATGGAAATATAGGACAGCTCAACAGTGGCAGTGGGTATCATTCCTCTTTCCCCTCTTGTTGTTTGTGTGGTGGCAGAAGCAATATGAGTAGCCTCCCCACCCTGGCCATTTCCTTTCTCACAGTTGGCTCTGGACACAATGGTATTCTAGGGAAAATGAGAGCTCCTCGGAATGAATCTGGGGCAGTCTAGGAAATGGTGACCAGGCCTCTAAACAAAGAAGGCTGCTCTTGCTGCTGCCATCACAAGCAATACAGAGAGAGTGGGGAAAGGGAATACCTGTTGCTGCTATAAAGGGTGAGCAGCACCCAGTATCATATGCAGGAACCGGGTTTCACTCTCACCTTCTCCTACAGATATCACCATAGTTGTAATTTCAGGGGGTTTGGTCTGAATCGTTTAGTGATCACTAAATCTGCTTAATTAAGTGAATCTGCTTCATTCACTTTCCAAAACAATATGCAAACCAAAACACAACCATCCTTTCAAATTTGCATTTCTCTGAAATTTGCAATACAGTTCTCCAGCCAAGTAATGTGTACAAAAATCCATACACTAGGCTAAAGTATGTGTAAAACTGCATATATGACTGGGGAAAAATACAAAAGTGCATTACATTAGGGACAATTGCTTAAAATATGAATATTAGATTAACGTGCATGCAGATATGTGTATAATAAGGTGAATTGACACTTACATGCTAATGAATTTTCATGAGGACTGATATGGAGAACTGAAGATACTACTGGGAAAATGAAAGAAGCTGAAATTGACAGATTCACCCATCCCTAGCCTTGAATAATAAATTAGAGATTCTTCCACAGTTCATTTCTTCAGAATTTCTCATTGGACTTATTTCCAAAATGGAACCAATGCATTAGTATTAGGGTGCAATCCAACTTGCATTTACTCTGGGCTGAGGGCAGTTGTATTGGTGGAACTCCAGCTGAGCCGGCTGGGTCCCGGCTCACCTGGGCTATGCTGGTGTAAGTCCCTCAGCCGGGGCCAGCCCAGCTTAGCTGGGAGCCAGCTGGCTCAGCCAAGACTGGCACCAGCGTAAGTCAGCATATGGCCTAAAAAGGGGGCATGTTGGGGGCATGTCAGGGAAGAGTCTGAAGTTAAGGGACTTAGGCCACATCTAATTCATGTTCAGAGCACTCCTGCAGGTCCTAATCCAGGCAAAGGTTACACTAGGAAAAAGGTTGGTCTAAGAAAATAATTGCAATAGAAGTCAATGGAGAGGGCTAACTCCTTGGTAGGGCTATTTGGGATTGTAGGCTTTTGCCTTCTGGTCCCTGTGTGCAGCTCCAGGCTGAGCTGGCATTCAGGCAACCCAGAGGCTTCTGAACGGCAATTGGATGCAGTGGAACTTTACACCCGCTTCCCCTGCATGCCAATGTTCCATTTTTAAAAAAAATGTTTTTTATATAGCACTGTGCCACACACTTCGTCACAGTTTTCATTTCTTTCAATTGCTTCATGTCTTACCCCTTCACCTACACTACCAATGCCTATATGCAATTGATATTGCACTGTCAGATAGATGAACAATCACTGATGGATTGCATCAACTTTCATATTGATTGGCATTTTACCAGATGATGATGAAGATATTGCCTGCCCTTCAACAGAAGATCTCAGGGTGGGTCACAACATACAATAGTATAAACAAGTTAAACAATTTAAAACATGAGATCACGTGCACATCAGTACAGCACTACAAAAAAAAGGATGGTAATGCAGTCATGCATACAATCACATCAAACTTTTTTTCTTTTTGCAGTGGTTTATTAATTGCACTTGTGCGTCAGTAACACAGATTAGAACAAAGATATAGATGAACTAAAAAGTCTTTAGATGTGTAAGCATTCCACTGTTTGCCTTGAAAGGATCAGAACTTTGTGAGAGTTCCAGCTGAATGCTTGCAAAAGCTCAAGGACTTTGTGAGCATTTGGTGGGAATGCTCCCAGAGTCTCTAAGGTTCTCGTAAGCAGCATCTCTTTCCCCTTTATTAAGGCCCAGAAAGTTAACACTGAGTTAGAGAAAGGTGGGTAGGTCAGTAAACCCAGGCCCATGGCAGATCATTTTTTCCTATCAGGGACTAGTTCTATGTGCATAATTTCCCTGCAGGACATTTTCCTTGGTGGAAATGATGTGCATAGCATCTGTTTTCTCACTAGATCAGTTGTGGGGAACCTTTGGTCATCCAGATGTTGCTGAACTATAGCTCCCATCATCCCTGGCCATTGGCCATACTTGCTGGGCCTGATGGGAGTTGCAGTTCAGCAACATCTGGAGGGCCAAAGGTCCCCCAGCCCAGTGTTAGATATTCTGGGACTTGTAGTCCCAGTCCCCAGCAGGAAAAAAAGCTATTGGGAAAGACTGCTGCCTCCTTATCCCTATCCTAAGGTACATGTATGGGTGCCCTTTCCTAATCACATGTGGGAGCCCATGGGATATGGCAGATGCCTGAGGGTGCCTTAGTCAAGCATGTAAGCTTTATGTATGGATGTGAAAGTTAGACAGTGAAAAAAGCGGATAAGAGAAAAATCAGCTCATTTGAAATGTGTTGGGGGAGAGCTTTGTGCATACCATGGACTGCAAAAAAGACAAATAATTGGATGTTAGAACAAATTAAACCAGAACTATCACTATCTAGCTATCTATTTATTTATTTGATTTATATCCTGCCCTTCCTCCCAGCGGGAGCCCAGGGCGGCACTAAAAGCTAAAATGATGAAACTGAGGTTATCATACTTTGGACACATCATGAGAAGACATGATTCACTAGAAAAGACAATAATGCTGGGAAAAACAGAAGGGAGTAGAAAAAGAGGAAGGTCAAACAAGAGATGGATTGATTCCATAAAGGAAGCCACAGACCTGAACTTACAAAATCTGAACAGGGTGGTTCATGACAGATGCTCTTGGAGGTTGCTGATTCATAGTGCCACCATAAGTCATAATTGTCTTGAAGGCACATAACAACAGCAACTTTGATTTGAAACCTAGTATTCCATCGGCTGTCAGTCATCTCCCAACTGGAGCAAGCACTGGAGAACATGGGGCCTCTGGTGTAAAGGGGATTACTTCCTCAGAATAATCTGGCTCTTGGAGGTTCCAGTTTGAAGGGCTTTGACTCAAGGGGCTCCTGACCTGACTGCAAGGCTTTGCTTCAATCTCATTATTGGGACTAGGGTTGCCAGGTGAGAAGCATCCCAAAACCTGAGATTTCAGGGGCAGGCCCTAGTTATGTCACAGGAGTGGGCCCGAGTGATGTCACAGGGGTGGGCCCAAGTGATTAAGCATGATACATTAAGCATCAATCACAGTTGCTTGGAGCATACAATTAAAAAAATCTGATTGGAAATTAAAATAGAAATCTTAGCTAAAAGATGGAGCCTGGGTAGGGAACATTTAATCTAGCCTACTTGCTTTCGGCAAGAAGGGTTCAAGTGGCTTCAGGCCAGGCCAGTCACCAGAAGGCCACTGTAGGAAGAAAGGAACCTACTGTTGTGGAGGTATTAGATGGGAGCATTCAGGAGTAACAATGGATGTCCCAGAAGACTGCAATTCTAAACCCACTTACTATGGGACTAAGCCCCATAGAACTCAACAGGACTTACTTCTGAGTAGATATAGTTTGGATTGTGCTGTTAGTAAAGCTTGACTAGGGATCCTCTGCAAAGACATCCATATCCACGCAGGGTTGGCAACCCCCTGCCTGGAATGCCCTGCCCTTATCTTTTAACGTGGCTGCTCCAAACTTCTTTACAGATTTGACCCTTCACTTCAGAAAGAGGTCTGAGAAATGAGTAAGAGTAAGAAGATTCTCTACCCTTTCTGTCTCCCCTGTGGGGTGCTATAAACTCACTTTGACAGCCAATCTAATTCCAGTGAGTAGTAATTGACAGAAAACACACATGGTTTGGTCTACCTTCACAGACAGCTGCTTGGGAGCAACAACAGTTGCAGCCACACTTCCCAATATGTGAATTCTCTTTTACCACTATTGCGCAACCAACTGCCATGTAACCAACAAGGTGCATCATCAATGGGTTTTTGGGGGTTCAGCTGAGCACATGCAACCACTGCTGTTGCTTCTATGGATGTAAGGGAGTGAGGTTAAAGATAAATGAAATGCAAACAGAAAATGAAAAACAAAAGACAGTGATGCTTTCCTAAATGCAATATCAAGATACCTATGAGTAAGGCAGACAACTTAGCATCCCACAACCAGTCAGGATTCATAACCGAAAACCAAAACTAAAAAAATCCTGGCAGCCAGTCAGTTAATCCAGAATGCTGCAGCACGATTGCTGACATGAGTGGGATCCTATCAGCACATAATACCTCTGCTCTGCAATCTGCATTGGTTGCTGATTTGCTACCAGGCCAAGTTCAAGCTGTGCTTTCCATGTTATGGGTGCCACATCGTACTTGTTCTGCTCTTGTAAGAAATCAGTCCTGTAAAGTGGCAGCATTTTGGATACTCTGTTCATAGGGTTTTCGTGGTAAGAGGTATTCAGAGGTGGTTTACCATTGCCTTCCTCTGATTTTGGACACATATCAGACTTTGGACACATAATGAGAAGACATGATTCACTAGAAAAGACAATAATGCTGGGAAAAAACAAGAGAGTAGAAAAAGAAGAAGACGAAACAAGAGATGGATTGATTTCAGAAAGGAAGCCACAGACCTGAACTTACAAGAACTGAACAGGGTGGTTCATGACAGATGCTATTGGAGGTCGCTGATTCATAGGATCATAGGGTTGCCTTAAGTCAAAATTGACTTGAAGGCACATAACAACAACAACAAAGTGGCAGCACCTACGCTTTGGAACTCCTTGCCTATTGACATTAGGCAGACACCTCTTTTCAGCACCTGCTAAAATCATTTTTGTTTAGGCAAGCCTACCCACGCATGTAGAAGCTATCATGTTTTTAAATCTGTTTTTAACTCATTGTTAGTTTTATTATTTTGAATATTTTAAAATACATGTCTAACTGTTTTTCCAATAATTTTATTGCTTTAATTCTTTCTATAAACCGCTTTGAGATTTTTTACAATAAAGCAGTATATAAATGTTGTAAATAAAATACATAAATAAATTTTGGAGTCACTGTGGCCCTTGAGTCTCTTCCCACTTTTAGGAACAAAGGAATCTGCCTTATACTGACTCAGACCATTTGGTACCATCTAGCTCAGTACTGACGACATGAACTAGCATTGGCTCCCCAGGATTCCAGGCAATAGTCTTTCCAAGAAATTGAATTCTGGACAACACTTCCCCTGTTTAAAAAAAATATCTTTCAACATTGTTGTTTTCAATTCACTCTTGAATGCACATCACACACACACACACACACACACACAAACACACAAACTCTCTCTCTCTCTCTCTCTCTCTCTCTCTTTCTTTTGCAGGTGTAAAAATACACCCCATATAATAGTTTATTGTCAAACCAGTTGGTCATTGAAGAATACTTTTAGTTTTATTAGTTTCCTACATAATAAAATCGGTGATACCTAGGTAAGCCCTGCCTAACTGCTTTAAAAATAGGATTAGAGGGGGAGATAAATATTTACAGCACAACCACAATTCTTTGTTATGTTTACTCAAAAGTCCCATTAATTTACAGCACAATGCTAACCATGTCTACTCAAATGTAAGTCCTAATGAATTCAATGGGGTTTACTCCAGGTACATGGGATTAGCATTGCTTTACTCCCAGAAAAGCAAGTATTGGATTAAATACTTTCATATTGCAAGGTTTTCAAAGCACTGCCCTCTCCAGGAGCCCAGGGTCTGACTCTTGCACAGAAGAGGAAAAAAAAACTTTAAGCCATATTCTTACTTACTCAAATAAACTGAAAATCTCAAAACCACCATTTTCTGATGTTGCAATGAAGTCTAGGCACTGCCTGGGTCAACAAATCACAACCCTGGCTTCACTCTTGGCTACAGTCTTAAAAAGGCAGGTTAAGGCTAGGAGTTGCTATAACAGATCTGTTAAAGAGATTTAACAGTCACGGGGCGGCTTACATTTTGGTTTATATCTTGGGAACCAGACCACCTAGAAACTTAGTTTTTAAAAAATTGAAGCTGAGAGTCCAGCGATTAAGGTGAGTTACCCGGAGAACTGGAGGGGACCCCCAAAAAACAGAGAATCTGGCCAAAAACTGGACATCTGGTAACCCTAATTAGGACCTAGGCTTACATTCAGTATTCTGTAGCTTGCACTACTGGCCTTGATGATCAAGCTCCTCTTTGTGTCAGAATCATAGTTATTGTTCAGAGTTAGGGTATAGGTGCTGGGTTTGGGGGCACAAGGGAAGCTGGTGATAGCAGCTTGCAGAATCAAGAATAACACACTTGCATGCTTCAATGCTTACAATACTCCTAGAAGGGTTTCTAGAATTCATTTGAAAATTAAATGAAAAATTAAAATTAAACCAGAATTTATGAGAAGGGAAATGCAAGGCAGAGCAAACCAGGGGGGCAATAAAGGCACAAAGTAGGAGAAATCTTATTCCTTGGCAAAATAGAATATCCATGTTTGGGGGCAGCATGCCACTGAATACCAGTTCCTGGGAGCAACAGTGTAGTGGCAAATTCAGAAGTGCAGGGCCCCTTCATGATAGTCACAGACATGCCTCGTCACTGCCACACCCCCTTCTACGATTATACAACCTTCTAAGATTATAAAATAAACTGGCCAGGTTTGAATACTGCTTTCTGCTTCTCTGTCACTCACAATTGGACTGCCGTTTCTTGCTGTCAGAGCTATTGCTTGAATTACTGAGTTCAGTGTCTACACACTTATCTCCTGCTGCTACCAAACTGCTTGATGATGTCGATGGGATCCTATCCTCAGGATTCACTGCCTCTTCTGCAATTACAGGATTCTCACTCTGTCTAGGCTTTTCAGAGTAGGAACTAATAAAGGCTTACTTGCTTTCGACACTCATTGGGACTCTTCTGAGTGGCTAACACACTTTCCTTTCACGCTGATTGGCTTGTAGGATGCTGGAGACATTGGGAGCCTGCTGGGACCTGGCTACCAAAACAAGTAAGGGGTCTAAGATCCCCCAGGACCCTGGATGACTACACCCCTGCCTGGGAGGCAATAGTGAGGGAGGACTGTAGCTTTTACAACCCACTTATGGTTCCCAGAGGCATTTGGTCACTGTGGAAAACAAAATGCTGGACTAGATGGATCCAATAGGGTTATTTAATGTTTTTAACCTAATGTAGTCTGTTTTAAGTCTAGAATATGACCCTGCACTGCACAAAATATGGTGAGGTCCCATCAGGCAGGCACAATATACCTGCAAAGGACATGAAATTCCTAGGGAAGAGAATGTTTGGGAGTACACAGAGCTGCAGATACTTTCCCTCCAGGTTGTAGAGGCTGAGGCTGCAATCTTGTATGTATTGAGCTCAATGGGAGGTACTTCTGATCAGACATGCAGAGGATTGTGCTGTATTCAAAAGCATGCAATTTGTGATAGTTTATAAAATGTGCATTAGTATACATCTGCAGCACACACAGTGGGGTTAGTTCAAAGTAAACATGTATAGGATTGTTCTTTTTCAGACTCCAAAACTGCTGTTCTATCAATGGAAGCTGCAGACATTCAGTTAACATATGGAACTTTCTGGCCATAGCGTCTCCTCTTTCTCCTGACTTTTTCCTCTGGAAGGAAAGTTTACCACCAGTAGGCTAAATTATGTAATTTGTACAATTTCTGCTTTAAAAACAACTACTACTTTTTCAAATTTAGTTTACTAGACACAAAGGCCGAAATCCTGCATGCTGGTTGCACAGAGAACAGAGTGTGAAGTGTTTCCCGTAGGGCTCTAGTATAACCTCCCCTCTCCCACCAGGCCCCTGCACATGTCTCCACTCCTGCTTCTGCTGGGAGTAGCCTGCACACCATGGGCCTGGGGAAGAGCAGGCTCCAAATGCTTGAAGGTAAGATATGGGAGGGTCTCAGCTGCAAGTAAATGCCCTTATTAAATCACATAATGGTTTTAAGAACAGCAGAGAATCATGCACAGAGGCAGCAGGTGGGGGAGGGGAGATGATATTGGAATTCTATCCATACCATGCTCTCCATACACACAGTGTGCAGGATTGTGGCCAAATTCTGTTCAGCCTTACTATACTGGATAGACCAAAGATTAGTTGACACTGTGCCGTCCTTGATATGATGCCCTCTAAAAATGTATTTTGTGTTAAGAAAATAATAATAGTAAATCTTAATAGTTTCAGTGTTGCATTGTGCCCAGCATAGCAATTTATATATGAGGATAATTATAATAATCCTATACATTTCTACTTAGAAGTAAGCCCCATTGAATTCAATGGGACTTACTCCCAGGTAAGTGTGTATAAGGTTACAACCCTCACACAGTCTAATAAAAATGGTATGAGAAGAGTGATTGAGTTTTGAAATTAGTCAGCATCTTAGTTTTCTCCATGATTACAAAAGTTTTGGATGTATATTTATGGCATAAAACGTTATAACGTATTATAGTGCTACATTTTAATTTTAATATTTATAATATCATTTTAAAATTCAGTAGTTCTGTTGCAGTATCTGTTTTGTTTTAATGTATTCATCATTTTAAGAACTCTTCTAATATTTTCACAGGGGTAAGCTCCATTGAAGTAGTGGTACAACATGGTTTAGCTACCCCTGAAGGTCTTACTGTTGACTGGATTGCTGGAAATATATACTGGATAGACAGCAATTTGGACCAAATTGAAGTTGCTAAATTAGATGGCACGCTGAGGACTACATTAATAGCAGGTGCCATGGAGCATCCTAGGGCTATTGCTTTGGATCCTAGATATGGGTAATTAAATGTATTTGTAATGGTTATTTACAATGAAACTGAGTAAATGTTTTCCAAATGTACTGTGAGATGCTGTTTTTCATTTGTCCTTAGTTCTGATAATGTTGACCTTACTTTGAAACAAGTTATTAATCTTTTCTGGGAGATGGATTGTTTTTGACTTAACATGATGATTTTCACAAGTCTAATATATTATTTTCTCCATTTCTGAAGTCTAATGTGGAGATGATGATGATATACTCACATTCATTTTTGTTTCCTGTCTTCCTAGTAGTGGAATAGTGGTGCTGTGTTTTTAATATAGCATGTAAGTCAAACTGAGAATGATATTTAAGGAGAAAAATTAAACAATATAGTTGCCAAGAGTGCCTATGTACTAGGCCTTATCAGCTATGCATATTGCTGTCCCTTCTACCATTTCCACAACTGCACAAATTGCAAGGATAGCTTAATTCCAGTTTAATGCCTCAGAAGACATAGGGGCTAAGTTCCCTTCCATTTGGGAAAATAGACAGTTAATTCCCAAACTGAACCTCATTCACAATCAGACATATCTTTTATAGATTTAGAATTCAATCATTATTCACTACTAATCCTCATACATGATACAGTTATACATCCAATTACAATCATATGCCCATTGTGTCTGGTCCACCTTCAGTTAGTATTGATTTCATCTTAACATTACCCAAACTTACCTTGATGCTGGAATGTAGAGCACCTGTCTCAAAATTCTATACACATGAAATATTTCAGGAGAGAATGAAGGGATGCTACAGGGAAGAAAATTGGAATGGTCAGGTAAGCGGAAAAACAGTGCTTCAGAATGGCAAGTGCTGTGCCAGGTTAAGATTTTTTGCATCACTTTCTAAGCTACTATAAAATTTTATTCCCCTCTTTGGCATGTTATTTCCTTTTTCTTCTGTGGATGTAGGAATAATTTTGATCATGTTGTAAATGAATGATGAGATTGGGAACAAAAACAGGAAGGGAAGGAGTCTTGACTCATTTAATGGATCTGAATGCCCCCAGATCCATTTCAGATCTAACCCAGATGTCCTCTGGATGTGTTTATGTCTTCAAGCCCTCCCTAGAATATACCCTATGCCCCTTCCCATTCCTAAATGATGAGGACATGCTGGTGACAAGGAGAGCCTGAGGTGCTGCTGTGAACATGCTCACAGCAGCCGGGGTCATGGGAAATATAATGTTCATGTTTCCCAGTGTGTGATTATCACGAACATTTGCCACAACATCCAGGTCCACCGCAAATCATGGGGAATATTCCCAGAACCATGGGAAATATCCCACACACCCTACACTGAGCATTTACCATGGCACCCACTGCAAGCCGTCCCTGCCATTTCTGCCACACCCAAGTAAATTCGATAAAGTGAAGGAAGGCGATCCGTACCAGACCCATTCCGGAATTAGATTATGTTGCTGAAACAACATAATCTGGTTTTCCTAAATTATTTTTGTTGTGTCTCCTTCCCGCCCCTGACCATAAGCAGGGGGGTTCAGTTCTGTGGGATGCCGTCTCCCAAAAGCCTTTGCAATAGGCAAGCTCCCTGCAGCCCACAGGATTGAATCCTCCACTCAACAGCTGGTCTGCTTCCCCAGTGTGTTTGCTGTGGGGAACATGCTGGCAAAGCAGACCCCTGCAGCCTTCTCACCGGACACCCTACCCCCTGACAACTCTGGATTGCTCTGGCCAGCCCAGACCGACTCGGTCCAATCTGGGGCTGTCTTGACTCAACTTGGCCCATACCCGGACCCCCCCAATCAACCTGATTCACTTTGGCCTTCAGCTGAATCTGTTGTAGAGTCCTATTAGATAACGGTAGCAAGACTTTTTGTTATGTCTTCATTATTAAATACGGTTTCTATTATAAAATGAATGTTCGTACAACTTAAATATGGCTTCATTGTGCCAAATAGGAACTGCAGAACTGCATGATTGCAACTTTATAACTGTTTTGGCAAATGCCAAAAAAATGTCTTCTACATGGAATAACTATCAATGTAGGTTAGCTAATTAAGGATAAGATGTGCTAATGTAATTGTTTTTAAAGACTTTTTATATTATTTGTTTTCTCTTTTAGTGCAGACTTTTGTTTAATTTTTCTCTTCTTTGCACTATTCAGAATTCTGTTTTGGACAGACTGGGATGCTAATTTTCCACGCATTGAGTCTGCTTCCATGAGTGGAGCAGGAAGGAAGATAATATATAAAGACATGGATAGTGGAGCATGGCCTAATGGCCTTACAGTTGATCATTTTGAAAAACGAATAGTATGGACAGATGCCAGGTATAACGTGGTTTTACATTTATTTTACAATATGCCTGTACAATGTTTCTGTGCTTTCTATATAAACAAACAAAGCAAGTTGCAAAAGTGCATTTCATTCTTTGTCTCCTCCTCCTCCTAGGAATGAAGGCACAACACATAAGTTATGGTAGAGGAGCAATAGCTTTATTAATTTCATCAGATCTGCAACATAAAGAGACAGGTTAACAGCAAGCTAAAAAAATCCTTCAGTGCAGGACCCTACACTTCAAATGAGAGCTGGGAGATTTCCTCTCCTGCTATCAACTTGGCATGGGCAATTCCACCCTGGTTTCAAGGACCAGATCAGTCAGCTGATCTACCTGTGCTTGTCTTCACCTGCTCACCAAGGTGTGTGTGCAGAGGAGGCATCAGACACTTTCATGGCACAGCAAATGGCTAGTCACTAGAGGTATCAAGACTGCCAGAACCCAAGAGTTGCTTCCCTTCCTTATCCACTGTCACAGGTTGGCTGTGAGGAGTCAGTTGGAAATCACTCTTCACCCTGTGTGTGATCTTTCCATTGCATGTATGAGGTTGTCCAAGGTGGGAAGCAGCAATGAGTATACGCTCTCTAATTTTGTGTTATGCCATGCCACCAGTGTTGGCCATGTTGTATTATGTTGTGCCCCATGGTAGCCAAGGCATTGATACCATACTTCCTCAAAATTCAAAATGTGTCTGCTGATCTAAAAAGGCTGGCGACTCCTGACTTGCAAAGTGTGAAACTGCACCTTGATTACACACACAAAGAACAATGCACATACATGAAAAGTGAGGGGAGGGGAAATGTGTGCACACCTGAGATTTACTTTTCCCATCATTATAATTATTGTGATGTCCAAATGAGGTTCAAATATATGTTACTGGGTAAAAGTGATCCATTCTCAACTGCAATCTCTAAGAAAGATGCAGATGACTAATAAACACCAACATTTTGCAAAAAAGCTAGGTGTGCAGAGAAATCCTATATTCAACCAATGTTGAATTATTAACATTAGTCCAGGAGAGGGAAACCAGTGGCCCTCCAGTTGTTGTTAGATGACAACTCCCACCTTCCCTGGCCATTGGCAATTGCTGGCTGGGGCTAAAGGAAGTTGAAGTCCAGCAAATCTGGAGGGTCACAGGTTAGCCACCTCTGCTTCAGTTGTATAAACGTGACTGGCTGCAGCTCTCCAAGCTTTCAGACAGGGTTTTCCCCAGTTGTACCGGGAGATGCCAGGGATTTAATCTGGGACCTTTTTTATGAATAATGTGTGCTTTTATCACTGAACTATGGTCCTTCCCCAAGCATTTGAATTACGTTTCTTTCATATTGGTTTAATTTTCCAGAATATAGTTACGAGGTCATAACTGTACTAAGCCACAGTTTTGTTATACTTTCATATTTGTTCTTTTTTAAAAAAGAATGGATTTCTGTTTGGGGTTATCTTTCAGGTCAGATGCTATTTATTCAGCACTGTATGATGGAACTGGCATGATAGAAATTATACGAGGACATGAATATCTTTCTCATCCCTTTGCTGTCTCTTTATATGGGAGCGAAGTATATTGGACAGACTGGAGGACAAACACATTGTCAAAAGCCAACAAATGGACAGGTCAAAATGTTAGTGTGATACAAAAAACTAGTGCACAGCCTTTTGATCTTCAAATCTATCACCCAAGTCGTCAACCACATGGTAAATTAACACTGTTTGTCATAGACTTGTTGTCCATTTTCAGTTTCTACATTACCTACTGGCAATACAAATGGATATCTCTTAGCTTATTATTATTAGTGGTGGTGGTGGTAGTGGTAATAACAACAACAACAATAATAAATAACAACAACAATAACAAGAATAAAAATGATATTGACTCCTGGTTTTTGGTACTTGCATAGCTAAAATTAGCATTTGTGAACAGTGTTATTGTTGGCTAAATGAAATCTTTCTATAACTTTAGCAATATAAAGATTACTAAACAAATAATAAACATTGAATTAACAGCCCTTTGCATCTGCTTCAGTGAAGTATTACCAATAAGTGGTTGAAAATGGAAGAAAGTACATAGATACTTTAGCCCAAGGTCAGAACCATAACAAATATAGTTTTAGGTTGTATTGGTATATCACATACTGCATTGACCTTGGAACCTTTTCATGTGGCTATTATTTCTAATAGATAAGTATGGGACAGTGGCAAATGTTAAGAGCTGTTCTTTCCCCCCTGTGGTTTGTAAGGGCTAGGGCAGCAGAAACACATCCTGTGATGGGGGTGGGAATGGAGAATCACAAGTTTTTTCCTTCCTCTTTCAAACCTTTGCTGAGAATGGCAGCTATTGTAAAAGGCATATTTTAGCATCCCTTCCATCTTATTTTTGGTTGCTACAAAATGAGTCATTAAAAATATAATATGTAGTAGTATTTTACATCTATAGAGAAACAGACTACTTATCATGGTGGTATGTCTTGAAAGTATGATGAATTAGAGAGCGTATACTCCAGAATTCCCATGAGCAGAAATCCCCTTTGTCCCCTGAAAAGTTGCTTCAGACGGTTGGGGATGCTCTAGAATAGCATGGGGGTGGCATGAGAGGTTTCTGAGAGGATTAGTAAAAATTGCCTCAGTTCTTTCTTCCAGAGGGAGCCACCACAAGATGCCAATCCTTTCCAACCCACATGTATTACACAATAGTGGGTACTCACACAATTCTACCCATTTGCAACCAAACTAGACATGACCTAAGCCCTCTTCAGTTGTTATGAAAATTTATAACTTCCCATGTGAAGAGGCAGTGAGGATGAGCATGCTTGCTCTACCCCCATTTTGTTGCCTTCCATAAGTTGGGAGGTGACTGCCTGCAGCCGGGAGCCTCTTAGATCTGTGCAAGCTCCCAGCACATTTTATCTTTTTCCTAAGTGTTACCAATATATATATAATAAGACAGGGGAATCTGAGGGGTAATTCTATGTTACCGAAGTGGCATTGTTTTGCCTCACAGTAAAAATATTATTGTAGGATAGTAGGGTATGCTCTTTCCATTTGAGGGATCCCTCTAACACCCCATTGCAGTTCCTGAGTGAATAATAAAGCGGGGAGAGGAAGAGATTTCTGTTGAATCCTGTGATGATTCCTCTGCATTGGGGCACAATGCACACACTGGGAGGGATATTATTGATTGCACACACAGAGATCAAAGAGTAATTGTTGAACTCAGTTTAGGCATATCCATTTGTTACCTTCAGAATCATCAATTTATCACATGCTATTATCAAATACCACTAGTAAAACTGGATAGGAAACTCCCTTCACAGTCTTGCTTTGTGAATAGTGTTTATTTTTTTAAACTTTGATTATGTTAAGGTTAAGAATGTGTTTGCAGTGCATAGCTGGGAAATGAGGCAATACAAGATGAAGTGTGGGTAAATCAAGGGCCATGTTTATTGAAATAAAGCTAATTAAATGCTTGATTGCATAATAAATGATCTGCAGATACAAGTGTGGCACCTAACTCTTACCCAATTGGGCAAGGACACCCTGCCATGGGAAAGGAGGTGGTCCAAGCCCAAGCCCAGGCCCCATCCCTGCAGGGTGGTTAGGGAGGCCTTCCTGCTCCACCCTCCTCAGGGCCACGCAACTATGAGTGGGTGTTACAGGTTAGCCCCAAAGGTGAGCCTTATCCTGCCAACCGCTCACACAACCTGGAAGGTAGGCCTCAGAACCCACCAATCACCTTAAAGCAGCCTTTCCCAACTAGTGGGCCACCAGATGTTGTTGGACCACAACTCCCATCAGCCTCAGCCAGCATTGCCAATGGTCAGGAAAGATGGGAATTGTGGTCCAACAACATCTGGTGGCCCACTAGTTGGGAAACACTGCCTTAAAGGGTGGCTAAGGGTGGTCACCAAACCCTATCCTGTGAAATTTATGCACCTATCCACCACAGAAGAGGACAAGCCTCGGCTTAGTCCCTCTTCCCCCACCTGCAAGAAATAATTATGTGCAGGGCACTCTGCAGATCAGTCAAAAAACAGATCATTACCCAAGTCAGACATATGAACACTGTCTGGCCGGTAAAGATCAGCCCTTCCACACTTCACCATGTATTACCTCGCCCTGCCAACCAGCAAGGGCAAGCCGGACTTCCTTATTTACCTTCCAACTAGCCTTGTTCAGGCCCCTGGGGTCAATCCCACTCCTCTAACTCCTCCTGGGAAGGATATTGGACCAGACAATTATGCTCCCAGGCCACCTCTGTCGTATGGCTGCAAAGTCCAGGCAAGCCTGAATGACAAGGGCTTTCCCATTCAACAGTCCCAGGTCATTGCCTCCCAAATGTATCACCAAAACATGTGGAGGGTGCTGCACCAACAAAGCATCAAAAAGTGTTGGCAGGAGGCATTCCCACAGCATGCCATGTCTACCCAACCATTGGACCAAAACTCAATGGCTGAGCCCCAACTGGGTTCCGGGCCTGGTCTGTGATGCTCTCCTCTTGGCCCAGAACACCACCATATCTGGATATGAGTACCTTGACTCTCTCCAGCACCCTCCAACCTGTTAAAACAGAAACAACAATTAACAACATGCTCAGCAGCACAATGGTTAGGGAGGGCCCTTAAATGGCCTACTGCCAGTGCCCCACTGCCTGCATGGTTGTGCTCCCACAGCCCAACATAGCTACTATAGAAGCCACACCCATCTGGAAAGAGTGCATACCAAACTGGTTGGGATCCAACCCCAAACATGACAGTAATTAGAAGCTCCAGTCAGTCCCTCAAAGGCAGACAGTGGTCACTGCACTCTATTATAATGTGAGTAGTAGTTTCCATAAAGTCCCATACTGGGTAATCTGCATCTTTATTATCCGAGCAGCCCTTGCTAGCTTAGCATAACAGTAGATCAGTTGGGATTACCTATGATGGTTCCTCTGCATGGGGGCACAATGCACACACTGAGGAGGATATTAGTGATTGCACACACAGAGATCAAAGAGTAATTGTTGAACTCGGTTTAGGCATATCCATTTGTTACCTTTAGAATCATCAATTTATCATATGCTATTGTCAAATACCACTAGTAAAACTGGATAGGAAACTCCCTTCACAGTCTTGCTTTGTGAATAGTGGGTTTTTTTTTGCTTTTTTAAAAAACTTTGATTATGTTAAGGTTAAGAATTGTGTTTCTGTTATTCAAACTGTCTTAGGATTCAATGAAATATTTTTTCTCTTACGAAAATGTTGACAGACTATCTTTTAAAGAAAATGATATATCATTCTCAAGTCAGTAATTGCACAGGCAAGGCAAGGTGGGTTTCTCCCACCTGATTGGCACTCCAGTCCTTGAGAAAAGGTAAAGTTTAGGATGAGGCATCCTCTGGATGATTCTGCTTAATGTCTCAAATCTTTGTAAGTTTAAGCCCTGCTGTACATTGGCTACTATCTTTTTTTCTGCCAGGCCTTCTATGCCTTGAGAGCTCTGTGATTGGCAGAAATGGCACTGGAGATTTTAGGATAACAATTCCATGGTAGGAAAACCAGCACCTGTTATATTCCTTCCAGTCATGCAGCTTTCAAAGGCACTAGAGCCTGGATAGAAAAAAATAAGGTTTGCTTATGAGCCAACTGAGAACAGGAAATGGAGTGAGGGTGGGTGAAAAAGAAGGGATTGGGTGCTTAGGATGTGTTTTGGGGATTTCTGGGCCTATGGTCCCTCAGAGGGGAAAAAATTGAAGTGCCTGCAAATAGGGCTGTGCCAAGCCCCCGTGATCTGATCTAGGGCCCTAATTCAGTGGTTCAGATCTAGTCCTGATTTAGCACAAATTGGTTTGGACCTGATCCAGAAATCCAAATCTTCTGTGCACCCATTCGCTTGCACTGGGAAACCAAACTAGCCATAGCCTTTTCGTTTCACATTGGTGCATGAAATCTGGAGATATGATAGCCCCACAAGAGCAGATTAACCCTGCCACATTTCAGGCAGATAGCTCCAGGGCGGGGGTTTTTGTTTGTTTTGTGCTAGCCACATTTAAAATTTGCTTTTTTAATATATATATGTATATATATATTAACAAGTGAAATGGCCACAGCTTCCTTGTTTTTTTACATAAGTGCATGTAACCTAAGATGTGATATCCCCTCCAGAAGGGGATTGACTATGCCAAATATTGCAGATAAGTAAGCCTAGGATTCTTGAAATACTTTTTTCAAAGACTGTACAGTCAGTTGAGTGCTCATTCCTGCCAATTTTTGTGTTCATGTTCTGGTACATTTCAGTATAGTAGCTCCACTCTCCTTTCTGTTTCAGCACTGTCATGTGAAGTCTGTGGGTCCCAGCCTAGGAAGCCTGTCTGCCTCTCTCTGCCACTGTACCAGCCTGTCTGGAACTGTTTCTGTCAAATACCAGGGCTGGGTGGCTGCCCAATGATTGATTGATTGATTGACAGACAGACAGACATCATTGAATGATACATTTGTCCCAGAAGACTTAGTGAGAACTTTATATGTAAATACCTGAAAACCATGCCCCAAGCTTCACATGCTGCTTTGTATTGGCTGTACAAAGCAAAGATTTCATCTCATCAGTTGTAGTGTGTACTATGTAAGATTACTTTAGATAATTGTAATGTTGAGAACTAAGCAAGAAAAGACATCCTTCTCTCTTCCCAATAGTCTCCAAAACCTGTGGGAATGGGCCTTCTTCATTCTTTTTTCATTTGAAAGCATCAAGGATTTTTCTCAATCGATGAGAAGTGGCATGAGCAACACATTTTATTATTGTTATTATTTATGGGGTGTAGCTCTCATTATTATTTTCTTTTTGACAGAGAGTGCAGGGGAGCGTTAGGCAAGATTAATGAAAGTTTATTGAAACATTTGTCTCTTTTCCTCTTTTTAAAGAAAAATAAATGCCTCAGAACTGAGGTCTGAGGCCAGGTTCAATGGACTATGCATGACAAGCCACTTTCTCTACTGATTGGAAAGGCTCAGAGGTGCCACTCACCATAAGAAATGTGTTTGTGTGTGAATATGAATGTGCACATGTGTACTTTCCCTCTCTCACCCTAGGCATTTTATTTATTTAAGGTATTTGCTAGGGATGGAAAGATCTGTCAATTTTGGTTCTCTCAGTCTCTCACTGTTCCAACATTAAATTCAGTTCTCTACATTTCTGCAGCAATCTGTGATTTTTTGTAAAAAAAATCCTCATGAAAATTCTCCATTTTAGTGCAAATTTATCCAAATAAACACATTTTTGTAGGCAATTTTGACAAAGGTACACATCTTTGCAAGCCATTTCTCATCACATCATGCCTTTTTGCCTGTTATTTTCACTCATATATTTTTATGCACACTTTCCCCTAATACATGCATTTTTGTAAATATTGTTTAGTTGGCGAACTGCATCCCAAAATTCTAATAGATGTGAATTGTGAAGAAGGGCTATGTTTCGGTTTCCATATTGTTCTGGAAAGTGCAAATTGATACATTCTGCTTGAAATGCAAACTGAATCGAGATTCTCATCCATCCCTAGTATTTACATACCATTCTTCAAATAAATATGTCCTAGAGATTCACAATAATGAATAATTTCACCTAAAATTTGGCCTGGATTTTTCTTAAGGCAGATATCAGAATCTGTTGTGGGTTCTGTCTTATTCTGGAGATTCCTTTGCCATCTTGAAGCTCCTAGGAATTAATTATAGTGTTAATTATAGTGTTATGTTCACCCTACGTCCTTAAGCAGTGAAAAGTTCCAGAGTCAGGGCTTACCTGAGTTTGATTTCCTTTGGAAAGAGGACACTAGAGACTTAAGGTGTTTCCTTATATTTGACTTCATTTTAAATATATAGGGTGAGTATAGATACACTTCGCCTTAACACTTCAGTAGACAGCCAAATCCACTTCCCCACATCAGAGGAACAGCCTGTCCCCCAAGAAGAGCACTTTCCTCTTCTTACTTTATAGGACACGATTTCTATACAATTTAATCTACAAAAACCACTAAGCAGTTTACATAAATCAATATAAAATATTCATTAAAATACTGATAAAATCAAAAATTAAAAACATTTATTAATATAAATAAAATCAGCAGTTTTAAATAACAATAAATATAATTAAACATAATAAAATTACATGTCCAGGTAGACTTGTCTAAACAAACATGTTTTTAGGAGGCATCAAAACCAATACAGCTAAGAGAATGAGAAAAAGATACAGTGAAAAAAATTATTGTTGAATTCTGATAAAGATTATTATCACAGATATATTACCATAGAATGTATCCTTTTACCCTTCTCTTTCTCTCCTTCCCCTCTTCTTATACACTAGCCTCCTGCAGAATGGGAAGAGGGGAGGGGGAGAGAGAGAGAGAGAGAGAGGCTAATGTGTTCAGTTTATATTTTTCATTTCAGCTCCCAATCCTTGCGCTGCTAACAATGGCAAAGGCCCATGCTCTCATATGTGCCTGATCAATCATAACAGAAGTGCTGCATGTGCATGTCCTCATTTAATGAAGCTGTCTACAGACAGAAAGATATGCTACGGTAAGTTTCTTAGATTCCCCCCCCATTAACTACTTAATAGAGGGCATGCTATTTACTGATAAGTTTGATGGTAACTTGCTTTGTGTGAACAGATTGCTCAAGTATATTCGGCTTCTCAAGCTTTAATATTTATTATCTTATTTCCCCCCCATTTTTATTGTGAATGTATATAGTATGTTAACAGGACTTATCTCTGCAGAATAGGGAAGTTTATAAGTGGAAAGAGCATAATCAGAAAACGATGATGCAGACAAACTGCATAATGACAGAGTACTTAATAGTTTTAATTTCTACGTGCTCTTCTTCTGAAGTCACCTAAATATCACTTCTGGAGTCTTAAGAACTACCTTAGAAAGCAGCTTCTAAGAAGAAATACGTTAAAGCTATAACCGATACAGTAATGTCAAATAATTCTCAAATTAAAATAAATTTGTAATGATACTTTATTTTTTGTTACGTAATGGCATCTGGAAAAACCTAGAAATTAGTATTGCCTTGTCAGAACACATATAAGGAAATATAATTTACATCTGGCATGAAAATAGGAACAACTGCTTCCCCTTTGGAGTGACAGTGAAGATCTGCACAAGCAGGTTTCCCCATTTCTTCAATGGAGGAAGGTGCTTTGTATGCATATCTGCTTGCATTTCCAACAATATCAGCATACTGAATTCTACAAGCTAAACTGGCACTGCTCGTTCTTTTCAGGGATTTTTCATGCAGGATGACATCAAAAAATTATTAGTTCTGAGTGTATTTATGTGCATGTTTTTTCTGTCTTTTACCCTAACTTGGATCCATAGGTGATTTGAGTGAAAGGAAAGGCACCTCTGTTCATACAAAAGCAGCCCCACTTCTGGAATTCTGCCAGTTTCTCAGTCCCACTGCAGTTCCCCATGCCCTACCCTTCACTGTCCCAGAGGGCCCTGGCCCACGGTAATAGTTTTTTGGGTTGCAGGGAACTGCAGTAGGGAGGAGGAGCCAAGAAAGACTTGTCTGTATCCTATCCCTTGTATGTTTATGTAGTAGTAGAATAGTAGATGAATCAAATACAAGAGGTTTTGCTTTCATAAATGATACATTTATGATATAAAGTATTTTCCTCATTAACTTAAATACCATTTAACAGTAGCGGACAGTATGGTGAGATCCTGCCACTCACTTGACCTTCAGTCAGTTGCATTGCTGCTACGGATGTCTGAGGATTCCAACAGAAATGGGAGCAAAAGTTGCCGGTGTTCACTTATTTGTCCCGTATCTAGAACAGAAATCAATCCTGTGAATATGATCAGTATTTGTGGTTCCTTTTCATTGAAATGAATGGTAATGGTAATTCGATGTAATGATAATGTAATTTAGTATGTAATTAATTATATAAAATTTTGCCATAGCAGACAGTGAGAGAATAATGTTTTTGTCAGAAGCTGAAGTGCAATGGAATGAAAACAATGCAACATGCAGCGAATATAGGGCAGAACGGAAATGCCTTCTTACATCCCTAGTTGCTGCTTATTGGGAGGCAGAGAGGAGGGGCAAGGTGGCAATGAGGTCGGTGTGCTGCAAATGCACTGGCAGAAGCACCATATTTGTTCTGCTGGTGCATTTGTACCACACTGGCTTGGGGTGCAGCTGCTGCCTCACCCCTCGCTCCTTTTGCAGCATTGATGCAACTGACTTGAAGTCAAGGGAGCAGCTGGACTCCACCACAATGTCTCATACTGCCAGATAATTTTATATCTTTTAACAATATTTAGCAGTTCAGATACTTTAATTATAAATGATTTAATTTTTTGTTTGTTTAGAAGCTGGTTTTTGCATATAATGAGACACTGTAAGTTTTTACTGATGACCAGGTAAAACAACAACAATCATAGAGAATAAAAATAGTAAAAATAAAAACAACAACAAAGGTCAGCTGTTGTGAAAAAGGTCTGCATAAGCCTGGTGGAACTGAAAGGTTTTCAGCAGGCGCTTAAAAGTTAAAACCAAAGGCGCCTGTTGACTCTCCATTGGTGTAGCATTTCAGAGAACTGGACCAATGACACTGAAGGCTCGATTTTGTGTCGCTGTTAAATGAGCCTCGTCAACTCGGGGAATGACTAAAGCCACTCCTGCAGATGATCTCAGTGATGGAGCTGGGATATAAGGGTTCTGGCGATCCCTAAATTATGCTGGGCCTAAGTTGTTCAGGGCTTTGTAAATTAATACAAGGACCTTGAACCTGGATAAGTTGTGGATGGGCAACCAGTGCAGATGTATTAAAAGTGGTGTCACATGTTGTTGCCCTTGTGCTCCCATCAACAATCTGGCCACCACATTTTGCACCAGCTGGAGCTTCCAAACCAGGGTCAAGGGCAGCCCCACATAGAACACATTGCAGTAATCCAGCCTCAAGGTTACCAACAGGACTCTAGGAACAGCCATAGCTGATGAACCAGACAAAGCTGGTGAATGGCCAGAGAGGATACTTGGGCCTCTAGTGATAAAGATGAATACAGGAGTACCTCCAGGCTACAAACCAGGCTACACAGGGAGTGTAACTTCATCCAGAATAGGCAACCCGCCTATCTCCCAGACATGGGAACCACCTACTCAAATAGCTTCTGTCTTCCTAGGATTCAAACACAGTTTATTAGCCTTCATCCAGTCCACTACAGCATTCACACCCCTATCCAAAGCATTCACAGTCTCTCCTGATTCAGATGTTATGGAGAAATAGAGCTGTGTGTCATCAATATATCATTGACACCTTGCTCCAAAACTACAAATGGCTTCATGGAGAAGTTGAATAGAGCCGGGGAGAGAATAGTACACTACAAAACACAAGTGTCAGGGGCCGAGGAACACTCACCCACTCCATGGATGCGACCCTGAAGGTAAGAATGGAACCACCATAATACAGTGCCTCCAATACCCATACTGAGTCAGTCCACGAGGATACCATGGTCAGTGGTATCAAATGCCACTGAGAGATCAAGCAGAAGTAACAGGGTGTAATGCCAAATGCCAGCCTTTTTGCCAAACACAGGATTATTGAGTTCAGAATTTCAATAGGTGATAAACACAGCTGGTTGTGAAGAAATTGAAGGCTTAATTACAGCAAAGAGATACAAATAGCTAAAATGGAGCTAAATAGTCATCAGAGCAGGATTACAAACAGCTAAAATGAAACTAAGTACCTAACATGTTACCACTCTCCCCCCCCTTGCCTCTA
The DNA here is from genome assembly GCF_030035675.1 of Rhineura floridana. Classification (NCBI taxonomy): domain Eukaryota; kingdom Metazoa; phylum Chordata; class Lepidosauria; order Squamata; family Rhineuridae; genus Rhineura; species Rhineura floridana. The sequence continues at coordinate 68,078,490 of NC_084481.1, forward strand.
AGTGCTCTTATCTCATGTCTGTCTCCCTATGTGCTGGAAACCTAACAGCACAATGATAAATCTTGCCTGGGAGGGGTTGAGTCTTCAATCTTGATGTTGCTTCTTGATGGTATCTTGGGGCTTCGCTAGCCCCTGGAGGCTTAATCTCCCTGATCTAGGGGTCCTGTATTTATCCTTCAAAGACCCCCTGGGAGGGGGCACCTTACACCTATTAGATAATTCAGGTAGCTGGTTCCCCCCCTCAGGTGATGTCTCCTGATCCTGTCCTCATGACATCTTGGGCTTGAGAATGCAGCTGCATTCTCAAGGTTGGTTGCTTGTTTTGATTATCAGGCTACTTGTTTACATTAGCCAAGTGAGAACATTAGTAAGCCAGTTAGCTCATCACCTCTTCAAGCTTGAGAAAGCCATAAACAAACCCACCTGACAGAGCAAGAGCATGGGACAGTTTGTTTTGGTTACTGAGCAAAACCTTCCCAGACCCTGTGTTGTTTTGAGCACAGAGGCATCAGGAAACTTCCCAATGCTGTGATTGTGCCAGGGAGCCTGAATTTTGAGCTTCCCAGACTCCAATTCGAAGCAGTAACAGAGTGCAAAAGCAATCAGCACCACCAAAAATCAAGGGTTTGGGGCAATACTTAGGGGACAGAGGCCATTCACGTGTCATTTCTAATCTCCTTGATGGACATCTAGATTTCTTGCAGTGATTGGCAATACACTCCACCCTCAAATGATATGTGACTTGGTTCTCTGACCTTAGACTATGCCCCTCCCCTCCCATGGAAGATTTTTCACCTTTTTGTAGTTTGATACACAAAAAGCAGCTTATCGCTAGTAGAATTATAACAGCAATTAGAAATAAAATTCAATTAGCATACAATAGTAGAAGTTACAAGCATTTCTTTACACAATTTCTTCCCTTTTCCTCTTATTACATCCATACAATTGCCCTGGGTTCCCTCACAATACATCAAAACACATTGTACAGCTGAAATTCCTGCATCTCTTCCTTCTTGAGACAGCTGTAGCACTGCAGACAGCACAGGAGTGGTGTCCTTGGCTCAGATCTCTGGCTGACAGCATCCAAAGGGAACCCAGACAGGCATCAGAGCTTTCATCCAGATCCAATTCATTTTAATTGTACCTCACATAAAAGCATAAAGAAACTATAGTTTACATCACATATATTGAGCAGTAAAGCAGCTCAAAGAAGGCACTAACTTTATCACATCCAGTCCTTAGTCTCTCACCTCGCTCTCCGTCTGCTTCGACTTTCCTGCTCACGTTCACTCACATACAATATCATCCATATCCCTGCTAATTCTGGCACATCTTGTGCCCCAGCTTTTTTTCCCCATTGTCCCACCACGTATGAGTAGATGCCAATGCATTACTCCCTTCGCCTCTATTTCCCAACATCCAAACATGCTGAAACTGTGGCAGTGGCCACCAGCACCCAATAGGTGGTCCTGGCCCTTTGCTTAGGATCTATCTAGTTTGATGTGGCTAATTTGAGTAGACAACCCAGACCTTTTATCCAGAAACCAAGTCTTGACCAATAAATCCTCCCTTCCTCCTTGTTGGGGGTCCTGAGCCCATTATTTCATGAGGCACAGGCACACTCAGCCACTCAAAGGGTAGCTGCGCCACCCCCTGGCCAATGTGCAATATATCACTCTCTGAATTGGTGGCATGTGACAGCACCTTCACTTCCTTTTGGAAAACAGCCTCCATCACTCCTGCTAACCCCTGTGTGCCTTTAAGGGCTAGGCCAGACCTTGGTGCCACTTGCCCATAGGCTCCACAGGGCCTTATGATCTCTGTGCCTAAGGGTGCTGGGACCCACTCTCTGGCAGGTATCACCACCCCTTCTGGCATGGTGAGATCAGCTCCCACACTCTCAGGTATTTCCTGGAGGGAAAGCACTTCACCTGGTTGACTCTGCCACACCTGCAGATGTTCAACTGGTGTAGGTGCTGTGAACCCACTCATTTGCTGTAGGGGTGTCAGACCCCTGCTCAAGGGATGACTATCAAGTTCCCTCACAGTTTGCTCCACAGCAGTTCCCCCCTCAACTTGAGCCCTCTTACATGTCACCAGCATCTGAGCTAGTTGGGGAATATGCTGTTGCCAGAAGCCCATCAGGCCCACCAGGTATTCGGCTTCTGCCCTGTCTGTTGGAGCCTGTAAGGTAGCAATTGCACTGAATACATTCTCAGACACATGACTCACAGGTTCTCCCCAGACCATCCCTTGGAGCTGCACCTGCTGTGCAAGCCCCTTTAACAAATCCATTCCCATAATAACTTCTGGGACTTGTGCAATTAGAACAGTGGCCTACCTTGGGGACAATTGTCCTAATGCCAAACACAAGCGCAGCTGGGTAGTGCACTCCTCTCCATTTCTATACACACTGATGTATACTGTAGGCCCCTTATGTTTGTTTGGACTGACATCAGTTAAATTCCCTTCTGCCCTTGTGTCTGATAAAGCCATCACTTGTTGTGTGCTGCTTTTTAAAGGTAGGTGTGGGCTCAAGTCTCCAGGAATAGCTGTCTTTATTAGCCTCACCTCTGGAACCTTGCCACACCCCTAATCTAAGGGTTGGGGCATCTCCCACCCCCCTGTATCCATAGGCAGTGGGGGATACAGGTGTTCTGCTGGTGAGGTTGTTGTCTTGCTGCACCCCTTCCCTCACCCTCTTATTAGCTTTCCTAATCCACATCTGATACAGCTCAGCTGTGGGAAGCCCATCAATGTCAGCTTTTAACACCCCAGACCCCAATAAATCTGCAAACATTTGTTTCCTGCTCACTCCATCCTTCTGAGAGGGCTGGCCATGTTATGACTGCCCCCTCTAATTGCTCCAGTCTGAGGCTTGTGTTCCTTCTCCCTTTCCAGGTCTCCTAGCTGTCCAAGCAGGACAACCACCTCCCCCACACTGGACCCTTTTGCAGGCCCCAGTAAAGCTAGTAGAGCGCCCTGCATGGAATTTGGAGCCCCCTTCATTAATCTTGCTCTCATGCCAGCAGTAAACAGTTCAGCATCAGGTCCCTGAAACCCAACCTGATAAATTCCTGCCTGCATGGCCATAGCTCTTAATTGCTCTGTGGCCTCATCAATCGTGCACCGTGGGGGCAACTGCTCTTCTCAGTCCATAGGCACAGGATGTCTGGTCTGCACTGCAAGGATGCACCACTCCAGGAGTGTGCCCATTGCCCTTGGAGTGGGGTTTCTAAGAAACTGGTTGGTTAAAGTGTCTTTTTGATAATGCTCCCAATCTAGTTAACTCTTCTGCAGTCAGATGAATACTGCCAACACCTTGGTCCCAGATTCTCAACAACCATTGACCCAATCACTCTCCCTGGCTCTGTCTGGCAGACTTAGCGATCTCTGCCAGCTCTTGCTGTGTGAAAACCCTCACAGTTCTAGTTGCCTGAGCGGCTTGAGGATTTCCAGGTGGCCCCTTAGATTTATTAGTCACTAAGGGCCTTACTTCTACCTGGTGTTCTTCCTCTTCCACTGGAATTGATCCCACAACACTGGGTTCAACATTGCATTGGACACCTTGGCTGGAACTGCCACCATAGTAGTGTCTAAATCACTGCTGAGCTGAGCGACTTTGTCCTCAAATTGTTTAGCCAGTCAGCTACAACTGGACACCATGTGCTCCAGAAGTCTGCCCCCCTGGACAGGAGTGACCAACCTCTGAACCACATGGAACAACTCAGCTGGATGGCTCCTTGAGGGCACAATGGAGATAGCAAAGTAGGGTCTCCTTGCTGTCCCCATCTCCATGTGGTAGGTCTGACTGTGAGCCTGAATACATGCTCAGTTGGCTCTGGAGTGAGATCTATGTCACTTATGCTCTAGCCCTCGCCTGGTCCATTTCATCGACCGCAGGTCCTCAGTATATCAAGGAGCAAAGCTCAGGAATGATCATGTCAATGGCCCTATGAGTCTCACCATTCCATTGTGAGCCTAGGGCCTCAACAGGATCACCTGCTATATCCACTGGAAAATAATGTAAGTGTATTAAAAATGAGGTATATATGGTAGTGACATTCAATTGATATGTATCTAAGAAATTGCATCTCATTTTTACAGAAATGAAAAAATTTCTTCTTTATGCAAGACGTTCAGAAATAAGAGGTGTTGATATAGACAATCCATACTTCAACTTCATAACAGCCTTCACAGTTCCCAATATTGATGATGTAACAGTTGTAGATTTTGATGCAGCAGAGGAACGTTTGTATTGGACTGATGTGAAAACGCAAACTATAAAACGGGCCTTCATTAATGGGACTGGCTTAGAAACTGTTATATCAAGAGGTAAACATATTTTTAAATTCAATGTTCCTTGCTTTATAACAGTATATGTCCACTACATATGGAGACAGTGTTCATTTTCCTTTATATTAACAAAAAATATGTTGTCCTGAATAATAACGAATTGCTGTTTATTTCACCAAAATCACACATCTAAACCGGTTTAACAATTTCCTTTCCCTTGTGATTCCTGAGAGCTGTGGTTCCCCACAATTTCTCAGCATCCTCTCCAAACTACAATTCCCACAATTATTTGGGTGAAGCTACAACAGCTAAACTGTATAAAACCAATGTAAGTTTGTGGCATAGATACCCAAGGTAATTTTGGAATGTGTGTCTGAAGAAAAACAGAGTGCATATATATAAAGCAAATGCTAATAAATCAATACAATAATCTAAAAAAAAAAAAGAACACATCCATAGATTTTTGTCCTTGGTGGTTAAAAAAATAGTGGTGCTTGGAGATACTATCTAAATTTATGTATGCACAGATGACAGGGCTTTATATTTGTAAAACTGGTTAGACACTCTGAATAGCACTCATCAGAAGGGTGAGGGAGACTAAAAGGAGAACTCTCAGCCTCAGCCCAAAAGGTTGAATGGCCCTATTTAGGCTCTTTAATCCAGGAGTGGGGAACCCTTCTTTCTGTCAAGGACTGCTTCCCCTTGGAAATAAACAGTGGGCAGGGTGACAAAGTAGGCAAGACCCCCCCACCCCCCCACCTCTCTCTCTCTCTCTCTCTGCCACCCCTTATCTCTCTCCCTTCTCCTACCTGCCCTGTAGGCCCTTGGGGGAGGGACAAATCTCTCTGTCACAGTTCTGAACTGATGGCCTGCCAAGACCTTTTGAATAGGCTAAGAACTGTGTGCAGCACTAGGACTATAGGTTGTCCACCCCAGCTCTAGCTAGTGCTACGTGTGTGCAAGGCTGGCTGATGGATCACGCTAAGGAACTGCATTTCAAGGATCTGGCAGCACTTTAATAGCCACACTCTTATGCCTAAAAACATCTTGTTGTAATGTTTAATGTGCATAGTTAGTTTTGAGTTATCTGGTACAGTGTGAGATGCTTATCAGTTTCTTTAAGCATTCTAAGAATATATTAAGAGGTCATTTTGAGACTTAGGGCTAGAAATGGCCTTGATGAGGAATTGTATCATAAACAGACCCTGCTGGATCAGACTAAATCATCATCACCACCACCATCATCATCATTTATTTGTATATCATCTTTCCATAGCAGTTACGCTCAATGCAGCTCACATTAAAAAATCGCCACATAATTTTAGCAGTTACAAAAATAGAACAATATAAATAGTCAAACAATACAATAGACAATAAACTAATGAAAACATATTAATAAATATACAATTAAGCAATCCCCATATACTTCACAATACCGTCTAACAACAAAAATACAAAGCCCCAGCCCCAATAACAGCAAAAATGAATCTCTAAAATTCAATCTTACACCCACAAACAACTCCTAAAAAAGGTCCAACCCCAATAGTCTATAGACATCCTGAACAACAGGTCCACACAGGTAGGTGTGTTCTCACAGTGCCCGACCAGATGCATACGGCAACCCACAAGAAGGACATGAGCAAAACATTCTCTGACCTTGCATTCCCCAGCAAGTGGTCTTGAAAGGCACACCACCGCTGACGAACTACACAGCCATAATGACTAATAATCAATGATAGTCCCATCCTCCATGAATTTGTCTAACCTCCTTTTAAAGCCATCCAAGCTGTAGCAGTGAATTCCACAGTTTAACTATTCACAGTCAGGAATCAACTTGAAGGCAATCCATTTCCATTTTTGAGTGAAGACATACTCCCTTTTGTCTGTCCTGAATCTTCCAATATTCAGCTTCACTGGATGATCCCAGGTTCTAGAGGGATAAAAACTCTCTACCCACTTTCTCCACAACATGCATAATTTTATATATTTTTGTCATGTTCCCCTTTCTCACCATTGTTTCCCAAACTAAAATGCCCCAAATGTAACCTTACTCATAGGGACGTTGCTCCAGCCCCTTATCATTGTGGCTGCCTTTTTGTGTACCTTTTCTAGTTCTTCTGTATCTTTTCTGAGATGTGGTAACAAGAACTGTACATAGCATTTCAAGTGTGGTCACACCATTGATGTGTATAATGCCATTATGATATTGGCAGGTTTATTTTTAATACTTTACCTAGTGATATCTAACATTGAAATCACCTTTTAAAAATATATATCCCACTACATATATATCCTTTTCCCCAAGGAGTTCAAGGTGGCATACATGGTTCATACTTCCCCATTCTAACCTTACAACCCTGTGAGGTAGGCTGAGAGGGAGTGACTGACCCAATGTCACCCCGTGATCTTCATGGCTGAGACAGGATTTGAACCCTGGTCTCAGAATTCACCCTTTTCACAATCACCATTTGAATTTGATTCTGCCCCTTCTTTTAAAAAGAACCACTAGAATGTCCCTTTATTTAACTGCTGTTCTTTTGTGTCTGTAAGTTATATAAAAAATTGGAATGATTAAAACAATGGGTAATATCACTGATATGCCAATATTTTTCCCTCAGTGGAATTCTATCAAATAATTTCAAGGCCAAGAATTAAAGCTAGCTGTTTTGTTCTGACTTGCTGGATCACTTATCTATACATGGTGAGATCCTACTGTAACAACTCATAATTTAGTGCTTGATCTAGCATGCCCTCCAAAGCTTAAATGAGTTCCGAGGAGGACATGAAATATAAGCATTTTAAAATCACTCTTAATGATAAATACCACAGTTGCAATCTCATGTTTGTCAAATAACCTTCACAACAAGGAACACTAGGTTTTTGGAAGTCATTCGTAATATCTAATCCTTCTACTTTACATCATTACCCAAGTTATGTTGCAAAGTCAGCATGGAACATATGAGGCAAAACATTCAGTATAGTTGTATATAGGACAAAATTTAGGAAACACATTAACTCTCATAGTAGTGGTGTTTTTGTTGCTATGTGAGTTCAGTTTCAGTCTAACCCAATTTAGAACAAACCCTTCCAGGATGTCTCTATCTTCAGAGCCAATATCCTATTTGTATTAAGTTAGTAAGTTTAATGTTGTAATCACATGTCATAACAAATCAAATCAAAACATTCACAAGAACATTAATACATCATGCATCCAATAGGATTTAAAAGTAGTAATACATCATACATCCAAAAATTAATAAAATAAAAAATAAAACTGGATACAGAATGTCAGATAGTAGTTATGACATATTTGTAATTAATAGGTAAAACCTGTTTGTGAGCTGCTAATAGATTAGAATGCTGGACTAGATGACTGTTGGTCTGATCCAGCAAGATAGTTCTTGTTCTATTTTCTCATCATGAAATTCAGCATTGAAGGGATAGGTTCATAATTTAAGGACTTTTTAAAAAGTCCAACTTTACCAAAAAATGAACAGTAGATAACAGTTCTATGAAAAAATAAAGCTTAAATTTGTATTGTGCAGAAGATCTTTTTACGCATTCGTCAGAATACTAATCCTTTGCAACCAGCACAGTTATTACAGATGTGTGAATAAAGCCTTTCTAAATGCAGAAAGAGGTAAAAAGGTATGGTCCAAACTCTATCCATGATACTGTCCTTCTGGAGGGAGGCAGGGAGGAAATGATTTCACTGATTTTCCCTGGGCCTCCCCCCAAAAGCTGTTCTGGAGAGTCATGGAATTCTCTGGGACAGTGTGGGATGTGGCCAAAAATTGCCTTCCTTTCACCAGTGCAAGTCTCTGCTAGATGTTGCCTTTCACGAATGGAAGGATTCTTCCCACTTACAAAAGGGAAAATCTGGAGCCATCCTATTAAGTGCATTTTGGTCTTCCTGTCTATCATTTTGATGCTACTTTGGAGTTGTGCATTGCTAATATGTAAAAAAAACTCAAATGAACTTTTTATATTTTAAACCATAAAGCAATCTTAAACAATAGAAATGAAATGGCAGCCTTCTACAGCTATTGATAACAAACAAGAGTCCTTAACGTCAGGCAAATATTTTGGGGCAGGACAATGTTTAAAGCCTTATGAAAATGGTTGAAAGCTTATTGGCAGAGCTGTTTAGGCAACTTCTTTGTTGTTTGACATTTTGCAGACATTCAAAGCATTCGGGGACTGGCTGTGGATTGGTTATCACGTAATTTATACTGGATTAGCTCAGAATTTGATGAAACACAAATTAATGTAGCACATTTAGATGGCTCTTTAAAAACCTCAGTTATACATGGAATTGATAAACCACAGTGTCTTGCTGTTCACCCAGCTAAAGGGTAAAGTATGATTATTTTCACCAGTATAGTTACGATTCTGTACACTTAATTTGCACTGTTTTAAAAATGATTTTTGCAATGGTCTTTCTGGTGAAATACTAATTAGTGAATTTGATAATGTGGAGATACCCGGTTTCTCTTGCATGGCTGACTTTCCAATATAGATAACCCACTGTGGAAGTTAGAGCCTCTGTGAAAATGACCAATTAAGTGGAGACCCCAGTTTTCAAAATTCATCCCTATTAAAAATGGGGGGGGAATCACACACGGGGCCTCCTTGCAGCCATCTCTGATGGGGATGTTATTTGTGTGAGAGGGGTTATGTTGTTTTTTCACCATTCTGTGTTGTAGCACTGTCCCATGGTCAATGTATGAACCAGAACATTGGGGGTGGGGGGGAATATCATGAGTCTGTATGTGGAGAAATCAGTGACCTTATTATACTTACGTATTCATCTAAGTGTAGATGGTGGTAAGAAAAAAAAGAATATTGTACCTATACAGAGACCCTTTAGAATTATGCAAATTGAATTCCTTTTCCCCCTTAGTTTTATTTTAGAGACAGAGGATACTAAAAAAAGAAACAATATATACTATATATCCTAAAACATTAATACAAAAACTTACAAAAAGCGAACAATTTAAAGATGGCTATCCTAAAACTTCTTGGGTATTGGGTAATATATATTTTAAAAAATCACACGCAGAGCATACTCACTGAAAGCAACTGACTTAAGTCCATGGATTTTAATGGGTCTAACTTAATTGGATCTCACACGTTATTTTAAAATCTAGGTAATGCCTTTACATTTTTTCTAATGTATTCTTTAGATGTCTGTAAACCTGACTATTAAACTGAATATTATAACTTTTATGAAATATGTAGTGCAGAAATAGAGACTGTCATACAATGCATACAAATTTGATATTCTTTTTATGACCAGATCTACAAATCATTTTTTAAAAAAATAAAAAACTGTAATTCTCTACATGTCCACTCAGAATCAAGTCCCACTGGATGAAGTGGGACTTACTCTCACTTTAGTGTGTATAGGATTACAGCCTAAATCTTTTAATGCAAGCATGTTCTTTATCTTATTTTGTTTTTGTAAAGGAAACTTTTTTGGACTGATGGAAACACCATTAATGTGGCAAATATGGATGGCAGCAACAGCAAAATACTGTTTCAAAATCAAAAAGATCCAGTTGGTAAATACTATAAGCACTTTTTTCATGTAAAGTCATTTTTGTATAACTTTTCCTTAAATAAAATAAAAATTGCTTGCATAATATTAATGTTCATAATTTGTAGGATATTAAGTAAAAACAACCCATGAAAAGCTGAATATATCTCCTGTCTTGGTTGCCTACCTGGGAATGCAAAAGCAAAGGGCTGTCAAGCAGCTTGAAGGTCACCTGGGTGTTTTGTTATGTTTGGTTTGCTGGATCACAAGATGCACAGGACTGAGCACGGACAATCTTGGGCAGCTTGGCTTGCAGGCTTTGATAGACTATTATATTGTCAGAATTGCTGTATGAGTTAGAGACACCCTAAGCAGCATGTGAGTCTGTTTCAAAATGTACAAGTTAAGCAGATATTCAGGGAAGTGTGCAGGGTACAGAAGCAAGTACATAACATTGTGGGTGAAATCCAATGGAATGGACATCATTGACAAAGTGAATTCCTCTTCACCCATGCAGCCCCACATGCACCTCAAAAATCTACTCCAGAGGTGTAAGGGGAAGTCCTGTTACATAAGCGGAAGTCTGCTCATGTGATACTGAGTGTTGCCTTATAAGTTTCATAGTTTGAAGGACACAGTTCAGTGTTCCTAAATCCAACCAACACATCATTTTTTAAAATTTATAATCAGATTTATATCCAGCTTTCTTCCAAGGAGCTCAAGGCAGTGCACATGGTTCTCCCCCTCCCCGTTTTATCTCAGAACAACCCTGTGAGGTAGGTTAGGCCAAATGGGGTTTTGAGCCATCATTGTTCAGGTCCTAGACCAATAATCTAACCACTGCACCATATTTATTTATTTATTTTATTTATATAATGTATTAATTATCTAATAAACAGGGTGGTTTATAGATGCTATTGGAGATTGCTGATTCATAGGGTCGCCATAAGTCATAATAGATTTGAAGGCATATATATATATATATATATATATATAAACACATATATACATAAATATAGGGAGTGGTACTAAAGGGAACTACAAGGGTAATATTTAACGTAGAAGCCATAAAGTAATAAAATCAGTGTCAGGCTCTACCTCCCGAAGGCTCTCCGGAACAAGATCGTTTTCAGAAGTCTCCAGAAAACCATCAGGGAGTGAGCAGAGCAGACTTCTTGGGGTAGGGTGTTTGGGGGCCACAGCTGAAAAAGCTCTCTCCCACGGCCTGTCAGTCTAACGTCTTTCACTCCAGGCACGCAGAGACCAGAGGCAAATGATCTTAAATCCTGGGCAGGTACATATGGGCATAAGCAGTCCCTCAGGTACGTTGGTCCAAGGCCGTTTAGGGCTTTGAAGGTCAGAACCAGCACTTTGAATTGGGCCCGGAAGCAAATTGGGAGCCAGTGGAGTCAAAGCACAGAGGTGATATGCTCCTTCTTGCTAGATTGATAATACTGCTTTCAGTTCTCCTATCATAATCTGTAGCCAGTGACAAAAACAGAGATAAAAGAAAAAATATTTTATGTGTTTCTAGATGTATCTATGGATCTTGATTAATATTTACTGTTGGTACCAGAGACTATCACTCATATCTTTTATCATTATGTAGTTCTAATAAAAATATCCTTAATGTTGAGAATTTTTCATATTACCTCTTTGTCATGTACTATTCTGACTGTATGGTATAAGGTCAGATTTGTTTTCTCCTAGTAACTTAACATTACAGGATTATTCATTTGTTTTGTTTTATCATTTATTACTGTTGCACAGCATCATGTTTGACAAGTATGACATGTAATTAACAAGATTATACAAAATGCAATGTGCTTTTGTGTCTGAAAACTACCAGATTATCTCCTTTGATGTCCCTAGAGTTCTAGGAATATAAAATGATACATTAATTCTAAATGTCTGTTTATGGGAGATAGTTTAATTGACTGTTTATTGCTAAGTCCTAAAATATTCATTTGTGATCTATATCATATAGTGCAATTTTTACAATTGTTCATTCATCCCATGGTCTGGTGATATGTAAATAATGTAAAACCCTGTGACTCATTCACACAGAGATAAAATGGTCAACCAAAGAGGCAACACTAAAATTTTAACCATGATATAATCAAAGCATTTCTTGATTACAACTTTTCAAATTGTACACAATTAAAACAAATTTCAATAACTCTTATCTACATTATGCTAGGCATTTATGTGTAGGAAGAATAAAATCATGAAATCAAAGAGTCTTATCTTCTATCCCTTATTGTAGGAAGCATCAGTAATAACTGCTCACAAAGTAGGATGCCTTCATTCTCTGTGTAAAATAGAAGTGGTATTCTTATTAATAAATGTTAATAAATGTTATTATTAAATGTTTAGCTGTATGGTCACAGTTCAGAAGATTACATGAGTAAGGGTGTAATACAATACTTACGTACTCAGAAGTAAGCTCCATTGAGTTCAATGGGTGTCTATTGAATTGCGGCCTAAATGAACTTTGTGTTTTATTCACCAACATTAGTGGTAGTTCCCAAGAATAGCTGCATGGTATAAATCATGGTATAGATCATGGTATAGATGTCCAAGGATTTCCAGATAAAGGAAGACAAAGAGTAATCCCCATATAAATAGCATACTAATCTGTGTGTTTTGAACACTTAATGTGAGAGACAATATTTACAGATAGTTTCTGAAAAAATGTGGGGGATTCTTAAGGCATATTGAAGTTAATTAAAAAAGGGGAATGCAGATTACAATAGCGGGGCAACATTACAGGTTAGCAGAGTGGATAACAATCAGTGGTGTTTTTTTAAAAAAAACTATTTTTTTAAAAAATGTAAATATCAATGTTCTCTTTAATAATAAATAAGTTAAATATTAAGTAAGATGAGAAAAGTGTGTTAGCTCACTCTTGTATTTAAGAAATAGCCTGAATTTGAGGGGACTTACTTCTGGGTAAATAGGAATGTGCTGCTTTCACACTGTCATAGTGCTGTTCATAAGCAATATCCTATATGTGGATATTTTAAAGATATTCCCTCAATAGTTAAACAAAAAAAGATGGAGCTTCCAAGTATTTTTCTAATAACCTAATTTAATAATATGTTTTGGAGACATTTGTTATCCAATTAATTCTGTGATAAGATGACAAATTGTGGTCCAGTAGATCCTCCGTGGCGCAGAGTGGTAAGCGGCAGTAACGCAGCCAAAGCTCTGCTCACGGCCGGAGTTCGATTCCAACGGAAGGAGGAAGTCGAATGTCCGGTAAAAGGGGTCGAGGTCCACTCAGCCTTCCATCCATCTGTGGTCGGTAAAATGAATACCCGGCATATGCTGGGGGGAAGGAACTTGCAATCCCACCCCATATATACAGTCTGCCTAGTAAACGTCACAAGACGTTACCCTAAGAGTCGGAAACAACTCGCACTACAAGTGCGGGGACACCTTTACCTTTTTTAGATCTGAATTATCCAAAATATATTAATGAAATCTCCATAATATATTAATGAAATCTGCTCAAGCTGTATATTTATTCAAGGTGTGTTTGATATATTTTACTTATTCAGTATGGAGTTAAATACCACTGGTGCTATAATAGTTTTCTTTTAGTTCAGCCAATATTATCTTGACAAGTTCTTTACCTATATCCAGTTCCATTCTGCTGTGTCTAAGTCTGGGTCTATAACCCTTATCCACTTGTTCAAAAATGTTTCTGTTGTAGTGTGTTAACTTCAAGATGACAGAACAAAATTTCCCTGTCAACCCCTTGCTGTTTATAGATATAAATAAATGTTCACATTTGGATTCTTGTCTTTTCACCATATTTTCTAGTTAGAGATGTCAGAGTTTTGTTGTCTTTTTTTAAAGGCCCATCTGAAATCCTTCACAATATTTGCTACTCCATTCTCAGATAGCAAAGATGTAGGGGCCATTTCAGTGATTTTGCAAAATGAGATGAAATGTTTGGGATGGTTTATTCCAACCTGGTTTCAGAACTGTGTTTGGCACAAAAACACCCTTGGTCACCCTGATTGATAATCTATATCAGGAAAGAGATGGCTGATAGTGGAATGCAACCCTGTTGGTTCTCTAGGCCAGTTGCCAGGGCTGGCACCAGAGGCAGCCAGGTTGGGCCCTGGCTGAGGGCCCATGCAGCCCAGAGGGGCCCTTGAAGGGTGGGAGGGTAGGGCTCCCATTCTCGATCTGCAGCAGCATTGGCTCCTGACCCTGCTGTGGATCATGAGCTCCCCAATATCCCCCCAATACAGTCAGTGTGGGCTTCAGTAAGCCCCCCACACACCCCAACTACCTCTCCTGTCCCTGTGAATGATGTGTGCACTGTGTGTGCATGCCTGCCATCAACCAAGATGGTGGTGGGGGCTTCCCTAAGGGGCTGATGCCACCATCTTGGTTGATGGTAGGCATGCACGTGCAGTATGCACATCATTCACAGAGATGGGAGAGGTAAGTGGGACACATAGGTGGGCTTATTAGCCCTGTACCACCTGTATGGGGGGTTGGACTATGGCGCCATGAGCACAGGGCATGCTGGTGCCCAAGAGCCTAGCCTTTCCTTCAATCCATCTGAAGCAGAGTGTCTGTGCAAGTGTCTGGAGGCAGTGACGGGCTGCATGAGGACCAATAAACTGAGGCTGAATCCTGACAAGATGGAGGTGCTGTTGGTAGATTGTTCCCATGTAAAGGAATTGGGGAGGTGTCTTGTTCTTGATGGTGCTGCATTCCCATTAAAAGAGCATTCCTCTTGGATCCAGCACTGTCACTGGACACACTGGTGGCCTCAGTGGCTAGGAGTGCCTATTTCCAGCTCATGTTGGTTTGCCAACTATGACCATTCCTATATTATGATAGCCTCAATAACCTATGCTTTAGTAACTGTGGAGCAGGATAGTCTCAGTAATCTGTGCCCTTGAAACATTACAATCAACAAATTGAAATGCATTCCTATAGGGCTATCCTTTAAGATGGTGGGGATGCTACATTTGGTGCAGAATGCAGCTGCAAGACTTTTAAATGAGTAGCAAAATGGGATCCTTAAAATGCTGCATTGACTACCTGTTTGGTACTGGAGCCAATTCAAGGTATTGGTACTGCTATTTAAAACCCTGAACAACTTAGTATCCAAGAACATAAACTGAGGCTTAAACTCTTAACTTAAACTCTGCAGGGGAGGCCCTGTTCATAGTACCTCAGATGGGCTTAGTTCATTCATCAATGAAATGGCTCATAGGGTTGTTCCAAGGATAAAATGAGGAGAGGAAGAACCATGTGCCTTGGAGGAAAGATGGGATATAAAATGTAGTAGTGCTAGTAGTAGTAGTAGTAGGCCCTCCTCGTTTGTACCATGCCAGTTGTGGAATTTCCTTTCTGCGGAAGTATGTCCCTCATTGTCAGCTTTCTGATTCACCCCTCTGTCCCCTGGGCTGCTCAGATTTGTGTTAAGCCTGATCTTCTTCTGCTTCTTAATTCATTCAAGGCAACACATGTCTGGAAAGTAAGTAGACAACCTGTTCTAGACATGATTCTACTACTCTTGAAGAAGCAGGTTCATTATCTGAAGTTACTCCTCAATCCAGCACTGTCACTCGATACCCAGGCAGCATCGGTGGCATGGAGTTCCTTTTTCTAGCAATGACTGATACCCCAGGTATGGCTTTTCCTGAGATAGCCTAGCCACAGAAGCCCATGCTCTGGTAGTCTCCCATTTATATTATTGTAATGTGCTCAACATGGGGCTACCCCAAAGCTGGTTTGGAAGCTGCAACTATGCGGCCACTAAAATGCTGAGGATCATAACTTACTGTAACCATATAACACTGGTTCAGAATTGCACTGGTTGCTTGTATGCTACCAAGGCCAACTCAAAGTGTTCTCTTGACATATAAATCCCAGTAAAAAACCCCAACCCAAATTCTTGAAAGAGTGACTATATCAACCTACCTAGGGCCTGAGAGCTGCAGAAGAGGCCTTTCTGGAGGTCCTGTTACTAACAGTGGGCTGTGACGCAAGATAAGGCCTTTTCTGTGATGACATCCTGGCTATGGAGCTCCTTCCCATCTGAAGTATGGCTGGCTTCTGTCTACATTATATGAGTTTTGTCACCAGTTGAAGACATATCTCTTCACCAAGGCATTTGAGGGCAGTTGATCAGTCTTACCCATTGTAATGAGGGACTGCTTTCTCTGTTGGCTTGGTATGGATAATTTGTTATTTTGGGGGGGGGTTATGTTGTATATTTTTAAAAGTAAGTTTTATATGTATAAACCTGAGCTCCTTTAGGAAGATGGGCTGAATATAGAATCATAGAATAGTAGAGTTGGAAGGGGCCTATAAGGCCATCAAGTCCAACCCCCTGCTCAATGCAGGAATCCAAATCAAAGCATTCCTGACAGATGGCTGACCATCTGCCTCTTGAATGCCTCCAGTGTCAGAGAGCCCACTACCTCTCTAGGTAATTGGTTCCATTGTCGTATGGTTCTAACAGTTAGGAGGTTTTTCCTGATCTCCAGTCGAAATCTGGTTTCCTGCAACTTGAGCCCATTATTCTGTGTCCTACACTCTGGGATGATTGAGAAGAGATCCCAGCCCTCATCTATGTGACAAATTTTCACGTACTTGAAGAGTGCTGTCCTATCTCCCCTCAGTCTTCTCTTCTCCAGGCTAAACATGCCCAGTTTTTTCAGCCTTTCCTCATAGGGCTTTGTTTCTAGTCCCCTGATCATCCTTGTTGCCCTCCTCTGAACCTGTTCCAGCTTGTCTGCATCCTTCTTGAAGTGCAGAGACCAGAACTGGACACAGTATTCAACATGAGGCCTAACCAATGCTGAATAGAGGGGAACTAATACTTCACGCAATTTGGAAACTATACTTCTGTTAATGCAGTCTAATATAGTGTTTGCCTTTTTTTGCAGCCACATCACATTGTTAGCTTATATTCAGCTTGTGATCAATGACAATTCCAATATCCTTCTCACATGTCGTATTGCTGAGCCAAGTATCCCCCATCTTATAACTGTGCATTTGGTTTCTTTTTCCTAAGTGTAGAACTTTGCATTTATCCCTGTTGAATTTCATTCTGTTGTTTTCAGCCCAATGCTCCAGCCTATCAAGGTTCCTTTGAATTTGGTTTCTGTCTTCCACGGTATTAGCTATGCCCCCCAATTTTGTATCATCTGCAAATTTGATAAGCATGCTCTGTACCTCCTCATCCAAGTCGTTAATAAAAATGTTGAAGAGCATTGGGCCCAGGACCGAGCCCTGTGGTACCCCACTCAATACTTCCACCCAGTTTGAGAAGGAACCATTGATAAGCACTCTTTGAGTATGATTCTGGAGCCAGCTGTGGATCCACCTGATAGTTGTTCCATCCAGCCCAGATTTAGCTAGCTTGCTAATCAGAATATCATGGGGCACTTTGTTAAAAGCTTTGCTGAAATCGAGATATATTATCTCCACAGCATTCCCACAGTCTACAAGGGAGGTTACCTGATCAAAAAATGAGATAAGATTAGTTTGGCAGGATTTGTTCTTCATAAATCTGTGTTTACTCCTAGTAATCACTGCATTGTTTTCAAGGTGCTTAGAGATTGACTGCTTTATAATCTGCTCCAGAGTTTTTCCGGGGATTGATGTTAGGCTGACTGGTCTGTAGTTCCCCGGTTCCTCTTTTTTGCCCCTTTTGAAGATAGGGACAACATTAGCTCTCCTCCAGTCATCCAGCACTTTACCAGTCCTCCATGATTTCACAAAGATGATAGAGAGCGGTTCTGAGAATTCTTCGGCCAGTTCCTTCAATACTCTAGGATGCAGTTTATCGGGCCCTGCCGATTTGAACTCATTCAAAGTGATTAGATATTCCTTGACCGTTCATCTATCAATCTCAAGGTCCAATCCTGCTCCTTCTACTTTATGTTTCCCAGGAGGGTCATAGACCCTTTTTTGGGAGAAGACTGAGCCAAAGTAGGAATTGAGCACTTCTGCCTTTTGTTTGTCATCTGTTATCATTTTGCCATCCTCATTGAGTAGCTGTGCCACCATTTATTTTCTCTGTCTTTTACTATGGATGTACCTGAAGAAAGCTTTTGTGTTGCTTTTAGCATCCCTCTCTAACCTCAGCTCATTCTCAGCTTTAGTCTTCCTGACACCATCCCTGCAATTCCGTGATACCTGCCTGTACTCTTCTTTTGTGGCTTGGCCTTTCCACTTCCTGTTTGTGCCTTTTTTGTGTTTTCAGGTCATCTCTAAGCTTTTTGGGAAGCCACATTGGCTTCTTCTGCTGTTTCCCCCCCTTTTTCCTTGTTCGAATTGCTTGCCATTGCGCTTTTAGAATTTCCTTTTTTAGAAACTCCCACCCATCTTGGACTCCTTTTCTCATTAGGGTCGCTTGCCATGGAACCATACTTACAATTGTTCTGAGTTTATTGGAATCAGCTTTCCTGAAGTCCAGGGGGCGTGTATGGCTACTCTCAGCTTTTGCTTCTGTTAAAATCAAGAATTCAAGTATGTTGTGGTCACTTTCCCCCAGAGTTCCCATTACTGCCACTTCATCCACCAAATAATCTCTATTAGCTAGAATTTATAAATTTAATTAGTTAATTAATAATCTTTCCTGACGTTACTTATGATGAAGGATGGTGAAATATAAAAAATCACTGAATATATTTTAAAAAATATCATTTACTAATTGGCTATTGAGAGCCCTGAGTTCTTGTGTGACCTTCCTATTAGTACTAGAACACCCCCCCTCGAGTCTAGCATCCCTCTATGGTCAAAAAGTCTGTGTCTGCGTTGGAATTGCTTTTTAATATGTTTTTAAACCTTTTAAAATGTTTTTAATGGTTTTTTTTAAAATGTTTAAAAATATTTTTGTTTTAATATATTTTAAAGTCTGTTTTTTATGATGTTTTAAAGTGTTTTTAGTGTTTTTGTTTGCCGCCCTGGGCTCCTGCTGGGAGGAAGGGCGGGATATAAATTAAACAATAAATAAAATAAATAAATAAAAAGAATGAACGTTTATTTCTTTTGGTGCACATGGTAATTTTCTTCCAGTTGCCATATTTTGTTAGTTTTGTCTTTTAAAAATGTTCAGTGAAATCCTATATATATTTACTATGAAGTACATCCTAATTAGTTCAGTGGGGTTTACTCCTGGGTAAGTGGTTATTGAGATCCAGTGTGGCGTAGTGGTCAGAGTGTTGGACTAGGACCTGGGAGACCCGGGTTTGAATCCCCACACAGCGATGAAGCTCACTGGGTGACCTTGGGCCAGTCACTGCCTCTCAGCCTCAGAGGAAGGCAATGGTAAACCCCCTCTGAATACCGTTTACCATGAAAACCCTATTCATAGGGTCGCCATAAGTCGGGATCATCTGGAAGGCAGTCCAAGTGGTTACAGACTTGGGTACTCTTCCCTGCACTCCCTCATCCAGTGATCCTTTTTTGTTAGCCTTGTTGCTTTGAAAAATCTGGCTTGATTTGATTATGATGATTAATAGGCACAGAGGAGGAGGATGTGCTTTCTAATAGCTTTGGCAGAGCCACAAAAACTAGAATTGTATAGAATCAATTATTTATTTAATATGAGCTCTTTTCCCAGAGTTCACTGGATTGACTTTTTTTGATATAGGAAGTGTTCAGTAATTGAGTAGGGTTTTTATTGTCTTGTTGATTTTTAAAATCCACAAGCACAGCAAATTTGAAATACAAGTGCATCATAATCTTGTCAGAACACCCATCTTGCATTTTATGAGAAAGTGTTGGTACTGAGTGAATAATTATAGCCTTCAGGCAGTTTTGGTTGAATGAATTCTGCTGCTCTTAAATAAAAATCAAAATTCCAAGCTAACCAATTGTTTAATATTCCTAATTTAGATTTATTGCTTGATTTCAGAAGTATTAAGAGCAAAAAGCTTGATTCATTAATTAAACAGATTAATTAATTAAAAGCATATGGTTGGATTCATTAATTGAAAATATTCCTGTATTTAGATGAAATTGAAAATCTCCTCTAAAATCTAGTTTGAAATAAACATTTTTTTTCACTCACAGGTCTCAGTCTCCTATGTACTGTATGTTTTTACAGAGTACTCTCTGTAAAATAGGTAGTAGTCTAATATGTAGTAGTGCATTGTATGCAAAATACAGACACCCCAAAATAAATATTGTTTATAATGAAAAATCAAGTTATTTAACCTAATACTACTTATTCAAAATAATCCATTTCATATATCTTTGCTTCCTTGAAATAATTCATTATATGGATGAATTTCAGAGTTCTCATGAACCAAACTCTGGTCATTGAACAATCCTACTGTAGGAAAGGGTGACAATTTCCACCTATTCTTTCTTCCCCCTACAGTGCCCTAAAAAGATTTTCCTAAGGATTGAGGGACTCTCTGGAATGGTGTAGTCTGTGGCTCAGAGGGCTGCAAAGGGGAAGAGTCTCCCTCCTCTTCCTGCAGCAGGAGCCACAGCTGAATCTCAGTTCCTTCCATGAACAGAAGGAGACCTTCCATTTGCAGAAGAGGCAAGCACCCATTATCTGCTAGTAATGGAGGACAGCAAGGAGCCATCCTCCAGTAGCCTCACAAGAGCAATCTTGCTAGATGCCCCCCTCCTGACTGCTGAGGTTCTAAATTAATTTCCCCATATATTTCTAATCTTGTTGTAAAAGAAAGAAAGCTGGGATTGTCACATTCTGTGCTTGTGTGAGACATCTGTAGAGCTGAAAAGGACCCTTTCACCAATCTGTCAGCCTCTAGATTTTTTAGACTACAATTCCCATCAACTCCACCCAGCACTGGCTAGGGCTGATGGAAGTTATAATCCAAAACATCTGGAGGGTGACAGGTTGGTAATGGCTGCTATACAGAATGCTGTCATAGGATTCTCAGGTTCATATCCTGGAGTGTAGCTATACTGCCACTGCCAAAATGATGCTTTTATATCATGATTTCTATAAGTCTGTGACCTGCTCAGCATCCACATCACAATAGCAGTAATTAATGCCAAGCAATCATATTAAGTACCTTTTCTGGAAATCAGAAGAATAGATAACATATTCAATTCAACATGTTTGCCAGTTCAACACTTCAACTTACTGTTGGCTGCAATACTCTATGATTAAATTTGGGTTGTGTCTGAAAACAAGCTTTGAACAAATGTAGAATTTCAGGCCACTGAACAAAAACCCTGAGGTAGAAACCCCAATGGTAAGTGTCTCTAATAATGGATTAAAACATTAAAATAAAAGTTGTATATTTGATTTCCACTGTCATTATTAAGAATGGGTTCTCAACTTACTGTTCAGCATCATAGGCACACACTCAGAAATTATACACATATTGGAATACTCACCTTGTTGACTATAATATTAAATAACTATTTGCATAGTTCACTAGTCTTTTACCTGAGATGTGCATTATTGTTCATATTGCCCGTCTCCATGTCTTCAGGTATAATGCGAGACTTCTAAAAGTTCGCTTGAGTGTTTCAAAATCATTTTAAAATGTTTCTAGCTTTTTGCTGTATTTTCATCCATCCACAGTGGAATATTAGTTTAATTAATGCAGATGCCATGTAGTGGCTAAGTGAATGAGCTGGGAACTCTCAGCTCAACCATGAACATTTTAGGTGTGCTTAGATAATCCACCATCTCTCATGAGCAGAACTCTGGTTATTGGACAATCCAACTGTGGGAAGGGGGATGACGTTTTTCACCTATTCTTTCTTCAACTTCCCATTTGCACTGTAAATAATCCCAGTCTGCCTTGCAGGGCTGTCCTTAAATGCATTTATTATTTTGTTTGTACTAATTATTTGTGGCAAATCAAAGGGGCATTGGGCTTCCAGTGTGCTTAGATTAATTTGTATCTGTTATAGTGGCAGTCAGGTGGAACAGTGGACATAAAGTTTGGTTGGTCTTTCATTCAGCAATCAGAAATCTTCTAGGAAAGACAAAAAGAGATAATTGGGCAGATTGGAAAGAGATGGTTGGACAAAGGATGGGACAGTCAGGGCTGAAAAATAAACTGGAATAATCACTATAAAATTTGGTGGATTCTTCACCAAGAGAAGTCAAGATTGAAATGAAGAGTCACCAAAACAGACAAAGGAGGGATAGTTGGATTGTGAAGAGGAGAACTAGAATAGGAAAGGGTCAGGCAACCTGCCCCGCCCTGCCCCCCAAAGGAATTAAGTGGGAATCAAATTATCAATATTTTTGTGTGGTAGACAATTAAAGATGAAGGAGGAAAATGCCCATGAAGGTGTCCAGAAAAAGTTTCATTGGAAATGTTGGAGTACTTTCAGCCAAATAGTCAAGAGTGAAAGCCAAGTTCTCTCTGCCCGTGCTTAACTTCTCTAGAAAACAACCTCATCTACTTCCATAATTAATGTATAGTTAAAAACATGAATGTATATATATTTCTAGAAGTTTGCACTTCAACATCATTGTTTGAATTTTTGATTCCATTGTTTGCTTTTTAAAAATGTACCCAAACTTTCATACAGATGAGCTTCTACCTTTCAGATGAATTAAAATTTGTGGATACATTTTGCTGTTGTGTAAGCAATCAAATAATAATACGTGAGTTATATTAATTTAAATTTCTTCAGATATGCTTCATGTATTGTATAAATTTATTTCAGGTTTATCTATAGATTATGCCGAGAACAGGCTTTATTGGATCAGTTCAGGAAATGGAACCATAAACCGATGCAATTTGGATGGTGGCAATTTTGAAGTAATTGATTCAATGAAAGAAGAATTAACAAAAGCTACAGCCTTAACTGTTATGGGTAAGTAAACATGTAAATAAACATGGCTGATATCCAGTATTTCATTCTTCTGTTAGCCTGTCAAAGTTATCCCTCTGTTATTATGAAAGTACTTTTTCAGTCTAAATTTTTGAAGGTAATATCTTTATTTTTTGGTTTTGGCTATTGTTTTATGGAGAAACTTCCACTGAGTTAAAGTCTCAAAATTTTCTTTTAAACCACATGGTATCAGAAACTTTGGAAGTTATGTGATTTTGGGAGTGCATGATTGATCCATGGGCGTTTACTTGTTCCATAGTGAATGCTGCAGCCCCCTAATTTGCTAGAAGTGTTACTTTATGGCTGGTACAAGTGTACCATTGTTCATCCATTAATGACAGTTAAGGAAAAGGATCAGGGGTGGAAGCTCTTGCTAATTGCTTGATATAAATATTGATGTGAAAATGTGGAAAAGACATCCCCCCCCAAAAAAGAGCTTTAAAAGCATGTACAGTAATACCTCACATTAATGTACTCAATGGGACCAGAGCGAGTACATAAACCGAAAATGTCCTTAAAGTGAAGCACTACCTTTTAAAACTTTTTTCCCTCTCCTTCACGCGGAGCCTCAAAGCCCGCGCTAAAGCCTCTGCTGCTGTGCTGCCATACCTCCCAGCTGATTGCGATCATGCCTCCCAACTGATTTGCGGTGGCGCGATTGCGTCTATTTCCACCCCCACGTGCTAAAGCCTCTGCTGTTGCACTGCTGAGCCTCCCAGCGGATTGCGATCGCACCTCCCAGCTGATTTGCGGTGGCGCGATGGTGTCTATTTCCACCCCCACGCGCTAAAGCCTCTGCTGCTGCGCTGCGTTTCTGGAGAAATACAGGCATATGGAGCATGTACGTTATAGCGAGGCGACATTAAGTGAAGCGACGTTAAGTGGGGTATGCCTGTAATAACATGTTTCCTAAAAGAGGACAGTGTAGGACCATGGTATACTTCAAATGAATTCCAAGCCCTCATTACACATCCTGGCATATGTGGAACCCTTGCTAGAAAACATAGTTGTGGCTTGTGCAGCCCACTATTAACCATGGTAAGGATGGGGGGCAGAAGCAGGGGAAATTCTTGCTAAAGAGGGGAAGGTCTGCAGGTAGGGAGTGTGCAAGCCTGCAGACTCTCCTCAGTTTCTTAATAGTGGTTAAGTGAAGAGTATTGTTATGTCTGACTAGCTGTTAGAGTCCTTACTGAGTTTTTAATGGCATGGTAGACAAATTATTAAAAAAATAATAATGAAGTAATAGCTGGCAGAAATTGTAATATGATACTCTGCTTTTTAGTCTTATCTTTGGTTCTATGCTGAGTGAGTTATTGTGGAGTAAGAACTATTTTTTTTTTACCTTTATGCAACATTTGACTATCCCGAAGTGTTCATAATTCTCTTTGACTCATATGTGGGAATATAGAACTCCATGAAAACCATGCTCATTGATCTTTTTTTCATTTTAAAAATATGTAGAGGTAATTAAACAAGGGGGATCACAACTATGAAATACTATAGTTGGGCCCTAGTATTCATAACTGGTTCAACTGTCAAATGTACCAAAGAGAAATTAGAACTTCTCTTTGAACTGTGTTCATCCAGAGTTGCACCTCCTAAAAATGGTGTTAAAATATCAATTGATATTTTCCATTCATTCAGAAAAGAACAGAACATTGAAGCTAATATCTAGTCATGATAATGCCTATGTATACAGTGAAAGATATTTAAAAGCAAGAGAACATAGCAATATATAAAACAGATGTCTAGATGAAGGACTACACATGGGAATTACGCATTA
Source organism: Rhineura floridana (assembly GCF_030035675.1). Taxonomy (NCBI): domain Eukaryota; kingdom Metazoa; phylum Chordata; class Lepidosauria; order Squamata; family Rhineuridae; genus Rhineura; species Rhineura floridana. The sequence goes on from NC_084481.1 coordinate 68,102,939, forward strand.
GTGAAATGTTTTTGTTTCACAACAAATGAGAGGCATCTCATCTTTTTTTTTGTTTAGATAATTTTGCTGGCTTATTATATGTCCGGTGTGCATTTATACTTATGTCATAAGCTGTATTAATTTCTATATGTATATGAATTTATTCAATTATTTTAGAGGATTGCTAAAATGGAATTTTACTAGAGTCAACAGACAGTATGGTGTTGGTGACGGAGGAGGTAGTAATAGCATACATGCAGAAGATCCTAAGATTAACCTATGTTATCTCCAGTTAAAAGGATTAGGCAGCAAGCAATGTGAAAAACCAATGCCTGAGAACCTCGTCAGCCACCAATCTGACCTACTATCACCTAATATGGCGTAGATAAACAAGTAGTCTGATCTAGTCTGACTTGTTTTCATGCAACTGTTTTCATAAGACAAGGAATAGATACCATTTTAAATCACTGGAAGAATCTGATGGAAACATTTCCATATATATTTTAACTATTGTGTCAGGATACAAATGCACATTATGTATTCCAGTCTATATAGGAGAAATTTGGTCCCATTTCCTGGAGATGAAAGGTGCATGAGACTTAAGGGGCAGGGGATTATCCTGATTCATAGCAATCTCTCTCTGAGAAGAGGCATCAACTCAAACAAGATGATAGGAGACAGAACCTGGACTTCCTAAGATGGCTTTATGGTGAAGGTCAGGACCCTTGACAGAAACAAGGGTGCAAGGTCAGAATGTAGGAGCAAAGAGGTTGAAGAGCACAGGAAATGGTCCTGCAGCTGAGAGTGCTTGATTAACAAGTTGACTCATTACTGGCTCTTTATAGTTTGGCCTGGAGTATCAAAACTGAAGCCTCATTTTCCAAGCGCTGCAACTTGTCAGTTAAGGCCCTGTATCCTTTGATGGGGACATTGGCTATTTCTGGGCAGTGGGGTTTTTGTGGACTTGGTCAGTGGAAGTTATGCAGTGCTTTTTAAAACCCCAGAGGAGTGGGTAGTCCATTCCTCAATATCTATAGTTAAAGATGCATCCTTAGGCTTCAGAGGACTGAGTGGAATCTGGTGCCAGTGGATCTACTCAGGATGGTCAGGGAGCAGGTCCATTTCCTTGGAGCTACTACTGTTCAGAGACTATGAAACTGAGGATTCTCTTCTGGAGCCATGATAGGGATAAAGGAATGTTGTGGACATTGTGGATACTGTTCAACTAGAGGAAGGCAAATGAAAGCCTGTTTAAGCTGGCCCCACTCCATTCCTCTTTAGTGCTTTATCCCCCAGCACCAATCCTGCCTCACTTTCTGTAGGAGAGTGCAGGATAGCTGGACACTGCTGAGGGGATTGCAGGGGATACAGTGATTTGCCTTTTTGCCTATTAGTGTGGAAGTGAGAATAAATTAATTTTGTCTAGTCATTTAATTTGGCTGGTTAGACCATAACCTGAGGTCACAGCTGCAGGTACAGTAAAGGAGGGTCAAGCTGTCATAATTTTTAAGCAAAACGTTTTGTACCCTGGCCATTCATATCTAGTACAAAGAGCCATTTGATTGTTTATAACAATAGCCACAAAATGTGTAGAACCTGTGGTTTGGCCAGAAATAGAGGTGCTCCTGAGGAATAATCACCTGTGGCATGATACTTTAAACCCACCTGCATTTCCAATGTAATACTATATAGTATCTGCAATTGACATTGAGCAGAAGTATTGGAAGCTGATTTTTAAAATAATAGAAAAGATCCGTGACTCTTATGCAGAATGACTATATGTTGATACATACATCCAGTGGTCCTTCTGTGGTTTCAATGTTGTGGCATTGCAATGATGCTACCAATCTCCCTTGTGAGATTTGTTAGTACATGGTTTGAGGCCTGAGCCCAGTTTACTTTTTGTCTTTCTTTTATTTGTGGAGTTTTGAGAAGCTGAAGACTGCTGTTTAATCTAAACCCTTTTGTGTATTCACAAGTCAACTCTTCACATTATGCTCCACACATAGCTGCAACTGAAAATGGCATGCTTATGTCATGTTCTCCTTTGTAATATGCTGGAACCTGTGCCCTATATCATGGTGTACATGGTACATTTTTCCAACTCTATTGTACATTATTGGCTGCCATTGACAGGGTTAGGAAAATGCACAATGAGGTGACATCACAACAGAAGTGGAAAAAAGTGAACATGACATTATTTATGTCAAGTGCAATGCGTTGTGCTTCTTTGACTTGGGAAGTGTTCTCTATTTCAGTGCTTAGGAAGTGTAACTAGGCTGGACCTAAGTCCAAAGCCCCACAGCACAGCCCTCCCCCTACCTCCCAGAGGCAGCACACGATGGGGCAAGTATCAAGCAGCCAGCTGTGGGCATGCTGGGGACCACTGGGGCTAACACTGGTTGCTGTGGCATCCTTTCTTATCTAAAAACATTTTGTAATCGGGATGGCTGGCCAGGCACATATATAGTTACAGGTGCTCATTTCATTATTTTTACTTTAAAATACTGTATATATCATCATTTTATGTAACAAATGCATTTAGCATCAGGGCAGCTGACTCAAATCACTATGATTTAAATCAGTTTAGAATATGAAACTGAACATGTTCAGAGTTTGGAAGTTTTTGAATTCGGTTTGGCAAAATGTTATTGTTTGTTTTCTGCTCTAACATACCAAGAATGTAGAAACAGTTGTAAATCATGGAATTGCAGTTCTGGGAGAGAATAAAATTGTTAATTGTGTGCTTCACAACTGAAGTAATACACATGGCTATCCAAAGAGGTGGCCTCGAAGGACTAAATTTAATCTTCCTCTTCCCCAAGCAAGAGGGACTGGTTGTGTCTGCACAGGTGTGTTCTAAGGCTGCTGGTGGTGTAATGTTCTGGAACCTTCCCCCTGCTCACCTGCTTCCTGCAGGGCAAGCAGATGGCATATCTGGGATCCGCTGCCAATTCAAAGTGATTCCAATTTACGCTGTGCTACTTCCTCCCACTACTAATGCTGCCAGCCTCAGATGGGGAGGGGAATCTGCTGCTGCTGTGTCTGGCTCCTTCTGCCTGCAACAATGGGGATGTGTTTCAGTTTGGTATACTTGGGGGCCAGGGCACCATGTGGTTTGCCAGAACAATGGGTGCATATGAGCCTCATGATCACATGCGCTGTAAGGCAGGTGGGATGTGTGTGCCTGCTGCAAACAGTTAGCGTAATAAATCAATATGGGAAAACCGAGATTAAGCAATTCACTTTGGTACCATCAGGGAGATGCACAGAAACAACTGGAAGATTATTTGAGTATTGCAGAAGGACGATCAAAAACTGTGACCAATTTTAAGTTAATTTTAATTTTGTTGTGTTGTTATTTATCTGGTAAAGGTCGGGGAGGTCCTTTTTCTCAGGGTGTGGCAACCACAATGGTTTGCTGTAGAAACTAGAAAGGCTTTTTAAAGTTAGGGTTTACCAAAAAAAAAAACCAAATCTAAAAAGCCTTTCTCGCTCCAGTGGCAAACCAAGTGCCACAAGCATTCTCCTGGTCACTGCACCCAGAATGACTGGTCCTATGACCACTTTGGCTCTTTTTGAAAGCTTGAGTGTCAAGGGAGGTAGTGGTGAAAAATGTTTTTTTTTTTTTAAAAAAAAGGGTAAGAGGGAGGCAGGGGAAGCATCATCAGCACTGCTGCTGCAAAAAGTGGTGGCTGGGGACCCATCATCTAGAGGTCTTGAAGTCTGGCAACAGCCCTGCAAATTATTATGAGTACCCTGACGAGGGAAAATGGTCCTAATTTGTGTTGCCAGCATCTCCAGTTAAAAAGCATTTCTGGTAGAAAGTCTGTGTTAGTTGCCAGTCAGAGTAGGCCGTACTGTGCTAGGGTAATAAATGGTAATAAATGACACCTACTTAAGTTTATCCTCCGGCCCACAAAACCCAAACAGCTGTGCTTTATTTGTTTCAGTGACTACTACTTTTTTGTTTGTTTTTTGGTATGAAAAATGATGAATCTGTATCTATACATTCACATGAGTGGTGACTTCGCCTTTAAAATTATTGCAGGTTACTCAGTCCCCCTGTCCATTTTTTGTAAGATGAACATCCTTTACCTCATGTAGCAAGACTTATCCTTTTCCAAATCAGTCCCCTCCTCCTGATTAACTTTACTGGAGAAAGATGGGGGCTGGTACCATCTGAAAGGAGGGAATATGTTTCTGTTGTTCTACAGAAATGATTGAGAATTTTGAGAGGCATATTGCCTGAAATATCAAAATGAACAAAAACATAAAGAAACAGAGAACACCTTCATATGCATGAGAAGCCAGAAACCAGCCAATAAGACAGTTGGATCAATACAAAAGAAGAGTGAATGTTTTGCTTAAGGATGGTAGGGAGACAGCAGAGAGACTGAATACTCCCCCACCCACGCATTTGTATTTCCTATGGGAGATATCAGTGCCCAAGTTGACTTTTTCAGGGCAGGAATCTGAAGGACCAAAACGAAATGAGGTGACAAATATGAAGCTCTAGGGCTTAATGACAAATTAAAAATAAGCAAAATGCTATGTCCAGAAGGAATCCTCCCAATAATTCTTAAACAATTCAAATGTGAAATTGCTGATCTTCTCATAAATATGTGTGTTATGTGCCTTCAAGTTGATTACGACCTATGGTGACCCTATGAATCAGTGGCGTCCAGTACCATCTGTTGTCAACTACCCTGTTCAGGTCTGTGGCTTCCTTTATGGAATCACTCCATCTTTTGTTTGGTCTTCCTCTTTTTCTACTCCCTTCTGTTTGTTCCCAGCATTATTGTCTTTTCTAGTGAACCATGTCTTCTCCTTATGTGTCTAAAGTATGATAACCTCAGTTTCATCATTTTAGCTTCTGGTGATAGTTCTGGTTAAATTTGTTCTAACACCCAATTATTTGTCTTTTTCATGGTCCATTCTATCAGCAAAACTCTCCTCTACCATATTACAAATGAGTTGATTTTTCTCTTATCCGCTTTTTTCCCTGTCCAACTTTCATATCCATACATAGAGATTGGGAATACCATGGCCTGAATTATCCTGTCTTTAGTGTTCAGTAACACATCTTTGCATTTGAAGATCTTTTCTAGTTCTCTCATAGCTGCACTCCCCAGTCCTAGCCATCTTCTGATTTCTTGACTATTGTCTTCATTTTGGTTAATGACTGTGTACTGTATTGATAATCCTTGACAAGTTCAATATCCTCATTATCAATCTTGAAGTCTTCTTGACATTCAGCTGTAGTTCTGTTTTTGTGCTTTCCCCTTTAACTTTCATCAGCATTCATTTTAGATCATTACTGGTTTCTGCTAGTAGTATGGTATCATCTGCATATCTTAAATTTAAAATTATTTATATTTCTTCCTCCAATTTTCACATCTCCTTCATCTTGGTCCAATCCCGCTTTCTGTATGATATGTTCTGTATATAGATTAAACTAATAGGGTGGTAAAATACATCCCAGGCTGTCTCACACCCTTTCCGATTGGTTTCTCCATATTCTGTCCTTAACCGTAGCTTATTGTCCAGAGTATAGGTTGCGCATCAGGAAAATTAGATGCAGTGACACCCCCATTTCTTTTAAAGCATTCCATAGTTTTTCATGATCTGCACAGTCAAAGGCTTTGCTGTAATCCATAAAGCACAGGGTGATTTTCTTCTGACATTCCTTGGTCCATTCCACTATCCAACGTATGTTTGCAATATGATCTTTGGTGTTTCTTCCCTTTCTAAATCCAGCTTGGGCATCTGGTGTTTCTCGCTCCATATATGGTAAGAGCCTTTGCTGAGCATTACTTTGGCGTAGTGACAGGTAGAGGGAGATATGGTGTTGTGCGGAAGACTTGCCAGGTGAGGGGAACTCGGCCCAGACAATTAACGGCTGTGCCTCGTTCCAGTCTTCCCCACACCCACAGGTTTGTTGGATGTTCTATCAGCCAGCTCTCAGATCTCCGGATGCTGCTTTTAAACGCCAGATCGGTACATAATAAGATCTCTCTCATCCATGACTTGATTGTGGATGAGGCAGCCAATCTGGCATGTATAACTGAGACCTGGGTGGGCGAGCAGGGAGGAGTTGGTCTCTCCCAGATTTGCCCACCGGGGTACTTGGTTCAGCATCAGGGTAGATCTGAGGGTCGGGGAGGTGGGGTTGCTGTGGTCTATAGGAGTTCCATCTCCCTCTCCAAGCACCCTGTCCATGTGACTACTGGTCTGGAATGTTTACATCTTGTGTTGGACCAACGGGACAGATTAGGGATTCTGTTGGTGTACCGCCCACCCAGCTGCCCAATGGACTCCCTAACTGAGCTGACGGAGGTGGTCTCGGATGTATTGCTGAGATCCCCCAGATTGTTGGTGCTGGGGGATGTCAACATCCATGCCGAGGCCGCCTTATCTGGGGCGGCTCAGGATCATGGTTTCCATGACAACCATGGGGCTGTCACAATATGCTGTTGGCCCAACGCATGTAGCGGGACATACTCTAGATTTGGTTTTCGCAACTGGACAGGGGGATGGTGATCTGAATGTAGGGAGTTTTACATCAGTCCCTTTGTCATGGACAGATCACCGCTTGTTGAGGTTTAGACTCACAGCGGCTTTTCTCCTCTGCAAGGGTGGGGGATCTACTAAGATGGTCCATCCCCAGAGGCTAATGGTGCCTAGTGATTTCCAAAGGGCTCTGGGGAGTTTTCCAGCTGATAGGACTGGTGCTCCTGTCGAAACCCTGGTTGAACTGTGGAATGCAGAAATGACCCGGGCGGCTGACATGATCGCTCCTGCGCGCCCTCTCCTGTGTAGAGCTCATGCAGCTCCATGGTATACTTTGGAGCTGAGAGCGATGAAACAACATAGGCGACAGCTTGAGTGCAGATGGAGACGAACTCCTGATGGATGCAACCATGCACTGGTAAGTGCCTACACTAAGTTGTACTTAGGGGCAGTGAGGGCAGCAAAAAGAGCAATATTTTGCTGCCACTATTAAATCATCTATCTGCCGACCAGCGGAGCTTTTTAAAATTGTCCGACGACTATTACACTCTTGCCCTAGTGACATGGTCAAATCATCTGAGGCCCGCTGTAATGAATTTGCTAGGCACTTCCAGGATAAAATCTTTTGCATCCGCCGGGACTTGGACTCCAATGTTGTAGCAGTTGAATCGAATGAGGTATCCAGAGCACGGTCTTGTCCTGATTTTTTGGATGAGTTTCAGTTGGTACAGCTTGAGGACATTGACAAGGTGCTTGGAATGGTGTGTGCAACCACTTCTAGGCTGGATCCTTGCCCCTTGTGGCTAATAACAGCTAGTAGGATTGGAACAGCCGGCTGGGCCAGGGAAGTGATTAATGCCTCATTACGAGAGGGAGTGGTCCCTGGCTGCCTGAAGGAGGCGGTAGTAAGACCACTCCTGAAGAAATCGTTCCTGGACCCAGAAAATCTTAACAATTATAGGCCGGTGGCAAATGTCCCATTCCTGGGCAAGGTCCTGGAACGAGTGGTTGCTGACCAGCTCCAGACACTCTTGGATGAAACTGATTATCTCGATCCATTTCAGTCGGGTTTCAGGCCGGGTTTTGGCACGGAGACAGCCTTGGTCGCCCTGTATGATGACCTTTGTCGGGAGAGAGACAGGGGGAGTGTGACTCTGTTGATTCTCCTTGATCTCTCAGCGGCTTTTGATACCATCGACCATGGTATCCTTTTGGGGAGGCTCGCTGATCTGGGAGTTGGCGGTACTGCTTGGCAGTGGTTCCGCTCCTACTTGGCGGGCCGTCTCCAGAAGGTAGTGCTTGGGGAGCATTGCTCGACACCCTGGGCTCTCCAGTATGGGGTTCCACAGGGGTCAGTTCTGTCCCCCATGCCTTTTAATATCTATATGAAGCCACTGGGTGCAGTCATCAGGAGTTTTGGGGTGCGTTGTCATCAGTATGCTGATGACACGCAACTCTACTTCTCCTTTTCATCTTTTTCAGGTGAGGCTGTCGATATGCTGAACCGATGCCTGACTGCGACAATGGACTGGATGAGAGCTAATAAACTGAGGCTCAATCCAGACAAGACTGAGGTGCTGTTAGTGGGTGCTTCTCCTGACCGGGTGGTGGATGCTCGACCTGTTCTGGATGGGGTTACACTCCCCCTGAAGGAGCAGGTTTGTAGCTTGGGAGTTCTTTTAGATCCATCCCTGTCACTTGAGGCTCAGGTAGCCTTGGTGGCACGGAATGCTTTTTACCAACTCCAACTGGTGGCCCAGCTACGCCCCTATCTGGACAGAGAGAACCTCGCTTCGGTTGTCTACGCTCTGGTAACCTCGAAGTTAGATTACTGCAATGCGCTCTATGTGGGGTTGCCTTTGAAGACGGTCCGGAAGCTGCAGCTTGTACAAAATGTGGCGGCCAGATTGATAACAGGGACTAGGCGTTCCGATCATATAACACCGATTCTGGCCAGCCTGCACTGGCTGCCTATATGTTTCTGGGCCAGGTTCAAAGTGCTGGTTTTAACCTATAAAGCCTTACACGGCGCGGGTCCACAATACCTGGTGGAATGCCTCCCCCGATATGAACCTACCCGTACACTACGCTCTACATCGAAGACCCTCCTCCGGGTACCTACCCATAGGGAAGCTCGGAGGGTGGCAACAAGAAAAAGGGCCTTCTCAGTGGTGGCCCCTGAACTATGGAACAATCTCCCTGATGAGGTACACCTGGCGCCAACATTGCTATCTTTTCGGCGCCAGGTTAAAACTTTCCTCTTCTCCCAGGCATTTTAACATTTTAACATTTAACATTTTAACATTAGTATGTGTTGACAACTGTCTTGATTCTTCTGGTGAATCTGATAATTTTAAAGTTTAAAGTAAGTTTAAAGAAAGTTTTACATTGTTTATATGTAGCCTATTGTATTTGATGTTTGACTGTTGTGCACCGCCCAGAGAGCTTCGGCTATGGGGCGGTATAGAAATTTAATAAAATAAATAAATAAAATAAATTTACTTGCATGGTATATTAAGGCAATAGTTCTGTAATTACTGCATTCCCTGGGATCCCCTTACTTTGGAATTGGGATGTATATTGAGCACTTCCAGTCTGTGGGCCATGGTTTTATTTTCCATATTTGTTGACAAATTTTTGTCATAATTTGGACAGATTGAGTCTCAGTAACTTGTAGCAACTCCATTGGTATGCCATCTATTCCTGGTGATGTGTTTCTTCCAACTATTTTAAGTGCAGCTTTCACCTCACATTCTAAAATTTCTGGTTCTTCATACGGTTCCTCCATGAATATATGTCATCCTTGCATCTCTTTTATATAATTCTTCAGTGCATTGCTTCTATCTTCCTTTTATTTTATCTCGGTCAGTCAATGTGTCCCCCTGTTGATTATTCAGCATCCCTATTTCCCCTTCATTTGTCTAGTCTCGTGGAATAGGGCTCTTGTTCTACCTTTTTTATTATCCTCTTCTATTTCTATGCAATAATTATTGTATTAGTTCTTTTTGTCCTTACATACCAGTCACTGTATTATTGCATTTAGGGTTCTGTGTTTCCTAAGCCCCATTTCCATCCAATTTCTAGTTCTTCTCTGTTCACTACATTTGCATTCCAGTCCCCCATGATTATTAGAACATCCCATTTTGGTGTGTGATCAGTTTCTTCCTGTACTTCTGCATAAAGTCTCTCCAATTCTTCTTCTTCTGCATTTGCTGTTGGAGCATAGACTTGGATGATTGTTATGTTGATAAGTTTCCTGTTAAGTCTCATTGATATCACTCGCTCAGACCTTGCACTATAGCTCCGAATTGCTTTTGCTACATCACTTCTCACTATTAGAGCAACCCTGTTTCTTCTTAATTTCTCATTTCCTGCATAACATATTTTGTAGCTGTCTGATTGAAAATGTCCCTTTCCCATCCATTTTAATTCACTCACGCTAAGTATTGTAATTTTGATATGTTCCATTTCTTGCTTGACAACTTCTAACTTTCCCTGGTTCATGCTTCTCACATTCCATGTTCCTATTGTGTATGTCGTACAACTCTGGACTCTCCTGTTGCATCTGTGCACTTCAGCCTCTGGGCTTCCTCTTGGATTTGACCCAGTTGTGTCATTAGTCACAGTGCTACTCGTACTTGCCCGTTGTTCTTCTCCAGTAACTCGAAGAGTGCCATCTACCCTGGCGGTCTCATCTTCCAACACTATCCCATGTTGCATTTTGGATAGTCTATTCATAGGATATTCATGGTAAAAGGTATTCAAAGGTGGTTTACCATTGTCTTCCTTTGAGTCTGAATGCATCTTAGTCTGGTGTCTCAGCTTTGACCATTCCACCTTGGGTGACCTTGCTAGGAGTCTAGCCTCTTGGTCTAGACTCCTGACTCTCAGCTTCTTCGACACACTTGAACCCCCTCACCACATTAAGGTTTGCATCCTAGAGGCACAAATATGGCTCACAAATATATTGCCCCTAAAACTGGCTGTATCAGAGGACTGGGAAATAGCCATTGTAGCTCTTTTAAAAAGAGATTTAAGAAACTGCAGACTATTTAGCTTAATATTATTCCAGGTAAATTGTTGGAAAGAATCATTAAAGAAAAAAATAGCAAACATATAGAAAACAAGTGTTGCTGAAGAAGAGTTAGCATGGCATCTGCAAGTCCTGTCTCACTTTCCTGTTCAATTTTTTTTAGAGTGTTAAAATGTATGTAGATAGGGGTGATCAGGAGCAGGAAGTTGGGAGGGGCAACACCACAAACCTGGCCTCTTGGCAGCAGCATCACTTTTGCATACTGGAACAGTGTGGGGACAGGGCAGGGTGTCACTGAGGCCTGAGAAATCAGGGTGTACCAGAGAAAGTGCTGGATTGACTCAATCTTGCCACCGCTCTGCCTTGACCTGTCCTGGTACATTGCCAGGTGTATAGTGATGCCCTCCCAGCCATCTACTCCTGAGGTATCTAACACACACCAGATGAACACCTGCAAAAGACTGACTGTGTAGTCTTTCGACATTCTCCAGAACTCTGCACTTCACAAGGTCTCTGAATAAAATATATCTTCCTCTTTGTCTCTCTCTCTGTCTCTCTCTCTCTCACACACACATGCATGCACATAGACATGGACACATGATTGCATGCATTGAAAATAGCAGTAGCTTAGCTCATTGCCTGGTCCTGCTGCTGTAATGCTATTCAAAGCTAAGCCATAACCTTGGCTCATGCTTTGTCTTGTGCTAAACCACAAGGCTTGACCATTCATGATTTGTCACCCCCAGACAGACCACAAGCCTGGGTTCAGACATAACGCTAATCCAAACCATGCCTTAGCTCTAGGTAGCATGGCAGCAACATGTCTGAGAAAAGAGCAAAGTGGCAGCCACTGTTTTTGCTCCATGCACTTATGTGTGTGCTTGTTCACACTTAGCCATGGTTCGGCTTAGCATTATATGCAAAATGGACAACTATATACTTGGATTTTTAAAACATTTTTGGGCTTCAGCAAAGGCTTTTGATATAATGTGACAATCATGGGATAAAAGGATATGTCATCTTATTCATCAATTCATGTAAGAACAAGAAACTGAGATTCTGAATAATTAGACAATTATGACAGTGGAGAGAAATAAGAAGTGAGATTCTCCAAATATCTGTATTGGAACTAGTGATTTTTAACTTGTACATAAATGGATGATCAGTAAAATGTCCATATTTGCTGATGACACCAACTTATTCAGGGCAGTGAAAATCAAAGCTGACTGTGAAGAGCTCCAAAATTATCTTTTCAAACTTGCTGAACAGACAACAAAATTACAAATGTGGTTCAGTGCAAGGAAACAAAATGATTGTGTTGAAACTGAATGTAACTAGCCCGGAAAAAGATCTTTGGGTCATGGTCAGTAGTTCAATGAAAAATGTTGATCCAGCATACTCCAGGTTTGGAAAAGGCAGATTTTATGCTAGGATTTATTATGAAAGGAAAATAAAGCTACCAGTATCATAATGCCATAATACAAATATATGGAATACTGTGTGCAGATCTGATTGTTAAATTTCAACCACAATATTGTACAGCTGGGAAAGGTTCAGGAAAGGTTGACCAAAATTATCAGAGTGCTGTGTAGAGCACCTTCCCTATGAGGAAAAAACACAATGTTTGGGGCTTTTTTGTGTAGAAAAAGAGAAAAAGAAAGGGGATATGAATTAAGTTTATGAAATGATGGATGGTATGGAAAAAAGTGGATAGAAAAGTATGTATTAATTTATTTAAAGCTTTTTTACCATGCTATTTAGCAGGAAAGGTTTCCTGACTGTAGTAAAATAGTTCTTAACTCTCAGAATTACAGTCTAAAAGCTATGACACCCAAGGAAAAATAGGGTACTGCCACAGGAGGAAAGCAAGCTCAGGCACCAATACTTAAATTTACAATTCTTATAATTACCAGCTGGGGTGAAAACAGTTAAGGTAGCTTTATAAGATGGCAGCCACTAGATGACAATTGAGGGATGGCCAAAGATAGGTGTGCCCTCAGTAGGAGTGATGGAATAGCCCCATTTCTCTTCTGCTCTTTTCTGCAACCTGATAGAATTAATGTTTTTCTTCCTCTGTTATAATATCAGAATTTAGGGTCATCCAATGAAACTGGTTGGAGATTCAGGACATGCAAAAGAAAATGTTTCTTTACACATTGTGTAATTAGTTTATGGAATTTGTGGTCAGAACAAGTGGTGATGGAATGGCTACTAGCTTAGATGGCATTAGAAAAGGATTAGGGAATTCATAGGGAATAAATCTGTCAGTCATCACTAGTTGTGATACTTATATTCAACCTCCACGTTCAGAAGTGGCATGCCACTAAATACAAGCTGCTGAGAAGCAAACAGTGGGAGAGGGCTGTTACCTTCATGTGTCCTGCTTGTGGATTTACTATAGGCATCTGGCTGACGACTGTGAGAAATGGGATGCTGGACTTGATGGAACCTTGATCTGATCCAGCAGGGTTCTTGTGTGAATTTTATCCACAGTTAGTTAATGTAGTATAATAAGTTATATTAATATTCCACTTTCTGAGTACTCATGTGCTGATACAGGGATTCTTATGACTGGGCCATAAAGTGTTTATGTAATCCAAATGTCACTAAATATTCTTTTCTTGCTTTATTTGTGTGTGTGTGTGTTTGTGCGCGTACACACACACAAGTGTGTGTGCGTATGCTGGGGTGGGTGAGAAATTCTATTCAGTTTGCATTTCAAGCCAAATCTATTAAATTCGCATTTTCTGAAACAATATCCTTTCACAGCCATCCTTTGAAATTCTCACTTATTCGAATTTTGCAATGCAGTTTGCCAACCTAAAAATATTTACAAAAATGCATATGTTAGGTGAAAGGGTGGATAAAATGAACATATGAGTGAAAATAACATACAAAATGCATTATATGATGAGAAATTGCTTTCAAAAATGTGTACATTAATCAACACTGCCTACAAAATGACAAATTCATGCTAAAATGCTGGAGAATGTTCATGAGATTTTTTTTAAAAAATCTGTGAATTGCTGCAGAAATGTGGAGAACTGAATTTAAGACTGGACATATGAAAAAATGAGAGAACTGAAATTGACAGATTTTTCCATCCCTAGAGAGAAAGGGGGGAGATACCGTATACTTCATTCAGAGACCTTGATTGTGATGTGCAGTGTTCCATAAAATGTGGAAGCCCTACGCAAGCTTTCTTTTGCAGAAATGGCCATGCCTAATGTGAGAAAGTTGTGGACATTGGGTCGCATGACCTTCGGTGTTAATCCAAAGGTGCAGCCCTGTCTGTACATGATGCTCCTTCTCATTAATACATGTGTGAAAAGGACTATAGACAAAAATGAAAGATATGATTTTGTTTTTGTGATACTAGTGTTATGCTAAATAAATACAGATTGTGAATTTTTGCTTAGAAATATCTCTTCAGTAAGATTGTGCTAATAAGGCATCTTCTTAAAGCATGTCCTATCAAACCGAAGTCCCCTTTTTCTCTTTCTCCCTCAAGCCAGAGGCTTTTCTATGGAACCTGCTGGGTGTTGATTTGACCCCCACAGACACACTGTATCATATTTCAGCACTATCCCCCCCTTCAGCTGTAAAAAAGAAAAGAAAATATTAATATAATGCTTTATATTTGGCATCCAAAGCAGTATGTTTAGATTTTGTGGGTGGTATCCATCTAAACTGTTCCACTAGTGCAAGGAGTTTTAGCTGAGCAATGGAATTCCTCACCCTCTCCTCTTCCCTGTGGAGGGTTGGAGAAAAATCCAAAACAGATTTAGGAGTCACACAAGGACAGGAGAGGGTGGAGAAGTTCCACTGCACAGCTGTGCAGTGAAGGGCCAAAATTATTGCGGGTCACTGTGGAGTTGCAAGGGGTTGGGGGGATCTTCTTCGTAAAGTGATTTTCTTCAGTTTTGTTGAAGCCATCCCACTTGTTACTAAAAATTAGCATAAATATGACCAACAGGCTTTTCTATTAGTTAAGTTTTAAATCTGAAATACCTGAATGCCAAACAACAAACTAGGCATGTAATTGATAAAATATGATACTCAATGTACATATTGTTCTAGTGGTCAGACTTTCTGAAATGCACTAGTATCAGCCATGCACTACTATAAAAAAATTATTTAAGGTAATCTCGATCAAAATCATTATCACACTGATCTTAATAATGATTTAATGGAATGTTCCCCCGTTCCCCCCCCAACTCATTTGCTATGACAATCATGGCTGAAGCCAAAAAAATTCCTTTCCAGTTTGGTTTGTATGTGCCGGAGGATCTCTCAGCAAAACAGTCATTTGATAACCAATTACAGAGACTGTAGCTATATTATAGCAGATATTTAAATGGAATACTAATCCATTAAGGTATCCAAGGCAAACAAATAATTTAAATACCTGAAGTATTTCACTTTTTTCACCTACTGCACAAATTTAGAAAGTGACAAAAATGTAATTTACATTTACAATTAACTGATGTATACATTACATTATATTTTAATAGACAATTTCCTGCATATGCCCATCCAACTAGTCTTTAGTAATTCAAGGAGTCTTTACTTGCATATGGCTATAGTGAAAGGCAATATTCACTAAAATAAATGTTACACATATTATACAGCCACAAGAGTGGCTGTATGCTATAGCCAGCATAGATT
Organism: Rhineura floridana; assembly: GCF_030035675.1. NCBI lineage: Eukaryota > Metazoa > Chordata > Lepidosauria > Squamata > Rhineuridae > Rhineura > Rhineura floridana. The sequence continues at coordinate 68,118,132 of NC_084481.1, forward strand.
TTTCATGTTTCGCCATGTTAAATTGAAAATACCCCCATGCCATTTTGGGCTTCCTGTAAACTCATTTCAAAACAAAACCTTGCAAAACTTATAGTCCTGAACTCACAAATGCTTGCTTAAAAACCCTCTAAATTTTCATGGTGATATACCAAACAGAGAGAATTGAGAGTTCAAAGTGTAAAAAGAGAGAGAGAAAAACAGAGCCTTTTTGGACTTTCTTCTGTCCTCATAATCTGTTGAAATTCATTAAAAATCAGCCATGTTCATAGAGTACCCGCAATCCTATTATTGGCCTTGCCTCATACTCTGACCTTTATCTTCTGCAGTTTAAAAGTTTCAAAACTGCTAGGCCGATTTTTAATTAATGTAAGACATTTAACATTGAAGTCAATGCCATGCTCAGTAAGAACCAATTGTAGAATTGTAAGTAATGCTCAGTAAGAACCAGTTGTAGAAGCCAGACTCACAGCTGCTTGGCTTGGTTAATCAGGGTGCAACACCCACACCAGACCTTTATTTCACTTGAGACAGTCATAGCTTTCCCCCCAAATATCCTGGAAAGTGTAGTTAGTGAAGGGTGCTGAGAGGAGACTCCTATTCTCCTGACAGAGCTCCAGTGGCCAGAGTGGTTTAACAGTCAGCCGCTCTGATTGTAGCTCTGTGAGGGGAACAGGGCATCTTCTAGCAACTCTCAGCACCCTTCATTACCTACACTTCCCAGGATTCTTTGGGAGAAGCCATGACTGCCTAAAGTGAAATAACAGTCTTTGGTTTAAATTTGGGTGGAAGGCTACATGCGTCTACTGTAGGATGAAAAGGTGGGGGAAATGCTGAAAAAGAATAATACTGTTCACAATGATTTCCTTTTGGAAAGGAAAGGGATTCCCCTCTGCCCAATGCCCACCCATCCAATCTCCTCTCTTTCCCCTTCCCTTCCTGCCCTCCTGCCCCCCTCCCTGCCCCTCCCTAGGTCAGTCACCTATCCTAAGCATGATTGCACAGGAGTAAATACCACTGAACTCAGCATGCAAATGATCAAACCTGCCCTCCCCTCCTCCTCCCTCCCATCACGTCCCTTTTATCCTTTCCCCTTCCTTCACCCCTCCTTCCTCCCTTCCTTCATCCCTCCTTCCACTCCCCTCTCCACTCCCTCCTTCCCTCTCCCCTCCCCCTTCCCTGTCTTCTCCCCTCCCCTTCCTCCTCCCCCATGGTAGTTTACCTATCCTAAACATGATTTCATGGAAGTAAATCTCATTGAACTCAATAAGCATGCAAATGATCAGACATGCCTTTCCCCTCCTTCCCCTCTTCTCTCCCTTCATCCTCCCCTCTTGCTCTCCTCCCCTCTCCCTTCTTCCTCTTCCTCTGGCCACTCCATCCCTCCCTCCCTCTTCTCCTCCCCCCCATGGTTAGTTTTACCTATCGTAAGCATGATTGCACAGAAGTAAATCCCACTGAACTCAATAAGCATGCAAATGATCAAATTTGCCCTCCTCCTCCCTCCCACTCCTGCCTCCTTCCATTCTCCTCCTCCCCTTTGCCCTTCCTCCCCTCCCTCCTTCTCCCATCCCCATCCCCCTGTGTTCAGTTTCACCTATCCTAAGCATGATTGTAGGGGAGTAAATCCTACTGAACTCAATAGGCATGCAAATGATCGATCCTTCTTAGCAAACTTGCACAGGATCCCATTTCTTTGCTCCCAGATTAAAAAGCAGAGAAATTCACTAAAAGGCAAAAAAACCCACCAACCTTGTGGCTTAAGAACATACCTATAACCAACAGATATTTCTATCAAACTTTAAAAGGCAGGAAAATTGGGCAGCTATAGTGAATGCACCAGGTGAACAGGAGACCTGAACTCCTCTCTGAGATATTGTACTGCCCTACAAATTGGTCAAAATGCAAACACAATTTGGGTTGGTCTTTCACAGTCCAATCCACTTCCTGTGTAGCTTGAAAGAATTTGGTAACATGTGCCTCTGAGCATATGGTGAGTGGTGACAACACCTGCAATCAAACCAAATAATAGAAACAAGACATGAGCTGTGCTGATCCTGTTTTAACAAGGAGGAAGCAACAATATTAAGACAGTTCATAGAGTTCAGATAGTCACTTTAAATATGTTTGATTTACTCTGCAATTTTAGTGAAGATTCCTATACTAAATCATTTTCTTTTGCTTCTATTTCTGTGAATATGTGAAGTACAGCAACACTTTAGAGCACTAAAAAAACTCCAAAAACAATTTTGAAATAGTGGCGCTGACTATTCTGCAGAATAGTTTCCAGTGGACATCAGGAGTGTCTCAGTTTGCACAATATAAAACAGTGGGAGGTGAAATATATTCTGACAAAATTCTAGGTCTGCTCTCTGTTTTTAATTATGATGCCCACCTTTTCTTATGTGGAGTGGTTTAAGCATAGCAGGCTGAACACATGCATCTTGGGCAGGCCAAGTTTGTTTTTCCAACAGCTAGAGTCATTGCTTAAGTAGCAACATATTGTAATCAGTCTGATTTTACATCAAAATGCAATTTCAGATTCAACTGTTAATGCCCCCAAAGCAGAAATAGAAGATAACTTCCAGTTTGAAGCACAGAAAGCTGTCTTCACCATCATATGACATTGACCAATAAAAACTCTTTGAAATTAATAAAAATAAATTTGACACAGATTTCTAGGATGAATAATGAAAGAAATATCATTTTCTAGGTTTGATTCTCTGTAGAAACAGTAGTAACACAAGAAACAACTAAAGTAAGAACACCAACAAACATACAAAAATCTAATTCTCCATCTTTGGAGATAGTAGGTATACACCTAAATTTTCTGAGCCGCTGGTTTTCTAATTGCCACAATATTCTTAATCACATTAACAGTAATATATGAAATCTATCTAGGCAATTTGCCCAGTTTTAAGTACAGTAGATAGTTGTCTTTTCTAAGTACTTAAACAATTATTAATGAAAATTAACGGCCCATCAACATTTGCATTGAGAATACTTCTGGAAGGACAACATGCATCACTGGTATAGCGACACTACTATGTGTGTGTGTACACACACATACCCCTCTTTGAGTATACATTGTAACCCAACTACAGAAGCAAGTTTATAATTAGTTATTGGAAAACACTCTTATTAGCACAAATAAACAATTAAGTATTTTAAATGCAGAATGATACTTAAAATATTAAAAGAATATTTTAATGGCACAGGCAGCTATTTTGGTTTGTTCTATCTTTTCTAACATTAATATATATTAACATTATGTAGTTAATGAACTATTTCATGAAAACCTATATTACAGGAAAACTAACAAGTTAATACTTAAGCATGAAGAGAAGGACATTTAAAAATTATTCAACTTTGCTTACATAGCACAACTGCTGTTGAAATATAATAGATGGGGAAAAAACTGTGTTCTACTGTGTTTCTCTGCTCCAGCTGAATAGGAGCAAACGTTGTTTAGCTGAAGGTTATATATTTGACAGGTGAACATAGGAAAAGCTCCTTTGGTATAACTAGGCTATTTCTTTACGTTGAAATGTCAAGTCTCCCTGGTTCTTCAATGGAATTTATTACCTAGCCCTTGTGTAACTGGAACTGTTAGTTTCTGAACTTAGACCAATTTATAAATGTTTTCCCCCAATATGATGAAATTACAACTTCTACAGGAATTAATTAATTAATTAATTAAAAGAATTGTACAAGGAAAATGACATTGGCTACAATGCTGCACACAGTTACATTTTGATGGAATTTAAGCAGCCTAACTGTGAACGATTTCAGCCATTGTCGCTGCATAGATGAAAACAAGATAACAGCATGCGGCTATTTTTGAGAATTCTGTTTTGATTTTTTGAATTTTTTTTTTAATTGTATAGGTGCAGGAGACTGCAAAGAAGGCCAATACTCTAAGGGCTAGTGATGAGATAACCCTGTGCTGAATTGTCTTCTAATTCTAATGTCTGTTATGAAAAATGATTCTGTGATCTGAAAACAAAGATAACAGGATTGTCTAATTACATGATTGGAATTAGCAGGAGAGGTAGGTGGTCTAGAGACTATTTACTATTTATACGAATAGCAACTATCTTAATTAGAAGCACAATAGGCAGAAGAATCTGACCATGATATGTTCCGTTGGGGTTTACTGAATTGCAGAAGACGTGTTGCTCAGATTGTACAGGGAAACTGCCTTTTGTGGAGTTACCTGGTATAGGACTTGACAAGGAGCAATGATTTTTTGTTAGATCTGTTAGTTCAACGGTATAGATAATATTCCACTTATTAATTGTATAGGGAACTACTATTTGAAAATTTCTTCACATGTTGGAATCAATAGATTCTGACTGCTTCACCTTTGCATTGCTAGAACTGTGAAGGGCATGGATAATATTGTTATGAGATGGGGGATTGAGATGGATGATTTCTATGGGTCCCCTTTCCAGCCTCTGATTTGGAACCATGTGGCTGGAAGTTGGGATCTGCAGGAGAAGAAGCTTGCTCTACTGGTCAGACTCCATTCATAAGTTAATGGATTCAGCCAGGAGCCAGAGAGAGACTTGTGTATGTAAATCTCATCTTGAGGATGAAGCTTGAAAGACACAGAGAGAGATCTGTCGTCTATGTCTGAACCCCTAAAGCTATGGGCAATGGGGAGCAAGATCTGATGGACTGTTAATGCTGTGAACCCCTCCATATTACACCCAGACAGTCTATATGTAAATAAAAACCATATATCCAATAAGACACCAGTCTCTGCTGACCTTCTTTCCAAGGAAACCAAACACTCCTGGAAGTCTTGCGCTGCTCTGAGATTGGGGTGGTGCTGCAACAATATTCTAAACAATACCTAGCAATGCTGTTGATCACAGTGAACATAGTCCTTTGATGCATGGATTGTTAGGTTATTTTCCAGGTCCCAATCACAGGATTTATACATGGGCAGCCTAGGCACACAAAATAATTATGCTGTGAGCTTTGATAAATCATAACTAATGTAGAAAGGGTGAAAGTGTTGTTTATAATTTATCCAACACTCTGGTTGGCCTTAATATGGGAGAGGAAAGATGCCATTGCCACTTCTTCTCTATTTGCAATTTGTGTGTTTTTGTGTGTGTCTATCCAACAGAGCTATTCCAGACTTGAAGATCTGGTTCATAATTAGAAATCCTTATTTAGAGTTATGAAAGTAGTTTCATGTATAGATCCTTTGTTTTATTTCCTTTCACCATCTTATGTCATAACTATGTCAGTGGCTGTAAATAAATAAATATATTTTGTACCTCTTTAAAAACATTTACATTATTGTTTTGTACAGAGCAATCTTTTCACAGAATAATTGGAATAGAGCATACCATTATCACATTATAAGTTCATCTTGTTGCACAGGAAGTGGATAGTATCACTTTTGGATTTAGAATGCTCCTGTAACTCTGTTAACTCATTCAGAAAAAATGTATTGGTAATTACCCTTGTTCAGTGAGGTCTTCAGGTAGAATGTATGCACAAAGCATCTTTACAGATTCATAAGAAACACTTTGCATTTGTGTGCATTATGAGTAAGAAAAGAGAACATTTTTCCTTTGGTTCTTTATCATTGATTCTTTATATATGAAATGGCTTGATAGTTAGATTTTGGTTGCAGTCCTCTGCCCACTTACTTGGGAATAATTCCCATTGAAGTCAAGACTTGGATACACTTGGTGCCCTTGTGGTCACAAAATGGCCTTTGGTCCAATGGATGCCTCCACTGACAGAAAAAGTTAGGATGGAATTTTCACTGATTTCCCTCAAACCTGCACCCCTGAAAATCAGCTTCAAATAATTGGGTGATCCTGCAGAACAAGTGGCAGGTGGCATGGTTTTTTTTAACAAAATTCTGAGTAGACATGTATAGGAAGGCACTATTAATGGCTCTCTTTCAGTTCCCATCTTTGTTTGAAATGATTATGAATTTTATTTTATTTTAAAAAGAACATAAATTATATGTTTATATACCTGATTTACCAAGTATCAGATATTTATGTATCTATTCGGGTTCTCTAACATAAAGTGAAAGAAAGAAAGAAAGAAAGAAAGAAAGAAAGAAAGAAAGAAAGAAAGAAAGAACTGAAAACAGCTACTGCACCACCAATGGTAATTCCCCTGAAATTTGGAAAGAATTTCACCCCTAGAAGTTACACCCATTTGGTGTGTGTGTGTGTGTGTCTTTCATTTGTGAACTTTGGCTCAAACCCAGAAATGAACGTTTTTTTCACTGTTATGCCTGATTGAAACAAACGAACAAAACACACAACTGTCTTAGACATGGGCAAATCTGACATTTTCAGTTTTTCCAATCTTATTTTGCCAATCATAAGTTCAGTTCTCCACAATTCCACATCAGTTTGCAATTTTAAATAATAAGTCCTCATGAAAATTCAGTTGCATTTTAGTGCAAATTTCTTCTAATATACACATCTTTGTAAGCCAGCTCCAGACACTCTTGGATGAGACCGATTATCCAGATCCATTTCAGTCAGGTTTCAGGCCTGGTTTTAGCACAGAAACAGCCTTGGTCACCCTGTATGATGACCTTTGTCGGGAGAGAGACAGGGAGAGTGTGACTCTGTTGATTCTCCTTGATCTCTCAGTGGCTTTCGATACCATCAACCATGGTATCCTTCTGGGGAGACTGGCTGAGTTGGGAGGGGGAGGGACTGCATGGCGGTGGTTCCGCTCCTACTTGGCAGGTCAGCTCCAAAAGGTGGTGCTTGGGGAACATTGCTCGGCACCCTGGACTCTCCAGTATGGGGTTGCACAGGGGTCAGTTCTGTCCCCCTTCCCCTGCCTTTATATATGCATTTTTGTACACATTACTTGGCTTGAGAACTGCATCGCAAAATTCAGAGAAGTATGAATTTTGAAGGATGGCTGTGTTTCAGTTTGCACATTGTTCTGGAAAGTACACATTTGGTAGGTTCACCTGTACATGCAAATTACATTGAATTTTCCCCATATGCCTAACCTGTCTTAAACAGTTTAAAAGTATATCTTACACTTTTGTTACATTTATATATTACAGTTGTACACAGCTCTGCCTCCAAACTTCTGAGAACAGCTTATATAGGCTACACTGAGATCTGGCCTGATCTTCAGCAGGAGAACTTAGAACAATTATCTGGAGAGAACAGGATCTAGACAATAGATTTCCATAAGTGAAGGCTCCAGTAAGACTTCCAGAATTCATGTGTCATGTTGCTATAGAAGGCAGATCTGCCCAATATAACTCGTTAGATTTACTTTAGACTGAAAATAGCATATTTCATCCAAACTGAGTTCTGCCAAGCACTGAGAAAAAATGATTGGAACCCTTGCTAAAATTGGAAATTTCAGGCAAGGGGAAAAGAAAAGAATGTTTAAGCTCTGTGAGTGTTGTTTCTGCTTCCCTTACCAAACGCAACACCAGTTTCTAAGAATATGGAATGGTTTGTAAATTGCAAGCTGTCTATCTATATGTAGACAAGTAAAGAAGTCCTCCTTGGATCCCCAAGATTTAAATAACTTTTGCCGAGTTTCGAATTTACCATTTGTGGGCAAGGCGGTTGAGTGGGTGGTGGTGAACCAGTTGCAAGTGCATTTGGAGGAAGCGGATTATCTGGATCCATTTCAATCAGGCTTCAGGCCAGGACATGGGACTGAAATGGCCTTGGTCGCCTTGGTCGCCTTGGTAGATGATATGAGGAGGGTGTTGGATAGGGGCGAATGCACCTTCCTTGTCCTCCTGGACCTCTCAGCGGCTTTTGATACCATTGACCATGGTATCCTCCTGGACCGCCTGGAGAGGTTAGGCATAGGGGGAACTGTATTACAGTGGTTCCGCTCTTTCCTCTCTGGGAGATACCAGAGAGTGGTACTGGGAGATGAGGTTTTGGATCCTTGGCCTCTCACTTGTGGGGTGCCACAGGACTCCATCCTCTCCCCGATGCTGTTTCACATCTATATAAAGCCGCTGGGGGCTATCATTAGGAGATTCGGGCTGCAATGTCACCAGTATGTGGATGACACGCAGCTCTGTCTCTCATTTAAATCTTCACTGAGGTTGGCTGTAGAAACCTTGTCCAAGTGCCTGGAGTCAGTGAGTGGCTGGATGGGAATAAGCTGAAACTGAACCCTGACAAAACCGAGGTACTGTTCGTGGGAGACAAGAGAAGGCTGGGGGATGTTGACCTGGTACTCAATGGGGTACAATTGTCCCTGAAAGACCAGGTCCGCAGCCTGGGGGTCATTCTTGACTCCCAGCTGTCCATGGAGGCTCAGGTTTCGGCTGTGTGCCGGGTGGCGTTGTATCAACTCCATCTGATACGGAGGCTGCACCCCTACCATCCCAACCATCTGCTCCCATCGATAGTACATGACCTGGTCTCCTCTCGCCTAGACTACTGTAATGCACTTTACGTGGGGTTACCCTTGAAAATGGTCCGGAAACTGCAACTGGTACAGAATGCGGCGGCTCACCTGATTAAAGGCAGCCGCCGGCGAGATCACATCACTCCAGTGCTGAAGGAGTTGCACTGGTTACCAGTTGTTTTCTGAGCCCAATTCAAGGTGTTGGTTTTGACCTTTAAAACCCTGTACAGTTTCGGCCCAGTCTATCTGAAGGAGCGCCTCCAGCATCATCAGCAATGCTGCTCCACTAGATCAGCCTCGAAAGACCTTCTCTCCATCCCACCAGTTAAAACAGCTAGACTGGTGAGGACTAGGGAGAGGGCTTTTTCAATTGTGGCCCCCACTCTGTGGAATTCCCTCCCAGATGATCTCTGTCATGCCTGTGAGGCGTCCTTCCCTGGCTCTCCCTGTCAGGTTCCTACCTGCTCGTGGTTACTGCCTGTCTCTAGGCACCACCAGGGACTCCACCAGTCCGGACCGCACTCTCTTATGGTTTACCTATCCGCTCTAGCACAGATCTCAACAGATCCCCCTGCTAGGCAACCACCAGTAACGTCCCAATACTAGTATTCCCAGAGACTCTGAATACTGGTATTGTTATTCTCTTCACCGCTGCCACCATTTGTTACAGTTCCCCTTCAGCCTTGGTCATTACCTTACCCTCCCTTCTGGTCTGTGAAACCCCAGCCAAGGATCAGGCCTTTGGTAAACCAAATTAAGTATTTATTACAGATAACAAAGCTAACAAGATTAACAAGATTTCTTCTTAAGGCACATAAGCATATGGTTTTACTCAATACTAATCTGAACTCCACCCCCCTCCTTCTTCACTCTCTCCTGGCAAACAACTCTCTCAAACCCCACCAAGCAATCCACTCTTTCTCTTCTCCCCCCCAGATTCGACTCTCACTCTTCCTTTTATACATTCAGCCATTTTAAACACTCAGCCAATCATCTCGCATTCTACTGCCCAGTCACTCCCCCTCCTCTTTCACTCCACTTACCATGTATCTTCTAAAATAACAACACTTACCATATATAGGAACATCACAATGCCCCCTCTATGATCAGCTTTCGCCGAGCCTTGAAGACCTGGCTCTTCAAACAGGCTTTTGGGGTGGGTTAGGTTTTATTAATATTGGTTGAGATTTTAATATTTTAATGTAACTATATGTTTTAATTTTGTACGTCGCCGAGAGTGGCTGGATTGCCAGCCAGATGGGCGACTAATAAATTTAATAAATAAATAAATAAATATGTGCACAGATTTGCTTTGCAACTTTTCCCCCAATTTCCCCATGGGATTCCAGTCAATGAGAGCTTAGCCATCTAATATTTTGCCCTTAATATAAAAAAGGTAGTTAGTTTGTCCCATAGTAGTGAATAGTATCTTTACTTTTTACTTACATAGGACAAAGTAAAGGGTTATATTTGGGAACCTGCCTTCCAGCATTGATGACCCCAGCCATTCAGAATCAAACCTGATACGATCCATGTATCATCTGTATCATTTGTTGCCATGTCTGGGCTTGCAGGGCAGTAGTTTAACATCATAGGCCTCCATATCCTTTATCCTGGTTCCCCAAATAATTGAAATGGAAAGATGGAGTGGGGTTCACAGATTAATTCTAATTAAAAGAAATTAAGTCAATTAAGTCAAGAATTTAAGTCCATGTGAGACTGGGCCAGGTTGACACCACCTACCCAACTTTCATTCTCTGAAGACTCGTGAGTTGCACCTTCCCCAGATGTATGTTGCCATTCAGGGCTGCAGGGTACAGTGTCAGCATTCTCTGTTCCTTCAGCCTCCAGGTTTCTGCTTGGCCCAGATGGCTGTGGCACTTTGATATCACTCTTTAGAATGATTTCTTGCACAGTTTCCCTGTAACTGTTTGGTTTCTCACTCCATTTCTTCCAACTCAAACACTCATCTGCCTCTTCCATACCCTTATATGCTGATCCACTGACTCCTTCAACCTTCTTGCCCACTCTCACCTTTTAGGGCTTATCCACACGGGAGTCTAACATCGTACTAAAGATGCTGCTTTTACCATTGTGATAGATTTTCAAGGTCCACACTTATTGCTCAATGGTAGCTTCCATTCTGCTGTTTTCCATTCACACAAGTAGGATCCTCTGGGAAGGATTAGTGTTACTGCTTCTTTGTGGCCCCATCCTCTAATTTTGCATGTTTACTGCCTCGGGTTGTTCAGGCTTCAAGACTGAAGCAAGGAGAGCACCTTAGCATGCAATTGACAATGACACTGACGAGACTCCCCTCTCCTTCTCACAATGAAAGCATCCCCAGGAAAAGACTGAGGGAGAATGGAGGATTAAATACTCTGGAAACAGAGCCCATCGCTTGTAAATAATCAACTCACTTTATCAAAAGAATAACATAGAGACAGGGAGGAAGGTGGTGGTTGTTGTTTTTAAAGTGGCTCCCGCTGGACAAGTTCTGTTGAAAACAAATATTATTATGGAACAAAGTAGCACTGATGTAAATTGTTGATGGGGGAGGGGGAGAGGTGTGGCTGGAGGATTTGCCCACACCTACTCCCTTCTGCTGCAGCTTCCCATTACAAAACCACCAGGCAAGTCTATTTTTTTTATTTTTTTATCATTAATTTTTATTCAAAGTTTCAAAAAACAAAACAAAACAAAAAAACAGATTAATAACTAATACAATAAAATAAAATGTTGACTTCCGATTTGTCGCAGATCAGTTATAGGTCTATAATATGTAACAAGCCTGTCTCTTAATATATTACAAAATCACTTTCCTCCAGTAGTTATCTTAATTAATCATCAAATCTCATTAACATCACTTTATTCTTTCCGCAAAAAGTCAAAGAGAGGTTTCCAGTCCTTGAGAAATATATCCATCGATTTTTCTCCAAATAAACATATCGATTAATCCATCTCATCAAGTCTGCTAGGTCCAGTAATTTCAATAGCCATTCTTCCATTATCAGTGTTAATTCCATCTTCCATCTTCCATCCTTGCATCCATAATAATCTTGCTGTCATAGTCATATAATAAGAGTCTGATGGGAATTTCCTTCCTCACAAATATTTCCTTGCCATCAATTCTGAATGTGTTACTGAAATGTTGTTGTAAAGTCATATCTCTGTTCCTCTTTTTTATGAAATGCACTAGCACATCTCTTGAGAGTTTTTCCATTGTCACATATCTATAATTAATTCTATAAATTTTTGCTATTTCAAGCTCCATCACATCATTCCAGTCCAGAAATTTTTTCGAAACATTGATAGCTTTATCTCTGATATCTTCATCAATTTCTTCAGGGACAACGCTGAATTCCAAACAGTAATCTTTATCTCTAAGGTCCATAAACTCCAAATCTTTTTCCAGTTCCACATTTGATATATCTGTTCCAATCTCCAGGACTTGCATCTTCCCTTTAATTTTTCTTTCTTTTTCTATTGCTTGTCTAGTTATATCTCTGATCTCATCAACCTCCTCTCTCATAAAATCCCCTATTCCTTTCAGCTCCTGCTTCATTTTGCCAAATTCAATTTTCATCTCTTGTTTGCCATGTCTCAGTTTTTGTTTCGTTATCTCAATCTCATCCATTATTTTCTGAAACATATTTACTTTCAGGGTCTCAGCCACTTTCTTAATTGTCATTTTTAAAACCAAGAAGAAGAAAAAAACCCTTCAATTTCCAATATAGCACTATTCCCAAGCAAAGAGCAATTTATTTCTTTTTCCAGCAACAAAGGAGTTAATATTCCAAACCTGATGACATCATAATGTAGACAGCACAAACTGCCTTATCTCTTATGTGTCCAAGAATGAAAAACAAATTTAGTTCACAGCATCCAAATAATTAGTGGCATAAAGAACAAGCAGATTCGTCAAAATGAAGTAGACCAGAAAAAATAGTCCCAGACATATAATACTCAAAAGTTCATATAAATCAAAATTTTTCTCCTCAGATCAGATGCCTCTCATCCATTTGTATCTTTAAAATGCTCAATTCCAGGCCAGCTTTTTGCAATAAAAACAAGGATAAGCTATTTCGATTTCCTTCCGACTTAATTCCGTGTATAAAAGAGAAAAGTTATAACTCACCCAGGGATTCTTTACTGCTGATTCTTTTAACAAATCTCTTTTACTGCAACAATTTAAGCCAAATGATAAGGATAGACAGAAGAATGCTTGCCTGTTAAAATCTGTTTTTCTTTGAAGAAAAGAAAAACGTCTCGCTTAATCAGTTTGAGCTTGCTTGAAATTCCCTGGCTCCGTCAGACGTTGCTGGCTGGTCCTTCGTTCATAGGGGATCCTAATGAATTCAAGTCCCCCAACAAACACAACGAAGCTTGTGGATGATCTCTTCGTTTCTCCCTTGCCTGGGAGAAAGTTTTTACCAGTCAAAAAAAACCTTTTGACTGGTTTTAAAACTGAAAAAGCTTCCTCTGAGACGAGAGCTCGTCTCAGAGGCAGGCACAAGTGAAGCAATCCTTCCCAGAAGTCCCCAAAACCACCAGGCAAGTCTAGATGAGAAGCCCGGTAGCCTGGGATGGAGCCCCACGACAACCTGTTGCGCTCATTCAGCTTCCCCAGCCCTGGTGGCTGGGATTGATTTGCAAGCCGATCCTTCTGTTTTCTGAGTGATTTAGACTTTAATCCCCCCCCCGACGTTCGCTCTCCAACCTCCCTTTTCTTGTCCAGGGCTTACTTTGAAAACAAGAGAGAACAGCTGAAGTTGCTCTTCAGCCCAGAAGATATAAAATGAACAAAGGGAGGAGGACGGAGCGGGCATGGAGATGGGAACGATTGTCACATTCACCTAAGAGCATCAGAGCAAAGCTTCTGTAAGCCCTAGAGATATGAAGTGGAAACGTTTTTTCCTTCCCTTTTTGGATTATATCAGGATTGGGTTAATATGGATTTAAAGGGGAAAACTGTGTGATAGCTTCTGCTTGCCTGCAACATCATGTGAACCATGCAGATTAAAAGAGGATGAAAGTAGCATCAGATGCACAGTAAATTGCTGTGTGGATAAGCCCTCTATCTTTTCCCAACTTCTTTATTGCCTCACACCTATGTCTACCAGAGCCATTTTTCTTCCACCTTGGATTGTCCTTCTAAGTCTTGCTCTGTCTCTTGACCCCACTTCTGGGTGACTCTCTCAGCTTGCAGCTCACTATAACCTGAACCTGGGTTTAATTTCTTACTCATGCTAGAGTATGAATATTAGTAATGGGCACAGTGAAAGAGAGAGCACTGCTGACATAAATTCATTCTGTTCTTTTTTTTTTAATCTCTGCCTGTTTCTCCAGGAAACCTTGTCTAGTTTGAATTAATTAAGATGCCATGCATTTGGCTTCCATGTTTGCATAGAAGTATGGTACATTCAGTGTCTTTTGACAGTAGCATGTGTTGATGTGATGTGCTTTACTTTTGATCACAAAGTTTTTTGCGCAAATTTTGATTGGTAATTATTCTTGGGGGGAGGGTCAATATAGTGTGTATTTGCTTTTTCAACATATTAATAAAATTTTCTTAGGCTTAATTAGTTTAAAAATAACTCTAGCTGTACAGGAAAGTGTGGAAAATGCAATTTCTACATTTGGAGGATAATGAGAGAGAGAGAGAGAGAGACCTAACCAAGGTAGTAGTTCAACACAGTTGAATACATGTTGGCAGTGTACTTCCCACTGGCCATATGCAGCCCTCTGGGTATTCCTGCAGCCTCCTAAATGTCCCCATGCCCCAGCCATCTTCTCCTACTATTGACTTTTCCAAGCTGAGGATTGGCAGAGTGTTGAATAAGCTAAAGGAGCAAACACCTATATAAGTTGCCTGTCTCTCCCATCTAAGGAGGGAGGAATGTAGAAGTGAAATAGGCTGTTTATACCACATCATGATCTAGGCTGATTCCTTGTGATCTACATTGAAAACTGTAATACCCCTCTCTGACCATCTGTAGTGATAGCATTGCAGTGTAGCAGAAATCACCATAGCAATTCCTTCTGCTTCCAAACTGCTAAAGAAGTGCAGGGGGAAAACTGATTTGGTCCTATTTTTTGATCATTTTTCATAGTTAAAATAACTGTGTGGTGCCTTCAGTAAAATACTGATGATCCTGTGGTTTCTAATTGAGAATGAACAGAATGAGCAGTTTTCAACAAGAGGACATTTTCCTTTATTTTTATTTGTTTAGCTAATTCTTATATATGTATTTAATGCATTTATTATTTAATTATATCCCATCTTTTGGTCATCTTATCTCTAAGGCAATTTAATATAATACTTTTTTAAAAAAAACTTAAAAAATCTACATCAATTTTATAAGACAAAAACTAAAACAATTATATAAAGCAGAGCACAGTAAAGAAAAAAAATGCAATGGGTGTATCCAGCAAGGTCATCATATTAGTGCAAGGACTTCTACCTGTACAACAGGACTTCATCTCTCTCTACTGTTCCTGTGTGCCCCACACTTCCCCAAATTGTTTTGAAGGTTCTCTAAACCCTCCCTAGCAGATGGGAGGAGGGATGAGAGGAGAGGGACAGGAAGTCCCATTGTGCAGGTGGAAGACTTTGCATGAATGGAAAAATATCATTCAACAAATGCATTTATGGGGAAAGTTTTTTATATCTAAATATGATAACCTATGTTTTGGTCACCTTTTTATTCTCCTGGGTTTTTAAAAAAAGGTTTGTGCTGTGTGAGTATTAAGGCTGCTATCCTATACATACCCACTTACTAAGGAACTCAGTGGGTCTTATTTATGAGTAAGCATGTATACGATTGTGCTGTAAAGGATTTTTAAATTGGATTTTTTTTAAAAAAATACTGCTTTTAACTGAATTTGATTGTATTTTTGTACTGATATATTTTTTAATTATTTTATTTGTAAACTGATCTTGAAGGGTGCTATAGAAATTGTTTAGTAAACTAACTAAATAAATGATGGCTAGGTGCCTGAAACATAGTTTTGATTAATATCATGATAAACATTCATTTATCTGGCCTATGTCTTAAAAAAGAGTTCCCTTTCATAATACAAAAAAGCAACAGTGGTAAACCGGTCCTCCTTTATGCCGCACCTCTAAAATATCTGCTCCTTCTTCCTTCTCCCCTTACCAACCATTTTACCAGTGCAAGCTGGCATGAGTTGGTTTGGCTATTTATTTATTTGATTTATATCCCGCCGTTCCTCCTAGCAGGAGCCCTGGGTGGCAACAAAAGCACTAAAAATACTTTAAAATGTCATAAAAACAGACCTTAAAATACATTCAAACAAAACATCTTTAAAAGCATTTTTTTAAAAAGCTTTGAAGAAATCTTTTTTAAAAAAGGTTTAAAACATATTAAAAAGCAATCCCAACACAGAAGCAGACTGGGATAATGTATCAACTTAAAAGGATTGTTGAAAGAGGAAAATCTTCAATAGGCACTGAAAAGATAACAGAGATGGTGCCTGTCTAATATTTGAGGGGAGGGAGTCTAGTCTCATAACCCTCAGAAAATAGTGGTAGACCTATGGATAGTGCTGCCCTGCTCCATGTTTTCAAAAGGCCACTTGCATAATAATCCTGTATCATGTAGAGTTTTGGTTGAATTGGTGCAGCCACACTGATTTTCTGATTTTTTGTGTTAGCGCTAGGCGATGAGCTTCAAGTTGTAATGGTGTTGATTACCCTACAGTATTATTTAGTGCCTTTGTACTAGGCAGAATAGCTGAATTTGGTCTCTTAGAGTTCCTGGAATAGTTTTGGTATTTCTTTGTTGTCATTTGTGATGTAGATGATGAAAAATCTAACTAGATTTTTAGATTTTTGCCTAGTATTTCAACTTAGTATTTCAACTTACAGTATAATTCATATATTACCATACATTGCTCTTAATGAAATGGTGTTTCTTCCTTATGATTTATCTTATTAACAAGGTTACAGAGAATTGTAAAGAAAAGAGGGTTTCAGTATTATGGAAATGCCTGCCATTTTTAGCACTGTAGTTGTTTAACATTATAGGACTGTCATTGTCCATGGGTCTTATCTTGATATTTACCACCCACATGTTGTAATTTATAGGGGGGGGGGTTAGTTGGTAATATATAGAGAGGGGCAGTTTTAAATTAAATAATGCATGTTAAACCTTTTTGCTTAATAGATAACCATATGCACATTTTAAAATATTTCTGATAAGTACTCATTAGTAAAAATTGGTTTTGCTTAATGTTAAATGTTATCTTTACAGATCGAAAACTATGGTGGGCAGACCAAAACTTAGGCCAGGTGGGTACCTGCAATAAGAAAGATGGAAGGAATCCCACAGTCCTACGAAACAAAACTTCAGGAGTTGTACATATGAAAGTATATGACAAAGCAGCACAGCAAGGTAAACTGTATGTTACATGATTTGGAACAACTAGTACTGAAAGGGTTGGATCCAGAGATCTATGAACAGAATTCTACTCATTTCTCAAAAGCCGAAGGAGGGGGAGGTGATTTCCACCAATTACTTCTTTCCCCTACGGCTTGTGTCCCCTGCAAATTTTGCTCCAACGGATTGGGAAGCCTAAGAGGTGGTATGAAGGTTGCAGGAGGGGGAATCGGCAAAAACTGCCTCTCCTCTCCATTGTATCAAAGCCTCATCCATTTATGGAAAGAGGCCTTCAATGAATGGAAGAAGTCCTTTTATTCAAGGAACTTCACCTTTGATCCATCCTGAAGAGTAGATGATCTATTTTGTTAGTATTGAATGTATGGAAGGTGAATGTTTACACAGTAGTATTTGTACCTGGAACCAATTAATGTAAAAATGAGGCATCACACAGTGCTTGGGTTTAATACAGGCAGTGGCTTCATTTAACATTAACTTTGGGTTTAGTAAGGGCAACAACTTTGTTCAAGGTAAACTTGAAATAATCTGCATTCTTTTATTTTTCTTAAGTAATTACCATCCGTTCAGCATTTGATAGTAGAGCCCTTGTCCTTTTCATCAACCTTCCTTTAGAATGAACTCCCTTGAGTTGGTTAGTTTTCTCTCTACTCATGTCTCTTCATGACACACACATTTAGTGATGTGTAGGGGGTGTACTGTTGACGTGTGTGTGTTGTTGCGTGAAACAGCATACATTACGTTGGAGTTAAGTTGAGCAAGAAACATCTTCAGAGCATTAGAGCATGTTAAGAGTCTTTATTAAGACATTACGGCCAAAGGCTTAAGAGTAAATACATGTAGAGTTTCTTCAGTCACCCCCCTTCTGGTACATCTCTCTCCAAAGGTACACAGAAGACAACCTCTCAGTTCAGAGGCAATACACAGAAAACCAGCCTCACAGTTCAGAGGCAATATTCAGAAGACACAACTTACAGACTCTGTTAGAACTTTCCCAGTTGCTATCTCACGTTACCATGACAACCGTTGGCCTTGGATGTCTGCTCACTCTCAGGCCAAGAGATAACAGTTACTTCTCCAAACTTGCAGGCTTTATGGAAAACAACTAGAGACAGTAATGCCTATGGGTCACAGCCCAACACGTACTGCTTTCATTGCTACTCCCCCATGCCTCATGACTTTGGGTGGGTATATTGGGCAGGCCTTAATGAGAACTCCTGAGCCTACTTTCTTGATACTCATGGCTTTGGATGGAAGATCTAAAGGACCCTTTCCCCTTCACTCTGTAGTGATGCCTAAGGATGCTCTCCTTTTTTTCCCCCTTTTCCCCAACACTGTAACTGCTAACTGCTACTTTGCCTTTTTAACAAGCTGGAATTCAGATATAGGGTTGCCAGGTCGGAACCATTCAAAAACCTGAGAAAATGGGGGCGGGCCCTAGTGACGTCACGGGGGCAGGCCCTAGTGATGTCACGGGGCGGGCCCTAGTGACATTATTAAACATGATACATTGTATCAACCACAGTTGCTTGGAGCATGCCATTCAAAAAAAAATTCTCTGGAGATTAAAATAGAAATCTTATCTAACATAGGGTGTTCCTAGGTCCATCTGAAGTGACAAGGTCATTCTTTCTCACAAGCTTAGGGTGATGCAAAATGGAAATGGACTGCCTTCAAGTTGATCCCAGATAGGATCTTCATGGTAAGCAGTATTCAGACAGAGGTGTTTTACTATTGCCTTCCTCTGAGTCTGAGAGGCAGTGACTGGCCCAAGGTCACCCAGTGAGCTTCATGGCTGTGTGGAGATTCAAACCCTGGTCTGCCAGGTCACAGTTCAACACTTTTAAGGAACATTTAATCTAGCTTACTTGCTTCTGGCTTTACAAAGTACACAATGTCACCTACATATATTTTCAGGGGACTATTTATATACCATTTCATTGTTCTAAAAGAATGCAAAGGTGTGTGTTCTCTCTCCCCCACCCCCCATTTAGGACTTGCCTCCTTAAAAGATAAAGAATATGCATATATGTGTATCACTTATGTTTCCTGCCAGTAGCATACTATCGTCATTGTCTGTGGGCTCGTGCTGACTGGCCAACAAAGAGGAGTATCCACTGTCCTCCTTTCCATTGTCCATTTCACTAGCATTCCCAACATGCCTCCACAAAATTTGTTGTTTTTCTTT
Source organism: Rhineura floridana (assembly GCF_030035675.1). Lineage (NCBI taxonomy): Eukaryota > Metazoa > Chordata > Lepidosauria > Squamata > Rhineuridae > Rhineura > Rhineura floridana. The sequence continues at coordinate 68,137,134 of NC_084481.1, forward strand.
GTTATTATGTAGAGGTTTTCCTTCACTTTTGATGTCAACACTCTTGGGGCTTCCATAGTGCTGGTCACTATACAATAGCTTCTGATACTCTTTAGTGCAGTCTTTACAAAACTCCTTATTATAAGATCTTCTGATCTTTTTTCTGTTCCAAATGGTTTTAACGGTGAAAGTCCACAGTGAACAGTGTGTCCTTCCCTGTCCACTTTGGAACCCGTTTCCTCGCTTTCGTGTTATGTCTGGCCCCGAGATCTCCCTCCCCTCCCCCGTCGCTTCTCCCTTTCTCTCTCCGCCCGCCCCCTTTCCCTGGTAATAACAACATGTATGCCCTCCTGCCCACATTCTAGCAACCGGGAATGTGCCAAGCGCCACAGCAGGCAGCTGCTGCCACCCACTCGCCTTGCCTTGCCTTGCCCTGCCCCCTCACGCACTGCAACGGACCCCCACCCCAGAATCCTGCGCCCCCTCCTCTTTCCCTTGGGAAAAAGGGGTGAGCCGGTGAGGAAGGGGGCTCTCTTTCAGCCTCCCCCCCTCAATTCAGGGCTCCCAAAAGCTACCGGTCTCCTCTCCCCACCCACCAAGCCCCCGATCGGGGGGGCAAGGCTGGCATCGGCCGGCCAGCCAGCAAGCTACCCACGCCGCCCTCCCAGAGCATGCTGCTCAGAGAAGCTGCAGCTGCAGCTCCCACTCGGACTATTGCAGCGGCTCGGGCTGCCTCGCTCGGTGTGTGGGCACGCACGCACGTGTGGTGGTGGCTCTGGGCATGAGTGTTTGCCCGCCAGCTTCGCCGAGTCTGGCTCCTCCTGTCTGACTGTGCCACCGCGCTCCCTCCCGGCGCCGTGTGTGTGAGAGCGGGTGCGTGTGAGTGTGTGAGAGCTACAATCGGCAGGGAGGGGCTGAGCGAGAGGTTGACAGTCGCAAGTGGCTGCATCACAGGCGGCGGAGGCGCGCACCCCAGGCACCGCATGGGCCAGCCAGGGACCAGCAGGCGAGGGGAAGGGAAGGGAGGCTGGCCAATGCCAGCCTTGCCCCCCCTCGATTGGGGGCTTGGCGGGCGGGGAGAGGAGACTGGGAGCCTTTGGGAGCCCTGAATTGAGGGGGGGAGGCTGAAAGGGAGCCCCCTTCCTCGCCGGCTCACCCCTTTTTCCCAAGGGAAAGAGGAGGGGCACAGGATTCCGGGGTGGGGGTCCGTTGCAGTGCGTGAGGGGGCAGGGCAAGGCAAGGCAAGGCGAGTGGGTGGCAGTAGCTGCCTGCTGCGGCGCTTGGCACATTCCCGGTTGCTAGAATGTGGGCAGGTCCCCGGCAGGAGGGCATACATGTCGTTATTACCAGGGAAAGGGGGCGGGCGGAGAGAGAAAGGGAGAAGCGACGGGGGAGGGGAGGGAGATCTCGGGGCCAGACATAACACGAAAGCGAGGAAACGGGTTCCAAAGTGGATAGGGAAGGACACACTGTTCACTGTGGACTTTCACCGTTAAAACCATTTGGAACAGATAAAAGATTAGAAGAGCTCTGTATTGCTAATTACAATAAGAAGTTTTGTAAAGACTGCACTAAAGAGTATCAGAAGCTATTGTATAGTGACCAGCACTATGGAAGCCCCAAGAGTGTTGACATCAAAAGTGAAGGAAAACCTCTACATAATAACAAAGAAAAACAACAAATTTTGTGGAGGCATGTTGGGAATGCTAGTGAAATGGACAATGGAAAGGAGGACAGTGGATACTCCTCTTTGTTGGCCAGTCAGCACGAGCCCACAGACAATGATGGTAGTATGCTACTGGCAGGAAACATAAGTGATACACATATATGCATATTCTTTATCTATTGCCGCAGCCGACTATAGCAGCGGCTCGGGCTGCCTCGCTCGGTGTGTGGGCACGCATACGCGGCGGCGGCTCCGGGCGTGAGTGTTCGCCCGCCAGCTTTGCCGAGTCTGGCTCCGCCTGTCTGACTGTGCCGCCACGCTCCCTCCCGGCACCGTGTGTGTGACAGAGGGTGCGTGTGAGAGCTGCAATCGGCAGGGAGGGGCTGAGTGAGAAGTTGACAGCCGCAAGTGGCTGCATCGCAGGCGGCAGAGGCGCGCACCCCAGGCACCGCACGGGCCGGCCGGGGACCAGCAGGCGAGGGGAAGGAAAGGGAGGCTGAGGCTGGCCAGCTGGCTGGCGAGAGGATGGAGGGACAGGCAGGCGGAAGAAGAGCACGATCGGTGGATGGGTCTGTCTGACGGACAGACAGGTTGAAGTAAATAGACATGACAGACAGACAGAAGTTCAACAGGAGCACTAAAAGGGCGAGTGTATGGACTGGTAGACACAGAGGGGCGGCGGCGAAGGAATAGATAGGAGAAAAGGAATGGAAGGAAAAGCCGAAAATCCCTGAACACGAGGGTCGAAGAAACTGGGGGGGGGGATGGATGAAGAAAAGAAAAGGCAGATCGGCAGGACTAAATAAGAAGAAAAGGGAGACCGAAGGAGATGTGGAAGCGGGAACTGAGAGAAAGGAGTGTGTGTGTGAAGGTCATTCTAATGTATTAACATTTATTGCTAGAACACAGAACAGGACAAAAGAATGCTTGCAGTTTATTACGTGGGTGTGCAAGCCATTGTGTAAGCTATGTCTTTATGCAGTATTGTTACATGACAGAGGAACTCATGTACTGCACAGGGAAGAATGACATGACCTAAACCCTTCATAGGTAATACAGCTTATCTTGCGTCCCTGGGGGAATCCAGTCCTCACCTCAGCCCTAACCCGGGAGAACACCACATGCTTTGTAGGCAGGCACCTATTTTCCCTTTCATCCTTCCCTTTCCTTATATCCTCTCCCAGTACCTGAAACGGACGAGTCGCTGGCTAGAGCTGCCCTTTTCATTCTTTTTCCCCTAACGTGGCTCTCCTTGGTGTCTTTTTCTCAGCCACTGCCAGCTTCTGCGGGCGGAATTTCTTTAACGGCTACTTTAAAAAACTTTGAATCTGGTATCCAAAACCAGAAGAGCCAATTGGGAGGACCTCTTAAAGCTTAGCATCTAATGAAAAGGAAGAAAGAGGCGGCGGCCAATGCCCGCTCGTGAGAGGTGGAGACGCCGTTGGGGGTGGGTTTCCCCCCCCCTCTCTCTCTTTCAGCTGCCAAAAGGCTTAACAGCTAGGAGTGCGAGCTTGGGACGAAAGGGACGAGGAGGTGGGTGCCGAAAGCGTGGTCACTCAGCACGCGCGTGCACGCGCACGCACGCTCTCTCTCTCATTTAAGCAGCATGGGGGAATACGTGACAGAGCGCGGGAGAGGAAGACACACAAAAGCTGGAGATCTGTCGACTTCAAAGAGACTATAGCCGGAGGCCGGAGACAGCCCCCTTTTGCCAGAGTCTCCGGCAGAAAACCGGAGACCTGGCAACCCTATTCAGATAACTGCAAGCACCTTGTGCTTTAATTATTCCTGTACCCTAGATCATGCTGGGCCAGTTCCCTCAACCCAGCTGCATTACACATCTGCAGCTGGCCCACCTATCCTGCTCATTCTCCAGCAGACTGGTGATAAAGCCATTCATCCATCCACCCACAAGGTGGGGAGGGGGGTGAAAGTGCACAAGTCTTACAACATGTAAAGCTAACACCTTCATTGCAATCTAGTGCACACTTAAGCACACTTAAATCACATTGAAATCTATAAGGCTTAACTAATACAGGAATGAAGCCAGGCTGTAAATCGCATGGTCTTCGATATCTGTATGCTGATGCCCAGAGTATGGGAAACAAGCAGGATGAACTTAAACTCTTAATAAAGGAGAGTAAATACAACCTGATAGGTACTATATAACTGAAACTTGGTGGCATGACTCCCATGACTGGAACATACCAACTGAAGGATATAACTTGTTCAAAAAGAACAGAAGGAAAAGAAAGGGAGTCAGAGTCTGGCTGTATGTTAAAATATATATATCCCTGCAAAGAAATACAGGAGGATGAGTTTCTTAGCTCCACTGAGAGTATCTGCATTAAATAAATGGGACAAGAAACAAAAGGAACATGGTGATTGGAGTCCACTATCGACCACCCAATCAAGGTGAAGACAAGAATGAAACTTTTGCAAAGCAAATTGCCAATGTTTTGAGGAGGCATGATGTAGTAGTAATGGGGGACTTCAATTACCCCAATATTTGTTGGGAGACAGATTCTGCTAAACATGGCACCTCCAATAAATTCCTGACTTGTGTTGGAGATAACTTTCTCCTACAGAAAGTGGAGGAAGCAACCAGAGGATCAGCTATCCTGGACTTGATTCTAACCAATAGAGGTGACTTGGTGGATGAAGTGGCAGTCATGGGAAATCTGGGGGAAAGTGACCACACTATACTTGAGTTCTTGATTTTAAAAGGAAGCAAAAGCTGAGAGCAGCTATACACGTAACCCGGACTTCAGGAAAGCCAATTTTAATAAACTCAGAATTACGGTAAGTAAGGTTCTGTGGCAAGCGACCCTAATGAGAAAAGGAGTCCAAGATGGGTGGGAGTTTCTAAAAGAGGAAATTCTAAAGGCACAATTGCAAACAATTCCATCAAGGAAAAAAGGTGGAAGACAGCAGGAGAAGCCAATGTGGCTTCACAGAAAGCTTAGAGATGACCTGAAAATAAAAAAGGAAACATACAGGAAGTGGAAGGAAGGCCAGACAAGGAAGAGTACAGGCACATAGCACAGAATTGCTGGGATGGCTTCAGGAAGGCTAAAACTGAGAATGATCTGAGGTTAGTGAGAGATGCCAAAAGCAACAAAAAAACTTTCTTCAAATATATCCATAGTAAAAGACAGAGAAAAGAACTGCTGGTACAGGTACTCAATGAGGGTGGCAAAATGATAACAGATGACAAAGAAAAGGCAGAAGTGCTCAATTCCTACTTCTCCCAAAAGAGGGTCTATGACCATCCTGAGAAAAGTGAAGTAGAAGGGACAGGATTGCAGCTTGAAATTGATAGACAAATGTTCAAGGAATACCTAATCACTTTGAATGAGTTCAAATTTGGTGGGCCCGATGAACTGCATCGTAGAGTATTGAAGGAACTGACTGAAGAACTCTTGGAACCACTATCTATTATCTTTGCAAAATCGTGGAGAATGGGTGAAGTGCCGGATGAATGGGAGGGGGAGGTCAGCAGGGGCATGGCCTTAAATAGCCTCCCCTGCTCCTCCCCCACACTGGCGCTTCTTGCACCAAAGAAGCCAAAAGTGGATTCATGCCCTTCCTGCCCCTTGTGCCCCCACCCGGACCCTTTTGGGTGCTGGACAGAGAAGAGCGGAACTTTGCAAAATCGTGGGGAATGGGTGAAGTGCCGGATGACTGGAGGAGGGCTAATGTCTCTATCTTCAAAAAGGGCAAATAGGAGGAAACTGGGAACTACAGACCAGTCAGCTGACATTGATCCCTGGGAAAATTCTGCAGCAGATTATAAAGCGGTCAGTCTGTAAGCACCTTGAAAACAATGCAATGATTACTAGAAGCCAACATGGATTTATCAAGGACAAATCCTACCAGAATAATCTTAACTTATTTTTTGATCAGGTTACTTCCCTCATAGACTGTGGGATGCTCAACTTCAGCAAAGCTTATGACAAAGTACCCCATGATATTCTGATTAGTAAGCTAGCAAAATGTGGGCTGGATGGAAGAACTATCAGGTGGATCTACAGTTGACTATAGAATCGTACTCAAAGAGTGCTTATCAATGGTTCCTTCTCAAACCGGGGGAAGGTAACAAGCAGGGTACCACAGGGCTCAGGGCTCTTCAACATTTTTATTAATGACTTGGATGAGAAGGTGCAGGGAATGCTTATCAGATTTGCAGATGTTACAACATTGGGAGAGATAGCTAATACCCTGGAAGACAGAAACAAATTAAAATGTATCTTAATAAGCTGGAGCAGTGGGTAAAAACAAGAGAATGAAATTTAACTGGGATAAGTGCAAAGATCTACACCTAGGAAAAAGAAACCAAATACACAGTTCTAAGAGAGGGATCCTTGGCTTAGTAATACTACATGCGAGAAGGATCTTGGGATTGTTGTTGATCACATGCTGAATATGAGCCAACAGTGCAATGTGGCTGCAAAAAAAGGCAAATGCTATTATAGACTGCATTAACAGAGGTATAGTTTCCAAATCATGTGAAGTATTAGTTCTCATCTATTCAGAGCTGGGTAGGCCTCATCTAGTAGTGGACATCATGCTTTAAGAAGGATGCAGACAAACTGGAACAGTTTCAGCAGAGGGCAACAAGGATGATCAGGGAACTAGAAACAAAGCCCTGTGAGGAGAAACTGAAAGAACTGAGCATGTGTAGCCTTGAGAAGAGAACACTGAGGGGAGATGTGATAGCACTCCTCAAGAACTCGACAGATTGCCACACAGAGGAGGGCCTGGATCTCTTCTCGATCATCCCAGAGTGCAGGACATGGAATAATGGGCTCAAGTTTTAGGAAGTCAGATTTCGAGTGCACGTCTGAAAAAACATCCTGACTGTTAAAGCGGTACAACAAATGGAACCAATTACCTAGGGAGGAAGTGGGCTCTCCAACACTGGTGGCATTGAAGAGGCAGCTGGACAGCAACCTGTTGGGCATGCTTTAACTTGGATTCCTGCATTGAACCAGGGGTTGGACTTGATGGCCTTATATGCCCCTTCTAACTCTATTATTCTATGATTATCTGTCATGGTAACTTTCATGTCTAGAATATATTAGAGTTAAGGAAAACTAATAATTAGTGTTAAGGAAATTTTGCCAAATAGTTTGGAAGGCTCCCATGTGATTAAATGATTTTATTACAGAAGGTTTTGAAATCTTATCTGTGGAAAATATTTAAAACCTCAGCTTTTGAAGGCTTTAAATGTGCATGACTTTGATATACAGTTATGTTTAGCTGAAAATGGAAACTAAAATGTCATAATTAAAGCAAATAGATAATTGTTTTTTCCTTGTAATATTTGCCAAAAATGGTTATCCTACATCTTAATTAATGTACTATATAAATATGTTTGAAGTTCATTATTACATGTCTAACAGCATAGTCCTATTCATGTCAGCATGTGAGTGAATTCAGTTGTACTTGCTTCCAGGTAAGAATTTGTAGGATTGCAATATTAAACTTTTAGTTTGATTTTTTTAAAAACATTGATTATGTGTTGAAACTACCCTTGCAGTCCTATCTTCGTGTTTATGAGGATCCATACAGTGTTGTAAATAACACCATTGTGTTTCTGAATTACATTCTGGATTAATACCAATTCAGTTCTGTGCTTGAGTGCATTTTTTCCCCTGACAAATTGCTAATGCTGGGAGCCTAATTTGGACCAGGACCCTTGCATGGTATGTAGGGGCCGTTAACTGTTACACATTTTTCTCAAAATGCAAGGCAAAGTCCAGATGTGGGAGGCCAACCCAGATTGGGAGTACAATGGGGGAAAGGCTTTAATTCTATCTGGCATTGGGTGGGGTGGGGAACCTGCAGTTAAGGACAACATGTAGTTTGGTCTTTATATATTTGCATTCCATACAGAATTGTTTCCACATTGTTTTCAGTTTCATTTTTTTTCTATATTATGTGATAGGTAGCAATTCCTGTCAACTCAATAATGGAGGATGCTCCCAGCTTTGTTTACCAACCTCAGAATCAACCCGAACATGCTTGTGTACAGTAGGCTATAACCTTCGGAAAAACCGTATGTCATGTCAAGGTATAGCTTTTGGCTATTTTTAGAAATGCTGAGTAAAGGAAATTAAAAAAAACCTAAGGAGTGGTTTCCTAAGAAATCTACTGCTGCATATGTGAGAGAGGAAATGACTATTGTTACTCTGGATCTTTCTGAAAGTATTTCCTCATGTTCTTACTATTATAGAATTTACAAAGTTAACTAAAACAGGATTTGTTGTAATCTCGGTCTCTATTTGATAAAAGAGAGCTTGTTGCAGCCAAGGGTTGAAATAATGCATGGACATAGCAAGCTGGGTTGAACACAGGGTCAACTTCAAACTGACCCTTTATACTAAACCTGCAGAGGGGAAACATAGGTGTGGGAACTGCCTCTAAGTAAGCAGTTGCAATACAGCTATCGAGCGACCAGCTCTTGCTGGGGCAAAGGCAAGCCATTCTGCTTACCCCTTACCCCTGCTACACCCTGCGGGTAAGCAGGGGGCCTTCCCATGTCACTATCCCCTGAGGCCTTACAACTCTGGGTGGATGAGGTAAGTTGAGCCCAAAAGCAGCCCATATCCTGTCCCTGGGTCCTGCAGCCCTGACTTGCAGGTCTTCAGAGCCACTAATCACCTCCAAAGGTGCCTAAGGGGGCCAAGTAGCTGTCCTTACCTACTTCCCTTCCTGCATCTTGGTGCCACAAAAGAAGGACAAATCTCTGTTTAGTCTCCCTTTACCCCACTGCCGAGAACCATGTCTCGCAGACACCTCTGAAGGTCAGACAGAAAAATGTTGTTCCCTGTATCTGTCAGGTGAACTCTATCAGCCCTATAAAGTTCAACCCTGGAGTGCTGTACATCGGGGTGATGTACAAACCAACCCCCATGTGCTAGAAGAGCCAACTGAAGCTGCTGTTTGACCTTCTTGCAGCCCCTATCTATACCCCTAGGGTCACCCAAACAATGCCAAACCCTGTGAGGGAGAATGTCTGACCATATCAGATGAACCTGAGGCCAATGTTGCCTCACAACCTGCAGAACCATCTGCCCCAAATCTTGCTAGAATAACATGGGTAGGAGCTCATCCCAGTGCACCCCACACTGGCCTAGCCATTGCACCATGGCCCACTGACTGAGGTCCAGCTGTAAACCAAAGTGTGACTTCACAGCCCTGTGGCCTGCGCAGAAGATCATGCTATGGCCGTAGAGTAGGATGCGCATCTGCACTGTCCCCATCCAGCAACTGGCCAAAACCAAAACCAATTACCAACAGTTAAGCTCCCAGGCCTCCAGGCTCACCAAAGGGGCAGATGTAACTCCTGTATGCCCCAGATTTCCATTGTCTGATGGCCTGCACCCAGCTGAGCTGCTGTTGAGGCAGCTCCAATTCTAAAAATTGGCCCCAAAAATTGGCCCCAAACCCTGTGGGGTCCACTCCCAGGTTCCCACTTGGTGAGTGCCCAGTTCCCACTTGGTGAGTGCCCAAAACTGAAACTTTGTGAGGGGAGACCCCCCTCATGAATAAACAAATAACCCTGCCCGGAGCCCTGGAACTGCAAGTAATGCTGCAATGCCCTCACAGGACAGATGTCCAGTGTTGGGGAAGGAGATAACACTGTGGTGCGACCTTTGCACCACTGGTCCATCTTAGACTATCACAACAATATTGGATTAGACTCCCTTAAAACTAACATCAGACCACAGAAGAAGAGTCCAACTTGGACCCAGCAACCACTTGATTGAACAGGCTCCAAAAAAATAAAGTGAAGGCCGCTGGGTGAAACAGCTGAACCTCACATGGTGAAGAGATTGCATAGGGAGACTAGGGTGCCCTGCCCCACCCCTGCTGCCAAAATCGCCTTCACTCCAGAAGGTGGGGGAAATGGCACCCCTGGCCTGGAGCCCAGAGACTCCAAGGCGACATTCCCCAACCTGGCCACCCACTCCACAGAGTGTGCAATACAGACTCACCTGCCACAGCCATCAGCCACGAAACCGCCGCAGGCCGGCCTCCTGTAGCCAGCGTCAATGCCATCTCTCCCTCAGGTGCAGTTGCATCCATCTCCCTCTCAGGTGCCACCGGTGGGGCTGAGCCAGGCCCGGCCTCAAAAGCTTCCAGCTCATTAGGTTGCCTTGGAAGCTTATTGTGGTTCTTTTATGATAATGGACATAATTCCTTGAAAGACAGCTCGTCTGCTATTATTGATGTTCCTTTTCAGTGCAAGAGTCACTCTCAGTTTGCATAATCGTCTGCAAGGCACAGAGGCAAAAATGTAGAAAGTTTGAAAACCATTGGTTCAAATAATCAATATCTCTATAAGTTTTACTGAACTATAATATGTTCCAGGCCTTGCCTTGAATATTTAGCTTTTAATTTTTTTAAAAAAAAGCATCTAGCCTTTTTTACATATAGAGATACAAGAGAAATTGTGCTGCAGTATTTTACCCAATTGCTTAGTCAGAATAAAATGCCTCCTGCCTTACATGTTCTATTCAGAGCTGTGTGGCAATGGCCTCTTGAAATCGGGAAAATGGCACTCAACACCAAAATTAATAATACTTTTTAAAATGATGGAAAATATTTGGGGGGAAAAGATTGAAAAAAATATTTTTAGAAAATTTGGCTCAGCTCAAACTCTGTCCGGTGAATGCAAAGGGACTGGAACAATTGAATTACATGCAATTCTATACATGTCTACTCAGAAAAAAAAGTTGCTTGCCAGATGGGGTGGAGCCCCTACACTAGGTTCACAGGAGGTGGGCTGTTGTTATTTAGTGGGAGGGAGAGGGACAAGGCAGCAGGGAGGTTGGTATGGTGCAAACGCAACAGGAGGAATGCCAAATTGGCTCCGAAGTAAACCTCTTGCCTTGTACTTATTTCTAGGTAAGTGGATTTAGGATTGCAGTCTTAGGCACTTTCTTCTTTGGCATTGATTCCCCTCTCCCTTCTGGTGTCCCCTGAGGTGCCATCATCCAAGATTTCTGGCAATGGGTCTGATGTTTTTTTCTTCTTGCCTCAAGCCAACATATGTTTTTTTCCAAAATTCCTGTAATCATAATTGCTTTAAGTGATTTTTACTGTTTCTGTGCATGTGTGTTTTCTTTAGGCATAGAATCATTCCTGATGTATTCTGTTCATGAAGGAATTAGAGGAGTTCCTCTTGATCCAAATGATAAAACCGATGCATTAATGCCTATATCAGGAGCTTCATTTGCTGTGGGTATAGATTTTCATGCAGGTGAATAAAAATATGAATATTTACACATATTTTAGTATAGTTAGCAGTTATAAGATGCTGTCACCCATTCTGGAAATCCAAATATAAGAAAATAAAACATCATGACCTTTTTTGGAAGTGACTTGAAGCTTAAAACAGAGAAAAGAAGTTGTGAGTGTTTGATGCAACTGAACATGAAACACATAGAGTGTATCTATACTTCAACTGTTTTCCAGGACAAGTTGCATCCCTAGATTAAGTTGGCAATAACTAGACTACTTCTGTTCTGTTCCACTTCATTTGCATTTTATAGCTTTCCTGTTTTAGTTGCTACTACTTTTGGCTTCAAATCCATGTTAATAGCTGTCCTACAGTCCTTTGCTCATTTGTCAGAAGTGTGAATGGAGAAAGGAAAAGGAAAGGAAATGTTAGAGAAGTAATTGCTCTCCAATGTTTTCATGGAAAGCTTTCTTGTCTATGTGATTTTTTTTAAAATGAAAAGTGAATACTTATATTAGTATGATGGAAGGGACTAGGGGAAGTCAAGTGTTGTGAAATACTTACTGCAGCAGTGGCTCATGGGGATGGATAAGTGATGGCATCCCTGTGGGTCCAGTGCCACCCAGAGCTTTGCTGATGCCCCCTCACACCATCCCAAGAAGGACCATGCTGCCTGGAGGATGCCTCTGCCACACCCCGAGTCTCACAGGACAAATGGCAAAGTGAATGCTGCAGCAAGATGTAGTCTCCTAAAAATAGCTACTCACAGAAGTGTTCTACTTTTGTGAAAATTTATCAGGTCAGAACGTTCTGAAACCTCTGAATTTTGGTTTCAGGTAATGATAGGGCAGCCCTCTTGCACTTGCTGCTGGTATTAATGCAGCTACCAGTGCAATTGTATGCATTATACTTAGAAGTAAAACCTGTTAAGTTCAGTTGTGGTCCCCAAGTATACAGTGTGTAGTGTTAAGTGCATTCATTGATGAATGACCAGTGTAGCATCGTAAGACCATCTTACCAAGATCATAGCTCCTCCTTTTATAAATAGCTTCTCCTTTCATAAATAAGAAAATTGCAGTCTACTGTTTTCCTTTTCACAGAAAAGGAGAAATTTCATGTGAATTCACACTTCTGACAGTAAAACTGCTAATAAGGTACACTGCTTGTGTGATCAAGTATTTGTGGAGATTAGCTGGCTGAAGTAACCAACTCTTTCTCAGCCCTCCACAATTATATAAATCACACCTGCTGTGTGGATGTTTTTCACATGGAGGCAGTGGTTGTCACAAATGGCATGTCCATGTAAGTGCTTTGAGCCATGAGCCTGCCACCTCAATGCACTGGATGTGCTGAGGTGGAAACCACCATTAAGAATGAACCAAGCCCACAAAAGATTATTTTAACATGATTATTCAAATGTATTAAAATGTATTACAGATTTAAGATTATATTTTTACAAATTACTTACTTTTAATATTTTTGTAGGAAATGATACAATCTACTGGACAGACATGGGATTCAACAAAATAAGCCGAGCTAGACGGGATCAGACATGGAAGGAAGACATTATTACAAATGGTTTGGGAAGAGTAGAAGGCATTGCAGTTGACTGGATAGCGGGTAACACCAGTTCTTTATTTTTAATTCTTTATCTTAGTACATTCGTTTGTTGTGTCTTTTCAAGATAATCAACTTGTTCTTTAATATGAAAAGCACTGGGTTTTTTAAAAAAATTCTAAACAGTATATGAAACAAATGATAATAAAACTAAATTAATAAGATTGGACAGAGGAAGCAAGAGTATGATTGTACTTTGTCATTCCAACAATTAGAGAGACTCCAATTTGATATGAACTAATCATTTTGTTGTCTCCTCTCTTCATATTATCATGTTGGTTGTTTTGTTGCTGCAGGACCCACTGGCACCACCTCCTCCTCCTCAGTGCCTCATCCATTCCTTCAGCGGCTGGAGGCTTTAGGTGCTCCACTGTGTCCCTTCTACAGTCACCGTCAGTTCCAGAAGCATGTTGGGCCTCCATGGTGCAGGCAATTTTTCCTCATGGCACCTTAGCTACAGTATTGTCTTTGAGGCAAAGTTTCCTGTGTCATAGAGGCTCTCTTCAAGGGGGCAGGGCCCAATGTGCTTCTGGCAGTGATGGCTGTGGAAGGGCTTGTGGTGCAGGACCCAGAGCCTCCACCCACTGAAAGGATGGGTGAGTATGGAGGAGGAGGAGGTAGCAGCACTGGTGCCCCTGCCACAGCAAAGATAGGTTGCAGCAGGCCTGATGGTGGTTGTTGTTAGGGCCCCCTGTGAGCTCCTGTGTTCTCAGGCCAGGGCCCAACATGGCCACCTTCTGGCACCGGGCCTGGCTGTGGCCCTTCCCAATAAAATAACTGAATAGACTTTGGTTATCATATCTTTTTTTTACCAATAATAAATACCATTAATCTGATTTGTTCAGATTAACCTAATGTTCTAATAATGATCCAAATTCTGAGAATATTTTTATCACATTCCCAAAGTCTTCTGCTGGATCAAAGCTAATTCTTTTTCATCTGCATATAGGTTTCGCCTGCACTACTGTTTTCCAATTTTGACCTGCTTTAGTTCCAAACTCATTTGGATCAACTCTGGTAAACGCTTGACTGTTAAGGCAAATAACATTTGAGATAGGGAACACCTCTGATGGGTAGCTCAATAAAGATGGAAAGTATCAGAGCTCATACCATTTACTGTAACAAATGTCAGAGGATTTATATAGATCATTTTAATCCATTTGACAAATTCCTCTCCAAAACCAAATTTATTTAATACCTGCTGCAAAAAAACTCTGTTGAATACTATAAAATGCTTTTTCAGCATTTCTAGTTTTTTTAAATACTAATTGTGATTTAAAATTATGTCTATTTTGTGTTCAATAGTAGGTTTGCTTGTATCTTTCAGTTTCTTTTTCAATATTTTCTAGCTTGGATCCAGACATATGAATGGAAGACTCCTTCTACTTATAAAAGGGGGATTGAAGCAATCAAAGGGGGGTAGGAGGCATTTTTGGCATATTCCTCCTTCCCCTTGCAACCTTCAACACCATCTCTCGTGCTGTTCTAGAGGGTCCCCCAATCCTCCAGAATAGCTTTCCAGGGGAGAAAGGGGGCTGCTGGAAGAGGGATAAATTTGTGAAAATCACTTTCACTCCTTGCTCTAGTATGAATGTCTCCTCCACTCAATGGAAGTCTGGATCCGGCCACACTATTTTTGTTTGTTTTATTCCGACTATGTTTGTTTTATTAACTTAATAAGAAACGTTGAAGAACTCTATGTAATGGGAGAAAGTACAGGCTGTTGTTCCTTGTTGTCTTTCCCTATCAACATATTTAAACATAAAATTAGAATTGCTTAGTAGGAATCTGTAACAAACACATTCTAATATCATTTGCCCAATACAAATAGCATTCAACTATTGATTTTGTTACTTTACATAAAAAATTAGGCATAAACCTTAAAGATTATTTATATTCTATGCAGTTGAGAAAAGCATTTCTTAAGGCTTATGTCACCATAACAGAATGGTGTTTTTTCCCCCTCTTCCAGGTAATATATATTGGACAGATCATGGCTTCAACTATATTGAAGTTTCCAGGCTCAATGGCTCTTTTCGATATGTAGTTATTTCTCAGGGTCTCGACCAGCCAAGGTCTATAGCAGTACACCCAGAAAAAGGGTAACTTGAAAATTTATATACATTCATTTGAATAAAATTCTTGAAACAACAAATAAAAATATTGTTAACTTGTAGTGTGGCATAGTGGCTAAGAATTTAAGTTCCTAGTTTAAATCTCACCTTAGCCTTGGATTCATTTGACAGTCTTATAAAAATGCAGTTCTCAGCCTGAGCCCCATAACTAATGGAGAGGTAAACTTATTAGCCTGTTCTGTTGCAAGGGTTACTCAGATAATTTATGTGATGCCACCTAAATCACAAGAAAGGTGCTATATAAATGCCAAATATCACTATTATGATTTAATCATATCTCCAATATAACAAAACTAAGATATCAAAGTATCTCAATGCTGGGCCAAAATATTCAGCATTCCAGGGTTAGGAGGGGGAATGGCCCCTGAAGATGTTTGTGATTTTTTGGGGTTGAACAAGATGCTCATATTTTTCTTGGGAAGAGGTGGCTTACCAGGATAGACATGAGGCAACAGAGCATTCAGTCTTTCTTTTACTGGAAAGAGACTTTGCCACTGCCAGTGGGAACAGCCATTTTGTTGTGTTATTTGCTTCTTTATTTGCTTATTTTACCAAGGATGCTCAGGGGAATGGCACTGTGTACAACGTAGCTCTGTTCCCATTTTATCATTCCCAGTGAGGAATGGTGCCAGATTGTTGCTGCTTATTACAGCTCCACCACTGCTTAAAGTGTCAGCAAAGCTTCTTTCTTGTAATATATATATAAAAAGGACTGCAGCCCACTGCTGCCTCATATCTGTCATGGTAAGCCAGCCCCATGAATAACATGAGAATTTATCCCAACTCTCCCAAAAGTTTCCAGAAATGCCCTCTTACATGGGAGGCATTTGGCCCTTTGAAAGTAACAAGGGTGTTCTCAGCCCAGCCGAAAGCCTAATATCAGCTTGTCAAATGTTATTAGCAGTTGTTTGCCTGGTAGCCTTCTATACAAAACATATTTTCTTCCTCTTTGCAAAATATTTTGTGTTTTTAATAATAGTATTATGTACTTTCAAACTATTTTTCAACATGGAATCGTATTCAGGCTCAAACAGTGTTATGCAAAATATTTTATTTCATATATGTATTTTATCTAGAGATAAAATGAAATGTATCAGGTTAGAAAATTTCTAAATTTTTATTTACTGCATGTAATGCCTCTTACACCAGTTCCTAGTATTAATGCAACTACATGATAGGTGAAAGTACACTAGGAATGGATAAGTCTCAAGCATTCTGTTCTCCATGTGCTGTCAAAGACTGTTGTACCCCCTGACCATCAGAAGCAGCTGTGAAGAGAAGGTTGCAGTTGAGCAGGCAGTGGTGGGAACTTCCACAAACTTTCTTCTACTCGTTGAACTCAGGATCCAGCCCACTCATCTATTTCAATAAACTTAGATTTTATTATAATCTTTTTCCATGTTCTAGATATTTATTCTGGACAGAATGGGGACAGGCACCCTGCATAGGCAAGGCACGTTTGGATGGATCAGAGAAGATTGTTCTTGTTGGCTCTGGGATTACATGGCCTAATGGAATTTCTGTTGACCATGAGGTTAGTTTTGTGTCTTCCTCTAAATAGTTAAGAGTTCAATTAATGCTATACAACCCTACAACATGCAAGTCAGATAACATTTATTACTTTATTTTCATAATAAAAGGTAGGATAAAAATATTTGGAACTTTTCAATTGATTCATAGGAAAATAAATTATATTGGTGTGATGCTCGAATGGACAAGATAGAAAGAATTGACCTTGAGAGTGGAAGGAATCGGGAGATTGTCCTGTCAGGAAGCAACATGGATATGTTTTCAGTCACAGTCTTCGGGGCTTTCATCTACTGGTCTGACAGGTAATTTATTTTTTCATAAGTATTTGAGTCTCAAAATGTTATTTCTGTGCCAGATGCTTCACCCTTGTAGGATTAGCCATTCTTTAGCAAGGTCACTAAAAGGTTCCCACAAAGCCATGCAATTTCCAGAGAAAGGGCACTTTTCGATATTCAAAGCTAAACCATATCAATGTCACAGGCAAAAGTGTGCTTTTTCACCTTCTGTTAGGCCAGATGTCTCCTGCATTTTAATGACTTTATTTTAATTAGTTGAGAATTGTGGATCAGATATCTCCAACATTTTTTGGCAGAGCTCATGCAAATGGGTCCATCAGACGAGGCCACAAAAATGATGCCACAGAGGCAGTATCCATGAGGACAGGCCTTGGAATAAACTTGAAGGAAGTGAAAGTCTTCAACAGAGGACGTGAGAAAGGTAAATTCTTGCTTCAGACTTTATTGTTTGATTGTACACTTTTTTGTATGAGAAGCAAAATAATAATTAGATTTTGTGAAAGAGGAGATAATTATTAAATAACAATTTAACCTTTTCAATAATAGCTAAATAGCAACTACATTATTAATTACAAGACTTAAGTCTTTTGTTGAAATTTTAAATCAGCCCCTAAAATGATTCTAAATTTATTTTAAAAAATAGGAGAAAGTTACTAACGAGATCATACAATATTTAGGTCAAAATCAGGGAAAAGAGATTACCTCTCAATAAGTATTGGAAATAAGAAATACTGGATTTTCCAACAATATGTTAGAAACAATGTTGAGAATGAATGTTTGTCACATTTCTATGAAATTGAGTTTCCAATCCATCAACTATGACTCATGAACTTTGAACCTACTTAATAAAATCTGTTATAGTAAGTAAAGGTGCAATCCAACTTGCATTTACACCAGGCTGAGGGGAGATGCATGTGGTTGATCTCCAGCTGAGCCAGCTGGGTCGCAACTCAGCTGGGCTATGTCAACTTAAGTCCCTCAACCGGGGCTCAGCTGAGACCCAGCTGACTCAGCTGAGACTGGCACAAGTGGAGCCGGTGTAAGCTGGCGTAAGGCCCGAGAAAGGCTTCAAGGGAGCAGCCGTAGATGGGGGATTTAGGTCATATCCAACTGATGTTTGGAGCACTTTTGCAGGTCCCAATCCTGGCAGAAGTTATGCCAGGAAAAAGGTTGGTCTAAGAAAATAATTGCAATAGAAGTCAATGGGGAGGGCTTACTCCCCGCTAGGGGTATTTGGGAGAACAGACTTTTAATTTATGGACCCTGCACACAGCTCCAGGCTGACCTGGGGTTCAATCAAGACAGAGGTTTCTGAATGGCAATTGGATGTGGTGGAACTTCACTCTGGCTTCTCTTGCTCCAGCATAACTTACACCAGCTTCCCCTGAGTTGGATTGCTCTGTTAGTAAATAAATAAATAGTATAATATATAGGACACAGGTTACATATTTTCTGTACATAAATAATTTTCTTGTAATTAGGATAGAAAGTCTAATTAGAAGATGAACATTTTTAGAATTATATTATTTTCAGCTTATATAACTAAGATATCTTGTTAGCTATATTTTACACCTCATATAATTTCTATATATTTCTGACAACTAGGGCAAGTTACTAACATAACATGGTGTGAAAAGCAAAGTTATTAAACACTGAAGATTAGTAGAAATGGGAAAATAGGACATATTGCAAATTTCTTTTCTGTTCAAATGATGGAAAGGCATTTATGAGAGGAACATAGTGCTCCTTTCAGGGTCAACCTAAGAGTGATGATGCCTCCTCAGTCAACAGATGCTGGGAGGGGGGCAGCCATTCCTCCTGAGCTCTCTAGCTATTTCTCACTGTTGGAGGACAGAGCTATGTGTGCCATGCAGCCTGATTAAGCGAGTCTCAGGTATGATGGAATACACTGTTCAATCACCAGTGTTGGAGTAAGGGTCAATTTCCAGTATGGTTGACATCTTCATGTGGAATGGAAGAGGGACATCATCTTGTCTTCACCTCAGACATCAAAATATCTTGAAACAGCCCTGACTCTTGTGATCCATAAGACACAGTTTAAAATAAACTAATAATAGGATGCAAGGAACATCCCCATCTCCATAATAACAAGAAAATTCAGCTTAGAATTAGGACTGAACTGAAAATGCCCTCCAAATTGTTGTTTCCCCCTTTTGGTATTTTTTTCAGAAGGGCAACAGGTTTTTTTTTAAAAAAAAAATGCCTGCCCTTTTGTCATACCATCACTTCCTTTTTTCTTTTTCTTTAAAATTACAAAACTTAAAAGAGGAGCAACAGCAGCGAACCTCTTGTCAAGTTCCTCCTTGTAACTATCATTGCCTCCCAAACTGTCATGTGCACAGCATTGTTTGGGGATTTTCCAGAGTGGCCACCCTGTTACAAAGGAACTTCAGAGGAAAACAGCATTGTAAAACTACCAATGTTCAATGTTCATTCTGTTTCCTGACTCCTAACTGAGCAGAGCAGAGGGAGCTGTCTCAGCTGGTCCACAGGAGAGGAGATATAAGCAGGGCAGCTTTCAGAGTGAGCAAACAGAGCAAGCGAACAGGGAGAGCAAACAGGAGTTTGACAAAGCTGTAGCAAGGGGGAAAAAAGGCCAAAAGGGCTGTGAAGCTGTGTGCTCTAAGCCATGTGCATGCTGGGGCCCTTGCACACCAGGCTGCCCCGGGCCCCAGCACTCCCGTTCTGCGATTCATGACAGGATTGGTACAGTGGATTGCAGAGCGGGGATCCCAAGCCGCCTGCCATTCCCCCTCTCTAGTTACCTTTCTCTGTGCTGTTTTTTCGGCTGCTCACAATGCGCACGCAGGTTTGCCATCAATCAAGATGGTGGCCGAGGTTTCTCTAAGGGTCTGAAGCCTCTGCTGCCATCTTGGCAGCAGAGAGAAAGGTAGGTGAAGCGGAGGAATGGCAGGAGGCTCTGAAGCTCCTGTCCTGCTATCCACGGCAGCAATCCTGCCGTGGATTGCAGAAGGGGAGCACAGGGCCCCCTGTAGCCCCACCTGGCCACCCGTTAGAACCGGCCCTGGCCATGTGCTCTGAAGGGCTCCATAGCAGCTTGATTGGAAAGCTTGATAGCTATTGGCTTAAGAGCATGGCCTGAGAACTGCTGAGGGCAACAAGCAGCAGCTGTGTGTGCTGGGACTTCCATTCTGTTTCCTGACTCCTAACTGAGCAGAGCAGAGGAAGCTGTCTCAGCTGCTCCACAGGAGAGGAGATACAAGCAAGCAAGCTTTCAGAGAGCGAGCAAACAGGGAGAGCAAACAGGAGTTTGACAAAGGAGTTCGACAGGGGAGGTCAAGGGGGTCTCTCTAAAAAAAACTAATTCTTCTTGTACAGTGCACCTCATACCAGTGGGACTCTCAAGTTTACCCTGAAGTAGGACAAGACAAAGCACAGGCCACTCCAAAACAAGTAGTTAGAAAGAAACAAAAGGTAGAAGAGAGTATGAATGGGAAGGATACTCCAGTGGTTGTGACATGCAAGGCATGTGCCATGTTTGTTATCTTGCATGAGAACAACATGGCGTACACGTGCAACAAATGCAAGCTCGTGGCACTGTTGGAAGAAAAAGTGAGAGGCCTGGAATAGTGGGTGGTCACACTGAGGACGATAAGAGAAGATGAGGAGTTCTTAGACAGAACACTAGAACAACAGCAGCAAAGAGAAGTGGAGGTGGAAGAACAACCATGTGGTAGCATAAGAGGCGACTACTTTGGAGAGGAACAACAAAGTGGAAGAAACTCCATGGGAAAGGGTGACAGGAGCAGAAGAGCTATACCCTTCACCAATGGAACTATGGAACCACTTTCAACCACTCGAGACAGGAGGACAGCCTGTGGTGGAAGAATTACAGGAGACCCCATGCAACAACAAGCAAGAGGCTGAAGCTCAGTCAAGCAGGAGTAATGAAACCACGCCCCACAACAAGAAGAGAAGAGTACTAATAGTGGGAGACTTGCTACTGTGTGGGATTGAAACCCAAGTATGCCGAGAAGATCCGTGGACTCACCAGGTATGCTGTCTACCAGGACAGATCAGAGATGTGACGGAAGGGTTGGCATCACTCATCAAAACCACTGACAGGTATCCCTTTCTCCTCATCCATGTGGAAACAAATGATACTGCCAAACAGAGCTATGAAGAAATCACATCAGCCTTTGAAGCTCTGGGAAGGAAACTCAAGGACTTTGGGGCCCAGATAGTTTTTTCATCCATCCTTCCAGTACTTAGAAGAGGATTAGAAAGGGAAAGAAAAATACTCTGTGCAAATGAATGGCTACGAAGGTGGTGCCAACATGAGAGATTTGGATTCTGGGACCATGGGCTATGCTTCCTGGAAGATGGATTGCTGGCAAGTGATGGGTTGCATCTCACAAGGACTGAGAAGAATGTGTTTGGCCACAGCATGGAGAAGTTCATCAAGAAGGCTTTAAACTGAATCCTAAGGGGGAGGCTTGTGCACAATAATGGGAACAGAGAGATCGGCTCTAATAGGGCCCAGTAACAGCCCTCAGAAAAATGTAGTAAGGAAGTCAAGCCATAAATCACATGGTCTTTGATGTCTGTATACTAATGCACAGAGCATGGGAAACAACCAGGACGAACTTGAACTCTTAATACAGGACGGTAATTACGACTTAATGGGCATAACTGAAACTTGGTGGGTTGTCTCCCAAGGGTGGAATACCAGCAATTGAAGGATATAACTTGTTCAAAAAGAACAGAAGGAATAAAAAGGGAGGTGGAGTTGTGCTATGTGTTAAAAATATATACCCCTGCACAGAAATACAGGAAGATGAGCTTGGTAGCTCCATCGAGAGAATCTGGATTAAAATTAATGGGGCAAGTAATAAAAGGAATGTGGTGCTTGGAGTCTACTACTGACCACCCAATCAAGGAGAAGACGACAATGTAACTTTTGCAAAGCAAATTGCCAATGTTTCGAGGAGGCATGATGTAGTAGTAATGGGGGACTTCAATTATCCCGATATCTGTTGGGAGACAAATTCTGCCAAACACGGCCCCTCCAATAAATTTCTGACTTTTGTTGGAGATAATTTCCTCCTACAGAAAGTGGAGGAAGCAACCAGAGGATCAGCTATCCTGGACTTGATTCTAACCAATAGAGATGATTTGGTGGATGAAGTGGCAGTTATGGGAACTTTGGGGGAAAGTGACCACACCATACTTGAATTCTTGATTTTAACAGAAGCAAAAGCTGAGAGTAGCCATATGCGCACCCTGGACTTCAAGAAAGCTGATTTTAATAAACTCAAAACAATTGTAAGTATGGTTCCATGGCAAGCAACCCTAATGAGAAAAGGAGTCCAAGATGGGTGGGAGTTTCTAAAAAAGGAAATTCTAAAAGCGCAATGGCAAGCAATTCCAACAAGGAAAAAAGGGGGAAAACAGCAGAGGAAGCCAATGTGGCTTCAAAAAAAGCTTAGAGATGACCTAAAAACAAAAAAGGACTCATACAGGAAGTGGAAAGAAGATCAGGCCACAAAGGAAGGGTACAGGCACGTATCATGGAATTGCAGGGATGGCGTCAGGAAAGCTAATGCTGAGAATGAGCTGAGGTTAGCGAGAGATGCTAAAAACAACAAAAAAGCTTTCTTCAGGTATGTCTGTAGTAAAAGACAGAGAAAAGAAATGATGGCACAGCTACTCAATGAGGATGGCAAAATGATAACTTGACAAAGAAAAGGCAGAAGTGCTCAATTCCTACTTTGGCTCAGTCTTCCCCCAAAAAAGGGTCTATGACCCTCCTGGGAAACATGAAGTAGAAGGGGCAGGATTGGAGCTTGAGATTGATAGATGAACGGTCAAGGAATATCTAATCACTTTGATTGAGTTCAAATCAGCAGGGCATAAACTGCATCCTAGAATATTGAAGGAACTGGCTGAAGAATTCTCAGAACCACTGTCTATTATCTTTACGAAATCATGGAGGACTGGTAAAGTGCCGGATGACTGGAGGAGAACTAATGTTGTCCCTATCTTCAAAAAGGGCAAAAAGGAGAAACCAGGAAACTACAGACCAGTCAGCCTAACATGAATCTCTGGAAAAATGCTGGAGCAGATTATAAAGCAGTCAATCTGTAAGCACCTTGAAAACAATGCAGTTATTACTAGGAGCCAACATGGATTTATGAAGAACAAATACTGCCAGACTAATCTTATCTCATTTTTTTATTGGCTAACCTCGCTTGTAGGCTGTGGGAATGCTGTGGACATAATATATCTTGACTTCAGCAAAGCTTTTGACAAAGTGCCCCATGATATTCTGATTAGCAAGCTAGCTAAATGTGGGCTGGATGGAACAACTATCAGGTAGATCCACAGTTGGCTCCAGAATCATACTCAAAGAGTGCTTATCAATGGTTCCTTCTCAAATTGGAGGGAGGTAACGAGTGGGGTACCACAGGGCTCGGTCCTGGGCCCAGTGCTCTTTAACATTTTTATTAACGACTTGGATGAGGAGGTACAGAGCATGCTTATCAAATTTGCAGATGATACAAAATTGGGGAGCACAGCTAATACCATGGAAGACAGAAACAAAATTCAAAGGAACCTTGATAGGCTGGAGCGTTGGACTGAAAACAACAGAATGAAATTCAATAGGGATAAATACAAAGTTCTACACTTAGGAAAAAGAAACTAAATGTACAGTTATAAGATGGGGGATACTTGGCTCAGCAATATGGCATGTGAGAAGGATCTTGGAATTGTCGTTGATCACAAGTTGAATATGAGCCAACAATGTGATGTGGCTGCAAAAAAGGCAAATACTATATTAGGCTGCATTAACAGAAGTATAGTTTCCAAATCGCGTGAAGTATTAGTTCCCCTCTCTTCAACACTGATTAGGCCTCATTTTGAATACTGTGTCCAGTTTTGGTCTCTGCACTTCAAGAAGGATGCAGACAAGCTGGAACAGGTTCAGAGGAGGGCAACAAGGATGATCAGGGAACTAGAAACCAAGCCCTATGAGGAGAGACTGAAAGAACTGGGCATGTTTAGCCTGGAGAAGAGAAGACTGAGGGGAGATATGACAGCACTCTTCAAGTACATGAAAGGTTGTCACACAGAGGAGGGCTGGGATCTCTTCTCAATCATCCCAGAGTGCAGGACATGGAATAATGGGCTAAAGTTGCAGGAAGCCAGATTTCGACTGGAGATCAGGAAAAACTTCCTAACTGTTAGAGCCATACGACAATGGAACCAATTACCTAGAGATGTAGTGGGCTCTCCAACACTGGAGGCATTCAAGAGGCAGTTAGACAGCCATCTGTTGGGAATGCTTTGATTTGGATTCCTGCATTGAGCAGGGGGTTGGACTTGATGGCCTTGTAGGCCCTTTCCAACTCTACTATTCTATGATATCCCTTATGGACTGAAACACAACAAAATATTTTTAGCACATTATACACATTCATTGTTGTAGTTGTCGATGTGGTGGGGTAGAGGCACCATTCTGACATAGATGTCACTACATCTTACCTAGATGGAGTTGGTATAGGACAGGGCAGCAACTGAATTAGGCTGCAGGATGCACTGGCATGAGCACTGGTGCATCTACACAACCCCAACCTCATCACCACCTATACAACTGCAGCTTCACCCCATGTCTGCTCTAGCACCATACACAGGTTAGCTATAGCAACACCAATGTTGAGAGGGCAGTTCTGCAGTTCTGCCCCACAACCCTGGCTAATATTGTTTAATTGACTTACCAATGCTAGGAAGTCTTAATTATCAACAACTGTTTTGTGAATTACCACTGTTAGTTACATAATTATCACTGTCTTTATTTTTCTGTATTTCATTTTCCTTGGGCCTCACTATTTACAATTTTCATCCACTCCCAAGCCATGTGTATATAAACCTGTAACTCAGAATAACCCTTCTGCATCTGATGAAGTGGACTGTATACATTTTTCTTTATTTGTGGATAGTTGACTTCTTTATATTTCCAAAACACATTGAGCTGTAATAAGTCTTCTTAGATGGAACCTTTGCAGACAAGCGTCTCCTTTTTGTGTATATGTATGTATGTATGTATGTATATGTATATAACATAATATTGCACAGATTTCGTTTAGTTAATAATTGGTTGCAGAATCTTGCACAAGCTGAGGTTAATGAACTGTCTTCAGAGGCAGCACCAAGAAGTTTATTATTAACTTGTTAATAGATATTTATCTTTTTTCCCCTGTTTTTATATGCATTTATTATATTGTGTTAAATTTGTGTTGTACACCTCATTGGGACTGGTTGTTGAAAGGCAGGCTATAAATTCTGAAGTTAAATAAAAGAGCAATCCCAGGCAGACACTACAGGCATCAGTGAACAGGCTAGAATCTTCCAGTAACAAACCAATGAAGAGTGGCCAATAGGTCAGTGGTAGAGCACATGCTCTCTATAAAGATCTAAGATTCAGTCCCCAGCATCTCCAGTTAAAGAATCTTAGGCAGGATTTCTGGGAAAGACTTCTGCATGAGATCTTGGACAACTCCTTTCAGTCATGGTAGAGAATTAGTGACCAGTGGCCTCACATGAAATATAGGTACTTCATATTCTATGTTAAACTATAGGGTGGTAAGTAAAAAAAAAAAAGTTCAGCGAGGAAAGACAATCAGAAATGCAATGTCCGAAAGCAGTCATTCATCTCTGAGAGAATCAGAACATCTCCAATCCCATTTGCCTGGCACCAATGTACTTAGGCAAAGAATTGGAATATATTCTTCTCAAAGAAGGCTTTGACCAAGACCTCCTAGTCATTGTTGAAGTGATACCCAAACATATCTATTGTGAGCGGCCTAGATAATTGCACAAGCTAGTGCTGCCTGTTGTCTAATTGCGGAGACAACTCTCGTGTCCTTGCAAGCATCTCAGTACATTATCTTAGAAAAGGAGACCTGGGATCTACTTTCCAACAAAGATTACCTGAAGGGAAAAAAAAATAATTGAGTTCTGGCCTTATTCAATTTGTATTTTCTTTTTGGTGCAATGGTCTCTGATGGAAACATGGTAACACTAACTCTTGGGACCTGTGGAAATTAGTATTTTGGGTATGAAGATTCATATTAATGGCCATTCTAATCTGTCATATATAATAGAAGCTATCCAGTGAGATACTAATTCTGAGAGTGAATGAAGGGCCCATAGTTGTCTAGAGAGAGAGAGTCCTACATGGAACAATCGATTCTGAGTACGTTGAGTTAAACCAATACTTGTGGGAACTTCTGAACATGAATGTCTGAAGATGACAAGGTCCTGGTGTGGCTAAATATTGTGGAGATAGCACCCAGGGCCAGCCCTATGATAAATAATGCCCTGGGCGAGGAGTGCCTTCAGCAACCACCTTCCCCATGGTCAGCTTTGCAGGACCAGCAGAAGGTTTATAGGGCCTGGTACAGGTGGGATATTGAGGGCCCTGTTGCTGTCCCCTACAAGGGCCCATGCTTGTGAATACAAAGCTGATGGCCACATGTGAAAAGTATTGCTTGCTTCATTTTTTCTTACATGGGGATAAGGGAATAGGGATCAGGTTGTGCTTCTCCTGAGTTCTTTCTCTCCAAATCCCTTCCGGCAGAGCTTCTTTCTGCTTCCCAGGCCTCAATCTCACAGGTCTTCTGGATGTGGGCGGCTGCTGGTGTTCTCTACTACTCACTCAGACCTTTACCACTCCTATACCTTTCCTTGATATAACTGCCACAGAAAATTACTCTCTAGTGGCAACATGCCTGAAAATCTTAGGTGGTGTTCAGTCACTTACTCACTACTTGAACTCTTACCCTGGCAGCCCTGGAGTTCTTTCTCTCACAAGAACAGGCTGCCTGCTCTGCCATGGAATCCCTCCTTAAAGCCTTCCCTGTTCCTTCTCTCCTTACATCAAATTCTGAAACCAGGGCTACCTGGCCTGAGCCAATCATAGGCCTGCCTGACCAAACTTATTCTATTGCTGCCCAGACATAAAGAAAGATTTTACCTTACCATTAGTGGTTTAGAGTCCCTTACATTTGAGTTGCAGGCCTAGTTAAAAAGCAGGCCCCTCCCTTTCAGCCTCCCATGGAAACATCTTATAGCCAGCTTAAGCCTCAAATTAGTATCCATTCTGTTTCATACACAACTATGTAAAATATTTACTTCATCATTGCCAGGAACAAGTCCAACTGTGTCATAATTGCATGTTGAGATTCAGTGTCATCTTACACTCAAATATACCATTTCCTCTTTTTGTGAAAACTTTAAACAAAATACAAAGAATTCTGAGGAGCAACATAGCAGGATCAGGGCATGGGCCAATGGCACACACAGGAACTAAGACAGGCCCCACTTCCTTTGTGGGGACCTGGGGCAAATTCTCCCCCATCCCCAGCCACTCTAAGCTTGCAGTGTTACCAAGTTGCATGGCTGGTACAGGATTGCAAAACATAGCAGTGTAACATGCCCTGCTTCTCTGAGGCTTTTCCCCAGCAATGTGTATGAAAAGGTCCTGAGTGACCTACCTTTTATTTGCTGCCCTGCTTTCAGTGTTCTAGTTCTAGGTTCCCAATGAAGTCTCTGTCATGTGGTATGGCTGGCTCTCGAAAAGATTATTCTCACTAAGCTGTAGACGTATATCCTTTATTATGTTCAGCACACACACAAAATGGCTTCTGCTGCAAGCTGTTCCATGAGCTCCAACATTTCCTCCTCAGCTACAAGAAGTAGGCCCTCTCTGTTGGAGTGGTGTAACTAGTCTGAAAAAGACAGTATTGCCATATACTACAATCTTCCAGGCTGTAGCTCTTTCAGTCTTCTTCTGTTGCAGACAATACATTAAAAAAAATACAGCCACTGAGCTCGGCTTGTTGCCCCCCCCCCTCAGCTAGACATTCCAGGCAACTGCCCAGCTCACCCACCCCTAATGCTGGCCCTGATGGCACCTACCTGTGATTGGATATAATTCCCTTGCAAAAATTCACTGAAGGGGAAGTGGGGTTCCTACTGGGAGGAAGGGCGGCATATAAATCTAATAATTAATAAATAAACAAACAAACAAACAAATAAAGAAAGAAAGAAAGTATTTTTCCATCTGGAGTCCAAAACAGTTGAATGATGGCCATATAAACCTGATGATTTTACTCTATGTGTTTACTTTGTGCTTTTCATTTGGTATACTACACTAGCCTCAGGCAGAAAAATGGTAGCATGTGGTGTTGGAGGAGAGCTTTGTGCATAGCATGGACTGCGAAAAAGACAAATAATTGGGTGTTAGAACAAATTAAACCAGAACTGTCACTAGAAGCTAAAATGATGAAACTGAGGTTATCCCACTTTGGACACATAATGAGAAGACATGATTCACTTAGAAAAGACAATAATGCTGGGAAAAACAGAAGGGAATAGAAAAAGAGGAAGGCCAAACAAGAGATGGATTGGTTCCATAAAGGAAGCCACAGACCTGAACTTACAAGATCTGAACAGGGTGGTTCATGACAAATGCTCTTGGAGGTCAATGATTCATAGGGTCGCCATAAGTCATAATTGACTTGAAGGCACATAACAACAAAATTATATGTGGTATGAAAGTAGATTAATTTTAAGTGACATAATGTTTGCATTGATAGACATTATCAAATGTGATACTAATTATGGATAATTGAAAGAATTATCTAAGGTTTTAGGGAATGGGTGTATTCAGAGAGCTGTAAAGCTGAATAGCTGAGGCAACTTATTTAGAAATGTCTGAACATGAAAACCCTTGAAATGACAAGCTTCCTGATATGGCTAAGGATACTGCAGACAGCACCTGCCTAATTAGAGTATTAGTATTCTGGATAGCTTCCTTTCTTCCTCTAGTTAGTATACTAGCTGGCAGAGACTCAATAAGTAGTCTGGTAGACTTTCTTAATAGAACCTGCACAAGATCTATTCCAGTATGTCGGAAGGTTATCTTGGATATGGGTTCAGAACTAGAACAAACGAGAGGTCTATTTTTACTAGGATTCTTTACAGGTTAGTTATGGGAATCAGATTTTTCTGGTCAATGTAAAATTAAGCCAAATTTAGCTCTTTCCAAGTAAATCTTGTAATGTGTTTCTGCAGAGAGGTCACCAGGGCTGTGGTATACTAGAAGCCTCTTATGGAGATTTCCATCAGTACTTCTTCATACAGCACATAGTTTAAGTAAGCAATTCACTCCCACAAGATGTAGTGATGGTCATCAACTTGGATAGCTTTAAAAGAGGATTATACAGTTTCATAGAGGGTAAGACTATCAATAACAATTGGCCACGATTGCTATGTTCTTCCTCCACTGTTGGAGGCATTATGGCTCTGAATACCACTTGCTGGGAATCGCAAGTAGGGAGAGCACTGTTGTACTTGGGTCCTCCTTGCAGGCTTCCCATAGATGTCTTACCAACTTCTTGTTCATTGGAGATGTAAGGAGGTTGAAAATATCAGAGTTATGAAACTTTGCATAAATATGGTTAATATGAGAGGTACTACTGTGGCTAAACCAGATTTGGCCAACTTTGTAAATCTGTTTCTCTTTGCAAAGGTATTATTGATGTGTTCTCCTAAGATGAAAGAAAAAATAGGTTTTCATATAAGAAACGGGCAATTTCTTCATGAACCTCCTTCATTGACCTCCTTGGTAGCTGATATGTATATCCAAATGATATACTTGTTTGTTTCTATGTAAATGTAAATGTACTGCCTTCAAGTTGATTCCGACTTAT
Organism: Rhineura floridana; assembly: GCF_030035675.1. Lineage (NCBI taxonomy): Eukaryota > Metazoa > Chordata > Lepidosauria > Squamata > Rhineuridae > Rhineura > Rhineura floridana. The sequence goes on from NC_084481.1 coordinate 68,166,365, forward strand.
GGTAACCCTATGAATAGGGTTTTCATGAGGCTGAGAGGCAGTGACTGGCCCAGGGTCACCCAGTGAACTTCATGGCTGTGTGGGGATTCAAACCCTGGTCTCCCAGGTTGTAGTCCAACACCTTAACCACTACACCACACTGGCTCTCTAGACAGTGTTTAAAAATCCTCAGATTGCAAGGTGTCTTGCCTAGAGCCTAAGATAACTGATGCTCTGTTGTGCCTCTACTGGCCTTCTCTATCCCATGAGCTCAGGTTTTTTTTCAAAGGACTGACCAGACACAGTACAATATTCTAGATCCTTGATGTTTTGCTAGTTTGGGTGTTTTGCAGAGACCTGCATTTGAAGGAAATACTGTTGCCTAAGAACAACCCCATCAGGACTCCCTGGTGCCACATACTCTACACTTGGACCAGGGAAGATTTGTTCCTGTTGATTGGAAAGCCATGGCAATTCAGGCAGAATAATATGACTCTGCAATCTTTCTGCCCTTTTAATATACAGTGAACAAATACGATGTAATACTTTGGTCTAGTTCATATGGGCTACCATCTCCAACATAAAGTTGGTGAATACTCTCGGGTTGAAACCAGCCTCAGCCTAAAATTGGAAGCAGCTGGAGTTCTAAGCAAGGAAGCTACAGCGAGCAATGAACATGGGAATATGGGCACAGGTCTCCATCATGATATCCTATAGAATATGGACATAGGTCTCATGTATAAGAGCCTCCTTAGGATCTTGAGATCTAGAATGCCTCTCTAGTTGTTTGTTTTCCAAAGGTACAGTGGAGAAATCTAGAAGACGATGGAGGAGCTTACTGATGGAATATTATCAGTAACATATGCTGTGCAGCTAGCTTTGTGAAAATGAATGTGAATATAGAGTGAAGTGGGAAAATGTTGTCGAAATTATGTACAAAACCCTTACACAATCATGAAGTACATAATGACCTGGTCTATACACAATTGTTGATGCTAATAAGGATATTCCCTTTTTTGCCAAAACAAACGCCTGCCAGACATCTGTTCTACTTTAATCATTGCCAAGGGATGAATGTTGCTGTAATATCAACAATTCAGAGTCAAATTATGAAATAGAAACGTTGATCAGCTAAGGAGGGCTGGGTATGCCCAATGATGATCTAATTCACCAGCCAATAAAAACATAGGTTAGATTTGTTTTTTAAAATAGTGTTGCATGCCTCCCCAATCTCCGAGCGGTGAAATTTCAGGGGTCCCTGCGCTCATCCAGGGTTTGGTTTCCTTTGGGAAGAAGGTCAGCGGAGACTGCTGTGTCTTTATGAAATATGGTGTATTTATTTACACACATTCCAACCTGAGCTTAGGATGGAGGGGTTCAAGGCATCAGCAGTCCAATATTCAGCTTTTCCATCTGTATTACAGGAGGCACCCCAAATGCCATGGTGCAGAGAGCCAGTCTCTCTGCCTGCCTCCAGTTAACAGCCTTTCTCTAGAACAACTAAAAAACACAAAACCTCTCCTAGGCTTCAGGAGGGGAGGGGCTCTCCTGAAGAGTTTCAATGACAAAACGATCTTCCTGGCCCATCCAGCAGTTGCTGGGCAACTGATAGACCCATTATCCTGCCTGGCAACTCTATTTGTTTAACAAAAGACTCATCTGACCAGCAGAGTGAGTTCCTCATTCCAAGGCATAGGATTCCAAATCAGAGGTTGGACAGGGACCCTCAGGAATAATCCATTCCAACCCCCATACTCATAACAATAGACATATTTAGTGAGGCAATAGAGTAAGATTAGACAAATTCACTGAAACAAATTAATAGAATATAAGTTTATCAGTGGTTAGTGGCCATGATTGCTAAACTGAACCTCCATGTCCAGGGGCAGTAAGACTGGATCTCAGTTGTTGATGGGAACAATTGAAAATAACTGTTTCTCTAATGCCTGCCTATGACCTTCCTGAAAGCATTTGCCTGGCTACTATTGTAAATAGAATGCTGAGTTAGTTGGACACTGTACAGTCCAGCAGCCATATTCTTAGAGCCATTCTGTAGTCAGCTCAGGAAAGAGACAAGTTTGGCTGGGGAAGAGAGCAGGTTTGGTTTGGGCAGTGTTTTCTCCCATACACACTGTCCTCCTCTGTGTCACATGATTCACCCCAGATTTATCCATTTTGTTTCTCTAACCTAGGCTGCTATGCAGAACAGAAGGAACATAATTCCAAGTGAGGTCATTCCAGACTCACGTGAGAATATGCTGCATGGAAGCCTAGGTCTGTGGAAGACTCAACAGAGAAAAGAAATCACAACTCTAACAAATGTGCTCCCTTCCTCAGCCATTTCCAGCTTTTGAGTGTCGAGGTTACATATACATATAGATAATAATTTTTCTACATTCTAAGTATAAAATAGACAGGTAGAAATCCTATTTGAGGCAGAAATGTGGTGATGATTCTGTTTCTGATATGTCCATAATGGGATGGGTAAATATGTCAATTTTGTTTTCCCTCACTTTCTCATTTTCCCAATCTTCAATTCAGTTCTCCACATTTCCACATCATTTTGCAATTTTTTAACTGAAGCAGTCCTCATGAAAATTCATCAGCATTTTAGTATGAATTTATCCTAATGTACACATTTTTGTATGCATTTGCCTAATATTTTCGTATTAAATGCACAATTTACCCTAGTATATGCATTTTGGTAAATATTACCTGGCTGAAGAATTGCATTGCAAAATTTGAAGATGTGCAGATTTCAAAGAATGGCTGTGTTCCACTTCACATATTATTTTGGAAAGTGCTAATTAGGTTAGTTAGCCTTTAAATGTGAACTGAAACAATTTTACCCCATTGCTATTCTCTGCTAATGAGGTGGATATTCTGAGATAGAGGTTCTTCAGCCCCTTCTCGTGTCACTTGGGACCTTTCCCCCATCCATTATGAAGGTCAGAAACATTTACAATGGTGTCTGGTGAAAAGAACAGAATTAATAAAACTATAAATGTTCCATTTAGGAGGCTACAAAAACCTTGTTTTCTTACCAGAAGACAGGAACAATCTGTCAAGTGGGGCTACTCTTTATCTCCTGAGATCAAAAGATTTTAAACTTTGCCCTTGACCAAAGAGCATAGAAGCTAATTGATTCTTCATTGCCTTTACATAGACAAAAGACTGAATTATATATCCTTCAACTGTTTCAGTCCCTAAAATTTAGCTATTTACACATTGAAGTGTTGTTGCGCGAGGGCAGAAGGAAGCCGAGCAGGCGGCGAGCAGAATTGGTAACTTCACCAAGCAAAGCACAGCAATGGAAGCCCTGATGGGACCTGATCGCTACCACTGGGCCTCTATGAGCCGTGAAGATCAGCTCAAGGAAGCTGCAATGGCCTTTATCCGCCTTTGTGCAGAACAGGGAGAAGGTGATAGCCCAAGGAAGACACGTGCTGCACCTCAGCTAGACCCCTACACAAGAGCTTCGGTGGCCTCTTTGGCCAGACCTGCACTTCCTGTGATGATCAGACACCTTCAGACAGGATCCGCCTTGCAATCAAAAACTCCTGAGGTTCCCAGAGTTGCTAGGAAGCCTGTGATGAAAAGGAAAGTTTTGAGGTGAAGGCCCGATGGAGAAGTAGAGGTGACGGACGAGTCCATTATCAGCGAACCAGAGACTAGCAGTCCGAGTGACCCTGAGTGCGGGGAGTTGAGTCAAAGAATGTACAGTCTGAAGACTCAGCAAGAAGTAGAGGAGGAGTCATCAGAGGAGGAGAGTGGGCCAAGCATTTGCCCAGAGTCTGAGATTGCTTATTCCTGGAGAACTACAGAGGAGAGCCAGAGCCGAGGGTCCCAAAGAGAGAGCCAGAGCCGCAGCATCACAACCTACGAGCAGGACTTGATCATTGCTGGCCACCCAGAGTCCTTCATATTACCAAGACTGGAGCAGCTAAGCAGGAACAGAATGAAGACAGATTGGGTAGCCCGTTACCTGGAGCATAAGCATGACTGGGAATCGCTGCGGCTGCCAGGGGAAGATCCCAGGAAAGGTGCGCGTTGGAGCATCCGAGAACAGATGCTATACAAGTCAGAATTGCCTCCCAGGGCTCAGCACATTTATATCCCCAACAACTACCTGGTGCCTACAGAGAAGAAAAGATTTGCCCTGTGCTGGGGAATACGCTGTGACCTGGCAAATGGTGTGATACCTAGAAATTCCTACTCCTCCTAGCTCTATAGCTCCGTCCACAGGAGAACACCTTGCTTAGCATAGCCCAAAGATCTAGCTACTCCAAACAAGCAACCAAGCTAATTTGTTCACTTTGAGACCCTTTCAAATCCTTATTGGTTTTAAATCTATCTTTGATTTCTGGAACAGGTATTTTCTCAACAGAAATGGATTTTATGTATCCATGCTTCTTAAACAGTTGCCCCATATAGGATCATTTGCAAGACAAATGTTGTTCCCTAAGAAGCCAGGCAGATGTTTTTGGCTGTATTATACTATGTGATTTTATTGTATTTCTTGTGTTCACCGCCCAGAGAGCTATTGCTAGTCGGGCGGTATACAAATCTAATAAATAATAAATAAATAATAATAATAACATAATAGGACAGGTGTGGGGAACATTTGGCCATCCAGATGTTGGTAAACTACAACTCCCAACAGCTCCAGCAAGTATGGCCAGTGGCCTGGGATGATGGGAGTTGTAGTTCAGCAACATCTGGCATGTTATAACATAGTCATAAGCAAAATTAGTTCTCTTTCCCAAAGATTCTTGGAATTGATTACCTAGTTTATGTGCGTGTGGGAGTATTGTGGATCAATATATTTCTCAGATTTATCTGTTAAGGAGCCTCCTTTTCCTTTCCAACTTTTGCAGTTCCCAAAGTAAGCTGAATATTGTGTGAGAGACAGATAGACATTTATAGCTAAACCTGGGGGTGTTTTGTTTGCTTATCCTAAGAACGGATTACTTCTTCTCTGGGTTAGAGAGTGGTGCAACTGCATGCTGTCTGCTTTCTCAAAGCTGTTTTAGACTATTCATTCATTTAGTTAGTTTTTACATTTGTTATTCACTTTTCTTCACCAAAGCGACCCACAATCAATAAAAAAGCTAAAACCAGTATAAAAACTTAAAACAAAACAAAAAAGTTAAAACCACATAAATATAATAATGGTGCAACAACCTACCCTTGAAAAGAGACTACATCAAAAGCCCTCTAAAAGCCCTCAAAATTAGGAGCCAAATCCCTGGGAAAAGAGAAATGTTTATGCCTACCGCCTAAAAATAAACAATTCCTCCCTGTGGAGAGCATTCCATAGGCTGAGGGCTACCACTGAGAAGGCCTGCTCTCTGCACCTCCCTTGAAGGGGGCACACGAAGAAGGGCCTCAAGTGCCAAGTGCAGGGTCCGAGTTGGTTCATATGGGGAGAGGCAGTCCTTGAGGCATTGGGGTCTGGTGCCATATAAGGCTTTATAGGTCAAAAACAGCACTTTGAATTGAGCCCAGAAACTGATTGGTAGCCAGTGTTGTTGTGCCAAAATTGGTGTTATGTGCTCAGACCGTCTTGCCCTGGTGAGCAGTCTGACTACTGTATTCTGCACCAGCTGCAGTTTCTGAACAGTCTTCAAAGGCAGCCCAAATATAATGCATTGCAGTAATCTATTTTGGAGGTCACCAGGGCATAGACAACAGAAGTCGGGCTATCCCTATCCAGATAGGGCTGTAGCTGCACCCCCTGCCAAATCTGATGGAAGGCACTCCTCACTATCGAGCCTACTTGAGACTCAAATGACAGTAATGGATCCAGGTGTACCACCAAGCTATGCACCTGTTCCTTCAGAGGGAGTGTAACCCCATCAAGAACAGGCCACATCCCCTCCATCTGGTCTAGGGAACCTCCCACTAACAGTGCCTCAATCTTGTCTGGATTGAGCTTTACTTTATTGCCTTTCATCCAGTCCATTACTGAGGCAAGACATTGATTTAGCATATCCACTGCCACACCTGGAAATGTAAAGAGATGATAGAGTTGTGTGTCATCAGCCTATTGCTGACAACATACTCCAAAACTCTGGATGACCCACTCAGTGATTTCATGTAGATTTTGAAGAGCATGTTGGATAAAATTGAACCCTGCAGACCCCCACACCGAAGGCTCCATGGGGCTGAAAAATACTCCCCAAGCACCACCCCCAGAAAGCAACCATCCAAGTAGAACTGCAACCACTGCAAGGCAGTGCCATCCACTCCTCAACTTGGACAGCCGCTCCAGAAGAACACCACGGTTGATGGTATCGAAAGTATCAAGAAGAATTAATAGAGAGACACTCCTATCTCTCTCCCAACATATGTCATCATACAGGGTGACAAAGGCAGTTTCTGTGTCAAAACCATGTGCAAACTCTGATTGAAATGGATCTAGACAATTGCTTTCATCTGAGAGAGCCTGGATATGGCCTGCAACCACAACCTGAAGAACCTTGCCCAAGAAGGGAACATTAGTAACTGGCTGATAATTATTTAGGTTTGCTGGATCCAGGGAGGGTTTCTTTAGGAACTGTCTTACCACAGCCTCTTTTCGGCAGACAGGGACCACCCCCTCTTGCAATGAGGCATTAATTACCTCCCTGGCCCAGCCAGCTGTCTCTTCCTTGCTAGTTTTTATCAGCCATGAAATGTGAAAGTCAAGAGCACATGTGGTTGCCCAAACTGAGCCAGGTGCCTTGTCCATGTCCTCAGACCCTGTCAACTGTTACAATTGCTTGTTAATATGTTTTTTAATAATGTTTTTAACCCTTTTTAAAAAGGTGTTTTTAAAGCTTTTAAAAAAATGTTTTTAAAGTTTTGTTTTAATGTATTTTAAGGTCTGTTTTTATGATGTTTTAAAGTGTTTTTAGCGCTTCTGTTTGCTGCCCTGGGCTCCTGCTGGGAGGAAGGGCGGGATATAAATCAAATAAATAAATAAACTGGAACTCATCCAATGGGATGCAATGGGACTAGACAGTGCTCTGGACATCTCTTGAGATTCATCTGCACTAATAGTGGAGTCAAGGTCCTGGCGGATGCAAGTGATTTTATCCTCCAAATGTTTTGCAAACAAATCACAGCGAGCCATTTTATGTTCCACCACCTTCTTTGGGCCAGAGTGTAAACAGTCCTGCACAACTGGAAAAGCTCTGCTGGATGATACAGTGGGGATGCAATGGAAGCAGCAAAGTATGTCTTCTTCACTGCCACTGAGTAGGCTCAAAAAGGAGCACTTACTAATGCTCGGTTGCATTTGTCTGGAGTTTTTCTCCACTTGCGTTCAACTTGTTTCCCAACTTGTTTCATTGCCCTAAGCTCTGGTGTGCATCAAGGAGCCAAACAGGCTCTATCAAGTAGAAGAGGACACTCAGGAATGATTGTGTCAACAGCCCAGGCCATCTGGGTGTTTCACAGATCAGCTAGGGCTTCAACAGGAGTATGAGTCATAATAGCCACAAAATCCCTCAGAACTATCTGGAAACCAATTGGATCCAACAGCCTCCAGAGGTGGACCATTCTAATATAGGTCCCCTGCCTCTGCAGAGGGGAAAAGCCACTGAAAGTCTAAAACTCAATAGGAAGTGATCCAACTATGAAAAGGGACTGAGGTTAATATCCCTCACCATCAGATCACCCTCTTCCTATCCAGTCAAGAATACCAGATCTAGAGTGGGGCCTGCCATATGCATCAGGCTGGTGACATGTTGGGACAGCTCCATGTTGTCATGGCAGCCATGAAGTCTTGAGCTGCCCCAGAGATAATGGCCTCAGCATGGATGTTGAAGTACTAGAAGCCACACTCTGTGAGTTCTGAGTCACTTCTGAGAGTAGCTCTGTCAGCTCAGCAAGGAGACTGCTGGGCAGTGAGGTGGGCAATAAACCCGTAATCTGTCCCTATTGCCCAATGCCAGGTACAGAGCTTCTAGATCTCCACTCAAGCAAACAGGAAGCCTGGAGAGAGAGATGGAATTCCTATAGACTACAGCAACTCTCCCTCCCCAACCCTCAAGTCTGCCTTGATGCTGCACTGAGTACTTAGATGGGCATAACTGGGTGAGAACAACCCTGCCCAGTTCACCCATCCAGCTCTCAATAATACACACCAATTGGCCTCCTCATCCACAATCAAATCGTGAATGAGGGACATTTGTTTGAAACCGACCTGGCATTCAGTAGAAGCACCCAGAGGCCAGAGGCCTGGCTAATAGGACAACTGCAATTCCTGTACATGGCATAGCCACCAAATGTCTGTGTTGCATACCCCTTAACTGGCTAGCCCCTTCTCTCCCACTGTATCTTTCCTTTCCCCCGACCACTGCAATTGGGGTCCCTAATGCTCTCCCCAACTGCTTCCCTCCCAGGCAGATGTCAACCCCCAAGAGCCTCCCTCCTACGCAGTCTGTAAAACATACAACTATTCAACCACAAGGGGTGGGGCAAAGCAGTCTGTCTTGGCAGTGGTGGAAAATGGACCATTGGTCTCACCTGAAGGGTGATTTTCCTATGAGTACGGACATCACAGCGGGTGTTAGCTCCACCTATCGTGCGAAGGCAAGAATGTCTTTGAAGTCAAGACTAGGGGTGTCAGGCCCCTCCCACTCTCCAGTTCATTCGCAGCGAATCTAAGGAGAAATATCTAAAAATACAAGAACAAGGCCAACCGGCCTGGCAGCAGGAAAATAACACAATAGTACCATGCATAGTAACATGACTCCAACATAGCGATATAACAGAACTAGAAGTCTTGACTTCACTCTTAAATTTAAATATAATAGCATAACAGTAACATATAATACATTAGAAAATATATAGTCATCCTCCAACTGGGAGGGTCGTGATGTCCGTACTCATAGGAAAATCACCCTTCAGGTGAGACCAATGGTCCATTTTCCCTATGAGTCCGGCCATCACAGCGGGATGTACCACAGCAGCCCATACAGGGAGGGACCACCCATGTGTTAATCCTCATTAAGAACCTGTTGCAACACTCGTCTGCCAAAAGATGCGTCAGCAGAGGCATAACGATCAATTTTATAATGCCTTATAAACGAGTGTGGAGAAGACCAGACTGCAGCCCTACAAATATCGGCAACAGGAGCATTAGTGGCAAAAGCAGCCGAAGTGGCAGCTGACCTGGTAGAATGAGCCGTTATACTAGCTGGAACTGACAGCTTCAGGGACTCATATGCTAAAGTAATACATGCCCTTAACCAACGGGATAAGGTAGAATTGGATACTTTATGCCCCATAGACCTTGGATGAAAGGATACAAACAGGGACTCCGTTCGTCGAATCTCTTGGGTCCTACACAGGTAGGTCTTGAGAGCCCTCCGGACATCTAATGAATGCCAAGCCTTTTCGAGAGGATGGGAAGGATTCGGACAAAAGGAAGATCTGAAAACCACGGTCGGCGTGGCCAAAATGGTGCTATCAGAACCAGCTGTGCCCTCTCGGTTCGCGCCTTCCTCAAGGTTTTGGCTAACAAAGGTATGGGAGGAAAGGCGTACAACAGACCGTCTGGCCACGGTGTTGTCAGAGCATCCACTGCTTCTGCTGTTGAGTCCAGGTATCGGGCAAAGTACCTGGGAAGCTGGCAATTGCGACTGGAAGCAAACAGGTCGACTGAGAAGACGCCGAACCGACACTGGAGACGATGGAAAATGGATGGGTGAAGTTTCCATTCTCCCGGAAAAACCTGTTGTCTGCTGAGCCAGTCTGCTGTCACATTCCAAATCCCTCTGAGATGTTCTGCTTTCAGGGATTGTAGATGTTGTTCTGCCCAGACAAAGATGAGGGAGGCTAAGTCCTGCAGAGGACGAGACCTGGTGCCCCCCTGTCTGTTCAAATGTGATTTTACACACGTGTTGTCTGTTCGAATGAGCACATGGTCCAAAGGGAACAGAGACTGAAAATGACGTAGAGCTAAATGGACAGCCTTTAGTTCCAGCCAGTTGATGCTTTGAGATTGCTCTGCGGTGGACCAAACCCCCTGAACGTACTGAGAGTTGCAGTGGGCTCCCCAACCTATGAGGCTGGCATCTGTGGTTACAACAGTTCTGCGGGGTTCTCTGAACGACGTGCCCTTGGAGAGGTGTTGAACCTTGGTCCACCAGTGGAAGGAGAGGCGCAGTGCGGGGCTCAAACGAACTTTGCGATGGTTGGTGCTGGCAATGTCTTTTTGAAAAGGCAACAGAATCCATTGAAGGGGCCGAGTGTGGGCTCGAGCCCATGGGACAATGTGGATTGTAGAGATGAACATCCCGAGCGCTCTGGCGAGAAGCATGACGTCTGAGGATGTTTGTTGCATCAAGGAACTTGCGATGCTTGTGATGGCAGTGATGCGATCTGGAGCCAAGAAGACCATTGCCTGCAGGGTGTCCAACATTGCCCCTAGATGTAGTAGGCATTGGGTTGGTTGGAGATGGCTTTTGTCGAAGTTGACAAGCCAGCCGTAGGTCTGCAAAACATTGAGGGTGATCATTAAGTGATGATGAGCCAGCTCCTCAGACTTGGCCCGTATTAGCAGATCATCCAGATATGGGTAGATATGAACCCCTTGGGTCCGGAAGTAAGCCACTAGGATGAGTAGCACCTTGGTAAACACTCTTGGAGCAGAGGAGAGGCCGAATGGCATCGCTCCATATTGAAAGTGCTGGTGGCCAAAAGCAAATCGAAGAAACTTTCTGTGGGTTATACAAATGGGCACATGGAGATACGCTTCCTTAAGGTCGATAGAAGCCAGGAAGTCTCCTTCATGCAGACTCTCCGTAATGGAATGGAGTGATTCCATTTTGAACCTGCGATATGTTACAAAACGGTTGACAAACTTGAGGTCCAATACCGCCCTCCATGATAAATCTCGTTTTGGCACAGCAAATAGGAGGGAGTACACCCCTTCCGACCTCTCAGTTGTGGGAACTGGCTCTATCGCCGCTATGTCCAAGAGGTGGCGTATAGCTGTCTGCATGATGTTGTGCCTGGCTGGTGCCCTTGGGCAAGGGGACGGATGGAATCTGTCTGATGGAGTTGCCCAGAACTCTATGGCATAGCCATAACTGAAAAGGTCCCTGATCCAGGAGACCGTAGTAAGGCGCAGCCATCGATCTCCAAAATTAAGTAATCTGCCACCTATGGGGAGGGTGTTAATACTACTTGCGTAGGTGAGGGCCTCCCTTATATGAGGATGATGAATTTCCCCTGCGCCCTTGGTACTGACCTCTGTCCTGGGGGCGTCGGTTCCAGGAGCCCCTGAATGCGGTGGGGTCATAGGATCTGAAGTCGCGGCCTCGTCCTCCTGGCCGCGTTCCTCGAAAGGGCTGATTAGAACCGAAGGAAGGAAATCGCCTGAAAGGCCTGTGGTCGATGTTCTTGACTGTGGCCAGAACCGGTTTGTGGGCGTCTTTTGGATCAACCAGCACTGCCTTTAGAGCTTCCTCGCCGAAGAGTAGAGATCCGGAGTAAGGAGCCCTGGACAGGTTCAATCTGGCCGCTGAATCCGCTTGCCAATGGCGAAGCCAGAGGGTGCGTCGAGCGACTATTTGAGCCGTCATGGCTCGTGCCCCTAATTGAGTGGCATCCAGAGTGGCATCGGCCACAAAAGCTGCTGTCTTACGCAATTTCAATAGTGCTCTTCTGAGGGCGGCAGGATCAGGGTTAGCGTCCTCTAGAAGGTCATCCAGCCACATCATAGAAGCTCTGGAAAAAATGGAGGCTGAAGTGGAGGCACGCATGGCTAGGGCAGTGGCCTCGTGATTCTTGCGGAGGGCGAAGTCTTCGTCGCTCAGTAGTGTCCTTTAAGTGGGATTCCCCTTCCCTGGGCAAAAGAGATCGTGAAACGAGGCGAGCGATTGGTTCATCTATGCCAGGGATGTCTAACTTGGTGGCAAAGTCTGGAGCTAGGGCGTAAAGCCTGTCAGCCAGGTTCTTATTTATTTATTTATTTATTTATTTATTTATTTATTTATTTATTCATTCATTATACTTGTATACCGTCCCATAGCCGAAGCTCTCTGGGCAGTTTACAGTAACTAAAAACAAATACAATTTAAAATACATCTTTTAAAAAAACAATTTAAAACACAATTTAAAAATTTAAAACAATAAACACATGCGATAGCATTAGCAGCTTGTATATTTTACTTGTTATATATTTAAGGTACAGAATGTATTGTTCTTGAAGCGTCGAGCTTGGAGTGGATGAGCCCATTCTTCAGAGGCTAATTTGGCAATTGGGTCCGGCACCGGGATGTAGTGTTCAGTAGGTGCAGGGGACTTGAGGACCTTGGCCCCTTTGATAGCTGGGGCGGACGAAGTTGAAGGTGCAGTCTGGAGACCAAGGGTATTAACTACTCTACGTGCTAGCGGCTGATAGTCTGAGGTATTAAACAAACGATACGATGTATCCTCCTCATGATCTGAATAGTCGCTCCAGTCGTCTCCTTCAACATGGTCAGTGAAAGTTGACTCCTCCGCATACGAGGCTTCGTCCGTACATCTGCCTCTGGCTACGTCAAAGGGATCTGGTGAGCAGGAAGGATGAGCTTCATGACACACATGTTGGTCCATGTTGAGTTGAGGTATGGCAGGAACTTGCGGTAGTGACTGCATTTGGGTGAAAAATGCCAGCATGGCTTGAAGTTGGGAAAGGAAATCAGGAGACAGCTGCAGCCCGGATGTGGCAGATGTATGTGCCTGAGGGGCTATTGGAACAGATGTTTGGGGCGGTAAAACGGAGGGAGGTTCGTTAAGTGAACACTGAGCGGGAAAGCCAACAAACTCTTCCTCGTCAGAGGAAGCAGCAGGGGAATGGAGAATATCGCTTATGTGTGCCTGTGCTGTGGTGGTGGTTGGCACAGAGACATAGCGTGGGCGCTTTGGCTTGCTATGGCTGGAAAGATGTTTAGTCTTAGCCAGTGCTTTGGCATGTCTGGTCTTAGTCGTGTTAGGATGTTGTGGCTTGGCTGTTTGTGGCATGCCTGGCTGATCTGACACCATATGGGTTGATTGCGACATGCCTGGCTGTTCTGCCATCTTATATTAACTTGGGTGCAGTACACTGCCACGGAGGGGGCAGGATGTAAAGACCCGAACTGGCACAGTGTACGACCACGGAGGGGGTAGAATACACTGGCAGATGGTGAAGTGCACTGCCACAGAGGGGGCAGAATGCACTGAGGTATCAGCGTTAATATGATATAGGCTGTATTTAGAGTTGGCACACTCAGATTAGTGCTGTAGGCTGGGTTTCAGGCGTGGTACACGGCCCCAGAGGGGGCAGGATATACCAATATAAATCAGATTTAGTACAAGTCAGCCACTAAGATTAAAACTCCAGCCTTGATAATACAATCCAGCTACTAGGATTAAAGCTCCAGCCTTGATAATACGATCCAGCCACTAGGATTGGAGCTCCAGCCTTGATAATATAATCCAGCCACTAGGATTACAGCCACTAGGATTACAGCCACAGTAAATTTGTGTGTAAATCAGCCCTGTGCAAGTCTGTCTGCAGCACGAATACAATACACATACGGATAAATAGCCTGCAGTGAAGGTATCCGATGGTTAATACAGGGTAACAAAAAAGGCAGGAAATTTGAATTCAAAAAATGGCGCCTGGAAAAAAAGAGCGGGAAAAAATGATCCAAAAATGGCGGAGGGAGAAGAAGCAATGGCGGCTGTTTGGAAAACGAACTGGGGGAAGGGCTGTGGAGCACAGTCTCACAGGAAGAGCCGCGGGGCCGATAGCCGCACTTGCGGCTCTAAAAAACCCCAAGGAAGAGACTGCCGAGAGAAGCCTGTGAGAGCCGAATCAACAGGCTCCGGAGAGGTAGGACCTCGGCAGGCTGAAATTAGGAGGTTGGAAAGAGGCAGGGAGCCGCAGCCGCAAGCTCCCGCCTGGGAGAGAACCGCAGCCGCGGTCTCTCCAAGAGCTCCACAGAGTGCGGCTGGAGACAGGAAAAAACACTACGGGAGAGACAAAACGTAGAGAACCGCAGTCGCGGTCTCTGCTGAGCTGAAAGGCTCAAAAAACTGGGGAAATTGAAGGATCGGGAGGCGGAGGCAAAAAACGGCGCCGAGCGACGAAGCCGCCGCAGCCGCAAGCTCCTGGGGAGGGAAAAAAGGAGACCGTGGGAGCCGGCTCCAAAGCGAGGGAAACAGCGGGCCAAATCGGGAGCTGCAGCCGCAAGCTCCCGCCTGAAAAGCTAGAGAACCGCAGCCGCGGTCTCTGCTGAGCTGAAAGGCTCAAAAACTGGGGAAAACGGACCGGTAAGGGAAGATCCCCCCCAACAATTCTCCAGGAGACACGACGGATTAAAGACAAGACAGAGGGGAGGGAGAAGTGGAATTACAGATAACAATCTCCACACATACACAAGTAGGTACAAGAAAACTTAGCTAAGCTACGCTATCTGAGAACTTGCTCGTACGAAGGCAAGAATGAACTGGAGAGTGGGAGGGGCCTGACGCCCCTAGTCTTGACTTCAAAGACGTTCTTGCCTTCGCAAGATAGGTGGAGCTAACACCCGCTGTGATGGCCGGACTCATAGGGAAAACAGCACCTCAAACTTTCCTCCAAGTAAGAAAAGGAGGGAAGAGGAGAGTGGTGCAGCAACGAGCAGACCAGGGCTGGCTGTATAGATGGCCCAATATATCAGTGTAGATGGTCACTTTTATCAGTGTAGGTGGTCAAAGTTATCAGTTTACATGCACAAAAACTCTGTGTGAATGACGTACTTGCATTAGCAATGTTAAACAGAAAAGGAGACCTTTATAAGATAATGTCTCTTTCTCTATTATTATGCAAAACATGCGTTATACAGTGTATTCTTCCGGAGGGATTGCTGATTCTAAGCTACAACACAGATTTGTTTTCTGACCACACACTAATTCACCTGGACTAAAAAGCTGTGCTTTGAGTGCACATTTTATAGCACAACTCTATGAACACTTGCCTGAGAGTAAGCCCCAATGAACACAGTGGGATTCACTTCTCTGTAAACATTACTTAGAACTTACGACTTAATATAAATGCGTATAACTACTAACAATTTCAGATCAGTAAAAGTCTTATATTCTTCTAGTTGATTTTATTAGTTCACAACAGCACATTACCTAGATCCCAGGCATGGACACATAATACATCAAAAACATCAGGCAAACAGTGAACTGTATAGTTGCTGACTTGACAGAACTAAATAGGATTGTCAGAGCAAACTGACACTTTATATCTTCTAAACGAAACAAAAATAACTTGGCCTAGTGATGGGTCATTTAGCATACATTAAGAGCTTGACATGGATTTTATAAAGCAGCAGAACCTCACATACATTACATTGGATGGAATCCAGTTGGTCTTCCTCTAGTACTGTTGCTTCAGCACCAGATGTTCACTAACAGAAGAGAAGGGAGGTATTTTTTGTTGATTTCCCCTGCACCCTGGAGTAACCAGCACCCTCCTTTTTTCCTGTTCTGGACTGGTGAGAGATCAACCAAAAAGCCTTCTCTCCTCTGTTAGCAAATGCCTCCCACTTAATCAAAAGGCCTTTCACTCATGCATGGGCACTAGTTAAATAACGCCCATTGTGATGACCTTTTCTCCTAGCGTTACAGAAAGATAGATGAGCACAAATGTTAAGGTTCTGTATTAGGCACATAGGCATTTTCTCTTTCAGCTCTGTCAGCAGAGGACTACAATTGTGCATATATGCATGCACACAATTGCAGGAATACGAAAGGCCTTGTGTTGTCTTTGTACATTCATGGTAACTATAAATAAAATGGCCTGATATGCCGCATCCTCTTGAGATGTTACATATTATTGTAACAATGAAAACTGTATGAAACATAAATAAAATATTCTTAGACAGCAACATAATTTTTTTTAAAAATAGGTTTTTGCACTCCTTATGTAACAAGATTTTAAAAATAACTAAGCTCTTTGTACCTCATTAAAGAGTAACAGATTTATTATGGTATAAATTTTCATGGTCTACAACCTACATCCTCAAATGGCACAATAAATCTGTTAGTCTTTAAGGTGCTACATAATGCCTTGTTGTTTTTGCTGCAACAGACTAACATGGCTAAAGTTTCTAGATAATGCCTGTTTTGATTAGCTGTTGATGCCCACTTCTGTGCATGCGACATTTGAAATCAAAATGTGTGTGCATTGTACTATATATATTTCCCAGCTGAATTATTCAAAATTAGGCTGCAATCCAATACATGTCTACTCAGAAGTAAGCTCCATTGGGGTCAATAGGACTTACTCCCAAGTAAGTATGTATTGGACTGTAGCTGTAGCCTGTCTGTTTGCTTTAGGGGGGATTTAAGCACTTTAACAGTTTTGTTTCTCGTGTATTGTATTTGTATCTTATAACTTGATTGTATTAGATGACATAATAACAGGGGTGGGGGAGAATAATGAAACAACATGCTGGAATTTGATGACTCACTGTTTGAAAACATATTTTATTATATCTGAATGATTTTAATACATTTTTCCCAAATTTTGCTAGGCTGCAAATAGTTAATGTCTTTGGGAGGGTCTGTCAGTGAGGCAAAGGGGGGGGGAACAGGTGAAAATATTTTAAAATGTTTTCTATTTCATTTCAACTATTTTTAAAAACAAGTTTTGCTAAGGTAGAAATAATTGATACAGAGCTGAAGCTGTAATGCATTGACATCATAATGGCTTTCAAGATAAGAGAAAAGACAGGTATCATTTTATTGTTCTCAAAACACCTGTTTAATCCTTTAATATTTCCTATCCCTCTAAAGTGACCTTCTAGTAGAGATGCCCTCCTCTTCATTGTCAGCGAGATCCTAAATAGTGTTAACTTTAACATTTTTTGATAGTGGGTCCTAAGTAGGGTTGCCAGGTTCAATCCCTGAGACTGATCCTGTATCTTTAGGAGAAAAGAAAGCCATCCAAGTGCAGGTGATCTTGCAAAATTGTGATGAGAAAAACCACAGGGTGGAATTATCCCTTCCCCCTGCACAACTTTTAAAGATGCAAAAGACCTCTTGGAGGTTGGGCCTGGCAACCAAGAGGTCTTTTGTATCTTTAAAAATTGTGCAGGGGGGAGGGAGAATTCCACCTTGTGGTTTTTCCTATTACAGAGTTGCAAAAACACCTGCACTTGGCTGACTTTCTCTTCTCCTAAAGATAGAGGATCAGTCTCAGGAACTGAACCTGGCAACCCTAGTCCTAAATGAGTGCATAGTTTAAAATTCATTTAAAATCAGTGAAATGAAAAGTAGTTGGAGCCAAAAGGCAGGTTTCCATATGCACAGATTCCCATTTAGGTCACTCAGGGTATGTAAGTTGTTCTTTAAAAAAAAAACTATTAAAAAAGCAGTAATACATGAATTCGTAAATCATTTGATTTTATAATGGGTAAAAGGCATTAAGACAAGGAAAGATGATCCAAAGTACCACTTTTTAATGTATTTTCAGATTCAGAGCCATATGCATCCTTCCAAAATAGATATTAACCTTTCTAGCCTACTAAAACATTAATTTTTGCAAAATAATAGAAATTATGCCTCCAAAATATTTGATTTATTTGCATGAACGCATAATTGTTTCCATCTAAAAGAAACAATTAAGTACTTCTCAGTTGCTATACAATAGAATTCAGTAATTGAGATCAATGTAAGTTGAATATGTCATGCTAGGCAAGTGGAAGCTCAAAGTTTGTTGGTGGCATTTGTTGTACTAATGGCACAGATGGAGAGGAAAACACAGAAAGACTCATTTTTGAGATAACATTTTAATTTTCAAACAGCCATTCCAAACTAGGATTTCTGCAAGAGAGTAACTTCTTGGTGCAGGGGAACTGCTATTTAAAAAAGGAAGGAGTGATCCAGCCAAAGTTATGAACTCATTAATGATGTCTTTAACAATTTATATCAGTGGGCTTCAATGTACTTAACTTCGCTGGGTTGTGGCCAAAGGAAAATGCCTGTGCATCTCCTGTACAAATCTATAGACTTACACAAAGAGGTTCATTGGAACACCACTCACAGGATGCTTCCAGCAGGAGGAGCTTACAAGCCATAATTAGAAACCATGCACTGACTACCATCAAAAGTGCAAACTAAATTAAACAGTTGTTACATTGACAGTTGGTCCTTAATACGCCAATTTTTACCTCATCTTTTAAATGCAGTTTAACAAATATTGTAATGTAGACTTATAACCAAGCAAAACAACACTTAAACCAAAATTCTGTACTTTTGAATGTATTAATATTTACTTCAATATTACTAGATATAGAATTTCTTTATACATTATTGTTCTTTACAGTTCACAAACTGAGTACATTTATTTAAACATTTCTTAAAATTTCATAATCTATTTTATCTCTTCTAATAGTTCTAAAACTAAAATAATAAAATATGACCTTCTGTATGACCTTTGTCATTCATGGCTGATTTTTAAAAACAGTAATCCTTAGTGATTACACAGAAATTTTTGCAATCCTTATACCACTGAATTATACCATTATTTATTAACAAATGCTGTAAATAATTGTTACAGTGGAGAGGGTTCCACCACCAGAAAGGTAGCGAGGTGATTTTGCCTCTTCGGCCTTTTCCCTGCAATGCAAGCACCACCTCCCTGCTCTAGAGGTTACCCCAACCATTTAGAGAGTTTTTTGGGGAGTGGGCTGCAGGGGAAAGGGGGAATCAGAAAAAAGTCTCCTCTCTTTCCACCTAGGGCTGGCACCAGACTTCAGTGTGCTCTTAAAAGTGGTGGCAATGTGGCAGCACTACTGCTGCTGTCACCAGGGGCTTAAATAGGCCATCTATGTAAGTGCATTAGTGCACTATCATTGTCACCCAACATGGGGGGCATGTTGATGCCCCCACCGCCATCTTGGCAAGCATGCATGCACAGCATGCTAACATGCAGATGTGACCGGGCTATTTAAGCCCCCAGCAGCAGTGGCAGTAGCACGATGCAGGAAGTGACAGAGCCAGCCTGTGCTGGCAACAGGGGGTGTTGTCTGCAACAATGGCTTCCACTCTGTGATCCCCACCAGCATCGGGTGGTGGGGCGCATGCTCCTCAGTCCGATGCTAGCACGGATCGCAATACGAGAGCTACACTCACCCTGCCCCAGCAGCATGGGCCCCTCTCAACCACAGGGGCCCTTGGCCAGTGCCCAACCTGGCTGCCCACTGGTGCTGGGCATGCTTCCACCAATGGTATAAAAACCATTCAGTGTAATAACATAATAATTTTATTACTGTAAATGCATGGATTAATAACATTTCTGACATATTATCAAAATCAATTTTTAATGATTAGTTATAAAAAAAGAATTATTATTGTTTTCCCTGCAGGAACCAACATTTGTGCCAAGAACAATGGTGGGTGTCAGCAACTTTGCCTCTATCGAGGAAATATGCAGAGAACATGTGCTTGTGCACATGGCTATCTAGCCGAGGATGGAGTTACATGTCTGAGACATGATGGCTATTTGCTTTATTCAGGAAGAACAATACTAAAAAGTATACATCTTTCAGATGAAACAAACTTAAATTCACCAGTACAACCATATGAAAATCCAGAATATTTCAAAAATGTAATAGCGCTGGCTTTTGACTACAGCCAGAAAGGAAGAGGTACTAATCGAATCTTCTTTAGTGATGCACATTTTGGAAATATACAACTTATTAAAGATGATTGGTCTGGCAGAAACATTATAGTTGAAAGTAAGTAGACTTTTTTATCCATTTGTTTTTGAGTTATTTTCCTCAAGGGCAACTATCTCATACTGTAAACTATAACTCTAAATGGATCTTTACAGTACAATCCTATATGTGTCTACTCAGAAATAAGGTCCACTGAGTCTAATGGGACTTTATCCTCAGTACATAAAATGTAAATGTACTGCCTTCAAGTTGATTCCGACTTATGGCAACCCTATGAATGATTTTAGCCTCAGTTGGTTTAATTTGTGGGATTGCAAATATAAGGCTGCACTTAAAAAAAAAAAAAAAGCTACGTTGATATCATTTTGTTCCCATAATAGTAAATGAAGCTTATTTTAGCTAGCCTTTTCTTTCTAGCAGTGAGTGGTAGCTTTGGTTTATTAAATTGTATTTATCTTAAACTTTATTTAGAATCTCAAAAAGACAATTTATTGAGTTTTTAAATAGTTAAAAGACAAGTGATCAGTTACCTTTGATTGATTGGCAGCTGTAATAGTAATTTATTGGACATTCAATTACATATTAATCCAAATATATTCAGGTGTTAGGATGTCAACTGATACTGGCTTTTTGTTTGTTTTTTGTAAATGATGTGATTTAATTCTCAGTAGCTTCTACAATAATAATTGATTTTATGTCTCTTTAAAATGTTTTTGATAAAGAAAGAGCAGGGTAGATGAGAGAAATGGGAGATAAGCAAAGGGTTCTTATTCTAAATTGTCCTAATCTAGCACCTTTGCAGGCACCCTTGTGCACAGTTAAAAGTGGAGAAGGGAAACAGATTTTTGTTATCCCCCATTGAGATATTTTTCCAGAGTTCCCATGCAGAGAAGGATTACAGTTTTTCTGAGGACAATACAAATTAAAGGTGCAACCAAAATTGCTGGACTCAGGCCTGGAATAAGCTTTGAGAAACAAGTAATGTTTGCCTCAGAGAAGAAAGCATGAGAAGTCCCAGAATCCTTTTTTGTCTCAAATTAAAATCCGAACCAGAAAAGACATCCTGGTTTATACTCTAGTCAACCAGTTGAAGATGTAGGAAGCTGCAGCCTCATTGATTCTCGGTATTGAAATCAATGGAATCATTCTTCTCTACTGATTACAAGTAATATATAGATACTTTGTCTTTTTTTACTTTCACATGTGCTTCCTTATTATTCTATTCTGGTTTTTCCATAGAATAATCTGCAGTTTAAAATAAAATGTTAAAAAATCAACTTGATTTTCCTTGGGAGATTACACTGAATATTGTGTGTTGGGTTCTTTTTGCATCCATTCATGCATATGCATATGTGATTTATGTTTCCCTATTATTTTTACCTTTTAATCTTAAATATTGTGCAAGGTTTTCCTCCAGACCTGCCTCATTCCTGCTGTGCTTGATGCCCACTTCCTCTCTGAGTCTACACTTACTGTGCTCTGCAGATATCACAACACTACCTTTTCTATGCATGTTCCTTCCCCCCTCAATCATATGCATAGTCTGCTGATAGTATTTGTTGCGTGTTTAGTTTCATTTACATTTTTTTCTGGTCTTTTCTTTCTACCCACAATGCATCCAACCCCCAATACCACATCACCTTTTCCTTCTTTCCATTTTTGCTCCCTCAAAGAAATGGTACATTTCATTTGAAAGCTTATGTTGCTATGTCCCAGCAAGATTGTTTTGTTCCTTGCCAAACTGGCCTGTTAAGATGAAAATGAGATTTGTTATGAAATCTCTTGAAAATCAGATTTGAAAATGCTTTGTTATGAATGTATTTACATGTAAATAATTATAGTTATATGCACATGAAAAGACAGGAACCAGAGTATAATGCTACATTTGTTTGACTGAAAAGCTGTATTTCTATTAGTTTAAATGGAAGAAAATTATTCAACTGCAGAAGCCAGTGCCCAACAAAATTCTGATAAAAGGCTCAGTAAAGGAGGGTAGATAAGATCATTTTAACATGGAATTCACAGAGTTTTAATTCCTAGAGCAGGGATTTCCAGGGATTTCCATACTGTGGTCCACAGACCACCAAGTAGTCTGCAAGCTTTGTTTAGGTGGTCTATGATATGTCTGTAAAAATACAATTTAAAATAATACAGTAACTAGGAATGCACATTACAATTGCTACAACAAACAGAAAAACCATCAATTGGCCTGCCAAGACCCTCAGCAATTATCAAGTGGTCCTTGGGGGGAAAAGTTTGGGAGACACTGTCCTAAAGCATACTTGATTTCAGTTGGGAGATTTAAAGTACTGCAATACTAGAAATCACTAGAAATAGGAAGTGGATTTTTAGTTCCATATAATAATATTGTGTAATTTTTGAAGAACTAAATTACATTGTAGATTACAGTAAAACAGGTAATGGGTTAGGTCATGAATTGCACTTAAGGCACAAGATAGCAGAAGGTAATTTTGCTTGCTCTGGCCAATCTAATTTCTACATGTGTTGCAACATAGGAAGCAGACCTTTAGTATTGTGGCAGCTACCCTTTGGAATTCCCTCCCCTTCAATATTAGACAGCATCCATCTCTGATGTCTTTTTGGCACCTACCAAAGGCCTTCCTCTTTCAGCAAGCCTTTTAAGTAGAGACCTTATCCCAGTCTGCATCTGTCTTGGAATAGTTTTTAAGATATTTTAATATTTTAAAATATTTTAAATGTTGATATCTTGTTTTTAAGATGTTTTTAGTGTTTTATCACTTTTTTGCTAGTCACCTTCTGGGAGGAAGAGTGGGATATAATAATAATAATAATAATAATAATAATAATAATAATAATAATAATAATAATAATAATAATAAATTGATTGTAGAGGTGATAATATTAAATTAAAACATTTTATAATATATTTCTCTTAGGCTCAGAGGATATATAATGGTGTAAGCATGGCAGCTGAGATATTTAGCCTACCCTATGACTCTGGGAGTTTGATTCTTGCCCTAGTTGAGATTGAAATGGAGATTTCTCCCTCCCAGGGACTTGGAGCATTAGAAAAAAGTCCCCACTGGTGTCAGTTAGGACTTTTTCTAAGGCTTCTAGCCATGGTTGTAGGGAGTGGGAGCTGATCTCCATTCTGATCTTTGAGGGGGGATGAGGAGCCTTCCCTTTTCATGCACTGCTTTGACAATGAGAACTAGGTTCCCTCACCCCTGTAATTAACTAAGGGAAAACAAGGTATGTACCTACTTACTATATTTTTATTGAAAATCTAGTTTTTCATCAAAATATTGAAAACAGAACTGATGATATGCAATATGTTTAATCTACATATTCAGTTCACTGAAAAAAATTACCACTCAAAAAGGAACAATTTGTTTATGGATTTCACACATCCCTAAAAGCAAATGGGTTACCCAAAGCCTACATGTAATCTAACCTTTTTTGTGCATGGAAACCAATTCGTGACTTATAAGTGTCTTCTGTTAACCTGGTTTCCAGTTTACTAAAACAGATTTACAACTCACAAGCACCCCATTATCTATCTAACATGTTTTCTGCTCACTAGATACAGATTTACTACCTAGAAACAACCCATTATCTAGTATGTTTGCAGTTCACTGGAAACAGATTTACTACTCATACACAAGCCATTATCAAACATAGTTCCAACTCACTGAATATTGATTTTGAATTCATAAACAGTCTATTATCTGACAAATTTTCAGCTCACTGAACAGATTTGCAACTCATAAACAACGCATTATCTAACACATTACCAGCTCACTGAAAGTAGATTTACAGTTTATAAACAACCCATTATCTAACATGTTTCCAGTTCACTGAAAACAGATTTAGAACCCACGAGGATATCAGTAACTGACAAGTCTTAACCACCATAAATAAATATAAGAAAAGTTTAACTTACAACATTTTCAGTTAAACGTCATGTATTCTGTATTCACTTTTTCAAATTAAATACCATATTGTAGCCATGGAGTTAATATTTTTTGAACCATGAAGTGTTTCTCTCTGCGTGTGTTTACCATGAAAGATTGTTTACATTGTTGCAGTGGTTTATAGGATCTCTTGCACATGAGCACTACCAGTGGAGAAAAACATTTTAGATAGGAAACTATGGTGGTCTTTGAGTCAGTGCACTGATGGTTGTTAGTAATAAACTTCTTCTTCTTCTTCTTCTTCTTCTTCTTCTTCTTCTTCTTCTTCTTCTTCTTCTTGTCTTTGTCTTTATTAGATTTCTTACCGACCCTTTGTTGGGCTGGTGACCAGTAGGCATTACTGTCTCTAGTTGTTTTCCATGAAGCCTGCAAGTTTGAAGACGTAACTGTGGTTAAGGGGGAGTTATGTCTATGCCCTGTCTGGGAACGGACTGCCAGGGCCGTTGCTGTGGTAGCCATCTGATAGCGACTGGGAAAGTTCTAACAGAGTCTGTGTGTTGTCCTCTTCTGAATTATGCCTCTGAGCTGAGAGGCTGTTTTTGTGTTCATCTATGGAGAGAGATGTACCAGAAGGGGGGTGACTGAAGAATCTCTACATATATTTACTCTTAAGCCTCTGGCCTTAATGTCTTTCAATAAAGACTCTTAACATGCTCTGAAGAAGTTTCTTGCTCAACTTAACTCCAAAGTAATGTATGCTGTTTCACACAACAACGCACACAAGCCAACACCCTTCACCATAAGGTTGCAGAATGGTACATAAATAATTGTCTGGAGCTGTAGATTAGTATAAGGTAGAAAGTTAACAAAAGCCTAATCTTTTATGTTTGAAGAGGTATAGTAGTATTGATTATATGTTTATGTCTGTAAGAATGCACTGCATCCTTTCCAATAGCCACAGACCCTCTCTGTAATATCTGTGTAGTAGCATGGGGGAAGAGCTTGCAAAAATCATAAACCTGGATATAAGGTGGGAGATAGGTTTCTATTGAAATAATAATAATAATAATAATAATAATAATAATAATAATAATAATAATCTCACCTAATAATAATGTGCTCTACGTGGGGTTACCCTTGAAAACAGTCCGGAAGCTGCAACTGGTACAGAATGCGGCGGCTTGCCTGATCAAAGGCAGCTGCCGGCGAGATCACATCACTCCAGTGCTGAAGGAGTTGCACTGGTTGCCGGTTATTTTCCAGGCCCAGTTCAAGGTGTTGGTTTTGACCTTTAAAACCCTATACGGTCTCAGCCTAGTTTATCTGAAAAAGCGCCTCCAGCCTCATCAAGGATGTCACACAACAAGATCAGCCTCAAAAGGCTTCCTCTCTATCTCACCAGTTAAAACAGCTAGACTGGTGAGAACTAGGGAGAGGCTTTTTCTATTGTGGCTCCCACTCTGTGGAATTCCCTCCCAAACAATCTCTGTCATGCCCCCGCTATGATGAGCTTCTGCTGGGCCTTGAAGACCTGGCTCTTCAGACAGGCTTTTGGAGTGGGTTAGTTGTTTATATTGTTGAGATTTTAATGTTTTAATGTATTTGTATGTTTTTATTCTATACGTTGCCCAGAGTGGCTGGACAACCAGCCAGATGGGCAACTAATAAATCTAATAAATAAGTAAATAAATAATAATATAGCATTTGCATTTATAATAAAATTGTAGTTTATAAATGGGAGATTTATAGGTAGAGTTCTTCTACATCATAGATTTGAGGGCAAAGACCCATTTATTATGCCTATGTAACTCTGTAAGTCACCATGTGCAATGATGGTGCTGTTTAAAAAATAAAAGTTATGCAGAATGCATTGATTGTCCTGCCAAAGGAAAAAGACATTTTGGCATGTAAGTGGTGTATAAATCAATAAATATTAATAGCAATAGCAATATGTTGCTATTTTAAGATTGTTTTCTTAATGGTAACATTTGGGGATACAACTTCATTTTCACTTATATTTAGTTTAAAATTGTTACGGGTTGGATCCAGACTTGTAATTAGTGGAGTTCTGCTTGCAGTGAAGGAAGGAGATGGAGAGATTATTTTCCCTGGGTTCTACTTTACCCTACATTGCCTTGTGCTTCCAAAAAAACTACACTGGATGATTTTGTCTCTCTGCAGGTGATAGGGAGAATTGGTGAAAATCACTTTTCCACCATTTCCTCCAGTGGGGATTCTCTCTGATTCTTCCTTCCATTCATTGATGTGCAAGTCTGGGGCCACATTCACACTATAACTCCACTATTATTCCACTTCAAACAGTCATAGCTTCAGTGGTGTAGTGGCAAATTCAGAAGTTCAGCATGCCCTCAAGTTTCACCTTCTCTTCTGCAATTACAGAACCAAAGTAAAACTGCTGTGTACATAGGGTCCCCACATCTCTCTCTCTGGGGGCTAAAAGTTACCAGAAACATTTTGATTTTAAAAATTCTGAAATGAAGCCAAGTGTGGGACTAGGATTTGGGAGACCAAGGTACTTAGCCATGAGCCAATCAGTATACAAATGGAGGTGTGTGTTAGCTGCCGAGAAGAGTCTTCTCAGTGTCTGACTCACCTCCTTTCACTTTGGTTGGCTCCAATTAGCATGAGAGGACAAGGAAGACTGTTAGCCAAGTGACAAGACTCTTCTCAGTGGCTAACTTACTCCCCTTTCATACTGATTGGCTCATACATAGGGATGCTGCTCATCTCTGCTCCCAAAAAAGTAAGGGGTTATGATCCCAGATAACTACACCCCTGTGTAGCTTCCCCAAAAGAATTCTGAGAAGTGTAGTTTGTGAAGGGTGCTGAGAGGAAACAGAGCTCCTAACAGAGCTATAATTACCAGAGTGGTTTAGCAGCCAGTCCCTCTTCCCAGAGAACTCTGGGAATCATAGTCTGTGAGGGGAATGGGGTCTCCTAATAACTCTCAGATTCTTTTGAGGAAGCCATGACTGTTTAAAGTGCAATAATAGTTGAATAAATGTATGGTGTGAATGTGGCCTGGATCCAGCCTATAACTGTAAGCATATACCAGACCATTAATTTAGGGAGTAATCCAACTGGTATTTACACCAGGGTACAGCTAATACAGCTGACCGTGGCAGAAGCCCCTCATCCCAGCTCAGCTGCAGCAGAGCTGGGGCCCTGCCAGCCCAGCCAGGAGTCCACCGGGGAAGCCCAGGCCAGCAGAAGGGGTGCCTGCAGAAGTCAGCGGAAGTCCTCAAAAAGGGGCATTCCAGGGGCGTCTCAGAGGAGGGGCTGAGGGAGGACTTACACAACATCCATCTCCTGTTTGGGGCACTCCAATGGATCCCAATCTGGGCCAAAGTTACACTGAGAAAAAGATGGTGTAAGAAAACAATTACAATGGAAGTCTGTGGAGAGCACTTACTCCCCGGTAGAGGTATTCATAACAGCTGGCTTTTACTTTCTGGTCCCCACATGTTCAGCTGGCCTGGAGACTCCTTAATGACAGTTGGATGCTGCAGACCTTCCTGCCAGCTTCTCCTCCAGTGGCACCTCTTCCTCTGGCTTCCCATGAGTTGGATTGCTCTGCCCATTATGTATGGACATGATGGGTGCCTTTTTTTATGTGGAATCCGAAGAGGATGTGATAAAACATGCCAAAATATGTGAGATGTAAATATATATGTAAATATATGCCTCTACAACAATGTCTCTTTCACATCAGTTGATTGTTTTAAAAAGTTGTCATGCTCTAAATTACATGCCCATCTTTGCTCAGACTTCACCTTCATAAACTCAATGTGCCCTCAGTTTTCTCACCCCTTGCAGTGTGCCTCCATTCCATGTCACTTTTATATATGGTCATCTGTAAATCTAGGCTTTCCTGTTTCTTCATTAATCTGTGACCTTTTTTAAAAAAAATACACATGAAAATTCACATCTAAGTAGGTATTCTTAAGCTTATTTTCTCTCCAAATACTTTTTTTGAATGCAATATTTCACTAGAACGCTTGAGAAGTGCAAAAGCAGGTGGATAACTAAGTTCCAATCTGTAAATTAGTCTGGATGATGCAGATTAGGTCATTCCATATCGGGATTCACAAAGACAGAATTCTTTAAGTGTCTATACGCACTAGGGATACTCTTGTTCAGGGCTACAGCCAGCCTGGAAAAAGGATCCTTGTCTTTTTTGAGAGGGGGGGGAATAGAGGTGTAGTTGTCCAGGGTCTTAAGGTGTCTTAGACTCTTTACATATTTGGGATCCAGGTTCCAGCAGGGTCCGTATGTCTCCAGCATCCTATGAGCCAACCAGCATGAAAGGGGAGTGTTTAGCCAAGGATAATAGTTTTTTGTCTTGATTCCTTGGTGGTTCCTGCTAATTGGAGCCAATCAGAGTGGAAGTTGGTATTAGTTCTTACCTCCAAGTTGCAGAGAGTGAGAATTTTGTAAGAAGAGACCGTGATTCCTGATGATAGTGACCCATCTACATAATCAAGCAGTTTGGTAGCAGCAGGAGATAAATGTGTAGACACTGAATTCAGTAGTTCAAGCGATATCTCTGACAGCGAGAAAGAACAGTCAAATAGTGACAATGAAAGAGAAGCAGAAAGCAGTGTTCAAGTCTGGACAGATTATTGTATAATCTTAGAAGGGGGTGTGGCTATGAGGGATCATAGCTGTGACTAAGAAGGGACTGTGCACTTCTGAATTCGCCACTACACAATTGGTAGAGAAAGGAAAAAAGTATTATTTTTTTCTTTTCAACATCTCTGAGATGTTTCCCTGCTGTTCAATATATTACTACTAGAGGGCTCAGTTTGGGGGTGATTTTTCAGTTCCATAATTTAATCCCATAATGTTGATTGTGATATCGTGGGAATGGTGGCTCTGGAGTAAGAAAGCAAAACTGAATACTTTTTGCTTTTCATCCTCCTGAAACATCCCTATATAGCAGGGGAAGGATGCTCTTTAACTTCATTGCCCACATTTGCCCCTAACATGCACATATACACACCCCAGATATTTTCAATAAGCTGTTAAGGCACACATGAGGAATCTTTGATCCTCCCTATGTTGCTGAACTACATTTCCCACCAGTTCTAGCTAGGGGTTGAAAGTTTTGTCTGTTTTGGTTCTCTTAGTTTCTCATTTTTCCAGTCTTAAATTCAGTTTTCCACATTTCTACAGGAATTTGCAATTGAAAAAAATCCTCATGACAATTCTCCAGCTTTTTAGTGTGAATTTCTCCTAATAAGTACATTTTGGTAGGCAGTTTTGACTAATGTATGTTTGCAAGCAATCTCATCATATAATGCATTTTAATGTTATTTTTACTCATATATTCATTTTATGCACACTTTCCCCTAATAAATGCACTTTTGTAAACATTGGTTGGTGAACTCCACTGCAAAATTCAGATAAGTGTGAATTTCAAAGGGTGGCTGTGGGCGCAATCCTCCTGATAGATGGGCTGAGCTGAGGGGCTTCAAGATATGGTGTAGCTGAAGGGGAGAAGTAAGGGTGTTGGCACCACTAGGCTACTCCAGCAGAAGTCCCCCCCCCCTGTGCAGCCAGGGAACTCTGCCACCACCTGTGCACAGCCAGGATCCAGACAGCTCATCTGAGACCAGCACAAGTGAAGCTACAGGAGGCCCCAAAAGGGGTGTTCTGGGGGGTGTCGGGACAGACCCAAGGGGAGGGGACTTATGCTGTATCCTGAGCCCATTTGGCTCAGTCCTGCAGCCCTCTGTCCTGGCATCCGATACGTCAGGAAAAGGGGTAGCAGAAGGAAACATGCATTTCATTTCATCTTGCTTCACCCTGAAGACACAGCCAGCATGCTTCCTTCCCAGAAGCTCCTGGATAGAAGTTGGATGTGGTGGCTCCTTCTGCCAGCATGTGACATGTTGGATTGCACCTGTGCTTCAGTTCCTATGTTGTTTCAGAAAGTGAAAAATTGATAGTTTGGCTTGAAACATGAATCTAATTTCTTACCCATTCCTAGTCCCAGCAAGCATCACCAATGGTTAGGGATTATGAGAGTTGTAATCCAGTAACATTTGCAGACCCATAGGTACCCCATCTCTTTGTTAGGGGTTTGAGCATGCCAATGTCTTCCCACTCCTGTCCACCATTCCCTCTCTCCCCAAACTGACCCTGCTATTCCATGTCTCACCTTCTCCGAACCTACACTCCATTATCTTCTCTCCTCCACTTTCCAGCTGGCAAACTATTCTGTCTACTTTTAACTGTAGACTATTAGTCTGCAGTTAAATTCCCATCCATTCCAGCCTGAATGGTCATGCTGGTTAGGGCTGATGGGAGGCACAGTCCAAAACATTGGGAGGGACACCAGGTTGGTGAAGGCTGGAGTAAACTGCCCGCCAGTCTGCATTAGACCCTTCCTCCTACACCACAAAGAACTGAGAGATGGCCACGCAAGACTAGCAAAATCCAGTTATAGCTGTGATTGGGTAATAGAGTGTTTGTCCCCTTCTGCCCCACAACTAAATATTACAGCTAAGACTGGAATTCCTGTTTTTGGCAATTCATTGTGAACTGGGAAATTTCCTCTCTAGACACAGGAAAATTACTCTGATATATTATCCCTGTGCTATCAACATTCTGTACATTTCTATGTCCTGAACATTTTGTATGTCTCAGAGGTCATGGCTCTTTGTTGGAACTTTTTTTTAAAAAAAATCTTTTAATTCACAAATACTGTATATGTAGTTCTGCATACCTAGGGAATCCATCAAGTATGTAGCATAGCTACTGTAGCTCCTAATTTCCTTTTCTGGATATACAGATAAGAGATTTATTCTTGTACGCAACCCATTTTCAAAATTTGAGCTTTTAAAAAAAAAAAAAAGCTTTGTTAAGTGAAGCAATTAATTCTAATCAACTACATAGTAATTCTATTGTACACAGTTTTTTGCAATCTATAAAATTTTAATCTTCCATCTTCACAACAGTTCTGTGGGCTGAATGATTAATATTCTGTTTTATAAATGGGGAAATCTAGCTGGAAAAAGATGACCTGCCAAAGTCACACAGAATCCTTAAGGAACTTGATTCTTTTCAAGTTCATTACCTTATCCACTGGACTACAGTTCCTTACAATGTAGTTATGAAGAAAATACACAACTTTAAAAAAATAAGATGGACAGAAGAAAGGATTTTAAAGGATTGAGTGAGAATAGCTGGTATTAATTTAGCATCTAGGCATTTTTGTGTTTTTTTCTGTATATGGAAAATGGTATTGATTTACTTTTGTCAGTTTGTCGCATTTTTCATAATATTAGTGTTCTGAATAGAAGGGCTGCCTAGACTACTTATACCTTTAAGCAATAGGAGTTATAGGAGAAAAACCAATTTGTCCTTAACACAAAGTGACTGATTTTGTATTGCATTTCACAGTTCTCCACTGACTAAATCTGTTATGGTTGTTCAAAAGTATGTTACTGTTGCTTTTAGCTGAGTGGCTCCAATTTAACTGTCAAATAAGCATTTAGATTAGCATTTATCTTCTAGAGTATTAATCACAGTATGTGTTTCCCATTCTCATAACATTTTTGAACTTCTGTACAAGAACATTTTTTCTTATAAAACCCTAAGATTTTTGTTTTTTCACAGCAATTTCATCACAAATTGAATATAAGATGAAGTCTGTGAAAATCAAGGAAACAAAATAAATGCCTTTACTAATAAGCTCCATTGTTCTTTTCGGGCATTCCCCTTCACACGTTCCCCACTGCATGATAAGGAGAACAGAGCATGCTTGTTGGGCTCCAATCCCACTGTCATGTTCTCAGTGGCCCAACCTTACCGTCCTTCATGTTTTAGCACTGGACGTCAGCAATGGGGAGGCTGCTGTATTTGTGTATTCTCTCTATGTGATTTAGAACATTGAACAATCGGGGCTTTAAATTGCTTCGGAAGTGTACGTGACTATAGCACCCCTTTGCTTCTGCAAATGTTCAGCCTCGATATATGGAGAGCATCAGAGCTGAGCTGTCAGGAATGCAATTTAGGGTACAAGGCTAGTGAATGTGGCTCACCTTTCCTCCCTAATGTGATGGGGAATATATGTTAGGAATGTATTGAATGAATTCTTGAGACATACCTAAAGCTTCCGCATGGCCCATTACTTCTAATTCATTGGTTTTTAAATTGTTTCTCAAGGAATTGAGCTGTTCTGTAAAAAAAAGAAAAGAAAGATGGGTAGTGGTAGGCAAGCTTCCTGCACAACAGCTTGCTCCCCTGTACAAATCTTACACAAAGTTTTTTGTAGCTGCAGGAAAATGGTGGGTATTACAGGGTGTACTATAGGACAATAAGAAGGGCCAGTAGGCTAGGTCTTCACAAAATCTATCAACCATGGAAATAAAATGTGTCTTCTGTAAAGGCAAGAGGAGAAATAAATATTCCTGCTGCACTCCTGGCTCGCTGAACTGGGGTTATAAGCAATACTGGGACCACTGAAAGGAATTTATTCACACATGGGACACAATATATGCATATTTAAATATATTGGTGGTGGTAGGAGTGGTGGCGTTAGCAAGCACCCATATGGTGTAAAGATGTATAAAAACATAATCAAATGGTGGTTTGGTGCTAGGAATCTTAAGAAAAAATCATTTCTTTACTTAGTTTACGCTATATGAAACAGTTGCTTGGATTCTGAAATCCCATGAAAAGAACTTTTCTCATGCGACAACCCTGATGGTGATAGGAGAAGGCAATACCTTCTTCCCCTCCAGCTCTCCATGTCCCCCAAAATATGTTGTGGATGGCTTGGACTAGGGATAGGCGAATCTGTAATTTTCAGTTTTCTGTTTTGTATGTCTTAAGTTCAGCTTGCCCAATTTCTTCACGAGTTTGCAAATTCTTTAAAAAAAGGTCCTCATGAACATTCATTAGCATTTTAGTGCAAATTTCTCCTAATATACATTTTTTTGTGTGTGGAACACAAATTTGCAAAGCATTTCCACCTACTATAAAGCATTTTGTATGTTATTTTCACAAATATATGCATTTTATATACATTTTAGTACATGCATGTTTTGACCACAGTACTTCGGTAGAAAATTGCAAAAGTCAAAGAAGTGCAAATTTCCAAGGATGTCTGTGTTTCAGTTTGCACATTTTTCAGAAAGTGCAAATTAGGTAGGTTAGCCTGTAAACACAAATGGAATCAAATTTCTCCCCCATCCCTAGTTGGAGCACCTGTGGGAGGTGGGTGTGGTAGGCTGTAGGGTGAATTATCAAAACTAGCACTGCCAGCAGGATCCTCCACTGGATCAAAAGCTTTTCTATAAACCAAAGTAGCCCTTCCATTTAGAAAAGGCAGCTAAGAATGGTAATATAATTTGGTCAATAAACTGAGTTATTTTAAACTTGGCATTTCTGAGATTACATTACCAAAATCCTGAAAAATGGCTTTATTCCTAACTTCCTTTATGATGTGTAATGAGAGTCCTGTGAATGGTGTATGCAATTATTTATTTATTTATTTATTGCATTTGTATACTGCCCCATAGCCGAAGCTCTCTGGGTGGTTTACAACATTAAAAACAAATATACAAATTTAAAAACACATTTTTAAAAAGCAATTTAAAAACACATGCCAAAATGCCTGGGAGAAGAGGAAAGTCTTGACATGGCACAAAAAGATAACAGTGTTGGCACCAGGCACACTTCGTCACAGAGATCATTCCATAATTTGGGGCCACCACTGAGAAGGCCCTCTCCCTTGTTGCCAGCCTCCCAGCTTCCCTCACAGTAGGCACCCAGAGGAGGAACTTTGATGTTGAGCGTAGTATACGGGTGGGTTTGTGTCAGGAGAGGCATTATATATTTATTACATTTATATACCATTCCATAGCTGAAGCTCTCTAGGTGGTTTGCAGTTCCATCAGGTTTTGTGGTCCTAAGCCATGTAAGGCTTTATAGGTTAAAACCAGCACCTTGAATTGAGCTTGGAAACATACAGGCAGCCAATGCAAGCAGGTCAGAATTAGTTTTATATATTTGAACTGTGTGGTCCCTGTTACCAATGTGGCCGCTGCATTTCGCACAAGCTGCAGTTTCCAAACCGTCTTCAAAGGCAGCCCCACGTACAGCAGATTGCAGTAATCTAATTTGGAGGTTACCAGAGCATGGACAACTGAAGCCAGGTTATTATCCCTGTCCAGATAGGGGCGTAGCAGGACCACCAACCAAAGTTGGTAGAAGGCACTCTGTGCCACCAAGGCTACCTGAGCCTCAAGTGACAGAGATGGTTCTAGGAGAACCCCCAAGCAACAAACTTGCTCCTTCAGGGGGAGTGCAACCCCATCCAGGACAGGTTGGACATCCACTGTCTGGTCAGAAGAACCACCCACTAGCAGCATCTCAGTCTTGTCTGGATTGAGCCTCAGTTTATTAGCCTTCATCCAGTCCATTGTTACAGCCAGGCACTGGTTCAGCACATTGACAGCCTCACCTGAAGATGATGAAAAGGAGAAATAGAGCTGCGTGTCATCAGCATACTGATGGCAACGCACTCCAAAGCTCTGGATGACCGCACCCAACGGTTTCATGTAGATGTTGAACAACAGGGGGGACAGAACTGACCCCTGCGGAACCCCATACTGGAGAGTCCAGGGTGCCGAGCAATGTTCCCCAAGCACCACCTTCTGGAGCCGACCCGCCAAGTAGGGGCGGAACCACTGCCATGCAGTCCCTCCCCCTCCCAACTTAGCCAGTCTTCCCAGAAGGTCATGGTCGATGGTATCGAAAGCCACTGAGAGATCAAGGAGAATCAACAGAGTCACACTACCCCTGCCTCTCTCCTGACAGAGGTCATCATACAGTGCGAACAAGGCTGTTTCCATGCCAAAACCAGGCCTGAAACCCAACTGAAATGGATCCAGATAATCGGTCTCATCGAAGAGGGTCTGGAGCTGGCCCGCAACCATTCATTCAAGGACCTTGCCCAAGAATGGAACATTTGCTACCGGCCTATAGTTATTAAGATTTTCTGGGTCCAGGGAGGGTCTCTTCAGGAGTAGTCTCACTACCGCCTCTTTCAGGCAGCCAGGACCACCCCCTCTCACAGAGAGGCATTAATGACTTCCCTGGCCTAGCCGGCTGTTCCATCCCTGCTAGCTTTTATTAGCCAAGAAGGGCAAGGATCCAGCACAGAAGTGGTTGCACGAACCTGTCCAAGCACCTTGTCAATGTCCTCAAGCTGTACCAACTGAAACTCATCCAAAAAATTGGGGCAAGGCTATGCTCTGGATACCCACTTGATTCACCTGCTATAACACTGGAGTCTAAGTCCTCGTGGAAGCTAAAGATTTTATCCTGGAAGTGCCTAGCAAATTCATTACAGTGGGCCTCAGATGGTTCTACCATGTCCTTGGGGCCAGGGTGTATTAGCCCCCAGACAATTCTGAAGAGCTCTGCTCGGCAGCAGATTGATGATTTGATAGTGGCAGCAAAATATTTTTTTCCTGCCCTCATTGCCCCTAAATGTAGCTTACCATAGGCACTTACCAGTGTGTAATTGCATCCACCAGGAGTTCGTCTCCATCTGCACTTAAGCCATCTCCTATATTGTTTCATCGCTCTCAGCTCTGGGGTATACCATGGAGCCATATGAACTCTGCGAGGGCGCTCAGGAGCAATCATGTCAACCGCCCCGGTCATTTCTGTATTCCACAGTTCAACCAGGATTTTGACAGGAGTGCCAGCCCTATCAGCCAGAAAACTCCCCACAGCCCTTTGGAAACCATCTGAATCCATTAATTTTTATTTTATTTATTAATTAGATTTTTATACCGCCCCATAGCCGAAGCTCTGGGGGCGGATCATCTTAATAGGTCCCCACCCTTGCAGAGGGGAAAAGCTGCTGTAAGTCTAAACTTCAGCAAGCAGCGATCTGTCCATGACAGAGGGACTGATGTAAGGCCCCCCACATTCAGATCACCATCTCCATGTCCAGTTGCAAAAACAAAGTCTAGGGTATGCCCTGCTACATTCATTGGGCCAATGGCATGTTGGGACAGTCCCATGGTTGTCATGGAGACCATGAAATCCTGAGCCGCCCTGGATAAGGTGGCCTTGGCATGGATGTCGACATCCCCCAGAACCAACAGTCTGGGGGATCTCAACAGTACACCCCAAACCACCTCCATCAGCTCAGTTAGGGAGTCTGTTGGGCAGCGGGGTGGGCGGTATACCAACAGAATCCCCAGTCTGTCCTGCTGACCTAACACAAGGTGCAAACACTCCAGATCAGTAGTCACATGGACAGGGTGCTTGCAGAAGAAGATGGAGCTCCTATAGACTGCAGCAACCCCCCCTTCCTGACCCTCAGGTCTACCCTGATGCTGAACCAGGTACCCTGGCAGACATAGCTGGGAGAGACTGACTCTTCCCTGCTCACCCACCCAGGTCTCGGTTACAAGTTTAAAATTACAAGTGTAAAATTATGCATATTGGAGCAAAAAAATCTTAATGTCACATATACGCTCATGGGGTCTGAACTGGCGGTGACCGACCAGGAGAGAGACCTCGGGGTTGTAGTGGACAGCACGATGAAAATGTCGACCCAGTGTGCGGCAGCTGTGAAAAAGGCAAATTCCATGCTAGCGATAATTAGGAAAGGTATTGAAAATAAAACAGCCGATATCATAATGCCGTTGTATAAATCTATGGTGCGGCCGCATTTGAAATACTGTGTACAGTTCTGGTCGCCTCATCTCAAAAAGGATATTATAGAGTTGGAAAAGGTTCAGAAGAGGGCAACCAGAATGATCAAGGGGATGGAGCGACTCCCTTACGAGGAAAGGTTGCAGCATTTGGGGCTTTTTAGTTTAGAGAAAAGGCGGGTCAGAGGAGACATGATAGAAGTGTATAAAATTATGCATGGCATGGAGAAAGTGGATAGAGAAAAGTTCTTCTCCCTCTCTCATAATACTAGAACTTGTGGACATTCAAAGAAGCTGAATGTTGGAAGATTCAGGACAGACAAAAGGAAGTACTTCTTTACTCAGCGCATAGTTAAACTATGGAATTTGCTCCCACAAGATGCAGTAATGGCCACCAGCTTGGACGGCTTTAAAAGAAGATTAGACAAATTCATGGAGGACAGGGCTATCAATGGCTACTAGCCGTGATGGCTGTGCTCTGCCACCCTAGTCAGAGGCAGCATGCTTCTGAAAACCAGTTGCAGGAAGCCTCAGGAGGGGAGAGTGTTCTTGCACTTGGGTCCTGCTTGCGGGCTTCCCCCAGGCACCTGGTTGGCCACTGTGAGAACAGGATGCTGGACTAGATGGGCCACTGGCCTGATCCAGCAGGCTCTTCTTATGTTCTTATGTTCTTATGTCATATTGGCTGCGTCATCCACAATTAAATCATGAATGAGGGAGATCTTGTTATGCACCCATCTGGTGTTTAGGAGCAGCATCTAGAGGTCTGAGAGTTGGCTGATAGGGCAACCAACAAACCTGCAGGTGTGGGGAGGACCGGAACAAGGCACAGTCATTAACTGCCTGGGCCGCATTCCCCTTACCTGGCAAGTCCTCCTCACAATGCCATATCTCCCTCTACCTGTCGCTACACTAATTGGGGCCCCCTCAAGTCTCCCCACTTGGCTCTGTCCTCTCTCCCAGGCACATGACTCAAGATCCACAAAAAGCCAGGCAATCTGCAAAGCAGGAGCCATCTCAGCCAGCCAGCTTGTGTATCCCCTGCAGGGAAGGGACAGGTGGATGATACCAGCAACAGCTGGCTGAGTACCTGGGGGCCTGGGCCTGCAGAGCAGAAGTCTAACAGGGAGAGGGTGGTGGTGGTGGTAGCTCAGCAGCAGCAGCGGCAGGCAGGCAGCAGCAGCAGCAGCAGCAGCAGCAAACGGCTCTCTTTCTTCCCTGAACAATGGTGGTCTCCTTCCTCCTGCAGGCACTGGGTCTATAGTAGTACTATAGTATTAAATCTCTATTCTAATAACTTTGTTGTTGAATTCAGTGTCATATTTTCTAATTTTACAAATTACATATGAATGCTTATTTCTTCATGCTAAGTAGTATCTTTCTTTTAATGTTTGCAAAAAGAATCTAATCAGACAGTGAAAAAATCTGTCAGTCAGGAAACAAATTCTTCATCCTGCCAATTTATTCATTGTTGTCATACCTTATTATTATATGTTTGGAGGGGGTGCAATAGATTATTTGTTGCTATCTTAGGAGCCCAGTGAAAGAGCAACGAATTAATTAGTGCTCCCATTGTGCCATTTGTAATTTGTGTGAACTGATGAATCATATCCTCAGATGGTTTATTGCTTTTAAAACACTGCTTTCATCTCAGTCACCAAATGGTGACCACCTGTTGTCTGTTACAAATATTCTGTATGAACAGATTGTCAAAAAACAACCTCATTCCCAGCATCTGGGCTAGTAAAATGACTGACAGACTGGTCCTAAAAAGGTAAATTGTGTGAACACAATGAGTGAGCATAGCAAACAAGAAAACAAGTAGGTATTTAATATGGTTCAAATGTCTCCAAAAATGCATTGATCACAATTTAGCACACAGTATTCTTCAAGGGTGTACTTTAGCCCATGGAACTCTGTAGGGTGAATTGCACCAAATTCTGTATTGGACTTTTAGTATGTATACTGCTGAGAGAAGAAATTGTATATGTTGTTGGAATTTGTGCTTTGTAATCTTCCATTATTTGTGTGTGTGTAAATATCCAGCTTACATTCAGCTCTTCAGCTGCTTTCAGTTCATCAAGCCTCAATATAAGTTTTTATTTTCCAGACTCATGGGGCACAGTTCAATATATGTAGAACCTAATTCACAATATTCAATTCACCGTGTTTTATAAGGACAGGATGGGGGGGAATAGCTGTCTTCCCTTCACATAGATTTTTTTTTAAAAAAAAAACTTTAAAATGCCGAAAACAGTGAAAAAATATTATGTTGAATCAGTTGTCAACTTAAAACATGGGAGAAATTTAAGAACTGAGTTTTTGTTTTCTAGTAAAACTAACCAGTTATGAAAATGTCAATCATAATGACTAGAGCTTTTCAGCTGTTTGCTTTGTATATGCAGAAGAAAGGATGTCTTGTATGATTTCATCAGTTATTAGTTATTTGCTGTTCTGTTCTCTAGGCAAGTCAAACGAAGAGCAGCATGATAGTATTCATAGACTGCATCTCATTGGTGGGATGTAATCCATCTTCTTTAAGTTCAGTAAAAGTGATAGATGGCATTTGGCAATGTAATGATGTGATCACTGTACCATTGGCTCTGTAAATCATAAGCTGTTGCTTTTTGTTGTGTAGACAGTTAATCAGTTATATAGCATATTACTGATTTAATTCAGATTGTCAGTAGCAGATGAATAATGTGAGTATTTGTATATTAATATCATATTGTATTAGTGTTCACTTCATTTGAAACTCATAAACTGTTGCTTTGTGAATAGGATAAAATAAATACGATTGGTGCCCTGTGCTAAGAAACCAAAGTGCTTGTAGGGATCTCAATTCTCCAGTGACTTTTGAAAAATGAAATGGACTGCCTTCAAGTCAATTCTGACTTATGGCGACCCTATGAATAGGGTTTTGCATGGTAAGCAGTATTCAGAGGGGGTTTACCATTGCCTCCCTCTGAGGCTGAGAGGCAATGACTGGCCCAAGGTCACCCAGTGCGCTTCATGGCTGTGTGGGGATTCGAACCCTGGTCTCCCAGGTCGTAGTCCAACACCTTAACCACTGAAGGGTCATATTATTTCATTTCTTTCCCAGATAGCTCTGCGGACCCCCTAAAAGACCTCCCCTACTTCTAATTGCTAGGCACGTTAGCAGCTTTTGCTCCAGCTGCCATGTTAAGTATGTTGGGAACATTTGCTCCAGCGGAGCGCTTCAGGAAGCATTCAGATGGAAGTTCTGCAGTATCCAAAAGCACTAAGTCATACTCAGAGTAAACCCACTGAAATCAAGTCCAGTGGATTTCAGTGGGTCTGCTTGGATGATGACTAATATTGGATATCACCCTTTATTCTTGATTCAAGAGAGCTTCTTCCCCTACTTATTACTTTGCATAAGGCTAGTATCCTTCTCAGCAAGAGGGAGCAACCACAAAAGTGGGAGTCCACAAGTCCTAGATAGGAAAATGGTCCACCAGGAGCATTTATTTCTCAAGGGCTGTAAATCTCTTTCCTACCTGTCTCTTGTACTAATAAGTGAAAAATAGAAATTTAGAGAGCTAAATCTATAATATAACATTCGTGTTGTTTCTTTATACAGGAATACTATAGCTGAGTATTTTAAGACATAATGCGTGTTCAATGAAAGTCCAATAAAAATAATGTCATCAGAAAGATGCTGCCGTCTAACAACATTAAAATAGAGAAATTTGAATCAAACTGAATTTTACATTCCAATTGTAGTATTAATCCACTTTTGTTAATTAAAACTATTATTGAACAATCTTATTAAATCATTATTTCCCTAAATAGTAATTAAAATATTCACAAGTCTGTTTGCATTACCCAAGTAGCTTATTTTTGTGTGATAATTATATTTTTTTTACTGGTGTGACCATTTCAATTTTACACAATTCTATTTTGGAAAGGATCCATTTGTTTTCATAATTAAAAATGCATTATGTTTCAGATGTTGGTTCCGTAGAGGGCCTTGCATATCATAGAGCATGGGATACTTTGTACTGGACCAGCTCTACTACATCTTCTATTACAAGGCACACAGTTGATCAGAAACGAAGAGGTGCTTTCAACAGAGAAGCAGTAATAACAATGTCTGAAGATGATCATCCACATGTATTAGCCCTTGATGAATGCCAAAAGTAAGTGCCACATCCATATTAATTACTGGGTGATTAACCATAAATTTTCAAATTATTTCACTTCATGCTGGCAGAAATGTGTTGGATTCATTATAAAACAAATGGTGGTGTGTCAGTATATTTGTGTTTTTAATCTGGGGTAATCCCAGTGAAGTCTGGGGGATTACTTGAAAGTAACTGCACTTTAATGCTTTTATGGATTGTACTCAAAATGTCTTGATTTCTACAAGAATTGTTGTAAAAATATTCAAGTAAGCTGGACATGTATCATCCATCTGTCTGCACATGTTGCTTATACAAGATCAGAGTTGATTTTTATTTCCTGTACCAATCTGAGAAGCTTGGAAATTGAATACTCCCCTTCTTGACAGACCCCAAATCATCCTCCCCACCAATCCCTTTACTCACCTGTAACAGTACAGTGGCGGTAGCAGCTATGGGCAGTAGGAAGCATTCCCCACCTTATTTCCCCTGTATCCTGACAAACTGTAGAGTGCATCAAACTGGCATAACAGTTACATCTAGTACTTGGAATCTCCACATAGGCATTGCAGTAGGTAGCTTGTACGAAGTCTCAAGAGCCACCCAGCTGTCTTATGTGCTAGGGCTTGAATTAAATGCTAAGAAGCACGTCAAGACAAAGGAGTAGAAGGAAGGTAAAATCTGTCTTCCCCACTGCTGCTACTGCCACCATCCTATTTGCAGGGAAATAAAAGAAGGGTGCTTGGGGGGCTGGTGAGTCTGGGGGAAAGAGAAGCCAGGGTCCCTTCTACTGCCTTGCTCTTGGTCCAACTTGGAGATGGGAGGGCTCCCAAGAGTCTTAACATACTTGCTTTGAAGAGCTCCAGAAATTTATTTCTAAGCCAAGCTTGGACGAATAACCATGGCATCCCTACCCTAAGGTTAAATTATTAGAATCCCTTATTTTATTTAAATATTTATTTATTTATTCGATTTGTTAGTCACTCATGTGGCTGGTTACCCAGCCACTATGAGCGACGTACAAAGCAAAAACATATAAAACATCAGGGACATCAAAAAATTAAGCAAAAGAGCTAAACAATAACATAGAGACTAACTTAGTTACAATAAGGCTTCTCGTCTGTATAGTCCAAAAAGTGCTTCTTTAGATGGAAACTCCTGGTGTGAGTCTTCCCACCCTAGCCCAAAGACCGGTGTGGGTGATAGTCCATTTGTAAGAGCAAAGAATGACAGCCCTGTGTAGGGCTGAACAGAAATGGCCCTCCCTATTTCAGCACCCTGTTGGTAGGTGGAAATCATCTTTTAGCTATGGGTGGGGAAAAGAATTAGCTGAAATATTTGCGGGAGTCACTTACCTTGATGGATGTTTTCAAAGATAGCCCAAGAGTTAAAAAGCATTTTCTCTGTCTCTCCCTGCCAGCTGCTGTCCAACATTTTTCCCCGCAGGACTTGTCAGTAGCAGCACTTACATCTTGACATAGTGTTGTTGCTATCACATCTCCTTCTCAAGAAAAGAAATGTTGGACAGCAACCAGCAGTGTCTTCTATCTCAGACATAAAAAGAATATGTGTGTGAAACAGCTTTTAACACCTGGACTACTTTATATATAAAGGAATGCACCCTCTCCCAAAACATCTAAACTGTTTACCCCTACTCCTGAAACCTTCCATCGTATTTCAGTAGCTGTTTCAGAAGTCCCTTAATCTAAAATAGTAGCTGTAGATTTCTATATTAAGGTAATCACAGTGATCTCATGGGGTAGAAGAGGAAGTGTGTGTGTGTGTGTGTGTGTGTGTGTGTGTGTACCACATTTTCATAGAAAATATAACAAGGTGATGTACAAGATAAAAACACTACACTGCAGTAACCGGAGTAAAAACCTCAGTAACATATCAATAAAAACTGGTTGGTTAAAAAAATGTTCAAAAGGACTGTCTGAACAATAATTTTAAAATGATATCTGAAAGAAAACAGAGATTCTCTTGTTGAACTTCTGTTGGCAATGAGTTCCACAGGGCAGGGACTGTCACACAAAAGGCTCATTCCCTCATAACGGCCAAGTAAACCTCAGGGACAGAGCCAGTGCCAGGCATGTCGGGGCCCTGGGGCACCAGCCTGCTCCAAGCCCTGGCACATGCACACACGCATGCCCCACCTACCTATCTTTCCCTTGGTGAATGCTGGTTGTGCTGTGGGCGCAAGCCTGCCATCAACCAATATGGCAGCTGAGGTTTCCCTAAGGGGTTGATGCTTCTGCCGCCATCTTGGTTGATGGCAGGCTTGTGCCTGCAAGGCAACCAGAATTTGTATCAAGGGAGAGGTATGTGGGGGAGGCAGGCAGGCATCATGGGCCTGCACAGCAGTAGGGGGGTGCCTGGGAGCTCCCTCTCATGATCCACGGCAGGGTTGGGAGCCGATGCTACCATTGATTGTGGAAGTGAGTGCTACCCACCCTCCCCAAGGCGGGGCCTCTGGTGCTGGCCCTGCTCAGGGGTGAGGGGACCAACCAAACTCCCCCATCAGAAGTTCACAGTGATCACGGGGGAGCATAAGGAATCAGGCTTAAGGTACTTTAGGCCCAAGTTGTTTAGGGCTTTGAATTCACACAAGATGGCTCATGGGGTGTAGAAGTAAATTGACTTTTCCCACTGAACAACTATCTTGCACTGACTCTTCTCATGACAGGCTATTTTGCACTTGGTTCTCATTGATGGACCTCAGGGATCACAGTAAAAAAAGTAGATCCCACCAGCCAGAAGCCTATTTATTTTAAATAATCACATCAGGTTTAAAAACAGAACCATTGCTGCATTATATGCCCTTTTATGTGACTCAAATGTCCATATTAAAATGATAGAATTGTGTTTGTCTTTTAACTTTTTAATACAGTTTAATGTTTTGGACTAATTGGAATGAGCAGCATCCAAGCATCATGAGAGCTACACTGTATGGCAAAAATGCGCAAGTTGTTATCAGCACTGATATCCTGACACCTAATGGGCTTGCTATTGATCACAGTGCAGAGAAATTATACTTTTCAGATGGCAGTTTGGGAAAAATAGAAAGATGTGAATATGATGGATCACATAGAAATGTGAGTAAGATCATATTACCGATTTTGAGAAATATACTGATATTTTATATATAAATTAAAGAAAAATTAGCTTATAATGATCTTGTCTTTATCATTCAATACCTTTTTGTCCATACTGAGAACAAGGAATGAATGAGCAATCATAAGTAATTCTAGGGCTGTTCAGAATATCTTTCTGTGTAGATCCAACGCAAGGGTCACCAACATGATGCATGCACAGGCAAAATAAAGACAAAACAGGTGCTGTGTGTGGGGAAATTGACTGAACTGGATAGAGTTGGTGCAGCTTGAGGACGTTGACAAGGTGCTTGGACAGGTTCGTGCAACCACTTCTGTGCTGGATCCTTGCCCTTCTTGGCTAATAAAAGCTAACAGGGATGGAACAGCTGGCTGTGCCAGGGAGGTGATTAATGCCTCTCTGCGAGAGGGGGTGGTCCCTGGCTGCCTGAAAGAGGCGGTAGTGAGACCACTCCTGAAGAGGCCCTCCCTGGACCCAGAAAATCTTAATAACTAATGGCCAAATGTTCCATTCCTGGGCAAGGTCCTGGAACGAGTGGTTGCGGGCCAGCTCCAGTCACTCTTGGAGGAGACCGATTATCTGGATCCATTTCAGTTGGGTTTCAGGCCTGGTTTTGGCACGGAAACAG
The DNA here is from genome assembly GCF_030035675.1 of Rhineura floridana. Classification (NCBI taxonomy): domain Eukaryota; kingdom Metazoa; phylum Chordata; class Lepidosauria; order Squamata; family Rhineuridae; genus Rhineura; species Rhineura floridana. The sequence continues at coordinate 68,210,531 of NC_084481.1, forward strand.
CCTTGGTCGCCCTGTATGATGACCTTTGTCGCAAGAGAGACAGGGGGAGCGTGACTCTGTTGATTCTCCTTGATCTCTTAGCGGCTTTCAATACCATCAACCATGGTATCATTCTGGGAAGACTGGCTGAGTTGGGAGTGGGAGGGACTGCATGGCGGTGGTTCCGCTCCTACTTGGTAGGTCACCTCCAAAAGGTGGTGCTTGGGGAGCATTGCTCGGCACCCTGGACTCTCCAGTATGGGGTTCCACAGGGGTCAGTTCTGTCCCCCATGCTGTTCAACATCTACATGAAACCATTGGGTGCAGTCATCCGGAGCTTTGGAGTGTGTTGCCATCAGTATGCTGATGACACGCAGCTCTATTTCTCCTTTTCATCTTCTTCAGGCTGTCAATGTGCTGAACCTGGTGCCTGGCTGTGACAATGGACTGGATGAGGGCTAATAAACTGAGGCTCAATCCAGACAAGACTGAGATGCTGCTAGTGGGTGGTTCTTCTGACCAGATGGTGGATGTCCAACCTGTCCTGGATGGGGTTGCACTCCCCCTGAAGGAGCAGGTTCGTAGCTTGGGGGTTCTTCTAGAGCCATCTCTGTCACTTGAGGCTCAGGTAGCCTCAGTGGCATGGAGTTCCTTCTACCAACTTCAGTTGGTGGCCCAACTACGTCCCTGTCTGGACAGGGATAACCTGGCTTCAGTTGTCCATGCTCTGGTAACCTCTAGATTACTGCAATGCACTCTACATGGGGCTGCCTCTGAAGACAGTTCGAAAACTGCAGCTTGTGCAAAATGTAGCGGCCAGATTGGTAACAGGGACCAGACGGTCCGAACATATAAACCGATTCTGGCCCACTTGCACTGGCTGCCTTTATGTTTCTGAGCTCAATTCAAGGTGCTGGTTTTGACCTATAAAGCCTTACACGGCTTGGGACCACAATACCTGATGGAACGCCTCTCCCGATATGAACCCACCCATACACTACGTTTAAGATCAAAGGCCCTCCTCCATGTGCCTACTCCAAGGGAAGCTCAGAGAATGGCAACAAGGGAGAGGGCCTTCTCAGTGGTGGCCCCCGAATTATGGAATGATCCTGCTGACAAGGTGCACCTGGCACCAACACTTTCCTCTTCTCACAGGCATTTTAGCATGTGTTTTATATTGTTTTAAATTTTTAAATTGTGTTTTAAATTGTTTTTTTAAAAGATGTATTTTAAATTGTATTTGTTTTTAATTACTGTAAACCACCCAGAAAGCTTCGGCTATGGGGCAGTATACAAGTATAATAAATAAATAAATAAATAGAGGGGTGTGACTATAGTGGATGGGGCTGCTCCCACTAAAGGACCACATTCATAACTTGGGGATTCTCCTGGACTTCGTAATCTTTTACCAGCTTCGGCTCATTTGTTACTGTTATGTGCCTTCAAGTCGATTACGACTTATGGCAACCCTATGAATCAGCAACTTTCACTAGCATCTGTTATAAACCACCTGTTCAGATCTTGTAAGGTCAGTTCTGTGGCTTCCTTCATGGAATCAATCCATCTCTTGTTTGGTGTTCCTCTTTTTCTACTCTTCTGTTTCTCCCAGCATTATTGTCTTTTCTAGTGAATCATGTCTTCTCATTAGGTGTCCAAAGTATGATAGCCTCAGTTTCATCATTTTAGCTTCTAGTGATAGTTCTGGTTTAATTTGTTCTAACACCCAATTATTTGTCATTTTTGCAGCCCGTGGTATGTGCAAAGCTCTCCTCCAACACCATATTTCAAATGAGTTGATTTTTCTCTTATTCACTTTTTTCGCTATCCAAGTTTCACATCCATACATAGAGATCTAGAATACCATGGTCTGAATGATCCTTAGTGTTCAGTGATATATCTTTGCATTTGAGGACATTTTCTAGTTCTCTCGTAGCTGCCCTCCCCAGTCCTAGGCTTTTTCTGATTTCTTGACTATTGTCTCCATTTTGGTTAATGACTGTGCCAAGGTATTGATAATCCTTGAAAATTTCAATGTCCTTATTGTCAACTTTAAAGTTACATAAATCTTCTGTTGTCATTATTTTAGTCTTCTTGATGTTCAGCTGTACTCCAGCTTTTGTTCTTTCCTCTTTAACTTTCCAGCATTTGTTTCAAATCATTACTGGTTTCTGCCAGTAGTATGGTATCGTCTGCATATCTTGAGTTATTGATATCTCTTCCTCCAGTTTCCACACCTTCTTCATCTTGGTCCAGTCCTGCTTTCTGTATGATGTGTTCTCCATATAGATTAAACAAATAGGGTGATAAAATAACCCGTCTCACACCCTTTCTGGTTGGGAACCAATTGGTTTCTCCATATTCTGCCCTTACAGTAGCCTCTTGTCCAGAATATACGTTGTGCATCAGGACAATCAAATGATGTGGCACCCCCATTTCTTTTAAAGTATTCCATATTTTTCATGAACTACACAGTCAAAGGCTTTGCTGTAATCTATAAAGCACATGGTGATTTCCTTCTGAAATTCCTTTGTCTGTTCTATAATCCAGTGTATGTTTGCAATATGATCTCTGGTACCTTGTCTCTTTCTAAATCCAGCTTGGACATCTGGCACTTCTCACTCCATATATGGTAAGAGCCTTTGTTGTAGAATCTTGAGCATTACTTTACTTGCATGGGATATTACTGCATTCCCTGGGATCCCCTTTCTTTGGAATTGGGATGTATATTGAATGCTTCCAGTGTTTGGGCCATTGTTTTCTTTTCCATATTTGTTGACAATTTTTGTGAAAATTTGTATAGATTCAGTCTCAGTAGCTTGTAGCAACTCTATTGGTATGCCATCTGTCCCTGGTGATTTGCTTCTTCCAAGTATTTTAAGAGCAGCGTTCACCTCACATTCCAAACTTTCAGGTTCTTCATCATATGGTTCCTCCATGAATGAATCTGTCATCCTTGCATTTCTTGTATAGAGTATTTCAGTGCATTGCTTCCATCTTCCTTTTATCTCAGTCAGTCAATGTGCTCCCCTGTTGATTCAACTTCCCTACTTCTGGTTTAAATTTCCTTTTCATTTCTCTAATTTGGAATAGGGCTCTTGTTCTACCTTTTTTGTTGACCTTTTCTATTTCTATACAATAACTATTGTAATAGTTCTCTTTGTCCCTATGTACTAGTTGTTGTATAGTTGCATTTAGGGTTCTGACAGTGTTTCTATCTCCTTTTGCTTTTGTTTTCCTTCTCTGTTTAACCATTTTAAGAGTTTCTTCAGTCGTCCATTGAGGTCTTTCTCTCTTTTTAACTAGAGGTATTGTCTTTCTGACTTCACTCCATAGTTCTAGTTCTCTCTCAACTAAGCTTAAAGCCTCAAATTTGTTCCTTATTTGATCTTTATATTCTTCTGGAATGTTATTTAAATTGTATTCTGGCATTATGATTGCTTTGTTCTTCTTTAACTTTACTCTGATTTTCGATATGACCAGTTCATGATTTGTACTGCAGTCTGCTCCTGTCTTGTTTTTGCAGAAAGTATGGAACTTCTCCATCTTCTGCTACCAATTATTTAATCAATTTGATTCCTATATTGACCATTTGGTGATGTCCATGTGTACAGTCGTATTTTCGGTTGTTCAAAAATGTGTTTGCAAGAAACAAATTATTGGATTCACGGAATTCAAAAAGTGTTTCTCCTGCTTCATTTCTGTCTCCTAGGCCCCATTTCCCCACAGTTCCTAATTGTTCTGTGTTCCCTACTTTTACATTCCAATCCCCCATGATTATCAGCACATCTTGTTTTGGTGTGTGATCAATTTCTTCCTGTACTTCTGCATAAAATCTCTCCAATTCCTCTTCTTCTGCGTTTGCCGTCGGAGCATAGATTTGGATGATGGTTATGTTGATAGGTTTCCCGTTTAGTCTCATTGATATCACTTGCTCAGACCTTGCATTGTAGCTCCTAATTGCTCTTGCTACCTCACTTCTCCCTATTAAAGCAACCCCATTTCTTCTTAATTTCTCATTTCCTGCATAAAATATTTTGTGGTTGCCTGATTGGAAATCTCCCATTCCTGTCCATTTTAGTTCGCTCACACTAAGTATTGTAATTTTGATACGTTCCATTTCTTTCTTGATAATTTCAAACTTTCCCTGGTTCATGCTTCTCACATTCCATGTTCCTATTGTCTGCGTCGTACAACTCCGGACTCTCCTTTCACATCTGTGCACATCAGCCTCTGGGCTTCCTTTCGGCTTTGATCCAGCTGCATCATTAGTCACAGCGCTACTCGTACTTGTCCTTTGTTCTTCCCCAGTAGCTCAGTGAGTGCCTTCTGACCTGGGGGTCTCATCTTCCAGCACTATCTCATGTTGCATTTTGGATACTCTGTTCATAGGGTTTTCATGGTAAGATATATTCACAGGTGGTTTACCATTGCCTTCCTCTGAGTTTGGATGCATCTTAGTGTGGTGTCTCAGCTTTGACTATTCCACCTTGGCTTTCCCTGCTAGGAGTCTGGCCCCTTGGTCTGACGGCATTGCTCTGAGCTTCTTCTACACTCTCAACCCCCCTCATAACATTAGGTGTGCATCACATACATGAAATAAATTCAAATTTAATACAGATACAGATAACAACTGGGAAAAACATCTACATTTAGAAGACTTGTTGAAATATTTACAATAGTTGTGCTTCGCTGTTTTACAACTATGTTGGGCCAACACTATCAATCCATGTGCTGCCCATCATCGAAGGACTCAGTCACAGATGTGTCTGTGGTTTTTTCTCTTTTTATTAAAGTTAAAGATACATCAAAAGCTTTGCTGCCCTTTAACCTCTTTATGCTTTCAAGTAACTTTTGCCCTGAACTAACACTGACTGAGATTGACTTCTCAGCTGTCTGACTGACTTAGCAACTAGCCCTTCCCCTAAGACAACTTAAGTAGGCTTGACTTTCGCATGTAAATGAAGGCTCCTCTTCAACTCTGTCCATAGAACTTCCCATCTTTGAAGACTCCAAATGCAGGGTGATGTGGGATGGATCTCAGCTTCCCCCTCCGACTGGTGGGGGCTATCTGTCTGCTCGAGCATTGGAAGTTGTGGGGCGTTTAGGTGGGAATGTCAGATTGACAAGGCAGCACCTCTGGCACAGGCGAGGGGGCATGTCTAATGGACCAGTCTTTAAAAAGGCAGTCTCTGATAGTACGTGTTGCACTTCAGCAGGGGGGGCAAGATCAGGGCGAGTTGAACTGACAGTGTCAGGGGTCTGGGCATGCTGTGAGCTCTCCTTGCTGCTAATCCCATTCCCCAACTCATCACCCCAGTTCTCAAAGTCGGTGTTGCCCTCATCGCTGTCTGCTGTCCCAGCCTGGGTCACAATTCCTCCCATTCCCTCTGCCCATTCTTGCATTGGCCAAAAGCTTGCATTAGGTTAAGCTAGCCCAACATTGTAGTATGCTGATGTAACTTCATGTCAGCTTGTCAATGTGTTCTTCTGAGTTTATGTGGAACTGGTTGCAACTCTATCCCCAGCCAGCCAACATAACCCAGAGATAGACAGAATTATACAATAAGAGATCTAGAACACTTCAGTGGTATGTAGAACCCTGTTATTGAATATAGGCACACAGTATCAGGCCTTTACACTGAACAGCTTGTCCCACCATGCAAGCATATATTTCCTCTGTTGAGTATGCATGTACAATCTCATATTTCATTTGAAACATTGGCTTATTTTTCCCCTTAATTTTATTATTGCATACATCTTTACCCTGTAAGAAATGACTAAACTATTCTCTGATGAATATGAGAGCTGTGACTTAGATCTGGTCAATGTTGTGAAAGTCAATTGCATTTTGAATTACCCAGTCTTCCCCAGAGCCTAATTAGAGATGGAGAACTTGTGGCCCTCCAGATGTTGCTGGACTGCAGCTCCCAATGTACCTGACCATTAGCCATGCTGGCTGGGGCTGAAAGGAGCTGGGGTACAACAAGATATGGGGGGATGGCATAGGTTCCCCACCTCTGGCCTAAACACATGGGGCATATGAGCCATGAGGCTTTTAAGACTTGTCTCTGTAGAACCCATTTTGGTGGTTGTTCCAGTCTATGAATCAACCATATTATGGTTAAAACAAACTAATTTAGGACTATCAAGCTCTGATCGAATTAGTATCTACTTTTATGTAGCTTCATTATTGGGTACCTTTCTGCGCTTACCTTTTATATTTGTATACTTGCTGTTTTATTTGATTTATTTTTTTAACAAATTTGGAGTTTACCTTCTATCCTTTTTTTGCATATTGAGAATTCTAACTCACAGCTGTCAGTCAAAGCCTTAAACTAACTTTCAGTGACCAGACAGAAAGTATCCCATTACAGTACAAATGTCAGAACGTGTGTCTCTATTATCACTTAATTCAAATAAACAGGATTCTTTACAGGACATGAGTGGGTTTATGTCACAATAACTGTACATTCCTATCCATACCCATTCAAAAGTAACCCCCACTGAATTCCATAGAGTTTACTTCCTGAATCCACTGTTGCACTCTTTTTCATTGGTAAACAAAAAGGATAAAGCTGTTCAAAGCGTCAGTCACTCCCTGCTTCCTCTCTGGTTACCAGAACATGCCAAGAACCATGAAGAGATGTGACCTTCAATGAAACAGCTCTGGGAATGCTCAGAACACATATCTACCAGGCTACTAGGTCAACCCTCAGGCAGACCTACTAATGTTGCACTATGGCTATTTGCTAATTCCTGTGTCCTGATTTGCTGAATTGTCCTCATGACAACAGGAAAGGAAAGGAACCTGTGAAACTGTGAGGGTTCACTAATAAAATGCTGTTTTCAGGTGGTTCTACTGCTTGGATATATATCCATATATCATGGCCATAGCAATAGTTTTGGATTAGAATTGACTGACCAGTGCAGAGAGCTGTTTGGCCAGAGAACAGGAGATTGGATGAAATGTCTCAAGCAGTGTCTTTATGTTGAAATGGAAGGATATGATTCTGTGTGAACAGAAAAAGTGATTTTGAGATGTTGGGGAAAACTTTTTTAAAAAATTACTTTTACATTTTTACTGGGGCACAAGCCTCCATTGATTGTGAAATTCACAAGTAAGGAATACATGAACCATTAACATCTCAGAATTACAGCCCTCTGTCTCTTTCTTTTAGTAAGTATATGCAGTAGCAGCTGATGTGGAAGGATGGAGCCATCCTCCTGATACCAACATTGCTACAGCTTATCTAGGCGGTACGGGGGAAGGGCAGCAGTGAAGTTGGGGCTGTGCAGGTGTGCCGGCAGGACCACCTGACTGACTCCACCAGAGCATCTGCGCAACCTGACCTCCCCATGATCCCTGTAGGTTAGGTGTAATGTCACTGGTGTTGGGTGACTCCCCAGCTGTGCCCCACCGTACTAACTGCTGTAGACTATATGTATCTTGGTGCTTTGAGTGTTACAGGATAAACCTTTGAAATACTTGTTCTGTGAGAAGAGTGCTATGTTCAAATTACCAGTGTTTAGATTGCCGGTCACTTTTCTGTTATATTTCTTGTGGGAGTTGCATATGTTGAGAGTTGCTTGATTTGAATGAATGAAAAATTGCCATAGATTTGATTGGGCCTGGCTTTCTGTGCTCTTAGATCAATAAGTGTTAAGCTAATGGAAGTTAGACTATAAGAGAATGGAGTTGATAGAAGTGCACTTTCTGTAATAGAACTTTGCCTCTTTAAAATACATAACTTACAATTGCACTTGCAGCCTCTATGGTTTCCTTAATTTGATTGGGAGAACACAAACCATTTCCAGTGGAGGATGCTACTCTTAAGAGCAGGGACCTTGCTCTCTCCTTCTTTGTCATTCTTGCAGTGTAATAGGTTGTTGCATGGGTATCCTCCACTCAGCTTTCCACAGCTGAAAGAAATGTCCAGTGCTGATGTAACATGACAGTTGGCTTTAGCTTCATTCACTCAGGTATTAGCCTTCCTGAAGTAACTTCTTGTTAATTGAGACTACTGCTTTATTACTCTGCTTTAGTACTCAGTTGATGTCTATTTTCTTTTTTAATCAGGTGATTGTCAAATCTGGACCTGGCACTTTTCTCAGTCTTGCTGTTTATGATGACTGGATCTTCTGGACCGACTGGGTGAGAAGAGCTATTCTGCGATCCAATAAATATACAGGTGGAGATACAAAAATTCTTAGATCTGACATACCACATCAACCAATGGGCATCATAGCTGTTTCTAATGACACTAACAGCTGTAAGTTACCAAACACACCATTATATAATATATATTTACTGGTAGATTTTTTCTAAGTATTTCAGTAAAAGGGTTTTTTTTGTAGTTCATCATACTGTAATTACTTATTTAGTTATATCATAACTTTTTATATGATAGGGAATTCACATAACAAAGAGGGCTGCAAACGTTGAGTACTTGTTGGCAAGTGCTAATCTTCACAAAATGATGGGTTTGCAGTGTTCTTTTGGGTGTTCTCTTTGCAGTCTGCTGCAAAAATCTCAGCAGTTATATCCATATTCAAACTTGCCCAGCATGGTTAACCTCACAGACAACAGAACAATTCATCTCAATAGGGCTTGGGGTTTGCAGGAAGCTCTTTGGAACCTACTGTCTGATAGAGCTCTGCTCTAATCTTCTGTTGGATGAAAGTCCTGTAGCCTAGATCTCTACCAAAGGTAGTGTGGTAGCAGACATTTATTGCATCATATTCTAGGAAATGGGGGGAAATTCAATTCATTTCATATTTATAGGTGAACCTACCAAATTTGCACATGTGAACTGAAACATCGCCATCCTTCAAAATTTGCACTTTTCCGAATTTTGTAGTGCCAAGTAATGTGTGCAAAAATGCTTATACTACATGTGAATAAAAATGTTTATATTAATGAAAATAGCATACAAAAATTCATTACTGTAAGGAAAATTACTTTGCAAAAATGTGTATATTAGGGGAAATTGCATACTAAGATGTGTATATTAGGAAAAATTCACACTAAAATGAGGCTAAATTTTAATGAGGACTTTTTTAGAAGAAATGTTTGAACTGATTTGGAAATGTAGAGAACTGGATTTTTAAGAGTGGAAAACAGAGAAATTGAGAGAAATTGAAATGGACAGATTTTCCCATCCCTATCATGCACTCACCAAGTTATTGTGCCATAATAATGAGGTTAGATGTATTTTTCATGTAGGTATAATTCAATCTACCTGATTCTTCTGATACTGTTACAAGTGACAGCTGCCTATTCACACTGTAGTAGCTGTACATGTGGAGCTGCCCTCCATAGATACCTAGGTAGGGCAGTGGCAAAATCAGGGCTACACCTTTGCACTGGCACTCCTGCTCTATTGGCAGTGGTACCAGTGCAGCCACATGGCACCAACCTCACCACTGCCTAGGTATGGAGGAGAAATTCTGTTAGGTTTGCATTAAAATGAAAGCAAATCTAATCTTCACTTCCTGCAACAATATATAATCCAAAACAAAGCTTTTTCTCTTTTTTTGCAATTGGCACTTTTTCAATTTTGTAATATAGTTCAACAACAACAACAAAAAAAAGTAAGATGTGTCTATTAGGGAAAGTATGCTTAGAAATGTGTACATTAGTGAAAACAGCATACATAAATACATTAATTGCAGAAATGTGCATATTATATCATAAATCACTTTGGGTTGTCTCATGGGAAGCCATTTATAAATAAAATAAATAAATAGGCATAATCACATACAAAAATGTGCATGTAAGGGGAAGTGTGTATTAAAATATTGACTTTTTTGTGGAGTGTTTTTTAAAAGAAGCCACATACTGATGTGAACTTAATATTGACAAAAATGAGAAACTGAAACTGAGATATTTGTCCACCCCTGCTGCTGCTCCATCTCAGACAAGCAGCAGTGACTCCAGTGTTACGAGGGCAGCTCTGGGACTCCGCTCCACACACACACATCTTCTGAATCTCCCACATTTCACAGTTATCTTTATCCTCCATGAGACAATTATTTGATTTGTCACCCAGGCATGCACTTGATAACAACGGCTGCTCTGAGTTAATCAGTTATTGTGTTTAATTGACTGAAGCTTCAGTCACAGATTAAAATTGTTTCCCCAACCACAACTAACAAAAACTCTGCAATACGAAGGGCCTGCCACCAAGCAGTCCGTATACAGCAGATGCACCTGTTCTTATCATCCTTGTGCCAAATTTGAAACTTTAAAAAGCCTTTATTATTGTTGTTGTTGTTGTTGTTGTTGTTGTTGTTGTCTTTATTGTCTTTATTTATAACCCGCCATCCTTCCAAAACTGGAACTCGCGGCAGCTTCCAGATTAAAAACACACATATAATTAAAACATACAGAGTCTAGATTAAAATGAAATTAAACTAATTCCAATATGAAAACCATTCATACTTATAGCTAAAAGAGAATCAAAAAAACAGTTTAAAAATGGAGGAATTAGGCATTAGCAATGCAGTTCCCGTCAAGCCCTATCTTTAGCAGCCGTCAATACCAAAGGCTTGTTGGAATAGAAAGGTCTTTGCTTGACGCTGGAAGGACTGCAAGGAGGGGGTCATTCTTACATCCCTAGGAAGGGAATTCCAAAGCCTAGGGGCAGCCACCGAGAAGGCCCTCTTACGCGTCCCCACCAGTCGTACTTGAGAGGGCGTGGATATTGAGAGAAGGGCCTCTCTTGAAGATCTCAGGGCCTGGGCAGGTTCATACAGGGAGATACGGTCTGATAGATAGCCTGGACCTAAGCCGTATAGGGCTTTATAGGTCATCACCAGCACTCTGAATTGTGTCCGGAAACAGACTGGCAACCAGTGGAGCTTTTTTAACAGGGGGGTAGTATGGTCCCTGTAACCTGTCCCAGTTAACATTCTGGCTGCAGCACGTTGAACCAACTGAAGTTTCCGAACAGTCTTCAGAGGCAGCCCCACGTAGAGCGCGTTACAGTAATCTAACCGGGATGTAACTAAGGCATGTGTCACCGTGGCCAAATCAGATGGCTCAAGGAATGGGTGCAGTTGGCGCACTAATCTTAACTGTGCAAAAGCACTCTTAGCCACTGCCGAAACCTGGGATTCCAGGTTTAAAGCTAAGTCCAGGAGCACACCCAAACTGCGAACCTGTGTCTTCAGGGGGAGTGTAACCCCATCCAGCACCAGCTCTATCCCTATTCCCTGATTCGCCCTACGACTGACCAGGAGCACCTCTGTCTTGTCTGGATTAAGCTTCAATTTGTTCGCCCTTATCCAGTCCACCACTGACACCAGGCACTGGTTTAAAACCGAGACAGCTTCCTTGGAATTAGGTGGAAAGGAGAAATAGAGTTGGGTGTCATCAGCATATTGATGGCACCAAACCCCAAACCCCTGGACAACCTCTCCCAGCGGTTTCATGTAGTTGTTAAATAACATAGGGGACAGAACTGAACCCTGAGGGACCCCACAGGCCAACGGCCAAGGGGTCCAACAGGAATCCCCCAGCACCACCTTCTGGGTTCGTCCCTCCAGGAAGGAACGGAGCCACTGCAAGACAGTGCCCCCAAGTCCCATCCCCGCAAGGCAACACAGAAGAATACCATGGTCGATGGTATCGAAAGACACTGAGAGGTCCAGCAGAACCAACAGGGACACACTCTCCCTGTCCAGTTCTCTGCATAGGTCATCCACCAAGGCGACCAAAGCCGTCTCCGTCCCATAACCAGGCCAGAAACCAGACAGAAATGGATCTAGATACTCTGTTTCTTCCAAGAATCCCTGGAGCTGGGAGGCTCTTTTATCTGCTTAAAGAGCGTTTGATGTTGCCAATTATGTTGCGTTGCTTTCCAGAAGGTAGCTTCATTCAGATTTTGCAATAAATTGACTTATTTCACATTATACTTTAATTAATTAATTAAAACCCAGACAGTTAACCTAGTTAAAATCTTTACTCTGTTGACAACCATAATACCAAATGGAATTAACATGCTACATATATATTTTTCTAGTCATGCTGAATCCTCTCACCTGGTTATTGTTACCAGAGTGTTCTTCCTTGCCAAATGGGAATCTCAAGGTCTCAAAGAAAGGATAATGCCTACTTTCTCTGCTTACCTGGGAGGCAGGCAAATTTGGGAGGGGAAGAAGATTGCCACTTGATCCATAGATGAAGAACAGGGAGGAAGCTATATTTCTCTATTTTACATAGGAGAGTTATCACTATCTTCCCTCTCCATCTTGGCTGCCATTCAGTTATTTCTGTCATATAGAAAGATGTTGTTACACATGTTAGGTATGCAGTGTAGCTTTGTTGCAGCCAATTTTCCTGCATTTTTTCAGGTTGAACATTCAGATCAAGTAGTTTGTCAGCCTATTCCAGGATGGTCACTGCCAACATAATTTCTTTCAAGACACTGCCACTTTTTAGGCACATTAGTCTTCTCTCAAACAAGCTCAAGTTGCATTTTGAGCAAGGTCTGCAATTTGAAGTTATTATACCTGCACACTGTGGTTAGAGCTATGGGAAGTTGTAAGGCAAGTGTGTTGTTGTTGTTATGTGCCTTCAAGTCGATCCAGATCCTGAGGGTGAAGGATAACTTCTGAAAGTTCACTGAGTTTATGTATTGAAAAATGCAGCTTCCCCACTCATCTATGTAACTTGCTGGATGACCTTTGGACAGTCACTCAACCATAGCTACTATATAGAATTGTTATATGGATAAAATGGGGACAATATGGATAAAATGGGGAAAATATGTAGGCCCCCTTGAGCTCTTCAGAAGAAAAGAGACATATAAATGTGAAAGATAAAATATTTCAAATAACTTGTGTTTCCTAAGATGTACCATAATTTCATTAGACTTGGATCAGTCAAGCGATCCCGAACAAATTGTTCCAATGTAATATAAGATTACTTGATTTTTGATAATTTTATGTTATAGTCTCTCTTTCTCCCTCCCTCCCTCTCTCTTCCTCTCTCTCTCTCTCTTTCTGTCTTTCTTTAGGTGAATTATCCCCCTGTGCCCAAATGAATGGGGGCTGCCATGATTTATGTCTTCTGACTCCTGATGGCCGTGTTAATTGCTCATGTAGGGGTGATCGCATACTTATAGATGACAACAGATGTGTGTGTGAGTAATATTAACTGATGATGGCGGCAGCAGCAGACAGTCAGGTTCTCTGTAGAAAAAGGTTACACAGAGCAAAACCTTTCTAGTGCTGTCATTCAGTTTGGTTCATCATGGCTGCTCTGGGGTTAGTGGAATTCTCTGAGCATTGCAGAGCCATACTGAAGAAGCAAAACCTTCCTTTTGCCTTTCACTGCTAATCCTGCTCTTAAGAAGTAGGAAAGGGAAGGAAAACTGGCACTGGAAATTGTCAAGGATGATTTTGGAGTGGCAGGATAGCACAGAGCTTTCTATTTCAAGCACTGCAGAGAGGAAATGTAAGGGTTGGAGAGCTTTCATTAGTTTAGATTCAAATCCTTAGGGTTCAATTCTAAGCCAGTATCAGGTGAATTAGCATGCCAACCCTAGTAGTTAATGGGGCTTAGTCCCTATTAAATGTGTCCAGTAGGGCAGACTGAGAGACATGTATATGCACTGAAATAAGTACACACAACCTATGTGAGTACTTCCTTGAGCTTGCAATTTGCAACTGTGTTCCTAGGCAAGTGCCCATATTTCAGGTGACACGTATGCTCCCCACAGCCCAAGGGAGTGCTCACAATATCAAGGTCCAAATATATCCACAATCTCAGTTGCGAATGGTAGGCATGACCCCAGAGCTCAAGGGAGGGCCTGGATGGACATCCATCTGGGCTGTCTGGAGTTAGTAGGCCGCCTGAGACAGTGGCCACTTGCCCATGATCTCAGCTTCTATCTCTCCTAGAGATGGACAGATCAGTCTATTTCTGGTCTGTATCTTTGCTGAATGTGTTAATTCATAAGTATGTTCTATCCTGTTTCCGCATTGCTCTTAATTTTTTAAGAAAAAGAAAATCTACATGGAAATGTGTATTTGAGTGTTTTTGAACATATATTCTCTCAAACTTCACATTTCAAACTATATTTTATCTAAAAAATACACATTTTTATGCACATGCACTTTTGAAACTTTTTTAACCTATCTGAGCTTAAAAGAAGGGGCTACAAGGAGACTTGGAAAGCCTGCCCCATGCTGATTCCTTCAGCCTCTGAAAAGGATCTGCTTGTTCTTGCTGTGTATGCAGTGTAAGCAAGCAGACCTGGTTTTTCTTCATTGCTGTGTGCAGACATTGGCTCTGACAGAGTCTGCTCCATTCATCAATGATGAAGAAACACTTGCTTTGTAAAGGGGGAGCATGCTGCAAAGAATGCTGCAAAATGCTTTAGGACAGTCCCCACACATCCATCTGAGCATGGCAGGGCCGGATTATCCATTAGGCTTAGTAGGCTGAAGCTTAGGGGCCCGGAGCTCTTGGGGGCCTGTGATCCGCGGAAGCAGGACAGGAGCCGCGGATCGTGGGAGAAGAGCTTCCAAACTGCCCACCATCCCCCCGCTTCACTTACCTTTTTCTGCGCTGTTTTTATGGTTTGCCAAGATGGCGGCAGAGGCTTCAGCCCCTTAGGGAAACCTTGGCTGCCACCTTGATTGATGGCAAACCTGCACGCACAGTGCGTGCAGCCGCAAAAAAGGCAGAAAGGTAGGTGAAGCGGGGGGGATGGGATGGGATAGGATGGCAGGCAGCTCAGAATCAACCTAGGGGCACTCCTCAGCTTAATCCTGCCCTGGAGCAGGGGAGCGGGGAGACTGTCTCAAAGCAAGCACTCTTTAAAGCAATCTGTAAAGGGGGGGGAGAGACAGATTCAAGGACCACTATTAAACAAGCACCTATTTCTTCATCACAGCACAACAGAGCAGTCCCTGTCAGGGCTATCAGTGACTGTTCCGTCACACAGTTATGAAAATAAAAATGGGTCTGCTTGCTCTTGCTACATGTGCAGCAAATGCAAGCAGATCTGTTTTTCTCAAAAGCCTGCTCTGCACTGATCCTTTTCAGAGATTGAAGGGATCAGCACAGGTTGGCCTTTCCAAGAAGGTCCTACCATCAGCTGATGTCACCAGTGACATCAGCTGATGGGTGTGGTTTGAGGAAAGTGACCTTGGGGGCCAACTGGAACCATGATTGGCCTAGAGCAGCCTTTCTCAACCAGTGTGCCTCCAGATGTTGTTGGACCACAATTCCCATCTTTCCTGACCATTGGCAATGCTGGCTGAGGCTGATGGGAGTTGTGGTCCAACAACAACTGAAGGCACTGGGTGGGAAAGGCTGGCCTAGAGGCTAGAGATTCCCCACTTCTGTCATATAGCATCTTTAGATCCAGCAGTATTTTTCTCAGATCTACTAAATTGTCTGGAAAAGATATTAATGAAAGTTTTGGGAGTATTCCTTTTTTAATATGTGCATCAATTTGCCCTTGTATGTTCTTTTCATCAGAATTACAGCTTCATACCCCTGATATGCCTGCCATTCATGCATTCATTGTGTTTGAGAAATGCCTCCACAGATGTAAAATGTACATATGAAGAACTTCTCCATATGAAGGAGGACCCTGAGCTACTCAGAAGGAGGAGCGATAGATAGATAGATAGATAGATAGATAGATAGATAGATAGATAGATAGATAGATAGATAGATAGATAGATAGATAGATAGATAGATAGATAGATAGATAGATAGATAGATAGATATGTTGGTGCATGCGTAGAACCCCTTCTCATGCATGGATGTCAGGGAGTCATGCAATGGCGGCTAGTGACTCTGATGTCAGTGGGGCAATGGATCTGCCCCGGGTTTTAGTCCAAACGTTCAAGGAATTGTTCAAGGTGCAGAGCCTCCAACCACTCCTTGAAAGTTGGTATTAAAATCCAGAGCAGATTCACTGCCCCACTGACATCGGAGCCACCAGCTAGTGATGGCTAGTGGCAAAGGGTGAAACTAGCCCACACATTGTTTGGATGTTGAAGGGAGTCATCTATTTTGAAATATCCAGAATGTTGGCTAAGGAAATTAATCTATCCACATTTCCGTTCTCTAAATTTAAGGCTTTTTTGCACCTTTCCTCCTTGTCATTCTGGGCATTTTCCATTGCCTCTTATGACTGTTAACATTAGCTACCATTAATTCACATATGTTTTTCTCCCTTTCCCATCTTATGGTATGTTAATTTTATTTAATAGAGTATGCATGTTATTTACTTTGAACACTTTACAGCAAGAGGCCATTTAAGGAGCAAAGCAGACTGTTAGAATTAAAACATTTCACACTTTTGTTTTTTTTTATCATTGATTTTTATTCAAATTTTCAAAAACAAAACAAAACAAAAATAATTAAACAATAAAATAAAATGTTGACTTCCGATTTGTCGCAGATCAGTTATAGGTCTACAATATATAACAAACCTGTCTCTTAAATTATATTACAAAATCACTTTCCTCCAGTAGTTATCTTAATTAATCATCAAATCTCATAAACATTACTTTATTCTTTCCACAAAAAGTCAAAGAGAGGTTTCAATTCCTTGAGAAATATATCTATCAATTTTTCTCCAAATAAACATGTCGATTAATCCATCTCATCAAATCTGTTAGGTCCAATA
Source organism: Rhineura floridana (assembly GCF_030035675.1). Taxonomy (NCBI): domain Eukaryota; kingdom Metazoa; phylum Chordata; class Lepidosauria; order Squamata; family Rhineuridae; genus Rhineura; species Rhineura floridana. The sequence goes on from NC_084481.1 coordinate 68,227,165, forward strand.
ATTTCAATAGCCATTCTTCCATTATCAATGTTAATTCCATCTTCCATCTTCAATTATCCTGTTAAGTCCAGTAATTTCAGTAGCCATTCTTCCATTATCAATATCCCATAATAATCTTGCTGTCATAGCCATAGTCATATAATAAGAGTCTGATGGGAATTTCCTTTATCACAAATATTTCCTTGCCATCAATTCTGAATGTGTTGCTGAAATATTATTGTAAAGTCATATCTGTGTTCTTCTTTTTTACGAAATGCACTGGCACATCTCTTGAGAGTTTTTCCATTGTCACATATCTGTAATTAATTCCATAGATTTTTTCTATGTCAAGCCTCCATCACATCATTCCAGTCCAGAAATTTATCCAAGACATTGATAACTTTATCTCTAATATCTTCATTAATTTCTTCAGAGACAATGTTGAATTCCAAACAGTAAATTTTATCTCTAATATCCATAAACTCCAAGTCTTTTTCCAGTTCCGCATTTGTTCCAATCTCCAGGGCTTGCATCTTCCCTTTAATTTTTCTTTTTTCATCTTCTAATGCTTGTCGAGTTGTATCTCTGATCTCATCAACCTCCTCTCTCACAAGATCCCCTATTTCTTTAAGCTCCTGCGTCATTTTGCCAAATTCAATTTTCATCTCCTGTCTACCCTGTCTCAGGGTTTGTTTCGTTATCTCAATCTCATCCATTATTTTCTGAAACATAATTACTTCCAGGATCTCAGCCACTTTCTTGATTGCCATATTGCCATTCTTAAAACCACGAAGAAAAAAACAAACCACTTCTTATTCCAGCAACAATTGGGTTAATATTCCAAGCCCGATGACATCACAGTGTAGACAGCACAGCCTGCCTTATCTCTTATATGTTCAGGAATGCAAAACAAATTTAGTTCACAGCATCAAAACAGTTAGTGGCATCGTGAACAAGCAGATTCGTCAAAATGAAATAGACCAAAAGAAATAGTCCCAGACATATAATACTCCAAAGTTCATAAATCAGATTTATTTATTTTTTTCTCCTCGGAATAGAAATCCCTCATCCGTTTGTATCTTTAAAATGCACAATTCCAGGCCAGCTTTTTGCAATAATAACAAAGATAAGCTTTTTCAATTTCTTTCCTCCTTAATTTCGTGAATGAAAGAGAAGAGTTATAACTCACCCAGGGATTCTTTATAGCTGATTCATTGACAAATCTCTTTTTGCTGCAACAATTTAAACCAGATGATAAAAATAGAAAGAAGGATGCTTGCCTGTTAAAATCCATTTTCCTTTAAAGAAAAGATAAACGTGTCGCTTAATCAGTTAGAGCTTGTTTGGAAGTCCGTCCGGCACTGCTGGCTGAACCTTCTCTCATAAACTAATGAAATCCAGTCCTCCCAACAAACACAGGCTTTTGTGGTTAATCTCTACGTTTCTCCCTACCCGGGAGAAAGTCTTTACCAGTCAAAAAAAATGTTCTGACTGATTTTAAAACTGAAAAAGCTTCCTCTGAGACGAGAGCTCGTCTCAAAGGCAGGCACAGGCGAATTCACCCTTCCCGGAAGTCCAAAACATTTCACACTTTTGTATTGTGAATATAGAGTTGATATAAAGCAGATTTCATCAATAAATTCATTTAAAGTTAGTGTATTATATAGATATGTAGTCCTTGCTGCATAGGTGTTCCTGTTTGGCTTTATAATTGAGATAAAGTGATTCATACAGATGATTTACATTGATAATAAGCATGCTAATTAAAGCTTTAACATTGTAACAATGTACCACAGAATAGCTGTGAAAAACATATCATGAAGAGATCAATTGATCTCGTATGGCGACACCTGATTTGCAGTGGTTCCAAGTTAATGTAATTAAAACATCAATATCTCATATTAGCACTTTACTTCAGTATAGCCTTAGAATTATCAATAATGAACTGTCAGCATATCACAGAGAGTACCCCACACAGCTGATATGCAGCAAGTTTGAAACTGGAATTAATTGGGCAATATGGTCAGGCATTTATACTTTCCCAAAGCATTACACTGCTTAATTGACACAACTTTAATACTGATCTTACCACTGGTTGTTAGATAACAGATCAATACAGGCGTGCTCCCCAACGGGTGGAACCAAAGTATTATTGTTCCAATTTATAAAAAAGGGGAGCAGCAAGATCCAAATAATTATCGCCCTATCAGCCTGTTGGATATTGGAGCCAAACTTTACGCCAAATTTCTTTTGCAGAAACTGGAGGACTGGGAGGAGGAAAACCAAATTATCTTTCCAGAACAAGCAGGGTTCAGAAAAGGCCAAAGCACAATAGATCATTGCGCCACTCTTTCCTTTATAGCCAGACAATCAATTAGCGGCCCAACTAAACATCTATACACAGCATTTGTTGATTTGGCAGCCGCCTTTGATTCTGTAGATAGAGCTAGGCTCCGGGAGAAACTGGCCAAATCTAATATTGATAGACGCCTATTGCTTTGCTACAGGCACTATATACCGATAACTCTGCTAGAGTTAGGGTGGGTATTAAAGGCTCCCTAACAGACCCTTTCTCAGTCACATCAGGGGTAAAACAGGGCTGTCTTTTGGCCCCTTTTTAATTTAATTTTTATCTAAATGATATTGTCAAAGCGATTTTGGGCCCAGATCTCTTTCCCCCCTCATTGGGTGCTAGGAAAATAGCGGTACTCCTCTATGCGGATGATATGATTTTATTATCTCTCACCCGCGTCGGACTGAGACGGGGCCTGACAAGACTGCCAGCTATTGTGATTCCGAAAATCTTCGAGTAAATTGTGCCGAAACCAAGATTATGGTTTTCGGCAAAAGGTCTCCTATCCATAAATGGTCACTCAATGGTCAGTCAATTGAACAATGTAGGACCTTCAAATATCTAGGTGTCCATTTTACCGACTCCCTCTCTTGGAAGAAGCACATTGAATTTACAAAAACGGCCACCTTGAGAACATGTGGTTCAATACTCACCTTTTCTCGTTCAGTGGGGGGTAATTTGATCACCCCGGCATTGAAAATCTACCAGAGTAAGGTACTTGCAAAGATACTGTATGGGGCCCCAGTTTGGGGATGGGAGGACTCATCTTTAGATATATTAGAGTCAATTCAAAATATTTTTTTTAAAAAACTCCTATTCTTACCATCTAGCACCCTGGCGGCGCTTTTAAGATCAGAGGTAGGCTTTCCTTCCATTAGAGCCAGAATTCATCTGGCCCTACTAAACTACTGGAGGGCCAGCTCACATCCTCCCTCTTCCAAGTCAACCCTAAAAATAGGCGTTGAAACCGCTTTGCTGGACAAGTTTTGGTCTCCTCAACTGGCTAAGATCTGTCAGTTATACCATATTCCTCAACAGATTCTATTAGACCAAACCAGCAAGTTAAGCCTCAAGGAGGCCATTTTTCATCATAGTGCTTGGCTTGATAGACTGACAACAATGAATTCTAAGTTCTCCAAGTGGTATGGCCTTTTCAAATATGATCATTGCAGAGCAAACTATCTGGACCAGATCTCAGTTTTGAAATTACGACAGGCATTTACAGCTCTCAGGTTCCAGACAATGCCAACTGCATCTTTGTCTGGCCAATATAATAGCATTCCATGGACCCAACGGTTATGTATCTGTGGAGCCCCCAAGGTTGAAGACCTTTCTCATTATTTGTTAAAATGTCCACTTTACAAACACCCTCGGGCCAAATTTCTGGATGGGCTTTTGCCTTGTGGGGGCCCAGAGCAGTTAGTTCCTTCTATTGTGTTTCTTCTGTCAGATACTGACCCGGAGATTTCGTACCGCGTGGCTCTCTTTGCCCTAGCGGCCTCAAAGCTTCGGGTAAAGTATCTAGCCGACAAGCAGTCGGCCTGACAGCTGCTGTTATGTACATGTTTTAATCCCTGCTTTTGGTGGGTAACGATAGCGCATTTTGTATTTATAAATTTGTATAAATTTTATGCTTATTTAAATTGCCTTCTGTACTGGCATCTCCTGCTAAGGCCTATGGCCAGGTAGTAAACAATAAACTGAAACTTAGATAACAGATATACAATATTGTGATATATATCTTTTCGAAGTATGTTTAAGATGTAGGTATTCTTCATTTGCATACAAAAGAAGGCAAGAGCACAGTTTTACTTTTCCAGTATACTAAGATACCAATCATTTAATCTCCTGTTCTGATCCAAATTTATTGCTTTGTGTTCATATCTTGCTAATTGACAGTCTGGAACCAGATGTGTTCAGATCTTATTAATTGACAGTTTGGAATCAGTACCAACCTGTGTTTTTTATGGCTTGCATAATGAAAGAAAACAATACTGAAAACGAATTGCAAATTTCAAGTCAGTAGCATTATCATCACAACAGTCTCATACAATCAGATGCATTTTAAATGGTCATGGCAGCTGCTTATATATAGGTGGACTTTATACAACTATGAGACCCAGTGTGGCTTAGTGGTTAGAGTGTTGGACTTCGACCTGGGAGACTAGGGTTTGAATCCCCACACAGCCATGAACCTTGGGCCAGTCACTGCCTCTCAGCTTCAGAGGGAGGCAATGGTAAACCTCCTCTGAATACCGCTTACCATGAAAACCATATTCATAGGGTCGCCCATAAGTCACAATCGACTTGAAGGCAGTCCATTTCATTTCATTTATGCAACTACAAATTTACCTGAATGCCATGTGAGTAGAACCAATTGTTGGGGCTTTTCAATGGAAACAGCTTGTCCTTCCACTGGGATGCCCATTCCATGACACAGGACCCATATAATTGGCCCTGCCTATATAGATAGATTCGATCATTTCAATATAGCCTCTAGCTACATGGGATCTGCCTGTGGGTCAGTGGCTTCCATGTAGAAGAGCTGGGAGAGTATTGAAAGAGCACCTCAGTATTGAAGCAGAATTAAAGCTGGCCAAAATTGTAACAGTAGAGCCCAGTGCAAAATGTGTTTGTTCTTATTAGTCCCCTGCCATCAGACAATGGCATCCACATATGAGATCCATATTACAGCTATACCAGCATAAAAATACAGGAAATAAGTCCAAGAAAGTGAGCCAAGCCACAGACTAAAGTCAAGAATGCATATACGTTACATGTAAAGAAAATATTTATTCATTTTACAAAGAGGGAGCACTGAGGAGATATCAGTGGGTCCAGGGAGTAAACAAAACACATTCAGGGAACTCAAGAAAATGAAAAAAGGCATTTTGAAGCTTAAACTTTGGCCCATTTGGTTTTGTGGTTAATCACAGTGCTTTGGTACTTCCCAAAATAATTCATGAGAACTCTGCTACAGTATTTTTTAATTCTTTGCCACCACCATCATCCTTTTAGTGTAGAATTTTTGATACTTTCACCAAGACAACAGTACTATTCAGAAAACCAAGAGTCCTTAATTGAATAGAAAATGAAAGGATTCAGACAGTCATAAAGTTGCAAATGACAAAATAAGTTTTCAGAGACGCATAGTTTCTACTTCCTCATGGCTTGGTCCCTACTGCAAGGACTGTACAATAGTATCAAAATGATTGGCAAATTTGCAATCTGAAATATGCAACATGTAGTCAATTACAAGATTGTCATTGGCTGTTGCACCATTAACTTTAAACTTATGTATTTTGTTTTACAGTTTTTTAATCTTGTCTAAATTTTGGCTTACACTGTGTATATTTCTACCTGGGGGAATTTGGGTGATGGGCGGGTTATAGAAATACTTAAACAAATAAACTTTAGCTTGCTTTTCTATTGTTCACCCTTTCAGCTAAAAACTTCTCATGCAACTTTTACTCTGACTTTGAGTGTGGCAATGGTGAGTGCATTGATTACCAACTTTCCTGTGATGGTATATCCCATTGTAAAGACAAGTCTGACGAGAAGTTATTTTATTGTGGTAAGATTATTTCTTTTATTTGGTTACTTGTATCTTGTTTTCATGTGATATTTCAGACTAGTTGTATAACTTGATCCATATGTTATTGACTAACACCAAATCCCAAAACCTGCTCTTATCTACCCTATTTATAGGAATTTTATGCTAATAATAAACACTGTCACTGTATTTCAATTTACCAGAAAATAGAAGCTGTCGGAAAGGCTTTAAACCATGTTTTAACCGTCGCTGTGTTACCACCGATCAAGTCTGTGATGGCAAAAATGATTGTGGTGACAACTCTGATGAAATAGGCTGTGAAGGTACGTGTGTGTGTGTGGGAGATTCTGCCATATAGTGTTTAGAAATGTAATATTTACTTAAAGATATTGTAATTTTGAAAAAATATATTCATTTGATGGGAATTGGGGTTTTTAGGGAGGATATCTAAAATAGTTCTGGTATTCAGTGGGGACATTTATTGGTAATAATTGAAAGTGTGAATTCAGTTTGGTGATTAGTTCAGAAGCTCTTGAGATTTAATAGTAATTTTAATATAAATATAAAATTCACAACCCTTGATGCATGAGTGAAGCTTGGCATACTAAGAATTATTTAAGTAAAATTAATGGGATGCAGAACTAAGGGGCAAACAAAAGTGTTGGCTTGCACCTTGAACAGAACAATCCTAAAATATGCTTTTCTGAATTGTGGCCATGATGTGTGTGACTTTTTATTTTTAAACAAAGCACATTTAAGCTTTGTATTTAATTTAGCAGCAACTTTAAACTCAAACACCACAAATAGTACAAAATACATGTATATTTCCTCACTACCAAACCCCTCCCAACCCTTTACCCTATAGTTTCAGGATGTACTTCAACAGAATTTCGCTGCGCAGATGGAACTTGTATTGCAAAATCAGCACAATGCAATCAGATAATTGATTGTTCGGATGCTTCAGATGAGAAAAACTGCAGTAAGATTTTTTTTTTCATTTTTAACCATTCATTTCTTCTACTATACTGACGTATCACTGAAGTGTGATTAATTAGTGCTATTTAATTTTGTTGTTAATAGGCAGTATTATGAATGTGGAAGCTAAGCAACCACTGTCAAATCCCAGTGATAAGATCCAATTTGGAAATAATATATTCTAATATATTCCATTCAATTTTGTGTTCCTCAGATAACACAGATTGCACTCACTTCTATAAACTTGGAGTCAAATCTTCAGGATTTATTAGGTGTAATTTTACTTCACTTTGTATACTACCAGAATGGCTGTGTGATGGCTCTAATGACTGTGGAGATTATACAGATGAACTAAAATGCCCAGGTAATTGGGAAAATAACAATTATTTATATCTTCATTCATGATAAAGAATTAAGCACCACATTGTGGTATTGTTTATTTATTGTATTTTCTGTTGGTTTTAGACTGAACATGAGTGGAGTTCTGTTCATGGGACACTCCTGCAGACAGGAAGGAGGCAGTTTTGGTGCCCCATATGTCCCTCTGCTTTGGGCAGTTGGGGGATTCTCCAGAATAATGCAGGAAGTGGCATGGATGCCTGAAGGGGAAGCGTATTGGCAAAAATTGTTTTCCCCCTTCCTTCTGAGGGAGTCTTTGCTGGATCAGAATCCCAGCCATGACTAGAAAGAGCCGTTCCATTCAATTGATATTTGTCAATGTATATTTTATCCAATGTTCCATGATTACTAGAAATGCATTGCTTACTTTATTTGATTTTATTGCAGTTCGAAACAAACATACATGTGAAGAAAATTATTTTGGTTGTCCAAGTGGGAGGTGTATTCTGAATACCTGGGTATGTGATGGTCAAAAAGATTGTGAAGATGGAAGTGATGAATTACATTGTGGTTAGTATCTTTCCTCATTGTGGTTAGTATCTTACCTTTAAATCTTGGATAATTGTGCAAAAGAGCTGTTAATGACAATCTTTGCAAGCAAAGTAATACAATTCAGCTCAGTTTTTATAAAAATCTTAATGAACAGCTTAACATTCAGACAAATTGATATAGGCATGATATATAGCAAACACTATGTTTTCCCCAAGTAGCATGCCATCAGGTGGGCTGTAACACCGCCTAGCATCCAAAGTCAGGAATGCTCAGGAGTCAAGACTTGAGCTGCTCCTTCTGGTTCTCACTCCAGTCCATTCCTGCCTTCATCCACAGCACTTCTCTCCAGCCTTAACTTTGCTAATTCCCTGTTCTCTGTGAGTGTTAGTCTGTGTGAGTGTCTTGTCTGATTGGGGCTTGTGTTTTCTGTGAGTGGGGTTGCTATTTGAGTGTGTTTTGTGGCTTTGTGGGATTTTTTTATTCCCTTTCTCCAGTGGGGCTTCTTCCCCCCCCCGGGGGGGGGCTCACGGCTGTAGTCTTAAGAGTTTTTCTGTCCAGTTTTTTTCCTTCTCTCCCTTAGCCCCTTCTCCAACAACCCATCTCTTCAACATTCACAGATGCAGCTCTGGAGCTTCTTTCCCATTCTTCAGAGAAGCTGGCTGTGATGGGAGAAGCCATTCGTCACCTCCTGGACATACAAGCCATAGAGCCAATGAGTCTGGATGAGTGTTACTGGGGAGTTTATTTCATTTTGTTTATGATTACCAAGAAAGAGACTTCATGGAGAGCCATCCTAAACCTCAAATTCCTGAGGAATTCATTAAGTATTGGCGCTTCAAAATGGAGTCCCTCTCCTCTATTGTGGAAGCAATCCAAGAGGGAGACTTCTTGACATCAATCATCCCAGAATCTTAGGAGAGGTTCCCCATTCTGCAAGCCAATTTAGACCTTCATCACAAAAGATGCCAGCCTATCTACACGTGCCCATACGACCGGCTCACAGACACTTCCTGAGGTTCGTATGGCAAACTCACTTCTAGTACTGGGTTCTACCATTTGGCCTCTCGTTGGCTGTGAGAGTGTTTACAAAGGTGATGCTTATCTTGATGGCCCATCTTCATTTCCAGGGTATCCACATCTACCCATACCTGAACGATCTTTTGGTTCAGGTGGGCAGTTTGTATCAGGCAACAGCCCACATGCACTACACCCTCACAGCCCTGCAAGACCATGGTTCCTTAGTCAACCTGGAGAAAAACCATCTTTCTTCATCACAGAGGATCCAGCACTTGGGGGCCATACTGGACATAGCCCAAGCCATGGTGTATCTGTCTCCAGAATGATTTTCAGGAATTACAGACATGGCATGCCTTCTGATGCTCACCAGGATGGCCAAAATCATCATTCTTGTGAAGGCCTTGGGGTCTATTCATGTCCACCATTCAGATCATTCCATGGGCCTGACATCATACCAGACCTCGCCAGTGGGCTCTTTTGCCCTTTCAACTGGATGCAGCCAACTCTAGTCTTTCTCTCTACCTATGCTCTTCCTTCTGGTGGTGGTCATCATCCCAGAATCTTAGGAGAGGTTCCCCATTCTGCAAGCCAATCTGGACCCTGATCACAAAAGATGCCAGCCTGCTTGGTTGTGGGGGGCGCTGCAACTCCCAGTTTGTTCAGGGCACCTGGACTGCAGCTGAGGCAGCTCACGGTAGATGGTTGGAACTGAGGGCCATTAGTCTGGCTCTGCTGCATTTTCATCAGCAGGTTTAATTAATCCATGTTCCGGAACAACAACACATGTGAAATCACATCTGAACCAGCAAGGGAACACACGCTCAGAGTCTTCAGGTGAAGACCACCCACATTTTCAGTTGGGCAGATCATAATGTGTTATCCTTGAGAGAAAAACATCTCAAGGGAGAATTGAACATCGCAGCAGATTGGCTTAGCAGGCGGCAGGTGGTTCTGTGGGAGTGGAAGCTTCATCCCAATGTCTTTCATCAGTTGCAGTGTCAGTTTGGAGATCTGTTCACCTCGAGACACAACACTTAGTTCTCCCTGTTCTTCTCAGGATACATGGAGGCTAATACTGAGTCAGTTGACACTCTCCTGGTGCCTTGGCAGGACAGCCTACTCTGTGCCTTCCCATCAGTGCCATTGTCCAGCTGGATGATGAGGAAACTTAACCAGGAATGGGCTCAACTTGTGCTTCTTGCTCCATGCTGGCCACGGTTTTCGAATCTTCTGACTCTGTCAGTCGGGAAACCATGGAGGTTGCCAACACAGCCAGATCTTCTGGCGCAGGGTCCAATTTGGCATCCAGATCTCAATTGGCTGAGCCTTTAGGCATGGTGTCTGAGCAATGCCAGCTGACCCGATCGGGATTTTCTCAAGAGGTCATCAATACAGTCCTGGCTTCTAGGCTGCCCTCTACAATGTGGATTTACCAAAGTACATGGTCCAAGTTTTCCAGCTGGTGTGTTTCCTGAGGATTTTGGCTTCCACAGTCACTGTGCAACAGATTCTCAACTTTCTCCACAAAGAGGTGAAAATGGAGCTGAAGCCAAATACCTTGCATGACCAGGTCTCCACTATTTCTTCTATTTTATCAGTTACACCATTGCCTGCCTCTCTCTGCTCCCATTCCTTGGTCAAGCATTTTCTGAAGTGAGCGGCTTCACTTTCACCACCAGTGCTTCATCGCTTCCCCACCTGGAGCCTGCAAAAGATGTTGCATGCCCTGCAGTGGCCTCTATTTGAATCTCTCAGGACAGTTCCCCTATGAATGCTGCTCCTTAGGGTCCTTTCTTTGTTGCCATTACCTCAGCGAGATGAGTGTCAGAATTGGGGGCCTTGTCCTCAACTCGCAATCTGTGTAAATTTCATAAGGACTCTGTTATTTTATGCACCGATCCATTGTTTAGGCCTAAAGTTAATCCGGTTTTCCTTTGTAACCAGTACATTATTCTGCAATTGTTTGTCCCAGCCCAACCATCCTCTGAAAAAATCCTGGCATTCGCTGGATGTCTGCAGAGCCCTAAAAGTTTACCTGGCCCGCACTCAAGACATCTGTTTAATGGAGTCATTGTTTGGTACTTTTCATCCTAGGATCATAGATAAGAAAGTTTCCAGTGCTACCTTGTCCTGCTGGCTATAGGCATGTATTGCTCTGGTATATGAGTCTCTCAAGCTTCCAGTGCGTCAACATCATGGCACACTCCACCAGGGCTGCAGCAACCACAGCTATGTTTGTCACTAATGGCCCTCTTGGGGATATCTCCAGATCTGCTGTTTGGTCCACGACGAATTCTTTTATCAGGCACTATAAAATAGATTGTTATGTTTCTGCTGAAGCCGCCTTTGGGAGGCATGTTCTGCAACAAGTGGTATCTCATGTTTAGACAGCCTGGGTAGATCCTCCCTACTGGGACTGCTTTGGTACATCCCATCTGATGGCATGCCACCTGAGGAAAACAGACCATTGGTCTCTCCTGAAAGGTGGTTTCCCCAGGTGTCATGCCATCAGGGCCCTCCCTGCTGCGGGGCTGCCTATATATTCTTTTTTTTCTTGTAAGTTATTTTCAGTACACGTATTGCTAAGTCTGTTATCTGATCATTCATTTTATGGTGTTCTGAAATAGTCAAGACTTTATTGCATGTATTGTGTGTTTTTGCTGCTCCTGTGTGTGTGCAGTTGTTTTTTCTATGAATTTCTTTTGTGCTATGTGTTCGCCATGCGACTGCTGTCAAGATATCCTTCTTTGGCCTTGTCTGGAATGGACTGGAGTGAGGACCAGAAAGAGCAGCTCAAGTCTTGACTCCTGAGCATTTCTGTCTTTGGACACTACGTGGCACTATAGACCACCTGATGGCATGATACCTGGGAAAACCACATTTCAGGTGAGACCAAAGGTACGTTCAGTTACTTGGTCATTTAGGCTCCAATCCTATACATATATAGCCAGACATTAGTCCAGCTGACCTCCATAGGGCTTACTTCAGACAGCGATGCAGCTAGGACGTTGGAGCTGAAGTCCTTGACCCTATAGCCCAGCTCCCCACAGTGGCAATCAGAGAGCAGCATATAATGACAGGCCCCATGTCAGCACCTGCATCAGCATTACTATTATATTTATTACTCACTTTTATTGTAAAAAATGAAGTCAAAGTGACTTACAAACATTAATGGGCATACCAAGACCCACCAGAGCTGGCACTGGTCACTGCAGCATCCTTTCATCTTATTTTTAAAACGAATTAGGGGGTGGCTGGCCAGGCATGCCCATGGCTGCATATGCTTATTTTATTATATTTATTTTAAAATATATAGACTATCGTTTTCTACAATGAAATGGTGCTTATTCTCAAGTAAATGTGTTTAGCATTAGGGTAGCAAAAGCAACCTTCATTTTATTCCTATAGTCATATTGGTGCTATGATTTAAGTGAGTTTAAAATGCAAAAGTATACATATTCAGAGTATTTTTTTAAAAAAAAAATCAGGGTTGATTAAAAACACATTTTTGCTGTAACATCAGAAATGTAGAAGCAGTGTAAGTCATGGAATGGCAGGGGAGAGGGAAGACAAGAGAAATATTAATTGTGTGCTTTACAACTAATGCACACAGCTTCTGAAACATGGAAGGAAGGCAGAAAGTCCACTAAGTCCAGAGTCTAAGATTATCTAGATGATGACTTTAAAGCAGTCATATATAGGATTATGCTATTAGATTCTAATCTGGAAATCAACAAGTTTTGTTATGTTGGGTGTTTAATGTGTGGTTTCACCCGGTCCTTTGAAGTATCAGAGATGGTTAGGAACAGAGGCTGTGACTTTAGTTAAGATTATGTTATGCTGAAATACAATTTGCCCCAAAGGGATAAGATAGTCAGCATTTGGTGATATATTTTGGTGTGATTATAGGATCCAGAGAAAGAGGGGAGAGAGAGATTTTCACATATTTTTCATTACAGCTGCAGTCACAATTCCCTGAAAAACTGCTCTAAAGATCTATCTGGAACAGTGAGGGAGGTGTAAGTGGGGGCTGCGGCAGAAAGGGGGACTCATCAAAATCTGCCTTCTCACAGTAGGAACCTACCCGTGGTACCACATGTGGCCATTCATGTACAGTATATAATATTATATACATCTATTGTAGACAAGAACATGTGGTAGCACATGGGAGGCTCTGGCTGGAGTCAAAGGGAAGAGATAATTTTGACAATTCCCCATTCTCTCCTGGACACCCATTGCCACTTCCCCCTTGTTCTAGAGCAACATGTGTGGCATCTTTAACCTAGAGTCACAGTACGACACAGCTAGGGATGGGGGAGAAACTGTAGGCATCTTAGGAGAAATTTGCACAAAAATGCTGATGAATTTTTATGAGGTATTAAAATTTGCAAATTGCTGTAGAAATGTAGAGAAATGAATTTTAGGATTGGGAAAGCTAGTTCACTCTAGTATTTTGTGCACAAACTGCAGTTTGTTGCCTATAAATATGAAGTAAAAAGGCTGTGATGGAAGAGCACAGGCCTGGCTAAGCCCCTTGATACCTTTTAAGCTCCATGTGGTATAGAGCTTTTTCTGGCTGAAGGCTGTGAAGGGGAAACACAATAACTGACAATCCACAAGTTCCCTCTGAGCAGTTGCAAAATGAGTACACAATAGAGGAGGGGAGGAAACCAGGAGAGAAGAGGGGTCCAGGGAAAAAGCAAAAACCACAAACTGAATGGAGTGAGCTGTGATATGGAGGGCTGAAGAGGAAGGAGAAATTACTGAAAATTAAGTGATGGTCCCTTCCATGAAAAGTACCTGGTGAAATTAAAATAAATATAGAAAGTACTAAAACATACCATTAAATTTTAAAGTTAAAAATGATGGAAATACTGAAAAACTAGCCTATTTTTCTATCTTTACCTGTTGCAGTTTCCAGATGTTATTACAAATGTTTGAACATTGTTAACATGAGATAATTTTCTTGTTCTACCTTCACTTAATTATTTTTATAGAAGATTTTGAATACTTAAAATTATATTTGAATTATATTATTTCCTTAAGGGTTTTCTCTAAAAAAACAGACAGGCAGACAGACAGATCATAATTATATTAATATAGGATTATAGCCAACTATGGCATCTCAGTTACACAACAAACCCCCACTTGCACAAACGGAACTTCCCCATCCTCTCTTTTCCCTCTGTGCCCCCAAAATCTGCTCCTGAGGATTGGATAACTCTCTGTAGGAGATTGGGAGGTGGCTGCAGGGGGAGGAAAAGTAGGGTGAAGTCTTGATGCATCCACTGGTGCAATGTTGGATCTTGCTCATAGTTTTTAGACAATAACAAGCAGAGGTTCCATCACTGAAATGCCAAAAGTTTAAAAACTCTAGGTAAAATTAAGGTTCTTCCTCAGATGAAATCTCTGCAGAAATTTCAAGGCAACTTAATGAAATTTGAATAAGGTTTGTTAGGTTTCTCTCTGTGTTTACAAAAAACAAACACAACTATATTTCGTTCGTTACAAAAAAAGAGAAAGAAATCCCGTGCAAATGACTGTGCCCTCCAGAGGGACTCCATCAGCCCCAGCCAGCATGGCAATACACACAGATGATGGGAGCTGTCATGCAGTTCTCACCCCTGCCTTCGAGCACTATCTAGTATCCCTTCTCTTCCCTTTGATGAGTAGGAATGATAACATGTTTTGCTTTTGCTGCAGCACTCTTCTTCAGTTTCAGGGGGTTTAGTACCTACTAATATGGTGGAATACTGAATGTTAAGTCATTCAAAACATTTTTTTCAATTTTCCTTGAGAGGGCCTATTAATAGTTATTACTATTAGATCCCACAACACCTTTTTAAGCCAAGTTAAGAAAGTGTGTAATTGTTTTAGGCTTATTAATTGTATATCGGTTTAGAGCTGATTTTTACAATATATTCATGAGACTTTAATAAAATGCCTCAAGTGGGCAAATGTAGCCACTTCATATCATGGAAAATTTGCTTTAAAGCAAACTATGTTTTGTTTTCTTTGCATGTAAGAGGACATGGATATATTTTTCCCCTGAATAGTTTTGCATCCTATGTAGCATGCTTTTTAAAATAGTAGAATAACAAGAATGCTTTTTATTTCCATTTGGTAAGGATGGGAGATAGTTTATGATGTGATTTAAAAAATAATAATCAAGCTAAGTTCATATTAATAACGTCTGGGAAAACACAGCAAAATTTCATTTGAGCTTTAGGAATCTTGGAGCAAATTTCCAGCTGGTCAATCGGTGAGATGAATTTCCTCAGAAATTTCTGGAAAGGATTTTGCATGTTAGTAGAACAAAAGTATGCCAGAACTTTTCCATAGTTCCATAGTTCAATTGACATTGAATCTATTCCTATTGAACATAAGTGACACATATCATATTTCCTTTTAGATTCCTCTTGTTCATGGAATCAGTTTGCTTGTTCTGAAAATAAGTGTATCTCTAAACAATGGACGTGTGATGGGGAGGATGATTGTGGAAATGGCTTGGATGAAAGTAAAGCTATATGTGGTGAGTACTACATCTGAGTAGTAAAGCTATATGTGGTGTAAGTACTACATCTGAAAGTAAAGCTATACGTAGTGAGTACCACATCTGAAGTTGCAACAGTCATATTTAAAATAATATGGATGATACAACTTTAAATTGTAGGTATTCCTGAGATGTTTGGGAACTGAATGTAATTCAGTGGGATTTACAAATGCAAGTCATCTCTAGTAAAATAAATAATTAACTTTCTTCAACAAGGTGTTTGGGTGCTGGCTGGAGTTGTACATTTATACTCAAAACCTTCCAGTTTTCTTTCTTCATCGAATGTACATTAGTGAACAATTGTCATATACAATAGGCACCCTGACCCAAATTTAAATTTGAAATCTCTTTGATATGTTGGCAGATTAATGGGCATAATGAAATACAAGGATATTATTTTCCCCTTTAGATAATAGAGATTGTTCATATTCTGAACCTATGATGCTTGGGAAAGTAGAGACTATTCCTAAAATCTGTCTCTCTAGAGTCAAGCCACATGTCTATTGGGTACTTGCTTTTCCCATGATTTGGCAAGGAAAGTATTTACATGCACGCACGTGCACACACACACACACACCTCTGTCTGGGGAAGCAAGATAAATTATCACAGTTCTAGGACAGATTCTGGCCAGGCAAAAGCACTCAAGGAAAGCACACAACAGATCCAGTGAAGGGCACATCTTGTGAAGAGGGTGTGTGACTGGTGGATAATGCCAAGGGCTACATACAGGAAGGGCTACATTCTGCACACAGACCCCTGTTAAGTGATAAGATTCAAGCAGTATATAGTCCAGGGTGAGGTAACCTGCCATAGAAGGGACTGGGCAATAGTAACATCAACAGTGATTGGCTAATAAGTAGCATAAGAGCTAAACCCCTGAACCAAAAAAACCCCCAGAAAACATTCTGGGAAAAATATATCTTCTAAAGTTATCCCTAGACCATAAACAATATTAAACCAACCCATTTCAATAGAAGAAATACAAGAAGGAATTAAAAAAAAACTAAACCCTTTTAAGTCATCCAGCTATACAGGATTTCTTTTTAAGCAAACCTTCCAGGACCAATTGGCTCCTTTTTCTACTAAAATTATTTTTAGACATACAGAACAATGGGCAGATCCCTGATACCTGGAAAACTACAAATACAGTGGCAATCTCCAAGCCGTTGAAGGATCTTGATAAATATTGTCCAATTTCATTATTAAATGTTCTCAAAACTTTTCATTAGCCTTCTAGCAAACAGTTTGGTGACTATTTTACCTACCTATGTCCATCATGATCAGTGAGGCTTTATTTGGCAACACTCAATAGCCCTTTCTACTCCCCAGATATTAAACACAATTAATTGGAGGCAAAGCCACCAAGACCCTATAACTATCCTAGTCCTAGATGCCACCAAGGCATTTGATCACTTGGAATGGAAACTTCTATTTACTAAATTAAGTAAAATGGGCTTGGACAGCCCCTTTGATAGACTCCTGATTAGACTTTATCAAGATAGCTTAGCAAACTTATGAACTGCTTTCCCCATTGGCTGGGGCAAGAAGCAGGGTTGCCCTTTGTTTCCCCTGCTTTTTGCACTGGCCATGGGTTCCTTAGCTTTGCTTTAAAAAAATAATCAAAATATAAAAGGGCTTGTAATTAATTACCAAATGTCATTTAATAAATGTTTGCCAATGATGTGGCTTTGATATCTATACAAGTTGTTATGGAGGAACTGAAATTTTATGTTGCTGGTTCAGGATTTCAATTTTCAGATGCCAAATCAGAACTCCTGTGTGTGCATACTCCACCTGACATGAAAAAGTATCTTCAAAAAATATCTGGCCTTAACATTTAGAATTCATCTTTTAAATATTTGATGGGTCTTCATCCCCCCCAAATTTAAACTAATTAGAGACACTAAACTTTAAAACCTTAATTAAAGATGTTATTTTTAAACTTAAAAATGGGATACCCTCATGCTATCTTGTCTTGGCCATGTTACTGTTATTAAAATGATGATCCTGCCACATGTTTGTATTTGTTCCAAGTTCTACCAATTAAAATTGCTGAATCCAAATGAAAGGGGTGGCAAAAAATCTTAAGCAAATTTATCTACCAAAACAAATGGCCATGCCTCCCACAGTCCCATTTTATATAATTCTATAACTCAAGTGGTATAGCAATCCCTAACTCTAAGTGGTACCATGACGCCACCCACTTACACAGGATACTCATTCTCATACAGGGGGCTAAAAATATATGTTGGTCCTTGATGGAATTTGATAAGGGACAAGAACTGTTAAGATGGCTACCCTTACGCAACTATCCTTGACTTTCCAACCCCTTAACTTCCGACCTAACTGTTTGGAAAGCTTGGTACCCAAAATTGGCTGTTCTGTCGCACTGCTGATTTTTCATTCAAACTTCTACAACACTGACAGGATAAAAGTCTTCAAAAGTTGGGAGGGTGTTGGACTATATTGGGTATGAGATTTTTAGAAAAACTTCAAACCACTTACCAGACTAGAACTACAATTGAAATGTACCAATATTCTACACAATTGAAGTAATATACATCAGGTTTTGCATTTTATCGATCAGCCTGGTATTTTGGTGGATGCTATTCAACACATATTATTTGAAAACTTGATTTACACTGCAGATCCTCTGGACAAAGGTCTTCTTTCAAGAATTTATAATATTATATTGTTGTGCGCCTCTCCAATCTCTGAGCGGTGAGATTTCAGGAATCCCTTCACTCATCCAGGGTTTGGTTTCCTTTGGGAAGAAGGTCAGCGGAGACTGCGGTGTCTTTATGAAATATGGTTTATTTACACACATTCCAACCTGAGCTTAGGATGGAGGGGTTCAAGGCATCAGCAGTCCAACATCCAGCTTTTCCATCTGTATTACAGGAGGCACCCCAAATGCCATGGTGCAGAGAGCCAGTCTCTCTGCCTGCCTCCAGTCTCCAAGCATTCTCCAGACACAAGTAAAACTACAAGCCTCTCCTGGGCTCCAGGGAGGGATGCTGTCCTGAAGAGTTTCAATGACAAAAGGGTCTTCCTGGCCCATTCCCCAGTTGCTGGGCAACCCTTTCTCCTACCTGGCCACTCTATTTGTTTAGCAAAGGAGACACTCATATGACCAGCAGAGCGAGTTTCTTTCCCCCCAGGCTCAAGTCTCCAAATCAGAGGCTGGAAATGGGACCCACAGGGATCATCCATCCAACCCCCCCAAATTCATAACAATATAAAGGTTCAACAAGAATGTGATGGGAACAATAATGACTCTCATTGGGAATGGATTTGGGATAAAGCTCCCTTTCGCTCATACTCCAACAGAATACATGAAAATGTGTTTTAAAAGTATATGCCCCCACTTTTATTAAGCAGAATCACCAGAACGAATGCAGTAAACTGCTGGAGGAATTGCAGGGACCAAGGTTCCTGCTTTCATATATGGTGGTCCTGCCAAAGGTCCAGCACTTTTAGATCAAAATGTTTCACTTGGCTAGACTGATTACCAATCAAACTATTGTTTTGGATCCAAAGATTGCTCTGTTGTCAATATATGATTCTGAAGCTCAAAATCTTTCCCCAAAAGACTACATCATTCATCTCATGATAGCGGCAAGATTGACTACGGAGGTAGCTAAACTCAGATTTAATGGGAATTTGATTTCAACAATTATGGAACTTGGTCCTCATGGAAGAACTAACAAAATATAAGAATGAAGAAACAATAAGAAGTCAGGCAAATGTTATGCTGTTTGGTTTTGCTTTATTGGATACGTTGCAACAAAGAAACATGGATGAAGAGCACCAGCATCCCATGGTGACCTATGGAAAGATACATTTATTTGATGGACATAGCAGTTTGATACCCTTTTCTTTAGAAACAAAATGATGTACTCATCTGTGGGGGCGGGGATGTTTACATTGTGTTATTTGAAATTCAAAAATACAAGTTTTTAAAAAGTAAAAGTGGGTCCCATGCAGTAGGTTGGGCTTAGGCAGATTTGGGGACTTTTCCCTCATTAAACATAAGAATTTTGTTTCAAGGATGCCTTAGTTGTTACTGAGGAATAACCTGAACATCAGTGAAATGTTTGACACTGTACTGGAAGACACATATAACTGGGAAACTGAAGATAACCAACAATGAGATGTTTTTAAATTTTTGGCTCTCATGTGGGAAACATAATGTTTAATAAGAGTAATGTGTGATAGTATCTGGAATAATCAAAAATGTTGGTAATTCTTTCTGTCACACTTTTATATATGGAGTTTATTCATGAAACTATCTAAACAAAACATATTTGTATTCTATCTACTCACTAAGGTGCCATTGCATTATAGGTATCACCCTCAGCCCAGGCAATAAAGAGATCAACAGTCCTCAAGAAGCCTTGTGGCTGCATTAGAAAACACTCTCCTCCTGGGGATCAAATTTCTCTCTGTGTTCAGTAGAGAGGACCATTTAAAAATATTGTGATTATTAATTGATTTATAAACTGCTTACATAGGTAATTAAAATACACAGTAAAACAATCCCATCAAAACACTAAACATGTTGTCTGGCCTAATATCCTATCTCCATCTAATTTGAGGTTGGTGAGCAAAATTCAAAATTACTTGGCACCTAGACTTTTCGTTCAGTCAACTCAATTAATGATTGGAGCTTTATCATATATTCTGCAGGATATAATAAATATATGTGATATTTGATATTACACTTAAAACGTAAAACCAATAACATGTTAGAGGAACATTAATATTGCTCAGTAATTTGTAAATGATAAGTTGATGAGCAATCTCCAAGTTCCTCATACATATTATCTTTGTTGTTTGACTCAAGATTTTAGAGATAAAGAAAATTATATTCTCTATTTTCTTAACAAAATCATTTCAGAACATAAGTAACAAAGTCACAAAATATTCAAAAGTATACCTTATGTTCAATAACTTAAACAACATTTTTTTCAGGCTCAGTAACCTGTGCCCCAGACATGTTCAGCTGCTTAGGTTCCTATGCCTGTGTTCCTCAACACTGGCTTTGTGATGGGGAAAGAGACTGCCCTAATGGAAGTGATGAGCTTGCTACAGCAGGATGTGGTATGAGCCATTTTGCAAAACATATAATTATTTTAAAATAATTTCCTTGCAATTATCTTTTTATTTTTATTTTTTCAGTTTTAATAGATGGAGCATTTGGTTGGTTATTTCATCCTCGACAAGTTGAAAATGTTACGTAGTAGACCTGAACAAGTTGGGCAAGATTCTCAATGGATGTAAAGCAATACTAAATGTATAGACTTGGATTCCAAGCAGTGTAATGGCTTACTCATTGCCATGCATGTTGGCTTGTAGCGTTCATCCTGATTTCTGGGGTACATTTGGGCTCAAGGTGCACTTTTCATTGTGTGATTTACACATAAGTAAACCTACAGGGATAGGACATTGTCACAAATTTTAACCTGTACAATATCCCCAAATTTCAGCCAGTTGCTGCTTACTCTTTTCTTTCTGGAAACAAAAAACCACTGGGGTCCAAAACTACCCCAGAAATTGTGTTTACTCAATATGAATGAGGAAAGGGTCAGCTCAGAAAAAATTCTATCTCCTCTGAATAAATGTTGTTGTTTTTTGTCTCAAGGTGCTTTGCTGAAAACACAGGGAAAAAATGGTCTCTGGGGGACAAAGTTACTCAATCCTTGCATTGGAAATCTCATTGGGATACAAATATACCCCAAAGACGGCCAATGTGATTTTTTTTTTTACCCGGTCTGGATGCCCTCCTTTGTGGTTGGGAAAGATCTGGGTTTTTTTATATATATATTTATTAGTCATTTTTCAGGGCCAGTTCTCTAGAGTGGCAACCCATAAGCCACGAGGGGCTGTCACTGAAAGGAAATTTTGCCTTTCCTCCCATGTCCACAGAAGTATTCTTTGTTTATGTATGCAGTGGAGTGAAGTTGCATCTCTGTCTTCCTTGTTATTTTCCACAGGTAGCCTGCCATCAGATTGGGTAGTACTGCCATCTAGCGTCCGAAGGCAAGAATGCACTAGAGTTAAAACCTGGGGCTCGAGCCCCTCCCACTCCAGTCTTCATTCTTGCCTCCGTCTGAGGCAGATCGGAATTTAGACAGAGCGTAGCTAAGTCTTTATTTTCCATAGGAAGTGGGCCATCACTGTGGGAAATAGTTCCACCTATCGTGCGAAGGCAAGAATGTTTTTGAAGTCAAGACTAGGGGCGTCATGCCCCTCCCACTCTCCAGTTCATTCTTGCCTTCGTATGAACAAGATTGGAATTTCACGTAGCATTTAGCTAAGTCTCGTATTTGTTTGTCTTTTTCTCTTCAAAACCTTTTTTCTGTTTTTTGTGTCTAGCCTACTGAGGATCCCCTCAGAGACCGCGGCTGCGGCTCTCTTCCCCCTTTCCTCAGGGCTATTTAATTTCTTTTATTCCCTTGATTGGGGTGCTCCCTCTGAGACCGCGGCTGCGGCTCTCTTTATTTTTGCAGTTTCAAGCCCCCTCCCCCCCCGTAGCCAGGGGGCTCCCTCAGTGACCGCGGCTGCGGTTCTCTTTTTGATCACTTTTGATCGCTTGTGAGGGAAGGGGAATCCCCCTCCCTCCCCCCCCTGATCGTTGCCGCGGCTGCGGCTGATCCGATCTCAGCGGGAGCTTGCAGCTGCGGCTCCCGCCGTTACTACTTTACCGCAGATCGCCCTCGCTACGTGGCTTAAATCCCACTGCGAAGGGCTTTACAGACCGCGACGGCGGCTCTCTCTGCGGCGGCTGCCATTTTTTCCTCTACCTGCTCTTCCAGAGTTTTTCCAACCGCTACTGCGGCTTTCGGCGAGTCCGTGCTGGCCAGCCCTTCCCCCAGTTCGCTTGCGACGGCCGCCATTGCTCCTTCTCCCTCAGCCCCCTTTTGATCGTTTTTTCCCACCCGTTTTTTTCCGGGCGCCATTTTTTGAAATTCAAAATTCCCGCCTTTTTTGTTACCATCTATTTAGCTTCGGATACCTCCCCTGCAGGCTATCTATCTGTATGTTTGTGTATATGTGCTGCTGACAAACTTACACAAGGCTGATTTACACACATTTTTACTGTGGCTGTAATCATAGTGGCTGAATTGTATTATTAAGGCTGGAGCTCCAATCCTAGTGGGCTGGATTGTATTATCAAGGCTGGAGCTTTAATCCTAGTGGCTGGATTACATTATCAAGGCTGGAGTTTTAATCCTAGTGGCTGGATTACATTATCAAGGCTGGAGCTTTAATCCTAGTGGCTGGATTACATTATCAAGGCTGGAGCTTTAATATCAGTGGCTGACTTGTATTAAATCTGATTTACATTACATATCCTGCCCCCTATGGGGCCGTGAACAAGCCAAAAACCCAGCCCACAGCACTAATCTGAGTGTGCCAACTCTAAAACAGCCTATATTATATTAACGTTGATACCTCTGTGCATTCTGCCCCCTCTGTGGCAGTGCATTCGCCATCTGCCAGTGTATCCTACCCCCTCCGTGGTAGTACGCTGTGCCAGTTCGGGTCTTTACATCCTGCCCCCTCCGTGGCAGTGTACTGCACCCAGGTTCATATAAGATGGCAGAACAGCCAGGCATGTCACCATCAACACACATGGTGCCAGATCAGCCAGACATGCCACAATCAGCCAAGCCACAACATACTAACACGTCTAAGACCAGACATGCCAAAGCACTGGCTAAGACAAAACATCTTTCCAGCCATAGTAAACCAAAGCGCCCTCGTTATGTCTCTGTGCCAACAACCACCACAGCACAGACACACATAAGTGATATTTTCCATTCTCCTGCTACTGCCTCTGACGAGGAAGAGTTTGTTGGCTTTCCCCCTCACGGTTCGCCTAACGAACCTACCTCTGGCTTACCGCCTCAGACATCTGTTCCAACAGCCCACCAGGCACATACATCTCACACATCTGGTCTGCAGCTGTCTCCTGATTTCCTCTCCCAACTCCAAGCCATGCTGGCTTATTTCACACAAATGCAGTCACTACCACAGGTTCCTGCCATACCCCCACTCAACATGGACCAACGCGCGTTCCATGCTGCTCATCCTTCCTGCTCGCCAGATCCCTTCGATGTAGCCAGAGGCAGATGTACGGACGAAGCCTCGTATGCGGAGGAGTTAACTTTCACTGACCATGTTGAAGGAGACGACTGGAGCGACTATTCAGATCATGAGGAGGATACATCGTATCGCTTGTTCAATACCTCAGATTACCAACCGCTCGCACGTAGGGTACTTCATACCCTTGGTCTCCAGACTGCGCCCTCAACTTCGTCCGCTCCAACTCTCAAAGGGGCCAAGGTCCTCAAATCCCCTGCACCTACTGAACACTACATCCCGGTGCCGGACCCAATTGCCAAATTAGCTTCCGAAGAATGGGCCCACCCGCTCAAAGCTCGACGCTTCAAGAACATGGCTGACAGACTTTACGCCCTAGCCCCAGACTTCGCCACCAAGTTAGATGTCCCTGGCATAGATGAACCGATCGCTCGCCTCGTTTCACGATCTATCTTGCCCAGGGAAGGGGAATCCCACCTAAAAGATACTACTGAACGTCGAATAGACTTCGCCCTCCGCAAGAACCACGACGCCACTGCCCTAGCCATGCGTGCCTCCGCCTCAGCCTCCATCTTCTCCAGAGCATCTATGATGTGGATGGATGAACTTCTAGAGGATGATAACCCTGATCCTGTCGCCTTCAAAAGAGCACTATTGAAATTACGTAAGACAGCAGCCTTTGTGGCCGATGCCACTTTGGATGCCACCCAATTAGGGGCACGAGCCATGACGACTCAAATAGTCCCTCGTCGTACCCTCTGGCTTCGCCACTGGCAAGCTGATTCAGCGGCCAGATTGAACCTGTCCAAGGCTCCTTACTCCGGATCTCTGCTCTTCGGCGAGGAAGCTCTAAAGGCAGTTCTGGTTGATCCAAAAGACGCCCATAAACCGGTTCTAGCCACAGTCAAGAACATCGACCACAGGCCCTTCAGGCGATTTCCCTCCTTTCGTTCTAACCAGCCTTTTCGAGGAACGCGGCCAGGAGGACGAGGCCGCGATTTCAGACCCTATGATTCCAACGCATTCAGGGGTTCCTGGAACCGACGCTTCCAGGGCAGAGGTCAGTACCAAGGGCGCAGGGGCAACTCATCGTCCTCATGTAGGGGAGGTCCTCGCCTACACAAGTAGTATTAACGCCATCCCCATAGGTGGCAGATTACTTAATTTTGGAGATCGATGGCTGCGCCTTACTAAGGTCTCCTGGATCAGGGACCTCTTCACTTATGGCTATACCATAGAGTTCTGGGCAGCCCCATCAGACAGATTCCACCCGTCTCCTTGCCCAAGGGCACCAGCCAGGCACAACATCATGCAGACAGCTATACATCACCTCTTGCACATAGCGGCAATAGAGCCAGTTCCCACAACTGAGAGATCGGAAGGGGTGTACTCCCTCCTATTTGCTGTGCCAAAACGAGATTTATCTTGGAGGGCGGTATTGGATCTCAAGTTTGTCAACCGTTTTGTAACATACCGCAAGTTCAAAATGGAATCTCTCCATTCCATTACCGAGAGTCTGCATGAAGGAGACTTCCTGGCTTCTATCGACCTTAAGGAAGCGTATCTCCATGTACCCATTTGCATAGCCCACAGAAAGTTTCTTCGGTTTGCTTTTGGCCACCAACATTTTCAATATAGAGCGATGCCTTTTGGCCTCTCCTCTGCTCCAAGAGTGTTTTCCAAGGTGCTACTCATCCTAATGGCTTACCTTCGGACCCAAGGGGTTCATATCTACCCATATTTGGATGATCTGCTCATACGGGCCAAATCTGAAGAGCTGGCTCATCATCATTTAATGATCACCCTCAATGTTTTGCAGACCTACGGCTGGCTTGTCAACTTCGACAAAAGCCATCTCCAACCAACCCAACGCCTACTACATCTTGGGGCAATGTTGGACACCCTGCAGGCAATGGTCTTCCTGGCTCCAGATCGCATCACTACCATCACAAGCATCGCAAGGTCCCTGATGCAACAAACATCCACAGACGTCATGCTTCTCGCCAGAGCGCTCGGGATGTTTATCTCCACAATCCACATTGTGCCCTGGGCTCGAGCTCACACTCGGCCCCTTCAGTGGACTCTGTTGCCTTTTCAAAAAGACATTGCCAGCTCCAACCATCGCAAAGTTCGTTTGAGCCCCGCTCTGCGCCTCTCCTTCCGCTGGTGGACCAAGGTTCAACACCTCTCCAAGGGCACGTCGTTCAGAGAACCCTGCAGAACCGTCGTGACCACAGACGCCAGCCTCATAGGTTGGGGAGCCCACTGCAACTCCCAGTACATTCAGGGGGTTTGGCCCAACGCAGAGCAATCTCGAAGCATCAACTGGCTGGAACTAAAGGCTGTCCACTTGGCTCTATGTCATTTTCAGTCTCTGTTCCCTTTGCATCATGTGCTCATTCGAACAGACAACACGTGTGTAAAATCACATTTGAACAGACAGGGGGGCACCAGGTCTCGTCCTCTGCAGGACTTAGCCTCCCTCATCTTTGTCTGGGCAGAACAACATCTACAATCCCTGAAAGCAGAGCACCTCAGAGGGATTTGGAATGTGACAGCAGACTGGCTCAGCAGACAACAGGTCTTCCCGGGAGAATGGAAACTTCATCCAGCCATTTTCCATCGTCTCCAGTGTCGATTCGGCGCCCTCTCAGTCGACCTGTTTGCTTCCAGTCGCAATTGCCAGCTTCCAAGGTACTTTGCTCGATACCTGGACTCAACAGCAGAAGCAGTGGATGCTCTGACAACACCGTGGCCAGACGGTCTATTGTACGCCTTTCCTCCCATACCATTGTTAGCCAAAACCTTGAGGAAGGCGCGAACCGAAAGGGCACAGCTGGTTCTGATAGCACCATTTTGGCCACGCCGACCGTGGTTCTCAGATCTTCTGGCAATGTCAATGATGGATCCTTGGACACTTCCAGTAACGCCAGACCTCCTATCCCAGGGCCCAGTACTGCACCAGGACCCTACTTGGCTCAATCTAACAGCGTGGCGTTTGAACGGAGACACTTGAGGTCAGCTGGACTGTCTGACGCTGTGATTGATATTATTTTGGCCTCGAGAAGACCATCTACCACTCGCATTTATCAACATACCTGGGTGGCTTTCTCCAAGTGGTGTCAGTCCCACCACCACGATCCATCCCAGGCCAATGTGCACCAGGTGCTCCAATTTCTCCATAGTGGCTTTATGATGGGACTTCGACCCAACACTCTACGTCGACATGCGTCTACTCTGTCATCCATTCTCTCAGTGTCCTCTCCTGGAGATCATATTTCCTCACATCCGTTCATCAAACGCTTTTTTAGGGGAGTCGCCCTACGTTCTCCGGCTGTTGTCCATCGGTTCCCCTCATGGAGTTTGCCGAAAGTCCTGCAGGCTTTGCAACGCCCTCCGTTTGAACCCATCAGGACTGTGCCCCTACGCATACTGTCCTTCAAGGTCCTGTTTCTGATTGCAATCACATCTGCCAGACGGGTTTCGGAGTTGGGCGCATTGTCTTCTGCTAGACACCTCTGCGTCTTCCATAAGGACTCTGTTGTGCTGAAGACTGACCCTTCCTTTCGTCCCAAGGTCGATTCAGTTTTTCATTGCAACCAGGACATTGTGTTGCCTTCCTTTTGCCCGGATCCTACCCATCCTCTTGAAAAGGCTTGGCATTCGTTAGATGTCCGGAGGGCTCTCAAGACCTACCTGTCTAGGACCCAAGAGATTCGACGAACGGAGTCTCTGTTTGTATCCTTTCATCCAGGGTCTATGGGGCATAAAGTATCCAATCCTACCTTATCCCGTTGGTTAAGGGCATGCATTACCTTAGCATATGAGTCCCTGAAGCTGCCAGTTCCTGCTAGTATAACAGCTCATTCTACTAGGTCAGCTGCCACTTCGGCTGCTTTTGCTACTAATGCTCCTGTTGCCGATATTTGTAGGGCCGCAGTCTGTTCTTCCCCACACTCGTTTATAAGACATTATAAAATTGATCATTATGCCTCTGCTGATGCTTCTTATGGCAGACGAGTGTTGCAACAGGTTCTTAATGAGGATTAACATGTGGGTGGTCCCTCCCTATATGGGTTGCTTTGGTACATCCCACAGTGATGGCCCACTTCCTATGGAAAATGTACCATTGGTCTCACCTGAAAGGTGATTTTCATAGGAAGGGGCCATCACGACCCTCCCAGTTGGAGGATGACTAGCGATTTTATCAATGGGTTACATGTTATTGTTTCCATATTATATTTAAATGTAAGAGTGAAGTCAAGACTTTTAGTTCTGTTATGTTATGAAGTTATGTTAGAGTCATGTTGTTATGCATGTGACTATTATGTTATTTTCCTGGCAGGCCTGTTGGCCTTGTTCTTGTATTTTTAGATATCTCTTTTAGACTCGCTACGAATGAACTGGAGAGTGGGAGGGGCATGACGCCCCTAGTCTTGACTTCAAAAACATTCTTGCCTTTGCACGATAGGTGGAACTATTTCCCACAGTGATGGCCCCTTCCTATGAAAATCACCTTTCAGGTGAGACCAATGGTACATTTTCAACTCTTCTCCTTATCGCTTTACCTCTTTATTTCTTTGGGGTTTCCCCTGAGGCTCCACCAGCAGCAGCTGCTGCTTTCCCGTTTAGCGGGGGCTCCGCAGCTGCAGTCCCCCCCTCCCTTTTTTCCATTTGTTATTCAACCTTCTGAGCCTCCAACAGCAGCAGCTGCTGCTCTCTCTTTTTTTTGCGGGGGCTCCACGGCTGCAGTTCCCTCCCTCATTTTTTCCGTTTGTAATTCAGTCTTCTGAGGTTCCAACAGCAGCGGTTGCTGTTTTATCATCTAGCAGGGGCTCCGCGGCTGCGGTCTCCCCCCTCCTTATTTCCGTCTGTAATTCAGCCTCTACATCGGGAAGCTTGCGGCGGTAGCTCCCTCGTGGACACCCCGCCCGTTTCCTCCCTCAGGGATTACTGAAGCCTCTTGTGGCGCTCCCGTTTTCCCGCCAACCCCGATATCACTGCTGCTGTTGTTAATTATTTATTCAATTCTTTTACAGAGGCCCCTCAGCCCGGCTGTTCATTCAGCCCGGCTTGGGCTTAATTAGGCTTACTGATATCGCCTCTCTCGCCTGTTTTTTGGCACCCTCTGTTGGCATATCCTTCCAGCTGGCTTCCGGCTGTTTTCAAACCCTTCTAGGGCCTTAGTGAGAGGCTCCGATATCACGGCCGCCATTTTGTTTTGTTTTTTGCCGCTTTTTTCTTTTCTAATACTTTTCTCACTTGTGGGACTTGTGTAGTCTCCTGTTAACAAACATATACTCACCTAATATATTCACCTAATCAGTATTTCCCTCAGACACATCAAGTAGCCCTGTTGTGGGACTTTTGTAGTCTCCTGTTAACAAACTTATATTCACCTAATCAGTATTTCCTTCAGATACATCAAGTAGCCCTGTTATACCACACCTTCCCCATTGTGTGTGTGTATATTTGTAGGTGCACATCCAGTAGCCCTGTTATACCACACCTTCCCCATTGTGTGTGTGTATATTTGTAGGTGCACCTCCAGTAGCCCCGTTATACCACACCTTCCCCATTGTGTGTGTGTATATTTGTAGGTGCACATCCAGTAGCCCTGTTATACCACACCTTCCCCATTGTGTGTGTGTATATTTGTAGGTGCACCTCCAGTAGCCCCGTTATACCACACCTTCCCCTTTGTGTGTGTGTATATTTGTAGGTGCACATCCAGTAGCCCTGTTATACCACACCTTCCCCATTGTGTGTGTGTATATTTGTAGGTGCACCTCCAGTAGCCCCGTTATACCACACCTTCCCCATTGTGTGTGTGTATATTTGTAGGTGCACATCCAATTGACTTATGCTCCACCTTTGGCGGCGCATTATTCGTCTGTGCACCTTGGCGGTACCGCACCTTCCCCATTGAGTGCGTGTATCTAGCCCTGGCCACACTGCAATTGTTAAATAAGGCTTATCTTTTCTGGCAGTGTAACTAGCGGTCTCGCACCTTCCCCATTGTGTGCGTGTACTTAGCTCATGGCCAAGTTGGCAGTGTAACTAGCGGTCTCGCATCTTCCCCATTGTGTGTGTGGACTTTGCTCGTGGCCAAAGTGGCAGCGTAACTAGCGGTCTCGCACCTTCCCCATTGTGTGCGTGTACTTAGCTTGGCGCCAACCTTACCCAAGTCGTTATTTTCCTCATGCTGGGCGTACTTACTCCTGTCATACTGTCTCTAGTCTGTCCTATACTATTTCTACCTTAGCTCTGTTACCGCTCCTTCCCCATTGTGGGCGTTCATTCAGAGATTGACATGGCGGATTTGAACCCTGAGGTGACAATATCCCCTGAAGCAGGCCGTCCATCACCACGCCAGCCAGCTAAACATAAACACGCCAAGGCAAAAGCAAAGACTAAACACCTGTCTGGTCGCCGGGCGCCCAAGAAGGCATGCTACGTATCACCCTCGCTTCCAGAGAAACCTCACCATGCAGCCGTTCCTGCACTTTTCCAGTCTCCTTCTGAGTCATCAGAGGAAGAGTTTGAAGGATTCCCCAGTCAAGCTCCTCAAACTCCGCCTGGGCAGCCTCAAATTCCTCTTCAGGAACAGGCGCTACCGTCTTCCACTCTCCCAGGGATACAGTTGACCCCTGTCTTCCTGCAACAACTACGAGAGCTGCTGGGGTGCCTATCCCAACCCCAGCCTTCTCTACATTTGTCTTCTCAGCCCGGAACCTCGCGACAGCCCAGCTCTGCGAGACACCCTGGTGACAATACTGATGCTCTGCTACCCTCTCCTAACCCATATGAGGTGGTCAGGGGTAGACTGGACGTAGAGCAATCTCAGACTGATGAGTACATGAACGTTTTTCAGACTGACCTGCATGAATGGAGTGGGGAATCTGACCAGGAGGAGGAGATCTCCTATCGCCTATTTGACCTGGCTGATTTCTCTCATCTGTCACGTAGAGTCATGGACACTCTTGGCATTCAACCAGAACTTGTACAACCGGTTGTCCCTCCTGTCAAGGGTGCCAGAGTTCTCAAGTCCCCCAGATCAGTGCAGCACTTCATTCCCGTACCAGACCCCATTAAAAAACTGACCAGAGAAGAATGGGCCCGTCCCCTTCGTCCACGTCGTTCCTCATCCTTAGCCAACAAGCTCTATACCCTTGACCCGGAATTCATGTCCTTTCTGAACGTCCCGGGGGTGGACCAACCTATTTCCAATCTCGTATCCCGGTCTCTCCTCCCAAAGGAAGGCGAATCACTGTTCAAGGACCCCTATGAGAGGAGGCTTGACTTTGTCTTCCGTAAGATCCATGAGGCTTCCGCTCACTCCATCCGGGCCTCTTCTACCGCCTCTACTCACGGGCTTCCATGATGTGGTTAGAGGTTCTCCTTGACGACCCCAACCCGGATCCCACCAAACTAAGGAAATGTATCCTCAAGATACACAAGGCTGCTGCCATTGTGGCCGACGCCACGTTAGACGCTTCGCATCACAGTGCACGCGCCCTTGCGGCCAAAATTGTAGCTCGTACCCTATGGCTCCAACATTGGGATGCCGATTCGACTGCCAGAACCAACTTATCCTTAGCTCCATACTTGGGATCTATGCTCTTCGGCAAGGATGCACTCAAAGCAGTCCTTGTCGACCCCAAGGACAATCGTAAACCTGCACTAGCTACGGCCAAAAGAGACGACCGCAGACCCGTGCGACGGTTTACTTCTTACCGTTCCTTCCAACCTTTTCGGAGAGGATGACCTGGTGGACGAGGACGGGATACCAGGCCTACAAATTTCCGTCCCTCCAAGGCACCCTGGCCCAGACAACGCTCACAATACAGGGGCCAATACCAGAGCAGGCAGGCATATGGCAGAGGAACCCGTCAGCGCAGGCAGTTCTGACGCCATCCCCATTGGAGGCAGACTCTCCTTCTCCAGCATCTGGCTAAACTTGACAAACATCTCCTGGGTCAGACTTCTCTTCACCCAGGGCTACAATATAGAATTTTGGCGGACACCACTGGACAAATTTTGCATCTCCCCCATCTCCAGGGCACGCAAAAAGGTCATGCAGGATGCCCTACGACATCTACTAGAGATAGCCACTATAGAGCCTGTTCCTCCATCCGAACGGCTACAAGGCGTGTACTCCGTCCTCTTTACGGTTCCCAAGCGAGACTCCTCATGGAGGGCGGTCTTAGACCTCAAGGGCCTCAACCGCTTCGTCAAATACCGCCACTTCAAGATGGAATCTCTGGCGTCTATTGTAGAGGCTCTACAACAAGGTGACTATCGCATCCATCGACCTGAAGGACGCTTACTTACACATCCCAATTTGCCCGGGTCACAGACGGTTCCTGAGATTTGCACTAGGCCACCTCCATTTTCAATACCGGGCCCTTCCATTCGGCCTCTCCTCGGCCCCCCGAGTCTTCACCAAAGTGATGGCCACCATGCTGGCGTATCTCCGCCTCCAGGGGGTCCATATTTATGCTTATCTCGACGACCTCCTCCTCCGAGCAGGCTCTCGGGACTTGGCCAACAGGCAGATCCAGTTCACCCTAGAGGCACTACATTCTCACAGCTGGCTGATCAATGCCGAAAAAAGTCATCTACAACCAACTCAGCGCCTCCAGCACTTAGGAGCAATACTGGACACATCCCTAGCCATGTTCTTTCTGTCCCCAGACCGTATTGCTTCCATCACAGCCATGGCAACCTTACTTCTACATCGCCCCACAGCAGATGTCATGTTTCTGGCCCAGTTTCTCGGGGCAATGATCTCCTCCATCCACATCGTTCCGTGGGCCCGACATCATTCCAGACCTTTACAATGGGCTCTCCTACCTTTTCAAGCGGACATTTCCAGGTCCAACCATCGCGTAATTCCACTGGGCCAATCTCTGAAGCAATCATTCCGCTGGTGGGTATCCACAACTTCCCTCACCAAGGGGACACCGTTTCGGGACCCAACCAGAGTCCTAATCACCACGGATGCCAGTCTGTCCGGCTGGGGAGCCCATTGCAACTCCACCTTTGTCCAAGGCATGTGGTCAACCCAGGACCTAAGTCACAACATCAACTGGCTGGAGCTTAGAGCTGCTCATCTGGCTCTGAGACACTTCCAGCCACTATTCGCTCTACAACATGTCCTCATTCAGACGGACAAAGTTTGCGTGAAATCTCACATCAACAGACAGGGGTCACAAGGTCCAGGGCTCTGCAGGAGGAAACAACACGAATCTTCGACTGGGCCGAGTTCCACCTCCTGTCATTACGAGCAGAACACCTCAGCGGAACTCTAAACGTTACGGCCGATTGGCTCAGCAGGCAAAAGGTCCATCCGGGGGAATGGAAGCTTCATCCGGCTGTGTTCTCCCTTCTCCAGCGGCGGTTCGGCCCCCTCTCGCTGGATCTCTTCGCCTCCAGCCACAACTGCCAACTGCCTCGTTACTTCTCAAGGTACCTAGAGCCAACGGCGGAAGCAGTGGATGCTCTGACGACACCATGGCCAGACGGGCTCCTGTATGCCTTCCCGCCTATATCCCTTATAGGCAGGACATTGACAAAACTCTGACTCGAACGGACACGGATTTTACTCATAGCACCTTATTGGCCTCGCAGACCCTGCTTCTCGGACCTCCTCTCGATGTCAATGGCGGATCCTTGGACACTCCCAATCAGGCTGGATCTTCTCTCCCAAGGTCCAGTTTGGCATCCAGACCCGAACTGGCTCAGCCTGACAGCCTGGCTTTTGAGCGGACACAGTTGAATACTGCTGGTCTTTCTCAAGGGGTCATAAACACTATTTTAGCGTCAAGGCGACCGTCAACTACTCAAATCTATCAGAGTACTTGGCGTGCTTTTTCCAGCTGGTGCACTTCCAAAGGTTTTTCAGCACCCCAAGCCACTGTACAGCACGTTCTACAGTTCCTATACAGAGGCATGACATTGGGACTCAGACCGAACACCCTGCGTAGACAGGCCTCCACCATCTCGTCAATTCTGTCTGTCTCTTCATCGGCAGCACCCCTGGGCACTCACCCGCTCATCAAACGCTTCTTAAGAGGAGCTACCGACCTCTCTCCAGCTGTACGTCACCATTTTCCATCCTGGAACCTCTCCAAGGTTTTGCAGGCATTACGGCGACCTCCATTTGAGCCTCTTGCCTCAGTGCCTCTAAGACTGTTGTCTTTTAAAGTCCTTTTCCTCGTGGCTATCACTTCCGCGAGGCGGATTTCAGAGTTACAGGCCTTGACATCAGCCCGTCATCTCTGCATATTCCATAAGGACTCTGTAGTCCTGAGGCTGGATCCATCGTTCTGTCCTAAGGTCAACTCAATCTTCCACAGTAGCCAGGACATTGTACTTCCATCCTTTTGTCCAAAGCCGGTCCATCCCCTCGAAAAGGCCTGGCATTCGCTGGATGTTAGGAGAGCGCTCAAAGTTTACCTCTCTCGCACCCAGGACATTCGACAGACAGACGCATTATTTGTATCCTTCCATCCGAGATCTTTGGGAAAAAAGGTGTCCAAATCCACTTTGCCTTTTGGCTTCGAGCCTGTATTTCTCTTGCATATCAGTCACTTAATTTGCCAGTGCCGTCTAATATCACGGCTCATTTGACCAGGTCTGCTGCCACTACGGCGGCTTTCCTAACTAATGCTCCTCTTACAGACATATGCAGGACGGCGGTATGGGCTACCCCAACTCCTTTGTGAAGCATTATAAGATCGATCGCTATGCTTCAGCTGACGCCTCTTTCGGGAGACGTGTCCTGCAACACGTTATTTCTGATTTGTAACTCTCTAGGAATCCCTCCCTATTAGGGGGCTACGTTGGTACATCCCAATCTGATGGCAGGCTACCTGTGGAAAATGGTCCCTTGGACCCACCTGAAGGGTGATTTTCACAGGTACGCCTGCCATCACGTCCCTCCCTTGGGGATTTCTGGGGAAATTTGTTCAGTATTTTGTATATAGTTCAACCTATATGTTTCGTGCTCTGTCTGATTTTCTTTAGTTAAAACCTATTCTCATGTTGCAAGTTCTATGATATTTGCTATGTATATTTTCTTTGCTGCTGGGGCTTTTCCCCTTTGGTTACTTTCAGATTTACCACTTTGGACTCGTCATCATGAAGACTGGAGTGGGAGGGGCTCGAGCCCCAGGTTTTAACTCTAGTGCATTCTTGCCTTCAGACGCTAGATGGTAGTACTACCCAATCTGATGGCAGGCGTACCTGTGAAAATCACCCTTCAGGTGGGTCCAAGGGACCATTCTACTAGAGTAGAATTGAAACCATGGACTTTTCACTAAATAAAGGAGGGCCTAGAAAGACCATGGAGCAATTTACACCTCATCATGCCTGAGGACTATCTGGAATGTGGATTTATGGAAGCCTGATATAAAGTTTCAACTTTTCCCCCACTGCTGTCAGAATATGTTAAAGAACATTATGTGTATTCCAATTTCTAAGCAGTACTGCTTTCATTGCTTTCTTGCTAGGATTTTAGTATTGCATATTGTGTATTACTTTTATCAAAGGGAAAGCTTTTGACTCAAATGGTGACTTCTCGTCTTCTACCAAAATTATACAATGAAATAAGAAAAAATATTAAACTCTCAATACAATGGATTAGCATAGTATTACAGATAGGTGGCTAGGTACTCTTTTGTATTGTGGGATCATGAAGCCGCTCTCTGTTTATTTATTTAATCTTTTATCCTGCCTTTCTGTGTGACAACAGGCTTCCATAGTGGCTGACAGTAAGTTCTTGACATTTTGCTTGCTGAGTATTGTTCACATACAGAAAATATATCTCTTATATTTTCTGAGAGATCTTCATTTTCTCCCCTTACATTTTTTCTTAGCTCCTAATAATACTTGTGATGAAAATACTTTCACATGCCACAGTAAAGTCTGTATTCCGAAGCAGTTTGTATGTGACCATGATGATGACTGTGGAGATGGATCAGATGAATCACTAGAATGTGGCAAGTATAATTTATATTTT
The DNA here is from genome assembly GCF_030035675.1 of Rhineura floridana. Lineage (NCBI taxonomy): Eukaryota > Metazoa > Chordata > Lepidosauria > Squamata > Rhineuridae > Rhineura > Rhineura floridana. The sequence continues at coordinate 68,262,621 of NC_084481.1, forward strand.
TTAATATTTAATGCTGAATAAAATATTCCTTAATATGTTAGAAACTTTAAAGAAACAGTTTTGAGACTTCTCCAAAGACTTACTATATATATGCTGAAACTTAGCTAGGTTTTTTAAAAACCTGGAGATTAAAATAATAGTTAAATCAATATTAAAAACAGCTTCAAAAATTACAATCACAAGAATACAATAGGTCCTTTGTATATTGGGTATTAAAGGACAGGGTAAAGAGGTGTGTCTTCAGTGTACAACAGAAACTATAGAATGAAGGTGCCAGGCTTCTGTGGGGAGAAGTTCCAAACTTTGATGCTGACACAGAGAATTTTCTCTCCGGACTGCCACATCCCAAGACTCTGAGGGCGGTGGAACTACCAAGAAAGCCTCCTTTGCCAGTCATAACACTCAGTAGGGAAAGAGGCAGTCTTTCAGATATGTGGAGCATATACGGTTTAAGGCTTTAAGCATTAATCTGAGCACCTTGAATTTGACCCAGAAACAAACTGCAGCTGTTTAAAAATGGGGGTTAAGAGTTCTAAATTGAACTGATGCCAGTAATCTGGCTGCTACATTTTGGATCAGTTAACGTTTCTGAAGGAATTGTATTTACTTTTACTTTTTCTAATTATAATTTTACCAAATATAAATTTGTTTTATGGCATCAGTAGTACATGGATTCATTTCAAACTATAAACAGAGCATTGTGAGCGGCTTGGCTGCAAACCTGTGCACACTTGCCAGGGAGTAAGTCTCATTAAATTCAATGGGAATTACTGAATAGATATGTATAGGTGGGATTGTACTATTAATCTTGGATACAGATAAGAGTTTTAATGCTGAAGTTCACGTGTTCTGTCTCTGTCTGCTGAGAGGGATGAATCCCCCTCCCCTATGGTATAAAATCTTTTGAAGAGAATAAATTAATAGGTTTTAAATTTCTTCTTCCTCTAAGAGAGCATTGGTAACATTCCTTTAAGTGTTCTGTAGATTAAATCTTTGCCTTCTCAGAGTAACAGCATTTTATTTGTCCATCTATTAAAATAGTAACTTGATTTCTAAGATGCACCAGATGTTTGACCTTTTTAGTATGTCCAGTTTGACAGAATGTGGAGGCTAGTCAATTCTAAATGGACCATAGTGTTATCATTTATACATAAGTGACTATGTATTACTGTTAGGGTTCCCAGGCTCAGGGCCTAAGACTGATCCTGTATCTTTAGGAGAAGAGAAAATCAGCCAAGTGCAGGTGTTCTTGCAACTCTGTAATGGGAAAAACCACAAGGTGGAATTCTCCCTTCCCCCTGCACAACTTTTAAAGATACAGAAGACCTCTTGGTTGCCAGGCCCAGCCTCCAAGAGGTCTTCTGTATCTTTAAAAGTTGTGCAGGAGGAAGGGAGAATTCCACCTTGTGGTTTTTCCCATTACAGGGTTGCAAGAACACCTGCACTTGGCTGACTTTCTCTTCTCCTAAAGATACAGGATCAGTCTTAGGCCCTGAACCTGGCAACCCTAATTACTGTTGATAACATGTATTTCACATTTATCAGTAAAATGTGAGTGATATAATCAAGAAACTGGGGGTAAATAGAGACAGGCTTCTGTGCTGTGGGCTGGGTTTTTTAATATAAAAAAGATGTAATTACATTAAACAGCACATACATGCTAAATTTCAGAGGTCTACATTATGTGTTTGGTCACTGTTCTTTTAGGCTATCGTCACTGTAATCCTGGAGAATTCAGCTGTGCTGATGGAAGATGTCTCTTAAATTCTCAGTGGCAATGTGATGGAGATTTTGATTGTCCAGACCATTCTGATGAACATCCAATTAACATAAAATGCAGAAGTGCAGGTTTAGCTTTTTAAATATATGTGCAATATATATATATACATACACAAATGTGCAAAATAATTTACCACTGTGTTTCAATAATAATATAGTGTTCATGAAAGTATTTGCTTTTGAGGACTGTTGCCGGAACATTCAGATCATGACCGACTGAGGAGGGATAAGATGACTATCAAAGTGTTCAACCTGGGGTGGGGAGCCTTTTTTGTGTTGAGCACTACAGTCTCTGAGGGATAAAGTTGGTAGTGGGGAGACCATTGAGTACAGCTGGCGCCAAAATTAGTTACTTCTTTGATGAGACATTTCCTCCTCTGCTTTGTTCTTCCTACAGAGGAAGGAGCTGCATTTCATATTTTGCATCATGGATACCTTTTCTCTCTCTGCTGCTTTCTACAGAACAACTAATGGGCAGGAGGGGACACAGAAATCCAGCTGTGGGCCACCCAGTGCACCTGATTTATGAACCAAGTTACCCCAGGGGTATATAGGAAATGGTGTATAGGCAGAACATGTTTTATATTTTATTTTTAAAAAATAAACCAACAGTATGTTTATGAATAATTATAGCTATACTGATTGTTGGTACAATCCAATGAAATCAATGACAATTTTTCCTAAAATGTGAATGTTGCTTCACTATATGTGAACAGGATATGAAAGGGCTGGACTGTATTTTCATACATGTGTGACTAGTTTATAAATTAACATGCAGCCCACACTTTAAACTTAACACATCTTGACATGTTCATTGCAATCCATTTGTGCCTTTTCTCCTTCATTTCTTATTTTTAGAACAGTTGTGCAACAATTCCTTTTTTATGTGCAAAAATGGCAAGTGTATTCCCCAAGAAGATGTGTGTGATACTAAACAAGATTGTGGTGATGGATCTGATGAGAGAAACTGTCATATTAATGAATGCTTGAGTAAGAAAGTCAGTGGCTGTTCTCAAGATTGTCAAGATCTTCCTGTTGGGTACAAGGTTGGTAGTCCTGGTGTGTAAACTAGTACATTATAAATAAAGTTTTAAATCTTACATTAGGCTTGTATATATACAATTATCACTAAAAAATATTCCTTGCAAAGAGAGAGATTTGTCAAAAGGCCACACCAACTTTTGCTGTTCAGTGAATATAATACAAAGGCTGTAAGATTCTATAACTAATACTATATTTTGTTTTTTATGTCTTATGGGTGGGGAGAGAATGTTTTATGGAAAGCAAAATAAGTTGAAATGTATCTGAAAATCTTGATTTGCTTTTCTCTTGACCAGAATACAAAATTATATACTATCATAATCCAAGACTAGGGACAGTCCACAATAAACTTTGCTTAGCTGAAGACAGAGATGGAGAGCGAGTTGTCTTCCAGATGCTGTTTCACTATAGCTCCCATCAGTCCCATCCAGAATGATAGTTGCAGTCCAGCAACATCTAGAGGGCCATAGGTTCGCCATTCCTGGTTTATGGCCTAAGGCCATTAGGTAAGGCTTTTGGTGGTAGTAAGAAAAAGAAAAATAGACTGACTACATTGCGGAAGAAGCAGAGAAAAAAGTATAGGAAATAACATGCCAATCATTTCAAAGACAATTTATCTCAGAAAGAAGTTTAGGCAAAATGGAAATGGATTGCCTTCAAGTCGATCCCGAGTTATGGCGACCCTATGAATAGGGTTTTCATGGTAAGTGGTATTCAGAGGGGGTTTACCATTGCCTTCCTCTGAGGCTGAGATGCAGTGACTGGCCCAAGGTCACCCAGTGGCTTCATGGCTGTGTGGGGATTCGAACCCTGGTCTCCCAGGTCGTAGTCCATCACCTTCACAATTAAAAGGACATTATAAAACTACTGAACTACAAAATTATTAAAAATGAGTGTTTAATTTGTTTGTTTAACAAAATTTATATACTGCTTGATTGTAAAAAAAAACAAACTCTAAGCAGCAACATTATTTATTTTATTTACTGAATTTATTTCCCACCCTTCCTCCCAAAGGAGCCCATTGAATAATCAGCAGAATAAAATATCAAAAATAGCACAAATAAATTAAAAGTATGGCAAAACAAAAATGTTTTTACAGCTTTTCTAAATGATCATGAAGACTCGGCTTGCTGGATTCATGTGAATGTGTGTGTGTGTGTGTGAGAGAGAGAGAGAGAGACAAAGACAAAGAGATCAGGACCTGCTGCAAAATATTGGTACCTGCTACCTAGGTATGAGTTATATGGGAAACTAGGTTCCTCTTCTCTGCCCTGTTTCGGAATGGAAAGAGAAGGATGGGAAACACTAGCATTTAGCAATTGAGACACAGAGATCACAAGCATCTCTGTTTGCTTATGATAGAACTAATGTGTGTCTTCAGAAACTTGCTTCCTCTTCTCCATCATAAAGTGAGGCCAGGCTTCAGAACTCTATTTCTGGAATAGAAATATGAAACTCCTTCTATGGAAAACCAGCTGGATGAGAAAAAATTAGTCTGAATTATCTTTTTAAAGTGATTTTCAATGCCATATTACTGAGTTGTCCAGGTTTTAAAAAAGCATTTTGATCAAACTGATACCATGCCTATTGGGTGAAGAAAGCATCACTATCCTTAGCATTTATGATGTGTAATTTGCTTTTATTTTTCCTTGTAGTGTAAATGTTGGCCTGGCTTCCATATGAAAGATGATGGCAAAACATGTGTGGACATTGATGAATGTTTGTCTGGCTTTCCATGCAGCCAGCAGTGCATCAATACATATGGCACCTACAAATGTTTGTGTGCAGATGGTTACAAAATACAACCTAATAATCCAAATGGCTGCAAATCTCTTTCAGGTATCATTGATTACTTAGCTATAGAAATATTGCTGTTCCAGTCCAGTTAAGCTTAGTCATAACTAAGTCCTATGAAAAAAAATGATACTTAAGTTAGCTGTGACTTTTTCGTTTAGGCATGTAGGATTGACACCTATACTCATTTTTCAAAGAAAATTAACTTCAAAATTGGTAGTGCATTAAGTTTTCCAATACTAAGCAAACTGGCTTAAAACAGAGTTCTTTGTTTTAGTAAAAATAGATGTCTGTATGTGAGAATACTATTCATTCATTTATATAACACCATCATTGTAATGGGGTTGGATCTAGAGAAAAGCATGTGAAGGAGGTTGGGAGAAGGTGTTTCCTTCTTTCCCTTCTGTCCTGGTGGCTTCTTTGAAAAACCTCTCCTGAGTGTCAGCTAAATGGGATCTGCTGAATGGGATGGGCTGTGGCATGGGGGCTGAGAGGTCCCTGAAAATTGGGTTAATGTATCTTTCACATGTGGAGATGCTAATGGGGCCAGAATGTTCCCTAATAGTCAAAATGCCAAGTTGCCAGTGTAACAACTGTCATTGGGAAGCAATTGAGAAAACCGGCAGAAATAAGCCAGTTATAGTGGTGCCGTGACTTGGATACTACCAAATATTCAGAAGAAAGTGCAACAAGGCAGCCAGACTAATCAGCTCTGCCTGCAAATTATGGACAGATCTGTGATGATCAACTAGCTGAGGAATATGGCTTCAGGTGTATGAGGGAGCAAAGGCCCAAAGGATCTGTGGCCAGATTCTAGCCAGAACCTGATGCTGTGTGCTAATTTCCTGCCCTTGAATCCAGAGGCGAGCAAAGCCTTGCCTGATGACTCAGTAGATGACAGCCAAGGTGACTGCACATCCACAGGGTTGTTTCAGAAGGATGTGATAACTTGTACAGCTGCGTGGGTAAGCCAGGTTTCATGGTAGAGGTACTGGAGCATTGCAGAAAGTGGACTCCAGTATTGGGCTAGGTGTCTCAGTGGAGATGGAAGTTCACAATATTTTGACTCATGGAGTTTGAGGAAAAGGGTTGGGACATTTCAAGCCTTCAGTTGGCATTCACCAAGAGGGGGGACCAGTTTCCAATATCTCACCACAAGTGTCAGGCACCCAGGCTATCAGAACAAGGGTTGGAAGATTGGTTAAGCCAGTAAACAGGTTGCTTTACACTATGGTTCCTCTTAAGAAATAAGTATTTATATTATGTAAATAGTGGGAAATCCCTGGCATTTGAATAACCCCAGAAAAAATCCCACCCACGTTTAGAGATGTAAATGAATAAGGTTGCTGGTAAAGGACATATCATTAACAAAATGCACTAAGCTGTGCAGAATGTAGGCCACATTCTGCTTATGTAAGTGTGTTGAGGGGAGGTAGGTGACTTCGTCCCTTCTGAACGCTTAGTTCTCATACTCACACGGGATGGTGATCCCTTTCTTTACTTAGTTTGTATGTTATTCCCTGCTGATAGTAATGTCCCTTGGTGTGCACTAGGCCGAATGTTGACAGAATGTTCTGTACAGAAAATATATGGAGAAAACTGAGAAAGGAGAATGTAACAGGGTAAAAACTATTTAGTTTATTGTTTTTCTTTCCCTAAAAAGTTTTGAATTTCACCACAGTCCCTTATTCAAAGCCTTGTACTTTTGTCTCAGTCCCTGGGACAGGGAGGGGGAATAGAAGAAAAAAGTGTGAGGTTAAGAGACTAGAAGGCAGTGCAGCCATGGCTTAGGCTTTTTTCCTTGTTTTCTTGTTAATTTTTTTTTTTTAATGACTGGCTTGTTTAACATTGGTAAGCAACTGAGAAAACTGGCAGAAATATGCCGGTTATACCAGGCACATGTTATTGTTTGGGAAATTTCAAGTAAATGTTCCGCAAGATACACTGCACTGTAATGAACAGGCCAGGAGTGAGCATGGCAACACTTCCATTCTACCTGCCATTTGAGCAGCTTAGCTGATTTGCAAAACTGTCTCTGAAAATCTATTCCACCATCCATGCGTTAGAATGGTCTGAATTTGCTCAGCATTTGTATAACTTTTAATTTCTTTATTATTATGTTAAGGCTGCACTTAAATCAAGTTATTTGGAAGTAAGGTCCCATATACAGTAATTATTGGGACTTCCTCTTGAGAAGACACGTATAGGATTGCACTATAAATTTATTGTCTAATGTATAGTAGCTCCAAGGATATTTCCCAGGTATAAGAAATATAACAGTTTATTAAAATGTTAGATGAATATATTTTCAGAATGTTTCAGCTCACGAGCTGAAAATTCTAGCATGCATTAATTTGAACTGTCTGACCATTTGAATTCCCCCTTTCTTTATGTCAACTGTTACTTATCACCTATTTGTCCTTAAAAGCCAGGCTGAGTAGCTGTGTTTAAATTCATTTTGAAATTGAAATTATTGAGAGTGGTAATACATTTGCTGCATTACAAAGGCTAAATTAAAGTACTCTGAAAGAGATTCTAATTGAATATCTTGTTCAGTTTATGATGCATCATTGATCTCACTCGAAATATTATGCTTTTAATGTTTATTTCAACCATAACACTGCTCACAGCATGTAGTATTTTATTTTTCACTACTTGCATTTCTATTCTTAAAGTCCATCAATTAACTTAAATGCTAGCATAGTATCCTTTCTCTTTCCCTATATTTAGATGAGGAACCTTTTCTAATTCTGGCTGATCATCATGAAATCAGAAAAATCAGTACTGACGGATCAAACTACACTTCACTGAAACAGGTAGAATTCCAATTTTCATCTAATTCAAATCTTAATACTTATTGCTATTTAGAATGCATGATGAACATAAAGATCACAGTCATATGACCATGCACAGGTAGCACTACTGAAATCAATGAGATTATGGGTCCTTAAATATCTTCAGGATCAAGGCCGTAATTCTCCAGTTGGCATATGTGACTTAGCATGACTGGAACATATTCCAGTCCCTTAACATGATTATCCTTCTGAGTCTTTCTTTTTTAAATATGCAGGTAATTGTTCTAAATTGTAATTTATTCTGTTATAAATTCTATTATGATTCATTTATAATCAATGATATAAATATTAGGACTGTAGTGCTCAGACAAATTAGCTGACCTTTTTAATTGCCTTCTCTCACTTCTGCTGGTTCACTGAACATCAAACAGTATGAGTTGTATCCAACTAAGTCAGACTAAGTAATGTTTAAGTCAATTGATTGCAGTGGGTCTACTCTGACTTATTTGCCTTTTCCTAAACACTTTCATTTGGGTTAGGGAGAATGGCATATGTTAATAGTAACAAATTGTACAGGACAGGGCATGGACGGGAAACAATTGATGGAGGATTCAGAAAAAAAAGATACCAGACTGAGTGAGGAAAGATGTTTGGGTTATTATCTGCATGCCATAACAAATCAGCAAGACAAAAGAACAGGTGTGTCCTGTGTTTTTAAGAAAACATGTATAGGTTGGTCTTTGCAACAGGCTGGTTCTGTTTAAAATGCATTTCTTACCATTTTTTCTCTTGCAAATGGAGCCCAGGAGGGCGTAATTTGCAAACATCATCATCATTATCATTTTACTTGTATGCTTCCTTTCCACACCAAAAAGAAATTGTGCTCAAAGAGGCTTACAACAAACTGAACAGCAATTGCAAAAATAATAAACAGTAAAATAACAGCAGATATGACAGCAAACAGAAAATAACTTTTCAACTCTATAAATTATACAGCCACAAGAGTGGCTGTATACTGCAGCCAGCGTGTATTTTTCACATTCTGCAATGTTAAAGTGAAAATACCCCCATGACATTCTGATGCTTCCCATAAGCTCATTTCAAAACAAAACCTTACACAACTTATAGTCCTGAACTCAGAAACGCTTGCTTAACAACCCTCTCAATTTTCATGGTGATACACAAAGCAATCAGAGAGAATAGAGAGTTCAAAGTCTAACAAGAGAGAAAAAAACCCTGAGCCCTTTTGGACTTTTTCTCTGAGTTCTCATAATCTGTTGAAATTAATTAAAAATCAGCAATGTTCACAGAGTACCTGTAATCCTGACCTTGCCCCATACGCTGACCTTCATCTTCTGCAGTTTAAAGGTTAAATTTTAATTAATTTAAGAAATTTTGCATTGAACTCAATGATAGTGTTGGGCATGCTCAGTAAGAACCAAATGCAGAGTTCTAAAAGCCAGACTCACAGCTGCTACGCTTGGCTAATCAGGGGGCCACACCCACACCAGATCTTTATTTCACTTGAGACAGTCATGGTTTCCGCCAGAGAATCCTGGGAAATGTAGTTTGTGAAGGGTGCTGACAGGAGACTCTTATTCCCCTGAAAGAGCACCAGTGGCCAGAGTAGTTTAACAGTCAGCCACTCTGATTGAAGGTCTGTGAGAAGAACAGGGTGTTTCCTAGCGACTATCAGCACCCTGCACTAACTACACTTCCCAGGATCCTTTGAGAGAAGCCATGAGTGTCCAAAGTGAAATAAAGGCCTGGTGTGTATGTGGCCAGGGACAGCTTTGGTTTAAATTTGGGTGGGAGGTGCCTGCTGTAGAATAAAAACGTAGGGGAAACCCTGAAAAGCAATGATACTGTTCACAATGTTTTCCTTTTGGAAAGGAAAGGGGCTTCCCCTCTTTCCAGTGCCCACCCACCCAATCCCTTCCCCTCCCTCTCCTCCTACCCTCCCTGCCCCTCCCCCGGGTCAGTGTTAGACTATGACCTGGGAGACCAAAGTTCAAATCCCCACATAGCCATGAAGCTTACTGGGTGACCTTGGGCCAGTCACTGCCTCTCAGCCTCAGAGGGATGCAATGATAAACCACCTCTGAATACCGCTTACCATGAAAACCCTATTCGTAGCATCGTCATAAGTCGGGATTGACTTGAAGGCAGTCCATTTCCATGTTCAAACATGATTGCACAGAAATAAATCTGTGTACGCAAATGATCAAACCCACCCTCCCTTCTCCCTCCTATCCCCTCCCTCTTGCCCCTTCCCTCCTTCCTTTGCCTCTCCCTCCCCATCCCCTTCCAATCCCTTCCTTCCCCTTCCCCCTCCTCCCCTTCCTCCTCCCCATGGTCAGTTTTACCTATCTTAAGCATGATCGCATGGGAGTAAATCCCATTGAACTCTATAAGCATGCAAATTATCAAACCTGCCCTCCCCTCCCCCTTCCTTTCCCCACCTCCAGTCCACTCCTTCCCCTTCCCTCTCCTCCATGGTCAGTTTTACCTATCCTAAGCTTGATTGGACAGGAGTAAATCCCACTGAACTCAATAAACATGCAAATGATCGAACCTGTCCTTCTCCTCCCCTCCCCCTCTTGCCTGCTCCCATCCCCCTCCTCCCCTCTGTCCCTCCCTCCCTCCTCGTCCTCGTCTCCCCTCCCCTCCCTCCTCCTCCTCCTCTCCCCTCCCCATCCCCCAATTAGAACATAACCTCCAATTATAAACAAAAAAGCTGTCTTCATCATCATATGACACTGACCAGTAAAAGGCTTTGAAATTAATAAAAACAAATTTGACTAAGATTTCTAGGATGAATAATGGGGGAAATAAAATTTTCTAGATAGGATTCTCTGTAGGAACATTAGTAACACAGGAATGAAGCAAAGTAAAAAGAACACCAACAAAAATGCAAAAATATAATTTTCCGTCTTTGGAGATGGCAGGTGTTGATTTTTGAAGGAAATGAATTTAGAAATATTTATTTAGGTGGGTATTTAAATGCAAATTTCCATGCAGTTCTTTGGAGAAAATTAATAGATGAATGTGGAAACAAGTCAGAACAGATGTATGAGTGAACACATGATGGATGACCTTTATCAGGAGAAGGACAGGGGGAGTGTGACCCTGTTATTCTTACTTGATCTCTCGCCGGCTTTTGATACCATTGACCATGGTATCCTTCTGGGCCAACTTGGAGAGATGGGTATCACAGGCAGGGTTGTTTTCAGAGAATAGCATTTGATGGTTGTCTTGTCGCCCATGCTGTTTAACATCTATATGAAGTCCTTGGGAGTGGTCATCAGGAGATTTGTGCTGGCAGTTGTGCTATGGAGTGCTGCAGGGTACCATCTTTCCCCCATGCTGTTTAACATCTATATGAAGCCCTTGGGAGTGGTCATCAGGAGATTTGGGGTGAGGTGTCAGCAGCACGCTGATGATACCCAGCTCTGTTTCTCTGTAACATCTGATTTGGGAGAGGCCGTGCAAGCCCTTGACTGCTGCCTGGACTCTGTGATGGGCTGGATGAGGGCCAACCAACTGAGTCTGAATCCTAGCACGACAGAGGCTCTGTGGGTTCGTAGTTACTGAGTTCAGATAGTTGATCAGTTGCCTGCTTTGGATGGGTCATACTCCCTCTGAAAGAGCAGGTCCATAGTCTGGGGGTGCTCTGCGATCCATCTTTGTCGCTAGTGGCCCAGGTGACCTCAGTGGCTTGGAGTTTTTTTTACCAGCTTTAGCTGGTGAGACAGCTGCAGATGTTTCTGTACCGGGATAGCCTGACCACTATTGTCCATGCACTAGTAACCTCCAGGCTGTATTACTGTAATGTGCTCTATGTGGGGCTGTGTGACGCCCTTCCCTGGCTCTCCCTGTCAGGTTCCTACCTGCTCATGGTTACTGCCTGTCTCTAGGCACCACCAGGGACTCCACCAGTCCGGACTGTCCTTTCTTATGGTTTCTCTCCCCGCTCTAGCACAGATCTCAACAGATCCCCCTGCTAGGCAGCACCACCAGTCACGTCCTATAACCAGTAGTTCCAGAGACTCTGCCTGAGTCTCCCTCAATTAGGTTACCTCTGTGACTGCGTGCTTAAGCTGTCCCAATCCCTTTGATTTACTCAGACTGCTTATAATTCTGGTTTGCTGTGAATACTTGTGGTGTTATTCTTCCCTTCCCCGCTGCCACCATTTGTTATAGTTTCCCTTCAGCCTTAGTTATTTACCTCACCCTCCCTTCTGGTCTGTGAAACCCCAGCCAAGGATCAGGCCTTTGGTAAACCAAATTAAGTATTTATTAAATAACACAGATAACAAAGATAACAAGATTACTTCATAAGGCACATAAGCATATGGTTTTATCTAATACTAATCCGAACTCTACCCCCCTCCTTCTCCACGCTCTCCTGACAAACAACTCTCTCAAACCCACCAAAACAACCCACTCCAGTCCACCCACATCCACCTCAAATCCACTTCACATCCACCCAGATTTACCTGACATTCTTCCTTTTATACTGTCAGCCATTTTAAACATTCAGCCAATCATCCAGCATTCTACTGCCCATTCACTCCCCCTCCTCTTTCACTCCACTTACCATGTATCTTCTAAACAAACAGCACTTACCCTATTTACACTAATACAGGAACATCACAGGCTGCCCTTGAAGTTGGTCCAGAAGCTGCAGCTGGTACAAAATGTAGTGGTGCGACCAGAGCTGGCTCCAGGTTTCTGGGGACCCTTGGCCACTCCCTTCCTCCTCAAATCACACCCTCTCTCTTGGTCTCACCCATTATTACCAATCAGCTACTGCCTATTGAATACTCATTTAAGCTCATTATTACCTATTGTATTCTTTTGAAGCTCATTGCCATTCAACTTCCACCTTATAATTTTCTCCTTTATATAACTGCAAACTAAGAGTTCAAACATCTGACAAAGCAAGTTGGCTTGAGTCCATGAAAACTTTCTGCCATAATAAATTTATTAACCTTTAATGTGCCATAGGCCTCTTTGTTGTTTTTGCTTAGAATTAAGAATTCTGGATCTGGGAATTTATTCTGAGAACCAGGACGGAATGCTGTTCATAGTTTGACTTCTTGCACACAAAAATCTACCCGTTAGCTAAAGCTTTCTTCATTTCAGGAGTATAATTTTGGACCGGAGGGGGAGTTATTTTGCTGACCCTGTTGTTATTGGGAGTCACATTTTAATTGGGGTAATCCCTTTTAACTCCAATGGGAACACTCTGGACTAGAAAATTCTTCTAAACTGGACTGCTAGTCAATGAAATTATGCAACAGTGACTTGCTAAAGGGCTTTTCTCATCAGATAATGATAAGTATGCATGCTTTTAAATTTGAAGAGAGATCTTTCGCCAGAAGAAGAAAAACTACATTCTTAGAGCAAGGATTAAGGTACAAAATAAATATTTTAATCACTTTGGGAGGGCGACCCTTTAAAGCCAGCAATATATTGGCTGCTCACCGGAGTGTCAGCCAGTTTAACCAGAAATTACATAACTTCAAAAAATTCAGAAAATGTATTTTTATATCACCAATGCTAATGCAAAAGATAATTATCAAAGCATTGAAGAAGTAACCTGACTAAACAGGTGGTTCTAGATGACTAAAGCAAGTGAGCTGATCTACATGTTCTGCAGGATATGAGACAGAGAGAGAGAATGTAAGACTACAGTTAGAAAATCTTCCTCCAGGTAGACTCTCCTGGCCTCACATTTGCCAATCAGTTAGATGAGCCATTGTGATGTAGTGATTAGAGTGTAGATTAGGGCCTGGGAGACCACAGTTCAAATCTCCACTCAGCCATGAAGCTCACTGAGTGACCTTGGGACATTCAATGTATTTTTCATCCTAATCTACCTCACAGGATTGTTGTGAGGATAAAAGGGGGAGGGGTGTATGCCACCATGAACTCCTTGGAGAAAAGGTGGGATATAAATATACCATCATCCTTCATGGATGGAGAAGAAAAAGTGGCCCACTGATCAGAAAAAATCAGCCTTGTCTGCTCTTGTGTGCCTTTTTGTGGAGGGGCATAATTTAGTGGCAGAGTACCTGTTTTGCATGCAGAAGATCCCAGGTTCACTCTCTAGTATCATCAATTAGGGGCCAAAGATACACTTCTCCAAAATTTACAATCCATGTGGACAATACTAAGCTAGATGGACCAATGGGCTGCTTTGGTTTAAGACATCTTCTTGTGATGTGCAGAAGTCAACACATGCTTTTTACAGAATGTCTCTGTACCCATGCACTGGCTTAGAAGCAGGGGCTGTTGAAAAGAAAAGTTGGCTACCCTCTTTATAGCTGTTCCTAGTGTTGCCACTGTTTTTAATGGCAATGCACCTATGCCTTTAGCAGCAGCTTGATATATTAAGGTAGGGAAGGAGAGCCTGTGGCCCTGCAGATATTTCTGGACTCCAGCTTCCATCATCCCTGACCCCTGGCCATGCTGATCAGTGGGAGTTGGAGTCCAAATCCAAAAACACTGGCAAAGTCACAGGTTTCCCTACCCATGTATTCAGGCAACTCCCTGCCGTAGAGATAGAAGGGGAGGGAGAGATTCCCCAGCTTAATTTCAGCATGTCATCTGCTGTTAAAGGCACAGGAGTGGAGCGAGGAGGATGACAACCCCCACCCTCATTTCCTAAAAGGAAAGCCAAGATCTTAACTTAGATTGGGGGTGATGGGCCAGAGTCATAAATACAGCATCTCTTCTCTCTCCAAAGGTATATACTGTATGTCATAGAAATGCTTGTGTTGTTTTCTCTTTTGCAGATAAATAAAGTGGATTAATTTCTTCTTTGCAATGTGCTTTGTGGGATTTTTTCCTCCTCTTGCTGCCCCCTGGGGGGGGGGGCTTAGTCTCCTTTCATTTGGGAGCATATAGAGGGGAGGTTCAATTCCATCCCACGTTTTCCTTCTCACTCCTCTCCTGTAACTCTGTGCTGCACTTCTGCCAGCTCCCTGCCTTGCTGTTGCTGCTGCCTGTTATGTCAGATGGAGGTTCTGCTATTGGAGGCACAGAGGCTTCCCACAGATCCCTTTCCACACCAGCCCCATTCTGCTCCTTGATGTCTGCTTCTAACCAACACAAACACAGCGCACAGCCCCACCAGCCAATCCCTTCCTCACTCTCCTTTCACAGGCAGCCAGGCAGCTTTTCCCCCACCAGCTGCAGCCTCAGCATGGCTTGGCAGCTTCAGGATTTCAGCGGTGCTGTCCTCATGTGGCAAGGCCTCACAGAGCTTGTGGCCCTCGGCCAGTGCCCCACCTGGGGCCACCCTGCTGCCGGCCCTCACTGGGGCAGGGTATCACCAACATTTCACCCCACAACAACATAGGAAGTGGACCTTTAGTGTAGTGGCACCTACCCTTTGGATTTCCTCTTATATATTAGACAGACTGTTATTAAAGTCTGTTATCTTTTCGGTGCCTACTGAAGACCTTCCTCTTTCAACAAGCCTTTTAAGTTGAGACCTTTTCCCAGTCTTCGTCTGTGTTAGAATTGCTTTTTTAATGTTTTTAAAGCTTTTTTTAAAAAAAGATGTTTTAAAAATGTTTTCTTTTAATATATTTTTAAATCTGTTTTTATAATGTTTTAGAGTGTTTTTAGTGCTTTTGTTTGCTGCCCTGGGCTCCTGCTGGGAGGAAGGGTGGGATATAAATCTAATAAATAAATAAAAAGTGACACAGACCAGAAATAGATTGATGTATATATCTTGTTTTATGATTACTACATTAGTTTTATCTTTAGTTAAACAGGCATAAAATTGTACTCTGTAACATAAAATTAGCTGTGGACAAAGTTGGCTGTGAGCATTAAGAGTCTGCAGTTCAGTTCTATTTCTTATAACTATACAGGCCCATACAAATTAATAAAGTTTCCTTTGTCACTTTACTTAATTATGTGATTGGACCACTCTACCTGATATAAATATTCATAATATGTTAAATATAATTTCTATTCAGGTCCTAATATCTTACATACTCACTGTAATGATTTCCTACAAATGAAGTTCCACAGCCAGTATTTCTGGCAAAATACTAGGCTGATCATGATGATGTGATGGGTTGTCCTACTATAATAAGATTCATATTTGCACAGGGAATTGCATCCCATTTTGTAAATGCGCTTTTAATCATCAGTAGATATCTCACTTTGTAAATGCACCTGTAATCACTGTATTTCCACTCGAACACTACTCCAAAAGCATAGTTTTTAATGGGAATTTCTTTGCAAGGCCAGAAATATTAAATAATAATTCCCTTTGAGTAAATACCACTTAAAATCTTACACATGTTATTGGAATTAGGATGTACTAAAATTATTACATTAGCCAACTCTGTTTTGTTACTAAAATACCTCCACCTGACTCTCTCTAGATTCAGAATGTCTTTTTCTTTAAAAAAAATGATACAGCGGCACAAGATAAATGGTTTCAAAATCCTGTAAATGTTGATCTATTGACTGTGAGATATTGAGAATTGCACATATTCTCTCTTTCTGGAGAAAGTGAAAAGGCACAGTGGTCCCCTCCCATTATGGAAAGAATTCACCACATGTTAATTTGACACTTTTCCCCATGGAGAGCATTTCCCCCTTAAAAGAGCAATGTGAAGTAGGAGTCAGAGGAGGAAAATGGCCCAAAAGACAACCCCTTTGAGTGATTTCAGATGTTCAGTGAGTGTACATCAAGAGTCCAATGCTTTTTCAGTACAAACCTCAGGCTCCTCATGGATTCCTCCTCCAAATAATATTGAAAAAAGTGAATTTGTATCCCATAATGTAACCGCAGGGAGCAGTTCTCCAAGTGCCTTACCCAAGGGAGGTGTGGAGCGTGGCCACATCAGATTGGGTCTTTTCAGTGATGCACTAATACTCCATCTGTGGAGTACTCTCCCTAGGGAAATGTGCCTGGTGCTATCATTATCAGTTTTTAGGTGCCAGGCTAAGATGTTTTGGTTTACTTAGGACTTAGGACTTCGGTAACTAAGCTGGCCTCTTCGGTGGTGCTCTTCTTTTTGACAGATGGCTGCGACTTCTACTTATTATGCTATTGGATGAAAAATTTAGGTGTTTTGCATTGTATATTGTTTTAAATTTTCTTTCTCTTAATTATTTTATCTGTTGGTTTTTTTCTTGCTAAGTTGCTTCGAGTCTTTTGTATAAAGCAACTAACAAATGTAAATTATAATGCTTATATTTCTTAGTTCAAATAATTGTGAATGCCACAGTCTAGCAGTCTCATTTTAGCATTATGTTATAATAAAAGATATGTCAAACATGAAAATATGCAAGATATATACATATGCTCTTTTGATTAAAGTTTGATTATTTAACTTGTAGGAATTGCTATCTTCATTGTATTAAATGGTTTATGGAAAAACCTGAGGTTAATTATTTTCCTTTTTAGGGTCTGAACAATGTGATTGCAGTAGACTTTGATTACAGAGAAGAATTCATCTATTGGGTTGATTCCAGCAGACCAAATGGCAGTAAAATAAATAGAATGAATCTAAATGGAAGTGATGTCAAGGTGATTGAAAAGTAATCATTGAATTATAAACATTATTTGGATTCCTACTTAATAACGTTATATGACAAATAGTTAGGGTTGCACATTTGCACAACTTGAGCCTGTAAGAATTACTGTAAATACAAAAAAGTAGAGATAAACTGAGTCCAGATTGCTCCTTTGGAGGAAGGTGTGAAATTTAAATTTAATATATAATAAATAGATAATACGCATCCAGTTAAATGTGTGATTAGGTAATTCTGACATCAAATAAAAATGCAGATATTCTTACCATTTGCTTTGCACTAGTGCAAATCTTCAACAATTTACTACTATTCACAAAAATATGTGTTGTGTGTCACAATATGCTTGGATTAAGTCAAAGCAGCTTGTTTTATTTGATTGCTTAGAAAAGTGATTTAAGAATGCTTACAGCTTTTACCCATTTGAATTTCTTCCTTTATTTTGGTGCTTGGAATTACCTGGTCTTGTTTCTTGAGAGGCACTGGCATGCTAAACAGCTGCTATTCTTTGTTTTTGTTTTCTGGAATTATGCCAACCTGCAGCACACATATAGTTTACCACAGATTTCAGTTTGCAACTTGTTTTTCTTATAGGTTATTGATGCATATTCACATTTATTAAATCACAATGCAAAAAAGTATTCTAATGGAATCATATATTAAGATTCCTTTTTGAACTACGGCCCCATTAGCACTCTACATTTAACGTAGAATCACACCATTTTAAACAGTCATGGTTTCCCTCAAAGAAATCTGGGAATTGTAGTTTGTTAAGTGTGCTGTGAGTTCTTAGGAGACAGAGCTACAATTCCCAGAGTTTCTTTGGAAGATGAATTGATTGTTAAATTGATTGTTTGGTATAATACTTTAAATGTATAGTATTATTCAAAACTATGTGTATGATTATACTATTTGTATGATCATCTGTTCGTTCTATAACATTATTCGACAACAATTCATTTTACCTTTAATCACAAATATAGAACATAAACCATGGATAGCTTTGGATCAATACCTTCTGGAAGATCACTCTCCAAAAATATCACTCTCAATAGCAACATTCTCTGCAGCAGCTATACTTCTTAGATCTAATATTATGAAAAACTCACAAAATATACCCAGATTTGATAATAATAATACTTCTAAATAAATTTTAGAATAGTGTATATTCTGATACTGAACCCAGTCTAGAATTTGAAGAACTAACAAGTTATTCTTGACCAATGTATTTTTTTAATATGATTTTAATGTTTGTACTGTTTTTATCTATGCTTGGCCAATGGGCTGTAACAATAAATTACTTACTTACTGTATGATCATCTATTGTATGATTATAGATCCACACCCACTCAGAGGGTATGCTTATTGGTGTGGGAATCAGATATGCAAGCAGAACATCACAATCAAAGATTTCTGTACTGATACCAATATGATGCCACATCTATGTATGCATCCACTCTGGAGTTGTCACCAGTAGAGAAGTGAACAGGGAAACCTATGCTTGTCTTATGCCTATGTTGAACTTCTGTTCAACTTACCAAAACTTACACTATTAAAAATAGCTCCCATTGGCTGAAATGTAAATGACTGAACAACTAGTTTTGCACGCCCAAGGGACCTCTGATCTTGGGTTTACAGCAGCAATGAATGAGGTTGTTCACTCTGGAAAGCTGCCAGCTCCTGCTGCTTAGTGATAGACGGGGAGAGGAATTCCTGCTCTTACTGTTAGGTGCTGGCAAAAGTTAGACATGAAGTGGTGCTGCTACAGCCCATGCTGTGCAAGTGCATAGTTGTAACTGGATAGCTGGCCTTGCTTGCTTTGGTGTCCAGTCAGAAACTTCACTTTCCTCTTGGAGCCCAAAGGTAAAGATGAATATTCCCATCTTCCCTCTGTTATCCTTCAGTGCTCAATGAACCATTTCACATGCTGCTGGTATTTCCAAAAAAATCATATATCATACTATATTTCAACTTGAGGGTACTTTCAAAAGTAGACTATGACATGGCATGGGTTTCTGTTCAACTAAGAAAAAAGTAAAACACATTCCACTGGGTATGGCAAGCTTATGGACATGCCTAAAATAGTTCCTTGGATCTCAGAAACTGTTTGGAGAAAGAGGGTTAAAAGTGTATAACTAAATTACTGTCTTAAAATAACTGTATAAAAACTAGCTGAGTTATAGTTTAGGCCCCTGGTTGTTGTTTTTAGTCCTCCTTAAGAAATATATATTTTCTCTCAAATATTTAAAGTATCAGGGAATTTAGGTTGTAAGCCTATACACACTTACCTGGCAGTAAATCTCTTTGAAAACAGTGGGGCTTACCTCTGAGTAGTATTTATAAGATTGTACTGCCAGTTATGGAATCACGTTTGTCAGTGTGATATAATTTGTTTCTCTTGTCTCACAGCTAGCTCTTAAATCTTTTAAACATTTTTAAAGGATGAGAAATTGATTTTTGTTGTTCTGTGTATTCTACTACTTATACAATTTTAATTTCTCTAGGTAGTTCATAACACAGCTGTTCCTAATGCACTAGCTGTTGACTGGGTTGGAAAGAATCTCTATTGGTCTGACACAGAAAAAAGGATTATTGAAGTATCAAAACTCAATGGCTTATACCCCACTGTTCTCGTGAGCAAAAGGGTGAAGTTCCCTAGAGATCTCTGTTTAGATCCTCAAGTTGGGTATGGAACTATGGTACAAACTAATAATGTTAATTGGACATATCTGGTTAGGAGAAAGCTGGTTATGCAATATGTTTGTTTCCTCACCAAAAGCTACTCTTAATGAAAAACAATTTTGTGGTTAGTTTATTAATCTGTATAAATGATACAAAAGACAATTGAAAGTTTTATCATAAAATATTTGAAAATTCAAAAGTGGAAAATCTAGGTATCTCTTCCTCCTTTTCTTTTCCAGAAGTCATGTAAGTTGAGTGGTTAATGTGTATAACAACCAGACATTGTACACATTTACTAGGCCTCATGGAGAATGCATACCTAAATCCATTCATGTAAAAAGAATTGTGCACATTCCCTGGACAATATACATAATCTCCAACTGACCTTGGGGAATGTGCAAATATCACCATTGTGCATACATTTATACACACATGGATAACAGAATAAGGGTTAATTATGTGATTTAATGGAGATAAAGTTGCAATAAATTAAAACTTTACTGCAGACTCAGTTCCAGAAAGTAGCACTGGGCAGGGCAGGGGTTCTGCTCAGCCCCATGACAATTGAGCTGTGGGTCCTGCAAGGTTCCATCCTATCCCACATACTTTTTGACATCTATATGACAATGCTAGATAAAGTCATCTGGGGAATTGGAGTGAGGTGTCATTAGTATGCAGATAACACTCAGCTTTATTTCTCCTTGTCATCTGAGTCAGAAGAAGCAGTGGAAGTACTGAACCACTGTCTGTACTTGGTAACAGGCTGAATGAGGGTCAATAAACTAAAGCTGAACCTTAGAAAGGCACTTTGGTCTGGTGGTTTCCAGGTCCAGAAAACTGGTATATTACAAATTCTCTATTGGTTGCACTCCCCCTGAAGAGCAGGTGTGCAGCTTTGGGTACTCCTTCAAAGTCCTTGTTCTCCTACCCCAAATTCTCCCAAATACATTGTTCAATAGATAACGCTGATTTCATTATTTCTGTCCACTTCATTTCTGTTGAGTAGTGGTTGCATTATCTCTCTTGCTTGATACCTTCATCAGCATTCAGGGATGATCGTTATCATGAAGGCATCACAGTGGGAAAACCAATGCAGCCAACAGTGAACAGAAGTAAAAGGAATAGGCTGCTACTGAGTAGCTCTATTAACACTGCACCTGGAAGAACCAATGGGACAGAACCAAAGTTTATGTTTTGGGTTGTTGTTGTTTTTAGAAGCCTGAATTGACTTAAATACCCAAGGGTACTTGGGGAAGCCCAATGAATATAATTGACTGGGAGAAAAGGGGGGTTACATTTTTTTAAGCCACAGAATTGCCACAGGAGTCTCGGTGCCTTAGAGATGGCCCACATGTTAAGGTTTACCCACTCCTGTCTTAGGCCTCAGGAAACAGGAAGGAGTGCTCCCTCCTGCTTCTTGAACTCTAAGACCTTCTTGCAATGATACCACAGCCAAGGGAGAAGAGATGCCTTTGCAAGGTAAGTGAAGGGTTTTTCTCCTCAACATATTTGCCTCCTTCCAGCCAATTGCTGCAGTGGGGAGAAAACCTTCCCACTCCTCTGCTGACTGACAAAAGAGCAGGGAGCTGCCTCGGTGTATTTGTGTGTGTGTGTGATTGTCTCTGTGTATGTGTGCCTGCCTATCTGAATGAGTGCATGCATATATGGTCTATGTGTTGTGAGAGCACACATGAGGGAGTGTGTGTTGGCAAATTTGATCACAATCTCTTAGAGAATGGGCCAATTCTCAAAGTGGCTTTAAAAGGTTCAATGTGGCACCCCTGCACTTTTCTTACAAGAAATCTCTACAAAAAACACATTGTGTATATACAAAGAGAGTGCTGAGATGATACATCTGACACTAACACTGTATTCTTTTCGGCACAAAGTTAAAACTTTATTATTTGTCCACACCTTAGATTATTATATTTTAGCCTATTTAATAGTGTTATTCCTTCTAATTTAATTGTGTTTGTAGTTGGTTTGTGTTACAATATTTTGTACTTTTACATTTCTTTTTATACCACCCTGAAATCCATTTCTGGTTGAAAAGCAGTTTATAAATTTTTAACATAAACAAATAAAACAATATTATACTTAAAAAAGCATTTAGATTAAATATATATATTTGTTAAGACTGTTTTAAATTTCTTATTATTTTTTCCATAAAGGGATGCTTACTATATATATAACATTTTCCAATATAGTGCCAAACTAGACTTCCCAGGATCATCTTTCATATGTCCATCCCATTCATATAAAGTAGGAGTGTGGATCTTAGATTAACAGTAAAAGAAACATGTAGGTGAAGCGCACTGAACCCTCTCCCCACCTGCACCATCTTTCACGTTACTCGTTTTTGCTCCAACCACTTTTATCTATTCCCTGTACCAATATTGTTAGTGAGCCAGAATCACAAAAAAGTGTTTGGAGTAATGGACTGAGAAGGTGGATGAGGTGATGGGAGATTCAGCACCTCTTTCCTGTGCATTCCTTTTACTGTTACTGTAAGATTGCCACCATCTGCTTTATATGTGAATGGGGTGAGCACATGAAAAGATACATGCCTGTCATCATAGAGTCTAGTTCGGCCCACAGTTAGTACATTTTTCACTCTTTTGACAGGGAATGTAATCAGTGAGCAACCAGCAAATTAGCTTGCCGGTAATGAATAGCTAAGATGATGCTAAGTATGCTTACTCAAAGTCTCCCTGAGTACTCCCTAGCTAGAATGTTTAGGATTGCAGTAAAATAATAATCCATTCCATGATTGTGCACATATTTTTATTAGAGTACATTTATATCAATAAACAAAATAGTCATCAATTTTGTTTCCTAGATATTTGTACTGGATTGACTGCTGTGAGTATCCCCACATTGGCCGAGTCGGTATGGACGGCTCTAATCAGACAATTGTGATAGAAACACATATATCTAGACCAATGGCTCTTACAATAGATTATGTCAACAGAAGACTCTACTGGGCTGATGAAAGCCATATTGAATTTGCTAACATGGATGGCTCTCATAGAAATAAAGGTTAGTTGCACTCTGAAACAATAATGTTGAGACATTTTATTCTTTAGTTATACTTATTTGTGCCGGTTATGGAAGAGAATGTGTTTCTAGGAACTACATTTTTACCAGTAATGTATACCAAAAAATTAGAACACTGTATATCAAAGAAGATGGAAAACATGAGCCTTGAAGAAGTTTCACTAATCAATTAAGCTATATCCTAGATAAAATAATAATAATACAGAGATACAAGGAGGGAAAAGTCGCCAGTACATACTCACAACACAAACAAAACATCTATTTCTTAATAAAAGTGCGATCAATTCATTTAAAACCACAAGACAGACGTGATTCATGAATATGTGGCTGAAGCAAATAGAAAAAACAATTAATAACTTTTTCAAGATAAGTTAATAACAAAGGGGGTTCACTGACTAATTCTTCTATTCCTTTCTATGTCTATCATAAAAATCCAGTGGATTAGATAAAAACAATTCCAGAGTCATTATATCATTCATTTACTGGGGATTCCTTTAGTACTAGACGTAGCCCACATAGGTGCCCTCCAGATGTTGGATTACAACTCCCATCAGCCCAATCCAGCATGGTCTGTGATGAAGGATAAGGGGAGTTGTAATCCAACAATATCTGGAGGGTCCCACAGTACTCCTGCCTCAGTTGGCGTAGATCTGATTATCTTCACTCCCTTAATCAGGTGCAATGATCACAAAATTACTGCTGTACAGAAGAACCCTACCTACAGTAGTTATTGGGATGTATGCACAATAAATATATTTTGCCTCCCACTGTTTTATCTTGTACAAATTGAGACACTCCTGAGGTCTGCTGGAGACTATTCTGCCGAAGTCAGTGCCATTATTCCACAATTACGTTGCAGTTTTTTTAGTGTAAATTTTGCAGAGTTGCTGTACTTCACATACATACTCATAGAAATAGAAACAAAAGAAAATGATTTCCTATAGGAAACATCACTAAAATTGCAAAGTAAATCAGACATATTTAAAGTGACCATCTGAATTATATCAACTGTCTTAATATTGTTACTTCCTCTCTGCTAAAACAAGATCAGCACAGCACATGTCTTGTTTCTGTTATTTGGGCTGATTGCAAGTGTTGCCACCACTCACCATATGCTTAGATGCACATATTACCAAATTCTTCCAAGCTACACAGTAAGTGCATTGGACTGTGAAAGACCAACCCAAATTATGTTTGCATTTTGACCAATTTGTAGGGCAGTACAATATCTCAGAGAGGAGTTCAGGTCTCCTGCTCCCCTGGTGCATTCACTATAGCTGCCCAATTTCCCTGCTTTTTAAAGTTTGATAGAAATATCTGTGGGCTATAGCTACATTCTTAAACTGCAAGGTTTTTTGCCTATTAGTGAATTTCCCTGCTTTTTAATCCGGGAGGTAAGAAATGGGATCCTGTGCAAGTTTGCTGAGAATGGATTGATTGTCTGTATACTTATTGAGTCCAGATATACTCCCCTGCAGTCATGCTTAGGAAAGGGAAAACTGACCACAGGGGATGGGAAGGGGAGGAGGAGGGAGGGGAGGAAATGTAGAGGGGAGGACTGGGATGGAAGCAGAGGAGAAGGACAGGTTTGATCATTTGCATGTTTATTGAATTCAGTGCAATTTACTCCCGTGCAATCATGCTTAGGATAGGTAAAACTGACCGGGAGGAGGGAGGAGGGCTGGAGTGGGCAAGGGAGGAGGAAGAAGGAAGAGGGGAGGAGAGGGGAAGGGAGAGGAGAGGGGAAGGAGGGGAAAAGCAGGTCTGATCATTTGCATGCTTATTGAGTTCAATTTACTCCTATGCAATCATGCTTAGGATAGGAAAAAACTGACCATGGGGAGGAGGAAGGGGAGGGGGAAGTGGAAGGACTGTATTGGAGGGGGGCAAAGGAAGGTGGAGGGGAGGGCAGGTTTGATCATTTGCATGCTTATAGAGTTCAGTGGTATTTACTTCCATGCAATCATGTTTAAGATAAGTAAAACTTACCATGGGGAGGGGGAGGAGGGGGAAGAGGAAGGAGGATATTGGAAGGGGATGGAGAGAGAGGGGCTGTCGAGAGGCAGAGCTGGGGTCCCGGGAGTCCCGGGAAGTTGGGAGAAGAGGATTCAGATGGATGGCAGAGGGAAGGGGGAGGAACTTCCCCCCTTTGGAGTGAAGACGAAACAGAGGAAATGCCAGTGATAGGGTCGCCTAGCAATGGGGAGCCTGAGAGCTCTGGAGTTTCAGAATCCTCCCTGGACATTCCCACACACACCCTTCTCCGCAGCTCAGAGCAAGAGGGAGGGCTGACCACAGCAGAAAAGCGGAGAGACAGTTTACCATCAGCTCCTCCCCTATCCCCCATAGCGGAATCGGAAACCTCAGAAGAGGAGGGGGTGATGCTTCCCCCCTCACCGCGCACACGTAGACAGCTGAAAAGGCAGGAGAGAAGGGGGGAAGGCGGGCAGTACCTGAGGGGCAGTTAAGGAGGAGCGAAAGGTTGCGTGCCCGTTTGGCCCCTTCTTAAAGAACAGGCGGGAAGCAACCCCTTGCTCTGTCATCTTTCTTCCAATGCCGCAGGACCTGTATCCCTGTATTGCTTCATGAGAAGACGCAGTCTTTGTTTGGACATTACCCTAATAAAGCACGAATTACTTACAACCTCTGGTCTGGTTCCTGAGTCTCATCCTGGGCCTGACAGCTTGACAGAGCCACCTAAATCGCCCTCAACGCTCTCTTCACTTGACTGGGACAAGATGCCAAAGGGAGCAGCGGGGGGGACGAACCCCACTTCTGCGACGGAAGAAGTGAAACTCTTGAGGACTAAGGTAGCTGATTTGCAGACGGATGTTCAAGCCCTGCTAGCAGCAGTCAAGGCGCTGAAGACGGATAATCAAACCTTGAAGGCCACGATAGACCAGATGCGAACAGCCCCTCCAGCTGCCGCAGTAAAGGTCCCCATTGGACTGCCCCCAAAATACGCGGGACAAAGTGATCAGTTGGCAACTTTCGTGGCTCAATGTGAGTTATATCTGGACGTCAGGCACACAGAATTTCCAGACGATGGGGCTAAAGTAGCCTTCGTGATTAGCCTCCTGGAGGGAGAAGCTGCAAAATGGGTGACTCCATATCTCGTGAGAAGGGATACTGTCTTAAGAAGGTACAGAGGATTTATACAGGAGATGATCGAGATGTTCCAAGACCCGCAAAGAGCTGAAACAGTAGCGCGGCAGCTAGGCGCTCTGAAGCAAGGTAAAGGGACTGTTTCTGAGTACACTAACGCTTTTAAAATTCTGTCCCAGGAAACTGGTTACAATGACGCCGCCCTGATGTTTATGTACCGGAGTGGATTAAATGCTGAAATCCTGGATGAGCTGGCCAGGACCTCCCCCCCCCGCTGACCTACCAGGGCTCATCCGGCTATGCCTACAGATAGATCACCGGATGGAAGGAAGGCGCCTGGAAAGGAAGCAGGAGGTCCTGAGATACTCAGCCTCGGCATCCCGCAGCAAGACCCTTCCCACTGCAGGGATGGCAGGTAATGCAACTGAGGGACAGGGAGGGGCTAGGCCAAGACTGTCGGAAGAGGAAAAGGAAAGACAACGCCGGGAACGTTTATGCTTTTATTGTTCAAAGCCGGGCCATGTGGCCAGAGACTGTGGACTGAAAGGGGGGAAAGCCGAGCCGTCGGGAAACTAGAACACCCAGTCCACGTGCAGGCCGGTGGACTGGGGACAGCGTTGTATAAAGGCCCCCCAACGATCCAACCTCCCTCAAAAGGGGTGTTGGTCTTGCCTATTCGGATTACAACTTCCAAAGGGGTGGTGTTTAATTCCACGGCCTTAATTGGCAGTGGAGCCTCCACAAATTTTATTGATGCAAAACTAGTCAAGCGTCATGGAATTTCCCGGTGGAAACTGGACGCTCCCCTAGCCGTGGAGACCATCGATGGGAGACCCCTGAAGTCAGGAGGGGTGACACAAGCCACGGAGGAAGTGAAACTTCAAATCCCTGGGCATGAAGAGTTCATTTCGCTATACGTGTCAGATCTCTCGAACTTTGAGGTGATTCTGGGAATGCCCTGGCTAGCAAAGCATGAACCCAAAATAAGTTGGAAGGAGGCGGTGGTGTGGTTCACCTCACAGTATTGCCAGGAGAACTGTCAACCTGACGGAATCAAGAACACCTTAGCGGGGGCAATGCAAGAGATCGAGCAAGTGACCCTGCCGCCGAAGTATGAAGAGTTCAAAGATGTATTTGATGAAAAAGAGGCAGAGACTTTACCCCCCCACCGCCCTTACGACTGTGCGATTGATCTCGTGCCAGGAGCCAGCATCCCATCGGGGAGAATCTACTCTCTCACAGAGATTGAGAGGGAGGCCCTGAAGGAATTCCTGGATAAAAACCTGAGGCGAGGATTCATACGCCCCTCACAGTCCCCTGCTGGAGCGCCACTATTGTTTGTGAAGAAGAAGGGGGGAACTCAGACCTTGTAACGACTATCGCACATTGAACCAGATCACCATCCCTAACAGCTACCCGCTGCTCCTGATCTCAGAGTTGCTGGATCGACTGCGCTCCGCAAAAATCTTCACGAAGCTGGATTTGAGGGGAGCGTACAATCTGATCAGAATGAAGGAGGGAGATGAATGGAAAATGGGATTCTTGACCGCTTATGGGCAGTTTGAGTACCTGGTCATGCCGTTCGGACTTTGTGGAAGTCCAGGAGTTTGACGTGTTTAGAGACCTGTTGGACACGTATGTAATCTGTTACTTAGATGATATCCTGGTGTTCTCAAAGAACCAGGAAGACCATGATCAGCATGTGAAAACAGTGCTGAAGAGACTGAGAGAGAATCACTTGTATGCCAAGTTAGAGAAATGTGGATTTGACCTCCAGTCTTTGGACTTCCTTGGGTACCGAATCTCAGCGGAAGGAGTGGAGATGGACCCAGGGAAAGTAAGTTGTATATTGGACTGGGGCCTGCCTAATACCAAAAAGGATGTACAACAGTTCCTAGGGTTTGCCAACTATTACAGAAAGTTCATTCCAGGGTTTTCCAAATTAACAGCTCCTCTGACTGTCTGCTTAAGGGGAAAGAAGAAGTTTCAATGGACAGAGAATGCCACCAAGGCCTTTGAGGAGCTGAAGAGAAGGTTCGCTTCCGAGCCCATTCTGCGCTTTGCTGACCCGACCCGCCCTTTCATCGTGGAAACAGATGCTTCTGATTTTGCCATCGGGGGGGTCCTTCTGCAATTAGACCAAGAAGGGAAAGAGCTGCACCCCTGCGCGTACTTCTCTCGGAAGTTAAAGCCTGCAGAGAAGAACTACACGTATGGGAGAAGGAACTGCTGGCCATCAAGGATTCTTTTGAAAACTGGAGACAATACCTAGAGGGGGCCTCTCATCAGATTGAAGTGCGCTCCGACCACAAGAATCTTGAAAGCCTCCAAACAGCCAGAAAGCTGAACCAGAGACAGATAAGATGGTCCCAGTTCTTCACTAGGTTAAACTTCAAGATTACTTACCATGCCCAAGCCAAAAACCAGAGAGCGGATGCCTTATCCAGACAGCCACAATACAAAGAAAGTGAATCCGAGGACCAGCCTCAGTACGTGATCCCGCCAGAGAAATTAATGTTGGGATCATGCCAGCCTTCATGGGAAGAGGAACTCAAAAAGGCACAACAAGAAGATGCAGACATGCTAAAATATCGGCAGGAGACGGGACAAGGTCAAGACTCAGAAGTAACCTTTCACTGGAGAAATGGGCTATTATGGTTCAAAACCGCCAGATATGTGCCAGAAGGGGAATTAAGGCTCAGAATCCTACGCCAGTGCCATGATTCCATCACAGCGGGACACTTTGGGATTTACAAGACCATTCAGAACGTGGCCAAGGACTTCTGGTGGCCTAAAATGCGTCAGGATATTGAAAGCTATGTAAAGTCCTGCTCTGTCTGTCTGCGGACAAAAACACAAACAGGAAAACCAGCAGGACTGTTACAACCGTTACCTGTCCCACACGAACCCTGGAAGGACCTCTCCATGGATTTTATAACTGATCTACCCAAGTCCCAAGGAATGACAGCCATCTTAGTAGTGGTAGATCTACTTACCAAAATGGCGCATTTTCTTCCTTGTGCAGGGGCCTTAGAGGCTAAAGAAATGGCCAAGTTATTCATCAAAGAAGTCTACCGGCTGCATGGATTGCCAAACAGCGTAGTCTCAGACCGAGGAACTCAGTTCACAGCCAAATTTTGGAGAGCAATGTGGAAACAGTTGCAGACGGAATTAAAACTCTCCTCCGCCCATCACCCCCAGACAGATGGGCAGACGGAACGCTTGAACGCCGTTTTGGAAAGATATTTACGAAGTTATGTGTCCTATCAACAGACTGACTGGGTATCATATTTGCATTTTGCAGAGTTCGCCTACAACAATTCTCTGCACTCCAGCACTCAACAAACCCCATTCTTCGCTAATTATGGATTCCATCCTAAAGTCTTTCCAAGCAGCTCAGAAGGAATGCTGGTACCGGCAGCTGAGAACTTCCTTAAAGAATTGCAAGCGGCGCAACAGACACTGAAACAGCAGTTAAACGAAGCCAAAACGGAGTACAAGCGAGTTGCTGACCTGCACAGGAAGGAGCCCCCCCCCCCTTCAACCGGGAGACCGGGTATGGCTGTCCACCCGCTTCCTCCAGATGCCGGGCAAATGTAGAAAATTACAAGACAAGAGGGTGGGTCCTTTCGAAATAGAAACTCAAATTAATCCCGTGGCGTACCGACTGAAGCTACCTGACACGTTTAAAATATATCCTGTGTTTCATCGATCCCTCTTAACGAAAGCTGCCCCTGCCAGTGAGTTGCGGCCGGAGGAGCCTCCCGGAGCTCCACTCCTGATAAATGAGCAGCTTGAGTTTGAAGTTGAGGAAATCTGAGATTCCAGGATCAGACGCCACAAGCTGCAGTACTTGATTCACTGGAAAGGCTATGGAGTGGCTGACAGATCATGGGAAGATGCAGCTGATGTGCATGCTCCAGATTTGGTAAAACTTTTCCATCAACGTTTTCCCCACCACCCCAAGCCAGACAGGGGGAGGGGGGCACAGCTTGGGAGGGGGGATGGTGTCGAGAGGCAGAGCTGGGGTCCCGGGGAGTTGGGAGAAGAAGATTCAGATGGATGGCAGAGGGAAGGGGGAGGAACTTCCCTCCTTTGGAGTGAAGACGAAACAGAGGAAATGCCAGTGATAGGGTCGCCTAGCAACGGGGAGCCTGAGAGCTCTGGAGTTTCAGAATCCTCCCTGGACATTCCCACGCCCCCCCTTCTCCGCAGCTCAGAGCAAGAGGGAGGGCTGACCACAGCAGAAAAGCGGAGAGACAGTTTACCATCAGCTCCTTCCCTATCCCCCATAGTGGAATCGGAAACCTCAGAAGAGGAGGGGGTGATGCTTCCCCCCGCACCGCGCACACGCAGACAGCTGAAAAGGCAGGAGAGAAGGGGGGGAAGGCGGGCAGTACCTGAGGGGCAGTTAAGGAGGAGCGAAAGGTTGCGCGCCCGTTTGGCCCCTTCTTAAAGAACAGGTGGGAAGCAGCCCCTTGCTCTGTCAACTTTCTTCCAATGCCGCAGGACCTGTATCCCTGTATTGCTTCATGAGAAGACGCAGTCTTTGTTTGGACATTACCCTAATAAAACACGAATTACTTACAACCTCTGGTCTGGTTCCTGAGTCTCATCCTGGGCCTGACAGGGGCAAAGGAAGGGGGAGGGAAGAGGGAGGGAATAGGAGGGAGGAGAAGGGTGGGTGGGTTTGATTGTTTGCATACTTTTTGAGTTCAATGGGATTTATTTCTGTGCAAACATGTTTGAAAATGGAAATGGACTGCCTTCAAGTCGATCCTGACTTATGTTGACCCTATGAATAGGGTTTTCATAGTAAACAGTATTCAGAGGTGGTTTTCCATTGCCTTCCTCTGAGGCTGAGACTGGCCCAAGGTCACCCAGTGAGCTTCATGGCTGTGTGGGAATTCGAACCCTGGTCTCCTAGGTCATAGTTTAACACAAACCTGGGGGAGGGACAGGGAGGGAAGGAGGAAGAAATTGGGTGGGTGGGCACTGGGCAGAAGGGAAGCCCCTTTCCAAAAGTAAAATATTGTGAACAGTATCATTGTTTTTCAGCATTTCCCCCACCTTTTTATTCTACAGCAGGCACATGTAGCCTGCCACCCAAATTTAAACCAAAGCTGTCCCTGCCACATCCACACCAGGCCTTTATTTCACTTTGGACAGTCATGGCTTCTCTCAAAGAATCCTAGGAAGTGTGGTTAGTGAAGGGTGCTGAGAGTTGCTAGGAGATGCCCTGTTCCCCTCACAGACCTTCAATCAGAGTGGCTGACACCAGTCTGGCCACTGGAGCTCTGTCAGTAGAACAGGAGTCTCCTCTTAGCATCCTTCACAAACTACACTTCCCAGGATTCTCTGAGGGAAGCCATGACTGTCTCAAGTGAAATCAAAGTCTGGTGTGGGTGTGGCCCCCTGATTAGGCAAGCCAAGCAGCTGCGAGGCTTTTAGAACACTGACAGTTGGTTCTTACTGAGCATGCCCCGCGGTATCATAGGCTGCCAGCCAAAATTTCTTAAATTAATTAAAAATCAGCCAGATATTTTTTTAACTTTTAAACTGCAGAAGATGAATGTCAGAGTATGGGGTAAGGTCAGTATTAGGATTACTCTGTGAACATGGCTGATTTTTAATCAATTTCAACAGATTATGAGAACTCTGAGAGAAAAAAGTCCAAAGGAGCTCTGGGGTTTTTTTCTCTCTTTTTAGACTTTGAACTGTATCGCCATGAAAACTGAGAGTGTTGTTAAGCAAGCATTTCTGAGTTCAGGACTATAAGATTTGTAAGGTTTTGTTTTGAAATGAGCTTATGGGAAGCATCAGAATGGCTTGGGGGTATTTTCAATTTAACATTGCGGAATGTGAAAATCCACCCTGGCTATAGTATACAGCCACTGTCATGGCTGTATAATAAGCACATTAAAATTTGGCTTTTCCGTATAAAATAGTTCATAAATTGCTTTCAAAAGAACTTTCAGTAATATATGAAGCATTATGCTTAGAGTGCACTCATCTTCCCAACAATAATAAAACAATTTATAAAGAAAAACTTAGTTGAGCAATATTAATAACATTATTTTCTATAATATTAGAGTCTGTGATTTCCATTGCACAAATCAGTGTCAGTTACTTAGAACATTCATGTTATAAGTGAGCAAATAAGTTCCTGAAATCTGCCATGTAACAGTTACCTTAAACAAGAATTATGCTGTTATAAAATTTAAGTTTTAATTAACATATTGAGAGATGGATGCTTCAAAATATTTACATTACACTTGTTGGACCACAACTCCCATCAGCCTCAGCCAGCATTGCCAATAGTCAGGAAAGATGGGAATTGTGGTCCAACAACATCTGGAGGCACACTGGTTGGGAAAGGCAGTTTTATGGTATCAATCCATCTCTTCTTTGGCCTTCC
The DNA here is from genome assembly GCF_030035675.1 of Rhineura floridana. NCBI lineage: Eukaryota > Metazoa > Chordata > Lepidosauria > Squamata > Rhineuridae > Rhineura > Rhineura floridana. Next base: position 68,294,859 of record NC_084481.1, read on the forward strand.
TCTTTTTCTACTCCCTTCTGTTTTTCCCAGCATTATTGTTTTTTCTAGTGAATCATGTCTTCTCATTATGTGTCCAAAGTATGATAACCTCAGTTTCATCATTTTAGCTTCTAATTATAGTTCTGGTTTAATTTGTTCTAACACCCAAGTATTTGTCTTTTTGGCAATCCATGGTATGTGCAAAGCTCTCCTCCAACACCACATTTCAAATGAGTTGATTTTGCTCTTATATGCTTTTTTCACTGTCCAACTTTCACATCCATACATAGAGATCGGGAATACCATGGTCTGAATGATCCTGACTTTAGTGTTCACTGATACATCTTTGCATTTGAGGACCTTTTCTAGTTCTCTCATAGCTGCCCTCCCCAGTCCTAGCCTTCTTCTGGTTTCTTGACTATTGTCTGCATTTTGGTTAATGACTGTGCAAAGGTATTGATAATCTCTGACGACTTCAATGTCCTCAATATCAACTTTGAAGTTATATAAATCTTCTGTTGTCATTACTTTAGCCTTCTTCACGTTCAGCTATAGTCCTGCTTTTGTGCTTTCCTCTTTCACTTTCATCAGCATTCATTTCAAATCTTTACTAGTTTTTGCTAGTAGTATGGTATCATCTGCATATCTTAAATTATTGCTATTTCTCCCTCCAGTTTTCACACCTCCTTCATCTTGGTCCAATTCTGCTTTTTGTATATGTTGTGTGTATAGATTAAACAAATACGGTGATAAAATAACCCCCGTCTCATACCTTTTCTGATGGGGAACCAATCTTTTTCTCCACATTCTGTCCTTACAGTAGCCTCTTGTCCAGAGTATAGGTTGCACATCAGGACAATCAGATGCTGTGGCACCCCCATATCTTTTAAAGCATTCATAGTTTTTCATGATCTACACAGTCAAAGGCTTTGCTGTAATCTATAAAGCACAGGGAGATTTCCTTCTGAAATTCCTTGCTCCGTTCCATTATCCAACATATGTTTGCGATATGATATCTGGTACTTCTTCCCTTTCTAAATCCAGCTTGGCCTATATGGTAAGAGCCTTTGTTGTAGAATCTTGAGCATTACTTTACTTCCATGGGATATTAAGGCAATAGTTCGATAATTACTGCTTTCCCTGGGATCCCCATTCTTTGGAATTGGGATGTATATGGAATGCTTCCAGTCTTTGGGCCATTTTTTCTTTTCCATATTTGTTGTCAAATTTTTGTCAAACTTTGGACAGATTCAGTCAATAGCTTGTAGCAATTCTATTGGTATACAATCTGATACTGGTGATTTGTTTCTTCCAAGTATTTTAAGAGCAGCTTTCACCTCATAATCTAAAATTTCTGGTTCTTCATCATATGGTTCCACCGTGAATGAATCTGGCATCTCTTTTATAGAGTTCTTTAGTGTATTGCTTCCATCTTCCTTTTATTTTATCTTGGTCAGTTAGTGTGTTTAAATTTGGTTTAAATTTCCCTTGAATTTCTCTTAATCTTTTGTTCTACCCTTTTTGTTGTCCTCTTCTATTTCTATTACAGTAGTTCTCTTTGTCTCTATGTACCAGTCACTGTATTGTTGCATTTAGGGTTCTGTCCGTGTTTCTATCTCCTTTTGCTTTTGCTTTCTTTCTATCTTTAACCATTTTAAGAGTTTCTTCATTCATCCATTGAGGTCTTTCTGGGCTTTTTTGCATTCTTCCCTGATAATGTCTCTGACTTCAATCCATAGTTCTTCTGGTTCTCTGTCAACTAAGTTTAAAGCCTCAAATCTGTTCCTTATTTAATCTTCATATTCTTCTGGGATGTTTTTTAAATTTATTTTGGCAATATGGTACTTATAGAAATGGATGCGAATACATGCTATGCCTAATAAGAAATGCCAGATTTGCTATATTGGCATTGGGACTGTTCCATCTTTCTTTGGGGAGCTCTGCAGTTGGGCCCAATGGTCTTATAGACCCCTTTCAACTCTACTATTCTTTGATTCTCTGGAGAATCAGAATAACAATTCAGGCAGGATGAACTCAGCAAATATTAGCTAGTAGAGAATGCACTTTGGTGAAAACCAACAACATTTGCAATTCCCGTTTTGCTGATACAACTTTTGCTACATTTCACGAGTTTGAGTTCAGGAACATAGAACTGCAGATTCTGATGTCACCTCCTCCCCCTATAGAATGATGAATATATATTTGAATGTACCTGTTAGACATGCCGTCACCCACTTGGCTTTTATGTCCCCATAGCCTGTTGTCCCAGATTGTGTTCCTTTATAATTCTTTCCAACTTTGTCTCACTACTCTTCCACATACTCTCACAAACATAAACGATCCTTTGCAATAGTCAATTGAATTCTGAATCTGGAGCTGTGCCGATATGTGGAATACACTCTCGAATGCATGGTGATTTGTTTCTCTGTTTTCTGATCCATCTAAGTGGGTTCCATCATGACATTCCCTCAGTATTTTTCACTCAATTTGTTCTACTGACTTTACAATACTTTTATGTGTACTACATTAAAACTCATTTTTTAGTTAAGTGTTATTGGATAAAAAGAAATTAGTCTCTATTAACCATCTTAAATAATATTTGATTATGCCCTGCACAGAGCCACAACTCTTGAACTACAGCCCCCCAAATAAGTGATCCTCCTATACACATATTACCCAACATAGGTGGGTGAGAACTAGGGACGGCAAGAAATTTGATTCAGTTTGCATTTCAAGATGAATCTATCAAATTTGTACTTTCTGAAACCAAAACACAGCGATCTTTTGAAATTCACAGTAACTCAAATTTTGCAATGCAGTTTGCAAACCATTGTTTACAAAAATGCATGTTGGGGGGAAATGTGCATAAAAATATATTTTTGAGTGAAAATAACATATATGCATTATATGCTGACAAATTGCTTGCAAAAAATGTGTACATTTGACACAACTGCCTACAAAAATGTATCTGTAAACTGCTGGAAATTTTCATGAGGATTTTTAAAATAAAAAGTTCAAAAATTGCTGCAGAAATATGAGCTGAATTTAAGTTTGGAAAAATGAGAAACTGAGAGAACGGAAATTGATAGATCTTTCCATCCCTAATGAGAGCATACAGTAACAAGTGATCTGAGACATCACCCTTGATCCTATTGTTTACAACAATCCCAGAACAGTGCAAGAGTCTTTGGGATGGATAAAGATCCTTCTTGGCCAGCTGTTGTCTGGGGGCACAGGCTATTCTTATCTGCCTCAGACCTAACATAGTTTGGTTCAGTTACAGTTTTTGAAAAGCCATAGCATTTGAGGATGCCAACTCCTAGAGCTGATGTACTTCATCTCCACAGTTACAGTGTGGCTTTATCTTAATGTTGTGTTTTTACCTCCTTTCATTTTTAGCAAACTGATTCTGCCTGCCTTTTTTCTGACCCAGAGTGATGACAAGGAGCATGCACTCCACACCCTGGAAATTTGCTGCACTTTAACTTTCTATTTACGCTATATCACTCACTTTCAACAGTCTTCTGTGGCACTTGAACTCATTGCTGGGACTTGCACCCAATATCTTCACTGTCTGCATCACTGGCCCTTAGCCTTCTGTATTCATATCCAGATCACTGCTTGACCTCAGGACAGGGGTGGCCCTAGTCTAGCTGCCAGCAACTGGTGCCCTAGGAAGACCATGCGATTGGCACCATCCACACCCAAACTCCAAGGGCAGATCTAGGCTGAGGTTTTGATAAACTGGAAAACAATTTGCTCCTATATTCTGTTTAATGTTTTTAAGCATATTTATTTAAACAGAGGCATAATTATTCAGTTTGTCCAGTGTTTCTTAGATCAGATGAAATAGATACACAATTTTCAGAATAGATATGTACACAACGGCTAGATGATATTTCAGAGTGATTTCAAATAGAATGCATTAAAATGTTAATTATGTATTATTACAAATCCAAAACCATCCATTATGCTATCCATTATGTTTTAACCACCATTATTTATTTAACTGCCTCATACAATATAGAAAGAACTAAGAAGACTCTTCAATGAACTTTAACATGTAATTACAAAATACTCCAAATCAAAAAAGTGTATGCTCTTAAAACATGGTTTTTCTTATTTTAAGTTTTGAAAATTCAGTCGCTAGTTCTTTTAGATCCAGTTTTTCAGCTATTTCATGTTCTACTGACATTGTGGCAACAACAAGTCTCTCTTACACCATTGTTGAATGCAGATATGTTTTTATCTATTTTAACTTTGAGAAGCTACATTTCCCACTAGCTACAGAAACAGGCAAGGTTAAAAGATTCCATAGAGCTATAAAAATGTTTGGAAAACTGCCTGTGAGTTTATTTTCACAAACAAACTTCATTACTTCTTCAGTACTATTCAACCATTTTTCTTAAAGGTACAGTAGGGCCTCACTCATACAGTGGGTTACATTCTGGACCCCTGTTGTAAAGCAAAAACCGCTGTAAAGCGGAAACCATTGACTAACATTGACCAAAATGGCGCCCGATGGCAAAAAAAAATGTAAAAGCAGAACAAGCACTGTAAAAGTGGGGCCTTTCTGCAATTGACAACCACTGCATTAGCGGAACGCTGTAAAGCGGGGCCCTACTGTACATATTTACAGAGGGAGTGACAAGTTTGGTGGGTAGCTGAATTCTAGATACGCCTTTAAAATAGTAAAAACAATAATTAAGCTAATAAATACATATGGGGTCTCCACCTTTTTGAGCCCATGGGCACATTTGGAATTTTGAGAAAGTGCCATGGACCCTGCCACAGAAGGGCTGCCATAGGCAAAGCAGGACCAGTCACAACATGGCTGCTATGGGAGTGTGAACAATCCCAATACTTACTACTGCAAACAAAACTTTTCATAGAAGGCCTAAAGAGAAGTAATTTGCCCAAGAATCTTAGTAAAAGGCTGAGGTGAGGCATATGAACCCCAAAACATAAAGCCATTCTGCTCCAGCATAACATCCACTTCACAGAAGGCAAGTCATTTTCCCAGATCATCTCTAAATTATATACACTACCCATACCTACATGCACACCTTTTCCCCTCCCACACAGGGTCCTCTATTTTTTCTTCCCGCACAGAGACGACAGTTTCTTCTACTGAATCAGTGGTGCACCTGTTCACTTGCTATCTCCATTCCTCTTGTCTCCTTGGAATTCACATGTTTTCCTGCTGATAGTACCCAGTTAGGAGTATTCTCTCTTTTCTCTTTGCTGGTCATGTCCAATTAGAACCATTCTTTCAGTTCTATTTAGTGTTCTCATTGGAGAAGAAAGGGAATAGTTTTCACTGGTCTCTCTTCCCTCTGCTGGTAGTGTCCATTTCTGATTCTGTGGCCAATTATTATGGTAGAATGCATAAGGAAACTGCATCAGTGAGAATTAAGAAAAGCTGGTGGCCATTATAATTTATAATTGTGCAATGAAGGGAGCAGAGACCTTGGAGGGCACTCCGCGTAGGTCTCTGTGAGCACACAGGTGTCCTTAGGCTCTGCATGAGGACTCTGGGCCTGATGTGTATGTGGGATCAGTGTGGTATAGTGTCATATTCTAGTCCTGGCTCGGCCATGAAGTTCACTGGGTGACTTTGGACCAGTCAAGGACTTTCAACCTAACCTACCTTACAGGTTGTTGTGAAGATAAAATGGAGAGGAGCAGGATTGTGTAAGTTGCCTTGTTCCTTGGAGGGAAAAAAGGTGAGATATAAATATAATAATCTTTAAAAAGTGTGACTATGGTTGGTCTGGGTTGCTTCTATTAGCCATGCCTGTGGGTGCAACCACCTTGCTCTTGCCATCATGACAAAAAGACACTACCACCAGTAGTAGTAAGTGAGGCCTGGGGCAATTGCCCTCTTTGCCTCTCCAAGGCCCTGGTTAATGCTGTTATTTTTCTTTTATGGACCATCTTATTTATTATATTTCATATTCCCTTTGTGCATGCACAGGAATTGAAATAATGACAGATTCAATTAACTGTTCCACTAGCAGAAGCCATAAGGATTCCCATTAGTGAAACATGTCTTCCCTCCTCTCCTTGCAGCCCCCCTCAAATCACCCCCACAGCGCATGGGGGAAGAGAGGGGAGATCACTCCATCAGGCAAGCAGTAATGTTTGCACTGACAGAGCAATTTCATTAGTGCTACATAGAACTGAAATTATCTTCATTATCTTGTGCTTTTTACTTCAAATTTGGCACCCCCCTAAACTTGGCACCCTAGGTGAGTACCTAGTTTGCCTATATGGATGGGCCACCCCTGCCTTAGTGTCATGACAATGCTTCTTTGCATGCTGTCCCCAGGGGGTCACCCAATCATTGGGAGTAACTTTAGGAGAGCAAGGGGCTGTGGAAAGAAGCATGGGCCTGAAAAATCCATGTGTGGCTGCAGTATTGCCGCTTGTGTATTTTATTTATTTATTTATTATTTCAATTTATATACCGCCCTTAGCAGAATAGCTCTCAGGGCGGTGAACAAACAAGATAAAATACAATATATCATAATAAAAATCATAAAAACATATACAAACAAACAACAAAAAAACACTACAAAAACAATACGACAAAAATTTAAAAATACGGATTAAAAGATTAAAATGGTCAAGAAAATTAAAATGCCTGGGAGCATAAAAAGGTCTTTACCTGGCGCCGAAAAGATAGAAGTGTAGGCGCCAGGCGTACCTCTTCGGAGAGGCTGTTCCACAACTCAGGGGCCACCACAGAAAAGGACCTAGATCTAGTAACCACCCTCCGGGCTTCCCAATGGGTTGGTACCCGGAGGAGGGCCTTAGATTCTGAACGAAGTGAACGGGTAGGTTCGTATCGAGAGAGGCGTTCCACAAGGTATTGAGGTCCCACGCCATGTAAGGCTTTATAGGTAAGAACCAACACCTTGAATCTCGCCCGGAAGCAAATAGGAAGCCAGTGCAGACGCGCCAAGACAGGTGTTATATGCGAAGACCGACTGGTCCTCGTCAGTAGTCTGGCAGCTGCGTTCTGCACCAGCTGAAGCTTCTGAATTGTCTTCAAGGGCAGCCCTACGTAGAGCGCATTACAGTAATCCAATCTTGAAGTTACCAGAGCGTGAACAACAGAGGCGAAGTCATCCCTGTCCAGATAGGGGCGTAGTTGGGCTACCAGACGAAGATGGTAAAACGCATTCCGTGCCACCGAGGCCACTTGGGCCTCGAGAGACAGGGAAGAGTCGAGAAGAACCCCCAAACTACGTACCTGTTCCTTCAGGGGGAGTGTAACCCCATCCAGAACAGGGTTAACATCCACCATCTGAGCAGGGAAGGCATTCACCAACAATGTCTCGGTCTTGTCTGGATTGAGTCTCAGTTTATTAGCTCTCATCCAGTCCATTATTGCGGTCAGGCAACGGTTCAGCACATCAACAGACTCACCTGAAGAAGATGAAAAGGAGAAATAGAGCTGCGTGACATCAGCATACTGATGGCAACGCACTCCAAAACTCCTGATGACTGCACCCAGCGGCTGCATGTAGATGTTGAAAAGCATGGGGGACAAAACTGACCCCTGAGGGACTCCGCAATGGAGAGTCCATGGTGTCGAGTGATGTTCCCCAAGCACTACCTTCTGGTGACGATCCGCGAAGTAGGAGCGGAACCACTGCCAAGCAGTGCCCCCGACACCCAACTCCGCGAGTCTCCTCAGAAGGATACCATGGTCGATGGTATCAAACGCCGCTGAGAGATCAAGGAGAATCAACAGAGTCACACTCCCCCTGTCCCTCTCCCGACACAGGTCATCATACAGGGTGACCAAGGCTGTTTCGGTGCCAAAACCGGGCCTGAAACCGGATTGAAACGGATCTAGATAATCAGTTTCATCCAAGAGCGCCTGGAGTTGGCTGGCAACCACCCGCTCCAAAACCTTGCCCAAAAAAGGGACATTCGCCACCGGTCTATAGTTGTTTAAATTATCTGGGTCCAAGGAGGATTTCTTTAAAAGAGGTCTCACTACTGCCTCCTTGAGGCTACCAGGGACCACTCCCTCCCTCAAGGAGGCATTAACCACCTCCTTGGCCCAACCGGTGGTTCCAGCCCTGCCAGCTTTCACTAGCCAAGATGGGCAAGGATCCAGAACAGACGTGGTCGCCCGAACCATTCCAAACACCTTGTCCGCTTCCTCGAGCTGCACCAACTGAAACTCATCCAATAAAGAAAGACAAGGCCGTGCTCCGGACACTTCAATGGATTCATCTGTCACAACATCAGAGTCAAGGTCCCTGCGGATACATGCAATCTTATCTTGAAAGTGTCCAGCAATTTCATTACAGCGGGTCTCAGATGTTTCCATAGTATCGTGGGGGCCAGAGTGTAAGAGCCCTCGCACGACTTTAAAAAGCTCCGCTGGGCGGCTTAAAGATGATCTAATAGAGGCAGCAAAATAGAGCTTCTTTGCTGTCCTTACCGCTTTTGTATACAACTTATTGGTGGCACTTACCAAGGCATGATTGTATCCACTGGGAGTTTTCCTCCATCTGCACTCCAGCCTCCTCCTCTCATGTTTCATCGCTCTCAGCTCCGGGGTATACCACGGAGCTGTATGTGAATCTTTGGATTCAAAGCCTTATGTTTAGGAAATGCAAAATTAACACTACAACTCCTCCCTCAAGCAGATTACATTGCTGTTGCCTTGCAGTTTTACTTTGGTGATAACAGATGTGCAATTGATGCATGGGTTTTCTTCTCATACACTCATACATATTTTTTGCAATGGAGTGGCTACTGAGTGGAGGGGAAATCACATACACATGTATAAAGGGAATCACTGTACGAGCTTTTTTCAGTCTTTATAGTTCCCCATGTTCTTCTACAGAACAATTAAACCAGAACTATCACTAGAAGGTAAAATGATGAAACTGAGGTTATCATACTTTGGACACACCTTGAGAAGATATGATTCACTAGAAAAGACAATCATGCTGGGAAAAACAGAAGGGAGTAGAAAAAAAGTAAGACCAAGCAAGACAACGATTGATTCCATAAAGGAAGCCACAACCCTGAACTTACAAGATCTGAAGAGGGTGGTTTATTACAGATGCTATTGGAGGTCGCTGATTCATAGGGTTGCCATAAGTCATAAACAACTTGAAGGCACATAACAACAATTCTTCTTCTACACAGGGGCGAGGTCGCACTGAGCAGCCCCATCCCCTGGCATTTGCATGTATAGTGTGAACCTCTGTAACAACAGAACCTTCACATTTGCAGTGGTACACACAAAGGCTTCCATGCGAGATGGAACTCCAATCACATAGGGTTCCAGGTTGTGTGGAAGCATTTGTGTCCAGTTATATGTGGGAAGGCTCTATTGCTATAGATGTTCACACTGTGTGCCCAAATTCCAGTGGGTGCAGCTACTTGTCTATGGAAGCGCAGGTGGCGGCCATTACCCAAGCGGCGCTTTATCAACTTCACCTCATACGTAGGATATGCCCTTACTTCCGAGCCACCTACTCCCTTCAGTACTTCATGCCTTGGTTTTGTCTCGGTTGGATTGTTGTAATGCTTTATATGTGGGTCTTCCCTGGAAAACAGTCCGTAAGCTGCAGCTGGTGCAGGATGCGGCAGCTCGCCTGATTAAAGGCAGCTGCTACCGAGAGCATATTACCCCAGTCCTCAAGGAGCTGCACTGGTTACCGGTGGCTGCTCGGGCCAAATTTAAGGTCCTGGCTGTAACCTTTAAGGCCCAATTTGAAGCTGGCCCACTCTACCTAAAGGGACGCCTTCACTCTCACCAAGGGCACTGGCTAACAAGGTCATCCACGAATGGTCTACTCCTCATTCCCCCCATAAAGGCAGCTAGATTGGTGAGGACCAGGTCAAAAGCTTTCTCAGTCGTAGCCCCTTCACTTTGGAACTCCTTGCCAACTGACCTCCGCCAGGCCCCCTCACTGCTGTGTGTTCAACAGGCCTTGAAGACCTGGCTCTTTAACCAGGCATGGGAGGGGTGTTAGGCTGTCAGAGTGCAATTCTAGGGGTTTTTAACTTTTTAATCTTTTAACGTTTTATATGGGTTGTATTTGTGTTTTTGTTGTATTGCCCAGAGTGGCATACTAATCTCTGCCAGATGGGCGTCTAACAAATCTAATAAATTAATAATAATAATAATAATAAAATAATAATAATAATAATAATAATAATAAAATTGTCTTGTCTCATTGCCATGAAGAGCCACACGCCAAGTGAAGTGAGGCAGATGACTATTAAGAAGAAGGCAATATGGAATAGCCTCCAAGAGAGGCTCACTTAGCACCTTTATGGTGGTGTTGGCACCAGGTGAACATGTTTGTAAGTTGTCCAGTGAATTTTTATTGATAGGCACAATATCAAATAAATAAGCTCAACGCTTCCATTGGTACAGGTGTTTGTACGTGCAGATGCTAGGGGGCAGGGCTACTTGGCATACCCCAAATTGAAGCTTTAATTACTGAAGAGGGCTAAAGACTTTATTTATATACTGTACATACCTGGCAAAATTTCACCTCCTAAAATAAATAGTTATTTAAAATAATTAACTAGTCAATGCTAAATAAAAATTAACATTTACAGAAATGGAAGATAAATCATCAATATAGCTTCATAAGAGGTTGTGTGACATTTTATAAACAGTATCTTGTGGGTAAATAAATGCACATATCAGTAAGATATGTATACGTCAATTTACAGTTTGATAGACAAGACAGACAAATTAACAGTTCTTTACAAGCAGCATTTGTCAAACAAGAGATACTAGATTTAGCATAAACATACACATTGGCAATACAGTCAGTGACACGCAGTGTTTATATAAAGCATGAAAGTATTTGACATGAAGTTCATGAATATTTTAAAAATAAAGCATAATGCAATTCCTGGTTTCCTTCTCAACATCTGCTGTAGTACTTGTATATATTTTGCTGTACTATATAATAAGTTGATTGCTTCACTTGGTACTTTTCCCCACAATGTGCCAAAACTGTATTTTATCCTTTGTGTGATATTCCTCTAAAGCCCAATCCAGAGGGAAGGAATTCTGCTGCTTGTCACAAATTGCATCAGACAGAAACAAAACTCCAGCACATATTTGAACATGTGTAAGTCCATTGGAAATCAGTGAGATTAACTATGGGTAATTCACCTCAGGATTGTAACCAAAGTATCCAATCTATTAATGCTCATGTAGCAATTATCTGATAGACCAGGGGTTCCCAAACTCTGATCTGTGGACCATTGGTGAGCCACAAGCTTCATTCAGGTGGTCTGTGGCATGTCTGTAAAAAATACAATTAAATTGTATAGAATCTAGCACAGTGCATTATAGTTACTACCACAGACAAAAAATTATTAAGTGGTCTGCCAAGACCTTCAATAATTTCCAAGTAGTCCATGGTGAAAAAAGGTTTGTGGACCACTGTGATAGACTTACTACAGCTTACTCCATACAGCTTCACTGGTTAACTGGCAACTAAAACAATATTCTTCAAACAGATACTCATTGCAAAAATAGCTTAGTATAATGATCACTGGGTTTGTTGAGTTAGTGCTTACTACGAGGATAGCAGCAAGTATGTTTCTTCTGTACAGCATAGTGTACTGTATTTTTGAATACCACATATGAGCACTATTGTTTAAAGGATTTTTTCCTTACAATAAGACTAAATATGAAAGCATGCATGAAAATCTAGTCTGATACACAACAAAGTGAATAATAATAATAATAATAATAATATAAAATAAAATATCACTCATGCACATAACTTCATTTTCCCTCTGTTTTCACATTGCTTTGTCCTTCTAGTTGCGGCAATTTTATGAATTATGGGACAGAAATGTTTTGTGTGGGACAGCAAAGACGATATAGAACAGTGGTTCCCAAACCTTTTTCTCCCGTAGACCACTTGAGTTGTTGAGGGTCTTGGTGGACCTTTGAATGATTTTTCTGCATGTTATAACAATCGTAATGTGCTCTAGATTCTATATTATTTTTAAATGTGTTTTATTGCTTCTTTTATTTCTTACATTGTATTTTATTGTATTACAATTTGCATTCCATAGAATTCAGATTATAATACAATAAAATACTATATACGAAATAAAAGAAGCAACAGACATGCAGTTAAAATAATCAGGAATATTTAATGTGGACATGCCACTGACCACCTGAATGAAGCTCATGGAACGCTGCTGGTTCATGAACCATAGTTTGGGAATCCCTGTGATCAAATGTTTTATTATTATTTTACATGCTTGTTACTAGTGAAAGGTAAGCTCTCAGCTGTCTCCCTCCTCCCCTCATGCTGGATTGGTTTGGATCTTAGCTGAGTGATTTCTCAAAAAATCAGAAATAACTCAGCTTATTTTCTAAGCTAACCTGACATTCAGAAACCACCCATGCTCTTCTTGCCATCCTCCCCACTCTTTTCTTCAAAACACCCTTCCCATCAGCTTCCTGATTCTAAAATGTTTCCCACTTTCATTTTACTACTTACCAGCTGCTCCTGGCAGGAGTAATAGTGGTGTGCAAAAAGGGGGGAGCTTGTCCCTTCTTCTTTCTGTGGTTCCCTGGTATGTTGCATTGCAGCACACCAGGATGAAAGTCCCATTGGTCTATTGGAGATGCAGTTCTGGGGATCAGAGAAGTCTGATTGGGAAGTAAACTGAAAGAAGCACAGACCCATTTCCATAGAAATAATGCATGAAAACTAAAATAACATTTCTGCAAATAAATAAGGATGAGTAGATTTACCAATTCCATTATGTTATTGTTTCATGGGATGGTTCTATCCCATGTTCTTGTCTGCCTGCCTTCTCGGTTAATGCCTGCAATTTTGTACTCGGTGCATGCAGAATTTGCATCAGTTTGCAGTTTGAGCCTCTTTTTGCCTTTCAGGTTACTGATGCACAAGAATATCCATGTACACTGATTAAAACAGCATGCAAAAGGAGACTTACTGTGATCATGTGTATATGTGATTGTGCTCATAAGCAGAGCTTGCAAAAGTTACTTTTTTGAACTACAGCTCCCATCAGCCTAATCCAGTGACCATGCTGGCTGGGGCTGATGGGAGTTGTAGTTCAAAAAGTAACTTTTCCAAGCGCTGCTCATAAGTTACCAATAAGGAAAAAAGATGTGGGAAACTGCGGGAAACTGAACATAAAGAGTGGTTAGAACAAAGTCCTGAAATAAAAACAGGAGAATTATTTGTTAATGCAGTGTGCTGCTCTGCAAACAAATTTAGGTAATTTGGAGTCCCAAAATCTGAGGGAAAGTCAGATAGAAATTAAAAGCTTCCACTGTCCCAAAACTGCTAGGGAAGTGGTTGCATTCACTTGTTGCGGCCTACTGCCAAAATAAAGCACAGACACCGTTCATTGGATTGAATCATGGGCTACTTTATTGTGCATAATCCAATTAAAATATGAACCTGCAGAGGGGAGCTTAAGTGTGGGCGCATCCTGAAGAGCCAGGCAAAGCCTGCTTGCAGCTATAAGGCAACCAAACCCTGCCTGAGCCAGGGGCTGCCCTTTGCCAGACCTCCAGCTCAGGCCACACCCTGAAGATGCGTAGGGGGTCCAACCCACGTCACCGCACCTCAGAGCCCTGAAACTCCAAGTGGATGAGGCACATTGGCCACAAAGGTGGCCTGTATTCTGCCTCTGGGCTGTATAGCCCTGAGCTGCAGGTCTCTGGACCGCCTATCACCCCCAAAGGTGCCTAAAAGTGTCACCTAGCTGCCCTTCCCCTTTTAACCTTTTCCCGCACTTCTTTGCCACGAAAGGGGGACAAGCCTCTGCTTAGTCTCCCTTTACCCCACACCCAATAACAATCTTGTGTAGGCCCCTCTGCAGCTCCATCAGGAAGATGTCGTTGCCCACATCTGTCAAAAATGCACACCGTCTTGCTGGAACAGCTCCGGCCGGAAATGCCTTATCTCTGGGTGGTGAATGACAGAATCTCCAGAGTCCCTCAGAGCCTTCTGGACTTGCCTATTCACCTTTTTGCGGGTCCTGTGTCTCCCCCGTGGGTCACCAGTGCAATTCCATTTCCTGCGCAGCAGGATGTCAGACAATACCAAATGCACCCCCGGCCAGCGACGTGTAATGGCCCAGAGGTCCCTACTCAATTAGGGCCTTGCCCTTCAACAGACCCAGGTCGTTACCCCCGAGGTAGATAACAAGAAACTGGGGCACCACCCGCTCAACTGCTGGCTGAAACAATGCTGGTAGGAGTCCGTCCCAACACATCCCACGGCGGCTGAGCCACTGCACTGAGGCCCATTGACTGAGCCCCAGCTGTGTTCCAAAGCGAGACTTCGCCTGCGGCCTGCCCAGAAAACCATGCTGTGGCTGCAGAGGAGGATGTGTTCCTGCCCTGTTCCTTCCCAGCAGCCTGTCAAAACAACGACAACCAACATCAGGATGCAGGGTAGCCATTAGCTGCTGGCCTTGTGCGTCTCAGCCAGTGGTCGAATATAATTCTTATATGTGTCCGAGGACCACCTGCCCACCACCTGCAGCCTCTCCTTGGGAAAACCCAGGTGGGCAGCGGGGGAGGCCGCACCTATCCAGAATGAGTGTGTCCCGAACTTGCGCGGGTCCAAACCCAGGTTGTGCAGCACCACCTTTGCCACTGTCCAAAACTGATACCTGGTGAGGGGCTGGTCATCCCTATGTATGAACAGGTACCCTGATTGCGGCCCCTGAACTGCCGCAAAGCGACGCAGGGCTGTTACTGGACAAATTTCCTCCCACTTGCAGGGGGCTAGTACAATTGCTAGGGATAATTAGGAAATGTATTGAAAATAAAACAGCCGATATCATAATGCTGTTCTATAAATCTATGGTGCGGCCACATTTGGAATACTGTGTACAGTTCTGGTTGCCTCATCTCAAAAAGGATATTATAGAGTTGGAAAAGGTTTAGAAGAGGGCAACCAGAATGATCAAAGGGATGGAGCGACTCCCTTATGAGGAAAAGTTGTAGCATTTGGGGCTTTTTAGTTTAGAGAAAAGGCGGGTCAGAGGAGACATGGTAGAAGTGTATAAAATTATGCATGGCATTGAGAAAGTGGATAAAGAAAAGTTTTTCTTCCTCTCATAATACTAGAACTCGTGGACATTCAAAGAAGCTGAATGTTGGAAGATTCAGGATAGACAAAAGGAAGTACTTCTTTACTCAGTGCATAGTTAAACTATGGAATTTGCTCCCACAAGACGCAGAAATGGCCACCAGCTTGGATGGCTTTAAAAGAAGATTAGACAAATTCATGGAGGACAGGGCTATCAATGGCTACTAGCCATGATGGCTGTGCTCTGCCACCCTAGTCAGAGGCAGCATGCTTCTGAAAACCAGTTGCCGGAAGCCTCAGGACGGGAGAGTGTTTTTGCACTCGGGTCCTGCTTGCGGGCTTCCCCCAGGCACCTGGTTGGCCACTGTGAGAACAGGATGCTGAACTAGATGGGCCACTGGCCTGATCCAGCAGGCTCTTCTTATGTTCTTATGTTCTTAATCAGGCGTCCCTTATGACGTTGGTCTGTCTTGGACCCTCTGAGTTGCAGGAGGGCCTGCTCTGCCTTCCAGCTGAGGTCAGAAAACAAAATGCAGGGACTTGTCTGTCTTGGAACCTGCCACCACTTCCCCAATCCGAAAGGCCCCCCAAAATAGGGTGAAGGCAGTTGCTTGATATAGCAACACTTCAAAAGGGGAGGAACATAAGCCCTTCTACTGTCCCGGTAGGCTAAACAGTCATTCTGGGGAAAGGGGGAGGCAGGCATCTGGGGTGCGTGGGCACTTGGGGGACCAGCCCTCTAGCATACAGCGGACCCTAAAGTTGCCAGAGTAGTCCTGAAAGCCCCGTGCCTTTGCTAGGAAAGAGAAACCTGAGAGCTTACCTCTGATGGTCCTGACTGAGAGGCCCCTCAGTTTGCCCTCCACGTAGAACTCCATAAGATGCTCCACTGGGATGGGCCACTCCTGGGCATAGCCCCTGGCCTCCCTAAAGTTTGACCTGCTCCCTGGTAGCTGGCCATAGTGCTGGGTGCCACAGACAGGTTTATGGCCCTTTCTCATTCGGTCCTCCAATCTCCCATAGCGCTGGGGGGACAACATCTGGCTGAGCCCTTGCCCACGGTGCCAGCTGGTGAAACCTCTCCATCTGGTTCCATGATAGAGCATCAGCGATACTGTTGTCAATGCCCAGAACATGGCATGCAAGGAACTGGATATTATAGCAGAGGCATTGGAGCGTGAATGCTCACACAAGGCGCATAACATTGGGGTTTCTAAAAGACTGGGTGTTGATGAACTGCACCGTAGGTAGGTTGTCACACCAAAAGTGGACTATGGAATTACACAACTTGTTGGGCCAGAGGTGTACTGCCACGACAATGGGAAAAAAACTCCAGGAAAGTAAGGTCTCGGGTTAGCCCAGCCTGTGCCTAGTCCTGTGGATAGCTGCCATGACACCATGAGTCATGGAAAATGACCCCAAAATCACAGGAACCAGAGGCATCAGAGTTCACCTGAAGCTCTGTCTCCAACAGGCAGTCCCTTCTACATAAGGAAACCCCATTAAATTCCCGCAAAAAGGTGGACCACACTCCCAGGTTGGCTGTGAGAGCTGCTGTAACCTGCGTGTGGTGCTGGGCTCATGATAAGCCTGACATGGTGTCATATATGCACCACAAGAAAGCACGCCTGGGTGCTACAACCCTGCACGTGAAGTTCATGTGGCCCACCAGCTCCTGGAGTGTGGACAGTGTCACCTTCCTGGACCCAACTACCTCTGAGATTTTCCCCTTAAGGGCCACCAGCTTATCTTGAGGGAGCCTACAGCACTGGGCCATGGTATCAATCTTGATGCCCAGAAAAGTGAGAGCTGTTGATGGGCCCTCGGTTTTCTTGGCTGTGAGGGGGACACCAAGTTCCCCTGCCAACGCTGTGAAATGGGCCATAAAGGCCTTACAGGTGCCAGAGCTTGCGGAGCCTGCAAACAGGAAGTCATCAAAATAATGCACCACTGATTGCAGGGCCACCTGCCTCCTGACTGCCCACTCCAGGAAAGATCTGAAGCACTTGAAAACTGAACACGAAATTGAACAGCCCATAGGCAATGCCCTATCCACATAATATTCACCCGCAAAAGCAAAGCCCATCAGCTCAAAGTCCTGTTGGTGAACAGAGAGGAGACAGAAGGCTGATTTGATGTCATGATTTCCCATAAGGGCCCCAGCCCCACAGCCCCTAACCATGGACACTGCACAGTCAACTGATGTGTAGCGGACAGAACACAGGTCCGGTGGGATGAAGTCACTGACTGACTCACCCTGAGGAAAGGACAGGTGGTGTATTAGGCAAAATTCACCTGGTGCCTTCTTGAGAACAAGACCCAATGGGGAAACTCTGAGCGAGGGGATGGGTGGTGCCGGGAAGGGGCCCAGCACTCGGCCAGTCTTCACTTCTTTCCCAATTTTTTCCCAAATGACCAATTCCCTGCCCACCACTGACTTCAGATTGTGGGACATAAAAGGCTGCCTGGGACCCAAATAGGGGATTCGAAAACCCACTGTGAAGCCCTCCAGCAAAAACTGCACATCCTGGACTACGGGGTAAAGACCAAGCCAGTGTTGGAGCTTGGCAAGTTTAATTGGGCTGGGGCCCTTTGCCCTGAGCTGTGCCTGCAGCTCCTGGCTTTCTTGGGCCTGTTGCCTCCCTGTTCCCACCCCGAAGGGTCAGCCCCTGGGGCAATTAGTGCAGGCGTGGGGCCCCCCACATATCGCGCACTTGTGTCGGAATCTGCAGAGGGTCTGACCCCAGGAGCCATGGGAGCTGAACTCCCAGCAAAGCAGTCAGGTTGAACTCCCTGCCCTGCAGGCCCATGGGGAAGAGCTGCTGCCACCTGCCGCACTAAGAGGTGGCCGCTGTCTGTCCTATCACCAGCCACGGGCTTGGAGTGTGACATAATCTTCAGCCACAGGTCAGCCTTCTTTTTGTCCCAGGGGAGGGAGATATCAAATGCCGCCCTCATACGGAACACCTCATCGTAGGCAAGCCAAGCGGCCCCCTGGAACTCTGAATAACCTCGATATATGATATCAAGGTATTTAATAAGCACTGAGTCCCTCTGTGGCTGTTTATGCATCACCACTCCCATGTATGTTAGGAATGTAGGCAGTCAGTTAGCCCAAGTGCGCTCTATGCGTCACGGCCTGGGTTTATCTGGTTCTGCGTCCTATCGCTTATCCTTATCCTTCTTAAGTGGCTCCCTGTATAGAAGTGAGAATAGCTCCACATACTCCCCCCTCCATATTTTCTCCATGGTGGCAGGCAGGAGGTGAAAACCCAGTGGGGCTGATGTCTCCCCAAAAGGTATGGTCCCATCTCTAACTGAGCTGAGAGGGTTAGCAGACTCTGTAGGAGGGGCAGCTGATGTGGGGGGACCCTTCTGTTGACGTCCCTGCAGGGGATTGCCACACTTGCTCACAGGCCTCTCCTAGATGTTGCTGTGGCATACTATCCCCACTCCCCATGGGAATCCCTGATTGCCCATACCCCTCTGTCCCCGCTGGCAGAGCAAAGGGCCAGTAGGGAAACCTCCATGGGGGTCAGCTCCACTGCAGCTGACCCTGCTGGTATGCAGTAAAAGTGGACTCACCCAGTGCGCCGTCCAGTGTGGGCCCCTGGGAAACCTGCGAAGTGGGAGCTGTTCCTGCTTCTGCGCTGGTCATCCTCGCATCCACCCTGCTGGGCCCAGCCTCAAGTGCATCCAGTTGAGCTAGGATGGCATCAATAGCAGCCTTGTTAGCCCCACACACTGCGTGCTGCGTTTTCCCGTGGGATCACTTAGCAGGTGGCTCCTTTGCCCTCCTTGGCACAGGTTGAGCCTGAGATGCATCAGGCTGGCGTGAGCCATGCTCTAGTGCTTCCAACCTGGCCAGGATGGCTGCCCATGGTGGCCCATCCTCCTTCCCCCCACCTACAGGTGTTGGAGGCAGGTGCCCACCCTTTGCCTTGGAGGCCTTGCCTTTCCCTTTCGTCCAGCCTTGCCCTTTCTTGGGTGGCATCTTTAGGTGTCTCAAGCGAGCAGCGGCTTCCTGCCCACCCAAAGGCCTATGCCTTTCAGAAGAGAACACACCAAAGCTGGCTTGGGCAGGGTAGAGTGACTTCACCAGTGCCGTTGCGGCCTAAGGAGCCCCTGCTGATGGAACCGCTGAGCACTAGCCTTGCCAACCAGTTGGCCCTACCACCCTTGCTGTGGCTTGATTAGCCCCTCCTAGGACACCAGGCTGCCCAGCAACAGGGGGAGGGGGTGAAGGCCCACCACCTGCAGATGATGCTGGCTCATCCCACGTGCATTGGCACACCCACTGTGGGAGGGGGTGCGGGAGGCCCACCACACCCAGATGCCTCTGGGTGCTGGTTCCCTCCATGTGCGCCAGCGCACTCGCTGTCGAGGGCAAGGAACTCCTGCTGCACCCAGATGGTGCTGGTGCCGGCATCCAGAAAGCAGGCTAGCGTGTCTGCGGCAAGCTATTGAGGGGGGAAAGAGGCCCCGCCGTGACTAAGCAAGGGAGGCCTAGGGGGGAGCTGCTATCCGGGAGGGAAGAGGGACATGGTTGCAGCCCCCTCTCTGGGATGGCCTGCACGCTGCCCTCCCACCCGCCAAAACAAGAAACGAAGGGGGGGAAATCCGGCCAGATGGACACCAAGCCTGTGCTTCTTGAGGGATTGCTGCCGCTGCCAGAACAGGTCCCGAGAAGGATTGCTGCTGCTGCTGCCGCCTCCACTGCCGTGCCAGAAAAGCTCCACGTGCACCAAGTTCACCGCTGAAGCAGGAGCCTCCAAAATTCAAAGGAGGACGGGAAGCTGGCAGTGCGGGTTTAAACACTCTTTGGCCACCACACCCCTAGCTGCATGCTCCGTCTGCACATTAGCGTCAAGCATGCATCCACACACACCCCATGATGGCGGCTCCTGCTTCGGCAGCAAAACTTGCCCCTTAGCCCTGTAAGTCCCAGGCGCGGAGTGGGAATTACATGCACCAAACAGTCTGAACATGAACTAAGGCTGTGCAGAAAGCAACAGTCTTATGTGCATGCATGGCAAGTACCACACTCTGCTCTAGTACTCTTTTCTCTTTGGCTGCTGTTGTGGCTTGCAGCACACCATATGCATGTTGCTGGACACAAAGTAACCGAAATGATAGAGCCTGTGAAGTGTCTTTTTTAAATCATACAATAAGCTTATGGGATGAATCTTCAGCATGCAAATGAAGGAAACCCTGTATAAGTTGTATGTAGAGTTACCTGCAGCCTACAATCTGTGTGAGGATTTGTACATCTGCATGTGGCAGTGTGCCAATAGTATTCTGCTATCAGTTCCCTGGGTCAGTTGTTTCATTGTGGTTAGGCCAACCAAACTTAACTAAGTGAGGCTGATGTATCTACTCTTAATCCTATATACTTTTAACTAGTGGTAACAAAGAGCTTCCAGGCTTGACAGGCTGTCACAGCAATTATTCACAAGAAGTTATGCAGTCATTGTCTTTGTCAGCTTTTGCAGTATGGAATATTTTAACTGGCAGTCTTCCAAAACTGAACATTAATCTTACATTCTCTTGCAGTTCCTAATCAACATATTCTAGGGGTGATTGCTCTCACATTATTTGAAGACTACATCTACTGGACTGATGGGAAAACCAAGACAGTCAACCGTGCCCATAAAACCTCTGGAGCAGATAAAGTAGCACTGATTAACTCATGGCATGCCATAACTGATATCCAAGTGTATCATTCATATAGACAGCCGGATGGTAAATATTTTCAACATGCATTCTATAAAGAACATTATTGTTTCTGACTTCATTTGAGTTTTTAAAGCTTTGCTTAGCAGTTAATCTAAGCTGCCTTATATTGGATTGTTGGAGAAATAAAACAGAAATAAGAGCAAAAGATTAAAAGTATGATTAGTTTCACTGAAGGTCTGACACTGACTACGGTCAATTGCATAAGTAGCCTTTATTGCCTTAGCAAGCCTCCTCAGTTTTCACCCAGTCTTTCTAATGGGCTCTGGACAGAAATAAAGGCAGAAACATCTCAGAATAGGTATGGCTACCTAGGACATTCTGCAGACTTTTTCTGGGCCTGCAGCAGCCTCCAATAAGTGTCCACTGGACACCTAGAAAGAGTCAGCAGATACACAGGTGCTACAAAACACTTTCTCTTTAAGAGTGGTCTGGCAACTGTCAGCAACCTAGGTTCCTTCAGAGCCCCAAATCTGCCTCAGGGTGACCTGGTCAGGCTATTATCACTACAGAAATCCCAGTCTCTTATAATCATCAGAAACTTAAAAGTTTCAAATATTTTTTGGCCATCTCTCTTAATTCTTATATAGTCCCAAAGTTTATTGTCTCTCTTTTTCTCCCCATGCGAGGTGTGGAGTTCCCTCACTCACCGTCTCTCCCTGATGTCTTGTTGCCTAGAGTCCAGAATACTTATCTCTTTCATTTAGCTTTCCTCCCCTGGGGTGGTAAAGGCATTCTGGTGCTAAAGTTTGTAGGCTGTGGAGCTTCTCAGTTATATGGCTACTGCTTCCCTTTTCACTGTTTGTCTTTAACTACTGATAAAGGTGGGCCAACACTCCTGTCCCCATCCCACTAGCACGCCAGCCACTTTCTGCCCTGACTGTGTTCATACTTGTCCATGATGAGGCTAGAGAGGGCTGAAGACTAGAGTCAAGTGTTGACAGCTTCTTACACACAAGGCCCAGGATTATCCACTAGATCACAGTATTTCTGAATTTCAGTAGTTCCTGAAATTAGTCTGACCCAATATGATACAATGTAAACTGTTTTTTCTTAACATCTGCACTTTGTAGACAATTAACATAAATATATTTTAAAGGCATTTTGTATTTTGTTATTTGGTTTTTTTTACATTACTGCGACTTTATTTTTAAGCATACCGAGTTACCTCTATTTGCTAGATGTTTCTCTGGGAAGGGGGGGGATCAACTATGTTGCTTTTTCTGTGACCCTTATCAGCATTTTTAATTGTTTCACCTTCTGCATTCATAGTGCCTATACATCTGTGTGCATTAACTAATGGTGGCTGTAGTCACCTGTGCCTCCTAGCCCCGGGCAAAACGCATGCTTGTGCCTGTCCCACCAACTTCTACCTCTCTGCAGATAATAAGACTTGCTTATCAAATTGCACAGCCAGTCAAGTGAGTATGTCTGTATTATAATGTTTATAATGGCTACTTATTAATGTATTTAGAGACTTTGAAACAGAGTAAAAACCTGCCAGACTTTAGAGACTAAAAGAAGAAAAATTATAAACAATTCAAAATGGCAATGAATAAAGGTATTGTTGGTGTTATACCTCTGTTGAAGACTGAAAAATCTACCTTTATATCTTGACATTCACAAATGGGCTTTGCAACTTACCTTCATTAAGGTACATTGGCAAAGCTTTTTTCCCCCAATCTGATTTGACATGCATTTGCTTGGATCCTGATTTCCAAAGTTCTGTTCAAGGAACAGGGCTCTTCCACCTCATTTTCCAACTCTCCTTTACTTTTACAGCCCACTGCCTTCCTCACCTCCTGAAATAATATGGAATTGGGTTTCCAGAAGTCCCCTTCCTCCTCCCCTCCATCATGAAAATGGAAGTGCCTTCCACTTACACAAGTGCACCTGTGAAGCTAGGCCATTATTACTTTTAATGGGCACAATTATTTATGCTGTAACAAAGGATACTATTCTGGGCATAAACACAATAAAGATACATTCTTAAAAGAATGAGTTTCAGCAAGAAATCTAATGAAAAGGGTTGACTTTTTAAAATGCCTTATACAAAAATAGCAACCAGAAACAAGTTTTAAGGAGGGCAGGCTCCAAATTCTGATCTTGGGCTGTGATTATTATTTGCATAAATATTCATGTTATTTTAAATAAAAAATATTAACATTGAAAAAGGCTTTCTCTACCGTACCTTTCTCCTTCAGTTCCGCTGCAAAACTGACAAATGTATTCCATTCTGGTGGAAATGTGATACTGTAGATGATTGTGGGGATGGATCAGATGAACCTGAAGAATGCCGTAAGTCTAAATGGATACAATATTTTAGAAGTACTGTGTTGCAGACACTGGAAAGTTACATTAATTCAGCATTTTCTTAGAGTAAAAGCCAGTTTTGTATGGCAGTTAGAGTCATAGAATCCCACTTGAACATGAAGCTCAGTGGATGACCTTGGGCCAGTCATTATCTTTCAGCCTACCATACAGGGTTGTTATGTGGATACACTGGGAAGGGAGAGAACCATGTATGCCACCTTGAGCTCCTTGGAGGAAGGTGGACTATAAATGTAATAATAACATTATTGGTGGTGGTGATGGTGATGATGATTCACCTATTCTGTATAGGCTACTATACAGTGAACAAATGACTTTTATAATAACTTCATATCTATAGCAATAGAACATTTCTTATGAGTAGTTGTTATAATTTGGTGTAATATGTAACAATCTAGATAATTTCCTAATGTCCCCTTAAAAAAGAAGATTGACAAAACTTTAGTAATCACAAGTGATTTTATATGATGTGTTGCATAATGTTGCAGCAGTATCCTGAACATGCAGATATTTTGATAGCCTCTCATAATTCATGCAGCTGTCATAATACTCCTCTTGTCACTTTTTTAAAAAAGTAAACCATGCTCTCAGTGACTGTAAATATGCCTGCTATAATTTTGCCATGACATATGACTAGATGACAAGTGAATACAAGGTATCTTATATTCATAAAAACAGTACTTGCATAGCTTTGCATTTTCTGCGTTTTTTGCATGGTGATATATGGTTGAGACTTTTCTGCTATACATGGCTTGCATTAGTTGGTACACATTTTTGAAATCTCTATATTCTCTCATATTAAAAACTAGGCCATTAGATTTCAAGTCAGTACACAGGGAGATGCCTAGAGCAAAAGTGGAACAACAGAAGCAAGCCAAGATCCCAGCAGGTCACTTTCTTACCATGACCATTAATAGCACTTCACCAGTTGGGTGTTCTTTTGCTCCGGGGGGGGGGAGAAAAAGCAACTGGTGATTGCTTAGTAACCACTCCACATATTCCCCAACCACTAATAGGTTATTTTGGAAGTAGGAATAGTGTAGAATATTTGCAAAATCAGATTTGGTATTGAATTCTGGGATAATTTGCAAGTTTGTCTCATCGTCGAACAGGCTCCTACTCCTTGAGTGTGTTCACAGCTGTTAGTGACACCATAATTTTTTTTAAAAAAAAATTATGTAATTATTTTTGTAATCTGTGGAAAAATAAAAATAAAAGGGACAACCAGGAATCACAATAACTAGTGGAATACAATTTATAGTGAATAGGAACTGGCAGCCCATTTGACTAATTGAAAAATGGAACGGAATCAGATTGCGAACCCCATTAAACATTCTTCCCCAGCCCTTCCTCTGAAACCAGTAAATTATCTGTAGTGGTTGCAGCAGCAGCAAATGGGATACAGAGATGAGTGTGTCCTCCCCTCCCCTACAGGGAAGACTTAGAGAAGTGTAGGCAGTAGTGGATGGCATGCAGTGGGCAGAGGCACTTGCCTGACCTTTTGACAGCTGAGTTGCTGCTGCTTTTCAGGAAAAAAGAGGGTGTGGCAAGGTAACAGGGAGGCTGGTGCAGTGCAATCATACTGGTGGAGTTAATCCAGCAATCTTGCTGATGTGTTTGCACAGTACCAGCCTCCCTGCTACCTCGCCTCTTCTGCTCTCTGTCCCCCTAAGCAGCAGTGACTCATCTGTCAAGATGTCAGGTGAGTGCCACCATCCCACCACACCATCTGCTAGTCGATGTAGGTATAGTATGTTGATAGATGTGTGCAAGTTGAAGCTGACCTTCAGCTGAAGATATTTCATTTAATCTCACTGACATTCCTGTCTCTATCCTAACAAAAGTTATCCCAAACACCTTTTTATCTGTCTTACTATAATTGTGTTTGGATTTGCACATGTGCTATGGTTGCTTCTTACCAAGGAGTAAGCAGCAATATAAAGGCAGATGATACAATCCTCCTCTAACTATTTCACTTCTTACCCTGCTTCTCACCCAGCTACCTGCTTACTTCCCAACCCCAATCCCCTGTCAACAACTACCATACTTCTTACCTTAGTTGCCAGCCCCAGTTCCCATCAAACTACCACGTTTCTTACACCACTTTTCACCTCACCCACTTACTTCCCTCAGTTCCCAATTCAGTTACCTTTCCTGTTATCCCACTTCTCACCCCACCTACTTAGCCCCCAACACCAATCCCCTCAACTTCCTGCCCCACCCTCTAAGTTTCCAACCCCAGTCCCCCTTCCAACCACCCTGCTTCTTACCCCAGCCCACCTTCCTCCCTGTACACATTAGGCATGTCTTATAAGCAACTCCCCCAACCCTTCCCTCTTTGCTTTGTCACCCTCCCCCTCATCACACCCCTTAACATACCCCTTGGGTTGGTTTACACATTTTTTGAAAAAAAATACAAACACAATTTAGGTTGGTCTTTCACAGTCCAGTCTATTTCCTGTGTCACATGTCTTGCTTCTGTAATTTGGGCTGATTGCAGGTGTTGCCAGCACTCACCATATGCTCAGAAGCCCAGGTTTCCAAATTCTTGCCAGCTACACAGGAAGTAGATTGAGCTATGAAAGATGAACCCAAATTTTATTTGTATTTTTACAGATTTGTAGGCCAGTACAATATCTCAAATAGAAGGTCTGGACCCTAGCTCTTGTGACTGATTCACTACAGTTGCCTAATTTGCCTGCTATTTAGAGTTTGATAGAAATATATGTAGCTATAGATGCATTTTTAAACCATGTTTTTTTAAAATATATATATAGAATCTGCCTCCTTTTTCTAAAGACGGAATAATTGGGTTCTTTGCAGAGTTCATGGAGATTTACTCCTGTACAATCATGCTTACAATTTCACCTTTAGATTTCACCATTGTAATTTTTTAAAATATTATATGCAAAACTCTGTTCTGAGAATAAAGTATAGAGGGGGAGAACCATGGCATCGAAATCTCCAACTACTGCACAGTAGTTGCAATACGTCATACTGTATAAAAGAAAAAGTCACATTTTTAATACCCACTTTTTCCTTTTCTGCTGCTCACCATTGGTGTGCAGCCCCCACATGTTTATCCTCAAGAGAATTAGGCCTTTTACTTGAAAAGGTTCTGCACTCCTGCATAACACATTTGGCAAGAAATCCTCTATTCATTCCAAAAAGCCTTTTCTCAGTGGCCATCATGTCTGTAACCCTTTTACTTCCAGTACCTATTTTGATGTACTGTAGTGTGATTTTCCTGTTGTTTTTCATGGCAGCCATCTTGTTTGTAGTCCTTTCACTCCCGGAGGCCATTTTGATTGTAGTTCCAGTGCATAGTGATTGATGGCACTGTTAATTTTTATAATGTTTTAATAAATTTATTAAAATTCAATGCTGGGTGTTTTAACATGAAAAGACCAAAAGGAGCACTTCACTTGATGGGGCGATCAAATGGTAGGACTACAAGTGCTGTAGTTTACGTATGTGTTCTAAAAATTGAGGGTAAAAATTATGAGAACTTCTCAAGAAATATTTCCAAACCACTTCTGGGTTTCTTTACACCTTTTTTTTTTTACTTTAACCTGTGGATTCTTCCTGAATGTTTTTTTTTATATCACCATGAAAACTGGTATGTTAAGGAAGTGTTTCTGAGTCCAACAGTATAAGGTTTGTAAGTTTCTGTTGTCAGTTATGCTTATGCAAACCACTAGTATAGCATTGGGGGGGGTAATTGCAATTTAACATGATGGAACCTCCCCCCCTTTTTTTTTTTTACTTTAGCTATAGATACAGGCAAGATCCTCCCTGGTGCAGAGTGGTAAGCGGTGGTAATGCAGCCAAAGCTCTGCTCATGGCCGGAGTTCGATTGCAATGGAAGGAGGAAGTTGAATCTCTGGTAAAAGGGGTCGAGGTCCACTCAGCCTTCCATCCATCCGTGGTCGGTAAAATGAGTACTCGGCATATGCTGGGGGGTAAAGAAAGGCTGGGAAAGGAACTGGCAATCCCACCCCATATATATGGTCTGCCTAGTAAACATCGCAAGACATCACCCTAAGAGTCGGAAACGACTCGCACTACAAGTGTGGGGACACCTTTACCTTTTTATAGATACAGGCACTCCTGTACCTGTATAATTTCTGTCAATATCCAAGGACTAAAGCTCAAGGATTGTCTTCCTCTGCTACAGAGGAAATGGAAGCATTTTAGCAATGACCTGTGAAGACTTGCTTGCTACTTAGAAGGAACGATGTCTTCTAATGCCATGATAAACAGCAAACAGGACACACTGAGGATTAGGGTGGAAAGAGGCTTCACAAATGTTCACTGTAAGAAAAATCCCTCATTATCTTTGAGAGAATAATTTATTAAAGCTTCCATTAATAATGTTTAGAAAATATCAAAAATGTAGACTTTTAAAATGAAACAATAAGAACATAAGAAGAGCCTGCTGGATCAGGCCAGTGGCCCATCTAGTCCAGCGTCCTGTTCTCACAGTGGCCAACCAGGTGCCTGGGGGAAGCCCGCAAGCAGGACCCGAGTGCAAGAAAAAAATTAAGAAGTCCTAGAATATACTCTTAAACAACATACTAGAAAATGAGCATCAATGAACACAGTGGGATGTCTTGATAAATGTGCATAGGACTGTGCTGTCATATTAGTGATTTGTAACAGTACAGGTGTCATAGTTTCAGCCTAAAATATATTCTTCCTATGGATGTCTGGAACCCTGCTAATAATTTTGGAATTGACTAGCTTCTGTTTACAGAGGCTAGTTTGACCCTCACAGAAAGGCTAATCTCACTTTTAATTTGTTATGGGCTGTCCACATATGTTTAGTGTATTTAATGTTGGTTGTCCCCTAAGAGTCCTGAAAATGTATGTATTAATCTGTAGATGTGTGGATCTCCTCACAGTTTAGTACAAAATCTCTATTTTAAAAGGAATCCCCCCCTTTCTGCTTCCCCTCCTCTTTCGGATGTTCTGGGAAGACAGCCAGCTTTCTTCTTGTTCTGTAAACAAAACTTGATAACATAGGAGCTGGCAGTAGCTGCCAGCTACAGCTGCCTTACATGGACACTCTGGATATGTAACACCTGCCTATAACTATAACTATTTCATAACTAGTTACTAGCTCATCAGCTTCCATCTGAGATGGAGCTCAAGGAGATGCAGTTCAAGAGATGTAGGTCATACATCTGCTAACCAAAGTCATAACCTTGATAACACTCATTTGATCTGATAACCTTCCTGGTAGACTGTGGGAATGCTGTGGACATAATATATTTTGACTTCAGCAAAGCCTTTTACAAAGTACCCCATGATATTCTGATTAGCAAGCTAGCCAAATGTGGGCTGGATGGAACAACTATCAGGTGGATCCACACTTGGCTATAGAATCATACTGAAAGAGTGCATATCAATGGTTCCTTCTCAAATTGGAGGGAGGTAATGAGTGGGGTACCACAGGGCTCATTCCTGGACCCAGTGCTCTTCAACATTTTTATTAATGACTTGGATGAGGCAGTGCAGGAAATGCTTATCAAATTGGCAGATGATACAAAACTGTGAGGGATAGCTAATACCCTGGAAGACAGAAACAAAATTCAAAGGGATCTTGATAGGCTGGAGCATTGGGCTGAAAACAACAGGTTGAAATTTCATAGGGTTAAGTGCAAAGTTCTACACCTAGGAAAAATAAACCAAATGCACAGTTATAGGATAGGGGATACTTGGCTCAGCAATACTACATGCAAGAAGGATCTTGGAATTGTTGTTGATCACAAGCTGAATATGAGCCAGTAGTGCAACATGGCTGCAAAAAAAGCAAATGCTATTTTAGGCTACATTAACAGAAGGATAGCTTCCAAATCATGTGAAGTATTAGTTCCCCTCTGTTTGGCACAGGTTAGGCATCATCTTGAGTACTGCATCCAGTTCTGGACACCACATTTCAAGGAGGATGCAGACAACTGGAACAGGTTTAGAGGAGGGCAACAAGGATGATCAGGGGACTGGAAACAAAGCCTTATGAGGAGAGACTGAAAGAACTGGGCATGTTTAGCCTGGAGAAGAGAAGACTGAGGGAGATATAACAGCACTCTTCAAGTACTTAAAAGGTTGCCACACAGAGGAGGGCCAAGATCTCTTCTCGGTCATCCCAGAGTGCAGGACATGAAATAATGGGCAGGAAGCCACATTTTGACTGAACAACAGGAAAAACTTTGTAACTGTTAGAGTGGCATGATGATGGAACCAATTACCTATGAAGGTGGTGGGTTCTCCAATGCTGGAGGCGTTCAAGAGGCAGCTGGACAGCCACTTGTCGGGTATGCTTTAACTTGGATTCCTGTATTGAACTCCATGGCCTAATAGGCCCCTTCCAGCTCTACCATTCTATGATTCTAAGATTTTCTAAAGAGAGGTTTTACACACCAGTCTTTTGAAAGACTTGGTTGAAGACACTTGCAACCCTACTTGCTGCTGAGAGTATGAGACTTGATTTGATTTGGGTCACTGTGGGTAAGAAACGGCGATACTGGTCCCCTACCCCAGCTGCACTGTTGGAGGGGATTGCTTTTTGCACCCAGACCAGACTTGATGGGGCATGACCCCTGGTGCCAGGTGCAGATGGTTAGTCTGCCTGGGGCCGTGCGCAAAGCCACCTGGTTGGTTGGCTCTTGTGCCTTTTCCTCTCTCCCACTCTTTGCGGGGTTTGGCGGCATATTGGTCTTTAGTGTGGGCTTTGCTGGTTGCCACTAGGGGGGCACACAGGAATTTTTTCCTTCAAGACGTCCTTTTGACAGGGAGGTTGTTTTGCCTGTGTCACACTGGGGATCAATGATGGGTTGGAGTGATTTTAGATAGATTTGGCAGGGTCAGTGCGGGATTAGGGGGAAAAGGGGGTAAGTGGAAATAATTCGGTGAGAACCTTGATGCACCTTCTAGAAGGTGAAAGGGGGCTTCCTCAGACCTATCCATCAAAGCCTCAAGGCCAGATGCTGGGGACAGGAGCCCTCCTTGAGGACTGCCCAGATCACAGTCTCAATGCCTCAAGGCTGGAGTCGGTGGTGAGATGGACATGATTCCCTAGGCACAGATAATGTGCCGGCAATGAAAGGCCAGGAGTAGCTAGCTCACTACTCTGCAGCCTAGAGCCAAGGTTACTCGCTCAAAAATCTGAGCAGCTGGAATTAAGTTCTGTAGCACTCAAATTTATAGGGGCCCACACTGATCTTTTAAAATTATCCAGGTCCCCTCCGCAGATCTCAATCTCGAGGCTTGGCTTAATCCAGTTTTCACTTTCTATCTGTTTTAATTGGTCTAATGTGCTTTAATTTGTTAATTGGTATTAATAAATGTTGCC
The DNA here is from genome assembly GCF_030035675.1 of Rhineura floridana. NCBI lineage: Eukaryota > Metazoa > Chordata > Lepidosauria > Squamata > Rhineuridae > Rhineura > Rhineura floridana. The sequence goes on from NC_084481.1 coordinate 68,325,363, forward strand.
CGTTCTTAACCCATACGCTTGTGTCTGCCTTTTGGGTGTGTCTGGGTGCAATAATAATATTCATTCTTTTCTGTATGTATTAAGATACCTGGATACCTAGACTGTATACTCTGATAATACTGAATAGTTTACTGAATTACGGCATAGCTTGAAGGCACTGTATAATAGCCTGTATAATAGCCTCATCTTGTATTATATTCATTGATTCTGATTTCCTGGCTGAGGCCAGATACATATGTAACTTGTATAAATAAGAAATAAATGTGTAAGGAACAAAAAAACATTGATTAGTATTCCACTGTTGGACTCCCATTATTTTTCCAGATACATCCTCAGTCGTAAGGAATTATTGGGTGGGATTTTCCAACCTTAGCTCGCCTATCTCAAACTACTACTGTTGGAGACAGTGCAAGCCGATGCAAGCACAACATCTGACCTATAAGGAATCTGGATAGCTCATGGGCAACGGGGAGAACATAGAAACACTCAATCCTATGCATTCACAAGAAAAAGGACATTTCGGCAGTTCCAAATTCTGAACTGAAGGAAACACATACTAATTTCAGCTAGTACTCTTTCTTGTTTTGACTCAGAATAAGTATGTGTGTTATCTGTCAGTAACAGCAGACATATATACATAGTCATTAATGGTGTATTAGGCAGTTCAAATATAGTAATTTTGCTGATCTGTACTTCCAGTCTGATTCGTAAGGCACATCAAAATGCAGGAAAATGCAGTTTACAGTTACCTAGCAATTAAGCTTTCATGCCAATTAGCTTCCACTCCTCCTGCTTGGACGTCATATAGTTGTGGGCGAAAGGTATAGCTGTGAATTTGTAACTAGAGAGTCATCTGGCTGAAACTATTTTAGTACAACTAAGAGCAAATGCATTTAATTGCTTCATTGAGAAAAAGAAGCAAATTAGAATCACCCGGATAATACTGATAGTTATCATGCTGCTTTAAAATTTACAAAGTAAAGACATTCTCTCTTGTTAATTGCAATGCATTTTATGTGCATTTGATTAAAAACCACTGTGACTTAGAAGGGGACATTTTCATTAACTTAATTGGGCTGAGGGATGGGCGCTTTTAAATCTCTATTACTAAACGAATATCTGATTTCTCAGCTTTTTTCACAGCCTAGAAATATAACGGAAGTTAGAAAAATATTTATTACCTTCATATACAGTAGTTGAAAACTTGTTTCTTTTTTCCAGCTGAATTTAAATGTCAACCTGGCCGATTTCAGTGTGGAACTGGGCTCTGTGTGTTACCAGCATTTATATGTGATGGAGAAAATGATTGTGGAGACAACTCTGATGAACTCAATTGTGGTAAGTCATTCTACGGCATCAGAGGAAAAATATAGTGAGAATTTGATGCTATGATCCATTTAGCAGCAGCATAGTACAGGGTCAAGTATTGGGCTCCACTTGCTTTGTTCCTTTGTAAAAGTAAACAACACCTCATCTCCTCTGCAAGGGCTGATTTAGTCTTTGGTGCTACTGCACCAGGATGAGGACAATTATGTTTATGATGCAGAAATGCTGTGCAAGGATTTTTACAGAGTGTGGGAGAAGTAGAGTCACCTAAGTATCCCAACACAACATTCTAAGGATGTGGAGGAGAAACCCCATTTCCTTAGTGTTGATATAACTTAATTCTGTCATAAGAGTACTAAGGAGATCTGATATAATACTAGAAATCTGTAGAAGTAAACAACTCTTTGTCTTTATTTGATACAGAAATGTCACTATCAGCTGTGGCCCATTCAGGTGTTTCATTGGTAAAAATTCTGAATAGTACCAGGCTGACAGTAATTTTTGGCTCTTAAGAATCATTCATATGTTGGTAGATAATTGTACAGAATGTATCACTCTACATGTATTATAAGGTGAATGACAGATATCTATCAGGAGAGGGTTTTATCCAAGCCAAGTTACAAGACAACAATGACTTCTTTCAACACTCGCATTGTCTTGGTGATAAGGCTATCTGGCCATATATAAGCTGAAGAAAACTGATGTATAAGAGGAATGAAAGAGAATGATAGAGAAGGAGAAATATAATTACATGAACATCATATAATGCAATATGTTGCCAGTTTGTCATTTCAATATTTACCTAAAATAACTGGGGAAAATATGCTGAAGTTTCACATTACAAGATAAACATGAAGTCTGAACTTAAAATCACTTTAATGAACAGATAAAACAAGATTCAAGGAACCAATTGTTGTGAAATTCCAGTAACTTTCTAGTAATTGTTTTTTCTATTATTTAATAGTTGTAAACAATATATACACAGGGATATTTATATATAGATATCTATATACATACACACACATCCAGTGTCAAGGATCAGCATGGTTCGGCACCTGCCAAGGAGGGCCAGTGGCTCAAAAGGGCCTATTGTCAAGTTCCTGAGTCTGCCAGCCCCTTGGGATTACTGTGAAGTTCTGAATGTCCCTGCCACCATTTTTGCTGTCTTGCCTGATCCCTCTACTGTTTGGTGTGTTGCATTAGTGACAGTTCTTTGGAATGGGAGCTGAGTCAATGTTTGGCTGCAGTTCATGATTCAGTGCCTATCCAGCATGTTTGATTACGCCAAATGCAGTGGCTGATCTGATATAAGGTCAGGCTTTGAATTTTGGGTAATCAAGTTATCAAATATGGTGGGTACCGAAGATTGGAACCAAGTTCTAGCTTGGCTCCCATTGAAAAATGGCAGAAGGTTGCAGAAGCAGCAGCAGGTGTTGTCACCCACCCTGGTCAGTCTGAGGTGAGGTGAGTGACTAGAGACAGCATATGGTGATGGTGGTGGCAGTGGCATCAGAAGCAACAGGAAGGGGACCAGGTTGGTGCCAGGTTGAGATCAACTGGAAATGCCATGCTGAGGACCTACTGAGGTCTAGCACCAGCCCTAATGATGAGTAAATAAATAAAGTATAAAAATAGCAGTTTTGTTTGTTGTTGTTATGTGCCTTCAAGTCGATTACGACTTATGGTGACCCTATGAATCAGTGACCTCCAAGAGCATCTGTTGTGAACTGCCCTGTTCAGATCTTGTAAGTTCAGGTCTGTGGCTTCCTTTATGGAATCAATCCATCTCTTGTTTGACCTTCCTCTTTTTCTACTCCCTTCTGTTTTTCCCAGCATTATTGTCTTTTCTAGTGAATCATATCTTCTCATGATGTGTCCAAAGTATGATAACTTCAGTTATTTGCATTTTCTGTCTTGAGGTTTCTGTTTGTTTTTTTGTCCTCAGAAACACATGTCTGCCTGTCGGGTCAATTCAAGTGCACCAAAAATCAAAAGTGTATTCCAATAAATCTCAGGTGTAATGGACAGGATAATTGTGGTGATGAAGAAGATGAACGAGATTGTCGTAAGTTACTTATGTAAAAAAACCTCCAAAATCTCATAATCAAACGTAGCAGTCATGGAATAACAGGATAGGTCTTATTAATGATCGCTTACTTTTTATAAAAGACAGCAGAGTCTAAGAATAAATAGATACTTTTCACAATCGAAGAAGCACACAATGGCTCCCTTCAAGGATATATATACTGAGGCCAGTGCTATTTAATGTGTTCATAAAAAGACTGAAGTCAGGGGTTAAAATGCAGACGAACCAAATTGTTCAGTTAATAAAATAAATCCAAAGCAGACTGTATTACCAGATCTGCTCATGTGCCTATACATCCACACACATGAATGAACCTGTATTTTATACATTTGATCAGAGAACTACTATTCCAACTATTAATTTGGGACCTTTACTGGAGTTGATTGTACACCACAGACAATGAGCATATATGACCATAGGAAGCTGCCTTAACAGAATCAGACCAATGTCCATCTAGCTCAGTGTTGTATACAATGACTGGAAGTGGTACCCCAGGCTTTGACAGGGGACATTCCCAGTCCTACCTGGAGCTGCTGGGGATTGAACCTGGGCCCTTCTGCATGCAAAGCAGTTGTTTTACCACTGAGCTGCTGTGTGTCTTTTATTGCAATAGACACAATTATCTTCTCAAACACAAATTCTACCTTGGTTTAGGAGGAATTATGAGAAATTTAGTAGTGATCAGTAAATGTCAGTTTTATCTTGCTTGCTTTGGGGAGATAGCAAGAACCACAGTTACTATGATTATGTTTATTTACACAAAATAACAGAGTAAAAATAGCTTTTGTAGCTTGAAATGGCAGTACAGAAATATGAAAAAATAAAAAGTTTAGTATGCACAAATTACACAGGCTACCTAACCCATGTTGTCTGGACCATCCATATGGAGATGGATGGATGGATATGGCTTATGTGGAGTTCTTGATGTTTAAACTCAGAAGGATGAACACAGGGAAGTGGTTTCTTGGGTTTTCACTGTGACATGCTAGTGCACTGGCTTGTGGGTCTGAAGCTGTTCAGAGGGGATCCTTTTCAGAACCGAGTCAGCCAGTCACCCCTGTATTGATCCATAACTGGTCATTAATTATCTTTTTCATGAATTAGGCTGCTTTCACACATGGGGCTAATAGCGCTAGTTTAACGGATTAAAAAGGTAGTGCTTCGTTCCAGATTTCAAAAATCCCTTTCACACTGCAGGACCTCTTGCGATAAGGAACAGTACTTTTTCAGCCGATATAGCGGCATTTTGTGCAACTGCCTTTCACACGCTGCAATGAACAGAGCCTCGTTTTCAACCCTCTCCCGTTATACACATGCGCACTGCAGCTACTCAGGTTTAGGAGGTCAAGTATCTCGTCCCGTCGCCATGAAACCACTCTCCCTTTACCTTCTGCCATATAGTTGAAATGCTGCTATCTGGTATTTATGTGACAGGGCCACGCAACAGAAGGGCGGGAACGCACTGCATGGCTGTTGGTAAGGGTGGGAATGCATTGCATGCTGGGATGCCTGTCACATGAGCAGCAGCAGCTAGTGCAAAAATCCTGCAATTTTCCGTTTTCCCAGCCTTGCTATCGGAATTTTTTTGGTATCATTTATTGTGGAAATTAGCGCTAAACTTCCGCTACATTCCACCAGAATTCTGGAGCTACCCGTTACGTCATGTGAAAGCTCAAATTTTATGCGCAAATTAACAGGAAATAAATCATCAGAATAATGGAATAAAGTGCAGTGTGAAAGCACCCATAATAAGGCTCAGGCCTCTGTCATCTTTTCAGCATCTACTGAAGACCTTCATCTTTCAACAAGACTTTTAAGTGGAGACTTACCCCAGTCTGTGTCTGTGATGGACATGCTTTCTAATACGTTTTTAAACCTTTTTTTAAAAAAAGATGCTTTTAAAGCTTTTTTAAAAAAGATGCTTTTAAAGCTTTTTTTTAAATGTTTTAATATGTTTTTAAGGATGTTTTGTTGTAATATATTTTAAAGTCTGTTTTTATGATGTTTCAGAGTGTTTTTAGTGCTTTTGTTTGCTGCCCTGGGCTCCTACTGGGAGGAAGGGCGGGATATAAACCTAATAAATAAATAGTAGCTGCATCCAGATCCAGCTGAGGTTCCACGAACTTCCACTGAAGTTCTGAAATAGAAACACCTTTCTTTTTTTGAAGATGTTGGCTTGTGCCATCCCACGAAGATTCTGACTAAAGTGAAAGAAAAATAACAAATGCAGTTTAAAAGCCAGGGCAAGGAGTCAAAGCAAGTTTGGAAAACAGTGAAATGGACAGTGGTGGCTGATGCCTACTAGACCTGGAGGGACTGCTAAGAGGTCACAGGGACATGGCCAAGTTGTTCTGGTTTTCTCTCCATCCTCTTTTGCACTTTCAAGTACACTTTCAAGCATTGTTGTTTTTCAAATACTTAGCACCTAACTAAACTGAAAAAGTATTCCCTTTGGTTTCGAAGGCGTTCCTGCTGCCATAGTTGCTTCTCTGCTGGCAGAAAAGCTGTGTGGCCCCCCGCCCTATCCTCCTCCTTTGCAAAGAAACAGTGCACATTTAAACATTGTAGTTTATTAATATTTAGAACATAAATGTTGGTTCAAAAGGTATCCTTGCTATCACAATTTCTAGTGTGGATTTATGGCAGAAAAACTGTACATCACTCAGTGGTAAACTCCAACTGAATTCCATGGGGATTACTCTCTGGTAAGTATGTATAGAATTGCAGCCTATATTGGTTAGTCTTAACGGTGCCACACAGGACTGTTAACAAGTGACCCCATACATTTCCACACCTATGCAAAAATATTTTCCCACTCCCCCAGCTTATTCATTTCCACAATGTGGAACAAAATGCAGAGAAATTAAGTGGACTTGGACCTTGGAGACCAGTTTAAATCACCACTTAGCCATGAAACTCATTGTGTGACCCAGGGCGTCACTGTCTCTCAGCCTGACCTACCTCACACAGTTGTGAGGATAACATGGAGAAAAGGAGACCCATGAATGCCACCTTGAGCTCCTTGGAGGAAAGGTGGAATGGATATAAGCGTAAAACTGATAAATAAGGAATAAACAAAATAAAGTTTCTCTCTAGCCTGCCTGCCCCCAATTTGAATTGGAGGAGGGTACCCAGGTTTGAAATCATGAAAAAGCTTAACCTAAAAATAAAAGAAAAAAGAACCAGGATATTCAGGCATACAAACATTGGACTTTACATGTAGGTCCTTAGCCAATCCAATGTGTGGCTGTCTGCTAGGATGAGCTTGCCTGGGTGGGATGTGCAGGCAGGGTGCAATCCATAAAGGCTTTGCACACTGAATTCTGCTCTGAACCATCCCCTGCACTATACTACTTTTTGTTTTAAGTTTGACAAAGTGTTTTATAGTCTTTTTATTCTCACAACAACCCTATAAAGTAGCTCATAGTGCAATTTTAACAGAACAACAAAAAGAACAGTGCTAGCACTTTAAAAGACCCAACAAATGTATTATGATATAAGCTTTTGGGGGGCTAAAGTCCATTTCATCAGGTGCATAATTCTTGGTAATCCATGAAAGTTTTTGGAATAATATATTTGCTAACCTATAAAGTGCTACTTAATATTGTTGAACTTCTGGTATAAGCCATAGCTAGTTGGCTACCCCTTTGATTGAAGGGATACCAGAGTAATGTATCCAACAACACACAATGAGCCAGTGACAAAGAGGAGGATTTTGAAGTTCATATCCTCTAGTGTTTGTTTTTTAAAGGTATAAAGACAAGGAGTTTCTTGCCAATTGGCTTGCTGAGAAGGAGGCAACTTTCCACCAAATCAAAGTGTGATTCAGCCTAAAGGATTTAATTATAAGCACCACCAACTCCTTGCAAAGCACAGCCTCCTGTCACAGACTGAAGTGAAGGAGACATGATTAGGAATAATAAACTGCAGAAACAAATGGCATAAGCATGCACAGAGTGCACCAGACTTACCAATAGAGAACTTCTTTTTGTATTTAATGAGGTGATTCCACGACAGGTATTCTTTGCATAAACAGTACTTCTTATAATCACCGCAGTAGAAGAGCCTGCTGGATCAGGCCAAAGGCCCATCTAGTCCACCTTCTTGTTCTCACAGTAGCCAACCAAACACACACCCACACCCCATGTTTAAATCTAAAGAAAAACAGAAATATAAGGCCTCCATACTTCTCTCAAAGCTAGAGACCCGCACAAACCCCACAGTTCCAACAACACATGAGTGTTGAAAGTTGTAACACCCACAGAAGCCAGCCACCATTTCTACTCCCCCATTCAATAAATAAATGCAAATATTATATATATATATATATATATAACACACTCACATTCTGCCCATCATTGCTCTCTTTTAACAATCTTTTTTCCTAAAAACACAAGCAGCTCAGACTGGCAACCACACTCTTCTCCTAGCTAGTTAACAAAGAATGTGCTGTGAGGCATGACCTTCAAGAAAACAACCATGCCAAAAGCCATGTATGATTCTGATATTGGATAAGGCTACCACATTGGGCTGCTTTTGAAGCAGAACTCCATAATCTCTCAGACTTCTCCCTAATTTGCTATACTGGCTCTGCTAGATAGCCCTCATAACAATAGATGGATTGGAAGCCTTTCCAACAAGGGCTGGAACACAAGCAGACATCCCAGGTCACATGACTTTTCTTCTTAGAGACACATGGGAGGAACCCCTTTGCCATAGCTATCCTTTGGATTTGGATTGGCTGAGTGGTATAGAGACCTGATTGGCCAGAGAACAGGGAATTGACAGAAATGCCTCCCCAGGCTTCTGGAAGTTCATGGAAGTATAAAATGTTTGTCTGTGGGACAGGAAAAGTGTGTGGCTTTAAGGAGGGGGATTTGTTTTTAATGCTCAACATTCTCCTTAAGGATGGGGGCTATGCCCCAGTACCCCTAGTGGATCAGCTTCCACTAGATATGGAACAGGCTGCCTAACATTAACCCATGCTACTGAACAATTTGGCAACAGAGGTGTTTCCACGTATAAAGCTTCCTGATGGGCATACGCTCTGACCGAAAGGTCATCTTGTTAACGACAGGGCTAGATAAGGTAATATTACATGGAAAAGTATAGGTAATTGTCATAGCATTTACGTTTTTCCACTATAAGATTGTGTAAGAGTTGTGTCTTACCCAGTAAGACCCTTTGAAAGGTATTGCTGTATCCACTGCAAAGATTGAGTTCATGCTTCCAGAAAATGCAAATGGGGGTGATTACTTTAATCAGGGCAGAATATACTTGTTGGAAGAAATCCATTGTTTGAGAAGGATAATTTATGGCTGAATTAGAAGTGTTACTGACATTAGAAATTAATGTTACCCAAGAGGTGTTACGTGCATCGGGGGGGGTGTCTAAGTGCTTTGCTTGTATGGATCAAATCTTGAATTATGTTGTTTGTGGTCAGTAAAACACAGTATATATTATAGTTTTAGTGAATTCTTTCAAATAATATTATTTTGAGAATATAGTGAGTGAAAATAACTAAGACATTAAAAAGAGAATTTTGCAGAATTTAAAGAAATCTAGTTTAACACAGCTTTAATTGTCTTTGATTATCTTAGAGTTTCTGAATGGTAGAAAACAGTTTCTGTATTTAATTTTCTTTAAAGCGGAAAACAGCTGTTCTCCTGACCATTTTCAGTGTAAAACAACAAAACATTGCATTTCTAAACTGTGGGTTTGTGATGAGGATCCAGATTGTGCTGATGGGTCTGATGAGGCAAACTGTGGTAAGTATCCCATATACTGATTGCCAACACAATCCTCTGAGTGTTTTGTAGCCAAAATAGTACAATTCATACACAAGCAGGAAGTATCAGGTTTGCTGAAGTACAGATACTTTGATTTTTTTAGGGAAAAAACGAATGGTGGAGGGGAACCAACAGCCCAAAGTGAGTGACCCTTGAATGCAGGCCCATTTCTGGGAGGAGTGGGAATGGAAAACAATGGGGGAGTGGGAATGGAATTGAGTATGCTGGAGAAGGGCATAGGTGGCTCACTGTAACATTGTACAAGAGCATATTTTGTTGCAGGCTTGTAAGAATGATTATTAAGTGTTTCATTGAGAATAGTTTTGCTCATAACTTGTGATAATAAAGTCAGTTCATATTTCAGTCTGTCGTTATCTTCTGTTGCGATCCTTTTTTCCAAATAATTGTTGATTGTTCACGTTTGCATTGTTTATAAATGTACCATACAATAATATAGAATTTTTATTGCATAACTTTATCTTACTTACGTAAAATTCAAGTGTGTTCTTTTAGCACATCATTAAAAATGTTACTGACTTTTTGATGGACTTGAGGCTCATATGCATAAAATGCAAAGTTTGGTACACTCTGAGGATACCTCCCGCCATATTAGACCAAAATGTAATAGGTTGGATTCCAATTTAGCCTTCAATGAAGGGCTCCTTCCATTCACAGAAGGCTTTTGATCTAGTGGAGTATCCCACTGATGGAAAGAGAGAACAGCCACAACCACGGATTTTCTGAGGGTGTAAGGGGCGGCAAGGGGAATCTTCAAAAATTGCTTCTGCCTGTCTAGTGGCAGAAGTGTCTCTTGAGCAGAGTTCTGCTTGGGATTCTCCTACCAGCAGAATCAAAGTCTGGATGCAAGCCTATTTATTATTATTATTATTATTATTATTATTATTATTATTATTATTATTATTATTATTATTATTATTATTATTATTATTATTATTATTATTTTATTGAAATAATAACATGGTGAAAAATGCATTCTGACATGGTGACACATAATTAATTGAGAACCTTTGCCAGTGAAACATGATTTAATATGTTATAGCTAGTCATCTGGCATACATTTTTCACAATGCTAAACTGCCTTAGATTATTATAATAAAAGTAGTACCTGTCTTGGTTACAGATAAAAAAACATGTGGGCCTCATGAATACCAATGTAAGAACAGCAATTGCATTCCAGATCACTGGAGGTGTGACAGCCAAAATGACTGTGGTGACAATTCCGATGAAGAAAACTGCAGTAAGTAATGTCTGGTATTATAGACTGTAGTTAGTTTTTATAAACCATGATGTAAGCAGGGATAACATTTTTAATCATACTTTGTGCAAGTTTAAAAATCAATTTCTCCCACTTTAGAAGACTTGATCATAACTTGCCAGTGATATTCAAAAGTGTATATGCCACCATATTTTCCCTATGAGTCCGGCCATCACAGCGGGTGTTAGCTCCACCTATCGTGCGAAGGCAAGAATGTCTTTGAAGTCAAGACTAGGGGCGTCAGGCCCCTCCCACTCTCCAGTTCATTCTTGCCTTCGTACGAACAAGATTGGAAAACTTATCATTGAGATCCTATCGCGTAGCATTTAGCTAAGTTGTTTTTGTATTTGTTTATTTGTTTTGACTGGGTGCGAACCCAGCGTCGCTTGTGTGTCTTCCCAGTCCTTCTTTCCCTACTTTCACTTACCTCTGTTGCTTGTTAGAGGTTTTTTCCCTCAAAGACCGCGGCTGCGGTTCTCCCTGATTTGGCTTTAACATTTTATTTTCGTTATCTCTCCTGCTTGTCTGGCGACCCCCACAGAGACCACGGCTGCGGTGTTCTGTGTTTTTTTGGCCGTTTTGAGCTTCGGGAGATCGCAGCCTTTTCTCTCCCTTAGCGGTTCTGCTTTTACTCAAATCGCGCTCTGTGGAGCCCTTGAAGAGACCGCGGCTCCCGTTCTCTCCGAGGCGGGAGCCTGCGGCTGCAGCTCCCTCCAACCTTTTTTAACCTACCAGGGTTCTGCCTCACAGGCTTTTCTCGGCACGTTAGTTTCGCCGCAGCTAGCCCTGTTCCCGGCGCCAGCAGCGGCTTGCCTCCTGCTGCCTTATCCCTCACAGGCTTCTATCTGCACTTTCTTTTTGGGGTTTTTTTGGAGCCGCTAGTGCGGTTATCGGCCCCGCGGCTCCCCCTGCTAGTCTGTGCTGGACAGCCCTTCCCCCCACTTCGTCCCCAGACGGCCGCCATTGCTCCTTCTCTCTCCGCCTTTTTTGATCGTTTTTTCCCGCCCTTTTTTCCGGGCGCCATTTTTTGAATTCAAAATTCCCGCCTTTTTTGTTACCCTTTATTAACCATCGGATACCTTCCCTGCAGGCTATCTATCTGTATGTGTGTTATATACGTGCTGCAAACAGACTTACACAGGGCTCATTTGCACACAAATTTACTGTGGTGCCACAAACAGACTTACACAGGGCTGACTTGCACACAAAATTACTGTGGCTGTAATCCTAGTGGCTGGATTATATTATCAAGGCTGGAGCTCCAATCCTAGTGGCTGGATTGTATTATCAAGGCTGGAGCTTTAATCCTAGTGGCTGAATGGTATTAGCAAGGCTGGAGCTTTAATCCTAGTGGGTGGATTGTATTATCAAGGCTGGAGCTTTAATCTTAGTGGCTGACTTGTACTAAATCTGATTTATATTGGTATATCCTGCCCCCTCTGGGGCCGTGTACCACGCCTGAAACCCAGCCTACAGCACTAATCTGAGTGTGCTAAGTCTAAATACAGCCTATAACATATTAACGCTAATACCTTAGTGCATCCTGCCCCCTCTGTGGCAGTGCACTCCGCCATCTGCCAGTGTATTCTACCCCCTCCATGGTCGTACGCTGAGCCAGTTCGGGTCTTTACATCCTGCCCCCTCCATGGCAGTGTACTGTACCCAAGTTAATATAAGATGGCAGAACAGCCAGGCATGCCGCAATCAACCCATATGGTGCCAGATCAGCCAGGCATGCCACAAACAGCCAAGCCACAACATTCTAACACGACTAAGACCAGACACGCCAAAGCCCTGGCTAAGACAAAACATCTTTCCAGCCATAGCAAACCAAAGCGCCCACATTACGTCTCTGTGCCAACCACCACCACAGCACCTCAGGCACACATAAGCGATATTCTCCATTCCCCTGCTGCTTCCTCTGACGAGGAAGAATTTGTTGGCTTTCCCGCTCAACGAACCTTCCTCCGATTTACCGCCCCAAACATCTGTTCCAATAGCTCCTCAGGCACATACATCTGCCACATCCGGGCTGCAGCTGTCTCCTGATTTCCTCTCCCAACCAAGCCATGCAGGCATTTTTTATCCAAATGCAGTCACTACCACAAGTTCCTGCCGTACCTCAACTCAACATGGAACATCATGCGTGTCATGAAACTCACCCTTCCTGTTCACCTAACCCCTTTGATGTAGCCAGAGGCAGATGTATTGATGAAGCCTCGTATGCGGAGGAGTCAACCTTCAATGACCACGTTGAAGGAGATGACTGGAGCGACTATTCAGATCATGAGGAGGATACATCATATTGCTTGTTTAATGCCTCAGACTATCAGCCCCTGGCACGCAGGGTAGTTAATACTCTTGGTCTCCAGACAGCGCCTTCAACTTCGTCCGCCCCAGCTATCAAAGGGGCCAAGGTCCTCAAATCCCCTGCACCTACTGAACACTACATCCCGGTGCCAGACCCAATTGCCAAATTAGCCTCTGAAGATGGGCCCATCCACTCAAAGCTCGACGCTTCAAGAACCTGGCTGACAGACTTTACGCCCTAGCCCCGGACTTTGCCACCAAGTTAGATGTCCCTGGCATAGATGAACCAATCGCTCGCCTCGTTTCACGATCTCTTTTGCCCAGGAAAGGGGAATCCCACCTAAAAGACACTACTGAGCGACGAATAGACTTCGCCCTCCGCAAGAATCACGAGGCCACTGCCCTAGCCATGCGTGCCTCCGCTTCAGCCTCCATCTTCTCCACAGCATCTATGATGTGGCTGGATGACCTTCTAGAGGACGCTAACCCTGATCCTGTCGCCCTCAGAAGAGCACTATTGAAATTGCGTAAGACAGCAGCTTTTGTGGCCGATACCACTTTGGATGCCACTCAATTAGGGGCACGAGCCATGACGGCTCAAATAGTTGCTCGTCGCACCCTCTGGCTTTGCCACTGGCAAGCTGATTCAGCGGCCAGATTGAATCTGTCCAGGGCTCCTTACTCCGGATCTCTACTCTTCGGTGAGGAAGCTCTAAAGGCAGTGCTGGTTGATCCAAAAGACGCCCACAAACCAGTTCTGGCCACAGTCAAGAACAGCGACCACAGGCCCTTCAGGCGATTTCCTTCCTTCCGTTCTAACCAGCCCTTTCGAGGAACGCGGCCAGGAGGACGAGGCCGCGACTTCAGATCCTATGATCCCAACGCATTCAGGGGCTCCTGGAACCGATGCTTCCAGGGCAGAGGTCAGTACCAAGGGCGCAGGGGCAACTCATCGTCCTCATATAAGGGAGGCCCTCGCCTACGCAAGTAGTCTTAACACCCTCCCCATAGGTGGCAGATTACTTAATTTTGGAGATCGATGGCTGCGCCTTACTACGGTCTCCTGGATCAGGGACCTTTTCAGTTATGGCTATGCCATAGAGTTCTGGGCAACCCCATCAGACAGATTCCATCCGTCCCCTTGCCCAAGGGCACCAGCCAGGCACAACATCATGCAGACAGCTATCCACCACCTCTTGGACATAGCGGCGATAGAGCCAGTTCCCACAACTGAGAGGTCGGAAGGGGTGTACTCCCTCCTATTTGCTGTGCCAAAACGAGATTTATCATGGAGGGCGGTATTGGACCTCAAGTTTGTCAACCGTTTTGTAACATATCGCAGGTTCAAAATGGAATCACTCCATTCCATTACGGAGAGTCTGCATGAAGGAGACTTCCTGGCTTCTATCGACCTTAAGGAAGCATATCTCCATGTGCCCATTTGTATAGCTCACAGGAAGTTTCTTCAGTTTGATTTTGGCCACCAGCACTTTCAATATAGAGCGATGCCATTTGGCCTCTCCTCTGCTCCGAGAGTGTTTACCAAGGTGCTACTCATCCTAGTGGCTTACCTCCGGACCCAAGGGGTTCATATCTACCCATATCTGGATGATCTGTTAATACGGGCCAAGTCTGAGGAGCTGGCTCATCATCACTTAATGATCACCCTCAATGTTTTGCTGGCCTACGGCTGGCTTGTCAACTTCGACAAAAGCCATCTCCAACCAACCCAAAGCCTACTACATCTAGGGGCAATGTTGGACACCCTGCAGGCAATAGTCTTCTTGGCTCCAGATCGCATCACTGCCATCACAAACATCGCAAGGTCCCTGATGCAACAAACATCCTCAGACGTCATGCTTCTCGCCAGAACGCTCGGGATGTTCATTTCTACCATCCACATTGTGCCATGGGCTCGAGCACACACTCGACACCTTCAATGGACTCTGTTGCCGTTTCAACAGGACATTGCCAGCACCAACCATCGCAAAGTTCGTTTGAGCCCCGCACTGCGCCTCTCCTTCCGCTGGTGGACCAAGGTTCAACACCTCTCCAAGGGCACGTCGTTCAGAGAACCCCGCAGAACCGTTGTAACCACAGATGCCAGCCTCATCGGTTGGGGAGCCCACTGCAACTCCCAGTACGTTCAGGGGGTTTGGTCCACCGCGGAGCAAACTCAAAGCATCAACTGGCTGGAGCTAAAGGCTGTCCACATAGCTCTATGTCATTTTCAGTCTCTGTTCCCTTTGGACCATGTGCTCATTCGAACAGACAACACGTGTGTAAAATCACATTTGAACAGACAAGGGGGCACCAGGTCTCGTCCCCTGCAGGACTTAGCCTCCCTCATTTTTGTCTGGGCAGAACAACATCTACAATCCCTGAAAGCAGAACATCTCAGAGGGATTTGGAATGTGACAGCAGACTGGCTCAGCAGACAACAGGTATTTCCGGGAGAATGGAAACTTCATCCAGCCATTTTCCATCGTCTCCAATGTCGGTTCGGCGCCCTCTCAGTCGACCTGTTTGCTTCCAGTCGCAATTGCCAGCTTCCCAGGTACTTTGCCCGATACCTGGACTCAACAGCAGAAGCAGTGGATGCTCTGACAACACCGTGGCCAGATGGTCTATTGTACGCCTTTCCTCCCATACCATTGTTAGCCAAAACCTTGAGGAAGGCGCGAACCGAGAGGGCACAGCTGGTTCTGATAGCACCATTTTGGCCACGCCGACCGTGGTTTTCAGATCTTCTGGCAATGTCAATGATGGATCCTTGGACACTTCCAGTCAGGCCAGACCTTCTATCCCAGGGTCCAGTACTGCATCAGGACCCTACTTGGCTCAATCTAACAGCGTGGCGTTTGAACGGGGACATTTGAGGTCAGCTGGACTGTCTGACGCAGTGATTGATATTATTTTGGCCTCGAGAAGACCATCTACCACTCGTATTTATCAACATACCTGGGTGGCTTTCTCCAAGTGGTGTCAGTCCCACCACCATGATCCATCCCAAGCCACTGTGCATCAGGTGCTGCAATTTCTTCATAGCGGCTTTATGATGGGACTTCGACCCAACACTCTACGTTGACATGCGTCCACTCTGTCGTCCATTCTCTCAGTGTCCTCTCCTGGAGATCATATTTCCTCACATCCGTTCATCAAACGCTTTTTGAAGGGAGTCGCCCTACGCTCTCCGCTTGTTGTCCATCGGTTCCCTTCATGGAGTTTGCCGAAAGTTCTGCAGGCTTTGCAACGCCCTCCGTTTGAACCCATCAGGTCTGTGCCCCTACGTATGCTGTCCTTCAAGGTCTTGTTTCTGATTGCAATCACATCTGCCAGACGCATTTCGGAGTTGGGCGCATTGTCTTCTGCTCGACACCTCTGCGTCTTCCATAAGGACTGTTGTGCTGAAGACTGATCCTTCCGTCCCAAGGTCGATTCAGTTTTTCATTGCAACCAGGACATTGTTTTACCTTCCTTTTGCCCGAATCCTACCCATCCGCTCGAGAAGGCTTGGCATTCGTTGGATGTTCGGAGGGCTCTCAAGACATACCTGTCTAGGACCCAAGAGATTCGAAGAATGGAGTCTCTGTTTGTATCCTTTCATCCAAGGTCTATGGGGCATAAAGTATCCAATTCTACCTTATCTCGTTGGTTAAGGGCATGCATTACTTTAACATATGAGTCCCTGAAGCTGTCAGTTCCAGCTAGTCTAACGGCTCATTCTACCAGGTCAGCTGCCACTTCTGCTGCTTTTGCCACTAATGCTCCTGTTGCCGATATTTGTAGGGCTGCAGTCTGGTCTACCCCACACTCGTTTATAAGGCATTATAAAATTGATCGTTATGCCTCTGCTGACGCTTCTTTCGGCAGACGAGTGTTGCAACAGGTTCTTAATAAGGATTAACACGTGGGCGGTCCCTCCCTGTATGGGCTGCTGTGGTACATCCCGCTGTGATGGCCGGACTCATAGGGAAAATGGACCATTGGTCTCACCTGAAGGGTGATTTTCCTATGAGTACGGACATCACGACCCTCCCAGTTGGAAGATGACTATATATTTTTTAATGTCTTATATATTACTGTTACGCTATTATATTTAAATTTAAGAGTGAAGTCAAGACTTCTAGTTCTGTTATACCGCTATGTTGCAGTCATGTTACTATGCATGGTACTATTGTGTTATTTTCCTGCTGCCAGGCCGGTTGGCCTTGTTCTTGTATCTTTAGATATTTCTCCTTAGACTCGCTGCAAATGAACTGGAGAGTGGGAGGGGCCTGACGCCCCTAGTCTTGACTTCAAAGACATTCTTGCCTTCGCACGATAGGTGGAGCTAACACCCGCTGTGATGTCCGTACTCATAGGAAAATCACCCTTCAGGTGAGACCAATGGTCCAATTTAAGGTACCACAGGAATCATGGTTATTTTTACATATAAAAAATATTACAACCCAGAGAGCTTTGAATACGTGTGAATACAATTAGAACACAAGTGTACAAGAAACGTTTACGTTTCTGAGGCCACAGGATGGGTGGAGTCTCTGAGATTTGTGAGCACAATTAAGAGAGATAAATGTTACAGGAAACCTAAAAAAATAATCTTACATATCTTATTAAATTAATTCTCAGCAAGTGATCACCAAGATAACAAAAACTTCAGGTACTATACTGCGTCAAGGCAAGTAGAAAAAGCAGTAGAGAACAGCAATAGGGTTACGTAGAAGAATATATTGATAGGGGCACGATAATGTAACATTCAAGATGTAGGAATCTGCAGATTAATGGTAGACTATCCCCATATAGGTACTGCTGCACCTGTAAAGGTGGATCAGCGTAAGGCTTTCTTGGCTAATCCTTGGCAGTGTGTGCACTAAAATGAGCTGACCATTACATGCAATGTGAGGGTACTGTACATAACCATATCCGATTGTCCCTCTTCTTCCCAGATACTCTGCCAAGATGTTTACTTTTTTGTTCCAAACAACATTTTTACCATTGTTATGCTCAGGGGTGGGAAAACTCACATATTGCTGCTATCAGCAGTAGTGCCATTCATAAAAGTGATGGAAGAATTTTAATAGCAAGTCTGCAAATGTTCTTTTCTAAATAGGAAAAATCTTTCAATTTGGTATTTAGAATATTTGATGTATTGTATTTGCATTATACTAATAAATTTGCACACGTAATTTTCATGTTGTAGATGCAAATGTTGAGTAAGCGTTTCTGCATATTTGAAATACTTGTATAAGCTCTTAGAAATAAGTGAAGTTTTTTTCAGTAGCTTACTACAGTAACACAAACTGCAAAGCGTTGGCTCATATCATATTGTTAAAAATGGTGAAAGAGATTTAAAACTGTGGCTTACATTGTAGTAACATCAGAAGCTGTGAAAAACCTTTTGACAGTTAAAATAATGTCGTTTAAAATACATATTTGCTTTTATAGAATGAAAAAATGAAGAACCTGTATGGGTGTGTAAGGGTTTAATAACTTTTATCAGTCATTTCTGAATTTCAAGCATACTTGTTTTAAATATGTGTAAGGAGAAATTTTTTTCTTTTTTAAAAACATGGAATTTTATTTCCAAATAAAGTTAAAATACAGATAATATAAAGGAAGAACACATGTAACAATAGAACAAGACTACTAATTAAGGGAAGGAGGAAACTGGCGTGATTACAGTCCTTAGTACATTGTGAGTAAGCTAGGGACAATTACATGAACATCCTAAGGAGATATTCTCTATTTCCAGAGTTTGAGACATTTTTCTTTTTTCAGAACCACAAACATGTACTCAGAAAGCCTTTCACTGCTCAAATGGAGACTGTATATCTGCAAGATTCTGGTGTGATGGTGATTATGATTGTGCAGATGGCTCAGATGAGGTAGGGTGTTTTCTCAAGAGATCAGTGTTGATACTTACAGATGATCCATAGTGGGAGAGTGGGATTGTCGTAGCGGGAAGCAGGGAATGAAGTGTCTTTTCCACCTCCATACCCAAAAGACATCCATGATTGGTCTGATATACACCCCCCACACACAGAGTACACATAGGCACAAGATCTGGAATTAAAAACATTTGAATCTACATGCATTGAATCTTTTTTCTACATAGCTCCTGTGCAAACATGACTTTCTTGCACTGATATCCAGCAGCAGGCCTTGGGGCAGTATAGAAACATCTGGCAAGTGTGGCAGATGACTGTGAACCCACTCCCTTACCATGTGTAACCAGTATGGCAGAACAACTCACCACCCAAATTAAGAATTATGTTTGCCTACAGAAAATTTTGAAGTTAATTTGGAGCCTTAGGTGAGCTATCTTTAAGAATCTCAAGAAAGTTAAATGTAGGGCTGGGCTAAAATTGTTTCCCAAAATTCTTCACACTATTTACTAGATTGAGAAAGTCAATCAACAGTTTGCAGGAAAGAGCAAGCAGGTCAGACATCTGTATGAGGAACTGGATGAGTTGTAGTTGCTCAGCATTATGTGTAAGACCCTTTATCGCACAGAATAAGAGTACACAATAACCTCTGTTAAGAAACAGCAAGCTGGCCAGCACCAGATATTGGAAACAATGAGTGAAATAGCCTGATATGCTGACAAATACCAAGCTGGTTAAACATGCACATATATAATGCAAAGGCTACCAGCTGACTTCCAAAGCAGAATCAATGCACAATTAAACACCATCTCCATCCAACGTTCAGAGAAGTACAAAATCTGTTGCATAGCTAAATTCCAGTTGCACAGTTGTCCAAGGGGTGTGGATCAGAACTTTCCCCTCTACCACATTTTGCGTTCTCTGAATGTTGTGATGCAGTTCTAATCAGTTTAAACAAACATGTATACAAATATGTGTTGAAGTAAGTATTTTGAAAGGATTTTTTAAAGGAAGAAAATGAATGTAGAAATGGAACAGAACAGAATTATGTGCAAAAATGTGAAATTGCCATGGCCTGGAAGCAGAAAGATTTGTTCATCCTAAATGAAGGAGAAAAGTAGATTGAAGAATGGCTTGAAGCAGGACTTTGCTATTATGCCTTTCCTCTGAAGCCCCCTGTGCACCTTCATCTGCTCCTGAAGGTTGGGAGACCCTTAGGGAGTACTGTGAGACAGGTTGAAATGAATTACAGAAGGAGGGGAATGTCAGTGGAAATTAACCCCCTCTTGCACTAATAGAAGGGTAACTTAGGATCCAAGCCAATATGCTTTAAGGACATCCTAAAAAAAACACCACTTTATGCTGTATTTATTGGAGCTGAGTTCATTGGGGAAAGGACCGGGGTATAAAAAAATACAACTGTATTTTTACTATGTATCAGCATTATTATTAGATTAATATGTTGGTGGTGGTGTTATGTGCCTTCAAGTTGATTATGACTTATGGTGACCCTATGAATCAGTGACCTCCAAGTGCATCTGTCATAAACCACCCTGTTCAGATCTTGTAAGTTCAGGTCTGTGGCTTCCTTTATGGAATCAATCCATCTCTTGTTTGGCCTTACCCTTTTTCTACTTCCTTCTGTTTTTCCCATCATTATTGTCTTTTCTAGAGAATCATGTCTTCTCATTATGTATCCAAAGTATGATAACCTCAGTTTCATCATTTTAGCTTCTAGTGACAGTTCTGGTTTAATTTGTTCTAACACCCAATTATTTGTCTTTTTTGCAGTCCATGGTATCCGCAAAGCTCTCCTCCAACACCACATTTCAAATGAGTTGATTTTTCTCTTACCCACTTTTTTCACTGTCCAAGTTTCACATCCATACATAGAGGTCGGGAATACCATGGTCTGAATGATCCTGATTAGTGTTTAGTGATACATTTTTGCATTTGAGGACCTTTTCTAGTTCTCTCATAGCTGCCCTCGCCAGTCCTAGCCTTCTTCTGGTTTCTTGACTATTGTCTGCATTTTGGTTAAGGACTGTGCCAAGGTATTGATAATCCTTGAAAAGTTGAATGTTCTCTTTGTCAACTTTAAAATTACATAAATCTTCTGTTGTCATTACTTTAATCTTCTTCACGTTCAGCTTTAGTCCTGCTTTTGTGCTTTCCTCTTTAATTTTCATCAGCATACAATCTTTACTGTTTTTTGCTAGTAGCATGGTATCGTCTGCATATCTTAAATTATTGATATTTCTCCCTCCAATTTTCACACCTCCTTCATCTTGGTCCAATCCTGCTTTCCGTATGATATGTTCTGTGTACAGATTAAACAAATAGGGTGATAAAATACACCCCTGTCTCATCCCCTTTCCGGTTGGGAACCAGTCGGTTTCTCCACATTCTGTCTTTACAGTAGCCTCTTGTCCAGAGTATAGGTTGCACATCAGGACAATCAGATGCTGTGGCACCTCCATTTCTTTTAAAGCATTCCATAGTTTTTCATGATCTACACAGTAAAAGGCTTTGCTGTAATCTATAAAGTACAGGGTGATTTTCTTCTGAAATTTCTTTTAAGCATTCCATAGTTTTTCATGATCTACACAGTCCCATTCCGCGCCCGGTACATGCCGGGCAAAGGGGCGAGTTTGCGGCCGCAGCCGAAGCCCAGGCCGCCATCGTGGGGGATGTGTGTGTGCACGCAGCACGCTGGCGCATCTGCGTGACACGCAATAGGAGGCGGGGCTGCTGAAGGCCATTTAAGGCCACTCCGCCAGCCTCCCGCCCTCCTTTGAATTTTGGCGGCGAGGCTTTTGGCGCAGCAAGGCCTGCGGCGCGGTGAGGCCTTGCAGCGTCGGCAACAGCGGCGATGCTTCCAGCTCGGCAGCCTTGCAACGGCGAGGCTTCGGCCGAGAGAGGCCTTACAACGGTGGCGGGGCTTCTGGCCACGGGAGGCCTAACGGCGGTGGTGGCAGTGGTGCTGAGGCCTTCTAAGGGCGTGTGTGGCGCATTCAGTGCACATGGAGCTCTCCGGCGCACGTGGCTTCGCTTGCCTTGTCTTGGGCGGTGTTGAGGCGGTGAGCCCTTGGCCTGGGGAGGCCCTATAGCAGCGGCGACGAGGCCTTCTGGCGGCGGTGGCGGCGAGGCCCTCCTGTAGTGGGAGCAGCGGCGGCAGCGGGGCTCCTGGCCGGGGAGGCCTTCTGGAGGTATCGAGGCTTGTGGCTCTTGGCCCAGTGGGGCCTGGCGGTGGCAGCAACTCCCCACAGCAGTGGCAAGGCCTAGAGGCGACGGCAGATTCAAGGCATTACGGGCTGCTCAAGAGCACAGGCGAGGCGGCCTTTGGCTGCGTTCTTTCCTCGAGGGTTCCTCAAGGGGATCCCCGTGGGGGTGGGTGGGAAAGATCATCAGCCCCTCACCTCACCACATAGTAGGGGAATTGGGTGCCGGGCACCAGCTCCATCACACCCCCTATTTGGTCACTTGGTGGCCCAGGAGGCCTGGATTGTCTGGGGCTGGACAAGGGAGCCAGTGGGTCGGTGACTGGGGTGTGCAGGATGACGAGAGGGCACAGTCTGGCCGGGCTGTGAAGGTGCTGGGCCCCCCTTTAGTGCTTCCTCACACTTACCACCTTTCCTTTCTGAAGGACGCACGCCCCTTGCTTCTGCAATGGGGCATAGGCTGGGGGGGGGATTAGCAGAAGGGAATAGACCCAGCTACACGCTCAATCTCAGGATGCCACCCAAAAAGGGCGAAGTGGGCTGAAAGGGAAGGGCAGGGCCCCCAGGGCGGAGGGTAGACGCCCACCCCCAGCTGTGGAGGAGTAGAACATAGCCAATGCACTTCATGTGTTTTATTGCTAGGATTATTCTACCATTTACAGGGATCTCGAACCCTGGAGATGAAGGATTGTAGCTCAGTAACAGAACGCTTGCTTTGCATGCTGAGGGTCCTCAGGTTCAGCCCTCAGCACTTCCAGTTAGGGCCAGGAGATACTTCTATGGGGGCCCCCTCGCCCACTACAGAAAGTGAAATAGGAATAGACTCCTTTTCTTCATACTGAAGTGTATTTTTAGTTTAAACCGAATGTTCCTTTTCATTTACCAATTACCTAGAGAGGCAGCTGGACAGCCATGTGTGGGGATGCTTTTATTAAGGGATGTACTGAAAAGGCCATTCCACTTCCACACTGTCTTTGCAAACCAGGAAAGTTTGGAGAGGGGGTTAGTCAATTAGGGAGAACTTAGGATGAGAGGGGCAAAATTTGCCTGTACCTTAGAAAGAGGCTCTGTTACAACGTGGCAATATTCTGAGATATATTCTAAAAGATAATGGGGGTGTTGTTTCATCCCAGAGCATTTGGGGAGATACATATGGTGGCCATCAGTTGGAGGCCATTTGGATTGGAACAATGCAATGTGATTACGAAGAGCAGAGACTTTTTGGGGAGGACAGGTGGCAGCTGGAGACAGAAAGGAGGCTGCAGGGGCCAGTAGGGATCCCAGTTAGTGCTGCAACCTCACCTCCAAAACTACCTCAACTCCGCAAATGCAAAGGGAGCTCATCCCCTCTTTTCACTGTCAAGCTTCACCTCCCCAAATACTTTCTTCAAAACCCAGGTAAAAATATACAAACCTTTCCATTAGTTAAGTCCTATAAACCTCAGTCCAGTCCAGAGACCCATTTAACCTGTGATATTCTGAGTAAACATACTTAGGATTCTGCTGTATGGGTGCAATCATGTGCACCCTTCCGTGGGGAAGAAGTAACAATACACTCGGTGGGATTTTCTCATAAGTAAGTATGCATAGAATTGGTCCAAGTCTTTTTTCTCTGAGTAAATTATTTAAACATAATGGAATTCTTTTCAGTGATCATGTACAGGCTGCACATTTGCTTGCATCTTCTCTTTAGCTAGTTTGCAAACTGGCTGTAGATAAGGTGGCCACCTTTTTACAGGCC
This sequence comes from Rhineura floridana, assembly GCF_030035675.1. Lineage (NCBI taxonomy): Eukaryota > Metazoa > Chordata > Lepidosauria > Squamata > Rhineuridae > Rhineura > Rhineura floridana. The sequence goes on from NC_084481.1 coordinate 68,348,997, forward strand.
ACTAGTCCTGTACTTTTAAGAGTCATTTGATCTGCAGACATTAGAAGATGGCATTGCTCAACTCCATGCCATCTAATAACTGCTGAATATGAACCCGCAATTAAAGTCACAACAACAAGCCAGAAGGATAGCAGAGGCTGCTCAAGGAAAGTGTCCCTTTCCAGCTAAGCTCGAGGTGCTGGCAGACTGCCCAGTTTATGGGGAGACTCATTTATGATGCAGTTTTCTTTATTAGGTGTTTTTTTTTCTGGATCCTATACAGTGGCCCCCAGCTTGCCCTTATGGCCGGCAATCTTAAATCAGTCTTAGGTACAGACGCACTGGTCCAGGGGATGATTGATAAAGACATACAGTTGGGCAGGGTTATTGGCCCCTTCCCATCATCCCCTATGTCTGCTCTCACAATGCCCCCCCATAGTGCCCAATGTGGCAGTGGGCGGAGTCTACCTGATTCATCATCCGTCATACAAGTGGGGTCAGTCAGTAATGGCTTCATACCAGATAGACTATGCACAGTGCACTACACTGCATTCAATATGGTGCGCGCCTGTGGCAGAGGTGCCTTATGGGCAAGGGTGGCAGCTAATCTGCCTGCATTGCCGGATGTTGAGTTTTGCCTTTTAGGTCGACTATGCAGCAGAGCATTACCTATGGGCTGCTGTATTCTTGTATGGAGCACTTCAGCTCCTTCTTGGAAGGGACAGTCAGGAGACGAGAGGGCTCAGAAGCAGTGGGGCACTATGTTCATGATTTACGGTTCACGGGTAGGGCAGACTTTGGGTGCATGTTAGCACCTGATGGCACCGTTTATGGCGTGGCTATGAACTGGGGGGTTCCTTTGGCATCTGGGAAAATGGAGGATCCTGCCCTAGAGTTCACCTTCCAGGGTATTAAGATTGTCTCTTGGACCCAGGGCTGCAGGCTGCCCGAGAAAAGGGCTTGAACCATTGCAGATCAAGATCCTGGAGTTTTCAGGGACTGGGAAAGTGTTTGCTTTCTGCCCTTCAGGTGTTGGGGGCCTTCGACGGTGGGGTTTATGGTGCCATAACAGGGATGTCACAGCCTTACCACAGCTTCAGGGTTTGTTTTGTTTTTGTTTTTTGGCTGCCTTATGCACCAACCTGAGGCGTGCCCCCCCCTTTCCGACAGTGTGTCAATAGTGTTTTTAGTTAGAGGAGGGAACGACTCTGGGGGGGAGAACTGCTAGTCCCATACCACACACTGGGAGATGGGGGAGGGGAGTCAGATATGGCCATATGCCTATCTGTTGCTCCAGGATGCTTACCAGCTATCAGAGGGCAGGAGGGGATTTCTGGGAGTTAGGGGCCGGCAGGGGCTATGCAAAGTGTGGCCTATTCCTATGAATCACGCTCAGGAATTCATCATGGATGGTAGGAGTAAAGCCCGTCCGTCAGAGTGTTGCAAGGTAGGCTGGCAGGGGGCCTTTGGGACCATTCAGATGGCTTGGGATATGTCATGTGCTGGCTGGCTGGCCCATGCACACCACCATACCCCTTATCCTCATCCTCCGTCATTCACCTGACCCGCCAGGGATTGTTGTTCAGGGAGGTGCCCTGTGACCAGCAGTTGCGGGCAGCGGCCCTCACACTTAATTTTGGAGCCTTCTGGATGGAGGGCGGGAGTGTTTGGGTCCAGGTCAGACTTCCCTACGAGCCATCCTGCTGTCCAAAGTTTGTTTCCGGGCAGACCAGGGGCACAAGAGGCACACCATTATTTTATCCTGCCCCGAGACTTGACACTTGTCCCGTGAGGGCGTCACAGTGTTTTTTGGCCTGTAGCTACAGGCCCGGTTGTCTGATACTCAGGGGGAGGGATCTTCCCTCATAAAGTTTTGGTCTAGTGTCGCAGAGCCTGGGAGCAGACACATGGGGTTTTGGGGGACATGCTCCTATGGAATTGGGGCTGCATACCCGGCAGGGGAATTGCCTACCTGGGCAATTGGTGTGGTATATGCAGGTGTAGGCTGTCGGAAGGTGGAATTATGGGGCACCTGGAGTGCATTCACCCCTGGGCCGAGTCTGAAGGTCCAGGACCCAACTGTTCATGATTGTTTCTGTTTTTGGCAGGTTGCTGGACGGGGATGGAGCAGATGCGCAGCCTACTCTGCGGCCATGGCATGATCTTATAGGCTGGCCTTGGGGCCGCAAATGCACATTGGTTCACGGCTGGGCCTTTGATGGTGGGCCATGGATTGGTGGCTGGGTCAACAGAGTATGCACTGGGATGGTCTCCTACCCATGTTGTTCCAGCAGGGTTGAGTGCGGAAGGTCCCGCAGGTGGTGGTCATTCCCCTGGGTGGGAATGACCTTGGTTACTCAAGGGCAAGGCCCTCAGTGGCAGGCATGTGAGGACATGCGGTTGAGGCCATGATAGCCTCTGGTTGTCTGCTGTGGTCAGACATGGAGGGCAAGGCCCTCAGTGGCAGGCATGTGAGGACATGCAGTTGAGGCTACGATAGCCTCTGGTCATCTGCTGGAGGGCAAGGCCCTCAGTGGCAGGCACGTGAGGACATGCAGTTTGTGAGGCAACGATGGCATCTTCTTGACAGACCTGCAGAGGGGTCTGCACAAGATACTTATCGGGTGTGGGGTAAAGGGAGACTAAGCAGAGGCTTGTCCCCCTTTTGTGGCAAGGAAGTGCGGGGGAAAGGTTAAAAGGGAAAGGGCAGCTAGGTGACACCTTTAGGCACCTTTGGGATTGGCGGTCCGGGGGCCTGCAGCTCAGGGCTATACGGCCCGGGGGCAGAACACGGGCTGCCTTTGGGGCCAACGTGCCTCATCCGCTCAGAGTTTCAGGGCTCTGGGGGGCGGTGATGCGGGTTGGACCCCCTACACATCTTCAGGGTGTGGCCTGAGCTCGGGTCTGGCACAGGGCAGCCCCGGGCTCAGGCAAGGGTTTGGTTGCCCTATGGCTGCAAGCAGGCTTTGCCTGGATCATCAGAATGCTCCCGCAATTGATTTCCCCTCTGCAGGTTCATTATTCTAATTGATTCCGTTTAATAAAGTGGCCCATGATTTAACCCAATGAATGGTGTTTGTGTTTTATTTCGGCAATAGGTCACAATCAAAGGCTTTGCTGTAATCTATAAAGTACAGGGTGATCTTCTTCTGAAATTCCTTGGTTAGTTTCATTATCCAACGTATGATTGTAATGTGATCTCTGGTGCCTCTTCCCTTTCTAAATCCAACTTGGATGTCTGGCATTTCTTGCTCCGTGTAAGTTAAGAGCCTTTGTTGTAGAATCTTGAGCATTACTTTACTTGCATGGGATATTAGGCAATAGTTCGATAATTACTGCATTCCCTGGGATCCCCTTTCTTTGGAATTGGGGTAAATATTGAACGCTTCCAGTCTGTGGGCCATTGTTTAGTTTTCCATTTGTCAAAATCTGGACAGATTCAGTCTCAGTAGCTTGTAGCAACTCTATTGGTATGCCATCTGTTCCTGGTGATTTGTTTCTTCCAAACATTTTAAGAGCAGCGTTTACCTCACATTCTAAAATTTCTGGTTCTTCATCATACAGTTCCTCCACGAATGAATCTCTCATCCTGGCATATCTGTTATAGAGGTCTTTAGTGTATTGCTTCCATCTTCCTTTTATTTCATCTCGGTCAGTCAGTGTGTTCCCCTGTTGATTATTCAACATCCCTACTCTTGTTTTAAATTTCCCTTTAATTTCTCTAATCTTTTGGAACAGGGCTCTTGTTCTACCCCTTTTTTTGTCCTCTTCTATTTCTATACAATCACTATTGTAATAGTTCTCTTTGTCCCTACATACTAGTCGCTGTATTGTTGCATTTAGGGTTCTGTGTTTCTATCTCCTTTTGCTTTTGCTTTCCTTCTCTCTTTAACCATTTTAAGAGTTGCTTCAGTCATCCATTGAGGTCTTTCTCTCTTTTTAACTAGATTAATATAATGGTTACTAAAATTGGGATACAGTTGTAATGACTATTCCATTTTGTACATTTTGTTATGTTTGTAAAGCTTATTTTAGATATGATAGTTGTATTATTGGAGAATTAGCAAATGCTGTTCATTTTCAGACATAACCTCACTTTTTTGCAGTATTACTTATTAATTTAGTATTATATTTTATGTTAGCTAAATTAATTACATCATTTGGTTAATGACAGAGAAATTGTGATTCTGGCTGCTTAAAAGACCAGTTCCAATGCTCCAATGGTCAGTGCATAGCCACAAAGTGGAAATGTGATGGACATGATGACTGCATTCTTGGAGAGGATGAGAAAAATTGTGAACCGGGTAAATCTTTATTCATGGGAAAGAGGGGTGATGAGAGTTATTTACAGCAAGGAAAAATACTGTTAGTAATTCGAGTGATATGTTTGCAACATTGTTTCATATTTCTGAATAAATTTTAATGCCACAAATATTGTTCTGCTATGTACCTCACTCTAAAATTTAGGCAAATTATGAATCAAAATGTCTGGATTCAGTTCAGTTGCACTATGTAAAATGGACTCCTGAGAGCTACAGCTTCTAAGTGTATAGAATGTCTATGTTACAATGGTGCTAGCATTGAGCAAAATAAGTCTTTTTGCTGACTGTGACATGCCTAATTCATTGTCTATAAATCTTCATTGCCATTGAAGAACATGAAATGATGTAGCTATGGCAGAATGGTCATACAAAATCAGCAGTACTAATTACAGCTGCAGTTAAGAGTCTAGTCTGTTGTAGATGCATTTAGTATACTGTCCAAATAGGTGGCTCATTCAAAGGCTTGGGTCCTAATTGTTTACTGTTAAGCCTATCTGCAACAAGGATTACAAATCAGAAAAGTGCTTCACCATCCTCACTAAACATAAGGGGAAGCATTTTCATATCTAACAGCTGGCCAGTACTGTTTGGGTATCTGTTCTGTCCCTAGAGAAGTACTTACCTCTGCCCAATTTCTGTTTACATTATTTGTGTAATTTTATTTAAAAAGGACTGCATCCTTACAAGTTATAAGATTTTCAAACTAGCTTACACAGATCAAACTAAAGCAACAATAAACAAATACTATGTTAAAATATAATCCCTAAAAAAATCTAAAAAAAATAAAAAGGAAAAAATAGTAAATAAAAGGTACTCAGTAGTATCAAACTGAATATTGGGTGATATCCTTGCACGAGGAAGGCATCCACTCGTAGAAGAGGAGGGGAAGTGATTTTTGCTGATTCCCTCTCCCCCCGGCAGTCTACAGCAACCCCTGGAAAATCGCTCCCCCCCCTTCTGTGAGCGATCGTCTCTTCAGTGCTGGTGCAACAACAGTAGGCAATATCACCCATTAGAGGGTTCAGTGTTTTAAAATAATTTTGCATGTGATACTATATGTATCTATCACTGGCAATTACATTAGCACTTTGTGCTTATTTATTTAAAAGAGTGGGGGATATTCACCAGGACTGCAGCACATGAGGAGATTTAATCTTTTCCTCCCCAGCTACAACATGATGAAAAGCACTCCCTGTGTTGCAGTTAGCAATAGGAAAAAAGTTTCCATTCACATCACTGGGTCTCTTCTCTGAGCACAACTCTCAGTTAATTGAAGCACCTTCTGTGAATGGAGGAAAACCATTGGATATAACTTCCTGAAAGTAAAGTAAGGCTGTGAAAATTGGCAGAACTCTGTCATAAGAAAGATGAATTATATTAAATAGATTTTCTCTTTACTAAATATACCACTTTGTAGATCTGTATTTTACCAAATGCTAAGCTTGTTATCTTATAATGTAATGGTTTGCTGCATTTGCCTAATGCCAAATATCTGTCTAAAATAGCATCTCCAACCTGCTCTTCAAGTGAGTATGTGTGTGCCAATGGAGGATGTATCTCAGCATCTTTCAGGTGTAATGGAGAATATGACTGTCCAGATGGCTCTGATGAGGTAAGCAGTTAATTACTCTTGACCTGATGTAATGTTGTGGCTTGCAGATTTAGAAATGTTTATTGAAAGTAACAAATGCTGTGGAATTTCCTTCTGCCCCAGCAGCTCCTTTTGCAGTTATTAGTGGGCTTTTCTATTCACTTCAATGAGAGGACAGTTGAATATTTCATTGATATGGACAACTATAGTGTCTGTTTGGTTATGGCCCCAAAATTCTGGCATTCCCTTGTGTCAGAGGTGGTCCACCATCTTCAGTCAGTTCTTTTCAGAGGGCCTTGAAAACATTTCTTTTTCAGTCAAACACTTGAATTGTAGATGTGTGCGCTTGCTATTTTAAATGTTGTTCCAGTTGTATGTTGATTTTCCTGTTGATGATATTTGATTTTAAAATGTAATTTTTAAAATTACTTTTTTTAATGTTGTAACTCACTTTGATGGCTTTGCGCAAAATGCAACTATCAATCAAATATGGGGAACTTCATAAGTACAGAGGAACTTGGTTTCTGTGTGTGTAAAGAAGAGCATCCAGAAGTGTTATGTGCACGCAGAAGAGCACTTCTGCTCGCACAGCAGAAGCCCCACTCCCAAATTCTCCCAATTCTTCCTGTCGCTACAGCCCCCTGCACCCATTCCAAGGTCTTTCCTAAAGATGCCCCAACTCTCAGGCAAGACGTTTTTGGCGTGTAGGAGGCTGTGCTTGGTGTACAGTCCAACTGCCACTCCTGTAACCACTACCTTGAGGACAAACGTGCCAAGTCCTTGCCCACTCCTTCATAACTCAACAGAGAGATGGTGACTATAACTTAGTTGTCAGTAAGAGAAGTATGGCCCTCTCATCTTGAAATAGCAAAACTCTGGATTAATTTTGTCAGTTTTGTTGAATTCTACTTGATCTCTTTATAATTCTGTTACTTTTGTTTATAAATGCTGCCACATATAACTGATCAAATAATCAAGTAAGTTTATTGCTTAGTCCCATGACCATTGCAGAATGCATATAACTGTATTTCAACAGATGGACTGTGTAACAGAATGTAAAGAAGATCAGTTTCGTTGTAAAAATAAGGCACACTGTATCCCTGTCAGATGGCTTTGTGATGGAATCCAAGATTGTGTGGACAACAGCGATGAACAACATTGTGACAGAGGTGAGAGTCATTATTTTCTTGCCCAGCTTTTCTTTAACGCATGGAGCATGCAGAGCAATCCTATACATGCCAATGTTGCATTTCTTTTTCTATTGTCATTACATCAATACTCACAAGAGAATCGTATGCATGTTTACCCAGAATGATTGCTCACTGTGGTCAGTGGGCAGTAACCTAAACATACTTACTGGAAGTGAGACCCATTGAACTCAATAGGATTTAGTTCAGAGTAGAAATGTATAGAATTGCACTGCATATGACTGAAAACATGCAAAAATCTAAATTATAATTTGGAGCCACTATGGTGAAGTGGTTAGAGTGTTGGACTAGGAACTGGAAGACTAGGGTTCAAATCTCCACTCGGCCATGAAACTCACTGAATAACTTTGGGCCAGTCACTGCCTCTCACCCTAACCTACCTCTCAGGGCTGTTGTGGGGAGAACTATGTATGCCGCCTTGAGCTTCTTGAGGTGGGATATAAGTGCAATGAATAACAAATTATTTTATTATTGTCATCATCACCATCATCATCAACAACAACAACAACAATAATATAATATTTCCCTTTAACATTTTGCTTTTGAGTACAGAAGGAAAAGAGGATATTTCTGAGTAAGAGATCACCAGAAAAGCTTTTTCTACAGAAAGGAAAGGCCTAACTAGCCTGAAACAAATTTTGTTTTGTTGACACAAATGAACTGAAGGGGAGCTTGCAAGTGAATTGAGTTGTACATTTGAAAATGATAGAAACATGCATTTATCTATGATGGTTAAAACAGATAGGTAGTGCAAACCTATACATATCTACTCAGAAGAAAGTACAACTGGCTTCAGTGGGGCTTGCTCCCAAGTAAGTAGATCTAGGTTTGCAATCTAAATGTTTTAAAAATGTAATGAAATTAAAGTTCCTGCCAGTCAACCTGTTTATTGAGCCTTCATCCTGATTTGCTTGTGCAAAGCTTATGTGGCAGTTAGACTATTTCTGATTTTTACTCAGTGTTCTTTCTGATTTGTACTTGGGGAGGTTATATGAAAATGAGCATTCATCCTGAATTAATCCTGATTTTTGTTTTGTGGGACATTTATACATCCTCCCATTAATCATTTTTTCATCCACACTTTTTAGTGCATTTCCCCATCCCGTTCCCAACCATAAGAACCCCCCTTTTAACAAATGGATTTCTTGCAGCAGAATAACAGAGCACTTTAACCCACTTTGTGCATATCTAAATTTCCGTTATGTGCTTGAATCCTTCCCACAAAATAGTGACAATCTGGAGGCATACTAAGAGTGCAGTCCTAAGCATTTGTACTCAGTCCTATTGAGCTCAACTGAGCTAACATCCTAGTAATGTGTGTTTATGACTGCAGCCTTCATGTCCTTTTAAATTGCTGTGAAAATGTTAAAGTGCAATAACATTTACAAAAGAAAAAGATGGTAGCAACAAAAGTGGCTAGTGATACTTCTCCCCTTTTAAAACCTGCAGAATGTTATATTTTGTTAAACAGAAGAGACCTATTACCTTGATGGCTAGAACAACCTGTCGTTTTCCTTACTGTCACTATTTTGTTCAGAAAAGCCCTATCTTTGAAAAAAAGTATAACTATAATAGTAATACCTTAAAACAGAAAGCAACATTATCTCATTGATACTGCTTTTTCACAAATCAAGCGTCCAATAAATATCGTTGATTCTAAGCCTGGGTGATTATAGGAATAATCCCTGTTTCCATATCTGAAATGTGTGCTCCATAAAAGCTGTGTTAATAATTAAACCATCTGCTGATTTCTGGGTTTGTTCTTTTATCATTCCTGTGCGTTAGCATTAAGCCAATTTATTTTTTAAAAAAAATTATTATTCTGAATAAAAACGTGATTTCCTCTATTAAGTTAATTTTTCATTTTAGAAGAAGCATATTATTTTAGAAGATTTGGGGAAATTAGACTAGTCAATGTGTATTTAATGACCACAGCAAACAAAGCATCTTTTAGATGGGCTATTTTCTAAATCTCTAGCTTCAAAATAGGATTTAGATGAAATGCCCCTCCCATTTGCAAGTATTAATTTGAGAGGGAGACTTTGTTCTTTTTGACTGGAGGAGGGGAAATTATTTAATAGATTTTTGGGGGATTGGGGACTGGAAGCTAAATATGGCAGCAAATGGCACCAGGTCCTACGGAGAACACGCCTACATCCATGAAGAGGGAACTGGGCACACACCCTGGTCAACACACACAATCTATGTTTTTATATTTTAATCCTTTTATATTGTCAACATCATCATCATCATTCAGTACAGGGATTGCAGCATGAGAAATTTAAAACCCTTGATCATGGCAAAATGTTGTTGTTATGTGTCTTCAAGTCGATTACGACTTATGGCAACCCTATGAATCAGCGGCCTCCAATAGCATCTGTTATAAACCATCCTGTTCAGTTCTTGTAAGTTCAGATCTGTGGCTTTCTTTATGGAATCAATCCACCTCTTGTTTGGTCTTCCTCTTTTTCTATTCCCTTCTGTTTTTCCCAGCATTATTATCTTCTTTAATGAATCATGTCTTCTCATTATGTGTCAAAAGTATGATAACCTCAGTTTCATCATTTTACCTTCTAGTGATAGTTCTGGTTTAATTTGTTCAAACACCCAATTATTTGTCTTTTTTTGCAGTCCATGGTATCAGCAAAGCTCTCCTCCAACACCACATTTCAAATGAGTTGATTTTTCTCTTACCCACTTTTTTCACTGTCCAACTTTCACATCCATACATAGAGATCAGGAATACCACGGTCTGAATGATCCTGACTTTTTGCATTTGAGGACCTTTTCTACTTCTCTCATAGCTGCCCTCCCCAGTCCTAGCCTTCTTCTGATTTCTTGACTATTGTCTCCATTTTGGTTAATGATTATGCCAAGGTATTGATAATCCTTGACAAGTTCAATGTCCTTGTGGTCAACTTTAAAGTTACATAAATCTTCTGTTGTCATGACTTTAGTCTTCTTGACGTTCAGCTGTAGTCCTCCTTTTGTGGTTTCCTCTTTAACTTCCGTCAGCATTCATTTCAAAACATTACTGGTTTCTGCTGGTAGTATGGTATCATCTGCATATCTTAAATTATTTATATTTCTCCCTCCAATTTTCACACAAGTTTTCAAGTTGTCCTCAAGGGCCATCCCACACAGAATATATTACAGGAAAACAGACAAGAAGCCTCCAATGTGTGGATGGTAATTGCAAGATTTAGGTTAAAAGCATGGGGCAGTCTGTGAGCCGTCCTTCCCTGGCTCTCCCTGTCAGGTTCCTACATGCTCGTGGTTACTGCCTGTCTCTAGGCACCACCAGGGACTCCACCAGTCCGGACTGCTCTCTCTTATGATTTCTCTCCCCGCTCTAGCACAGATCTCAACAGATCCCCCTGCTAGGCAACCACCAGTAACGTCCCAATACTAGTATTCCCAGAGACTCTGAATACTGGTATTGTTATTCTCTTCACTGCTGCCACCATTTGTTACAGTTCCCCTTCAGCCTTGGTCATTACCTTACCCTCCCTTCTGGTCTGTGAAACCCCAGCCAAGGATCAGGCCTTTGGTAAACCAAATTAAGTATTTATTACAGATAACAAAGCTAACAAGATTAACAAGATTTCTTCTTAAGGCACATAAGCATATGGTTTTACTCAATACTAATCCGAACTCCACCTCCCTCCTGGTAAACAACTCTCTAAACCCCACCAAGCAATCCACTCTTTCTCTTCTCCCCCCAGATTCCACAATTCACCACCTCACATTCCCCCAGATTTACCTGTCATCCTTTCATTTATACTGTCAGCCATTTTAAACATTCAGCCAATCATCAAGCATTCTATTGCCCATTCACTCCCCCTCCTCTTTCACTACTTACCATGTATACTCTAAACAACCAGCACTTACCATATATACACTAATATATAGGAACATCACATTTCCCCCCCCTTAAACAACAGCAGAGTATTATTCCTGTTCCAGGATTTATACGTCGCGTTAACAAATAAAAGTCTCTATGGGGAAAATGTCTTTCTTTGTTCCTCTGTCTGGTCACGTCACTGCAGTCCCAGCCACTTGCCTGGAAAGTCCATCGGCCAGTACATTGTCCTTGCCTTTGATGAACTGGAAGTCCACTTGATAGTCCTGTAGGGCCCAGGACCACCTCTGCAGTATAGTGTTATGGTTTTTCATAGTCTGCAACCATAACAAGGCCCGATGATCCGTAGTCAATGTGAATCTTCATCCCCACACGTATGGGCGCAACTTGTTCAGTCCCCACACGACTGCTAGGCACTCCTTCTGGACCGACGAATAGTTTTTCTCCCTCGGCGTCAGCTTGCGACTCAGATACGCCACTGGATGTCTGGTGCCTTCTCTCTCCTGCAGCAAGACGACTCCCAGCGCGAGGTCTGACGCATCTGTAGCCACGATGAATGGTTGCTCATAGTCTGGTGCTATTAATATGGGTCCTTGGCACAAGGCTTGCTTCAGCGATCAAAAGCCTTCTGACATTCATCCGTCCATACCACATGCTCAGAACACTTCTTCTTGGTCAATTCATGCAAGGGGGTTGCTATTTCCCCAAAATTTCTCACAAACTTCCTATAAAAACCAGCCACACCCAGAAATGCCCTTACTTGTTTTTTGGTTAAGGGGATCGGCCACGCTTGTATTGCCTCCACCTTGCTCCATAAGGGGGTGATTTTCCCACTCCCCACCTTATGTCCTAAATAGATTACTTCCTTTAGTCCAAACTGGCATTTCTTAGCTTTTATTGTGAGGCCTGCTTTTCTTAAGGCCTCCAATACTGTTGTCAGGTGTTGGACATGCTCAGGCACCGACTTGCTAAAAATGGCCACGTCATCGATATAGGCCACTGCAAAATCTGACATGCCTCGCAACACAGTATTGATTAGCCTCTGAAATGAACTTGGTGAGTTCCTTAGTCCCATGGGTAAGGTCACAAACTCATATAACCCATCTGGTGTACTGAAGGCAGTTTTGGCTCTGGATTGATCGTCTAGTTCCATTTGCCAAAATCCTTTACAGAGATCTAGTGTAGAGATAATGGTTGCTGCCCCCAATAACTCTAACATTGCGTCTACCCTAGGCATAGGATACGCATCTGGGACAGTAATTTTATTGATTAGCCGATAATCAATGCAAAACCTTGTCGTTCCATCTTTTTTCGGAACCAGGACAATACTTGAGGCCCAGGGACTGATGGATTCCCTGATCACTCCTAATTCCAGCATATCTTCCACCTCCTTTTTGATCTCATTCAAAACTTTCCCATTCACACGGTACGGAACAGATCTGATTGGGGCATGATCTCCAGTATCAATGGAATGTATAACTATACTGGTTCGGCCAGGTTTGTTGCTAAAGAGATTCCTATAGGTTTTCAAAACTCTCAGAATCTCTTCTTTTACTTCCTCCTCTACCTCCTCTGACCATTCCACTTGATCTACCCCTCCTTTGTCTTTGCTTTCCTGTACCAAATCTGGAAGTTCAGGCCCACTTCCCTCAGGGAATAAGGTAACTTGCAACACCTTTGCATCCCTGGTATGGTAAGGCTTCAACATATTTACATGAACCACTTTGCTTTTGTTTAATTGGTCTGTGGTGATTACATATGTCACTGTGTCAAGCCTTTCTCTGATGGTATATGGTCCTTCCCAGTTAGCCTGTAATTTGTCATGTTTCCTGGGTATGAACGCCATAACCATATCTCCCACATCATACACACGTTCTCTGGCTGTTCTGTCATACCAGTAACTTTGCTTCTCCTGTGCATGACTCAAATTCTCTTTCACTACTTCCATCATTGATGTTAATTTATTGCGGAATTCCAATACAAAATCTACTACAGAAGTTTTGTACTCTCCCAGAGTTCCTTCCCATGAATTTTTTAGCAGTTCCAAAGGTCCCCTCACTTTTCTAGTAAACATTAGTTCAAAGGGTGAGAAGCCTGTTGACTCCTGAGGGACTTCTCTGTATGCAAATAAGAAGCATCCCAACCGTTCATCCCAGTCTTGTGGGTGATCTTGAACATAGCTTCTTATCATGCCCTTCAAAACTCCATTGAATCTCTCAGTTAGCCCATTAGTGGCGGGATGGTAAGTAGTGGTCTTTAGATGTTTTAGACCACAACATTTCCACATACATTGCATCACTTCTCCCATGAATACACTGCCTTGATCTGTCAGCACTTCATGAGGGAAACCCAGCCTCATAAAGATTTTTAATAAAGCCTCTGCCACTACAGGGGCTTCTACAGATGTCAGTGCTTCTGCGTCTGGGTACCTGGTGGCAAAATCCACCACCACCACTAGATATTTCTTGCCATGCCTTGTGGGTTTGGAAAAAGGGCCCACCAAATCTATTCCCACTCTATAAAAGGGTTGTCCAATTATAGGAAGGGGCTTTAAGGGTGCCTTGGTCTTTACTCCACCCTTTACCACCTTTTGGCATATTCCACAAGATAGACAATGTTGTTTTACATCCTTGGAGATATTTGGCCAATAATAATGTGCAGCCAATCTCCTCTTGGTCTTTTTTATTCCCAGATGTCCTGCACATGGGACATCGTGGGCTACCTCTAGCAATCTGGTTCTGTATTTGCTAGGTACTATCAATTGCTTCACTGGTTCACATTCATCCTTTCTTTCAGCAGGCATCCACAGTCTATATAAAATCCCATTCTCACACACAACTTGATTCCTCAGTTTGTCAGTGAAAGGAATCTGTTGGGTCAGGGCTTGTTCCTTTACCTGCTTCAAACTGATATCTTTATGCAGCTCTTCCCTGAATTGCTCTGCTTCTTCCCCAGAGACCACTTGATACAGTTTGTCTTCTTCAGCAGGCCTGCTAGTGGTTGCTATGGTGACCTGAGGCTGGTTAACAGATTCCACCCTGTTTGTTTCAGCCCCCCTTAATATGGCTTCTTTTTCTCTGCCAATTTGCTGTCTGGTCACTACATAGATCTTTCCTTGGGCACCCATTACATCCCTTCCCAGTATTACTGGTTCTTGTTGCTGAGCATTAATGCCTACTTTATATCGGCCCTCTCGGCCTCTCCAAGTCATTTCCACCAGGGCCACAGGCAAACTTTCTGGTTGACCCCTCACTCCTTGGATAGTCACAGTTTCCTGAGGTAATATTACCTCAGATTTTATTAAACTGGCCTCAGTAATGTCTGAGTGGCACCAGTATCAAGCAATGCCCAATAATTTGCCCCTTGTACACTCACTTCCTCTCTCAGACTTGAATCAAGGTCTGTTACTTCTGTCCAGTTTATCTGGCAGAACTGAACCTTTTTCATTGTTTCTAAAGCCTTGGGCTCTGTTTTCACTGCCCTTGTCTGAGCAGGATTACTAATGGGGTTGGCAACCTCACATTGAAAACGTAGGTGCCCCGGTCTACCACATTTGTAGCATAATTTCTCCTCACTTTTAGGGTACACAGATCCACTCTGGGGTGTCCTGTGCCCTTCAGATTTTAATGGAGGACTCACTCGCTGTGGTACCACATCCCTTCTGCCAGCACTATATGGTCTGGGTTTAAACTCTCTTGATGTTTTCCCCACCCAGCCAGTTCTATTGGAGGCGAAGTGATCCGCCATCTCTGCGGCCTCCTGCACAGATGTAGGGGAACGGTCTTTGACCAGGAGCCTTATTTCTGGTGGTAACTGATGGTATAATTGATCCAGTATCATGAGGCTTTTCACCTCTTCCACTGACTGAGCTTTGGCACTACTCATCCACTTTCCAAATATATCCATCAACTTTGCTCCCAGTTCCACAAAAGACCTCCCTGTCTGTATCTGGCAATTTCTGAAAAGCTTTCTAAAATAATCAGGCCCCAGTCTGAATCTTTTAAACGCTGCTTCTTTGAATTCAGCATAGGTGACGGGCTTGTCTGAGGGGAAATATTGGTATACCTCAGCCAATTCCCCTTTAATCAGGTTTGATAAATACTGCATGTATTTATCTTCAGGTAGCCCCCACAAAGGTTTTTCAAAGGTGCTGAGGTAAATTTGAGGATCTTGACCAGGCTCATAGACAGCAAAGTCCTTTGGAGTCATTTTTATTTTTGCTCCATCTCTCTCTTTCCTTGTTTCCTCAGAGTGAAATTTCTCTCTATCAAATTTTAACTTTTCTACTTGTAATTCAGCAACCAATGCTCGTTGCTTCTCCCTCTCCTCAAACCCCAATCTCATTCTCTCAATTTCCAACTCCCTCTGTTTTTCCTTCTCTGCACCTTCCATCCTCAATCTCTCAGCTTCCAACTCTCTCTGCTTGTCTTTTTCCTCAGCCTCCATCCTCAATCTCTCAGCTTCCAACTCTCTCTGTTTTTCCTTCTCTGCACCTTCCATCCCCAACTTCTCTCTCAAGTACTCTATATAAGCGGGATTGCTTAAATATCCTTCTGGGGTCTCTTCTCTGACAGGTTGTTTTTGCTGGGCAGTTGCAAATCCTGTAAGTGCTACCCTCAATTCATCTACCCCTTTACCCTCATGAGGTAAATTGAATGTTATGCACTTCTCCACCAGCTCCTCTCTTTTCATTTTTATGTATTCAGCCATGGTGTTTGAGTTCACTCACACTTTGCCACACACTCTTTGCCAGTCACTCTCACAAGAAATCTTGTTTTGTTATTTCTGTTTGCCACACAACTATTAGGGATTGTCTAGTATTCGTATCTCACTGCTACAGCCAACACCTGCGACGTAGTCTCCTTTGTCACCACGTGTCTTTGGGACTCTCTTTGGTTCGTATCTGGATTCTCTGTTGTTCGTATCCCACCGCTACTGACACCACATGTGAGGCGTCCTTCCCTGGCTCTCCCTGTCAGGTTCCTACCTGCTCGTGGTTACTGCCTGTCTCTAGGCACCACCAGGGACTCCACCAGTCTGGACCGCTCTCTCTTATGATTTCTGTCCCCGCTCTAGCACAGATCTCAACAGATCCCCCTGCTAGGCAACCACCAGTAACGTCCCAATACTAGTATTCCCAGAGACTCTGAATACTGGTATTGTTATTCTCTTCACCGCTGCCACCATTTGTTACAGTTCCCCTTCAGCCTTGGTCATTACCTTACCCTCCCTTCTGGTCTGTGAAACCCCAGCCAAGGATCAGGCCTTTGGTAAACCAAATTAAGTATTTATTACAGATAACAAAGCTAACAAGATTAACAAGATTTCTTCTTAAGGCACATAAGCATATGGTTTTACTCAATACTAATCCGAACTCCACCTCCCTCCTGGTAAACAACTCTCTAAACCCCACCAAGCAATCCACTCTTTCTCTTCTCCCCCCAGATTCCACAATTCACCACCTCACATTCACCCAGATTTACCTGTCATCCTTTCTTTTATACTGTCAGCCATTTTAAACATTCAACCAATCATCAAGCATTCTATTGCCCATTCACTCCCCCTCCTCTTTCACTACTTACCATGTATACTCTAAACAACCAGCACTTACCATATATACACTAATATATAGGAACATCACACAGTCACAGCTTGTTTACTGATCAAAGCTAGCAGCAAATGCTGATACCACCTAGGGCAGCCTTTTCCAACTAGTGGGGCACCAGATATTGTTGGACCACAATTCCCATCTTTCCTGACCATTGCCAATGCTGGCTGAGGCTGATGGGAGTTGTGGTCCAACAACATCTGGTGGCCCACTAGTTGGGAAAGGCTGACCTAGGGTATCAGGAAAAGGAAAGACGGAGGAAAGCTCTCAGACTGCATACCTTTTTAGACAGATTGTCACCCTATCTATAATATGCAAACTCTACCCCCAAGAAGCTACTACTGAATGTAATTTAAAAAACAAAAAACAAAGTTGGGCATAATCAATGTATTTCTGATGGTACTCTCTAAAGTGACTGGTAATTGCTTGGAGTAGTGGAAATTAAATAATACCAGAGAGGTAAAATTATTTAATTTTTTAAAATTTATTTTAAAATTGGAAGAGGTCTTCTCTCTGTATTTTAGAGAAATCTTCATCACTTGCCTCATCATCTACCCAGCCTGATAAAAACTGTGGACCTATGAGAAAGCAATGGGTGGTGATTTCTCCTTAACAAGTGGGCTGTATATTTGGTCAGTAAAATAAGAAAAGGCTACTTAGGTGATAGCAATCACATTTTTTTCTTTTTACTAAATTTTCTGTCATAGCAAGGCACACACTATTTGCATCTATAACCAGAAGGAAATTGCATGCTCATGCTCTGAAAGGGAACACATGCAACAGATATTGCGTTAGCAAAGGATAAGAGCCTAACTAAACAGATTTATGACCCACACAATCAGATTTTCATTCTTTTTACATTTTAATAGATAGATCAACAGATCTGTAAATGTTTGCTATCTCTTTAAATTGTGGTAGGTAAGAGTTGCTGAGGTGGAGTGTGTGTGTTTCCCACAATGCTAGTTTCTCAATCAGCCCCCACCCCTGGCTGTGAAGTTGCTGTTTCCTCTGTTAAGGGAAACTTTTGAGTAAATATACTGTGTAAGTATCCTCTAATAGGGCAAGGAGAAGAGTGATTCTCTTTAGAAAAATGGTACCAGGGCAAAAGGTTGACCTCCTCCCTCAACGCCATAATCCTAAATCCCGCCCCCCAGCTCTTTGTTATGGAATTCCATCTTCTTGTCTAGTTTGGCTCTAATATACATACTCTTAAAGCATAAAAATATTTGTAAACTATATATTTGTTCTACTATTTTTTCAGGGGGGAATATATGTAGAGCAGATGAGTTTCTTTGCAACAATTCACTCTGTAAACTACATTTTTGGGTTTGTGATGGAGAAGATGACTGCGGAGATAATTCTGATGAACTCCCTGAAATATGTGGTAAGTTTCACTTTTCCTTAGCTGTAGAATGTTGCTGTTGTTGGTTTGACTAGCTTTAGACTGCTTAGATTCATATTTTGCTTGCTCTTTTGTTTTGTTTGAATAAGTATTTATGGGCAATATTCAACTTTTTTTGTGCCAGTGCGGTGGGTTTTTCCCCCTCTCCTCCCCACATGTGTGCCCCATGGTGGCCCCATATCTGTTCTGTAGGGTGGTGGTGGGGAACCCCAGAACAGATTTCAGTGACACGTGGAGGGTGAAGAGGGGGGATTGTTCCATTGCACACAAAAAAGTCCTTACACTGACAGTACAATCTACTTAGCACTACGTTGAATACAACTCAAGGCCTTTATAGGAAACATTGCATATACTACATTTGAAAGAAGCAAATAACACACAATAGTTTTCCATGCTTTCCCCCAACTGTTCTAAGAGACTGACCTGGCATTGAATTAATATCATTTCAACAACATTTTTTCTCTTACACCTAACGGCTTTTAAGTCATAATATGGACATGCTGTAGAAGCCTTGTTAAATATAAGGGACTGTATACAACGCTGCAGCTCCACTGGTGCAACAAACGTCTGTGCATAAAATGGAGTTTCCTCTGTCTCCTCCCCATCACACGGCCTCAAAATCAGCTCCAGGAGCTTGGGAAACCCTCTGGAGTTCTTTTTGGGTGGGCAGAGGAGAGGAAACAAAAGTCCCATTGCACCAGCAGAGCTATGTACAATCCCAGGTCACATCTAGCCATATAATCATTTTTGTGTCTCTTACGGAACCAGATGAGTACAAAAGACAAGTTCTGTATATAATTCACATTTTAGCATTTGTTTTTTCTTCCTTTTTCACAGTAAAATTTCCATGTCCACCAACCAGGCCTTACCAATGCAGAAATAATAGAGTCTGTCTGAGACGTGAACAGATTTGTAATGGGATTGATGACTGTGGGGATGATTCAGATGAAGACCATTGTGGTAGATAATTTTTGTTTGGATTATAATAAAATCAAATATTTATGAAAACATGTGGAATTTTCTTAGTGGCAAAAACTGGACAGTGCAAAGTCCTTGCTTGGTTTGGAGGCCTACAGGGTAAGACAAAGTTCTCAAGGAATGGGACAGGCTATGTGGCATCAAGATAAGTTAGCAGTTAACTGGATGCGTAGGTACCTGAGCAGTAGCGAGGCACTAGATCAGCCAACTCTCGACTGTAGAAATTCATATATCCCCAAGGCTGACTGCCGTCTTCATCTATGAGCTCTTACATTTTAGTGTACACAGTAAAGTCCAAATCTGACCTGACTTTCCCTGGGTGAAGAATGCTCCCCTTAAAGGCCCTATGCTCATGTTTGCACACTTGCATTCCTTGGTGATTTCTCGGTGGGCATCTTTGGCATTTTTCTGGTGAGTTGAGACGGGTTGCCAACAGCCTCTGGAGCAGAAGCTGGCAGAGTGGTCCTTCAAGGTTCTGTTTGGCTGGTTAGGTCATGTGGCCTACAGGCTTGGAGGTTGGTGTCTTCGGGATGTTTGGATGAGTTACATGGGTTCTTCATGATCACTTTGTACAGATCAGTACCAAAATCTGTACTGTCCAAGTCCATGTCTGGCTCACTGAGCACAGAGGATTAGAATTAACGGTATCCTGAGAAGCAGAACTGACTCCAGCCCCAGTATCAGTGTGGTAACAACAGTCACCACTCCTTTGCTAGTTCTTCTCTCATGTCCTCTATGCTCTGTATAGGTACAATGCAATGGTACTTGCTGCTATTTGTAGGGTAGAGGGACAGGGGGACCATAATGGGCTAGCATATTCCTTCTTCCTTTCTTACTTCTGCTTCACATGTTTCATAGTGAAAAAAACTGACAGTGAGGCCCAAGCCCTCGTCCCAAGTGGGCTGCTGTCATTCAGTAGATAGCAAGGAAAACCAGACCAACTCAGCCTGCTTCCTTCTCTGAGTTACAGGTTTTCTCACCATCTCTTGAAGCAGCCATCAGTGCAGACACTTCTCTGGGCAGTTGTAACATGCATATTTGGGCCCTGGAATGCTGAATTCTCCAGTGGAAGAAGTGGAAAGCTTGTGGTTGTCATTTCATGGACTGGCACATTGCTGCACATCAGCATAATAGGACACTCCACATCCAGAAAGCAGCATTGTATTGTTAATGCCTCATTCTTACTTTCACTTGTTCCATTAATGATAATAATATAAAAGGGAGGGAAATCTGATCGCTCATTTGTAACTTTTTGCAGACAAAGCTACTTATAAGGCAAGACCTTGTAAAAAAGATGAATTTGCTTGTAGCAATAAGAGGTGTGTACCAGTGGAACTAGAGTGTGATCAGTTTGATGACTGTGGTGATGGTTCAGATGAGCAAGGCTGTAAAACAAGTAAGTTTGATTAAGAAGCAAGCAGCTTTTCATTCTCAGATAAAATAAAATATAACGTGCTGTTACATTATGTAGAACATGATCTGTGTAATCTTGTAGATCTTAAATCAGCACAAACTAAACAGAACTGAAACTACTGTTTTCTTTAGTGCTATGCTAAACCCCCTCCCCGTTTCTGCAACAGGCTTTTGAAAGTTGTTGTTTTTCTGCCTCTTTTGTAGAGAGAAGAACTTCAAAGATAATTTGTGGGGGGTGGTAGGGGATTTATGTATGAGGTGGCTGAGTGGTTTTTTTACCCCTTTAAAGTTTAAAAATACCTCCCCATGTGTGCTTCCTGAGGTGTGAGGCTTATCTCACAGAGCAGTTCCTAGAATGGCCATATGATCAGAGAATGTGGATAGGAGGGCATCAGTAGGTGAGAGATCAAGCAGACGGGTGGGCACCTGCTAGGCAGAGAGATGGGCACTGACTGGTGTGAGTGTAAGTGAATGCACGGGTGCCTTTATGTCTATACATTCTTTCTCTGTCCACCATTTCCAACCACTCCATTCCATTCACAGCCCCACTCCATCTTTTGTTCTCAACAGTCATTCAGCATTCTATGGGCACTGAGCATGCTCAGATCCCATTGGGATGTTCTGGGGATCTACCCCCTTTGGGGTCTTTGTTACTAAAGATTCTCTGTACTTCTGCAAACTTTGGCGTTTACACAAATCTGGTTTATTTATTATTTAATTTATTGTATTGATTAATCACTCCTTAACAGAGCCCAGGGTGATGTACTACAAAAGATAAAGAACATAACATATTAATAATTAAAACACATTACAGTAGGGCCCTGCTTCGCAGCGCTCTGCTTTGCAGCGTTCCACCGATACAGTGGTTGTCAGTTGCAGAAAGGCCCTGCTCCTACGGTGCTTGTTCCACTTTTACGGCATTTTGGGGGCATCAGGCGCCATTTTAGACAATGCTAGTCAATGTGTTCCGCTTTACAGCGGATTTCGCTTTACGGTGGCGGTCCGGAACAAAACCTGCCGTATGAGTGGGGCCCTACTGTACAATTATTTTTGTTGTTGTGAAATAACTGTTGTTATTAAAACATAAATCCACACATTGTTGTTCATGGCCATCAAGGCTTTTTTCTTACCAAAATCAGGCTGCATTGAAATGGGTCTAGATAATTCACTTCATTCAAGGGCTCCTGCAGTTGCCTGACCACCACCCTCACAATCACCTCACCCCAAAAAAGGTATATTTGTGACTGGGCAGTGGTTGGCCACCACCTCTAGGTCCAGAGACTGCCTTCAATACAGTTTGCAGTTAAGGAGGAGAGAGCTTAACCATGAGCCTGGATCCTGACAAACTTGGCTTAGCTGCCATGCTCATCTGGGGAGGAACAAAGCTGTGATCTTCTCCTAGGGGCCTGTACATTCACACGCAGTTACATGCAAACATGGCCAGTGAGCCCAAGTTGAAATTGCCTCTTCCTGTTAACATGGTCAGGATCATGAAGTGCCTTCCATGCTAAAATGTGGCAAACAAATATCTACATTAAAATGATTTGAAGAACACAGTTCCCTTTTACAAACATAGCTTCTAATCTGAAATTTGAAGCAGTTCTTTATGTCATAAGTAACTGAGATATGTTTACTAAATAATTTCATTTAGACCTAAGACGAAGTTCATATTGGGGGCTATTTCTACAAATGCACCTATCTGTTTAATTTTTTTCCTACTTAAACATATTTAAATAGAGCTGTAGTGGGGAAGATTTGATAGTTCTTCTAGAAGAAAGAGATATTTAATTGCCAACTGGGCAGTAAGAAGTAGGAGCCATTGGAGATATGCACAGAATACAGTTTGAATGGTTTGGAAGGCTTGCTCAGATATGATTTGATCAAATCAGGAAGCCATAATCAAGTTGAATATGGGAGGGGAGAGGGTTCATCAGCTATGAGAGGAGAAGCTGGCTATGAATGTTCTGCAACTAACATGGAAATTATTATTGCTAATGTTCAAATCCATCTTTCTGCATTTCTTTTTATTTCTTTTTTAGGCTTATCTGAATATAGGTGTGAAAATAATGTGAATCCTTGCGGGGATGATGCATATTGTAATAAAACCAAAACATCTCTTTTCTGTCAGTGTAAGCCTGGATTTCAAAGGAACAGGAGAAATTGGCAATGTGAAGGTATTACTGTAGCAACTGTTTTGAAATCCTTGTGTTCTAACAATATTTCACAAAAATGAGTAGGTGTGTTAAATGTCAGGAAACTGCCTTTAATTGTTTTGATTGTATTTATTTAAAAGTAATTCTAAATCACTAGATATTTAAAAATTTCTAAGCAGCATACAAAAATACAACGTGAAAACAATAAAACAGTACAATAAAAACAGAGATACAACATAAAAAACAGTAAAACAGATACAAGAACTATTCAGTAATAATAGGGTCCAATATTATGGATCAAGGAAAGCCTGGACATAAAGGTATGTCTTTACAAGGAGTCTGAAACAACTAACATATGTAGTAATGAGATGTCACTTCTCTTTTGGGAACTGAAATTAACAACAATCTTCTTTTTTGTACTGGGAAATTAAGCATTCATAATACAATGAATATGTTTTTAAACAGCTGCAAAATTCTAGAAATTTCATAGAATGGTAGACTGGGAAGTGGTCTATAAGGCCATTGAGTCCAACCCTCTGTTCAATGCAGCAATCCAACTTAAAGCATACTCAACAGATGGCTCTACAGCTGCTTCTTGAATGCCTCCAGTGTTGGAGAGCCCACTGCCTCCCTAGATCATTGGTTCCATTGTCGTACTGCTCTGATAGTTAGGAAGTTTTTCCTCAGGTTCAGTCGAAATCTGGCTTCGTGTAGCTTGAGCCCATTATTCCATGTCCTGCACTCTGGGATGATCGAGAAGAGATCCTGGTTGCCTTTGTTACCCCTGTCCTTCACAGATGCAGATCTAGAGAAATAACATATTTTATTTGTTTCTGGAGAATGTTGTAACACATTTTCAATATTGCTGCTTGACCTGCAATGTCAAACAGCAAATAAATTGTGGAATTCTATGGTTATATCACCTGTATTATGAAAGAACACTGAGACATTCATATCAATAAGTTTCCAAAAAGAGAGCCATCTAATTGCAGAGATTTCCAGAATCTGTGATCCTGTCAGTGTCTGCCTGCCTTGTGCTCCTTAACTGCTCTGTAGTGTGCACAAGTAAGGTATCATCAGAAAATTGAGTGTGAAAGGTAGCTAGATTACTTTTGGGGAACCTGCCACTTTTCACCTAGGAAGAGACCTCCTTAATTGCATCTCCTCCATATAACTGCACAGGGGTGTATCACAGCATCCCTTGTCAAGTTGCTAACAGGATACCTTCATGACAGCAGCCTCATGCCAAATTCACTTATATATGTCACATTTATTTGCATACCTCAACCAGCACACTTCTCATTAAGGAAAGCAATAAAGTCTTCCATACGTTTGATCTCTGGAAGCACATTATTTCAAGAATGAAGGTGGTTATACAGAACTGCACAACAGCTAATATAAAGGTCAGGAAATATTTGCATCAGTTATTGGATTTGGGGAAGGAGGGATACATTGTAAAGTCTGAGGTAAACAAAGAAACTCTGCTCATTATGCTATGCTCACTCACCTCCAGGCCACATTTTCATATACCTTTCAACCATTCTTTTGCTAACATGGCTATACAAAGGTCTATAGCTGAAAAAGGAAGAATATGACTAGGGCCTGATGTAAGGGTACAGATGAGGCAGCTGATAGAGGCAGATTTTTAAATAAATAAAATGGCTCAGTGGAAAGCAAGGGAAATAAAGGAGAGACCAAGAGAAGCAAGGGTGGAGGCAAAGGCATCTCACAAAGCAGCCATCGCACAGCTACAGCCCATCTTTAGACTGCCGGGCCACACTTTACCTCTATTGGATAGCATTTTGCCAGTTTTGTCCATGACCCATTTTATGAACCGCCTTGATGGCTATTTTTTAAATTTAAAGTATTGAAATCTGCCTTCGCATATGTGTTTTATGAAAAGGTGTAACTGCAAACTATGGGTTTTGTTCATAGGATATCTGATTTAGAAGAACAAGGCAAGATAATTAGACTCAAGACAGTTTATTACATATATGAATGCTACCCGATTGCAACATAGACTTCAGCACCATTGAAACCTTTCTATTCCATTGTTGCTACATTCTTTAAAATTTTCGACAATTGATATACAGTGCTGCTTAATTACAACAGCCTGAATGGGGAATGGTCTCATGAATTTGAGCTGCCTTCACTTGAAAATCAAGCCATTCTATGCCTACTGTGGTGAAATTGCTAGTTGTTTTTGTTTTAAGATATTACCGTGCATATGTGTTTAAACTTGGGCTGGCTGATTTATACATAGTTTGAAATATGGAATACTCAGATTTTACAAATTCAAACAGTCTCATCTGTCTACTTGGTGGCCTGAAGGGACTACCTATCAGTTACTAGCTGTCCACCCTGGTTGATGAAAGTCTTTTTAATAGCTAGAGCATGTCCCATAATGTAATCTGAGCATCTTTTGGAAATGCTATAAGACTTCAATATTCAGTCTAGGATTCCAAGGTTCAGCCTATAGGTTGAGTTAATTGCTATGATGTTTTTAACTTGAGTGCATTGTTTTGGGCTATTTTGAATCATAGTCCTAATTTTATTGTGACCTTCCATGAACTTTTATAATAGGTTACCAGTGAAATGAAATAAATGATAAAGACTTTTGTTTTATAGATATCAATGAATGTGTAATATTTGGCATCTGCTCCCAACTTTGTATCAACGTAAAAGGATCATACAAATGTACTTGTGAAAGAAATTATAAAGAAAGAAACAGCAGCTGCATTGCAAAAGGTAAGATAACAAAGCTAATTGTACTAGTGTGTATATTGGGCGTGATCCATTTCCATAGAACTCCATGGTATTCTTGTGCAAAGGGATCCTGTATGACTCAACAGAGAACTGTTTCTCTCCTCTCTCCCCACCCCATCCCAATACACATGAAAACAGTGCACTTGGGCAGTTCAGTCAGTGAGATGTCTCTACAACCCTCCAATATTTATTTATTTATTATGAGATTTGTTAGCCAGCCACTCTGGGTGACGTACACAATAAAACAGTATATAAAACAGTTAAAAATTTAAAAACACAGTAAAACTAGCCCGTTCCAAAAGCCTACCTAAAAAACCAGGTCTTCAGGGTCCGGCGGAAGCTCATTATAGACGGGGCATGGCGTAGATCATTTGGGAGAGAATTCCATAGGGTGGGGGCCACAATTGAGAAGGCCCTCTCTCGAGTCCTCACCAGTCTAGCTGTTTTGACAGGTGGGATCCAGAGAAGGTCTTCTGAGGCTGATCTTGTTGAGCGGCATCCCTGTTGATGCCGGAGGCGCTCCTTCAGATAAGCTGGGCCACAACCGTATAGGGTTTTAAAGGTTAAGACCAACACCTTGAATTGGGCTTGGTACACAACCGGTAACCAATGCAACTCCTTCAACACAGGAGTGATGTGATCTCTACGGCGGCCGCCTGTAATCAGACGCGCCGCTGCATTTTGTACCAGCTGTAACTTCCGAACCGTTTTCAGTGGTAACCCCACGTAGAGCACATTACAGTAGTCTAGGTGAGTGGTGATCAGGGCATGTACCACCGGTGGGAGCAGATGATTGGGAAGGTAGGGGCGTAGCCTCCATATCAGATGGAGTTGATACAGAGCTGCCCGGCTCACAGCCAAAACTTGAGCCTCCATGGACAGCTGGGAGTCAAGAATGACCCCCAGGCTACGGACCTGGTCTTTCAGGGGCAGTCGTACCCCGTTAAGCACCAGGTCTATATCTCCAAACCTTCCCTGGTCTCCCACAAACAGCACCTCGGTTTTGTCAGGATTCAGCTTCAGCTTATTCCTTCCCATCCAGCCACTCACCGACTCCAGACATTTGGACAGGGTTTCCACAGCCAACCTTGGTGAAGATTTAAATGAGAGATAGAGCTGTGTGTCATCCGCATACTGATGACACTGCAGCCCAAATCTCCTGATGATTGCTCCCAGTGGCTTTATATAGATGTTAAAAAGCATTGGAGAAAGGATAGACCCCTGTGGTACCCCACAAGTGAGGGGCCAGGGATCTGAAACCTCCTCCTCCAGTGCTACTCTTTGGTACCTCCCAGAGAGGAAGGAATGGAACCACTGCAATACAGTGCCCCCAGTACCTAACCTCTGCAGGCGGTCCAAGAGGATACCGTGGTCAACGGTATCGAAAGCCGCTGAGAGATCGAGAAGGACAAGGAAGGTGCATTCGCCTCTATCCCACGCCCTTCTCATATCATCTACCAAGGCGACCAAGGCTGTTTCAGTCCCATGTCCTGGTCTGAAGCCCAATTGAAATGGATCTAGATAATCCGTTTCTTCCAAGTGTGCTTGCAGCTGTTTAGCCACCACCCGCTCAACTGCCTTGCCTAAGAATGGCACATTTGAGACTGGGCTGTTGGACCCAGACCTCCTAATTCTGCATATCTTAAGTTTTATTTATTTATTTATTTATTTGTATCCCACCCTTCCTCCCAGCAGGAGCCCAGGGCGGCAAACAAAGCACTAAAAACACTTTAAAACATCATAAAAACAGATCTTAAAATACATTTAAACAAAATATCGTCAAAAACATTTTAAAAAACTTTTTAAAAGGGTTAAAACATTATTAAAAAATATATTAAGCAATTCTAACACAGATGCAGACTGGGATAGGTCTCAACCTAAAAGGCTTCTTGAAAGAGGACAATTTTCAAAAGATGCCGAAAAGATAACAGAGATAGCGCCTGCCTAATATTCAAAGTGAGGGAATTCCACAGGGTAGGTGCTGCCACATGAAAGGTCCGTTTCCTATACTGTGCAGAACAAACCTCCTGATAAGATGGTATCTACCGGAGGCCCTCACCTGCAGAGAGCAGTGATCAACTAGGTATATAAGGGGTAAGACGGTCTTTCAGATATCCTGGTCCCGAGCTGTATAGGGCTTTGTACACCAAAACTAGAACCTTGAAATTGGCCTGGTAGCAAATGGGCAGCCAGTGCAATTCTTTCAGCAGCGGGGTGACATGTTGGCAATACCCTGCCCCAGTGGGCAGTCTCGCCGCAGCATTTTGCACCAGCTGCAGCTTCCGGACCAACCTCAAGGGCAGCCCCACATAGATCGCATTACAGTAATCCAGCCTGGAGGTTACCAGTGTGTGGACAACAGTGGTCAGGCTATCCTGGTCCAGAAACGGCCGCAGCTGTCTCACCAGCCGAAGCTGGTAAAAGGCACTCCTAGCCACTGAGGTCACCTGGGCCTCTAGCAACAAAGATGGATCCAGGAGCACCCCCAGGCTACGGACCTGCTCTTTCAGAGGGAGTACGACCCCGTCCAAAGCAGACAACTGGCCAATTATCTGAACTCGAGAACCCCCAACCCACAGAGCCTCCGTCTTGCTAGGATTCAGACTCAGTTTATTGGCCTTCATCCAGCCCACCACCCCGAGTCCAGGCAGCAGTCCAGGGCTTGCACGACCTCTCCCGATTCAGATGTTATGGAGAAATAGAGCTGGGTATTGTCAGCATACTGTTGACACCTCTCCCCAAATCTCCTGATGACTGCTCCCAAGGGCTTCATATAGATGTTAAACAGCATGGGGGACAAGATGGTACCCTGTGGCACCCCACAGCACAGCTGCCAGGGGGCCAAAAGACAGTCACCCAATGCTATTCTCCGAGAGTGACCTTGGAGATAGGATCGGAACCTCTGTAAAACAGTGCCTCCAATACCCATCTCACCAAGTCGGCCCAGAAGGATAACATGGTCAATGGTATCAAAAGCCGCTGAGAGATCAAGTAAGAATAACAGGAGCACACTCCCCCTGTCCTTCTCCCGATAAAGGTCATAAATCAGGGCGACCAAGGCCGATTAAGTCCCATAACCAGGCCTGAACCCAGACTGGGATGGGTCAAGATAATCTGTTTCATCCAAGAGTACTTGCAATTGCTGCACCACAACCCTCTCAATCACCTTCCCAATGGGTCCAGGGTGGGCTTTTTCAGGAGTGGTTGGATCACCGCCTATTTCAAGGCAGCTGAAACCACTCCCTTCCACAATGATGCATTGACCACAACCTGGATCTACTCGGTCAGACCCCCTCGGCAAGCTTTAATAAGCCAAGAAGGGCAAGGGTCAAGAGGACACGTTGCTGGCCGCATCATCGCAAGCACCTTGTCCACATCATCAGGCCGCATAAACTGAAACCGTTCCCAAGAATTTGCAGCAGACGTTGCACTGGACACTTCATTGGGGACTACAGTAGATGTGGATGGGGCATCAAGACTGCTACGGAGGTGAGCAACTTTACCCTCAAAGTGCCTTGCAAGCAATTCACAGTGGGCCTCCAAAGGGTCTAAGACTCCATTTCCTGGAGTTCATGTCAACAGACCCCTGACAATACGGAAAAGCTCCACTGGACGGCTACTTGAAGATGCGATGGAGGCAGAAAAGTGGGCCTTCTTCACCACCCTCTCTGCCACACATTAGGCACTGTTATGATGTTTTATTTGTGCCCGATCACCTCTCAGCACGTCTTTCACCAGCCGCCATCCAGCCTGTTTCATTGCCCTTAGCTCACTGGTGTACCAAGGTGCAAGCTGGGCTCCACAGTACCGGAGAGGGCGCTCAGGGGCAATCGTGTTGAGAGCCAGATGCACCTCGCTGTTCCACAGCATGACAAGGGCTTCAACAGGGTCACCTGCTCTATCTACTGGGAACTCCCCCAGGGCATTCAGGAATCCAGTGGATTCCATTAGGCTCCAGGGGCGGACCATCTTAAACTGTCCACCACCCCTGCAGGGAAGGATCTGAGCCATAAGTCTAAACTTCACCAGGAAGTGATCTGACCATGACAATGGTGTGACATCCACCCCCGCTATCTCCAGACCACCCCTTCCTCCCTCTGGAGCAAAAACCAAGTCGAAGGTGTGCTCTGCTCTATGTGTTGGGCTAATAACAACTTGAGACAGTCCCATGGTCATCATGGAGGCCATGAAGTCCCGAGCCGGAACTCTACAGGCAGCCTCAGTGTGGACACTGAAATCACCCAGCACTATCGTTCTGGGCTCCTCCAACACCACTAGACTAGTTTAACAGAGAACACATTAAAAAAACAAGAAAAAGAAGGGGGGTAGCACTCTTGCCCTCAGCAGACCCACCACCCAAGGGCAGCTGGGCTTTTATGCTTCCTGGCCCAGCCAGCAGCTGTTGCAAGAGGCTGTGAGATTAACTGCAGCCTCTCTCTGGAGCCAGGGTCAGGCAGGGGGTCCCAGTCCTTGCAGCATTTACCAGGGATTTCATCTGTCTGGACTGACAGCAGCCCAAAGGAGCTAGTAGCCAGCACCCAGATGCCAGATACTCACTCCCAGGGCAGGTCTTCTTCAGTCCCCTAGTGCTGCAGTTGTTCCCAAGGACCCCAAGGGCAGCTGGGTTTTTATGCCTCCTGGCCCAGCCAGCAGCTGTTGCAAGAGGCTGCGGGGTTAACTGCAGCCTCTCTCTGGAGTTACTCAAGACCTGGATCGGTACTGAAGGAAAAGCTTATGGGAGGTGTATATAGACATCTTATTCTGCAGACTGCCCAAGTGCATTGCTTCTGTGTATGTCACATACATGCCGGGGGGGGGGGAGAATTAGGACATCATTGAGCCCTATGGGATCCCTCTGTGTGTGGGCTGAAAAGAATAACATCCTAAGTGAACGGATTGCAGCTTTGTGCTGGTGTATCTTATGCAAGAGAGACATATACGAAAAAATCTTGTTTCTCAGGATCATATTTCAGAATGAAATGACTTTATCTGTTGCCATTGAATTGCAGAATGACCACAGCAAAATAATGTAATATGCAGTTAAAAAGAAAGAAAGGGAGGAAGAAAGACTTACTTTGGAACAGGCTTGTTGTGTTCGTTAAAAAAAACCTGGAGTAAATATTGGAAACAACTGTAATTTCTTTCTCATTCTTTTTTTTTTAGAAAATAATTGTATATGCACCACAAATTATTTAAGTTAATGAAAAGTACAGTCATGTATTGATACCTCAAAGAATAAGTAAAAAAAATATGACAAAAAAACAAAGTAGCTTAGATTCAAAGAAGGTTTGCATCCTTACTTCTTGGAAGTGGAACTCCAGTCTCAAGATGCTCCACCTGGCGAAAAGGGAGAGGCAATTTTTACTGCTTCCGCTTTCCCCATGTAGTCCAAAGTGTCCTGACAATCTTGGTCTGGAGGGTTGGGGGACTCTCTAGAGCAGCATAAGAGGTGGCATTGGAGGATGCAAGAGGAAGTGGGATTCACAAACATTTCCTCCCTTCACCCTTCTCCAACGAGAAGCCTCCATTGTGTAGGAATCCCTTCTGCGAATTAGGGATGGAAAAATCTATCATTCTCCTGTGCATGTAAGATGATTTCAGGTGGGACTTGAACCACTTTATGGTTGAAGGCAGAATAACATGCTGGTTGATTTTGCAAGCTCTTCTAGCTCCCACTTATGTAGAGAGGTCAGTTTTTTATTCTGCCTTCAACCAATGTAGTTGCTTCAGTGCTCTCTGCTCCTTGCTAGGACTTCAGGCCTGTATTTCTGTGTGTTTTCTGACTGTTTTATGCCTGTTGCTGTGAGTTCCTGCCCTTGTCTTTCCTCCATTTCTCAGTTTTTTTTTTTTTAAAAGCAAGCTTTTTTTAAAAACTGGATTGCCCTTTGCTTCTCCCCTCAGCTTGGCATTTGCTACATCTACTCAGTGTGTCTCGACCACAGATTGCCTTCATGCCTCGCCTTCGCCCATTTAACTCTGTGTCACCTGTTTTCTCACCTCTGCTTTGCCCTTCAGACTTAACTTAGTATCAACTTTTTTTGTCAGTTTTAATTCTCCTTCTGATCTCCACGACTCCTCCACTTCCATGATCTCTTCTACATTTCTCAAGGTAAAAACAAAAAAAACCCTTTACTCCCAGAAGCAAGGAGAGTTCTTTTAGAGCCCCATTCAGTGCAGTGTTTCATTGTAAGGCCATGGGGAAAACCAAGGAAAAAACTGTTGTTCTCTCCATAAAACAGAAGCCTGTGAGCAGATACTACCATCCCCTGCCTCTGAGGCTCTCAGTTGGCCTTTTTTGGATCTAAGCTCTCTACAGTTAGAGACTGCAGCCAACCCCCCCCCCAGATCAGAGGATGATTTGGCATTAAATGAAAGCAGGCAGAGAGACTATGGGCAGCACTAGAGCCCTGAAGCCCCCACTTTGGCACCCTTTACTAACCAGGGTCTGCATTCAAGAACACAGTCAAACACTGGGGCTATGTTGTACACCTTATCTGAGGATGGGAATCTCAGTCACGTACCAAACAGCCTGCATACAGCTCAGACAGGTTGCCTGATGGGGAAGACAGACACCTTTTGCCTGATCTTAGATCAATTTTCTCTGCCCAGTCATCGACAGAGGAATTTCGGAGGTTATAGGAGCCCATCGGATTTCAGCCATCATGCTCTTTTAATGCTCCCCATCTCCTACTTACATGGACCTCCTCCTATGGAGCATATTTTGTCCCTCAGAATCAGTTTTACCCAGAGCTTCCCCCCCCCGGGTGCAGCTATAATTATTGGATCATATGCTCCAGAAGTTGAGAGATACTGTTCTGGCTGCCCTCTTTAAGGACCTCACTGAGAGGTCTCAAGCTGTACCTCTCACCCCTCTGCCTGTGCAACCTCCAGCCATGATTCAGACTACACTAGCCTCTCAGCAGACAGCAACTTCCACCTCAGTTCCATCCCATTCTGCCAGCCAGCAACCTCTGCTCCTCAGCAGTTGGCTTCTGCTAATTCTGTTTCATGTCTCCCCAAGCAAAGGGTCTGAGAGTCCCACCCCGAGCCAAGGAATCTACAGTTGGCATGGAGGACCCAGAGTCTGTCTTAATTGTTTTGGATGAGGAAGAGTGGAACTTCAGAGTTGGAGGAGAAGGCATCTACTCACCTCTTTCAAGATGTCAATATTCTTACCCTGTTGTATAAAACCATGGAGTCATTAGACCTGGCTTCTAAGGAGGAGCCCCCAGGCCCCTCTACTTCCAGGGGGCTGTTCTCTGTCTGAATCCTCAGCCCAGATCCTGACTTGTGAAGCTTTCTTGTCCTCTGCCTGAGCTTATTCAGTCAAAATTCACTAGCCCCTTGCAGTTCAGGAAGGCTGTGTTCATAGCAAATAAATATTATGTCCTGGATAAAAGCTTAATGGACCAATTGAAAATTCATCTCATAGACATGCCTATTGCTGGACTGGTGAATCCTTCACTGAACCCTAAGGACTCGGATGCACACCTTTCGGATCGCAAAATGGACCTGGGACTGGATCAAGCTCATGACATGAGTGCACTATCTCTGTGGGCTGCACCATTCTCTTCGGTGTTCGCTGGGACTGTTCTACTGTATCTGGAGGATTTATTGGATGATCCGCGGCAAGACCTAACTAGTTTTCGTCAATCCATACTTAAGATCTCCAGGGCAGTCACCTTCATGGTGGACACAGGTATGGATGCACCACAGTTTTCTGCCCGGGCTCTTGCAGTAGGAGTCTTCATCAGAAGGTCTCTTTGGTTAAAATCATGGGATGCTGATGCCATGGCCCACAACAGTTTGGCCTCCGAGCCTTATGTAGGTGGCAAGCTATTCGGGGACCCAGCATTGGAAAAGGTCCTAGTTGAGTCTAAGGACAAAAAGAAGGTACTCCCTTCTAAGAGGAAAGGGGAGAGGCAATCCTTTCAGAAACCTATTCACCCCTATTCATTGGGCCAGCCTTTCAAGGCTCCAGGGCCACAGGTAGGGGGAGAGATTTTTGGTCCTTCCACCCCTTCTGAAGTAGTAGACCTAACACCGGAGGCCAGCAGCAGTTTAACACCAGCATCCAGTCACGAGGCCAAACATCACTTCTGATGCTGTGTTACCTCCGGTTGGGGGGCCACTTGCAGGTCTTCGCAGACATGTGGCAGGAGATCTCATTAGACCACTGGGTGTTACAGACCCTGTCTCTCAGCATTTGTATGGAATTCGCATCAAACCCTCTTCACAAGTTCCTGCCATCCCTTCTATCCTCCAACTCAATCAAAAGGACCAGAGTACAGGAAGCAATTCACCATCTACTTTAAATCTTGGCTATAGAACCTGAACTATAGAACCATTTCCTATTGGGGAGAGGTTCACAGGGGTGTATTCCATTTTCTTTACAGTCAAAGGCGATGCTAGACTTGAAGCACATGAACCAGTTAATCCAATTTAGTTGGTTCAGGTTGGAGACACTGCAGACCATTTATTTATTTATTTATTTATTAAACTTATATACCGCCCGACTAGCAATAGCTCTCTGGGCGGTGAACATCAAAAAAATACAATAAAATTACACAATCTAATAGAACAAAGTATATAAAAACTGTACACTCTAAAATCAGATACAACAGTTTAAAATTAAGTCGACTTAAATTAAAATGCCTCAGAGAAGAGGAAGGTTTTAACTTGGCGCCGAAAAGATGATAATGTTGGCGCCAAGTGTACCTCCTCGGGGAGACTATTCCATAGTTCGGGGGCCACCACTGAGAAGGCCCTAGATCTTGTCACGACTCTCCGGGCCTCCCTATGGGTCGGGACCCGGAGGAGGGCCTTCGTAGTAGACCGTAGCGTACGGGCCAGTGCATATCGGGAGAGGCGTTCTGACAGGTATCGTGGTCCCATGCCGTATAAGGCTTTATAGGTTAGTACCAACACTTTGAATCTGGCCTGGAAGCATATTGGAAGCCAGTGCAGGCGAGCCAGAACAAGTGTTATATGCTCCAACCGCTTGGTTCTTGTTAGCAGTCTGGCCGCCGCATTTTGCACTAGCTGTAGCTTCCGAACCGTCTTCAAAGGTAGCCCTACGTAAAGTGCGTTGCAGTAGTCCAGACGTGAGGTTACCAGAGCATGTACCACTGATGTGAGGTCCTCCTTACTCAGATAGGGACGTAGCTGGGCTACCAACCGAAGTTGGTAGAACGCATTCCGGGCCACCAAGGCTACATGAGCCTCAAGTGAGAGGGAGGAGTCTAAAATGACTCCCAGACTACGAACCTACTCCTTTAGGGGGAGTGTAACCCCATCCAGGACAGGGTATATATCCACCATCCGATCAGAGAAACCATCCACCAACAGCATCTTAGTCTTATCAGGATTGAGTCTCAGTTTGTTAGTTCTTATCCAGCCCATTGTCGCGGCCAGGCAACGGTTCAGCACATCGACGGCCTCACCTGAAGGAGAAGAAAAGGAGAAGTAGAGCTGCATGTCATCAGCGTACTGATGACAACGCACTCCAAAGCTCCTGATGACCGCGCCCAACGGCTTCATATAGATGTTAAAAAGCATGGGAGACAAAACCGAACCCTGCGGGACCCCACATTGGAGAGCCCACGGTGTCGAGCAGTGTTCCCCAAGCACTATCTTCTGGAGACGGCCCACTAAGTAGGACCGGAACCACTGCCAAGCAGTGCCTCCAACTCCCAACTCCACAAGCCTCTCCAGAAGGATACCATGGTCGATGGTATCGAAAGCCGCTGAGAGGTCAAGGAGAATCAACAGAGTTACACTCCCTCTGTCTCTCTCCCGACATAGGTCATCAAACAGGGTGACCAAGGCCGTCTCAGTGCCAAAACCGGGCCTGAAACCCGATTGAAATTGATCTAGATAATCGGTCTCATCCAATAGCGCCTGGAGCTGGTCAGCAACCACTCGTTCCAAGATCTTGCCCAGGAATGGAACATTCGCCACTGGTCTATAGCTGTTGAAATCCTCAGGGTCCAAGGAAGGTTTTTTCAGAAGTGGTCTCACCGCCGCCTCTTTCAGACAGCCAGGGACCACTCCCTCTCACAAAGAGGCATTAATCACTTCCTTGGCCCAACCAGCTGTTCCCTCCCTGCTAGTTTTTATTAGCCAAGAGGGGCAAGGATCCAGTACCGAAGTGATTGCACGTACCTGTCCAAGCACCTTGTCCACGTCCTCGAAGCCTTGTGGAAAGGGGACTTCTTATCTTCAATAGACCTCAAGGAAGCCTACCTGCATGTTCCTAATTTGTGTCCGCACAAGTGACCCCAGAGGTTCGCAATAGACGGTCACCCTTTTCAGTACAAAGAAATGCCCTTTAGCCTGTCTTCAGACTTCAGCTTCCAGGGTGTTCACAAAAATTGTGGTCACCCTGGTGGCTCACCTCAGACTCCAAGGGTTTCATATTTATTCCTATCTTGACAGCCTATTGATTTGGTCTCCATCTCTCACAAAAGCTTGGGAAGACATCCACATTGCGTTAGCTTGCCTCAAGGACCATGGATTCCTAATCAACCAGGACCAAAGTTAACTTTTCCCCTCTCTTTGTCTTCAGCATCTAGGAACACTTTTGGGCATGGACCAGGGGCTTATCTCCTTGTCCCCGGAGCATTCTCTTCTATGTACTTCAGTGGATCTTACAACAGTGGCAACAGTCTTAGGCCTCAGGGTTTCAACTATCTGAATAACACTATGGGCATGACACCACATCCACTCCTTGCAGTGGGCATTGCTGCCTTTTCAACACCACAGTGTTGCAAGTTGTCATGTACAGGTGTCCATCCCCCACACAACCCACTATTCTCTAATGTGGTGGTTACAGGAAGACAACCTGCAGAAAGGGGTGCCTCTGCAAGAGCCCCCCGAACACTTCTGACTATGGATGCCAGTCTATCACGTTGGGGGGGGCATATGAGAAGGGAGCATGGCCTAAGGGGTGTGGTCATCAGAGGAGACTCTTTTCCCCATCAATCTCCTGGAACTTGGACTGATTTGCCAAGCACTTCAGTTCTTTGCCTGCTTCAAATGCCTTCAAGAAGTCCTGGTGAAGACATGACCGCCAAGGCCATGTGAACTGGCAAGGATGCACACAGTCAGTGTGTCTACAGCTGAAGGCTTCCGAGCTTCTGAACTGGGCCAAAGCACATCTCGTTTCCTTTATGGCGGAACACCTGAAAGGGGGAGCACAGTGTTCAGGCGGACTGGCTCGATCATGCACAAATTCAGCAAGGGGAATGGAAACTTTACCCAGAGGTGTTCCAGACCATCATATGCTGTTTCGGCAGGCCCCATGTGGATTTGTTCACCTCACATCAGAACACTCAGGTCCAAGAGATTTTTCTCTAGGTATGTGGATCCTTCTGTAGAAGCAGTGGACACTCTCACCTCCTCTTGGCCCAGGCGACTCCTGTATGCCTTCCCACCAAGCCACCTGCTATCCAGGGTGCTCTGGAATATCAGGAAGTGGTAGCTCCACTTTGGCCCCAGAAGCCCTGGTTTTTGGAAATCCTCAATCTGCAAGTGGATCACCCATGGAGATTGCCCTACAGAAAGGACCTTCTGTCCCAGGGTCATCTTCACCCAGGTCCAGCATGACTAGAACTTCATGTGTGGTTCTTTAGAGGAAGAGACTGCTAAAGGCAGGTCTCTTGTCCATAGTTATTGATACCATGGTGGTTTCTCATCTTCTGCTGGAATGTGCAGGACCACCATGAGGGCAACACCAAATATATTTATCAAATATTTTAAGATCAATACTTACACTGTAAAGTGAGACTGAGGCTGCCTTTGGGAGACTGGTGATGCAGCATGTCCTGCCAGTTCAGTAAATATCCTATTCCTCTACAAATTTGATTACCCTCCCTACATGGGTCAGCTTTGGTATGTCCCACCTGAGATCATCTTACATGGATGGGAGAAGGAACGTTTGGTCTTTCTGTGAAACAGTCTTCTATGTGCATGTAAAGATGATTTCAGGGCCTCTCCCTAGATTGTGTTGATCTACTTTTCTCATTGTTACATGTTGTTTCTGAGCAGTGTTTGTTGTTTGTTCTTTTCATTGTTTCTATATTCTTGTCTTTGGCGTGCCATAAAGGACCTGACCTTTCTACGTTACAGGAAACTAGAAGAACTTGCAAAAATCAAACCGCAAAATCCCACCTGAGATTATCTTTACATGCATGCATGTAGAAGCTCGCTCCACAGTAAGACCAAAGGTCCCATTTTGGGTCTCTCAGTTTCTCATTTTTCCAATCTTAAATCCAGTTCTCCACAATTCTGTAATAATTTGCACAATTTTAAAAATCCTCATGAAGTTTTAGCATGTGTTTTTAAATTGTTTTTTTTTTTAAATTACATTTGTACATTTGTTTTTAATGTTTTTAATTGTAAATTAAAGAGAACCGGCTATGGGGCAGTATACAAATGTAATTAATAATAATAATAATAATAATAATAACAACAACAATAATAATAATAATAATTCTCCAGCATTTCAGTGTGAATTTCTCCTAATAAACACATTTTTGTAGGCAGTTTTGACTTACACATTTTTGCAAGCAATTTCTCATCATATAATGCATTTTTGTATGTTATCTTCACTTATACATTCATTTTTGTACATACTTTCCCCTAACACATGCATTTTTGTAAACGTTGCTTGGCTGAAGGCATTGGCTGGATCAAACGACCTTCCATGAACCCAAGAGTGTGGATCGCAACAGGAATATATAAATAAATACGAAAATTTGACACACATGAAGCATGTTACTTCTTAGTAGTTGAAATGTAGTTCTCTACATTGCTATTCACACTGATATCCTGGGTTTTGTACATCCAGTCAGAAGAGACTCCCCGTAGCAGAAGGAGAAAGGGAATATTTACTGCTTCCACTTTCCCCCATAGTCCAATGTGTCCTGACAGTCTTGCTCTGGAGGGTTGGGGGACTCTCTAGAGCAGCATGAGAGATGGCACTATAGGACACAAGAGGAAGTAGGATCCACAAACATTTCCTCCCTTTGCCCTTCTGCAACAAGAAGCCTCCACTGGAAAGGGATCCCTTCTGTGATTTAGGGCTGGAAAAATCTGTCAATTTCTGTTCTCTCAGTTTCTTATGATCCCAAACTTAAATTCAGTTTCCCACATTTTTGCAGCAATTTGTGGAGTTTTTGTTTTTCGTTTTTTAAAAAAAAGTCCTCATGAAAATTCTCCAGCATTTTAGTGTGAATTTCTCCTAATAAACACATTTTTGTTAGCAGTTTTGACTAATGTACAAAGTTTTGCAAGCAGTTTCTCACCATATAATGCATTTTTGTACATTCACTCATATATTCATTTTTATGCACACTTTCCTCTAACATATGCATTTTTGTAAACATTGTTTCGTTAGTGACCTGCATTGCAAAATTCAAATATGTGATTTTTGAAGGATGACTGTGTTTCGGTTCTCAGTTGATTTGGAAAGTGTGAATTTCATAGATGAGGCTTTAAATGCAAAGAATTTCTTACCTATCCCTACTATGAATGGAAAGTTCTATGCACAGAAGGGCAACTCAAGTTCCAAGCCCTTGTCCTTGAACATATTAAAAGCAAATAAATGTATAGATTTATAGTGCAAGCCGCCTATCTTTGTCATGAATATATAGCTTTACAATTCCCACCACTATCATCACAGTAATAGTGTGACTAGAGCAGAAAGAGGGGGGAAAGCACTGAGGAAATTGAAACAGAAAGGAGACACGTTCTGGTGCTTCTGGTCATCAACTGTCTATTAAATGTTTCAGAGAAGTCTCCGTCAGGAGCTATGTAAACCATTCAATTTCTTAACTCTGACAAAATCTGGATCTTAAAGATCCAAACATTAAAAAATTCATCTTGAAGCATCCCCACAGATAACTCTAGTCTCAGGGTGATACTCCTATTCAGAATACAAGGCTGATGCACCTGTAGAAGGGCTGTTTTACAGCTTATGCTAAAGCACTGCACAAGGAAAGTGAAACTACATCCAAAGAGGATGCACAATACATTGCACAATACATTGTACAAGCAGAGAAATACTATAGAATCTGTATGTTATAGCACTGATTAATTCATGCTTACAGAATTATTTCCTCTAGTTATTTTTCTTCCACTCATGGTTCATTAGATGCAATTCATACAAATGCTGAACAATTATTGCAGAGTCATGGATTGGTTTACATTATTGAAATGTCATTATAATTGTCATGCTATATCACAGATTCTTCAAAACCCTTTGCTAAAGGCTAGTATAATATCTATACATGCTATTAATAGAGATGGAGTTGGTGCACATGTGCTCATAGAAGAGCTTTTAACCCAGTGGATGCTTCTGCTAACAGAAGAGGAAGGGCGGTATTTTTTCATTGACTTCCTTCTGTCCTTAAGACCCCTCCTCCACCTTCCATCCTGTTTTAGGGGCTGTAGGAGAGAGGTGAAATCAACAAAAATTACCCCCCCTTTCTTCAGTTGCTCAACACATCTGCTGGATCAAACAACCTTCCATGAATCCAAGGGCACCAACTGGATTCCACTTGTGAAGTTACATTCTTTTGTAAACTAACTATAAGATACATTTATAATAAGATAGGAAAGCTGCATAAATGATTACAAATGTAAAAAGAGATCATGCATTTATCAATTTAGCTTTTTGATTTTATTGCCAGACTTACACATTTGTGAGTTTAGTACTGAGGATAGTCCAAAGCTTCGTGTGCATTTATGCTTTATATACGTACATATTTATCACCATTACTTAACCGTTAGTTAACATTAAATTGAGTTTATCTGTAGAAAGGCCTTGAGCTTATAGGGTTTCACTCCACACTGCACTTAATTCTGGAATTAGCTTGACACAATCCCATTGACTTTGGCATGATTTAAAAATACCCAAAGTAACTGGGGTGTGGATTGCAACTGGAGTAGCCAAATAAATATGAAAATTTAACATACATGAAGCACATTATTTCTTAGTAGTTGAAATTTACTTTATTTTTGTATTTCATTACAATAATCTCCAGGCTCTGAAGATCAAGTTCTCTACATTGCTAATGACACTGATATCCTGGGTTTTGTATATCCATTCAACTACAGTGATGGTCATCAACAGATTACACATATTGAACATAATTCAAGAATAACTGGAATGGATCTATATTATCAAGGGGAAATTATAATTTGGAGTACTCAGTTTAATCCAGGAGGCATTTTCTATAAAAAGGTCCATGAGGGAGAAAGGAGACAAAGCAGTAATGGTGTGATAGTAAGTAAACTAAGCTGATATATTATTGCTCATTTTTTAGTTTGCAACTGTGTTTTTCCCCTTAGTTTTATGTATTACATGTGATCATTATAAAGTTTCAAATAACCAAAACTGATTTCAAATTCTTTGTCCATGTTGATTACCTGATATTCAGAACAGTATGAGTTAGTGATAATATAAAGGAGGGTGTTTTTTCCTGGGACTAGTTTTTCATAAAGAATTGCCTCCCCTGACATAAATCTGCTGAATGCTAATCCTCCACTGAGTTGCTCCACAATCTGAATTTAGGTGAGAACCTTTTCAGTTGTGGTGCCTTCCTTGTGGAATGCAATCTGAGGAGACTTCCCTAATTTTGTACATATCTTGCCAGGCCTTCCAGGATGTCTCTAAACTGATTTTAACACTCAGCTATGCAGCTTTGATCAGCGTTGTTGTTAATTTTTATGTATCATTGTTTTTACTTTGCTTTTGTTTGATTAATCTGTTAGCTGCCCTGGAAGTTTTATAAACTGAAGGGTGGGATATAAATAACTCAAATAAAGAGATAAATAAATCTACAAACATCAAGAATAAAAAAAGGACAACACCACCCACAAATTACTTCAGTTTACAGACTTTAGTCACCCAGATTAGTCCCTTAAACTAATTACAGTCTGTTAATAATAAGAATATGCTTCAATAAAATTGAAATACTTTGTTTTGTTTTTTACTTTAAACTCGGTCTGCGTTTTCTCATATTCATCCATAACTATTGAAAAGACTGGTGTAGGAAAATGTAACAGTTTTGAGTTATATGGGGGCAGTGGAGTGAAGGGGGGGAAAATAAGTCAAGATTGGTGGGGAAAAAATCCACATCTAAATCACCAAGGTAATAGGTGGCTAGGTGTTAGGTTAATAGGACCAGGCCTGGGCCACCAAAAGGCATGTAATACACATTTTTTGCTGCTTTGTTTATATTTATTTATAGTTCAATGTCATTTATATTTCTCTAGGATATATTTATATTTGGTAATTTGACAAAGACTTGCACTATGCAAGGGTCTTCAAATATGCTATTAATGTTCTGAACTTGTTGTCCAGCTAGTATTTCTTATGGAATAACCTCAAATGTTCAGAGTAAGTTTTGGTTCATGCATTTTGGAAACTGTTGGGCCAAACAATCATACCATTTGGGCTAAAATCATTTAAAGGCCATTTCCTACTTTTTAAAAAAAATATAGCCACCATGTATTTGGTCTTAAGTCAATGTATTATAAGATTTCTCACCACCCTGTTTTACTAATAATTATAATTATAGAATAGATAAGACTCATCACATGCTTACTGATGGCAGTGATTTCAATATTCTGGTTGTCCAGTGATTACTGCAGCACAGGACTATTATAAGTCCCCCCCCCAAAAAAAATCAGAAGCAAAGAGGATTTCCAGGACACTGTAACAGAGTTTGGTTTTATATGAGGGTATAGGCAATACCTGCTAAGAAATACACATGCTGCACATGAAAGAACAGATAGGTAATACCCTACAGCTAGTCTGAAAAGTTCCTCAAAAAGCAAGAAGGATTCATTGGGAGACCCCAAAGGCTCCTTCTTCTGGGCTACTGCAAAACTCAAACTTATCTCTTCCTTGTTGGTTATACTGTACCCCCACACTAAACAAACAAACAAACCCTGCTTCTTTCTCTAGCTCCCACCTGAAGATTATTTGGTTGCTTCTTTCCAGTTCACCAAAGCTAATTTTTGAAACAAAGTTGAACATTAGCAAGCAATCAAGTACAAAAGTCAGCCATTTGAGAGCCGTTACTAATAGAATTCATGCTTAGTGAAATTGAATTCTGTGAAACCAAGACACCAGTCCTAAACACACTTTCTTGTGAGTAAGTCCCATTGAAGTCAGGATTTATGTATGCATAAACATTCATAGGATCAGGCTGCAAGACTGGGATCTTATATCTTGTACATTTCTGAAACGATTGGTTATTTCTGGATTTATCTCATGAACTGCTTTTTTAATCCCTTACTATTTATATTATAGCGTTTACATTACAGCAAATACAGGCCCAAGTGGTTTTTCCAGGTTATTGCCTTTACCATAATTATACCTTTTCAAAATGTGTAGCATAACAGCTTTCTATATTCCAGAAGAAAAATAGAGTCTGATTGTTGATCTACACTGTGAAGTCACAGTGGAAAAACCATAGTGTTGTAAGTCAACACAAGGAACTTTTGCCACCACACAAGGAAGACTCGTGACACAAGATTGGAATAATGTTATATTTATTAAATATAACATACTAAATCCAAAGCAAGACAGCCAATCATTCAAATATAATTACTTCGGGCAGGTGAGGCTAATCCTAACTATGTGGGACT
The DNA here is from genome assembly GCF_030035675.1 of Rhineura floridana. Lineage (NCBI taxonomy): Eukaryota > Metazoa > Chordata > Lepidosauria > Squamata > Rhineuridae > Rhineura > Rhineura floridana. Next base: position 68,391,940 of record NC_084481.1, read on the forward strand.
ACACTCCCACCTTCAAAAGGCATTAATTCTCATTATTGCATAACTCCAGAGTGAAGGACGTGTGTAAAATCCTCACTCCTTGCTCTTGGAGCCATGCGCATGGTTCCAACCTCCACACCATGGCCCCGCCGTACAGGCGTTCACCATGATGCGCAAGCCGGTCCCATAAGGACACCACCCAGATCCCCACCAGAGATGAACCCTGATGGTTCCCCGGGAAGTGCTCCTTTTATGATGCCTTAACCGCCTAAATATATAATCCCCCTATATACCTCACCTGCCCGAATTCTATGCCAGCCAAAGCAGACGCAACCCAACCCATCCTAAAGCCAATTGAATTAACCCAAGCAGCATGGAGTAGGCAAAACCAAAGGGAGTCTGAAATCAGAATCCCCCCCAAAAAATTCCTACTCGGCCCCATTTTGGCGACCAGCAAAGCCCATACTGACAAGAGAGGGAGGGTGGGTGCCGCGAGGCAAAAAAGGCAAGAGCGGGAAGAAGAAGCAGCCTTTTATATGCTGCTCCAACACCCTTCCTGATTGGGTGAACGATCTCACGTGGCTCGAAAATGTTTATATCGCGAGAATTCACAAGTCCTCCCTTTAATAATGGCGGCGGCAAATCCGTCCCTAAAAGGAACGACATTCCTGGAGGTCCAGAGTAGGACAGATTTCATGTGATTCATATCAGGGTATCCTAAAGTGGCTAGCTCTTCCCACTGCCAGTACAAACTAGCATAAACAAAAATATGTAAAAAGAGAGAGTGAAGTATGGGTTATGAGATGGTAAATCAGAATATTTCAGCTCTCTTCTCTTTTAGCTCTTCCACAACATCTGTGTCCCTGCTTCTTTGCTTAGCATACAGTCAAACGCCCAATCAAGTTAGCTTTGTTTTTTGCATATCTAGTTTTGTTTCCTCTTGTCCATCCCAAAGAATTCAGCTGAAATACACTTGGTGGGAATAAAAGTACCTACAATTGCCATATGTCACGGTCACCAGAATATATCAGAATTATTTGTGTTATGCAAATAATTGAAAGCCTTTATGTGTAACATAAGAACTCAGATTCTCTACTGCAGAAGCTTAGAAAGTCCAATTCTTTATAAAAAGGTGTTCCACAAATAATAATTTCAAAGCACCATTGTTATGAGAATATTGTTTTTCTTTAAACTTCATTTAAATAGTGAGGACAGTTTTTGCATTTTTGAAGATTGTGTGGATATAAAATGATCTATATTCTACCATGCAGTCCTTGCCATATCACTTGGAGATTGAACTGACCTTTTAGTTTATGAAAACCAGTATCTGTATATGTCTTCTATGTATATTATGTCACAATGACTGCAACAATATTATTCTGAATTTTTAATGCTCATTTTTGAAACAATATAATACTTGCAAGTGGATGCATTTCTGAAAAATGGAGAGGCACATTCTAGGGTCAAGGGTCAGGAAAGACTACAAACAAACTTACTGAGCACTGGGTCTGATAATCAGACAGAGCAGATCTCCATCAAGCTGTGAATACAGCCATCAGGAGCTTGATTAATAAAATATCCCATTTTTTCTGCTTGGATGAATTGCAAAAAGTTTGTTAAATATTTTGGCAGGTCAAAATATAACACTGGTGGGCTGTAGTCAATTTGTTGGACCACAAAACCTGATGTAGAACAATCTGTAATTTCAATGAATAATCTACCAATACCAATTATGCACCCTACAATGAAAAACTGGGCTCCTGAATTGCCTCTCTGGTAGCAGCTAAGTTCTGTGAGCAAAGCTAATGTGTTAGTCTCACTCCTGGGACTGTTAGCTACTCTCATTAACTGAACATGCTGTTCTCTTCATGTGTGGTCAGTGGGACCAATCCTCCTTAGGGGATTGTGGGCACAGTCAGCTGGCTGGTGGCTGCTCCATATCATGTTCCCTTTCACAGTGGATTTTTTCACCACCTGAAAATTGCTAAACTTTCCCCCTTCCCTTTCTTGCTGCTTGCTGCCTGTCTTGTTTTCATTGTCAGCTGGGCTCCACCCCACCTTCTTCATTGCTGCTACATGGCTCCTCAGTAGCTGCTAGTTAATTTGCAATTATGAACAAAATCTATAATGGAGAGCACAAAACACTGGCAGCTAAATAGCTACATGAGAAGGAAACACTGTTGTGCTGTTGGATGGAAAGCATGGGGATTGTGGCAGACCACAAAACAGACTGGTAGAGATCTAGATCCAGCAACCATTCTGTCTATTATTCATATTTTCCCTGAAGCTATTTCTTGCAGCCATGTGGAAATGCATCAAAAGAGAGAAGCTTTTGTAACTGCTGGTGTTAAACCTCAGAAGATCTTTGTTGATCATGAGCTTTCCATATTTTATTGTATGATCTTACAGACTATTGAAATTAACACATTTGAAATTCTTTCTTTCTAACAATTATTTGAACATAGTATTAATATGCTAGTTTTCAAATATGAAAAATGAACAAACCTTGTCAAAGGAATGTATGCCATTATTAATTTAAAATCTGATGTGTTTTTTCCTAGTGTCCTGAATTCAAAAGACCCAGAGATATTGCAGTTGACTGGATAGCTGGAAATATTTATTGGACTGATCATTCTAGAATGCACTGGTTCAGTTATTATACAACTCACTGGACAAGTTTAAGATATTCCATCAATGTAGGTCAGATAAATGGACCTAACTGCACAAGGCTCCTTACAAATATGGCAGGAGAACCATATGCAATTGCTGTAAATCCTCCCAAAGGGTATGTTATTATGAAGATATTTTATCTATGTTTTGTTCCATGAGTTTAAAACTTAACTTTGTAAATGTTTTAGTTGGCTTTAAGAAATTTACTTTACTAGATAATTCAGCCAGGTTTCTGTGTCTTTCTTTGCCTTAATTCAGTATGAGAAAAAATGTTATTACTCCTTTTCTCCACTTTCAAACCTACATATCCACACACTGCTAAGACATACTCTGCACACAATAGCTTATGTGAATAATATGTTTAGGTTGTTTACCTGGGTCACAAAGTCCTACTCAAGCTTTAAAAGAAATTTATTAAAACAATTTTATTTGTTTATTTCTTTATTGCATTTTTATTCCACCTTTTCCCCAAGGGGCTCAAGGTGGCATATATGATTCTTCCCCTCCTCATTTAATACCCACAACAACCCTGTGAGGTAGGTTAAGCTGAGAGGCAGTGATTGGCCCAAGGTCACCCAGTGAGCTTCATGGCCAAGTGGGGATTCGAACCCTGGTCTCCCAAATCCTAGTCCAACACTTTAACCACTACACTACACTGGTGTTTTGAAAGGCCTCACTTTTAAAGCCATACACAATTTTAGTTACAGAGGTGTGGCTCCAGAGAGCCAGCCCAAAGGTTTTGGCCCACTGGGTAGAATTATTCTTGAACAGAGACCTCCCCCTCTGCTATAGGAAACAGCAGCCCAAAGCCCTGTTAGTAATATGGAACTAGTAGAATGGATCTTTGCTCATGGCTAGAGGCAAGAAGAGAGTATGTACATAGGAAACATGCACATTTATTTAACAGATCCACACCCACACTAGACAGATAAATAAAAGAGCAGAGGATGTGATTTATTCAAGAAAACTGGAACAGATCCACACCTACCCATACACACAGATAGGTAGATATAAAAGAGCAGAGGATGTGATTTATTCAAGTAAACTGGAACATAGCTGGAAAAACAACACATGGCTCAACAACTAATTTAAATGATGACAGCTCAAGTGAAAGGTAACACAGTGCAAAACTTCCTAGCTAAAGATTGCAGCTTTAAATTGATAGACAAATGGTCAAGGCTTACCTAATCACGTTGAACGAGTTCAAAGCTGCAGGCCCGATGAACTACATCCTAGAGCAGTGGTTCTCAAACCTTTTTGGTTCGCGGCGCACTGTGAAACATATAAAAATTTTCTGGCACACTTCATGTACAAAATTAAAATTATATTTTAAACTATGAATAAAAATAACTTAATAATAATATGCTTTCATAATATTCGCTGCACACCTAGCCACCCCTTGCAGCGCACCAGTGTGCCCCGGCGCACCGTTTGAGAATCACTGTCCTAGAGTATTGAAGGAACTGACTGAAGAACACTTGGAACCAATGTCTATTTTCTCTGCAAAATCATGGAGGGCTAATGTTGTCTGCATATTTACAAAGGGCAAAAAGAACAATTGCATACCAGTCAGCCTGACATTGATCCTTTCCGGAGCAGATTATAAAGCGGTCAATCTGTAAGCACCTTGAAATCAATGCAGTACTAGAAACCAACATGGATTTATCAAGAACAAATTGTGCCAGAGTTATCTTATTTTATAATCGGGTAACCTCCCTGGTAGACTGTGGGAATGCTGTGGACGTAATATATTTCAACAACAGAATGAAATTTAACAGGGATAAGTGTAAAGTTCTACACCTATGAAAAAGAAACCAAATGCACAGTTCTAAGAGGGGGATCCTTGGCTTAGCAATACTACATGCGAGAAGGATCTTGGGATTGTTGTTGATCACATGCTGAATATGAGCCAACAGTGCAATGTGGCTGCAAAAAAGGCAAATGTTATTATAGACGGCATTAACAGAAGTATAGTTTCCAAATCATGTGAAGTATTAGTTCTTCTCTATTCAGAGCTGGGTAGGCCTCATCTAGTAGTGGACATCACGCTTTAAGAGGAATGCAGACAATGTGGAACAGGTTCAGAGGAGTGCAACAAGGATGATCAGGGAACTGGAAACAAGGCCCTACGAGGACTGAAAGAACTGAGCATGTTTAGCCTTGAGAAGAGAAGATTGAGGGGGGATATGATAGTACTCTTTCAAAGGTTGCCGCACAGAGGAGAGCCAGGAACTCTTCTCGATCGTCCCAGAGTGCAGGACACAGAATAATGAGCTCAAGTTGCAGGAAGCCATATTTTGACTGAACACCCTGTTAGAGTGGTATGACAATGGAACCAATTACTTAGGGAGGTAGTGGGCTCTCCAACGCTGGAGTCCTTCAAGGGGCAGCTGAACAGCCACCTGTCGAATATGCTTTAATTTGGATTCCTGCATTGAGCAGGGGGTTGGACTTGATGGCCTTATAGGCTCCTTCCAACTCTACAATTCTATGATTCTAACAAGTCTTTATACAGTATAAGCTCGCAAGGGAACACACAATGTATGAAGAGGTTGCCACTGATTGGCAATTGCAGGGTAAGGAGCATGTGCACCATCACCAGGAGGTGTCAGAAAATTAGGGCAAAGACATCCCCATGAACTATCAAAGCTACTGACTGGCCAGGAACATTCATTGGGTCTCTACTCTCTAGACATCATTTGCATGTGCCTTGCACAATGTTGGATAAATAACTCTCTACTGCTGTCACAAAATGCTTACTGGTACCAATTGTGAGGGTGGAAGGTTCTTTCTATCGTCCAATCTCATACCTTTACAAGGTCTATGGTAAATGGTAGGGCAGGTGCATTTTATGTTTGGCATATTGGATGTGATTCTCATCCATTGGAGTCAGTGTTCAAAAGAAAAGGTTTGCATTCTGAGTTGAAACCCAAAGAACATGTTGGCCTATCTCAGTAGGCTTCCTCTTCTATATAGTATTACATAAACCTGTCAGTAGAATATGTTTTTTTGTTTGGTATTTCCAGCATGATGTACTGGACAGTAATTGGAGACCATTCTCACATAGAAGAAGCAGCAATGGATGGTACTTTGAGGAGGATATTAGTACAAAAGAATTTACAAAGGCCAACAGGTACAGAAAACATCCATTTCCTATTTTGCCCTTAATTAAATTATTTTCCAAAGACCAAATGTTTTAACTAATTCTTTACACATCTGTTACAAGGACACATATACTACATGAGTTAAAATCAGTTATGCTTTAAATTCTCTTACACAAATTAGAGTAATTACATTATTTTTAATGCATTCTCATTCCGTTCAAAATAATTAATTCTGCCCTACAGTCACAGAGGTAGTGATGGTGCCGATTCTGTGTTTTGCTCCATTAAGTAGGCTGAATGTAGTGCTGCAGAGGATGGCATCTTCGTTTTCTTTTTTCCTCTGTCATTTTTTTGATGTGGCAGATGTGTATCTCTTTCAGAATTAAGCCTTTCCCAATTTCCTCTTTTTCTCCAGGTAGAAGATCAATTTTGTACTTTCGGAAGAATATCTTTTGTTACTATATATAACTTGCAGTATTTGCTTTTTGATTTATGCTTACTACCTCAGTAGAAAGAATAATAAAAAAACCTTCATTCTTATAAAATGACACATTATTACAGCAGCAGCAAATTAAATCATTTTATGGTTCAATTGTGTTACTATCTGCAGCTCTCAACATGACTCAGATCATGAAATCAATCATTTAATCATTCCTTACTAAACCATGGCCTACTAGATTTAACTGTAGTGTCATGGCCTACAGGCTGGTTAAGGCACAATTCATCATAGTTTTTTTCTGTTTGTTTGAATTAGTACTATTTAAATACTTCGCATAGCTAAATTAATACAAATGTTTTCAATATAAAAATACAGTATTTTAATAAAACGGTATTGTCAAGGGATAAAGTTCTTTCTATGCACATTTTTATAGTTTTAAAAAATTCTTTATTACCATATGTTTTATAAGTATTGGGATTATGTTACTCTAAGCATGGTGGGGAAACTGCAGCTCTCCAGTTGTTGCTGGACTACAACTTCCACTATCCCTGTCCACTGGTCATGCTGACTGGGGCTGATGGGGAATGAAGTCAAACAATACCTGGGGGTCTACAGGTTCCCCATCTCTTGGACAGTGTTCTTGGATAAGGGCTTGCTTCCATTTCTGCTTCACAGTCCTCCTGGGATCAACCCAGTAATGTGTGGAAATATTGCTTTCCATGAAAATAAAGTTAAGGAAGTAACATCAAAAGCTGTTAGCAGACAAGCATGTGTGTATTTTCAGATTAATAACAGAAGTAGCCTTTTGCCAATAGCATTATTACTTTTGTTACACACACACACACACACACACACATATGTAAGCCCTCAACAATGTGAGGACACCATAGTGTAATGGTGGTGGGGGGCAAAGTGCATGGCCTGGACCTCAGCAGCTGCAGCCTAGATGAAGTCTGGGCAGGAGGTCAGTGGCGGCGGCAGCAGCAGCATGCAGAAAATGGGCAGCAGGTTTGGAGACCTATGGGGGGGTGGAAGAATCTGGCCTGGGGAGAAGGGCAGAGCTTTGGCAGCCTGTTGGGGAGAAAAGGGGAGCATTGGCAACTTATGGGGGGAAGGAGGGGCTTTGGTGATGGTAGGCAGGGTTGGCGAGCAAAATGAGCAGGGGCAGAGTTCCTAGTTAGTGAATATATTTGGATATATATTTGTATATATAATACAAACAAATATATAGATGATCAATAAATAATGTAATAAAAGGGTTTCCTGGTATCCAAAGGAACCTTAACTCTGCAGTGCAGCAAGCTAGTGAATCAAGAGAGTGTACTGAATCCCTCTGAATTTATCCTACATTAGCGAGGCAAGCAAGAAGAGACAAGTGATATTCGAGCCGCAGCATTTTGTATCAGTTGTAATTTCCGGACCGTTTTCAAGGGTAACCCCACGTAGAGCGCATTACAGTAGTCTAAACGAGAGGTGACCAGGGCATGTACTACCAGTGGGAGCTGATGAACAGGGAGGTAGGGTTGCAGCCTACGAATGAGGTGTAATTGATACCAAGCTGCCCGGCTCACTGCCGAAATCTGAGCCTCCATGGACAGCTTGGAATCAAGAACAACCCCAAGGCTGCGGACCTGGTCCTTTAGGGGCAGTCTCACCCCGTTGAACATCAGGTCAACATTTCCCAACCTTCCCCTGTCTCCCACAAGCAGCACCTCAGTCTTATCGGGATTTAACTTTAACCTGTTCCTTCCCATCCATCCACTCACGGATTCCAGACACTTGGACATGGTCTCCACAGCCAACTCTGGTGAAGATTTAAACGAGAGATAGAGCTGAGTGTCGTCTGCATATTGGTGACACTGCAGCCCAAATCTCCTAATGATTGCCCCCAGCAGCTTCATATAGATATTAAATAGCATGGGAGAGAGGATAGAGCCCTGTGGCACACCACAATCGAGAGGCCAAGGGTCTGAAACCTCCTCCCCCAATGCTACCTGTTGATGCCTATCGGAGAGAAAGGAATGGAACCACTGCAATACAGTGCCTCCTATTCCCAATCCCTCCAGGCGATGTAGAAGGATACTGTGGTCAACAGTATCAAAAGCTGCTGAGAGATCGAGGAGGACAAGAGATCGAGGAGGACAAGTTTGGATCTTCTTTTCATCACATTATGGTGCTACACAATACCGGATAGTAATATACAAGAGGATTGACATATAGTAAAAACATTCATGCACATGTTCAAAACTTCCAACTTTACAATCAAACATGTAAATGCTATCTCTGTTTTCTGTTATGGCTATGGAAGTTGTGCTAATGTTTTCTTTCAATTTTTCATAAGAAATTCTTTGAAAAAACATTTTTGGGTTTTTTTTTGCAGGTCTTGTAGTTGATCTCTTCAGTCAGCGCTTGTTCTGGGCTGATTTTGAATTATCCATAATTGGAAGTGTTCTTTTTGATGGTTCTGATTTGGTGGTATCTGTGAGCAGCAAACATGGTATGTATATTTTTTAATGACGTGACCATAGGCCCTACATCACCTCACAAAGTATAAGTTCCCAGACATCAAATTAGGGATTACTGCTTTAAAGCTTATTTCATATTTTAAAACTAGTAACTTTCTTGGGAATGGATATTGCAATCTATGGCAGGAAAAAATGGGATCCATCAAATTCTGACCCAAAGTCATTTATACTCTGCAGGCACTAAATCAGATTCTTGTATAAACTACACCATGCAAATATGTTTAGTTTTATAGATGACTCGGCAACATTTTATTTTCAGCTTGAAAAGCAGATTTTTGAATTATAATTTAAATTATAATTATATAAGCAGCAAAGGACAAAGAGTGGATTTTGTTTTATTTAGTGCAGAGTTTATCACATGAACAGGATGTTTCTGGGTATCTGTACACCTACATGTCTTTGAAACTATTAGAAAACAACACTTGAACATTCCTATTAGAATCATTTTGGTCTTACTTTAACATTCATAACATTAAAAGTGTATGTGAATTCCACATACAAATGGAAAACTTTAAAACGTGAAATGAAAAATCCTGTTTTAGAGAAAGGGCAAATAAAATAGATGGGTGGGGGCATTACATCTCTTTTTTTTCACCCAGGGTGTTTGTAACTCAACAGCACTGTATAATGAGGGCTATATGATGCATTCTCATTCATCATTTTGGATCTCCTGCTGCATTTCTCTACACTCCCATGGAATGCTGCAGCAGGTGGATGGAATGGGTGACTGCCTATAGCAGAGAAGTCATGTACATTCTCCATCTTCCTTGGTAGTTTTAGAGCCTCCATCACTTGAGCACTCCAAATTCTTGTTATAAAACCAAAAATATCCACTAGCACTATTGTGCTAGCAGGTGATAGCATCAAAACTGACATGTACACATATTTTCTTCTTCTTAAAGGGTTACTTCATCCCCATAGAATTGATGTTTTTGAGAATTATATATATGGAGCAGGACCTAAAAATGGTGCATTTAGAGTACAAAAATTTGGTCGTGGCTCTGTAGAATATCTGAATTTGGAGACTGATAAGACAAAAAGTGCTTTGATTTCACATCGCTACAAACAAACATACTGTGAGTATATGTTGTTATGTTCAATACAATATTTTAAGGCATTTATATATTTAAGACGGATATATGGAGCTGTGTTCTGGGGTCCTGGGGTGAAGTGGATCCATTGGATGTATATTTGGGAGGTGCAGATTGATATGTCACTGAAATGAATGGCCAGATGCATTGTGGCTTCTTGGAAAAGGGGAAAGAGACACCATTATGCTCTCTAGGGATTCCCTCTTGTGCATGAAGGTGTGCAAGGTGTGCATTCAAGAGGATTCTACCTATGATTTGTCCTCTTTCATTCAATAAGAGGATGGGGGGCAGAAAGCATTTCATGAAAAACCTGAAAGTGAACAATCCACTTGCAATAATAGAACAGCTACTTTCTTTCCAGTTATTAAGATCCTAAATGCAGTTTGTCTGATTTTTGGTATCCTCACAAAGCATGAACATTCAGCCAGGAGTTGCCTGTGCACCTTTAATATTGCTAATTATTTGGCTGTGTTATCTCGTGATAGTCATAATTCAGTTACCAGGTATGTTTGAAAAAGAATTGTATTTAAATAAGATAAACAATCTTTAGATTGACTGTGTGGTAATTTCCAAGTAAAATTGCTGAAATATTTTTAAATTAATTTGTCTTTATATAATAAATCTTTGATTCTACAAAGGACCATTAACTAACACACCTCTTCTGTATAAAAATACTTCAGACATATCTCCATCAGAATATGTTTGTTATTTTACCACAGCATATCAGAGGAAGTCAAGAAGATTACTTCCAATAGTTAAATTGAAAGAAGAATTTTAAATTGAGAACTAATTGCCAGTTTTGGTACCTAGCCAAAGCACTTAGGTTTAGTGCTCTTTTTATTCTTGCAAGTTTACTGGGATTTTTACAGCTTCATCAAGCAGAGATAATATACAGTTTTGGATCCTAAAACATACTCTGAGTTTATTATATTTCTAGGTGCTTGAAACATAACAGATGGATACATATCTATAGAAATGTGGGATAAATACCAATTGCTCTTCTCAAATTGGGTGCACTTACTTCTCTAAGCAGGGAATCCAGTGGGAGGGCTTGGATATTTGTGTGTCCTGCTATCAAATATCAGAACTCCATGTCTGTTGTGCTCAGCCCTATGACACATGGCAACTATGGAGATGGGTGTACAAAAGGAGGAAAAGTCAGTGATTAAAGCATTAGGAGAAAAGGCCTGGGATGATGCAGCATCTTGCAGTAGTAAGCATATGTCAAAGATAAAACAACAAGTACTTGTTCTATGAAGATAAAGCAACAAAATGATTTGGCCGTAAGTGCTCCTTACTCAACTCTTAAATCTACCGGAGTCTGGAAGTTTGGCTCCAAAATAGTTAACCAATATAAACATTTCAAGCCAGGGGTAGTAGATTCAATACTAATTCTACTCAAAGTAAATCCATTAACATTAATAGACACGACCAGTTAATTTCAATGGGTCTACTCTGGGACTTAGTTGAATACAACCCTTTTGAAATATTTATACAAGATATTTGAAAAATATAATAATGATGATGATGCCCATCATATGCAACAAGTACCATAGTCAATAATCCTCAGCTCCACAACCCATGCTGCTAAAGGCTCAAACATCAGCTTTGGTTATATTTATGCTAACAGATGCCTAGTTATATCATTAAGAGAGATACAGTGCAACCCTATGCAAGTTGACTCTGAAACAGGTCCCACTGAATTCAATGGGACTTACATCTGAATACACATGTGTGTTGGTATGCTGTTGAACCACGTGCTTTAATATCCCCTGTTGAAATCACTGGACTAAAAAGTAACTGACTTTGACTGGATTGTGTTCTAAGTAGAAAATTCTCCAACTTATTTTTCTGTATCATAGTTTCTTATTTTCTACATCACAGGTTTACAAACAAACATTAATCTTGTTTAATTGATTACAGTTATTAAAACAGTAATAGAACTAAAGATTGCTGTAGAAAATATTCACTGACAAAAATACTATTTTTGGAATTAAATACACTGCTAATTATATAAAGCATAAATTAATTCATAGAGATTTGTTCAGGGCATGAATCTTAATTAATTTAAGTCCTTGGCTTATTTGTTTATTCTTTATTTCAGAAATAATCCATTTATGCATTTCTGATTTTTCCTCCTCTCCAAACAGCACTCAATCCTTGTTTGGAATTTAGCTGTGAGTTCCTCTGTTTACTCAGCCCTTCAGGTGCAGCCTGCATATGTCCTGAAGGAAAGTCATTGTTGAATGGAACCTGCAGTGAATTGAGCATTTTAGGTGGGTATTATAATTTACTTAAGAAAGAAAAGGAGAATGAGATTATGAAATTATGGCTGCTAACTTGCTTGTTTGTTTAGTTTTTGGCAAATAGCCATGAGGAGAACATTGTAGAATTCTGTATTTCTTTGGTTCCATAGTTAAAGGTCTAGGAATTAATGGATGAGTTTGAAGAATTATAAAATAACCAAAAGGTACAACTTCAGAAAAATCTACTTAGCTGCTTGAATGCATAGAGAGCTGATACATATTTCATTTGATTTGTGCATGTCTTCTGTTATCTGAGATTGCACATTAATTTCAATCTTGGTATAATTTTGATTAGAGTAATTCCCTACAAACATATATGTTACGGTTAGAGATACTGAAATTTAACACTGTTAGGAAGCAAGGCTGTGTGAAATCATTCCTTTTATTTCAGTGGATATTTCTGCCAAGCTGAAAAGTGGTTGGCATACGTATATTATTTGTAAAAGCAAGTAAGTAATGTTTGCACGATTTCCCAAATGCTGATGGCTCACGTGTTAGCAAAAATGAATATTTCTTGTTCAGCTATGGCCCATTTTCCCCAGTCTGTAGAACTGCACAGTTGTGCAATATCTTGTGCAAAAGGGCCATAGCCACAGATTTGTAATACCCATTCTCATCTTTTTTAAGGCACATATCTGTATCTGTGAATGTGATGTTTGCTACAGAAAATGAAAAATATCTATTTCATTTCTGATATACAGTGAGGTCAGAGATTATTAAATAAATATATTACTATTATTACTATTTATTACATTTATACCCCAACCTTTCTTTTCATCATAGAAACCCAAGGCGGCTTACATATGGTTCCCAGGCAGTCCCCCATGCAGGCACGGACCAGACCTGACCTTGCTTAGCTTCAGCAGGGTGCTGGCCTCATGTGCCTTCAGACCATAGCCTGGGACCAATCTAAATCTAGTGTTTTTTCCTGTAACATCTATATTACATGATCTAGTAACAGTGTATACACTAGGCATGCAAAAGGCCCCAGTTTAGAGAAAAGGTCACATCTAACAGTAGATTAAAGTATGGAGTTTGTTCCTCCATATGGATCCTATTGCCAGAGCCTACATTTGAGTATCTTATAAACTAGATAATTTCTTGGTTCATTTTCTTTCAATGTCTAGATTAACATTTATAGGAATTTGATCTGCATGTTTATGCTTTAAGTACAGATGATACATGTAAGCTGACTTGTGAAAATGGAGGAAGATGTGTTATTAATGAAAAGGGTGATCAAAGATGTTACTGTTGGCCAAGTTATTCAGGGGAAAGATGTGAAACTAACCACTGTAACAACTACTGCCAAAATGGAGGGACCTGTGTAGCTTCTGTCCTCGGTGAGTATTTAAACCATTTTTCAGTGAAAATTTAATTTTGTACGGTTCTGTAGCTGATCGAATAGGTTATTTTGTAGTTATATTACCATTACTATCGTTATTGTGAAATGTGTTTTGGCTCAGATACTATACATATTGAGAAATGTTAAAATCAGATGTGCAAAAAATGCACAAGTTTTTATGCAGAAATAAACAAAATTATCCCATGTGCAAGATACATGTGCAAGAATAAGGTGCACATCTGTGGATTCTTCCCTCACCACCACCAAAAAAAAGTTGCTGTGAGAGTACAGAACATCCACAACCAGCAGAAAGGCTTGTTTTAGAAGGACCTACCCTTTGATGAGAGGAATGTTCAGGCAGCCTTTTCCCCCTTCTTCCATAAATGTGCTAGAATGAAAGGTCTACAAATGCCACTAGTGGGATCCTTGGATCAGACAAATTACTTGATATAATAATGATAATAACATCATCAACAACAAGAGGTAAACAAATTAGGCAAATTGCAAGATATTCATGATGTGTGTTGGGAGGGGTTAAAGTTGTGTTAAAGCATTTTGTTGTGCATTGTAAATTTTAGATCCTCATTATCTAGACACAAATGCTAATTTGTTAAATCCCACTGGCAACTCATAGATTTATTCATTATTGGTTTAGGAAATTCCTATGTGGACGTTATGTAAGTAGAGTTTGAGGCAGTTTTAATTAAAATTTGTAAATTTATGACAGTTGTATTGAACTATAAAACTGAACAAATAAAATGCCATCATTTAATTAAAAACATAGATCTAAGAAACATAATTAAAACTTAAAGCTGTAATACTGTTTTCAAGAAAACCAAACAAATAAGAATTAAAAGAAATAAAGAACAATAGCAAAAGTTTGTGAAAAAATATGCTTGATTTTCTCTTTCCAGAATTAGTGACCAAAATATAATGGTAAAAATTAATTTATTGAACTCATTAATGTATAGGATTGGATCTAAATATTTGTCCACAAAAGGGAGATGGGCAGAAACTGACTATCATGCCCCCTTATCTCCCTGGAAGTCCCCTTAATATTTATTCCCACAAGGGACAAAGACCTATTGAATGGGCGTGCTGTTGTGGGGGGGGGAAGTGTTGAGAAAGAAGGGGAAGATGACGTATTTGAACGTTTTCTTTTTCGAGTTTATGAACTGTTGGAAGAATTTCAGCCCTCCTCTGAAGAATATTCTGTGAAATATTTAGTTTCACCATCCATGACGTTTGGGTGCAAGCATGGATCCAGTTTTAATATTCATATTGTTTTTAATATTGATGAAGAAAGCATTGGCCTCTACTCCTTCCAGTCCCCTTATTTTAGTTCATTTGAAAATAAAGTATTTGAGCCAAAACTTCTCAAGAGATAATTTTCTGAGAAGAACTGTTGGAGTTTCACTCCCACAGCCCCTAAGAATATGTTTCAACCCCCCCTCCAATTTTGCCAACACAAATAGCATGGCCAAAATTCATGCTATACATCTGCTTATACACCAATGCAAACATGGCTCTAAACATGTATCTTACATTTGTCTTTTTGGAGCCACTAGTTTAGGGAATTAGGAATGCTAGTCTTGGCATCTTTTACTGGGGACAATGGTGCACCACAGAAATGATTGCAATGGACTTATTAATTAGTGTGCACAGAGGAATTTAGCAATAATCATATCATTGTCAATAATTAAAATATTTACTCACAAAAATGGCTTTAAAAGCCAAAATAAATGGTTACACATTATACACAAGTGGTTCCCAGTTATTTTGGTATAGTGACCCACAAGTCCAAATGTACTTGATATGGTAACCCTTCCTTTATTGTCACATGAATTTTGGACTTTAGGTCTTTGGCAACCATTGGTTTCATGCATTTGAACCTCAGGTTTGCCTATGTTATAACCATTACTTGAGGCATCCAAGCAAAACAAAAAATAGTTAATGTGGGATTTGTTCAACTATTTATAATATTTACAAAGTTATTCACAGTTTTGTTTATGGGAATGTAAGAACACCAGCCATCTGTTGGTGGGAAAGAGGTGTCAAATGAGAGCAATTGTCAGGGAGTGTACATTTCTCACCAAGAGGCCTTCTTCATAGTAGCTAGGCTATAGCAGGATACAGTGCCAAACTACCATATTCAGCTCTTTCCTAGTGCTGATTTTTCTTGTTAATTAGTAAATCATGTTCCAATATGGATACAATCCATCAAAAGTGAAACATGTTAAGAATGCAATCCCAAGCACAGTTACCAGGGAATAAGTCCCACAGAAGTTGGTGGAATGTGCTACTTCTGAATTAAACTGGTTGCACATTCTTTTTATTTTAATGGGAAAGATTTAACGGAAGTAATGTAATTCTCCAGCTGGAATGCATGGGAATTCAGAATGCTTATATTTTGGCTGGATTGCACCCTATATTAATTAACAGTAAGGAGAATACATTATTGGGATTGCTCTTAAATAATTCACTTTAATTATTATTAATTTAATCGAAGCAAACATTTCTATTAAAATCTTAGGGTAAGATCCATTTTCAAGCTCAATGAATTCACTGAAACAGATTTACAGTGCAATCCTATGCATGTTTACATGGAAGTAAGTAAATTCCTGGTAAGGCTGTAATCTTCTATACTGTTGCGCGCCTCCCCCAATCTGTGAGCGGTGAGATTTCGGGGGTCCCTGCGCTCCTCCAGGGTTTGGTTTCCTTTGGGAAGAAGGTCAGCGGATACTGCGGTGTCTTTATGAAATATGGTTTGTTTATTTACACACATTCCAACCTGAGCTCAAGGATGGAGGGGTTCAATGCACCAGCAGTCCAATATCCAGCTTTTCCATCTGGATTGCAGGAGGCACCCCAAATGCCGTGGTTCAGAGAGCTAGTCTGTCTGCCTGCCTCCAGTCTCCAGCAAAATCTCTAGACACACTCAAACTACAAGCACAGCTTCTGCTAGCTGCCAGGAGTGGGGGGGAGGCCCCCCTGCAGAGTTTAAATGACAAAAGGGGTCTCCCTGGCCCATTCACCATTGCTAGGCAACTGATTGGCCCATTATCTTACCTGGCCAATCTATTTGGTTAACAAAAGACTCATTTGACCAGCAGAGAGTTCCTCATTCCAATGCACAGGATTCCAAATCAGAGGCTGGAAAGGGGACCCACAGGAATCATCCATCCCAACCCCCATGCTCATAACACTACCCCCTTCTCTGAAAAAGGTCTGTCCCAGACCTGCAAACAAACAACAGAATAACCGCTTTTCCTACAAAGAAATAACAGGTAGAGGTTAGTAAGACATTGAAATATACATCATTAAAAGCATAGTCATATTACAGTCTCATTTCCACACAAGTACAAAAACAGTACATTTCCTTACAGCACTTTTTTCAATTAATTACTCTCTCTTTAGGCTTCCTCTTTCTTGGAGTTCCCAGTCACAGATCTGCATCTAACAGCTTACCAAGTCCTCATAACTTGGCAGTGGCCAAGATACTGAGTTCCTGACATGTTTAAGCATGCCCTCAAGCACACACACATTTTTCCTTGCTCCCCTAAACAGTTGTACATACACCCACAATGCGACAGTCACAGAATAGTAAATCTTAACATTAAAACCTTATTGCAAAAACCTATCAACGTAATTCCTAAAAAATCATTAAACAGCTCATATCCTCACATTCATATCCCCAACATTTCAAAAGGCAATACTAAAGCCATCAGAAAAATTCCTACAGCAAATCAGTACACAGTCCCATAAGCACAAAGCCCACCCCCAAACCATACAGTCGGCCACATGGCCCTTTGTCTTGGGGCCTCATGGAGTTCCCAGTCCAAGCTGATCCCTGCTGCGGCCTGCAGGGGGTTGGGACTCCTCTCTAGGAACAGATTTGTTTCCTCATCAGCACATGGCAGGCTGTAGCCATTTTCTTTCTACTCTCTGCTTGGGGAAAAGTCTTTAAGCCAGTCCACTTGGTCTCCTGTCCCAAACTCCAAATCAAAGTTCTGCCACAAGTCTTTATCTGGGGGCATCTTCTTCAGGATTAGCTGGCCTAGCCCACCTAGGTTGGCAGAAATAAATCTTCTCCCTCACAATCTCCAGTGTGAAACATGGACCCAAGCATAGGCAGGTAACCCTCCCAGTGTCTCTTGCCCTCCAAACCCACAAGGCACTGGGTGCCTCTCACTGCTGTAATTTGCCCAGGGACTGCACCCATCATAGGAGCTGCATCCCACCCTACATTATGGGGCACCCATGGGGCAAAGTCAATTGGGGATTTTATCTCACCCATCTCTCCAGGTGCTGGCAGCAACTCTCGCACGCACACCTCCAACTTTTCCTCCTGCACTTTCTCTTCCACAGCTGGCACACATGGGGCGAAGAAATCTATCGACAGCTGCTCTCCTCCAGCCTCTAGTTCACCTTTCTCCAAAGCTTTTTCTTCCTCCTGCACTACTTCCTTAACAAGCACACAGGGAGCAGAGAAATCTATCAGCAGCATCTCTTCTCCAGCCTCTACTCCACTTTCTTCCGAGGCCTCTTCCTCTTCATTTTCCAGCCTGTCCTCCTTCAACTCTTGGGGCTTCACTTCCAGCTTTCTGCTGTCTTCCCCCCTGGCAGGCTCCTGGAGAATCAAAACTTCTTCCTCCTCCGCTACTGACTGCAACTCCTTACAGTCCAAACCCTCCAGCTGCCCATCCACTTTCTGGTTCTCTTTAGCCACCCCAGTCTGGGTGCTCTTCAGCTGGACTCCTGGGTCACTCTCGACCCCTTGTAGCGGCTGATCAGGCAGGGCTCTCACCTCCTCACATGGGGTCTCCTTTTCCTCTTCAGAGGTACTTCCTAATATCTCCCTCATTAGTTGCCAGTGCTCCTGGCGGTCTCTTTGTCTTTGCTCCCATTCCTCTTGGCGCTCATGTTGCCTTTGCTCCCGGTCCTCTTGGCGCTCACGTTGCCTTTGTTCCCAGTCCAATTGCCTCTGCTGCTCATCCTCCTGGCAATACTGCTGGAACATCAGTTTCATCTGTTCCAGGAGGGTTGCTGTTCTCCCCTCCATCTTGACTCTGGCACACCTTGCTCCCAATGCTTCTCCCAGGAAACTCAATCCCATTTCTAACACCAGTGTTGCGCGCCTCCCCCAATCTTCAAGTGGTGAGATTTCAGAGGTCCCTGTGCTCCTCCAGGGTTTTGTTTCCTTTGGGAAGAAGGTCAGCGGAGACTGTGGTGTCTTTATGAAATATGGTTTGTTTATTTACACACATTCCAACCTGAGCTCAAGGATGGAGGGGTTCAATGCACCAGCAGTCCAATATCCAGCTTTCCCATCTGGGTTGCAGGAGGCACCCCAAATGCCGTGGTGCAGAGAGCTAGTCTGTCTGCCTGCCTCCAGTCTCCAGCAAAATCTCTAGACACACACAAACTACAAGCACAACTTCTGCTAGGGGACCCACAGGAATCATCCATCCCAACCCCCATGCTCATAACAATACATTTGCCTGCAAGTGAGCAGCATTGAGTTCAGTTTACATCTGAATAGACATGCATAAAGTTAGACTTTTAAGCATCAACTTAAATGGGATCTTAACAGATCAACTACATGCATGCCCACAGAGAAGTAAACCTCAATAAGGCTTCCTTCCAAGTAAATGTGTTAAGGCTAGCAGCGTAAAGAGTTTAACTTTGGCAGGATCCCAGACAATATGTAATTTATTTGTAGATTTTATTGTTGTTTTTCTAACTGATATTTTAAATGCTTAAATTATGGTGTCATTCTGTTGTCAGCCACCTTGAGCTTCTTGATGAGTAAAAGTTTCAGATAAAAATCTGATCATGATTAAAAACAGTTATTATTCAGAAGTGCCTCTGTGACTGATGCTTAAGATGAAAACTATTCTCTGTGCCTCAGTATTGCTTTGGACAAGGTTCACCTACTTGTGGGCACAAAGATTTGGGGTGCAAGGTAGAAACAGCTGAGAAATCACTAATTACCAGAGCAAGCCATCCCCTCCCTTCCTTCCCAGTCACCCCCTACTTCATCTGTGATCCCCATATGTTCCTTCCTTCTGCCTGATTCCTTTTGAGCATCATGGGAGGAAGGCAATCTTCAGCGGTCCCCAAATGTTGTCGATGTTCTGGCCAAGACAGACTGTTCTTCCCATAGCTCAATGCTGACCATGTGAGCTCTGACAGACCGGCAATTCATCTAAAATTACTCAGATCCAAGTACTGCATCACCAGGAATGGGATTGTGACAGCCTACTTAAACCACAGATGAGGGAAACCAGGTCCACTCCCCTAATTCCCCCCCCCCGGAACCAGCTGTCCAACCTCACCTGCCTTTTGTAACCTCCCCTAGGTCACTAACAGCCCATTAGGTGACTGCCTCAAATAGGAGCAGTAATGTAAACGGTGAGAGTGTATGTCCCAATATGACTCCAGATACACGACCAGTTCTATTTGGGTTCCACAGTTATCCAAAACTGTGTTACACACCAACATTAACCAGAGTCAGACTGTAGGATAAAGCAAAGAGAAAAAAAATATTTTTAAACCAAGAACTTCTTCAAGACATGTGCATGTAGCTGGCACATAAGCATGACCGTTTCACTGTTACAGATTTAGCCTTTCCCTGAACTCTATCTCTCAATATTTCTTCCTTAATCTTTTCCTTTCCTAGTACCTCATGGCATCTCCCATTCCAGCCTATTCCTGTTCTTCCTCTAACCTCTGTATCCTTCTTCTCCCTTGCTCACTTTAACCCAACACTGAACTAACTCTCACTGAACACACCAGACTCCAGCTCATTCTCCTGTGCATGTAAAAGATATCAGGTGGGGTAGCTAGCTCCACCTAGCGGTTGAAGGCAAAAGAGCACTGTTGAAGATTTTTCACAAGTCTGTTCCTGGTCTGTGCCTGTTCCTGTCTCAGTTTTCTTTTGACTTCACCGAACACGGTTGGACTCTCTCTGCCTCCGTTGGTTCAGGCCTGTATTGTTTCTTGTGTGCCGTTTTTCATGTTATTTCAGTTATTAGTGTTGTTGTTTCCTTTACTGTTTGTGCTAACCTTTCCCTTCCAGTTTAAAAAACAAACAAACAAAGACCTTGTGCTCCTTCCCTTGGAAGTTTTCCTTCACAGCAAGGAGCCACCAGCGGGCCCTCCCCCCCACGGCTCCGGGAGCCTTCGGCTTCTCCAGGCCCCCCCTCCTGCCTACATCAATACCATCTCTGTTGGGAGCAAGCCACAGCGGCAGCCACCTTAACATCCGTGGCTGCCTTCCCTCAGGAGGCAGTGTCCCTAGCTCACGCTGAGGCTTTTTGTGCCCCTTGCCAACAGCCAGCCTTTCCCCCCATGCTTCAGCGGTAGAGGAAAGTGACGGACAGGTGTCATTGTCTCCCTCAACTTGCAACTGCCGTCTTCCCCCATCCTGTCAGAAAACCAGCGAGAAGGACGGCTACAGCTGCTGGTGGGATCTGCATTTTGCCCCCCACAAGCCACCATGTTAGCAGCCTTCTACGAGGGCAGCACTGATCTTCACCACCCATGGGAGACTCCCCCACACGTCTTTTCCAGCTGCAGTTTCTATGGGCACCCTTTTTACCCTCGTAAGCCCTGCAGTATGTTGCTCCCATGGGGAAAGCAACCTGCAAAACAAAGAACCCCTTAAAGAGGTTGAAGCCACTCCCCCCCACCTGCAGCAGATGCAGCATTGGTGCTCTTTCCCACCCAGGTCACAGGGCAGTCACATACTTTGGGGGATCACTCAGGAATAGTGGTAGCCCGCCCCTCTACTGTCAGGCACGAGGTAGCTGAGGCGCAGGCTATGGTGGGCAGGGAGACTATCGAAGGCAGGATGCCTGTTACTAATAAGACGATCAGTAGAGACAGGCAAGGCCCTGTTCAACAGCCAAGGAACCAGAGGGACCTGGAATCCCTGTCTGACGAGGAAGGCAGTCAGCCTCACCCTTTGTTGGACACTATTTTTTCCACCACCTCCTCTCCTGAAGCCTTCACAGGCTTTTAGGAAGAACCAATTCTTGTGCAACAGATCCAAGAGGTGGGGGGGGCAAAGGCTCCAGTCTTCTTACTTTCAAGCTCAGCCTATTCAGCTGCACCTGTCAGCCCACTCAATTCAACAACTGAAGGAACAGCTCAGGGATTCCCTCTTAATGGATCTGGCTAGAGATTTGTCCTCTCCATCTATTCCTCGAGTTCTTTCTCAGCAAGTATCAGCGCCCTCTCCCTCTCAGGCTCCATCTGGTTCACAGCCTTCACAGGGCCCACCCACAAGCCGCTCAGTTGCAGCTCCGCTTCCTGCACCTAACCACGCGTCTCCAGATCCCTATGCTGCATCTCAGGGCAGGCACCTTTAGCCCCTGGAACAGACACCTCTTGACACAGACAGCAACTTACTGATTTTGGATGAAGAAGAATGGAGTGGGGAGTCAGAATCTGAAGAGATTTCATCCACTAGAATATTTCAGGAGCCACATTTCCTTCCCCTGCTTTGCAAGGCGATGGAAGCCCTTACTCTCACTTCTGTAGAGGACCCACCTGCTCCCTCTACATCGAGGGTTGCAGCGGTGTGTCCAGATCCGAAACCTAAATCTAGAGTGTTGAAGCTCCCTTCTCTTCTTCCAAAGGTGCTCAAGTCAGAGTTTGACATCCCGTTACAATTCAAGAAGTCGGTCTCGATAGCCAACAAATATTATACGCTGGAACAGCCTATCATGGACCAGCTGAAAGTCCCACTCATAGATGCACCCATTGTGAATTTGCTGAGTCCATCTGTGAATCTGAAGGACTCAGATGCGCACCTTAAGGATACCACTGAGCGCAAAATGGATCAGGGGCTTAGAAGGGTGCATGAAGCTAGTGCACTCTCAATCAGGGCAGTGGCAGGTTCCTCTGTGTTTGCTCAAGCCTCCCTCCTCTGGTTGGAAGACCTGTTGGATGGCCCATTGCAAGACGCAGGCCTGGGTACGCAAGTCTCTGCTGAAGGTCTCGCAGGAAGTTACCTTCATGGCAGATGCATTCATGGATGCCATGCAGTTTGCAGCAAGGTCACTGGCAGCAGGTGTCTTCATGCGAAGAACCCTTTGGCTGCAGCATTGGGAGGCAGACCCTACAGCCCATTCAAATCTTGCCTCAGAGCCCTATGTGGAGGGCAAGTTATTTGGGGATGACACCCTAGCTAATGTGTTGGAAACTAAGGAAAAGAAAAAGTCAATGCCATCCTCCAGAAAAAGGGATGACAGAAAGTATTTTTGTCGCTCATTCCACCCATATCAATTGTCTCAGTCCTTTCAAAGCTCAAGACCATGTGGAAGACCTTCCTGGAACAGACAATGCAACCAGCCTAAGTCTCAACAACACTTTCCCAGTCGATTGGGATTTGGGTCCCAGTCACGGGGAAATAAACATCAATTCTGACACCTCTATCTCGCCAGTGGGGGGTCATCTCCAACGTTTTGCTCACCGGTGGAAGGACATGTCTTCAGATCAATGGGTCCTTTGCACCCTTTGTTATGGCCTACAGTTGGAGTTCACTTCCACTCCTCCAGCGACATTCATTCCATCCCATCTCTGTTTCTCCACTAAAGAGGGAAAGAGTTTTGCAGGCGGTCTCCCACCTCATACCAATTGCAACTATAGAGAAAGTCCCGGCAGGGGAGAGATTTTTGGGAAATTACTCTCTGTTCTTCACTGTCGCAAAAAAAGACAGATCATTCAGAGCGGTACTAGACCTCAAGGGTCTAAACAGATTCTTAAGATACCGCAAGTTTCACATGGACACCTTACTTTCAATCAAGGAGGCCCTAAGGAAAGGGGACTTTCTCTCATCTATCAACCTGAAGGAGGCCTACCTTCACGTACCAATCTCCCCACCTCACAGACGATACCTTCGGTTCGCTGTGGAACAAGAACATTATCAATTCAGGGCTATGCCATTTGGCCTGTCATCTGCCCCCAGGGCATTCACGAAGATCGTGGTTGCTTTGGTGGCACATCTCAGGACTCAGGGAATTCATCTCTTCCCTTACTTGGACAACTTTCTGATCTGCTCCCCATCGTTGCACAAAGCCTGGGAGGACCTCCATGTCACCTTGGCCTGTCTAAAGGACCACGGCTTCCTGATCAACAAATCCAAGAGTCACCTCTTTCTGTCTCAGCACATAATACATCTGGGAGCAACTATAGACTCACAGAAGGGCCTCAACATTGTCCCAAGAAAGAGTCAACAAGATATGCAAAGCAGCGACAGATATCCTGTCCTCCAACTCAGCAGACCTAATGCAAATAGCAACACTTCTAGGATTGATGGTTTCCACATTCCAAACTACACCATGGGCATGTCATCATTCCCGCACACTTCAGTGAGCACTCCTCCCCTTCCAAAGCGACATGGCATCCAGACACCATCGCAAAGTAGCTCTGTCACCACGGGTTTGGCAGTCACTGTTCTGGTGGACTCATGAACCCAACCTGTTAAGAGGCGTTCCATTCCAGGATCCCTCTCGAACCCTGATCATGTCAGATGCCAGCCTATCAGGGTGGGTAGCCATCTCCGATGGTCAGATGATTCAGGGCACATGGTCATCACAGGAATCCATATGCCAATCAATCTTCTCAAGCTTCGAGCAATCCGTTTGGCCCTTAGACACTTTGTGAAGGGCAGATGGTTAGGAGCAGTGTTTATCAGAACAGACGTGTCGGCCAAATCTTATTTGAACTATCAAGGGGGCACACGCTCCCACCTTCTCCAGAAGGAAGCCTTTCTCATCTTCCAGTGGGTGGAGAGGAATGTGGTCTCTATAGCAGCAGAATATCTCAAGGGGGAGGACAACAGCCAAGCAGACTGGTTCAGTTGAGAGAAACTGAATCAGGGAGAATGGAGGCTTCACCCATAGGTCTTTCATCAGATGGTGGCATGTTTCGGCTGAATTCAAGTGGATCTGTTTGCAACCAGCTGCAATCGGCAGGTAAGGAGATACTTCTCCAGGTATGTGACACCAGATGCAGAGGGGATAGATGCCTTAACATCCCATTGGCCTCCACCCAGGCTGTATGCCTTCCCTCCTCCACCAGTTATTCCCAGGGTGATCCAAGAACTTCATGCCGAAAGGGCAGCAGTTCTACTAGTTGCTCTCTGGTGGCCAAGGAGACCTTGGGTTCTGGATCTCCTCAAACTGTCAGTGGAATCCCCATGGAAAATTCCAGTAAGGGAGGACCTGCTCTCTCAAGGGCAGCTTCTTCATCCAGACCCGGAGTGGTTGGCGCTTCATGTATGGAATTTGAACAGAAGCGACTCTTGAGGAAAGGCATCTCCCCACAAGTGCTGGAAACCATGATGGCTTCTAGACGCCCATCCACAATCAGAATATACGAATGCACATGGAAGGCCTTCTCATCCTGGTCACAGGAGAAAGGAATTCTTCCTCAGAAAGCGGGGATCAATGAGATTTTGTCTTTTCTGCAAGATGGATTATCATTGGGTCTCAGATCTAACACCCTGAGATGCCAGGTTTCAGCCTTGTTGTCGATACTCTCCAGATCTCCAGACAATCCACTCGGATCTCATCCTTTCATCAGATGTTTTCTTAGAGGAGCAGCGATATCAGCACCCCCTACTGTTCATCACTACCCAACATGGGATCTGCACAAAATGTTAACAGTCCTGCAAAGACTCCCGTTTGAAACTTTGAGTTAAGTTTCTCTCTGTCTGCTATCCTTTAAGGTCTTGTTTCTTGTGGCCATTACTTCAGCCCTTAGAGTGTCTGAACTGAATGCCCTATCTGTCCATAAATTTTTTTGTGTATTTCATAAGGATAGAGTAGTCCTACGTACTGTCCCTTCCTTTCGTCCCAAAGTGTTGTCTACCTTCCATTGCCAGCAAGAGCTGGTATTGCCGTCCTTCTGTCGGAATCCTGTCCACCCTTTAGAGAAAGCTTGGCACTCTCTTGATGCGAGCCCTTAAAGTTTATATTTCCAAGACAAAGGCAATTCAGAAAACAGATAATTTGTTTGTTTCCTTTCACCCAGCATCTCCGGGCAATTAAGGTGTCCACTTCTACACTAGCCAGGTGGATGAAGACATGCATTTCTTTGGCATATGCCTCTCTAAAAATAGCCCAGCCAGCTGGGATGGTGGCTCACTCCACAAGAGCATTGGCCACATCAGCAGCCTTTTCTCACAACCCCCCTCTAATAGAGATTTGTAGGGCAGCGACCTGGGCCATGGCCAATACCTTCATTAAGCATTAAAAAATAGACGCCTATGCATCAGCTGAGGCAGCCTATGGGAGGAGAGTGCTACAGCACATCCTCTCAGACCAATAGTAGCTGCAGCCAAGCGAATTTCCCACCCTACATGGGTCAGCTTTGGTATGTCCCACCTGATATCATCTTTTACATGAACAGGTGAAGAGACATTTGGTCTTACCATGAAATCGGTCTTCTCTGTGCATGTCAAAAGATGTTATTAGGGCCACTCCCTAGGGGGGCTGAACTACCATTACAAGCACTAGTAGGCCTTGGGCAGAGAGTGTATGAGTACTGTTGTCTCTATTAGTGTGTTTCTATCCTGACTTACTCATTATGGGCTTGTCATTGAAAACTGAGGCAGGGACAGGCAGAGACCAGGAACGGACCTGGAAAAATCTTCAGCAGTGCTCTTTTGCCTTCAACCGCTAGGTGGAGCTAGCTACCCCACCAGATATCATCTTTTGACATGCACAGAGAAGACTGATTTCACGGTAAGACCAAATGTCTCATCTGGTCTCATCTCAACTGCAGCATTGGCTTATGACAGAAAAGGGCAGACCCTAACCCTGTCTGTCACAGGTGTGTGTCACTATCAGAAGGTCAGCCTCTTCCCTGCCCTCCTTGTGGGTTGTGACCCACAGGTTGAGAAATACTGACAGTGACCAGTCATCCCATGTTCCCTGGATCATCACTTGGTTACTATTGTGGAGATAAGGGGAAGAGGCTAGAGGCAGAAGACTGACAGAAACCAAGAAAGGGAAAAGTTCATATTTTATTTATTTTTATTTATTAATTATTTAATTTATATCCCACCCTTCCTCTCAGCAGGACCCCAGGACAGCAAACAAAAGCAGTAAAAATAAAACACTATATGTTCCAACCAAACAAGAGTAAGGTGTGAACAAGATTGGGGGAATATGAAAAGCAGAAAGAAGTGAGAGAGCTGAAATACAATGAGAAGTGCCATAGGATGAAACATGAAAGCAATCTCTTTGGTTTCACCGCAATCTAAGGGTGCACAGTCACAGATGGACCATGGGTTCCTTGCAGTGATGGGGTTGAATTTCAAAGAGCCAAGTAAGCCAGAATGATATGTTTCTGCTTCCTGCCATTGACTCCAACCAGGCCTACAGGTTTTCCTCTGCCCTGATAAGGCTCAGGCTAGCCAAGTCCTTTTGGGTTCCTAATGGTAGTTAAAAAATAGATGAAAACTTTCCTTGTTGAAATGCACTGGTTGGTGCTTCTATAAGGGTGTTATAACGAATCTCAAACAGAAAAATAATACAGACAGTCAAGAAGCAAAGGGTAAGAGGTGAGGACTGGTTGATAGCTGAGATCAGATCTTGTTTTAGTAAGGCAACCCTGCCTTTGCTGAAAGCTACAAGCTTGGCTTTCGAAGAAGAAGAGGAGGAGGAGTATTTGTCTTGATCAAGGCAGGATATGCTTGCTGGAGGGAATCCATTTATGTGAAAATGATGATAGTGGCTGAATTATAGGTGGGACTATGTTCCTAGTTTTTACTTAGGCATATCCCACAAACTCCTATTTGTGGCTGGCAGTGCATGGTATTGGTGCTGGCACCAACAAAGTGAGTTTCTCTCTCTGTATACTTACAATGGCACACACATTCATTGCTCAGAGCAGAGCCAAATTACACACATACATTAGGGGCAAAAATAGAGTTCCAATTGAACTGAGATTCTCAGTTACAGGAGAGCATTTTCACTAATTTACTGTTATTAATTTCATGCCATTTAGTGCTGCTGTATAACTTAGCTATAAAATGCTCAGGTTTAGGACTGGTACTGCAATGGAAATGTGGTAGTAGGAAAACTCCCTCTCCCTCCTGAATACCAAGATGTCTGGAGCTTTGGCCACATCTAGAATTAGATCTAGCTGTCAAGCACTTTATGTCATATTTATTTCTTTAAATTTATTATTTATTTCTTTAAATTTATTATTTATTTCTTTAAATTTATTATTATATAATACAATATTTATATAATTATATTTATATACCATTATTGATCAAAAATCAAAGTAATTTACAACATATATATTTAAACGATAAAACTATAAAATTTAAAATCAGAAATCGTTAACTAACTATTGCAGAAAGAGATCTTCTGAATTGCCTTCGTAAGCCTGGTGACATAGAAAAGTTTTCAGCAGGCATTTGAAAGTCAGAGCAAAAAAGAGCCTGCTGAATCTCTGTTGACAGTACTGGGCCAATGACACTGAAGGCTCAATTTCCTGTTGTTATCAAATGAGCCTCGCCAACTTGGGAAGCCCAAGGATGGTCCTGCAGATAATCTCAGTGATCAAACTGAGATATAAGGGTTCAGGTGGTCCCTAAAGTACCCTGGACCTAAGTTATTCAGTGCTTTGTAAATTAATAGAAGGACCTTGAACCTGGCTTGGCAGTAGATGGGCAACCAGTGAAGATGTTTTAACAATGGTGTCACATGTTGTTGGCCATGTGCCCCCCATCAGCAGTCTGATCGCTGCATTCTGCGCTCACTAAAGTTTCCAAATCAGACCCAAGGGCAGCCCCACATACAGCACATTGCAGTAATCCAGTCTTGAGGTTACCAATGTATGGACTACAGTGCACAGGCTATCCCTGTCCAGGAGTGGCTGTAGCTGGCAAACCAGACAAAACTGATAAAAGGTATCCCTAGCCACAGAGGGAACTTGAGCCTCTAATGAAAGAGATGTATCCAAGAGTACTCCTAAGCTATGCACCTGCTCCTTCAGAGGGAGTGCACTCTCTGCAGTTCACCACTGCAGTGAAGTCCACCACTGCAGTCAGACACCAATCCAGAGCTTTCACAGCTTCTTCTGATTCAGATGTTATAGAGAAATAGAGCTGTGTGCCATCGGCATACTGATGACACTTTGCTCCAAAACTCCTAATGACCACTCCCAACAGTTTGATATAGATGTTAAATAACACTGGGAAAAGGACAGCACTCTGCATAACCCCATAGCATAATAGCTGGGGGCTGAGGAGTACTCACCCAGTGTTATTCTCTGAACACGGTCCTGTAGGTAAAAATATAACCACCATAATACAGGGCCCCTGATGTCCATCCCACTGAGTAGATCCAGGAGGATACATGGTCAATTGTATCAAATGCTGCTGAGAGATTGAGCAAAAGTAATAGGGTTGAACTGTCTCTCTCATGATAAAGGTCATCCACAAAGGTGACCTGATTCACCTCCAAAACTAGGTTTGAACCAAGATTGTAGTAGATCTACAATATGGCATTGGG
The DNA here is from genome assembly GCF_030035675.1 of Rhineura floridana. Lineage (NCBI taxonomy): Eukaryota > Metazoa > Chordata > Lepidosauria > Squamata > Rhineuridae > Rhineura > Rhineura floridana. Next base: position 68,420,938 of record NC_084481.1, read on the forward strand.
CAATTGAACATTCAAGCAGCCGTGGCTTGAATGGCTTCAGTTCACACTTTGGCTGCAAAGGAAGGCTGTTTCTATGCAGCCGGAGCTTGAATACAAAAAGACTAAAAGGTGATGTGTTTGTAATTTTGGCACTTTTTCATGTCACTGACAAAAAAAGGTACAAAATTAAAAACAAAACACTGCATTTTAACTACAAAGGAAGAATTAGGAGCTTCAACTTTCCTATGCCTGTTGTCACATATGCAAAGTGCCTAGTGGGCCAACCTCTGAGGCCTTGTGTGTCAAATTAGCCCTATAGGCTGGAGGGTGTCCACCATTGTAGCAGGTGTGGATATACTGCAACAGTGTATCACAGCTCCAGCTTCTTGTTTTGTAATAATTAATCATTCAGACTCAGACTCTACATCCCTAATCAATGACTATATTGTATGTTCTGTTCATCAATATAAACCGTATTTAATATTCCTATTCATATTACAGAAGTCCAGAATTGTATATTTTTATAACGGGTCAAATAGGGGTCAAATCACATATAGTCCATCCATTCCATTTATTGATCCACTATTACTCTTTCTGCTAATGTTATGAAACCAAAGTTCCCTTTCAGTAATAATAATACAGTATTTCATTGTTTTATTTATTTGTTTATTTATTTAAGACATTTATATACCATGTAATCATTCAGATTACTAAACAGTATACATAAAAATGAGCCGTACATGGTATAAAATGCTGATGGGTTTGTAACTTACGTTGTTTTTCTTAAATGAATTTACATTTATTTTTAACTGAAGTATGTATTTAGTTTTACCATAGCACAAATTTCATTTCTGTCTTCTAGGAAGACCTACATGCAGCTGTACACTGGGGTTTACAGGTCCAAACTGCAATAAAACAGTTTGTGATCATTTTTGTCAAAATGGCGGAACGTGCACTGTCACTGCTGGAAATCAGCCCCGCTGCAATTGTCAGCATGAATACACAGGTGATAGATGCCAATACTGTAAGTATAATCAATATCAGGCAGCAAATTTAAAGTCTTACAAATATAAAAAGACTGAATGATCTGCATTTTTATTATTAAAAAAGATAGTTTCTTGTAAACACTTCAAAGCAGCCAACATCCAGAATAAAACCATGTAATTAACATTTATGTCATTATAAAACCTACCCTAACCAGACAATAAAAATAATAACAGAACCATTATCAAGTAGCCATTGCTATTGTCTACAATCTTTATACCTCCTGAAAGACCTACTGGAGCCAGGCTTTACAAAGCCTCCAAGTGTTCAGACAACTGCAGTTCCAAATGCCTTTCTAAACCTTGTCATCTCAATGACTGATAAAAGTCATTATCTTTTCCTATCATTCTACCAGGAAGTCATTCCACAACCTGTCCAACCCCTCCCCCAAATCCTCCCTTCTTGCTGTAATTGACATGACCTTACACAATGCTGGATCATGGAGCAAGGTGTCAGATACAGTACTTAACTGGTATGTGTGTAGCAGGGGGAGAGAACATAGGAGGAGAGGTGGTATCATTTATATATATGTAAAAAGCCATGAAGTGTTAAAACGTGAAAACCAGCACCTTGAATTGGCCCTGCAAGCACACCAGTAACTAAAGGAAATGCTGCAGACCTGTTTGCATATGGAGCGCTTTCGTACCTTCTCCACACTGTTTTGCACCAGTGTATTTATTTATTTATTTAAAACATTTCTATACTGCTCAAATTAAATGAGGGGGAGAGCCATGTATGCCACCTTGAGCTCCTTGGAGAAAAGATGAGATATAAATGCAATAAATAAATAAATGTGTGGGGGGGTTGCATTTCTAAACAGTGTACATAAAAACAAGCCATACATAAAATAAACAATAAAACAATAAAATAATCAGAAAACCAAATTGTACCTTAAAATGCCTGTTGGAACATGAAAGTTTTACTCATATGCCTGAAGTTCAACGGAGGGAGTTCCCCAGCTTGGACCCACTCCACTGAAAGAATGGCTGCTAGTCATTGTGAGCCGTGCATCTCACCCTGGGGACCACAAACAGAGTCTCCCCCAAAGATATCATTGATCAGGCCAGGATATAAGGGATCAGGTGATCCTTCAGATATCCTGGACTCAAGTTGTTAAGGGCCTTGTAAATTAATACAAAAACCTTGAACCTGGCCAAGTAACATATGGGCAGTCTGTTATGTTATGTTATGTTAATGTTTATTTATACCCCACCTTTCGGCCAAACGGCCCTCAAACGGCTTACAGAAAAAGTAAACACAAATATAAAAATACATCAAAAAGGCCAATACATCAATAAAGCAATACAAAAATTAAATTAAATAGCAAATAACATTAATTAAGAAAAAATATCAGGAAAGGCATTCCATCTCACCTGAACTTACAGCTATTTCAGAAGGCGGTACTCAGGCCAGGAGTAGTGTAGCTTAACTCTGGGGGTCTCGGACTGCGTGCCCTGGCCCAGGACACCGATGCCGCAGCCGCCGCTGGTAAAGTGAAAACAGGACGGCGGCAACCGGCAAGCTTTTAAGCACCAGAGTTAAGGTGGATAAGAGGTGACATGATAGAAGTACATATCTCCTCTCTCCTCTCTCATGTACCTTAGCAGAAGCCAAGTGCAAACCATAATCTTGGAACTGACAAACTGTTGTTTGCACAATTCCTCCAAACTAAGATTGGACCTCAAAGTAGGAAGTCTTCTATTAAGGCATGTGAGAGAGAGGAGGAAAGATGGGGAGGAGAATATGACCAAATGCATTCTTTGTCCCTGAACCTCCAAGACTATAGTTTGGACTCAGGATCAGGAATGTGGTGCTTGAATGTGACCAGTAAGTCACAATCAAATGAAGAGTCTACAGAACTGTAATGAAATCTAATATGGAAAAAAACCTATTTCCCTAGTCTGTTTAGTGCTCCATCTGGGACAGCCTTTCCCAACCAGTGTGCCTCCAGATGTTGTTGGACCACAACTCCCATCAGCCTCAGCCAGCATTGCCAATGGTCAGGAAAGATGGGAGTTATGGTCCAACAACATCTGGAGGCACACTGGTTGGGAAAGGCTGATCTGGGAGATGTGAAAGCTTTCAGGAGCTTGTACATCTCTACAAAATGTAAATGCAGACATTTTATTTGCAATCACTTGCATTTCTTCCATCCACATCAGTATCATCTTCAAGACTTTTCTTTGATGCTGCTAAGCTGTGCCATGAGCTTTGTAGTCAGTAGCCTATTTGTTCAGAAAATTGATAAAGAAGATATGCACAGAGGGGAAATAATTCCTGTTCCAGCCAAAATTTCTTAAATTAATTAAAAATCAGCCAGACATTTTTTTTACTTTTAAACTGCAGAAGATGAAGGTCAGGATATGGGGCAAGGTCAGTATTAGGATTACAGGTACACTGTGAACATGGCTGATTTTTAATTAATTTCAACAGATTATGAGAACTCTCAGAGAAAAAAGTCCAAAAGGGCTCTGGGTTCCCCCCCCTCTTTTTAGACTTTGAACTCTCTGTTCTCTCTGACTGTTTTGTGTAATGCCATGAAAATTGAGAGGGTTAAGCAAGTGTTTCTGAGTTCAAGACTGTAAGTTTTGTAAGGTTTTGTTTTGAAATGAGCTTATGGGAAGCATCAGAATGACATGGGAGGTATTTTCAATTTAACATTGCAGAATGTGAAAAATCCACGCTGGCTATAGTATACAGCCACACTTGTGGCTGTATAATAATTGTAGTTGGGTATTTGAAAACAACATAGTACATAAATCATGCACAGACACAAGAAAAAAAAATATTTACTTGAGGCTTACCCCAAGCCAGACAAATTGTTTCTAGTTGACTGCTTCTGCAAACATCATTAAAAAAAAAAGAAATAATTTAAATGTAAATTTAAGGATACTTGCTACACTGTGTGTTGATTATCAGATCTGAACGTCTGCTGACAGTCTAAAATAACAGCATATTTCAGATAAACTAAATCCATTAATGAACAAACAAAAGTAAGAAGAAGGGGTATTATTTATTTAAACCTTCCAAGAATTTGAGGATTATTTTATAGTAAACAATAGTTGCTGTAATATATATTAGACGTTATGGCTTATAGTGGAGAACTATTACCTCCAAAGAGACTTAGGAAGATTACTACTGGTTCATTATAATGAACAACACTAATATGCCATTGGTTTGTGTTCCACATGCATTGTCAAAGTAATGATACAACAATCTTGTAATGCAGACCAGCAGTGTTATCCCTTAAATGGGAGTAGAATGAAATTTAAAATTGAAACCCATGACCCAGTGACGTCATAAGAGTCAATTGTTAACTGAGAACATTACAATTCAGAAAACACATTTTTAGCTGCAACCTACAGTGTGTACATAATATTATCTGACTGTTATGTGGGCTTTATTATTAAAAAAGGGAACTTGTGATAAGCATGTTCCTAAACAGATTATATACCCTACATGGAAAAAGACCATTGGCTTGACTGATTGTGTTGTAGAGAAGTTAGTGGTATAATCAACTTGTTAAGGTATTACTAGTAATATATAAAATGTTCATCCATTGCAGATGTTTGCCACCATCATTGTGTTAATTCTGAATCCTGTATCGTAGCTGATGATGGCAATGTGGAATGTGTCTGTCCTCTTCGATACGAAGGTCCAAAGTGTGAAATTGACAAATGTATAAAATGCCATGGAGGACAATGCATCATGGACAAGGAGAGTGATGACATAATGTGCAAGTAAGTCAATTATGATACATAAAAATGCTGACTATTATGTAAACACTGCAATGTATGCACAGTTAATTAACATATACCAGAATAGTGGCACGTTATATGACTTATGACTGCTTGTCAATCAATGGTTCAAATGTACTTGACCTTCAATTTATGCCATTTCAAATTTCTACATAATTTTGAAAATACACACATGTACAAATTGTTCAGATCTGCACAGATTCAAAACAAGCCAGCATGGAAGAAGGCAAAAAAGGAAATGGGGGGATAGTTTTGCACATACAGTACATACCTTCTAAAATTTATTTCAAGTTTTAATTTAGGGAACGTAAAAAATCAGGCAGTTTTGCAAACTTCTCTCACATTGGAACCTCCACGTTCATGAACAGTAGCCACCTGTGCTCACATAGCGACCTCTACATATATGTATGTATGGTACGAGTCATTGTAGCGAGTAGGCTTTTTGAAATTATGATAAATCTTCCAGATTGTCCCAGATTCATTCTAACAGGATTCCTATTAGCAGAACACTAGCATTACTAAGAAAATCAGTCAATCCCATACACAATGAGTGTTGCTTAGAAATTCTTTACTGCAAACAATAGATCTGCAAGCAACATTATAAAGCATGACTTCAACAGAAAAAACAAACAAATAGGAAGTTAGAGAAGTTGAAACAAGAAACAAGAAAGAGTTATCCAACAAAGATAGGTTACACTTCCATTGTACACATAGGTTACAATTATAGCTTCAATACAGCCCTGTAGCCAGCCTTTCTTATCAGGTGGGCAGTCACATTTCTAAGTGTGGCAGCCACATTTCTAAGTGGGGCGTTTGGGGGGGGGAGAAGTGCATAGTGCCAGCCAATCCCTGCCCTCACTGGTGGAGAGGATGTGAGTGCCAAGCCAGGGGAAGGGAAAGGCAGTGACTTTCCCCCTCACTCCTCCTCCATCCAGAGAGTGTATTAACTTACATGAATAAAGTTTAATCTGTTGAATTGTCTCACCCTTTTTTGAAAGATCCCCAGGAATACCAGACTCAAAAGCTAGACTTTGTCTATAGCCGCAGTCCCCTTTCACCTATGGTCTTGTCCCTGTGTTCTGATTCTTCATGAACTGAATTGCTTTGGTAAAGACAGTGAGCACCTGAGCTTGGCTTTGATGTTGCATCAGTTATCTCAGTTTTAGATTCCACCTGAAAGACAAACTTGTCCATACTACAAGTTTAGGGGATGGCAGAGAGAAAATAAATACTATAGGGTGTGCTTGTTAACTCCTCCTTGAGAGTCCCTCCTTTTCCCTGGCCTTTAGAATTTCCATCAATTAATCAAGAAAAAGAAAAAATATCCACTATGATTGTGAGTATAGTGAGTGCTTTAAAAGAGTAAAGGGTAGCCATTTTTTCAGATCACTTTGTTATCTCTCTATTTCACGTTTAGCAAACCCAGTCCTGCTCTACTCATAATAATAACTACAGAACAAACAAACACTTCTTACTGCAGGTAAACCGATATGCTTCTTCATTGTTGCCTGGGTAGACAGCACAACTGAAAATGAAACTGAAAAGCAGAGCAAAGGAAAATCCAAGGGGTGGAGTCTAACTCTAGCCCATAATACAAAGTTCTAATATTTAACTCTTCAAGGGTCATGATTTTTTCAGAATCATTTAAGTAATTATAGGGTGATGGTGATAATGAAAAATCCACCCTCAGACAGGGAAAGGCTTCAGGGAACAGACTTTTGGAGGCTCTGCTAGATGCAGCTTTTGTTATGCACTTGCCCTGCCTTATTCACTGAATTTTTAAGAGAGTCCTGTTCTTAAATTGCTCCTGTTCTTAAAACAAGTTATCATTCTTTAAATGGAGGTTGTCATTATCTGTCATACCACAAATTAAAAAGAAGACAATTTCCCCAAAAAATCCTGGGGGAGGTGCCCCCATTCCCCCCCGCTACAGGCCTGCTTCAATAAGTGATACATGGACCTAACTATAATATGCCATTCTTCCATCCTTTCCATCATAGGCCAAACTATTTATTTATTAATTAAAATATTTTTGTGTGACCTTTCATTCTGATGAAAATCAATGTGCCTAACGAAAGCAAATGGAAACAAACCATAATTAGAAAACACAATAAAACAACTTAAAATGTAAATATGATTTCCCCAATTCTAAATTCATGGACAAATTTTATCAGGTGTGGAATTTCAATGTTATTTCTAGAGAGTATCTGTGTGTATAGTATTTGTAACAATTCAACTAAGGAAATACATCAACCTGTTACAAGTAAGATGAATAGTGTTCTCCACCTACATTTGTATTGTGAAAATTATGAACCACATGTTACTTTAAATATATATGTATATAAATAAATATTTTCCTTTTAAAATGTGAGGAATAGGATGCTATCTGCAATTTTGGAGAACTCTTTGCCACTATCACTACTGGCTGTCTATCTACATTTGGAGGTTACTTTTCCAAAGAACATTCCAACATGTAGCATTAAGTCCAAGGGTGGCATAGGGCAACACAGCAATGATGAAAATCACCTCCCTGCTAATAATGTAATATACTAATCAGTGACTTGTGGTTCTTACCTGTACATAAATTCATATCCTCAAAGAGAATATAGGCCTGAGCATGAATAAGTCGGTCCATTATTTTCATATCACACAATTAGGAAAACTGGCAGATACTAGAATTATTCACCATGTATTTACTGTGGAACTGTCAGCACCATCTGCAGGGATGAACAGTTGCTTATCCTGGATGATAAATAAATTATCCATGGGCAAAATATCCATCTTGCTATGCATTATCTTTTTGAATATACAAACAAATAACTGATAATATAACCATATTGAAGATGAGATTATTTTGTGAGCTTGTTTTAAGAACTTGCATTCCACAATAATAATGTGCCTAACAATGATGTTTCTGCTACAGCTGCACAAATGGAAAGATTGCATCCAGTTGCCAATTATGTGATGGTTATTGCTACAATGGTGGTACATGTCAGTTGAATCCTGAGAGAAATGGACCTGTCTGTCTGTGAGTATACTGCTATATCCGACAATCATTGGAACATTTTTACATCAAATCAATTCCATATGTCATTGTATCTTTTTTGCTTTCTAAGTGATGTGGTGGTAATGAATTTTTGTTAGTCCAGGTTTTTTGGTTTTGACAATTTTCAGTGATTAACTGAAAATGATAGAAGAGTGATTGACATCTTTGATTATTTAGTATATGATATTGCTACTATTTGTACCCACTTTAATTAGATACCAGAGTATGAATTTTAATAATCTGAAGATGCTGAAGTACCTAAAGTATCTATCATTCTGTGATAGATATGATGGTTCCTATAAATAACCTTTACATTCTTGCAATAGCTGTATTTTTAAGTGTTATTTTATATTTTTAAGGTGGGATTTTAAAAGCCAAACTTCTAAGTGGATCTTTAAGTCAGGGTTGCCCCATCATATTATGTTAACTTCTATGTAGTCTTTTAAACACATCTAGCAGCAGCAGCTAGATAGCAATGAACATTCTTAAAAATAAAAACCTGTTTGAGCTCTACCATGGTGAGGTATGGGTTTAGCTGCAGAACCAGGCATTCCAGCAACAGCTCTCTTGTTTTAGATACATTATGTGTGGATTTCAGTGTTCTGAATGGTTCAGCATGTGATTAGAATACATCAACTATGTCTAAAATGGAAGCTCTATAAATTCAGTATATGTTGAACCATTTTGACTTGATTGTCCTTGAAGTGATGACTCTAAGAAATAATTTCAGATCTTATTGGCAATATATTTGGTTGTAATGGTATTTTCCTGAAACTGCTCATGGCTGAAACTAGAGTGTTCATATGCTGCATATTGCTCTAGAACCAAAGAAAGCAAAATATCTTTCATTTTCAGCAGACTAGAACTGCATTCAATAAGTCTGATCCATCATCCTATTATGAGTGCAGTGACTGCATGTGAAAAAATCAGCCTATTGTTTCCCTCCCTTTTCTTGGCAACTAGGCCAAGCAACATGGCCTTTATCAAGAATGGGAGGTCTGTGCATACCTCCTTATCTCAAACCAGCCCACCACCTTGCTTGGGTGTAAGCTAATGAAGCTCAGAGCTCAAGAGACTTGAACCCAGGTATATGGAAGAGCTGGATACGGGTAGGGAGGTACATATCCCTTTACCAATAATTGCTACACACTGTGGTTTGCCTGTCTGTGTGCACTCAGGAAAGGAAAGGAGCAACAGCATTCTATTGAGTTCTGTGCTGATCCTCTGTTGCCCCCATTCTAGAATGGTTTGTGCCCATAGCTTTCAGTAAGGGATCTATGAATAAATGCATATTAGATTCCCTATGAGAGGGCTGAGCATATTTACATATTACTATTCATTTTGCCATCACTCTGTGTGTGTGTGTGTGTGTGTGTGTATACACACACACACACACACACACACACGCATTTAAAATATGTTCAGCAAAAAGAGGCAGAATATTTATTTATTTAGCTGTATTTTACTGAAATTCTGCAGATGCTCTGTGGGGTTTAAAAGTCAGCGCTGTGACCAGAAAGTGAACCCTTGTGATTACTACTGTCAGAATGAGGGAATTTGCACTTTAACTGCGTTTAATGAACCGAGATGCAAGTAGGTTTAACCTTCCACTTAATGCTGCGCATTTTGTGACATCATTTCAGGCCACAGTTCATTGGTTCACATCATGCACATCCATATACATTTCACAATTTATATTTAATCTCAGGGTTCATTTGTATAAAATGTAGTTTTTTGTAGTCTTGCTAATGAGTGTATTAAAATATACATATAATGTTGCTTTATTATTAGAACAGAAATATTATACAACTATTTATCCACATAATGAAAATAAGTAACATGTTAGGTGGTTTGCTAAACAAGTCTATCTTTAAATAGCATGAAGTTTATAGAAATGACAAACTACACATAAATTCATCATTTGATATTCTAAAACCTGGCACTCTAATTCAAAAATATGGAAATTAATTGAATAAGCAGATAATTTGTCAGCTGCTGATGTGATAAACATCATCAATGTAATAGAAAAATAATGTTTTAAAAGCATTTACCACAAACAACAAATCAGAAGATTTACCATAAGTCTTTCACTCCTTACTATGTACCATTTATATTATTTTTTATGCCATCTTTTAAGCACAATTCAGATATGCTTCCTGGAGAAAAAATATCAATGAACACAACAAAATCTTGGAAAATGAATGGTCATGGATTCCAATCAGAAGAGTTAAACTCTTTTATTTCTACTAGCACAAGGCAAAATTCCACAAAGCATTAAGTACATGTAAATCAACTGATATAAATGAGCTTAAAGAGAAACTGTGCATTGGATTGTGTCTATAACATAGGGGATCAATGTGCCACTACCACAATACAGGGTTGTTTCCAAGGCTATGTGGCAGCCCTAATATTTGAAAGCTGTTCACTATATGGATTGCCTCAAGAACATGGAGAGCCCTACATACAGTGTGACACAATACTGATGGGCATTGGCATAAAGATACCAATTCATATGGTTAGCAGTTTTAAAATATGGCACATGCAATATAGAGCTGCTACTACCATATAGAAACATTTCTCTAATTGGCCATTTTCATTTTTCAAACACAGTTCAAACATTCTAGCAGCAGCCTGGCGGAAGTATGGCACATCAGGTTCCCCTTTCTTTTCTCATATATGGTTCTGTATACAGACTGTTGGTGAAGAAGAGTCTTAGAAAAAAAGTTCTGTTTTAAGATATGAACAAAACAGTATTAAAGACGTGTTTGGCAATCAGTGTGTGCTATGTCTGCTGTTCTCTCTCCCCAGCATATATATTATTTTCCTTAGTAGAATATGAACTGCCAGAGTATTCTGTGTATTAAGATTCCCATTACATACAGTGCAATTGCCTGTGTTTATGCAGAAGTGAGCCTACTGAGTTCAGTGGGACTTACTCCTCCTTAGGTGTGTGTAGGATTACAATCTTAGTGATTGTTAGCAGTTGCTAACTCTTTTCAAATTATTTTTATTAAGCAAAGCCCACTATATAGAATGTTTTATCATAGTCATATTGTTTTATTTCAGGTGTGGGAAACTTTTTCAGCCTGAGGCCTAAATTCTTTCACAGGGCAACCTTCCAGGGACCACATGCAAGTGGGCTACTTTCCAGTCACACAAAAGTCACAGGCACATACACACATAGTAGCTCCACCTAGGCGGACAAGAGGTATTGTTACAATTCAAGGACACATTCCAGCCAGGCAAAAGGACTCAAGGAGGATACTGGGTAAGGCTGGCAAGGGGTGTGTCCTGGGAAGACAGTGTGGCATAGGGAGAGTCCTGAGGGCCTGATAGAAAGGCCTGGAGGGTCATATTCAGCTTCTGGCCTGCCCACCACTGTTTATTTGCAGTAATAATTCCTAGCATTTGCCATGTCTAGAAGCTGAAGTATGATAGGGTTTGGAAAGAGTTTTCAAAGATAATAAACAAGGAACATATTCCTAAAAAACTGGAGTTCTCATGGGCTGTATCATGTTTTTGAGGAATGTCAGGTAAAGGCAGGCTGTCAAAATGGAATAGTGGTATACAGTGTTGTGTGCTCTTCGTGGATCACTCCAGAATTGACCTGGATCTTCTCAAACATGTTAGCTGAAGCACACAACAACAAAGATGTTGGTGTGTGTGAATATATATATATGTAATCTTCATGGTCTGATCTAGTATAGGTGCACTGATCTCATAATTGTTGTCCGAAACGCTATGCATAATACATTTCCTCTATAAATATCAGTCTTGATACGGATGTAAAGGACAAGTGATTAAGAAATGATTCATGTAATTAATTAGTTTATACAAACAGGACCTGCAACAATATTTTATAGTGTATTTGTTTACAAATATTTCAATACCGTCAAACCTTTTTAAAAAAATCACATAAAACCGTCAATAAAATTACATTAATAAAAACAAATTGAAAAAATAACAAATCAGTTAATCAGATTAATAATAATTTAACTGGATCAGGGGAAATGCTGGGTGAACAAATGTGATTTAAGCAGGTGCCTAAACAGCAACACTGTACATGATATTTACCGCTATATATATTCTTACAACCTAACAGGACCACTCCTTTTCAAGGGTTGAAGTGCTAGTTTTCAATCACACAAAAATTAAGGGTAGCCATGCTGGCCCATAAGAAAAATTCCATCTCAAGGCAATACCATTATTAGGCCAATAAAATGGCCACAGAATAATGTAAAGGCATCTACAGAGCCTCATTGTGAATGTCCGCTACCTCCATTCACATTCTTTCTTAAGACTTACAAATCACGGAGTCTCTGACTCATGGCTTGACCACCAGCCAACTCCGCCCATCCTGCTTTGTTTACCATCTAGCCTGATGAAGGCTTCTGGATATTTTATAAGGTTGCACACTATTTTGTGACATTTTGGTTGGCCTAAGGTATGCCCCAAGACAGGTTTTGAGATTTATTGTATCTCATAGATTTTTGTCTCTGTTTCATCAGTTCTTTATAAATTATATGTAGACTGTCAATATCTAGTTATCTTCCATCACTAAAGATTAAAAAAAGTAAAAGACATCTTCCATAATATGGTTCATCTGATCATTATTTGGCTGCCCACGTAAATCCAAGGCACACAGAAGCTAAATACTCTGTCTCCCTCTCTCCCTTCTAACCACTATCAATCACTCCCCAAAGCATCATCATCATTTTACATTAACCAGCTCATCTCATTTGTCCCAAGCCATCTCATCCTTAAGATATTAAACTACTTTATCCATATGTGAACAAAAGTTGAAGACTAAATAAAACAGGCATTAGTTAACCAATATAACTGAAAACAGAAAATTATTTTAGGCTTATCTGAATTATCTTAGATTCAACTAAATGAGACCTGCTACCAAGTAGGCATATACAGGATTGCACTGTTAAATAAGTGAATAATTAAGTATCAGTGAATCAGAAATACAGGCAAAATATTCCTCTTATGAATACTGCTAAGATAAGTACATCACAGAATGGTTAGGCATAAAGCAAAATATTTTCAACTGGGATGTTTTCAGTGCTGCAGCCTGCAATATGGACTGAGCAAAGTATCATATCAATTTACTTTTAAAATGTCCTTACATGGCTGTTACAGAAAGTCACAATACTGACCCAGTATTTTAACTGGGATGTTTTCAGTGCTGCAGCCTGCAATATGGACCAAGCAAAGTATTAAATCAATTTACTTTTGAAATTTCCTTACACGGCTCTTACAGGAAAGTCACAATCATGACCTAACAAATGATATTTTGATGACTGATGTGCAGAGGTAATATGTATTATCTTTATATTAATCTGTATTTCTGGTTTTCTTAAGATTTGTAAGCTGAATGAACAACTAGGTCAGGATACAAAGAGACTAGTGTGCATGTGTAAAGTGGTTCTGCATGTGTACAGAAATATCAGTCCAATTTTTCCTTCTAGGCTACAGCCCCAGGGGCTGCCCGAGTCTGCACAGAACACTGCATACTCTTTGAATTCAGTCCCTTGTCTATTTATATAAAAATACTGACCATTGATATATTTGTATCATGTAATTTTAATAATTTCTATTGTTTTTTGAAAGCTGTTTTCTAGGAATAGTCACAAATGAACAAAGGTAGTCATGGTTAGTAGTCACTGGGACCTGGACCTAAATTACTTGGGACTAAGCCCATGTCATGCTTTCAATGGGAGTTAGAATGTAATCCAATCTCCTGTTGCCTTCTGCTAGGGCTTTGTGGAGCCAGCACTGCATCCACAGCCTAGCTGCTGACAGCAGCTGTGGCGGAAGACAGGATGCCTGGTCCAGAATGAGCCTCATGTCATCCAGTGACAGTTCTGCCTTTGGAATGGGCTGTTTCAGGGCTTTCCACTGGGCTCTGTGGGGATATCAGCTCAGTCGGGACACCAAACAGAGGGACAGCTCCATTCAAGCCAAACCTCCCACAGCCTGGAACAAGGGTTTTTTGGATTGCCTTGCTAGTTATGATTTTCTTCTGGATTATGCCTATTATATATCAGATTCCATTGAAATCAAGATCTGAACTTATGCCCAAGAACTAAGTATGTGCTAATTTACAGTACAGGATCAGACCACTGTGAGTTTCATTTTAAGTCAAAAGAGCTTCAAACTGATAAAGCTGACATTACTCAGTGTTTTACAGACAGGTTTATTTTAAAGCTATTTTTAGTTCTGACTCTGTATTCCTGATTTCTATTTTTAAAAAAATTAAAAACATTTTTGCTTTCTAGCCATGTATTGTAGCATTTATTTAAAATATAAATTAGCTCATGCTGTATTGCCCTTGTGAGAGCTGGTGTGGTGTAGTGGTTAAGGTGGTGGACTACGACCTGGGAGACCACGATTCGAATCCCCACACAGCCATGAAGCTCACTGGGTGACCTTGGGCCAGTCACTGCCTCTCAGCCTCAGAGGAAGGCAATGGTAAACCCCCTCTGAATATCGCTTACCATGAAAATCCTATTCATAGGATCGCCATAAGTCGGAATCGACTTGAAGGCAGTCTTCCATTTCTGTATTGCCCTTTTAGGATACTCAAATAGGCACCTATAGTTAAGTTTTAGCAATATACAGATTTTAATTATTTTAATTCTGTCAAATCATTTCTTAACTATCTGGATATAATCTGTATTCTGTTGACACCACTATCATAAGTAGACAACCTATAGATTTGATGTGTGCATTATGTTTTCTCTAAATTCCATTTGATGAAAGATTTTCTGTTCCACTTCTAACTTCCATAGAGTAATTGTTTCATGGATTCTCTTCTACTTTCAAAGCAATTTCTCTATCTCTCTTTTTATACACATACACAGTACGTTGCAAAAGTAATCAGACCACTCACCAATGTTCCCATATTGCTGAATTACAAATGGTACATTGCAATTTCATTCTGTATATCTCATTTTGAAACACTGAAATTCAGTTGATTATTATAAAGTGACATTGGTTTAATGTTGGGAAATGGGTGTGTGTGTGTGTTATGTGCCTTCAAGTCGATTCTGTACAATAATTATTGTACTAGTTCTTTTTGTCCCTACGCATTAGTCACTGTATTATTGCGTTTAGGGTTCTAACCGTGTTTCTCTCTCCTTTTGCTTTTCTTTCCTTCTATCTTTAATCATTTTAAGAGTTTTGTCAGTCATCCACTGAGGTCTTTCTCTCTTTAATTAGAAGTATTGTACTTTTGCATTCTTCCCTGATATTGTCTTTGACTTCACTCCATAGCTGTTCTGGTTCTCTATCAGCTAGGTTTAAAGCCTCAAATCTGTTCTTTATTTGATCTTTAAATTCTTCTGGGATGTTATTTAAATTGTATTTTGGTATTATGATTGCTTTGTTCTTCTTCTTTAGCTTTACTCTTTTTTTCGATATTACCAATTCATGATCTGTACCGCAGTCTGCTCCTATTTTGTTTTCGCAGAAAGTATGGTTCTCCATCTTCTGTTATCAATTATATAATCGATTTGATACCTATATTGACCATTTAGTGATGTCCACATGTAGTCATCTTTTCAGTTGCTCGAAAAATGTGTTTGCAAGAAACAAAATACTGGCTTCACAGAATTCAATAAGTCTTTCTCCTGCTTCATTTCTGTCTCCTAGGCCCCATTTTCCCACAATTTCTAGTTCTTCTAAGTTCCCTACTTTTGCATTCCAGTCCCCCATGGTTATCAGAAGATCCTGTTTTGGTGTGTTTGTGTGATCAATTTCTTCCTGTACTTCTGTGTAAAATCTCTCCATTTCCTCTTCTTCTGTGTCTGCCGTTGAAGCATAGACTTGGATGATGGTTATGTTGTTAGGTTTCCCATTAAGTCTCATTGATATCACTCAGACCTTGCGTTATAGATCCTAATTGCTTTTGCTACATCATTCTCACTATTAGAGCAACCTCATTTCTTCTTAATTTATCATTTCCTGCATAATATATTTTGTAGTTGCCTGATTGAAAATGTCCCATTGCCATCCATTTTAATTCACTCATGCCAAGTATTGTAATATTGATACATTCCATTTCTTTCTTGACAATTTCTAACTTTCCCTGGTCCATGCTTCTCACATTCCATGTTCCTATTGTGTACGTTGTACAACTCCGGACTCTCCTTTCGCATCTGCACACTTCAGCCTCTGGGCTTCCTTTCGGCTTTGACCCAGTTAGTCATTAGTCACAGCGCTACTCATTCTTGTCCGTTGTTCTTCCCCAGTAGCTTGATGAGTGCCATCTGACCTAGGGGTATCATCTTCCAGCACTATCTTGTGTTGCATTTTGGATTGTCTATTCATAGAGTTTTCATGGTAAAAAGTATTCAGAGGTAGTTTACCATTGTCTTCCTCTTGAGTCTGGATGCATCTTAGTCTGGTGGCTCAGCTTTGACCATTCTGCCTTGGGTGACCCTGCTAGGAGTCTATCCTCTTGGTCTAGACTCCTGGCAGCATGGCTCTCAGCTTCTTCTATACTCTTAACCCCCCTCACCACATTAAGGTGTGCATCTTAGAGTGGAGAAATGGTTGTAAGAAACATAAAAAACTGAAACAAGTTGCTTGCATAAGTATTGTATTTCCACTGTGCTGTGGAAGCTCCCAGTTTACACAGATGAAAGAAATTGCCCTGTCGAGGACACAATTACCTTACCATTGGCCTCCACCTGTGAACCATTAAAATTGCTGTCACATTTTCAGAATAAAACCCCCACTGTTGAAGGATCATTGGTCAGGCTGTGGATCTGAAATGAAGACCAAAGAGCATTCTACAGAAGTGAGAGATAATGTAATACAAATGCATAGATTAGGAAAAGGGTACAAAATTATATCCACATGTTTGGATATCCCAGTGAGCACAGATGGATCAATAATCAGGAAGTGGAAGCTGCATCACACCACCCAGGCACTGCAAAGAAAAGGCCGTTCCTCAAAACTCAGAGCTCAGACAAGAAGGAGACCTGTGAGAGAAGCCACAGAGAAGCCAACAATCACTTTGAGGGAGCTACAGAGTTCAGTTGCTGGGAGTGGAGTAATGGTGCACCAGTCAACCATATCAAGAGCTCTGCATAACACTGGCCTGTGCGGGAGGGTGCCAAGAAAGAAGCTGTTACTCAAAAGTACAATCTGAAAGCACGTCTGGAGTTTGCCAGAAAGCATGAGAGTGCCCCAGCTGTGATGTGGGAAAGGGTTTTGTGGTCAGATGAGACCAAGATAGAGTTTTTTGGCCAAAACTCAAAGCACTATGCGTGGTACAAACCTAACACTGCCTATGCCTCAAGACACACCATCCCTACAGTGAAGTGTGGTGGTGGCAGCATCATGCTATGAGGATGCTTCTCATAAACAGGGACTAGGCATCTTGTTAAAATTGAAGGAACAATGGATGGAGCAAAATACAGGGAAATACTGCAAGAAGACCTGCTTCAGTCCACTAAAAAACTGAAACTTGGGAGATAATTCACTTTTCAGCAGGATAATGATCCCAAGTACAAGGCAAAAGCCACACTGGAGTGGCTCAAGAACAAAAGGTGAATGTCCTACAGTGGCCCAGTCGAAGTCCTGATCTCAGTACCACTGAGAATCTGTGGCACTCTGAAAATTGCAGTCCAGAAGCGACGTCCAACCAACCTGAATGACCTGAAGTGAATCTGCGAAGAGGAATGGGCCCAAATCCCTCTGTCAAAGCAAAGCTGGTACATACCTACCCTGAAATACTTAAAGCTGTTATTGCAGCAAAAGGTGGCTCTACCAAATATTAATGTGAGGCAGTTGGATACTTATGCAAGCAACATGTTTCAGTTTTTTGTTTCTTACAAACATTTCCCGACATAAAACCAATGTCACCTTACAATAATTGATGTTGAGTTTCAGTGTTTCAAAATAAAATATCATACAGAACAAAATTACAAAGTACCATTTGTAATTCAGTAATATGAGAGCATTGGTCAGGTTACTTTCGCAAGGCACTGTAATATAAAAACTTTCAAATTCCTTTACTGTGTAATATCGAAGTTCTACCCCATTTGTTTACTTATTTATTTTTGTATCTTCTCAACTACTAAGCATAGTTTCTTTTTGAAGGTCTACAGTAGCTGAGTTAGAGTTAAGGCTGTTTTGTGGGCCTGAAAAATTGAATATTGCTGCTTCCCTTCCACACACACATAGACCACAGACCAGAGTGGCACACAATTTTCAGCCTCAGAACTACATCCCCTCATGAAGAACATTCTGGGGCCTGATGGATATCTGTGGGCAAGCCAGAGCCAAAAGTAACAGGACCAGATCTACAAGCATACATACACATCTCACTTCATCCATTCTTTTTCAACTGTTTGCTAATAATAATTTGGATTCTTAAAACACAGATTTATTGCATTTCTCAGGTGCTAAGACAAGTTTTTCCAACAGATAACATGCTCAAGATAGTCATGCAAGATAGTCATACAGGGGAGGGGACACATGATCACAAACATCATGACAAATGATAACAAATATCTTCACTATTAGTTTAAATTTAATGTTAATAATTTCTTTTTGACTTAAAGGTAACTTTTATGCAAATAAGCAAGAATGAGAGTAGAGCTGTTTTTAATGCTTTTTTATGTTGAATTGCTCAAGTGTTTACAGTGTGCTAACAATATGCTAATTGACTTGAACGTTACATTTAATAATAATGTATTAATTCTATCTTGGCTTTAATGAACTTTCTCACCTGAGGAAATTTATATGTATCATCACAACTTATGAGCTGGATTTTATTAGACCAAAAGCTATGCGTGTTTTTTTTACAAATGTTGTGTTCTTTCATGACCTTGGACAAGCAAATAAAATTAACAAATTAATTACATTAAATACCACCAATGTATATTTCATCAAATAAATATTAAAGTGACTATTTCTACAGCATACATAATTATCCATTTATGTTATCTTAATAAGGTAAACATTTAAATGTTTAGCTTTGCTCTTTCTGTTACCATCAAAAAGGGCGCAAGTACTGGCAGACAGAATACTTATTTTCCATCATCTGTGAGATACAGAGAGGATTAATGTTTGTTACAGGGTTGCCTTCTGCTTTACTCCTCTCACCCAGTTGATGAAAATAGTTAACTAGATTTTTCTTGAGCATTGTATTGTATATTTTATATGATGATTTTATATAAATCATATACAATATAAATCATACGATTTGTATGTACCTACATGCTCTGAAGCAAATTGTGTCTTTATTCAAGTTTTCTTCAGGCACCTACCTAAATACCATTTCACATTGCCAGACATCTCTGTAGTAGAATTAGTCTTTATTCTGTATCACCTGTGACATGACTTCTCTGCAAAATTGTCAAAGGTCATTGCCATTTCTAAAGTACTTCTGTGCTCTTCTCATACTAGTTTGCAACAATTCTTTCAGCAAAAAAAGGTAACTATAGTTTGCTACTTTATATAAATTGGGTCTTTCTAGTATTATTAGCTGTAGGATCTGCAACAAAATATTTATTTCCTTATATATGGATTTTTAGGCATCTTTTTAGGGCATTGCCCTTGCAACAGTTTACATAGTAGTGAAACACAAATATACTTTCAAACAACAGAATCAAATTATCATAGAACTAATATACAAGCTAAGTAAAAATAGCAGTTTAAACTCAAATAAATGAGTTATATCACTAAAATATTTAAGAGCAGCACAATAATTTTGAACTAGCAGCATAAAAATAACTTAATAGAAAACAACCCAAAGCAACTAAGTTTTAAAGCCCATCTAAAGGCTTGTAATGTTAGGGACAAACGCAGCTTGGGGGGTGGCGGCTCACCATTAAAAATGAGTATTCTGTCTTCCAGTACTTGAGCCCTTTTTCATGATAACAGAAATAGTAAAGCTAGACATTTTAATGTTCACCTTATTAAGATATAGGGTTACCAGGTGTCCGGTTTTTGGCTGGAGTTTCCAGTTTCTGGGGGTTCCCTCCGGGTCTCCAGCTAACTCACCTTAATGTCCGGACTCTCAGCTTCAATCTTTTTAAAAAGTTAAGTTTCTAGGTGGCCTGGTTCCTGAGATATACACCAAAATGTCAGCTGCCCCCCACGACTGTTAAATCTGTTTAATGGATCTGTATAGCAGCTCCCAGCTCCACCAGAGCTTGGAAAAGTTACTTTTTTAAAACTACTGTTGGGTGAGATCTAAATGAGACCTCACTGTGCCTCCTTCCCTCAGGTAAGGCACGGAGCTGGATTGAACCCTGAATCTGGATTAGGAAGGAAACACACTCACACACAAGCTTTGATCAAAGGTTCCATCCAACCAAAAAGCCTCTCTCAGTCCAACCGAGAGAGACAGCTGTGGTCAGATGGACAACTTTATTAAGAAGTCACTAGTAATTTTTAGGATTTTGGGTACAGTAAATAATAAACAACAAAGAGGCGCATATAGGTAGTACAACAGCAAAGAAACACATAATGTACTTCTTTCAAGGATACAAGAGGATATCACATTCCATCCTCCTGTCAAGCTGACACTTACTTATCTTTAAGGTCTTTGGTCCTTGGGAAAGAGACAGAGGAGCCAGCATAATATTTGACAAATAAACAACTAATTCCTTTAGAACAAATCAGCTATTACCCCTCACCTTTGCTCTACATACTTAGCAGTGAGGACACACAGCCTTAAAGAAATAGGAATCTTAAAGGGACAGTAACTCTTACGGATTCTGAGAGAATATAAAATAATAAAAGAAAGGAGCAAGAGCTTGTTCTGAGCACCCATATAAATTTTACAGATAACATTACAACTCCCATCAGCCCCAGCCAGCATGGCCACCGGATTGGGCTGATGGGAGTTGTAGTTCAAAAAAATAACTTTCCCAAGCTCTGGTTCTAACCCTGCCCTTTCAGGATTGTAGCCAATAAGTGAAGCCAGGGTTGTGATTTGTTGACCCAGGCAGTGCCTAGACGTCATTGTAAGGTCAGGAAATGGTGGCTTTGAGATCTTCAGTTTGAGTAAGTAAGAATATGGCTTAAGGTATTTGTTTTTTTCTCTTGTGTGCATGAGTCAGACCCTGGGCTGTTGGAGAGGACAGTGCTTTGAAAACCTTTGCAATATGAACATATTTAATCCAATACTTGCTTTTCTGGGAGTAAAGCAATGCTAATCCCATGTACCTGGAGTAAACCCCATTGAATTCATTAGGACTTACTTTTGAGTAGACATGGTTAGGATTATGCTGTAAATTAATGGGACTTTTGAGTAAACATAACAAAGATTTGTGAATGCGTTGTAAATCTTTCCCTCCCCCTTCAATCCTATTTTAAAGCAGTTCGGCAGGGTTTACCTAGGTATCACATTTTTTATTATGTAGGAAACTAATACTGATTTTTAAAAAAATGTTCTTCAATGACCAACTGGTATGACAATAAACTATTATATGGGGTGTATTTTTACAAGTGTGTGTGTGTGTGTATGGAGTCATTCCCTGTGAGGTAGGGTTGGTGATTGGAAACCAAGGCAGCTCACAATAAGAAATACCTCCCTTTAAAAACTAATAACCATAAAACAAGTATAAACAGTTGCAAAACAGCTTAAAGTGGCATGATTCTGAATTTTGGGTTGGGTGAATGAAGTTTATTTATTTTTATTTATCATTTGATTTATATCCCACCCTTCCTCTCAGTAGGAAGCAAACAAAAGCACTAAAAAACACTTTAAAAATCATAAAAACAGACTTTAAAATATATTATAACAAAACATCTTTAAAAACATTTTTAAAAGCTGTGACTCCAAAATTTATTTATGTATTTTATTTACAACAGTTGTATACTGCTTTATTGTAAAAAATCTCAAAGCGGTTTATAGAAAGAATTAAAACAATAAAATTATTGGGACAAACAGACTTTATTGAAAAACATTCAAATTAATAAAACCAACAATGAGTTAAAAACAGATTTAAAAACACAGTAGCTTCTGCATGCATGGATAGGCTTGCCTAAACAAAAATGATTTTAGCAGGTGCTGAAAAGAGGCATCTGCCTAATGTCCATAGGCAAGGAGTTCCAAAGCGTAGGTGCTGCCACTTCGTTATTGTTGTTATGTGCCTTTAAGTCAATTTTGACTTATGGCAACCCTATGAATCAGTGACCTCCAATAGCATCTGTCATGAACCACCTTGCTCAGATCTTGTAAGTTCAGGTCTGTAGCTTCCTTTATGGAATCAATCCATCTATTGCTTGGTCCTCCTCTTTTTCTACTATCTTCTGTTTTTCTGTATTTTCTTTTCTAGTGAATCATGTCTTCTCATTATGTGTCCAAAGTCTGATATGTGTCCAGAGTCAGAGGAAGGCAATGATAAACCACCTCTGAATACCTCTTACCATGAAAACCCTATGAACAGAGTATCCAAAATGCTGCCACTTTACAGGACTGATTTCTTACGAGAGCAGAACAAATACTATGTGGCACCCATAACATGGAAAGCAGAGCTTGAACTTGGCCTGGTGGCAAATCAGCAACCAATGCAGATTTCAGAGCAGAGGTATTATGTGCTGATAGGATTTCACTCATGTCAGCAATCATGCCCCAGCTTTGTGCATTAACTGACTGGCTGCAAGGGTTTTTTTAGTTTTGGTTTACGCTTATGAATCCTGACTGGTTGTGGGATGCTAAGTTGTATGCCTTACTCATAGGAATCTTGTTGTGTTTGGTATGGTATTGCATTTAGGAAAGCATCACTGTATTTTTTTTCATTTTCTGTTTGCATTTCATTTATCTTTAACCTCACTCCCTTACATCCATCGAAGCAACAGCAGTGGTTGCATGTGCTCAGCTCAACCCCCTAAAACCCATTGATGATGCACCTTGTTGGTTGCATGGCAGTTTGTTTCTTGCCCAATAGTGGTAAAAGAGAATTCACATATTTGAAAGTGTGGCTGCAGTTGTTGTTTCCAAGCTGCTGCCTGTGAAGGTAGACCAAACCATGTCTGTTTTCTGTCTGTCAATTATTACTCACTGGAATTGGGTTGGCTGTCAAAGTGAGTTTATAGCACCCCACAGGGTAAACAGAAAGGGTAGAGAATCTTCTTACTCTTACTCATTTCTCAGACCTCTTTCTGAAGTGAAGGGTCAAATCTGTAAAGAAGTTTGGAGCAGCCACGTTAAAAGATAAGGGCAGGACATTCCATGCAGGGGGTTGCCAACCCTGCGTGGATATGGATGTCTTTGCAGAGGATCCCTAGTCAAGCTTTACCAACAGCACAATCCAAACTATATCTACTCAGAAGTCAGTCCTGTTGAGTTCTATGGGGCTTAGTCCCTTAGTAAATGTGTTTAGAATTGAAGCCTTCAGGGGCGTCCATCTTTACTCCCGAATGCTCCCATCTAACATCTCCACAACACTAGGCTCCTTTCTTCCTACAGTGGTCTTCTGGTAACTGGCCTGGCCTGAAGGCACTTAAACCCTTCTTGCCGAAAGCAGGTAGGCTGGATTAAATGTTCCCTACCCAGGCTCCATCTTTTAGCTAAGATTTCTATCTTAATTTCCAATCAGATTTTTTTTAATTGTATGCTCCAAGCAACTGTGATTGATGCTTAATGTATCATGCTTAATGACATCACTCAGGCCTGCCCCGTGACATCACTTGGGCCCGCCCCGTGACATCACTCGAGCCCACCCCTAAAACCTCAGGTTGTGGGATGCTTCTGACCTGGCAACCCTATTAAGATAACAAAAAATGATTATCATGTTGTGTACTGTAGAGATAGTCACTTTAAGGTTCATATGGGTGTAAGTGATCCTTCAGTCTGAATGTGTGTAGGGCTTTAGCGGTTGAAACTATGAATTCAGGCCAGAAATACACCAGCAAACAGTGCAACTGGTGTAAAACTGATGTCATCATATTCTTTTGAAACTGGCAATCAACATTACGTAGCTAGTGGTCATGATGAGTCCTCAGTGGGCTTTTTTATTGTCTGTCTGTCTGTCTGTCTGTTTTAGGGAAGTGGCCCCTTTAGGTTTTTTTCCTCTAAAGATTGTTTGAACTTCTGCCAACCTCAGGGTTTCCCAAGCTTGTTATCATCTCCCCTTTGATGCCCATTGGGCCTACTTTGGATCCATTTCTGTTGGCACTCACCCCCTCAGTTTGCTACTAGAAGGGGTAATTCAAGATTGCAAAATAAAACTTATACTATCCTAATTGGAGAGGGTAAGGATACCGTAGAAAATATCCTATAAGAAAACCTTGGGAAACAGAACATATTTCATTAATTAGGTTATTTCAGCTAGAACAGGTTTTTCTGGGACCATGGTGAATCTCCTTTCGTATTCGTATTCTGTAAGATCTTAAGTGAGAAGTATATGAAATTAAGTTATATAACAATCTTGAACAAATTGATTTTACAAAATTGCCACAGTTTCATGAACATTAAAAAGAAGTAGGCATTACTGCATGAATAATAAGATCATGTACATGATCTTATTTGTCAAGCTGACATTTGAAGGAAGTTAAAAAGTGAGTTGTAGCATCAAATTCTTCTCACATGTTGGGATTCTAAGCATACCTTCTAGAAACTAAGTTCAATGGAAATTAATGGGGTTTATTCCAAGTAAACAAGTTTTAGACTGAGTAAACAAGTTTACATGCACAACAGTTGTCTGTACATTTATGTATTAGTTACTTTTATCATCCCATTAGAAACATAGGAAACTCTCTTGAGCCAGTCAAGCTATTGTCTGACTGACGGCAGCTGTGAAGGATCTCAGAGATCTTTCCTATCACCTTCTACCTGGTCCTTTTCACGGGAGGTGCCAGGGATTAAACCTTGGATCTTCTGCATGCAAAACATGTGCTCTACTACTGAGCTGTGACCCCTCCCCAGTTACTCAAATGCTAAATGATTAATCATATGCATTATAATCAATAAATTATATCATTATGAATATTGTATTTATTTTTGGATGGTAACGGATGTATGTGTCTCAAAAGGCACTATATTAGACAAGGAATTACTACATCTGAAAGAACAAATGCCTCTTTTGAAAAAGCGTTGATACTTGTATTATAAAGACATGTTTTAAAAATAAATAACATTTTAAACATATTAAATTTAATTTAACATTTAACATTTAATTGGGGACCCATCTTTCAGTGGTAGATTTTTAATCAGTTAGCCAAGGTTAGCCAACAAGGTGCCCTCCAAATGCTGTTGGACTCCAATTCTCATCAGCCCCTGCCCAACGGAGTCCAACAACATGTAAAGGACACTATGTTGGCTAACCCTGAATAAGTCTATTGAATCAACCTAATAAAATAATGCAGCCCTAATATTTGTTAAACTGAATGGATTAACATTTCAGAGTATTATGTTCCATTTTTACAAAACAATTTAATAAAGCTTTCCATTTCTACTTATGGCCTGTTCATAAAAGCGCAGTTATTACACAGGAATGGAAATAATTGCTACTGTAATCAGACTATACAACAAGGATTCCTATTTTGTAGTTTCTATTAGTCTAAAGTCAATACATTTGAGTTTGGACATTTTGTAAAAGCCACAGAAAAGAATATTAAAATGAAAGCAGTTGTAATAAAACTAAGACTTACTGGTTTGTGAATATTTTAATATCAATAGTCTCTAGTAATTGGAACCTTTATTTTTAGTTGTTATATTTGGCTTCTGTTGCAGGTTTTGATATCTGATGTTAACTGCACAAACTGGCATTGTTGTATTACAGCACAGTTGTTTTACAAATGGTATTATATATTTTTGAAAAACAGTGTAGAAATGAAAAGGTAGAATCATTAAACTATAATAGGGACAAATCTTGTTTATTCTAGCACATGACTTCTTTGTCATTCCATGTGAGTTATTGCCTACCCTATTTAAGATGCAAGATTTGTGGGTATGAGTCAATTTTGTTGTCTTAATTGGGTTATTTTAGATGTTCCACCAACTGGTCTGGTACACAGTGTGAAAGGCCAGCTCCCAAGAGCAGCAAATCTGACAACATCAGCACAAGTAAGTGTTTTGTTTTAATACCAGCATTTATGCTGGTATTTAATGCACAAAGTATATTTTCATAATACTGGCATTGTCCATTTCTCATTTCTGTGCACATGTGGGCACCTCTGGCATGAAAACAATGGGACAGCAATTGGCACCAAGCCCTTGTGCACAAAATTGACAGCAAGGAGCCTTGATTTAGAACAGGACCCTGGCTTGTCGGAGGAGGATTAACACTTTACCCCTAATGCAGTCCTGAACTGGATTGCGGGCTCTGTGCCTGCAATTTTAGTGTTGCAATGGGGTCCTTTTCAGAGGAAGGGTGGGATATATAAATTTAATAAATAAATAAATACTGTAAATTGTATTGGACCACTGTACTGAATGGAGTATGCCTCCACCCACCTCCCAAATCAAATTGCAGGACCTGGAAGTTCTCTAATCTGGATCACAGCAGAGTAGGGATAGGGGAGAATATCTGCTGAATCGGACTTAGTACCAGGTTCCGACTGAATTCAATAGTCCGCTATCTTTTTTTGACTGGCACTGATTTCTTGCAGTGAGCCACAGCGATAATTAGCACAGATTTTGTGGCCGCAGTTGCATTCTCCCCCATTTTACATAATTATCTTCATAATCAAAGCTGCTGCATTTGTAACTGTAGGTGTGATAACAATTACCATTTATCCATTATACATTACCAAAAAAAGTGTTATTATCGCTATACAATGAAAACATATCGGCTGCCTGGCCTCTCTAGGCTATACATGTTCTCAATGTTAATTGTCAAATCATCCTGCAATTTCATGTTTTTAAAACAAGTCAGCTCAGAGCATTCTAAATCTCCATCCACTTGCACAGGAAACATTTTGATGATGTGACTTACCCATACTACCTGCCTCGCCCTGCCCTGCCCCCACCCTGCTTTTTTCATTTTCCCACTATTACACTGTGACTTTAGACAATACACCAGCCACACTTGGACAGGATCACCTTGCCCTCCGCAGCTTTTGAGTCTGTACTGCCAATGTGTGTGTGTGTAAACAAAAATACAAGTTGGTACTAGTTAACTAGTGGTGGTTGTCATGCTGCAGTGCTGCTGACAAACTAATTTGAGAATAGCGAATAGCGAAAGGGCAGGGAATCATTAAGCAGCACATCAGTTAGCCCAAGGCAAGAGACAGACTCAAAGGTGATTATCTGCCTCACTGATGTATCAGTAGGGAAAAAACCACAGGGAACACTGTGATCATTCACATAACAATTTATGCTAAAAATGATGCAATTTTTTCCTGACACTGAAAAAAACCACATGGAACAGCAATCGTCTACATAAGTATTTATGTTAACAATTACGCAATTTTTCCCGCCACAAACCCCCCCCCCACAGATCAAATCACCAAAAAAACACATACTGCAGATCGAATCGGCAAGTGCCAGAGCAATTGGGAACAAAAAAAGGGTGGACTGGCATTGAACGACAGACTATCAGAATACAAGCGGATCAGACCTAGCCAGGGGACCTCATCCCTACAGCAGAGGAATAGTTAAAGCCCCTCTATGCCAGGATCCCAATCTGGATAAAGGCCCCCACATTGGCAATTTGCGAAAGGAAAGGCATCACGTCCAATTTGGCCTTAGGAAGGCAACTGGAGGAAGGGAGGGAGGAAAGGAAGAGGTAAAGGTAACAGGTGATGAATAATTAAACCATAGGTATAATGGAAAATTGGAATTTGAAAAAGCATATGAAGGAAGAGAAAGGGCATCAGATCAGAGATAGTTCCATAACCATAAGGGTCAATGAGGAATGCAGTTGTTTTTAAGGTAGCACCCCTTTCACACCCCTGGCATATCTGGATCCACCCCTTTGTTAGAAGTTAAACACAACACACGTGAAAGAGCTAAAATCCCATTGGTCAACTCTTTTTGCAGGAAAAGAAAACGTGGAAAGAGTTAATCTAGTCCTCCAGTCCCTCATCATTAACAGCTGATTAGAAAGATGTTAGCATTTAAAACTGAAACACAATCCTAGCTGTTATATCAGAGAAGAGAACCATGCAAGACCTGTTTGTGCTTGTGTTTACGCATCCAGTTAGAAATACATATGTGTACCCTCTAATTGGATTGGAGTGTTTGACCTCTTTTAATGGTTAACTAGTAGTTTAAAGTAAGTTAAGCAGTATTTGTTCATGTGGCAATAGAACCTTTAAAAAACAGTATATAGAGTCATGATGATCATGTCCCAGAAGGGTTGTAATCTACTGTAGCAGACCGGTGAAACTGATAAGGGACTGGTTAAAGACTAGCACACAATTAGAGAGATTGGAGTAATATGACATAGCCACTAAGCTAAAAATAGGTAGTTCAATAAATGATTTATTTTTAAAAAGGAGTCTTCAGGAGGGACTTTAGTAGGGATGGGATCCATTGGCCAGTGCAAAAGCATTCTATCGACCTGACAGGCTGGTATTGCAGGCCCAGGCAAGATGTGCCAAGGTGGAGAACTAGGAAGACAAGAGACAGTGATGGAGAAAAAAAAGGCCACAGTTTCTTTGCATGTATTTGTATTTTACATGGCATGGGGCATGATCCTGGCATCATGCAGCCCAATTGCTCCTGCTCTCCCCCCCAGCCTGACAACTGGAAAGGGAAAAGCCTAGGGGGTTGACATCCCCCCTTGAGGGATAATGGTGAGGGAGGGCTCCTCAGCATGGACCATTATTGTGGAGACCCTTGCCAACCAGAAGTGTGGCCTTCCCTCTAGCCCCCAAGCTGGATCTTTTGGGTATATGGCTGCATCCCACATCCCTTAAGGGGACCCCTAAAATGGGAAACTGGGGACCCTTCTCCATCACCTGGAAAATGGATCCTGCCCAATGCCAACTCCCACCAATGGAGTTGTGACAAAGATGAAGAACCCTCTGCTATGAGGAAGGCACACACACCTAGGAATGGCCAATCATCCTGGGGCAAACTTCCTTCCCAGCCCTGTCAACCAGTGACTCACTACATCCATAGCAGGAGGGAAACCCACAAACCAACACACCAAACCAAGGAAGGGTGGGCCTGGACTGACTGCTGTGGGGGGGTAGGTTCCTTTAAATAGGTCAAAGGAGGCCAGATAGAGGCTAGTTCTCCCTCTGGTCTGCTCATGTTACCAACTCCCATGAGAGTCAAGCAGCCAACTCATTGGCTCTGGTGGGAGCCCCGCCCCACCCCTAGCCTGCTTGGCACTGGGCTACTCCTGGTGCTCCAGGCCTCTGTGTCCCCAGCAGCTGCTAAGCCACAAATTCGGTCCCAGGTAAGACCCAAGACCGGGGACTTAGTTTGAGTTCATTCTCTGTCCACAAGCTGCTGCTTTTACCAATCCAGTTTTTTCCCCTCAGAATTTTGTTTACATTATTATTGCTCTTTTTAAAGAAAATGTTTATATTTTGAAAGGGAATGTTGATAAAAATATCTGTATCAATATCAATATTTTAGACAAGTTTTCCGTTTCTGAAAATAGCCATGGAAAATCACTAAACAAAATCTGATCTACAGTGACAGCGAATAAGTGATTAATGGAAAATTTGGAACCAAATCTGAACTGGGGGAATTCTAGCACATCCCTAGACTTTAGGGACGACAGGCAGGAAAATTGCAGGAACAGCACAGTAAAGGAAGTTTACAGTTTTTATGAGGTCATATAAAGAACTGAATTAGACTTATCTCTCAGCAGAAGAATTTAAGATTAGAACATTAGAATATAATGAATAACTTATAGAATGACTGTTACTTCAGTCAGCAGCCTGGTTCAGACATCATTTTAAATCAAAATTATACTAAATTATGGTTAAAAGGTGAACACACAGAGTACTAGTTCACAGTGCTGAAATTGCAGGTCTTTGCTCCTTCCTGCTCATGCTGCTGCCACACAGACATGGCCCTGCTTAGTGTCATGTTCAAACCCGAACGTGTGGTTAGTTTCTCTCCAAACAAATCACGAGCTGTAAGCAAGGTTTGTTCCTGGCTTGCTGTTCATTGTTTTTTGGGAGGAAACAAACCACAAGCCAGGGTTTGGATGTGAAGCTGCCAGGCCATGGTTTAGCTTCTGGCATTTTGTCCATCCCTACCTCATCTGTTTGTTACAACCCAATATACATTACAACAAAAGCTGCATGCCAGTATATTTACTGAGGTACTTATTAAAGTTTTCTTGCCACCTGTTGAATTGTCAGTAATCAAAGCTGTTTCTGTTATTATTCGTTGCAGGAAGCATTGCAATCATTGTTCCTCTCGTCCTCTTGGTGACCTTAATCACTACTTTGGTAATAGGTTTGCTTCTTTGTAAAAGAAAGCGAAGGTAAGGAATTACTGTCCAAGGAAGGATTCTGTACATGAGACTAATTTAACATAGTGACAATGCTGTAAAAACAACACCTATATGCAGCACTGAAGATAAGGTAGCAAAGGGCATTAATTATGACCATGACTTCTTACAGCATGCAGTGGGGAGCTTAATTCAGAACCAAACCATACATGCCACTTGAAAACATATAAGGAGTGTTTCAAAATATAATAGTATGCCTGGGGAGGGGCAATTTACATCAGGATCACAGCACGTGTGCCAACTTCCTCCCCATGTATTATGTGTAGTTTTACTCCTAGCAAGAATATCTGATTAGCCTTTGCCAATAGCAAACATAGGTTTCCCTGCCAGATAGTTTCATTTAGATTAAGTCACATAGTTCAGTGTAGTAAAGATGTAGTGAGGAATCCGACAGACCCACATTTTCTAGGCAGCTAGATCACTGTACTGCTAAATCCAGTCATCTGACAAACCAAGTCATATGGCACTGCAGACCCATTCCACGTGCACTAAGTTGCAACCTGAAGGTAGTGGATCATGTCCTTCACTTTTAAGTGCAAGTGTTTTCCTGGTATGTGTTATTACATCTAATTATGTGCATCTTTAGAAGAATTCATTTTTTAAAACTGAATGAACTTTTTTGTACTGAAAATGTATGAATGGTAAATTAATAAGTTTATTGTCCACGGAAATAAAAAGTCATGTTAGCAATGTGTGACTGAATATGCCACTTTACAATAGGATGTATGTTACTTTATAATTATGTAAATTTACCCATTTATCACCTTTTTGTAGAGGATAGAATTTGCCACTTTTACAGTTTCAGCTTCCAATTCCAAAAAATCACTACTTTTGTTAACGTTATATAAAATTACTTGATTATTAGTTGTTTTTGAATGTGTAAGAAAGAAAGAAAACAGGTGTAGGAATATGCAATTTACTGGATAAGTGCTAGGCACCACCACAATGGTTGTAATGGGTATATATTGAGCCCCATCCTGCCCATACAGGATACATAGGCAAAAATCACTGCCCCCAAGGAACAGTCATTACCACCAAGGAACCTGCAATCTAAAATAGCCAATGGGGAATATAACAAGGACAGGAGGGAGAGAGGCAGTGGTTGAGATGGATAAATTTGAGAACATGTAAATACACTTACAGCTTGACTGTAGTTGGGAAATAGGATTAGATAGGTAAGCCAAAAGGCCACATTGAAAAAGTAAATTTTGAGGTGGGACTTGAAGAAAAGGAGCAAAATGATACCAGGTATATGTTCATGGAGGAAGCTGCACAGCAACAGCAAGGAGAATGGGCATGGCTATTTAAAGAAGTAGGAGCCAGAGCCAGAAGAGCAGAGGCCATGGACAGCAACATTACAAATAAAGACCAAGAAACAGGATAGGTAAGGACAAGACATATGTGCTGGGTATAGAAAGGGACAGCTAGTGAAGAGATCTGAAAAGGTGAATCACATAGCTGAACAATTAATTATCTGAATGGTTTTGTCAGTGGAGTTTTGAGCATAGGTAAGAATGCTTAGGAATGAAAGGGGAAGGACAGAGAAAAGCTTGAACAACATGAAAGATTACCAGTGCATGAACCAGAGTTTTATCCAAGAAAACAAAGATAAATGGATTGCACTGTTGGCCAAATAAC
Organism: Rhineura floridana; assembly: GCF_030035675.1. NCBI lineage: Eukaryota > Metazoa > Chordata > Lepidosauria > Squamata > Rhineuridae > Rhineura > Rhineura floridana. The sequence continues at coordinate 68,452,800 of NC_084481.1, forward strand.
TGGGTGTAGGGCACACAAAAAGAGAGACAAATCTAAAGTAAAGAATAAAGTAAATTATCTGGCAAGACATCCATCACTACCACCACCACACAGAGTAATAGTTCCCATATTCACTGTTTGTCAATATTTTAATATTTGTCCCCAATGCAAAGATTAATTTATTCACTATTCCCGTCCCCCCATTATACTGTAGGACAAAAACAATCCGACGACAACCAATGATAAATGGAGGAATCAGTGTAGAAATTGGAAATCCATCGTACAATATGTATGAAGTGGGCCATAATCACAGTGAAAGAGGTCTTTCAGATTTTACATTAAATCCAGAAAAGGTAAAATCAAACATTTGTTTTCTCATTCAAATAATTATGTATGAAATATTATCATTGGGTGGGATCCAAAGGTCTTCTATTTGCAGAAGAGGCTGTGCTCCAGGGGAGACTCCAGCTGATAGGAAGGAAGGAAGGAAGGAAGGAAGGAACAAATTTTTGGCAATTTCCCTTCTTCTTTGCAGGCTACCCAAGTACCTCCCACATTGTTCCAGAGAATTCCCCAGCATCCCAGAACTGACTTGAGGGGGAGAGGAAATTACTGAAAAAGTCTCTCCCCCCACCCTGATCCAGGCCTCTTCTGGAAAAGAAAGACTCCTTTCCATTATTAATCCAACCCATTATTTCTGTACTGCCTGATCTATAATGGCTCATCCACACATGCAAACTAACACATGATATTTCAGTTCTCAAGTGATGAACATGTCTGTATGGAACCAGCTCAGTCTTATAAATTCTAAAAATGCAATTAGTGTATTTCAAATGTATAGCAATTGTGGGTTGTTCCTAATATATATTGATTCTTTTAATGAAAGAACCATACTGCTTTCTTATTAGGCTGTGTGTATGCTTGCGTATACTAACAAGGTATTTGAAATCTGCACTAACAACTCTGTTTTATCCAATTCATTCTGAAAAAGATCTGTGATGGAAAACACTCTCTTTTCCCACTGTTACAAGAGATCGCATGCCTGCAAACTATTCTTGAGACTGTCCAGTTACATAATGAGCATTGTATCATTCCCAAATTGTCTTCAAGGTGTAGTGCTGATGTGACAGGAACACAGTAAGCAGCAGAACCAAACAGCATAAAGCCTTAGGCTGCCTTGATCAGAATTAATGGTCCATCTGGCCCAGCATTCTGCTGTTAGCAGTAGTTAGCTAGGCCCCTCCAGGAAAATCAAGGCATCAGCCTTCACCTTTCTCTGTTCCCAGAATCTTGTACTCAGAGGCATACTACCTCTAAATATGGAGGTTCCATTTATTTAACATTGGTAACAATACTTGATAGATATAATCATGGAGGATAGATGTACTTCTTTTAAATCCTATCTAAGGTAATAGCCATCTCCACATCTTAGTGTATTCAGTATCTTCATTATATGTTGTTATTTTTAAAGAAGAAAGGGATTTCTATCTCTACATGCCTTTCATGTTATTCCTTGTTTTGTTTTCTAGACTAAAAAGACCTATATACTTATGGCATTCTTTGTATCGAAAGTTCAACAACTCCTTAACAGTTTTCTTTTCTTTTCTGTACCTTTTCAAAATCTGTGATATCCTTTTTGAAATGGGATGAACTTAACTGAAATCGAACAGATTTATTTGGACTTGTACATGTGATATATTTTTAGGCACATAAACTTTCTTGCCATTATCTTATTATGTGCCAAACAAACGGGGGGGGGGTTTCAGTTGCATGCCTGTCACTAGCTAAATTATTTTTCTAACCTTTCATACAATCTCCCCAGCACCACAAGGGAAGTCACTCCAAAGCACGATAATCTGTACAAGACCTTGAAGAATTCCTCCAATATAAAAGTTGTTCTGTGACAGAACAGAAACTGGATTATGGATAGTTTTTAGAAATGGCTAGATGTTCTCCTAGTCACTTAATCACAAGTATAGACAGTAAACATAGACTGGTCCCTAGGACATTTGACAAAATGAAGATTAACCTGGGTGGTGATCTTGAACAGAAATGTTTCCTGTACTAATGAAAGCTTTTTTGAAAGCTTGTATTAAAAACAACAACAATTGTTTATATTGGGAAAAGTGAAAGTTAAAATCAAGCATGTGATTTCATTGCTTATTCAATAGTATTTCAGAGTGTAGAAAGAAAATGAATTATTTTAAAACCAGGAACTAAAATGCAAAAACTGCTGTATTTAAATGCAGGCCAGGTATATAGGGGGAGGGCCCACAGTCTTCAAGCTTCCCCACACAGCACCGCCAATCTACTTAAACTCTGACCTGAAAGGACCTTTAACAGCAGGGGTGAGAAACTGCCATTCATTTTCCATGCTCATTCTACCATAGTCCCCTACTGAAAGTTAGAAAAGTTTTGTATGAGTTTACAGTCAATAAAAGTATGCAAACAACATTTAATGAACGTTGTATTTAAAAATAGGTATTGTAACATGATGTAAAACAGTACAACTGAAACTAGATCCAGTGTTAAACATGTGAATGCAATTAATGTGCTCATTTGTTATGTACGTAGCTGCTAGAGGGAAGCAGAACTGTCTAAGGACTGTGGAGATCCATACCTCCAAATGGGACTTCCTTTGAAATACAAATAGCTTCAGAGAAATGATTCTGTGGCAGGGGGATAAGGAATTAAACTTCCACTCTCCCCCCACCCCAGCCCCAAATCCCTGAAGCTGCTCAGAAATCCTGGCTGCTGCTGTTTGCATGTCAAAATACATGCACATTGATTGTATCCACACAATTAATGTCATGTCTATTTTGGTCCTGAAAAGAAAGCAATAATAATGCTAGTTCATAGGTAGGTCATATTTTGCTATGCACTATTAGCACAGCATAGGTTTGCTTCCTCACATAAATTAAAACATGCAAATGATGTTCCCTCAGGCATTAGGCACTGAGCTGTGCTCTACAAGGCACCCATTAATGTAGCATAAAGAATGGAAGATACCAAAAACAGGAAATGACCAATGAAAAGGAGACCACCACGATGAACATAAGGTTCATTTGGAGTATTATGCTTCTTCAGGGGTGACTCCAATTCAGTTATTTCAAAGAAAAATTGTCCAAAACTGTCTTCCACACCATGCATAGGTCATTTTGAGATGATGTGGAAGAAGGTTTTGGGCAGTTTCTCTTTGAAAGAACTGAATCAGTCACCCACGAAGTACGGTTTTGGTCCAGTTTGTTTTGTGGCTTACAAGTTATCATCAATGCATCTTGAAAGTCTCCAATTGAGTAACCTCATCCCTATTAATGGTCAACCAAGTACAACTAATAAATAAATGTAAAGAATATTCAGGCATATTTAGAAGCAAGTGGAGCAGAAATATATTCAAGACGATGGTTGTCAGTTGTTTTGGCACAAACCTGTATTTGAACCTTGCAGCTGGTAAATAAAAAGGGTAAGTCCAGGCAATTAGTAAGCATGCATAATTAACTGAAAGCCTTGTATCACACTGAAATAAACTGACAAGCAAAAAAAATGTACAAATATAAGGCAAACTATTTCCCTAATAAATCAACTGTAATCAGCTTTTCAGTCACCTTATCTTAATGGTTTCTACATCAAACAAATAATTTACCCAGTATAGTATATGCTGCACAATACAATGCAACAACCTATGTAATTGAAAGGGCTATAGTAATATTACCCAGTATTTAGGGTCCTAATGAGCAAAATGAAAGGCTGCACTCCAATGTCTAATCAAGTGTGTTCTCTATGCCTAATTGTGTGCTGCATCATATAAAAGTGTATAACGCAGTAGAACAGATTTATGAGCACAATGCACATAAATCCAATTAAAGTTAAATTGCATTCAGATTAATAAATTGTGCAGTCAGACATAAATGTTCCCAGCTTGCTCTAAATTGCACCCACCAGGTTGGATCTAGACATTGTGCCACTGGTGAGAATATTCCCTGAGTGCAGTTCTGCTCAGGGGATGCTCCCAGTTGCCTATCACATCTTCCAGAGACTTGACGACCCTCCAGAACAGTGTGGGAGGTGGCACTGGTTGAAAAGTGAGAGGGACATTGGCAAAAGTCACCTCATCCCACCTTCGCCACCATCAGGATCCTTCTACTGGATTAAAAGTCTTCTGTGGGCAGAACAAACTTTCTGTCCACAAGAGCCAAAGTCTGGATCCAACCCATAATCTTTAAATAATAATAATAGTAATATTTAAATAATAAAAGCTGTAAACGTCCTTCAGTATTAGTGACATAAATGATCATCTTCATATGCAAGGATGCATGTATTTATATGAAATCATTTACACTCATTTATAATGTGATTTCTGCAACTAAATTTCATTATGCATGTATTAAATGTTCGTAGGAGAAGGGAGAGTTGGAAATTACTTATTTTTGCAATGTACAGTGTGAGCAGACTGGACAAAGCCATGCACTGGGTTTTTCTTATGGTTTAATTCTGAGCTTATCTGACCATGCGTAATAGAATTAGAGCCAATTTAATAGCAAATGGTTACATCACATAACATGTAGCCCAATCCTATGCATGTTTACTCAGAAAGAACTCTACTAAGTTTAGTAGAGCTTATTCTCAAATACGTGTGCATAAAGCTGCAGCCTTAATAACATTCTAAACTTGTCTTTAATCATATTTTAATGACATACACTTTCATGAACTACTTTAACTGCATGACCAAGCATATCCTTTTTCTCATTTTGCAACTAAAATGACAAAAGCAAGCATCTCTGGACAATCATTTTGCAAAACTGCTCATAATTAAACCACAACAAAGCCTAATGCATGTATTATCAAATAATTATCTGTTTATCTGTGGACTCAACATTGGGGTGATTTTGATGGTGTGGTATCTTTTTTATTTCTTCAGTACTTTTGGGGAGGAAGGGTAGGAGAGAAATTTAATAATAATAATGATGGTAATAATAATTACTAAATGAAATGAAATAACCTGTAAAAATAGAATATTTAGAACTTAAGTGAATATTGTTTATTTAAGCATGATCCAGTTGCCCTTTGCATCTTCTCTTACACCTTCCACTCATAAGCCAATATACACACATACCACTTTCCCCATCAGCAGTCCTCATGCAAGCTGAGGACTTCACTTGAGGGACAGCTTCATGTAACTGTGGAGCATGTAAAATCCAAATGGATTGACCACATGCTGTGTGTGTGTGTGCGTGCGTGCGTGCATGCGCGCGCGCGCGCACTCGCACTTGTGTTCACATGCATATATGTGTCTGTATACATTAAAAAGGTGGGCTGTTAAAACCATCTGGACCCTGAAATCTTCTTTGGCTGTTATCAACATCCAGGGTGGAGAAGCACAGGCTATATCATCGTACTCACCTTTAAATCAGAAGGGAGCACTGGCAGCTGTGCTGAAAAGACAGCACCCTAACATGCTATGGTGATAGAGCATCCACAGCAGTGTTCCTAGGGAGTTACAGTCATTCTAAGAATAACTACCATTCAAATTCTCCATACAGGAATAGTATAAAAATTGAGGAAATTGGGAAATAACCTACCATAGTATTTATATATTCCCCTCCTGTATTTGCAATAAACTTGATTTCCTCTCATGTTGCATGTCATGAGTTGTTTTAAAAGCATGTGTCATTAAATATTGCATAACTTTTTGTGATTTGCCTGAGCCAAGGTAATTAATAATCATGTCCTGGTTTGTATTTTTGTATGCATGTTATGTGATTTATAAATTGAGTATTCTCAGTTTTTGTGCTTGAGTTAATCCAAATAATGTTATATATTTATCTCTTTTCAGCCAACAAACTACTCTAATCCAGTGTATGCAAAGTTGTATATGGATGGGCAAAATTGTCGAAACTCCTTAGCAAGTGTTGATGAAAGGAAAGAACTCCTTCCAAAGAAAATAGATATTGGCATAAGGGAGACTGTGGCATAATCCATTGTAACTTTTTGTATACTGTATAAATGTATAAAATATGAGGATTACTTTTCTATGTACCAACAGTATTATAATTGTTTTAGCATCAGCATTACCTCTGGATTTTTTTTCTTCTGTTTGGTTGGTGGTTTTCTGGGTTTTTCTTTTGCTGATGACTTGACTGACCATTTGTATGGTATTTTTATGAAAAAAAATCTGCACTACAGTACAATTTACAACAATGCTGCTGATATAACACACATTGAATTTGTTACAAATTTTAAAAAAATCCTTTGTAGTGTGAATATGAGCAATCTATTTTGTATGAGCTTTTTCTTTGGTTTTACTTAATCAATGAAGACGATATCTGCACTTTTCCATTATATGGTCCGAAGACTGTAGTACAGTGTGTGAATTTGTTTCTCTTTTAAAAGGTAAAAGTATGATTGGGTGGTCTACTCTATTTGTGCCCATTAGAAAGTCACTTCAGAACGTTAAAATTATAGAAAACCTAATTTCACAAATCAAGCATAACTTCCTTTTACAGTTAGCTTTAGGTTGCCAAGAAGTTATATAGAGAACATCTAATGGTCTGCATGAACACAGATTATTCCGTTTTGGAGATTCAGTGGTCGTCCAAGCTATACTAAACATATATACTATGTAAAGAACCTTCGTATTTAGTAAAACCGTATAGAACTTAGTGATATACAACTTGCAAGTGGAAAGACCTTACTTGATGTGTGCTAAGGCCTATTCTGCAGTCCTGTATAAAATAGCTTACTGGGAGCACAAGAGGGCATTGCCTACACACATATTATATATTTATTTACTCAGCCACATGCATTATTTGTGTATGATGAAGTCCCCTGTGATGTAAGGAGAGCAAAAAGCCATAAGCACACACATCAATAAAAGTATTCTTAGGAGGAGTGGGGAGAACCCATCCTTGCCTAGAAATATTAAATCATCCCAGTCTTCAACATTTTGTATCTATGGAAACATTATTTAAAAGCTACTGTGGATTAATTTTAAAACTTCTTCAACCTCAAAAACCACATTCTCAACAGTGGGTGCAGAGTGTTAAATGTAATGAGTTTCCAGCACTTTCTCTGGTACTAGCTTATTTTATGTTGTTATGAAGAATAAAAAAAGAAAAAGAAAATCAATACAATTTGCCTTTTTTTTAATTGTGAAAGAAATATATAGTGCAATTTCTCTAGGCTGTTAAGAAAAACAACCCTTGAAATCTTTTATACATAACTTTAACGGCACAAAAAAATTCACACGTGTACACAAAGAATTGGGGGGGGCTTTAGCTGTCATGATATATTAATCTAACAGATTAAATATGTTTGTGGTGGCTCTTTTTCCCTTTGTACGAACATTGCAAAAAAATTACAGCTGTTTTTATAAAAGATTTTGTTGTATTCTGTGCATACATACTACCTATTTCTAAACTTTGCCGTGTTGAGGCCTTTATTAAAAAGAACTTGATTCATGTAATAGTAGTGCAGTTGTGCTTGAACAATGTTATGTATATCACAACCCTTTTCAGGTTCTTGGCTAAATCTATTTTTAATTGAACAATATATTTCATTAGGCTAAAATTAGTAATTTTGCCTATGTATCTAAAAATGAAATGTTACATATGGCACAAAAATGTTGACTTCTATTTATTCAAAGAAAACTCACTACAGTGCTGAGCACTTTTTAAATACAAGAACATATTACTTAAGCAATGTCGAGACCAAAAATATAAAAACACATTTCACTAAAGGGGGGGAGGGCGGGAACAAAATGGCAAAATTTCATTTCTGAAGTCATATTTTATCCTTAACACAAAGTCAATCTGGATGTAAAATTGTTCATTTAAAAAAGAGAATTCTTGGGTAAAAGTTGGTAAGTAAATAAGGTGGTTCTGACACTGCAAACACAAAGCCTTTTTCAGAAAGCTGAAATGTCATTAGTCAAATGGTTGCCAAAGAAAAAGGTGCAAGGGGCAGGTGAATCCAGGCTCCCCACTTACCTATCTGACTAATGAACAGCAGGATTTCAGAAGTTTTTTTTTTTTTTTAAGATCTAAGTGCACAGTTTTGATTGTTGGATCAGTCTGGGGAACACTGCACACAGCATCTATTTGTGCACAAGATTCTGCATCCAACTGTCAAACAGATGTTCAATATTGAAGTCAGTGGGTTATAAACAACATTCTACTCAGACTAGCCCCATCAAAAGTAGTGTAGTGATGTGGGAGAAATTCAATTCAGTTTACATTTAAACCCAAATTTATATTCACACTTTCCATAGCAACACAAGAACAGAAAAACAGTCACCCTTCAAAATTCACACTCACCCTAATGTTGCTATGCAGTTCTCCAACCAAGTAACCTTTACAAAAATGCATATATTAGGGGAACGCATGCATAAAATTTACATGGGTAAAAATATAGTGGTGACAAGAACATTATATTAGGGCACAGTGCTTGCAAAAATGTGTACATTAGTCAAAACTGCATACAAAAATGTATTTATTAGGAGAAACTTGCATTAAAATACTGATGAATTTTCATGGGGATTTTTTTTAAAAAAATCACAAATTACTGCAGAACTATGGAAAAACAAATTTAAGGTTAGAAAAATGAGAAACAGAAAATTGACAGCTCATTCCATCCCTAAAATAGAACAATGGTAGGTTTCCTGCTTCAGATATATTTTTTAAAAAATGTATTTATGGTTTTACCAATTTACTGCTCAAAGTCCTCCTTTATTTGCCTTATCAGCTATTTATTTTGCTAAAGTAGGTACTCTTGTTTATTATCCTCATTTGAGAAAGATTACCGATTTTAAAGGCCATCTTCTTACCACGGATAGCTTCCTTGACACTGTGAATCACAGAATCATAGAGTTGAAAGAGGCCTATAAGGCCATTGTGTACCACCCCCTGCTCAATGCAGGAAACCAAATTAAAGCATATCCAACAGTTGGCTGTCCAGCTGCCTCTTGAATGCCTCTAGTGTTGGACAGCCCACCACCTCCCTAGGTAATTGGTTCCATTGTCGTGCTGTTCTAATAGCAAGTTTTTCCAGATATTCAACGGAAATCTGATTTCCTGTACTATGAACCCATTATTCCTTCTCCTGCACTCTGGGATGATCGAGAAGAGATCCTGGCCCTCCTCTGTGTGGCAACCTTTCAAGTACGTGAAGAGTGCTATGATATCTCCCCTCAGGCTTCTCAAGGCTACACATGCCCAGTTCTTTCAGTCTTTCCTCATAGGGCTTTCTTTCCAGTCTCCTGATCATCCTCATTGCACTCCCTTAAACCCTTTTCAGTTTATCTACATCCATCTTAAAGTGTGGTGTCCAGAACTGGATACAGTACTCAAGATGAGGCCTAACCAGCGCTGAATAGAGGGGAACCAATCCTTCACGCAATTTGGAAACTGTACGTCTGTTAATATAGCCGAAAATAGCATTTGCCTTTTTTCCCAGCCACATCACAGAGTTGGTTCACATTCAGCTTGTCATCAACAACAATCCCAAGGTCCTTCTCGTATGTAGTATTGCTGAGCCAAGTATCCCTCATCTTATAACTGTTTATTTGGTTTATTTTTCCTAGGTGTAGAGCTTTGCACCTATCCCTATTAAATTTCATTCTGTTTTCTTCAGCCCAATGCTCCAGCCTATCAAGATCCCTTTGAATTTTGTTTCTGTCTTGCATGGTAATAGCTACTCCTCCCAATTTTGTATCATCTGCAAATTTGATAAGCATTCCCTGCACGTCCTCATCCAACCCATTAATGGAAATGTTGAAGAGCACTGGGCCCAGGACCAAGCCCTGCAGTACCCCGCTTGTTACCCCCCCCCTCCAGTTTGAGAAGGAACAATGGTTCATTGTTCAATACTCAAGCACTCCTTGAGTATGATTCTGTAGCCAGGTGGATCCACCTGATAGTTGTTCCATCCAGCCCACATTCAGCTAGCTTGCTTATTGCCACCCTGAGCTCCTACTGGAAGGAAGGACGGGATATAAATCTAATAAATAAATAATCAGAATATCATAGGGCACTTTGTCAACAGCTTTGCTGAAGTCGAGATATATTATGTCCACAGCATTCCCACAGTCTACCACAGAGGTTACCCGATGAAAAAATGAAATAAAATTAGTCTGGAGGGTTTGTTCTTGATAAATTCATATTGGCTTCTAGTAATCACTGCATTGTTTTCAAGGTGCTTACAGACTGACAGTTTTGTAATCTGCTCAGGAATATTCCCAGAGATCAATGTCAGGCTGTCTGTTATGTAGTTACCAGTTTCCTCTTTTTTGCCCTTTTTGAAGATAGGGACAACATTTGACCTCCTCCAGTCATCCAGCACTTCATCAGTCCTCCACGAGTTTGCAAATATAGTAGACAACAGTTCTGAGAGTTCCTCAGCCAGTTCCTTCAACACTTTAGGATGCAGTTGATCGGGCCCTGCAGATTTGAACTCGTTCAAAGTGATTAGGTATTCCTTCACCATTTTACCAATCTCAAACTGCAATCCTGCCCCTTCAATTTCACATTTGCCAGGACGGTCATAGACCCTCTTTTGGGAGAAGAATGAGCCAAAGTAGGAATTGACCACTTCTGCCTTTGTCATCTGTTATCATTTTGCCATCCCCATTGAGTGGTTGTTAGGCCATTTCTTTTCTCTGTCTTTTACTATGGATTACCCGAAGAAAGCTTTTTTTGGTTGCTTTGGAATCTCTTGCTAACCTCAGCTTATTCTCAGCTTTAGCCTTTCTGAAGCCATCCCTGCAATTCCGTGCCACCTGTGTGTGCTCTTCCTTTGTGATCGGGCCATACTTCCACTTCCTGTATGTGTCCTTTTTTGTTTTAAAGACATTTCTAAGCTTTCTGTGAAGCCACATTGGCTTCTTCTGCTGTCTTCCCCCTTTTTTTCCTTGACAGAATTTTTTGCCATTGTGCCTTTAGAATTTCCTCTTTTAGAAATGCCCACCTATCTTGGACTCCTTTTCTCATTAGGATCACATGAAACAGAACCTTATTTACCATTGTTCTGAGTTTATTAAAATCGGTTTTCCTGAAGTCCAGGGTATGTGTATGTCTGCTCTCAGCTTTTGCTTCTGTTAAAATCAAGAACTCTCGTATAGCATGGGCACTGTCCCCCAGAGTTCCCGTAACTGCCACTTCATCCACCAAGTCATCTCTGTTGGTTAGAATCAAGTCAACGATAACTGATCCTCTAGTTGCTTCCTCCACTTTTGGTAAGAGAAAGTTATCTCCCACACAAGTCAGGAATTTCTTGGAGGGGCCATCTTCGGCTGAATTTGTCTCCCAATAGATAATGGGGTAATTGAAGTTCCCCATTACTACAACATCATGCCTCCTCGAAACATTGGCAATTTTCATCCTCGTCTTCTCCTTGATTGGGTGGTCGGTAGTAGACTCCAACTACCATGTTCCTTTTATTCTTTGCCCCATTTATTTTAATCCAGATACTCTTGGTGGGGCTACCAGGCTCATTGTCCTTTATTTTTGTGCAGGGATATATAATTTCAACATATAGCACGACTCTGCCTCCCTTTCTGTTCCTTCTTTTTGAACAAGTTATATCCTTCAACAGCTGTATTCCAGTCATGGGAATCATCCCACCAATTTTCAGTTATACCTATCCAGTCACATTTATTCTGCTGTATTAAGAGTTCAAGTTCATCCTGTTTGATTCCCATACTCTGGGCATTAGTATACAGACATCAAAGACCATGTGATTTTTGGCCTGGCTTCCTTTATACATTTTTATGAAGACTGTTACTGGGCCCATTAGGGCCATTCCCTCATTTCCTCTAACTGTGCACAAGCCTTTATTAGTTTTTACCACCAATTTGCTCCCACAAAAAGCAGTGATGGCCACCAATTTGGGTGGTTTTAAAAGAGGATTAGACAAATTCATGGATAATAAGGCTATCAGTGGCTGCCAGCCATGATGCCTATGTCTGCTTTTGGAGGCAGTATGCCTCTGAATACCAATTTCTGGGAATCACAAGTAAGGGGAGCAGTATTGCATTATGGTCCTGCTTGTGGGCTTCCACAGTCATCTGGCTGGTCACTGAGAAAACAGAATGCTAGACTAGATGGTCCTTGGTCTGATGTTGCAGGCTTCTTCATATGACACGAGTCATATATATTCAGTTATATAGAGAGTCAATGTGGTGTAGTGGTTAAGGTGTTGGACTGCGACCTGGGAGACCAGGATTCAAATCCGCACATAGCCATGAAGCTCACTGGGTGACCTTGGGCCAGTCACTGCCTCTCAGCCTCAAGAAAATCCTATTCATAGGGTTGCCATAAGTCGGAATCAACTTGAAGGCAGTACATTACATTCAGTTATATTAGAAAAAGCTCCTTGGACCTGTTCACCTTTCCTGATCTGCAACATACATATTAGCTGATCCCCGATTACAGTGGTTGTAAATAACCTACAAACTTCCTGAACGGACCTTTCTGTCCTGAGTCTTCCTTGCTTAAATTTCCCTTTAATCATTTAATGCTGTTTCCAGTGGTGGCTAGTGCGACAAAAGACAAAGCAGCTAACGGTAGGCAGAGTCAGGGGTAACAAGCAGCAGAATTAACAGGAAGCAGAGCACAGTCACAGCAAAACATACTTCTGAGTAAAATACATTACATAAAGAGACAATACAACATTCCTTTTATCATGTAACAGCAAAATGCAATGCATGTTTACTTAGTAGTAAACCAAGTAAATGCAGTAGGACTTGCTCCAAAGAAACTGCAGTTTTAGGATAACCTATTTTTCCTACTGGTCCTGCTTTCGTGTTTTTGATGCAGACCTGACTACTATTAAGTAGATGAAGCTGCTAATGGCAGGGCTATGTCAGTGGCAGAGAAAACAGCTTTCAACCTGAGCTTCTGCATTATACAGCCACAAGAGTGGCTGTATACTGTAGCCAGCACGGATTTTTCACATTCCACCATGTTAAACTGAAAATATCACCCCATGCTATTCTGCTGCTTCTCGTAAGCTAATTTCAAAACAAAATCTTACAAAACATATACTCCTAAACCCAGAAATGCTTGCTTAACAACCTTTTAAGTTTCCATGGTGATACACAAAACACTCAGAGAGAATCTAGAGTTCAAAGTGTAAAATGAGGGGGGGAAATCCAGTCCCTGTTGGACTTTTTTCTGTCAGTGGTTTCATTATTTGTTGAAATTAATTAAAATTCAGCCATGTTCACAGAGTACCTGTAATCCTATTACTGGCCATGCCCCATACTCTGACCTTCGTCTTCTGCAGTTCTAAAAATCCCTGGCTGATTTTTAATTAATTTAAGAAAATTAACATTGGAGTCTATGATAGCGCAGAAATGCTTAGTAAGAAACAATTGTCAGTGTTCTAAAAGCCAGACTAACAGTTGTTTGGCTTGGCTAATGAGGGGGCCACACCCATGCCAGACATTTATTCCACATTTAACAGTCATGGCTTTCCCCAAAGAATCTTGGGAAGTGTAGTTTCTGAAGGCTGCTGAGATTTGTTAGGAGACTCCTATTCCCATGACAGAGTTCCAGTGGCCAGATAGTTTAACAGTCAGCCCCTCTTCTCAGAGACTTCTGTTTAAAGTGGAATAAATGTCTGGTGTGGATGTAGCCAGGGACAACTTTGGTTTAAATTTGGGTGGGCAACTACATGTGCCTGCTGTAGAATAAACAAGGGGAATCCTGAAAAATAATGATACTGTTAACTATGTTTTCCTTTTGGAAAGGGGCTTTCCCCATATTCTCAGAAGCACATGCTATCAAATTCTTCCATGCTACACGAAAAGTGGATTGGACTGTGAAACATCAATCCAAATTGTCTTTGCATTTTACAATTTGTAGGGCAGTACAATATCTCAGAGAGGAGGGTCAGGTCTCTTGCTCCCCTGGTGCATTCACTATAGCTGCCCAATTTCCCCACATTTAAAAGTTTGATAGAAATATGTGTTGGCTATTATTGTCACCTATTAGTGAATTTATACTTAAGATGTGAGCTCACTCCTAACTGCATAGGATCACAGCTTTCATCAGTTTGGCATATTAGGCTACTTCTGAGTTTAACAGTACTGCACTGACAGTATGAAGCAAACAAGGATCTGTATAATAATATATAAATAGTGTTGTTATAATAATTACAATTTAAAATAGCCTTCTTTGAAATATGTATTCATAACATAAGAATCAACCCTAAACCCAGAATGTTTAATTACTGTTATCAATGTTCATGTTCAGAAGTTGCCAATTTATTTTGATTCAATCCATTATTTTTTCATTTTTATTCTGTCACCATTTTTCTCAAGTTGCTTTGAGCAAATGGAATACATTAATTTAATTACAAGAGAAAAATATTACTAAACATTGTACTTAATGCAAACAAAAGAACTGAGATAACATAACTGACAGAACATTGTTAATTCCACAACAACATTGGAAGACAGTGATCAAAAGAAGGTCTTCACCTATAAAGAGAAGGCAAGATATATGAACCATAGCAGTACTGTAGCAAGAAGTATCTGCAGTAGCTAGCAGTCTTTACTTATCTTTTTCTTTCTCCATCAAACACTTCCTAGGAATGGATTAGAACAATAGTTTGTTGCTCTAAGCTTCTATCACCTCTTTCTTTCATCCTGGTATTCAGTGGCTTAGAAGAAGAAAAAAATGGCAAGGTAAGGTGACTTCTAATTATGTATATCTAAAATACCCTGCAAGGCACCGAACACAACCTTACATGTTTGCCTGATCAGCTATGATTGTACTGTCCACTCCAAGTAAAAACAAGAAATTCACAGCATACTAAAACAGGAAGCTCACATCAGGATAAAACTATTGCCTAACTTTGAATTGTTATTAGGAATATGAAAGCACACCATAACAGCAAACTAATTGATTATAGAGAAAAATCACTCTCAGAGCAATCTTAACTATAGAAAGTCAGCATAATTTACACCATTGTAAGTTACCCCTATTCCAAACTCCATTCATGAGGAGTTTGATGGAATCTGACTTACACCACCATTTTTGCCATCTAAATTCTGCCAGATTGCTAGGTCACATGACCAAGATGAAAGGGATTTTGAATAAGTGTCTCTCCTTGCCCCGCCCCTCCTCTGGCACACTCCATTGGGATTTATGCCTGTGTAAATTATGATAACTCAAGTTATGCAAACTTCAGCCAGAGTGAGGGATTTACGCTGGCATATCTCCAGCTCAACTGGGATGGGGGACATACACTGGCATAATCATGGCTAAGCCCTGACTCAGCCAGGAAAGCCCAAGATCTGCCACATCCAAACTCTCTCATCCCAGTGGATCATGGTTTGGATTGTGCTGTAAAAATAAAAACAGTGAGGCTATTCCACTGATATTACCATTGTGCTTCAACAGCTGAAGATTGATCAACTGATGCTGATTTTTTTTTAAAAAAACCTTTCTTTTTATAGAGAGTTTGCATTTTTAATAACCAGTTCAAAGTGTGCAAGTTCTATACACCAAATGGAAGAACATAGAAAAATTGTTACAAAGTACAAAAAGGTTACAGAATGCTAACAATTCAAAAACATAAAATTAATGCACATATTAACATTCTTCCTATGGAACAGATCAAAATATATACTGCAGATTATACTATTTAATTTCTTCCAATGTATCAGATACAGAAGCCAATATCATACGGATCTGTGATCAGTTTATCTACAGGCAAAAAGATACTGATGAGATTACTAATCTCCAAGTGAGAAAAAAAGAATTTGCAAAATTATTTTGTCAATACACACTGTAGGGCCAAGAAACATGTCAATTCCCTCCAACAGGATTATTGCCTATGAATTTAGGGGTGTGTTTTTTCTGTATGCCTTGTTTAAAGTTAAGCATTTGTGGAATAAATAAATATATACTGGGATTCCTCTAAACATATTTTGAGGAGGTTTAAGGAAACAAGCCTCCCTCTTTGGATTGATGTTAGAGATACAAGTCATTGCTACCTGCATTTTAATTTACCATTGTTAGGTAACGAGAAAGTTGAAGAAGGAATTTCTTCTTTATTTACTAAAATTCTGTTCCTCGGAACCTTTATAAAAAGAAAAACAATATTAAGAGAATAATCCATCCCACAAAAGCATTTTTGTGGGGCGCATTTAGCTCCCCCTTCTTATCTACAAAACAAGATGACTGTTTTATGAATGCACAAACAGGCATCTACAGTAATGGCTCCATGTCTTGCAGCATACTTGATACAAGGCAAGCCTGTCATGTTAAGATTGCCCAGTCTCTACATCCCTTGAATACACTAAGTGCATAATGGGTTCTGTCTAGCAGGGAAGGGGGAAATAGATCCAGCCAACAGCCTGTTTCTGAACTTCCAAAGGGGGCTAAGCACATCTCCCTGACAGACATGACTGTCTTGTGAGTTGCTGGTTAAGAGCTATCTGTCTATCAAAGCCATTCAAAGATTACTGTTGCCAACAGTCTTTGTCCGTCTGACCATCAACGTCACCTGTGAGATCAGAAACCTGTTCTTAAGTAGCTACAATAGGATAGACTTTAACTAAAATTGTTTAATTTCCTTTAAAAAGCACTACTCTGCCTCTTCCCTTTGTCTTCCTGCCTTTAATTCTTAAGACACGTCTTAAAATTTGTTGTTGGGTTTTCATGTAGGGTTATTGTCCCCTTGTGTGCCTAGACCCTATGGCTTCTTTGTTGTGTATTTGACATTGAAAAGTAAACTATCTTGGGCTCCAATGAGAAAGCTGAATGCTCTCTCCACTTCTCTTAAGCATTTGCCTTGAGCCCTCAGGTTTCTTTTCTGCCTGGATTAGAGGATACTTAAAGGGAAGTGTGGCAGCAGTCTGAGAGCCTCTTGCATGCCTGGCCTATTCAAAGTGACAGTTGTGGCAGGAAAGGAGTAAAAGCCTTCCCTTTCCATTACACTTGGCAGCTTTCATGCCTAGTTAGCTGGTTAAGGAACGTTACAGGGTTCCATTAAAGGGACACACATATGCTGTTGAAATTTCACCCTAACTAACACATATTAGATATCGCAGGTCTTTCTTTTTTCATAGTTTGAAAAATTATTAGTGAAAACTTTTGGAAGATTTTCTTTAAAGTAGTGCAGTGCAATGAAGTTTAATGGGGATCACTCCGAAATAAATAGGCATAGAATGGCAGCCCTAAAGAATGACAGACCTGATTCCTAGCATACATAGAAGTAACTACGTCTGGGCTTTTTGTTACAACTCCCCGCTCCACTCACGGTACTTACCGGTCGCGGGGCAAGTTTTGCAGCCCAGGGTGAATCCCCAGCCACCATTGTGGAGAAGGGCAGACGCACCGGGACTGGCATGATGTCATCAAGGCGCACCGCGGATGACAGGTGGCTGAGCCTATTTAAGCTCACGCCAGCCCCTCACCCACCTCTTCTTCTTTGGCACCCACTGTACCCTCCCTCTGCTACAGTGTGATTAATTTGGTCGCTTCGGGGCTGACTAGGAATTTTTGGCTTGACTGCGTATTTAGCCGGCGGGTTTCTTTTGCCTACTCCATACTTTGGTTAGCAGTGAGGGTGCTCAGCAGGGCCAGTTTTAAAGGGCGGCCAGGTTGGGCACTGGCCCGAGGGCCCCGGAGCTACAGGAGCCCCTGAGGGGCCCTCCGCTCCCCTTCCACGATCCGCGCACCCCCGCATAGCCCCCCAACCTGTCTAGAGTAGTCTTTACCATTGCCCTTAATTAAGATGGTGGCCGCAGTTTCCCTAAGGTACTGAAGCCACTGCCGCCATCTTAGTTGATGGCAAAGGTGGGTGGGTGGGTATGTGTAGCACGCACGTGTGCCACCAACAAAGATGGCGGCGGAGGCTACATTCCCCTTAGGGAAACTGTGGCCGCCATCTTAATTAAGGGCAATGGTAAAGACTACTGTAGAGAGGTAGGGGGGCAGTGCGGGGGGCGCATGTGCGTACACATGCACACGCATACCCACCCACCGGGGGCCCAGGGCAAGCTGATGCCCAAAGGCCCCCGCATGCCTGGAGCCGGCCCTGGTGCTCAGGGTTAGCACGGGTGCATTTCTGGTTATTAGGTTGATTTGGCTGTTTGATCTTAATATCTTAATTGGTCGCTTTATGGCAAGGAAGTGCGGGAAAGGTTAAAGGTGAAGGGCAGCTAGGTGACACCTTTAGGCACCCTTGGAGGTGATAGACAATTCCGGAGGTCTGCAGCTCAGGGTTATACGGCCCGAGGGCAGGATACAGGCCGCCTTTGGGGCCAACATGTCTCATCCACTTGGAGTTTCAGGGCACTGGGGGGAGGCGGTGATGCAGGTTGGCCTTCCTACACGCCATATGGGTGTGGTCACCCCAATAGCTGCAAGCAGGCTTTGCCTGACTCACCAGGAGAATCCCGCACCCTCTGCAGGTTCATTATGCAATATGAATTTGATGAATAAAGCGGCCCGTTATTTAACCCAATATATATTGTGTCTGTGTCTTATTTCACCCCTGGGCTGCAAAGTACTCCTAAGGTTTATCTGACAATAGAAAACTATCCTATTTCCAAGTGCAATTAAAATGATAATGTAACTTCCTAGGATACACACTAAAACATCTTTATAAATATTTGAAAATATGATGTTCAATAGATTCTGGAAGACAGGAGGCAGACTCATGGCAGCCAATTAATTATCACAATCAGAGGAATTCTAGACAAAGTACCTTCACTGTTAATGTGAAGTCTAATTAAAATTCATGTCCCATAAAAGTCACTTGACTCTCAATTATGATTAAGTATGCAAGGTCATTAGAACACAGTGAGAAACTGTGCCAAATGCAATCCCCTAGTTACTCAGTGACAGTTCAAAAGTACTGTCATGCTTTGTGAAGAACTGTACATACAAATTACAGTTCAGTGTATCTCAGTGTGAAGAGCTGACAGCAACAATAATCTTCTGGCCTTGCAAATTATTTTAATGTGGTGTAGTCAGTGGGTGGAATCCATCCAGTGCCCTTGCACTCATGGAAGCGCTTTTGATCCAGCAGACGCACCTGCCAATAGAAGAAGCTGTTTGAGGCCCAGCCCTTCGCAAACTCCAAAGCTCAAGAGAGATAGGGTGTGATACAGAAGAGAGTGGAAGGCAGCATGGGAGGGACTGCAGGGGAAAACAGCAAAAAACACCTCCATTCCTCTTCCATTAGTAGACTAGATCAAAAGACTTGTGGGCACAAAGGCACCAAAAGGATCCCACTCCAAATTTCCAAAGCAACTATATTCCAGTTAAATGTAATCCTTATCAATGCTCCAAAGGTCTGTTCAAAGAACGTAAATCTGTACTTCTTTTTATAATAAAATTAACAACCACAATTCAGCTTCAAGACAAGCTGTGGTTATTAAAGTGGCAATAGGTTTTTCCTATTCTCAGTCCTTTACTGCTGAATGTTTTGCATACCTGCTTCACTGAATGAATTACTCATTTCTAAAAAGGAAAAATCTCAGACACAAACATTAGACCATGTATGATGTCATATGATTTTTCTTAAACTTTGCTTTGCAAAAAGGGTCCAGGAAAAAAATAAGCTACTAAAATTGCCTAACTGTAAAACAATTTCTTCCTAAAACTGGATTTTTTCCTACTCATTTGTGTGCATCTATGGTACAATAAAGAAGTAATCATAGTATGAGTCCTGTAAACGTTGCACACTCACTGTTAGAGATTACATGTGAAGAAAGCACAGAGGAAAAAGCTCTATGGCAAATGGCCTGAATGCCAGCCTTGCTGGGTCAGAAAACAAATGCTTAGCTTTGGACATCTGGCTGCTCTGGCAGAATTATAACAACAGAACCAGTGCTGTGCCGAACATTCCCCCCACTTTTTCTTTTAGACCATTCTCCAACAATTAAATAAATTATCAAAGGGGAGAGAAAGAAGAGCTAAAATTCCCATGGGTATGTTTTTTGGTAGGGTTTTTGTAGCACTTATTTACTTTCAAAGTGTCATGCCCCATGATCTCCTTACCTGTGCATTCCTGCAGCCACAGGTGACTAGAAATTATATGCAGATGAATGAGCAGGGCTGATGGAGGAGGGTCAGATTGCTCTCTTCTCTGCCAGTCTGCTTGCTTCCCAAGCTGGCTGGCAGAGAAGGAGCCAATCACTACTTTCTGGACTTATTACAAGGCTGTAGTATGTAGCTGCATTTTTAAAAAAGCTGCAGACTACCTTGCCTTCTTTTATATCAAAAAAGGTGGAAAGTTCTTCAAAGTAGATATTTTCTCTGCAAGTTAAAGTGAGACTTCTCCAATAATTGTTTTCACTTTTCAGTGCTGAGGTAGACTCAGGACTGTTGATTGTGACTTTGTCCCAAGACAGTGCCTTTCTTATTTTATTTTATTTATTAAAACTGTTTTTAAACCATCCATCTACAAATATGTATAGATGAATAAACTAATAATGCTAAAAGTAAAATACAATAAATTAAGCAACATTCATAAACAGACATAGCTAAAAGAAGCTTGGAAGGCTAACAGTAAAAAAAGGGGTTGAAATGCCTTGGCAAATAAGTATGTTTTGACATGGCCCTGACATGACTATAACATTGTCACTAATTGTACTTCTACGGAGAGGGCATTCCAGAGAAGATGCCACTGCAGAGAAGTCTCTCTCCCTTGTTACCATCTAACAAACTCCCCAGGGCAAAGGGACACAGTGAATAGCCTTCTCAGAAGATCTTAAGACACAAGCACGTTGGCATAGGGAAAAGTATTTAGATCCCAAGCTGTTTAGATATGCTTGGAAGCACCAGCACCTTGAACTGGGCTTGGAACCGAACAGACATCCAATGAAGATTATTCAGAATTGGTGCATAATATTATTCCATTGAGCTCTACCAGCTCAAGTTCTCACAACTACATTCTACACTAATTGAAGCTTCCATGTTGTCATAGATTCATAGAATCATAGAACAGTAGAGTTGGAAGGGGCCTACAAGGCCATCGAGTCCAACCCCCTGCTCAATGCAGGAATCCAAATCAAAGCATTGTCTTCAAGAACAGTCCCACATACAATGCATTGCAGTAATCCAATCAAGAGTTTACTAGAGAAAGGATCAAAGTGACAAAACTATCACTGTCCAGGAGTGGCTGGTGAACCAGCCAAAAAGATGCACCCCACATGGTCCTCTAGCTACAATGCTAGAGGACTGCCAAGCTACATATTTTTTTGGAGGGGGATGCAACACCATCTAGAACAGATTAGATACCTAATTCCTAGATAAAACACCTTTGTTTTTGCAGGTTTCAGCTTCAGGTTATTGGCCCTTTCCAACCAATACCAAATCCAGTTCTAGCACCTACACAGACAGTGATCTACCAGCTGCAGAGCCTCACCTGTCTCTGATAACACAGAGAAAGAAACCACATTCCAGACTCTCCAGTGACCTCACCCAGTGGCTTCATATATAGATTTTTAAAAGCATGGAGGATTAAGATGGAACCTTGCAGGGCTCTGCAACACATGCCATGGAGTCAAGCAGAAATCCACCATGTTACTTTCTGAAACTAGCTCTGCAGGTAGGAATGGAACCACTGTGCCCCCAACTCTCATCCTGCAGTCAGTCTAAGAAAACACCAAGGAAAATGGTATCAAAAGCTGTTGTGAGAGCGAGAAGAATAAAGAAGGCCACACTCCCTCTATTTCTCTCTCAACAGAGGTCATCCACTGACCAAAAATGTTTCAGTGCTAAAACCAAGCCTAAACCTGAACTGAAATGGATTTTAGATCATCTACTCTACTTCATCCAAAACCAACTGGCAACTACCTCCTCAAGCACCTTGCTGGAAAAGGGATATTAACAACTAGGAAATAGTAGTTAACAATCTCCTGAGCTCAAAGAAAGCTTCTTAAGGACTTACTGAAGGACTGCCTGCTTCAGTCAACAAGCTAAGAATACAACGCTCTTACCAAATTATGCTGCTGAAGTAAGTGGCTCTACCAGCCTCTGAAATGATAGGTTCCAGTTGTAATAAGCATGCATAGCTGCACAAACTTCAGTGAGCCCTCTTTAATTAGCTGCAGTCACTCAACAGTTAATCAGTTTCATTTATTTTCATTTTTTTTAAAAAAAAAATCTGAACTGGAATGCTTTGATGTTGTTAGTGAAGGATTATGATCCTAAGGGGAGAAGTTACATGTTTTTCATACATAGTGACCTATTATCAATTTGAATCTAATTGATTAAACATTTCAAGGACTGAGTTATAACAATGTGCGTGATTGAGCTATTTGATGATCATCATGAAATCAGACAGGGCTACAATGCTGCATTTGTATTTTCCCAAGAGGAACCACTCCATTAACAATTTAATTTTAATGAGCAGGCATAATATTAAATTTCAGATAAAAATTCACATTGTGAATTGAAGCCAAGTCCTAACAGAATGCTTGGATGTTCATGTTTAATCAGGTGCCTGCTAACAGTGCAAGCATAAGAGAAAGCCAAACCTAGACTCTGTAAAATATAAAATATATTTAGAAACACTTATACAGTTGTTCAAAACATTTTAGAGCCAACTATAAAATATTGGTGCTGAAAGCCAGGTATTTCATTGGTTCATAATAGCAATACCCAAGTACACAAATTCCACCAAAAAATGTCATTTAAAAAGACTAAAATGCAATATATCATAATTTATTCACTGCATACTATACAGCATCAGGTCCAAGTAGAATTCATAATGCAACTGCAATTGGGGGGAAATAAGGTAAACAAAATCTTAACATAACATTCATTTTACACCTTATAATCAATATGGATCTTTGCAGGATTAAAAGAAGTACAATCTTCTCTTGAAAAAGCCAGAAATTAGAACAGGATGACTAGCAAAGAAGAGCCCTGTCACTGAAGGTAGTATTGAATTTAGATGAACCAGTGCTCTGGCTCAGTCCAAGGCAGCTTCCTATCTTCACGGTTCTAAAAGTGTTGTATATCATCATGGCTCTCTGGATTTTTGTACTTGGGAGATCATCATGGGTGTGAACCCATACATTTACAATCTAAGATTCTGTCTGTGGATGAGTTTATTTGTATATATACATGGTTTTGTTTTATTTTGAAGTTGCTGTGTATCTTTGAACCTCACCTCCTTCCTATTGCTTTGTATTTGTGCTAACACATCCAGGGGTCAGGGTTTTGAATGAGGGAGAATATCATGTAGAAATTAGACTGCTCAACATTCTGTCTAGAATCCCTAGCCCTTTATTTTATTTTATTCTTTTCATTATTCAGAGAAGGAATACTACACTTTTGAACATAGTTGACAACTGAAGCAATAGCATAATTCAGGTAAACAATAAATTTACTGCCTGAAGCTTGCTGGCAGCAAGAGATTGGCACTGTTAGAATATATATTTATTTTTATTTATTTATTTAACAAATTTATATTCCGCTCTAGTTCAAAAAATTTAGAATTCAGAGCGGAGGAACAATAAACATAATCCAATACAGGATCAAATAAAACTAAGCAGTTAAAAAATACAAGTTAAAAATATTGTAACTAAACAATTTTCTAAGACATTTCTCTTCAAACGTTAAAAGCTTGGTAAAATAAAAATGTTTGAATCCGGCAGCGGAACTCAATGATAGAAGAAGAAAGTCGTATCTCGGGCGGGAGTTGATTCCATAAGGAGGCAGCAACAACCGAGAAAGTTGTATTTCTAATAGCCGTATGTCAAATGGTAAACGTCGATGGAACAATAAAAGTAGATTCGGTGGTCGATCTGATAGGGCGAGAAGACTGAGATTCATAAAGACGATTAGTCAAGTATGTCGGTGCCAATCCATGTCGGGCTTTGAATGTTAAGACCAGTATTTTAAACTGGTGCCGAAATTCAATGGGGAGCCAATGTAGATGATAGAGAAGGGGTGTAGTTTGAACTACCAGTACCATGAAGAATTTCGCACCTCCTCGTGAAGCATTTATTGGCCCTGATAAATCAACATGAACTAGCTGGTAGGGAGCTGTTGTGGTTCTCTCAGCCTCCCGGTTTATTGGTGCAATAGTCATTTTAGCTTTATTACATGCATCACAATCCATTAACTGTCCACAATCTTTTAAATGCATGTTTTCACTGTGCAAAGGGGTTTTCTTTATCGTGTCAAGGTTTGCATGCCCCAGCCTTTGATGCCATTCATGGATGCAGCCCTGATGTACCTGTGCCTCAGCATTTAACACAGCACACCCTGCTTGACTGCTCTTTATTACATACTGTGAATCATTAAGGCTTCCCTGCATGCACACTTTATCTCCCCTCATTACAAAACATTGGTCTTTGTGGAACAAAATTGAATAATTACAACTCACCAGTTTGCTCACTGACAAAATATTATGAGCCAATTCAGGAACAAACAAACAATCTGACATTATTCCAAGCTTGTCAGACTTCACCAGTCCACGGGCTTCCACCCTCTTATGTGATCCATCAGCAAGTTGCACAAAATCCTGCACTTTTTCTGAAGTGTAAAACAAACTTCTGTCTTTGATTAATATATGGCTTGCACCACTGTCAAGCAGCCAGTTAACAGGTCGTAAATCTTGAGACTTCTGTTTACAAACAAAGTTCACACTTCCCTGCTTCAAGCCTCCGTCCCTGGAGTTGCGCTTGACTGGACATTCCCGCTGTAGATGCCGTCGATCTCCGCAAATAAAACAAGCCTTCAGCCTCTGTTGCTGTTCCTGTTTATTATCCTTCGGCACGGCATTTTTCACCTCTTGCCTCCTGACAGCTTCTATCGACTCGGCTCTTTTCGCCTCTTGTCTCCGCTGCCATTCTTGGGTCAGCTTTTCCTCAATAAACACAACGTTCAAACCTCTGTCAGGCATGGCTTCGAAAGCCATGACCATATTATTCCAAGTCCCATTGAGTGAAGCCAGGATCAGATAGGTCTTCTGAAGTTCAGAGTGTTCGACGCCTCGGTCTGTCAGCTCAGCAAACAGGCGTCTGAATTCCGTGAGATGCTCACACATGTCGCACTCACCCGTGAAGCACATTTGATAAAGCTTCCATGCCAAACACAATCTAGATCCCGCAGTCTGTTGCACATGAATGCCTTCCAACCAGTCCCACATCTGTTTGGTGTTTGTAACATCCCTCACGTGTAGCAGTTGAGAGTCTGATAGAGCCAGAAGTATAAAAGCTTGAGCTCGCTCATCGTTCCTAGTCCAAGCCGCTGTAAGGGGTGCAGGGGGTGTTCCATCAATAGCTTCCCATAAATCTTCTTTTACTAGCAAAGCCCGCATTCTCGGCTTCCAGCTGCCATAATTCTTTTCATTAAGTCGTTCCATCGGCAAGCCTCCCCCAGACAGGTTTACAGCCATGTTGCTCACCTCCGTCTGGTTCAATCAATCAAGCTGCCCTCTCTGGAACTCCGTCTGCCGTTCAGACCAGCAACTTACTCCCGTGTAATGCGCTGTGGATCTGGGCCCATAACCCCTGTTGGCTTGTGTGCGTTGTTGCGTGAAACAGCATACATTATGTTGGAGTTAAGTTGAGCAAGAAACTTCTTTAGAGCATTAGAGCATGTTAAGAGTCTTTATTAAGACATTAAGGCTTTTCAGCAGTTCCCCCCCCCTCTAGCTCTACAGCACATCTCTCTCCAAAAGCAAAAGTAAGACAGCCTCTCGGGTCAGAGGCATGATGCAGAAGGGCACAACTCACAGACTCTGTTAGAACTTTCCCAGTCTATATCTTGATGGTTACCATAACAACGGCCTTCACTGTCCGTTCCCAGACTGGCAAAGACATAACTCCCCCCTAGTTACAGTTTTGCAGACTTGATGGAAAACTACTAGGCCTCATGCCAACAGTAGTATGGACCCACGGGCTGGATCCGGTAATCATTCTTGCTGCTGCTGTTTGTACCAGCTTAAGCGGTCGAAGCGATTTGGCGGGAAGTCCGATGTATAGGGAATTGCAATAATCTAACCGCGAGGTCACTAGTGCTTGGGTAACTTTTCTTAGGTCAGACATTCCCAGGAACGGTCGAAGTTGACGAACAAGTTTTAATTTGGCAAATGCAATTCTGGAAATGGCCGTAATCTGGGGTTCTAAAGTCAGAGCTGAATCCAAAATTATACCCAGACTACGGACTTGAGTCTTTAGAGGAAGAAGAACTCCATCTGGTGACGGTAAGTTGCCTGTTTCTTGGGGAGGACTTTTTCCGATAAGAATGACCTCTGTTTTTTCTGGGTTAAACTTTAGTTTATTTCTGTTCATCCAGTTCTGTACTGCCACAAGACAATGATTAAGGGGACGAACAGCTTCTTTTGCATTCGGTGGAAAAGAGCAATAGAGTTGAGTATCGTCCGCATATTGATGATAATGGATTCCAAATTCTCGAATAATCTTACCTAAAGGTTTGAGATAAATGTTAAATAACATTGGGGACAAGACGGAGCCCTGAGGGACGCCAAACCATAAAGGCCAGGGTATGGAACAATAATCCCCGAGGGCAACTTTCTGAGACCTGCCCTCTAAAAAAGAGCGGAGCCATTGCAATACTGTACCTCTAAATCCCATTTGGTATAGGCAATCCAAAAGGATGTCATGATCGATAGTATCAAAGGCAGCTGATAAATCCAATAGAACCAGCAGGGATAAATTACCCTTGTCTAGTTCAAGTCGAAGATTGTCAATTAAGGCAACTAAAGCTGTCTCAGTTCCATGATTCGGCCTAAAGCCTGATTGAAAGGGATCGAAGCCGCTAGTGGAGTCTAGGAATGTTTGAATTTGTGTGGCTACAGCTCTTTCGATGACTTTACTCAAAAAAGGCAGATTGGATACTGGACGGAAATTGTTTAACAGTGTAGGATCAAGAGATTTTTTTTTAATAATGGAGTAATAATTGCCACCTTCAGACATTCAGGTAGATAATCTTGTTGGAGGGAAGAGTTGACAATCACACTAAGCCAATCAGCTAATTCAGCTCTAGATATTTTTATGAGCCATGAAGGACATGGATCAAGTGGGCAAGTGGTAGAGTTCATTCCCTTCAAGGATTGGGAGATGTCTTCAGAAAAAAACAAATTGAAAGGTGGAAAAAAGAGAGGAGCGGTTTGTTTCAGGTGCAGTATTATTTCCGTCTGTCAAGGCAGTATGATCTAAAATAGAACGGATCTGGTCAATTTTGGTCTCGAAAAACCATATGATGGTTATGTTTATGGAAGTTTTTGAAGGAAATAGTATGAATCTGAAATTTGGTTATATGTAACAATCTAGCTCTAGCTCTTTATTATGCTTCTTTCCATTTCTTGAGTTAGAGAGTGTTGGTTAGGAACATGGTATGGCATTTAGCTAAGCAGACAACCTATTACTGCTATCATCTAGTCTTCACAAACCACAGAAATGATATGGTCTCTATCAAGCCAATTTGAAATCAAATATTTAACCCATTTCAAAATCTGGCAGGTGACAATAGGCCTGTATTACGTTAAGCAATAACGATAAGTCTTGAGGCACCTTAAAAAGTAATGAATGTATTAAGGCATAATAATTTATGAAACAGAGTCCACTTCAACGTGTAACCAATTTGTTTACATAAACACCCTGGAAATATCCTATAATAATCCAAAACCTTGTAGAAGATCCAACCTAATGCACAATTTATTTTTAAGGAATACTAAGTTTCTATTTTTTAGAGAGTTTTATTTCTCATAGCTGGTATAGCACAGTGGGGAGGAGACCCTGGCTGGGAGTCCAGAGTCTGTGAGTTCAAATCCCCACTCGTGTCTCCTGGGTGTAAAGGGCCAGCTAAAGTTCACCCCCACAGTGAGTGGCTCAGGAGTTACGTGCCCTGCCACCTGTGCAGCCATGGGCAAGCTGCATAGTCCCAAGGAGCCCAGTTGCCCCCCAGCTGGCAGTTGCGGACAAGGAAAGGGCTGCCTTGTGCAGCTGTGGCAAGCTGAGCAGGCCCTAGCCAGCTGGGGAGGACTAGACTCAGAGGGAGGCAATGGTAAACCCCTTCTGAATAACGCTTACCATGAAAACCCTATTCATAGGGTAGCCATAAGTCAGGATTGACTTGAAGGCAGGCCATTTCCATTCATTTTTTTTTTATTTCTCATAATATTTCTGGTGTATTATGATGCCTGAATAATGTTCTTCTATTTGTGTATTTGAATGCACACTTCATCTCACTATCGGTACATTTTTCTGAGTTCATTAAGCACAAAGAAATGTTAGGATTCACTCAGAGAAAGCTATATTTATTTATTTGCTTTTTAAAATGTAGAGTAAAAACTTACTGCAGAAGAAATGCAAATAGACTGGAATCAGACGAATCAGGAAAAATAGTAAGTTATAGGGATGTGCATCAGATTTGGATGAATAGAGAGATGAAGTGGGCTACCTTGTAAGGATTTTGGGCTAGTCTGAGGTAAACAGGTTGTGTATGACACTGTACATGTCAAAGCAGGGTCCCCTGAAGCACTTTGTGGTGTCCTGGTGATCCAGAAATAATAAAAAAAGCTGCAGACAAGCACCTACTAAAAATGAAACAATGTTCCTAAGTGTTTTGCATAAGGGAAAACACCAGTGTAGGGATGGGGGGGAGGGTAGCTTTGCAAAATCAAAATGCAATTCTTTTGCTGAAGGAAGACTTTGTTATAGGAGATGCAGCTTCTGAGCAACTGTAAGGTCCACCTTGTAATCAGAAGGAATGTTTTTACTAGTGCTCTCCAATACCAGAGTTTGGGGGGAGGAAGCAGGTTTGCAAAAGCAAAACCTATCTCACTAAGGATGAAGAGGGGACAGGGAAAGCACAACTGTGACTAGGAATGGGGGAGAATATCCACTAAATCGGACTAAGCACTGGATTCCAACTAAATCCATTAGTCCACTATCTTTTCAGACCCGCACTGTTATGTTATGTTAATGTTATGTTAATGTTTATTTATACCCTGCCTTTTGGCCAAATGGCCCTCAAGGCGGCTTACAGAAAAAGTAAATACAAATATAAAAATACATCAACAAGGCAATACATCAATAAAGCAATACATTGTAGAAAAAATTAAATAGCAAATAACATTAATTAAGAAAAAATATCCAGGAAAGGCATTCCATCTTGCCTGAACTTACAGCTGATTTATTGTGGCAGGCTGCAGCTGTAATCAGCATGGATTTTTTGCAGCAGTCCACAGCTGTAACTGGCATGGATTTTTAAATTACCCCCCCCCAATTTTACGCAATTATCTTCATAATTTCATCTGATACATTTGTAATAGCGTGTAGGTGTGATAAATAGGAAAAAATAAACCACCATGATCATTTACATCTAGAATTCTATGATTCTTGATTCTATGATTCTAAGATGTAGTAATGATCATTAACTTGGATGGCTTTATGAAAAGTTTAGACTCCCTTTTCTTTAAATCCCTTCCTCAATCATGATATATTACTGTATGATTGTACATCTTCCTCAAGATTCTTGTTTTGTGTTTTATGTTGTCTGCGTCTTTATTGTGTTATTCTCTTTATTTAATAAAATGTGTTTTTTTTAAAAAAAGGTTTAGACAAATTTGTGAACAATAAAGTTATCAATGGTGACTAGCCATCTTGACTGTATTTCATTTCCAATATTAGAGGTGGTATACCTTTGAATACCAGCTGCTGCAGAGCACAAGCAGGGGGAATGTCCTGCTTGTGGGATTCCCGTAGGGTTTGGGTTGGTCATTGTGAGAACCATACGTTTGACTACATGCGGCTTGATTCAGTCCAACGGGGCTCTTATATTGTTAACAGCTCAGTGCCACAACAGAAGAGGTCCTGTCCCTTTTGCACACGCTATTGCTGGGGGGAGGGGCATAGCAGGGCCTCAGATGTATTGTTGGAGGCCAGACACACACACCCCATAGTGGAGATACTCTGTTTAAGAAACTCTAGTTCCAGATTGTTTAGGGTTTTTTATTTTACAATTGTTAACAATGTTATCCACAGAAAAATACAAAGAACATAACTTTATATATAAATAATGAGCTGTAATCCGCTGGTGGGTGGCGAGTAATATGTGTAATATAATAAATATACTAATAATAGAAAGCCAGTACATTATGCTGCATGAGATATGCAACATACACACAAACTCTCTATCTCCTGCAGTCAGTAGACCTCAGGTGTTAATTGGCACAGGAGTCATCATACCTAGGAAAGAACTCATTTCTTCAGGCTAATCTTTCTGAAGTTATTAATAATTTTACAAACACTGCATGAAACAGCTTCACCTCCAGGAAGACATATGCTCACTGATTGACTTCAGTGGGGTGTTCTTGGCAATTAAAAAATAACATGTTATTCCCCAAGATTTAGGCTATAGGATATCTTGTTTTTGATAAGTCTACCTCAGCTTGGCCTCCTCCATCCTGCCATAGAGGTGAGCAGCCCTAGTTTCTGATCTTTCTCGTTTGCTTTTCAACATATCTATCTTACCTCCAG
This sequence comes from Rhineura floridana, assembly GCF_030035675.1. Taxonomy (NCBI): domain Eukaryota; kingdom Metazoa; phylum Chordata; class Lepidosauria; order Squamata; family Rhineuridae; genus Rhineura; species Rhineura floridana. The sequence goes on from NC_084481.1 coordinate 68,483,260, forward strand.
TCTTCTAGAAACAGCTGTGAGAACAAACATTCTACTCACCTTCATGTTTTATGCCCTCATCTGCACTCCTCTGTGCGATCCTTCCAGCTGCACTTTGTAGAGAAGTGTGTTAGTGGGTCGATTCCCCCCCCCAGTTTGACTTAACCCAATGGCTGTTGCAATATTTTGTACTGAACTTTGAGTGCCGAGATCCAAGAAGAGTTACTGTTTCATTTTAGAAGAGAAAATCGCTCTGTGGACAATTTTTTTTAAATAGCAGGTCTGCCCGCCTCCCCAGTGTCTACATTCTATTTTTAAAAATGGTCCAGGCAGTTGTTGTTGCTTTGGTCTCATGGAACAAGAAGCAAAGTGCCAGTAAAACCAATATCTATTACTTCTAAGGATGGCATTGCATATTACATAGAAGTACCAATAGCACCGACTTGAACAGCTTGTGATTCATCAAGATAATTCATCAAGATAAATGAAGCCCATAAGGCTCAATAAACCTGTTATTTTTGTTACCTGTCAAGAATGTAAAATTGGGGAGGAGGTAAGTTGTCAAGCAGGCTGCAATAAAAAGCTGATTGGCTGCGCTTGGGTTGCTGGGTCACAAGTTGTAGAAGCTTACAGAGGTGTATCTACTCTGTGCACCTTCCTCACTTGAGTATGAAGGAATTTGAGGTGCAGATAGACACAGCTCATACATGGCACTGTGAGAGATGAAGGTCCACCCTCCAAAAGTCAAACAACAGAAGCACCCAAATCAGAAGTGCACTCCTGCATTGTTGAAGCATGGAACCTTGGAGAGTTGGGTTGCTTCATATGTCTGAAAAAGTTAAGCATGGCTAGTGTTATACAACTGTCCAGTAAAGGTAGCCAGTCTGTGGAATGACATAATAATCATAATCATAATTATAATCAACAACACTGTTGATATGCATGGTGCTGAAGATAGACCCCCCTGCCTTGAGGATCTTATAACGAAACATTTGAAAAGGAGAAACAACACAGGAGGGGAGGCAGGGATAAAGAGGGAAAGAATATGCAATTGTTTCAGTTACACATTATTGGCTTGTTCTTAACACTTATTTGTAATGCCTAAGAGAGGGTCAAGGAGAACTAGGGAGGAACTTTGGAATAAGTGTAACTTTGCCAGATTCCTAATATAGACAGTTAGGTCCAAGCAATATGCAGCAACAAAGAACTATCATTAGGGCTTCCTGTGATTTTCCAAATAATTAACAGCACTTGGAAAATGGAAATGGACTGCCTTCAAGTTGATCCTGAATTATGGCTACCCTATGAATAGGGTTTTTATGGTAAGCGGTATTCAGAGGGGGTTTACCATTGCCTCCCTCTGAGGATAGTCCTCCTCAGCTGGCTAGGGCCTGCTCAGCTTGCCACAGCTGCACAAGCCAGACCCTTCTTGTCTGCAACTGCCAGCTGGGGGACAACTGGGCTCCTTGGGATTATGCAGCTTGCCCACGGCTGCACAGGTGGCAGGGCATGTAACCCCCTGAGCCATTCACTGGGGGATGGTGGTCTTTAGCTGGCCCTTGACACCCAGGAGACACGAGCGGGGATTTGAACTCACAGACTTTGGACTCCCAGCCAGGGTCTCCTCCCCACTGTGCTATACCAGCTATTTTAATGGCTATTAATTAGCCAGGGTGAAAGGATCACAACTGTGTGTTAGGGAATTAACACCCCCCCCAAAAAAGCTGGTGTGCTATTTTAACATGCAGCAAAAAAACCATGCAGGTATGTTACAGGTATGTTTTCCCTCAAAAAGCAAATAGTAGATGGGGAGGGGATATTTAACTAAGGAAATGGTGTGGGGAAAGGGATCACCCTCCCCCACCCCCACTGCTTCATTTGTACTCCAGTTCACCCATCCCCCATGGGCTACAATTTTTTAAAAAAACAATACAGGTGCCCCAATCATAAACCAGCTAGGCCACCTGAAAAAGTGGTGTGGGGGCAGCTCAGTGTAGCTTCTGAAGGAGCAAACTCATCTTTTAAACTTTCTCAGCAGAAACCTGTCTATATTCACTAATAGGCAAAAAAACCCCTTTATGTTTAAGAATGTAGCTATAGCCAACAGATATTTCTATCAAACTTTAAAAAGCAGGGAAATTGGAAAGCTATATTGAGTGCACCAGGGGAGCAGGAGACCTGACCTCCTCTCTGAGATATTGTACTGTCCTACAAATTTGTAAAAATGCAAACGCAATTTGGATTGGTCTTTTACAGTTCAATCCACTTCCTGTGTAGCTTGGATGAATTTGGTAACATGAGCCTCTGGGCATATGGGAAGTGGTGGCAATGCCTGCAGTCATTCATTTCCCTGCTTTTTAGTCCAAGAGGTAAGAAATGGGATCCTGTGCAAGTTTGCTGAGAATGGATTGATCATTTGCATGTTTATTGAGTTCAGTGGGATTTACTCCCCTGCAATCATGCTTAGGATAGGTGAAACTGACCGTGGGTAGGGAAGCCCAGAGTGGGTAGGGGAGGAGGAATAAGGAAGAGAGGAGGAGAGGAAGAAGGGAGGAAGGGAGAGGAGAGGGGAAAGGCAGGTCTGATCATTTGCATACTTATTGAGTTCAGTGGGATTTACTCCTGTGCAATCATGGCTAGGATAAGTAAAACTGATCATGGGGGAGGAGGAGAGAGTAGAGGAAAGGAAGAAGGGGGAGAGGACAGCAAGAGTGGGAGGGAGAAGGAGGGGATTGGAGGGGGATGGGTGAAGGAAGGGGGAGGGAAGGGGCAACAGGGAGGTGATGGGAGAGAGGAGGAGGGGAGTGCAGGTTTGATCATTTGCATACTTATTGAGTTCAATGGGATTTACTCCTGTGCAATCATGCTTGAAAATGAAATGGACTGCTTCAAGTCGGTTCCAACTTATGGCGACCCTATGAATAGTAAGTGGTATTCAGAGGTGGCTTACCATTGCCTTCCTCTGAAGCTGAGAGGCAGTGACTGGCCCAAGGTCACCTCATGAGTTTCATGGCTGTGTGGGGATGTGAAACCTGGTCTCCCAGGTTGTAGTCCTTGGATAGGTAAAACTGACCACAGGGAAGGAGGAGGGGGAAAGAAGGGCTTGGAAGGGGATGGGGGCCAGGAAGGGAGGGATAAACGAAGGGAGAGGGAAGGGGCAAGAGGGAGTGGATAGGAGGGAGGAGGGGGAGGGCAGGTTTGATCATTTGCATGCTTTTTGAGTTCAGTGGCATCTACTCCTGTACAATCATGCTTAGGATGGGTGAAACTGACCTGGGGGAGGGGCAGGGGAGGAGGAAGGCAGGAAAGGGAAGGAAGAGGGAGGGGAGGAGATTGTATGGGTGGGCACTAGGCAGAAGGGAAGCCCCTTTCCTTTCCAAAAGGAAAACATTGTGAACACTATCATTCTTTTTCAAGGTTTCCCCCACCTTTTTATTCTACAGCAGGCACATGTAGCCTCCCACCCAACTTTAAACCAAATCTGTCCTTAGCCACATCCATACCAGACTGTTATTTGACTTTAGGCAGTCATGGCTTCTGCCAAAGTCCTGGGAAGTGCAGTTAGTGAAGGGTGCTGAGAGTTGTCTGGAGACACCCTGTTTACCTCACAGACCTTCAATCAGAGTGGCTAACTGCTAAACCACTCTGGCCACTGGAGCTTTGTCAGGGGAATAGGAGTCTCCTCTCAGCATCCTTCACAAACTACACTTCGCAGGAAGTTCTGGGGAAGCCAGGACTGTTTCAAGTGAAATCAAAGGCTGCTTTCACACATGGAGCTAATAGAGCTAGTTTACCGGATTAAAAAGGAAGCACTTCGTTCCATATTTCAAAAATCCCTTTCACACTGCAATACCTGTTATACCGGCATTTTGCGCAACAGTCTTTCACACACAGAGCACAGTTTTTCTCCCCCCCCTTCATTCGGCCTCATGCAACACCGGATGAGCTGGTTTGAGGCCTGTTCTTTCTGTGCGTGGGGGGGGGTTGAAAGAGGCACGATTGCGATCAACTGAGAGGCGCGGCAGCACAGCAGCAGAGGCTCTGGTTGAGCACAAGCAGCAGCAGCACAGGCTGCTCTCTCAGGAGCAGCTGGGATCGGCTGGGAGGCATGGCGGTGGCAGCGCAGCAGTGCGCGAAGGTTGCATGCTGGGAGGGCTGTCGGTAAGGGTGGGAACGCACTGCATACTGGGATGGCTGTCTCGTAAACAGCGGCAGCTATCACAAGACTCCCGCAATCTTCCGGTTTCCCAGCCTGCTATCGGAATTTTTCAGGTATCATTTATTACGGAAATTAGCACTAAACTTCCAATACATTCCACCAGAATTCCAGAGCTACCCATTATGTCGTGTGAAAGCTCAAATTTTATGCGCAAATTAACAGGAAATAAATCGTCAGAATAACAGAATAAAGTGCAGTGTGAAAGGGGCCATAGTCTGGTGTGGGTGCGGACCCCTGATTAGGCAAGCCCAGCAGCTGTGAGTCTGGCTTTTAGAACAATGACAGTTGGTTCTTACTGAGCATGCCTGACATTATCATTCAATTCAAGCCAAAATTTCTTAAATTAATTAAAAATCAGCTAGACTTTAAAAAAAAACCTTTAAACTGCAGAAGATGAAGGTCAGAGTATAGGGCAAGGCCAGTAATAGGATTACAGGTACTCAGTGAGCATGGCTGATTTTTAATTAATTTCAACAGATTATGAGAACTCTGACAAGTCCCAAAGGGGTCTGGTTTCTCTCTCTCTCTTTTTACACTTTGAACTCTTGATTCTCTCTGGCTGTTTTGTGTATCAACATGAAAATTTAGAGGGTTGTTAAGCAAGCGTTCCTGAGATCAGGACTATAAGTTTTGTAAGGTTTATTTTGAAATGAACTTATGGGAAGGATCAGAATGGCATGGGGGTATTTTCATTTTAACATTGCAGAATGCAAAAAGTTCATGCTCACTATAGTATACAGCCACTCTCGTCGCTGTATAATGTTCTATTTACATTCCAGCCTTAAATATGCTAAGTAACTCTAAGTTCAATATAAAATGCATCTTAAATATTCAGAATGGCTTGCCTTAATTACAATTTTAATTTAAGAGTCTTTTTGACTCTTTAACTTTGTCTCTCAAGAGTCTTTTTAAGAGTTGTAGTTTCAAGGTGGTTTTAAAAATCTGTTTTTAAAATAAGAGAACAGTAATAGATGTTGTGAGGTGGGGAAGTTTGTCTTTAATACCTGCATGACAAGAATTAACAGGAGATTTCCGAGCAAGGTGAAAAGCTCCATCTGTTAATTTTTTGTCAGTTATGCAGCCATTAAAGTTGTAGGAGCAAAAAGAAGTTGGCAGCCACAGATACAAAGTTGTATCGGAGGTACCTTGTGACATGGTTCAGTAAAACAATATGGTGGTCCAAGCAAATGAAACAGTCAAGACATTTCCAGCAGTGGGGCAAGTGAGTATACAAGGGGGCCTGGCCTGGACACATGGTATCTGGTTCAGAGAAGCCCTATTCACACATTACTCATGTTTAGGTTATATAAACATGTGGAGTGTGGAGATATGCTTTTAGCCTGGGGTTGCATCTTCTTTCACCAACTGCGTGGTTGTTTGTAGAAAAAGCCCATTGCATGAGTTTCAGCTTGAGTGTATGGTAGAGTGGCCATTTGCCCTACCTCACAGAGAAGGGTCCTATCAGAGGCCAGTCCTCCATTTGAAGAGCTGTCTGGCCCAAGTCTGGTTTTAAAGTACCACAAGATGTTTCTTTCGCGAAGCTGCAGCAAACAGAGGCACTGGATAATAGGGTTCTATCCTTTTGCATTTAAACCTTTGGGAACCCTGAATTGCTCTGGAGATTTTGGAACTTCACAACATGTCAGCTTAGAAGACAGCCTCCCTGCATTGCAGCTGCAAGAGTTTTCTTGGCATTCCAATTTGGGATACTGTTACCTTGGCAAGGGCTGAAATATTTCCTGTTGCCTCGCATTCATCAAGCTCCTTTCTCTTCTTCCTACTTGAGATAGTATTTACCATGTACCTGATAAGGAAATGATTTGTCCCCTTCATTCCTTCTGTTTGATTCCAAGCTGCCAGTAGGAAGCCATCTTAACAGACTGGAGCTGAGGTAGAATGTACTAAGGGGTTTATCAGTGGGGGGACAACCCACTTGTCCCCATGTGGTTCATTTAGTAGTAACCTGCATCTGATAATTTGAGCCAGTCACCAAAACAAACACAGAGAATTGCATTCTGTCCTAGACCTCTACTAGCTACCGAGACAGAGGCGAAAGGGTAAGCAAAGCAGTTCAGTGGGCGTCTACTGCCCCCTCCTCCTGAGGCAGTGCCTAAACAGATGCTGCCAAAATGACTGTATCAACCATTCCCTGCCTAACTATAGAGAGCAGTGGGTCCTGAACATTTTCCCTCCACAAACCTCTTGAAAATTGATGAGGGTTTTGGCGGGTTTTACTTATTTTATTTTTTTATTAGATTTATATCCCACCCTTCCAGTAGGATCCCAGGGTGGCAAACAAAAGCACTAAAAACACTTTAAAACATCATAAAAACAGACATGAAAATATATTAAAACAAAACATCTTTAAAAACATTTTTTTTAAAAAAGCTTTAAAAATATATATATATATTTTTAAAAAAAGATTTAAAAACATCTTAAAAAGCAATTCCAACACAGATCTAGACTGGAATAAGGTTTCAGCTTAAAAAGCTTGTTGAAAGAGGAAGGTCTTAACTGGGTGCTGAAAAGATTACAGAGATGGCATCTGTCTAATATTTAAGGGGACAGAATTACAAAGGGTAGGTGCCACTACACTAAAGGTCCGCTTCCTATGTTGTGCAGAATGGACCTCCTGATAAGATGGTACCTGCAGGAGGCCCTCACCTGCAGAGCACAGTGATCGACTGGGTATATAAGGGATAAGATGATCTTTCAGGTATCCTGGTCCCAAGCTGTATAGGTCCTTGTACAGCAAAACCAGAACCTTGAACTTAGCCTGGTAGCTAATGGGCAGCCAGTGCAATTATTTCAGCAATGGGATGACATGTTGGCGATACTCTGCCCCAGTGAGCAGTCTCGCAGCTGCATTTTCCACCAGCTACAGGTTCCAGACCTTCCTCAAGGGTAGCCCCACATAGAGTGCATTACAGTAATTCAATCTTGAGGTTACCAGTTCAAGGACAACAGTGGTCAGGCTATCCCAATCCAGAAACGGCTGCAGTTGTCTTACCAGCCAAAGCTGGTGAAAGGCAGTCCTAGCCACTGAGGTCACCTGGGCCTCTAGGCACAAAGATGGATCCAGGAGCACCCCCAGCCTACCAACCTGCTCTTTCAGAGGGAGTTTGACCCCATCCAAAGCAGGCAAGAGATCAATTATCTGAACCTGGGAATCACTAACCCACAGCGCCTCCGTCTTGCTAGGATTCACACTCAGTTTGTTGGCCCTCAGCCAACCTACCACAGAGTCACTGCAGTGGTCCAGGGCTTGCACGGCCTCTCCTGATTCAGATGTTACAGAGAAATAGAGCTGGATATCATCAGCGTACTGTTGACACCTTGCCCCAAATCTGATTACTGCTCCCAAGGGCTTCATATAGATGTTAAACAGCATGGGGGACAGGATGGTACCCTGCGGCACCCCATAGCACAACTGCCAGGGGGCTGAAAGACAATCAGCCTATGCTATTCTCTGAAAATGACACTGGAGATTGGATTGGAACAACTTTAAAACTGTAATCTCACCAATTCGGCTCAGAAGAATACCATAGTCAATGGTATCAAAAGCCCCCGACACATCAAGTAAAAATAACAGGGTCACACTTCCCAGTTTTTCTGCCAATAAAGGTCATCTATCAGGGCGACCAAGGCCATTCAGTCCATAACCAGGCCTGAATCCAGACTAGAATGGGTCAGGACAATCTGTTTCATCCAAGAGAACTTGCAATTGCTGCACCTCAACCCACTCAATCGCATTCCCTAAAAAGGGGGTATTTGTGACTGGGCAGTAGTTGTTGCAAACCAATGGGTCCAGGATGGGCTTTTTCAGCAGCATCACCGCCTCTAGACAATCTGTTTATTGTATATTCATCCTGATTTGCTTGTACAAAGCTTATACAGAGGTTACACTCTGTTCACTCTATTGAGCATTTATTCTGATTTCCTTATGGGGTCTCCCCATTAGTCATTTGTTCATCCCTCCCTTTACAGTGCAATTCCCTGGCATTTTCCTAATCATTAAAAAAGCCATTGTTGTTTTACAAGTCGATTTGCTGTGCTACGGTGACAGCCCACTTTAATTGTGCAAACCTAAATGTCTGGTGTATGCTTGAATCCTTCCTGCTACACAGGGGCAGTCTGGACTCCAGGCACCCTATGACTGGGTGGGTGTGCTGGTTGACTGGAGACAGGGCACAGTTTTTTCAGCTGTTGTGCACTAGGGCTGACTCTCTGTGCATCCCCTCTCACTACAGCAGCACCTATAATGACAGTACTGGAATGCTGGGAGGGGGGCTTCCTTCCATCTCAGACTGTTTTAAGTTGAAGTCCTTCCCACACCCTCAGTACAAGCGTTCTGAGCAAAAAGTACAAGGATTCTAAATTGATGTTCTGGCAGCGCAGCCATGCACCTTCTCACACGCAGCAGCTTTTAATCAAAACCACAGCTACTAATACAGGAACACTGGCTGAAAATGACTGATGGCTTCCCAAGTGTGCAATGTATGAGAAAAAAGTATGATTTAAAGGTATTTTCTCAGTTTCTCACTGATTGGCAATGAGAATGGCGTGGTTTGTGGATGCATACATTGCCTGGTCTTTGAATACAAGAGTAGATGCCCCACATTTTCCATGAGGAGGATTTTCGTTTTTAGTGAAGTTATGTGACAATATCCTAAAGTGCTCCTCTGCTCTCAAGGCAGGCAGTAATATCTGTGTACTAGACAGGCGTATTCTGGGAAGGTGTGAAGAAACTCTACTCTGGTACTCCTCACTTAAGGAAACAGTTTAAGGCTGAAATCCTAATGCCGCTTACCTTGGAGTAAGCCCCATTGAATTCAGTGGGACTTACTTCTGAGTAGACATGGTGAGAATAGCAACCTTAGTGCAGGTTTAAAGATACACCTGTATTCCTCCTTCCTCTTCATAGTAACTTGTCACTATGTGTGATTTGGGGGGGGGGGAGATTGTTTTTCTTTAAAAAGAAATCATCAGCCCATCTACGAATGTAAAATAATACCCCAGATCATGTCAGCATTTTCCATATGAGCTATCTTCTATCTTCAAAGGGAGGAGTGTGAAAGAGGCCGATAATATCAGAAAGCTGACAGCAGAGGCGGACATGAAAAGAATGATAGGCATTCAACTAACATTAAAAGGACAATAACACACTGGCTTATGGCTATTTATTTTTTTATGAGAGATTGGGCAGGACTTTGATTGAGGTTTTGATGGCCATATGCCTTCCCAAGTGCCGCAGCATTGTTTGTAAACTGGCCTATAATTGAAAATGATTTTTTTTTTTAAAAAAAATGGTGAAACATGATAATTCATTAAAATACATATTCCTTTTGAGGGTTTCCTCATTGATCTTTGTTGTACTAAATCTGTTTACACATCAAAAGACCAAATTACATGCTGCCTGCCTTCATTTCTGTCAGACCCTTAGTGTTGTTTTCCTGGGGAATGAATAACACAAAATCAAACCAGCATCCCATTTCATAGCTCTCCCTTCATCAACAATTATTTTAGTATAACAATGCTCCATGCAAAGTTTTAAGGTTTTCCTGCACTCTACACTGGTAAGTTTTTAATTATTGAATAGTGGTTGTTGTGTTGTCTTTGTCCTAAATTGTTTGTGATTTTGAAAATGAATTGTTGTTATGTGCTTGTAAGTTCAGGTCTGTGGCTTCCTTTATGGAATCAATCCATGTCTTGTTTGGCCTTCCTCTTTTTCTACTCCCTTCTGTTTTTCCTAGCATTATTATCTTTTCTAATGAATCATGTCTTCTCATTATGTGTCCAAAGTGTGATAACCTCAGTTTCATCATTTTAGCTTCTAGTGACAGTTCTGGTTTAATTTGTTCTAACACCCAATTATTTGTCTTTTTCGCAGTCCATGGTATCCACAAAGCTCTCCTCCACCACCACATTTCAAATAAGTTTCTTTCTCTTATCTGCTTTTTTCACTGTCAAACTTTCACATCCATATATAGAGATCGGGAATACCATGGTCTGAATGATCCTGACTTTGGTGTTCAGTGATACATGTTTGCATTTGAGGGCCTTTTCTAGTTCTCTCACAGCTGCCCTTCCCAGTCCTAGCCTTCTTCTGATTTCTTGACTAATGTCTCCATTTTGGTTAATGACTTTGCCAAGGTATTGATAATCCTTGACAAGTTCAATGTCCTCATTGTCAACTTTAATGTTACATAATTCTTCTGTTGTCATTACTTTAGTCTTTTTGATGTTCAGCTGTAGTCTTGCCTTTGTGCTTTCCTCTGTAACTTTCCTCAGCATTCGTTTCAAATCATTACTGGTTTCTGCTAGTAGTATGGTATTGTCTGCATATCTTAAATTATTGATATTTCTCCCTCCAGTTTTCACACCTCCTTCATCTTGGTCCAATCCCACTTTCCGTATGATATGTTCTGCGTACAGAGTAAATAAATAGGGTGATAAAAAACACCCCTGTCTCACACCCTTTCTGATTGGGAACCAATCGGTTTCTCCATATTCTTTCCTTACAGTAGCCTCTTGTCCAGAGTATAGGTTGCGCATCAGGACAATCAGATGCTGTGGCACCCCCATTTTTTTTAAAGCATTCCATAGTTTTTCATGATCTACACAGTCAAAGGCTTTGCTGTAATCTATAAAGCACAGGGTGATTTTCTTCTGAAATTCCTTGCTCCGTTCCATTATCCAACGTATGTTTGCGATATGATCTCTGGTGCCTCTTGCCTTTCTAAATCCAGCTTGGACATCTGACATTTCTCGCTCTATATATGGTAACAGCCTTTATTGTAGAATCTTGAGCATTACTTTACTTGCATGGGATATTAAGGCAGTAGTTCGATAATTACTGCATTCCTGGGATCCCCTTTCTTTGGAATTGGGATGTATATGGATATATATGGAACGCTTCCAGTCTGTGGGCCATTGTTTAGTTTTCCATATTTCTTGACAGATTTTTGTCAAAATTTGGACACATTCAGTCTCAGTAGCTTGTAGCAACTGTATTGGTATGCCATCTGTTCCTGGTGATTTGTTTTATTTTAAGGGCAGCTTTTACCTTGCATTCTAAAATTTCTGGTTCTTCATCATATGGTTCCTCCATGAATGAATCTGTTATCCTGGCATCTCTTTTTTATAGAGTTCTTCAGTGTATTGCTTCCATCTTCCTTTTATTTCATCTCGGTCAGTCAGTGTGTTCCCTTGTTGATTATTCAACATTCCTACTCATGGTTTAAATTTCCCTTTCATTTCTCTAATCTTTTGGAATAAAGCTCTTGTTCCCTTTTTGTTGTCCTCTTCTATGTCTATACAATAACTATTGTTCTCTTTGTCCCTACGTACTAGTCACTGTATTGTTGCATTTAGGGTTCTGACTGAGTTTCTATCGCCTTTTGCTTTTGCTTTCCTTCTCTCTTTAACCATTTCAAGCGTTTCTTCAGTCATCCATTGAGGTCTTTCTTTTTAACTAGAGGTATTGTCTTTTTGCATTCTTCCCTGATAATGTTTCTTGCTTCACTCCATAGTTCTTCTGGTTCTCTGTCAACTAAGTTTAAAGCCTCAAATGTGTTCCTTATTTGATCTTTATATTCTTCTGGGATGTTATTTAAATTGGCATTATGATTGCTTTGTTGTTGTTCTTTAGCTTTACTCTGATTTTTGATACGACCAGTTCATGATCTGTACCGCAGTCTGCTCCTGGTCTTGATTTTGCCAAAAGTATGGAACTTCTCCATCTTCTGTTACCAATTATATAATCAATTTGATTCCTATATTGACCATCTGGTGATGTCCATGTGTAGTCTCATCTTTTCGATTGCTCAAAAAATTTGTTTGCAAGAAATTCAACAAGTCTTTCTCCTGCTTCATTTCTGTCTCCATTTCCCCACAATTCCTAGTTCTTCTGTGTTCCCTACTTTTGCATTCCAGTCCCCCATGATTATCAGCACATCTTGTCTTGGTGTGTGATCAACTTCCTCCTGTACTTCTGCGTAAAATGTCTCCAATTCTTCTTCTTCTGCGTTTGCTGTTGGAGCATAGACTTGGATGATGGTTATGTTGATAGGTTTCCCATTTAATCTCATTGATATCACTTGCTCAGATCTTGCTTTGTAGCTCCTAATTGCTTTTGCTACATCACTTCTCACTATTAAAGCAACCCCATTTCTTCTTGATTTCTCATTTCCTGCATAAAATATTTTGTAGTTGCCTGATTGAAAATGTCCCATTCCTGTCCATTTTAATTCATTCACACCAAGTATTGCAATGTTGATACATTCCATTTCTTGCTTGACATAGAAAAAACTGCTATGCACGGGCATGATATGTGACAAATGCCCAAATGTCACATCTCCAGTTTAGCCCTCAGTGAACTCTGTCTGACTGAATAGGATGGGGCCCAATCATAAATAACATTTTTTTGAAAATAAATAAAGTCATGAAAATGTTATTTATGATTGGGCCCCATCCTATTCAATCAGACTCAGAGTCCACTGAGGGCTAAACCGGAGATGTGACATTTGGACATTTGTCACATAACATGCCTGTGCATAGCAGTTTTTTCTATGACTAGGCAAGAGGTGACAAGTTGCCAGCCCTCAGGGCCCAATCTAACCCACAAAGCCTTTTCTAATGGCCCATCAACCTCTAATCTAATTTATCAGCAGTGGCAGCATCAGAGGGAGTACTGATAACAACAGCAAAATGCCATGGGAAATTCTCTTCTTCATCAAAAACTCAGTGAACAGAAAGGGACACTCCAATATTTCCTGAGCCATCACTACCATTCAGGAAATATTGTAGCAGAGTGCTCCTTCCTGTTTCTCCTGCATTCTGATATTTACCCAGAGCTTGGAAAAGTTACTTTTTTAAACTACAACTCCCATCAGCCCCAGCCAGCATGGCCACTGGATTGGGCTGATGGGAGTTGTAGTTCAAAAAAGTAACTTTTCCAAGCTCTGTATTTACCAAGTACTGAGAATTATCATCCCCATTGATTACATTGTCAAGTGGTAAGACTTTCCATCTGTCAATCACCTGACATCACCATTATGTCAGGTGATCTAACTTCAAAGGAAAGAATTGGGAGTGCACTCTTATGCATGCTTCAGATTCTTTCCTTTCTTAACTCTGTAGCCTTGCTTGAGTTCAGAGGAAGATCTCTACTGAAATCAGGGAATGGCTGTACTAGGGAGTTCCTGACAGTGCGGCTGGTCTCTGTGGGTCTTGCTGTAAGCGCCAATATGCAGATCAGCACTTGCAGCAAACCCCGGTTTGGGCAGTGATTAGCTTCACTAGAGAGTTCCGCACTGCAAGCTCAATAGTGCAGCCAATCCCTGTGGGGATTTCTCTCAGTGCCAATCAGCTGATCGGCACTGGCAGCAAGCCTAGCTAGCCAAGGAACAATTGGATCACACTTTAATGCTCCTGATTATTCCTTTGCCGCTGCAGCTGCTACTGCCCCAAGCCTGATGTTACATATGAGATCAGGTATGGGGCTGGTGGGCCATATTAGAACCCTTGCTGGACCTAATATAGTCCTTGGGCTGAAGATTCCCCACTGCCAGAGTATAGGATTGCAACCTACATAACTTTTCCAAAGCTATACTATCAAGTATTTCAGCAAGTCATCCATATACCACATGGGGCTTCATCTCTCTCTGAAAGGAAAGTATGATTTAAAAGTTTGTGCATTCCAACTAATGAATGTGGACTGAGACGGGAAACAGAAAACAGAAGGAGAAAGTGACAGTACAAAAAATAATACAGAGAATCCAGTGGTCTTGGACAGATAGATTGGTTATTAATGAGCCATTGTCTTGTCTGAATGATGTGGATGGAACCTTCAAATCACCTTCATGAAAATGTCCATTTTAAAAATTAATGCCTCCTCAGTAACTGGAAAAGAAATTTAATAACATATTAATAATTGCTATGGCCACAAAAGTAACATGTTGATAGAATGCTAAAACTTTGGACATCGGCAAGTTATAAAATGAAGTTTTTAAAGTATAGTCTACAAATCAGTTAGTTATGCTGGGTAACAAGCATTTTAGCTGATTTAGTCCCAATTACTCAAATGGATTTAAAACAATTGAATAAACAAAATCTATGAAACTGATTTGTACAACAGATGATTCTCAATTATGAACTTGTCATAGGGTAACAGCACATGTGCCTATGTCCTCATGTTCATATACCCACAGCAAAGACATTGATGTGCCACAGAGCTATGAATATGATAGCAGGAAATTATGTATATTGTGTCATTATCCAAAGTTTGCTCAGATTAGTATAAGATCTGTTTCTCCAAGCATTCCAAAGAGGGTCATTATCATGACAATAATAATCCTGTTACATGTTCCTAGCACTATACATATTTTTTCCTTTGATGCTTCTCCCCTATTTTTACAGTAATTTGGTCACAGACAAAACATAAAGGTCAACTGCTTTAGAAAGTGTAAATAAAAGTGAAGAAAATAAACTTGAATAAATAGATCTAAGTTTTCTGCTAAGGGCTAGCTATATCAGTAAGCCATTGACTATGGCCACATCCACACTAGACATATATTCCACGATTACTCCACTTTTAACAGTCATGGCTTTCCCCAAAGAATCCTGGGAAGTGTAGTTTGTGAAGGGTGCTGAGAGTTGTCAGGAGACTCCTATTCCCCTCACAGAGCTATGATTCCTAGGGAGGTTTAGCAATTAATGCTCTTCCCAGAGAATTCTGGGAACTGGAGTTCTGTGAGGGGAATAACAGTCTCCTCGCAGCCCCCTTCACAACCTACACTTCCCAGGATTCTTTGGGGGAAGCCATGACTGTTTAAAGTGGAATAAATGTCTGGTGTGGATGTGGCCAGATCTGTTCTGTAGGCAACGCTGTGCTCATATATCTATTCATCTGACACAGTAATAAAACATATGTTTAAGTCTTAAACATATATAGCCCAACTCATGAACCAATAATGTTGAAGCAGATTCAAAATATCAGGCACCACCAAATGGTAAGTTCTGAATTGATAGCTCTTGTGAACACTCTTCACAGTCCTCCCACTTTCATCTCTCACATTTCATATGAGCAAATTCTCTTCTCTTCTAGGCAATTCTTTAAAAGCAGCTATACCAATTTTGCTTCTCTTAGGAGTCTAAAAATTCAATATGCCAATTCAATTTTATATAGTATCTCAAACTCATGCTGATTAGCAAAGCACTTCTTATCTGTAGAAATGTCAGCCTCTTAAAATGGGTAGGATGTCACTATGAGGACTGTGAATCATGAGACCAGGATTATATCTATCTCAAGCTTCCAAGATATTTCTCTAATGAAAGTTAAATACTTAAGAAAATGCCCCAAATCCATATAAGGTTCTTTTGGGTGTTCATTTGCATTGACGCTTGTATATTGGAATTTTATGTGCTTGTTCTTGATAGCTTCATATCTTGAAAAGCTGCTCCTCCTAAGTCATACTGCTAAAAGGTTGGATAACCTTTCCCCTCGAACTTCATTTAGGCTGCTGTTGAGAGAGAAGAGGATAGTCTTTGGCTATCGATCAGACTATTCATCCATTATCTAGAGCACCATAGCTGTCACTGTCCTCCCACATGGTTAGGCCAGCATGCTAACAGTATCTACCCCTATATAACTCTTAAATCTACATGGTGGTGAGGAAGTTACATATATTAACAGGAGCTGTATGGAATCCACCCTGTGTAATCCATATCATTCCAAACAACTTAGAAACAGGGCCTCAGATTTCAAGCTTTGAGGCTAAAAACACCTTTCTCAGCGAACATACAGAGTATCTTTAAAAAAAAAAAAAAGGATCAAGGACAGAATAATCCAAATGCCAGTTGGCAGCCGTTGGGCATGACAGAGCAGCAGAGCCACTGTCACATTTGCAGTCCCAGTCATGGCAGTCTGTTCCGGGCTTTGCCAGCCAGGAGATGGTGTAGCAATCAGGCCCAGATCGAGCCCATTGCCATCAAGTGACAGCAACAAGGCCGTCTTAGTATCTAGTAGATCCCGTGCTGGCTCAGTCCCTCCCCATCCCTGCCTTGCCTTAGGAGCTTCTATGGGCTGCTGCAGTGGGAGTCCTGCTGGTGTACTTCAACCTGCCTGCACTTACAGCAAGCAACCAGAATCGTACTACTACTACTACTACTGCTGCTGCTGCTGCTGCTGCTACTACTGTTATTATTAAGTTTTATTTATACCCCACCTTTCGTCCAAAGGCCCTCAAGGCGGCTTACAAAGAAAAATAAACACAGGTATAAAAATACAATATAAAAATACAATAAAAGCAATACAATTTACAAAAATTAAATTAAATAACAAATAACATTAGAATAACAAATAACATTATCATTATCAGCACTGCCAAGAAAGAGGAGGTGGTGTTAGTGGGGGCGGCAGCTCCTGAGAGGCAGAAGGGTGACCAGCATTTGTTACAGCAAAGCTGTTTCCTGTTTCAACGTTGTCTTCCTCTCCATGTCCTGGGGCTCGCTCAGCTGCTGCTCCCCGGGCTTCTGCTGCTGCTGGTGGTGATGGTTTATGTTGGAGGGTGGCTGCAGGAGCTCAGGCTTGGGGACCTGGGCCTTGCTGGGAGCAGGAGGAGGAGAAGGATGCTGCTGCTGCGGCTGTTGTTGAGCAGGAGGCCCTGCACCGGGAGGCCCCACGCAGGAGGCCCTCCACCAGGGTCTTGTTGAGCAGGAGGCCCTGAGCCAAGAAACGGCAGTGAGGACCTGGGCCCTGCCTGGAGCAGGAGGAGGAGGAGGACATGACGGCAGTGGCTGTTGTTGAGCAGGAGACCCCGCACCGGGAAGCGGCAGCAAGGAGCACTCTTTCTCTGCCCCACACCCACCGTGACAGTGTGCACGTTCCTCTCTCGCAGAGTGGGGTGGAAGGACTGCCAGTTGGCACTTTCCACATTGTTGTTGTAACTAACAAGCCTTGTTAGTTGTTGGTTAGTTAGTTAGTTAGTTGTTGTTGTACTAACAAGCATCACTGTGAAGTAGGGCTGCCAGGTGTCTGGTTTTCACCCAGAGACTCTGATTTGTGGGGGTCCTTAATCTCCGGACTCTTAGCTTTCTTTAAAAAAAAAGTTTCTAGTTGGTCTCGATAAAAAGATATAAATCAAAATGTTGGCCGTTCCCCCCCCCATTTCTGTTAGTACTGGCTGCTCTAATTCCTGCCCGTTCAGGTTTTTAGCTAATAAATGAAGTCAGTTTTGTGATTGACAAGATTTGTTGACCTCCCAAAGAAATACCTAAACCCCATTTCAAGTTCTGAGAAGAGTTTTCCTTTTCCTGCTTGTCTCACATCAGGAATTCAATAAATATATAGCGTCCCATCACCAGAGCACACCCCTATGACATCACTACGGCATGCCCCAAAAATCTCAGGGTTTGGGATGCTTCTGACCTGGGAACCCTACTCTGAAGGTGGAGACTGATGGAGCAATTCTGGGCTATATGGAGGATGACTTTCACCCCATCCATCCACACAATGCCAGCAGAGCAGAGCAGGGATTTGAATTGCAGCCTTATTAATTATATTATTTAGGCAGTAATCTTATTCACAATGGTTTTCAGATATGAGTTTCACTTGGATTCACAATTAACTATCCAGCTGTAAATTAGTATTTGATATGCAAAACTGTGGCGCATTCAGAATCAACTGGCCATGGTGATCCTATATTATCCCACTTGACCAACATAGCCTACAAAACCACTTGCTATAATTATGTTACCGGCTTGAACTAAAGAGCCTTAAAACATGGACTGGAGAACTGGATCTTGACCCTGGTCCATCAACAGTTTATCCCTGGCATTAAAAAAAGAAAAAGAAAAAATGAAAAGTACTGAGTGTATGAGGCAACTCAACCATTCTGACACAATGCAATCTAATCCAGGAAAAATAAGGTTAAGGGTACAAAAAATTTCATGGGATGATAGCGTCTCACACAATGTGCATAGGACCCCTTCTTTGACAGCAGTCCATGATGGCATTTTGCCGGCTCTGGGAAAGGTAACATGAGGGCAGTTTTCCGCAAAGAGCTCTCCTGTAGGCATTTTGAGGTGGTACAGTTCCAACTGAGAGGCTGTGCATTTGACTGAAGAAAACCAGTGTGGTGCAGTGGTTACAGTGTTGGACTAGAACCTGGGAGACCAGGGTTCAATTCCCCACTTAGTGATGAAGCTCACTGGGTGATCTTCAGCCAGACACCCAGCATAACCTACTTCACAAGGTTATTGTGAGGATAAAATCAGGAGGGGGAGAACCATGTATGCCACCTTGAGCTTCTTGGAGTAAAGGTGGGATATTAATGCAATAAATAATAATGATGATTCAGTTCACCTCTTAACTTTATGAAGAAAATTCCAAGGGGACAAATATTTATGCAAATCAAGCAGAAAACAAGATAATTAATTATAGTATGGTAAAATGTGCAGTGCCAGAAATAAGAGCAAATAATTAGCAGATGGAAAACACACTTGTTGACAGTTGACACAATTTTCATACTGTAAACTGTGTTGGGCTGTGAAAGAACCCCCTCAAAGAGAAAGAACTCTCTCAAGAGAATGGTGAATGCTGTATCATAAAAAAAAATCCCACATTAGGTGAGATTAAACACTAAGGGGAAAATATATGTGGGATAATAGCATCTGTTGTAGCTATGTGTAATAACTATGCATCACTGTTAAGCATGCAGTTTCAACTAATGTGGGAGTCAAAATACTCAGTTCTTTTTCAGGCTTGTACTTTTCATGGTCTACATTGTAAAATGCATAGCCAAATGCAGTAAAGTAATGATAGTGTTGCTTGCTTTCAATCAAGCAAAGAAGAAGGCAACAGTGACTAAAAATAAAATGTTGGGAAAGAATGGAATAAAATGCCACTTTTGAAGAGCTGGTTTGTTGTATTCCAAAGTACGACGACATACCTTCAAGAAACAGATTGGGAAAATTTGATTATATCCCTATGTAACTTATGCTGTTGTCACAGTTTGTGTCATGAGCAGTATTGGGTGAAGGAGCCATATGGGTACATGTCTTGCAGATATGGGGATAATAGTGGTTACACTTGTATGGCAGTGACTGATCAATGTTCAAGAAAATCCTTAATTTGTTTATATCACAAAATGAGATTACCTTACAAAGGTCAATATTTTATCATTCATGAAGTGAGATTCCGAGATATCAAACAGCGTTATTTAAGTATTACATAAACATCAAGTTGGTGGGAATAGAAAACATAGTTTGGGTGAGTACAGGATCTACTAATCAGATGAAAAATTTTGAACTCTCTTTTGCTTTTTAATTGTTTGCAGCAAAATATGAGTAATATGGAGAACAGAAATCGCCATTACTGGGCAGGAATGATAGCATTTCTCTGGTAGCTTGCTTAACTGGAGCTGCCACTCAGATATTTTAAATATTTGCCAGCACTTCCTTGTACAAAGCCTGGAGCTAGGGCGGGGTGGAATCTTGAAAGTTCTTGTGGTGCTTTGGAAGCAATGGCCATATGAAGATGCCAGATGCCAAACTAGTGACCGATTTCAGTATCCCAAAGACAAATGTGAAAAGCTGTTTATGTGACCTTCGAATCCAATTATTGCATTTTGAGCTTGGGCAACAAATGTGTGAGCAACAAAGTTTGGAGGAATAAAAAGAAGTATCTTTGTTTCTGTGACGTCCTCCCTCGGCACCACCTGTGAAGTTCTCACTTGTGGCTACCAGCAGACAGGAACATCAGGTTTTCTTCTTACCCTTTACAGCTGTAGCACAGTTCTCAACAGATCCCCCTGCTAGGCCTTACTACCCAACACTCTGTATCTCTTATAACCTTTAGACTGTGCCTTAGTCTCTGCCAGGTTATCTCGATACCTTGTGTCTATGGGTATAGGTAATTCCCAAACCCCCCTGCAGCCCCTTGACTCTGAAGCTTACAGCCCTGGGTTTCTCTGTGGTACTGGATACAATATCTTTTCCTCCGATCCGCTGCCACCATTTGATACAACTGTTTAGCCTTGGTTACTTGCTATCCCCCCTGGTTTGTGTTTCCCAGCTGAAGGAATCAGGCTTTTGTTTAACCAAGGAATATTTATTTAGTATTAGAAATAACAAGATTACTTAATTATTTTGTTGACAAGCTTATGGTTTCATATATGTTTTGACATGTACTTTACCTCATTAATTGCCTCAGAACTCCGACTCACTCTCAACACCACCACTAACCTCCAAAAACCACCAAAACCTCTCTTTCACCTCTTTAAACCTCCAACATCCACCTCCCTGTTCAACTGTCATTCTTCCATTTATACTCCCAGCCATTCAAACGCTCAGCCAATCATCCAGCATTCTACTGCTCATGTACTCCCCCTCCTCTTTCACTCCACTTGCCATATATCTGTTGGCGTGTGCGGTGATTTGCGTGTCAGCGCGTTACTACTAAAGAGCAAGACGTCCAGAAATCCACAGACAAAGAACTTGGTTAAGAGTCTTTTACTTCAGACATTATGGCTTACAGCATGCAAGTGGTTTCACTTTCCTCCAGGACACCTCCTAACAAGAACCTCTCCATTCAGAAACAAAACCCCCACAGAAGGCTGGCAGAACTTTCCCAGCCTATATCTCCCTGGTTGCCTTGACAACAGGTGATGTCCTTGACTGTCTGTGCCAAGACTCTCTGCAAGGCCTTCAAGCAGCTTAACCCCTGCTATTGCACTTCCTTGCTTACAGGCTTGATGGAAAACTACTAGTGACAGTCCTGCCTATGGGTCAACAGTTCCCACCTTTCCATCAAGACTGCACATCAATACATTAAATTACAATTCAGTTACAGTTCAGTATTCAATGCAGTACATTACAACTTTTACATTTCAGTTTCCAGTGACGTTTACACTTCAGTTACATTTCTATATCATTACAGACATTTCCAGTACATAACATCATACATTACTCTGCAGTTACATTTCATTTTACATTTTTCATTGGTTCCTTTAAACTTTATTCAAACTTTGGTTGTACACAGGTCAGATATAATGTTTCTGCATCCATTTCAACTTCTTTGCACACACCCGAGCCGCTGACTATACCCACTGTGAATCTGACAGGCGGCTTCCCAATGTTAGCCCTCTCAGAGCGCCTCAAGGGAACTGGAGCTTCGGCTCCCAATGTACCACCACTTTGTGCGCTCGTACCTGGCATGGCTTGCTCATATGATGTCAGATCATCAGCCTTTCTTTTCTTTGTTTTACGTTTGCCCCAGATCAGTTCATTTAAAGCATCTTTTAGTGGAATTTGTGTGTCTTCTGTTTTCACCCCTTGTGTAGGTGCATTGTCTGACCCATTGAGCATAACTGTCTGGTTCTGGTCCCAAGGCTTGTCTGAGACTTTAATGCTCCTGCTCAGCACAACCTGTTGTGTCTTGGGAACCCACACCCTGTAATAAGCATTCTGAAAACCCAGCACAAATCCTTCCTGTGCTCTGGGTGCCAGTTTGCCACGTCTTTTCCCCTGTGGAATGTGAACCCAGCAACGTGCTCCGAACCTTTCAATGTGTTGCACCCTCGGCTTTTTGCCTGTGAGTTTTTCATAGGGAGACATTCCAAGTGCACTGTGTAACACCCTGTTGTGTATGTAATTCGCATACAAAATACACTCTCCCCAGAAAGAGTTTCCTAAGCTGGAATCCCC
The DNA here is from genome assembly GCF_030035675.1 of Rhineura floridana. Taxonomy (NCBI): domain Eukaryota; kingdom Metazoa; phylum Chordata; class Lepidosauria; order Squamata; family Rhineuridae; genus Rhineura; species Rhineura floridana. The sequence goes on from NC_084481.1 coordinate 68,505,164, forward strand.
CAACATAGCTGTCAATGCTTCCTGAAGCACCCTGTTTTTTCTCTCTGCTATCCCGTTAGTGTACGGAGAAAATGGAGCTGTGAAATTCTGCTCTATTCCTTTATTTTCCAGGAACTCATGTAATGCTTTACTCGTGGATTCCCCCCCTTGGTCTGAGCGGATGCGCTTCACAGTAATGTTATGCTGTGTTTCAATCTTCTTGATAAACAAACGTAGCTTCTGTTCTGCCTCATCCTTTTTCTTGAGCAAATAAACATGACAGAACCTTGTAAAGTCATCGACCACGACCATAAAATACTTCACACCCCCTCGTGAACTCTGTATTGGCCCTGATAGATCAACATGTATTAGCTGGTAGGGAGCGGTTGTGGTGCTTTCCGCCTCCCTGTTCATGGATGCAATTGTAGCCTTCGCTTCACGACAGGCATCACAATCCATCAACTGCCCACAATCTGTCAGTTTCATGTTTTCACTATGTCTCGGGATGTTTTTAATTGTGTCATAGCACACAGCCTTTATGTGTCTGCGCCTCAACACTCAACGCAGCACACCCTGCCTGATCGCTCTGTATAATGAACTGTGAATCTTTCAGGCTCCCTTGCATGCAGACCTCACCCCCTTTTTGTACAATACATTTGTCTTTTTCAAACAACACTTTAAACCCAATAGTCACTAATTTCCGAACAGACAGAATATTATTGGCTAAGTCAGGTACACACAAAACATCCGTGAGAATGCCAATCTTATGTAATTTCACCTTTCCTCGTGCCATCACGGCTCTCCTGGAACCATCCGCTAATAAAACTGAGTCCTGCACTGCTTTCGATGTGTGAAATAAACTGGGGTCTTTTATTAGACAATGGGATGCTCCACTGTCACACACCCAATCCATCTCAATCTGAGGCTTTTCTGCGCTGACAAAGTTCACACTCGATTGCCTCCAGCCTCCGTCTCTGTCTTTCTGCTTGACTGCACAGTTTCTCTGGATATGCCCACGCGCTCCACAAAAATTTCTTCTCTTGTCGTCTCTGCCATTCCTGGTTAAGTTTTTCTTAAGTTTAAGCCTCCATCGGGCATCGCCTCCATGGACATCACCAGATTATTCCACGACTCATCTAGGGAAGCCAACACCAAGTAGACTTTCTGAAGAATACTATGCTCCATCTCTCTGTCTTCCAACTCAGCAAATAGATGCCTGAATTCAGTGAGATGCTCAGCCATGGTGCATTCTTCCGTTAAACGCATCTGATACAGCTTTCTTGCCAGACACAGTTTGGACCCCGCTGTCTGTTGCACATGAACATTCTGTAACACGTCCCACATACCTCTTGCTGTGGTTTCGTCTCTGACATAGAGCAATTGAGAGTCAGAGAGTGCCAAAGTAATAAACGCCTGTGCCTTCTCATCTTTGCGCGTCCAAGCCGCCTGAGGAGCCGCCGGTGGGGTGGTGTCGATCACTTCAAATAAATCCTCTTTTATCAGGAAAGCTCTCATCCTCAGCTTCCAGCTGGCGTAATTAGTCCCTGTAAGCCTCTCCATCGGCATGCCTGCAGACATATTAACAGCCATCTCTGCTCACCTCTGCCAGGCACGATCAAGCAGCCTTCCGGAGCTCTGGCTCAGTCCTGAACAGCCTTTACTCTGTTGTAGAGTGCGCTGGATCTGGGCCCATAACCCTGTTGGCGTGTGCGGTGATTTGTGTGTCAGCGCGTTACTACTAAAGAGCAAGACGCCCAGAAATCCACAGACAAAGAACTTGGTTAAGAGTCTTTTACTTCAGACATTATGGCTTACAGCATGCAAGTGGTTTCACTTTCCTCCAGGACACCTCCTAACAAGAACCTCTCCATTCAGAAACAAAACCCCCACAGAAGGCTGGCAGAACTTTCCCAGCCTATATCTCCCTGGTTGCCTTGACAACAGGTGATGTCCTTGACTGTCTGTGCCAAGGCTCTCTGCAAGGCCTTCAAGCAGCTTAACCCCTGCTATTGCACTTCCTTGCTTACAGGCGTGATGGAAAACTACTAGTGACAGTCCTGCCTATGGGTCAACAATATCTTCTATATAACCAGCACTTACCATATTTACAATATAAGCAGGAACATCACAGTGTCCACCTTAACATTCCTCTCTTCCTCTCTCTTGTGTTTTCTGTAGTTATATCCTAGCCTGTCCAAACCTACCCCTCAGGACAATTTCCATGGTAATTGCAAGGGGGACTGTATAATATCCATCTCTGTTTCAGTAGGCATTTTAAGTGACACTAGACTCAAAGGTCAGCACAGAAGGACTTGGAGAAGGTGTTTTTAAAAAGTTCCAAGGTTGAGGGCATAATATGTGTGTCCCTCTTCTGCAGATTGGATAGGGCAACCTTTACAAGGCTTGTAATGCAAACAGAGCTAGTTTAGCATGAGAGAAATGCTGATGCAAAGGATACTTATGACAAATGATGGTCAGGAATTATAATATAGATTGACTTTCCCCTTGCTGGATGGTCACCTTGTAGTGTTGAGTGGGCTTGTGTGTTCCAATGAACCCTGTGAGCGATGCCATCGGGAGTAATGTACTCCCAACAGGGTCACCCATGGCGGTAAGGTCAAGGGAGAGGAACCAGACAAAGAACAATCCAAGAAAGTCCTCAATGGCAGAACAGGCGGAGGATAACAATGTGTACATTACAAACGTTGTGAAGGTGGATGAAGGCTGCAGCAGATAAAAGACTTCCAATCATCGTGGTGTCCATGCCATTGGATCAAAGCCTTTTTCTGTCAAGATTGTTGATTGTCGTGCGGTAATCTCCCCACATAAAACAAATTCACGCACAGGCGTCTTCCAACCAAACCAAACCAAAAGTCCCATGGTGGTCAGTGAATGGCAACGGGGGCAGGACTGTGAAATCCAGAAGCCCCTAGTCATGGACAGGCACATGGGCAGTGGATACAGACTCAGTCATCCTGGCTCAAGGACTGAGGCAGTTGAGTAGTTCGGCAGCTATATCCATGACTGAGCAGTCCTATTTGGGATCCACTCTGCTCACCCCGTATGGGGAGGGGGCTAGAAATGGTGCCCTAAACATAGTCTGCCTCATCTCTCTCCCTGACTAGATTACCGCGTCCAGTGGGGTCACCACTTAGCAGTCGCAAAAGACAATTGAACTTTGGAACATGGGATATACGGAAATTGTTGGACAATACAGATAGTGAACATCCTGAATGCAGGACTGCCATAATTGCGAGGGAGTTGAGACATTTTAATATTGACATAGCAGCACTCCAAGAAACTCGAAGAGCAGGAGGACAACTGAAGGAAGGAAAAGGAGGTTATACCTTCTTCTGGAAAGGACTGCCTGAACAAGAACAACAAATGCATGGAGTGGGCTTTGCTATTAAAAATAATCTTGTGAAGCTCTTGTCAGAAGTTCCTATTGGCATTAATGAACGACTCTCAACTCTCTGGTTAAAACTTGCCAAAAATCAGCAGGCAGCTATTCTAAGTGCTTATGCACCAACATTAGATGCTGATGAAGACATCAAGGAAAATTTTTATAACCAGCTGGATACTATCTTATCAGAGATACCTAAGGAGGATAAAATTATCCTCTTGGGTGACTTCAATGCAAGAGTTGGGCATGATTTCGATTTATGGCCAGAAACCATTGGAAAAGAAGGAGTTGGCAATAGCAACCTGAATGGCATTCTACTTCTGACTAAATGTGCAGAGCATAATCTTGTTATTACAAACACACTCTTTTGCCAGAAAAATAATTTTCAAACCTCATAGAAGCACCCTTGGTCAAAACACTGGCATCTCCTGGATTACATAATTGTCCGTGCCAGAGATCGTCATGATGTACTCCTCACTAGGGCCATGACAAGTGCTGATGACTGCTGGACAGATCACCAATTAATTCAATCCACTATGGCCATTAATATTGTTCCTCAAAGTAGGCTTCAAGGAAGAAAACCAAGGCGTAAAATGAACATCCATACCCTTCAAGATCCTATTAAGCAAGCCTGCTTTCAAACAACTCTCAAGAAACATCTACCGATGGAACTCCCTGAAAATGTTGAGGAACACTGAATTAAACTGAAGACATCCATTATTGCAGCATGTGAACAAACTATTGGATACCAAACTAAGAAACATCAGGATTGGTTTGATGAGAATGATAGTGAGATTGAACATATCATTGAGAAGAAAAGGAACGCCTTCCAGATATGGAAGAAGGACATTAACTGTGCTAAGAAAAAAATATATGCCAGTGCAAAGGCTGAGGTCCAAAGAAGAACTAGAGAACTTAAGAATGCCTGGTGGATAAAGAAAGCTCAAGAAATCCAGCATTTTGCAGATGCTCATGATGCATGGGGCTTTTTTAATGCCACAAAGGCCATCTATGGACCAACAAATCACAGTACAAATTCCTTACGTTCAATGGATGGTACCAAATTCCTTAAGGATAAAGTGTCTATTGCACTGCACTGGAAAGAGCATTACCATGACCTCCTTAACTGTAACTCTATTTAGGCTGGTGAGGCCTTCTCGCAAATTCCACAACAACAAACTAGAGACGAGCTTGCAGTATCTCCTAATTTGGATGAAGTCATAAAGCCATCAATGAAATGAAGAACAACAAAGCTAGTGGACCTGATGGAATTCCTGCTGAAGTCTTTAAAGAAGGTGGGCATGAACTTACACAACTTCATAAGCTCATCGAAAAAATCTGGATGAGGGAGGAGATCCTGGAAGACTTTAGGGATGCCATAATTATCACCCTTTCTAAGAAGGGTGATAGAACAGATTGTGGGAACTATCGAGGTATCTTTCTTCTTGCTACCGCAGGTAAAATCCTTGCAAGGATCCTCACAAATCGCTTCTTACCCAGCTTAGAGGATGTCCTTGCCAAATCTCAAAATGGTTTCTGCCCTTCCAGGGGGACAGTGGACATGATCTTCACTGCACAACAGCTTCAAGAAAAATTCTGGGAGCAGAATCAACCTTTATATGTGGCGTTTATTGATCTGACTAAGGCCTTTGATACTGTGAATCGAACAGCTCTCTGAACCATGCTTCTGAAAACTGGATGCCTTGACAAATTTGTGAATATTTTGCGACTCCTTCATGACAACATGACAGTGACAATTTTGGATAACAATGGCTTTCAGAGTGATCCATTCAGAGTTGGATCAGGCGTAAAACAGGGATGCATCATTGCTCCTACTTTATTTGCTATCTTCATTGCTATGATTCTACACCTTATTGAGGGGAAACTTCCTACTGGTGTGGAAATCATATATCGAACAGATGGAAAGGTTTTTAATCTCAGTAGGCTGAAAGCAAAAGGTAAGGTAATGTCAACCTCTGTCGTAGAACTTCAATATGCCAATGATAATGTGGTCTCCACACATTCAGAGAAAGATCTTCAAACTATCCTAAATGTCTTTGCAGAAGCATATGAAAAGCTTGGGCTCTCACTTAATATTAAAAAACCCAAAGTGCTTCATCAACAGGTGCGAACTAGTCCCTCTGTTGCACCATCAATCCAGCTTAATGGTGTGACACTGGAGAATGTTGATCATTTCCCCTATCTTGGCAGCCATCTCTCTGTAAAAGCTGACATTGATGCTGACATTCAACATCGTCTGAGCTCTGCAAATGCCGCATTCTCCCGAATGAAGTGTAGAGTGTTCGAGGATCGGGATATTCGCAGGGAGACCAAAATGCTTATTTACAAAGCAATTGTATTACCGACCTTACTGTACGCCTGTGAAACATGGACCGTCTATAAATGCCACTCCCAGCTTCTTGAAAGATTCCACCAATGCTGCCTCCGGAAAATTCTGCAAATTACTTGGGAAGACAGGCGGACTAATGTTAGCATTTTGGAAGAAGCAAAGACTACCAGTGTTGAAACAATGATCCTTCAACATCAACTTCACTGGACTGGCCATGTTGTTCGAATGCCTGATCACCGTCTTCCAAAGCAGGTACTTACTCCCAGCTTAAGGATGGAAAATGGAATATCAGTGAACAGCAAAAGAGGTTTAAAGATGTTCTTAAAGCGAATCTAAAAAAATGTAACATGAACATCGAGAACTGGAAAGTCTTGGCCCATGAACATCCCAAATGGAGGCCTGCTATTATCAAAGGTGTTGTGGACTTTGAAGAAGCACAAATACAGGGCGAACGGGACAAACGAGCCAAGCAGAAGGCACGTCAAACATATCCTCATTGCGACCATCTTCCATCTGGAAACCTATGTCCTCACTGTGGGAGGCTGTGTGGATCCAGAACTGGCCTCCACAGTCACTTAGGAACCCACTGTTAAAGACCTTATCTTGGAAGACAATCTTACTCGGCCACGAGTGATTGCCAATGAATGATAGATTGACTCCCTGTTCTGTTACTCAAAAGGGGACAGGGGCAGAAATCCCAAACCACCAATCCAATGCAAACTGAAAAAGACCCAGTAAAAGGAATAACTTTTAGAGGTAGGCATTAAATGACGTATTGCCATTTTATTTTATTTCATTCATTTGTCATTTGTAGATATATCAGGTGGCTTTAAAATGTTGAAATGTTCTGTATATTATTTAGGTTCAGAGAGAAAAGAAACAAATGATCACAATAGATGCCAAACACAAAGGAAGCTTTCCAAAATAAAACAATGAAAGGAAGTCTCTATTATTAATAGAGAAACATGGGGAGATAGTGAAATGCGGCAATAAAAATATAACTGTAAAAAAATAACAGACTGTCAGCAAGCAAGGGCATTCCTGGCTTCATGAAATATGATTTGACTGTGGTCAAATAACAGGTGACAATATCTGACTGCTCAATTGATTGGTGTCCTAGTCCAATATTCCACTGAAATCTATTAAGTTATACTGAGCACAAAACCAATGTTACAAGTATCAAATGTATCATTATTTTCAATTACAGTCTAACATATTTTTTATTGTTCTTCTCCATTGCTGCTTTAGGACATGAAGTGAAACAAACAAAGCTTTTATGGACACAATTAGCAGATTTTCTGACAGGTTGGGAGAGGCGTGACAGGTTGGGAAAGCTAAGATTACAGCATGTTAAAATATGCCATTTGGGGATGTTTCATTCTGTAAGGAGACATTCACTGTCAGAAGTAATTACATTTTTTTTTAGCTTTATATTGCAACTTTCTGTCCAGAAAATACTTTATAGAAGAACCATTAAAAGAGGTCTACTGACATCTTTTAAAGAAACCAGGAACCACATTTAGAAAGGATTGGGAGGATTAATCTCTCTCTCTCTCTCTCTCTCTCTCTCTCTCCAGATCATAGGAGCACTTTTATGTCTGGTATAAAACTGTAACCACAACAAATACTTTAAAACACTCTGCTTTTTAATAGTTTGTTGCAGCAAAAACAACAAAACGTCTTGTAGTACATTAATAACTAACAAATGTGTTATTGCATAATTTGTTGTAGGCTAGAGTCTACTTATGTATGATCCTCAGTTGGCAGGTAGATGGGATAAACGGTAACAGAGGTTAAATGATCATGAAATGCAAAAAGTTCAGTCTGTGCCATTCAATTAAAGTTTAGATGTATGCAAAAGCAGCACAGTGACCAGTAGTGGATGGTGTACTGGGGTGATGGTGCTCACCTGACTCCATGATAGCTGAGTGGCTGCTGCTTAATGGGAGAGGGAGAGCCAAGGGGGTCAACATGATTCAAATGCACTGGCAGACCCAATCTGGCACTCCTGCTGGTGCATTTGTACAATGCTGACCTTACGCCATTTCGCCCCTCCTTCTCCAAGTAAGCAGCAGCAGCTCAGTTATCAGGGAGTCAGGTGAGCACTGCCATCCTACCATGCTGTCCACTCCTTTTATTAATTTACAAAACACTGAACAACTAAGGTCCAGGGTAATTTAGGGACCACCTGAACCCTTATGTCCCACCTCAGTCACTGAGATCGTCTGCAGGAGCGTTGCTGGTTGTCCCCTGAGTTTGTGAGGCTCATTTGATATCAACACATGACTGGGGCTTCAGTGTTATTGGCCCACTTTTGTGAAATGCTCTTCCAATAGAGTTTCAGCAGGCACATTTTGTATTAACTTTCAAACATTTGCTGAAAACTGCTCTTTGCTGCCAGCAGTTCTGCAGACAATTAAGAAAAACATTTTCCATAATAGTCAGCTGATGATCTGTTATAATTTTTGAGTGTTTTTATTGCATTATAATGTTGCAATCTGCATTGATATTTTATGAAATTAATATACAAATATGTGTATAATTCAATAAAAATAATAAATACTGACAGTGACCATACCCAACCACAGTACTTTATGGTCGTAAGATAAGCTTATCATGATTCAGCATCCAAAGTGGGACAAAAAGAAAAAGAAAAAAAAGAACATTGTCTCTATTCAAGCCCAAACAAAGAGAATCAAATTTCATTATTAGTTCTAATTCACCTTTTTCATTCTGGAGTCTCCCTTTGAAATTCCATTGTTGGAGAAGGAATAAAGGGAGATTGAAATGTTCCCTTGCTGATTTCTGAATATTGCTATTTCTGATATCAGATTTAGTCTTTTGTGTGGAGACTGACCTGTTTGTCCTGTGTAGAAATCAGAAGTTTTTTGGCCTTCATCTGGAATGTATTCCAAACCAGGCCCTAAAACCCTGCAATGAATCTTCCCCATGCACTGAAATTTCTTTGGATGGTATTCAATGCTAGTCCTACTTAGACGAGGCCCATTGAAGTTAATAGACATGCTTAATTTAGTTTCATTAATTTCAGTGGGTCGAGTTTGAGTAGGATTTACTTTAATACAACCCTTTGTCTCCCATTGCACCATATAAACCTGCACTCCAACCTGTTCTCTTTGGTTTTTGGTTTTTGTGGTGTGAAGGTCTAATCTGTGAACTGCAATCATGTACCTGACCGATGTTTGGGCTACATTTTCCTTGCTTTATTCAGCTATTCTTTCAAAGAAAGCAGCAACTGCTGTAATTAATTTTGGAACTGTGGGACCACATTCAGAGAACAGACAAAAACTTTTGCATCAATGACAGTCAGATGTAATGCCATCCAGCCAAGCAAATTGACAGCAAAACCATAGTGTTTCAATAGCTGTGATAAATGACTGCACCCTATACCACATTGCTATAACAAAATTATTATTGAGGACATGCAAAAGAAAGAACCAAAGGGGTGGGGGATGCCATATTGCATGCATAGTGGTGAACAGAACAGAACATTTCTGATGAAAATGTCTGCACTGTTATTCTGGCTTAATGACTAATGTTATGTTAATGTTATGTTATGTTAATGTTTATTTATACCCCGCCTTTTGGCCAGACGGCCCTCAAGGCATGCTTACAGAAAAAGTAAACACAAATATAAAAATACATCAACAAGGCAATACAGCAATAAAGCAATACAACAATAAAGCAATACATTATACAAAAAAATAAATTAAATAGCAAATAACATTAATTAAGAAAAAATATTCAGGAAGGGCATTCCATCTCGCCTGAACTTACAGCTATTTCAAGGGGCGGTGCACCAGTCCGAAACGGTGACAGCCTGTGGCTCAGTACAGGAGTAGTGCAGCTTAGCGCTGGGGGTCTCCGTCTGCATGCCCTGGCCCAGGACGCTGCTGCTGCCGCCTCCACTACTGGTAAAGTAAAAACCAGGCAGCGACAACCGGCAGGCCAACCAACTGGTCTGGCCCGGGGGCCTTCTGACTCTGCAGTGGTAGCTCCCAGGCCTTGTAATCTTGCAGCTCTTCCGGGGTGGTGGGTGCTACCATAAGTTCCTCTCGGGCTGGCCAAACGACTCCCTGGCAGTGTATGTGGTTGGAGCAAATAGACCGGGTAGATGTAGACCTTGGTCAGCCAGTTGTCATCAGCTTGTTGTTGTCGTCGGGCAGCATGGGATAGAAGAAGCCACAGGCCACGGCACTGATGATGGTGTAAACAGGGCCAAGTCGGTGCACGGGCACGCCTGCTGGGGCGGCTTGCTCTCGCCATCGTAGTTTTATAGTGTAGCGGATGGTGGCAGAGCAGGTAGTGCATATACCTATGTAATAGCTCTTGCAGTCAGTTCCCTGACTAATCAGAAAGAAAAATTACAATAAAGGTTTCTTATAAGCAATGCATTCTGAGCACATACTGGCTTGTTAGCCATGCTGGCACTTGGTTACACTATGTTACTTACAACATTATTTTATTTTCTCTTTTAATATATCTGCACACTTTTTCAAAGCTGAATGTGCCAGACCATTTCTAACTAGCCAGCATTTCATAATTCAGTGACAAAAGGAGGACATTAATCTGTTTTACGATCTTATTCTAGCCCTCACAATAGATGTGTAAATGGTGAATGTCATTTATGAGGATGGAAAGAATCTCCTACATAAAGAAACTACATTTGACAGATGGATTACATTGACAAATGGATGAAAAACAACATGCCATTTGTGAGTACAGTTCAGAGTAGCAGGGGTAAATGTAATTATATCACCCATGCATAAGCCCCATATGCACTACATATTAAAATCAGTATTGCACAATTTTAAACAGTCGTGGCTCCCCCTGTAGAATCCTAGGAACTGTTAAGGGTGCTGAGAGTTCTTAGGAGACCCCTATTCCCCTCACAGAACTACAGTTTCCAGAGTTCCCTGGGAAGAGGGATTGATTGTTAAACCATTCTGGGAACTGTAGCTCTGTGAGAATTGTCTGTTAACAATTCTTAGCACCCTTCATCATCATCATGATCATCATCATCATCATCATTTTTATTTGTATGCTGCCTTTCCACAAAAAAATTGTGCTCAAGGCGGCTTACAACAAGGTGAACAGGAATACATTTCACAAACAATTGCAAAAAACAATTTCCTAATACCAAAAAATAGTAAAACACTAACATAACAACAAATATAACAGCAAATAAAAACAACTTTTTAATATTATGAACATAAAATAATCTTTAAAAACAAAGAAGTAACTATTAATACCCCTCCAAGCCTCTAAAGAAAACCATCTACTATATCTCCTACAGTACAAAACTTCATTATTCTAAGTAGAGGCTTGTTTTGGAGGGCTCTGCTGAAGCAAAGCCTCAGCAACAGGACAGTCTCTTTGCAAGCAGAGGTGTGGATGTCTCCCCTTCAACACAGGTGTAGGCTTCCAAAGTTACTTTGGTGTAAAAGGGCAGAGCAAGTCTTCTCCCAGGCTGCCAGGACTTCTGCAGAGAACTTCTTACCACGCCCTTAACAAACTACAGTTCCCAGAATTCTTCAGGGGATGCCATGGCTATTTAAAGTTATGTATTACTGCTTTAAATGTATGGTACAGATGAGGCCCTTCTTTCACTAAGTCTGTCCTGCCTATGTTCTGAAAGCAATGACGTTCTTGATTGTCGTGTCTCCACAGCCTAGTCAGCCCCTAGAGCAACTGCTGAACTATTACACCTAGCCACCCACGCAAAGTATTGCCGCATTTCCACCAAATATAGCAAAATCAGTAACACCCAACCCATTAATGTGTTCCCTTTTCCTCACTTCGCTCTCGAGGCACTATCCCTTCTTAAGTTCTGGTACCCCATGGTTGTGCTTCATATCTCCTTCAGGGGCCTAGAAGGAGAAATGAGCTTAGAAACAGATATGAGTTTGGCAGCTGTGGATTTTCATCCAAATATCCATCAACACTTTTCAGACTATAATTTAGATTTAGGTGGCCTCAGTTCTGACCTCCAAACTCTAGTGGCTTTTGACAACAGAAGAGGCTTCTGAACTGCATATATCCAAAGATGTCATAGGCAACATGATGTGTGAAATTGTGAAATTGAATCATATATTGTATCTATATTGACCACTGAATAAAACCCATTCAGGGTAGAAACATGTTTGGTCTAATATTGTAAGTATTTGTATGTTACATTTGGTTTGTCACAACATTGTTGGTTGTATCAGTTGATATTTTGATATAGTCCATATACATGTCAATAATATATAGCTTTTAGACATTTTATTTATTGGTATTTTCCCTGTATTTGTTAACTTTTCTATTAATATTTTTTAGAGCCAGATATAGATACCCAATTCTGTATTGCTATTCATTGCTGTAGGTTGGATTTACATTTCCTTGTTCTTTCATATCATCATGACATGTCATACAGGAGACCTCTAGGGCCTACCATATCTCAGAAATCTCCGGAACTGGAGTGGAGCTACTGTGGAATTCAGTAACATCTCTAGTCAGGAGAAGTTCAACACTGTGAAGTAAAGGTTGGCCTAGATGGCACAAAAAGAAAAGGGGGGGAAGGAGACAGGGAGAAAGAGAGGGAAGTTGGTGAACTGATCGATCAAATTAGTGAAAATGGAGTGGTATACTATTGTATTTACACAGCATTCACCACAAGAAAGGCTATAGAAATGGGTAGGGCCATTGGGTGTCCATGAGTGGGGAGCAAGGGGGACAGTTCTCCCCTTCTACCCAGATGAACCATAATCCCAAGATTCTCAGCTTTCTTTTAAAGTTTCTAGCATTTATAGAACCTGATATATTGGACAAAATGTACAGACAACGTTCTCAATTTTTGTTAGCATTTAGCCTGCACCACCCTTTCTTTGTTTTACTTTGTCCCTCCCCCGTGAAGCCCCCTGGAAAAATTCCCATGGACACCCATGATTAGGGTCCATCGTTCATTCCGTAAAAGAAGTGGAAGGCGAGAGCCCACAGTTTGCTTACTCACTAATTTTCTTGGTAGCCTTTCTTGTAATCCAGGCACTTCCACTCGGGACATTCAGAATAAGACAATGGCCCTTATTTCATTCTTCACAATAAGAACCATAGTCTTACTATTCATGAGAAAACAAAAGAGCTATAAAAGGACTTCAGCTGAAATATCAGCCCCACATTTGTTACCTCCCATGTCAACAAGTGGTGAGCAACACAGTTCCTGAAGGCAAATTGCAGCTACTGCAGCCAGAAATGGAATGTAGTGCATCTTTTGGTGCTTAATTAAAAGTTCTCAGAACTGAAAATGAAGTATTGCAAATCTAAAGCATGTGTAATGTTGGTTAATATTATTTTATTTACAGCATGAATTAGTCTCAGCTATGGATTTATCCCTTACCACCATTTTGAACCTCTGATAGGCCTTAGAAACCATGCTAAGGATTGTAAGGGGGGGTGAAAAGAGAGGGGCTGGGCATGCCAACACCACTGTCAAAATGGTTTCAGCTCCACCTAGCAATACCTATTCCTTTGAAGATCAGATATGTCAGCCAATGTGTGTTTCCTCTGCTTCAAAGGGTGATGATGAAACCATAAACATTTAATAGTGCTATGGATTAACATCTGAGATGTACATGTCAAGGCTCTGTACGTTGGACAACCAGAAATATACAATTGTTTTTTGCCCTCACAACATAAGGGAGAAAATTTTCTTCTTTTGAAAAGTAATAATGGAGACCTTTTAGCTTTATTTCTGATATTTTAAAATGAAAGTTAACATAATATGCAAAAAAAATTCAGTTGCTAGGCTAATTCGAAAGCATTTTTGGACCTATCCTTTATGAGATTTTTACTAAAATTATCTAAATTCTGCTTTTTGTGGGTGCTATCTTAATTCATGCATCACTTTTGCCAGGGGAAACTATCCAGTTACCTAAGCAACCAGATTCTCTGAAACAGGCTTCTAACAATGAATAAATATCTTCATTACAGCATAACAGTGAGCAATGTTGCCAAAAATCTTTGCAAATGAGAAGATGAAAACATTTTCAGGATTTGACTGGTTCTGGGAAATGGTTAATTTCCTGCAGTTTGGGGAAATGGCTAGTTTCCTACATCTCAGAGACTGACGTTAATAGCTTTACACCATCTGCATTTCTTACCTGAAAAGCATTTCTCTGTGGGGAAAAATGTGAAGACAATCATATGTGAAACTCTTATATGTGCGAAATTTCTTGTGCATGCTTACAGTAGAAGCCATAATCCAGCATTCCAGTGAGAATCTAACAAATTATGGCAGCCTTCCCCAGCCTGGTGCCCTCCAGATATTTTTTAGACTACAATTCCCATCAGCCCCAGTCAGCATAACCAATAGTCATGGATCGGATGATGGAGTTGTAGTCAGGGCTGGAGCCAGGCATGACTGAGCTCTTGGGCACCTGCCTGCCCTGGACCTGTGATTCCGTAGCCCAACACACACCCTGATACAGGTGGTGCAGGACTAATAAGGCCACCTGTGCATCTCACCTACCTCTTGTGTTATGTGAATGATGTCCACGTGTAGCACACATGCCTGCCATCAACCAAGATGGTGGCAGGGGTGTCAGGCCCTTCAGGAAGCCCCACCACCTTCATGGGTGATGGCAGTCATGTGCGCACAGTGCACACAGCATTCACACTGATGGGAGAGGTAGGTGGGGTGTACGGGCAGGCTTATTGAAGCCCGCACTGTCTATATTGGGTGTGTGTGTCTGGGAGCGCCCTCTCCATGATCCGCAGCAGGGTCGGGTTGCAGGACCCGACACTGCTGCAGATCACGTAATGGGAGTGCCACCCTCCCACCCTAAGAAGGGACCTTTCAGGGCCCCTTCTGGGTCACAGGAGCCCTTCGCCAGGGCACAACCTGGCCACCCTCTGGTGCCAGACCTGGTTGTAGTCCAAAACATCTGGAGGACACCAGGTTGAGGAAGGATGCTGTAACTGGTTAGTTTTTCACAGGTAGGATCACAACATATCTTTTTGTCTGCTTTCTTCAGGCTGAAAATGAGTAATATACAAGCACTGACAATACTACTCCTCTTTCTGTTACTCTTGATGCCTACGACATTCTTTTCCATAAGACTTCTCTGTCTGGATCTATGCAATCTGCAGATCAAGTGATACAACTGTTCTTGCAGCAAGTTAGAGTATAAATATAGGAGAATCCTCCATCTATATACAGTATATACTCACATATGTTAAAAAAAAAATCCTGCCCCTAGGAAAGTAAATGGCCCTGATACAAATCTAGCTGTGTATAAATCCAAGTCGAGCCATGCATAAATGTGTTATGATGCTCCTTGACAGTTGGTAGCTGCCCCACCAGCCTCAGTCTGTGTTCAGCCAGTCCCCACCTGCCTGCTTTCTTACTTACAGCCAGGCTAGGGTATGGCACTGCCTTTCAGTTTCCTTCTCTTCTTTGGCCTCAGGGCTCTAGGGAAGCAAAGTTCTCTCAGTTTCAGTTCTCCCCATTTCTCATTTTTCTAATCTTAAATTTGGTTCTCCATTGCAGCAATTTGCAACTTATTTTAAAAAAAAAATCCTCATGAAAATTCTCCAACATTTTAGTGGGAATTTCTCCCACTAAACACATTTTTGCAAGCATTTTCTCCTAATGTAATGCGTTTTGTAAGTTATTTTCACGAATATATTTATTCTTATGCACACTTTCCCCTAACATAGGCATTCTTGCCTTAGTTGGAGAACTGCATCACAAAATTTGGATAAGTGTGAATTTGGAAGGATGGCTGTGTTTCAGTTCTCATACTGTTTTGGAAAGTGCAGTTTTGATAGATTCAGCTTTAAATGTGAACTGATTTCAATTTTTTTGCCCATCCCTACAGGGCTCATCCAGACCATACTAAAAATCCATATTTTCCATATTAGAATTGTCCCCTGGTAATCTAAACCTGATTGCTTTGCACTTTTTTGTACTCAAATCAAACTTTTTCCTCATCTATACTTGTAGGTGTACCCTTTTTGTCCCCCTCCCTCCTTTCTCCCCTCCCAGCACAGAGCTGATCATCACACACATAGGCAAAATGGGGGCGGGGGTGGAGACAAGAGAAATTAGGAAAAGAGGACCCTAATTCTGCATATTTACAGCCTTAACACTGCCACTCCTCATGGCCCCTTGTCTCTTTTTATTATTTTTCAGCCTCTGATCTCTGAGCTGCTCAGCCTGAGCTTCTGAGGTACAGACACTGCCCTTCTAATGTTGTTGTCAGGGCTGGTGCCAGAGGGCAGCCAGGTCAGGCCCTGGCTGAGGGCCCCTCCTTAGGGTGGGTGGGTAGCACATCTTTGCATGATCTGTGGCAGTGTCAGCTCCTGACCTTGCTGTGGATCACAGAGAGGGAGCTCCCAGGCACCCCCTTCTACCATGCAGGCCTGCGACGCCTGCCTGCATGCCCCACCTACCTCTCGCTTTAAGTAAATACTGGCCGTGCTACAGATGAAAGCCTGCCATCAACCAAGATGGCGGCTGAGGTTTCCCTAAGGCGCTGATGCCCCTGCCACCATCTTGGTTGATGGCAGGTATCTGCACTTGTACCACACATGCATGCCATCAACCAAGATGGCAGTGGAGGCATCAGCCCCTTAGGGAAGCCTTGGCTGCCATCTTGGTTGATGGCAGGCATGCACACACAGCGCGGGCAGCATTCACTTCAAGGGAAAGATAGGTAGGTCCTGCATACGTGAGGGTGCCAGGGCCCAGGGCAGGGTGGTGTCCAAGGGCCCCGGCATGTCTGGTGCTGGCCCTCGTTGTTATGTTGCTGATTGGCTCAGAACAGAAGGAAGAGTGTTGAGGGAGCCAATGGGAACCCAAAAGAAGCAAGAGATGTGGAAGGAGATAGAAATAGAATTAGAACCACCCACATAGGAAACTGTAAGGCAAAGCAACCGGCCTCCCTCCTCAGCATCTACTTTCAGTCATATTTCTCTCCTTTTCAGTGTATATATGGTATGAGAAACTCTGGATTAAGGAGGGGAAGTGTGGGAACGCGGTGATTGGAGCAGAATGTCATATTGACCATGGAAAATTAATGGACTTACAAAAAGTTAACTTTTCACATTAAAGGGCTGTATGAATCCGCCCTCAGTGGCGCCTTTGTAAAACTTAGCACGGAAGAGGATGGGAACAAAACTAGAATTAGTTGGCTCTGCTTGCCATTGGCTCTGGCTCCACCTACTGCTGGGCTCCCTGCCTTCCGTCCCACCAGTCCCAATGTGCAGGAGCCACCACTGTTCCTGGTTATGCAAGCATGTGAAAGGAGATGTGCCTTTGAAAGCACATTGAAATAAGCACTGTATTCTAAGCAGTGTAATGTGGACAGGCTGTATCCTCACTCAAAAGCATGTTTGAATGAATATCCAAAGATGCATCTGTTCTGTGCCCATGGCTCTAAAGTGAGGTGATATTGAAGTGATACATGTAAGTTTATTTACCCTTGGATATTTATTTACCCTGACTTTATTTACCCTAACTTATCAGTGAAGGTTGAACTCCCCCAAACTCAACTCAGAGAAGCTGATTCATGTTAAGCCAAAATTAACTCATTTAAGTTTAGACCAAATTTAAATTCATAATCTCCATACCACTTATACCTATGTGGGAGTGGAGGCCTCATGCTTAAGGCCTGGATGGTCCCACAAGCATGGAATGGTGGGCACCCATTGCTGATATGAAGCATGGCGAAGATAGTTTTCAATTACTCCTGGCATCCAAGGATGCTTCCACATTCCTTGAGTGATCTGGACCTGATTCAGAAAGCCTTGGAGGAACTTGAACGACTGAAATTACTTTTTAAAGCCTTTGTTACAGAAGAATGAGAGATGCAAGGAGAAAGGCAGCAAGAACACGACTATTTTCTGCTTCCACTGTTGGATGCAGTAAGCCTCTGAATGAATACCAGTTGCTGGGAATCACAAATGGAGAGAGTGCTGTGGTAGTCAGAGCCTGCTTGCAGCCTTCCCATAGGTCATCTGCTTGGCCACTGTGAGAACAGGAGATTGGACTAGATGGGTCATTGACCTGATCCAGCAGGCTCTTCTTATGTTCTTAGGAGAATGATATGAAATGGTGGGTGGTGCCAGGGTGAGGGACTGGTGGGCAGCTTCAGCTGGGAAGAACTGTCAGAGAGTCCATTTAAAGAGACCAGCTTTGTGCAATAGGAATGACAGGGGCATTCCTTAGGCTCTGGGACAAGGACTAAGATGGAAGATGTTGTTATTGCAAAACTGGAAAATCCCACCTCTCACATTTGACTTGCAGAAATAATTAATGTTGTATATTTTATTTGTACTTGGTTATATTGATACATGTAGTGCTATCCAACAGGGATTTTTAATAATTTTTTTTAAGGGCCAGCTTAAAAAAAGGCTGATGATCAAGATTGTTGGTGGAATGGTTTATTAGCTAGAAATCTATGCATCTGCCTGAACTATTTTAATATTATAGAATGCCTTTCTGGACAAAATCCTCTCAAATGTAGAAAATAGAAACATTATTTCCTATATTTTATTGAATGACTGCATTTCCTAGTTACATTCCCTAAACAAAGTCAACAGCTGAATTCAAATACTTGATCTGTTTGGGTCTGTGTGGAATCCAGGTGAATAAATTCCACCACCTTCTTGTCTTTATCTGCATGGTCAAGCATGTTTAAAGAGAGCCCTGCTGTTCTATAGATCAGTAGATGGTGACAGCAGTTTACTTCTGCTGAGCTTATGACGAGTATGGACCCAGTGGACAGACTGGGCTACTAGACACCTAGTTACTCAGGCATACCCAGTGACCCCTAGGCTGTGTTCTGAATCCCAGGGACATCACACACTTCATTGTAAGATTTCATACCATTGCTATTTTTTTATGAAAGCAGATTAATTATGCATGCATATCTAGAATTTTGCTAGATTGGAGCTAAGGATAGTTCAGATTACCATCTGCAGTCTGACTTGGTGATGTTGGGGTATTTTATTTATTATTTGCATTTCTATCCTCCTTTTCCTCCAAGGAGATCATGGCAGCTAGCACTCTCCTCCAGCCATTTGATCCTCACGACAACCCTGTGAGATAGGTTAGGATAGGTCATGCTCAGTGGAAGCTGGTCCATTTGGGCAGATAGGGCACTGCCCCACCAACCTCAGCCAGACCCCACCTGCCTGCCTTCTTTCTTACAAACAGTCCAGTGCGTAGCATTGCCTGTCAGCTTCCTCCTCCTTAGTCTCAGTGTTGCCCTTGCCAAACTTGCAAGGAGGGAGTTGGCTCTGCCTTACATTGGTTCTGGATCCACCTACTGCCCTCTACCCTACTAGTTGCAATGGGCACCAGCTACCTCTACTTATGCTGAGAGACAGTGATTGGCCCAAATTTATGAAGAGAGCTTCATGCCCAGTGTAGGGGGTTTTGAAAAACCTAGGGTCTCCCCACTCCTAGCCTGACATTCCAACCATTGTACCCCTCAGACTCTGATTTACTCTTGTGTACATCTCCTCTGTTTACATTTCATCTGCTCCTTGTGCCGACCAGGCCTCAGTCACTCTCCATTGTCCTTATAATTTTTGTGGGTCATTTGACCTATAAAATATGACAATGATTTGCCCATAGCACAACACAGCTTTGCCTATCTATTATCCCTTTACCAATATGATTGAAAAAAATGTATTAGTTTCTTGTACTGTTTGAATATGGGGAAAATGCATTTCAAAGCATTCTTGCAAAATGGGACTTCTTCTCCAAAGGTCATTCTGGGTGAATTCATTCTAATATTCACAATCACCATTCCTTGTAAGAGAGGACGGGTGCCAAGCCAGAAAAATACACCAAGTCTCAGGGCTCTATAGCTTTCTTATGATCCTGTCATCTGTGGACCTTTAATCATTATGTTGTACTAAATTACTTCTTCATGTTGAAGTGATCTTTTAAGGAGGAAATTGCAAGGGTGCCTTTGGTCTTTTTTTTATTGATAGCAAAAGGAATAATAATAGTATATTCCATCCTCCTTTAAATACAGATTGGCCTTGTCAGAGAAAATTGCCTTTTTTTGAGTCAAATTAGTAATCGCAATACTTCAAAGAAGGGAGTTGAATATTTTGGGTGAATTCATTCCAGGAGTCATTGTCAGAATTCAAAAGGAAAAAAAGCGAGGATAAATGCCTGCAATCTTTTAGAAGGGAACAACTTTTAGACAGGAACAATATATGCTAAATTCTGCAAC
Organism: Rhineura floridana; assembly: GCF_030035675.1. Taxonomy (NCBI): domain Eukaryota; kingdom Metazoa; phylum Chordata; class Lepidosauria; order Squamata; family Rhineuridae; genus Rhineura; species Rhineura floridana. The sequence goes on from NC_084481.1 coordinate 68,525,145, forward strand.
CATCTTATTTAATTAATTAATTAATTAATTAATTACATTTATATACTGCCCCATAACTGAAGCTCTCTGGGCAGTTTACAGCAATTAAAAACAATAAAAACAAATATACAGATTTTAAAACACAAAAAACAATTTAAAAACACATTTTTTTAAAAAAAAAACTTTAAAAACAATTTAAAAACAAATGCTAAAATGCCTGGGAGAAGAGGAAAGTTTTGACATGGAGCCAAAAATATAACAGTGTTGGTGCCAGGCGCACCTTGTCAGGGAGATCATTCCTTAATTTGGGGGCCACCACTGAGAAGGCCCTCTCCCTTGTTGCCAGACTCCCAGCTTCCCTCGCAGTAGGCACCCGGAGGAGGGCCTTAGATGTTGAGTGTAGTGTACGGGTGGGTTCATGTTGGGAGAGGTGTTACATCAGGTATTGTGGTCCTAAGACAGCACCTTGAATCAAGCTCGGAAACATACAGGCAGCCAATGCAAGTGGGACAGAATCGGTTTTATATGTTCGAACCGTCTGGTCCCTGTTACCAATCTGGCCGCTGCATTTTGCACAAGCTACAGCTTCCGAACTGTCTTCAAAGGCAGCCCCATGTAGAGCGCATTGCAGTAATCTAGCTTGGAGGTTACCAGAGCATGGACAACTGAAGCCAGGTTATCCCTGTTGAGATAGGGGTGTAGCTGGGACACCAACTGAAGTTGGTAGAAGGCATTCTGTGCCACCAAGGCTACCTGAGCCTCAAGTGACAGAGATGGTTCTAGGAGAACCCCTAAGCTATGAACCTGCTCCTTCAGGGGGAGTGCAACCCCATCCAGGACAGGTTGGACATCCACCATCCGGTCAGAAGAACCACCCACTAGCAGCATCTCAGTCTTGTCTGGACTGAGCCTCAGTTTATTAGCCCTCATCCAGTCCATTGTCGCAGCCAGGCACTGGTTCAGTACATTGACAGCCTCACCTGAAGATGGAGAAATAGAGCTGTGTGTCATCAGCATACTGATGGCAACATATTCCAAAGCTCTGGATGACTGCACCCAACGGTTTCATGTAGATGTTGAAGAGCATGGGAGACAGAACTGACCCCTGCGGAACCCCATAATGGAGAGTCCAGGGTGCCGAGCAATGTTCCCCAAGCACCACCTTCTGGAGCCGACCCACCAAGTAGGAGCGGTACCACCACCATGCAGTTCCTCCCACTCCCAACTCAGCCTGTCTTCCCAGAAGGATACCATGGTCAATGTTAGCGAAAGCCGCTGAGAGATCAAGGAGAATCAACAGAGTCACACTCCCCCTGTCTCTCTCCCGACAAAGGTCATCATACAGGGCGACCAAGGCTGTTTCCGTGCCAAAACCAGGCCTGAAACCCGACTAAAATGGATCCAGATAATCAGTCTTATCCCAGAGTGTCTGGAGCTGGCCTGCCACCACTCGTTCAGGGACCTTGCCCAGGAATTGAACATTTGCTACCGGCCTATAGTTATTAAGATTTTCTGGGTCCAGGGAGGGTCTCTTCAGGAGTGGTCTCACTATCACCTCTTTCAGGCAGCCAGGGACCACTCCCGTCTCAGAGAAGCATTAATCACTTGCCTGGCCCAGCCGCCTGTTCCATCCCTGCTAGCTTTTATTAGCCAAGAAGGGCAAGGATCCAGCACAGAAGTAGTTGCATGAACCTGTCCAAGCATCTTGTCAACATCCTCAAGCTATACCAACTGAAACTCATCCAAGAAATCGGGACAAGGCTGTGCTCTGGATACCCCCCTTGATTCACCTGCTATAACACTGGAGTCTAAGTCCTGGCGGATGCTAAAGATTTTATTCTGGAAGTGCCTAGCAAATTCATTACAGCGGGCCTCAGATGGTTCTACCATGTCCTTGGGGCCAGAGTGTAATAGCCCCCGGACAATTCTGAAGAGCTTCGCTGGGTGGTAGGTTGATGATTTGATAGTGGCAGCAAAATACTGCTTTTTTTGCTGCCCTCACTGCCCCTAAATACAGCTTACCATAGGCACTTATCAGTGTGTAACTGCATCCACCAGGAGTTTGTCTCCATCTGCACTCAAGCTGTCTCCTATATTGTTTCATTGCTCTCAGCTCTGGGGTATACCATGGAGCCATACAAGCTCTACACAGGAGAGGGCGCTCAGGAGCAATCATGTCAACCACCCGGGTCATTTCTGTATTCCATAGTTCAACCAGGGTTTCAACAGGAACGCCAGCCCTATCAGCCAGAAAACTCCCCAGAGCCCTTTGGAAACCATCTGGATCCATTAGTCTCTGGGGGCAGACCAGCTTAATAGGTGCCCCACCCTCGCAGAGGGGAAAAGCTGCTGTAAGTCTAAACTTCAGCAAGCAGTGATCTGTCCATGACAGAGGAACTGATGCAAGGCTCCCCACATTCAGATCACCATCTCCATGTCCAGTTGCAAAAAACAAGTCTAGAGCATGCCCTGCTACATGTGTTAGGCCAATGGCATGTTGGGACAGTCCCATGGTTGTCATAGAGACCATGAAATCCTGAGCCGCCCTGGATAAGGTGCTTGCAGAGGGAGATGGAGCTCCTATAGACCACAGCAACCCCCTCCCTGACCCTCAGGTCTACCCTGATGCTGAACCAGGTACCCTGGTGGACATAGCTGGGAGAGACTGACTCTTCCCTGTTCACCCACCCAGGTCTCGGTTATACATGCCAGGTCGGCTGCCTCATCCACAATTAAATCATGAATGAGGGAGATCTTATTATGTACCGATCTGGCATTTAGGAGCAGCATCCGGAGGTCTGAGAGCTGGCTGATAGGGCAACCAACAAGCCTGCGGGTGGGGGGAGAACCGGAACAAGGCACAGCTGTTAACTGCCTGGGCTGCGTTCCCCTTACCTGGCAAGTCCTCCTCACAACACCATATCTCCCTCTAGCCATTATTACACTGGTTGGGGCCCCCTCAAGTCTCCCCGCTTGGTTCTGAGTCCTCTCTCCCAGGCACATGACTCAAGACCTGCCAGTCCCACAAAAAGCCAGGAATCTGCAGATCAGGAGCCACCTCAGCCAGCCAGCTTATGTATCCCCTCCAGGGAAGGGACAGGTGGACTAAATCAGCAACACCTGGCTGAGTACCTAGGGACCTGGTCCTGCAAAGTGTGGCAACCTGCAGTACAGAAGTCCAACAGAGAGAGGGTGGTGGTGGTAGCCAAGCAGCAGCAGCAGCAAGCAAGCAGGCAGGCAGGCAGGTAGACAGCCGCAGCAGATGGCTCTCCCTCTTCCCTGGGCGATGGTAGTCCCCTTCTTCCTGCAGGCACTGTGTCTGTTGCCTGTGTTTCATTTCCCGTGATATTTGTGAAGTTGGACACACTTCGAGGAATGTTTCTAAGTACACTTGAAAACTTCCTAAATCCTTTTTTTATACATATATAGAGGCTCTAGCCTTTTCGGTTAGATCTAAACCAAGCAATATACACAATTACCTAGGCATAAGTATCAATTAATACATTGACACTTACTTCTGAGCAGAGCTTGGAAAAGTTACTTCCAGTGCTCATGCTGGCTGGGGCTGATGGGAGTTGTAGTTCAAAAAAGTAACTTTTCCAAGCTCTGCTTCTGAGTAAACATTGGATTACTATTATTTAGTTGAACTTACTTACGAGTGTACCAGGACTCTACGGTCATCATTGGAGGCCCTCCTCAGAGTTCCCCCTCCAGTTAAAATTTGGAGAGAGCTTTTCAGCAGTGGCCCCGTCTGTAGAATGCTATCCCCAGGGCAATAGTGTAGTGGCAAATTCAGAAGTGCAGAGTCCCTTCATGATAGTCATGCCATGCCCCCACATGGTACGTAACTTCTTTTGCTGAGTGTCCCTTCTTGGCTGTCATATTAAGATTCAGAGTAACTGCATTTGGGCAGAGTTTTTGAGTTTTAGGAGAAAATCTAAACATGGAAATTCCTGATGACCTCTGGTAACCCCCCCCCCACATACACAGAGGCATATTCATTTGCATTTCACCATACCATGCACAATACACACATATATAGAACATAATTGAAAGCTGAAACATCATCACACAGAGATATACTTGCTTCCCCCCCCCAAACATATTTTTCTCTCTCTTTCCATCCTCCTCGCCTACCACTCCTGGCTTTGGGCTGGAACAAAACCACACATCTTCCCCCTCCCTCCTTTTTTGCTGATGGGTTGAGAATAAGATTCTTGTTAACAAACAAACAAACAAACAAACAAAAGTCTGTATAAAAGAGAAAGAGAGTGACCCCTTCAGCCCCAGTTCTCCACTCCCCTACCTCCTTCTCTACTTTGCCCTGCTTGCTTGCTTTCCCCACAAAACAGATGTCTTTAGGAGCCAATCAGCATGACAAAGGAGTGTGAGAAGAGGAAGAAAAGTTCCTACTGAGAAGAATTTAATCAGTGGCTGACTCTCCTTTCTTTCTGATTGGCTCCAAGCAGCAGGAAAGGATGCTGGAGACATAAGGACCATGATGAATGGGGGGTGGGGGGTGGGGGGTGGGAGGACCAAAACTTACACCGGGTACAATCCATTGTGAATTTTTGACAGATGAAGTGAGGTTTATGTTAAGAACATGAATGCAAAAGTACAATGCAATCACTTCATCTGGAAACCTAAGACATAAATATCCATTTATTGCTGTACACATAGAAAGTGTGCACGGGTGTGTTGTTTTATTTATTATACAACAAGTGTGTTGTTTTATTTATTAACTGCATTTATACCCTGTCCTTTAGCCAAAAAGGCTATTATATCCTTAGGGATGAAAACACAATAATGGCTGCTCATATGGTTCCTTAGAAAACTTACAATATATACTGCTTTAAATGAGGTTGGGGCCTTTCGTCCCCACAAAGGTTACATAATCATGCACAATTTCAGATATGAATTTTCCCTCTTTATATAGTTCAACAGTGGAATATTGCATCATTGGAAGATGGTGCCAAAAGGTGTGCTACCCTTTTTATTTCATTTTGCTGGATCGGATATAGTGGCATATTCAATGAGTTAAAGTTGAAAGAGGAAAGCTTTTTTTCAGATAAAACAGCTCTCCCTTTTTCTGTGGACACAAAATGATTGGCATTGCATTGTACCATCCATTGTTAGACTGACAGGAGGCAAAGTTCGCTACGTTTTGCTCCCCATGAAAATCTACTCAAATATTTCTGCTTTATTGGTTCAGGCTCCAAATAGAAGTTAAAACGATTTTTTTCCTTTTTAATTTCCAAATGAAAAATCTGGATTCATTACTATGACTGTTTCAACCTGTAACTGAATTCTGAAGCTATTTCTTCAGGAACTTCATTGGATTTAATTGGGCTCACTTATACATAGCACATAGTATTTTTGATAAGGTCTCAGGCAGGAACTTACTTGCCAATTTACAGCGGTTTTTTTTTTTTTTTTTTAAATACGTTCATATCATCTCTGGTCTGATGGAGCCATGAAAAAAATTGCAGATGACTTAGATCTGTGTCTTTGAAATCTCCTGGATTGTAAAAACACAAAATGGAGTCTTTTCTGTTATGTGCAATTGATCATAACGAACCTATAGTGCTGCATCTGAAATTCAGGATTTTCCCTAAGGTGTATGTGCTGTATTGTTTTTGAGACTGCATAACAGCGCCATCTGTTTGGCAGCCTTCAATAAGAAATATAACAGCATAGGAATTTCAGGAATGCTCAAAGGTCATTATGGCCTTGCAGAATTGCTCTTGCTGTTTTGCACTTTCCTTGTCTGCCTGCTTTCACATTCCTGCTGATCTCCTATGTATTTTAATTTAAAAATTCTTCTGTGTCAAGCAAAAGAATCTACAAGTTAAAATTATATGATCCAAGCCGGTGTGGAGAGACACCACCAAGATATGTGCAAAATTTCCATTACTTGTTATTAATTTTACCTTCAGTAGATGCAGGACTATAGCTGCCTCCAACTTTGTCGGTATCTTCAAAGCAGCAATATAATATTTGAAATGTTGGTTTCAGATTCTGTGACTTCTCTGAGATGTTGGGGAAGGGCAGTAATAGTTTCTTGAGGGCAAAGTATACATATTAGCATAGGACCAAAAGAAGCTGCCTTACACTGAGTCAGACCACTGGGCCACATACCTCAGTATTGTCTACACTGACTGGCAGTGGCTCTTCAGGATTTCAGACAGGGAGTCTTTCATAGCCCTGCCTGGAAAACCCAGGGTTGAGCTTGGGGCCCTCTGCATGCAAGGCAGATGCTGTACTCCTGAACTACTTCTCACAGATGGCTTATAGAACGTGGAAACATCCCAGCGTAAAGTTCACTTTTCTGTACTTGCTTTCCTAATGACACAGCTGTACAACATTCCAGAAACAACCAGTGCAGTCACCGTGTCAAGCTTTATTGGTGGTCTCAGTATGTGGAAAGCAGTACTTGAGCAGGGAATTCAAAACACCCTTGCCATCAGCGCTCGTGGTATGTGCTAGATGTAGAGGTGGGAGACACAGATTCAAATTGTTCTTCAGCTGCAAAGCGTACTGGGTAACTTTAGCCCAGTCACTGTTCCCCAGTTTAACCAAATTTGTGGAGTTGTTAGGAAGATAAAAGGGAAGGGCCATATATGCCACCCCAAGTTCCTTATCGAAAGGGACCAGTAAAACAACAATAGATAAATAATCTAATCCTGAAATAATCTCCACATTGTTTAATTATGAATTGCCATTCAGGGCTCACAGTGACATCATTAGGTCAGTGAATAGGGCTATGAAAATGCCTTCTTTGCCACCTACCCTATCTCATACTACTTACTGCTGATCAGGGGTGATAAGAGAGAGCCAAATTCTCAGAGGAAGAGTTGGAGGGAGGCTTGGAAGATCTTGGATGCAAAAATATACAAAACACATAACATCTTAAATAAGGCAAATAAGCAGAAGAACAAAAACTACTAACCAAAAACCTTTCACTACAAAAGGCCTACATTAATAAACAAGTATTACCAAGATGTTCCTGGCTATGACACACTAGCTCCAAAATTTAGTGGCCATTACTGTAAGTCAGAGGTAGCTGCTGAGGTGCCCTCCAGATGTTATTAGCCTCCAGCTCCCATCAGCCCCAGCCAGCATGGCCAATGGTCAGGGATGATGGGATTTGGAGTCCAATAAGATCAGGAGGGCACCACACTGGCTATCCCTGCTATAAGTGTCTTGCCCCATCACCATGCATCAAGCAGGGTCATTGTTACCATCATCATTTTGTCAAAGGTACATAGGAGGCTGCCCCTATATTGAATCAGACCTATTGGTTCCACCTAGTTCAATATTGTCTACACTGACTAGCAGCAGCTCTCTAGGGTTTCAGGCTAGATTCACTCCTAGCCCTTCTTGGAGATGCTGGGGATTGAACCCGGGACATTCTGCTTGCAAGACAGATGCTCTACCACCAAGCTATGGCCCTTCCTCCATTAACAATAGCCACTGCAGGAGGAGAAGTCACTTCAGACTGGGCTGACTTGTTTCCTACAAGGATTTGCACCCTTTGTTTAATGCACACAGCTAAACTAGTGCTATCCTGCAGACACTTCTCTTATCACTACTGACCAGGATTTGGAGGGTGTGCAGTTAGAGGAAGGAATGCAACAGTAGTCTGGGGTAGCATAGTTGGGGGGAAATTTGCTGCCATTAAATTTTGCCATATTAAGGCTGTGGTTTCACCCTGTCTTATGAACAAACTGATCTTATGTGTTAGAGAATTCAGAGTTTCACCATGTGGCTTGCATATTAGAACAAACTGTACCACATGCATAGGAATCAGAATACCAATAACAGCATGAACATTAAAGGATGATCCTGTAAGAAAGGTGGGGATTTTTTAAAAATTGCTTTCTCAGAAACTAATTTGTAAGGAAGGCTTTGGGGGATTAGTAATAATTATGTCTGGCATATTTACTTTTGCTTAAAGATAGCGCACAGCCTGATCTGGTATAACAACAACCCCTAGGCTCATTACTTACCATTTAAAGTGGGCTATTCCTCTCATGTGCTCTACTAAGAGGACTGCAATCCTTTCAGCCTCACAATGTGTTCATAACTGAAGTAATAGCCCGAACTGGTGATGCCAATGGACAGAAGGCTGGGTTTATTTTCAGAGGCAGGGCCCATACTATGTAAATATTATTACCATCTGAATTATCAAGCTGGTTACCTCAGTATATTATATTATATTTTTGTAAGTGCATTGTGATGCTTACAGGTGAAGCAGGCAAGGAAAAGTGCCGCAATGAATGGGATGGCAGCAAGAAGGTAAGTGGTGGAGGCAGGTGGTTTAAGGAGCTGCCTGGGAGTGGAGAGAATGATGGTGTGCCCACACGACCAGGCCTGGAGCTCAGCCTCACCAGGTGGGTGGGAGGCTGGCCAGGGGAGGGGAGTTCTGGCACCCCCTAGGATGGTGGTGGGGAGAAGGGGGAGGGGAGTTCTGGTAACACCTGAGGGGAATGAGGGGGAGAGCTATGGCAAACCGTGGGTGAGGGAGAGGGGCTTTGGTTACTGATGGGGAAAGGGGGATTGGCAATGGTAGGCAGGATTGGCAAGCAAAGCAGGGGTAGAGCTCTCTCTCTCTCTCTCTCTCTGTGTATGTGTGTGTGTGTGAGAGAGATGGTTTTACTTGCTTTTATATATGAAATTGTTTTATATGTATATTTATATTGGGTTTTTTAAATTAACGTTTTTATTTCATTTATTTATTCAGCAAAGTATTACATAACAAAAGAATTCATAATAACAATAAAACATACTATAACAATAAAACATGTACCACAGTCTTATATGCATATTTATATTATTGATGCTTTTATTGTTAAACTGCTTTGATATGATTCATAGAAAATTATTAAAAATGGGGTGAAATAAATAAATAATAAATCAAAGGGTTTGTGGTGGTGGTGGTGATGGTGAGGAATAAAAAAAGATTGCTGCTTCCTTTTTAACACTTCCATGTTTAATTTTCAAATTACAAATAATTGAGAAAAATTGCTGCTTCCTTGTGTGCTAATTTATGTTCCGTATTCTCTCTTAAAGTAGGGATAGGCAATTGGAGTCTCAGGATCCAAATCTGGTCCTAAAGACTTCCCAGCTGCTTCTCTGTATTATTGTCCTTTAAATCCAAGGACCACATTTAAAGCCGAAGGTATCAAATTTGCACTTTCCCAAACACAGATATGCACTTCCGTCACTTTCTCCCCAGCAGCACATTAATGAACTCCTTAAAACCCCACTGTGTTAAGAGAGTGATAAGCAGCCCTTTGTCTACATCTCAGTAAGAGAGGATTTTGCATAGCCTCCCTTATCATCCACCTCAACTCCCATGCTCATGTGCAAGGAAGGCACAGAGAAAGGGCCAGTTTCTCACCAAAGCTGAATGTGCAGCCACTGGGGACACAACCAGCGGACACAGTCCCGTTCCTCATTCACACATACATTGAACACATGGGAGAGTTCTTAAGAACACCCCTAATGTACTGAACCTAATTGGTCAACCTCAGGTTTTGCCCAAAACACTTTGAGGCAACAAACCGTGAATATTGATTGCGGCCTATTGCCGAAATAAAACACAAACACCATTCATTGGGTTAAATAATGGGCCACTTTATTTAAACAGAATCAATTGAATAATGAACCTGCAGAAGAGAGATTAAGTGCGGGAGCATTCTGGTGATCTAGGCAAAGCCGGTTTGCAGCTATCGGGCGACCATACCCTGCCTGAGCCTGGGGCTGCCCTGTGCCAGCCCCCCAGCTCCAGCCACACCCTGAAGATGTGTAGGGGGTCCAACCCGCATCACCGCCCCTCGGAGCCCTGAAACTCCAAGTGGATGAGGCACGTTGGCCCCAAAGGCGGCCCGTACCCTGTCCCCGGGCCGTGTAGCCCTGAGCTGCAGGCCTCCAGACCGCCTGTCACCCCCAAAGGTGCCTAAAGGTGTCACCTAGCTGCCCTTTCCCTTTAACCTTTCCCCGCACTTCTTCGCCACAAAAGGGGGACAAGCCTCTGCTTAGTTCCCCTTTATCCCACACCCGATAAGAATCTGGTGTAAACCCTTCTGCAGGTCCCCAAGAAAGATGTCATTGCCCGTGTCAGTCAAATGGATGCCGTCAGGCCGAAACAGCTCCAGCTTGTTGTGGCCAACCTCTGGGTGGTGGATGACAGAACCTCCCAAGTCCCTAAGGGCCCTCTGAATTTGCCTGTTCACCTTTTTCCGTGCCCTGTCCATCCCACATGGATCACCGGCACAATTCCACCTCCTGCGCGGCAGGATGTCTGACCACACTAAGTGCACCCCCGGCCAGCGATGTGCAATGGCCCGGAGGTCACCGCATGCCTGTTCAATTAGGGCCTTGCCCTTTAACAGACCCAAGTCGTTGCCCCCGAGTTGGATGACCAGCACCTGGGGCACTGCCAGTTCCACAGCCGGTTGAAACAAGGCTGGCAGGAGCCCGTCCCAACGCATCCCCCGACGTCCCAGCCACCGCACTGCGGCCCATTGACTGAGCCCCAGCTGCGTGCCAAAGTGAGACTTCGCCGCCCTGCGGCCCGCCCACAAAATCATGCTGTGGCCACATAGGAGGATGTGTGGCTGCTCCGATCTTGTCCAGCAATCTGTTGAAACAACAACGACATTGGGGTAACAAAAAAGGGGGGGCAACATCTAGCTGCTGGCGTTGTGTGTGTCAGCAAGTGGTCTAACGTAGGCCTTGTACGCGTCCGAGGACCACCCGCCCACAGCCTGAAGCCTGTCTTTAGAGAAGCCCAAGAGGGCTGCCGTGGAGGCCGCGCCTATCCAGAAGGAGTGTGTCCCAAACTTACTGGGGTCCACGCCTAAATTCCCCAGTGCGGCCTTCGCCACGGACCAAAACTGGTATCTGGTAAGGGGCTGGGAGTTCCTATGTATGAATAGGTATCCTGACTGCGACCCCCTCACTGCCACAAAACCGTGCAGGGCTGTTACTGGGCAGAGTTCTTGCTGCTGGGATGGGGCCAATACCACCAGGCGCCCCTTACCATGCTGGTCCGTTTTGGACTGCCTGAGTCGCAGGAGGGCCCACTCCGCCGTCCAGCTGAGATCGGAGACCAGCAGAGCCCGGAGGGATTCATCCGTCTTAGAAGCCGCCACCACCTCCCCAATTTGGAAGGCCCCGAAAAACAGAGTGAGGGCCGCAGCATGATATAGCAGGGCCTCGAAAGGGGAAGAACACAAGTGCTTCCACTGTCCCTGCAGGCCAAACAATAGCTCCGGGGAAAAGGGGAGGCGGGCATCTGGGGGGCAAGGGCGCTCCCGGGACCAACCCTCCAGCATCCGGCGCACCCTAAAGTCACCCGTGTAGTCCTGAAAGCCCCGTGCCTTCGCTAGGAAAGCGAGGCCTGAGAGCTTACCTTTGATGGTCCTGACTGAAAGGCCTCTCCATTTCCCCTCCACGCAGAACTCCATAAGCTGCTCGACAGGGATGGGCCACTCCTGGGCGTAACCCCTGGACTCTCTGAAGTTTGATAGATCCCTACCTGTCCCCTGGTAGCCGGCTAAAGTGCTGGGCGCCACAGAAAGGCTTATGGCCCTTTCTGATTCAATCCTCCAATCTCCCATAGCGCTGGGGGGAACACCTCCGGCAGAGCCCTTGCCCACGGTGCTAGCTGGCGAAACCTCTCCATCTGGTTCTGTGATAGAGCATCAGCAATACTATTGTCAATACCCGGAACATGGCGCGCCAGGAACTGGATATTATAGCGAAGACATTGGAGCACGAATGCTCGCACCAGACGCATAACGTTGGGGTTTCTAGAGGACAGGGTGTTAATAACGTGCACTGTGGGGAGGTTATCGCACCAAAAGTGGACTGAGGAATTACCCAACTTGTCGGGCCAGAGGTGTACGGCCACGACAATGGGAAGAACTCCAAGAACGTCAGGTCCCTGGTCAGGCCAGCCAGTGTCCAGCCCTGCGGCCAGCTGCCGTGGCACCATGAGTCATGAAGAATGACCCCAAAACCGAAGGCACCCGAGGCATCGGAGTGCACCTGTAGCTCTGCCTCCAACAGGCGATCCCTTCTCCATAGGGAGACCCCATTAAATTCCCGCAAGAAGGTGGACCACACTGTCAGGTCAGCCCTAAGAGCGGCTGTCACCCGTGTGCGGTGGTAGGATTGTGATAGGCCAGCCATGGCATCATATACACGCCGCAGGAAGGCACGGCTGGGCGCTACAACCCTGCAGGCAAAGTTCAGATGGCCTGCCAGCCATTGGAGCGTGGCTAATGTCACCTTATTAGAACTGACCACCTCTGAGATCTTCTCCCTGAGGGCCCCCAACTTGTCATGAGGGAGCCTGCAGCATTGGGCCACCGTATCTATCTCGATGCCCAGAAACGTGAGAGCGGTGGACAGGCCCTCAGTTTTCTCGGCCGCGAGGGGGACGCCCAGCTCCCCAGCCAGCCCCGCGAAATGTGCCATAAACGCCCTACAGGTGCCTGAGTCCGCAGGGCCCGCAAACAGGTAGTCATCCAAATAGCGTACCACTGATTGCAAGCCTGCGCACCTCTTGACCGCCCATTCCAAGAAGGAGCTGAAGCGCTCGAAAACAGAGCATGATATAGAGCAGCCCATAGGCAATGCCCTGTCCACGTAATATTCACCCTCAAAAGCCAAGCCCAACAGCTCGAAGTCCTGTGGGTGGACCGGGAGGAGGCGGAAAGCAGACTTGATGTCACACTTTCCCATAAGGGCCCCGACCCCGCAGTCCCTGACCATCCGTACAGCACAGTCGAATGATGTATAGCGGGCCGAGCACAGCTCCGCTGGGATGAAGTCATTGACTGACTCACCCTGTGGAAAGGACAGGTGGTGTATCAGGCAAAATTCACCTGGTGCCCTCTTGGGGACGAGGCCCAACGGGGAAACTCTGAGTGAGGGGATGGGTGGTGCCGCAAAGGGGCCCAAAACCTGGCCGGCTACTACTTCCTTCCTATTTTTTTTTCTCAGAACTGATTCCATGCCTTCTACTGACTTAAGGTTGCGGGACATGAAAGGTCGCCTAGGACCCAAATAGGGGATCCGAAAACCCACTGTGAAGCCTTCGAGTAAAAACTGGGCATCTTGGACTAGGGGGTAAAGGTGGAGTAAGTGTTGGAGCTCAGCGATTTTAATTGGGCTGGGGCCCCTTTCCCTGAGCTGCGCCTGCAGCTGCTGGCTTTCTTGCGCCAGCCGAATCCCTGTTTCCACCCCTGAAGGGGTGGCCTCTGGGGCAGCTAGTACAGGTGTGGGGGCCCCCACATATGGCACATTCATGTCTAAACCTGCATGGGCTCCAACTGCAGAGGCCGCGCGAGCTGAACTCCCAGCAAAGCAGGCGGGGTTGAACCCCCTGCCCCGCAGGCCCGCGGGAAGGAGTTGCTGATGCCTGGCATGCCAAGAGATGGCCACTGTCTGCCCTATCACTTGCCATGGGCTTAGAATGTGCCATAAATTGCAGCCACAGGTCAGCCTCCTTTTTGTCCCAGGGGAGGGATATATCAAAAGCCGCCCTCATACGGAACGCCTGGTCGTAGTCCAGCCATGCCGTCCCCTGGAACTCACAGTAGCCCCGATATATGATATCGAGGTATTTGATCAGTACTGAGGCCCTATGAGGCTGCCTCTGTATTACCACCCCCATGTACGTAAGGAATGCAGGCAGCCAGTTAGACCAAGAGCGCTCTACACGTCGCCGCTTGGGCCTATCGGGCTCTGCATGTTCCCCTTTATCCTTATCCTTCCCAACCGGCTCCCTGTACAGGAGTGAGAATAGGTCCACGTACTCTCCCTTCCATATTCTGTCCTTCGTAGCAGGCAGCAGATGAAAACCTAGTGGGGCAGACATCTCCCCAAAAGGTATGGCTCCCTCTCTGACTGATCCCAGGGGGTCTGATATCTCTGCAGGGGGGTTGGCAGACAGGGCGGGCTGATTCCCTCCTTCCATTGCCGTCCCAGCAGCGAGGTGCCAGACCTGCTCGCAGGCCTCCCTTAGGGGATGCTGCTGCTGTGGCGTAACCTCCCCCCCGCCGGCGGGAGTCCCTGCCTGCCCACATCCCTCGGTTACCGCTGGTGGGTAAAAGGGCCAGTAGGGGTACCCCCAGGGAGCCCAGCTCCACTGCTGCTGCCCTTGTTGGTGTGGCACAATAGAGGACTCACCCTGTGTGCTTTCCGCCGAAGGTCCTTGTGTGGGCTGCATTGTCGGGGCTGCTTGCAAGGTGGGAGCTGCGCCTGTCTCTATGCTGGGCGTCCTCGCCTCAGCCCTGGGCCCGGCCTCCAGCGCATCCAGTCGTGCTAAGATGGAAGCAACAGCCCCTGCATCAGCCCCGTTCACTGGCCGCTGCGTTTCCCCCCGATAACGTTTAGGTGGTGGGTCCTTCGCCTTCCCTGTCACAGGTTGGTCCCGAGGTGCACTGGGATGGCCTGAGCCATGCTCTAGGGCCTCCAACCTGGCTAATATGGCCGCCCATGGTGGCCCCTCTCCACTCCTTGCCCCCACCGCCACTGGGGGTGGGCATCTCTCCCCCGCTTTGGGGGCCTTTCCTTTCCCTTTTGGCCCCCTTGCCCTTTCTTGGGTGGCATATCTAGCTGATTTGGGTATCCCTGGCCCAACCCTGTCTAGAGAGGGAGATAGGGGCCCCGCTTACAAAACGACATGCTTTCAAAATGTCGTGAAGGAGCCCGGCCTGCTTATTCTATACACCCTCCCGTCACCCAATTATCCAGGGGGGGAACCTAATTGCCCTGCATGCGCCAAGGATTGATGGTTGGGGTCGTGCACCACCCGCCCCCGCGTCAATTAAAATTTAAATTCAAAAATGCCGGCCAAAGGCCGCCTAGCCTGTGGTCCTCGCCGCTGCTGGATCCGATCCTGCGCTGCCGCCTCGTAGTGTCTGCGCTGCCGCTGCCGCCGCAGGGCCTCCCAAGGCCAGGAGCCTCTCTGCGTAGGCCTTGGTGTCAGCCACCAAGCCTCACTATGCACAGCCTCGCCGCCGCTGCCTCCCTGTCTCCCGAGGAGGCTTGGGGGGGGCTTGCCGCCGAACAGCCGGTCTGGCCACAGAAAGCCTCCGGAGACCCACGTGCGCCAGCAAAGGAGCCGCGCCACGCCGAAGCTGCTGCTGCTGCTGCCGAGATTGCCGCCGAAATTCAAAATGGATGGCGGGAAGCAGGCGGGGCGGCCTTAAATAGCCTTCAGCCACCCCGCCTCCCTGCTGCATCACACGACAGCGCGCCAGTGCGCCGTGTGCGTGCGCATCCCCCGAGATGGTGGCCTGGACATCGGCAGCGGCCGCAAGCTCGCCCCTCTGCCCGGTAAGTCCCGGGCACGGAACGGGATTGTGATTTAAAAAGGGGGGGAGCCTTCCTTAACTGCACCCTTTGGACTCACTGATAAATGTCTTTTGAATCTTGGTTCTGGGCGACCAGAACTTTTGGATACCAAATGTATTGTGACCATAATTAGCATGGAGAAGGGAGGATTACGGGGAGACAATATTACTGTTTTCAAATATCTGCATGGCTGTCACACAGAAGACAGAGCATGTTTCTTGCTCCAGGTGACAGAACTAACGTCAAGGGGCAGAATTCAAATAACAGCACTAGCATAAGAAGTAGTGCTAGCTCAACAGGACTTTCTCCCCTCTCTACACCCTGCACTGTCTCCAAATCTGCTCCAGAAACTTGGGTGGTCCCTCAGAACAGTTTTAGAGGGTGTGAGGGGAAGGACAGGAGGGGAAAGCCCCATTGCATTATCGTGAATTCTTGTGTTAGGACTATTATTTAGTTGAATACCACCCAATGGGTGGAAACTGCGAAGAATGTCATAATACAGTTCTCCAACCAATGTTGGAAAGGGAGAAATGCATATATTAGGGGAAAGTATGCATAAAAATGAATATATTCATGAAAATAATGTACAAATATTAGGAGATTTTTTTAAAAAAAATGGGTATATTAGTGAAAACTGCAGATAAAAATGTGTTTATTAAGAGAAATGTGCACTTAAATGCTGAAGAATGTTATGATTAAAAAAAAATCACAACATGCTGCAGAAATGTGGAGAACCTGAATTTACAATTGGAAAAATGAGAAACTAAGAGAGCCAAAACTGACAGATCCTTCCATCCCTACTCAGGAAATGATGGCCTCTTCTTTCCTGGGGGTATTTCAGGAGCAGCTGCAAGTCATCTATCAGGGATGCTGAAGATGCAGCCTGCATTGCAGATCCTACATTGAGCAGAAGCTTGGACTAGATGACCTCCAACTCTATAATTCTATGATCAACCAGTTCCATCTCACTATAGCTTTCAAATGTCTCCTCTCTTATAGGTACAGTCTCATGTGCCTAGTATGAAAAACACAGCTCTCTACTGGATCTGACCTGTGTTTCTTGCTGACACTGCAATGTGCATCAATAACTGGATACGCACATCTAAAATAATGACACTATGTACACATTTCATTGTATTTATGCTGCATCAATGCATTGTAAGCTTTTACTGCATCACCATGTCTGTGCCCCTGTCTAGCCTCTTTTCCCACTCTCAGCTAGCCCATGTCACACAAATTGTTGAGCCAGATGACTAGATGTCATGGTTACGATGAGTAAAATATAAGTTGCACAAGATCTTTTTTTTTTTACAGCATAGGGCTTTTTGCTTAGTTATAATTGCAGCCTTTCTATTTTCACAGTTATCCACTCAACTCAAACCAAGGAACGACTGACAAGAAGAACACCTACTGAACAAGTGGCAGTCATGCACTGAGAAAGTTTGGTCCTCATGCTGTTAAAGTTATGCTTCGGGAAGCAAATAACAGCAGTTAGTCGAGAATAATGCTCAGGACACTGTTCAGTCCCAGCATTTCTAACCTATGCAGCTTGATCTGAAAGCATGGAGATAAGACTGTGGAAGGGGAGACATTTTAGGACAAAACAAAAACTCCCCCCACCCTTTGACAAATATTTCCACCTTCTCCTTCATGTTTGAATTTCATGTTCAGGATACCAAAAAACAATTTTTCACAAAACACATCCAATTCATTGTTGTGTCTCACATTCATATGCTTGCTGATATTTGAATATCATTTCCCCCATTCCAAGGCAGCAATACAGATCGGAATCATTGTTGCCCATTAATTCCTGTTCCCTATTCTGAAGTGCTGACAACAACATCTGTACCAACATAGGAAGCTGCCTTATATGGAGTCAACCCACTGCCCACCTAGTTTCATATTGTCTACCCCAGGGTTAGCCAATGTGGTGCCCTCTCAACACTGTTGGACTATAACTCCCATGCTTACAATTCCCATATCTGTTGTCTTTTTTTTACGCCTTCTGAAGACCTTCCTCTTTCAACAAGCCTTTTAAGTAAAGACCTTATCCCAGTCTGCATCTGTGCTGGAATTGTTTTTAAGATGTTTTTAAAAATGTTTTTCAAAATATGTTTTTGAAATGTTTCATTTTTAGGATTTTTTTGTTAAGATGTTTTCAGTGTTTTATGGCTTGCTTGCCGCCCTGTGCTCCTTCTCGGAGGAAGGGTGGGATATAAATGTAAATAAATAAATAAAATTACCATCACATCAACTATGATGCTGAGGCTGATGGGAGTTGTAGTTTAGCAACATCTGGAGGGAACCACATTAGTTACCTCTGGTCTACATAGACTGGAAGTGAATCTTCCTGGTTTCAGACAGGAGTCTTTCCCAACCCCTATCTGGATTTCTCTCTCTCTAGGATGCACACCTTAATGTGGTGAGGGGGGTTGAGAGTGTTGAAGAAACTGAGAGCAATGCTGTCAGGAGTCTAGACCAAGAGGCTAGACTCCTAGCAGGGGCACCCACGGCAGAATTGTCAAAGCTGAGACACCAGACTAAGATGCATCCAAACTCAGAGGAAGGCAATCGTATACCACCTCTGAATATTTCTTACCATGAAAACCCTATGAACAGAGTATCCAAAATGCAACACAAGATAGTGCTGGAAGATGAGATCCCCAGGTCAGAAGGCACTCAACGAGCTACTGGGGGAGAACAAAGGACAAGTACGAGTAGTGCTGTGACTAATGACACAGCTGGGTCAAAGCCAAAAGGAAGCCCAGAGGCTGATGCGCATAGATGCGAAAGGAGAGTCTGGAGTTGTATGACGCACACAATAGGAGCATGAAATGTGAGAAAAATGAACCAGCAAAAGTTAGAAATTGTCAAGCAAGAAATGGAATGTATCAACATTACAATACTTTGCATGAGTGAATTAAAATAGACAGGAATGGGACATTTTCAATCAGGCAACTACAAAATATTTTATGCATGAAATGAGAAATTAAGAAGATATGGGGTTGCTTTAATAGTGAGAAGTGATGTAGCAAAAGCAATTAGGAGCTACAAGGTCTGAGTGAGCGATATCAATGAGATTAAATGGGAAACCTATCAACATAACCATCATCCAAGTCTATGCTCCAACAGCAAACGCAGAAGAAGAGGAATTGGAAAGATTTTACGCAGAAGTACAGGATGAAATTGATCACACACCAAAACAAGATGTGCTGATAATCATGGGGGACTGGAATGCAAAAGTAGGGAACACAGAAGAACTAGGAATTGTGGGGAAATGGGGCTTAGGAGACAGAAATGAAGCAGGAGAAAGACTTATTGAATTCTGTGAAGCCAATAATTTGTTTCTTGCAAACACATTTTTGAGCAACCAAAAAGATGACTACACGTGGACATCACCAAATGGTCAATATAGGAATCAAATTGATTATATAACTGGTAGCAGAAGATGGAGAAGTTCCATACTTTCTGCAAAAACAAGACCAGGAGCAGACTGCAGTACAGATCATGAACTGGTTGTATCAAAAATCAGAGTAAAGCTAAAGAAGAAGAACAAAGCAATCATAAGGCCAAAATACAATTTAAATAACATCCCAGAAGAATATAAAGATCATATAAGGAACAAATTTGAGGCTGTAAACTTAGTTGATAGAGAACCAGAAGAACTATGGAGTGAAGTCAGAGACATTATCAGGGAAGAATGCAAAAAGACAATACCTCTAGTTAAAAAGAGAGAAAGACCTCAATGGATGACTGAAGAAACTCTTAAAATGGTTAAAGAGAGGAAAGCAAAAGCAAGAGGAGACAGAAACACAGTCAGAACCGTAAATGCAACAATACAGCGACTAGTACGTAGGGACAAAGAGAACTATTACAATAGTTATTGTATAGAAATAGAAGAGGACAGCAAAAAGGGAAGAACAAGAGCCCTATTCCAAAAGATTAGAGAAATTAAAGGGAAATTTAAACCAAGAGTAGGGATGTTGGATAATCAACAGGGGAACACACTGACTGACCAAGATGAAATAAAAGGACGATGGAAGCAATACACTGAAGAACTCTATAAAAGAGATGCAAGGATGACAGATTCATTCAGGGAGGAACCATATGATGAACAACCAGAAATTTTAGAATGTGAGCTGAAAGCTGCTCTTAAAATCCTTGGAAGAAACAAATCACCAGGAATAGGTGGCATACCAATACAGCTGCTACAAGCTACTGAGACTGAATGTGTCCAAATTTTAACAAAAATCTGTCAAGAAATATGGAAAACTGAACAATGGCCCACAGACTGGAAGTGTTCAATATACATCCCAATTCCAAAGAAAGGGGATCCCAGGGAATGCAGTAATTATCGAACTTGGTAATTGGGATCACTGATTCAGAGGGTCGCTATAAGTCATAATAGACTTGAAGGCACATAACAACAACAACAACAATATGGATATGTCAGGGACTGAACCTAGGACGTTCTTCATGTGCTCTCCCACAGAGCTCAGGCAGTTCTCCAATATGTTTATTTACAATGATTATATAAGATATATCTAAATTATCATTGTACATAATGCACACAATTAAAATACCTTTTTTAACATTTGTTGTTGTTATGTGCCTTCAGGTCGACTACGACTTATGGCGACCCTATGAATCAGCGACCTCCAATAGCATCTGTCATGAACCACCCTGCTCAGATCTTGTAAGGTCAGGTCTGTGGCTTCCTTTATGGAATCAATCCATCTCTTGTTTGGCCTTCCTCTTTTTCTACACCCTTCTGTTTTTTCCCAGCATTATTATCTTTTCTAATGAATCATGTCTTATTATGTGTCCAAAGTATGATAACCTCAGCTTCATCATTTTAACTTCTAGTGATAGTTCTGGTTTAATTTGTTCTAACACCCAATTATTTGTCTTTTTCGCAGTCCATGGTATCCGCAAAGCTCTCCTCCAACACCACATTTCAAATGAGTGGATTTTTCTCTTATCCTCTTCCATTTGTGTCCCAAAAGTGAATATGTGGTTTACATTTCAAGAGAGTATCATCATGAATCTATGCAGTATCCCTGGTCATTAGCAAGGAAGGAAACTGCTATTTTTCTCAATTCATAAACTGTGCTTTTTGAAGGCTGGATTTATAACACATTATGCCATCGTGACTATAAAATATGTCTGGGGGTAACTGTTATACAGTGCATGTTGTAAGGATATGGGATGGTCACTGAATGATTAGAGCCTTGATATAGTTTCAAAAGATGGGTTTCAATAAATAAGGTTTCTGGCCCTAGTCATCACTGTGATTTCTGAATTGGGAATCTGTCAGTACTAGTCTGTATGAATGGGTGCAACACATGGTATCCAAAAATAAAGAGAGAGGCACAGCTTCTAACTAAGCACTTGCTTTAATATAAGCAAACTTGGTGACAGAAAGGTGACAGATGACTAACATTCAAGTGACAGATGACTAACATTTGACAGAAAAGAAGTGAACACCAACAGATTCATTCCAACAGAACATGGTTTGCATTTGACTCTTCTGAAGTTGGCTCCTAATTTACTCTTTGTTCATTAAGATATAGGACTGGTTCAAACGTGCATGTTTTACTATTTGATACCTGCAACATCAAGTGATTGCTTGCATGTGTGAATGTCAGGAGGCATAGGTTGTGAGTTGCAGTCTGAGGTGAATCAGGAACTGAGAAGCAGGAGCCATGAGAGAGATCAATGGTCAGAACCAATGAGCAAGACAATACCAAAGAACAAACTAGGAGGCACAAGGAACAACCACGAATACAGGAACACGTCAGAGCTCAGGAAGACCTTTTTGTTCAAGAAAAGTTCAGTTGCAACAGGAAGCCTCTTGTATTCCTTCCTGCCCAGCAGAAGCCAATCTCAGCTTGGGTGGAGCCACACCAGATGGTTCCTCATTGAAGTTGTAGAGACACCAGGTTGTATCCATAATAGCACTACATAAGTGTCCCATCAGTGAAGGGATTACTGCCAGTGCAATGGGGCTCCCCCTTTGTTCCACATGCCCCCTAAACCTGTCTTAGTGGTTCACCTAACCTTCAGATTCAGATCTGAGGAGAGTGCACGTAGGGGAAGGGGAAAGTCCTGTTGTCCTAGCAGTAATCTTTGTGCTGACATGACACATTAGTTGAGGATGTGGGGCACACCATTGATCCACAGGATCTGAAGCCTTTTATTCCCCTGACACCACTCTCTGAAACAGCCCTGAAGCTACACCAGCCTGGAGCTGGTATAGTAAATTCTCCTCCATTGGAATCAAGGGAGGGGGATAAAGTTACAGAAATAAAGAAAGAAAAGCACTCCACCTGCTGCCCTGGCTGGAGTGAGCTAGCAGGGTTTAGGAAGTGGTGATTCTTCTGCCATGGGATTTCCCTATCACCACTTTAGGATTGCTCAGTTAGTTTAGTAGTCCCATTGATTTCAAAGGGATTTCAAGAAAACAGTTTGCTCAAATCACATAAATTTCAAATACATCTAAAGGCACTTACTAATCTCTCAACTGCAGTCCTCAGTCTACTTATCTGAAATAAATTCCATGAAAATCAAATCAAGCGCAAACAACCTGAAATACAATTTTCTGCAGTTTATTTATTTATTTATTTGATTTATATCCCACCCTTCCTCCCAGCAGGAGCCCAGGGTGGCAAACAGAAGTGCTAAAACCACTTTAAAACATTATAAAAACAGACCTTAAAATACATTAAAACAAAACGTTTAAAACATTTTTTTAAAAAAGCTTAAAAAATATCTTTTAAAAAAGGGTTAAAACACTATTAAAAAAACATATTAACAAGCAATTCTAACACAGATGCAGACTGGGATAGGTCTCAACTTAAAAGACTTGTTGAAAGATGAAAGTCTTCAAAAGGCACCAAAAAGATAGCAGAGATGGTGCCTGCCTAATATTCAAGGGGAGGGAATTCCACAGAGTAGGTAACGCCACACTAAAGGTCTGTTTCCTATATTGTGCAGAACGAACCTCCTGATAAGATGGTATCTGCAGGAGGCCCTCACTTGCAAAGTGCAGTGATCGGCTGGGTATATAAGGGGTAAGACGGTCTTTCAGGTATCCTGGTCCTGAGCTGTATAGGGCTTTGTACATCAAAACTAGAACCTTGAACTTGGCCCAGTAGCAAATGGGCAGCCAGTGCAATTCTTTCAGCAGCAGGGTGACGTGTTGGCGATACCCTGCCCCAGTGAGCAGTCTCGCCACCACATTTTGCACCAGCTGCAGCTTCCGGACCAACCTCAAGGGCAGCCCCACATAGAGCACATTACAGTAATCCAGCCTGGAAGTTGCCAGTGCGTGGATAACCATGGTCAGTTTTGTGTGGCAATATTCTTGTTCTGCAGAGTGACTTTACTTCTTTGCTATAATAATGTTGTGTTGGAAGACATCAAAGGAACATGCATGTTTCCTGTAATTAAAAGCAAACAAACAAATCTCTAATAAAATGATAACTGTACCTCTGGTTACTTCCTGGCCACTATCAGTTTCCCCCAGCTGGCCATTAATCCCCAGGAAATTATCCAAGCCTTGATCATTATTACTTAAAATATTGCTAATTTAATTTAGAGTTGCTTATAAACTCTTAAAATATATTCCAGTTTCTCATGAGGATATGTGTAGAACTGATCAGTTTATAAATTAAGAAATCACTGGCATATAAACAACTGGTGTTACTACTACAGGTAAATTATTCTTACAGCAGATGGGCAGGGTGGTAAGGAATAAAAATGAATTTATGCAAACTCCAGCTGTAGAAAGGGGGTGAAGTGGGAACATTTATCCATTTTTAAAATACACTAGAATCACAAGGGCAGCTTACAGTACATAGGGCTTATGATAAAGACAACATCATCTCCGCAACTAGATTCATGTAAGCCATGCAGCATCCAAGCCAGTAATTCATAGATCATCCCTGATCATATATACAATTTCATTTGTGACTGCTGATGTGCAAAAAAGACCTTCACGTACACATATGCTCAAGTGTAACATCTAGACTGATCCTTTGAGACAGGAGCCTACATACAACTTAACTGATGTGGTCAGATGAAGTGCTTCCTGGTTAGAATTGGCACATGAAAAAATGGTTACCTACCATAAACTAGCTTTGTACACACCATAGACTGCAAAAAAGACAAATAATTGGGTGTTAGAACAAATTAAACCAGAACTTATAGTTAGATATGTTTAAAAAGGTATTTTGATTGTGTGCATTATGTACAATGATAATTTAGATATATTTTATATAATCATTGTAAATAAACATATTGGAGAACTGCCTGAGCTCTGTGGGAGAGCACATGCAGAACGTCCTAGGTTCAGTCCCTGACATATCCATGTTGCTGTTGTTATGTGCCTTCAAGTCAATTACAACTTATGGCTTTTTACAAGTTTTTGGGGACAGATGTTATGCAAACCAGCCTGTGATTACCACCCACCCTCCTCCGAATTCCTTTTTTAAAAATTGGTGTTGCATTGCCTTCTTTCCAGTCCTCAGGTATGGAGGTGGATCTGAGGGACAAGTTACATATTTTTGTTACAAGATCAGCAATCTCACATTTGAATTCTTTGAGAACTCTCAGGTGGAAACCATCGGGACCAGATGATTTGTCAGTTTTCATTTTATCTATGAAGCCTAGAACTTTATTTATTTATTTATTACTTGAATTTATATGCCACTTTTCCATACAAATATGCTCAAAGTGGCTTACAAAAATGCAAATGATGACATCAATAGCAATCAATTCAAAAACGTAGCAATCGTTTCAAATCATTTCAAAACATAACAATCCAACAATAACTCCAATTGATTACCTAAACATGATCACATTTATAGTCATCATAAAACAAACTATCAAATAAAACATATGGAATTAATAACATAACATTTCAATATTAATAACATAACATTCTAATACAAAAGCATAAGAAAACAGGTTTTTTTTTCACTCTAGCATTGATATTACCAGTCTCTGCTGATGGCTGCTGTTCTTATATGAAGACTCCATGTTCAAAGGCAGACTGACTCCAGGCAACAGTGGCTGGAGAGAACCCACAGTGGGAGGACTATTGCTTTTGGCTCCCCCGAAAAGCAGCCAGGTTATGTGCCCTAATAAGTGCTCAGCCAAAGAGGGCTTTACGCCACTTACATTCTACGCCTCTCTTAGCCTACTTCATCACCCATAAGATGCCATCTGATCCCCCCCCAATTTAGTCCAGATTTAACATTTCCAGTTTTGTTTTTAACTTATTTGATTTTCCATGGAAACCATAAATCTGAGTTAAATAGGAAAGTAATATGGAATGGCATTTTAATGAAGAAGGTGCCATGTGGATGCTACGCCAAATTTGCATGCATGTGCAGCATCCAGCCCACAATAAACTGCTGTGTGGAAGCAGATAAATTGGGTAGCTGGAAAGTTAAGTGTCAGACAGGTAAAATTCTACTGGATTGTCTCCTGTCCAGCGGTGACTTAAGTCATCACAGTACCTTAGAAGCCTTCTGGCTTACAAAAAGAGTTGGAGTAAAGGGAACTGGAGCAATATGGATTGATATGTACATGCTCATGGAGTCATGCTACGAGTGAGTAGCAGCTGCTTTCTCATTGCCGTGCATCTTCTGTCATTGCTGAAATGTTGCTGCTGGAACACCACTGTGCTCCAGTTCAGTGACTCAATGTTTGTGACTCATGGGTTGTATCTCTGCTGCACAGAATTGTTCACAACCTAGGAAGGTATGGGGGGGTACGACCCAAAGGCTTCACAATTACTGACTTGCACCATCAGATCCAGCAAAGCATAGTCAGCACCCTCAGAAACATGAAGGTGAGGAAACAAAGGCTCTGCTCGGCAAGAACTCAGTGACCCAGGCTCACAACTTTATCACCACTATTTGCCTCAGTTCCTCAAACTTTCTTCCTGCAAAAGTTACTCCCTTCCTGCAAATGTTAATTAAGAATTAACTTTTAATTAATTAAGAATTAAGTTAATTTGTACTTAAGAATTAATTAAGATTTAAGTTAATTCTTAATTAAGGAATAAGTTAATGAATAATTAATTCTTAATTCAAAAGTTAAAAAAGAATTAAGGCAGTATATGCTTTCTGAATGAATCCGTTGCTCACAACAAATAATTAAGAGCCAAATTAGAGACATTAGCTGCATTAGATATGGTGCTGAGCTCTGTGGGTTTCATTAAGTAAATGTGATCATAATATTGGTCACATGTGGGGAAATTCACTGCATTCTGAGGATCTGTGGCAGAAACCACTGGGGATTCCCCTAGTAAACAGGTCTTCTCAGTGGTGGCCCCCTGCTTATGGAACACTCTCCTCAGAGAGACTCACCTGGTGCCATCATTATCTATCTTTAGGTACCAGGCAAATCACTAATTTTCTCCCAGGCTTTTAGCTCTTAATTTTGGAGGGTTTGGAGAGGGGTTTTGATGCTGTAGCCTCTTTTAGGAGGTGGGCTATCCCACCACCTTTTAAATTTATGTATTGTGTTTTTAAGCTTTTTATCTATTTAGTTTTTTATATTGATTTTAATCTTTTCATTGGTTTTAAGTTGCTTTGGGCTCACTTTTGTGAAGGAAAGCGGCTAATTAATTAATTAATTTCTAGCTCTTGCTTAGTAAAAAGGCAGTGTTGCCATAATAATTACTCAGAGCAAGGCTAACACACACACACACGCACACGCACACACACACACACACACGAGAGAGAGAGAGAGACACACACACACACACACACACACACACACACACACACACACACACACACACACACACAGAGAGTGTTGAGGCATGTACAGAGTTCCAACTGAACTGGGCTTCTTAGTAACAGATGGCTGCTATGACCAAGCAATTGTCCACATTTATTGGTCCACACACAGCAAGTGTCAGATGGAAAAGGATACTTGCTGGATGTACTTTTTTTCCTGTTCTCTTCCTTATACACTGAAACTATAGTGATGGGAATCTGGTGTGTACAAGTGCTCTCTGTCCCTCATTTCAAAGTCTAAGGGTTAAGACATTTGCCTCTCTAAGTGTTGTAAGCTAATATCTCTTGCTTCTGTTGTTCCTGCTAGAACCAAGAGCTAACAAGCATTGGAAGCTTCTCTGAGAAGAATACATTGAGATCACTGTGGTAGGGTCCAGTGTGCATCCGGAAACGAAGAGTTTGCTTCAATTTGTCAGGTGTGTCCCCAATAATATTCAGGCAGCTACTTCAGTATGAATAGACATGCTGATATGAGAAGATGCCCTAAATCAGTATGTAATCCAGTTTCTGTTCATTGCACAAGCCTTGACAGAAAGAGTACAAAAGTCAAGGTTTGTTTCTGCTCAGTTGGGTTACCAATATAATTGTCACTGCTGACTGCACTCAAGAGGAGGTCATAGACTTTTCTGGAATGAAGAAATCCTTCCAACCAGAAAAGATTTCCAGAGCAGAATACAAGTTGTATTAGACACTTGAGAGCATTTTTGGGAAGCTAGCTGATAAATACCCAGGTGTCATTCTCTTCCTTCCCCCTCCTACCCCTGGCAGTTCTATGTTCTGCAACTGTCCTGGCACTAGAAGCTGGTACAAAAACACTCTCATGTTGCACACAATCTGAAACAAGTTAACTTCTTTTATGCCTAAACGAAGTATAAAATGCATGCACGTGCATCTTGTGCTACTTAGTGAAAACTTCTAAAAATCTGTCTTCTTAAACAGTGCTAATTTTCTTCATTGGCTCATTGATTTGTATTCAGAGCATGTTATATTCCCACACATGAGCTTCTTACATATAGTTAGAACTGAAGAAAGCTCGTAAATATAAATTGTTATAGTCAGTGCTCAAAGAGCCAAGGGAGGAAGAGAAGGGGTTGGGTACACTCTATACCTTTAAAGCACATTGAAACCACCTTTTTTCTTCCAAAGAATCCTGGGAACGGTAGTTTGTTGAGGGTGCTGGGAATTGTAGCTCTATGGGGGTAAACTACAGTTCCTGGGTTTCTTTTGGGGGGGGGGATGTGCTTTGAATGTGCTTTAAAGGTGTGGTGTGTACACAGCAGGGTCATAGTGGATGAATATGTTTAGTTCAGTTACATGTATTTCAGCTTAATTTCAGTAGGGGATAAGGAGTAAAAGATTAAGGTAAAGTGTTTCAGAAGAGGTGAGTCTGGAGCAGGAATTTTCAGGAAGAGAGGACTTCACATAGATCAGGGATGGGGAACCTGTGGCCTTCCAGATGTTGCTGGACTAAAACTCCCATCATTCCTGACTATGGGCCATGTTGTCTGGGGCTGATGGGAACGGGACTCCAACAACATTTGGAGGTCCTCAGGTTTCCCTTTCCCTGACCCAAATGTTCTGGGAGTTCTATGGTAGTAATGGGGCGGGGAAAAATGTGATCATTATACAGCCACAAGAGTGGCTGTATATTATAGCTAGTGTGGATTTGTCACATACCGCAATTTCCTTGCTTTTTAAAGTTTGATATAAATATATGTTGGCTATAGGTACATTCTTAACCACAAGGGTTTTTTTGCGTATAAGTTTATACATATTCTCTTACAAATAATATTTGAACAGAAGTTTTTAAAAGTGTACATTCTGCAGTGTTATTATACAGCAACGAGAATGGCTGTATACTTTAGTCAGCATGGATTTTTTCACATTCCGCAATGTTAAATTGAAAATACCCCTTCTGATGCTTCCCATAAGCTCATTTCAAACCAAACCTTACAAAACCTATAGTCCTGAACTCAGAAAGGCTTGCTTAACAACCCTCTAAATTTTCATGGTGATACATAAAACAGTCAGAGACAATTGAGAGTTCAAAGTGTAAAAAGAGAGGGGGAAAACCAGACCCCTTTTGGACTTTTTTCTGACAGAGTTCTCACAATCTGTTGAAATTCATTAAAAATCAGCCATGTTCACAGAGTACCTGTAATCTTCTTACTGACCTTGCCCCATACTCTGACATTCATCTTCTGCAATTTAAAAGTTAAAAAAAATGCCTGGCTGATTTTTAATTAATTTAAGAAATTTTGGCTGGAACCCAATGATAACACAAGGCATGCTCAATAAGAACCAGCTGTCAGTATTCTAAAAGCCAGACTCACAGTTGCTGGGCTTGCCTAATCAGGGGGCCACACCCACACCAGACTTTGATTTCACTTGAGACAGTCATGGCTTTCCCCAAAGAATCCTGGGAAGTGTAGTTTGTGAAGGGTGCTGAGAGGAGACCCCTATTCCACTGAGAGAACTCCAGTGGCCAGACTTGTTTAACAGTCAGCCACTCTGATTGAAGGTCTGTGAAGGGAACAGGGTGTCTCCTAGCAACTCTCAGCACGCTTCACTAACTACACTTCCCAGGATTCTTTGACAGCAGCCATGACTGTCCAAAGTGAAATAAAGGCATGGTGTGGATGTGGCCAGCGACAGCTTTGGTTCAAATTTGTGTGGGAGGCTACATGTTTCTGCTGTAGAATAAAAAGGTGGGGGAAACGCTGAAAAGCAACGATATTGTTCACAATGTTTTCCTTTTGGAAAGGAAAGGGTTTTCCCCTCTGCCCAGTGCCCACCCACCCACTCTCCTCCCCTCCACTTCCTCCTCCTCCCCTCCCTGCCCCTCCCCCGGGTCAGTGTTGGACTACGACCTGAACTCAATAAGCATGCAAACTTTAAAAAGCAGGGAAATTGGCCAGCTATAGTGAATGCACCAGAGGAGCAGGAGACCTGACCACCTCTCTGAGATATTGGACTGCCCTACAAATTTGTCAAAATGCAAACACAATTTGGGTTGGTCTTTCACAGTCCAATCCACTTCCTGTGTAGCTTGGAAGAATTTGGTAACATGTGCCTCTGAGCATATGGTGAGTGGTGGCAAAGTTTGATAGAAATATCTATGGGCTACAGGTACGTTCTTAAACCGCAAGGTATTTTGCCTATTAGTGAATAATATTGGTCACATGTGGGGAAATTCACAGCCACCATTTTGAGCAGGATCTTTGATGGAAACCACTGGGGATTCCTCTAGTAAACAGGCCTTCTCAGTGGTGGACAGTGGGCCCTCTTTTATGGAATGCTATCCCAAGGGAGGCAGGCCTGGCACCATCATTATCTATCTTTAGGCACTAGGCAAAAACACCTCTTCTCCCAGGCATTTGACTCTTAATTTTGGAGGGATTTGGGAGGGGTTTTGATGTAGCCTCTTTTAGGGGGTGGGCTTTCCCACCGCCTTTGAAATTTATGTGCTGTGGGTTTTTTATATACTTTTTATCTGTTTAGTTTTTTAATATTGGTTTTAATCTTTTTATTGATGGTAAGTTGCTTTCGGTTTACTATTGTGAAGAAAAGGGACTAATACATTTAATTAATAAATAATATCTAACTCTTGCTTAACCTAAAAAGACACTGAGTGTTCCAGAGGTGTTCCAGAACAGGTTGGTTTGGAGCAGGCATTTTCAGGAAGAGACAGCAACACATAAATCAGGGATGAGGAACTTGTGGTCTTCCAGATGTTGCTGGACTACAACTCCCATCATCCCTGACAATGAGCCATGTCAGCTGAGTCTGATGAGAATTGGAGTCCAACAAAGTCCAGAGGTCCACAAGTTCCCCTTTCCCTGACACAAATGTTCTGGGGGTTCCAGGGCAGCAAAGGGGAAAAAATGAAGAACTGTTTATGGTAGCATGACCTTCAGAAAGCTGAAGTTGGTTTCACTAGAGATATATTGGGATATGTGGGCCTTGGAGAGAGATAACAAAGAGCAAGGCCTTGGAGGGCTTTGAAGGTAAGGACAAAATCTTTATCCTGGATACGGTGAGTGGAGAGGAATACAATTTAGGGATGTCACCTGGTTTGACACCCATGGAATGGAGCAATAGATATTTTTGAAAAAATGAATTTACCTCTGATTTCTTCCAATGCCTTGAAGAGTATCTGAATTATCAGACATGAAGCCTCGCACACAAGGGCCATATCAATCCTAAAGCAAGCCCACCCTCTCTGTGTATCAGATGCATCATGGCATGCCAGTGTTACAAAGACCCATGCCTTTTGCCATCTAATACTGTCTGAAACATGGTTAAGGTCAAAACTCACCCGTGAGGATATTGTTTACTATAAAGGTCAGAGAAAGTGCTCTCTGTGCATATAGACAGAAATAAACCGCAGTTGTTCAAGTTTCAATCTGCTAGAGAGGTAATCTTAAAAAAGAATGTAAAAGTGTAAATGGTCTAATCCACAATGCAGTATTGCCATGCAAGCAACATCCATTTCAATAGATTTTGGTCAGTGTAATAAGTCAGAGTCCAGTAAATACTGCTGTTCTTGAACAAGGCTATCAATCTAAATTTTGTGAAAATGAATTTCTGTGGAACTATTCACAAAGCAACACTGCAATTCTGACACCTTTATTGGAAGTAAGTCCATTTGATTTCTGTGCTTGGCATTATAGCCAATGGGACTGAGTTGTATTCAACTAACTCCTACTCAGAGTAAGCCCATTAACACTAATAAACCTAAATTAGTCATGGTCATTAACTTCAATGAGTCTACTCTGAGTAGGACTAGCACTGATTACCCTCCAGTGTTTTTATTTTCCCATTCTCTCACAAACTGTGACTAAAGGTTTCATACAGAAGCATTATCTTCCTTCCAATACTTAGAAATAGCGGGAAACTTGAAATAAACCTCTGGACTTACATGAACTCACACCGCATTGGATCGTAAACCCAGATTTGTATCCAAAGTTTGCAGATGGGTCAATCTGTATTCATGCTGCGCTATAAAGCAGGCTTTTTTATTTTGCAATTAAAAAAGAAGGATTTCCACAGGCATAAAGAATGAACCATGAAGTAAGTTGTAATATTCAGAGGCTTGACACATTAAACTAAACACAGTGCAATCAATAACAAAAATTGACTAAGCACACAGTGTTTTACAGAGTAATCTGAATAGACTTGCCTCCTGGATATTCATCTGGGGAAAAAAATCAATTTTTTGAACTAACCAAGCTGCAAAGACATAGTACGCTATTCAAAATAGTGACTGAGCATCATGCAGCAAAGGAGACAGTATCTATGTTTCAGGGCAATGTAAAGGCTGCCACTGTGACCCCAGAAAGTTCAGTGGGACAAAGCTAGAGGTGTGTCCATTGTTTTCACACCCTATATTAACTGCCCTGAAATTTCAGTTTACATTGTTATGAGTATGGGGGTTGGAATGGATGATTCCTGTGGGTCCCCTTCCAGTCTCTGATTTGAAATCCTGTGCCTTGGAATGAGGAACTCGCTCTGCTGGTCGGATGAGTCTCTCTTTTGTTAAGCAAATAGAGTGGCTAGGTTGGAGAATGGGTCTATCAGTTGCCCAGCAACTGGTGAATGGGCCAGGAAGACCCTTTTGTCATTGAAACTCTTCAGGAGAGCCTTCCCCCCCTTCCTGGCCACTAGCAGAAGTTTGTGCTTTGAGTGTTTTTAGTTGTGTCTAGAGAATGGCTGGGGCTGGAGGCAGGCAAAGAGGCTATCCCTCTGCACCATGGCTTTAGGATGCCTCCTGCAACCCAGATGGAAAAGCTGGATATTGAACTGCTGATGCCTTGAACACGTCCATCCTAAGCTCAGGTTGGAATGTGTAAATAAATAAACCATATTTCATAAAGACACCACAGTCTCCACTGACCTTCTTCCCAAAGGAAACCAAACCCTTGATGAGCGCAGGGACCCCTGAGATCTCACCGCCCGGAGATTGGGGAGGTGCGCAACAATATTGGCCACTGTTCATTTTGCCTATCTTCTAAGGACCTTGGGTCTGTGTATATGGTTCCTCCACCTTCCCCCATTTAATCCTCACAGCAACCCTGGGAGATAGGTTAGACTGACAGAAGTAACTGGCCCAAGATCACACTTGGAGCTTTATGAGGATTTGAAGTTGGAACTTCCAAATCTTGGTCCAGCACACTAACTTCTACACTGTGCTGGCTCTCACTATGTAAGACGCATGACAAAACAAAGGTAAATTCCACACTCTGTAGTTAAAAACTCCTGCAACCATAATAAATATGCTTAGCATATTACAGTGAACTGTAAATGTTCAAGTCACCTCACATCTGTTATCTCAGTTGATTTTATAAGTCTTTCAAGACTTGTAAGGCTAATATTAAGCCCAATTCAGCATTCAGACTGAACATGGAAGGGCTACATGCATGTAAGGTATCTATGTGTATGTGACAGCCCTGCCCCCAATGTCTCCTTCACCCAATCTATGTGTGCTTTGAACAAGGGCCTGGAGGGGGTTTCTAGTTACATTCAGCCATATGTGGTTGGAAGCCTCCATATGGTCAGTAACCCTGAGTAATAAGGGTTCCTCACCCTGAGGAGGCATCTAGCTGTGTTCAGGTGGACATGATTAGAAGTGTGCTTCAGAGCTTTGCACCCATCTTGGGAAAAGAAGCCCCTGTGCAGCAGGGTCATTGGAGGTTGAGCATGAGTGCTTGGCACTACCCTACTGTTCACTTTTAACCCTTGCATGTTCAGACAAACACCCAAAGAGGGCTATTATGATCACTCTTGTGAGCACACTAATAGCTGACATCAAAGCATTTCCATTGGCCACATCTGGAGGGGCAGCAGATTGATCTGCCAATCAGTTGCAAAATCTGTTTGAAGCAGATATTTTTTTTAAAAAAAAGCACTTGAGCTGATCCCACCAGGTATACAATAAAAAGAAGTGGGGTTTGACTAGCGTTGTGCTCCCCTATTTTCAAAAGAGAGAGATGGAAACACACTGGAACTGACAGAACAGAAAGTATGTCTCTACTCCAATATTGCAGATGGAAACTGACGTCACTTGAATCCCAACTTGCCTAAGACCAGTGTGAGTTTGTGGCTGGGAAACCGGGACCAGCCTGGCTAACACTCTTAAACAATGTAGAAAAGTACCTGATGCAGAATGTTAGCACTGACATGTTAACTCTTCTTTCCCAGCTAGCCCTGTCCAAGCCATTCAAAATCCCAGTAAAGTGATTCAGCAATTTCACCCAGGGATTGGTGATGGGACACAGGTGCCGTAGCATTGTGAAGGCAGCTGCTTCACCAGTACTCCAGCAAAGGTCAGCTCTGATCCTTACATATAATGTTGTCTGCTTTTAGAGAATTGTTATTGTTTTTGATGCCTCACCTATGATGCCACCTGGTATTTTTGATACTTTCTCTTGTGACAAATGGCAATCAAATGTGGCCTACTTCTGTTCTAGAACATTTTACTGCCTGAGGTGAAGGACAAGATGGTGCCCTCCCCCATTCCACATGCACACTGGACTCACAATAGGTCAGCATCCTTCACCACACCTGAGAGCAGCAGTCTAAGTCCAGGAGTGCCGGATAGCATACACAGTTCTGCCCTCCAACACCTCACCACCACACCCTCCCCCCTCAGCATTTGCTGCCTGAGGCGACTGACTCACTCTGCCTAATGGAAAGGCAGGCCCTGGCTGCAGATGTAGAGACTCCAACCACACATTGATAGAATAAGCTAAGTCTTGTGGGGAGTTTCGGTGAACTTTTTATACATTTATTAAGTTCAGACAGAAGATGCATGACTTATAAATCATTTCTTTAAATAAGTGAAGCACACCCAATATACTAACAGACTCATTCTCAGAGTGTGGGTCCCTGTGGAGCCAAAATGACAACATCCATGCATAAGAGAAAGGTCAGTGAGCTTTGGGATATCCCAGGGATTGAACAAGTACAAAAAAAAATAGGGAAGTGGAAACCCAAAAGAGCCCACTTAGGACTGAGCATGCTCAGTGGCCACAGAATGCTGGCTCTCTGTCACCGGGAAACCACTCTGTCTTGGAATTGGCTGTGAGGGCCTGCACCTGGTGCTGAG
The DNA here is from genome assembly GCF_030035675.1 of Rhineura floridana. Taxonomy (NCBI): domain Eukaryota; kingdom Metazoa; phylum Chordata; class Lepidosauria; order Squamata; family Rhineuridae; genus Rhineura; species Rhineura floridana. Next base: position 68,559,420 of record NC_084481.1, read on the forward strand.
CCAAGTACACAGTAAACTAGTGTTGCTACTGATGTACCATCCACCCTGCTGCCCGGCAGCAGAGGCCGTCTCAGCTCTGATATTGGAGGAGCCCAGAAGGATAGTCCTAGGTGATTTCAATGTCCACGCTGAGACTGCTTCTAGTGTTCCGACTTGGGACTTCATGGCCTCCATGATGACCATGGGGCTGCCTCTAGTTGTCACCAGCCCAACACATAGGGCAGGACACACCCTTGACTTGGTTTTTGCTCCAGATGGAGGAAGGGGTGGTCTGGAGATGGGGAGTGGATGTCATCCCATTGTCATGGTCAGATCACTTCCTGGTGAAGTTTAGACTTACGGCTCTGATCCTCCCCTGCAGGAGTGATGGACAGATTAAGATGGTCCACCCCTGGAGACTAATGGAATCCACAGGATTCCTGAATGCCCTGGTGGAGTTCCCAGTAGATAGAGCATGTGACCCTGTTGAAACCCTTGTCATACTGTGGAACAGTGAGGTGCAACGGGCTCTTGACATGGTTGCCCCTGAGCACCCTCTCCAGCATTGTGTAGCCCGGTTTGCACCCTGGTACACCAGTGAGCTAAGGGCAATGAAACAGGCTGGACAACGGCCAAAGCGCAAGTGGCGAAAGACATGCTGTGAGGCTGATTGGGCACGAGTAAAACATCATAACTGTGCCTACTTCTCTGCCACCATCACATCCTTAAGTAATCATCCAGTGGAGCTTTTCCATATTGTCAGAGGTCTCTTGACATCAGCTCCAGGAAATGGAGTCTTAGACCCTTTGGAGGTCCATTGTGAATTGTTTGCAAGGCACTTTGAGGGTAAAGTTGCTCGCCTCCATAGCAATCTTGATGCCCCATCCGCATTTACTCTAGTCCCCAGTGAGGTGTCCAGTGCAACATCTGCTGCAAATTCTTGGGAACTGTTTCAGTTGATGAAGCCTGATGATGTGGACAAGGTGCTTGCGACAATGCAACCAGCAACGTCTCCTCTCAACCCTTGCCCTTCTTGGCTTATTAAAGCTTGCCAAGGAGGTTTCACAGAGTGGATCCAGGGTGTGGTCAATGCATCACTGTGGGAGAGAGTGGTTCTAGCCACCCAGAAACAGGCTGTGATTTGACCACTCCTGACGAAGCCCACCCTGGACCCATTGGTTTGTGACAGCTAACGCCTGGTTACAAATACCCCCTTCTTAGGGAAGGTGATTGAGAGGGTTGTGGCACAGCAATTGCAAGTACTCTTGGATGAAACAGATTATCTTGACCCATCCCAGTCTGGGTTCAGGCCTGGTTATGGGACTGAATTGGCCTTGGTCGCCCTTTATCGGGAGAAGGACAGGGGAAGTGCAATCCTGTTATTCTTACTTGATCTCTCAGCGGTTTTTGATACCATTGACCATGGTATCCTTTTGGGCCAACTTGGTGAGATGGGTATTAGAGGCACTGTTTTACAGTGGTTCCAATCCTATCTCCAGGGTTATTTCAGAGAATAGCATTGGACAATTGTATTTCTGCCCCTTGGCAGTTATGCTGTGGAGTGCCGCAGGGTACCATCTTGTCCCTTATGGTGTTTAACATCTGTATGAAGCCCTTGGGAGGGGTCATCAGGAGATTTGAGGCAAGGTGTCAGCACTACGCTAATGATACTCAGCTCTATTTCTCTGTAACATCTGAATCAGGAGAGGCCATGCAAGCCCTGGACCGGTGCCTGGACTCTGTGGTGGGCTAGTTGAGGGCCAATAAACTGAGTCTGAATCCTAGCAAGATGGAGGTGCTGTGGGTTGGTGGTTCCCGAGTTCAGATAATTCATCAGTTGCCTGTCGTACTCCCTCTGAAAGACCAGGTTCACAGTCTGGGGGTGCTCCTAGATCCATCTTTGTCGCTGGAGGACTAGGTAACCTCCGTGGCTAGCAGTGCCTTTCATTAGCTTCAGATGGTAAGACATCTACGGCCGTTTCTAGACAGGGATAGCATGACTACTGTTGTCCATACACTGGTAATGTCCAGATTGGATTACTGTAATGTGCTCCATGTGGGGCTACCCTTGAGGTTGTTCTGGAAGCTGCCACTGGTGCAAAATGCAGCAGCGAGTGTGCTCACTGGAGCAGGTTATTGCCAACACATCACTCCGCTACTGAAAGAATTGCACTGGCTACCTATTAGCTAGCAGGCTAAGTTCAAGGTTCTAGTTTTGGTGTATAAAGCCCTACACAGTTTGAAACCAGGATACCTGAAAGACCATCTTATCCCTTATATACCCAGTCAATCACTGCGCTCTACAGGTGAGGGCTTGTATCAGGAGGTCCATTCTGCACAGCCTAGGAAATGGACCTTCAGTGTAGTGGCGCCTACCCTTTGGAATTCCCACCCCTTAAATATTAGACTGGTACCATCTCTGTTATCTTTTCGGTGCCTACTGAAGACCTTCCTCTTTCAACAAACCTTTTAAGTAGAGACCTTATCCCAGTCTGCATCTGTGTTGGAATTGCTTTTTAATATATTTTTAAACCTTTTTAAAAATGTTTTTAAAGATATTTTGTTTTAATATGTTTTTAATGGTTGTTGTGTTTTAATATATTCTTGAAGTCTGTTTTTATGATGTTTTAAAGTATTTTTAGTGCTGTTGTTTGCTGCCCGGGGCTCCTACTGGGAGAAAGGGCAGGATATGAATGAATGAATGAATGCAAATAGCATTGTGGGGGGCACTTAATGGAATCAGAGCAGATAAGAGTACCTCTTTCCTCATGTTTATATTTGCTGGTGGGATTCCCCATGGGTGCCTATGGTTTTCATGATCCCTTCTCATTCCCTTGCATCAGTAAGCTAGGGAAAGAAGCAGTGGGAATAGCTTACAGTGAGTGCTCTAGCTGTTGTGCTCCCAAAGTCATCATTGGGAGTGTGACAGCACATCAGTTCCAAATGGGCTGAAAATGAAAATGGAATCATTTTAATATCCAGTGGATGTTGTGCAAATTAATTCCATTTCAAGTAGCTGCATTCCAAATCAGACAGGGATGGGTCCGCCCATCTCTAGTAGAAATGAGGCACTGCCTGAGCTTATTACTGAGCAAGGCTAATGACACTAAGGAATATTAATAATTCTTCCTCCCAGATTTAATTCAGCCATTTGACTAGAGGATTGCAAAGTCAGACTTTGATGAGCTCTCTCTCTCTCTCTCTGACATTTTCAGTATTAAGAAATTCCAGGGATGTTTGATTGCCGTCTTCATAATTGCTTCTTTCCCCCAGCCCTGTTAGTCTAATGTTAGATTATGAAAAATAAAATTCTGTTTCTAAAGGAGATATGGAAAATGATGTCTGTGGTATAGAATCAGACCAAACTGCAAGGCAAGAAAACACAGAACATTTATTTGGGAAATTAGAAAATGCTAACAAGGAAAATACAGATGCAGATCCTTGCAATATGTAAAATAGATTAATTTTAATCAAGTAATTCACTCTAATCCCAAATCCTATTTGTGTTCCCAGGTAGACACAGAGCATGTACAAGATTTTGCCATTAATTTCAGTTAAAGGCTACATCTTTGTACACATCATTTTCCTGGATAGCAAGCGTAGTGTAGTGGTTAGAGTGCTGGACCAGGACCTGTGAGGCCAGGGTTCAAATCCCTACTCAGCCATGAAACTTGCTGGGTGACCCTAGGCCAGTCACTGCCTCTTAGCCTAACCTACCTCACAGGGGTGTTGTGGGGATAAAATGAGGAGGGGGCAAACCATGTATGCCACCTTGAGCTCCTTGGAGAAAAGGTGGGATATAAATGCAATAAATAAATAAATGTGCAAGAAGGGATACTTTATATATATGCAGTATAGTCTGGATCAGAACAAGCATAGAAATGAAACAGACTTGTTTCTGTGGCTAGGAAAAGAGACTAGAAAAATCAAGTTATGCAAAATATAGCTTTCATGCGTTGGTACTAAATGGGAACTGCTTTCTTAGACTTCCCAATGATACTGTTTTACAGGCGCATCTGAAGTGAAAATTGCATAATAAGTCAAGAGAGGAGTTCCATCGAATTAATAATATATGTAGTTTTGAAGCTGTGTTCTGGAATATAATCTCTTTTCATCAGGATTGTCTCCCCTTTAGATGTATTTAGTAGCATTATTCACCAAAGATGGGCTGAGCTTTGCAGACTGAAATGCTGAGCTTGGTATAACGTTAACATTTGCTCCTAACAATATTTGTGCTTTGTGTAAGCAATCATACCTGAAGGAAGCATTAACATTTAGTCTTCTGTTCTAGGGTATGTTGCTGCTTTATCCTTACTAGGTCTACATACATTATTAGCCTTCTCTTGTTATTCTACTTCTGTTGTTTTTCTAAAAGGCCTTGAGGATGGAGGTCGATGAATATGCAAATAATGTGCCTGTGACATTTTTTTAAACCTGTTCTCAATATTTGCTTTATCCACCCCTAAATACTCACAACCTGCTTGCAATAGACTGTTTCTGTTGATTTCCTGCTTTTGCGTCTGGTCTGTACAGCCTCTGTTCATCAGACATCTCTTCCCCCATTAACAAAAGAATGGCCCAGCTCCTTCCCTGTTGCTATGGAAGCCTGGGAAAGTTGTGTATGTCCTCAGGGCAGAGATGCATCTGTGACATGTAAATAGGGTGATATTTTAAAAAAAACAAATATGGATGATTGTGAAATGCACAGGAGCCAATTCTAGTTCCAAGTCTGGGAGTAAGATGCCCTGCGTAGGGTCCTCCCCTGAATGAGCCGACCACCTCCTCCTCTAATTGCTGGTGCCCATTCCTTTGTCGGAGGCCCAAACCGAACCATCTTCCAGACAGAGATGAAGGAAATGGAGAAAGTTTGCTCAGAAAGTGCAGATGAACAGACAGCAACAAAAAGGAGGAGCAGCAGCAGGGCCAGGAGGCTCCATGGAGTGACAGTGATGGTGTCCCCCTCCCTCAGGGACAAGGGCCTTTGCAGGTGCCTGAATGAAAATGCTAACCCCTGATGAGAGAGATTGTGCACTAGTCCCAGACCTGGAAGAAAAAAGAAGGAAAGAAAAAAAGAACTCCTGAACAACAACATATTATGATGTTAATATGATCATGTTCAGTTCAATTCAGTTCAGTTCAGTTTATTGTATTTGACTAAAAGCCATCACAACCCAAAAGAATGTATATATACAGAAACAAAGTGCAGAAAAAATCAAGTTAATGAGTTCCCTGTACAATCCACTGCGATTGCGCTCAAGGTATTTGCACAGATATGTTTTGCTGCCTTAGCGAACAAAGCTGTTTTGTACTAGGAGTAATTTTATTACTTTTGTGGAATAATTATAATGTTTCCAACATTACTTTTGGGCATTACTTGGGGAGGGGGAAAGCAGGGGGAAGTCTTCTGCTCCTCTGATTTGTGGATGAAAATCATGTGCCTCAAATTGGGCTTATGTGCAGCATCGCTCTTCCCTCATGCTCTGTGGGTTGGTAGGAGGCGACCAGGGAGGAGGTGGAGAGCGAGACAGGGATGCAGTGGAGAAAACAATGGATAGTGGTGGAGAAGAATGGAGTGGAGGGAGAAAGGAGCCGGAGGGCAAGAACACGGATAAAGGAGGAGAAGGAGGCAGCAGCAGAATGGAGATAAAGAACTATGGAGGTGAAAGATAACTTGTGTGTGTGTGTGTGTGTGTGTGTGTGTGTGTGTGTGTGTGTGTGTGTGAATTCTGTGTTTGCACTTGGCACACAAAGTGGCCTCCACTACCCTCTCTGGCTACTGTGCTGTATTTGCTGTATTTGTATCTCAGGGGGAAATGTTTGCTTGGGTGAGTGTTCTCGGTGGCAGGGCAGGGTCTGGGAGGTGGTTAAGTGAGAGAGAGTATGCTTGCTGGCTGAGTGGGTGGGGGTTGTACTTGGTTTGACGTGCAAAGATCTGAGTAGTGGCCTCTGCCTCCCTCCGCACCTCCCTTACCAGCAGAGAGACCACCATTGCTATCTTATGGATAAAAAGACTTATTCTACTACCTCTGTATGTGTGTGTTTATTTTTAACGTTGTTTAGGCTACTTAGATGTGCAGCAGCCAAGACCAGCACCTTGTAGGCATTTTAAGTAACTGAAATGTAACTGTAGTGATTACTTTTGAGAAAAAGTAATCAGTTACTTTCAGAGCAATTGTAATTGTAACGTAATTACTACTTTGTGGATCACTACTACTATGTGAATTGTAATGCTGTTGGGTAGATGGTTCCCATCACTGATCAGATCCTCCTGGCATACATAGAGCAAAAGAGAGCACTGGATGATTTTCCCATAGTACATACAGTTCCAAAGCATCTATGTGAAAATGCCCAAGCTCTAAGTATCATAACATAAGCTCTAATGAGGACAGAGAACATTTTCAGGTGGTCTCAGATTGGTTGCAACTTGTTATCTTATTATGAGACAAACAGTTTCAAAATCATGAACTCCTGGTCTTGAGGTTTTCAGGCAGGACAACACTTGGCAAAACCACACATTTATGTAAAGGTAAGGGCCTCCATGGCGCAGAGTGGTAAGCGGCAGTAATGCAGCCAAAGCTCTGCTCACAGCCGGAGTTCGATTCCAACAGAAGGAGGAAGTCGAATCTCCGGTAAAAGGGGTCGAGGTCCACTCAGCCTTCCATCCATCCGTGGTCGGTAAAATGAGTACCCGGCATATGCTGGGGGGTAAAGAAAGGCCGGGGAAGGAACTGGCAATCCCACCCCATATATACGGTCTGCCTAGTAAACGTCGCAAGACATTACCCTAAGAGTTGGAAACGACTCGCACTATAAGTGCGGGGACACCTTTACCTTTAAGGGCCAACATACACAACTAATTTCTTCCAAGGACATCACTTTCATGTTGGAAGTGTATATGGTCCACCATGAGTACCTAATCACACGGGACAAACCTATGTGTGTTTGTATTCTACAGTCACAGTGGGAAGCCATGTCTGAGAGGGGAGTAAACATTGCTGCTTGTAAACATAGCAAAATAGAGATGTATGTTTTACAGTTGCCACTGAAACTGGGGGGGGAGGTCTTATTCAGGTTACACATATTGGAAATCTGAAGAAGAAAAAGAAGAGATGTTGATAAGAGTTGCAACAATTTTTGCAGGAGGGTGACATCACTAATGTGCTTGTCACACCCAGCAATATACACGTGAGAAAGTAGTGTCTACTGACAAAACTCATAACCTATGAAGTGCCTTTAAGATTGGATTGTAAACAGAATTACATGCTCATAATATGTTGAAAAATATACCATACATTCAAGCTCAGTGGTAAAGCACATTCTTTGCATACATAAAGTCCTGGGTTCAATGTCCAGCATTTCCAGGTAGTGCTGGAAATGGCCCTGGAACCCTGGATAGCTCCTGCCAGTTACGGTAGACAATACTGAACCGGATGGACTGTTGGTCTGACTTGGTATAGGTTAGTTTCCTATGTTCCTATTAATGGCCATTATTATTATTTTCTCTTGTAGCATCATTGTTGTTTTGCAGTGCTGGTTTCACCTAAATTCTTCCTTTTTTGCTGTTTGTAATGCTGTCACTTGGTTGATAGGATCATGTTTTTCACATGGTTATGGCAATAAGAGAGCTTGCTGTATTTTAATTCCTTGGTAGACTGAGAAGGTGTCACTCACTTTTCAAGAAGACCCTTCATATGCCCTGGCCTTCCTGGCACCCCACATTTTAATCTTCCAGGTTGCATCCTGATAGTATCAATGTCGTGTTTGTGATTTGCTGCTGACATAAATCAGGGGAAAGAGGAAAACACATCAACAGCAAGTTAAAACCAGCCCTTGGATTATATTGCTATGTGTTTGAAAGGGCCTTTGTTATAAAAGCCTTTGCAGCAATTGCACTGGTAGGAGGCAAGATGTGTGACTTTAACGTGTGTATAAAAGCACAGTCGGTGGGACTGTGACCACACTCCAGCAACACCATCTGAAAACCTTTCCCCCCCAAAGCCATTGTTAAGGCAGAAACTATCAAAGAAGCATTACTGTAAACCCATCTGAAAATATCCTCAGTGAACATAAATGGGCGCAAGACCTGGCTGCAATGAAAAGCATCTTAAAAGCCTAGACTATGAGCTGATTCACACAATTCTCAGTCTAGCCATTGAAAATCACTACATGAATTGGCTCCCTTCTCTTGAGCCAGTTATTTGTTGGTGTCACCACACACAGGATCTTGCTTTTAGGATGCCATTGCTAACCCACATCAATGGTGGTTACCAGCATCTTGCTAAAAGCCTTTGCCTGAGGAAGCATCAGCATGTGATCAGCTCAATGTGTATGGAAAGCCAAGAGAAGTAGTAAGATCACAAGCAGATTTTCAGCACCTTCCGCACTGTCAGCACTGAGTTGTCGGCACCTAGAAGGTGGAACCAGCAGCCAGGAACTGTGCCAGGGAAGTACAGCCGAGAGACCAAGACAAGAAGCAGAGTTTAAAAACACATTGAAAACACACCAGAGCCAGGAAAATGATTGATGCTCTGGCAAAAGTCTCAGCCCAAACAGGAAGCCTTTTATAGCCCATCTGGGAGGATCCAGCGCCCATCCTGCATGCGCAAAGCCAGTCCAGAGCCTGAGACTACTTCACTGCTCAAGGAGATGCTCCAGTCTGCAGTGCTGTAGCTCCCTGCATGGGCCAGATCCAGTCATGAATATGTCATGTATTTGATGGATGCTTCATACTCTTTTTTTTTGTTACCAGTGTATTCAGCCATGTGTGAACACCATAATATTTGAAAAGGAAACAGGACTGTAAACATGTATTGGCCATGTTGCATGTCAGGGTGCATGGGGAAGCTGAAAACATATTGGATGTGTGAAGTGACCTTTATTGAAACCGTTACGAGTCCTTCCTCTCAATGAGCCATTTTTCTCAGACCATTTGTCTGTCATGGAAGGGTTTCATATTAGTATTGTGGTTTCTAGCAGTTTGCTGTATAACTGCCTTAGCAACTGTTGTGGAAATTTAAAGATTAGCAAATTTATCAGGGGCCCTTATCTGGGTCAGTTTGCATGCATCAGAGTCAAGAGGCAAAGCTTTTCCTGGACAGGCATACTACAAACTGCAGGAGGCATGTTTTAATGTTCCTCACACAATAAATGTTCTGCATGTAAAAAAACCAAACAAGCCAGAATGTCAGGGAGAAAGTGTTCAGACTAGCATTTTTCTTGAAATGCTGTTTATCTAACATACAAGGATGTTCGCTGCCTTTACCCACATGCAGCATGAAATGGCAGACCAGAAAAAGCTTTACCTTTTGATAAATGTGTAAAGTGATCCTCACACACCTTGGTAAATGGATAGTACTGAAGATTTTCAGCAGCAAAGAAGATTCAGTGGGGATATTTGTTTATCTAGCAGCACCAAGATCTTTTAAAGGAAAAGCTGAATTGCTGTTATCCAGAGATTAGGGAAACATTGCTTTGCTGAAGAGCTGGTCTTACAGTAATACGTAACTCCCTACAAATCTATTCTTCTTCGATATGATTTTTTTTGAGGACAAATTACAATTCTATATCTTAGATCCTCAAGTATGCAGTGTTATAGAGTCTTATCCAGGCTCTATTGAACAAAATAACGGAATGCACAGCTCCTTTAATGTATTAACACCCATCTGTACCCAAGGCAGAGTGAGTCTAACAGGAGCAGCTCATTTCTCTGAGGACTAAAAGTTTATATTGGCTTGCAAGTCCATATTAATACATTCTGTTAGGGAGAATAAGAAGCCTCCACAGGGCTGGCCACATTTAGGTCAAGACCTATATATGCAACACCAGAAAGACATCTTGCATAAAAGACATATCAAAAGGAATGCTATTCTTCTTAATCAATAGACTAAATCAAAGTTCATTATGCTCCATCCATTTGTTGCATTGCTTTAAATACATAATTAATTAAGACTGTAAGTAAACACACTAGTTGCTAGATCAAAGCGTTTCCATTAGCCCCACCTGGAGGTGAAATGGACTGATCTGCCAATCAGTTGCGAAATCACTTTGAAGCTGGAAAAAAACATGCACTCAAGCTGCTCCCACAAGGTTTTACAGTAAAAAGGGGTGGGGTTTGACTAGCATTGGGTGCTCCCATTTCCAGAAGAGAGAGGTGGAGACCACCGGAAACAGCAAAACAGTGAGTGTGTTTCTACCCTAAGATTCCAGTCTTGAAAGCTTTACGTACACTTACCACAGAGATAGTGGCAGTGTTTTGCTTCTGTTTGGCAATTCCTATGCAGCCCAAGCATCATAGAGAGAACTTTGTTTGAAGGACTGAGGACTATAGAATTCCTATATATGCAAAGGATATGATCCTTCCCTGCATAGCTGGAGGAATCTCCATAGAACTCATGAAAACCATGGTTTTGCATCTTCCCATGCATGGACCAATATGAGTGTGCAGACTAAGACAGAGAAACAAAACCAGGGTGAGGAAAGGGAGAGGCATTCAATATTCCTTTCTCTCTCATATCTAATGCTGGAGCCAGATTTTGAAAAGGGGCTTGATAATTGAGTCAAAAGTTCTTAAGAAAACGTATTCAGCTCCAAATGCTGTATAATGGAGACTCAACAATTTAACAAACCTACCCCCCATATGAACCTACCCGTACACTTCGTTCAACATTGAAGGCCCTCCTCCGGGTGCCTACTCAGAGGGAAGCTCAGAGGATGGCAACGAGAAAAAGGGCCTTCTCAGTGGTGGCCCCCGAACTGTGGAACGATCTCCCTGTCGAGGTACGCCTGGCACCAACATTACTATCCTTTCGGCGCCAGGTTAAAACCTTCCTCTTCTCCCAGGCATTTTAACATTTTAACAGCTAATATTGTAACTTTTTAACATTTTAATATTTTCACACTTCAGTATTTTAGTATGCTAGTGTTTTTGTAGTTTGGTGTGTTAAATTGTTTCTTTGTGGCTTATTGTATATTGTATATTGATGTTTTAGTGTTGTGAACCGCCCAGAGAGCTTCGGCTATGGGGCGGTATAGAAATTTAATAAATAATAATAATAATAATAATAATTTTTTCTGTTGCTGCTTCTTTGCAGCCCTGGTGTTGGTAGCAAGTACACTCCCTAATGCTTTCTCATGCCCACATTGTCATGAAACACTACCTTTACATTAGGCAACATGATGATGTCCGAATGCAAATCAGACTGATGACAGCGCTTCCTGCTCAGGAGTACCAGGAGCCCAGCAGTAGTACCAGGAAAGACAATTGCTGCTATTAATAGATGGCCCTTTCAACTTTTGGACTGTAGAAACATGGTGGGGGTTTGGGGTTTATTCTACATCCTATGGCAGACCTACAAATCCCTTCCCAATTGCCCCATCTCTTCATACTTATCTGGCTGCTGTAGCAACGAGGAGGTTTCATAAAGACCTCTGTGCAAATCCTTTCTTCTTTCTTTCTTCCCTGTCACAGCAGCATCCAAGGCCTTAAAACAGTCTAGGATGCATAGTTCTGTAGAATGCCTTTGACCCATAATATGGATGTCACGTGCTCAAGAGAATGGCATGTCCCAGGCTAGCCGAGATGCAGCATCCCAGGTGCAAGGACCCTGGGGCATGTAGTTTCTGAGGTGCCTGACATCCATAATATGGACATAGGTGTCCTGAACAACTAGTTTCCTAGGATACCTGATGTCTGAAATGTTGTTCAGATGTTTGCAAGATGCTGCAGTGAGACCACTTCATTGTTATTGTTGTTTCCACCATCTCAAGTAAATTTGAGGATACGTCCATCAACACCCATAGCCCCATCCAACATGTTTGCTTCACTCTGTTAAATTACCCAATTTGTGGCACTCACGTAATGTCAGCTGTTGGGAAACTTGTTTCTTTCTTAAAATCGCTTTGCTCCTCAGAAATCTAAAATGACAATCCTGCTGTTGGTAGTCATTTGAAACTGTCCTCCTACCTCCTCCTTTAAAATGTTGCTCGTCTTTTCTTACAAAATAAATAAAAAGGCTTCCTTTGAACTCCCTCAGAAACTCCAGATGTGTTTAAAATTTCACTTTCGGTGAAATCTAGTGACAACCTGAGGTTATGCGAAACACCCTTTAGGTAAGTTACCTTTTAGTATTGATGTTCATTTCAGGAACAAAGTCCTTCATATGTGATCCCATTTTAAGAGGTGAAAAAAGTGGTAATCTTGACTGTAGGGTCTCCATGGACAGTGAGTCCCAAAAGACACATGACAGGAAGATATGAAAAGATATTGAGCCATGTCTTCTACAATTTCTCTCTAGCGATATATATTTGAATATTTGAATATTAAAATGGATGGGATCCCATCCTGTAAATCTTTCATCTCCCTGGCTGCAAATAGCAGGGGATGAAGTGGAATAGCAGGGTGGGAAAATGATTGTGTGATGATGTCATGTCACACACATTTTTCTCAGCTACTGTAGATGTAACTGAGGAGATATGAGAGGAAATGTAACTCCCATAATTGTAATGTAGGCTTCAGATGCCTGGTAAGCACATTATGAGCTATGCATCTGTCTTGCCACTATGATAGTTCACTGTGAGACCAGAAACTCATCCTCTCCATTAGCCTAGCAGCTATGTAAATTGGCCCTGGGCTTTTGAATATTTAAAATGTGTCACAGGCTGTTTAGAAAAAAAATCACTGTATGCTCATAAATGAAAAAATCTGACTGGCATTCTTTGCCTTTAGGAGAAAAGAAAGAATTGTCAATGGGTGACAACACTGGTATTTATAATTTTATCTTATCTCATGGCTCTCTTATCTACTGGTGAAGAGCTTAACCAACATTAGTGTGAATATTATTAATACAACTACTGTTTACTTTTAGAAGGAATTACACTTGTAATTCTCAGTATAAGCACATGTAAACTCCCTCTGGAAGAAATAATTTGCATTTGCGAGGGTCTTACTAAGTTCTGTTTGCAAAGAAATCCAGAGGTTTTCCTGCATTCTGCAATAATGATAGGAGACAAGTGGTAAGGATAGTAATGATCTTTGGCATCCCCACAGCACTTTTCTTCCAATGATCCCCAAGTGTGTTTCAAGTCTTTATTAATCAGGTCTCACAACACCCTGGAGAGTTAATTACAAATTATCAAATATACTCTCAAGTGTTTCAGCTGTAGCAATTCTATAATCTTTCCTAAGGGAAACAAACTGTGCCAGCTTCTACCACTGTGACCTTTCTTATGTCCTCTCTTTCTTGCTAGATGCGTAATTAGTTAAGAACTTGCATTTGTATAACTTTAAAGGGAAGGTGAGAAAACAGCTTCCTCACCGCTGAATTAATTTTCTTGCAATAAGGCAATATCTTTATTCATGGGACTACTTTAATTAATTGTAAAAGTTGTAATGCAGTTTAGCATTCCCTCAAAGCTCGAGGGATATTATTTTGGTCTTCCTTCCTTACTTCCATTGATAAGAAATTTATGAGCAATATTCAGTGTCACATGTTAGCTTTTTAGCAGTTAAGTCTTTCAGGCTTTCAAGATTCCAGTTAAAGATTTAAAGTTGGGGCCTGTTTTCACCCATAAGCCATCGCTGGCTGTCTTATTCCCCTTGCTAAAGGGGAATTCATCATGTACTTGCCTCACAATAGATGATATGGAAGATTTCTGGATAACATAAAATTACAGTGCACTCCTCTTATGCATGTGTACTCAGAAGTAAGCCCTATTCTGTACCCCCACTTAACTGTATATATTATCCGCAGCCATACCTAGTTGTATATTTTTATAAAAGCATATCAGTATTGATTTTGGGAGTAATGGGGGAAAGAGTTTAACACACGTGCTTGTTGTATTCCCTTCTAAGTTACTTCTAAAGTACAGCACACTCAAATAATTATTGCTTTGAAAAAAGGAAATTTGCCTCAACCTGGCTTGATTATGACATCAGCTCAAATGATGCGACTGCCAGCAAGCACATGCTTTGAAAGAAATAGTACAATTGTGCATTTCCATGTAGACTTGAGTGGCTAAAAATATTTTAATACATTTCAAAAATTGAAAATTAGACAGTTTAGGTGGTGAAAAAACATCTTCATTTCCACATGTGCGTCTTTTAAAAGAAAAAAGCTGCTAAGATCACCATAACATTGTTCTTACCATTTTTTAAAAAACATGTTCCACTGTATCTAAGGCAGTGCCGCCTTTTTCCTTTATAAAACATGCTTGCATGTTATGAACAAATAAAACGAACATTCTTTGTTGGGGAAGTTCAATATTCAAAGTTAAAATGCTCTTGAAATAAATTGAATATTGCTTGTTTCTAACAGATATTATCATAGATAATGTTATGCCCTAAATCACAGATAATATTTTGCTCTTGGGGAATTTAAGTGTATTACAATTGTATCATACTACAGGACAACACAGAGTATCTATTTATTTTGCATATTTTAATATGGAGTACATTAAGTGGAGGCATTTTAAAGTGATTCAGTTCTAACTGGAGGTTAATGAGAGTAGAGAAAATTTGGATCAACAGAAAATTCCACTCTGTTGTAGAGGTGCATCATTTTGCCTATGTTTCTCATGAAACTTTGTTTCTCCATTTGTTTTTTGCCCAAGGGGTTATTTTCATGTGAGTTAATCCTTTATAGTTTACAAGTTATAGAAATTCTAGCCCTTTGGTACAACTGCTTCAGTAGACTTGGATTTCACAGTCTCTATTTCAACAAGCAGCAGAGAATCTACTGACAGAAAAAGTTTGCAAAGGTCTCTCCTTCTGACCATCAACTTTGGGATAATACAGTTATTCTGAGAGACTCCACATCTCCCTGGGGTCTCACTTACCAGGGACTCATCTTGGCCACATTCACACCATACATTTATTCTACTCTTATTCCACGTTCAACAGTCACGGCTTCCTCCAAAGAATCCTGAGAAGGGTAGTTTGTTAAAAGGGCTGAGAGTTGTTAAGAGACCTCTATTCTCCTCACAGAGCCCCAGTGACCAGAGTGGTCTAACAATTCCTCTTCCCAGAGAATTCTGGCAACTGCAGCTCTGTAAGGAGAACAGAGGTCTCCTAACAACTCTTAGCACCCCTCAGAAACTGCACTTCCTCTGATGTTTTTCACACCTTACTTTGCACTATGGATCAAGGTTAGCTGCTGGGTAACAGGGCTGGGAAGGAATTTTACCTGCATTTGTGGTTGGGTTCTGTGTTGCAGAGTAAGTCTTCCCTTACTCACAGCAAAATTGTTGTAAGTTAGTAGGAGCTTGCTTGAGAGTAGTTTCAAACTGAGGGTTATTTCAGCTGCCTTGGAAGGACTTTGCACCGAAATATAGCATATATCTTAAATGATTAAATCAAATGAATTCTAGGTTTGACTATTTCATTTCCTTTTAAATACTGTAGCTTTTTTCTTCTAGGAGTCGATCAGAATATTCAGTGCCAGTCACTTGTACTTGCACGCAAAATACACTCTCAGTGCAACATCACTATTCATGTATTAGCAAAGATCAAGGACACATTCCGGCCAGGCAAAAGCACTTGAGCAGTGCGTGGATTAGGACCAGTGAGGGCTGCAGCCTGGGGAGGAGGGGCACAGCTTGAGGAAAGTCCTGAAGGCTTGGTAGAGGGCCACATTTAGCTCCCAGGCATGAGGTTTCCCGCCCCCAGTGTATCATCATAATTGCTGGGCCTTTGCTGTTTTAGTTGAGTTGAACTGCAATGCAGTATGTGCTATACAACTTGCCTTACTAGAGAGAGTCCTCTTGAGCTTGTCGTGACTTACTTCTAAGGACCAAACTCCACACAGTGTTTTATCACATAGCTCATCCATTCATGCAAGCTTTTTCTTTCACAAATTGCCAGCATTGGGTTGGGGAGAGGGTTGATCCTGATCAGTACAACCTCCTGCTGTGGTTCCAGTCTGGCTCACTGCCCCCCTCCCCCACCACCTGCAATTTGCAATGGGGAAAACACTGGCCTTTGTTCCAATAGGAACGTCACCCCCCTCCTTACAATGGCATCCTCCCTTCCAGTGTGAATCGGTTAAAGCCATTCTACCCCCACAGCTGAGGGACCCTGTGCTGGCAATTCTGAAAAAGAAGAAGAAGCTTGCACTCAAGGGCAAACAACATGTATAGTTTGGTCCTGAGCACACGTAGGAATGCACTGTTGATCTATCAATGTTCCAAGTGCATCATTCATTGCTATTTGTCACCTCTCATTGTTTTTCAAGCTTGCTGCTTCAAAGTCAGTGTTTCACAAATAATATGTGAGGCATTTGGGGGCTCTATGGAAGTCATCTTCATCCTCTGAATCTGAGAATTTGTCAAAAGCATCAAAAATATCATAGCAAAGTTATTTATTTGGTATTACCACCAGCATTAGTGTTTTACACTTTGTGGGTGCCTCCAGACTATCGGTATTTTGCTATATGAATCTGACATTATTTTATATCTTTAACACTCTTCTACAGTTCAGAATGGAAAACGTGAGCCACAATCTTCATTATGCTCCATAGAAGTTGATAATGTCATGTCAAGTTCCAGACATCAAATGCTCCTCACACAGATGTAAAGAGGGATTTTATTTTTTAAGATTATGGGGACTGATGGTGAGCAAGCCTCATGACACTCCCAAGCCTTAGGGAGAAAAGAGAGAAAACTTGAATACCACACTGGGAGAAAGTCTTTTTTAAATGTCTCACTCTAAGCTAAAATGGTCATCTAGGGGAAAAGCTACCAAAACCTGTAATAAAAGCTTCAGAGCTTCTTAGTTAAACAACTCTAGTGCCTGCATCTTCATTTTTGCATATGGTGTGAGTGAGTGAGTGAGTTTGTTTCTCTCTCTGGGCTTAGTCACTGTCATCTAGAAAATGGAAATGGACTGCCTTCAAGTCAGTCCCGACTTATGGCGACCATATGAATAGGGTTTTCATGGTAAGCGGTATTCAGAGGGGGTTTACCATTGCCTCCCTCTGAGGCTGAGAGGCAGTGACTGGCCCAAGGTCACTCAGTGAAATTCATGGCTGTGTGGGGATTCAAACCCTGGTCTCCCAGGTTGTAGTCCAACACCTTAACCACTACACCACACTGGCTCTGTCATCTAGAGCCATAAATAAATTCCTTCTTGGGTACACTATTCACCCCAGTTCTGTGCAAGTAGCAATGGTGTCTGAGTTTTGGACTAGATTTCAAACAGTTTTATTCAGTTCAGTGAATTTTGAATAAATTTAGAACTCTTGGAAAGAAACTGATTTTTTTTAGAAAGTTCTCTAAAATGCACATAATTGCTTATGTATTTTTGAATCACATTGGGAGGATTTTGTCCATCATTACTGTAAATGGTTGACTTCGTGAACTTGCAGGACTAAATGGTTTAAAAGAAGCTATATGTACACAAGACGGAAGGACATGAAAAGCAGTAAAGGAGGGATTACACAGTAAGACTAGAAGACTGAGAGGAGATATGGTAACACTCTTCAACTACTTGAAAGGTTGTCACACAGAGGGCCAGGATCTTTTCTCAATCATCCCAGAGGGTAGGACACAGAATCATGGGCTCAAGTTAGAGGAAACCATATTTCAGCTGAACATCAGGAAAAACTTCCTAACTGTTGGAGCAGTACAACAATGGAACCAATTTTCTAGTGAGGCAGTGGGCTCTCCAACACTGGAAGCATTCAAGAGGCAACTGGACCACCACCTGTCTGGTATGCTTAAATTTAGATTCCTGCATTGAGCAGGGGGCCGGACTCAATGACCTTATAAGCCTCTTCCAACTCTACTATTTTGTGATCCTAAACCAGCCTTTTCCAATCTGATATCCTTCAGATGTTGTTGGAGTGTAACTCCCATCAGCCCCAGCAAGCATGGCCAATGGTCAAGAATGATGGAAGTTGTAGTCCAATGCCATCTGGAGGCTAGCATGCTGAGGAAGGCTGTGGTAAGGTGTTTTTTTTAAGGAGCTGCCTATTTATCCTCCCCAGAGAGACCCAACCCATAGTTTTGCACTCTGTTGTCATGTGCAAGTGGATTAAAAGTGGTAGCGAATGGCATGATAGGGCGGCAGCACTCACCTGAACCCTAGCCAGCCACATTGCTGGTACTTACTGGGAGGTAGAGAGGGAAGGGTGAGACAGTGGCAAGGTCAGCATGGTGTAAATGCATTGACAGGAGCACTGAATTGGTTCTGCCGGTGCATTTGCATTGTGCCAACTTCACCACTGCTTCCCCTCTCTGCTACTACTTCCTGGTAAGCCGTAGCAAGCCATATGACCAAGCAGACCTTGCCATCTGCTACTGATTAAAAGTAATGGCTGCAATCCTATCCCGTTACCTGGGAATAAGCCCCATTGAACTCAGTGAGGCTTACTTCTGAGTAGACATTATAGGATTCTGGAAAAGGCCAAACCATATAAAAAGTATTAACATGGCTTGCTCTATTGAGCCTTTGATTGTTTGTGTACAAACAAAATATTATCCCCTCTTGTTATTTCTAACAAAGCAAGTTATTACATAAATACATAGGGGGAAATTGTCAATATTTACTTTGAGAAAAAGCCAGTGTATGGCATTATCCTCTTGAAATATTCCTCCCCCCCCCCACTAATTTCTGCTCCAGGACACTCCTTCATAGAAATGTAGCCATATAAAACACCAGCTCCTGGCAGCTTTGTGCTTCACAGGAAACTTAAAGCCACAAACCCAGAAAGCAGAAGAGAAAAAAGAAACGCTGCCTGTGTGTGAGATCCCTCTGTGATTGAACATGATGTTCTCTTCTCTCTGAGTTTTTAACAAGCATGCTATGTTAAATTTTGACTGGATACTTCATTTCAAAGGCCAGGTGCAGATATGTTGTTCTCAAAATCCTGTCTGTGCTTAGTAGACTGACTGACTAACAGATTGATGATATTCATATCCCACTGATCCTCAAAAAGCTCAAAGTGGTATACATCGTTCTTCTGTCTCCTGCCCCATTTTATCCATAGAAGTATGACCCCACACTCTCCCCCTTTCCTCTGTGGGCATTCCTAGTACTTAAAAGACTCAGGGCACAGCCCATCACATCACACAATTTTGCATAACTTTTGTATGTGCTAATTTATATTTTTAGATGCAATTTTAGGTCTCTGAGCAAATTAGAAAGGTGGGTAGCTAATGCACTTTGCTGATGCACTTTGCATCATGACCAGCAGCCCTGCATACAAAGTTGATTTAAAAATTAAAAATAAAAAGGGGACAGAGGCAGAAGGCTGGGGCCCAACCACCCTTCCCCCTCCTGTCTTTCATGCAATTAAGCTTTTTGGGAGCAGGGGGGTTGTGACCTTCTAATGACCCTGCAAAATGGCAGACTGGTGGAATATAAATACAGCTGGGTCAGTAAGAGACCCTCTTAGGCTGCAGAAGAAGAGAGGGCAGAGACATGGGGAAGGCAAGGGGGCATGAGATGAGCTGGAAGAAGATGCAAGCCCTGGGCAGTATGGATTCTGGTGAGGCACAATGGTACATACAGCCGCAGGAGTCTCACAGTGGAGCTGACAAGGACCAGAGCCAGCTTGCTATTCAGATGCAGAGTTGCCTGTAAGCCTTCCTGCAGGAGGAAGAGACTGGGCCAAGGACACAATCAAGCAGAACATTATATAAGACCTACCCAGCCAGACAACAGAGGAGATATACGCATGGTGGAGGTGGCAGAGATGGCTGGTGATAAATTGGGTTAGTGCTGGCTTATGTGTTTCTGTGAGCTGAGAAAGTGCACTGGCATCCCCAATGGTAGGAAAGGCAATCTGAACAATGTTTGAGGCTCCCAGGATCAAGGTACCTGACAAACCTTACATGCTTTGCTTACCCATGTTGTGCAACAAGGATTTAGGAGCATTGATAACTTTATGAATTTGTCCTTGAGTTTGCTTTTCCCTCCCCTTTTCCTTGAGTGTCATGTCTTTTTAAAGTTTGAGCTTGAGGGGAGCGACCATACTAACACTGAGTTTTGTAAGCCACTCTTACAAAGGCCTAAAAGGTAGAGTATAAACAGCCTAAAGAAACAAACATGCCAGCATTGTTGCTAACTGTAGTTTATGGTAGCCAGATGTTCCCTCTCAATTGGAATGTGAAGCCAAGTTCTTGAACTGGGTTTGCAAACCTTGGTTATAGTGAAATCTGGTCAGCATTTGCTATGGTTAGTGTTGATGCATGTCAAAGCAAGCAATACGACGAGGGAATACATGCAGAAGAAGGAGGGAATATGTCAGTCTTTGGAACAAAGATATCTTAAACACAGATGGGGGGAGGAGGAAGAAAGGAAGATTTAAAAATAGAACCCTACAGATATTATTATTATTATTATTATTATTATAATCATCATCATCTATTAACAGATTTTTCAACTGAAACACAGCCAGAAGCTATCACAGCACTACCACAAGATAAAATGGCATAAAATACACAAGATACATATTCTAAAAACAAGGCTTAATGCCCAGATACAAACTCTTAAAAAAACAACCTAAAAATTGTTCAGTTCATATTCCATAAATGACTGGGTTATAGTAATCGGCCACAAATATATAACCACATAAGTTCAGGTTCTGTGTTATTGTGTCAGATTCTTTTCTCATGACTTCTATTAACTGCTCTGTAATTGTATGATTGTAACTGAGGGGAGCATGTGGTTGACTAAGATGTTACAATTGAAAAATGTTACAATACAATAATGCATCACTATTTTCCACCTGGAAGAAAAGGGAAATATTGGCTGGCTGTTAACTACACAATGCTACGCAGTGGTAACTGAGGTTGTGTAATTGGAAACGTTATTTAATACTTTTTAGAGACCTTGTTCCCTGACAGCTCTTTCCTTATTATCTCCAGCAATGTTCCACATTTCTTAAAGGATAAAGAGAAAAAGAGAAAGCTGGAGGTGCTGATGAGGTGATTATATGGGAGGAGAGATAACTGGCTGCTTTCACACAATCAGATATGAGCAAAATACAAGCTGTGCAAAATCTGCCCACACATTGCAATAAGGATGATGCACAATAAGCACTGGGTGTGATTAATTATCTGGGTAACCTTGTATCCAATTTAGCTGCAAAGACTGACAGAAGTAGAATTCTGTATCTAGGATCAAGACTGTATGCTCTGAAGGAAAGGGACTGACAAAATGGCACACTTAACATGTTGGGGATAGTGAATTAAAAAGGCTTGGAGGTAATTCATCAGTGTTCTGCCAAAGGGAGCGGGTCCTTGACTGGCTATTGCTGGCATTCTTTGCTTTCACTTGTGGATTTTTCCTGTTGATAGCAACAGACATGAGTTGTGATATGTGTTATGAAGGATTCATTAAAAAAGATTCAAAGATGGTTACTGTGCTGCAGACCTGGAGACAAAGAATGCCTGCAGCTTCTAAGAAGAACTTGTATTGGAGTCAAGGGGAATAGAAGAGTGGTGCTATATTTGGAGAACTACTTTTGGGTAACTTTTAGGATTTGTATATTTGTTTTTAATGTTTTTAGTTACTGTAAACCACCCAGAGAGCTTCGGCTATGGGGCAGTATACAAATACAATAAATAAATAAAATAAAATAAATAGAGATATCAGGTGCCTCCAGATTGTCATGATTTTGCAGGAGGGATTCAAGCACGTACTGCAACTTTAGGTTTTCACAGTTAAAGTGGATTAACATGCTCCATCACCCTAGTACAACAAATGCACTTTTAAAAAATAGACTTTTTGTGGTTAGGAAAGTGACAGTGAAATGCACTGAAAAGTGTGGATGAACAAATGATTAATGGGAAGGTGTATAAATCAGGATTGTTGTATAACTGCCCTGCAAACAAATCAGAATGCATGCTCAGTAAAGACTGTCTAACCTCTGCATAAGCTTTGTGAAAGCAAACAAGGATGGTCAATAAAAAGGTTGTCTGAAAGAGCTCTCCTGTTGTCCAGGGTTGGTCCTGCCACCAGACTGGCACCCCAATTCTGTCTTACGCTGCATGCTATGGGAACAGGAAAACAATAAACAAACTGCTCCAGTTCTGGCACTAAATAGTTCACACTGGCTTCTTTTAACCACATCTAACACCCTGAACCACATATAAATCATGGAGTACAAACAGAGACTGTGACACAACTGAATAGTTCCACGCTGCCTGCTTTCATGATATGGCCTCTTTGTTTCTAGCTAATACAATACTGTGCTTAGAGTCTCAGAGGCTACCATATGAGCTTTAGGACAGGGCACACAGAGTCAGTGTGAGAAAAAAGTCACATGGTTGTAGCTTCTCCTTGCTTTAAGAAGTCTGTTCTTAGCTATGAAGCAATAGCACCAATGGCTTTTGCTGCATTTGCAGCTTCCAGTTGTCATAAGAATGACTTACGGTTCTTCCAGGTAGAGACAATAATAACCACTTACACGGGTATTTCGAGTCCAAGGCATTCTGAATTTATTGCAATAAAGGCACACCATGCCTCACACAAGGGGTGAGGTAAGATGGAGCGCACCACCCCTTCAAGCAGAAGGTTTTTTATACCTTTCACAAATTACACAAGTTAATTTCATTAAAGCCTCCTTTGTTTCTCATTGCTTCACTATCCCTGCTTTTGTTTATTAGTTCCCCTTTTTCCCAACTGTTAACATTTCTACTTCTTAGCACAGTATTAGATTCTTTTGCCTTGCTAACCACACTATTTCTCAAACACATCGTGGTTTTGCATCACAAGCTTTAAGATAAATGGTTTCCTGGCAGTTAAACATCTTAAGCAAGTTCCCTTAAGTCATTAGGACTTTGCACAATCCTAAGGCATTGGACTGTTATTCTTGCAAATAGTATTCATAAGCAGATACTTTGGACTACCAAGGGCTAAATTTTTCTTATTTCTTATTTTTCTTAACACAGTGGTAGAGAAATGGATGATAAATCATCTGGCATCAATTCAGCAAACTAGGAGGGTCCATAGTGGCAGAACATGTGCTTTGACCACACAAAATCCCAGGATCAATCCCTGATTTTTCAAGTTAAAAGATACCAGGTGTGTTGTCTTCTGCTGTTTAAGCAGAAACTCACTACAAGCTGAGTTAATGGTCAAACAAACTTTATCTCTGAAGAGGCGGCCTAGAACAGAACAGCAACCAACTTCGTCAGCCGGCCTGGCCTTTCAGTCAGCTCTCCAGGAGCTGGCCTCCTGGGTCATAGCTGTTCCTCTTAAAGGGGCCACATACCAGATATTTAGGTGATAGTGCACACATTGCACCAGGTGACCAGATGCCAGTTACAGATGGGGGTGGGGGGAGATAGGGTTGCAATAGCATTCTTGTTGCAGAAGCTTCTGCAGCCTTCTTCATGTACTCTTATTATTGTCTGGGCCAGCTCTACCAGCTGATTTGGGGTGTCAAAAGGGTAGCAAACCTTGTTATTTGATTTATTATTATTGTATGTTTACTCCCATGGATAGGTCCACGTGAGACTTCCTGCCTCAGGTGTCAAAATAACTTGGCCACCCTTAGACATTCTGCAGCTTATCTTCAGAAGGTGTCATTTGCTGTTCTGTCTCAGGCAGTAAAAATGTCTTGGGCTTGCCCTGATTATGGTATCATTTCACCTGGTCTAAAATATGCCCTCTTGAACTTTGTAAGATTTTTGCATTCTCTGCAGCCTCCTGCCTCAATTATTTTACTTTGCAACCTTGAGTTGATTGTTGCCTGTATCTCACATAGGATATGAAAACAGGAGATACATTTTAAGTTTGATTCACTTTTGGATTTGCTACCCTCTGCATATTTACTCTTTGTTTTTAATACAGCTATTTTCTGTCAACTCAGTATCTTGAAGTCAGTAACAAAAAAGTGCTACAAATTTTTGCCCACCCATAGAAGCAGCGTCACCCTGTCTCTTTGGAGAAAAAACAATCACTTTGATAATGACAAGTCTAGGAATTTGGTTGCATACCAGCTCTGGATGAGGTTGCACTCCATGCAGTTGTGTAGTTTGAGGGTGCTATTAAATCCATTGCTGTTACTAGAGGCCCAGGTGACCTCAGTGGCTCGTAACACCAACTTGCCAACTTTGGCTAGTGAGCCATTATGACCATTCCTGGCCAGGGATAGCCTTGCTATAGTGGTCCAGATACACTGTGTACCCTACAATTAGACTACTGTAATGTGCTATATGTGAGGCTATCCTTGTGCTTGGTTTGGAAACTGCAGCTAGTGAAAAATGCAGGTCCTGGGGTGTTCAATAGGAAACCTAGCTTTACAGCAGTGTTGAAAGATCTGAACTGGCTGCCTATTAGCTAATGAGCCAAGTTCAAGCTTTTGCTGTTGACATTTATATCTTAAATGACTTGAGAATAGGATACCTGGCAGAAAGCCACCTGGGTACAGACCAAGCTGATTTTAAGATCTTTCCAGAAGACCTGCTGGACATTCCACAACAAGTGGATTGTCATTTAGTGACAATGCAAAAGCAAGCCATTGCTCATACATCTGCCCTGATAGTGAGAACCTGGCAGGGGTTGGATAAAGCAATTCATCTACCTTGAATCAACTGCACATTAGTATTACAACTTTAGTCTTCTCTAAATATGGAGGGGCATGACATTTCTTCAAATGGGATGAAGCCTGAGACCCTGGAGAACTTTTGCCAGTAGACAATAGTGGTCTAGATGGACCTTTGGTCTGCTCAATATAAGGCAGATTCATATTTTGTTTGGCTATACAGCAAAATATAAAATCAAGTCCATGGAAACAGCTCACAAACAACTTTCTGATGTTGGTCAAGGTCATGGTACAGTAGCAATCTTCCCCACAGGGTACATTGGAAAGAACAACTTCACCACACACAAAGTATGGGAAAGGTTTATTTTATGACTTTCCACATTAAAAACCAATTAGCAAAGCATAATGTTCTAGAGGCCTTTCTTGAGATGTCACATTGTAATTAATTTTTCATCTTCCTTTCTTCTGAAGCTGGATAGAGGGGTTGAGCTGATATTTGAACATCAAATGCAGAATGATCAGAACTGTAAATATTTTATTTTATTATTTATTTGTTTATTTATTAGATGTATATCCCACTCTTTCACCCAGTAGGATCCCAGGGTGGCAAACAAAAGGACTAAAAACACTTTAAAACATCATAAAAACAGACTTCAAAATATATTAAAACACAACAACCATTAAAAACATGTTAAAACAAAACATATTTAAAAACATTTTTAAAAAAGTGTTAAAAACATTTTAAAAAAGGTTTAAAAATATATTAAAAAGCAATTCCAACACAGATGCAGACTGGGATAAGGTCTCAACTTAAAACGCTTGTTGAAAAAGGAAGGTGTTCAGTAGGTACCGAAAAGATAACAGAGATGGAGCCTGTCTAATATTTAAGGGGTGGGAATTCCAAAGGGTAGGTGCTACTACACTAAAGGCCCATTTCCTATGTTGTGCGGAACAGACCTCCTGATAAGATGGTAACTGCAGGAGGCCCTCACCTCCAGATTGCAGTGATTGACTGGGAATATAAAGGATGAGATGGTATTTTAGGTATCCTGGTCCCAAGCTGTATAGGGCTTTATACACCAAAACTAGAACTTTGAACTTAGCTCGCTAGCTAATAAGTAGCCAGTGCAATTCTTTCAGTAGTGAAGTGACATGTTGGCGATAACATTTTGCACCAGCTGCTGCTTCCGAACCAACCTCAAGGGTAGCCCCACATAGTAATCCAATCTGGCGGTTACCAGTGTATGGACAAAAGTGGTTAGGCTATCCCAGTCCAGAAACGGCCACCGCTGTCTTACTGTCTGAAGCTGGTGAAAGTCACTTCCAGCCACGGAGGTCACCTGGGCTTCTAGAGACAAAGATGTATCCAGGAGCATCCCAGACTATGGACCTGCTCTTTTAGAGGGAGTATGACCCCACCCAAAGCAGGCAACTGACCAATTATCCGAACTTGGGAACCACCAACCCACAGCGTTTCCGTCTTGCTAGGATTGAGAGTCAGTTTATTGGCCCTCACCCAGCCCACCACAGAGTCCAGGCACTTGTCCTGGGCTTGCACGGCCTCTCCTGATTCAGATGTTACAGAGAAATAGAGCTGGGTATCATCAGCGTACTGCTGACACCTTACCCCAAATCTCCTGATGACTATTCCCAA
The DNA here is from genome assembly GCF_030035675.1 of Rhineura floridana. NCBI lineage: Eukaryota > Metazoa > Chordata > Lepidosauria > Squamata > Rhineuridae > Rhineura > Rhineura floridana. Next base: position 68,585,541 of record NC_084481.1, read on the forward strand.
GGGCTTCATATAGATGTTAAACAGCATGGGGAACAAGATTGTACCCTGCGGCACCTCACAACACAACTTCCAGGGGGCAGAAATACAATCGTCCAATGCTATTCTCTGAAAACGACCCTGGAGATAGGATTGGAACCACTGTAAAACAGTGCCTCCAATACCCATCTCTCCAAGTCAGCCCAAAAGGATACCATGGTCAATGGTATCCAAAGCCCCCAAGAGATCAAGAAAGAATAACAGGGTCGCACTCCCCCTGTCCTTCTCTCAATAAAGTTCATCCATCAGGGTGACCAAGGCCGATTCAGTCCTATAACCGGGCCTGAACCCAGACTGGAATCGGTCAAGATAATCTGTTTCATTCAAGAGTACTTGCAATTGCTGCACCACAACCCATCGGAGCCATAAGTCTAAACTTCCCAGGAAGTGGTCTGACCATGACAATGGGGTTACATCCACCCTCCCATCTCCAGACCACCCCTTCCTCCATCTTTTGCAAAAACCAAGTCAAGGGTAAGCCCTATACCCTGCCCTATGTGTTGGGCTGGTGACAACTTAAGACAGCCCCATGGTCGTCATGGAGGCCATGCCGGAACACTAAAGGTAGTGTCAGCATTGACATTGAAATCACCCAGTACTATTGTTCCAGCCTCCTCTGATACCACAGCCAAGATGGCCTCCGCCAGTTCAGTCAGAGAAGCTGCCGGGCTGCAGGGTGGGTGGTATACCAGTAGCAACCCTAGTTTACTGTCTACTTGGCTCAACACCAGGTGCAGGCCCTCACAGCCAGTTCCAAGACAGAGTGGTTTCCTGGTGACAGAGATGGAAGTTCTGTAGACCACAGCAACTCCTCCCCTCATCCCTGCAGCCTGTGCTAGTGTTGCACCGAGTATCCAGGTGGGCAAAGATGGGTCAGATCAACTCCTCCCAGCATACCCACCCAGGTCTCAGTAATGCACACCAAATCAGCACCTTTATCCATGATCAAATCATGGATGAGTGTGGTCTTATTGTGTACTGATCTGGCATTAAACAACAGCACACACAGGCAGTGGGCATAACAGATGAACAATGAGGAATTTGTCTATGAGAGGTGTGGGAGCAAGGAACAAGGCATAGAAAGCCTTGCCCTCGTCTTCTTTGATAGTTCACCACCTCCCCATGGCTATACCTCCCTCTACCCATGATCACTGAAATTGGGGTGGCATCACCCATGTTCCTCCTTACTAAAACTCCTCCTTCTAAATACCTGATATGAACCCAACAAGAGCCCACCTGCTCTTCACTGTATGATCCCAGAACAGGTTACATCAATATAAAACTACAATATTAAAATTGGTTAAAACAATTTGCATTCAAAAGAATAGGAAGGGTCAAAGAGAACAGGGTAAAGAGATGCTGCTTCAGCATATAACAAAAACAGTGCAGTGAAGGTGCCAGACTGCATCTCTGTGGAGAGGGAATTCCATTGCTTTGGGGCTGTCACAGAGAATGCCCTCTTCTGGGCTGCCACCCCAAAACTCCTGAACTAAAGAGAGTACCCCCTCTGCTAAATTTAACATCTGAGAGGATTATTATTTACATATGGTACAAAGTGGAATGCATTTTAATGTTGAAAGACATCTGGATTCCTTCATTCGTTGTCCTCTGTCTTTTAGTCACCTAAAATTACTGCCATCAGGGGCCTATGGAAGATGGATCTTTGGATTTATAATAATACTCAACTTCTATGTGTAATTTGTTGAAATTAATTAAAAATCAGCCATGTTCACAAAGTACCTGTAATCTTATTACTGACCTTGCCCCATACTCTGACCTTCATCTTCTGCAGTGTAAAAGTTAAAAAAAAAAGCCTGGTCGATTTTGTAATTAATTTAAGAAATTTAGCACTGGAATCAATGATAAGCCCAGGCATGCTCAGTAAGAACCAACTGTCAGTATTCTAAAAGCCAGACTCACAGCTGCTCACACCAGACCTTTATTTCACTTGACACAGTCGTGGCTTTCTCCAAAGAATCCTGGGAAGTGTCATTTGTGAAGGGTGCGGAGAGGAGAGTCCTTTTCCCCTGACAGAGCTCCAGTGGCCAGAGTGGTTTAACAGTCAGCCGCTCTGGACTGAAGCTTTGTGAGGTGAACAGGGCATCTCCTAGCAACTCTCAGCATGTTACCAAATTCTTCCAAGCTACACAGTTAAGTGGACTGGACTGTGAAAGGCCAACCCAAATTGTGTTTGCATTTTGACAAATGTGTAGGGCAGTACAATATCTGAGAGAGGAGGTCAGGTTTCCTGCTCCCCTGGTGCATTCACTATAGCTGCACAATTTCCCTGCTTTTTAAAGTTTGATAGAAATATCTGTTGGCTATAGGTACATTCTTAATCCACAAGGTTTTTTTGCCTATTAGCGAATATATACGTGGGAACAGACAAGCAGCCTTGAGTCACCATCTCCATTCTAATTATCCTACCCATCCTCCTATTCTGCATTGCACTTTCCCATTTACCTTCTACATATGCATCAAAACTGGGCTCTAAATCAGTTTGGAGAGAGATGCAGGGGTACCTATGCAAAAGAACTATGTTGTAATAGCATTCTACTATTATATAACCTTGAGTTCATAAAAAATCTGGATTTAAAAAGTACTTTAAACAGTGTGTTTACAGTGCAGATCACTAAAAGTATGCAAACACTGAAAAGCCATCTGTTTCAGTTTGAGAGTTAAGGCTATGATTTACCATTTAAATCCTCCTTTACCATAGAGCTTTTTACTTTTTTTCACTTTCTTGCTTTTCTGTCGGCTCCTCTTGATGCTGCATGCATTGTGAACCACTGCTGAAACTCCTGCCGAATTTTATCACTGGCATGCTAAGTCAGTTGTGGGCTGTTCTTAGAAAAATGGGTTCAGAGGCATCACACATACACTGGACTGGCCACATGTTTCTCTGGATTGCAGCCCATGTATTTTAATAATGATGATTTATAAAATAGCTTACAATGCTTGCGTACATCTTGCTTATTATGAATGGTATATTAGGCTGCTTTAAACAGGCAGCCTTGGCAAACACATTTACTTGAACTTTAATGGTGCATGCTACATTAGAAATAGCTGACTAAACATATGTAAGGCATTTACAGTAGAAAACACAACAGTTAATATCAGGTAAATACATTTTTAGCTATTTGGCTATGCATTGTGGAGGTTCAGTTACATAAACTGTATGCAAATAATCTGTAATACACATATACATTATTAGATTTTATCTTCAAAAGGAAACAATAAAATACATCATTACCATAATAGCAAAGCAAGAAACTCTCATCTGAAGTATCTTTACTTGGAAGCAAGTCCCATTATCTTTAATGGGGATTGTTGTTGTTATATGCCTTCAAGTCGACTGCGATTTATGGCAACCCTATGAATCTTCTTTTGGATAGATTAGTTCCTGATAAATGTACATAGGGTTGCAGCCTTAGTCTTGAGTCTAATCACGATTCAGGAAGAATGCTGACCTGCCAAGAGTCTGTCTGGTATGTAACAAAACAGACACAAATCAAGTCTATAAAGGGATAAGCCCCACTTTGGAGTACCAGAGTGGAAATTCAGCGAGCTCCAAAATTTACCCTTATGCTAGGATAGGAATGGGGAGCCTTTTCCAGGCTGAGGAACACATTTCCTCATGGGCAGTCTTCCAGGGGCTGCATGCCAGGCATGGGTGGGGCCAGAGGCAAAAGTAAGCAGGGTAAGGGATATGACTCTTACCTTTGTACATTAGGTTACACTCCAGCCATGCAAAAGTCAAGAGGTTACTACACACACATCTCTCTCCACCCAAGCAAGCAAGTGGCATTATCACAGTTCAAGAATACATTTCATTCATTTTTGTTTATAAAAGTATGTATATATTGCCTTCTTGCAAAACATCAGGGCTGTGTACAGCAACATAAAAACATTTAAAAACAATACAAAACAAACATTAAAATGACTGGCTAAGTAAAAAAAATTAAACAGCTGCATAGGCCTTTTGGCACAAAAAAAGTCTTCCAGAGACACTTGAAAGTCAAACGTTAGGATCCCTGCCGAATCTCTGCCAGAAGAGGAATATGCGGGACAACTAACAGCACTCCTCCAGATCACCTCAGTAATCAGGCTGGGATATAAGGGCTCAGGTGGTCCTTAAGGTATCCTGGACCCAAGTTGTTCAGAGCTTTGTATATCAATACAAGAACCTTGAACCTGTCCTGATAGCATATAGGCAGCCAGCGCAGATATTTTAACAGAGGTATCACATGCTCTTGGCCGTCTGCCCCATCAGCTGTCTAGCCACCGCATTCTGCAGCAGCCGGAGTTTCCAGACCAGACCCAAGGGCAGCCCCACATAGGCAACCAGGCAAAAGCACTCAAGGAGGGCACAGAGCAGGGCTGGTGAAGGATGTGGCCTGGTGAGAGAGTGTGGCTTAGGGAGAATCCGAAGGGCCAGACAGAGAGCCTTAAAGGGCCACATTCTGTTCCCAGGCCTGAGGTTTTCCACCCCTGTGCTGTGGATTCTAGATGTGTTTACTTGAAAGTAAGTGTAAGAGGACTTAATTCCAAGTAAGTGTTCAGAGCACTGTGAGTGTACACGTTCACCAAAAGACCAAAATTCTACCATGTCAAAAGTTCCTCTCATGCAGAATCAATGTGCAATTTTATAAGAATGTTATTGTGTGATCGTGAGTATAATATGTCCATTAAATTCAGAGCTTGGAAAAGTTACTTTTTTTGAACTACAACTCTCATCAGCCCCAGTCAGCATGGCCACTGGATTGGGCTGATGGGAGTTGCAGTTCAAAAAAGTAACTTTTCCAAGCTCTGATTAAATTCATAGTTGTTCATTAGCAGATGTGATGCAAGACAGTGCTGTTCACACTAGCAGGTGAAATGAACAATGAGGATCACATCATGTTAGTAGGCTTTAGACAAGTGGAAAGGAATAGGGGACTAGGAAAAGAAGAATGGCAAAGTTACCCTGATCAGTGAAAATAATGTCCATTCTGGCACCCATCTAGTCTCAGCATTGTTAGCAAAACTTCCTTCTCTTTCCTAAATGTATCTGTGCAACTCGAAACTTGGCCTTTTCAAATCAAAACTGGAGTTCTCCCTTATTAGCTCAATGTAGTGAAAGGAGGTGTGAAAATTGGAGGGAGAAATATCAATAATTTAAGATATGCAGATGATACCATACTACTAGCAGAAACCAGTAATGATTTGAAATGAATGCTGATGAAAGTTAAAGAGGAAAGCACAAAAGCAGGACTAGAGCTGAACGTCAAAAAGACGAAAGTAATAACAACAGAAGATTTATGTAACTTTACAGTTGACAATGAGGACATTGAACTTGTCAAGGATTATCAGTACCTCGGCACAAGTCATTAACCAAAATGGAGACAATAGTCAAGAAATCAGAAGAAGGCTGGGACTGGGGAGGGCAGCTATGAGAGAACTTGAAAAGGTCCTCAAATGCAAAGATGTATCACTGAACATTAAAGTGAGGATCATTCAGACCATGGTATTCCCGATCTCTATGTATGGATGTGAAAGTTGGACAGTGAAAAAAGTGTATAAGAGAAAAATCAACTCATTTGAAATGTGGTGTAGGAGGAGAGCTTTGTGCATACCATGGACTGCAAAAAAGACAAATAATTGGGTGTTAGAACAAATTAAACCAGAACTATCACTAGAAGCTAAAATGATGAAACTAAGGTTATCATACTTTGGACACATAATGAGGACATGATTCACTAGAAAAGACAATAATGCTTGGAAAAACAGAAGGGAATAGAAAAAGAGGAAAGCCAAACAAGAGTTGGATTGATTCCATAAAGGAAGCCACAGACCTGAACTTAACAAGATCTGAACAGGGGGGTTCATGACAGATGCTCTTGGAGGTTGCTGATTCATAGGGTCGCCATAAGTTGTAATTGACTTGAAGGCACATAACAACAACTGAATTAGGGTTGCCAGGTGTCCGGTTTTCACCCAGAGACTCTGGATTCTTGGGGTGATTTCTGGGTCTCTGGGTGTGTCATCTTAATCTCTGGACTGTTGGCTTTTATTTTATTTTTTTTAAAAAAATAAATTTCTACATGGTCTGGGTCCCGAGATATACACCAAAATGTCACCCCCTGCAACTTCAGTTAAATGAGCTCATAGCTCGCTGCTCTAATCCCACCCTTTCATGTTTGTAGCCAATAAGTGAAGTAAGGGTTCTGATTGACAAGGCAGTTAACAAGCTTTTTGCAAGTCAGAAAACTTGTTTTTGTGAAAATCTCACCAACTGAGTAACTATATAACTTTCAGTCTTTTTCTCTCTTGTGTGCAGGAGTCAAACAAGTTTAAATTTTCCTGGTCTGTTGAAGAGGGCACTGTTTTGGAAACCTTCCCAATATGAAGCTTTAATCCAGTACTTACTTTTCTGGGAGTAAAGCTGCAATGCTAATCCCACATACCAGAGTAAATCCCATTGAATTCAATAGGACTTCCTTTTGAGTAGATATGGTTAGGATTGTGCTGTGAATTGATGGGACTTTTGAGTGAACATGGCAAAGAATTGTGTTTGTGTTGTAAATCTTTCTCCCCCTCCAATCCTGTTTTTTAAAGCAATAAGGCAGGGCTTGCATAGGTATCACTGCTTTTATCATGTAAGAAACTAATACTGATTTTAATTTTTTTAAAAAATGTTCTGCAATGACCAACTAGTTTTAACAATAAACTATTATACGGGGTGTGTGTATTTTTACGTCAGTGTGTGTGTATATGGAGTCTTTTGAAGGAAATATTGATGAATTATTATTTTTACAATCGATGTTTTAGAGGTGGATTAAAGTCCATTTTCAAAAATAGCTGTAGAAATTTGCTACATTAAAATCCAATCCTTAGCATTGAGAATAACAAATTAATGGACAATTCGGTAACAAATCTGAATTGGGCGGAATCCTAGCACATCCCTAGCCAGCAGTTACTACACTGGAAGTAGGAATTCCATGCCACAAAGGGGGTGCTGCAGCCAGCACTGTGCAAGTACACAGCTGCTGACTGAACAGTCTCATGAACTGCTAGTGTCACCAGAGGCAACAACCCAGTTTTTAGCAATGCACTGGCACTGTTCTGACTGCAGAACTCCACCAGCACCCACACCCGAAAGGTATGAGCAAGAATTTCCATCCCAGTTGGATTGTTATGCAACAACTGCCACCAGCAATTTCACCTAACAAATGGTGACTTCAGTGGCCACCAGCTAAGAATTCACTTATTTAAGCATATTTGCCAATGGACCTAATACATAGGAAGTGGCAGAAATTCTCATATTTCAAGGGGGTGGCCAGAGGTGGCCTGGCCCTCATTCCTTTTGTGATATGCCTCTTAGCAACTATTTTCAGAAAGGTGCAGAAAAGCCATGGTTTTAAAGGAGTCAAGGGTTGGGGTTTGTGGATTTCAAAAAGAACCTTCTATTCCCCCCCCCCCCAAAGAATGCAGGCACTGAAGAACAGGGTCAGTATAATATAGAAAATATTTGACAGAGAGAGAGAGAGAATGATTTTGGAAAGCAAGATGTTACACATTCTGTCCCATATGGCTACAGGATGGATGAATTTCTTTCTAAGATCGTAGTTTTAATTAGCCCCATCTCACCACAGAAACACAGACAATGTGACTTTTGAAAAAAGACCTGTTCTTTCAAACCTTTTTTTTAATTGTAATAAGAAAGTAAGCCAGATGAGGGCAAAATCATCAGGTGGAAATGTGATACAGTTTCTGCAACAAACAGAAAGTTCAGCCGTATCTGCTCATTTTCCTCCATTTTGAGGATCAGCCACATCCCTGATTTAATGAATATATGAATTGATTCTAGGGATGACTATTAAATTCTCCCTGCACAAATTTCTCCCTGGAGTTTGGGGATCTGAATTACCTGGATTTGTTTGCAAAGCCTTACTGATATATATATAAGCAGCCTGCAATGCCACTGCTTTTAATTATTGGACTTACAGAAACCATGGTGCCTGTACAGTTTGTTCGGCTCTCAGATCCTTCCTTTAGTTATGTTTTGTTTTCCCTTTTCACCATCTAGACTACTGATCCACACAAGTGCTCATGGCCATTGATGAAACACCACACACACAAAAATCCTTGGTACAAGGTTATATATCATTATCATTGCACCGAGGTTTCTTTCTGCACTGCATGTCAACAACATATGCATTGATAACCTGGATGTGTGTGTGTGTGTGGGAGCTGTGAATGATGTGGAAAAAAATGTGAACAGAAGGATCTGAAAGCTGCAGCCAACTGCATGTGCACCAACTCTGCAATTAATGTTAATGCTGAGAGATTCTCAATGTTAAATTGAAAGGAAGACGAAATAGAACATGCTTCAGAGCCAACCTAGAAAACTAACAGCAGGACAAGGGAGATCTGTGCATCCCTAATTGATTCAAAGAGTATTTCCATAGAAGAACTCTTGTCTGAGTCAAACAAAATGTGAATGGTCTCACACTTTAGTTCAACAGTTTGTAAGAAACCTGCAAAACAAATGCATTTCACAGTTAACATTATTTTGGGAATTTGTATTACTGTTTTACCTTGATCTTGAACTGTAGCTTAAACATTAAAATGCCATTTTCTGCTTGATTTTCCACTCCTAATAGTTGCAGGGGCAGCTGCTGTATTCATCTCCCTCCCTTGCCCCTCACTTTGAGAAAAGAAATGATGCAGACATTTCCCTCCCTTCCACCACTCACTTCTGCCTACAGCATCTTCAAGTTAACCATGAAACTCAAAATTTTCTGGTGTCATTTATATGAAAAAACACATACACGTAGCAGGTGAGAAACTGCGTAACAGGAAATTTTAGGAAGGGGGTAGATGTAGAGAGGCACTCTGCGTACAGCTGTAAAGGTCACAGAAATAACATATATGCCAGTGGCAGAGGGATCTCTGGCTCACAGGCCAATTTAGGCAGGCCCTTTTGCTCAAGCCACTCCAAGGTGCCCCAAACCTGACATCATATGTGATGTCAGGAAAAGATGCAGCTGCAAGGGAACAATTGGGAGCTTAAAAGTGCATTACCAATTATTCCTTTGCAAGTGGGGCTTATATTCAGTGCATATACCTGCCAAAACCAGGGCTTGCAGTCAGCATCAGTTGGCTGATGGGTGCTGACTGCAAACCCTGCTGGGATCAGTCACAGGGATCTGTTTTTGTTTTAGGCTGTGGGCACACTAGTTGCTTCAAAAGCAGCCCGAATCGTTTTCTGGCTGCGTTTTGAAGCAACTTTGCTCTCTGCTGGCCAAATCTCCTTTCACCACTGCTGACTTTAGACCTTTCAGAACTGCCCACAGCAAAGTGTTGGGCCAATCACTGTCTCTGCCTGAGACTGCAGCAAAGTGTTTCCATTGGCCATGCCTGGAAGTCAAATGGGTTGCTCTATCAATCAGTTGTGAAATCTGCCTGAAGTGGATTTTTTTTTAATAAAAAATGCACTCAAGCTGATCTGACCTGAGTTTTAGAGTAAAAAGGGGCAGAGTTTGACTAGTGTTGCATGCCTGTTTTCAGAAAAGAGTTGTGGAGAACAGCACAATGATTGCTCAAACCCAAGTTGGACTGTGAAGGAAGAAAGGAAAGAATCGAGAGCATGCTTAGAGAGTACACTCCTAATTCTTGCCTTTGAAGTTGGGTCACCTGATGCCATGGTGATGTTAGGTGATTGACAGGTGGGTGGCCTGCTAATCTGTTAAAATTGGCCATGGGGGGACAGGGGAGTTCAGCAATTGGCCCACTAGCTAGATTCTGTTCCCCTCTTCTACAATATGCCAAGAGTGGCCAACATGATGCCTTGCAACCCCCACTAGCTCCAGCTAGTATTGCCATTGGTCAAGGATGATGGGAACTATAGACCAACAACACCTGCAGGGCACCACATTGGCTACCGCTCCCATATATATTTCCACAAATCAGCCACAGCCTAGCTAGGGGTGCCCAGGAATCCTCAATTGGAAAGGGAACTGATGCACAAAAAGGTCTTGCACGTGCAGTTCCTTTTCCAACACAACAGCTGGGCCTTTGTGTGTGGAACTCTTCCAAAAAGAATAAAATCTCATCCAATACCTTGCCCACTCAAAGAAAAAGATAAACTCCAAGACTCGACTCAGTTCTCCAATCTTCCTCACTAAAAGTTGATGAGGAGAATGTTAGCCTTTCTGAAAAAGTTCTGCTATGATTTGGTGCTATGATGTTTTCCTTTCCATGGTTAAACCTTGATTCAAGAGAGCATAAATGAACCGTTGCTTTCAACTAATGATCAGACCTGCTTTTGCTCCATGCCTGCCCCTTCCCAGCCAAGCTGTGATAGGCTTTTTAGCTGTAGTTTGAGACACAGACCAAAGAACATTTATTTAAACACCCTGAAACTCTCTACCATCTGAATACCTTTTTTTTTTTTACAATAATTTTTATTCAAATTTTCATAAAACATAGAAAACAAAATCATAAAACATTCAAAGACAAAAAACAAAACAAAACAAAAATGATTAAACAAAAAAAATAAAATGTTGACTTCCCATTTGTCACATATCAAATCAGTTATAGGTCTACAATATATAACAATCCTGTCCCTCAAATCATATCATAAAATCACTTTCCTCCAGTAGTTATCCTAACTAATCATCAAATCTCATAAACATTACTTTATTCTTTCCACAAAAAGTCAAAGAGAGGTTTCAATTCTTTAAGAAATATATCCATCAATTTTTCTCCAAATAAACATGTCAATCAATCCATCTCGTTAATAATTATAATAATCTTATTGTCATAACCATAGTCCAAATAAACATTTCGATTAATCCATCTCATCAGAATCTGTTAGGTCCAATAATTTCAATAGCCATTATTCCATTGTCCCTATTAGTTCCATCTTCCATCTTCAATAGTCCTGTTAAGTCCAGTAATTTCAGTGTCCAATCTTCCATTATCAGTATTCCATAATAATCTTGCTGTTGTAGCCATAGTCATATAATAAGAGTCCGACGGCAACTTCCTCCATCCCAAACACTTTCTTGCCATCCATTCTGAATAAGTTGCTGAAATACTGTTGTAAAGTCATATCTGTGTTCTTCTTTTTTACAAAATTCACTGGCTCATCTCTTAAGAGTTTTTCCATTGTCACATGGCTGCAGTTAATTCCATAGATTTTCTCTATATCAAGCTCCATCACATCATTCCAGTCCAGAAGATTATCCAAGCCATTGATAACTTTATCTCTAATATCTTCATTAATTTCTTCAGAGATAACGTTAAATTCCAAACAGTAGATTTTATTTCTAAAACCCATAAACTCCAGATCTTTTTCCAATTCCACATTTGTTCCAATCTCCAGGGCTTGTATCTTCCCTTTATTTTTTCTTTTCTCATCTCTGATCTCATTCTCCTCTCTCACAGGATCCCCTATTTCTTTAAGCTCCTGCGTCATTTTGCTCAGTTCAATTTTCAGCTCCTTACTACCCTGTCGCAGGGTTTGTTTCGTTATCTCAATCTCATCCATTATTTTCTGAAACATAGTTACTTCCAGATTCTCAGCCACTTTCTTGATTGCCATTTTTAAAACCACGAAAACAAAGCAAAACAAAAATAAAGAAGAACCACTTCTTATTTCAGCAACAATTGGGTTAATATTCCAGGCTTGATGACATCACAGTATAAACAGAGCAACCTGCCTTATCTCTCTATGTTCAAGAATGCAAAACAAATTTAGTTCCCAGCATCAAAACAGTTAGTGGCGTCGTGAAGAAGCAGATTCGTCAAAATAAAATAGACCAAAAAGAGAATAGTCCCAGACAATATAATATTCCTCGGAATAGAAATCAGGAATAGAAATCCCTCTTCTGTTTATATCTTTAGAATGCACTTCCAGGACAGCTTTTTGCGACAGAAACAGAGATAAGCTGTTAATTTCGTGAATAACAGAGAAGAGTTATAGCTCACCCAGAAGTTGTCCAAAGCCGATCAATCTGACAAATCTCCTTTTGCTGCAACAATTTAAACCAAGTAAAAAAAAATAATAGAAAGAAGGGTGCTTGCCTGTTAGTCCGTTCTCTCTTTAAAGAAAAGATAAACGTATCGCTTAAACAGATAGAGCTTGTTCGGAAGTCCATCCGGCATTGTTGGCTGGACCTTATCTCATAAATTAATGAAATCCAGTCCTCCCAACAAAAACAGGCTTTTGAGGTTGATCTCTACGTTTCTCCCTGCCCGGGAGAAATTTCATCAGTCAAAAAAAAAATGTTCTGACTGATTTATATCTGAATAAGCTTCTTTTGAGGTGGGAGCCCGTCCCAAAAGCAGGCACAAGCGAAGTCACCCTTCCCGGAAGTCCACCATAGGCTTTTTAGCTGTAGTTTGAGACACAGACCAAAGAACATTTATTTAAACACCCTGAAACTCTCTACTATCTGAATACCTTAATCACTGCCAAGTGCCAGCCTCTGGAAAATGCTTCCTGAAGCAAATGTCTAGGGATCCCAAGCCTTTCACACCAGCTCTTTTTAACTCAAACTTGCATTGACACAGCCTTTATTTATTCCCACTTCCTGACTTTGCTCAATGTGGTTAACAACAATTAAAAAATAAAAACAGCACATTCAATGAAATTAACATGCCATGATAGAAATTAAATTTGCCCCACATCTCTTTAACCCCAGTCATCAGGCATATGGGGAAAAGCCACTAAAAAAATCAGTCTAAAATCAGTGTTTGAACTCAGGGAATTTTAAAGTCTTTTCAGAACAGCGCTGTTTTGTATTCTGAACTTCTCACGGAAACATTAACAGTTGCTAATATCTGTCCACACGATACACAATGCAATGAAAGAGGAGCATGCCAACAATGGTCTCCAGCTCTGTTTAGCTCTAAATTATATGGCTCTTGAATTAGCTACTGTCTGATTTCTGTAGTTTTCCATTATATGAGGTCAGACATGGGAAATGGTTTGTTAAATCGGAAAGAAATATGAAATGATACAGTAGATAAGTACAAACAGCGGCGGTGAAGATTTATTGAATAACATGTTACTTTGATAAATGATAGCATTTATTTGCAATCTGAGGATGTGACCCATATGACACTCATTAGCTCAGCTTGTGTAGAACAGATTAGTTTTGTAAATTTATTATTTGCCTGACACTATTAGCAGTGGAGTGTTATATTTCATTTCATTTCATTCTACTTTATTAATTTACCTATGTAAATATATATCTTATAAAGTGAACTCAAAGCCTGATTTATTTCTCAGGTGTTTTGCCATTGAACTTTATTTCTGTTTGCTTCTTTATAAGCACAGGAATTTATTTACAATAGCATGCGAAGTGCACGTACAAGACCCATCTAATGCTTAAAAGGCCACTGGTTTATACTTTACACCATGATCAAACAGCAAGCAATGAAGTACCATTCGAACATATGAGAATACAACTGATATGAATGAAGATTTAATTTCTATGATCTAAGAACATATGATGCTATTGGCAGGCCATTCTCTAGACTGTATATTATTCACTAATAGGCAAAAAACCTTGTGGTTTAAGAATGTACCTATAGCCCACAGATATTTCCACCAAACTTTAAAAAGAAGGGAAATTGGGCAGCTATAGTGAATGCACCAGGGCAGCAGGAGACCTGACCTCCTCTCTGAGATATTGTACTGCCCTACAAAGTTGTCAAAATGCAAACACAATTTGAGTTGGTCTTTCACAGTCCAATCCACTTCCTGTGTAGCTTGGAAGAATTTGGTAACATGTGCCTCTGAGCATATGGTGAGTGGTGGCAACACCTGCCATCTCCAAAGATGGAGAATTACATTTTTGTATATTTGTTGGTGTTCTTCTTACTTTGCTTCTTTCCTGTGTTACTAATGTTTCTACAGAGAATCTAAACTAGAAAATTTTATTTCCCTCATTATTCATCCTAGAAATCTGTGTCAAATTTATTTTTATTAATTTCAAAGCCTTTTTATTGGTCAATGTCATATGATGGTGAAGATAGCCTTTTTTTGTTTCAAACTGGAGGTTATGGTCTATTTCTATTTTGGGTGCATTGTTGGACCTGAAACTGCAGTTTAATGTAAAATCAGACTGATTACAATATGCTGCTACTTTAGCAATGACTCTAATTGTTGGAAAAAAGAGGATGCATGTTTTCAGCCTGCTATGTTTAAACCACTTTATTTAAGGCAAGGAGTTCACGATCAATTAAAAACATAGAGCACACCTAGAATTTTGCTAGAATATATTTCACCTCCCACTGTTTTATCTCATGCAAATTGAGACACTTCTGAGGTCCACTGGAGACTATTACCAAATTCTTCCAAGCTACACAGCAAGTGGATTGGACTGTGAAAGACCAACCCAAATTGTGTTTGCATTTTGACAACTTTGTAGGGCAGTACAATAACTCAGAAAGTAGTTCAGGTCTCCTGCTGCCCTGGTGCATTCACTATAGCTGCCCAATTTCCCTGCTTTTTAAAGTTTGGTAGAAATATCTGTGGGCTATAGGTACATTCTTAAACCGCAAGGTTTTTTGCGTATTAGTGAATATCGATAGGGATGGGTTAGTGAATAGAAGACCTTTCATTCCTTTCAGTGCTATGATACTCTGAACCAGCAAATACTATCAGGGGTGTAGTTGTCCAGAGTCTTGGGGGGTCTTAGACCCCTTACATTTTGGGAAGCAGGGTGTCAGTAGGGACCCTATGTCTCTAGCATCCTACAAGCCAATCAGCATGAAAGAGGAGTATGCTGCCACTGAGAAGAGCCTTCTAACTTGCTTCCTGGTCCCTTCCTGCTGATTGGAGCCAATCAGAGTGACAGGAGGTGAGTCAGCCACTGAGAAGACTCTTCTCAATAGGTAACACTTTCCCCTTTCATGCCGCTTGGCTCCTAGGGATGTCTGTTGTTGTGGAAGAAAGCATTAACAAGGATCTAATTCTCAACCCAGCAGCAAAAAAGGGGAGATAGGTGTGGCTGTGACTATCATGAAGGGACCCTGCACTTCTTAATTTGCCACTACATTACTGAATACCATGCTTTAAACAGTTAATAGAGCAAAAGATTACTATTTTCAGTGCTGGCTATTTCTCAGGAGACATTTACCAAATAAAATGTCTAAGAATTTTCATTTTCTCATTTTCTAAGAAAAGGAAGACCACTATTTTATTTTTTTGTGGTAGCAACCACCCCCCTTCTCCTAGTGTACACACAGTGACCTAGAATGATGCTAGGTCCAGGGCACTGTGGAGTATGCAAAATGGTGGCCAAACTGTCAACACAGTTGCGGCTGCCACTGCATGCAACAGCATGAGGGGGAAAATCTATCTATCTATCTATCTATCTATCTATCTATCTATCTATCTATCTATCTATCTATCTATCTATCTATCTATCTATCTATCTATCTATCTATCTATCTATCTATCTATCTATCTATCTATCTATAAAAAGAAGCTATGCTACTGCTATTAGTGAGCCCCACTCTGGAGAAACTACTGGAGAATCCACACACACACCTTGGAGAAATTCAGTGAAATGATCACCATCCCATTTCTCTGCCAACAAAAAGTGAAGAATTTTGAGAGGAAATTTGTGTAGAGCTCTACTCTATGGATGCTTTAAATATACATTTCCATGTTCAGGAAGAAGCCCATCCTGGAACATGAATTATTGGGGAGATTTTTTCTTTGGTACTAGGTGAACTTCTTCCTTCTGCAGCCCTGGGTCTATTCCACATAGACAGGCTGCTGTCAGTCCTGTAGAGCTTACCCAGAAACTAACACATTTTACCAAACCAACAGGAGCATAGTATGACTCATGAATACCTTTAGGATTTCAGTTAACTTCAATCATGACTGGCTGGTATAGCACAGTGAGGAGGAGAGCCTGGCTCGGAGTCCAGAGTCTGTGAGTTCAAATCCCCGCTCATGTCTCCTGGGTGTAAAGGGCCAGCTAAAGATCACCCCCACAGTGAGTGGCTCAGGAGTTACGTGCCCTGCCACCTGTGCAGCCGTGGACAAGCTGCATAGTTCCAAGGAGACCAGTTGCCCCCCAGCTGGCAGTTGCGGACAAGGAAGGGGCTGGCTTGTGCAGCTGTGGCAAGTTGATCAGGCCCTAGCGAGCTGGGGAGGACTAGCCTCAGAGGGAGGCAACCATAAACCCCCTCTGAATACTGCTTACCATGAAAACCCTATTCACAGGGTAGCCATAAGTCGGGATCGACTTGAAGGCAGTCCATTTTTCATTTTCAGTCATGACTGCTGTGCACGAGTCTCATGCTTGCAAGGAAGGGAAGAGATAGAATTAATGCTGGACATTACCTGTATGTCTTGGTTTTCCTGCTTAGTATTTGTTATGTTTATGGAAAAGCAGATTGTATAATTTTCTGAAACACAAGCCTTTTTTTTAAGGTGACCCACATTATATTTCTGTGACCTTCTGTGAACATAATGTATTTTATTACCTTCTATATATTGGTTAGTTTGCCCTATTTTTTTACTGGTTCAGGTTTAGAGTGACAAAGCATACCGAGGAAAGAGGAAGTTGTGGAAGGGAAGAGAGAGAAACTGAGAGTGGTATATTTATTTATCCTTCCTTGTAATCTACCATTGGGGTGGCAAAAATGGAATCCTCAAAAGCAGGGTGAAGTGAATTGAAAAAGGCAACATGATCAGGCATCCCCCAGATATAAGAGAGCTTTCATTGAGCAAGGATTGTGGGTGCATAGATGGGCACCCAAGTTGGAATGCTGCCAGCAAGACTGCTTTCTTGAAGTCACAGTGATTTCAAGTGTCTCTAGTCTTAGAAATAAAGACTAGAGTGGCTATCAGTTGGGTTCCTCTGGGGGAACAAAATGAGGGCAATAGCCAATCATAATTGTATTTATTTATTATTTGATTTATATCCCTCCCTTCCTCCCAGCAGGAGCCCAGGGCAGTAATTCTGAATATAAGGACACTAGACACTGATTGGGTGTGTTTTATGATATATGGAAGAGCTCAGGACTCTTGGTCTTGTCAAGTAACAGTTAATGAGAGGCAGGGTGTATTGTCCTTATTTAATTATAAAGTAGTAAAGGGAACAAGATACTAGAGTAGCATTTCCCAACCTGGTGCCCTCTAGATATTTTGGACTACAACTCCCATTCACTTCAGCCAGCATGGTATTTGGCTATGCACAACTATTGCCTAGGGTAGCAGGGGCTGATGGGATTTGTAGTCTGAAGAATCTGGAGGGCACTAGGTTGGGGAAGGCTGTGCTACAGCCTTGCTGAAGACCAGTTTAGAAAGCATGCTCTTTACTCATATTTTCTACCGAGTAGCAATATTTGTTCTGCGCATCAATGAAAATTAGAAATATATAATAAACATATTGGGCAGTTTACACTGAGTAGATATATCTACAGAGCAGCACTTTCTAAAATTCTGAGAGGTTATTGCTTTCCTGCTCTTTTTTAATAATCCTATAATGTCCATAAATTATTTACCACAATCATACGTTAGATGGGCAAGAGGAAATATTGTGGGATTGCCATATTCCAGCTCCACAAATCTGGGCATGCTAATTTGCATATTATGCAAATTATTTGCTAATTATGCAAATTAAGCATATTAAGGTTTGCATTGTTCAGTTGTTTTGTTTTTGTGCCTAGTGATTACCACCAAAAACAAGGGGAGGACATACTGATTTTTTAAAAACAAAACTTATATTTTCAGCCTTAAATGCCTAGACTTTAGTTTCTAACACTATGGAATATTTATTTATTAAGAGGATCTATATCCTAGTCTTCCACTGTTAAAAACAGAGCTCAGGGCAGCTTACAAACATAATAAAAATACACAACGTAAAAACATAAAAACACAAAATAGAAACAAACATAAAACAAGTAAATCCAGCAGTTTAAAACCCATCATAAAACAAAAAGCCAGCAAAGCATCAATTAATAGCGCTATTGCGACTAACAGGTTGCCTGTACCAACAGTTAGAAAATGTGAAATGAACACACCACTACAAACTGTAACACAGATAGAAATCAAGATTTCAATATTATCAGTTCAGTCAATCATCTTATCTAAAGACAGTAGTGTCTGAGCATGTGAGAAGTGTCTTTAGTATACTGATTCTCACACCAGATTAGGGAGAGGGGAAACACAGCCTTCTATGATAAATGCTGGAACTTGATGGAGACTTGAGTGCTGGCACCTCTTTTTTGCAGTGAATTCTAGAGACTTGGCAAGCTGTGCTAGCATTAGACAGGGCAGCCTTTCCATTCCTGTTTGTCTGAAAGGGGGGAAAGCTATTCCTGTTGGTCTGAAGGAATAGTCTCTCTCTCTGTGTGTGTATATATATGTAAGTGTGTGTGTATCTATGTATACCCGCACAAACACATACACACATCCATCAATCCATCCCTGGGGAGGAAATGAAGTAGGGTGATCTTTGCTGGGGAGATGCCTGCTAGTCATTTTGAAGAAGGATATGTATTAAAAACACATTTTAGCCTTTTCTGAATTGCTGAAAAGAGGCTCTGTTGGGTAACAGGGTAAGTGAGGCTGCATCCCAATACAACTTTATTTGAAAGTAAGCACCAATTAACAGGGTGGGGGCAGGGCCAAAAAATGCAAATCGTAATACCTTAGCCTTTTCTACAGAGAGGTTTGCTTTTATATGTTGTATTTGTTTGGGGAAGGGAGTATTTGGTGAATTCAAACCCCTTTATTCCATCCTCCATGATGGCAGGCAGACCCTCTCACTGCATTCACCACTTAAGACACATACCCTGAGAAACAGAGGCTGTTGAGATGAAGGGTGCTTTTCCTTGCTGATGCAACCAGAAAGTCTATGATAAGGGACAGAGCTACACAGGTTGATCAAGTGAGCATGTGCAGTTTTCTAAACTGCCTAGATTCTGCATGTGCAGCAGACAGGCAGACTAAAAGTCTTGATTTTCCAATGAGAGCTGTGGTGCCCCTCATTGGCTAAGGACAATGGAAGGCAGGAGTAGGCTGGTTTCTCACGAAATGGGCAGAAAACTGTCTCCATATTTTGCCTTGTGTCTCTGGATCCACAAGGGCTAGAGACTTGCTTTTTTAAAAAATGAAAGGGAATCTGGGCCACCAATGGTCTAAGCGGGCACTGGGTAGCATGGCTAAAGACCTGGTAAAACCCAGCTAACTGGGCAATATGGCAAACCTAAAATATTGTGTTGCTGAGAATGTAAATATAGATTCACTTTTAACTATGAAACTAGTTAGTATGGTGGTACATTTGAGTTATTCCAGAATATTCACTTATATATGCCTACATTTTTACTGTTGGTAGGAAATAATAATATGGCACTTGTGTGACAAACTCAGAGTATCTCAGATTTAATTATGAAAAGAAAATTAAACTGTTACAATTGGCCAACTCCAGAGAACCATGGAAGCATCTACCACCAGCTGCCCTGAGGAAAGAAGAGGAATTGAAGGGAGGCTATCTATCTATCTATCTATCTATCTATCTATCTATCTATCTATCTATCTATCTATCTATCTATCTATCTATCTATCTATCTATCTATCTATCTATCTATCTATCTATCTATCTATCAAGTTTTTTTATAGGTATTTTGGCCAATTAATTGATAATGGACTTCAACAGAGAGCAGGGGGAAGTTGGTCAAAAGAAATAATTAATTACACAAAATGATCCTATTGGTAAGGAATTAAGTAACTAGAGGACATGCAGCCTCAGAACCAAAATTAGGAAATTAAGAGCCCCCTGGGAATTCACTAAGGCAGAGCTATTTCATACAGGCTGAGAAGTAAGAAAAAGAAAGATCTCAAGAAAGGTCATAAAAGCCAATGGCATAAATGAATTTAAGAGACAGCTTGACGTTTTTATGTAGAAAATGGATTGAAGAATTCAGAGGCAGTGACAAACCCACTAATGGTGTTGAGATAAAATTAACAAGGATAGGTTTGCTTGCAGCTGGAGGCATTTTACTGCCTGGCAATGCTGTATGTCCTCTTTCATCACATTTTAATCTAAAGCTGGCATCCAAAGGAAGCATCACTGAGTCTTTCAGTGCCTCATGTTGCATGTTGAAATTAATTTTGCTACTTTTCAAAACTGTGCAGAAGAACACTGTTGCCTTTTGAAATGGAGCATATACACTGTAGTAGTGCAAATCCTAAGAGTCCATGTACACTTTCTCTCATATCTTTAAAATTCTCCAGAAACGCAGTCCTTCAAAGAGATAAATAGCAATACCCATACTGGAATAAAATAGCTGGAAAAAAAAGTTTGGCTGCTCTAGAAAACACAGAATTCAAATACACATAATTACATTACATGCATGGAGACAACATCAAAGCTTTTTCAGATGTGCCTGTCTTGACTGAAGGCTTGTGGTGCATTGTGGAATTCATGGAAGGTAAGGTTAGTAACAGCTTCTAGCCTCAATGGCCATGTTCTAACTCCACTGTCAAGAGGCAATATCCCTCTGAATGCAAGTTGCTGGGAAACACAAGAGGGGAGAGTGCTGTTGGATTGGATGGCCTTTGGTCTGATCCAGCAGGGCTCTTCTTATGTTCTTGTGTGGAGCAGGCTCTGCCATGTGTGCAGAGAACCCTGGACGTACCTCTGTGGAACCAGCTGCCAGGATGCCACTCCCACATGCACACACAGCCACACAACACAGACGGACCCCAGAAAGGGTTACATATTGTAATAGATACACATAGATTAGGGGTGGAGATTGCCACCATGATGCCTTTCCCTACACATGTTCATTCTACATAGATTAAAAATGGGGTTTGGGCTGCAGTCTATGGGTATGCATTCATTTCAGGGTGAACACCAAATTGAACACTGTTATCTTTTCAGCACCAGGTGAAGACTTTCCTCTTCTCCCAGGCACTTTAGCATGTGTTTTTCAATTGCTTTTTAAAAATGTGTTTTAAAATTTGTATATCTGTTTTTAATGTTTTTAATTGTTGTAAACTGCCCAGAGAGCTTCAGCTATGGGTCGGTATACAAATGCAATAAATAAATAAATAAATAAATAAATAAATAAATTTTGCTTTGAAACAATATCAAGAGTAATAACTGGGTAAGTAAGAGTGCTGGTCATTTTCATTCCCCTTCATTAGTCAAATGGGGGAGGGGTTAGTTGTACCTAGTGGCAGGAGTTTCTCTTGGTGGGTGCATCCTAGTGGGTATTGCATCATTCTGTTGTCTACGCTGACTGGCAGCAGCTCTCCAGGTTTTCAGACTGGAGGTGCCAACAAAGGGGAGACTCTGCTAATGAGTTTTCCCCCCACACCCCCAAGAATACTCCAGAGCAACACAATGTCCAGGACATTCTTTGAAAATAAAACAATGGATGACAGGAGGTAGCTGCCGAAAACAGCTCTGTTGATACTTAAAGAAAGCAACAAGAACAATACATATAAGTCGTAAAATGCTCGATGTTAATGACTTTCTAACAAAATGAGAGTGGTTTTTATAAATGAATAACAAAATGTCTTCCAATAACCAAAATGAATGGAGTGCAAAAACATGTTTTTCTAGCGAGCTACTACTGCAGCCCTATACATGCTTGCACAGGAGTAAGCCCCCTTGCAGGGCCGGTTCTAAAGGGCAGCCAGGTTGGGCACTGGCCCGAGGGCCCGGAGCTACAGGAACCCCTAAGGAGCCCTCCGCTCCCCTTCCGTGATCCGCGCCCACCCCCACGCCCCCCACTTACCTGTCAGCCGGCTTTTTAGCATTGCCCTTAATGAAGATGGAGGCCGCAGCTTCCCTAAGGTACTGAAGCCGCTGCCGCCATCTTAGTTGATGGCAGAGATGTGCACGCGTAGCACACACGTGTGCCATCAACAAAGATGATGGTGGAGGCTTCATTCCCCTTAGGGAAACCGCGGCCGCCATCTTCATTAAGGGCAATGGTAAAGACTAGACAGGTAGGGAGGCCGGGGGCACGCACGGAGGGCCGTGCGTGCGCATACGTGCGCACACGCACACCCACCCACCCACTGGGGGGGAGGGCAAGCTGATGCCCAAGGGCCCCCACATGCCTGGAACCGGCCCTGCCCCCTTGCATGTGGTAAGGACACCCAGGCTTACATTGTTAAGCATCTGTTTCACTCAGAGATATGAAGTGTTGCTGTAGTATGAACTTTTTAGCTGTGTTAGTGGAAACTACTCTTAAAACAATGCTAATTTGAAAAAGCCCCTGATGTGAGCAGACTTCTGCAGTGTAGAAAACAATACATATTCTTCCTACCTCCTTTCCCTATTTCCATACTACTCTGCATACTAAAACCTTAAATCCATCAGAATCCCAGCATGAGACTCACCTGTGCACTGAACATTACTTTAAAAATAGAACATAATATAATGTTGGACTATTCAGGGAGGGGAGCTCTGCAGGATATGTGTGCTTATCTCCCACAGAGGAGGAGGCAGATGTAGTAACACCTTACTTTTCCTTTCTCTTAAACAACAGTTGTTTCGGTTGACAGGGAATTTTTCCCCCCTCCCTCTGAGAGAGCTAAGGTTAGCCCTCTCTCCTTGGCAGGTAGGATGAGTCAAGAAAAACATCATTCAAAATAGGATCATGAGGAAAATACCTGCTAATGATAATACTGAGGCTATCATTAAAGTTGCTTTGTAGGCTCCACATGAAGAATAACAATTCTACTTAATCTAATGATAGTTACTTTAGAGAGCTCTTGAACTCTAACTGTTCTATTCTCTATTTGCAACGAAGGCTGGAAGAAAACATATAACAGAGATTAAGCCAGGCTGACCCTACATTGAAAGTCTATCATTCTCTCTTGATTGGTCCATGCCAAAAGATCATCAAAGCAAGCTCACTCTGTGATGATACCAGGATTCAAATAGCACTTAGTTGTACAACAGAAAGGACAAACTGAAGCACAGAAGAGGACTTTGGCATGTGTGCAATAAGTAGAGTGAACTGAAACTGTATATAGTTACTACAATATATTCGGGTATTTTGCAGTGCAAGCCTTCACATGTCTACTCAGAAGTAAGTCTCATTGAGTTCAGTGAGATTTACTCCAAGGTAACTGTACACTCTCTGAGTTCAAACACAGCTTCAGGAACTGGAGACTACTGCACCGGTAGTACAGATTAGATTATATTTCCTTTCATTTGTGTCCTATACTATTGCAAAATGGCTCCATTTTATTGTTATGGCTGGAGGTGTACAGAAGCCTATGCCCCGTTATCTTGTAAAATGCTGACACATGCTTGGAAGATACCCAATGGCAGGTTTAGAACATAGCTGGTATGGTGTTCTTAGGAGCAATATGTAGCCAAAGACCACCGTCTAGTCAAGTATAAGCCTTATCACACATGATAACTGTGAGGAGAGTGGAATCGTGCATGTTTACACTGCAACCTTCATTGTGGATTCAGCAGGCCAATCAACAGACTTTGGGAGGGGCTGGCAGGGGCAGGGTGAGCACACATGGTCCCTCTGTCCCCACCCCATGCAATTACTATTATTTATTTATTTATTATATTTACATACCGCCCCATAGCCAAAGCTATCTGGGCGGTTTACAGCAATTAAAAACTTTAAAAACAAATACACAAATTTTAAAACACAAAAAACAATTTAAAAACACAATTAAAAATAAATAAAAACAATTTATTGTGTGTTTGTGGATGCCCAAACAGGGCTAAAGCCACATGGATACTCTACTGCCTTACTGTGGAAGAGAGAGAGGATTCTTTAGTTCCCACTCCATTTTCTACATATAAATTCTGATTCAATTTTCATTTACTTGACTGGGAAGAGGGAGTAGACTTTGTTTAGGACCCACCATAGCTCAGTGGTAGAGCATCTGCTTTAGCAGGTTTCAAAGCAGAATACCAGCATCTCCAGGTATTTAATAATAATAATAATAATTTGTTAGTCACTTGTTATCCAAGCAACTTACAACAGAAATGAATATATCTTAAAAACAAAACAAATCAGAAGGGCTGGGAGAGGCTCCTGCCTGAAATCCTGGACAGCCGCTGCCTGTCAGTCCAGACAATACTGAGCTGGAAGAACCAATGGTCTGATTCGGACTCGGTATAAGGCAGCTTCCTATGTTGTATGCTATGATTGGTATTATTCATTTTTCCAGATGGTTATTTTTTAAAAAAAATCAGCAGATAACAAGTTTTTCTTCCACCATTAAAAGCTATTTCTTTCATTTGCATTTTGGAATGATTACACTACTTGGAAAAAATTGGATTATTCCTGATTCTATCAATGTATGTTTCATTGTAAACCTTCCCCCGCATATTCACACTGTCAGTAAAAACATCTGGTAATGTTGTAAAAGGATCAGCTTGCCAAAAATAGGACTATAACTGCATCCAAAATTGTCTACCATAGAAATGACAAGCCACATCACCTGTTTTATTTTACCAGTCTGTATGATTAAAAAAAATAAAACATTTGGACAAGATAAAAGCATTCAATAAAATGTTAACATATACTCAGTATATAGGCCAAGATAATGCCTTTCCACCTTCTCCATTACTATCAAAGACTTCTTTGAAATATGAATGTGTTCTATTTCATTTCTGATGTTAAAGAAACATATGGTAGTTTGCAACAAAAGATAATTAGATTTTGTGTCTGCATTCAGTGTTTCACTTTACTAATGGACTTTAAAGGAGTTTGCAATCAGAGTAGGCAGAGTGACTGTACAATTATAGAAAAGAATTTAAAAAATGTGTTATGGGGCTGAATGCTGTGTTCAGTAAACAGAAATTATGATGAGGCAATTCACATTTCTGGTATCAAGTTTTTGACAACCGCTGTTCAGAAGATGTGCTACACATGAATGATTTTATTTGACCACCATGGGGCTCTTGCTTTTTCTCAGGTTTCAAAGCTTGGGAAATAGATTAATGTCTTATCACCAGGTTTTCCTTTCTATGATAATTATCTGTGATATGCAAAGGTGCTTAAAAATACAAAAGGGAGTTATTTTAATTTGTGCATACATGATGTACATCTCTTTATTTCTGAATTACATTTTATCCCACCTTTCTCCCAAGAAGCTCTGAACAGCTTATAACAATATATGGTTCTTCCACCCTTTGTTTTAACCTTACAACAACCCTATGAGGTAGGTCAGGCTTACAGAGAATAACTGGAGATTTCAATCTGGTCTCCTCAGTCTTAGTCAAATACTCTAACAACTGCATCTCAATTTGTCATAATTTGATGACTCACAGCTGAAAATGTGAGTTCAGTTGAAAAACATTGTGTTCAATGTGATGTAGGATGATATGGCCACAGTACTCCATTTTCTAGTAACTTCCAGCTTGGATTACCACAATGTGATCTATGTGGGATTGCCCTTGAAGACAACACAGAAACTTCAACTGTTCCAAAAAGAAGCAGCCAGATTACTATCTAGTGTTCCTTTTAGATCTCATATAACCCGTGTTTTAAAACAGCTGCATTGGTTGCCAGTTTGTTTTCAAATCCAATTCGAGTTGCTCACACTAGTAGTTAAGCCCTAAATGACTTATCATAGAATCATAGAATAGTAGAGTTGGAAGGGGCCTATAAGGCCAACAAGGCCAACCCCTGCTCAATGCAGGAATCCATATCACAGCATTCCCGACAGATGGCTGTCCAGCTGCCTCTTGAATGCCTCCAGTGTTGGAGAGCCCACTACCTCTCTAGGTAATTGGTTCCATTGTCATATGGCTCTAACAGTTAGGAAGTTTTTCCTGATGTCCAGTCGAAATCTGGCTTCCTGCAACTTGAGCCCATTATTCCATGTCCTGCACTCTGGGATGATTGAGAAGAGATCCCGGCCCTCCTCTGTGTGACAACCTTTCATGTACTTGAAGAGTGCTATCATATCTCCCCTCAGTTTTCTCTTCTCCAGGCTAAGCATGCCCAGTTCTTTCAGTCTCTCCTCATAGGGCTTGGTTTCCAGTCCACTGATCATCCTTGTTGCCCTCCTGTGAACTCGTTCCACTTTGTCTGCATCCTTCTTGAAGTGCAGAGACCAGAACTGGGCACAGTATTCAAGATGAGGCCTAACCAGTGCTGAATGGAAGGGAACTAATACGTCACGCGATTTGGAAGCTATACTTCTGTTAATGCAGCCTAATATATCGTTTGGCTTTTTTGCAGCCACATCACATCGTTGGCTCATATTCAGCTTGTGATCAACGAGAATTCCAAGATCCTTCTCACATGTCGTATGGCTGAGCCAAGTATCCCCCATCTTATAACTGTGCATTTGGTTTTCCTAAGTGTAGAACTTTCGCATTTATCCCTGTTGAATTTCATTCTGTTGTTTTCAGCCCAATGCTCCAGCCTATCAAGGTCCCTTTGAATTTTGTTTCTGTCTTCCATGGTATTAGCTGTGCCCCCCAATCTTGTATCATCTGCAGATTTGATAAGCATGCTCTGTACCTCCTCATCCAAGTCACTAATAATAATGTTGAAGAGCACTGGGCCCAGGACCGAGCCCTGTGGTACCCCACTCGTTACTTCCGCCCATTTTGAGAAGGAACCATTGATAAGCACTCTTTGAGTACAATTCTGGAGCCAGCTGTGGATCCACCTGATAGCTGTTTCATTCAGCCCACATTTAGCTAGCTTGCTAATCAGATTATCATGGGGCACTTTGTCGAAAGCTTTGCTGAAGTCGAGATATATTATGTCCACAGTGTTCCCACAGTCTACAAGGGAGGTTACCCGATCAAAAAATGAGATGAGATTAGTTTGGCAGGATTTGTTCTTCATAAATCCGTGTTGGCTCCTAGTAATCACTGCATTGTTTTCAAGGTGCTTAGAGACTGACTGCTTTATAATCTGCTCCAGAGTTTTTCCAGGGATTGATGTTAGGCTGACTGATCTGTAGTTCTCTGGTTCCTCCTTTTTCTCCTTTTGAAGATAGGGACAACATTAGCTCTTCTCCAGTCATCCGGCACTTCACCGGTGCTCCATGATTTCGCAAAGATAATAGAGAGCGGTTCTGAGAGTTCTTCAGCCAGTTTCTTCAATACTCTAGGATGCAGTTTATCGGGCCCTGCCGCTTTGAACTCATTCAAAGTGATTAGATATTCCTTGACCGTTTGTCTGTCAAGCTCAACCTCCAATCCTGCTCCTTCTACTTCATGTTTCCCGGGAGGGTCATAGGCCCTTTTTTGGGAGAAGACTGAGCCAAAGTAGGAATTGAGCACTTCTGCCTTTTCTTTGTCATCTGTTATCATTTTGCCATCCTCACTGTGCCACCATTTCTTTTCTCTGTCTTTTACTATGGACGTACCTGAAGAAAGCTTTTTTGTTGCTTTTAGCATCCCTCGCTAACCTCCTCATTCTCAGCTTTAGCCTTCCTGACACCATCCCTGTAATTACATGATACCTGCCTGTACTCTTCCTTTGTGGCCTGGCCTTCTTTCCACTTCCTGTATGTGTCTTTTTTTGTTTTCAGGTCATCTCTAAGCTTTTTGTGAAGCCACATTGGCTTCTTCTGCTGTTTCCCCCCCTTTTTCCTTTTTGGAATTGCTTGCCATTGCACTTTTAGAATTTCCTTTTTTTAGAAACTCCCACCCATCTTGGACTCCTTTTCTCATTATGGTTGCTTGCCATGGAATCTCATTAGGGTTGCTTAGGTCCCAAATATCTGAAAGACTGCCTCCTTCCCTACAGACCCTCTCACTGCTGAGATCAGCAGAAGGGCCGTTTTGGTAATTCTACCACCCTAAGAAGCACGGAGTGGTGGCGGCTCGCAAGAGGACATTTTCTGTGGTAGCTTTTAAGTTGTGGGACTCCCTCTTTACCGACATGTGTCTGCCAACCTCACTGTACAGCTTTAGGTGAATGCTAAAGACGGACCTCTTTACCCTGCCCTTTGACACCTGATACTTTTAGGACCCATCCTATTCTGGGATTCTGGTTGTTTTTAACACTGTGTTTTAAGGTTGTTGTAACCCACCCTGGGACCTGTGGGTGAAGGGCAGGCAATAAATGCTGCTGCTGCTAACAACATTTTGCCTATGATTTTGCTCTGTGATGGCTCAGTTGGGGTGTTCAAGTGATGAATATGACCCGGTTCATATGTAATACAATGTCAAGCCATCACTTAGTGTGAATGAGCAAACATGTGAGTTTTTGAAGTGAAGAACATGGTCTCTGTACATCTCCCCTACTGCACTACCCAGGGCTAAGTCATGGTTTGGCTTAGTTTTACATCTGAACCTGGGTTCATGGTTTGTCTTGCTCCAGGCAAACTGTGAGTGTGTAACCAAGGTTTGTTCTTGGTTTACAGCTCATAGCTTGTTTGGGAGAGATATATCATGAGACATGGTTTGGGTGTAACACTAAGTGAAACCAAGGCTTAGCCCTGGGTAGTATGGCAGCAGCCCCAGGGTAGGAGCAGAGTATCCAGGAACTTTAATTCAAGTACCTTCACATTTCTTTGTACATACTAAAAGGGGGGGGATTTTCTGGCAGGAAGGGCAAATATTTTTCTCTCCACCCCAATGGGTCAAAGCCCCACCCACCGGTCAAATACCTAGAATCAATATGACATCAGGTGATGCTGCACCTTAAACTCCTGGTTGTCAGGACTTTAAAGGGCAGTGTGGGGCTATCTGTAAGCCCTTTTGCAAACAGCTCTGCACTGCTTTTTAAACCTCCAGCATCCAGGTAAACAGAAGTAAATCCAGTTTATATCCATTACAACACTGTTTATCATGGCAGCAACTAAAGGTAATCTAGGGGAAGGGTGGGATAGATCTGATCTATTGATAGATCTCTGGGTGATTGCCAGTAGATCAGGAAGAGTTTCTGTCTCCCCATAGTTTAACAATGAGCAAGTAAAACTGAAAGTTTTAAAAAAAGTTCTCTACTATGGCCACCTTTGTGCGATTGGCTTATCTCTTAGTCCCAGTATTCCTAACTCTGTAAAATAGGCATATTACTTGGTTGCCTTTGACCAGGCCTTTGCGCAGCTTGATCAACTGTAACACAGACATAGTGCATGGCTCACAGGTTACAAAAGGTAATTGACTCCCCCCTCTCTCCCTCCACGCACGTGCGCACGCACACACACACACACACCCTTTGCACCTGGTTCTGGTAAGTTGACCTTGGGGTTCTTTTAAAAATCAAACTTGATCTCACAAGCCTAAAGTCTGCCTCCTCCTGATCCAGGGAACCAGCCGCACTGTTAACTGAGAAAATTACATTGTTTTCTGTGGCTGGGACAATATATGTCAGAGAAGAAGAAAAAAAGAACTGACATGCTGGCGGTAGCATCATTATTACCTGTGAGTTGTGCTTTTTTTTAATCCAAAGGAAAAGTGTTTTCCTAACCAACATGACAGTGAGGCATCTTAGGCTTCTGAGGCCTTTTTTTCGAAGGCAGCCCCTTTTCCCCAAGATGTCCAATAAGCCATTTCAGAAAAATGGAAATGGAAATGGACTGCCTTCAAGTTGATTCCGACTCATGGCGACCCTATGAATAGGGTTTTCATGGTAAGCGGTATTCAGAGGCGGTTTACCATTGCCTCCCTCTGAGGCTGAGAGGCAATGACTGGCCCAAGGTCACCCAGTGCGCTTCATGGCTGTGTGGGGATTTGAACCCTGGTCTCCCAGGTCATAGTCCAGCACCTTAACCACAAGGGCACACAAATAAAACCTCTGTTTTATCCATATTAAATCTTCCCTCTCTTTTATTTTGCTTACAAGATATTGGGGGAAACCTTTCTTACAATCATCCTGGAAATGACATAAGCGTGAAGGCATGGGCACTATATGGGTGTCCATATAGGATTCAAAAATCCACATTTATATATCATCATTTCTCTTTCCTTTAAGTTGTCTTAAATGTTTTTGTTTAAGTGCTCTTTGAGATGAGAATATATCTACTGACTCCAGTCCAGTTATAAAATGAAGTGTTATGCATGACTTGGGGCCCAAGTCATCTGAAAGTGATGTAATGCTAAGCCAAACCATACCAGTCCTGTAGACATTTCAATGGGAAGGGCCAAGGCTCTGTGGTAGAGCTTCTGCTGAAATCTCCAGGGAGTGCTGGAAAATACCTGTTTGAAACCCTGGAGAGCTGTGGCCGGTCAGCGTAGACAATACTGAACTGATGAACCAATGGTCTGATTCAATATACGGCAACTTCTTATGTTCCTGTAGATGGGACAATGCATCCCTACTGGCTGGGTTGTGTCATACACTGCAACATAGCTGCATAGTCAGCTCTTCATTGGCCAGTCTGAATCATAGCAAAGAAAGTGTGCATGGAAGTCTGGCTCTGTGCACAAATGTCCATTGCTAGATCAAGGCATTATCCATCATTTTAGCTCATTGCATTATAATATGAGATTTGGATGTACAACGTTGTGCTTTTTATAATTATAATGATATTTTATAATATACACATTCAGATTTCATTACGATGCTCAAAGTCTATTTATAAACCAAAGCATGGGGGGAGGTGGAATCTCTTTAGAGGAAAAGCATCTCTGATGAGATCCATGAATCACTAGAATTGACAGCCTGAGATTTAAGCTGCCTTTTTTCCAGTGAAGATCAAAGTAGGAGTCTAATTCTATCTCTCTCAGCATAGCACCATCAAAATATAAAACTGAATGCTGGGCTCCCAGAACTTGTCCTTCTCCAAAAGGTAGAAGGTAGAAGAGAGTATGAACAGCAAGGATTCTACAGTGGTTGTGACCTGCAAGGTGTGTGTCATGTTTGTTTTCTTGCCTGAGAACAACATGGTGTACACGTGCAACAAGTGCAAGCTCATGGCACTGTTGGAAGAAAAGGTGAGAGGCCTGGAATGGCGGTGGCCACACTCAGGACTATAAGAGAAGATTAAGAGTTTTTAGACAGAACGCTGGAACAACAGCAGCAAAGAGATGTGGAGGTGGAGGAGCAATAGCATGTGGTAGCAGAAGAGGAGACTGCTTTGGAAAGGAATAACAAAGTGGAGGAAGCTCCATGGGAAAGGGTGACAGTTAGGAGCAGAAGAGCTAGAAGACACCCTTCACCAGTGGAGCTATGGAACCGCTTTCAATCACTAGAGGAGGAGACTGGAGGACAGCCTATGGTGGTAGTATTACAGGAGACCCCGTGCGACAACGA
Source organism: Rhineura floridana (assembly GCF_030035675.1). Classification (NCBI taxonomy): domain Eukaryota; kingdom Metazoa; phylum Chordata; class Lepidosauria; order Squamata; family Rhineuridae; genus Rhineura; species Rhineura floridana. The sequence continues at coordinate 68,616,759 of NC_084481.1, forward strand.
GCAAGAGGTTGAAGCTCAATCAAGCAGGGACAATGAAACCACACTCCACAACAAGAAGAGAAGAGTACTAGTAGTGGGAGACTCCCTACTGCATGGGATCGAAACCCAAGTATGCCGAGAAGATCCGTGGACTCGCCAGGTATGCTGTCTACCAGGAGGACGGATTAGAGATGTGACGGAACGGTTGCCATCACTCATCAGGCCCAGTGACAGGTATCCCTTTCTTCTCATCCATGTGGGAACAAATGATACTGCCAAATGGAGCTATGAAGAAATCACATCAGACTTTGAAGCTCTGGGAAGGAAACTCAAGACCTTTGGGGCCCAGATAGTTTTTTCATCCATCCTTCCAGTACTTAGAAGAGGAGTAGAAAGGGAAAGAAGAATACTCTGTGTGAATGAATGGTTATGAAGGTGGTGCAGACGTGAGAGATTTGGATTCTGGGACCATGGGTTATGGTTCCTGGAAGATGAACTGCTGGCAAGTGATGGGTTTCATCTCACAAGGACTGGGAAGAATGTGTTTGGCTACAGCATGGAGAAGTTCATCAGGAGGGCTTTAAACTGATACCTAAAGGGGAAGGAGATGTAAACTTGGTGGTAACAAATGATGAAGGCATATGCACAGTAGCGGGACCAAAGAGATAGGCTCTAATAGGGCCCAGTAACAGCCCTCAGAAAAATGTAGTAAGGAAGCCAAGCCATAAATCACATGGTCTTCGATGTCTGTATACTAATGCGCAGAGCATGGAAAACAACCAGGACAAACTTGAACTCTTAATACAGGAGGGCAATTACGACTTGATAGGTATAACTGAAACTTGGTGGGATGACACCCATGACTGGAATACAGCAATTGAAGGATACAACTTGTTCAAGAAGAACAGAAGGAATAAAGTGGAGTTGTGCTATATGTTAAAAATATATATCCCTGCACAGAAATACAGGAAGATGAGCTTGGTGGCTCCACCGAGAGTATCTGGATTAAAATTAATGGGGCAAGTAACAAAAGGAATGTGTTGCTTGGAGTTTACTACTGACCACCCAATCAAGGAGAAGATAAGAATGTAACTTTTGAAAAGCAAATATTTTGAGGAGGCATGATGTAGTAGTAATGGGGGATTTCAATTATCCCGATATCTGTTGGGAGACAAATTCTGCCAAACACGGCCCCTCCAAGAAATTTCTGAGTTGTGTTGCGGATAACTTCCTCCTACAGGAAGTGGAGGAAGCAACCAGAGGATCAGCTATCCTGGACTTGATTCTAACCAATAGAGATGATTTGGTGGATGAAGTGGCAGTTACGGGAACTCTAGGGGAAAGTGACCACACCATACTTGAATTCTTGATTTTAACAGAAGCGACAGCTCAGAGTAGCCATACACACCCTGGACTTCAGGAAAGCTGATTTTAATAAAGTCAGGACAGTTGTAAGTACAGTTCCATGGCAAGCGACCCTAATGAGAAAAGATTTTTATGCTGCTTCTATTGCATCTGCAGAGTGTTGTCCCAGGAGACTGTTCCAAGTGGTCTGGAGCCTGGTCGGTCCAGTTGCTCTGGAACCAATGGAACATGCTAAGGCCTCCTGTGTCGAGTTTGCTAAACACTTTGCGGAGAAAATCGATCGTATTAAGAGTGCTATTCCGTGCGCTGTGGACACAGTGAGCGAGCCAGAGGTGACCAGTGATGCTCTGGTGGTGTGGGTTCGGTTCCAGCTTCTTCCATCTGATGAAGTGGACAAGGTGCTTTCAACCTTAAAGCCAACCACTTGCTTACTTGATCCTTGCCCATCGTGGCTCATTATGAGCTGCAAAGATAGACTGGGTGAGGGGATCAAGATGGTGGTAAATACATCTCTCGAAGAGGGAGTAATGCCATCAGCGCTCAAGGAGGCAGTAATAAAACCAATCTTAAAGAAGCCCTCCTTGGATCCCCAAGATCTGAACAACTTTCGCCCAGTCTCAAATTTGCCATTCTTAGGCAAGGCGATTGAGCGGGTGGTGGCAAAACAGTTGCAAGCGCACTTAGAGTAAGCGGATTATCTGGATCCATTTCAATCGGGCTTCAGGCCTGGACATGGGACTGAAACAGCCTTGGTCGCCTTGGTAGATGATATGAGGAGGGCGTGGGATAGGGGCGAATGCACCTTCCTTGTCCTCCTGGATCTCTCAGTGGCTTTCGATGCCGTTGACCACATTATCCTCCTGGACCGCCTGGAGAGGTTAGGCATGGGGGGCACTGTATTGCAGTGGTTCCATTCCTTCCTCTCTGGTAGGTACCAAAGAGTGGCATTGGAGGATGAGGTTTCGGATCCTTGGCCTCTCACTTGTGGGGTGCCACAGGGTTTCATCCTCTCCCCGATGCTGTTCAACATCTATATAAAGCCGCTGGGGGCAATCATCAGGAGATTTGGGCTGCAATGTCATCAGTATGCTGATGACACGCAGCTCTATCTGTCATTTAAATCTTCACCGAGGTTGGCTGTAGAAACCCTGTCCAAGTGCCTGGAGTCGGTGAGTGGCTGGATGGGAAGGAATAAGCTGAAGCTGAACCTGGACAAAACCGAGGTACTGTTTGTGGGAGACAAGGGAAGGCTGGGGGATGTGGACCTGGTGCTCAATGGGGTACAATTGCCCCTGAAAGACCAGGTCCGCAGCCTGGGGGTCATTCTCGACTCCCAGCTGACCATGGAGGCTCAAGTGAGCCGGGCGGCACTGTATCAACTCCATCTGATATGGAGGCTGCGCCCCTACCTTCCCAACCATCTGCTCCCACCGGTAGTACACGCCCTGGTCACCTCTCGCCTAGACTACTGTAATGCGCTCTACGTGGGGTTACCCTTGAAAACGGTCCGGAAGCTGCAACTGGTACAGAATGCGGCGGCTCATCTGATTAAAGGCAGCCACCGGCAAGATCACATCACTCCAGTGCTGAAGGAGTTGCACTGGCTACCGGTTGTTTACCGGGCCCAATTCAAGGTGTTGGTTTTAACCTTTAAAACCCTATACGGTTTTAGCCAGTCTATCTGAAGGAGCGCCTCCAGCATCGTCAGGGATGCCGCTCAACAAGATCAGCCTCAGAAGACCTTCTCTCGATCCCACCGGTTAAAACAGCTAGACTGGTGAGGACTAGAGAGAGGGCTTTTTCTATAGTGGCCCCCACCCTGTGGAACTCCCAAATGATCTCCGCCATGCCCCTTCTATGATGAGCTTCCGCCGGGCCTTGAAGACCTGGCTCTTCAGGCAGGCTTTTGGGGTGGGTTAGGTTTTGACTGTTATGGTTTTAAATTTTAACATTTTAATGTATTGTTTTATCTTGTACGTCGCCCAGAGTGGCTGGACAACCAGCCAGATGGGCGACTAATAAATTTAATAAATAATAAATAATAATAATAAATAACCTTTGGCAGTGCTACTCTGGCACAGGGAAAAGGCCTTAAAGTAGTACAGGAATGAGCAAGGGTTTGTGGGGGAGAAGGAAGGTATGGTGTTGTGGGAACAACAAAACAATCTGAAGCACTTCAGTGCTTATTGGGGATCTATTTGTTTGGTACAAACTTTTTAAATATTCAGAGTAAACACTTAAAACTACTGCAATACAAAACCCTTGGCACAGAGCTTGGAAAAGTTACTTTTTAAAACTATAACTCCCATCAGCCCCAGCCACCACGGCCACTGGAGTGGGCTGATGGGAATTGTAGTCCAAAAAAAGTAACTTTTCCAAGTTCTGCATTTAGACCTAGCTCACACTTGCTTTCTTGAGATCATGAATGCAGCATTGCCTACTGCCAGTGCCTCCAGAAATTGAACTATAGCTCCCATCAGCCCCAGCAAGCATGGTCAATGGCCAGGGATTATGGGAGTTGCAGTTCAGCAACATCTGGAGGACCAATTGTTCCCCACACCTAGCCTACTGCCTAAAACGACTGTGTTTTTGCAGGCCTTTCAGAAGCCACTATCTCTCAGCCACAGCCCCTCCCCTACAACTCCATTCTGCAATAGCAACTATGGACTTTGTTTGTAGGGGGGGGAAACCCCAAAATTGTGTTTTTTAAATACAACATAAGTCCCAATTTAGAAAGAACATGAACTCATTTCTTTGTTTCCATCTTTTATTTAGGGATAGGATAATACTATCCTTTTACAGCTTCACCAAAGCCCATCATTTCCTATGAGCAGCTTTTGGTCTGTGGGACATTAAAAAAACAAAAACCCAAAAGTTCCATCTCCAGACAGTGGGATTTTCAATCTACTTTTTAAAATAAAGTGCCCAGGCGGGCACCCTAATTGCTATGCCAGTGGTCCTGTTCATCTAAAATAGGATGGTCACTTTTGCTTCACCAAAAATGGTGAAATGCATTACCAAAAAAAGAGAGGATACAAATCTGCATAACAATTGCATATGCTAATTTATACCTATAGCTGCAAATTAGAAATAATGGATGGTATCCAATGCACTTGTACTGCTAGCACAAGGATTTATGCTTGCACAACATAACTCTCCCCCCTCCTCCCACTCATGTGCATCCTGCGCCCTTCCCAAATCTGGCCTGAAGAGTTGGCAGAAATCCTAGAACAGATAGGGGGCATTTGATGGGAAGAGGGGGAGGAGTTCCGTTGCACTACTTTGGATACAATTCCATTACTATAATTTAAATAGAAATCCAATATGTCTCACCATAGAGGGGATGACTGTGATCAGGTACCCTGTGTTCCTGCTCAGTCTCTCTGGGTGTTGACTGTTCACGGGCAATTTCAAGCTCCCTGCTTTCTCTTCTTAAATAGGTCTTTATATTTAAATTACATTTGGACAGCCCTTCAAACAGAGAACTGTAAAATAGTCCACACGGTCACCCTAATCTAGCACCCGCATAAACTTGCACTGATAAAGCAATGTAGCAACAGGCAGGGGTTTTCTTGGGGGGGGGTGGATTTGGAAGACAGCTTTGCTTCTCATATGTTGATGATGTAGTTGTTGTTGAAGTGAGTTTCTTGCATTTCAGACAAAAACTCCAAAAGGCACCAATTCAATATATTCATAAAGGCAAACAAACCAGAGTGCATACTGATGCACTTATTTAAATTTTAACTGGCATAAATTGAGTAATCCTAAATTACTATGTTCCGCCAAGCACAAATGATGTCTGGCCCATCATAATGAAGAAATTCTGAACAGATGTTAGAAAGCAATCTTAAAATTGGTAAACATGTATTGAATAGCTCATCTTGTGGATGGTCTATAGCCTTCAACAGCATAGGCCCATGTACAAGGCGTAAATGACCCAAGGAGCTAGCTCTCCAAACTAATGAAAAGTTTTCTCATCTCACATGCAAATGTGCAAAGAAAACAAAACAGAGGGAAGAGGATAAAAGTAACAGGAGAAATAAAATCCTAAGGCTTAGTGATGAAGATAAAGTTGTTTATTTTGGCTGAACAATTTTATTGTGGCTTAGTAGGGCAGTTTTAATCTGGATTGGCAAACTATGGTAGTGTTGTTTCTGCCTACCCATTCCTTCTTAAAGATCCTCCGTGGCGCAGAGTGGTAAGCGGCAGTAACACAGATGAAGCTCTGCTCACGGTCGGAGTTCAATTCCAACGGGAGGAAGTAGAATCTCCAGTAAAAGGGGTCAAGGTCCACTCAGCCTTCCATCCATCCGTGGTCGGTAAAATGAGTACCTGGCATATGCTGGGGGGTAAAGAAAGGCCAGGAAAGGAACTGGCAATCCCACCCCATATATACGGTCTGCCTAGTAAACGTCGCAAGATGTCACCCTAAGAGTCGGAAACGACTCGCACTATAAGTGCAGGGACACCTTTACCTTTATTCCTTCCTAAATAGATTGCTGATAAACAGCCCAGAATGGCTGGCTGATGGGAGCCAATAATTAGGGAATAGTTAAGAATCTGAAATGAGATATACACCAGATCTTGGAGAAAGTGACACGCTTCTACTTGATCATATATATAGAGAGAGGTCATAGAGAGAGAGAGCACAAATATCTTTAAAATACCATTAAGTCTCTAGTGCTGTCCCATCTAGGGCTCTAGTAAAATGCCCCTTTCCCATATTTATGTGTGGCAAAATTGGGAAGGGGTGGATTTCATCATGTTTGGGGGGAAATGTACAAATGTCTAGGGTAGAAGTTAACTTACTCTTAGCTGTGGTGGTTTTGTCTGAGCAATCACCAGGTCACTATCTCTCCACATATCCCTGTGATTGATGTTATGCCATCATGAGGTCTTGTTCACAAAGGCATTCAGTTGGGAAATGGCAGCTCCTGTTTTCCACCCACCCTGAGAGGCCCAGTGAGTGAAGCGATATTATAATGTAGTGTAACTTACAGGGGAACTATGGAGAGGAAAAATAAGGCCCTGGCCAGCAAGTATCACCATGAAGAGCAGAGGTTGTGAAGAGCCCTGATGTTGAGATGGGGAAAGCGGTGAGTAGATTTGGGACCCCCTTTGCCCTCCAAAGGATTCCAAAATGGGTCAAAAGCTGAAACTTTCAGTCCATTTCTACTCTCGTCCAAAGGCTAGGAAGCCACCACCGCCTCTAGAATTACCATTTGGAAAATTGGGAAACATGTCACAATATAATGCAAAGTTAGCAAAACAGAGTTCAGTTTCCTAAAGCGTAAAGAATGGTCATATTTGCCAACCACTCTCCTAGCTAGAATACGTGACAGAGTCTGGGCTAGGAATAATTTACTGTTGTTTCTATTGTTACATCCAGTCAATGCCTGACCTAGAGCTAAACATGTTTACTCACCTATCATCTCAGACCATTTTTTTTACCCCCAAGGAAAAGCAGTTTATAGTGTGAGTGAATTAATGTGTACATGTCATGCAGACAAACCACTCAGTTTGGTGAAAACTTTTAGCTACAAATCTTTTGATATGCCAGATAGGTGTGCATGCTGAAGCAGACATCACTGAAAATCCATGTGCAGTATTTGTCTACCTGCAAATACACTTGTGGAGTAAAAGGGATTTATTTTCTTTCTAGCATTCCACTGTGGAGAAATAGGTCTTCTGTTTCAGCTGTTTTTTAGCTGACAGTGCTCCATACAAATATCATACAATCATAGTCAGAATTGATTAGAAGCAATGAAGTGTGTGTCTGAGGAGTGGGCAGTAAACCATGTTTACAAAAGAATATGCCCAGAAGAAATTATTTCTGGAAAATGGAAGGAATCAGATAGGTCAGTGAAGCTTAGAATTTAACTAAACATATATACACACATACACACACTGAAGAAAACTTTCAGATAAAATAAACGAGAAAATTGAGTGTTTATTTTGCTGTGAGAAACTCTAAAGAATACATGCTTCACCTTGTTACAAACTTTCCCCTGCTAACTATGGTGCATGGAATAATTCTATAAACAGTGGAGGCTGGTCTATAAGAGCTTCTGGGCTTTAGCTCAACCAAATGAAATGCTCAGCATTTTATTAAAAAGTTTTCCCAAGAATCTCAAAGCCACATTCTTTCCTGTTCCATAATGCATTTCAACATGCTCTGGCAAATTAGTTCCATGCACCACTCAGCCAATCACAATCCAAAAGTATTGCTATGGCCTGGAGGTCCTACTCATCTATCTCCAGGCAGACCCCCACTCTTTTAACTGTTCCAGGAAATTGGACGCTAAGGCTGATGCTTTAACAGATGTGGCCTGTTATCATTAATTATGTTGTGTAACACCACAGATTGTGCCTACTTACAAGTTCCCCTCTTTGTACCCTCACGTTTCCTTGATCTTTTAGGCTCAAATCTAGATGGGAAGGATGTAGTGCCTGGGATCTGAAAAGATGTATCATGCTATCCTGACCCTGTGTTGCCTTATGAAGTATCAGTGAATAATAATAATAATAACAAAAATATTAAGTTGTCTGCCCTTTGAATAGAAAATGGCCATTAGATCACTTTCCATTATTTTGAATTAATTCATTAATAAGAAACAAAAACCACACATCTGTTTTCGCTATCAGTACTGTGAATTATAACATCACTTTGGGGCATGCTTGCTTAACTTTGGTGTAATGAAACAAACCCTACCTTGTTTTATCTTGTCCTACCCAATAATTTGCTTATATTCCTATATTACCACAATCATATGTATACAGTAATCTATGTTTTATTATGTATTGATAAATCCATTCTCACACTCAAGTTACATAGATTATGAAATCAAACGGGGCATTCCCCCCCTTTCTTTCTGTTGATATACAGTGTTTTATATGCTTTTGTCCCTAGTTTCTTGCTAATTACCTATTAATTTTGAAATTAAATTGTTCACTGGGCTCTCGTTCTCCACAAAAATTAGACACCTGAGGTGGGTCCAGCTGGTATTCTATTCACTGTTTAAGATCATGCTGTTATAATGATTACACATTTAATCGCTGTGGCGTCCTTTTCAGAAACACAAAGATTATTATAACTATACAGAATGAAAATTTATTTCAGTATGCTCTCTCATTTCCAGAGCTAAATTTTAATTGGAAAGGTTGGTATCCTTGAGGAATGACTCAAAGCTATATATGGTACACATTTTAACTATAGAGTTGTCACTGAATTTAGCTCCAAGTAAAAATTTGAAGATGACTGTGGAGGTTCCTAATTAGGCAAAACATATAGTGAAGAAAGGAAAAAATGCTTTGATAAGACAATTTGAAATATTTCAGAGTGGGTTCTGTATATATCTGATCTTTGAAGGAGCTGGAAACATAAGTGAATATGTGAATCTACCCTAGCCATCTAAAAGTACAGTCCCGTATGTGTCTACTCAGTCCCCATGAGGCTTACTTCTAGATAAGTAAGCATAGAATTGTAGCCTAAAATATTTTCGTTATTGAATCAGTTATCTGAGATAGTCCCATTGCAATTCTGATTTCTGAATATCACTTCACTAATGGGAAAAATTTAGAGTAGCTTCATACAAACAAGATTTGAACTGTACAATGCTTTTTGGATTTGCAAGTCTGAATCTTTGGGTAGTCTGTACTGTACTTTCTGTTTTTTAAGCCAATTAAGCAAAAAGTGGCTTGCATCAACTCTGAAAAAAATGTCAGTCAACAGTTCAATCCCCTTTTTAACAAGGTGATTTTCACGGATTTCCCCTTCCCCCTACACTCTTGCTCACAATGTTCCAAAATGTCCTCCTCAGCCTCAGAGAGCAGATTTTCAATGGGCACAGAGACTTACCGGAGCAAGAGTGGGAATACATGGGCAGAATTCATAGAACTCTGGATCCAACTTCATAGAATAAATCTATTATAGCATTTTAACTATTATAATGCAACAGAAGACATTTCTCTATTAAGGTTAAAATAACTCGAATGTAGGATTCGCCAAGGAGAGAAAAGGACAATTAATCAAGTTATTGCATGCAGTTTATGTTTATTTTATCCTCATGGCTCACACACTTTTTATCAGTCTGATGCAGCATAACATTTTCTTGTAGATTAATTATATGATTAAAACAGAGATTACTTTGCTATTCCCAAGATAATGCAGTATAACAATGAGAAGCTGTATAGAAAGGCACAGAAATCATCATATTATCATAGGCCAGAGATACAAGACCCAGATTAGGTCATGAACTGGTCAGACACAATGAATAACTTCAATGTTTAGATTACAAGAGGAAATATCACAAAGAAATAATGACAATATATGCAAATATTTGAGATGGATGAAGAAATCAAATTAAACAAGGTTAAAGGCATCAAATATCAACACAAATTCTTTTGGTATGACAATCTTAAAGATCATCACAGATAATATTCTTTGCAACTACAATTCCAATTTTGGAAAAATGGGGTATAAATAGAGATAATAATAATACAATAGAGTTTTGTTTTGTGTAAAGTAACAATTCTACCCAGTTTGTTGTTGTTGTTATGTGCCTTCAAGTCGATTACAACTTTTCTAGTTCTCTCATAGCTGCCGTCGCCAGTCCTAGCCTTCTTCTGATTTCTTAACTATTGTCCTCATTTTGGTTAATGACTGCTCCAAGGTATTGATAATCCTTGACAAGTTCAATGTCCTCATTGTCAACTTTGAAGTTACATAATTCTTCTGTTGTCATTACTTTAGCTTTCTTGACTCTCAGCTGTAGTCCTGCTTTTGTGCTTTCCTCTTTAACTTTCAACAACATTCATTTCAAATCATTACTGGTTTCTGCCAGTGGTATGGTATTGTCTGCATATCTTAAATTATTCATATTTCTCCCTCCAATTTTCACACCTCCCTCATCTTGGTCCAATCCTGCTTTCCGTATGATATGTTCTGTGTATAGATTAAACAAATGGGGTGATAAAATACACCCCGTCTCACACCCTTTCTGAATGGGAACCAATCGGTTTCTCCATATTCTGTCCTTACAGTAGCCTCTTGTCCAGAGTATAGGTTGTGCATCAGCATCAATCAGATGCTGTGGCACCCCCATTCCTTTTAAAGTATTCCATAGTTTTTCATAATCTACACAATCAAAGGCTTTGCTGTAATCTCTAAAGCACAGGGAGATTTTTTTCTGAAATTCCTTGGTCCGTTCCATTATCCAATGTATGTTTGCGATATAATCTCTGGTACCTCTTCCTTTTCTAAATCCAGCTTGGACATCTGGCATTTCTCGCTCCATATATGGTAAGAGCCTTTGTTGTAGAATCTTGAGCACTACTTCACTTGCATGGGATATTAAGGCAATAGTTCGATAATTACTGCATTCCCTGGGATCCCCTTTCTTTGGAATTGGGATATATATTGAATGCATCCAGTCTGTGGGCCATTGTTTAGTTTTCCATATTTGTTGACAATTTTTTGTCATAATATGGACAGATTCTGTCTCAGTAAATTTTAGCAACTCTATTGGTATGCCATCTGTTCCTGGTGATTTGTTTCTTCGAAGTATTTTAAGAGCAGCTTTCACCTCACATTCTAAAATTTCTGGTTCTTCACCATACGGTTCCTCCATGAATGAATCTCTCATCCTTGCATGTATTTGATATAGTTCTGCAGTATATTGCTTCCATCTTTCTTTTATTTCATCTCGGTCAGTCAGTGTGTTCCCCTGTTGATTATTCAACATCCCTATATTGGTTTACATTTTTCTTTAATGTCTCTAATCTTTTGGAATAGGGCTTCTCTTCTACCTTTTTTGTTGTCCTCTTCAATTTCTATACAATAACTATTGTAATAGTTCTTGTCGTCCCTACGTACTAGTCACTGTATTATTGCATTTAGGGTTCTGACCGTGTTTCTATCTCCTTTTGCTTTTGCTTTTGCTTTCCTTTCTTTAACTATTTTAAGGGTTTTATCAGTCATCCATTGAGGTCTTTCCCTCTTTTTAACTAGAGGTCTTGTCTTTTGCATTCTTCCCTGATAATGTCTCTGACTTCACTCTATAGTTCTTCTGGTTCTCTATCAACTAAGTTTAAAGCCTCAAATTTGTTCCTTATTTGATCTTTATATTCTTGTTGGATGTTTTTTAAATTGTATTTTGGCATTACAATTGCTTTCTTGTTCTTCTTTCATTTTACTCTGATTTTTGATATTACCAGTTCATGATCTGTACCGCAGTCTGCCCAGTTTAGGAAATCTAAATATCTTCAGGCCAAGGTTTAGGTACAGTAATGATAAATAGAGAGTATCACTCAGTGTATCGTACTTAGGCCTATGCAGAGTTAGACATCAGACCACAACCCTAAAACAATCTTCCTCTTATAGAACAGATCATAGGAAGTTGAATTCCATCAATAGTCTTCAAACATTTCAGGGCCATGTTTAACGCTAACCAACAGAATGGGGCCCACAGTTATTTTATTCGCCACCTCTCTCTCATTTGTTATTCTGTCCTCTTTAAAACTATTGTTGTATTACAGTAGTTATGCTAGCTGTGAACCATTTGTGAGCCACACAATCCATTAAGTGAAGATCAATGTTATACATGATATATATCAACAAATTTGTCCATGTCCACATAACAGAGGGAAGGAACATCTTGATCTAAAGGCTCAACACCCAATCCTGCTCTACTCATTATAACTGCAGGCAAACAAACATGCTTCTTTATTGTTGGCTAATGGATAGCACAATTGAAAATGAGTCTGAAAAGCAGAGCAAAGGAAAGTCCAAGGGGTGGAGTCTAACTCTAGCCCATAATACAAAGTTCTAATATTTCACTTTTCAAGGGTCATACTGGCTTTTTTTTCCAGGCTCACTTATAGGGTGACTGTGATAATGAAAAATACACCCTCAGTCAGGGAAAGTCTTGAGTGAGCAGACTTTTGGGGGCTCTTCCAGATGAGGCCTTTGTTGTGCACTCGCCCTGTGTTATTCACTGAATGTTTAGAGTGTCTTATTCTTAAATTGCTCCTGTTCTTAAAACAAGTTATCATTCCTTAAATGGAGGTTGTCATTGTAGATATCACGACACAGTGAGACACGGTGAGACCAGAGTTCAATTTCGGAGCCCCCCTCGTAATTCTCGTCTCCGCTTTTATTTTACCTCCGCTTGGAGGCGTGGATTATTTTCTCTCCATAAACAGCCTATGACCTTTAACTATTGTATAACATCACGTACATACATAGTACAACAGCATTATCTACGTGGCAATATGCAGGCAGTTATTTAACCACTACAGATGTCAGTATCGTTTACAGCCATAAAGTTAACCACATCCTGTTTTTCCACTGGTCAGATCGCAATGTCTTGAGAGATAGTGTACTGAGAACAGCAGCGTGGTTTGCCAACGTATGCTGTTCATTCAGTCCACCCCACATCTCCCCCTTTTTTATTTTTTAGCAAAAAGTAATTACTACGTAATGGTCGCGGAGCAACAGGTGTACACGTCTGGAAAAGGTATTGTAAAAAACAGCATAAGCCTATACTTAAAATGAGTAAAAGAATAGCATATCTAAGAATCTGACTTAGCCATCCAGTGGGCAGCCAACTCCAAAGCCACTGCCACCAAGTTGTAGGGGCGTCCTGCAAAATGTTATTAGCTAGATCCTTCAAGTTTTTTACCTGTGTTCTGATTTCAAAACTGTTGTCAGTTAAATTAAAACAGCACATATTCTTTATAGTTTCGCACCCCAACTGATGTTGTAATAGCAGGTAATCTATAGCTGCACGATTATCCAAGATAGCTTGTCTTAATATACCCTGCTCTTCATTTAACAAAGCAATGGCTCGAGAGGTGGCATTTATCATCTTAACATAATTACAGGCTAATTTATGTAATTGATTGCTGTTACTTACTGCCAATGCAGGAAGTCCAACAAGGGAGATGGCTAGTGATACACTTTCTGCTTTATTAAGCAATTCCACCTTGTCATTACAATCAGCCGGCATGGCAACAGCTTCTCTTTTCCTACGTTGGGCTAGCAACTCCCTTTTATGAAGGAAAATGGGAACCAGTCGACTCAGGCAACAGATGGTATCAGAAATATTAGCGGGAACATAATTAAAAGTGGTTTCTCCACATGTCCAAAACCATCCACCTGGTAAAGGAATGTGTCCGTACATACTGGATATGTTAATGTGCTGTGTACAATTCCATGTGGGTCTCCCAACCTTTAGACATCCCTTCTGCACCTTATGTCGACTACAATTAACCATCCGAGCACACGTATTATTAATGGAATTTGCAACATGTGATGTAAATAATTGAAAAGCATTAACAGGCAGCTGGAAGGTTGGAGTTCCCCAATTCGAAACAGTATGATATTTAATCTCTGAAGTATTCATGAACCGCCCAAGTCCTGTAATGTTCCCAATATCCCCAGGTGCTTTGCATACGGGTATTAAACATGTTCCCAACATACCCATTTCCTGTACATGTTCAGTCATGCAAAAGTCACTCACATTTGTCATTCTTGCTAACTGAACCCAGATATTGTGTTGAAACCGCATCCCCAACTCCTGCCCCAACCTGTCAGCCCCGGCGCTTCCTAAAATCCAACAAATGCAAAGTACAAAAATAGAATTTGTATTTAAAGACGCAATTAAAGCAAGAATGGTATTCTCAGTTGTCTTGTCCACCCCGGCTTGTTCCATTGCTTTTTCTGCTTGTGTTGCTAAGTTCTTTATTTGGCCCCAAGTCACGGGAGGTTGCGGAACATTCCGACCACGCTTCCTGGAAGACATCCCAGTATCCTGAAGTTGCAGAGAAAAATTAGGGATGGGATTCTTAAGATTATCGTGCCAGGACATCGTCTTTCCAGGGCCGGATACACCTAGCAGGTACCCACACAGGACCGTCAGGCGTAGACACAGCCGCGTAACCTCGACCCCACGTTATAAGCGGAACTGGGCCTTTCCACTCTGGATTTGGTAGTTGCCGAAACTGCACCCGCGGGGCAGGTAGAGACTCCGACTGCTGAAAATGCCGCTGCGCTCGAGTAGAAAAGGAAAAATGAGTATTGGGAGATTGAGACAAATTTAAATGATTAATGGTAAACAACACTTGTGCCAGCCACTCCTCTTTGGTGGCCAATCCCAGTGGTACTCCTCCTTTTTGTTTTTGTTTAAGCAAATGCTCTTTAAGGGTACGATTGGTACGTTCGACGACAGCTTGACCTGTAGAATTATAAGGAATACCAAACAAATGTGTAATGGACCACTTAGTGCAAAACTGTGCAAATTGCTGTGAAACATATGCAGGACCATTATCAGTTTTTATCGTCTGAGGTTGGCCCATGATGGCAATAGAACGAATGACATGATTAATAACATTCTTAGTTTTTTCCCCTTTCTGAGGAGTTACCCATATGTATCCGGAATATGTATCTACTGTAACATGCAAATACTTCCATGGGGAGAAAGTAGGAAAATGTGTAACATCCATTTGCCACAACTGGTTAACTATGAGACCTCGTGGGTTCACTCCTGGTTCTGGGGATAGAGTTAACTGTGTGCATTGGGGACATTGTTCTACCCAAATGGGTATGTCTGTCTTCCATTGTAAAGGAAGAGCTGCCTTTTGTTGGCTAATCATTAATAACAATGGTGGTCTGGAATTGCTCCAGTAAATCCCTTCCCCACAGATTTACTGAAATGTCCAAAATACAAGGGCGAATGTGGGCTATACGATCACCATCAAGAGCAACAACTTGTATCCAATCCTTACTCCGTTTTGAATCCTGAGCTCCGCCCACTCCCCACACAGAAGGGGCCACTTCTACTGGCCAAGAGGATGGCCAGTTATGTTCAGCAATTACTGTGACATCTGCCCCAGAATCTATAATACCTTCAAAAATAACATTGTTTAAACAATACTTACGAACCGGTTTCTCCCTGGTCACTTCTGCCAGTACTGCAGCTACCTGTGGATGGAAAGGATTACCTGAAATACTCACACTCGGCGATTTCGTCCTTGTAGATCCGAATCCACCAGTACGTTTTTGGGAGGAAGTGTTCGATGTGAAAAGACGATATGGCAATAACAATAGTTGCGCAAAAGAATCTCCCTTCTTCAACTGAAGGGGAAGGTGACTCCAATACTGAATATAAATAATTCCCTGATAATCAGAATCAATAACACCAGGTACCACCATTATATTATTCTTGGAAGCAGAGGATCGCGGTAGTACAAGGCCTACGGTGCCTTCTGGTAAAGGGCCAGTGAGTGTGGTAGGCATTAAAAGAACTGCTCCAGGCAAAGGAACATCTTTTGACTCTGCATGTATTAAATCAATTCCAGCGCTTCCTTGAGTAGCAGGGGTGGGTACACTTCCTTGAGATTCGGGGCTGGAAGCCTGCCCCAAGTTCAGTTTCCCTCAATAGGACGGGAAGACACATTGGTATTGGTAGTGGGAGCTGAACGACACTGATTAGCCCAATGATAACCCTTTTTACATTTCGGACAGATTTTCTTTGGCCGGTTTGTAACAGTGCCCCCACCTTTAAATGCTCCTCCGCCAGGAGCCCGACATTCCCTTCTGAAATGACCAGGCTTTTGACAATTAAAACAATTGCCTGTAGGTTTGTTACCCTGTCTTAATGCCCCAGCTAACAATGTCATGGCATGAACATGTGTACCTACCTCTGCACAAGCTTGAATCATGTCTCCCAATTCATATTGCGGTCTATGAATAATGTTTTTCAAAATCTTTTTACAGTCTGTGTTAGAATTCTCGTAAGCTAATTTTAACAATAATTCCCCTTGTGCCTGAGGGTTATCAACCTGCCGTGTCAGAGCCTCTTTCAAACGGTCAACAAACTGAAAATAGGGCTCTGTTGCTTGCTGCCGTACATTCGTAAAAGAACGTAAGGGTTCTTTCCCAGCAGGCACCTTTTTAAATGCTTTCTGTATACACTCAGCAGTTCGATGAAATGCGGCTTCAGGCAATACCCCTTGTTGTGCTATGGTAGCAAAATTACCTGACCCATAAATTTGCTCGGGAATGATATTAGCATCCCCAGCTGCTATAGCAGCATGTCTAAATTCTTGGTCCCAAACTACATATTGCGAAGGAGTCAAAATCATCCTAAAGAGATCCTTCCAATCTTGAGGGATCATGTTATATCCAGTAGCTACTCCTTCCAACATCCCTTGTACATAATTAGCCGTAATCCCATATTCTCTTACTGCCTTATTTATTTCTCTAATAACAGAAAACGGAAGAGCTGTCCAAGTTGCTATGCGATTATTAGCATTATTAGGATCTGGCTGATATGTAACGGGAAAAGCTGAAATTGTACCCTCCCAGTCTCCCATTTCTTCCATAGATAATAATCCTGAGGCTGCAGCCTGAGCTATGGCTGCTTTAACCTTCCCAGTAACCTGTTCTTGTTGAACTGGAGGGCTATATGGAGGAGCATTTACAAATTTCTCAATATCCTTTTCAGGTGTAGGTAAAGAAAGTTGGGGATAAAGAGGAGTTTTCTGGTCAGAATTGGCAAACAGCGATGTCTCTTTTATCCCTAAATGACTAATGGCCTCAGCACACTTTTGCCATAATAAGAGATGGTGAATAGGTGCTCTTGGTTCTTCATGTAATTTTCTCCCTATCTTTATCCAATCTGACTGACGTAGTGATCCTTGCTCTGGATACCATGGACATTGACATTGAATTGTTTTTAACAATGATTCAATGTGAGAACGACTTATAAAAGCTGAGGTATCCTGTTTTAAAATTTTTTGTAGCTCTTGTGCATGAACCTTCTGCTGAGCTGACAATTCCCCCCCCATACTCACGAATGGGAGCTGTACGCTGAGGTGCACCGTTGGCTGATCCTGCCAGTGGGTACGAGGGTGTTTGTTCTGAATCACGTCGGGGTCACCAGATGTAGATATCACGACACAGTGAGACACGGTGAGACCAGAGTTCAATTTCGGAGCCCCCCTCGTAATTCTCGTCTCCGCTTTTATTTTACCTCCGCTTGGAGGCGTGGATTATTTTCTCTCCATAAACAGCCTATGACCTTTAACTATTGTATAACATCACGTACATACATAGTACAACAGCATTATCTACGTGGCAATATGCAGGCAGTTATTTAACCACTACAGATGTCAGTATCGTTTACAGCCATAAAGTTAACCACATCCTGTTTTTCCACTGGTCAGATCGCAATGTCTTGAGAGATAGTGTACTGAGAACAGCAGCGTGGTTTGCCAACGTATGCTGTTCATTCAGTCCACCCCACATGTCATTATCTGTCATATCACAAATTAAAAAGAAGACAATTTCTCCAAAAATCCTGGGGGGGGGGGTAAAGAACTTCTCAGGGGGGCAAAACTCCACTTTAGGGAGTGGCACCCCCATTTCCCCATAGGCCTGCCCCCCAATATGTTCTGGGTTTCTCCCCAACCCTCTGAAGCAGATTTGGGGAGGGTGTGGGGAAGTGAGAGAAAGTTCTGTTACGAAAACAAAAATCCTTGTGCTAACACAATTACTTCACTGGACATGGCCCATAGTCCTTATTGCTGTCCTCTAAATCCTTTAGATTTACATGTGAACATATGTGTAGCTTCTAATTTTCAAATTGCAGTGATGAGTGTTTTTCCTACATCATGAACAGATAATACATCGGCTAATATCTATGGAGGACTTTATAATGTATGGAGTAGCCATGAGTGGTGGATGATGGCTAGATTCACAAAATTGTTATATTTTGTGGCAGAACAAAATTAAATAAAAATAAAAGCCCAAATTCAAAGCTTTATAAATCTTGAGTTCTCTTCCCGGTTTATTTTTTGTTCTTTCTTGAAATTGCCCTGTGGTGACTGAGTTGAAAAGAATCAGAAATTATAGCAAATGCCTGTGGTCCTCTCTTCATCATTTCCCACTTCCTAATAAAAATACGGCAAGAAATCTTTTCTCTGGACATTGTATTGCTGTTCACACTCCATAACGCAGAAGGTGTCAGCTTTCAATATATCCATTGCAGTACGAAGGCGAAGCACAAAACTGAGCTAAGATTCTTATTTGGGGGGGGGGAACCCCGACTGAAGCCTTAGCAATAGTTCTGTAGTTTCAACCTATATTTTTCAGTCTTTATATCTACAGTGATCCTGACCCAACTGAAGTTGCAGTTAAATTCTCACTGAAACCAAAAGAATACAAGTTAGCTTCAACTATCTTTTTTCCATTGCTTTCAACGGGGCTAACTTTAGCTGGATCAGGGTCACTGTGTTGTCAGATTTCTGCTGGTCAGAAAAGAAAATCCATCGAGCATCCACTTTAGACATTTGTAAACTGGTGGATGAGAAAGAGAGGAAAGGGAGTTATATAATTGAATTAGTGTTCAAATGAAGCTATTCATTACCTTTAGCTCTAAGTGGTGGTAAAGGCGGCCTATTATAGGATTGTGCATAGACAGAAAACTAAGCACAGGCCTGCAAACTTCTAGAATTTCCATTTCATTTCTTGCTTCATTAATTTCATTAACTTACAAATTGATGAATTCATAGAATTAAAAAGCCATTTACTTTTAATATTTCTTAAAATCACTTTTGCCAAGTGTTCAAACCTTTTAATCTGTACTTTTAAATTCCAGCTGTAATTGTTTTCATCAGAGGCATAATTGAACTTATATGAATTGCATATCAATGTGACTTGGTTTCCAAGAGCCAGACACAAACAGCACTCTTTCATCAACAGCAAAGGGGATGGTTTCTAAAATGGATGGCACATTGTTTGGCTTGCAAGACCAGTGATCCACTGTAGTCTTAACATGTTTTCTGGAGGAAGAATGTGCACAAGCAATGATTTATTCAGGAGAAATCAAAGGAACTATATGGGAGGAAGATGAGGAAAGGGCCTTCTCAGTTTGTTTCCTTTTCTCTCTTATATGAGAAAAGAAATCCCATACATTTCCTTCCTTGTGGAGGAGGAACCAATGACAAAGGTCATTGTTGCTAGGCACACAGCCTTGTGTGCTGTTTTTTTATTTGTGCTATTTTCAGTTGGAAAACTGGCAGTACCATCACTAGGAAACAATATCCTATGTGATATCACTACATGTGGTCACCACAGAGAAAGGATAAAGAGAGGCATACAGGGAGAAGGACACTAGCAGCAGGATACTTTGAGGGAGCATGGGGTGCATTCGGATAGAGGTCTGCAACAAAGATAGATTTTTCCCCCCAGGATGTAGGATGTAGGAAGAGACAAGTATTGGATCTTGACTAAATATCTGAAAGAAGGGCTGCAGCGCAGTGGTGGAGCATCTACTTTGCATGCAGAAGGTCCCAGGTTCAATCCCCAGCAGCTCAAGGTAGGACTGGGAATGTCCCTATCTTAAATTCTGGAGAGCTGCTGTCAGTCAGAGTAGGCAATACTGAGCTAGATGGACTAATGCTCTGACTTGGCATAAGGCAGGTTCCCATGTTCTTATCTTGGCTCTACCGTGTGATTCCACAATAGGCAAAAGGCTACTAATAATTCAGCAAGCATTCTTTCTAGGTATTTCCAAAATACCCATAAATATGGTGTGATAACAGCTGAAACTGCTATAAATGGGTCTAAAGAATACTGCACTCATCTTTCATATTGCAAGTCAATTAGCCACTCAGCACAATGAGATATTCTTGAAATAGAAACCTTGTACATGACAGTAAAACTGCATCTGGTGTTGTTTCACTGTGATTTCATTAGCATAACACTGAACCATACAAAAATACAAATTAGAAACCTCCAGTTCCACTTAAGGAATCTCTTCCAAACTTTCACAAAAGTACATATTGACAATGGCAAGAATCTGACAGCTCCAGTGGGAAAACTCCAATGACAGCTGGATTTCTATCACTGCAGATGAAGAAGAAATGAATAATAAAGATTCATGAAACAATGATGATACTGGAAAACAGATTGTAAGAAGATGCAAGTTTTTGTTAGGCTAATTTACAGGCCAATCCTATGATCTGCAACATTGGAATAGCAACTCAGAGAAGTGAGTACTAGGTTGTTGGGGTCACAATGTTGCCGTGAGGCTGAACCTGATCCCCTGCCCATTCAGGCCCAGTAGAGCCACTGATGTTGGCATGTTCCTGCACTGGCCTCAGAGGATATCAGTAAGATGAAGACATAATTCCTCATTGAGTAGTTCACACCCAGTCACACAGATGAGCGTAGTCTTGCAATTCAGCCCTATAGACTTCAGTGGTAGATGGCTGTATTCAACTAAGGCCCATTAAAATTAATGAACTTGTTAGTCATGTCTATTAATTTCACTGGGTCCACTCTTAATAGGACTAGCATTCAATGCCACTATGAATCCTGAAGTGGTAAATGGTACCATTTCAGATTATAGGTGTGTGATTATGATTTTTTTTTAAACAACAAGCAACTAATACGTAAGGGCATATGGTTGTATCTCAGCCTAATGTGTTAATTTTCTACTTAGAGAGGTGTTTTGTTTTTTTAAGTGATTGCCATCTGCAGTTTGAAGTGGCACCTTCCAGTCTACCATCTCAGGACGCTATCAATGAAGGCTCAGGATGGAGATTCTTTAACCCTTTAGAAAGATATTTAAGCTCAGGTCCATGGCTCTTAAAAAGCTGAGAGGCTCTTCTCCCTCAGCTCAACCTCCTCCATCATCATCTCTGCCACTGAGCCTTCCTCCAGCATTGCCACCGGGTAGGGTTGATAGATGTCCTGTTTTCAGCTGGATGCTCTGGCTTTTGAGGGTCCTCTCCAGGTCTCAGGGTGCATCAGCTTAATTTCCAGACTCTCAGCTTTCATTTTTTAAAAAATTAAGTTTCTAGGTGGTCTGGTTCTCGGTATACACCGAAAGGTCAGCCCCCCCCCCAACTTCCAAGAAATGATCTCTTAGCAGGCTGCTCTAACCCCTCCTGTTCAGGTTTGTAGCCAATAAGTGAAGTCAGGGTTGTGATTGGTTGACCTCCAGGTAGTGCCTATACCCCAATGCAAAGTCAGAAAATGATTGTTTTTTCCTGTTTATCTGAAAATCTCATAAATTGAGTAAGTATAGAGCTTTGAGTTTTTTTCTCTTTTGTGCGCAGGAGTCAAATTTAAATTCTTATGGCTGGTGAAGAGGGCAGTGTTTTGAAAACCATCCCAATATGAAGCTTTAATCCTATACTTGCTTTTTTGGGAGTAAAACTGCAATGCTAATCCCACATACCCAAAGTAAACCCCATTGAATTCAATAGGACTTACTTTTGTGTAGACACGGTTAGGATTGTGCTGTAAATTAACGGGACTTTTAAGTGAACATATCAAAGGATTGTGTTTGTGTTGTAAATCTTTCTCTCCCCCTCCAATTCTATTTTCTAAAGCAATTAGGCAGGGTTTACATAGATATCACTGCTTTTATTATGTAGGAAACAAACATTGATTTTTAAAAAAATGTTCTGCAAAGACCAACACATTTTGACAATAAACTTTTATATGGAATCTATGTATTTTTACATCACCAATGCGTGTGTGTATATGGAGTCTTCCCAACAACCCTGTGGGGGAGGATTGCTGATTGGAAACCATGGCAGCTCACAACAAGAAATAAATCCCTTTAAAATCCAATAACCACAAATAGTATTAACATTTGCAAAACAGCTTAAAGTGGCATGATTCTGAATTTTGGGTTGGGTGAATGTTCCTTATCACTTGAGGCTGCAGTTCTGCGCACGCTTCCCTGTTTGAGTAAGCCCCATTGAATACATTGGGACTTGTTTCTGAGTAAACAAACATAGGATTGCACTACAAATATCTTTACAGGTTGTGTAAATAATAAACATCTTTGACAGTCATGCTTACATAAATATTACTTCATGTAAAGCGCATGACTGCCCCTAAAGAATCCTGGGAAGTGTAGTTTTCCCCTCACAGTTATAGTTCCCACCACCCTTAACTACATTTCTCATGATTCTGTGGTGTGATTCATGTGCTTCAAATGTGTATTGAATGGTGTGGATCTGCCCTAGGTACGATATTCAGGGCCGGCTCCAGGAATGCTGGGGCCCTTGGGCATCAGCCTGCCCCGGGCCCCTCCGCTCCCCTTCCGCGATCCATGGCAGGAGCCATGCTACAGATCGCAAGACAGTCCAGAGCTTTCGAGCCACCCGCTGAGCCGCCCGCCATCCCCCATTCACCTACCTTGCTCTGTTGTTCTTTGCAGCTGCGTGTGCTGCGCACGCAGGGTTGCCATCAAGCAAGATGGCGGCCAAGGTTTTCATAAGGGACTGAAGCCTCTACCGCCATCTTGGTTGATGGCACGCAGCGTGCGCATTGCTGCCATCAACTAAGATGGCAGCAGAGGCTTCAGTCCTTTACTGAAACCTTGGCTGCCATCTTAATTGATGGCAACCCTGCACGTGCAATGTGTGCAGCCACAAATAACAGCACAGCAAGGTAGGTGAAGCAGGGGGATGGTGGGCATGGCGGGTGGCTCCTATCCTGCGATCCGCGGCTCCTGCCGCAGATCGCGTAAGGTGAGCAGAGGGCCCCCCAGGAGCTCCTGTAGCTCCGGGGCCCTCAGGCCAGTGCCCAACTTGGCTGCCCTTTAGAACTGGCCCTGATGATATGCATTCATTAGTGAATTGAAAAGAACAATTTGAAATGATACTTT
Organism: Rhineura floridana; assembly: GCF_030035675.1. Lineage (NCBI taxonomy): Eukaryota > Metazoa > Chordata > Lepidosauria > Squamata > Rhineuridae > Rhineura > Rhineura floridana. Next base: position 68,639,795 of record NC_084481.1, read on the forward strand.
TTTAGACAGGGGGAGGCTGTAGCTCAGTGGTAGGGCATATGCTTTGCATGCAAAGGTCAAAAAATCAATTTCTGGAAAAGACTATTGCCTGCAGTCCTGGAGAGCCAATGCTAGTCCATATCATCAGTTCTCAGCTATGATATCAAATGGCCTGAGTTGGTATAAGGTAGATTCCTTTCTTCCTAAAAGTGGAAAGATACCCAAGGGCCACAGTGACTCCAAAATTTATTTATGTATTTTATTTACAACATTTATATACAGCTTTATTGTAAAAAAAACTAAAAGAGGTTTACAGAAGGAGTTAAAACAATAAAATTATTGGCAAAACAGTTAAAGACAGGTATTTTAAAATATTAAAAATAATAAAACCAACAATGAGTCAAAAACAGATAACAAACACAATAGCTTTACATGCCTGGATAGGCTTGCCTAAACAAGAATGTTTTTAGTAGGTGCTGAAAAGAGTACAATGAAGGTGTCTGCCTAATGTCAATAGGCAGGGAGTTCCAAAGTGTAGGTGCTGCCACACTAAAGGACTGATTCCTTAAAAGAACAGAACAACTACTATGTGACACCCATAGCATGGAAAGCACACCTTGAACTTGGCCTGGTAGCTAATCATCAACCAGCAAACATGTAGTAAGAAAGCCAAGCCATAAATACCATGGTCTTCGATGTCTGTATACTAATGCGCAGAGCATGGGAAACAACCAGGACGAACTTGAACTCTTAATACAGGAGCGTAATTATGACTTGATAGGTATAACTGAAACTTGGTGGGATGACTCCCATGACTGGAATACAGCAATCGAAGGATATAACTTGATCAAAAAGAACATAAGGAATAAAAAGGGAGGTGGGGTCGTGTTATATGTTAAAAGTATATATCTCTGCACAGAAATACAGGAAGATGAGCTTGGTAGCTCCACCGAGAGTACCTGGATTAAAATTAATGGGGCAAGTAATAAAAGGAATGTGGTGCTTGGAGTCTATTACCGACCACCCAATCAAGGAGAAGACGAGAATGTAACTTTTGAAAAGCAAATTGCTAATATTTCAAGGAGGCATGATGTAGTAGTAATGGGGGACTTCAATTATCCCAATATCTGTTGGGAGACAAATTCTGCCAAACATGGCCCCTCCAAGAAATTTCTGACTTGTGTTGGAGATAACTTTCTCCTACAGAAAGTGGAGGAAGCAACAAGAAGATCAGCTAACCTGGACTTGATTCTAACTGATAGAGATGATTTGGTGGATGAAGTGGCAGTTACGGGAACTCTGGAGGAAAGTGACCACACCATACTTGAATTCTTGATTTTAACAGAAGCAGAAGCTCAGAGTAGCCATACACACCCTGGCCTTCAGGAAAGCTGATTTTAATAAACTCAGAACAATTGTAAGTACGGTTCCATGGCAAGCAACCCTAATGAGAAAAGGAGTCCAAGATGGGTGGGAGTTTCTAAAAAAAGAAATTCTAAAAGTGCAATGGAAAGCAATCCCAACAAGGAAAAAAGGGGGAAAACAGCAGAAGAAGCCAATGTGGTTTCACAAAAAGCTTAGAGATGACCTGAAAACAAAAAAGGACACATACAGGAAGTGGAAGGAAGGCCAGGCCACAAAGGAAGAGTACAGGCAGGTATCACGGAATTGCAGGGATGCCGTCAGGAAGGCTAAAGCTGAGAATGAACTGAGGTTAGCAAGGGATGCTAAAAGCAACAAAAAAGCTTTCTTCAGGTACGTCCATAGTAAAAGATGGAGAAAAGAAATGGTGATGAAGGTGGGAAAATGACAACAGATGACAAAGAAAAGGCAGAAGTGCTCAATTCCTACTTTGGCTCAGTCTTCTCCCAAAAAAGGGTCTATGACCCTCCAGGGAAACATGAAGTAAAAGGGGTAGGATTGGACCGTGAGACTGATAGACAAACCATCAAGAAATACCTAATCACTTTGAACGAGTTCAAATCAGCAGGGCCCGATAAGCTGCATCCTAGAGTATTGAAAGAACTGGCTGAAAAACTGTCAGAACTGCTGTCTATTGTCCTTATGAAATCATGGAGCACCGGTGAAGTGCTGGATGACTGGAGAAGAGCTAATGTTGTCCCTATCTTCAAAAAGGGCAAGAAGGAGGAACTAGAAACTACAGACCAGTCAGCCTAACATCAATCCCTGGAAAAACTCTGGAGCAGATGATAAAGCAGTCAATCTCTAAGCACCTTGAAAACAATGCAGTGATTACTAGGAGCCAACACGGATTTATGAAGAACAAATCCTGCCACATTAATCTTATCTCATTTTTTGATCGGGTAACCTCCCTTGTAGACTGTGGGAATGCTGTGGACATAATATATCTCAACTTCAGCAAAGCTTTTGACAAAGAGCCCCATGATATTCTGATTAGCAAGCTAGCTAAATGTGGGCTGGATGGAACAACTATCAGGTGGATCCACAATTGGCTGCAGAATCGTACTCAAAGAGTGCTTATCAATGGTTCCTTCTCAAACTGGGCGGAAGTAACGAGTGGGGTACCTCAGGACTCTGTGCTCTTCAACATTTTTATTAACAACTTGGATGAGGAGGTACAGGGCATGCTTATCAAATTTGCAGATGATACAAAATTGGGGGGCACAGCTAATACTGTGGAAGACAGAAACAATATTCAACGGGACCTTGATAGGCTGGAGCTTTGGGCTGAAAACAACAGAATGAAATTCAACAGGGATAAATGCAAGTTCTACATTTAGGAAAAAGAAACCAAATGCACAGTTATAAGATGGGGGATGCTTGGCTCAGCAATACGACACGTGAGAAGGATCTTGGAATTGTCATTGATCACAAGCTGAATATGAGCCAACAGTGTGATGTGGCTGCAAAAAAGGCAAATGCTATATTAGGTTGCATTAACAGAAGTATAGTTTCCAAATCGTGTGAAGTATTAGTTACCCTCTGTTCGGCACTAGCTAGGTCTCATCTTGACTACTGGGTCCAGTTCTGGTCTCCGCAATTTAAGAAGGATGCAGACAAACTGGAACAGGTTCAGAGGAGGGCAACAAGAAAGATCAGGGGATTGGAAACAAAGCCCTATGAGGAGAGACTGAAAGAACTGGGCATGTTTAGCCTGGAGAAGAGAAGACTGAGGGGAGATATGATAGCACTCTTCAAGTACATGAAAGGTTGTCACACAGAGGAGGGCCAGGATCTCTTCTCAATCGTCCCAGAGTACAGGACATGGAATAATGGGCTCAAGTTGCAGGAAGCCAGATTTTGACTGAACGTCAGGAAAAACTTCCTAACTGTTAGAGCCATACGACAATGGAACCAATTACCTAGAGAGGTAGTGGGCTCTCCGACACTGGAGGCATTCAAGAGGCAGCTGGACAGCCATCTGTCGGGAATGCTTTGATTAGGATTCCTGCATTGAGCAGGGGGTTGGACCTGATGGCCTTATAGGCCCCTTCCAACTCTACTATTCTGTGATTCTATGATTAACATATAAAGGGGGGAAAGGGATTAGCCTCCAGGCACTCGACATACTGTCTCCAGAGAGGTCTGTGCCTATCTGTCCCAACATTTGCACACACACTCTAGTCTATACCATCCATTTGTTTTGCAAGGATCACAATACACTATCAGAGCCTGCACACTTTGAGATGTACATGTGTAGACCTCTGTGTAGATAGAATCTCAAAAGCATGCACTGTTTATACACAGGAACATAGGAAGCTGCCTTATACTGAGTGAGAACATTGGACCATCTAACTTAGTATTGCCTACACTGACTGGAGGCAGCTCTGCAGGGTTTGGGGCAAGGGCATCTCCATCCCTACCTGGATATGTCAGGGCTTGAACTTCTGACCTTCTGCATACAAAGCAGAATACAGGTGCTAGCATTTTGGCTATTCAGATCATAGCTCGCTAATGTTGAAAAATGTATAGATATTCAAACCTTTTGTATCATATGACTGACTCTTGGACTATAATAATTGACCAGCAGATATTGTAATCCAGGATGCAATATGGAAACAGTGCTCTGTCATGCACTCCATTGATGATCCCTTAGACATATCAAAATTATTGCTACCAGATGCATGCTCAAGTGTTTCATACTGGCAAAGCTGTGCAAAAAAACTGTAAGAATGAAACCACATATTTCTTTTGTTTAAAAGAAATCATAATGTGCCGCAGTTTAAGAACAAGCCGTTGTTTTTGTCTCGGTAAAATATGTGACTTTAACAAATGTGCTGCAAAATCCTGGTATACCACAAGACTAAAGGATGAACTTTTAGACTTAAGTGAAATGAGCTAGGGTTTTTTTGGCTATGATGCAAATTCTTGGGATTATATTTTCAGTGTTGTCTCCAGGGATTTCTCTGAAGGAAAGTAGCCAGAAATTTAAGTGCTCAAATTGCAATCTTGGAGGAAAGAAATCAAGAAAGAGCTTGTAAATAGAAACAATGATGATACATTAATTTTGTTATTTCTACAAGACTTACTGATTGTCAAATTTTCCAACAGCATGCCTTCCTAAGTCAGGACAACATGCAATTAGGTCTTCCCTAGGGTAGCAAAGGAGGTGTCTGCACTGCACATTCTTTCATTTGGTGTACAGCTAGTGCACCACGTGTGGTTCATTCCATTCATCTAGTTGTCTCCTCCTTAATTAGGATTAGGAAAAACCCACAACCTTCCATGTTGTCTCCAAGTGATCCTATCCCTGAGTATTAGTGAGGCCATCGAAACTGCACTCTTTATCTCTCTCCGTCACAGAATGAATGGGAAGGGGGAACAGTTCTGTTCCCTGCCTCCTTATGAAAAAGGCAAGGTGCAAAGATGGTTGCATGTAAAAAAAATTGTATATGTGAATTTTCCATGTATTATATATTGTCCCTTAAATAGTTTGGGAGAGAGACTATGCATTAGCATTGTACACTTTACCACTCAGGAAAACGTAAGAGTTGAAATGTGCTTGGGTTTTATATATTTATTGATTTATTTATTGTAATACATTTGTTGTTGTTGTTGTTATGCGCCTTCAAGTCGATCATGACTTATGGCAACCCTATGAATCAGTGACCTCCAATAGCACCACCCTGTTCAAATCTTGTAAGTTCATGTCTGTGGCTTCCTTTATGGAATCAATCCATCTCTTGTTCGGTCATCCTCTTTTTCTACTCCCTTCTGTTTTTCGGTATTGTGAATACCATGGTCTGAATGACCTTTCCCAGTTCTCTCATAGCTGCCCTCACCAGTCCTAGCCTTCTTCTGATTTCTTGACTGTTGTCCCCATTTTGGTTAATGACTGTGCCAAGATATTGATAGTCATTGACAAGTTCAATGTTCTCATTGTCAACTTTAAAGCTACATAACTCTTCTGTTGTCATTACTTTAGTCTCCTTGATGTTCAGCCTTAGTCCTGCTTTTGTGCTTTCCTCTTTAACTTTCATTAGCATTCATTTCAAATCATTACTGGTTTCTGCTAGTAGTATGGTATCATCTGCATATCTTAAATTATTGCTATTTCTCCCTCCAGTTTTCACACCTCCTTCATCTTGGTCCAATCCCACTTTCCGTATATGTTCTGCATATTGATTAAACAAGTCGGGTGATAAAATACACCCCTGTCTCACACTCTTTCCGATTGGGAACCAATTGGTTTCTCCATATTCTGTCCTTACAGTAGCCTCTTGTCCAGAGTATAGGTTGCGCATCAGAACAATCAGATGCTGTGGCACCCCCATTTCTTTTAAAGTATTCCATAGTTTTTCATAATCTACACAATTAAAGGCTTTGCTGTAATTTATAAAGCACAGGGTGATTTCTCCTTCTGAAATTCCTTGCTCTGTTCCATTGTCCAATGTATGTTTGCAATATGATCTCTGGTGCCTCTTCCCTTTCTAAATCCAGATTGGATGTCTGGTGTTTCTCACTCCATATATGGTAAGAGCCTTTGTTGTAGAATCTTGAGCATTACTTTACTTGCATGGGATATTAAGGCAATAGTTTGATAATTACTGCATTCCCTGGGATCTCCTTTCTTTGGAACTGGGATGTATATTGAATGCTTCCAGTCTGTGGGCCATTGTTTATGTAATACATTTATATACTATATTTGCTCCCCAGGATAGCCAGTGTGGTGTAATGGTTAGAGTGACAATGACCTGGGAGACCAGGGTTCGAATCCCCACACAGCCATGAAGCTCACTGGGTGACCTTGGGCCAGTCACTGCCTCTCAGCCTCGGAGGAAGGCATTGGTAAACCACCTCTGAATACCGCTTATCATGAAAACCCTATTCATAGGGTCGCGATAAGTCAGGATCGACTTGAAGGCAGCCAATTTCCATTTCTCTTCCAGGGAGCTCAAAGTGGTGTACATGCCCCCCCTCCATTTCATCCTCACAACAACTCTATCAGGTAGGTTAGGCTGAAAGACAAGGAGTGGCCCAAGGTCACTCATTGAGCTTCACAGATGAGTGGTGATTTGAACCACGGTCTCGCAGGTATAGTCCAATATTATAACCATCATACCACACTGGTTCTCCGTGTGCATGTACTGTGTACATATAAGATCCATGCATAACAATGCTAACTGATCTCCTGACTGTTCACATATGCAAAGAACCTTGGTGTGCTAGTTGTTGTGGATCTATAACTATGGAGATTCTCCCCATATTTAAATAACCATAACTAGAGCACCTAACTTCTAAACATATATTGAATTTATAATACAATTATAGACCTTGTTTGCAAACGTATAAACACTTCAAAATGTGCAAGCAGTGCACTCTGAATGTTTGGAAATTAAAGATTGTCTGAATGGGGCAAAAGTGGCTGCAATGATTTTGGGTCTATAACATCACAGTATGCGGTTTTTCATTGTTACTGCTTCTGAACATTGCAAAGCATTCGGTTTATGATTGCATATATTGTTTAATATAAATGAACATTTAATATAAATGCCATTCTGTTATTTAGATTTGTTTTCCTTAACTGTTTTTGTTTTCCTTAATTGTTTACTGACTTTTGTTTTTTTTGTTAAAGTTATTTTCTTGTGTGCTCATTTATTTCCTTACAGAACCACAATGAGTACAATTCAGAGAAGTCATAAAATATCTATCTTTCCAACAGCACAGAGGAGAAAACTATATAACTATCAGAGCCTCATGTTTTCTATGACCTCTGCTCCTTACATTCTGGTACAAGTGCCCCTTCCTGTTACCCTGCTAAAAATTTGACCACAGCATCATCAAATAGAAACCTGCAACCCTTCATTTCTCCATATGGAAGGCTCCTGCTCCCAAATTTCTAGAACCATGACTCCTTCTCACTCACCTCTTTTTTCCTCTCCTTGATGTAATTTAGAATCCAAATGCAGTTCTGAACATAAGAAGAGCTCTGCTGGATCAGATGAAAGGGCCATCTAGTCCAGCATCCTGTTCTTACAGTAGCCAGCCAGATGCCTATGGAAGGCCTGTAACCAGGACCTGAGTTCAACAGCACTCTCCCTACTTGTGATTCCCAGCAACTGGTATTCAGAGGCAAACTGTCTCTGACAGTGGAGGTAGAACATAGCCATTATGGCTAGTAGGCCATTGATAGCTTTATCCGCCATGAATTTGTCCAATCCTCTTTTAAAGCCATCCATGTTGGTGGCCATCACAACATCCTGTGGGAGCAAATTTCATAATATAACTGTGCACTATTGCTTTCTTTTGTTTGCCCTGAGGCTGTGTACACACCAAATCTTTAAACCACATTCAAAGCATATTCCACTCCCAAAGAATCCAGGGAACCATTGTGGATCTATAACTACAGAGCCAAAATCCCCAGCACCCTTAACAAATGACAGTTCCCCAGATTCTTTTCTTAGGGGCTGGGAATGTGCAAGTCATTGTGTATATGCAGCCTGAATCTTCCAACATTGGATGGGCCAGATTCTAGTATTATGAAAGTGAGGAGTTCTATCAATCCACTTTCTCCACACCATGCATAACATTATACCCCTCTGTGATGTGCCCCCCTTACTGACAGAATTCTGCAATTCTCGGTAGTCAGTGCCATTTGTGCTCTCCATACAGCTACCATAAGGAATTGGTTAGGCAATCATGAATGTGTCTATTTTCTCAATATGAATAAATTATGCAAAACTTTTCCTGATATAGATGACTGTCTCAGTAAGAGTAACCTTGTTCCTTCTCAAATACAACCTCAATCTCATGAAAAGAGATCTACTAAACACTGCAATTCTTTGCTGATAGCTTTACACATGCATGGCTTTTTTCTCCCTCTCATGCAGAGTGGCATACATGCTAAGGGGGATCATAATGTCAAATTTTTAGTATAACACCTTCTTTTAGAACATCTGTGAAAAACAGCCAAGGAGGTGCTTTTTGCTGACTTAGTGTGCCATAAATGATATACTAAAGAGATGCTTCTGCCTTCCTTTCTATGAACATCTCTCTATCTGCTGGGAAGTACCAGACAGGAAGGACCACCCATGCAAAATTCCACAGTGTTGGGGAAAGATTTAGAATAGTGGCTTAAACTTAAGCCAGTCACCCCAATCTGCATTGAATTACTATGAAGATTTCTTCACCTCTCTGGTAACCTCACAGTCAAAACTCTTGGAAGTCGTCTCTAGATCAGGGGTAGGGAATCTCCAGCCCACAGGAAATATGTGGCCCTCTATACCTCTCTTTCTGACCCTAGGTACACTTCCTAGGCCACAATTTTCCCTGGCCCTGCCCTGTGCCCGCCTCAACTCCTTTTGTCTGGCTGGAATGCAACCTTAAACTGTGATAATGCCTCTTACTTGCCTGGTTGGAGAGTTATGAGTGTGTGTAGAAACCTCTGGATTTTGCATGGCTGGAATGTAACCTACTGTACAAAGGTAAGAATCATCTCTATTGCTCCACCCACTTTTGTTTCTGACTCCCCTCTCCCCCACTGGCATGCAACCCCAAGGAAGTTGCCCTTGAGAGAGAATGTGGCCCTAGGGCTGACAAAGGCTCCCCACATCTGCTCTAGATCATGTATTGAAGGATTCATGAAGGATTCATGTACATCTTGTATTAATTTCCACCTCTGGAGGCAACTTTCTGAAATGTTTCTGGTAATTTCTTTCTTAAATATCTTCTTGCATATTAGAATCTACAGTTTCTAGATTCAGATTTCTTCATCATATTCGGAATGGTTGAAATACTTAGCACTTGCTGTGCCGGGTCTAGTCAACTGAAAGGAACTCTGAAGAAATTTGGTTGCACAAAATGCTTTTTACCAGTGGGCAAAAACTGTTAACTCAGATCTATAACCCATTGCCTCAAGGCTTAAATTGATCCAGACATTTGCCATTCTACCATGTAGAATGTTTGGCCGTGTGAACTCCTGATTACAACTGCCGTTTCCTGAGAGTTATTGTCACAAGCACGTTGGTATGTTTTTCAGCCACTACACCCGGGGCAGGGAATCTCAGGCCCAGGGGCCAAATGCAGCCCCTCAGGCCTCTCTCTATAGCTCTCAGGCCTCTATAGCTCTCAAGACTCCTCCGAGGTCACAACCCCTCCTCATCCATACCCCTCCCCCCAGGCCACACCTCTCACTAGCCCTGCTTCTTACCCTGCTTGAGTGTTTTTGCCTGGCTAGAAAGTGTCATTGAACTCTGACAATGCCTCATAGTTGCCTGGATAGAGGATACAGAGAGAGAAGGAGAGAGAGAGTGTGTAAACTAGCTTACTGAACAAAAGTAAAATGTACATTGGTTGTTTCACCCACTTTGCCTGTGCCTTCACACAAAGTTGGCATGCGGTCTCCGGAAGGTTGAGAATGTGGCCCTCAATCTGAAAAGACACACACACACACACACCGAGCCTTTTACTATACGTATCTGAATATGTGCTCCAAATGGTGACTGTAGTCAGGAATGCGCCAGGTTACATGTTACTTCTGTCACATGTCACTGGGACCCTTTTATATGGAAGAATTGGGAGTGGGCCTGAAGAGTGGTAGTTATATCCAAATTATGGAGAATTCCAACGGAATAGTGTAATCTGAGTGACCACAGCCCCATAAGCCCCACTATCCCATCTATAAATTGGTTAGATTATTAAATCTTCCCTGAAAAGTTTCCTCAACAACAAGCCTGGGATAGGTGGGATGAAGAGTCACACCATATGGGGGCTGCAAGGAACAGGAGAGAAGTTTTTGTTGGACTGGATACAGCTCATGGAGAATTTGTTGCCAAGACCTACTTTTGACAATGGGATAGCTTGGAATGTAATGTGAATTTTCAGTTCAGTCCCACCTAAACCTGAAACTACTGTCAAATAAGAACAAAGTCTGCCAAAAGGCACCCAGACAAGCTCAACAAATATCAGGAATGTCCTTCAGTGAAGTTTAATTATAGAACTCCTTTGTTTCTGCATTTGTATAACTCTTCTCTGACTAGCACACAGACATACTTTAGAGGTTAATTATTCCTGGGTATTTTTAAGGGATGGAAGGCATCGCCCTTTGTTGCATGATATGGTAGGTGAACCATGAAGACTAGTAAAGCAAATAATAGATTGTGAACCAGGAGATACAATTTAAATCACAGAAAGAGTGCCATGTCAGATGTCTCAGTACTCTCCCATGAAAATCAAACTACTAGCAAATTAAATTAACTTGTGTGATGGGAAAAAGTTGCAAATATCTCCTTGAGTTCTTCCTGTGCATTCGAAATGAGAATTGATCTGAAAAACAAGCAAACACTTATCTCCCTCACATTAGGTACCTTCTTAGATCTCATGGTCCGGGAGGGGCTTCTAAAAGAGATATTAAATAAAATATTATATAGGAACAAGACTAGACAAGTATTTCACAAAAGAAAACAATAACACGTAGCCACTGTCCACCCCATAAGACAATGGGCATGAGGCATCACTTTGGATTTCTTGAATTAATATGATCTACATTATACTATTTCAAAGGCGGTCAATAAACAATATGGGGCATGACCTGCATCCATAATCAGCAAGCAGGTCACAACTAATGCTCTGATTTTAAGGCAGTCACAACTAATGCCGTTTTATACATATTAAAATTAATATGTTCATGATTTTTTGGAAATGAGGAATTAGTGCATCCTACATTTGTGTGCCATCCGGAAATCTGTGATGCCAGGGCTTCCCACTCTAATGTCAAATTTTCTAATGCCAATTTTTAAAAAAGCCATGTATACTCAAGTCTAAAGGGTCCTTTTATCAGAGCTTTTGGGTGTTTTCCAAGTCTCCTGCTATTGAAAATCACAGTACAAAGCAAATCCTTTAGTCGTGCATTTTAACTTCTGCATTAGAAATTTGTTTTGTTGCAAAAAATGTTTAGGTTGTCTTTAAAATTTGAGCTATTCAAATAAGAGAACAAGGAGTGTGTTTAAAAAATACTTCCTGAGTACACTTTTGTGAAATTATCACAATTGAAGACTAAAGCCACTATTCAAATGTCAATCGGAGGTTCAAGTTGACTCCATAGGTTCTCTTATGTCTAACTCAGAGATGGGAAACCTATGTCTCGCCACCTGTTGGAATATAACTCCCATCAGTCCTACCCAGCATGACCAGTAGTCAGGGATGATGAGAGTTATAGTCCAGCAATGAAGGCCACATGGTTACATCCTTGGTTTAACTACTAGCAGCCCAACATCTGTACATGCAAATCTGTGGGAATGTTAAGGTGAATATGAAAGGTCCCTGATACATCAGTCACAAAATTTGTGTAGAATTCTTTGGAGGCATAGGAAGGTGTCGGAGAAGCTGTAAGTCCCTCATAGTTGGCCACCTAGTTTGTCTCAACTGAGCAAGAAGAATCCCAACTCCTGTAAGAGCTGGTAGGCAGTGAGGCATCCATCAATTTGACGCTGTATAATCTGCCACATCCTATGCCATCAGATAGGTCTAGGTAATTCTGCATTCTCTATTTTCTATTGGCAGTTTGCCATTAAGCCAAGAAAACAAGGCCAGGCATTGTGTTTCTCCCCTAGGTCATCTCACATTCCTGCAAAAGAATCTACAGATTGCATTTCAGATAAAGTAGGAGTTCTCTTTCAATTTAAAAACAATTTTCCATGAGTAAAACATTGGCTGCAATCCTCAGGTCATTTGACCCAGGGCAGTCCCCACTGAATACAACAAGAGTGTACTACAGTAAGAAATATAGTGGAATAACAGGTTTAGGGAATAGAATAATTACTCAATTCTACTGTAGTTAAATGTCTCTTAGAAGAAAATAAATGATTCTTCAAGCCCTCCTAGCACACGCAGTTACAATATTCTTTTCAGTTAAGTCTTAAAGTAGTGGAAGCAATACAATTAAGGTGTTTTTGTTTTTTTTTTGTTATTTAGAAAGGAGTTGTACCTTCATCCTATCTATCTATAAATTCTATTTATTGGGAATTTGTTCTTAGCATATTGTTTGCCACCCACCTGTCTTGCTATGCAAGCGCAATCCTTTAATTTATTTTCTGTTAAAAAAAAAATCACGAAACGGAACAGATAAACCTCAGAAGAGTTACAAGGGTGAGAAACGGCAAGAGAAAATTAGATCATTAGAAAGACCTCTATAAAACTGCAAATCCATCAGCCATTTTGAAGTGTATATGGATTTACTGGAAAGGGATATGGATGCAGTGGGAATTATTTACCTGGAGGATTCCATAGGTTTGTCAAAGATAAAGTTACTGAAATGGCAGATGTTTCTACAAAGGAGGAGTTGGATCTAAATCCTAACCTATCTCCATGGCACATCAGTGAGACAATAGCTAAAGGATAATAAAGGTATCTTAATAACACACACTTCTTTTTCCATGATCTAGAATATTGTGGCCTATTCCTAAATCCTTCTGGTACAGCACAATCCTTTACATGTTTACTCAGAAGAAGTCCCACTGTGTCCAATAGGACATACAGCCAGATTGGTGTGCTAAAGCTTGCATCCTAAGGACACAATACTATGCTCAAGTTCCACCAGCTGAATTGCTGACTGAATTGACCCACCAACTCCTGGCAGAAATTATGGCACACCACTACCAGTATATAAACCCCACACAGGAAGACATATACTGAGATGATAGGGGGTATGCAGCATGGAGCTATAACTCTCTGTCCCTGTGTCAGGCACACTTAGAGCTGAGAAGGAGGAATTCTGGCGATGGGAAACAAGGAGTGAGTGTACAAAAGGGAGAGCTTTGTACAAGCAACCTTTTAGCAGCTTTTGCTGATAAGACAGCTGCGGCCATTTCTGGACTGGGATAGCCTGACCACTGTTGTCCACACACTGGTAACCTCCAGGCTGGATTACTGTAATGTGCTCTATGTGGAGCTGCCCTTGAGGTTGGTCCGGAAGCTGCAGCTAGTGAAAAATGCAGAGGCGAGACTGCTCACTGGGGCAGGGTATAGCCAACATGTCACCCCACTGCTGAAAGAATTGCACTGGCTGCCCATTTGCTACCAGGCCAAGTTCAAGGTTCTGGTTTTGGTGTACAAAGCCCTATACAGCTCGGGACCAGGATATCTGAAAGACCGTCTTACCCCTTATATAACCAGTCGATCACTGAGCTCTGCAGGTGAAGGCCTCCTGCAGATACCATCTTATCAGAAGGTTCATTCTGCACAATTAGGAAATGGACCTTTAGTGTGGCGGCACCTACCCTGTGGAATTCCCTTCCCCTTAAATATTAGGCAGGTGCCATCTCTGCTATCTTTTTGGCGCCTTTTGAAGACTTTCTTCTTTCAACAGGCCTTTTGAGGTGGGACCTATCCCAGTCTGCATCTGTGTTGGAATTGCTTTTAATATGTTTTCTTTAATAATATGTTTTTAACCCTTTTTGTTTAAAAAAAGATGTTTTTAAAGCCTCTTTAAAAATGTTTTTAATGTTGTTTTGTTTTAATGTATTTTAAGGTCTTTTAATGATGTTTTAAAGTGTTTTTAGCATTTTTGTTTGTCGCCCTGGGCTCCTGCTGGGAGGAACGGCAGGATATAAATCAAATAATAAACAAACAAACAAACAAACAAACAAACCTGCCTCCAAGATCCTACTAGGATCTTGGACACATTTCTAACACTCCTCTGCTTAGAACCCTGATAGATACCTTGCCTTTGGACTTCAGTCCCACACCCCAACAGGAGGGACTTCCTACCTCCTGATGTATTTGGTAAATAGGAGGGGTGGAGAATCTGTGGTTCTCCAGATCTTCTTGGACTCTTACTCCCATCACACTTGACCATTGACAATGCTGACTGGGGCTGATGGAAGCTGGAGTTCAAATCAATCTGGAGGGCAACCAGCTTCCCAATCATGATGTATAGGATTGCTCTACCCATGTCCTAATGCAGTGGCAACCAACATGGTGTTCTCCAGATGTTGTTGGACTACAGCTCCCATCAGCCCCAGCCAGCATTTCCAATGATCAAGGATAATGGGAGCTGGAGTTCAACAACATCTGTAGACACTACACTGGTCACCCCTGTAAACGGCTGTTAGAAGTATTATACTATGTGTTCTACAGAGATATAAATACACTCTGCTAAAAATATGGAATCATGCAAAATAAGATATCTTGCCAGTAATTTATAACCATTTGCCCCATGTAATTTAAATAATTGAGCAAATTAGATTAGATTTCTTCTATGTGTTGATCTGGATCATGGAGACAAGCAGGTGTTTCTCACTGGCATGGGAGATGTAGTTACCAAAAATAAGCACATGGAACCAGTTCAACTCATGCTTGCCTGAATAGTGGGAAGTTTATGCCAATCCATCTTGACTAAATTCTTTAGCGGTTCTGTGTTAAATGCTACCGTTTTATGTGGTTCAACAATCCTGCTTGGCTTTTTCTCAGTTTTTTTTTAAGCAGGCAGTATCTCTCCCAAGTGAGGATGGTGATAAATTATCTAAACATTTTAGTAACAGACTCAAATACTTCAAAAGAATAAAAAGTTTAAAGTTACCCAGAGTGCCTTTGCTGAGGGGCTATGTACTCTGGATGACATTGAGAATGAATTGGGTTTGATTCCCCCTGGTCGAAAACAGTGGGTTAAGGGATTTAAGTTTATTTATATTATTAAAAATCTCTTTTACAGCATTGTAAATTTAACCTGAAAGTTACACATGTGCAGTCACTTTTCATTGCTGTAATTTGAGCTTCACTGAATCATATCAACTTGCCTCAGAGGTGAAATAGGCCCAAAGTTTTTCACCTGGTCTAATTCATAAGGACAGCACAAATGCTTCAATAAATCCACACTATCAAGAATTCCGTCTTTTCTACAGGGAATGTGTATGAGATCACATTCTGAATAATCTCTTTAAAATTTACTCATCTTCTGCTGGGGTAATTTAAGGGTAGAGGCATACTGTTCTCCTGGTTCCAGTGTGTCTCCACCTCTCTTTTCTGAAAACGGAGGCACACGGCACTAGTCAGATCCCACCAGTCAGACCCCACCCTCTTTTCCTGTAAAACCTGGTGGGATCAGGCTGAGCACATTTTTAAAAAAGTTCAGCTTCAAACAGATTTTGCAGCTGATCGGCAGATCAACCCCCCTGGTGGGTCCAACAGAAACAGCTGTAGCTGACAAGTGTGCTCAAACCTTAAGGCTGGGGTTGTTTTCAGATGCCCAGTTTTCCCAAGCATGTGGATATATCTCCAGTTACTAAGCATTATGAATTCACATGGTGCTAAGTCATCTGAAGAGATTGAATGCATGAGGCCTCCTGATTCCCCCCTTAGGACCCTTCCCTCCCTTTAAATGCCAACCTATTGGACTGGGATCATAGAATCATAAATAGTTGGAAGGGGCCTATAAGGCCATCAAGTCCAACCCCCTGCTCAACAGGATCACAGCAGCAGTGACATTAAAAAAGGAAGGAGTTGATTTCCTCCCTCCCATCCTTTCCTCTCTGGTATGCAAAAAGAACTAGTGGTCACTGGGAGTTGTGGTTTTTCCAAGGGTTACTGCAATGGGAATTTGCAAGGCGTGTGTGGATGGGTGCAAATTCAGATTGGCTAAAGAAAATAAACTCAGCTATTTCCATGACCAGGGGAAACTTCAGCCATCATTGATCCTAATATTTATGCCACAGCTTGGTTGAACTAGACTCTCAGATCTCTCAGGTCTGAATGAAGATTCATTGACTTAGAATGTGTTGCATAATGACTATCAATCTGAAAAAAATATGTTCAACGCATAAATGACACAACTGTAACAATCTAGGAGTGTGTTGCTGACATACACATACTTTTTGGGCCAACTCTTATAACATGTTTGGCATATGGCTGTCAATAGGTGAATATGTTCTAAGTTAGTTATGAAGGTCTTGTACATGTACAATTAATAGTCTTCTAATTAAAAATAAAACAAGCAGAGAGTGGGAAAGGTTGGGGCTTCCAGTCATATTTCTTTCTTTTTATTTAACAAAATTTATATGCCACTTGAATGTAAAGACTTCTAAGTAGTTAACAAAACATTAATATTATCAATAAAGCAGTTAAAAACAAGTAATTGAAAAATATTTATAACAAAACAGCTACTAAAAAGATTAAAACAAATGAACATCTATGTATCCAGATAGGCTTGCCTCAACAAAAAAGTTTTAAGCAGGCGCCGGAAGGAATACAGTGAAGGTGCCTGCCTGATATCAATAGGCAGGGAATTCCCAAGAGTAGGTACTGCTACACTAAAGGAATGATTTCTTACAAGTGTGGAATGAATATTATGTGGCACCTGTAACAGTGCCTGTGCTGCAGATCGATGTGCTTGAGTGGACACATATGGGGTAAGGGTCATGCAAGTAAACTGGTCCCAAGCTGTAAAGAGTTTTATATACCAGTAGTAACACCTTGAACTTGGCCTGACAACAACCAGTGCACGTCTCTGAGCAGAGGTGTTATATGCTGACAGGGTCTCACTCCTGCCAGTAAACTGGCTGCAGCATTCTGCATGCATTGTAGTTTCTGGGTCAAGTGCAAGGGAAACCACACATAGAGTACATTGCAGTAAACATGTCTTGAAGTCACCAGTGCCTGAATGACTGTGACTAAGCTCTCCCGGTCCAGGAATGTCCATAGTTGTGTCACCAAGTGCAACTGATAAAAGGCACTTCTAGACACTGAGACTTCCTGGGCCTACAGTGACAGAGCTGGATTCAGAAGCACCCCAGACCAAGTGCAACCCTATCCAGGTTAGGCAATCGACCAATTTTTGGGACCCGGGAACCACTCACCCACAGTACCTTTGTCGTGCCAGGATTCAAGCTCAGTTTATTTTCCCTCATTCATTCCACCACTGCATCCAGGCACCAGTCCAGGGTCCACACAACCTCCCCCAATTCAGAAGTTATGGAGAAGTAGAGTATACTGATGACACCTTGCCCGGAAACTCCTAATAACCACTCCCAGTGGCTTCGTATAGATATTAAATAGCATTGGAGGTAAGATGGTACCCTGCACTACCCCTCAGCACAACTTCCAGGGGGCCTAACAACAATCACCCAAAGCTACTCTCTGGACTCAGTTCTGTAGGTAGGACTGGAACCACATGGTCAATGGTATCAAAGGCTGCAGAGAGATCAAGAAACAGGAGCAATGTTGCACTCCCCTTGTCCCACTCTCTACATGCGTTAGGGCCAGTACCGCCCCAGGCACCGGGAAGTGGGGCAGTTGCCCCCGGCCCCATGCTTTGGGGGCCCCCGTGCTTGGCGATGCGATCTGCATATATAGAGTGAAGCCAAAAATTGGCTGCATATCGAGCGTGCGTGCGTGCGAGGGTACAAGTGAGCGTGGGAAACCTGTTTTCATGAGGTGGTGTGAAAGTGGTGGCCGGGGAGGTGGCGTCACAGTCCTTGGGCATCAAATCATGAGCGGCGCTGACTCCACGTGACAGGGCCTTGCCCAAGTTCAAGCCTCTGGCCCCTGCTGGAAACCCTGGACCCCGCTGCTGCGCCGGGAGTGCTGAGTAACGCGCTGCTGACCCTTACCAAGTGAGACTCAAACCCCGTGCCTCTGAAGTTTTGCCTGCTAGTGTTAAAGGTGTAGGAGCCTTCCCAAGGGGGGGGAGTGGCTATCATAATGCCTTTTAGAAAGTGCTGTAGGAAGTGTATTTTTCCTCTCTTGAAACATGAATATATGAGAGATGTGTATATGCACCAATGTATATCAGTATTCTGAGAATTATCATTATTATTTTTGTGTTTTTATATAGTGTGCATATATCATTTTTTATATAGTGTAGTGTATATAGTAACAATAATCAAAATTAAAATGTGTTTCAGGTTTGTATTTTAATAACTGGCAATCTGCACAGTCTGATTCTATGCATGTTTGCCTTGGGTACATAGGAAGTTGCCGTATATTGTGTCAGATCCTAGGTCCATCTTTGTGTACGTTGGTAGTTTTCCAATGTTTTTCTGGCCTGGGACCCATGTACAAACCAAATATGCATTTCAGGACCT
This sequence comes from Rhineura floridana, assembly GCF_030035675.1. Lineage (NCBI taxonomy): Eukaryota > Metazoa > Chordata > Lepidosauria > Squamata > Rhineuridae > Rhineura > Rhineura floridana. Next base: position 68,658,271 of record NC_084481.1, read on the forward strand.
TTTTCTTATTTCCCCCCCATATATTGGTATGGTGGTAGTGCTGCAACTGTGACCCACCTTGGATCAGACCGTGACCTGGGTTGCATTGAGAAAAAAAAATAGTGTCAAGACAACAGAGGCGTGAATTTGATTATAAATAATTGTGCCACTAGTTCATTGAGTGTCGACAACCAAAACGTAAGTACCGCTGCATCTCCTTTTTTCTTAATTCATTTTTTGCTTAAGTTGTGATAATTTCATTTTAATTTTGTAGATCTATCCATAATTTATTATTATTATTTTAGATATAATGAATGCAAGTCGAGATCAAGATAAAAATAGAAAATACAAAAGTGGTGCTCATAAGATAAAAAAGGCTGAGAAGAAAAAAGAAATAGAAAATCTTCAAAGAGATGGTCTGCGTACATTTTTAAAGACTGCAAAAAATGAGGATGATCAGAATTCTGTGCTTACAGTTTATGAACAGGACATGTTAAATTCTACTGAAAACGAAAGGTATTCTCGTAATATATCGCCTTCAGCTGAATCACATGAAATCTGTGAAGCATCATGTTCTTCACATAATAAGAACTTAATCGATGAACACAGAGAAAATAATGAAGAAAAGTGTGCATATAAAATTTACAATTCAGACACAACTAATGCCGCCATGGACAGCCAGTTAAATATGAAGAACTTCACGAGATGAACAGAATGGACGGTCACGTGGACATGGCAGATGAAACATCTGAATATACACTCGTGAACGACGATCCTGGAAAATGGTCATTGCAACCTTCTGACAGCATGAGAATTTTTCTAGTGAAACACACTCCTGTTCAAATTAAAGACTATGATTTTCCATTGGATGAACATGGCAGAAAATTTAGTAATTCATTTTATACCAAAATTCTTTCAAATGGAGAAAGAAGCTCTAGAAACTGGCTTCTGTATTCCAAGTCCCAAGACAGCGTGTTTTGTTACTATTGTTACATGTTTCGTAATGATAATCGAGCATCAAGATCAGCGTTGGCCAATGAAGGGATTCGTGATTGGAAACACCTAAGTTCTCGATTAAGGGAGCACGAAACGTCTCTTGCACACAAAACAGCTCATATACAAGTACTGGAGCTGGAGCAAAGGGTGAAAAAACAGCAAACAATTGATAGTGTGCAACAAAGAAAAATAAATGCGAATGTAGAACATTGGTGTGATGTTCTCAAAAGAATAATACTCTGTGTTCAGTATTTAGCCAAACACAACAACGCTTTTCACGGCAGTAACAGTACAATATTTACAGAAAATAATGGAAAATTTCTCGGCTTAATAGAAATGATTTCCAAATTTGATGCCAGAATGGCTGAACATATAAGACGGATAAAAAATAAAGAAACAATCATTATTTAGAATGGAGAATCCAAAATGAGATTATTAATTTAATGGGCAGTAAAGTGAGAGAAGAAATCGTGTGCAGAATTAAAAAGAGTAAATATTGCTCAGTTCAGCTGGACTGCATGAGGGACAAAAGTCATATTGAGCAATTGACATTTATCATACGTATTGTCAAACTACCAAATGAAGGAAACAAAGAAGTCAAAATTAATGAATATTTCCTAGGTTTTACATCTGTTGTGAAAAGTACAGGCTTTGATTTATGGGAAGAATTGAAAAGACAACTTTCAATTTTAGGCATTGATTTGAAAAACTGCCGAGGACAAGCCTATGATAATGGCGCCAACATGATTGGTAAAGAAAAGGGTGTACAAGCCAGAATTTAGGCAGAAAATCCACAAGCATTCTTTGTGCCATTTATAGCACATAGTTTGAATTTGTTACTAGGAGACATGGCCTCAACTGTACCGATGGCCATGAAATTCTTTGGAATAATACAAAGATTATACACAATATTTTCTGGATCTGTTAAAAAGTGGAACATTTTGATGCAACACATTTCAAAATTGACCTTAAAACCACTCTCAGGTACACGATGGGAATGCCAACTGAATGCTGTCAAAGCAGTTAGATTTAATATTGATAAGATTTGCGAAGCACTGGAGGAGTTAAGCAAAATAACAGAAGATCCTCAAATAAAGAATCTTGGTCTTTGGCAGAAAATGAAATTAATGTTGAATTTATTCTGTCCACCATTATTTGGTATGAACTGTTGCTTGCTGTCAATACTGTTAGCAAAAGTTTCGCTTTTAAGAGGATTACAAAATATTTTTAAAATTTTTTAGAGAAGATAGTTTCTCCAAATCGAAAGAAATTGCTCGTGAAATTTGCAACAAAAGTGATATTCCAGTAAAATATAAGGAGGTCAGAAAGAGAAAATGTAAAATTTTACATGACAATGAAACAGAAGAGTCAGGCCCAAATAATCCTGAAACAAATTATTATAGGGATTATTTTCTGGCCATTATCGACCAAGGGACAGTTTCTACTGAAGAAAGATTTTGACAAATTGACAAACATACTTCTATTTTCGGTTTTCTGTACAATATACCAGCCTTGAAAAAATGTAAAGAAGAACTTAGGAAATAATGTATGGAATTGGACATTGCACTACAAGGTGATGAAAATCGGGATATAAGTGGTAGCGATTTGTATGATGAAATTACAGTGTTTTGTAGTATTTTCTGCAATGAGGAAAACTTATCATATGCGACACCATTGCAATGTTTAAACCTGATTTCTAAGGTTCATGATTCATTTCCAAATCTCACTATTGTTTTAAGAATTTTATTGACAATTCCTGTTACCACTGCATCAGCAGAGCGAAGTTTCTCTAAACTGAAATTATTGAAAAATTATTTAAGAACTATGATGTCTCAAGAAAGGTTGTCTAATTTGACTTTATTATCAGTAGAACATAATTTGTGTGAAAATCTAGATGTTGACAAGTTGATTAATGATTTTGCAGAAGTGAAAGCAAGGAAAATAATTTTTTATTTTTATTTATTTTATTTTATTTATTTTATTTTATTTATTTTATTTTATTCAATTTTTATACCGCCCAAAGCCAAAGGCTCTCTGGGCGGTGCACAGCATAAAGTAAATACAATACAATAAAATACAATAAAATAACAATAGAAACACTAAAAGCATACATATTAAATATTTAACAGCCTGGTATATATTAACAACAATAAAATATGTTAAAATGCCTGGGAAAATAAAAAGGTTTTAACCTGGCGCCAAAAAGATAGAAGTGTAGGCGCCAGGCGCACCTCGTCGGGTATAAATATATAGTTTTGAGTATAAATATATAGTTTCTTATATTTGTATTATTTTAATTTTAATCCGAACGTAATTGCCCATCAACAAAGCAGCTAGACATTTACAGAAATGATTAAATTCTGTCATCCTTGATATTTAAAACAATGGTTCTGCACAAAGTGTTTTCAATTGTTTAGTTAGGAAGATAAAGATGGGAAAATATGCCTAGAAATAGACTGCCATATCTAGCAGATATCGACAAAGGGAAGACAGATGTCGAGAAACCAGTGGAGAAATGGATATGGAACAGGTTGACTAGAGGTCTATTCCCTGAAGTGAAGGTAATCATATTTATATTTAACAGGTTGTTAGCCTCATATGTAAATTAAATATTATAATTACATTATATTTGTAAATAAAATCTCTCTCTCTCTCTCAATATATATATATATATATAATATAATATATATATTATATATATAATATAGACAGAGAAAGAATGTGGGGGGAGCAACTATGCTTTTGCCCTGGGCCCCGCACATGCTAAGGGCGGGCCTGATCCGGGCAACCAAAGCTGACTCAGTCCCATGGTCAGGCCTGAACCCATATTGGAATGGACAGAGGTAACCTGTGTCATTCAAGAATGCCTGCATCTGCCCCACCACTACCCTCTCCACCACCTTCCCCAAGAAGGGGGTATTTGTGACTGGTCGACAGTTATTCTAATCCAAGGGGTCTTTACAAGTGGCTTCACCACTTCCTCTTTCAAGGTGGCAGAGACCACCTCATCACGAAATGAAGTGTTAATCACACTCTGCACCCAACAAGTCAAACCCCCACTGCTAGATTTAATAAGCCAGAAGGGACAGGGGTCCATGAGGGCACATGGTATAGCTGCCAGCACCTTGTCCACATTAGCAGACAGCATAAGCTGAAACTGATCCCACAACACATGTATCTTGAATGAAAAAGTGGCAAATTACACATGCATGTATGCCATTCATAACTATGTTATACTTGGTAACAGTACCACTGATATAAATTATATTATAGATATTATCCTTCCGTGTGCTTTTAGACAGCAGTTGATTCTATCTTTATTACTTTTTTCTCCCCTTTCCCCCCAAAACATCCCCAGATGATATAACATCAGTCTTAGATTGCAAGTTTTGCAATCATTTGCGTGTTTTCAGAAAAAAAATCAATTTTCAGCCCCAGAAAGCACAACTGTCATGTGAGTTTTCTGATGTAAACTGCCTGACGTGTCAACTATCACCTTCCCATTGTTCATCTAACATGCCGTGTATGCAGAGTGAGTGGTTTTTCGGTATACTGCCATATCCACTAATTGGAAAAGGGCTGATCTGCTCGGGCTTGTTGCAAGGGATGTTTTCATGCAGTTGTTGCAAGAGGAGAAGGGAGGTTTGGGAAAAGGTCTTCCAAACATGGAAAGAGGTGGTGAGGGAAATATTCTCCTCCCCCATTTATAAAAACTTGTGCTTTTGTGTATAAAAGTGGCTGTGGTGGAGAGAGGCTTCCGAAGGAATGGGAAAGGCTATTGCCCAAGTCTTGTACATGTCCTGTCAAGCCCCTCCCACTACTTGGAACAAACAAACTAATGGAAAGCCTAATGGAAAACCTGCACATTACGCCTCCTGCCTGGAAGCACCCTCAATGAAAATCTGATGTTTTTCATTTGGGATATGTGAAAGCTCCTATTCATCTTTTCTAAAAGGATATTTGAAGACAGAAAATATTTTGGAGGGACTCAGCTGTGAGTCTCTCAGATACTGTAACGACTATATTTCTTCATAATCCTAATCCCTTTGACAAGCACTTTCAAAACTAGCCTGTCCTGCTAATATTAATCATATATACAAATCAATTCAAAGGTGCATTACTTAACCAATTATGCTATTACACTATTACAAGCATTCATCAAGATTGGATCAGATAAAAAACATTGTTTTTTAAAAAACATACATGTAGATACATGAAGGCATTCTATTTATTTAAAAGCACATCTTAATACATGTGTAGAGTTCTACAGTCTATGAAAGGGGTGAAGAACCGTTGGCCCTCCAGATGTTGTTGGACTACAATTCCCATCAGCCCCAACAAGCATTGCCAATGACAAGGAATGATGGGAGTTAGTTTAGCAATATTTGGAGGGCCAAAGGTTCCCCACACCTGCTCTATGGCATTTGCAATCCATCTTGATTTAAGGTTTTGTGTAACTACTACAGCAAATCTCACTTTCTAATCCACAGTTAATAAAAAAGGTAATTTTGTCTTGCATTACAGGGTCATATGTAGTTGTTGCTTTTGCCCACACAGCACTATTTTCGGGTATACTTGGTGCACGGAAAGCAATTGGTTAACCTACATGATTCTGAGTGAGTTTGAATTTGAAACAAGACCCTAATTAACAAATACAGATCTAATAGGCAAACTCCTTTCCAATTTCCTTTGTAATTAGCTTGGTTTTGCAGAGATTACTCAGAAAACTTGGCATTTTTCTCAGAGTCCTCTGTGAAAGTTCTGAACAACAAAGCCTAGGCGAGTTTTCCCCCAGGCAGTCTTACCTTTGCTGGGGAGCAGGAACTGATGATAGACAAGGCAGGCTAGTGACATAGGCCTTGTATGACTCATCCTTAAGGCCTGGGTGCTTCCGAGCATTCTTCTTTTGTACTGGGATGAATGTACTGGGAGTTGTTGGTTCCAGTTCCTGGAGCTTGCAATGACAACTTCCATGGATCCCAATACGAGAAGAGTATGCTCAGGAGTACCCAGGCTTGGGAACAAGCCGTACACAGCTTCTTATATTGGCAATTTCCCAGCTATTGGTTCCCCACCCTTCTCAGGGTAGGTTTACTTGAAAAGGATAAGGGTTGTGTAAAAGGCTGTCTGGAGAAAAAGCCTTTACTTGCAGGGCCCAAACATTGGGTGGGTTTAGGCATGCTCGAAATGGGTCTGTGATTTCTACGCTTCTCCATTTTGAAATTTGTCAGCATCATGAGCTACTATAAAATGACATAAAGAATCTTATTTTAATCTCGTTTAAAGGAATAAGCAATCCTCCCCTATAACATTCTTAACATCAGAAAAGAAAATGATTTTTACCTTAGATGAACAAGCTTTGTAACAGGGATGGATGGATAGAATTTTCTTCCATAAAAAAGTCTTTCCCTGATGTTCATTATAAGTGGTATGAACTGACTAGAGGGTGATAATTCATTTGATTTTTTTAAAAAGGCTTTGAGATAACTACTGCATACTAGATTTCAAGAATAGTCTTTTTCATATATATTTTTTCTAACCAATTTTCCTCTTGCATTCTTCATTATGTAGTTATGCATCTGTTTCACTGGTCTTGACATTTTTTGTTCTTTTCATGAAATTGCTCTGATTTAATTTTAATGTCTGCAGTTCCATTTGCTGTAGAAAAAAAGAACAAACTGTTCCTGAAGGGGGGAAATGTTTTTTTTTACAGAAAATTTGCTCTATTTTCCCTTCTGTTTTTCTTTGTATGTGCATCTCTATCTATCTATATATGTGTATCTATATCTATATTTCTTTCTGTGGTTGCTGTTGATAAAGATGCAACTTTTTTATACCAGCACATAAGATAATTTCATAGTCATTTATGCATCAGTCTAGTTGACAAAAAGAAAAGGCCATTCCAGCTTTGAGCATAAATAGAAATATGGTATAGTTACCTCCTATTATTTATTTAAGAGCATTTAGGGTCTAAAATGTTAAAACCAAGTATGAATGCTGATTTAAGGATCTGAATTATTCCAACTAGATGATCTAACTTGCATAGGGGAGGGGCCATAGATTGACAGTAGAACGCATGCCTTGGTTCAGTTCCTGATGTCTCAAGATAGGGCTCGAAATGTCCCATCTGAAACCTTCAAGAGCTGCTGCCACTCGGTGTAGTCAATACTGAGCTAGATGGATCAATAGTATGAGCTGGTATATAGCAGCTTCCTATGTTCATTTTGTTAATCTAAAAGCAGGTTTTAAATAAGTTTCAACAGTGTGTGTGTGTGTGTGTGTGTTTCTCTCCTGTAGACAGGGATGGGTGAATCCTGTCCATTCTGCTTTCTTTCTCATTTTTTTCAGTCTTAAGTTCAGTTTTATACCTTTCCACATCAGTTTATGATTTTTAAGAGTTGTTAGTTTGCATGACTCATACACATTTTTGTATGCAATATTCACAAGCAATTTCCCCTAAAATAATGCTTTTTAATGTTATTTTCTCTAGAATGCATTTTTATAATATGCATTTTATACAGACTTTACTTTATATGGATTTTTGTACACATATTTTTTTAGTTGAAAAACTGCATCACAAAGAATAGCTGCATTTCAGTGCAACTATTTATTTTTTAGCCAGGTGAAGGAGTGCAAATTAGGTAGTTTTGCATTAAAATATGGACCAAACTGAATTTTTCCTCCATATCTACTTGTAGATACCCATCATCTCTTTGGATGGCCAAAGCTATACTGAAATGCAGTTTATTTGTCTCCTTAAAAAAAAAAAAGGAGAAAGAGGAAGGAAGGAATTAGGAAAGAAGAAAATAACTATCCTATCTATCCTATCCTAGGAAGAACACTACAGGAAACCTTGCACCCTTGTGGATGAATATTCCAACCATATAGATATTTTTCATCTGATTGTCACCTTCCCTTGCAGGTTCCAAATGGGTGTGATATTCACGTACACTTTCTGGTAGCATTCACACCATGGGGAAGCGGCTCTCGTGCTGGTGTGTGTGTGTGTGTGTGGAAAGGGAGATTAATAAGGAGTCTAATAAGCAGGTGTTGCTCCAAATCCTACATCACTACTGTTCCTTGCCTTTCTCTGTCCCTGCCTTGTCTTCAATGAAATTTTGGGAATAGCATTATAAGGCTATTGGTGCACTCCCTGCACTGTGCTCTATACAAGAATGGGCTGTTATTGCAAGGTCGGTGTTGGAGCGAGTCTTATGCATCCATATTGCAAAAAGTTGAGAATCGAGTTGCCAGGGACAGTTACTTGTATACTATCTACTATTCAACTGCTGTAGCTGAGAACCCTGGTAAAACTGCTTGAAACTCCAAGTAAATAAGGTCTTATTAGTTTTCCATACCTGTGTATGGATTCTTTATAAATAGCTCGTCCCAACCCCCCACAAAAATGCTTTCATTTGCTGTTTGTATTTTAAAAGGGTATGTGTTGAATGGGAAAGCCCATGACAGTTTCTGGGGTACTGCTGGTCTATGCATTGAAAGAATTATGACCCCCCCTCCAAACAACATTCAGGCAGAATTGGGTTGATATACTGAGCCTCATTAGCCAGGGTATATTTAGGAGGTTGGATTCAATTGTGAAATGTCAGGACTGCCTTCTCACTTAGAATGTAAAATACCTTCTTTTTTGAGTTATCCATAAATTTGACTTACACTTATCCAATAAGACCAACTGGATGTATTACAGATTTATCTGAAGCTACAGAAAAACATTTGCTTCACCATAAATGTGGATTAATTATTCTACTCAATGCAAGAATCAGATATCTTCAGACAAATTTTATTTACCTGCTGTCATCTCCTTTGCTGGTCTTTCATGTTTTCCCCGGTACATTGTCAGCCATTCAGTCACTCAGGTTTGACTGTTTCATCAACCAAATAATATGAAAATCTTCCAAAACAGAAGGAAGCACCCTCCAGCCACATACATTTATATTTGATAGCTATTCTTGATGTCATTCTTCTAATATAAATTATGTAAATGAATTTATTTCACCATTTTCCTGGATAGAAATATTTGTTATCAAATGAAAAAACAGATGCAGATTTGTTGCCTCTTCCAGCCTCATCACTAGGGATGTACCAGATGATGATTTTGTGTTTAGTAAAGTTAATACTTTGTTATTTAATTCTTTCTCACTGACATCCAGCTGCTTTTGAGATTCTGTAGACTGCTGTTTTCACTGACATTGTTCACCCAAGAAAGTGATTCATGAAGTTTTTTTGTGATCATTAATCAAAGGACCCCGTGGAATCACTGCCCTGTTTGCTTTAACTGTCACAGAAGGTGAGGCACATATTAGCCATACTACCTACTGCTAAACTGAGGCAATTGTTATTTTCTTAAGAGCAACATTTGGCAACTGTATAGCAAATGGAGATTTTTCTTTTTCAAGACCCAAAGGACCAAACCATTTGAAATAAAGACTGCTGAAGATGAACTTCAATAACTTTTTAAAAACCCACTTGATTCCAAAGAAACACTGAATTTGCATAACTGTATTTGACCTAGCACAAGGTACATTTTTAAATCTTCTTTTAGTGAGATACTTTTGAGAATTGGTTGTCAGAAAGCTTATATACACACTGACATTTTAAACCATGAGTTAGGCAAACCTAAACAATAAAGATTGCAAAATGCATAAGGGATAATCTGACAAATACAGAGTTAGGAAAGTTTAAATTATTGATTTTAATGAATTTAAGCTCAGCTGTGAAGAGCCACTGTTGGCTGCAGAGTGGCTGCTCAGTGTTGCCTTACAGCAGGAATGGGAAACTACAACACCCATCATCCCGCAATATGGCCATACTGGCTAGGTCAGATGGGAATTGAAGTCCAATATCATCTGGAGGGACATAGATTCTCCAGCCTTGCATTACCCTTTTAGTGATGGGAGATAAAAGGAAGACAGCAGGGAAGGCCAGAAAGGTTGATGAGAAGACTGGAGGGGGAACAAAAGTGGAGGCACCTACCTATGGAGGACTCAGATTCCAGTCAAAGTAGTTGAAGATGAAATGAGTTCCCTGCTGAAAGACCAGCTGCAGAGCACGGGAAAACTTGAGGTTCCTGACTGGCTAAGGGAGCAAACGTGACTAGCCTGCAAAACAATCTACTAGCCTACTAGCTGAGGTGGATTGTTAATACTAGCCTGGTCTAAAGCCCAAAGTTGGGGCTATGTTCATTGCCTCTCTAGAAAATGTGCAGGACTGGGCTGTGGCCTGACTACTGCTAATTTGTTGTAATCCCAGTACATCTGGATCCCTACAACAACACAGTGCCATGCAAATTTCAAACACATGGTACCTGGAAACCACCTGAGAGTGATAAAAGGATATGGTGAAATGTCGTTCTCTCTTAGGATGTCAAAACTAAACAAAATGCAGTTAAATGGCTCACCCACATAGATATTTTGTAACCTTCTGATAGGAAAGAAAATTGTGCCTTGTAGCTTCCTTGAAGACAACCATTTTAAAAATCACTTTTGGGCCAGAACCCTGGCAAACAGCCACCATTCTTGAAAAATGAATTACTGGTTACGTGTTCACTTATTATGATAAGGACAATATTTGTCATTTTTTTATTGTAAAGCTTGGTATTGCTGGGCAACTAAATGCTGTTAGGAATTTGTTGATTTTATAAAACTATTTTCGATTTATATCTGTATTCAAGTATTTATAGTTTGCCTTTTCTGCCATTTTTAATAAAATTTATTCTATTCAATTTTTATTGTTTATTTAATAATAATAAATTAATAAAGTGCAGCAATAAAATGTTTAGAAAACTGTACATTAAAAAAGCATAAAGGCAACAGATCTAAGAAAGCAGCTTATGTTTCTTTAATTATTTTCTTCTTCCCTCTGCATCTTTTTTTTCTGATGTGTTGTATTAGATTGGTAGCCTGTGGGCAGGTCTTCGTTTTTAAAAAAATCTTTGTACCATGCTTAGTAAATTACAGCCACTTTATAAATAGCTTTAAAATAATAATACAAACAAAATTCATTATTGATTCAATCCACTGCCTTCCGTCACAGAAGGACACAACTGGACAGAACCCATACACAATAAAAACTGTGTATTTTTTTAAAGTGAAAACATATCAAACTAATAAAATTTAAAGCGTAACATTCTGATTATGACTGCTAATTTTGGCTCTAGCAGGGACTGCTCCATTTTGAAGCAACGAAGAAAAAGCCTAGGTCTGCTTGCTTTTGCTGGATGCGCAGCAAAAGCAAGCAGTTCCATTTTTTTTGAAAGTCCACCCTGCACTGATCTTTTCAGAAGGTTGAAGGGATTTAGTGTAGGATAGGCTTTCCAAGCTTCCACGTGCCTCCTCCTTTCAAGTTGTGATTGAGGAACTTGAAAGAATCAGTATGGGATGTGATTAACAGGTGGTTTGCCCCACCCAGCTGTGAAAGTTGGCCCAGAGGGGCAGATAATGATCCCCCCAGAGCCAGAAAGTTTCCCTACCCCTGTTCTAGATCATTAGAGAGTACCATGGCTAAAGATGTTGGATGTGCTAGATCTAAACTTGAAGGTTGAAGCTAGAAGTGTACACGTTTCACATATGCTATTTTCTTGTTTCACTTCAGTTTTACATCCTTAAAAAAAACTGCCCCAAGTTTAAGAAATCAGTTTAGCTATCTTGTGCAAGAATTGTGGCAGAGGGTTGAAATAATACACCGACACAGTAAACTGGGTTGAGCAAAGGGCCATTTTACTAAACTTTAAACCAAAACTTTAAACTAACCTGCAGAGGAAAACATCGGTGCGGAACTATCTATAAGCAAGTATTTTGAGTACAGCTCTCATGCGACCAGCCCCTGCTGTGGCGCGTGTAAGCCCTTTTACTTACCCCTTACCTCAGCCATACTTGTAGGTGAGCAGGGGGGACTTCCCATGTCACCATCCCCCAGGGCCCTACAACTCTGGGTGGATGAGGTAGGTAGGCCCCAGAAGCAGTCCATATCCTGCCCTCGGGCCGTAAAGTCCTTCCTGGCAGGCCTCTGGAACCACCAATCACCTCCAAAGGTGCCTAAGAGGGGCACCCAGCTATCCTTACCTACTTCCCTTCCTGCACCTATCCCTCACAAAAAGGGGGACAGATCTCTATTTAGTCCCTCTTTACCCCACTGCTGAGCACAACATCTCGCAGACACCTCTGCAGGTTCTCTAAAAGGATGTCCCTGCATCAGTCAGGTGAACCCCATCCACCCTATAAAGTTCAGCCCTCATGTGTTGTATCTCAGGGTGATGCACAGCCAACCCCCCATGTGCCAGAAGAGCCAGCCACAGCTGCCGGTTGACCTTCTTGTGTGCCCTATCAATCCTCTTCAGGTCCCCAAAAAAGCCCAAACTTTGCATGGGAGTATGTCCATCCATATCAGCCGAACCAGAGGCCAAAGTTGCCTCACCAGCTGCACATCCCCATACGCTTGTAAGCTAAGGGCCTTGCCCTTGAGTAAACCGAGGTCATTCCTGCCCAGATGAATGACCACCACATGCAGAGCCATCCATACTAAACTGTGCTGGAACAATGTGGGTAGGAGCCCATCCCAGTGCATCCCCCATCGGCCCAGCCACTGCACTGTAGCCCATCGACTGAGGCCCAGCTGTGCACCAAAATGCAACTTCATAGCCCTATGGCCTGCCCAGAAGACCATGCTATGGCCACAGATTAGGATACGCATCTGCTCCATCCCTCTCCAGCAATCTGCCAAAACAAAATAATAACAAGTGGTTAGGTCTGCAGCCCTCCCATCCCATCCAAGGGTCGAATGTACCCTTCGTACGCCCTCGATTGCCATCCTCCAATGGCCTGTACAAGTGTTGATGAAACTCCCATACTAGCTGCCGTAGAAGCAGCCCCTATCCTGAATGAGTGTGTACCAAACCTCATAGGGTCTATTCCCAAACCTCGTAGTGCTATCTTGGTCAGCACCAAGAACTGAAACTTAGTGAGGGGGAACCCCCCCCTCGTGAATAAACAAATAACCCAGTTCTGTGCCTCTCACATCCAGAAAGCGGTGCAAAGCCCTCACAGGGCAATATCCAGTGCTGGGGATGATGCTAGCACTACACTGCACCCCTTATACCCTTGGTCCGTCTTAGACCACCGCAACCTGATCATGGCATAACCTCCCCTTAAACTGACATCTGACCATAGGAGTGCACACAGAGATGAATCCGACTTGGACCCAGCCACCACTTCACTAATCCTGAATGCCCCAAAGCATAATGTGAGGGCCGCTGCATGAAACAGCTGGACCTCATAGCTGGAAGAACAGATACAGCCCCACCTTCCGAAAAGTTCTACTAGCAAATTTGGTGAAAAAGGGCGACGGGAATCAGGGGGAGCTGGGTGCTCCCTGGCCCAGCCCGCCAGCATCCAACAGACCCAGAAATCATCCGCATGATCCGTAAAAAACCCTGCCTTGGCTACAAATGAAAGCCCTACCAACTTACCTCTCAGAGTCCTGACAGAAAGGCCTCTCTTCCGACCTTCCACCAGGAATTCCAGCAGGTGATCCACAGGGACAGGCGAACTCTGTGTGTAGCCCCTGCTACCCCTAAGCTCCTGGAGCTCCCTACCTGCTCTTTGATAGCTGGCAAGCGTGCTGGATACAATGGATAGGCTTATGACCCTCTCCAACTCCGCTCTCCAATCTCCCAAATCTTGGGCAGCACGGCCTCTGGCTGAGTCCTGTCAAAATCTCTCCATCTGGTTCCGCAACAGAGCATCAGCAACACCATTATCAATACCAGGCACGTGCCTCACCTGAAATAAGATACGGACCAGACCCATAACTCTCATATTCCTTGATGTAAGGGAGTTGATAACTTGGGACTGAGGCCATGTTATCGCACCAGAAATTGACAGTAGAGTTCTGTAGCCTCTCTGCCCACAAGTAGGCCATGACTACGATTGGAAAAAATTTGAGAAAAGTCAAATCCCGTCCCGAATCTATGCCTCTGGCCAACCGCCATTACACCAGGCATTTCCCAATATTACCCGAAAACCAAACGCCCCCGAGGTGTCTGAATGGACTTGTAGCTTCGCTTCCAGAAGCAGGTCATCCCTCCAAAATGAAACCCCATTAAAATCCTGCAAAAAGGAGGACCACACCTCCAGGCCAGCGTGTAAAACTGTCATGACTCTGTATCTGTGATAGGGCCAGGAAAGTCCCACCATAGCATCATATAGCCGCCTAAGGAATGCCCAGCCCAGTGCGATGACCCTACACGTGAAATTCAAGCGTCTGGCCAGCTCCTGTAGGGCTGACAGGTAAACCTTCCCGGCTCTTGACACCTCCTGGATCTTGACCTGTAATAGGTTGAGCTTGTCTGGGGCTCCACAGGTTCCTCATCACTCACCAAATGCATTGGGAAGTAGGGAATGAAACAAATGCATTTCAATGCCAATAAGGAGCTACAGCTGCAGAGTTGTTGCTTAATGTTTGGCAAAAATCACTATACTAGCATGGAATCTCCTGTTCCATCTACTGAAAGTGTGGGTGGACAGAAGTATTGCTGCTGTGTTTCCCACTGTGGAAGGTCCCAAAACAGGGTGTTCCAGGGCAAGGAGCCTGAGATCAAGTCTGGGATCTGTTGGATCCTGAGCTGGCCCCACTGTCTTCATTGGACAGCATCAGGCCTGATTCAGGCCCAATTGCTATGTCAGTTCCAGGCTGTTCCCCTCCCTGCCATCCTGGCTGGCATGAGCAATAGGACTGTGGATATGGTGGTGGCTAAGCCGTTCCATCATGTCCTGTCACCATCCAGATCAGGTTTTGTATTGCTCTGTCACTCAGTAGTAGTAGTAGTAGTAGTAGTAGTAGTAGTAGTAGTAGTAGTAGTACTATTTAATATAGAGTTTATATTCATTATTTGCTTCATTATTTGGCTCATTGATCAGAATGTGCTTCTTGGAAGTGAAGCATTTTAGTCGGTCTTAAAACAGAAAACCTAACTAAGAGCGGTTTTCAGTGACAGATGCAGAAATGCCATGCACCTACAGCTTCTGTTAATTTCAGCTCTCTTGAAAATATGGTAGTATTTTGTTATTGCTGTCTATATATAGTCCTCATTTATTTTCCTTTTTTGCTGATTTTAATAGATTTTAATTAGGGTCCAATTTCTTGCCATTTTTGAGGCTTTATATACATAGGGCAGATAGAATGACTAATTAGTTCAAGCTAAATTCATACAGTGTTTAGCTTTTGCTATGACGCCTTTAAAAGCACAATTTTATACATGTCTCCTCATCAGGAGGAATGCTTGAAGAATTCAGTGAGTTCATATGCTTAAGCGAAGTCATCTGATATGCACCACAAGGACTGATGTGCAGATTATAACATGCTCCTTTTCAGAATTTGCAATGAATTCCATGAGGTGGTCTCAGGGCTATTTTTTAAAACAGTAGTGAAAAAGTAAAGCTGCTGTCACACATGTTAAAAATATGGGTGCAAATGTCCTGAGCAGTGGCAGGATGTGTTGACATGCTCTTCCTTCAAGGGACATTGTATGAGAAAAGGTATGGCTTCCCCCATGGGTCCAGCCTTGGTTTTTTTCATCCAATGACCCTCCACATATCTTGTCATTCTCAGGGTATTTGCACCCCATTTCCTTTTTTATTGATTTTTAATTGCAATTTCATTAAATAAAAAAAGAAAACAACAAAGAAAAGAGGGAAAAAAACTTGGCAGTCCGCATTAATTATAAACGTCAATTGATCTGTTTCAGTTTACACATATAGATCTATATATGCCATCCAAAGGTCCACTTCTGTATCCAGGAAAAGTTGCCGTTTATAGAAAGTCAGCTCAAAGGTAGCAAGAGGGTTTAGGTCATCAAATCATTGCATAACAGTTGGTGGGTATTTGTCCTTCCAGGTTCTAAATAAAGTCTCTTCGCGACCATTAGGGCGTGTAAAGTCCATTTTTGTTGCTCTGCCATAAATCCCCATACAACAGGAATATAATTTAAAAGTGCATGAACATCCACAAATTTCAAGGATTTCACCAGTACAGTTAATATGGGCAATAACTTCAGGCCAAAAAGAAAATATCACTGGACATGCCCACATTATGTGCCTCAATGAGGCATTTCCAGCATTACAACTCCAATATCTATCTGAATTAAACAGTGCCTTCCTATAAAGGCATTGTGGAGCCCAATATATCTGAAATACCAATTTCTGCTGAGTCAATCTCAATTTTAAATCTACAGAAACATTTTATATAGTTTCTAAAGCAATTTTCCATTGTATAGGTTGCATAGCATATTCTAACTCCCTTTCCCATTTTTCCCTGAGTTCTTTCCACTATACATGCTTCCAGTAAATATTTATAAACAACAGTTACAGGTTTGGTTTTCTGTGAAGATCCAATTATTCCTTCTAATAATTTAGGGGATGCTGAGGTGCTCAAAGCAGATGGGCCATAGACAGACACCAATAGGTGTTGCAATTGTAAATATTGCCATTCAGCACTCACTGGTAAATGCTATCTAAACTGCAATACAGGAAACTACAAAATACTCCCTATGAGCTCACAATCCCACAATCTACCTACTTCTTCCACAAAACAGATTGCCTTTCTATCTGCAAATCTGGTTTACCCCATAAACGTAATTTAGCATGAGTATACAAATCAATGTAACCACCAAGCCAATATTACACTCATATCTCTCTACTTACTAAAATTTGAAGGCGGAACAAGTTTTCTCTTTTTTCTTTTACATATCTAGACCCCAGCACTGCCCATTCAAAAAGAGGAACTAGATAAGTCATCTCTAAGATTATCCACGCTGGGATATTCATAGAAAAGGAAACTTGCCAGTTATTCATATTCACACCCCATTTTCAGAGTCTGGCTGCCTCTCCAAGCAGCTTTTACTTGTTTAAAATATTTTTTTATTTATAAAAATATTTATATATGTTTGAAAGGCCGCCCTTGGACCACACTGTAGAATTGTACAAACAGTGTTAAAAAAGAATTTCAATGACTTTTTAAAAAAAAATCTTGTATTAAATTCTCATGTGTGCAAATGGAATGGAACAGACTTAAAAGGAAGCAAATTGGCACAAACTAATCCCTCCATCCCTACTCAGAAATAAGTTCCATTGAGTTCAATGGTACTTTCTTCCAGGGTACAGAATTGCAGCCTAAGTTACTTTTGTCCTGTTCCTATTCAGTTGTCCTGTATTATTTTGTTTCCAAAAAGACAAAAGTTACAAACTACCTCCTATCATTGAAAGCCATCTAACTCTTTTACACCTAAAACAGGTTCTGATATCAGTTTACTTTAGTCAGATCCAGACCTGCTGTTCCACAAAGAGAAAGGCTTTTTCTATCTGTGCAGTGGGGTTCATACAGCAATGGTTTCTGCTTCATGAACAGGATACTCCTGTAGGCAGAAGGGGAAAAGTGTGATTTTCATTAATTTCTCCTATAGTGCCCAGCACCAACTTCCACAGTGTTCCAGTAGAGCACCCAATCCTGTGGAGCAGATTTGGGAGTTGCAATGAGAAGAGGGAATCAGTGAAAATTGTCTTCTGTTCATGGGAACACCCTTTGCAGTGTTCCATTTAATGGAACTTTGGATCCAATCCTCTATAAAACCTAGAAATGAGCTATGACCAACACAATGTATTTAGTTGCTTTCATAGAACACCACCACCACAGAATTATCTGCCTGGCCTTTCTGATATCCTATCATTTTATAAAATATACTCTGCATAGCTAATACTCTTCTCCCTCTCATCTGTTGCTATGACTACTGCAGTACCCCCCACTTGTTTTTCTAACAAGAATGATGCAGACGCTCTTGTGATAGAAAATGCAATTTTTCTTTGGGGTGGAGGGGAGTGTATGTGTGCAAATATTACAAAAGGCATTTTCACTTTCACATATGGTTAAAGCTGAGTAGCTATTGTTAAAATAGAGTGTTCAAACAACCTATATCTGACAAGTGCAGAAAATCTGTTAATGTTATTGGAACTTTAATGGTACTATCCTAGGACTGCAGCCAGACAGATTATTTATTTATTTATTTATTTAAATTATTTTTGTCCCGCCCTTCTACCCTATAACAGGCCACTCAGGGCGGCTTACAAAAATAAAACATAAAAGATAACATAAAATAAACAATAAAAGATAACAAGCTGTAAGTAAAATATCAAAATAATGTTTGAGACTTTTTTTTTATCCAGTAAAAAGTCATAGAACTGTACAAGATTTAAGGCTTGAGGAAGAAGCCAAACCAGCAGACTAATCTGGAAAATCTGGCTGCTTTCACACATTGCGTTAGTTTAACGGATTAAAAAGGTAGCACTTCTGTCCCAATTTCTAAAATCCCTTTCACACTGCAGTACCTGTTATGTTAAGGAACAGCAGCATTTTTAGCCGATAAACCGGCATTTTGCGCAACTGTCTTTTACACGGCTTGTTTTCGTCCCTCACCCATGCACACTGTTCCTCACTGTGTGGGAGGTCTAAGATCTTGTCCCGTTGCCATACAAGCCCTCTCCCTTTAAGATCTGACTTTTTAAATTGTTTTAGTTGTATCAAGACAGGTGTGTGTGGGAAATGCTGCTGCTATCTGAGCCGATGCCAGAATACCGGTACAATGGTACAACAGTGCATCAGGCAACCTCCCCCCAAAAAACCCATGCGACTAAAGGGTGGGAACACACTGCATGCTGGGATGCCTGTCACGTGAGCGGCTGCAGCTAGCAAAAAACTCCTACAATCTTCCAGGTTCCCAGCCTTGCTAACAGTATTTCTGGTATCATTTATCATGGAAATTAGCACAAACCTTCACTACATTTCACTAGAATTCTGGAGCTAGCTTGTGCATTGTGTGAAAGATCAAATATAATGCACAAATTACTAGGTAAGAAATCGTCAGAATAAGGGAATAAAGTGCAGTGTGAAAGCAGCCTCCCTTATAAAGAAACTAAGATAGTTTCAGTGAGAAATTCCCTCCATTTGTTTTGGGCTACAGCCACACTATCCTTGGTTTTTTATTTTGTGCAGTTTTAATAATTATTGTAAACCGCCCAGAGAGCTTCGGCTATGGGGCGGTATACAAATGTAATAAATAATAATAATAATTTCTATTCAATTTTCTTTCCATGTGAAGAACAAAGGGAAGGTATCTATACAGGATCAAAGAAAATGGAGAAACCCTCAGAATATGCACTTACAGCATTTAGGGCCATACTAGATGCAGTGTTAAAATTCTGTGATTTAAACTCCAGATGTCTTTTTCAAGAACAAGGCACATGAACTCCCAGTCTGGATAGGAATTATGGCATGGAGAAAGGTGTTTCACCCTCCCCCCCCCACCATTTTACTGCTGAAAATCCCCCCCTTTGCTATATTTGCCACAATAAAATATATGGGCACTTAGGACTGTGCCCATAAACATTTCTAATTTGAGGTTGGAGGATGAGAGAGGAATCTTCAATTGGGAAATGGCATTTGGGGGAAAAGGTTAAATTTCCTTTTCCTTGATGCTGTGGTCCAGATCTGGACTGAGGGTTTCCATGGCTATTTTTTATGAAAAGATCATGTCTGTTGTTTGATCTTAAGACCCAATATGCTTTGAGTGGGAAGGCTCTTCTGGAGGAGCAACTGTTTGTGAGGCAGGTGCATGATGCATCCTCCCCCATCAGCAATGGGAATAAAGCAGCCAACAATATTTATGGATTAAAAGAGGCCATAACACTCTTGATTACAGCAAGTAAGTAGGGTTGGCATGGCAGTAGGGAGAGGATCTGCTTTTATTCCAACAGCCCTTGCTGAGGGAATTTTTGTCTCCCAACTAGCAGTTGGGGGACCACCCTTGGGTATTGACTAACATTAGACCCCAGAGTGGTGCAAGGTAAATATACTGATCCCACTGGGCAACCAGGGTGGGTGGGTGCATACTGGATGCGGCACAGCCCCTCCCAAGCTAGGGGTATGGCCCACACATATCCCACTAAACTCCTTATGGGGGTCCACCTTTATACTTGATCCTGCCCAATGCTATTTCTGCCTTGTGACAGAAGCATATGAATGCTTAGCAATTGAAGAAGCAATCATTAAGGTATAGGCAAAAGCCTACTGAACCGAGAGTCAATTTGATTGAGAGGAAAAGGCCTGTCTACCTCATCAACCAGCAACCCTTGTAAGAAAAGCTCAATGATACACTAAAACTGAAGGAGGATGGGTGGGAAAGCCAGCGCCCAAAGAAAGAGGCTGGCAGCAGCAAGGCTGAGAACATTTCAAGGCCTAGGCCCAACCCAATCCTTTGTTAGAGCTCTTGTGGAATAACCTGGGATTACAGGCCACCCCACAAGAGCTGGAAAGACTCCTGGTGGGAGGTTAATTCCCCCCACTTGTTGCTGCCTGAGGCAGCCAGCTGCCTCACAACAGCATCCCGTGCTTGGCTTGGCTCTACTTTAGCAAACAGCATACAGAATTGTTTTATCTGTTTTGAAGAAACCAGTTCAGTTACTCCTGAAGAAGATTTCTCAGAGTCAAAAGACACTAGGCCTTAATAAACAGTTTTAAGTATACTTTTCTATTCTCCTTTTTCCATATCCACTGCCCTGATATGTTATGAAAGGATGGTATATAAATAGTTTTTAATTTGAACAAAAAACCAAACATCTAAGCAACTATACAAAAGGACCAGGAAGAAAGCAAGACCCTAAAGGCAAGAAAAAAATGACGTTGTGGCAAGACTTAACACTAAAATTGAGAAATATTTTGAAACAGTCAAACTATACCATATCACAGGAAAGCAGTGTCAGATGACTGGTGTTTTAGATACCAAATTTAGCTTTTCAGATCAGAGAACATAACATAAGAAGAGCTGGTGGATCAGGCCAATGGTCCATTTAGTCCGGCATACTGTTCTCACAGTGGCCACTGCAACAGCACTCCCCCAAATATCTTGGGTTACAGCTCTGTGATACTACAACAATTTGTTACACTTTGCAGTTGCTCTATCTGCTTTTTGTAACTCTGCTGATTCTTCAATGGGGCAATAAGTTACACCTACAATGACCAAGCAGCAACAGTGAAAAGTAAAGGGATAAGATTACTAAGCCACAGAAGCTACCGAAGTAAATTAAAAAAGTGAAGGCTACAGAAGCAAGTCTGCTAATGGTGGCTAAGGATATGATTATGAAGCCTGTCCTTGAAATCAAAGCAAAGACGCTGTTTGATGTTGACCAAAGGCTGCTTAAAAACCTAGCAAACAGCAAAAGGGCACTTCGCCAGAAATAAAAAGTTTATATTGAGGCTTAGCAAGTATACAGCACTGTAATGAAAACATTAAGTAATGATTTCAGAGTCTTTTTCTGAAATAAAGAGTGTAATTATATGAAGATTAAAACCCTGTTGGCGAAGGCCAAAGAGAAACCGTCTGAGGCAATAGAGGGAATATTATATACAGTTTATAATGTATAAAAAGTATAAGAAATTATAGCCCCATATGTGGAGGTTCAGTTTTCAAACTCTTTTTCGTAAAATAAAAAGAGAAATATTAAATACAGCTTTTATACCCTTAAGCTACCCTTAAGAGTAAAAGCTAGTTAACCTTTCTTAGTACCACTAGTCAAAGTCCTTAAACAGCCCCCTCTCGCTAAGGAAGGAAGCCTGCCTTCAAAGGAAGGAAGCCTGAGATAATCCTAAGGAGTTAAGCCCCAGCTGATAGTTGAGCCATCAGCCTCAATTAACACATCGTTGGCTGGCAGCAGTAGCTGGGAGGGACCAGCCACACATATAAATTCAGAGCACCCTAGCGAGGGAGCCTGCTCCATGAGCTAGAGGGAGCCCCCAGCTGACGAAGCATCAAGGCGAGTTAAGCAGCAGAGCGAGGAGGCCAGGGCCCCCCACTCTGCCTGTCTGTTCTCTGACCTCAACTAAACCGCAGTCCCCAACCCATTAACTCAATAAACCTTAAACAAAACTATGCAGGTAAGAAGCCAGCAGGGGTGTGGGGGCTTTCCAGTGTTTTGCACTGCCTGCAGCATGTACGACTATCTGCCTGTTGGACAGAAGTCATGGGTGTGCTCTCGGTGCAATGAGCTCCTGGGTCTCCGGGAACGACTTCATTTCCTTGAAGCCAAGGTGGCTGGCCTGGAAAAGCTGAGAGAGGCAGAGAGGTGTGTGGATGAGGCGTTCAGGGACACTATAGCTGTGTCCCACTCCAAGGATGATAGCTTTCCTGCTATCATGGAGAACAATGGTCTCGGGAAAGGAGAGCATCCAGCCGAGGAAGAGGGAAACAATCCCTTAGAAGGGACCCATTCCTTGGGGGATGAGCAGCTATCCTCTCGAGCCGAGGATATATCTCCGGGGGGGTGGAGGGATCCTTGTAGTGGGCGATTCAATCATTAGGAACATAGACAGTGGGGTGTGTGATGGGCGTGCAGACCGCAAGGTGATTTGTCCGCCTGGTGCGAAGGTTGCGGATATCGCCCATCGTTTAGATAGTTTGGTAGACAGTGCTGGGGAGGAGTCAGTGGTCGTGGGGCACGTTGGCACCAATGACATAGGGAAATGCAGCAGTGAGGTCCTGGAAGCAAAATTTAGGTTGCTAGGTAGGATGCTGAAAGCCAGGACCTCCAAGGTGGCTGAAATGCTACCGGTTCCACGCGCAGGACCATCCAGACAGGCACAGCTTTGTAGTCTCAATGAGTGGATGAGACAATGGTGTCGGGAGGAGGGGTTTGGATTTGTTAGGCACTGGGGAACATTTTGGGACAAGCCGGGCCTGTACAAAAGGGACGGGCTCCACTTGAACCAGAATGGAACCAGACTGCTGGCACTTAAAATTAAAAAGGTGGCAGAGCAGCTTTTAAACTGACAGGGGGGAAACTCGACAGGAACTGAGGAAGGTCCGGTTTGGAATAAACCTCCCCCCTGGGATAAAGACCAAAGAAATGATGACATTTTAAAAGGGGTAGGCCTAGAAGTAGGCATTGTGAGAGCAGGGGCACAGGATATCAATTCAGAAGGGCAAAATTACCACAGGCCAAACCACAAGTGCCAAAGACACTTGAAGAGAGACACTGCTTACAAGTGCCTGTATGCTAATGCTAGGAGCCTCCGAACCAAGATGGGAGAACTGGAGTGCTTGGTCTTAGAGGAGAGCATTGATATAGTGAGCATAACGGAGACCTGGTGGAATGGAGAAAACCAGTGGGATACGGTTATCCCTGGATATAAACTATATCGGAAGGACAGGGAAGGACGTATTGGTGGTGGTGTCGCTCTATATTGTGAAGGAAGGCATTGAATCCAGCAAGCTCGAAACCCCCAAAGAGGCAGACTCCTCCACAGAATCGTTGTGGGTGGTGATACCATGCCCCAGGAGGGATTTAATACTGGGAATGATCTATTGTCCCCCTGATCAAAATGCTCAGGGAGACCTGGAGATGAGATATGAAATTGAGGAAGCATCCAAACTAGGAAATGTGGTAGTAATGGGTGACTTCAACTACCCAGACATAGACTGGCCGCATATGTGTTCCAGTCACGACAAAGAAGCAAAATTCCTAGATATTCCAAATGACTATGCCCTAGACCAGTTGGTCATGGAACCGACCAGAGGGACGGCAATCCTGGACTTAATCCTCAGTGGAGACCGGGACCTGGTGCGAGTGTTGTCAAACCGATTGGGAGCAGTGACCATAGTGCTATTAAATTAAACATACATGTAAATGGCCAATTGCCAAGAAAATCCAACACGGTCACATTTGACTTCAAAAGAGGAAACTTCACAAAAAGGAGGAGATTGGTAAAAAGAAAACTGAAAAACAAAGTCCAGAGGGTCACATCACTCGAAAATGCTTGGAAGTTGTTTAAAAACACTATATTAGAAGCTCAACTGGAGTGCATACCGCAGATCAGAAAAGGTACCACCAGGGCCAAGAAGATGCCACCATGGTTAACAAGCAAAGTCAAGGAAGCTCGTAGAGGTAAAAAGTCTTCCTTCAGAAAATGGAAGTCTTGTCCGAATGAAGAAAATAAAAAGGAACACAAACTCTGGCAAAAGAAATGCAAGAAGACAATAAGAGATGCTAAAAAAGAATTTGAGGAGCACATTGCTAAGAACATAAAAACCAACAACAAAAAATTCTATAAATACATTCAAAGCAGGAGACCATCTAGGGAGGCGATTGGACCCTTGGATGATAAGGGAGTCAAAGGTGTACTAAAGAACGATAAGGAGATTGCAGAGAAGCTAAATGAATTCTTTGCATCTGTCTTCACAGTGGAAGATATAGGGCAGATCCCTGAACCTCAACTAACATTTGCAGGAAGGGATTCTGAGGAACTGAGACAAATAGTGGCAATGAGAGAGGAAGTTCTAGGCTTGATAGACAATATAAAAACTGACAAATCACCGGGCCCGGATGGCATCCACCTGAGAGTTCTCAAAGAACCCAAATGTGAAATTGCTGATCTGCTAACTAAAATATGTAACTTGTCCCTTGGGTCCTCCTCCGTGCCTGAGGACTGGAAAGTGGCAAATGTAACGCCAGTCTTCAAAAAGGGATCCAGGGGGGATCCCGGAAATTACAGGCCAGTTAGCTTAACTTCTGTCCCTGGAAAACTGGTAGAAAGTATTATTAAAGCTAGATTAACTAAGCACATAGAAGAACAAGCCTTGCTGAAGCAGAGCCAGCATGGCTTCTGCAAGGGAAAGTCCTGTCTCAGTAACCTATTAGAATTCTTTGAGAGTGTCAACAAGCATATAGATAGAGGTGATCCAGTGGACACAGTGTATTTAGCCTTTCAAAAAGCTTTTGACAAGGTACCTCACCAAAGACTTCTGAGGAAGCTTAGCAGTCATGGAATAAGAGGAGAGGTCCTCTTGTGGATAAGGAATTGGTTAAGAAGCAGAAAGCAGAGAGTAGGGATAAATGAACAGTTCTCCCAATGGAGGGCTGTAGAAAGTGGAGTCCCTCAAGGATCAGTATTGGGACCTGTACTTTTCAACTTGTTCATTAATGACCTAGAATTAGGAGTGAGCAGTGAAGTGGCCAAGTTTGCTGACAATACTAAATTGTTCAGGGTTGTTAAAACAAAAAGGGATTGTGAAGAAAAGACCTCTCCAAACTGAGAGAATGGGTGAAACAATGGCAAATGCAATTCAATATAAACAAGTGTAAAATTATGCATATTGGAGCAAAAAATCTTAATTTCACATATACGCTCATGGGGTCTGAACTGGCGGTGACCGACCAGGAGAGAGACCTCAGGGTCATCGGGACAGCACAATGAAAATGTCGACCCAGTGTGCGGCAGCTGTGAAAAAGGCAAATTCCATGCTAGGGATAATTAGGAAAGGTATTGAAAATAAAACAGCCGATATCATAATGCCATTGTATAAATCTATGGTGCGGCCGCATTTGGAATACTGTGTACAGTTCTGTTCGCCTCATCTCAAAAAGGTTATTATAAAGTTGGAAAAGGTTCAGAAGAGGGCAACCAGAATGATCAAGGGGATGGAGCAACTCCCTTATGAGGAAAGGTTGCAGCATTTGGAGCTTTTTAGTTTAGAGAAAAGGCGGGTCAGAGGAGACATGATAGAAGTGTATAAAATTATGCATGGCATTGAGAAAGTGGATAGAGAAAAGTTTTTTTCTCTCTCTCATAATACTAGAACTCGTGGACATACAAAGAAGCTGAATGTTGGAAGAATCAGGACAGACAAAAGGAAGTACTTCTTTACTCAGAGCATAGTTAAACTATGGAATTTGCTCCCACAAGGAACTTCCCAGGAGGATCGCTCCGCCTGTGCTGCCTCTGAGACGGGCTCCCGTCTTGGATGAAACTTTTTCAGTTTTAAAACCAGTCAGAAGGGCTTTTTGACTGGGGATAATTTCTTCCAGATAAGGAAGAAACGTAGAGATTTCCCGCACAGCTTTGTTGTGTTTGTTGGAGACTGGAATTCATTAGAATTGTCTGTGAAAGAAGGTCTTCCAGCAGCTCGGACGGAGCTAGGATTTCTAGCTAGCTCAGCTGATTAAGTGAGCCGTTTTTTTTCTTCAAAGAAAAACGGATTAACAGGCAAGCATTCTCCTGTCTACGCTCATTATTTTGTTATCTATACAGCTAAAGAGATTTGTCAAAGAACCAGCAATTAAGAAACCCTGGGTGAGTCATAACCTTCTCTTTTATTCACGGAACTAAGGGGAAGAAAATAAAAATAGCCTATCTTTTTTTATTATTGCAAAAAGCTGGCATGGAAATCAGCATTATAAAGATTACAAACGGATGAGGGGTTTCTAATTGGAAGAGAATTTTTATTTATTTATTTATAAGACTTTTGAGTAATATATGTCTGGGACTATTTTTGCCGGTCTACTTTTTTCTTTTTTTTCTTTTTTTTGACGAATCTGCTCATTCTTTCTGCTACTAGTTATTTGGATGCTGTGAACTAAAGCTGTTTTTGCACTTCTGGACATATAAGAGATAAGGAAGTCCGTGCTGTCTAGAGTGTGACGTCAGTTGGTTTGAAAGATTAACTCCTTTGTAACTGGATAAAGAAATAAACTGTTATTTGCTTGGGAC
The DNA here is from genome assembly GCF_030035675.1 of Rhineura floridana. Classification (NCBI taxonomy): domain Eukaryota; kingdom Metazoa; phylum Chordata; class Lepidosauria; order Squamata; family Rhineuridae; genus Rhineura; species Rhineura floridana. The sequence goes on from NC_084481.1 coordinate 68,684,845, forward strand.
ATTGAAAATTGAAGGAGTTTTGTTCCTTTGGTTTTAAGAATGACAATTAAGAAGATGGTTGAGACCATGGATGTACAAGAAGGGACTTTATCTTTAGATATGTTTCAGAAAATAATGAATGGGATTAAGCTAACAAAACAAGAACTGAGAAATAACAGACAAGCGTTGAAAATTGATTTTTGCGAAATGAGACAGGAGCTGAAAGAAATTCAGGATTCTATGAGAAAGGAGAATAAAGATAGATCTGGAAAACCAAAAAAGGATGAAAGAAAAATTAAAGGCAAGGTTCAAACTATGGAGATTGGATTAAATATGGACTTGGAAAAAGATTTGGATTTCCTGGCTGTGATGGATCCTGGAGACAAATATTACGGTTTGGAACTCAGCGCTGTCCCTGAAGGAATTGATGAAGAGATTGGAGATAAAGATATTATCGGTTCGAAAAAATTCTTGGACTGGAAGGATTTGATGGAACTTGAAATGGAGAAAGTTTACAGAATTAATCCCTGTTTTGTGTCAATGGAAAAACCTTCAAGAGATGTGCTAGTGTATTCTGTAAAAAAGAGGAACAGAGATGCGTCTTTGCAACAATACTTCAGTGATACGTTCGGAATTGATGGCAAGGAAATATCTGTGATAAAGGAAATTCCTATCAGACTCTTATTATATGACTATGACAGCAAGATTGTTGGGTGCGTAAAGATGGAAGATGGAAGATGGAACCAACACGGATAATGGAAGAAGAGCGATTTGAAATTACTGGACTTAGTAGACTTGATGAGTTGGATTAATTGACATGTCTATCTAGAAAAAAATTGATGGACATATATCTCAAGGATTGGAAACTTCTCTTTGACTTTTTGTGGAAGAATAAAATGATATGATGTTAATGAGATTTGATACCAACTAAGATAACCGCTGGAGGAAGGTGATTTTATAATCTATTAAGAGACAGGCTTGTTATATATTATAGACTTATAGCTGAACTACGACAAATCGGAAGTCAATAGTTTTTTTTCTTTTTTTATTGTATTAGTTATTAATTTGTGTTTTTTCTTTTTGTATTGTTTTGATTTTGAAAATTTGAATAAAAATTAATTGAAAAAAAAAAAGGAATTTGCTCCCACAAGACACAGTAATGGCCACCAGCTTGGATGGCTTTAAAAGAAGATTAGACAAATTCGTGGAGGACAGGGCTATCAATGGCTACTAACCATGATGGCTGTGCTCTGCTACCCTAGTCAGAGGCAGCATACTTCTGAAAAGCAGTTGCCGGAAGCCTCAGGAGGGGAGAGTGTTCTTGCACTCAGATCCTGCTTGCGGGCTTCCCCCAGGCACCTGGTTGGCCACTGTGAGAACAGGATGCTGGACTAGATGGGCCACTGGCCTGATCCAGCAGGCTCTTCTTATGTTCTTCAGCTAAAGCAAAAGAGATCATCTGGCTATGGCCAAAGATTGTTTGTAGAACTAAGAAGGGGCTGTTTGTATAAATAAAAATATATGTCTGCTCGCATAAGACTGTTATTAGATGAATATTAATTGCCAGCCACAGTAAGGCACTGTATAACTGTATGATCACCTTATAAATATCAGCATTATTATAAAGATGTTAAAGCCAGCTACGTGCAGCTTTCATCTCTATAAAGCCAGATATATGCTTGTTTAAATTGTATGTCCTGGTAATGCCAGCAGTATATGAATGTTCACTTGTTAAGTTACTGGCTAAGGCCAGAGTTTCTCGAAATCATGTGTACACAATTTCTGTAATGGTTGAGGCCATTAGCTCATCTACACAGGGTTTTACAGTGTGTCTGGTGCTACTTGCATTCCCTTTTAATTTGCATGGTTCACATAACATTGCTGGCAGCTATCACACAGTTTCCCCCCTGTAAATCCTAACTAACCCAATCCTTTGATAATCTGAAAAGGGAAGGGGAAAAAAATCTTTACTCCATATCTCTAGGGCTTGCAGATACTTTGCTCTGATGCTTTTAGATGGGTTTGTCAATCATTCCATTCTCCATGCCCACTCCCTCCTCCTCCTCCCTTTGTTCATTTTATTTCCTGCAATTTCCAGCTGCTCTCCCCAGTTCTGCAATGCTTTTTTATGTTGCAGCAAACAGTGCCTTTATTTTCTTTTCTCCCCTAATTTGTGGACAAAACATAACACTACTCAAACAAATATTTGTATTTCAGCTGTATTGTACCAGAAAAACTACAAATAAACACATTTCCCAGTTGTTGTTTTAAATGAAAGTTACTGGTAGAACAAACTGAGCATGCTCAGTTGCCAGGGAATGAGAGGGAGTGGAAATGTTAGACGGTGTGGTCTTTAGGAAAGTGCACAGTTGATGCTCCCCCTCAAGTATGACTAGAAAACACCATGATTGCAGCTGGCATCGAGCCCTTTCTGTGGACAGCGCAAACAGAAACAGAGGTAAAAACAGCGTCTTCAGCATGAAGTTATGCTCCCATGTGGATAAGCCCCATCTATCTGTATGTCTAGTACATCTAGACCTAAATATAGAAATAAAGAAATATATATTTTACTTTCCACTGTGGAATCCTATTTTTAGTTTTCCTGATACATCCTCAGTAGGATTTCTTTTTCTAGGTTTACCTAGCAAGTCGTCTGCTGTTGATAAGAGGACTCAAAATTAGATGAGAATGAGTTTGACATATAAGACTCTGGAAGGACACAAACCTGGAAAGAATGTGTAGAACCCTAATCTTTGTGCATCCACTAAAAAGGGGCTAGCCAGTAACATCTGGATCTTCTTGATTTGGAGCCTCCAGTGTGCACTTTGTGCTAGCGGGGTCACCAAGGCTTAGATCTGCCCATCTGGTTTAAGTGCATGGGCTTAACCCTGGAAAAATGTGAAATAAGAATACAACCCATTGCTGAGTAAACAGAGAAGCCCTGTTCACAAGACATATGCTCCCTAAGCACATAGGGGGTGGTTGGAGTGGGATTGTGCCAGCTGTCCCTGGCGTCTGTGTGAGCAGCTTGCCAGTGTAAACAGAGCCTACAGACAATCAAGAACCCTGCAAATGGCCGGGTTTCTGATCACATGTAGGCAAAGCCTATTCACAAATGCAGCTGAATTTACACAGGTCGGGAGCAGGATGTGTGGATATGACCCTGCTCTCCATGCTATATATCTCAATAAACACAATTGTTCTGAGCCCGTGGTTCTGAAACACACTTTATCAGACTGTCAACTCAATCTCTGTCTTTAACCAGAAACTATTTTATTACACCAAATAAACAAATGGTATATAGAATCTCCAAGAAAATTTACAATCTCTGGGGATAGTGAACTGAGGATGGTGATACTGGCGGAGAAGAGTGATGATAGATGATTCTGTTGTTGATGGTAGAGTTGTTGAGAAGGTTGGTTCAATGGGAGAAACAGTCCTTTGAGAAAGATGAGTTTTCAGAGAGATAGCTTTGAAAATTGCTTGAGGGGAAAGACACCTCACAGAGAGATAGTTCTGGCAGAGAGTTAGGTAAAACAAAGGACTGTTGCCTTCTGGAGCTACAAGGCCTACTGCAAGCTTCACTGATGGCTGCAACAAACTGAGGCATGTGTGGGAGGGAAAACCTAACTGCAGGAAACTAGTTAAGACTGACCAATAAAAAGGGGGTAATATCACCTGACAGGAAGTCACATTTAGGGTTGCCATATTGCCCAGTTAGCTGGGTTTTACCCAGATTCTAACCATGGTAGCTAGTGCCTTAGCCCATTAGGTGGCCTGGATTCCCAGCATTCATTTCTTTTAAAAAGCAAGTCTCTAGCCCTTGTGGATCCAGAGATACAAAGCAAAATGTGGAGGCAGGTTTCTGCTCATTTTGTGAGAAATCATCCTATTCCCACCTTCCATTGTTATTAGCCAATGAGGGACACAACACCTGTCCTGGGAAAATCAGGAATTTTGGTCTGCATGTCTGCTGCATATGCAGAATCTAGCAGTTTAGAAATCTGAACATGCTCATTTGATCACCACATGCAGCTGCCAGCTCCACCCCTTATCCATAGACTTTCTGCAAGGAGAAGTAGCCTTCATCTCAATTGCCTCTGTGTCTCACGGTATGTGTCTTAAGTGGTGACTGCAATGCTCCCTCCCCCAACAAATACAAATATAAAAGCAAGCCTCTCTGTAGAAAAGTCTGAGGTATTAGCACTTATATTTTTCAGCCCTGCCCCTTCTCTGTTAATTGGTGCTTACCCCCAAGTAAAGTTACGTTGGAATGCAGCCACTTTCATCCTGTTGCCTGGCAGAGCCTCTGTTCAGAAAAGGCTAAAAAGTATTTTTAATACATTTCCTTCTTCAGAATGACTGGCAGGCAACTCCTCACCAAAGATCACCCTACTTCATTTCCTCCCAGAGATGGATGGATGTGTATGTGTGTGTCAGGTCAGGTCAGAAGCATCCCAAAACCTAGTGATGTCATTAAGCATGATACATTAAGCATCAATCACAGTTGCTTGGAGCATACAATTAAAAAAATCTGATTGGAAATTGAGATAGAAATCTTAGCTAAAAGATGGAGCCTGAGTAGGGAACATTTAATCTAGCCTACTTGCTTTCGGCAAGAAGGGTTTAAGTGCCTTCAGGCCAGGCCAGTCACCAGAAGGCCGCTGTAGGAAGAAAGGAGCCTAGTGTTATGGAGATGTTAGATGGGAGTATTCGGGAGTAAAGATGGATGCCCCTGAAGGCTGCAATTCTAAACACACTTACTATGGGACTAAGCCCCATAGAACATAACAGGACTTACTTCTGAATAGATATAGTTTGGATTGTGCTGTTGGTAAACCTTGACTATGGATCCTCTGCAAAGACATCCATATCCAAGTAGGGTTGGCAACCCCCTGCCTGGAATGCCCTGCCCTTATCTTTTAACGTGGCTGCTCGAAACATCTTTAAAGATTTGACCCGTCACTTCAGAAAGAGGTCTAAGAAATGAGTAAGATTCTCTACCCGTTCTGTCTCCCCTGTGGGCTGCTATAAACTCACTTTGACAGCCAACCCACTGAGTAATAATTGACAGAGAGAAAACACACATGGTTTGGTCTACCTTCACAGGCAGCAGCTTGTATTGCAGCCACACTTTCAAATATGTGAATTCTCTTTTACCACTATTGGGCAAGTAACAAACTGCCATGCAACCAACAAGGTGCATCATCAACGGGTTTTAGGGGGTTGAGCTGAGCACATGCAACCACTGCTGTTGCTTCTATGGATGTATGAGCCAGTGTGGTGTAGTGGTTAAGGTGTTAGACTTCGACCTGGGAGACCAGGCTTTGAATCTCCACAAAGCCACAAACCTTACTGGATGACCTTGGGCTAGACACTGCCTCTCAGCCTCAGAGGAAGGCAATGGTAAAACCACCTCTGAATACCGCTTACCATGAAAACCCTGTTCACAGGGTCACCATAATTAGGAGCTGACTTGAAGACAGTCCATTTCCATTTTCCAAGGGAGTGGGGTTAAAGGTAAATGAAATGCAAACAGAAAATTAAAAACAAAAGACAGTGATGCTTTCCTAAATGCAACACTATACCAACCACAACAAGATTCCTATGAGTAAGGCAGACAACTTAGCATCCCAAAACCAGTCAGGATTCATAACCGAAAACTAAAACTAAAAAAATCATGGCAGCCAGTCAGTTAATGCAGAATGCTATGGCATGATTGCTGACATGAGTGAGATCCTATCAGTACATAATACCTCTGCTCTGAAATCTGCATTGGTTGCTGATTTACTACCAGGCCAAGTTCAAGCTGTGCTTTCCATGTTATGGGTGCCACATAGTATTTGTTCTGCTCTCGTAAGAAATCAGTCCTGTAAAGTGGCAGTATTTTGGATACTCTGTTCATAGGGTTTTCGTGGTAAGAGGTATTGAGAGATGGTTTACCGTTGCCTTCCTCTGACTCTGGACACATATCAGACTTTGGACACATAATGAGAAGACATGATTCATTAGAAAAGACAATAATGCTGGAAAAACAGAAGGGAGTAGAAAAAGAGGAAGGCCAAACAAGAGATGGATTGATTCCATAAAGGAAGCCACAGACCTGAACTTACAAGATCTGAACAGGGTGGTTCATGACAGATGCTATTGGAGGTCACTGATTCATAGGGTCTCCATAAGTCGAAATCAACTTTAAGGCACATTACAACAACAACAAGAACAATGTGCCAGCACCTATGCTTTGGAACTCCTTGCCAATTGACATTAGGCAGACGCCTCTTTTCAGCACCTGCTAAAATCATTTTTATTTAGGCAAGCCTATGCAGACATGTAGAAGCTATTGTGTTTTTAAATCTGTTTTTAACTCATTGTTGCTTTTATTATTTTGAATGTTTTTAAATACATGTATGTAACTGTTTTTGCCAAGAATTTTATTGTTTTAATTCTTTCTGTAAACCGCTTTGAGATTTTTTACAATAAAGCAGTATATAACTGTTGTAAATAAAATACATAAATAAATTTTGGAGTCACTGTGGCCCTTGAGTCTCTTCCCACTTTTAGGAACAAAGGAATCTGCTTTATACTGACTCAGCCCATTTGGTACCACAAAGCTCAGTACTGATGACATGAACGAGCATTGGCTCTCCAGGATTCCAGGCAATTGTCTGTTCCAGAAATTGAATTCTGGACCTTTCCATGCAAAGCATATGCCCTACCAATGAGCTACAACCCTTCCCCTGTTTTAAAAAAGTATCTTTTCAAATTGTTATTTTCAATTCACTCTTGAATGCACATCATACCTAGGGCAGATCCATACCATTCATTTAAAGCACATTCAACACCCATTTGAAGTACATGAATCCCACCACAGAATAATGGGAACTGCAGTTTGTTAAGAGTGGTGAGAACTATAACTGTGAGGGGGAAACGACACTTCCCAGGATTCTTTAGGGGAAGTCATGCACTTTAAATGCGAGTTGGGTGTGCTTTAAATGTATTGTGTGGATCCACTTAATAAATTTTGCCTGCATGTATATTGTTTTAATTAATTTTTAAAATGGAAATGAGCTATAAAGTGTAGTGGGTGACCATGGGCTACTCACCATCTCTCAGCCTATCTGCCCCTTCGGGTGAAAACAATGGAGAACCATGACCACTCCAAGGAAGAAGGGCATACTTAAAATGTAGAGGAAGTATTGTACAACCATAATGTGAAATTTGATACTTATTGGGACACAGGATGAAAAAATATTTATATAAGCATGACTATCAAATATGTTTATTATTTACACAACGTGTAAAGATATTTATAGTGCAATCCTGTTTGTATACTCAGAAGCAAGTCCCAATGTATTCAATGGGGCTTACTCAACCAGGGAAAACTGTACCCTCAAGTGATAAGGAACTTGTTTTTTTAACAAGTCTTTTAAGTTGAGACCTTATCCCAGTCTGTGTCTCTGTTGGAATTGATTTTTAATATGTTTTTAAACCTTTTCCTTTAAAAAAAAAATGTTTTTAAAGCTTTTAAAAAATATTTTTAAAGATGATTTGATTTAATATATTTTAAAGTCTGTTTTTATGATTTTAAAAGTGTTTTAGTGCTTCTGTTTGCCGCTCTAGGCTCCTACTGGGAGGAAGGGCAGGATATAAATCAAATAATAAATAAAAATAAATAAATAAACTTCATTCAGCCAACCCAAAATTCAAAATCATGCCACTTTAAGCTGTTTTGCAACTGTTTATACTTGTTTTATGGTTATTGGTTTTTAAAAAGATTTATTTCTTATTGTGCGCTGCCTTGGTTTCCAATCACCAACCCTGCCTCACAGGGTTGTTGGAAAGACTCCACACACACACACACACAGTTGCAGGTGTAAAAATACACCCCATATAATAGTTTATTGTCAAAACAGTTGGTGATTGCAGAACATTTAAAAAAAATCAGTATTAGTTTCCTATGTAATAAAAACTGTGATACCAAGGTAAACCCTGCCTAATTGCTTTAAAATAGGATTGAAGAGGAAGAGAAAGATTTACAACACAAACACAATTCTTTGCTATGTTTACTCAAAAGTCCCATTAATTTACAGCACAATCCTAACCATGTCTACTCAAAAGTAAGTCCTAATGAACTTGAGGACATTGACAAGGTGCTTGGACAGGTTCAGGATGTTGACAAGGTGCTTGGACAGGTTCGTGCAACCACTTCTGTGCTGGATCCTTGCCCTTCCTGGCTAATAAATGCTAGCAGGGATAGAACAGCCAGCTGTGCCAGGGAAGTGATTAATGCCTCTTGGAGAGAGGGGGTGGTCCCTGGCTGCCTGAAAGAAGCAGTAGTGAGACCACTCCTGAAGAGACTATCCCTGGACCCAGAAAATCTTAATAACTATAGGCTGGTTGCAAATGTTCCATTCCTGGGCAAGGTCCTGGAACAAGCTTTGGAGTGCGTTGTCATCAGTATGCTGATGACACGCAGCTCTACTTCTCCTTTTCATCCTCTTCAGGTGAGGCTGTCGATGTGCTGAACTGTTGCCTGGCCGCGACAATGGACTGGATGAGAGCTAACAAACTGAGGCTCAATCCTGACAAGACTGAGATGCTGTTGGTGGATGGTTTCTCTGATCGGGTGGTGGATTCACACCCTATCCTGGATGGGGTTACACTCCCCCTAAAGGAGCGGGTTCCTAGCTTGGGAGTTGTTCTAGACTCTTCCCTTTCACTTGAGGCTAAAGTAGCCTCGGTGGCACGGAATGCGTTCTACCAACTTCGGTTGGTAGCTCAGCTATGTCCCTATCTGAGTAAGGAGGACCTCACATCAGTTGTACATGCTCTGGTAACCTCGCATTTGGATTACTGCAATGTGCTCTACGTAGGGCTGCCTTTGAAGACAGTTCGGAAGCTACAGCTAGTGCAAAATGACACTGCCAGATTGTTAACAAGGACCAAGCGGTCCGAGCACATAACACCTGTTCTGGCTCGCTTGCATTGGCTACCAATATGCTTCCGGGCCAGATTCAAAGTGTTGGTATTAACCTATAAAGCCTTATACGGCACGGGACCACGATACCTGTTGGAACACCTCTCCCGTTACGAACCGGCCCATACACTACGTTCTGCTACGAAGGCCCTCCTCCGGGTTCCGACTCATAGAGAGGCCCGGAGGGTGGTGACAAGATCTAGGGCCTTCTCAGTGGTGGCCCCCAAACTGTGGAACAGTCTCCCCGAGGAGGTGTGCTTGGCGCCGACATTGTTATCCTTTTGGCACCAGGTTAAAACCTTCCTCTTTTCCAAAGCATTTTAAGTTAACCTGATTTTCATATCTGTTGTACTGATTTTAGATTGTTCTTATTTTATATGTTCTTATTGTATTATATTGTGTATTTTATTGTTTTCTCTGTGTTCACCACCCAGAGAGCTATTGCTAGTCGGGCGGTATAAAAGTCTAATAAATAATAATAATAATAAATAATAAATAATAATAATAATAATAATAATAATAATAATAATAATAATAATAATAATAATAATAATAATAATAATAATAAGTGGTGGCAGGCCAGCTCCAGACACTCTTGGATGAGACTGATTATCTGGATCCATTTCAGTCGGGTTTCAGGCCTAATATGGCACGGAAACAGCCTTGGTCGCCCTGTATGATGACCTCTGTCGGGAGAGAGACAGGGGGAGTGTGACTCTGTTGACTCTCCTTGATCTCTCAGTGGCTTTTGATACCATCGACCATGGTATTCTTCTGGGAAGACTGGCTGAGTTGGGAGTGGGAGGGACTGCATGGCGGTGGTTCCGCTCCTACTTGGTGGGTTGGCTCCAGAAGGTGGTGCTTGGGGAACATTGCTTGGCACCCTGGATTCTCCAGTATGGGGTTCCGCAGGGGTCAGTTCTGTCCCCGATGCTGTTCAACATCTACATGAAACTGTTGGATGCGGTCATCCGGAGCTTGGAGTGCGTTGCCATCAGCATGCTGATGACATGCAGCTCTACTTCTCCTTTTCATTTTCTTCAGGTGAGACTGTCAATGTGCTAAACCAGTGCCTGGCTGTGACAATGGACTGGATGAGGGCTAATAAACTGAGGCTCAATCCAGACAAGACTAAGATGCTGCTAGTGTGTGGTTCTTCTGACCGGATGGTGGATGTCCAACCTGTCCTGGATGGGGTTGCACTCCCCCTGAAGGAGCAGGTTCATAGCTTGGAGGTTCTCCTAGAACCATCTCTGTCACTTGAGGCTCGGGTAGCCTTGGTGGCACAGAGTGCCTTCTACCAACTTTGGTTGGTGGCCCAGCTATGCCCCTATCTGGACAGGGATAACCTGGCTTCAGTTGTCCATGCTCTGGTAACCTCCAAGTTAGATTACTGCAATGCACTTTATGTGGGGCGGCCTTTGAAGACAGTTCAGAAACTGCAGCTTGTGCAAAATGCAGTGGTCAGATTCGTAACAGGGACCAGATGGTTCAAACATATAAAACCAATTCTAGCCCTCTTGCGTTGGCTGCCTGTATGTTTCTGAGCTTGATTCATGGTGCTGGTTTTAACCTATAAAGCCTTACATGGCTTAGGACCTGATACGAACCAACCTGTACACTACGCTCAACATCTAAGGCCCTCCTCTGGGTGCCTACTGCAAGAGAAGCTGGGAGTCTGGCAACAAGGGAGAGGGCCTTCTCAGTGGTGGCCCCCAAATTATGGAATGATGTCCTTGACAAAGTGTGCCTGGCACCAACACTGTTATCTTTTCAGCACCAGGTCAAGACTTCCCTCTTCTCCCAGGCATTTTAGCATGTGTTTTTAAATTGCTTTTTAAAAATGTATTTTTAAATTTGTATATTTGTTTTTAATGTTTTTAATTATTATAAACCTTCTAGAGAGCTTCAGCTATGGGGCGATATACAAATGCAATAAACAAACAAACAAACAAATTCAATGGGGTTTACTCCAGGTACATGGGATTAGCATTGCTTTACTCCCAGAAAAGCAAGTGTTGGATTAAATACTTTCATATTGTGAAGGTTTTCAAAACACTGCCCTCTTCAACAGCCCAGAGTCTGACTCTTGCACACAAGAGAAAATAAACTTTAAGCCATATTCTTACTTACTCAAACTGAAAATCCAAGACCACAATTTTCTGACATTGCAATTAAGTCTAGGCACTGCCTGGGTCAACAAATCACAACCCTGGCTTCACTTATTGGCTACAATCCAGAGTGGGCAAGGTTAGAGCTAGGAGCTCCTATAACAGATTTGTTAAACAGATTTAACAGTTGCGGGGGGGCTGACATTTTGGTGTATATCTGAGGAACCAGACCACCTAGAAACTTAATGGTTTTTTTAAATTGAAGCTGAGAGTCCAGAGATTAAGGTGAGTTATGCAGAGACCCGGAGGGGACCCCCAAAAGCCAGAGAATCTGCCCAAAAACCAGATACCTGGTAGTGTGTGTGTGTGTGTGTGTATTCCCATACATCATGGATTAGTGGTAGGAATGTTGTTTTTGCTTTAATCCCTCCTTTTCCTAGAAATAAAGCACCTGGCTTCCCTGATTCATAAAGTTGCTTGAAATGCTTTATTTGCTTAGCAAAAAAATAAAGATTCTAAACCATTATGTTTATAAAAGAAATCACAGCTTCCGCCATGAGTAATGAAACTAGAGCCCCAGTCAAACTTCATCAAGATAATCACCCTGTCCCTATCCATTTTCTCCCATTGTGAAGATTAGATAAATAATTTTTCCTCTCCTTTTCAGTCACAGAATAGCTGCTTTATTCCATCACACAGACAAACGCATTTAAATTGATACATGAATGGCTCTCTATATGGGAGAGGAATTATTCTTTTCTGGCGGCGTAACCTGAAAAATTTAACATGCAGCTGCTAAAGGTTTCTAGAATTTCAGTGATTAGGAAAAATGGCTTGATATACATACAATTTGACACTTCACTATTCATTATTAAACACCTATCACAATTTCTGAATAGGAGGAGCTGAAAAGTGATACATAAGATCTTAGAAAGGAAAATTAATGCTGGTAGAAGTTTGCCCCTCTTTATCCTACATGTAAAGTTTATAAAATTCAGCCCATGCTCAATCTAGATTTTTGCCCAGTTCCTGGTGGATATCTCTATGCATAGTCTTGCTCAAGTCATGGTGAATGAAAACTGGTGAAGCTCTTGGAAAGGATGCTTGCAATTAGATTTTTTTTCCATTTCAGTCAGCCTTAATCTAACAAGGCAACAGTTGTAAAGACAGCGGAATCAACAGAAAAAGAGACTGAAAGCAAGAAACTATGGGACAGTGCTGAAAAGAATATCCTTTAATCAGGACAACCTTTACCAAGGAAAATCACCCTCTTTTTCTGTTCTTGCTAGGAAAAGATAATCCTAATAGTAAAAGTGAGGCCAGGTGGAAAAGGTTTTACACTGTGAATTGGTATTAATCTCAGTCCCCAGTGGCCATTTGTGTAAGTTACAAAGAAGCAAGTAATTCCAAACAGTTTGGCAGCCACTGCTACAAAGAGGTCTAAGGACAGCTATATAATGCTAAGCAGGATTCACTCAGCTTTCAGGGGGGAAACTAAGCAGATTCTGGCAGGCGTGTGAATGTCTAAAATACACTGCACAATGGACCTTTTATTTTTATGAATATTGAAAAATCAGCTGCTACAAGAAAGAGATAATGAAAAACAAACACAAATGTTTTCTATGATGGGAAGAGGCTCTTATAATGACCCATTTTGCTACAGATATACTGAAAATCTGCAGCAAATTAGCATAATATACACAGGAGAAAATAACTCATCCAGAACATTTTGCTGCTTTACACACTGTTTAAGAAATCTCTTATTTTAACTCTTTACAAACACTTCTAGCCCCACAGAAATTGTAATTTAGAAAGGGAAAAGTAGGTTTAAAAGACTGTGATCCTATTTATTAAGCATCATGAAAATTAGACATTAATTATTAGGCTCAAACCTATAACCACGTACCTGGTAGTAACGCTAACTGAAATCAATAGGACTCACTTCTGAGTAGACATGGATAGGTTAGGCATAAGATTATAGCCATACAGTCCAAACGTATCCATGTCTCATCAGAAGTAAGCGCCACTGGTTAAATGGGATATACTCCCAGGTAAGTGTGTATTTGCAACCTTAATCTGGAAGAAGAAATTCTTAACTTTGCCAAATCACCTGATGCTGACAGGAAGGGTTTATGCTGATGGATTTTCCCCCAAGCAGCCCATGAAATGTCATTGTGCTTTAATGACAAAGTCAAATTCATGTGCACACCATCTGATTTAAATGCTCCGGTATCTCCTAAATTACTGGAGCATCTTCACAGAAAACTAAATCCATAAATGCTGTTTATAAATGCTTACTGGAACAATGCCAGCTAAAAGTTCAGAAGCTTAGAGAGGAGAAGAATAGGGAATTAGAAAGTGCCATACAACCTAAACAATGGAAAATTGCTTTAGAATCTATCTGAAGCATTTCTTTAGGCTTAAAGTTAAGATTGATCCAGCAAAAAATAATGTTTTGGGTATGTTGGACTCCACAACATCTTTACAGGAAGATACTGGCTAATACAGATAGATGTTAGAGGTGTGATGCTGAAAATGCCTCAGTGAGGCATATGATGCAGGCATGTCTGGTGATAAATTCCTTCTAGTTTGAAATTGTTGTCCATATTAGTTTTATACCAGCTAAATCCTTTCTATTTGCAGATGTTCATAAAGTATGGAGATTAATAGCAGGACAATAAAAATGGATTTTGAAAGCCCTGACTGTTGCTAAGAGACTTATACTTCAAGCATGTCAGGATACATACCCACGGTCCATTATGCAACAGTCTGAGGACCTCACTGCCCTTGTAATATTTGAACATATTTCATATAACGTCAATTTTGTTTGGATACCTATCTGGACATTTGGATAAGTTATATTGGCCTCTGTGTTAAAAGTAAGATGGATGTATTGATGGTATTATAATTTTAATGCAAGATAGTAGGCCTTTTCCCTTCACTTTTTATTTCTTCTGTTTTTGCTTTATTCTTTTCTTTGTTAAAGTTGTTGTTTAAAAACCCAACCATGGTTGAAACCCAAGCATGCCAAGAAGATCCATGGACTCACCAGATATGCAGTCTCCATGGAGGATGGATTAGAGATTGATGGAAGGGTTGCAAATACTAATAAACCTCACTGAGAGATATCCCTTTCTTCTCATCCATGTGGGAATGAATTATACCACCAAGTGGAGCTACAAAGAAATCACATCAGACTTTGAAGCTGTGGGAAGGAAACTCAAGGACTTTCAGGCCCAGATTGTTTTCTCATCCATCCTTCTGGTACGTAGGAGAGGAGTAGAAAGGGAAAGAAAAATACTCCATGTGGATGACTGGCACCAATGAAGGTGGTGCCAACATGAGAGATTTGGATTCTGGGACCATGGGCTATGCTTCCTGGAAAATGGACTGCTGGCAAGTGATGGGTTGCATCTCATACCTCACCTGGAAGAATGTGTTTGGCCACAGTATGGAAAACTTCATCAGAAGAGCTTTAAACTGAATCCTAAGGGGGGGGAGAAGTAAACTTGCAGTAACGACTAACAAAGGCTTGTGTACAGTAAGAGGAACTGAGAGAACAGATCTAATGAGGCCCAGTAATAGTTTTCATAACAATGTAGGAAGGAAGCCAGGCCGCAAATCACATGGTCTTCAATATCTGTATACTAATGCCCAGAGTATGGGAAACAAACAGGACAAACTTGAGCTCTTAAAACACGAGAGTAAATACGACTTGATAGGCATAACTGAAACTTGGTGGAATTCCCACGACTGGAATACAGCAATTATAGGATATAACTTGTTCAAAAAGAACAGAAGGGAGGTTAAGTCACACTATATGTTAAAAATATATATTCCTGCACAGAAATACAGGAGGATGAGCTTGGTAGCTCGACCAAGAGTATCCGGATTAAAAAGGCCCAGGTTTCTGCGGTGGCCAGGAATGCTTTTGCACAGTTAAGACTAGTGCACCAACTGTGCCTGTTCCTGGAGTTGTCTGATCTGGCTATGGTGACACATGCCTTAGTTACATCCCACTTAGACTACTGTAACGTGCTCTATGTGGGGCTGCCTTTGAAGACTGTTCAGAAACTTCAGTTGGTGCAACGAGCTGCAGCCAGAATGTTAACTGAGGCTGGTTACAGGGACCATACAACTCCCCTGCTGCAACAGCTCCACTGGCTGCCAGTCTGTTTCCAGACACAATTCAAAGTGCTGGTGATGACTTATAAAGCCCTATACGGCTTAGGTCCAGGCTATTTGTCAGACCATATCTCCCTATATGAACCTGCCCGGGCCCTGAGATCTTCAGGAGAGACCCTTCTCACGATCCCAACACCTTCACAAGTGCGACTGGTGGGGACACGAGATAGGGCCTTTTTGGTGGCTGCCCCTCTGGAACTCCCTCCCTAGGGAGGGAAGAATGGCCTCCTCCGTGCAGTCCTTCCGCTGACAGCTAAAGACTTTTTTCTTCCGGCAGGCCTTTGGAACTGAAGGCTTTAAGGGTAGTGACTGAAGAGGATGCTGTATGTTATTGTTTTACTTGTATGCTCCTAAACTGGGTTGCAGTATTTTAAGTGTATATCTAATTGGTTTTAACATCTTAATAGTTTAATCCTGTTTTAATGCTGATTTTATATGTTTATATGTTTTATATTTTTATAGGTTCTTAATGATATGTACTTATTTTTATCTGGAAGCCGCCTTGAGTTCCAATTTGGAAAAAGGGCGGGGTATAAATAAAGATAATAATAATAATAATGGGAAATCTGGGGGGAAATGACCACGCTATACTTGAGTTCTTGATTTTAAAGAAAGCAAAAGCTCAAAGTAGCCATATGCATACCCTGGCCTTCAAGAAAGACAATTTTAATAAACTCAGAACAATGGTAAGTAAGGTTCCATGGAAAGCAACTCTAATGAGAAAAGGAGCCCAAGATGGGTGGGAGTTTCTAAAAGAGGAAATTCTAAAGGCACAATGGCAAACAATTCCATCAAGGAAAAAAAGGGGGAAGATAGCAAAAGAAGTGAATGTGGCTTCACAAAAAGCTTAGAGATGACCTGAAAACAAAAAAGGACACATACAGGAAGTGGAAGTGGACACAGATGAAGAGTACAGACAGGTAGCACGGAATTGCAGGGATGGCTTCAGAAAGGCTAAAGCTGAGAATGTCAAAAGGAACAAAAAAGTTCTCTTCAGGTAAAAGAGTAAAAGACAGAGAAAAGAAAATGGTGGTACAGCTACTCAGTAGGGTTACCAAGTCTTCGGTTTTCGCCTAGAGACTCCAGATTTTTGGGGCCCTCTCTGGGTCTCCAGGTGAGACATCCCAATCTCTGGACTCACAGCTTTCATTTAAAAAAAATTAAGTTCCTAGGTGTTGTGGTTCAAGAGATATACACCAAAACATTAGCCACCCCCTGCAATGTCTGTTAAATGAGCTTATAGCTGGCTGCTCTAACTACCCTTTCAGGTTTGCAGCCAAGAAGTGAAGTCAGGGTTGTAATTGACAAGGAATTTGTCAACCTCCAGGCAATAGCTAGAACCCATTGCAAGTCCAGAAAACTGTTGCCTTTTTCTGCTTGTCTGAAAATCTCATAAATTAAGTAAGTTTATAACTTTCAGCAGTAGCAAAAGTCCCCGTCTCTGTGTGCAGGAGATCTAGAACAAAAGATCACAACAGGATCTTGGTAGGCATGCACAGTAAACAATTTCAGTAATGATTATAATACAAGGTACATGCAGGAGTTTTAAATTACTTGCGAAAATAGCATATTATACATTTTATCTTTCAAATAATTTTTGAACAGAAATTTTTGAAAAGTGTACAGTGAATGATGCCATTACAGTGTGTTATTCTTTTCTAATTATGAGGAGTCAAACAAGTTTAAATTTTCCTGGGTTGTTGAAGAGGGCAGTTTATTTGTCTAATTCATAGCCTATTTTGAATACCTTCCCAATATGAAGTTTTACTCCTATACTCGCTTTTCTGGAGGTAAAGTTGCAATTCTAATCCCACATACTGGACCTAAACCCAGGGCCAACTAGGCAGGCGCCTAGGGTGCAGACCTCAGAGGGGCACAGGGCTGACTTTTGAGGGGCACAGTTTTATACAGATTAGGTTTTTTTTAATGGTGCATCAACCCTACAAGAAACAAGTTCAAAAGACTGGAAGAACATTGGAGCACATGAGAGGAATACTGACCATTTAGAAAACTATCAAACCTGGAGAGAACTTGAATTGCGCTTATCTAAAGAAAAAACAATTGTTGATATTAACTAGCAGAAAATTAGGCAAGAAGAACAATATTGGCGACAAATCTTGGAACACTTGATTGTTTTGGTCAGAGTTCTTGGCATGCAAAACTTGGCATTCCGTGGTACAACTGAAAAGTTGTACAGTGCTAGCGATGGAAATTTTTTGAAGTCTGTATAATATCTAGCCCTTTTTGATCCTATCATGAACAAACATTTGTGCAGTTAAAGATCAAGAAACAATGGTTCACTACCTAGGAAAAGATATCCAAAATGAGCTTATACAGCTTCTAGCAGGTGCTATAAAGCAGAAACTTTTAGCACATGCAAACTCAGCCAAATACCACTCAATTATTCTGGACTGCACACCTGATGTTAGTCATATTGAACAAATGACAATGATTTTACGTTATGTTGATGTAATCAAACCATCAGATAATGAGATGTCTGAGCCTGAGGTTATAAGATAACATTTCTTGGGATTTGTTCCACTAAAGAAGAGTACAGGTGCCTTTATGACAGAAACTCTTCTTGGACAGCTTGAGCAAATGGGATTACCAATTGAGAATCTGCGTGGTCAAGGTTATGATAATGGGAGTAACATGAAAGGCAAAGAAAATGGTGTACAAAAGAGAGTCCTGGACATAAACCCACGTGCCTTTTTTGTGCCCTGCAATGCACACTCTTTAAACTTGGTAGTCAATGATGCCACTAAGTGTTCTCTGGAAGCAACTAGTTTCTTCAGTTTGGTTCAACAGATCTATAATTATTTCTCTGCATTGACTCAGCATTGGCAAATTCTAACTAGCCATGTATCAGACTTAGGCATAACTGTTAAGCCATTGAGCGAAACAAGATGGGAGAGTCTGATAGATGCTTTGAAACCACTGAGATATCATCTTGGTAGTATATATGATGCTTTAATAGAGTTCTTTGATGACACAAGCCTAAAAGGTTTATCTGGAAATACTTCCCGAATTGAAGCTAAGGCCCTTGCTGATGCAATTTGTAAGTTCAAGTTTGTGGTATCCCTTGTTACATGGTACAACATCCTTTTTGAAGTCAATCTTACAAGCAAGCTACTACAAAATAAGGAAGCTGATTTAAATTCAGCTACAAGCCAATTGCAAGTGACCAAGAATTACCTTGTGGGCTGCAGGTGTGATGAGGGTTTTCAACAAGTTTTGATAGATGCTACTGAGATTGCAAAGGAGCTAGAAATACTACCAAACTTTGAGACAGAACAGGTTAGAAAAAGGAGAAAGAAACAGCAGTTTGAGTATGAGGCCCAAGAAGAGGCACTGCAAGATCCAAAGCAGAAATTCAAAGTAGGTTTCTACTATGCTGTCTTAGACATGACCATACAACCTGTTGAAGAGAGATTCCAATAGCTACAACAATATAATTCCCTATTTGGTTTCCTGTATGATATATACAGTATCAACAAAAAATCTAGTGAAGATGTACTTGAGGCTTGCAAGAATTTGGAAGAATCATTGATGCACAACGGAAACAAAGATATCGATGCTGAAGATCTGTGCTGTGAACTTATAACAATAGCTTGAAGACTTCCAAAGTCTATGCTGCCACAAGGAGTACTTCTCTTCATACTACAACAAAAACTGCTGGATAATGTGCCTAATGTTTCTGTTGCTCTAAGGATCTTTCTCACATTTCCAGTGTCAGTGGCAAGTGGTGAACGCAGTTTCTCAAAGCTCAAACTTATAAAAACTTACATACGCTCAACAATGTTGCAAAAGAGACTAGTTGGCTTGGCAACTATATCAGTTGAACTTGCCCACATATCAGCACTTGCCCTGAAGGAATTGCTGAATTTTGCAAAGGAAATTTGCAAAGGAAAAGGTACACAAAGTGAGATTTTGATGTACCTGAAATTGAAACTTTTAGGAGACTTAAATTTTAACATCACAATTCATAAGATTATTTAAAATGATTTGTGTGCTAAAACATCTTCTTTTGTATTTGAGAAAGTTAATCAAATATTTTTGTATTACTTATTATTGCATTTTAAAATAAATTTAGCAGTTTCAAGTTTTGTGCTTTTCATTTTTTCTACAAGACATCTGTTTTTGAAAATTGAAGTTAGCAATTTTTTTTGAGGGGTGCAAGTAGTTAGCCTTGTCTAGGGTGCAAAATAGCCTGGCACTGGCACTGCCTAAACCCCATTGAAATCAGCAGGACTTACTTTGAGGAGACATGGTTAGGATTGTGCTGTAAATCAATGGGACTTTTGAGTGAACATAGCAAAGGATTGTGTTTGTATTGTAAATTTTTCTCTTCCCTTCCAATTCTGTTTTTAAAGCAATTAGGCAGGGCTTACTTAGGTGTCACTGCTTTTATTTTGTAGGAAACTAATACTGATTTGATTTCTTTTTTAAAAAAAGTTTTGCAATGACCAACTGGTTTTGACAATAAACTATTATATGGGGCTGTATGCATTTCTATATCTCCAGTGTGTGCATATGGAGTATTTCTAACAACCCTATGAGGTAAGTTTGTTAATTGGAAACCAAGGCAGCTCACAAGAAGAAATAAATCCATTTAAAATCCAATAACCATAAAAACAAGTATAAAACAGTTGCAAAACAAAATGATTCTGAAGTTTGAGTTGGATGAGTAGTAGGCCAGTTTCTAATCACGCTCACACACCCTTATCTATACAGGCGTTATCAGAGTTGAAGAACACATTCCAGCCAGGCAAAAACATTCAAGGAGGGTGTGCAGGAGGGACAGGGAGGGGTGTGGCCTGCAGAGAGGAGGTGTGGCCTGGGGAGGGGATGTGTTGTGGTGATAGTCCTGTGGGCCAAATAGAGAGGTCTGAAGGGCCGTATTTGGCCCCCCCAGCCCTAAAATTCCACACCCCAATGTAAAATAAGCCAAACAAACTCATTCCTGAAATCTTTGCAATATTTCTGTCATTCTCCCTGAATTTCACCAGTGGTTTCTTTTTGCCCCACACCACTGCAAATTGCCAAAACCAACCAACCAACAAATCAGCCCAGATTTATCTAACCAAATATATCTAGCCCAAACCCCCATCCAGTACAGATGACTTGTCTCCCTTTCAGTTATTCCTTTAAATTGACTGGAGGTTTGCCTTGCTAGAAAACAGAACTGATACTACTAATGCATTGCACATTTAAATGGCCTCATGCAGTCATTATGTCAGGCTGCAGCCTGGCTTAGTTGGAATAGGCAAGCTTGCTAAATATTTGGTAGTTTTTCAGTAAGGCAATAACTAACATCCACAGAAGTATGGTACATGGTGGGCATAGTGACTCAGATGAATTAATGTATCCAAATGCCTGGACACTTAACTAGAATTCACCATCCAACCCCATAAATAGTCAGTGTGTCCAGAGAAGTAGGTGATTTATATTTTAACATTTTCTTGTTATCTGTCATTTGCTCTTTCACTTTAAAGCTAAATCACTCCAGAAACGCACGAGAGGGGAAAGGCAGGGAGAAGTCTTTTTATTTTTAATTAGAGTGCA
Organism: Rhineura floridana; assembly: GCF_030035675.1. NCBI lineage: Eukaryota > Metazoa > Chordata > Lepidosauria > Squamata > Rhineuridae > Rhineura > Rhineura floridana. Next base: position 68,705,662 of record NC_084481.1, read on the forward strand.
CTAAATGGCAATAAAGTAATGTGAATACAGTAGAGACCTCTTAAATCCATAACAGTAAATCTATTGCTGCAACAGGTCTATCCTTTATCTGATATTCATTTAAGATCGTTTCACACCTGAAATGTAGTACTGACAAGAATTGGTGCTAATAGACTTGTGTATTTAAATAACTCAATCAAACATCTGGAAAGGGATATGCCTTGTGACTTTACTGATAGAAGCTTGTTTGTGCCTTATAACTGTGATGAAACTGACTGTGTTCATTATTTGAAAAGCACCCATTCAGTTCCTTTCTCTGTTCATTATTTTGGTTGTGTATTCATTTATTTTCATTCCTATCCAATTTCATTATATTTTTGTTCTTGTATTGTGCTGGTAGAGAATGCCTTTTCCATGCTTCACTGCTTATGTGGCAGCTTGTAGTCTTCTGGGTAAAATTCAAAGCGCTAATTTTGACCTATAAATTAGCTTGGTTCATATATATTTACAAGATCATCACCTCCTCTATTCCCATGTAATTATATTTGACTTTAATTATCTTTAATGTGAGAGCCAGTGTGGTGTAATGGTTAGTTATCATGTTGTACTAGGACCTGGGTGACCAAGGTTCAGGGATGGTGACTGGCTCAGGGTCACCCACTTTGAGCCAGTCATAGTCTCTCTACCTAACCTACCTCACAGGAGTTGTAAGGATAAAATGGGGAAGTGGAGAGCCATGAATGCTACCTTGAGCTCCTTTGAGGAAAGGTGAAATATAAATGCAGTAATCTTATCTGAATCAGTGAGTTTCTTTCATGGTTATACTGAACTACCACAAGAGATGGCACTTGGAACAAAGAACGCATCCTGAGCAACCTACTAAGTACTGAATACTTTGTACCACTAACTAATCAAGGAAGGTATTTTGAAATAATTGTACTTCATTCTGTGACATTGTAAAGTCAAGAACATGCCCCCGAACAAAACTGTGCCTTTGAATATGACCAAACAAAAGCAGACTGTCTGGTAATTATACAGACCTTATGCAGTTTTATTCCTTCTTTGGCATAAACAGCAATGTCCTAGTTTAATTGATCAAGCCTTTTAAAAAATGTTTTCCTTTTTGCTTCTTTGACCTTGCTTTTTTGTGGCTAAAAACTTCTAAGCAAAACTTGTAAAGGTTTTACAACTTCCCCTTTTTTCTTTGTCATTTGTCTTAAATATATGAGGCACTGTACAAATACTCGAAGTGACAAGTCCCTGTTTCCAGACTTGCAATTTAATTGAGATGTGAAACAGAAGGAAAGGGGAGATAGAAAGGAACGGGAGTGGAGCACCAAAAGCACTTCCAGAAAACTAAGGGAAAGGGAGAAATATAAGAAAAAGGGGAAGAATGTGTGTGGAAAGTTTAACAAAAATGAATTGGAGTGTCAGGATCAATAAGAGACAAGGAATGTCAATAAGAAATATCACATGACTTAGGATGTTTTGAGCTAAAATTTGAGGAAATACCATAGGGATGTGGGGGAAATTCAGTTTGGTTCACTTCATCATGCAAACCTCTCTAATTCACACTTCCCAAAACAATAAGTGGACCAAAGCATAGGTGTTCTTCAAAATTCATCCTTCCTGAATTTTGTACTTAATTTTCCAACCAAAAAATGTATAGAAGTATATATATATATATATTAGGAGACGTGCGCATAAAAAACACATAAGGTTGTGAAAAGAATGTACAAAAATACATTCTGTTAGAGAATGTAGCTTGTAAATATGTGTTTACTGGGAGCAATGTGTACTAAAGTGTTGACAAATTTTGATGAGGCCTTTTTTTAAGGCAATCTGATGCAGAAATGTGGCAAACTGAATTTAAGGCTGGAAAAATTAGGAACTGAGAGAATCTGAAACAGACCAATTCATCCATCTCTAAAAGAGACCAAGGGGGGAATAACAGTGAAAAAGAGAAAGAAAAATGAGCAGGGTTACAGAAAAGCAAAACTATGAAAAACTTTAGAAAGGAAGGAGAAGAGTTTGAAAAAGAACATGATATTATTATCTCCATGTTGAGCACTATTTACATTTCTGGATAATCCATATTTTAAAAAGTAAAAACTAGTATCCCAATACAAAAATCCATTTGCCCATGTTTATTTATTTATTATTTGATTTATATCCTGTCCTTCCTCCCAGCAGGAGCAAATTGGGCCATGAAAAGGATGGAACAAGGATCGGCTTCATTCCTGGAAATGAACATAGACACCATAGATGCAGGTGAGCTCAGTCTGCACACTGGTGTTTCTGGACTGGAAAAAGATTGCTAGAATGACAGTCAACTAGAAAATGTGCAGGAAAGAGCAACAGGTAGGTGAATTACTGTAGTCTCTGCATGTCCTCAAAACTGTTCCTACCACTTTCTATCAAAGCTGTTTCTGCCAACTTTAAAAATAAAACGCTCTATACAACTTTCAGGATTTTTCTCATATCATGACTCATTCAGAGGCTGATCTAGTAGCATCATAACTGGTAACACTCTGAAATTGTGCGTGATTCATTAGCTAACATCTCTGCCACCACCTTCTTCACCTGTATTTTCATCGGTCATTGAGATTTGCAATTCCCATTCTGTATTTACAGAGCAAGATCTCTCTATTTTAAGATTCATATTCAAGAAGACAAATGCATTTGCCATTTAGCTGTCACTTGAAGTAGTCAATAGCACTTGGCATATAAAATAACGTTAGTCACTCACCAAGGAACAGTTACTTTCTCTGTGTTATAAAATACATGAAGGTTGTGGTGGTTGACTTTGCCTTGGAATGTGCCTATGCACATGTGCTTCTAAAGTTGGTTAGTTTATAGAGTAGTGATGTGCTGGTGTGCTTACATTTAGGTTTCCTGTGTGTGTGTTAATTTCGTGTTCTAGTTGCATCTGGTTAGGTTTTACTCCTACTACCAGCTTCATAAATCAAACAGTCCAAAGGTATTTTTTTAATGGCAATCACATGGTCCTTTGGACTATATTTTTCAAGATGTCAGACATTAAATACTGGTTCAGCTCTTTGATAATCACTCTAGAGGATTCCAGTGCTACATTATAAATGACCCTGTGAGTTGAACGGAAGCAGGCACCATGTTATTTATCTCGTAATTGCTGTTCTTTAGAATTTTGGCTAGAACATGACTACTATTACTCTGGAGATGAAGTCAGCAGAGAGAGTATGAAAAGTCCAGCACAGACTCCAATTCCACATGCTGTTTTACATGTGTAAACCCCGCTGAAGTCCATTGCCCTCATCTGCATGTAATTCAGTAAAAGAAATATATCCATAGCTATGGAAGTCTATTAAGCCAGTGGTTTTATGTTACAGTATTTGTTTGTTTGCATGTATGTGATGGATATACATAAAAATGATGTTTTAGATCCAGACTTGCCCTTCCACAAGCTGAAGGAATTGAGATCCAACAGAGGCACCTACTGGAGGAAGGGAAGAGTCAATATTAGCTGACTGTCGCTGCAGCCCTCTGTGCCACCTTTCACACTTTTTCTGGAGGGTCTCCCAAACTTCCAGAGCAAAATTCCAGGCAGTACAGGGGACTGCAGCAGGAAGGAGGAATCAGCAAAAACACACGTCCCTTTGGTAGTCCTGTGAGCAGAGTTTCATTCTGGATCAAATCTAGTACAACAAAGCAAAAAACAAATCAACAACACATTTGGTACAGTCCATAAAGGGCTGGGTTTAGATATGAACACTTCATAGGCTGACCTATGAAGCTCTTTGGGAGGCCTTGTGCAAAATGCTATCTTTCAGCATGCCCTGCCTTCCAGTGCTACTATGCTGTTTCAAGCTCCTTGAAGTAATTAAGGGCAGGGTATACATCTCATCCCCCTATAGTGGTCAGAGTGCCATTGTGTAAGTATGTCTTTGTGGACATGAGTGTTAGAAATTCGCTTTTTAAAAAACATAGTCCTTTCAAAGGACTGTAGAAAGTTTTCACATTTTGTATGTGGAGAACAATCTCAGGTGACACTCGATAAAAATGGAATACTTTATTGCCCCCAACAATTTGATATGCCAGCTGCTTAGAATTATGGATGTTTCTAGATAGGAATTCCCACCATCATCAGACCCAAGGGGCTCTGGCGATGGCAGGCCTTTGCAGCCATGGGCATGGCTTCAAAAGCCCTGTCCCGTGATGTGGCCATGTGCACCTGTTGCATAGGGGCGGAGCAGGGTGGCTATTTAAGCTGTGCTCCATCTGCCCTCTGCCTCTTTCTGGCCTTACATGACACCTGTCCACCCTCCCTTCCAGGCAGTACAAGTTTAACTGGTTGCCTTGGGGCCGGGTAGAAATTTTTAGCTCATCAGCCTTCATTTGCTGGCAAGTTTTTTCCCTATCCTGTACTGTTCTTCTAATTCGTCTGATTTGCTCAATTTGATTTGGCTTAATTTGATTTGGCTGATTTGTTGCCTGGCCTTGTAGTTTAATCTGTAAATAGGTTATTTGGTCACATGTGGCAGATATGTGTGGAATTTCACAAGGTAGGGTTTGGTGACTACCCTTAGGCACCCTTTAAGGTGATTGGTGGGTTCTGAGGCCTGCCTTCCGGCTTGTGCGGCCTGTTGGGGCTAACCTGTAACACCCACTCAGAGTTGTGCGGCCCTGAGGGGGGGTGAAGCAGGAAAGCCTCTCTAACCACCCTGCGGGGATGGGGCCCAGAGAAGGGGATAGGGCTTGTACCACTCCCTTTCCCATGGCAGGATGTCCTCGCCCAATTGGGTATGAGTTAGGTTCTGCACTTGTCTCTGCAGATCATTTTATTATGCAATCAAGCATGCAATTGGCTGATTCCAATAAACGTGGCTCTTGATTTACCCACACTTCATCTTGTCTTGCCTCTTCATTTCCTGGCTATGCGCTGCAATAACCATGATGCCCATTGGAACAAAAAATCTTTCTAGTATTATGTAAGTAGTTGCCTTGGTTCAATAGAAAATCTAGCCTAAATTGATGCAATAATCCATTCATATTAGCAACATTATCTGTCTAGGATAATTTTTGGGGGGCGGGCAAAATTCCTGAAATTTTATTAGCCAACTTCATATTTTAACAAAGCTTTGCTCAGTCTGGAAAGAAATATACTTGGATTACTTGTGAGTTAGTAAGATCATGGACATAACAGAGAGGAAGCTGCTGGTCTTTAGATGAGCTAAGGCACTGAATGAATAATGAGAAAACTACATGATTACAGTATCTCCAGCTAACAGGCTTTATTTCAGCCAGTGCAAGAAAAGAGGACCGTAAACACCACTTTGACCAGATTTGAAACTATCTTAATTAGCACCAGGCTAACAAAAGGTGATAAACTGATATTCCTATTTATTATAATTAGAAAACCTAATGGGATGTAACTTTACACTGGGACAGAATGAATAAATATTCCAAAAGGCATCTCAGTTAAATTTGTCACAAAAGGTCCAACAGCATCCTGTTGTGTTAATCTTGAATCAATATAAATTTATGTTTCGATAGTACTTTACTCTCCATAGGTTAAATAAAACTTATGAAAATGATCACTTTAGCTACAGCAGATGTTATATCTGAGTTGCCCTAAAATAAGTAATTTGTGTATGTGTGTGGGTGTCTTACACTATTTATTTATTACATTTATATCCTGCCCTTCCTCCCAGAAGGAGCCCAGGGCAGCAAACCCTAAACATTCTAAAACATCTTAAAAACAGACTTTAAAATTTATTAAAACAAAACATCTTAAAAAAAAAAAAGCTTCAGAAACTTCTTAAAAAGCAGTTCCAACACAGATGCAGACTGGGATAAGGTCTCTACTTAAAAGGCTTGTTGAAAGAGAAAGGTCTTCAGTATAACATTTTCTAATTCTGTGCATTACTATTCATAAGTAAGTTCCAGTGAGTTCATTGGGTTTTACTCTCAGAGAAGTGGGTATAGGATTGTAGTCTAGGGCAAAGCTTAGAAACCTAGCCATAAATCTCAATTCTCAGATTTATTTTCACTGGGATTCTCACCATCTTACTTGGGAAATAAAGTGGCACAGTTCTGACCCCCTGGTAACCTACAATTAGGATGACTGTGAGAAATGGGCTAAAGCAGGGTTCTTTACTTCTGTAGTCAGAATCTTAAGAAAGTGAATACTAAATATTTAGGTTTTTTTCTTCCCCTTTTTCCCTTTAAATATTTAGTTTTTTTCTTCTCTTTTTCCTTCCTATCAGTTAACACCTGTTTTTTCCTCTATAGGAGAAATTCCATTCCGTTTTTAATCAATCTTTATTAATTTTACATCATTATTAAACATATACATAATCAAAATATTATATGTAAATCATACAACATTAACAAACTTAGATACTCAAAAATAATTTAAAATCAACTCACATTGGTTGCTATTACAGTGCATTTGTGGAATTCAACTTTAAAGAGGATATTTTCATTTACAATTTTCAGTATACTGCTTATCTTACATATGCTTGTCCTTTCCCTTTTCTTTTTGGGTAAGGGATAAACCAGAAAAGAGAGAAGAAAAGACCCACTTAAAGAAACCATATCCATTTATATGCTGGCAAAGGAACTTGATCATGTTCTTCGTTGTTTGTGTATTGTACAAAAGCATACCATGTCAAAATAAATGTATCTCTTTTGCTTTGACCTCTAGATACTCTAGGTTTTTGTGTTAATTTATCTAACAATGTGTCATTCCAGACCAGCTTATACCAATATTCTATGTTAGCTCTGGAATCATGTCACTGTGAAACATACTGCATGTAGTAAATGTGTAACCAATGCTTTATTTTCCAGATCTGAATCATCATCTATGAACAAATTTAAAATGTCCAATTGTGGATTCGTTATTTTGTTTATTTCCTGTAATATGTTGGTCCAAAATATTTGTACTCTGGGACATTCCCACCACATATGTCCATACCCATCATATTGCAGCCCCTCCAACAATTTGGTGATTAACTTGAGTTAATTAATAATGTTCAGAGGGTCAAGTGTTATTTCTAACTGAAATTGATGTATATTGTTAATACAAACTTATCTAATTCACAATTCCCCCAAAAAATATGCAATGTGAAATACAGCTATCCTTTGAAATTCACACTTCTGTGAATTTTACATTGTAGTTCTCCAACCAAAAAAATGTGTACAAAAATGCATATAGTAGGGGAAAGTATGCGTGAAGATACATAGTGGGGGAAAACCCTGAAAACTCCATTATATTAGGGGAATTTGCTGCAAATGGTAAAATTGCATACAAAAATGTGTATAGTAGAAACTTGTCCTAAGATGCCGAAGAAGTTCTGTGAGGAGTTTTAAAAAAATCTACAAACTGATGTGGAAATGTGATGAACTCAAGAATGGAAAAGTGAGAAACAGAAATTGACAGATTTCTCCATCCCTCATGATGTTCATCATTCTCTGTCCAACAGAGTGATATCACTGACCATATCCTGGATCCAACAAATCAGGAACAGAGCTTTCCCACATCATCCTCCCTGCTACAACCCTCTGGCCCCTTGAAAACCCCATGCTGAAAGTTGAGGGATCCTCAGCAATAGCTTAGAGGTTGTGCGGGGAGCTGACAATAGATGGGAGAGTCAGAAAAACTAATTAATTGATCTGCCTGCTGAGTGAGTAGATGTGCTTCTCCTCATGCTAAAAGTGTTCATTTGCATCCGACCCAATGATACTGACTAATGCAGAACTGGTTGTGAATTTAGGGGTGGGTGAGATTGAGTTAACAGAAAATGTATTATGATTGACCATCTGTTTTCTGTTGGTTGTTTCTGTACTTCCTTAAAACATAATTAAACTGTTAACAAGGAAAAAAGAGAACAATGGAAAAACCATGCTACAGTTATACATAAAAGGATGCTTTTGGACATAATACAAATTATATCTATCCAGTTGTACTTTGTGCCACACCATTGCCTGGGAAACTGGGTAAATGTAGACATTTTAATGATGCACTTGGTATATAATTACATCTTTTACAATTTTATTTGATACAGACCTCTGTGCACCTCATTTAAAATATGCTCCCATGTGCTAAAGCACAGTTATTTTCAGATCCAAATCACATTGCTATTACTCTTGCTTGAATAGCTACCTGAGCAATATTTTGTGTGTTAATATTTGTAGAGGGTTCTTTCTTAAAAATAAAAAATGAGGTTGTTCAATTATATTTTAATTAGAATATACATTTCTAGAATATCTAGCCTTAGCCTTTGTTCTGGTTATTTATCTCACAGTGATGACTATCTAATTTGCAATGCATTGATACATGCCAAGAAAAAGTGCCAAAAATATTTGATAATGTTTTATGGCTAATGAAGAAACTGAGAAGAAAGAATAAGAAAATAAAAACATCCTAACATATTGCTGCTGCCACACAAAGTAGAGTCCAGATATTCACTCTGTGCTCATGGACAAACAGTGTGTTACAGCTCTGAAAGGCCACTATATAATCCTTCCTCCCTCTACAAACTGCTGAGCCCATTGCAAGTTGGTAAGAACATCATAATGCAACGGAGGTCATCCTGCATCTTGCCTTAGCATCCAGGAGCTCACCTACTCATCCCCATAGGAGTTAGTTTCCTATCAGCTGAACCAGCAGTACAGCTGGTTCAGAGCCAGCAAGAGGATAGGCAGTAGGGAGGGCTCAGAAGTAACTGAATGGCCCACCAAGTCTCACATCACTTGAAGGGGCAACCCCAGATTGTGCACTCAGATGATGGTGGGGATTATGAAAGGGCCTTTGGGAGCTGCTCTGCGCTCTGTTCTTCATGAGCAAAGAGTGCAAGATTGCATTGTAAGTGTATAGAACACATACCATGATGTATGTACTATCCTGCATGCACTATGTTCTATGTACTATTTCCTCTTCGGTGCATGAAATAGTTTAGCAGATTTCTGAATACTAGGGCTCAGATTAAATGTATCACTATTTTGGGGAAACATTTTCAATTGTGCTGAAATGTGTTACTTTTTAAAAAAAATTCAATGATTTGAATCAATATGTGTTTTGAAAGTGCCTCCCCTCCCTCTGAATTGTCTTTATTTGCCCTCAGCGCCATTTGCACATAGCCAAATCTGATTGGCTACATAGCACTGAGAGGCCATTGTTAAGTGTGTAAACATTTAAATGATGCACTTGGTATATAATTACAGTACATGTTTCACATTTTTATTTGATACAGACTACTGTGCCCTTCATTTAAAATATGATCCCATGCTTTAGATCACAATTATTTTCAGATCCAGATCACATCTGTATTACTTTTGCTTGAACCTGAGTGGTACTTTGTAATGTAGCAGTTATAACATCAGACAAGGACCTGGATGATGATGATGATGATGATTTATTCAATTTATATCCCCCCCTTCCTCCCAGTAGGAACCAAGGGCTGCAAACAAAAACACTAAAGCTCTCTAAAACATAATAAAAAACAGACATTAAAATATATTAAAACACAACATCTTCAAAGACATATTAAAAAACATCTTCAAAGACATATTAAAAACATCTTTAAAAACCTTTAAAAACATCTTAAAAAACAATTCCAATACAGATGCAGCCAGGAATAAGGTCCCTACTTAACAGGTCTTCAGTAGGCGCTGAAGATAATACAGATGGGTAGGTGCCACTACACTAAAGGTCTGCTTCCTATGTTGTGTTGATATGTTCCTGTGTTCCCCCTGATAAGATGGTATCTGCAGGAGGCCCTCAACTGCACATCGTAGTGGTCGACTGGGTATATGAGGGGTAAGACGATTGTTCAGGTAGCCTGGTCCCAAGCTGTATAGAGCTGATGGGCAGCCAGTACAGTTCTTTCACCAGTGGGATGACATGTTGGCGATACCCTAACCCAGTGAGCAGTTGTGCCATAGCATTTTGCATCAGCTGCAGCTTCTAGAACAACTTCAAGGGACCTAACGCATAGAGCTCATTACAGTAATTCAACCTGATGGTTACCAGTGCATGGACAACAGTGGTTACGCTATCCTGGTCCAGAAACAGCAGCAGTTGTCTTATAAGCCAAAGCTGGAAAAGGCAGTCCTAGCCACTGAGGTCACCTGGGCCTCTAGTGACAAAGATGGATCCAACAGCACTCCCAGACTATGAACCTGCTCTTTTAAAAGGAGTATGACCCCATCCAAAGCAGGCAACTGATCATTTATCTGAACTCAGGAACCACCAATCCACAGCACCTCTGTCTTGCTAGGATTCAGGCTCAGTTTATTCGCCCTCATCCAGCCCACCACCAAGTCCAGGCACCAGTCCAGGGCTTGCATGGCCTCTTCCGATTCAAATGTTATAGAGAAATAGAGCTGGGTATTATTAGTGTACTGCTGATACCTCCTGATGATACCCAATCTCCTGATGACCACTCCCAAGGGCTTCATATAAATGTTAAACATCATGGGGGACAAGATGGTACCCTGCAGGACCCCACAGCATGACTGCCAGGGGACTGAAAGACAATCACCCAAGGTTATTCTCTGAAAATGAACCTGGAGATAGGATCAGAACCACTGTAAAACAATGCCTCCTATACCCATCTCACCAAGTTGGCTCAGAAGGACACCATGGTCAATAATATTAAAAGCCACTGAGAGATCAAGTAAGAATAACAGGGTCGCACTCCCCCTGTCCTCCTACTGATGAAGGTCATCCATCAGGGTGACCAAGGCCAATTCAGTCCCATAACCAAGCCTGAACCCAGATTGGAATGGGTCATGATAGTCTGTTTCATCCAAGAGTACTTGGAAATGCTGTGCCACAACCCTCTCAATCACCTTCCCTAAAAAGGGGGTATTTGCTACTGGGTGGTAGTTGTCACCAACCAATAGGGCCAGGATGGGCTTCTTCAAGAGCGGTCAGATCTCCCCCTATTCAGGGTGGCTGGAACCACTCCCTCCCACAACAACATTTTGACCACATCCTGGATCTACTTGGTCAAACCCTCTCAACAAGCTTTAATAAGCCAAGGAGGGCAAGGGTTGAGAGGACACATTGCTGCCCACATTGTTGTAAGATCAGGGTTCAAATCCCTAATCTCCACTCAGCCATGAAGCTCACTGGGTGACCTTTGGCCAGTCATTGTCTCTCAGCCTAACCTACCTTACCCAGAGCTTGGAAGATTACTTTTAAAAAGTAATAAATTACAGTTACAATTACTTGGCCCAAAAAAGTAGTAATTACCGTTATAATTACAATTGCTCTGAAAGTAACTGATTACTTTTTCTCAAAAGTAATCACTACAATTACATTTCAGTTACTTTTTTAAAAAAACTCCTACAAGGTGCTGGCCTTGGCTGCTGCACATCTAAGAAGCCTAAAACAATATTAAAAATAAGCACACACACACAGGGGGTAGTAGAATAAAAAAATTTATCCATAAGATTAACATAATGGCATAACAGAATCTCACATCCCCCCAAGCAATGAAGATACCCCAACTCTTGAAATCAAATTTTACACTTGAAATGCTTTTATAATATGTTTCTGTTATGTCTCAAAAGAACAAGATGCTCAAAGAGCATGTCAGACAAGGAATGTCTTTTTACAGTCATTATGTTGCCACCAGTACTGAACAGGCGTTCTACTGCGGCGCTTGAAGGCATGCCTGTGTCGTGCTGCAAAAAACACCGCAGCACACATGGAAAGCCATGGAGAGATGACACTTCCCTGCTGGGAGACCTCAGGTACCTCACCAGTTCCTCCTCAGCAGTGTCCACTGCTGACTTCTTGCCCTGGGGCAGAAAGTTAAAGAAGTCATCTTCTAAGTCGTCTCCTTCCTGGTCTTTATCTGAAGACTGATCACTGTCCTCATTAAGTACACCCATCTTTATTTCAGCTTTCAACAAGGCTTCCATTGTGTATCGAAGAAAGAGAGAGGATATGTTAACACATATATGTTAGGAAACCATCATCTGCTCTTCATTTCCTGATGCTTGTCATGTCCCCTGGTTCAGGGTCCAGCCTGAGCCTGTGGATGATGACATGGAAGGTAGGAAGGTGACCAAGTCACCACACTCATGGGGCAGCACAGCAGACCCTTAAGGATTACCTGCAGCAACCCAAGGTTGTGATGAGGAGCCCCAGGAAGAAAAGGCCCAGCCCCTGCCTACCACCTTAAGCCCTTTGATGCCTCCCTTGAGACAACATTTCCCTTGGAGTAATCCACCCAAAGGGCTTCCCTAATGTTCTTACTTGTTGGTATGGGTGGTGGCCTGACACGATTCCAGCCGATCTAGTTTGAAGCGAGGGTGTACGCAGGCTGCCAGAAGAAGCAGATCCCTGCCAGATCCCCACCTCTCAAGGGTTGTCTGCTGCTGCTTCAGCATTTTGGGAGGAGGGGTGTCATGCATTGGTTCAGGAAGGCCACGTCTCCTTGCCTTTATTGCTTCTTCAATTGCTCTCAGCTTCTCAGGGTGTGGCCTCTGAGGAAGAAGAACAAAGCATGAATCCAAGAAAAAATGGAAGAGGAACTTCACAATTTAAACATAAATAGACAATGGACACTCTTTGAGGACCAGCATGACAAAGGCTTACCTCAAAAGGTTTCTTCACATTGGATGAGGAGGAAACAGCTGATCTCAGATTTTTGATCCTTGGAAGGCAGTAATTGCATCGTACAACAACATTTTTCCCACTCTGGCTCACAAATGTACAAGCTTTCTCAAAGCCAAACCATGGTACTTGCTGTTCTGCAGATGTGGCTGTGGGCAACTGGCACTGCATCATGCCCTCCTCCTCCTCGTGCACAGGGCCTCCTTTCTGAACCTCACTTTCTAGTTTTGCCTCCTCAGGATCAACAAGCTGTGACTCAAGTGGCCGCACTAACTGACTGCTGCTCTCAGCAGCAAAACCTGCAACAGGCGTCTCTGTAATAAACAAGAGATAATGCTCCTATATGGGTGAACTTCAGCTGTGATGTGCCCCCATCTCTTCCCCATGCTGCAAGATCCCCCAGTCAGAGTGGAAGTAAGCAGGTCAATAGCACAATTAAAAGAGATCCTATTTGCTCACTGAATAACCCTGCCTGGGCCAGTCTAACGTACTATCTCACAGGGTTGTTGTGAGAACAAAATGAGACTAGGGTTCAAATCCCCACATAGCCATGAAGCTCACTGAGTGACCTTGGGCCAGTCACTGCCTCTCAGCCTCATGAAAACCCTATTCATAGGGTCACCATAAGTTGGAATCAACTTGAAGGCGGTACATATATTTTTTATTTTGAATATGATGATTATGATAATAAATATGCAGCATTTCAAATTAATTCTGGATGAGAAGCATTCCATGCCAAGCTTGGAAAACCAAGGATGAGGTATAAAATGTAGACAAAAATACTTTTGACAAAATGCCGTTTATATTTTATATATATGAGCCTGGGTAGGGAACATTTAATCTAGCCTACTTGCTTTCAACAAGAAGGGTTAAGTGCCTTCAGGCTAGGGCAGTCACCAGAAGGCCACAGCAGAGACAAAGGAGCCTAGTGTTGTGGAGATGTTAGATGGGAGCTTTGGGGAGTAAAGATGGAGGCTCCTGAAGGCTGCAATTCTAAACACACTTACTAAGGGATTAAGCCCCATAGAACTCAACAGGACTGACTTCTAAGTAGATATAGTTTGGACTGTGCTGTTGGTAAACCTTGACTAGGGTTCTTCTGCAAAGACATCCATATCCAAGCAGGGTTGGCAACCCCCTGCCTGGAATACCCTGCCCTTATCTTTTAATGTGGCTGCTCCAAATGTTTTTACAGATTTGACCCTTTACTTCAGAAAGAGGTCTGAAAAATGAGTAAGAGTAAGAAGTATCTTTTAAAATTGTTCTTTTCAATTCACTCTTGAATGAACATCATACCTAGGGCAGATCCACACCATTCCTTTAAAGCACATTCAACACCCATTTGAAGCACATGAATCCCACCACAGAATCATGGGAACTGCAGTTTGTTAAGAGTGGTGAGAACTATAACTGTGAGGGGGAAATGACACTTCCCAGAATTCTTTAGGGGAAGTCATGCGCTTTAAATGCGAGTTGGATGTGCTTTACACATATTGTGTGAATCCGCTTAATAAATTTTGCCTGCATGTAAATTGTTTTAATTAATTTTTCAAAATGAAAATAAGCTATAAAGTGTAGTGGGTGACCATGGGCTACTCACCATTTCTCAACCTATCTGCCCCTCAGGATGAAAACAATGGAGAACCATGACTACCCCAAGGCATACTTAAAATGTAAAGGAAGTATTGTACAACCATAGTATGCAATTGGATACTTATAGGGACACAGCATGACAAAACTGGGTGGAAGTAAAAGTTCTACACTTAGGAAAAAGAAACCAAATGCACAGTTATAAGATGGGGGATACTTGGCTCAGCTGTACGACATGCAAGAAGGATCTTGGAATTGTTGTTGATCACAAGCTGAATATGAGCCAACAGTGTGATGTGGCTGCAAAAAAGGCAAATGCTATATCAGGCTGCATTAACAGAAGTATAGTTTCCAAATCATGTGAAGTATTAGTTCCCCTCTATTCAGCACTGGTTAGGCCTCATCTTGAGTGCTGTGTCCAGTTCTGGTCTCTGCACTTCAAGAAGGATGCAGACAAACTGGAACAGGTTCAAAAGAGGGCAACAAGGATGATCAGGGGACTGGAAACAACGCCCTATGAGGAGAGACTGAAGGAACTGGGCATATTTAACCTGGAGAAGAGAAGACTGAGGGGAGATATGATAGCACTCTTCAAGTATTTGAAAGGTTGCCACACAGAGGAGGGCCGGGATCTCTTCTCAATGATGCCAGAATGCAGGACACAGAATAATGGGCTCAAGTTGCAAGAAGCCAGATTTCGACTGGACATCAGGAAAAGCTTCCTTACTGTTAGAGCCATACAACAATGGAACTAATTACTAGAGAGGTAGTGGGATCTCCAACACTGGAGGCATTCAAGAGGCAGCTGGACAGCCATCTGTCGGGAATGCTTTGATTTGGATTCCTGCATTGAGCAGGGGGTTGGACTTGATGGCCTTATAGGCCCCTTCCAACTCTACTATTCTATGATTCTATGAAAATATTTATATAAGCATGACTATCAAATATGTTTATTTATATAACCTGTAAAGATATTTATAGTGCAATCCTATGTTTGTTTACTCAGAAGCAAGTCCCAATGTATTCAATGGGGCTTACTCAACCAGGG
The DNA here is from genome assembly GCF_030035675.1 of Rhineura floridana. NCBI lineage: Eukaryota > Metazoa > Chordata > Lepidosauria > Squamata > Rhineuridae > Rhineura > Rhineura floridana. The sequence continues at coordinate 68,720,889 of NC_084481.1, forward strand.
AAAACTGCAGCCTCAAGTGATAAGGAACTTGTTCTTTTAACAAGTCCTTTAAGTTGAGAGCTTATCCCAGTCTGCAACTGTGTTGAAATTGCTTTTTAATATGTTTTTAAATTTTTTCTTTAAAAAAATGTTTTTAAAGCTTTTAAAAATGTTTTTAAAGATGTTTTGTTTTAATATATTTTAAAGTCTGTTTTTATGATTTTTAAAGTGTTTTTAGTGCTTTTGTTTGCTGCCCTGGGCTCCTACTGGGAGGAAGGGTGGGATATAAATGAAATAATAAAAATAAATAAACTTCATTCATTTTTTTAAAAAATGAGTATTAGTTTCCTACATAATAAAAACTGTGATAAACCCTGCCTAATTTCTTTAAAAATAGGGTTGGAGGGAGAGAGATTTACAACACAAACACAAGTCTGCACTTTACTCACAATCATGAAAGGGCGGGGTTGCAGCCAGAGCTTTGAAAAGTTACTTTAAACTACAACTCCCATCAGCCCCAGCCAGCATGGCCACTGGATTGGGCTGATGGGAGTTGTAGCTAGAGCATGATCTGTTTAAAAAAAAGTTGTGCAGGGGGGGTTTACGTTTTGGTGTATATCTCGGGAATTAGACCACCTAGAAACTTTTTTTTTAAAATTGAAGCGGAGAGTCCAGAGAGTAAGGGGTGGTAGCCAGAGAGCCGGAGCCCCCCCCAAAAAAACCAGAGACTCCAGCCGAAAACACACACACCGGGGCACACACACACACACAAATCATCGTCACTCACCTCCACAGCTCTTCACCATTCTGCCTTCCTTGCCCTGGCTTTTTCCTCCGGCGTCCATTTTTTCCTCTCAGAGTCAGACGCTAGCAGGCTCCCCCTGCCTATTCATCTCTTCTATCGTGCCTCCTAACACAGATCACGAGGGAAGAGACAGTCTGTGCAGAGGTCCAATCAGTGTGAGGCACATGTCTTGTGTTAACCAATCACAGCCAGGAGCTGACTTCCCCTTGTTCCCGCCCCCAAGTAACGTCCAACCTAACGTGGAAACGTTAAAGTTGAAGCTGAAAAGTAGGGAAATTACTATTTGTTCCATTACTTGCCAAATGTAATGGAATTACCCACTCGTTATTTAAAATTGTAACGAATTAAAAGTAACTCGTTAAAAATAACGAGTTACTTCCAAGCTCTGACCTTACCAGGCTGTTGTAAGGATAAAATGGGGAGCAAGAATAATGTATGCCTCCTTGAGCTTCATGAAAGAAAGATAGGATATACATCTAATACATACATACACACACACATACATACCAAATGGCAGAAATATTCCTGGTTACTGACTGATCCAAGAAACATTGCCCTTGTTCTCACTTGCCCTCAATATTCCTCAGTGACATCATCAAATAGCCATATTGGTTACATTGCATTGGAAGAACATTCTGTTTAATATATGCCTTGTTTAACTCAGATCAACCATGTGACCAAGAATAATTAAAAACAGTCATCAAATTAGCAGCAGATAGAAGAAGCAATGGCTTTGATTAAGAGACTGGATGGTGAGTGAAATGTTGACCCCAAACATGTGGATCAGTCCTATGGAATGCTACTTAATCCTAATGTTTAGAAAATAAACACAAAGCTAGCACGTTGCTTCACTGAATATATACCTATATATAAATTACCTAATTTCAGAATCATAACAGAGTGGAAAATGGAGACAAGAGTTCCACTCTTTTTTTATATGATGTTAAGCTCATCATTTATTTAACTCCATGCCTGAATCGGAAGAGCGTTTAAATATATTTCAATATCGCCAAATGTCAGGTTCAATTTTTGCCAATAATGGAAGAGTGGAATAGACATTACCATTTCTAAAATGCCATTTTCTAGACTACCAATTTTCAGTCTCATTTTTAAAGCTTTTTATTGCTTTGGGGATATTCAGAAGTTCTCTGAATAATATATATCAAAAGAGTTATCTCTGAATGTAAACAGGAAACATTTATTTGAGGAATGTTCACTTTCCAGCAGGAAAAAAAATACCATTTCATATAACGTCGATAGCTGAGTTTTGTGCACCAAAGAAAAGTAATACATTTTGGAGGATAAGGCTATCAATGCCTACTAGCCATGATGGCTATGCTCTGCCTCCATAGATGGAGGCGGCATGCTTCTGAATACCAGTTGCCGGAAACCACAGGAGGGGAGAGTGCTCTTGCACTCTTTCCCATGGGCAACTGGTTCACAACTATGAAATCATGATGCTGGACTAGATGGGCCATTGCCCTGATCCAATGGGCTCTTCTTATGTTATGTTCTTAAGTTAACTATTACAATTCAAACATATACATTCTAGGAATCCCCAAGCCCAGGATCAAAAATTGTGATATCATACTGATGCGTACCATGTTGGACCACAGGAGTGGGAACCTTTTTCAACCCAAGGGCCACATTACCTTCAGGACTGCTTTCCTTGGGCCACATGCAAAGGATGGGAGAGAACGGAGGCAAAACTGCATGGAGCAACAAATATCAATGTTACTTTTGTACATTAAGCTTGTTTATACACACATTCACACTCCTCCATCCTCCATCTAGGCAAGCAAGAGCCATTATCAGAGTTCAAGGACATATTCCAGCCACATAAAAATACATAAAGAGGGTGTGAAGCAAGGCCAATGAGGGGTGTGGCCTAGGCAGAGGGGATGCGGCTGATGAGATGTCGCCTGCAGAGAACCAGAGAGAGAAACTTGGACGACAGCATTCAGTCCCTGGGCCTAGGGTTCTCCATCCCCGTTCTATCATCTTATTTGAAGAAGATGAATTACATCCTAAAGGATGTAAAGTCATGGGCAGTGCATATGGTCTCAGACTTACGTGGGTCTTTTCACAGATGAGGCCCCTACGTGCCTATGGTGGAGGCCAGCAAGAAGGCTAGTCCAATAGGATAAACTGAAACATTGCCTAGCCCAAAATGAAGAGTTGAATTCAAAAGGCTGATTGGGAACTGGGGGATCTTTTCATTACAGAGTACAATAAGGAAACAGGTAAAGTCTGGTGGTGTGAATGTACAAAAACAAGGAGGAAGAGGTTCCAGAAAGGTGTCACAGATGAGATATAGGCAGGAAGTAGATTGAGAGGGGGAGCACTGTCCTTGAGAGAGTCTGTTGGCTTAGGCAAGGCCCTAACACTAGGGTTGCCATGTTGACCGCTTAGCTGGGTTTTTCCTGGATTCTATCCATGCCACTGGTGCCCACTTAGTCCTTTAGGTGGCCTGGAGTCTCAGCTTTCATTTAAAAATTAAACCATTTGCTACCAGGCCAAGTTCAAGGTTCTAGTTTTAATGTACAAAGCCCTATACAGCTTGGGACCAGGATACCTGAAATACCATCTTACCCCTTATATACCCAGTTGATCCCTGCACTCTGCAGGTGAGGGCCTCCTGCAGATACCATCTTATCAGGAGGTTCATTCTGCACAATATAGGAAATGGACCTTAAGTGTGGTGTGGGCACCTACCCTGTGGAATTCCCTCCCCTTAAATATTAGGCAGGTGCCATCTCTGCTATCTTTTCAGTGCCTTTTGAAGACTTTCCTCTTTCAACAAGCCTTTTAAGTTGAGACCTATCCCAGTCTGCATCTGTGTTAGAATTGCTTTTAATATGTTTCCTTTAATATGCTTTTAACCCTTTTTTAAAAAGATGTTTTTAAAGTTTTTAAAATGTTTTTAATGTTTTGTTTTAATGTATTTTAAGGGTTTTTTTTAATGATGTTTTAAAGTGTTTTTAGTATTTTTGTTTGCCGCCCTGGGCTCCTGCTGGGAGGAAGGGCAGGATATAAATAAAAAAATAAGTAAGTAAATAAATAAGTAAGTAAATAAATAAATAAATAAATAAATAAAAGCTAGTCTCTAGCCCTTGTGGATCCAGAGAAAGAAGGCAAAACATGGAGGCAGTTTTCTGCCCATTTTGCCCAGACTTCCAATGCAAAGTATTTAGAGTTTTCACCATAGAGATGACCAGGGCTTTAGAACGATGCCAGTCTCCATCCATAAAGCCCATAAGTCTATGTAACTCCCTTGCTTTTACTTTTAGAGCTTTGGCGGGCACATGTGCTGCCCACAAGTAATTTTTTGTTGTTACCACAGCTGCCCTTTGCTTGGTCAGGTTGCTATGGTGAGTCCAGGGGATGGTGTTTCTCGCGCATGAGCCGAGTCGTGCCACAGGCCCTTTGGGGAGGGAAGACTGGCGGTTCCTGAGTCCCAGGCAATGTCCAACCCAAAGGGATCAATGTAAAAGCATATTTTAGTCACAGAGGATGTCCTGCTAATTTCTTGTCTAGTCTACAAAATCAAGTCTAAAATCCTTTCACAATTTCTGTAAAAGGTTTAAAACTCTAATATCACACCAATGCTCTACATAGGCTTTGATTCGTAACATTCTGCTCTGTAGTACACTGCTACAAACTGCACTTATCACATATTATAGCCATTCTCCCCCTGTTTTATCCTATAGGTTTTTTTAAATGGAGCTAAAAAGATGGGGAGTACATATTAAATGTAGAGGGACAAAATATATCTTTTTAGAGAAACAGAATAAATGTGTTGATTACTGTAGTAGAATATAGGACCAGACTGTCTCTTTAGATGTACTTTTAAATGTACTTTAGATGTGCTTTTTGAGACTAGTAAACTTGTATCATTTACAGTGCAATCCAACACATGTCTACTCAAGTAAGCTCCATTGGGTTCAATGAGATTTACTCCCAGATAAGTGTGTATTGGATTGCAGCCTTAATTATTTTTTATGTTTGTTAGATTTTCTATGTATTTGGGTTTTTTTTTTTAGCAATCTGTTAATGAATAACTGGAACATAAGAGGTCTTCTGTATCTTTAAAGGTTGTGCAGGGGGAAGGGAGAATTCCACCTTGTGGTTTTTCTCATTACAGTGTAGCAAGAACACCTGCACTTGGCTGACTTTCTCTTCTCCTAAAGATACAGGCCATGAATCTGGCAACCCTACTACCCTGTGGGCTGCTATAAACTCACTTTGACAGACAACCCAATTCCAGTGATTAATAATTGACAGTGAGAAAACACACATGGTTTGGTCTACCTTCACAGGCAGCAGCTTGGGGAAAGCAACAATTACAGCCACAGTTCCCAGTATGTGAATTCTCTTTTACCACTATTGGGGCAGAAACATACCATCATGCAACCAACAAGGGGAATTATCATCAGTGGGTTTAAGTGGGCTGAGCTGAGAGAGTGGAACCACTGCTGTTGCTTCTAAGGATGTAAGGGAGGGAGGTTAAAGGTAAATGAAATGCAAATAGAAAAACAAAAGCAAAAGAGAGTGATGATTTCCTAAATGCAATACTATACCAACCACAACAAGATTCCTATGAGTAAGGCATCCCACAACCAGTCAGGGTTCCTAACCAAAAACCAAAACTAAAAAAATCCTGGCAACCAGTCAGCCAAGGTCACAGAAATGTCCATGCAGCACAACCTGACCTGGGGGCTGCACTTAGTGCAGAATGCTGTGGCACGACTGCTGACATGAGTAAAATCCTATCAGCATATAATATCTCTGCTCTGAAATCTGCATTGGTTGCTGATATGCTACCTGGCCAAGTTCCAGGTGTGTTGTCCATGTTATGAGTGCCACGTAGTAGTTGTTCTGGTCTTGTAAGAAATCAGTTCTTTAATGTGGCAGCACCTACGCTTTGGAATTCCCTGCCTATTGACATTAGGCAAATGCCTTCATTGTACTTTTTCAGCACCTGCTAAAAACATTTTTGTTTATCCAAGCCTTACCCAGGCATGTACAAGTTATTGCATTGTTATCTGTTTTTAACTCATTGTTGGTTTTATTGTTTTGAATATTTTTAAATACCTGTCTACCTGTTTAACTGTTTTTGCCAATAATTTTATTGTTTTACTACCTTCTATAAACCATTTTGAGATTTTTTACAATAAAGTGGTATATAAATGTTGTAAATAAAATACATAAATTTTGGAGTCACTCTGGCCCTTGCATCTCTTTCCGCATTTAGGCACAAAGGAATGTGCCTTATACTGACTTAGGCCATTTGGTACCATCTAGCTCAGTACAGATGACATGGACTAGCATTGGCTCTCCAGGATTTCAGGCAATAGTCTTTTCCAAAAATTGAATTTTGGACCTTTGCATGCAAAGCATGTGCCCTACCACTGACCTACAGCCCTTCCCCTTTAAAAAAGTATCTTCTAAAATTGTTCTTTTCAATTCACTAATGAATGCACATCATACCTAGGGCAGATCCACGCCATTCATTTAAAGCACATTCAACACACATTTGAAGCACATGAATCCCATCACAGAATCATGGAAACTGTAGTTTGTTAAGGGTGGTGGGAACTATAATTGTGAGGGGGAAGCTACACTTCCCAGGATTCTTTGGGGAAGTAATGTGCTTTAAATGTGAGTTGGATGTGCTTTAAATATATTGTGTGAATCTACTTAATAAAGTAGACCTGCATGTAAATTGTTTTAATTAATTTTTAAAATGGAAATGAGCTATAATGTTTATTGGGTGACCATGGGCTACTTACCATCTCCCAGGTTAATTTGTCACTCAGGATGAGAACAACAGAGGAGAACCATGACCACTCCAAGGAAGAATGGCATACTTAAAATGTAGAGGAAATAATAATGTACAACCATAGTGGAAATCAAATACTTATGGGGCATAGTATGAAGAAATATTTATATACGCATGACTGTCAAAGATGTTTATTATTTACACAACCTGTAAATATATTTATAGGTCAATCTTATGTTTCTTTACTCAGAAGGAAGTCCCAATGTATTCAATGGGCTTACTCAAACAGGGAAGCATGCACAGAACTGCAAACTCAAGTGATAAGGAACTTCACTCACCCATACCAAAATTCAAAATCATGCCACTTTAAGCTGTTTTGTTATACTTGTTGTTATGGTTATTGGATTTTAAAGGGATTTATTTCTTGTTGTGTAACCCAACCTTGGTTGGCAACCCAATCTCACAGGATTGTTGGAAAGGCTCCATATACACACACACTGGAGATGTAAAAATACATACACCCTGTATAATAGTTTATTGTCAAAACCAGATGGTCATTGCAGAACAGTTCTTTTTTAAAAAAAATAAAATAAAATCAGTATTAGTTTCCTACATAATAAAAGCAGTGACACCTAAGGGAGCTCTGCCTAACAACTTTAATAGTAGGATTGGAGGGAAAGAGAAAGATTTACAACATAAACACAATCCTTTGCTATGCTCATTCAAAAGTTCAATTAATTTACCGCACAATCCTAACCATGTCTACTCAAAAGTAAGTCCTATGGAATTCAGTATGTGAGATTAGCATTGCAGCTTTACTCCCAGAAAAGTGAGTATTGGATTAAAGCTTCATATAGGGAAGGTTTTCAAAACACAAAAAATTAAACTTGTTTGACTCTTGCACACAAGAGACAAAAAGACTTTTGCTACTGCTGAAAGCTATATACTTACTTAATTTCTGAGATATTCAGATAAGCAATGGCCTTGCAATGGGGTCTAGCTACTGCCTGGAGGTCTAGCTACTGCCTGGAGGTCAACAAGTCCCTTGTCAATCACAACCCTGACTTCACTTATTGGCTACAAACCTGAAAGGATGGGGTTAGAGCAGCCAGGTTTGAGCTCATTTAACAGAAGTTGCGGGGTGGCAGCGGCTGACATTTTGGTGTATTATTATTATTATTATTATTGCTGCCTTTGAAGGTGGATACATTTGCTCCACCTCTGCATAAGAAGATGCCTCCAAAGGTTCATTCAGCAGTGCCCAGTCCAGGCCTCTCAAAAGCCCACAAGCAGGGGGTGAAGGCAATAGCTCTCTTCAGTAACTGGTAGACTCTCCCCGAGTGTGGAGCTTCCATGTAGGGACTGTTGACAGACATCTTTCCCAAGATCCAACCACACACATTTGCAGATGAGGTGACTGAGAGAGGAGCAGTGCAGAGAGGCAGTGAAATAATTTTGGGCTCATAGGCATATTTTAATTATTTAATGTGTGTAATTAAGACATATGAGCTGTCTCCCAATGAACGACATTATATATAGTTGATTATAATTGTGTGCATTTTAGTTGGTTGATGCATATTATTTATTTATATGGCTCCATCAGTGTGCCTACAGAGCGCAAGAGGGCACATCTCTGCCTCACGTTGCTTATAATCTGACATGCAGGAAACACAAGAGAGGTGCAGATGTGGGAAAGTGGAGGTGGCAGAGGGGTACCCAGGGGAAGAACACACAATTGTTTCTGTTGCACGTGCTCAGTTGCACAGGAATTTTGGGGTTGGGCCATATGGGAAAATCCAAACTTTTTTGGAGGGTGTACAAGAGGAAGGGAATGCTAACCCCCCTCTGAATAACGCTTACCATGGAAACCCTATTCATAGGGTCGCCATAAGTCAGAATCAACTTGAAGGCAGTTCATGATCATCACAATGCATGATGCGTCACATCATCACCTAAGGAGAGGCATCCCCCTTTCTCACGCAGGAGGGAGTCTAAGTTGGCACTTGCTAGCTGCAGTTTGTTGTTATATAAGTATTTCAGCGAATCATAGAATAGTAGAGTTGGAAGGGGCCTATAAGGCCATTGAGTCCCGGTTCAGTAAAGGAATCTGTGTTAAAGCATCCCTGACAGGTAGCTGTCCACCTTAAAAATAATTTTAGAAGTGATGCCTCATTCATTGGATGTTGGTGAATATGTTTTAAACTGATGAATCTAACCAACTAAACGTAGTCCTCAAATAATACAAATTTGGGGAACAGTGGCAGCTCAGTGGCAGAGCAGGCGGCCTCAGGTATACTCCCCGAAGGCATCTCCAGGCAGGGCTGGCAGCGTTGCCTGCATGAAACCCTGAAGTGCTGCTGCTGCCAGTCAGTGTAGACAATACTGATCTAGATGGGGTGATTCAGTAAAAGTCAGTTTCGTATGTTCCCTAAATTTATGACATAGTTTATGATGCTCAGGTTGCTTTTCAGAAAAAATACTTGCTTCCAAAGTGTGTTTCCCTTCAGCGTTGCTGTTCAAGGCAACAGCTTCAAAGCTCCATGGAAGTGAGTGAGATTTGCACTGATTTATGCCTTTTCCTTCCAGCTCTGGGACCTCCGGGAGATGAGGTGCAGAGTGCGTGAGTTCAGGGGCCATTCTCAGACCACAGCATCCTGTGTCTTCCTCCCTTGGGACCTGGTAACTTTCCCAGCAATAGCCACTTCTTTGCATGACTGCACTGTGAAAGTGTGGTGCCAGGAGACCGGAGGTAGAGCGCTCAGCTGTGACTGCTTGGGAATTGCTTTACTGGATCTGACCAAAGTCTGCCTGGTCCAGAATTTGTCTCCAAGAGTGGCAAGCCAGGTGCTTCTGGGAGGCTCACAGGCAAGGCACAAAGGGGATGGCACAATCATAGGTAGACCGCCTCTGAACATGGAGGTTCCATTTAGTTGTCTGTTTACCTTTGATAAGACAAGTGGCCGTCACAATATCATGTGGCAGTGACTGTCAGCATACATTGCTATCTTTTCGGCACCAAGTTAAAACCTTTCTCTTTGCTCAGGCATTTTAGTTTAATATGTTCAAATTGGTTTTAGATTTGTGGATTTTTATATATATGTTTTTGTACCGATTTATGTGATTTTATTGTATATACTTTCTGTTGTACACCTCCCAGAGAGCTATGCTAGTGGGGCGGTATAAAAATTTAACAAATAAATAAATAAAATAAATTATTATTATTATTATTATTATTATTATTACTACATTTGTATACCACCCCATAGCTGAAGCTCTCTGGGCGGTTTACAACAATTAAAAACATTAAAAACTAATATACAAATATACAAATTAAAAAAAACTTTTTTAAAAAAAAAATATATATCTCATGAACCAGACCACCTAAAAACTTATTTTTAAAAAAATGAAAGCTGAGAGTCCAGAAATTAAGGTGACTCACCCAGAGATCTGGAGAGGACCTCAAAAATCCAGAGTCTCTGGGTGAGTACCAGACACCTGGCAGCCCTATCCTGAACCCATCTCCTCATCATCATCAGTGTGGCCACTGCCATTCACGTTTCTTCCTTTGAGTTCAGTCCACACTACTTCCCATGGGGACTAGATAAAGTGTGTGGAGGCCTGCTCCTTCTCTTCACTAAGTGCTTGCTTGCTTGGAGAGGACAGGTTTACAGACAGCAACAGACAGGAGAAAAGGTAGGAAGTGCCAGAGATTGGCAGTAGGCCATGGCAGATACCCAGTCAAGCCAGCACTTTATGCTGCTCCTACGTGCATTGCATTTGTACAACAAGTTTGCTGATCTAGGATATCTCTGTCCATATTTGTACCTCCAGGGGAATGGAAGATATGAAACATTCTATTTGGAAACTAAAAGTAGGATCTTTGTTCATTATGTGCTTGTGCTTTCCCACTAAGCAATATAATTTTGTGAAAGTACCACTCTCGGGAAAATAGCAGATGACATGTTGCTACCATGCATTAGCAGGATGGGTTATGCAGTCAAAATAACAGACTGACCAGATGGCCAGCATCTAGGTAAATATCTCAGGATTGGCTGGCAGACACCCAAAAATCATTGAACCCAGTGCCCTTTCCCCTAATAAACATGTCTATTCAATCCCAGCTGTGCTAATATAGAGATCACAGTTTAAGAAAAACTCTCTTTATAATTGGATTAGACATTTAGATATATCCCTTAGTCTGCAAGACTAATACTTATAGCATGACTTCTGCAATGATCAAGTGGCTATTAAGGGGGGGGAACTGTGTTAACCTTTTCAAAAAAAATTAGTAAAGCATGACTGGGATGGAAGATACAATGACTTCCTGGAGAGTAAAGCATATGGGTGAAAGATCATCCCTGTGAATGAAGTAGCAAATTACAATGGATTATTATTTATTTAGCATGTCTGGATATGAAGGATGGAGAACCTTTGTGGAAAGCCTCCTAGGTTTTGGAGTAATTATTACAAGCAAAATACAAAGAGGAAGTTTCTCAGTGTAGGTATAGCATATAGGTAGCAATACAAATAGTCTGTCCTCTGTATTTTATTACTCTTTTTTGACTTGGGAAACTTCTAACTGGTCCTGTTCCCCTGTTCCACTAGGTACCAAGACTGCACCAGCAGTATCATATATAGGTTTGAAAGGGTTCTGGGAAAGGTGCCAGGTTTGACAGGGACCTGGACCAGGTGACTGTGCCTCCCCAGTGCCCCCCAGCTTACCAAGGGGAGACAGCTAGTGACAGTGAACTGTAGAGGAGACAGGTAGCCACACTGAAAGCAAGCACAGCTCTAGCTGCCTAGTACTCCTTCAGACTAGTGCTGAAAAGAGGCAGTTTCAGTGTATGTTGAGGGCAGAGCCAGAGGCATGGATGATATTACTTATGGTATCAGTGGCTGTGTCTGCCTGCCCCAGCAGTTCTCTATACAGTGCTGGGCCATCTTTCCAGTTAAAAGAAAGAAAAAGGTAGGTTTCAGGGCATGCAGGGCCTCCTGCGTTTGCCCCACCATACCAAATATGGATGCAGGGTCTGTATATAAATATATGTACTAGTAAATACAGCTTGCATTTTGCATGGATATATTCTAGCGCTGCAAGTTTCCTTCCTCCAGTCTGTCTCTTGCGGGATAGGGCCTGAGGCGAAAGGCAAGATGGTTTCTCCTCTTCATTCCACACACAGAGCCAACCAGAGCAACAGCTGAACACTACTGAAGGCAGCTGAACCCTAATGATGGGACAGTATCCTCCTCTGCACGTGAGGCAGCATGCTAGTTTTGGGGGCCCAGAACAGCTTTGTCCTCCAACAGAGAGGAACACCCAGGAGAAACAGCCAGGGGGTTGCCACTGCTGCCTCTCTGAGGTTGTTATCTCATTCTGCCTAATGGTAGGGCTGGCTGAGGGGGAGGGTCCTACATGCCTATATTCCACCATGATAAAGAACACTTTGCATCTCAGGTTTCAGCTGTTAGATGTAAACATGTTCTACATTCAGCCTTTCTAGTAATCAGCATATGTTAGAAATGAAACGAAAAGTCTGTATAAAATAAGCTTTCTGTCTGTTGTGGAAGTAACTCACCAATTTTATATCTCACATAGTCTTTCAGTGGAGCCCAACAATCTTTTATCTATTATATCATCATCTTGCCTTTATTTAACAGCTTTCATTTCACAAATTGCACATGCAGATAAATCATCAACCCCTGTGCTATCTGGGTTATAGATAACTGTTAGTCTCTTGGTACCAGGGAAAGCAAGATAGATGGCGTAAGTCATATAATTGTACTATTTTATTCTCAGCATTAAAAGTCAGCTATCTGTCAGTTGTGGAAGTGCCCTGCCAGTTTGTATATTCCCATATTTAAAAAGTCAGTGTTCCCCCTGTTATCTTTCCTCTTCTTTCTATTTGTACTAATACATTAACATGTATGTACATTAATAACAAGAACTGGTTCTTCTTTTTAATTTTTCCCATTGGAATGAATTCGCTTTAGGCTGCAATCCAATGATACTTACCTGGAAGCAAGCCTTGTTGAATTCAGTTGCACTTACCTCTGGGCAGACATGCATAGAATTGTGAGGTTATTTGCTTTTTATATATTAGTGTAATTTTATATTAAAAAAATCTTTGACAACTGAGTGTGCAGAATAAATTTCAGTCCCCCAGTATTATTTCTTCACCAACTGGCATAGCAGGAAAATATAACATCATTTTAGTTCATTTCAGGTATTTCTGATTTTCTGCCAAGTGTAAATGGAATTTTAAATGTGTGCTTTAGTCACATGTATAATGCTGTGGTCTCTCCATCTCAGGAAAGATATCCTCTAGACTAATTTGCATCTGACTCGTAAGCATGATTTTCCAGAAGCAATTTCCACTTCATTAAATAAAACTGCACAGTGTTGCAGCATAAAATGATCAAAGACAGGTACAGTATCTTCACACGAGGAAAGTATAAAGTGTTTTCAGCTGTTTAGAGTATAGATACAGAGAATTCTTTCTCCTGTAAATATAGCACAGTCTCTAGAAATTTACACACAGTTCAATTAGGTTAGCTATTTCAGTATTTCCATACGTACTTTGTATTTGTGGTCAAAGTACCTGCAGGAGACAGAACTACCAATCCCAGGGTTGTCTATCTTTCTTCGCTCATCTTCTTCATTAATTACCTTACACAAATACTCTCTTTTGCCTGCCTCTCTATGGAAAAAGGGGAGAGGAAGAGAGGCACTTCCTTACCACCCTCAAAATAACTCCTGAGCTTCTGCTTGTGAACATAAGAAGAGCTGTGCTGGATCAGACCAAATGCTCATCTAGTTCCACACAGTGGCCACCCAAATGCATGTGGGAGGCTACAAGCAGTACAACAGCACTCTCCAGCTCCTTGTTATCCATTCCCCAACAACTGGTAAGCTGAAGCAAACTGCCTCTGATACCAGAAATAGTACGTAGACATAATTGCTAGTAGCCATCGATAGCCTTATCCACCACTGAGCAATTTGTTTTGAGCCAATTCTAATTTTATTTTGGGGGGGGTGTTTATTTGTTTCAAGATAAGCCAAATAATTGAGATTCTGGTTCAGTTTCTATTCCTTGAAAACAGGCATTCTAAGCCAGTTTTGGGATTCAGGTTTGTTTCTTCCCAGCTCCAATAGTCTTTGTACCTGATCTTATGCCCTGTTTTTTTGGCACAGCTGTTCATGATTCATCTTGCAAAATTATTTTCTTACACTTAATTTTTGCAAAATATGTTAAAAACAATAAATCAGATGATTAGAAACTAAATGCGTTTAACCTGGTCGAAAAAAACCCCAAATCCTCTGATTAAAACCAAGAGTGTTCTTATTGAGTATGATGCCATTCCTGATATGATAACTGAATCCTAGAAAGTTAGGAAGCTGTAAAGAAACACAATATACAGATCACAGAATATTTATAAGTTGAATTAACATAGCTATGTCATATTTCTCCATTTAAATATTTATAAGTTATTCATTGTCTTCCCACAAAGACTGCTAAAGGAATAATATGAGTATACGTTCACTTAAACCTTTTCCAACTTCTTCCATCAGAATTTGTGGCTTAGTAAAGACGACATTCAACAAACCACTATTATTTCTTCTGCTGACTTCAACTGCTACAGTTTTGACTGCTCTCTGAAATGTGATTGTACAGTTTCCAAGAGAGAGTCCTCACATTCAGAAAAGGCATGTGGTACAATCCTTCTGGGGCTGTGCCACTTCAGAAAGGGAGGTGGGAGATAGCCTGACTCCTTCATGACAAAAAAAACCTCCTGCTTGTAGAAACCTGAGGTGTTAGGAAAAAGAGTTTTAGCCTTCTAGTGTGTAGACGGTTTTTATTTTTAATATGGAGGAGCATTCAGCCATATGATTAGGGGAAGAGATGAAGCGCAGTGGTAGACCATCTCTACCCTGCACATAGAAGGTCCAAGGTTCAATCCCCGACATCTCATGTTCCTATGATTCTTCCATGATCATTCTGAAGTTAGAAGAGATATACAACAATATATGTATCCTTTCTGAATACATGGTTAGCACTAACACCACCACTCAACCTATGAATATAAGCTGAAACCAGTAGTATAGTGGCAAATCCAGAAATACAGGATCCCTTCATGATAGTCATACCGTGCCCCCTCACTCGCTTGCTTTCCATCGTCATCGCCTCACTCCTCAGCCCTTTCTGCATGTGCCTTCTCCCATCACAACAGAAGTTCCTAGAAGCCAATCAGCATGGAAGGGGAGTGTGTTAGCTACTGAGAAGAATCTTCTCAGTGACTCTCTTATCTCCTTTCACTCTGATTGGTTTCAATCAGCAGGGAAGAACAAGGAAGTATGTTAGAAGATTCTTAGTGGCTAACACTTCAGTTTCATGCTGATTGGCTTGTAGGATTCTGGAGACATAGGGATCCTACTGGGACCTTGCTCCCCCAAAGGTAAGGGGTCTAAGACCCCCCAAGACCCTGTACTACTACATCCCTGGTTGAAACTGAACAGCATCAAGACAAACCAGGTTTGCTAGGTTCTGATGTTTCTTTAAAACTTCAACAAGACTATCTGCTGAGATGAAAGTTTATCCCGATGTCACCACAAGGCAAATCGACTTCCCAACGAGACTTCTTTTTCCACACTGAATGCTCCACCTCATGGAATACACATCACATAGACTTATAAAAGAGGGTGGGAAAAGTAAGATGAATTCAACCTACTCCTTGCAACAAAGTGGGCTCAGTATATGGATCATGTTATTCCACTGTTGTTTCCAGGTATAATTAAAAGTGCTCACCATGCCCTTTAAAGCCCTATATCACAGGTTGGCAACTTACAGCCCATGAAGCTCGCAAGCTCATTTTATGCAGCCCCCAAGATCTTCTGAAACTGTCCCATTCTTCCAACCCATCAGAATTCATTCCTTCCAGTTCATTTCCTTCTTATTTTTTCTGGCTTTTATTATTAATTATTGTTGTTGCTGTTGTTGTTTGTTTGTTTGTTTGTTTGTTTGTTTGTTTGTTTGTTTGTTTGTTTAGCAACAAATACATACCTAACAAGTACAAACCCAATAACCCACGCTGGTGATACCTGTGTATTTATGTTTGTTATTGCTGATTATGGTAAGTAGTGAGTGATGGGAGGGGGAAGTGAGTGAGATGGAAGTTAGTGAGTGCTGTGTGTGATTGGCTGAGAGAATGTGGGATAGCTGTTCGTATTAGGGTGCTTAACAGTTTGATGGTTAGATAGGGCTGAGTGTATGAAGAGATAGGGAACAGACATGTGGAGATAGGGTTCTGATTATGAGAAGACAGGCTGTGTTTATGAGTGGTAGGAGTTGAGGTGGATATAGAATAGGGCTTAGCATTAGATATAGCGAGGGACTGGGTTTATAAATAGACAGAGTAGTGTAGGATTAAGGACTTCTTATGTTGCTATATTCATCTACGGTATTAATAAACAACTGTTTGTTTTCATCATCCCATGCCTGATGTTCGGTTACTCTACAAAGGGAGTGCAACACAATACAACAGCAAAGACACAAACAGCCTCACATTCCTAAGGTGTATTTGGACCTAAAGTAAAGGTCCTGGTGGCAGAGAAACTAGTGGCGGTTAGAAGATATTGCCTGTTGGGAGTAAAGGCCTGGTAAAATCAGGATATTGCCTCTTAAAGAGAGCAGGGATGCCACACCCACCCAGACACAATAACATCTTATAAAAAAATAAAAAAAATATATGGATGCATATTCTTATAATAAAATAAATTATATGGATGCACATATAATTAGGGGGATATTTTTAAAAGCCAGGCAATGTATTTCCTGATTTTTAAAAGTATTTCCCCACACACACATTTAGTATTATTATTTCTTAAATTTATATCCTGCCCTTCCTCCCATTTCTATGTAGTTTCAGAAAAATTAGAATGTAAGAGTATTTTATTTGATAAAATAAATTGCTCTGTGCATGTACATAGAGAATACTGAAGTCAGAGGGAATGTCTTTCACTTGCTTTCCACAACTGAACCTTGCTGATCTGTTGGACTAAAAAAACAATCTTGTGTACACTTATTTGAGAATAACCCCATCAAATCCAGTGGGGATTATTTTTGAGTAGACCTGCATAGAAATTGTAATCTCAGGGAACCATGGTGAAAGTTGAAGCGGGGTGGCTGTTGTTCCAGATTAGTTAATCCATAACATTTCTGATTCTAGCTCTTATCATCTTCGGTTCTGATTCCAGCTCACTGCATGCGATCCGTAACAAATTGTGTGTATGTATTTAATAATAATAATAAATAATAATAAATTTTATTTTTCAGCCGCCTATCTGTCTGGGTTAGGGACACTCTAGGCGACGAACAACAAGAATAAAAACAATACATATAGATCAACATAATCAAAATTATAAGCTAAAAAACCATTCATTAATTCAGTTGTAACATAAATTAATCTGTCCCAATCTTGTAGGCCTGCCTGAACAGCCAGGTCTTCAAGGCTCGGCGATAGCTGGACAGGGAGGGAGCATGTCGGAGATCGAAAGGGAGAGAGTTCCAGAGGGTGGGGGCCACAACATAGAATGCCCTCTCTCTGGTCCGTACCAGCCTAGCTGTTCTCACCGGTGGGACCGAGAGAAGGTCTTGCGAGGCTGATCTCGTCAGGCGGCAGAATCGGTGATTCTGGAGGCGTTCTTTCAGATATACTGGGCCGAAACCGTATAGGGTTTTATTTATTTTTTTTACAATAATTTTTATTCAAATTTTCATAAAACATACAAAACAAAATCATAAAACATTCAAAGACAAAAAACAAAACAAAACAAAAATGATTAAACAAAAAAATAAAATGTTGACTTCCCATTTGTCGCAGATCAAATCAGTTGTAGGTCTACAATATATAACAATCCTGTCTCTTAAATTATATTATAAAATCACTTTCCTCCAGTAGTTATCTTAATTAATCATCAAATCTCATAAACATTACTTTATTCTTTCCACAAAAAGTCAAAGAGAGGTTTCAATTCTTTAAGAAATATATCTATCAAATTTTCTCCAAATAAACATGTCGATTAATGCATCTCGTTAATAATAATAATAATCTTATTGTCATAACCATAGTCCAAATAAACATATCGATTAATCCATCTCATCAAAATCTGTTAGGTCCAATAATTTCAATAGCCATTATTCCATTATCCATATTAATTCCATCTTCCATCTTCAATAGTCCTGTTAAGTCCAGTAATTTCAGTGTCCAATCTTCCATTATCAGTATTCCATAATAATCTTGCTGTCATAGCCATAGTCATATAATAAGAGTCTGATGGGAATTTCCTCTATCCCAAATATTTTCTTGCCATCAATTCTGAATAAGTTGCTGAAATATTGTTGTAAAATCATATCTGTGTTCTTCTTTTTTACAAAATGCACTGGCTCATCTCTTGAGAGTTTTTCCATTGTCACATGGCTGCAGTTAATTCCATAGATTTTCTCTATATCAAGCTCCATCACATCATTCCAGTCCAGAAGATTATCCAAGCCATTGATAACTTTATCTCTAATATCTTCATTAATTTCTTCAGAGATAATGTTAAATTCCAAACAGTAGATTTTATTTCTAATATCCATAAACTCCAGATCTTTTTCCAATTCCACATTTGTTCCAATCTCCAGGGCTTGTATCTTCCCTTTATTTTTTCTTTTCTCATCTCTGATCTCATTCTCCTCTCTCACAGGATCCCCTATTTCTTTAAGCTCCTGCGTCATTTTGCTCAGTTCAATTTTCAGCTCCTTACTGCCCTGTCGCAGGGTTTGTTTCGTTATCTCAATCTCATCCATTATTTTCTGAAACATAATTATTTCCAGATTCTCAGCCACTTTCTTGATTGCCATTTTTAAAACCACGAAAACAAAACAAAACAAAAATAAAGAAGAACCACTTCTTATTTCAGCAACAATTGGGTTAATATTCCAGGCTTGATGACATCACAGTATAAACAGAGCAGCCTGCCTTATCTCTCTATGTTCAAGAACACAAAACAAATTTAGTTCCCAGCATCAAAACAGTTAGTGGCGTCGTGAAGAAGCAGATTCGTCAAAATAAAATAGACCAAAAAGAGAATAGTCCCAAACAATATAATGTTCCTCAGAATAGAAATCCCTCTTCTGTTTATATCTTTAGAATGCACTTCCAGGACAGCTTTTTGCAATAGAAACAGAGATAAGCTGTTAATTTCGTGAATAACAGAGAAGAGTTATAGCTCACCCAGAAGTTCTTTAAAGCTGATTCATTTGACAAATCTCTTTTTGCTGCAACAATTTAAACCAAGTAAAAAAAATAATAGAAAGAAGGGTGCTTGCCTGTTAGTCCATTTTCTCTTTGAAGAAAAGATAAACGTATCGCATTAATCAGATAGAGCTTGTTCGGAAGTCCGTCCGGCATTGCTGGCTGGACCTTTTCTCATAAATTAATGAAATCCAGTCCTCCCAACAAAAACAGGCTTTTGAGAAATTTCTCCTGCCCGGGAGAAATTTCATCAGTCAAAAAAAAATGTTCTGACTGATTTATATCTGAATAAGCTTCTTTTGAGGCGGGAGCCCGTCTCAAAAGCAGGCACAAGAGAAGTCACCCTTCCCGGAAGTCAGAAACCATATTGGGTTTTAAAGGTCAACACCAACACCTTGAATTGGGCCTGGTAGACAACTGGTAGCCAGTGAAGATCTAATAACACTGGGGTGATATGATCCCAGTGACGGCTATGCGTAATCAAGCGTGTCGCCGCGTTCTGTACCAGCTGTAATTTCCGGACCGTTTTCAAGGGTAACCCCACGTAGAGCGCATTGCAGTAGTCTAAGCGAGAGGAGACCAGGGCATGTATCACCTGAGGGAGCAGGTGAACAGGAAGATAGGGACGCAGTCTCCGTATCAGATGTAATTGATACCAAGCTGCCCGGCTCACTGCTGTAATCTGAGCCTCCATGGACAGCTGGGAGTCAAGTATGACCCCAAGACTACGGACCTGGTCCTTCAGGGGTAAACTTACCCCATCAAGCATCAGGTCAGTAATTCCTAACTTCCTTTTATCTCCCACAAGTAATACCTCAGTCTTGTCGGGGTTCAGCTTCAGCCTATTCTCTCCCATCCATCCACTTACGGATTCTAGGCACTTGGACATGGTATTCACAGCCAACTCCGGTGAGGACTTAAAGGAGAGATAGAGCTGAGTGTCATCTGCGTACTGATGGCACTGCACCCAAAACTCCTGATGATTGCTCCCAGCGGTTTCACATAGATGTTGAATAGCATGTGAGAGAGGATAGAACCCTGTGGTACTCCACAATGAAGAGGCCAAGGGTCTGAAACCTCATCTCCCAATGCCACCCGTTGCTGCCTATCCGAGAGATAGGAACGGAACCACTGCAAGACAGTGCCTCCTATTCCTAATCCCTCTAGGCGGTTTAAAAGGATACCGTGGTCAACGGTATCGAAAGCCGCTGAGAGGTCCAGGAGGACAAGGAAGGTGTATTCACCCCTATCCAATGCCCTCCGCATATCATCTACCAGAGCGACCAAGGCTGTTTCCGTACCATGACCAGTCCTAAAACCCGATTGGTATGGATCTAAATAATCCGTTTCCTCCAAGTGTGTCTGTAATTACATTTATATACCCGCTTTTCTCCAAGGAGCTCAAAGTAGTGTACATAGCTCTCCCTCTCTTCATGTCATCCTCACAACAACCCTGAGAGACAGTGACTGGCCAGAGGTCACCCTGTGAGCTTCATGGCTGAGTGGGGATTTGAACCCTGGTATCCCAGGTCCTGGTCCAACATTCTAATCATTACACCACACTGGCTGTAGTCACCCCTTAGAGAATGTAGTCTTAACAGAAAAAAAAGGTTGCCCATTTCTGCCTTGTATGGTTTGGGTACTTAAAGAGATGCTTTCTCTTGCAAGAACCTGCCCATCTGTTGAGGTCTTCTAATCAGACCTTGCTTCAGGTGCAGTTGGTGGTGATCCAGAACAGAGCCTTTTCCAAAGTGTCATAGGTTATGGAATTATCTCCCCCTGAAGGTTTGTCTAGTCCTCATCAGAGCTTGGGAAAGTTACTTTTTTGAACTACAACTCCCATCAGCCCAATCCAGTGGCCATGGTGGCTGGGGCTGATGGGAGTTGTAGTTCAAAAAAGTAACTTTTCCAAGCTCTGGTCCTCATGCTGTACGCTTGGCTGTTAAAAGCATGCTGTGTTGGCAGACTTCAGAGCGTGTATCACTGTTGTTGCTCTTGTACCTTTTTCAATGGCCTGTTGTTTGATGGTACTGCTGGGTTGTTTTTATTATTGTATTTTAATTGTTTTATCTGTTAGCCGCCTTGCACTTTTGGGCAAAACTGCAGCCTAGAAAGTTTTCAATAAATAAAGCAAGCATTTCCTCCTTGCAACAAGACTAGCTGCATCTATGCATGTTACACCCGACAAAAATAGGAAGATAGAAAGAAGTGCAGCAGGAAATAACTAACCTTCTCCCGAGGCAAAGGCATATCTAGCCAGAGAGATCAGTCAAGTGTGGAAATATTGCAAGCATAACACTTGTGCTGAATTGAGACATAAATTCAGTATCATAATAGTTGTATGTAAATTATTAGAAAATAAGAGGACAAAGCTAAAGCTATCAGCTAGAAAATTACATTAGTACTGTAGCATACCATTTACTCAAGCATAAACTTTGTGAAAATCTATAAATCCCTTTGGTAATAAAGAGAGGAATTAAAATTCAGGCAAAATTAAATTCTGGAAGATTAATGCTCCCTTTTATATTTTGATGGCAACTATAAGCGTAATGTAATTTTGTGGATTTACGGCTTTAAAATGCAAGTTGATGCTTCACAACGGTACCATTTTAAGCTCTGAGCAGAAATGCATTTTTCACCTGAATGTCCCAACAGGTAAATTTTGCAACAGTAATGAAAAGACATTGAACTTCTTAACTGCCATGTAAAACAGTATGGGAACATATAATTTGTTTACTGTTCCTAGTTCTTGGAAATATGCCATAACAAGAACCAGTGTGGAATTGAATTGGACAAGGTTTTCTAAATAGGGACAAAAACCTAAGGTGTTATTCACAGCCATGCTAATAGGATGAATGAGTAGGATGTTGCTGTACTTAAGAACATAAGAAGAGCCTACTCAACTAGGTCAGTTCAACATCCTGTTCTCAGCCAGTTGCCTATCAGGAGCCTGGAAGTAGGACCTGAGCACAATGGCATGGTCCCTTCCTACAGTTTCCAGCAACTAGTCTTCTGAACCATACTGCTTCTGACATTGGAGGGAGAACACAGCCATCATGGTTAGTAGCCATTGATAGTGTTATCTTCCATGAATGTGTCTAATCCACTCTTAAAGTCATCCAAGTTGGTGGCCATCACTGCCTCTTGTGGGATATGCTAGCCATGTAATAATTATCAAGATCAGTAGATTTCAACTTTTTCAGCTTTAACATCAACCTGCAACATAAGAAGCACGTTTAACTTTTCCACATACAGTAGGGTGGCCAGATGCAAAAGAGGACTGGGACCCTGCATCTTTAGTAGCTTATATAGAAGGGGGAAATCCAGCAGAGCACATCTGACCATCCTACCGTACATGATCTTCACTACTTCCCCTCTCTCTTTTATTTCCTTTTCTTTCATTCTTTTCCTGTTCAGTGCTTTTGAGCTCTCTGCTTCCTCCATCTTTCCATCTTCTCTATCTACAAAAAAATCATAACCAAACAAAAATAAAATGATATTGCTGCTGGTGTAACTCATCTTAATCCCTTTTCACTAGCTGAAGACTAGTACTTCAGAGCAATAGTTTATAAACTGTGTTCCTAGGAACGCTAATATTCCTTAGAAGCTTATT
Source organism: Rhineura floridana (assembly GCF_030035675.1). Taxonomy (NCBI): domain Eukaryota; kingdom Metazoa; phylum Chordata; class Lepidosauria; order Squamata; family Rhineuridae; genus Rhineura; species Rhineura floridana. The sequence continues at coordinate 68,743,362 of NC_084481.1, forward strand.
CTGGTTCCACAAAGAGAAGCTCAGTAGTGGCAGACAATGGAAGCTCAGTTTGCCCACAACCACTGAGTGTTCACTACAGTGTATAGTTGCACTTTGTCGGGGATGTTCTAGGCACATTCTGAAATGTGAGATGATGCGTTACTAAGAAGTTCAGTTCAACTGGAACTCTGAACGTCCTAAAACTATGTGTTCATTTTGGCTTTGTTCTGAGCAAAGAGCATGGTGCTTATGCAAACAATCTTAGGGAGCTCAAGCTGAATATAAATTAAGCTTAATTCCAGTATCATTTATTTAGAGAAAGCCCCAGTGGTTCTACTGAAAATCCTTTCCAGACTGCCTGTTGTATAGGTGAATGGCCTCCATTAATGGGATAATGGAAGTATAAGCCTAAACAGTTCTTGGTATCTCTGTCATACTAGTGCAAGTAGATCATATAAAATTTACTAAAGGGCATTATCTACAAAGCACCTTTTCCTGATAACTGGATTTCCTAAATTTACATTATTTATTTATCACATTTATATCCTGTTCTTCCTCCCAGAAGGAGCCCAGGGCAACAAACAAAACACTAAAAACACTCTTAAAACATGTTAAAAGACTTTAAAATATATTAAAACAACGTATTTAGAAACATTAAACAAAACATTGTTAAAAACACCTTTTAAAAAAAGAAATAGCTATAAAAACATCTCAAAAAGCAATTCCAACATAGATGCATACTGAGATAAGGTCTCTACTTAAAAGGCTTGGTGAAAGAGGAAGGTCTTCAGTAGGCGCTGAAAAGATAACAGAGATGGTGCCTGTCTAATATTTAAGGGGAGGGGATTCCAAAGTGTAGGTATCACTACACTAAAGGTCTGCTTCCTATGTTGTTTGGATGGTATCTGCAGGAGACTCATCTGCAGAGTGCAGTGATCGACTGGATATAAAAGGGGTAAGACAATCTTTCAGATGTCCTGTCCCAAGCTGCATAGGGCTTTGTAGCTTTGTGGCCTGGCAGCTAATGGGCAGCCAGTGCAATTCTTTCAGCAGCAGGGTGACATGTTGGTGATACCCTGCCCCAGTGAGCAGCTTCCGGACCAACCTCAAGGGCAGCCCCACATTACAGTAAACCAGCTTGGAGATTACCAGTGCATGAACAACGGTGATCAGGCTATCCGGGTCCAGAAATGGCTGCAGCTGTTTTACTAGCCAAAGCTGATAAAGGCACTCCTAGCCACTGAAGTCACCTGGGCCTCTAGCAACAAAGATGGATCCAGAAGCACCCCCAGAATACTGACCTGCACTTTCAGAGGGAGTACGACCCCTTCTAAAGCAGGCAACCAACCATCTAAACCCGGGAACCACGAGCCTACAGCACCTCCATCTTGCTAGGATTCAGACTCAATTTATTGGCCCTCATCCAGCCCACCATTAAGTCTGGACACTGATCCAATGCTTGCACAGCATCTCCTGATTCAGATGTTACAGAGAAAGAGCTGGGTATCATCAGTGTACTGCTGACACCTCACCCCAAATTCCTGGATGACCACTCCTAAGAGCTTCATATAGATGTTAAACAGCATTGGGGATGAGATGGTACCCTGTAGCACCCCACAGCACAACAACCAGAGGGCTGAAAGACAATTGCCCAATGCTATTATCTGAAAACAACCCTGGAGATAGGATCAGAACCACTGTAAAACAGTGCCTCCAGTACCCATCTCACCAAGTTGGCTGAGAAGAATTCCATAGTCAATGATATCAAAAGCCACCAAGAGATCAAGTATGTATAACAGGGTCGCATTCCCCCTCTCTTTCTCTCGATTAAGATCATCCATCAGGGCGACCATGGCTGATTCACTCCCATAACCAAGCCTGAACCCAGACTGGAATGGGTCAAGATAACCTGTTTTATCCAAGAGTACTTGCAATTGCTGCGCCACAACCCTCTCAATCACCTTCCCTAAAAAGGGGGTATTTGTGACCAGGCGGTAGTGGTTACAAACCAAAGGGTCCAGGGTAGGCTACAGCTGGTGCAAAATGCGGCAGCGTGACTGCTCACTGGGGCAGGATACTGCCAACATGTCACCCCACTGCTGAAAGAATTGGTACTGGCTGCCCAATAGCTGCTGGGCTAAGTTCAGTGGTCTGCTTTTGGTGTACAAAGCCATATACAGCTTGGGACAAAGATACCTGAAAGATCATCTTACCCCTTATATATGAAGTCCATCGCTGTGCTCTGCAGGTGAGGACCTTCAGCAGATGCCATCTTATCAGGAGGTCCATTTTGCACAACAGAGGAAGCAAACCTTTAGTGTAGTGGCACCTACCTTTTAGAATTCCATCCCCTTAAATGTTAGACAGGCACCATCTCTGTTATCTTTTTGGAGTCTACTGAAGATCTTTATCTTTCAACAAGCCTTTACATAGAGACCTTATCCCAGTCTGTGACTGTGTTGGAATTGCTTTTTAAGATGTTTTTAAAGCTTTTTAAAAAATATATATTTTTAAAGATTCGTTTTAATATATTTTAAAGTCTGTTTTTATGATCTTTTAGAGTCTTTTTCTTTGCTGCCCAGGGCTCCTGCCAGGAGGAAGGCTGGGATATTAATTAATTAATTAATTAAACAAACAACTAAACACATATATATAGACACATGAGCAGATCTGTTTACAGATGGTGAGGCTAAAGAAATGTAGTTGTGCTGTGCATGAACTGAGAATACACTCTAAAAACAGAGCCTTCCCAAGACAATTTGCTGCCTGAGGTGAAGGGCAAGATGGCTCCCCTTCCCCATTCCATGTATAGAAGCCAATTGTTGTAGCAGTTGAATCTTACTTCATCCTTCACAGAACCTGAGGCCAGCAAGCTAGTTTAGGGATGCAAGGCAAGGTCAGTAGTACATACACAGCTCTGTTCAACACATTCCCTGCTGTTCCCCTGCCCCTAGCATTTGTCTTTTAAGGTGACTGTTCCACTCTACCTCACAATAGGGCTGGCCCTGTTTAGAAAACACCCCAGGGTCCTCTGCAACAAGTAGGGTTCTTTCAGCAGATAAATCGGAAACATACAGAAATATTCCCTGGGTTTGAATACTATTGTCTGAATGGATCTCTGTGCTCCTATATATTTAAGCCATGGGCCAGATTCTAAATGTTAAAAAAAAATCATCAGGACAAATTCAGATTACCAGTTTCCTCAGTAGTGTTAGATGTAGATACAGGTATTGCAATTGGGTCATATAAGGGATCCAGTGTAACTAACTGCAAGGCCAACATGCTGTGAATGAGCTGCACTTTTGAATATTTTCAGAGGTAAGGCTGAAAACTCTACTAGTAAGCTCTTGAGTTTCATAAAGCCTTTCATAAGGAATAGGAAAGGTTATGAGGAATATAGAAGCTAATGTGTAGCTCTGAAATAACATGCAAAGCTATCGAGGTGGAACTAGCAATGCCTATACTTCAGTCACTTCAGCAAGGTCGCTAATACGAAATCTCTATCACATCAAATTTGTTTTGATAACAGAAAATTAACTGTAGGAAAAGGATAAGAGTAACATTTTTTAACTTTTTAACCTTACGCATTTTATCTATGCACTCACTAATTCAAGTGCTGCTTTGTTGATTCTAACACTCTTATTCTAATGCAGTATGCAATACAGCTCACACAGCCATTTTAAATGTAAGTAGGAGTTGCCACTAAAAAGATGTCTATTTCATTTGAATAATTGGATAGCCATGTATTTGTCCTGCATTGATTGTGATCTTCATTGATTACTATTTGCCATGGGGAAGCATAACACCTGAAGTCTTACCCTGAGATTATGAGCTGTCCTGTTGCAGACAAATGGTAGCAGTGTGTGAAAACATGAATATTTGGACATGCATAATATAGGTTTCAAACTCCGTCACATACAGCAGTAGCAGCAGCAGCAGTAGTAGGGAGCCATGCAGTCCCAGAGCAGGCACAGCAGAGCCACCCTCACCACCCTCCTGCTGACAGGGAAGGAGAGTAAAGTTTATTTGCAGAGCGGGCAGTGGAGAATAAATGGAATGGAGTCAGGTTGGCAGGGGTAGCTCTGGCGGAAAGTCAAGCACTCAAGAGAGGGACATGTCTCTGTCCTCCGGTTAGGGCTGCAAGCTTCCCCAAAGCCCATAAGCTGAGGAAGAAGTGGATGTTGGCTGTGAATTGCATTGAACCAGGATCCAGGAAGCTGTGGATCCCAGGTTTGGGCACCTGCCTCTGCTCAGAGCACTTCAGCCAGGATGAATTTGAGATGGACATCCTCCCCCACAGCCTGGGCAGGTGGACCAGCTCACCACCAACAAGGGCCGAGTGGAGGTGGAGAGGGACAACTTGTCAGACGACATTATGCACCTCCGAGAAAAGAAGGAATGCCTCTCCTAAGACCACATCTGCTGTGGTAATAGTGTGCATCATTTGAAAACTTTTTTTTGCAAAAAAAAAAATCCTTTGCTTTTGTTGCATTGTTCTTGTTGCATTGTATTTGCATAGTTTTTGCAACATTGTATTTTTACTGTATATTTTTACTGGTTATTTCTTATGTAATCTTTTTTTGGTAATATGTTTTATAATATTTTGTTCAGCACTTTGGGGGCCTTTTGGCCAAAAAATTGTATATAAATAAACTATACTACTATACTATACTACATAAATATGTGAATTACAAAAGGCAATTGTGGTACACATGTTCCAGAGTTTGCCTGAACATGCATGTGGGCAGGGGCATACATGTGAGCCCTGGCTCCAATATATTCACACTAATTCCTCCCACCTTTGTCTCTTACTTTCCCTGTATTGTGCTAATAGAATGCTCCAAACAATCAGGGACCCTGATAAAGCAGTTCCCTGATCACATGAGCCAGTCTACTCCCATTCAACCAAATGCAAGTAAAAGCCCCCACAGACCTTTCCTGCTCAACACAAGGAAGGTCAGAGACTGAGCAGCACACAGGGTGACAAGCAAGGGTATGTGTTGGGGAGGGGTTGCATGCATGCCCCTGCATTCCATCTAAGGGGACAGCATTCCTGGTTTCCCTTGTAGAAGCAGCTTCTCTTTAAGATGTTATATTTTGTAATCTGCTTAGGCTACCTCCTAAAAGTGTATTTCATTGAAATCAATAAGACTTTAACCAAACAATGGGTTTTAGGATTGCAGTGCGAGTTATAAAATATACTGAGCTGGATCCAGAGTTTCCCTAAGTGGAGTTCCACGCAGGGGATGCTTCCTCTGCTGGAAAGGGCAGGGTGGTGATGTTTATCAATTTCCCCTCCCCCCATCTGCTCAGAAGTGTTGGGGTTTGTATCAGAACAGTGTGGAGAGGGTGGCTCTGAGGGATGCATGGAGAAGGGGCAATCGATAAAAATTGCCTTGCCCTCTTGCAGGAGGAGTATGTGCTGAGTCAGAGTCCATGCTGTGAATGGAAGGAATCTTTCTGTTTGCAGAATGGCAAGTCTGGATCCAACCCATTTGTTACCACACTTGCTCTGGACATGTGTCCCTCAACAAGTCTATATAAACTATTTCTTCAGATTCCTTTCAGAATGTGAATGTTGGGAAATTTAGCACAAACGGCGTGCTAGATAAAACCTGTTCCCAAGGAAACATATTATACAGCCACGAGAGTGGCTGTATACTATAGCCAGCATGGTTTTTCTGCATTCCGCAATGTTAAATTAAAAATACCCCCATGCCATTCTGATGCTTCCCATAAGCTCATTTCAAAATAAAACCATACAAAACTTATAGTCCTGAACTCAGAAACACTTGCTTAACAACCCTCTAAGTTTTCATGGCAATGCTCAAAACAGTCAGAGAGAATCCAAGTGTAAAACAAGAGAAAAAATCCAGACCCTGTTGGACTTTTTTCTGTCAGTGATCTCATAATCTGTTGAAATTTATTAAAAATCAGCCATGTTCACAGAGTACCTGTAATCCTATTACTGACCTTGCCCCATACTCTGACCTTAATCTTTTGCAGTTCAAAAGTTTAAAAAATGCCTGGCTGGTTTTTAATTAATTTAAAGTTAACATTGAAGTCTATTATTACATTGGGCATGCTCAGTAAGAACCAACTGTCAGTGTTCTAAGAGCCAGACTCTCAGATGTTTGGCTTGGCTAATCAGGGGCCACACCCAGGCCAGACAGTTATTCCAATTTAGACAATCCTAGCTTCCCCCATTCCTATTCCCTTGACAGAGCTCCAGTGGCCAGAGTGGTTGAACTGTCAGCCCCTCTTCTGGGGATTGTAGCACTGTCAGGGATATAGAGCCTCTCATAGCATCTCTCAGCACCCTTCACAAACAACACTTCCCAGGATTCTTTGGGGGAAGCTATAACTGTCTAAAGAAAAACAAAGTTCTGGTATTGATGTAGACAGGGACAGCATTGTTTTAAATTTGGGTGGGAGACTACATGTGCCTGTGGTAGAATGAAAAGATGGGGGAAACACTGAAAAAGAATGATACTGTTCCTAGTGTTTTCCTTTTGGAAAGGAAAGGGGCTTTCCCTCTGCCCAGTGCAGGCCCACATAATCTCCTCCCTTCCCCCTTCCTCCATCCTCCCTGCCCTTCCCCCAGGTCATTTTTGCCTATCCTAAGCATGATTGTACAGGAGTAAATCCCACTGAATTCAAAAAGCATGCAAATGATCAAACCAGCCCTCCCCTCCCTTTTCCCTCTTATCCCCTCCCTTTTGCCCCTTCCCTCCCCCTCCTTTCCTTCTTCCTTTTCCTGTCCCCTCCTCCTCCTCCATAGTCAGTTTTACCTATTCTAAGCATGATTGCACAGGAATAAATCCCATTGAACTCAATAAACATGCAAATGATCAGACCTGCCTTTCCATTCCCCCTCACTCCTCTCCTTCCACCTCTCCTCTACCCTTCCTCCTCCTTCCTCCCCTTCCCTCTTCCTTTTCCCTTGCCTAATTCAGCCCTCCCTCCCCTCCCCTCTTCCTTCCCCATGGTTAGTTTTACCTATCCTAAGCATGGAGCATGGCACATGGGTGATGCTACCCCAGTTTCAGTGGGATGTGGTGAATTACCGTAGAAGATGACAAGGCTATCTGCGGCTTGTTCCTTGCTGCCACTCCTCTCATGGATGCGTTTCTCGTTGCTCATCTGCTGTGCCTACTGGCCTGTGTGTGTTGTTGTTTAACGCCAGATTGGTACACAATAAGACCACTCTCATCCATGACTTGATTGTGGATGAAGATGCCGATTTGGTGTGCATTGCTGAGACCTGGGTGGGTGAGCTGGGAAGAATTGATCTGACCCAGCTTTGCCCACCTGGATACTTGGTGCAGCACCAGCACAGGCTGCAGGGATGGGGGAAGGAGTTGCTGTGGTCTACAGAACTTCCATCTCTGTCACCAGGAAACCACTCTGTCTTGGAGCTGGCTGTGAGGGCCTGCACCTGGTGTTGGGCCAAGGAGACAGTAAACTAGGGTTGCTGCTGGTGTACCGTCCACCCGGCTGCCCGGCAGCTTCTCTGACCAAGCTGGCGGAGGCCATCTCAGCTGTGGTGGTGGAGGAGCCCAGAACGATAGTGCTAGGTGATTTCAATGTCCATGCTGAGGCTACCTGTAGTGTTCCAGCTCAGGACTTCATGGCCTCCATGACAACCTTGTGGCTGTCACAAGTTGTCACCGGCCCAATGCACAGGGCAGGGCACACCCTCGACTTGGTTTTTGCTCCAGATGGAGGAAGGGGTGATCTGGAGATGGGGGGTTGGATGTTACCCCATTGCAGAGCTTGGAAAAGTTACTTTTTTGAACTACAACTCCCATCAGCCCCAGCCAGATGCTGGCTGGGGCTGATGGGAGTTGTAGTTCAAAAAAGTAACTTTTCCAAGCTCTGCCCCATTGTCATGGTCACACCACTTCCTAGTGAAGTTTAGACTTATGGCTCTGATCCTTCCCTGCAGGGGTGGTGGGTAGATTAAGATGGTCTGCCCCCGGAGCTTGATGGAATCCACTGGATTCCTGAATGCCCTGGGGGTGTTCCCAGTATATAGAGCAGGTGACCCTATTAAAGCCCTTGTCACGCTGTGGAACAGTGAGGCGCATCGGGCTCTTGACACGGTTGCCCTTGAGTGCCTTCTCCAGCATTGTGGAGCCCGGTCTGCACCTTGGTACACCAGTGAGCTAAGGGCAATGAAACAGGCTGGACAACAGCTACAGTGCAAGTGGTGAAAGATGTGTTGTGAGGCTGATCAGGCATGACTAAAACGTCATAACCATGCCTACTGTGTGGCGGTGAGGGTGGCAAAGAAGGCCCACTTCTCTGCCTCCATCGCATCCTCAAGTAGCTGTCAGGTGGGGCTTTTCTGTATTGTCAGAAATCTGTTGACATCAGCTCCAGGCAATGGAGTTTTAGACCATTCGGAGGCCCACTGTGAATTCTTTGCAAGGCACTTTGCGGGTAAAGTTACTTGCCTCCGTAGCAGTTTTGATGCCCCCTCTACATCTACTGTAGTCCCCAATGAGGTGTCCAGTGCAACGTCTGCTGCAACCTCTTGGGAACGATTTCAGTTGATGTGGCCTGATGATGTAGACAAGGTGCTTGCGATGATGCGACCAGCAACGTGTCCTCTCGACCCTTGCCCTTCTTGGCTTATTGAAGCTTGCCTAGGGGGTTTGACCGAGTAGATCCAGGGTATGGTCAACGCATCATTGCGGGAGGGAATGGTTCCAGCTGCCTTGAAAGAGGCGGTGATCCGACCACTCCTGAAAAAGCCCACCCTGGACCCATTGGTCTGTGATAACTACCGACCGGTTGCAAATATCCCCTTTTTAGGAAGGTAATTGAGAGGGTTATTGCAAGTACTCTTGAATGAAACAGATTATTTTGACCCATCCCAGTCTGGGTTCAGGCCTGGTTATGGGACTGAATCAGCCTTGGTAGCCCTGATGGATGACCTTTATCGGGAGAAGGACAGGGTGAGTGCGACCCTGTTATTCTTACTTGATCTCTCAGTGGTTTTTGATACTATTGACCATGGTATCCTTCTGGACCGACTTGATGAGCTGGGTATTGGAGGCACTGTTTTACAATGATTCCTATCCTTTCTCCAAGGTCGCTCTCAGAGAATAGCATTGGGTGACTGTCTTTCAACCCCCCGGCAGTTGTGCTCTGGGGTGCCGCAGGGTACCATCTTGTCCCCCATGCTGTTTAACATCTATATGAAGCCCTTGGGAGCAGTCATCAGGAGCTTTGGGGCAAGGTGTCAGCAGTATGCTGATGATACCCAGCTCTATTTCTCCATAACATCTGAATCGGGAGAGGCCGTGCAAGCCCTGGACCGCTACCTGGACTCGGTGGTGGGCTGGATGAAGGCCAATAAACTGAGTCTGAATCCTAGCAAGACAGAGGCGCTGTGGGTTGGTGGTTCCCAAGTTCAGATAATTGGTCAGTTGCCTGCTTTGGGTGGGGTCGTACTCCCTCTGAAAGTGCAGGTCCGTAGTCTGGGGGACCTGGATCCATATTTGTCGCTATAGGTCCAGATGACTTCAGTGGCTAGAAGTGCCTTTTACCAGCTTCGGCTGATAAGACAGCTGCAGCCGTTTCTGGACTGGGATAGCCTGACCACTGTTGTCCACGCACTGGTAAACTCCAGGCTGGATTACTGTAATGCATTCTATGTGGGGCTGCCCTTGAGGTTGGTCCGGAAGCTCCAGCTGGTGCAAAATGCAATGGCGAGACTGCTCACTGGGGCAGGGTATTGCCAACATGTCACCCTGCTGCTAAAATAATTGCACTGGCTGCCCATTTGCTACCGGGCCAAGTTCAAGGTTCTAGTTTTGGTGTACAAAGCCCTATACAGCTTGGGACCAGGATACCTGAAAGACTCTCTTATCTCTTATATACCCAGTTGATCACTGCACTCTGCAGGGGAGGGCCTCCTGCAGATACCATCTTATCAGGAGGTTCGTTCTGCACAATATAGGAAATGGACCTTTAGTGTGGCGGCACCCACCCTGTGGAATTCCCTCCCCTTAAATATTAGGCAGGCGCCATCTCTGCTACCTTTTCGGTGCCTTTTGAAGACTTTCCTCTTTCAACAAGCCTTTTAAGTTGAGAGCTTTTCCAGTCTGAGTCTGTGTTAGAATTGCTTTTAATATGTTTTTTAATAATATGTTTAACCCTTTTTTTAAAAAAAGATGTTTTTAAAGCTTTTTTAAAAAATGTTTTTAACGCTGTTTTGTTGTAATGTATTTTAAGGTCTTGTTATGATGTTTTAAAGTGTTTTTAGCATTTCTGTTTGCCGCCCTGGGCTCCTGCCGGGAGGAAGAGTGGGATATAAATCAAATAATAAATAAAAAATGATTGCATGAGAGTAAATCCCACTGAACTCAATAAGCATGCAAATGATCACACCAGCCCTCCCCTTCCCACCTGCTCCCATCCCCCTCCTCCCCTCTGCCCTTCCCCCTCCTCTCTCTCCTCCCCTCCCCATCCCCTTTGGTTAGTTTCACCTATCTTAAGCATGATTGCAGGGGAGTAAATCCCATTGAACTCAATAAGTATGCAAAGGATCAATCCATTGTCAGCAAACTTGCACAGGACCCCATTTCTTACCTCCTGGATTAAAAAGCAGATAAATTCACTAACAGGCAGAAAAACCTTGCAGTTGAAGAATGTATCTACAGCCAACAGATATTTCTATCAAACTTTAAAATGAAGCGAAATTTGGCAGGTATAGTGAATGCACCAGGGGAGCAGGAGACCTGACCTCCTCTCTGAAATATTGTACTGCCCTACAAATTTGCAAACACAATTTGGGGTGGTCTTTCACAGGCCAATCCACTTTTGGTGTAACTTGGAAGAATTTTGTAACATGTGCTTCTGAGCATATGGTGAGTGGTGGCAACACCTGCCATCTCCAAAGATGGAGAATTTCATTTTTGTATGTTTGTTGGTGTTCTTTCCTGTGTTACTACTGTTTCTACAGAGTATCTAACCTAGTTATATCTATGCAGCTCCAGGAACTATGCTAAGTATGTTTCTAATACATTTTCTGTATATTTTGCATATACATTTGTGGAACCGGGATGTCTTAATCCCAGCACATCCCTAATTATGATTAACAATCTAACTATGCTTAAAACAGAATCTTAAAGAGTGGGTCACTAAAATGCTCATCCTATTTACCAAAATTGCCTGATTTAATTATAAAAGTTTTGGATCAAAATACAGATGAACCATCACAAACAGAAGAGGTTTTTGTAAAAAAAAAATGCATTTTTTAATTAATAAATCTGGGCACTGTCTGTCACAGAGAACAATGTGCATAATCTTCCCCTATATAAATTATCCTTCAAATTAATTAAAACGAATGCTTGGAAATGAAATTTATAGTTGTTCACCATTACTATTATTTTTGGCCAGAAAAGAGCACAAGGAAGACCAATCAAATGTAGTGTCAAACACAGCCATAGGATCCATATGCAAAGGGAAAGGCCCATCCTTATTTTTTATTATTGGGCTCAGCAGGCCTTTAAGCGATTGCACAGCTGTCTAAGAAACAGGATTTGGGCTGGTGGATTAGCAGTGCAATTAAGAGGGCAGAGAGCTTGCCTCGACTAAATCAGCAGGGATGAGGAAGAAATGGAAGTGGAATAGCAGTTCCTAACTACCTGCCTTCTCCTGAACAGTGTCTGACAGTCAGGAAAAGTCTACTGGCTTTTCTTGCTCAGCCTAAAAGTGAGGGGGGAGGTAGCTAAGAAGACCCTGACAGTAACCCCACAGTATCTAATACAAGCACAAATCTCCTCAAGGTGCTGATATTGTATCCCGACCTTCACCTTCCCAGTTTGTCCCCTTCTCCACCCTCGGTATGTCCTACACCATTATTACTGTCTGTTCTTTTTGCATTTTGTTTTTCTATGAGCTTACTCCTCTCCATTTCCCCTCTCCAATCATGTGTGTGTGTGTGTATATGCCTGCCAACTGAAGATTACACATCATGTGTATGATGAAGTAGAGTCTGGTTGAAGGTGCCTCAAGGCTGTTTTTCTTACACCAAAGGGACTGAAGAAGCAGGTACAGGATTCTGCAATGTACACACCAAAGTCAGGGTACTAAAGTTGGCCGGGGCTTTCTCACCACTGCCCAAATGGCCTATAAGAATGTGCTGCTGCTTGCTTTGTTCACATGAGCAGAGCCTAAATGTTTCATTCTTTCCTCCATTCAACCACCCCAGAATATATGGATGAGGCAGATTGTAATTGTCCGTTTTTTACGTTGGAAGGTACAATGCTTAAAACTAGTACTGCTAGCTGTGAAAAGTACCGACCTGAAATCTGCTAGCTCTCCTATCTCTCTTTAATTTTTTATTGGTAAAATGGCAGTGGCACTATAGCTGCCAGAAATATTATGTGCACACAGATATACACACACACAAATGGATATATAATACAATGTTGCTAATCTACCACAACTATATATTAGTGACACTGGTTATGACTGATTTCTTTCTTTAAAAAAAAAACTTGTAAAATGTCCTTTGCTACATTTTCAGTACCAGTTAACCCAGGATGTGTGAAGTCTTTTGTAAAATGCAGTCCAAATTATCAGTAGTGGAAAAAGCAATTTGCACATAAGCAATAGGGGACAACAGACTCACTCACCTTGGCAACACCATGCATGGCACTTCATGACAGTCATTCAATTTGAACTTGAATACAAATGCTTCAGAGAACTCTAGAGTGCAGACACTAACAGTACCACATTCACTGAAACATACTTTGCTTTTTTTCTCCTGTTAGATGCAGCCATTTCAATATATGAAAATGAAAATGTTCATTATAATTCAACTTTCCTCTTTTTTTCTTTTTTAAATCCTATACAACCCAACCAGGCCTGTACTAAACCCAAAGTTTCTGTTCCTAAGCAGCAGCTTTGCATTCCCTGGAAACCATCCTTGGTGCGGTTGGGAGAGGTTTGGTTAGGGATAAGGAACCATGAAGGAGAAGCGGAGGGAAGCATATTAAGAGGTGAAGTCATTCAGTCACTAAATCTGATAGCTGAACATGCTCATTTTAGGCCTCAACATTTAGGGAAACACAAGAGATAGAATGTTAAGGCTGCAATCCTATACATGCTTATCTGGGGGGAGGAAGGCCCTTTGAACTCAATAAATCTGAGTAGACATGTATAGAATTGCGCAAGTTTGCACACTTGCCCAGGAGTAAATACAACCAGGTTGTAGAGAATGGGAGCTTAACAAATGTAAAAAAACAGAGATAAGAAATGGTGTGGGAGACCTAGATATCTCTGTCATAGTAACCTAGGAAGCTGTCCTAAGTCAGCCAAGTATTGTCAGCACTGATTGGCAGTGGGTCTTCAGGGTTTCAGATGGAGGGGTCTCTTCTTGCTGGGGATTGAATGCATGCAAAGCACGTGCTCTGTGAGCTACAGCCTTTCTTCTATGGTTGTTTAGAGAAGGGCAGATGCAGCATGCCAGGTCACGGCCAACACATCACCACTGCAACCATCTCACCCATCAACTGCCTATCCAGATAGTGTAAGGTGCCAAAGGCAATGACAAGCATCTATATAAAAATGCACTTGGATGATTGGTTGATTATGGACATGGTGGAGCTGGCCATAGCTGGATCTTCAATTGCTTTTCCCTGGTGCTACTCTAAGCTCAGTAGTTTCACGATTAAGACTGAAATCCTATACATACTTGTTTGGAAGTAAGCCTCATTGAACTCAACGGGGCTTACCTCTGAGTAGACATGCATAACACTACCCTGTAAAACATAGGATCCCATCTTGGAGTGCAGAGTTCTGATGGGTGAATTGTCATTATAACACTATCGTTAAAATTGCCTCAAGGAAATGAAGGAGGTGTTGGCACCAAGGGTGGGGAGCAGGGTTTGCAGAGATGACTTTTAAGAAAACATTAGTGTTTGTGCACCACTTTCAATTTCACCCTACCCGCCTATCCAGGTAGTACTGAAGTTGACATTATTCCATCATAAACACAAACTGATCTACTGTGATGTTATATACTCTAAGTTTTAAAGACTTAAAAGATAGCGTTCCTGTAAAGGGGCGTATTTTGCCTTCACCCCAATTAGGGAAGACGCGGGAAGGTTCTCGAAGTTAAGGTGTGCCGCCACGTGGGATCGCTCATCCAATCTGGAGGGGTGTGGAGCAGTGGATATAAAGCTGCTCCTTCCCTCACGCGCTTGCCTTTTTGCCTTGCGGCACTTACTGCTGGTTCGCGCTTGCAGGGGCTCTTTCAGCGTTCCGTTGGTGATCGTTTCCTTGCTAAAATACCTCGTTTACCCTTCTCTGCTCTTTCCTCCCTTTCCCGTTGCTCTTTATCATTCTCTGTTGTTGTTTTGAGCCCCGACGATCAGCTGTGCCCGCCGGCTTCTCCCCCGGCTCGCCGGCCATTTTCCCTTGTATTGCCTGCGCTTTACAGCGTTTGCTGCTGGTGAAAAGCCCAGCTTGTTTTTTACTTACGGTGTTTGTGGGTGGTGATGTTCCTGGTTGTTATATTCCCTTGGTTATATATATAAATTTTGATTCCGTTTGTTCTGCCCCCCCTTTTCTTCCGGTTTGTCTTTAAATTGTTAAAGTTGCTTGTGTTTGGGTGCTTTGTTAGTTAGTTTCAGTGATCTTTGGTTCTTAGATAAATATATATTTCGATTGTTTATATATATATATTTATTTATTTGCTATTGTATTATATTCAGTGATAATTTGAAGGCAGTTTTGGTATATTAATACCCTTTAATTCATAGCTTACTTACTTTTCCTTTAATCCCCCCCTTTTTCATTTTCTGGGCATTTAAAGTGGTGTGTTGATCCTCTGGATTTCTTGTGCAGTTACTTAATTATATTTATAGCATAATATTGCATAAATTCATAATTATAGCTTAGGTAATTTATTCTTAAGGTATATTGTTAGTTAAAACTCATTTAAAAGTTGTTTGTTCATTTTATTGAGTTTAATAAATACCCTTTATCAAACACCCCCCCACTTCCCTTTCCCTTAAATCCTCCACCCCCCTTAATTCCAGCTTATAATACTTACCTGAAAATAAAAATAAATAAATAATAATTAATACGTGTAATAATAATAATAGGTTAAGTTAATTGGTGGATTGTAGTTATATTGCACTGTACGTGCACTGTTTAAAAAAAAAGAGTTGGTAAATTCATAATTAGGTCACACTTGCATTTGGTATGTTGTATAATTGTTGTTATTTGGTCTTTACAAATATGCCATCCAAGAAAGCTCAGCAGAAAAAAGGGGTTCGTGTTGTGAAGCAGACTACAAAGCGCCCGCCAATTCAGCAGGACATGTCTTATGATGATGAGGAGGATTTGGGGACCATCCGTGCGTTGGTAGCTAGAGTTGAGGCGCTGGAAAAGGAACGCAGGCAGCCGCAGGACGCTGATGCGGGTACAAGTACTGCTCCAGCAGGTAAGAAATCTGCACGGTTGGCTTCTAAAGTGCCTAAAAATCGTATTCTTGCTGATTTGGTTTCCAGGATTGGTGTTCTTGAAGCTGCAGTACCCATTGAAGAGCCCTTAGCAGCTGGGTCGCTAGCTGCTTTGCCTGCGGTTCCAGACACCATCTCTTCTCCTGCGGTTCCAGTCATACCTGCTGTTGGGCCTCTTCAAGCGCCACTGCCGTTTTCGCCACCGGCGGCCACGGCTCTGCCTGCCGGAGCTTCGGGGTTTGTCGCACCCCCAGTGGTTGCCTCTCCGGCTGCTTATGCAGGTGAGCAAATTGCACAGTCACAAGCTCTTCACACACAGGTTCAGGATTCTATTGCTCCTCCTCGTGACACTCCAATGGCGAGTTCTCAGTTCCCTAGCAATACTACTCACCCGTTAGTGTTTATGGGTGGTGTGTTGGTTCCGCAGCAACCCCAGTTACCTTGGCCGACAGCGGCCGTGACTCCTTGGCAGCCGCCTGTGGCTTCTTCCGCACAATCTCCTGCGTATTTGCCTCTCCCTCAGGGAGTTTATCCACATGGCGATATTTCCCTTCCACTGGGCGACCATTTACTGTTAGCTACTAAAGAAAAAATTTGGTGTGGGGAATATATTGACCTGTTCACTCTTTTGTTTCGTGAAAATGAGATAAAGCCCAAGGAAGGTCAGGAACTTAAGGAGCGTGAGGCGGCCATGAAAAGGAAGGTTGATCGATTGTGGCCTAATTGGTTGAGCGCCTATACTATCTATATGGGCGTTATGACTCAAGCTTACCCATCGAGGGCTTTGTCCATGATTAAATATCAGGACATTGTTCATCGGGCCTTCCGTGAGTTCTGGGACCGCTTGGTTGCGTTACGATGGAAATTTTAGACAGAGAGCGGCGTTGGACCCCACCCTTCGTTGGGATATCGAGCACACGGGCCTGTGGCTCCGCTCTATGACTCCCGCCAGGCCCACTTTAGGAGACAGAGCTGATAGTGGACATATATTAGCACGTGCACAAACTTCCGCCTTCGGCTCAGGCCAAGGCAGGCGGTGGGTTCAATCCCAGCATGTCTGCTGGACATTTAATAGTACAGGCCGTTGCCTCAGACGGCCATGTAAGTTCAGACACGCCTGTGGTTCATGTGGTGGCAACCACCCCAGCTCATCATGCCAGCGAGCGCGTACAGCTCAACAGGGTACAGGGGAACAGCAACAGCCCAAATGAGGGCCTGGCAACAGCGGCGGTACGTCGCAAGGCCAGTAGCCCGATTAAGTTAATTCCTTTGGAAGGGTGGTTGTGGTTTTACCCCAATAGGCAAGCTGCTAGTTTTTTGCTTCATGGTTTCAAGGAAGGCTTCCGTATTCCGTTTGAGAGTCCTAGGATAGCTACTTCCTCATCAAATCAGCCCTCTCTCAGCAACATGGCTTCGGTGGTGTTAGCAAAAATTAATAAGGAAATAATTGCTGACCGGATATCTGGCCCTTTCTCTGTTCCACCCTTAAAAAATTTGAGGATATCTCCTATAGGTATTATTCCCAAGAAGCAGCCTGGGGAATATCGTTTAATCCATAATTTGTCATTCCCAAAAGGTGCCTCTGTTAATGATGGGATTTCTCAGTCATACACATCAGTTAGATATACGTCTTTTGATGAGGCAGTGAGAGTAGTTCGCAAAGCCGGTAGGGGCGCTTTAATGGCTAAGTGCAACATAAAATCCGCTTTTTGCCTCCTACCTGTTCACCCTGAGGATGTGGATTGGCTTGGTTTTAAATTTCGGGGTCAGTTTTATGTAGATAGGGCTATGCCAATGGGTTGTTCCGTGTCATGTGCTGCTTTTGAAGCATTCAGCACATTTCTTGAATGGGCATTGAGGAGGAAAGCCTCTTCATCCTTCTCTGCTCATTATCTGGACGATTTTTTGTTTATTGGGCCAGCTGGGTCTTCACATTGCCTCCATCTGATGCAATCCTTTGCAGCATTAACTAAAGAACTGGGGGTTCCTTTAGCTCCAGAAAAGTCTGAGGGTCCTACTACTTCTCTAATTTTTTAGGGATCCTGTTGGATACTGTGGCTCAGTCGTCCAGTTTGCCACAAGAAAAGTTGCTTGCCCTTCGGCAACGGCTTTGCGTGGTGCTAGGATTGAAAAAGATTACATTGGCTCAGTTGCAGGAAATTGTGGGTCATTTAGTATTTGCATCAAAAGTTATTTCACCTGGTCGTGCATTCCTCAGGCGTCTTTGTGACGCCATGAAGGGTGTTCGATCTCGCCTCCACTTTGTCAGAATTACTTCTGGGATGAGAGCTGATTTAAAAATGTGGCTTGAGTTTTTGATGGAATTTAACGGCCTCTCTTTCTGGCAGGAGGAATTATTATTGGAAGCTGAATTACAGGTGCATTCCGATGCTGCAGGAGGCCTCGGCTTTGGTGTAATTTTTAGATCCCAGTGGTGCGCTGCAAGATGGCCTGCCAAGTGGCAGGCATCCCGGATCACTTCTGATTTGACATTTTTGGATTTTTTTCCAATAGTAGTAGCGGTTTATATCTGGCCGTTTGTATTTCAAAATCATACAGTGCGTTTCTGGTGTGACAATTTGTCCACAGTTAGCATTATCAATGCTCAGACTTCCAAGTCGCCGCGTGTTATGCGCTTGGTGCGAGCCTTTGTTTTGCAATGCTTGCGTTTCAATATTTTATTCATAGCCAAGCATGTTCCAGGTTTACAGAATTGCGTTGCTGATGCTCTTTCCCGCTTACAGATGGCGCGCTTTCGGGAGCTTGCATCTGGAGCGGAACTGGATCCAGTCCCAGTCCCACCGTTCCTGTGGAACCTTGGCAATTAGAAGTTGGGGCCGCTATTGCAGCCGCCCTTGCTCCCAGTACTCAAAAAGCGTATGAGCATTCTTTTGCAAAGTTCCAGCGTTTTCGCACCATTTCTGAATTGCCTATGGCGTGGCCTATTCCTGTTTCGCACTTATTGCAGTTTATGATATATTTAAAAGGGCACAACAATTCTGTTTCTACTATCGCTGGGCAACTTTCAGCGCTGGCCTTTATCTCTAAGGTGCGGGGACTGCCGGATCATTCTGTAGATTTTAGGGTCAGAAAGGTCCTTGAGGGTTGGTCGCATTCCGCTCCCAGGCCCACTGACCGGAGGAGGCCAATCACACCCGATGTCCTTCTCCAGATCCTGGCAATGTTTCGTTGTTTATGCTCATCTCAGTATGAGTCGCACCTTTTCGCCGCAGTAACTCTGACGATGTTCTATGGTGCTTTTCGCCCTAGTGAAGTATTGGTCCCCTCTAAGCGCGATGTTGCCTACAGGGCCTTATGCTTTTGCGTTTGCACGCTAGGTGCTGATATTGTGAGGGTTTCCCTACGAGTCTCTAAGACGGATCAAAATGGCCATGGCAGTATTGTGTCTTTGCACACTTGCCAGGTCCCTGAATTATGCCCTGTGTCTGCAATGCGGAAATTCTTGTCTATTCGGCCAGCATGCCAGCGTTATCTGTTCATACATGCGGATGGTACAGCCCTGACTCAATTTCAATTTTGGGCCGTTGTTCGGCGGGCCTTGTTGGCCAGTGGTCGCGATGCTGGAGTCTATGGGCTACATTCATTGCGGATTGGTGCGGCCACGGCCGCGGCCCTCGGGGACTTAAGCGTTAGTGATATCCAGGCAATTGGCAGGTGGCGTTCCGATGCATTTAAGTCTTATGTCAGGTTTTAACTATAATGCACTGTGTTTTTGTTTCCATTAGGTTTGTTGAGCCTTTCAGTCCCCGTGAGGATCGTACTGTGTGGCCACTCTATCTTGTTTTGGGCGCACCGGCGTGCCTCTTCGTCGATACCTGGAACACAGCTGCAGCTTTCAGCCGTAGCTACGGTTCGATGGGAAGCCCGGAGGGGAATGTTATGGGATGCGCTGTTGTCATCAGTTTGCCGGATTATGTCTTCAGCAGATCGGCCTCATGTATTGTTGATTCATTTGGGGGAAAATGACTTGGTGCAGCGTCCAGGGATGGACCTGCTTATCAAGGTCACTCGAGATCTCACGTGGCTTATTAGTTCATTTCCCAACCTCCTACTGGTTTGGTCGGATATGTTAGTTAGGAGGGTGTGGAGGGGTGCTTTTCATCCTAATAGGATCGACAGATCCAGGAAATGGGTGAATAGGAAAGTCAGGGCTCTGGTCTTATCTCTTGGAGGGGCATATATTCCTCATGATATGATTAGGTTCCATGTCCCACAATTGTTTCGGGATGATGGGGTCCATCTTTCCGAACAGGGGTGTGATTTGTTTTTAGAGGATTTGATGCTGGGATTAAGGGGTTTGTTAAATTCTTTGGGTTGAGTGGACCAAGCTTTAGCTGATCCACTCTTGTGGCATAGAATTCGGGCAGGTGAGGTATTCGGGGGATAAATTGAGGTGTTTAAGGCATTCTCGAAAAGGGGCACTGCTTAGGGAACCATCAGAGCTTCATGTCTGGGGGGGATCTGGGTAGTGTCCTTGTGGAACCGGCTTGCGCATCATGGTGAACGCTTGTACGGCGGGGCCATGGTGTGGAGGTTGGAACCACATAACTGGCTCTAAGAGCAAGGAGGGAGGAATGCACCCATGTCCTTGACTCTGGAGTTACAGACTGAGGAGAGTTGTTGCCTTTAGAAGGTGAGGGTATAATCCCTCATAGTTTGGCATAGCCTCACCTGCCCGAAGTATTTTAATCTGATAATTGGCTGTATTGCATTTGATCTAGTATGTTATATTTAATAAATATAACATTATTCCAGTCTTGTGTCACGAGTCTTCCTTGGTGTGGGGGCAATAGCATTCCTGTAAAGGGGCGTATTTTGCCTTCACCCCAATTAGGGAAGACGCGGGAAGGTTCTCGAAGTTAAGGCATGCCGCCACGTGAGATCGCTCATCCAATCTGGAGGGGTGTGGAGCAGTGGATATAAAGCTGCTCCTTCCCTCACGCGCTTGCCTTTTTGCCTTGCGGCACCCACCCTCCCTCCCTTGTCAGTATGGGCTTCGCTGGTCGCCAAAATGGGGCTGAGTAGGAATTTTTTGGGGGGGATCCTGATTTCAGAATCCCTTTGGTTTTGCCTACTCCATACTGCTTGGGTTCAATTCGATTGGCTTATCGGGTTGGGTGCGGTGTGTCTGCTTTGGCTGGCATAGAATTCGGGCAGGTGAGGTATTCGGGGGATAAATTGAGGTGTTTAAGGCATTCTCGAAAAGGGGCACTGCTTAGGGAACCATCAGAGCTTCATGTCTGGGGGGGATCTGGGTAGTGTCCTTGTGGAACCGGCTTGCGCATCATGGTGAACGCTTGTATGGCGGGGCCATGGTGTGGAGGTTGGAACCACATAACTGGCTCTAAGAGCAAGGAGGGAGGAATGCACCCATGTCCTTGACTCTGGAGTTACAGACTGAGGAGAGTTGTCGCCTTTAGAAGGTGAGGGTATAATCCCTCATAGTTAGGCATAGCCTCACCTGCCCGAAGTATTTTAATCTGATAATTGGCTGTATTGTATTTGATCTAGTATGTTATATTTAATAAATATAACATTATTCCAGTCTTGTGTCACGAGTCTTCCTTGGTGTGGGGGCAAAGTGGTCTATTTAGTAACTTGCTTTTTCCAAGTGCCTGTGCGTGACACATTCTTGCAGAGCACTTGAATTACAGCATAGAGGAGGTGTTGAAAAATCTTCAGCAAAGGGGGTGAGGGAAGCCATTGAACCACTTCTTTAAGATACTCCAGGCACCTTCAAGCAGCGGCTCCCAACAGAACCAGTTTCCTTTGCCCCTTGTCTTTCCCAATGGGATGCACCTCTGATGATCTCCGAGTGCTCCAGAAAGGCGCTCACAAAGATTCCCAAGCCTGTCTCAAAAAGAGAAGTCACAGAATGCTACTGACAATGATCCCCTCCACTGGACCCAGCATGGTTTGTTTTTCTGCTATTAATCCTGGACTTACTGCTGTCAGCAAGCAGTGCAATTCCTGGTTTTTCTTCCCTTCAGCAGCGAGCAACAGTGCTGCAGATTCTGCCACTGCCAAGAAACTGGGTAGTGGCCTGGCGGCAAAACATGCATTAAAGTGTCCCTGTTTTCATTGGGCAATGTTGTAAGACAGGAAATTGGCCCAAATCATCCAAGGAGTTCTGGGGCTACTTAAGAGGCACAGTCATCGTGTTCTGTTTATCATTATGCAGCCTTTAGCTTCATTTTCTTCTATAATGCTTACTATTATTCAGCTTAGCAGCCAAATATATAATGGCTACATACACCTACTGGTAAAATATTTATTATTTTCTGGGAGGGAAATTCGACACATATAATGATAACATCTATTAACCCTGCATTAAACTGTTGTGATTTATTTTATGAATCGAATGAAGGGATGCTGTACTTAAACAGGATGAAGAAAAGAAATCCCAAAGTATCTGCTGGTTCAGAAAGACAGCCTTAAAATCTATGTCTATATCTATATCTACACACACACACACACACACACACAAACCAGGAGAAATTAAATGTGTAAAATGATTTATAGGTGGTTTGGAAAAGCTCACAGCTTTTTAGTTTCATACATCTTCATGAAAACCATTATAAATCTCTGTAAACTAAATTGCTTGTCCAACTCCTACAGAAGTCGCATAAACAGTTACAAACAATTATATGTAATAAACTTTTTTCTTTAATGCCATTGCGTTCACACATCTGTGAAGCACATGCCATTATTTATCTCGTTGAGGGATCACAGCCAGAGAATCTCTATCCAAGGAACACAATTGTACAAAAATAATTTCTTGAGTTAAGGTGCTTCCATCTTTAAATAGTGAGTACACTATTCAGCCAATGCACTCGCCAACACTGTATGATGTATCTGATGGATGATATGGCTTTTGTCCACCTTGATAAATGCTTCTTTAACCATTCCATCTGAGTTGTTTCAAAATTCATTTTTGTTCCATTTTGTCTGGGCAGAGCTTTCTGGGACCATGCCTAGGATAGAAATATGATTTTCTAAACTCAATTAAAGATGGTTTGATGCCTCCACAGGGACCAGGAAAACATATCTAACTCACATTAGCATGAACAGTGTTAAAAGAGAGCTCTACAATGGTTCAGCTAAGAAGCTTAAGGGATTTGCAGAAGTGCTCAGCACTGGCCTAACTTTGCCTTTGCCAGAGCTTGGAAAAGTTACTTTTTTGAACTACAACTCCCATCAGCCCCAGCCAGCATGGCCACTGGATTGGGCTGATGGGAGCTGTAGTTCAAAAAAGTAACTTTTCCAAGCTCTGCCCTTTGCTAATGTCAAGCAAGGAAGGGTAAAAATAAAATAAAATTCTGCTTTAAATCTTGCCATTAAATCCAGTAGAAGCAGTTATATAGAACCGATCCTGTGAACTGAACTCATTTCGGGGGGTTTGTAAAACTGACACCAAATCTGTAGGGATCATATGGTCCTGGAACATACTGTACATTCCTGCCTCTTTTGCCCTATGATTAGAGGGCCCTGCCAGAACAAGGTCTGGAGAGGATCATCAGCCAACACATGCACATGCCAGACTACATTCATGACAATAACCAGCAGACAACTACCGATCCTAGACTTTCTTGGACTCTCCCAACCTCAACAAACAATTCATCCTGGGTCCTGAGTAGTGCTTGGTAACACATTGACTCAATTACTCGCCTGCTACTCATCTCAATCTCATTTCCAAGTCTTTCTTCCGCTTTTCCTCATAGCATTTTCTTTGGCTCATGGATGGCCACACCTGTGGACCAGATCCACCCTCAAAACAACTTTATCTGGTCCATGGTAGTCCCACCAAATTTTAATCATCCCCTTCAGTGAATCACAATGATTGCAAGCACACAGGGTAACGTGCAGAGTTGCATATGACTATTTTAATCCCTTCCATCTAAATGCCCCAGACTAATTACAAAAACTGTTTTTCTTTTTTCAAAATTCTGCTGATTATATCTGAACCTCAACTTTGACCTTTGGCAGAATAAGAGTGTACAACACTCTTCCAAAACTTTAGTTGGACTTGTCAAAATTTGGGGCTCCTCCAGACTAATAGTGCATTAGTGATGGATTGGTACTAGACCATCCACACATCATTCTACTTTATTAGTTGTTCTGTGATGCTTCTCCAATGTTATCACATTATTGCTGTCCATAGGGGCAGTCTTGCACTATGGGGCAACAAAAGTGGGACAATAAAATAATAAACTGGAACATTTGTGGTATAAAAAGTTACAGGATTTGAGCAGGAAAGTTATAGGGGTGCTTTCACACTGCACTTTATTCCGTTATTCTGACGATTTCTTACCTAGTAATTTGTGCATTATATTTGAGCTTTCACACGGTATACTAGGGTAGCTCCGGAATTCTGGTGGAATGTCATGCAAATATAGCGCTAAATGATACCAGAAATAATCTGTTAGCAAGGCTGGGAACCCGGAAGATCATGGGAGTTTTGCGCTAGCTGCTGCCGCTCACGTGAAAGCATCCCAGCATGCAGTGCATTCCCGCCCTTTAGTCGTGCAGGTTTTTGTTTGTTTGTTTGTTTTGCCTGACGAACGTTGTACCGGTATTCCGGCATCAGTGCAGATAACAGCAGCATTTCCCACACACCCCAGTCTTGATACAACTAAAACAATTTTAAAAGTTAGATCCTAAAGGGAGAGGGCTTGCATGATAATGGGAAAAGATCTTAGACCTCCTACACAGTGGGGAACAGTGTCCATGGTTGAGGGACGAAAACAAGCTGTGTGAAAGACAGTTACGCAAAATGCCGGTATATCGGCTGAAAAAGCTGCTGTTCCTTATCGCAAGAGGTCCTGCAGTGTGAAAGGGATTTTAGAAACCGGGACAGAAGCACTACCTTTTTAATCCGTTAAAGTAGCGCTATTAGCCCCATGTGTGAAAGCGGCCCAAGACACACATGGATTGGCAGTATGACTGCCCTGAAACTTTTGCAGATGCAAACAGGATTGAAAGCAGGATTGCGTACAACTGCCCTGATACCATTATGAGCACAAATGATCATAAATGCACAGTAAAAAGAATGGAGGGACCTTTCACCTCCTTCCCTGAAGATCCTTCAGATGATTTGTTTTCCTCTCCTGTAATCCTCCTAAACGGGAGACTACTAAAGCAGAGCACCTCATGTATTCTTCTGGATCTGCAAGAGGAAGAAAAATCTGCTGAAGCCGGCATGAAAGGCATTCTTCAACTAACTCATTCTGTCAGTGCACAGGGCGTGGGCAGGTAAAGGAGATGTGGGGGGCGTTCTACTGCATAAGTGGAAATCCATGTGGTGATGGAACAAGTTAGTTAGATGCTCTAACCCAGCAGGGTACCTCATAAGTTCTTAGAAATGGAGAGACCACACAACTCTATAGAATAAACGTGCCCTTCAGGCATTCTGTGATATCACAGAATTGTATTGTGTGTGGGGTGTGCTTCAAAAGAGGAAAGAAAATGGACCAACATTGTCACCCAGATAATGGTGACCTAGTCAGGTGCACTTACTTTGATGAGGGCATTCTGCCTCTCTTGGAAGTTCTGATCTGTACATTTTCCTTTTAATCTTATTCTCTTAGGAAAAAAGGGGGATTTGGCCTACAATCCTGCACATAATGAAGTTGCTTAAATCCCACTAAAGCAACTGAGATTTAAACAGCCTATGTGCAGGATTTCAGCCTTAATGACTTACATAGTTTTTCATAATGAAGTCTTCTTTGATTTCAACATGAAACTCCGTGTGTACACAATAGGAAGACCTACAATGAAATAACTTTGAAGTTTTAGACATCAAATGACTTTCTAATTTTGATTTGTTGTTACTGGAGGCATTATAAGCATATTTAACTGCTAACAGTATTGAAAGAAAATGATTAGCAACTCTAGAAGGATTAAACATCCTCTAATTTTATTTTTCAGCCTGCAAAAAACAAAACAACAGCACTGTTACTGTTTTGGAATCCCTTCATTTGACAAATTCATAGACAGTGAATGGCACCCTTTGAAGGTATAAATGGCTTAACCAAACGAAAAGTTGCAAACATTTATTGTATTATTTTTTATCATTTATCATGTTCAGCAAACTATGGTGAGAGAATTAAAACAGTTCTCTGCTGTGTTTTCCCCCCAAAGAGGTGCATTAAATGCTGTCAACTGCAATGTAAGATGCATTTCCTTATCAGGGTATCAATGCTAAGTACACAGGGCATAATCCAACCAAACGTAAGCACATTAGAGCACCACTGAAATCAATGGGATTTGAACATGTTTATTTTTGGTTAGATTGTGCCCATATTTTTAACCCAAAGTGACTAGTTTCAGATGCAGTGCTAAACCATGATTTGCTTAACTCAACTCTGAATTGTTTGTAAGTCTAAACCAGATCCAGTCAATTCACTAGTTCTTTGGGGCCAACAAACTGAAACCATGGTTTGAAGTTGATTTGTGAATCTTGGCTTGAGTTTGCCATTATGACTGAATTTGGTGTCCAGTTTATTGCAGTGTTCCACTATTGCTACCTACCTGGCTAGCTAGAGAGACATAAGAAAATACTGTCTAGAAAACAAAATTACTCCCAAAGCAAAAAGCTCTTGCTGGAGCATTCCTGGATCTCCCCATCCCTCATGCCACCTAGCAGCAGGCTCCTTTCCCCAGCCACCTCCTCACTGAAAGCTCTCCCTTTCCAGTCTGGCTGACTAGCTTCACAGCTGCCTTATGAGGGGAAAAAACCCTAAAGGGGATCATGGATACTTTCCCTCATATCTGTTGCTGTTATATGCCTTCAAATTGATTACAACTTATGGTGACCCTATTAATCTTTTTTTGGATATATTCATAGGGTTTTCATGGTAAGAGGTATTGAGAGGTGGTTTATCATTGCCTTCCACTAAGCCTGTGACACCCAGTATTCCCAGGCGGTCTCCCATCCAAATACTAACCAGGCCTGACCATGCTTAGCTTACGAGATCAGACAAGATCAGGCATGTTCAGGGTAGTATGACCATAGCCTCCCCCATATCTAGTGAGGGATATATGTTAAAAGCATACATTTGCTCTTAGCAAGGAGATATGTTAACAAAAACCACAACAGATGCAATGTATAGTTTGAGCTAAAAGCCTCACCAAACCTCCACTGCTGCTGCTCACTCACTTTCCAGTACTAAGCTGTTTCTGCAACAATCCACCTACCTCCTTTTCTATTAGAAGAATCCAATTCATTGCAAGACTTCTTCTGTTTGTTCACCAGTAAAGTTTTGGTACTGAATATAAATTGTGTCTTCATTGAAAGGGTGGCCACATCTGGAAGGACTTTGCTTCGGGAGGGTTGGGAGAAAAGGGTGGGCTAAGAGAAGCGTTGGTACTGTGTTGCTGGGGGAGGTTGCCAAGAGTGGAGATCTCTGAGGAAAATAGAATTTATGCCCATTCCCACCATTTCTGCAGCCTTCCAATGGCAAGAGATATGAAGACTCTTCAGGCATTTGTAAATGGGAATTATAAACATGTGCAGAGTGGGAATGGACACAGAGGTTCTGCCCCCTGCCCCATAGAAGAGAACACTTTGAAGTGTGGAGCCTTTAGTATCCATGGAGTCTCCCCACACATTTATGTTAAAAAGCACAGGTCCCAATATTGGTTCTTGGTGGACTGTCTTCTTCATTCCTCCATCATGAGAACTATCCATTTATTCATCTCTTTGCTTCATGTTCTTTAATCAGTTAGTGATCCGCAAGAGGACCTGTCCCCTTATCCCATGACTACCAAGCTTTCTCAGGAGTCTTTGATGAGGGACTTTATCACACACTGTTTGGAAGCCTACGTACATCCTGTCTACTGGATCCATATACTTATCAACACTGTCAAAGAATTCTAAAAGGCTATATAGACAGGACTTACCCTTGCAGAAGTTATGCTGCTTCTGTTTCAGCTAGACTTACTCTTCTATATGTTTGATTATTCTGTCTTCGTTAATGCTTTCCACCAGATTTCCCACCGTCAGTCCAAGGGCTCTGGCGATGGTGGGCCTTTGCAGCCATGCCGGGAAAGACCTGGCATGGCTTCAAAAAACCCATACCTTCGGCGCAACGTAACCACGCGTGCCTGTCGCGTAAGGGATGGAGCAAGGTGGCTATTTAAGCCCTGCTCCATCTCCCCCTTGCCCCTTTTCAGCCTCACGCAACACCAGAGGAGCAGGTCCTCACCTACCTTTGGCAGGAGGCCTGTTCTTTTGGTGTGCGGGGGGCAGCGGAAAGACGCTTCTTGAGCTCTAGTGCAATCAGCTGAGAGGCAGTGGTAGTGCAGCAGCACAGGCTGCCATCAGCTGGGAGGTGGTGGTAGAGCAGCAGCAGAGGCTGTGATCAGCTGTAGCGCGGGGCTTGGAGGCTCTGCATAATCAGTTGGAGCGGTAGCATAGCAGCGGGTTGCACGTCAGGAGAGGCACTGCGGTGGCGGCAGAGAGACCAGCGGCTGTGTCAGCGTGGGGACTTCTTGTAGGCCTTCAGGCCTGTTGGTTTGACGGGCAGTGGTTGGGCCTATGCCCAGGGGTTGCTGAGGGCTATCAGGGCCAGTAGGTTTTTTCCCACCAATTTTGCCTTAGGGCCAATTTATTTATTTATTTATTGGATTTCTTAGTCGCCCATCTGGCTGGCTAACTAGTCACTCTGGGTGACATACAAAATAAGCAAAATAGCACAAAATGACACATCAATACAATAACATTAAAATCTAAAAGCAATTATGTTAAAATCTAGCCCACCCCAAAGGCCTGCCTGAAGAGCAAGGTCTTCACGGCCCGGCAGAAACTCATTGTAGAGGGGGCGTGGCACAGATCATTTGGAAGGGAGTTCCATAGGGTGGGGGCCACAATTGAAAAAGCCCTTTCTCTAGTCCTCACCAGTCTAGCAGTTTTGACTGGTGGGACAGAGAGAAGGTCTTTTGAGGCCGATCTTGTTGGGCGGCATTGCTGATGATGCTGGAAGCGCTCCTTCAGATAGGCTGGGCTGAAACTGTGTAGGGATTTAAAGGTCAAAACCAACACCTTGAATTGGGCCCGGCAAGCAACTGGTAGCCAGTGCAACTCTTTGAGCACTGGAGTTACGTGATCTCGGCGGCAGCCGCCTTTAAACAGGTGCGCCGCCGCATTCTGTACCAGTTGCAGCTTCCAGACCATTTTCAAGGGTAGCCCTACGTAGAGCGCATTACAGTAGTCAAGGCGAGAGGAGACCAGGGCATGTACCACTGATGGGAGCAGATGATTGGGAAGGTAGGGGCGTAGCCTCCGTATCAGATGGAGTTGATACAGTGCTGCCTGGCTCACAGCCGAAACCTGAGCTTGCATGGACAGTTGGGAGTCAAGAATGACCCCCAGGCTGTGGACCTGGTATTTTAGGGGCAGTTGTACCCCATTGAGCACCAGGTCCAAGTCCCCTAACCTTCCCTTGTCTCCCACAAACAGTACCTCGGTTTTGTCAGGGTTCAGTTTCAGTTTATTCCTTCCCATCCAGGTACTCACCGACTCCAGGCACTTGGACAGGGTTTCTACAGCCAACCTCGGTGAAGATTTAAATGAAAGATAGAGCTGAGCGTCATCCGCATATTGGTGACACTGCAGCCGAAATCTCCTGATGATAGATCCCAGCGGCTTTGTATAGATGTTAAATAGCATCGGAGAGAGGATGGAACCCTGCGGCACCGCACAAGTGAGAGGCCAAGGGTCCGAAACCTCATCCCCCAATGCTACTCTTTGGTGCCTATCAGAGAGGAAGTAACGGAACCACTGCAGTACAGTGCCCCCTATGCCTAACCCCTCCAATCGTTACAAAAGGATACCGTGGTCAACGGTGTCAAAAGCCGCTGAGAGATCCAGGAGAACGAGGAAGGTGCATTCACCCCTATCCAACGCTCTCCTCGTATCATCCACCAAGGCGACCAAGGCTGTTTCAGGTTATGTTGAGTCTACACCTGCAGGTACTGGGTGCCCAGGAATGGGGAGTGGGGGCATGCCTTGGGGATCACATCAGGGGTGCCTTATTATCCTTCTACAGGTGCAGTGCCTTCTGGGTATGGAAGGGGGATGTCTCAACTGGTACAGCAGCAGCCTGTAAGTAAGGCTTGTAGGCAGGTTTGGACTTCTGTGGGCGGCCCTACTATGGGGCTGCCTTAGGGGCCTGCTGATCCTTTGGCTTATGTTCAGGCTGGTGCTTTGCCTTTTGGGGAGACATCCTCTCCCTTGGGGGCTCACTTGTTGCTTACAACAAAGGAGCTTATATGGAGAGGGGAATATGTGGACGTGTTCTCCTTATTATATCAAGAGCCTGAACAGAAGGAAAAGGATAGGCAGGAAGAGCAGAAAAACGAGAAATTTAAAAGGAAGAAAGTAGATAAGACTTGGGCAATTCGTTGGCGGGGTTTTTGATCTATATGGGGGTAGTGATCCAGCACCAGCCCATGGGGGCTGTGGTCTTGGTGAAGTACCTTGATGTAGTTTTTAGAGCGTATACGGAATTAACTGGGTCAGGGTGGCTGGCCTATGATGGATCCTTTAGGATGAGGGCGGCAGTGGATCGTTACCTGTCGTGGGACAGAAAGGACCCTGAGTTGTGGTTGCAGTTTATGACTGCAGCTCGATCCATGCAGGGTGACAGGGCACATAGAGGGCATTTGCTTGGTAAGTCTGCCAGTGCGGCTCTGACCCGTGGGTTCATGGGGCAGGGGGTTCAACCCCACCTGCTCTGTTGGGAGTTTAGCACCAAGGCCTTTTGCAATATGAACCTGTGTAAATTTAGGCACGAGTGTTCCATTTGCACGGGCTCTCACCCCTTCACCATTTGCCCTAGAGCTCGGGGATTTAAGGGCTTTCAAAGGGGGGAAAAACCAGGGGCTGGAGGAAAGCCTTCTGGAAAGGGGCCCCATGCCGATTAAAATTCTGAAGCTTATGTGTCTGCTCTGGGATTATCCTAGAAGGGCACATGCATCTTATTTGGGGGAAGTTTTCCGTTATGGTTTTAGAATTCTGGTTGTTGGAGAGCATAGGCCTTATATGTCAGGGAATCTTAGGTCTGTGGTGGGTATGGAGTTAGTGGTGCAGGAGAAAATTAATAAGGAAGTGGCTGAGGGATGGGTCTTGGGCCCTTTTGATCACCCTCCCCTGCCCACGCTCAAGGTTTCCCCTTGGGCATCGTTCCTAAAAAATGTGAGCAGCAGATCAAATCAGCAAGCGCCAGAGAAAGCGGAAACAAAAAAGGACAGACTGGTAAAGAAACAACAGACTATTGAACAGCATGCTGATCAGCACCATGCAGTGAACCCGACCCCTGACTGTGACTAAGAAGTGAGTTTTTTGAACATCAGGCAATATGAATCCCTGGAGTCCTAAAGAGCTGCTGTTTCCCCTCCCTTTCAGTGCATTTTTGCTGCTTCTGTCTTTTTTTCCTTGTCCTTTTAGAGACTCCTTTGGATCTCCATAGTTTGCTCTTCCATTGTTTCCTAGCAACCAGGATGCCTTTTTCCTGTGGTGATTCATTTGAGATCAGATAGTCTCAAGAAGTTATTTTCTGCAAATATTACTGCACAAAAAGTGTGGGTGAATGTTAAAGAAACTCACTCCCACTAAAAGGCATGAAAACTTTGCAATGAGGCTTAGACATGTCTCCTACTTTACAAGCTCTAAAGACCAGGAACTCATTACAATTTTTTTATTTTTTTATTATTTGATTTATATCCCGCCCTTTCTTCCAGCAGGAGCCCAGGGTGGCAATTCACTGTATAGTTAACTTACAGTACAATGGTATACATGTCTACTAAGAAGTAAGGGTGCAATCCCACTTTCTGCTGGTTGGGGAGACTTGGATGCCACAGACCCCTGTCTGCACTGGTAGGCTCCTGGTGCTGCTGGGTTCCGCCGGCAGCAGCCCTCTGCTGCAGCTGAGCCTTGGTGCCACCAGCAGCCTGCTGGCGCCACCAGGGGTCCACCAACAATAGCCAGTGGAAGCTGGCAGAAGCCCCTGAAAATAGGTTATTTTGGGGGCATGGTGTGGAGCTATGGGGGGAGGCTTATGCAAGATCTTCTTTATGTTTAGAGTCCTCCACTGGATCCTGATCCACACGAAAACTCCGCCAGCCCAAAGGCCGGCACAGTTAAAAATCATAATGGGCTTACATTACTCCCCAGGAGGTCGATTCATGAGGGCCAGCACTTCCTGGCCAGCATGTGCACATGGCTCCTGAAGGAGGTGGTGTTCAGCCAGGGAGAGAGAGATGTTCAGTTCAGAGAGGCAGATGGATCCTGCAGGACTTTCTGCCAGCTCCTCCTCCGCTGACCCCCTTTCCTCTGGCTCCCCAGCATTTGGATTGCTCTGTAAGTCGCTTTGTGTTTAATGGGGCTTACTTCCAGGTAAGTGGGTACAGGATGGTAGCCTAGTCCAGGGGTGGTGAACCGTCCGTGTCCATGGGCCATGCTTGCTGGAGATGATGGGAATTGTAGTTCAGCAACATCTGGAGTGCCAAAGTCTCGCCGCCCCTGGTCTAGGCTTTGGTTTAGGATTGGCACTGGGGAAAAACAGGCAGAAATTTCCGGGCTGTGGTCTGAAGGCACATAAGGCCAGTTTCCTGCTGAAGCTAAGCAGGGTCAGGTCTGGTCAGTGCCTGAATGGGAGACCGCTTGGGAACCATATGGGAAGCTGCCTTGGGTTTCATGAAAAGAAGGTATAAATGTAATAAATAAATAAATAAATAAAATAATAATAAATAAATTCAACATGTCAAGCCTTCTTTTAGTATGGAAATACAACTATGGGAAAAGCTTCACTATGATTTCTCTCAAATGGTGTGTGCTGCCATTTTGTGACTGGTGCCCGCAGCACTCTTTCAGAATTTGAAATGTGCCCTCTGATCCAAAAAGGCTGGTGATCCCTGCCTCACATGTTGACTGTCATCATTCAGTAAGGTCTGAAGAGGGTTCTGGTGATGCAGTGATGCCTTGCCAGTCCTCAGTTATCTCAAAACATTAAAGGGCACATTCCAGCCAGTCAAAAACACTGAGGAGAGTGCAAAACAGGGCTGGTGAGGGATATAGCTTTGGGAGGGGACATGGCTTAGCAAGAGTCTTGAGGACCAAATAAGGAGGCTTGGGGGGCATATTTGGTCCCTGGGACTAAAGGCCCCCACTCTTGGCTTAGCACTGTATTCAAACATGGCCATGTTTTCATTTAAAAAACAAACCCCTAAAAAGAATCCATAGTCAAATCACCTTTGTTTTTTACTTTGGAAAAAGTAATAACAAAGATATTTTTGCAACCTTCCTATTTGAAATAAAATGGGGAAAATAAAATTAATATACTATACCTACAGGAGAACTCAAGGAAACAGAAGGAATTTTAATCATTTTGAGTATTCCAACTGAAGACAAAATTAGAGCTACCTTAAACTTGTTCATGAACTTTATACAAACAGAGGGGTTCCCCTTGATAAATTTTTACAAGGAGATTGGAGCAAAAGTCAGAAGCAGGCAAAGCCTGGCATGCATGATGAATTGCTGTTCATTAATCCAATTAATGATTAATTCCAGGGACTCTAATCCAAGATAAATCCCTTATTATAGCTGGTTGGCTAGGTCTATAATAGTTGAAGGTCTGTCAGCAAATCCATTGTAAACTTCTCTTTCACAAGCTGATATCCATAAAGCTCGCTGTGCGTTGCCTTTCCCCTGCAGAGGATGTTTGCAAAGCAGAAGCAGTAATGGAGAAAAGGCCTGTTTGGTCAGCCTCATGCCATAGAATAGTTACAGAAAGTTACAGAAAGGGACATGTGACTTTAAAGAACATGGCCAAGTTTCATTTAGCATCTCTTTTTTATAGTCTGGCCCATTTTAAAGAACCCATGACTATTTCAATTTTTTTCTTTTTAAAAAAGAAGTTGATGTGTCATTCTCAAAACAGAACCTGAGCAAGTTCTAATCAAAGATCGATAGCCAAATAAAAGCTCCTAAACAATTCCAATTCACATGATCTTCTTTCCACAGATACCAATCCATGCATACATTTTTAGTTCCAAGTATTTATTTGCAACTGTGCTCACAATGGGACTTTAGAGATCTCAATACAAGAGGCCTAGAGAGAATTAACAAGTAAGTGCTTCCAGTTGTGGTCTCCGCACTTGAAGGATGCAGACAAACTGGAACAGGTTCAGAGGAGGGCAACAAGGATGATCAGGGGACTGGAAACAAAGCCCTATGAGGAGAGACTGAAAGAACTGTGCATGTTTAGCCTGGAGAAGAGAAAACTGAGGGGAGATATGATAGCACTCTTCATGTACATGAAAGGTTGACTCATAGAGGAGGGCCAGGATCTCTTCTCGATCATCCCAGAGTGCAGGACACAGAATAATGGGCTCAAGCTGCAGGAAGCCAGATTTCAACTGGACATCAGGAAAAACTTCCTGTTAGAGCCATACGACAATGGTCGACCAATCACCTAGAGAGGTAGTGGGCTCTCCAACACTGGAGGCATTCAAGAGGCAGCTGGACAGCCATCTGCTGGGAATGCTTTGATTTGGATTCCTGCATTGAGCAGGGGGTTGGACTTGATGGCCTTATAGGCCCCGTCCAACTCTACTATTCTATGATTCTATGAGAGGAATGTAACAACAGCCAATAAACAGTATTTATTTTATTCAATACAGAAAACTCTTGGTTCACTGCATTCTTTGTGGCAACCCCTAAGTTGTGGAATTCCCTCCCCACAGAGTTGCATCTGGCACCTTCATTATGCAGATTTCATCATATGCTGAGGACGCACCTCTCTTCACCCTGGCCTATATCTGTCATCCTATAGCTGTGAATATAATTGGTTTTAAACTGTTTTTAATATTCTATTTTATATTGTTGTGACCCACCCTGGGACCTTCTGGATACTACTACTACTACTACTACCACTAGAGCTCTGCATTAGGGATGGACGAGAATTCCACTGAGTTGGGATTTAGCACCTGATTTTTCAATGGTCCACATATTCTCCATCTTTGCAGAGTGATCCTGTTTGGTCTGAACTGCAGTGGCTTTCCTCCGACACAGGATTGTTTCCCCCCTTGAATATTCCCTCAGATTTATTGTTCTTTTATTCACAGCACAGCAGTGCAGCGTTCTCTCTCTCTCTCTCTCTCTCTCTCTCTCTCTCTCTCTCTGCCATCCCACTCTACTTGAATAATCCAAGAGGGAGAAAGCAAGCCAAGCCTATAATAGAGATTAAAAGGCAAGCATAGCCCTAGAGAGCCCCTAGAGTGTCCTTAACGTGGGCGAGACTCTTTAGCCTGGCCTTTTGATCTCTGTAGTATTAACCCATTTAATTATTAAAAGGCAAGCCTAGAGACTACAGAGCCTCACCCATGTTAAGGACTCTAGGTTTGCCAAGAAGGAGGTGGGGAATGGGGGACACTAAAAGCTGCTTTATTCCTTTCCTTTCCAAAAAGCCTCAGACCAGTCTCAGTCACAGCAGAGGCGGCGGCAGTGGTGAAGCCACTTTCCTTTCACAATATCAAAATTTCTCTCAAAATATCAATATTAATGTCAGTATTTTGGGGAGAAAGACTAGACCAGTAAAAGTAGTGGACATCAGATGAAGAATGAACTCAAATCGATACCACCTGTCAGGTCGATGGAATGCTTCAAAGTGGCACCAGCCAACAGATCCCATCCCTACTCTTCATACAATAAAGCAGATAGGAATTGATAACTTTGGTAATGGTTTGATCAGATAAAACAATATTCTGGTGAAAGAGAATCAATATCATTCTCATAGATAGAGTCATCTTAAAAACTGTTTTGCCAAGTCAAGCCAAAGTCCATCTGGTCCACCATTATGTTTCCATTAGCAGCAATGGTCAGCAAGGTTATTTAGCAAATGGAGCATAGATTAATGGATACTGTAGAAGAGACATAGGAATGCATGAAGTATCCCCCATCTTCTTAGAATTTTTTTCCTCCCAGATCTGAAGCAGAAGTGAGTCATCCTCCAGCTTCTAATTCCCTTACCCAGCAACCTGCCACTATAGACAGGGTCTTTCTTATTTCTGTCTATGCCTAAAGCCAACTCCATGGACCTTGTAATAGTCGTCAAATTGCAGAATTGCTAAAAAGAGGATTCCACAAAACCTAATGGGCCAAATCCACAGCTGTTGTAAATTAGCACAGCACCATTTGCTTCAACGAACAGCATTTGCCAGGAGCTGAGGGACCG
The DNA here is from genome assembly GCF_030035675.1 of Rhineura floridana. Taxonomy (NCBI): domain Eukaryota; kingdom Metazoa; phylum Chordata; class Lepidosauria; order Squamata; family Rhineuridae; genus Rhineura; species Rhineura floridana. Next base: position 68,779,084 of record NC_084481.1, read on the forward strand.
TAACTTTTGCATTTCCCTCTATGTGCTAACAAATCTGTGTTTTTTAATAGAGTTTGCTAATCAGAATTATTTGAACCATACCATGCGACATTGTATTAAAATGGTTTGTTTTTAACAGAGGAGAAGAGAAAATGGTGTTTTGCTCCATCATCTGCCCTTTCACCACCATTTTGTTAATTCTTCCATTTGCTTGCAGTCAGTCAAGGACAAGTCAGAATGGAAAGTTATGAAACGTTTCTGGTAAACAAACTCCTATCAGCCCTTTTTAATCAGGGAGTCCTTCTTGGGATAACAAATGGCTCTATTCTCCTGTTCTAGAGATAATCATCTATGCCTGTAGTAATCCTCATTCTGCATTAAGGATAGGCAATGAACAATTTTCTCTTCCGAGTGTGTGTGTGTGTAGATACATTCCCATATTGTTCTATTATTTTAGAGAGTGTTTGGAATTCCTGATGGTGTGCACTGGTGCACAGCTTTAAAAATAATAAAATAGGTGATTCCAGTGCATGGCACAGTGTTCAGACTCAAATAGTCTTCAGAACAATAAGCAAAACCAGAACTAAATAAAATATCTGTCAACTGAGGAAAAATGATGAAAAAGGTCTGATATATACAATAGCTGGTGAAGCTTATGAAGAATTAAAAGCTTTACCCCTTACTTTGCTTCTAGCATTCTTTTCTGCTTCAGGTGACCAAGGATGGTGCTAGGTGTCATAAAACTCATTGGCAAGCTGAAGGAGACAAAGTGCAGGTTTCTTTTCTTATGTATCCAGCATAATATCTAAACTAAGGAGCAGAACGTCTCTCTTATCATAAGAAGATTCAAAAGTATGAGCAGGTGAGTTGCGCATCTCACTGTTGGACAGATAGAAGGAGAGTTATTTAAATGTCGTTCATCATTATTACCTTCTCAACACACTGACTCTTCAGGCATGCGGTCATTACATGAACAAAACGTGTGCTTGGGTGCTCCCCACTCCTGCATGGTCCCAAAGAAGAGAATAGAACCTTTTGCTTTCTTTTTCAATTAACCACAGTTTGGCATTCTGTCCAAACATTAAACTGTAGTTAATCCTGGCATGAATCACAGTCTGAAGTTGGCTTGTTTCAGTAAAGAACCATACTTTAAGTACCATACTTAAAACTAACTACAATTTGTTCAGGTTTAACCACATGTTAAATTGTGGTTAGTTAAAAAGAAAAACAAAAGCAGCCGCACCAGGGAAGAGAAGGGAAGGTGAAGAACCTGACATTTGTTTACTTAATGATAAACCATGGTTTAAACTTAAACATAGTTTATCATTACATCCAAAAATTATACAGTGATCATGCAATATTCAATGCCATTTGCACTCTACCCTGTTCCATCAATCAAGAACCAGAAGTAATTTCTGAGGGGGTGTACTGAGGCAGCATTGTGACAGTCCAGCCATTGTTTGCATTGTAAGCTCACTTGTGTTGAGAATGAACAACAAAGTAATTCTGAGTTGTTCTCGCTTTAAATGTAGCACAGACTACGGTTGGAGTCTAGATCACATACACAAACCACAGTTGAAGAAAGTCCAGGATAGGCAATTATCTCACGTAAGCAAGCCCTTTCCTGTTGCATAATACTACAGAAACTTCCTCCTCCCTCTCCATTATCCAGTCAAATCTGCATCATCATTATCATCATCAAGACACATGGCACATCACAACTGACTTAACAGAAATGTGCACATTTAGCCAGGAAAGAATATTTTGTCACTTTGGCATATCCTGATACCAGTATCAAGAAGACACATATGAATAAGGTCATAAGCCTATGAGAAAGATATTGAAGAGAGTTCTTTTATATTGGATTCAGCCTCTATGTTAAACGTTATGGATTGCTACAAAATTGCTATTTTAAGACTCCTAATAATGTGAACCAACAATCTTTTTTAATATATATAATCATGTTCTACTTGCATTTCATTACCGTAAATTTTGTGGGAGGATGGTGATACAAAATAAAGAGCCAACACTTTAGAGGACAAACAGTGAGTCAAGGCTAGGTTAAGCTTATTGTTTTCACCTTAGATATAGTTATGTGTCCTGAATTTATAGCACACTGTTGAGGATGAGATGTTTTTGCATACTCATTTGAAATTTAAATATTGGCTTGAATATTAGAAAGCTGAACTAATGCATGTGTGTGGGTGTTCATTTACTTACGATGAGGCAATGACTAAATGCTCTGCCCAGATTTTATGCTTCATCCAGGTTTCATGTGAGGTGAAAAGAGGTTCAGTTCCAATGCACTAAATTGCACAGCTGTCTCACAACACAGCAGGATGCTCACCTGACATTGGTTTCATTCTCTAGTCCAAGCAATCACTGTAAAATATATGTTTTTCTGCAGAGCAGTGATCGGAGATGGTAGTGTGGTTGCCTATGATTTCGCTGGATATATTTGTTATATTCTGAAGGAGGCGGATGTTTTTTATGACATCATGCTCTGAGTATAACTGAGCCAAGTTTATTTGAAGGAACTAACACTGTTATTTCTGGAACTTAGCATTTTACCTTCCCTTGTAATGGTTGCTAACAATGGAAGATAACTCAGAATCCTAAGGGAGGCAGTGCATCTTGTTGCTACTGCCGGCCTGATCACTTATTCTGAGATGTGCATTATCAAGCTGTAAATCCAAGATAGCAGTTTTAAAATGAGAAGAAAGTCCCCTGGATAATTTCACACCATTCTTTCACTTTGGTATAACTGAACTGATAATCAACATCACAGGCAGAATGGTAGTACCCACATAGGCAGAGGTAGGTGTTGTTTGTATTTCACAGAAACACACCTTGAACTAAGAATGACCCAGATTAGCGGGTAAAAACACTTTGGGATTCATTGCCTGTGTGAACGAGCCTAAGGCAAAGATGCTATTAACCTTGGCAACAAGGTTGGCAGCTTTGAACATGAACAGAATTCCCAAGCTTTTAATATCACCATTGCACCAGAAGACAAACAAAGCAGAGGTTTGCCTTTCTCACCTAATAGCAGGACTTTTCTTTTCTGTTGCACTGCACAGCTTCATCATAGGCTGAATTAAAGACCAATTCACATTACATTTCTTAAATGTGAAAATCTCACTATAAATTGTGAATGAAACACATACTGTGTTGGCAAACATATATCCAGCTACGCTTCTTACAGAAATATGATTGGCTACACAGCTCTCTTTTTAGTGTACACTAAGGACAGACAGTTCAGCCTAGGTCCATCCCATTTCATTTTCTCTGGCAGGCAATCATAGGTCCATTCCATCCTGTTTTGTGCAGTTTTTGAAAGAAATGTATGAAATGTTTTCATTTCAATTGTACACATTTTTGTACATGTTTCCCCCAAATACATGTTTTCAGTGCTTTTCAGTGTAAGGTATTATTTTGAACACCTTTTAGCCATAAAATAAGTATATTTGTGCACATTTCTGTGCACTAAAACTGCGCTGCAAAATCTGAGGAAGTGCTTAATCTGACTGGGAGTTGCATTATGATCCACAAGCATATTCAGGACTGCCAGGAGAGGTTGGTCCACTGCAACAATCAGTCCCAATGAATTCTTCCTCCACCTCCAGCTTGCACTTGCAGCAAAGTGGTGGTTGCCTCTTTATTTATTTATTTAGGGTTGCACTCAATGAAGCACTAAGGCAAACATTCCCTCAGCGCAAGGATTTCTCCTTGAACAATGGAACATTCTGCCCTCTCCTCCCCCCAGTGCCCCATCCTACATCTGTCCTGGGAGTGCCCCAAACCCTCCAGAGCAGATTTGGAGGGGAGTAAACAGGGGAAAGTCCCATTGTGTAAGCAGAAGTCATTCTGCTTGCACAGTTATTTAGTTGAATACCGCCCTCATTCATTCATTTGTTATTACTTTTATATCCCACCTTCCCTCCAAGGAGCTCAAGGTGATATACACACTTCTCCTTCTCTTCATTTTATCCGCTCTCATAGTGCACTCACTGTCAGATAAACAAAATACCAGGGGGAATATGTCCAGCAACCTGAAGAAACAGATGAAAGTTTATTCGTTTATTGATTTCTTACCCACTCTTTTACCATGAAGTCCCAGGGTGGGTAACAACAATAAAATATATAATTTTAACACAAAGAAAACAGTTACGACCCTAAAACAAGTAAAGCGTAAAGAACAAGTAAAAAGCGTTCCACATATAAAAAACCAATTTCATTACAGATGCAGATTGGGATAAGATCTCTACTTAAAAGGCTTGTAGAAAGAGTAAGAGGTCTTCAGTAGGAACTGAACAGACAATAGAGATAGTGTCTGTGACTGCCTGATATGTAGTGGGAGGGAATTCCAAAGGGTAGGTGCCGCTGCCACCATATTAAAGGCTCGATTCCTATATCGTACAGAGTGGACCTCCTAATAAGATGGTGTCTGCAGAAAGCCCTCTCCAGCCGAGGGCAGTGCTTGATTGGGTAAATAAGTGGTGAGACAATCTTTTAGATGGTATCCTGGTCTCAAGCTGTGTAGGACTTTGTACACCAGTACCAGCACCTTGAATGTAGGTCGGTAGCTATTGTTATTGTTCTCTATTGTACCCAAATCTCAGGGATTCTGGATTATAACTATTTTACTATTCTGACTACCTGTGTTGATATGTTGTTTCCTGCACATTACTCTTTCATTTGCAATTTTTTTCTTAAAACTGCTTCCACACGCAAAAAGAAATGACTAGTTTCATTTCACCTCAGTTGGAGAAATGGGGAAGGATAGAAGATGATGACAGGTTGAAGGCTGAGTAAGGACATTGCTAGCTAGCAGCCACCAGTTATTGGAGAGTTCAGTATTCACAATGGAAAAGAATTTTTAAGATTTGTGAGCATAAGATGTCTCTACAGTCAGAAAAAAATAATCCTGCAAGAGTCCCACAAGTATCTTATTATTTGGGAATAGCAAGGGACACATTATAAGAATGGAAGTTTGTTTACATAAAAATAATCTTATGCTTTAGGGACAGGTTTAGTATAGTTTCTCGTTGGAAAAGCCCATCACTTAAACATTTTTTTTTTTGCTACTGAAACAGAAAACATATGTTTGTCCTTTTCCTGTATCATCAGCCAAAATTAGATGAATTATAACTGATGGAGTCTGGGAGAAACTGAATGCGACACTAGGATCTCAGTCTGCAAAAATGTGCAAAAAGCTGGTTTCATTTTCCAGGTGCAAACTCTGGCATGCTCTTCAAATGCCAAAATCTGCACCTGCACTTCAAGTATGCATGCAAAGTTTGTAATCTACATTCTGATTTTTGCTGAATGTAATTAACATGGCCAACAACACATTTTCTTTTCTAATGCAAAAAGCAAGCAAATCCCTATACAAAACAAAACAATCTCAAGTGAATTACTCTTACCCATGGAAATATTACTCTCATAACAGCTGGTAAAGTTTCCTCAGAACAGTTCTATATACTGACCATGCATTCATTCTGCTGGGCAGAGCAATCCAAATGAGGGGAAGCTGGCAGGAGGGGGATCAGAGAAGGAGAAGCCAGTGGGAAGCTCTGTGGCACCTATTTGCCGCTTGGGAGCAGCCAGCCTGGCTGAATGCAGGCTCCATCAGGAGCTACACCCTGGAGCCAGAAGAGAAGAGCCGGCTCCCATGAATAGCCCTACTGGGGAGTAAGCATTCCCTGTAGACCATCGTTGCCATTATTCCACTACCCCTTTTGCCAGTGGAATTTTCCTACAAATTGGGATCTGTGGAAGCACTTTGAGGGGGATTTGGATGCTGCATAAGTATCCCCACACACAGTTTCTCCCCTGCCACACCCCCAGAATACCCCATTTTCAGGCTATTATTATTATTATTATTATTATTATTATTATCTTTATTTATACCCCACCCTTTTTCCAAACTGGAACTCACGGCGGCTTCCAGATAAAAATAAGTACATATCATTAAGAACCTATAAAAATATAAAACATATAAACATATAAAATCAGCATTAAAACAGGATTAAACTATTAAGATGTTAAAACCAATTACTCTTAAAATACTGCAACCCAGTTTAGGAGCATACAAGTAAAACAATAACATACAGCATCCTCTTCAGTCACTACCCTTAAAGCCTTCAGTTCCAAAGGCCTGCCAGGAGAAAAAAGTCTTTAGCTGTCAGCGGAAGGACTGCACAGAGGAGGCCATTCTTCCCTCCCTAGGGAGGGAGTTCCAGAGCCTAGGGGCAGCCACCGAAAAGGCCCTATCTCGTGTCCCCACCAGTCGCACTTGTGAAGGTGTTGGGATTGTGACAAGGGTCTTTCTTGAAGATCTCAGGGCCCAGGCAGGTTCATATAGGGAGATACGATCTGACAAACAGCCTGGACCTAAGGCGTATAGGGCTTTATAGGTCATCACCAGCACTTTGAATTGTGTCCGGAAACAGACTGGCAGCCAGTGGAGCTGTTGCAGCAGGGGAGTTGTATGGTCCCTGTAACCAGCCCCAGTTAACATTCTGGCTGCAGCTCGTTGCACCAACTGAAGTTTCCGAACAGTCTTCAAAGGCAGCCCCACGTAGAGCGTGTTACAGTAGTCTAAGCGGAATGTAACTAAGGCATGTGTCACCATAGCTAGATCAGACGACTCCAGGAACGGGCGCAGTTGGCGCACTAGTCTTAACTGTGCAAAAGCATTCATGGCCACCGCAGAAACCTGGGCCTCCAGGTTTAAGGCTGAGTCCAGGAGCACACCCAAACTGAGAACCTGCGTCTTCAGGGGGAGTGTAACCCCATCCAGCACAGGCTGAACCCCTATTCCCTGATCTGCCTTTAGACTGACTAGGAGCACCTCTGTCTTGTGCTACCACCAGCTTCTGCTGTCTGTCTGTCCCCCAGGCTGCCCATCTCTGGTGGACCCTAGGCTGAGCGAGCAGTGTCCTAGCAGCACCACAGCTGAGCCAGGACGAGGGACTTCTGCCGGCACAGCCTGGCTGCATCAGGAGCCTGCTGGCTCAGCCGGGGGTCCACCACATCCAAATCCCCCCAGCCCAACACAAATATTAGTTGGATTGTGCCCTTAGTCAGTCTTGTGGTGGAGATTCAGATAAAATACATTTGGGATCCTCATGGAAGCAGAAGCTTTAAAGCCTCATGTAATCATTAAAAAAAAAAGCACACCAGCAGCATTTCCATATGCAATCCCTTTCTCTAGAGAATTGTGATGATACTGTAGTGGCACTCATGCTAGTAAAATAGAAAAATGTGAAAATTGAATTGTTGAGGCAAAAAGCTAAGAATATTCCAAAGGAGTTAAATCTCAGGGTGGTGGTTATTTAGTTGCTTGCTCCCTTTAAGTATATTGGTAACCAATGGAGCATTTTTTTGAAATTATTCGGGCACTGGCAAGTAACTATTGTGACTGAAAAATGAAACAGAAGAAGAACCTGCTGGATCAGGCCAGTGGCCCATCCTGTTTTCAAAGTGGTCAACCAGATGCCTTGAGAAGCCCTCAAGCAGGACCTGAGTGCAAGCGCATCCTCTCTTCCTGCAGTTTCCAGCAACTGGTATTCAGAAGCATACTGCCTCCAACCAGGGAGGCAGAGCACAGCCATCATGATTGATAGCCACTGAGAGCCCTAAGGATATATATTGCGCCATATATTAAATTCTGGAAGTGCTACACTTTTCTATTGATCTCTTAGTACTTGGCATTACTTGGTACACATAAAAGTCTAACTGAATGAAAAGTTTTAATATGATTGCTGTTGTCATATTGCGTTCCATGTTTCTTTTTAAAACTGTACAAAACTCAGGTCATAATCCATCCCTGCATTCATGCTATACTTATCCTTTCTCATAGGCCTCAATCCAAGGCACACTTACTTAGGAGTAATGCCTCTGAATTCATTGAGAATTACTTCCAAGTAAGCCAGCTCATATAACACTAAGCCTTAAGGTAAGCCAAAACCCAAAACATTCTGAGAGTTTTGCCTTCCTAACTCTAGGAAATATCTTTTTGGGGGATTCCTGAGGGTTCCTTCCTCCTTTCCTTTATAGCTTTAAAGAAGCCTCACAGCATCTGCAGTGCATTCCCGGATATTATTCCAACACAGCTCCCAGGAAGCAAAGGATGCCGTGAGGACAGCCTCGACTTGTGCTATGGGCAGACACAAAGAGGCTTTGTTTAAAATGTTTTAAAAAAGAGGGGTAGGCAGGAACTCTCAGACACCTCATATTATACCAAGGTCATTGTACTTAAAATTGCAGCTTGAGGTCACAATCCAGAGGATTGATTTAGGTATGCCTATGCCTAGAGGTGTAGTGGTTAAGGTGGTAGACCAGGGACCTGGGAGACCATGGTTCAAATCCACACACAGCCACGAAGGTCACTGGGTGACCTTGGGCCAGTTACTGCCTCTCACCCTCAGAGGGAGGCAATGGTAAACCCCCTCTGAATACTGCTTACCATGAAAGCCCTATTCATAGGGTCGCTATAAGTCAGGATCAACTTGAAGGCAGTCCCCAAGATGTAAGAGGTTCTAATTATGTACTTTTCCCCCTCTTTGAACAGCCAACTTTCATACCCATCACACATGGCTTCAGAAACATCTCCAAATTCCAGATGCCACTTGCCGTGGCACATAGAAATAGGGGATGATCTCTCTCCTCCATTATTCTCTCTCCTAACCACACACATGCTGCTGTGTGTGGGATTCCCCCATGCCAACCCCCCTATGCACATTCAAGGACATTTCTGTGGGGGCAGACAACATTGCCCCTCTGGTTTGGCATGCATGGTTTAAAATATTGTCAGTATATTGTCAAAATGAAGATGATCTGTAAAAAATGTTATAGCATGTTAGACGTGAAAATATTGTGAGACTGTTACTAGAGGGCATAGTGCCCATTCATGCAACTCTGACTAACATTTAGATTTGTTAAAAGCAGGCCAATTTTTTTAAAATGTAATCATTTATATCTCTAACCACTTTGAGGCAAGCTTACAACAATAGTAACACAAAATAATAACATGCAACAATAAACTGATGCAAGATCCCAGAACACTTGGCAGGATTTTTGAATCAGGATCTAGAAATGATGGAATCCCAGCATTCACCCTTATCTCCTTCCTTTGAGCCAGAAAGGCATCCCAAATCAGCCCATCTGTTTAATTATGCTCCTCCTGTGGCTCCACAGCTGATGTTTGTGTGTGTGTGTGTGTGTGTATGTGTGTGTGTGTGCCTCTGTGTGTGTATTCTGGCCTTCAGCTACTTTTCTCCTGTGTGCTGTCACTATTTTCACTCCAGATTATAAACTTCACTTGTTGTTTTCCTTCCAAATAGTATGTGCTGCGGAGAGCAGCCTGCCTTTTAATACGTTGATTTATCATTGTCAGATATAGGAGCTCTTATTGTTGGAATTTGAATATTGTATTTAAGGCACTTTTTGCGATTACAGATGCTTTACATATAAATTGCTTTATATTATGGGGGGGGAAACATCGTCTGTATTTTTAAGGCAGCGTTGTGTGCATGTGCTTTCCATTTTAATACTTTCCCTTGCATTATGGCCTGCGTGTGAATGCTTTTGTTTGCTTTTGAGTTTTTAGTGGCGCTCTGTGTGGAATTGAGGATGTGTAGCTGCAGCCACTCATAGTGCAAGATGCAGCATTTTCATCCTTTGTCAGACACCCTATCTAGAGTTGGCAATAAATGTGACCAGTTAAAGTCTGAAGGAAATTTATGGGCTCCTGCTCAAATAAAACATTCAACAAATGTTGAGGTGGTTGTGGGGGGAAATAAGCTTCTAAAAGGAATGACATATCTTGGAACAGTTTAGCACCAATTTTTTTTAAAAAAAAGTTGTTAGTTGAGGTAGGTTGTGGGTGCCACACTCTGTCTCAGACTCTTCTGTGGGATGTCTACAGTTGGTGGAAAAAAATCTCCACTCAGCAGGGAAAGTTCTGGTAGAGATGCTACCAAATTTCACCTAAAGGGAATGCCAACATAAATATGGAAGTTTCTCCTTGAGATGATTTTTGGTTTTTTTTGAGGGAACAAATAAATAAAGGAGAATTTTTTAATTATAGGAATACTCTATGAAGGACAAAAGTGAGCATTTCTGCCTTGCTAAGTTGGATAAATTGGTGATCATAGCACTTTACTTCCGCTGTGGGGAACCTGTGACTCTCCAAATGCAGTTCATCTTTGACCATTGGCCATGTTAGCTGGGTCAGTGCTTGGAAAGCTTACTTTAAAAAGGAACTAGTTCAATTCAAGTTCATTCAAATGAACCTTTTTAGTTCATAAAAAGTTCATCTGTGGCCATTTTTTTCAGTGTTCTGAATGTTACAAGCTGCTGTGCTGAAGTATAAAATATATTTTGGAAGACTAAGGGCCTGTTTACATGCCCAAAAAATCTGCATCCGCTGCTTTTTGCAGATCCTTTTAATTTGGACCGTTTACTTGATGTTTTACCCAACGCATGTGCATTCTACTGCTTTTGCCTTTAACTCCAGATTAAGTGGATGTGACAAAAACCAGCATTTGCTTTTAAAATCCGCACCTGCTTCTACCGTGTATTACCTATAAGTGCTTTTTCTGGCTGCACAGTTTCTTTGCCATTAGCTCCTCCCTTTTCTCTGCCCCTTTCACTGTCTCGGGGCATCATTTTGTTTCCTGCGGTTGACGAAGCAACTTCCGGTTGCTCTCACCTTCCTTTCTCCTGTTTACTCCCATTTCCCCCCAATACATTTCCTACCCCACACCTTTAAACAAAATCACATTCCCCACCCCTTCATAGAGGGTAGCAGGGCTGGAGCTCGTAAAATTCCTTCCTCGGAGCTGTGGTTTTGGTGCTGTTGTTTATGTCTAGTGTGTGTGTGTGAGAGAGAGAGAGAGAGAGAAAGTGTGTGTGTGTAGGACTTCTTCTGCCTCGTAGCATCCCTCCGCTCCCCCCAAAGCTGGATCTCTCCCCCCCCCTCGGGCTGATGCATGTGCCCTTTTTGCAGCCATGGAGAGAGGAGGCTGGTGAAGGCGCCGCTGGGGTAATTTATAAGCGCCCAAAAGCGCAGGCGAAAGGTGCACCAATCTTGCACAGGGACAGCCTAACAGCCACGGGTGGAAGCGATTCCCTTTCTTTCAAGCGCCTATTCCTTCGTTTAGGGAAACACCGCCCCTTCCCTCCTCCGCAGTTAACATGCTAATGTGCGGGCATGGCAACAAGGAAACGCTGATAGCAATAAACGCACAAGCGTGTGAATGCTACAAAGAAAAACAGCCAATTTATTCATAGCGAGGGCAGAAGTATGTGAACTGTCAAAATCAATCACGATGGAAAAAGCAGCATGTTTAATGTGGATCTGGGGTCCCATGTAAACAAGCACTAAGAAAACAGTAAAAAAAACCTCAGAAAACCCCCACAAAGGGCCCTTGACAGCACTTGCAAAAAAGGGGGTGAAATTGCCTAAAATTTGCATATTTTTCATCATTTGCAAATATGCGCCCTCTTTTGCAGGTGGTGAAACAGGGTCCAAAAATAAATCAAGGGCCACACACCAGTAATAAGACGTCAAACAGAATGTCAGCAGGTGAAACTTTCCTCATTATTGAATTGCCATACTAGAAAAGACTTACCTTGTTAAATATCGGTCTGCTACACAGCTGTTAAAGGCACAAGAGCACTGCTCTCCATTCCATAATTGTGGTACTATTACTAAAAAGGCTCTTTCACAGTAGCTAACTGCCACACCTCACCTGGTAAGGCTATCCTGAAAAGAGCCTCTGGAGAAGCTGTCAGGGTCTAGGTAGGGGAGAAGCAATTCTTCAGATATTCTAGTCTGCAGCTGTAAAGTGCCTTAAAAAGTCAAAATGAGCAGTTTGAATTGGGCCTGGAAATGGACTGAAAAGCTGTGGATATGACAAAGCACTGCTGTAATATGTGGCCCCAGTTCTAATTAGCAATCTTGCAGCCATATTCTGCACCAGCTTTTTTTTGTAAATTGTTTAGGGTATTTTTTTTTAAAAAGCAGTATATAAGTATTATTAATTAAATAAATAATGTTTTCACACAGTTTTCAGAAGGAATGTACAATGCAGTGCAGTAACACAAACAGGAGGTTACCAGGGCATGGATCATTGAAGCAAGGCTATCTCTGTGTAGCTAGAGGCACAGATGGCATATCAGCCTCAACTGACAGAAGACAGTTTTCTAGTGGCAAAGATGGATCAATGAGCAATGCCAACTATGAACCTGGGTAATAGGAGTGTAACTGCCTCCAGAACAGGTTGCATGCTATTAATCCAGGCTGACAGACCACCAACAAACAGAACCTTTATCTTGTCTTGGTTGATCTTCAGTTTATTGGCCCATAAAGGAAGGCTTGCAGCACAATAATAAACCAGTTTACTCTGAAGAAATCCACTCAGTTCAATGACACTGAATTATTTAGATCTGATTATTTAGAATGAAAGCCTGTGGGGACAGCCTAGTACATATAAGGCGATTATGATTCATCATTATAAAGATGATATTCAAAGAGTTCTGTGGCCCCAATAAAGCACACTAATTAGTGAACTTTCTTAGCAAAACCCTGCTTCATAAGAAGTGTATTTCTCCTCACAAAGACATAAACCTAGAAACTAAGTAAAACAAAAAGTGAATCTTTCAGATCTTCATTTTCAGAATTATGTGTTGAGGAACAGTAAAAATTAAGAATCCAAAGTTGCAGAGTCTACTTTCCACCATCCTCCTGTACTTGTAAAAATGAACGCTTTGCACAAATATCTTTCAGTGATACTCTTCATAACTGACATTAGCATTTTTTCATAGGTTTATAAATAATGATTCTTAGTTTGGGTATTCCAAGATCCTAGAGTTACGTCTGCAACCAAACTGTTGTTCTGCTCGTTAGCACGAGAGAGACAGAGAGTGAGAGAGAGAGAGAGAGAGCGCTCCAGGGTCAACAGTTCCGACATGAGAGTGAGGAGTTGCTGAAATAATACCACCATCTACTGGACAATGTGTAAGCATCATGAACATATTCAAAAATGAAGGGAAATTATGTAAGACATATCTTGTTTCTGGAATTTAATTACATTACTGAATAGCTGTCGGATTCTACATTCCTCTTTACTAACAACATATTCATCTAGACTTTGTGTGTGCATGGATGTGGGTTTTAAATATTCTGTATCTTGATAACCAGACTAAAAGCACAAGCTATTGATTAAGAATGATCCATTCTGATGAACCCATGAGGTAGTTTGCTGGATTGTTCTTTTTCTTATCCAGTTTTACTAAGCACATAATTCAGAGTGGCAGTCTACAGCAAAGTCTTGTGGTTATAAATATTGTTCATAGCGCTGGAGCTGCCTGCCGCATCTGCTAAGGCTAAGTGCTTATTTGGACCTGTAGGGCAAATAACAGGAAGACCAACAATAGATGCGTCCAAAGCAAATGAAAGGCAGCACCACCCCATGACTCATTGTAAATTAGGCAAGCGGGTATTGGCTGAGGGCAAACTAAGGTTGGTGGGGCAGTGCCTCATTTGCCCTAATGGACCAGCCTCCACCGCTGCTATCCATGGCAGTATCCAACTACATAGATCCGCCAGTGCAAGGATTTCCAATGTGCAATGGAACTTCTCCCTCTCCTCTACCTGTGTGCCCCTGGGCCCTCTTAAAATCTGGTCTAGAAGGTTGGGGAGCCCCCAGAACAGATTTAGGGGCATGAAGGGAGAGGAGATGGAGGAGAAGTTCTACTGCACAAGCCTGGCAATGGCACGACGTCGAAGTACATAAGATGACATGAGAAAAGCCAGATACTTTTCTTCTGGGATGTTCCCACGCTTATGGTGGCACCAGTCAAACTTTTCTCAAAGTGACAAAAAGAAGAGAAACTTGTATAATAACACTAAAATAACATCTTCATCTGATTAAAAAAAATGAAAAAGGAGTATAAATCTCCAGCTGGTTTTTGCTTCTTCCATTTAGGAATTTGAATGAAGAATCCAATGTAGGGCGTGCTTCTTCATATTGTGATATTGAGGCTGATAACAATGTGAATTTGTAGAGTTAAAACATAAACCAACCATCATTAAAACTTTCTTATAAAATTTCCTGGGAGGAATTTTGCTGGAAGGGTTGAATTTAGAAACATCACCTGTGAGGAAGAAGTGAGAAGCATATTATAAACAATGGTGTGGAATCTTATGCTCCAAATGAATATTGTAGCAAGATGTAACATCAAGATAACTGTGCTTGTGAAAGTGTGAAATGGATGTAGTAACTATGGCAGTATCTAGCAATAGGGACACTGGCTGAGATTTCATACTATGTACAATATCAGCTTGGCACAGCAAGGCAATATTAAGGTGCCAGCAGAGAAACTGAGTTTTCTTGTTTCCTGCTGATCCTTGAATCTTTTCAGCACAACCCATCCATCCACCTAAACTGTGCTCATGTAACTTACTAGGGAGCCAATAGAAAGAACAATATGGAAATGATTTTGAGGATACATGCTTAACAGGAAAATACATGGAGACTGACCAAAGATTAAATAATGATCTTTTACTCTCCTGTTTCACTGGGCAAATATCAAGATGTTCTTGGAATCGTCAGAGTGGTTTAACAGTCAGGAATAATAGGGGAATAAATGCATGGTGTGAATGTGGCCATAGTTGCATTGGCACTGAGGGCTCATCCAGACGACTGCAAAATGTGTGACACGCCCGCTATGTGTGTTCATTATTTTTCGGTCATCCAAATGACGTCTCGCGCTGTTTCGCATTTTTGCGGGTTAAATCCACTCCTTGCAATACCAGCAAAAATGCGATTTGCTGTTTAAAATTAGGAATCATCCGCTGTGCCTTCAGGAGTTAGGATGCAATACCGCGGACTTTACAGCTGATGGGCGGTTCTTGGGCGTTTCCCCTTGCCCCTTCTCCTCATTCCAGCCAATCACGTATCTGCATTTTTGCGCATGTGCGAGAATAAGCCCGGGAAAATTGAACCAATCATCGCAATGGTGGGGTGTTGGGGGGGGGTCTGCAACTACTGCGCAGATGCATTTTATTTTTTCCAAGCCTGCAAACTGGGCGGCCGTTCTGGGTGAGAACTGCAATGCACAGCAAGCGAGAAAGGGGGGGTCGGTTTCAGCCTGCCTCCGGAAAGCTTTGTCAATTTCATTGTACTTGCTGGGGGTTTTGCTTCAAATCAGAAAAGCATACATTGGTTTAAGTGTAATATCGCAAATGCAAACAAGAAAAGGGCTTCTGGTCAGTTTCAAGCCTCCTCTGGAAAGCTTTGTCAATTTCATTCTCCATGGGAAAGAAAGGGAGAAGTGGGGGTGACACGTTTCTTGCTTTTTTGGAGAAATAAGTGCAATTGCCAGCATGTGTATCTCCTTAAATATCAGTAAAGGCAGAAAAGCATACATTCATTTAAGCATAATATTGCAAATACAAACAAGGCAGGCATGAAACCGACCAGCAGCCTTTCCTTCCGAGGCGAGAACTCCTTTACAGCTATATTGTGCTTCGTTGCAAAGGGGGAGAGGAGCATACGTAATTTTTTTGCTGACCAATTGGTTGATAGGGGGAGGTATTAGAGGCGGAGCTTGGAAAAAGCAAAAACAATGTAGGGGTCTTACCGCTGCGTGTGCGGGTGCAAAAAAGCGGTTTTTTTAATTGGGAAAGAGCGAACTAAAAGGCAAAGTGAGGACTATCAGATGACAAACCGAATATGGAAACCGTGGATTATCCTGCTCCGTTTGGATAAGCCCTGAGTCAAGAGACACAGCTGATCTGACAATTTACACCTCTATAGTTATTTTCCAAGAGAAAGCAAAGGGATCTTGTTAGGCCTCTCCCATGGCAACTTCATTTCACATTATAGGAGAGAAAGGAAAGTGGGCATATCCTCTCCTAGAAAGGATTGATGTTTCCTGGGAATAGGACAGTGTCATGCAGGGATCATGCCTGGGAAGCTGCTATAGCAGGGAAAAGATTGAAATCGACAGGAAAAAGAGGGAGGAATTCTGATCTCATTTCCCTACCAGTGATGTCACTAGGAACACAATGGTATCCAAACTGGGTTCAGAACTGGGCTTGAAGCATGCATGTGAAATAGCTTGGTTTGCTGAGCACAATTCTGAATTGAACTGAGGCAGGAATCAGTTCACATATCACAGGGAGAAACCACATTCCTTCGGCACCATAGTCTCTTTTGAGGATTATGATAAACCCCAAACCTTTTATCTTACTCAAATTCCCACACTTATTTCCTCTTTTGCAACAGGTCATTAGCAGACTTTACATGGTCAAGATAAGATAATAAATACTACTTGAGGCCATTTAATATGAGCAATGCTAAGCTTTTATAGAAGTACTTGAAAAACAAGTAATTGTCAAACCTAGGTACGTGTCTAAAACCTTTTTACCATATTAAGAGGGCAAAATAAGCATCTGGAACAATCCAGGGAAAGTTTGGTGTGACATATCCCACTGAAATCAATGGCTTAAATTATGTCCTAGGTGCTTAGAGTCACCAGGTCTGCTTTAAATTGCTCCTGCAAAATTCATCTAGTATTTGTCCAAATCCCGGACAATGGAAGGAACCAATGTGATATAGTAGTTAGAGTATCAGATTAGAGCTGCTTCAATCCCCACACAGCCGTGAAGCTCACTTTGGGTCAGTCACTAAATGTTAACCTAACCCTGGGTGGTTGTGAGGTTAAAATGTGTGAGCAGAACCACTGGAGTGATCTCCTTGGAAGAAAAATGTGGGTTAAATGTAATAAATTAATTGTGAAAAGGTTTCTAAATGCTGTTTTTTTTAATGTTTCTGGAAACTATGCAGTCCTTGAGCTATACTACCGGGTTCAAGTGCCTGTCGGAAGGCAGAGCTGGGGTCCCAATCCCGGGGAGCTGGATCCCGGAGAGTTGAGAGAAGAGTATTCGGATGGATGGCAGAGGGAAGGGGGAGGAACTTCCTCCCTTTGGAGCGAAGACGAAACAGAGGAACTGCCAGTGATAAGGTCGCTTAGCAACGGGGAGCCTGAGCCCTCCCTGGACATTCTCACGCCTCCCCCTCTTTCAGGCTCAGAGCAAGAGGGGGAAGAGGGAGGGCTGCTCACAGCAGAAAAGCGGGGAGGCAGCTTACCATCAGCCCCTCCCCTATCCCCCATCCTGGAATCGGAAACTTCAGAAGAGGAGGGGGTGATGTTTCCCCCCTCACCGCGCACATGCAGACAGCTGAAAAGACAGGAGAGAAGGGGGGAAGGCGGGCAGTACCTGAGGGGCAGTTAAGGAGGAGCGAAAGATTGCGCGCCCGTTTGGCCCCTTCTTAAAGAACAGGCGGGAAGAAGTCCCTTGCTCTGTCAACTTTCTCCCAATGCCGCAGGACCTGTATCCCTGTATTGCTTCATGAGAAAACGCAGTCTTTGTTTGGACATTACCCTAATAAAACACGAATTAACTACAACCGCTGGTCTGGTTCCTGAGTCACATCCTGGGCCTGACAGTGCCCAAGCTTTGGGAAGAAGTATCCAGTTCAGTCACTGACCATGGCAGACCAAGTTCAGGAAAGCTTTATGATCCAAGTTAGTGCTTAGGCAGTCCCTTCACAAAGATCCACACCATACATTTAAAGCACATCCAAGGCACATTTAGAGCTCATGACTTCCCCCAAAGAATCCTTGGAACTATGGTTTCCTCCTCACAGTGCTACAACTTCCCAGCACCCTTAACAAACTATATTTATTTATTTACTCATTGGTTATTAATTGAGCTAGTAATGAGCTGTCTCAGCATGGAAATAATCCAGGTCAAGAATATAAGCCTGAACTGTGAGTTTCAATTTTTAACATCAAAGCATGAGTACTTGAGGTGGTGACTGCCCCATCCTAGCAACTTGTCCAGCCTTGACTATAGTTATATTGGCTGCCAGGTGTGCTTAGAGAAAATATATAGAAGGACTCTGCCTAAGCTTCCATTCAGTTTGATTTCGGAGCTTACCCAAGTTTTGGCAGACTAGCCCTGCCATTGTGTGGCTTCTTTGCTCCCAGGACACAGAAGGTTCCTTGAGCTATACCCTAGTGGTCAGTTTAGGGACTGCATACAGTTCCCTAGAGATTTAAAAACTAACCTCTGGGAGCAATATCACAACTGTAAGGTATGATTAATATCAAGCATTTGGATGAAAACCAGAGAAAAAGTTTAATTTTTCTGTGGTTGTTCAATAGTTTGAGGAAAGGTAATCCTACTTCAAGTGTGCAAATGTTGATGTTAAAAATTGAAATTCACAGTTCAGACTTAGGTTCAACATTTCCCATTTTGGGCCTCAAGGGTGCTTGCAGCATTAGCTGCCTTGCCCCAGCTACCTCAGCTAGGAGCAGCAGCAGCAACCTTTGTGCAATTGTAGCTATGCAGCTGACACTTCTTTGTAGCAAATTGATGTGCTCTCTTCAGTTTATAATGCTCTAGTTGTGCACTCCTTCTTGCAAAATATTACCAAGTGATTTGCCCTAGGCATCCCAAGACGATGTCTGGGAGGTAGACACAAGGAAAGCCACAATTTGCTAAATAATTAGTACAACAGTTTACTTCCTTTTAAAAAGTAGGGGAATAACAGTACAACCCCTGTTGTAAAGTATTAAAAACACAATGAACTCACTAATTATTGAGCAGCAACATTAACAAATCTGTCTCACAATTGAAGAATATATTAATTATTTACATGTCTCTCATTTACATGTTTCTCATTAACTTTTTACCTACTGTTAGCAGCCATTTTTAAAAGAAAATTGTTTTCAGTGATCAAAGCTCACAATGGCTTTCTTTCCAAGCAATCTGTTTAGCCATTCAGTCATTAATTATTTGCAGTCTATCAAGAAATGGCATTTACAAATTGTTGGCAATAGTGAAGCGCCACAGGTACACTAGCAATCCCCAGTTCAGTGTTGTGCTCTCAAATTGCCATTACTATGCTTACTGCCTTTAGGGAAAGTAGCAGATACAGTTGTATATCCATGCATTGAGATGTGTTTGCACTTTCAAACTGGTGTTCTAATCATTAGGCCCATTTACTCACCCATATATTAATTATAGCCTTACTTTTTATAACCTGATGTTTTTGAAATCTTTTAGGAAATCCTACAGATATCTTTGACAGCATTAAGAGCCAAAGAGGGGTACATGTAAATCCTGAAGAATAAAGCCGTCTAAGAAAGAGCAATCTATTTATCACTGTTCCTTTTATAGAGATCAAAGGCAGCTGTTCATTATTTATGTACTTACTGCATCAAGATGTCAGATTACAGTTATATAATGTGTGGAAGAGGAGCAGAGTTGTGTTTGCTGTCTCTTCTCCTGACCTCCACAAGTTCGGTTGAAGGTCTAAAATGTAACGCATGTGAACAGAACAATTTGTGTGTAGTGCCCTCTCTGCACTACCAGGAGACCTCCTTTTCTGGACTTTCCAATTGCATGGAGAAAGCTGTACACATGTACAGTTATATGTGCATAGGTATCAGTTGAGATGGGTTCATTACAGCAAGTAGGGCACTGCCTCCCCAAGTTCAGTCTGGCCTCAGCCAACCCCCACCTCCCTGCCTCCTTACTTATGTCCAGTCCAGGGTGTGGCACTGGCTATCAGCTTCCTCTTCTTTAGTGTAGCCACTGTAGAACCCAGCAGGGAGGAGAATGGGAACAAATCTAGAATTAGTTTGCTCAGCCTGCCATTGGTTCCAGCTTCACCTATTATTTGGGCTGTCTGTCTATCATTGACTCTGGCTTCACCTACTGTTGGCCTTTCTGCTTTCCACCCTTCTAGTCTCAATGGGCACCAGCCACCACTGATAGCTATGAGACTTAACCTGGATTTGCTGAAGTCAGGAGCAGGGATGTCATGTGGGATCTCCACCTCCACACATTCATCCCAACATTAAAGCAAGGGTATCTTTTGATTTCATTTTTAGCTACAACATCACTCTCTAGCTTGTTATTTGTGGGAGGACAGCTATACCTCCTTGGCCACTGCGAGAGAAGAGCCATGCCAATATGTAGGAAGTGGGTGCACCTGTTTAGGGTGGCCACTCCACTTCATATCTTCAGTTCAGAACCAAGGTCCTGCCCACTTAGTATGAATTATTGTACCCTTTCCTCTGATTGGCTGAGGAAAGGGGCATTTCTCTCCACTCTACATAGCCAGAGGTTTGGGTGCTACCCTTGGAGGGTAAGAAAAAGCACTGGTACTTTGCTGAGCACCCAGAAACCTTATATTGACACCCTGAAGCATCATAGTGGTGGAGACTTACCCAGCTAATCCAAGCTACCAGGAGTAGCAGAACTGGTGGATACATGGCAAAGGGCATTCTCCATGGCAGCCCCATGGTTGTGGAATACACTGCCAACTGAGCTTCATAATTTCACAACACTACAAGTTTTATAGAAATCAGTTTTTTTCTTGAAGGAGGACTTAGTGGGTTTGTTTTCTACTGTTGAGCTTGGCAATATCTTAACTTATCTTGGATTGGGTGCTTGTTATATTAGTTGTTGGTGTTTCTATTTTTTCTGTGAGTTTTTTTGTCTTGATTTTCTGTGTTTTTTTGGAAGTAATATGTATGCTTAATTTTAGGTGATTGCTACAAAAAAATTCTAAAAGGCTGGATATACATAAATACATAAACGTCACTGCTTTCTTGATCATGGATCTGGAAAAAGGACCACCCTGGGGCCTTGATGGACTCATTGCTCTCCCCCCACTGGGATAGCTGGCTGGGGAAGCTTTTGCTGTTGTTAGGGCATCTTTGGCACATGGTTAGGTGTAAGCAGTGAAAAAGCAATAGCCACTTTAATGACTGGTCCAATGCTCTGAGCCATCTGGATCTTATTTATTCATGTAATAACATAATTTGTATACATTCCAATAATGAATGTTCTCTGGTCAATGAGCAATACTATTGAAAAGCCAAAAAAAGTTTTCAAAAAAGCAAAAATAATAAATCACAATAAAAAATTAGAACCGCCACCAGCAAACCATATATGGCAGCATGAAAAAGCACCAAAAGATCTTCATTTCCAGAGGGGTTAGCCATGTTAGTCCCTTGCAGCAAAAACAACAAATTTTGTGGCACCTTAAAAATGAAGACATTTATTAAGCCATAAGGTTTTGTGGACTACAATCCACTTCATCTGATGCATGAAGTGTTATCCTGAGTTAGAAGTATTGGAGTTTGGTATATATAGCAGCAGAGTGCAGGAATGAGTAGTTTGGTCAGACTGGTGGTTGACAGAATAAAGAAATGTAAGGTTTATTATTCCCGGGAAATAAAGCCATTCTGAATACAGACATACATGTGGCCATTGTGGAGTCATGATGTTAACCTAACTCTAACAAGAAGGAAGGAAGGGAGGAAGGAAAGCTTGAGAAAAACAATCGATATATCAACAAGTGTATAGTTTTGTGGTGCGGGTGGGGAGATTGTAAACAGTGAGGTCAGAAGGAAATGACATGCAGAAAAGTACTTACTGTTTATTTAACAGTGGCCATTTACAAAAAACATATTGGTTGATAACAAACATTTTGGCATTTGGTAAGCCAATTAACACATGTAGTGTAATAAAAATTAATTGTCCTGACTCAGTCCGCAGATGATAGAATTGAACCTCTAAATATATTGTAATTCAGCAGTGTTACATTGTGGTCTCTTCTGAAGTTCCTTTGTTCAAAGATGACCAACTTAAGGTCAGTTATTGAGTGTCCTGGGATGTTGTGCTTCCCTACTAGTTTCTTGATATTGCCACTGCTAATACTAGGTCTGTCTATGTTATTCTTTTCTGTAGAGACTGGCCTATTTGGGGCTTTAAAGTGTCAAGACTGGCCTGTTTACAGCTAAGCTGCTTAGAACTTTAAAGGTCAATACTTTGGCCTGGGATCAGAAAGGGACTGGCAGCCAGGGCACGTGGAAAAGCACTGGTGTAACATAATTCTATCTGTCAGTCCTTGTTAATGCCTTGCTGCCCAATCTTGGACCAGCTTTCTGAATCATTTTCAAAGGCAGCCCCCCAAATAATGCACTGCAATACTCTGATGCTGCAATGGGAACACTTGTAAAAGACAGGCAGCAGGTGGCATGTTTTCCTAATACTCCCCTGGTAGCAAGTAAGCACTATGAGAAAAGGTGAACATGGACAGTCAACTAATTTTTCCACTGCTGATGAATTGCAGGAGTGGTCAGTGTGGTGGGAAGCTGCCCACCCGATAGTGGCATCACTGATGCTGATCTGGACAGTGCAGAGAGGGGACGGGGTGATGGCAAGATTGCACAGGTGCACCAGCAGAGCCAATCCTGCTCTCCAGTCGGTGTGCTCATGCAGTCCTGACCTTGCTACCAACTGCTCTGGCCCTAGCTTCATTCCTGGCTGTGTGGGGGAACTGTGGGTTATGCTACCACTGTTTCAGTATAACTTTGCAAAGCAGAATAAGCTGGCTCTCATCCCTGCCAGGAGTGGAGGCTGCTGGCTCGTGTCAGCGGGGCAGTGAATCCATTCCAGGCTTTAATTTGAACTTTCAAGGAGCAATCCAAAGTGCTGAGCTCTACTGCTTGCCAGTCTACAAAAATCAAGCCATTATTACAAAAGCTGGAAGCAAGACTTCATCACTTCAAAGGACAAGTGACCAGGGTATATAGTGTGAAGGCATATCAGACTACTACCTTGCTGAAGCAGATCTGAGTCTGGTCAGTGTCTGGATAGATGATCACCTGGGAACAACATATATGCTGCCTTGGGTTCCATGAAGGAAGAAATGGGGGATATTAATCTAAGAAAACAAGAAAATAAATGGAGACAGTTTCAGAAAAGCAATAAATTGTGATCCCCAAATGTTTGTTAAAATAGCAGTGATGATACTGCATTGTTGTTTTTTCTGGAATTTTTTAAGGTCTAAATTGCAAGAGCAATAGCTGTGCTTTTAAAACCAAGGGTTTACCAAATTGCTTGATATAGCTTCTTTCATTCTGCTACACTAAGACTTTTTTTAAAAGCAGTTTTTGTGATAAATGAATTTCATACAAGATTGGTATATTCCTTGCACCTTTAAATTGTTTGCAAGAGTATTTCAAATTGAGCTACAACTGAGTTGGAAATTAGTCCCACGCTAAAAGGAATCACTCCCATGGGACAGGAACCGTGTTTGGACTTATCAGGCACAAAACAAGTGACCACAGCATTACTTTTTCAGTACATAGGCAGGATACATCTGCATGGACAAGTTTCAGGTGTGCTTGTTATGGTATATGCTGTTTTTCCACCTGTATCATTTTGTAAATTGGGGCAATTATCAGTGTTAAAAATAACAATTCCTCTAGAAGTGGTGCCAACTCCCTCCCTTGTCTGTTTTGAAAAAATGGAGGACTGATTTGCATCCTTCAGTTTCTTTCATTATTTATTTATTTGTTCCCTTTCTACCCCACCTTTCCATTTTTAAAAATATGTCCAGGCAGCTAACAATAAAATCCACAATTAAAAATAACAAATTTAATTCACCAACAAGTAAGTAATATGACTACAAAATCAGACAATAGCAGATAAAAATGAAAGCTAGTTTAAAATGATTAAATTAGAAACCACAGAGCAGCAGAGCACAGCGGTGCAGTCAGGTAATTTTTAGACTGATTTGTTCTTATAGCCAGACATGGAAGTAAGGCATGGAGTTATATGCAAAGCTTGTTCCATATGCCTGGGAAGTGGGGTTGCCAGGTTCAATGCCTGAGACTGATCCTGTATCTTTAGGAGAAGAGAAAGTCAGCCAAGTGCAGGTGTTCTTGCAATCCTGTAATGGGAAAAACCACAAGGTCGAATTCTCCCTCCCCCCTACACAACTTTTTAAGATACAAAAGACCTCTTGGAGGCTGGGCCTGGCAACCAAGAGGTCTTCTGTATCTTTAAAAGTTGTGCAGGGGAAAGGGAGAATTCCACCTTGTGGTTTTTCCTATTATACGGTTGCAAGAACACCTGCACTTGGCTGACTTTCTTTTCTCCTAAAGATACAGGATCAGTCTCAGGGAGTGAACCCGGCAACCCTACTGGGAAGTGGTGTCAGTTTTTCAATGAATTCTAAAGAGAAAAGGCCTAACCCATTTACTCAAATAATTTCTGAGGCCTATACATCCAATCAGCAATGATGTTTCCCTCAGTCCCTCTAGGATCTCACAATGAAATTCTAGCCAACCATGTCTATTCAGAAATCCTATTGAATAGGGCTTCCTTCCAGTAAATGGGGTTAAGACTGCAGCCTTAATATCTCTTCCTCCCTCCACCTTGCTGCCAGTTGGCTGCTACATCCTGTTTTCTCTTCGTGTCTATGCATATGAACTGACTGCAGAAATTTTGGGATCTATAGTTTTTGAGAGAGGTATATGAGAGAAGTGCCATTTGTCTCTCTGGTCTTTTTACTATGGTATATGGACTAATGCAATAAACACTATTCTATTCAATTCTCTCTGGCCCCATCTGATATTTAAAGCAGTCTCATACCACTTTAAAAAGTTATGGCTTCCCCGAAAGCATCCTGGGAAGTGTAGTTGTAAGGGTGATGAGTGTTTTTAGGAGACCCCTTTTCCCCCTCACAGAGCTACAATTCACAAAGTTCCCTAGGAAGAGGGATTGACTGTTAAACCACTCTTATAAAGCCCCATTCTGCATACAAGTCACATGTCACTAGACAGGTCAATTACCTAAAGAGCTAATACAGAATTTTATGTTATTTTATTTTTACATTAAGAGCAAATGTCAATATTCTTAATGTTCACATAAATGCCTAAGCCTCTTTCTATACGTGGTAAATTCAGTATTGTGTGGTGCCACACAGAAGTCTGTTAAGATGAATTACTGTAGGAAATTACGCTGTAACAATTTACTGGAAACAGACTCAAAATCATGACTTGGTGATAAATTGCTTCATTCTATAGTCTTAGATCAATTATTTAACAAAACATTTTTTACTTTCGACTTGAGGCCAAGCAATGGCATAATTTGACACAAACCAGCTTAGAGTAATATCCATGCTACAATGCATCAGAGAGCATACAATAAATGCAGAACACTTTTAAAATGGGGTTACAAACCAGTCATTATTGTAAACTTTTGTTTGGTGTAACACATGGGCTATATAACAAAACATAGGAAGGCCAAACAATGTAAGTACCATGCTTATACACTGCAGTGCTTTGCTGCCCAATACAATTGGGATTTTTATATTTCTTCTAGTTTATTGCAGTGCACCCAGACACCCCATAAGCAATTTTCTAAAAAAAAAGTTTTAAAAGGAAGAAAAGAGGCAGGAAATATGGGTTCTACCACAAAAGATCCAGGATTTGGGCCTGCTAAGACACCTTCTAATAATTTTCCTGTTCATTAGTGGAGGGTTGTGTTTTGTGTGCTTGTGGGGGGGTCATTTAGCAATTAATTTCTTTTGCTGGTTTTTTTTTAATCATCCTCCCATAAGCATGATCTCATGGCATCTAATTTGTTAAAGTGTATAGGTTCATGGATGCAATGGAGTAAATGGAGTTATTCTACAATAAAAATGTAAAAACAAATACAATTCTGAGAATAGGTAGAACACCTGAAAATGAAATATGTGGAATTAATGTATGTGATTACAAAGAATAAAAGTGCAATGAAATGAAATGTGAAAAGAGCACTATGCTGGGCTCATTTTAAGACCAATAACGCAGCCCAACAAAAAAAAAATTTTTTTTTTAGTTGCCAAGGATGTTTGAATGAATTTAGGGTATTTTGGGGGTGCTAAATCCAAAAATGATATTAGTTTTGCCAAATTGGCTCTAGTTTTTGAGATAATGGATACCCCTCAAATGATGATTGTACCCCAATACGACCTGTAGCTGCTGACATATGCAGCAGGGTTTGGTCTGTCTTTTTCCTCTTGAACATTGTTTTGCAAGTTTATCCATTGCATATAATATCATATTGATACTTATTGATTGTTATTTTTGTGTTGTGAATGTGAAAGGCTTCAATCTCCACAAGAAACATAAGTGGGAGTATCCTGGTTTGGACTCAGCAAGGCAACCTGTGCCACACAGCGAAGATGTTCCCATACCAGTGTTTACCTCACTGCCTGACCTTCCATTGTCAGATGTTGAAGAAATGCTGGACGTGGAGTGTAGCACAGGTGGTAGCCCTGGAAGTGGATATGAAGAAAGCTTTTCAACACCTGAGCAGTTCTCTCAAAAAGAACTCAATGATCTGATACGAGACCTCAGTCTGTCAAAGCAAGCATCTGAACTTTTAGCATCCAGGCTAATGGAAAAGAACTGTCTACAGCCGGAAGCTAACATAACAGCTTATCGGACAAGAGAGGAGGGACTTCTTCCATACTTCAGCCAAGATGAAGAACTTGTATACAGCAATAACATTCCTGGACTTCTCCAAATGGGACTACCGGAATATCGACCAGAAGATTGGCGGCTTTTTATATACAGCTCCACCAGAAGCTTGAAATGTGTTTTATTGCACAATGGTAACAGCCATGCATCTCTTCCAATTGCTCACTCAACAAAACTTATAGAAGAATATGAAAATATCAAAATGGTCTTGCAGAAGCTCTGCTACCATGAGCACCAGTGGTCTATTTGTGTTGATCTAAAGATGGTGAACTTCTTGCTTGGGCAGCAAAGTGGATACACGAAGTACCCTTGTTTCATCTGCTTGTGGGATAGTAGGGCAAAGCGAGATCATTGGAAAAAAGTGACATGGCCTTCAAGGGAACACATGACTGCAGGTGCAGCGAACATCATTAACAAGCCATTGGTTGACAGAGAAAAAATCATTCTCCTACCACTCCATATCAAGCTTGGACTGATGAAGCAATTTGTTAAGGCCTTGGACAAAGATGGTGATTGCTTCAAATACATTTGTAGATCGTTCTTTGGACTATGGAAAAACTAAAAGCAGGAATCTTTGATGGTCCTAAAATTCATAAACTCATCAATGATTTGAATTTCACTAAATTTATGAATGATGTTGAAGCTTCTGCCTGGTGCAGTTATGTCTCAGTTGTCAAGAACTTCTTGGGTAACCACAAAGCAGATAATTATGAAGAATTGGTGCAAAGCATGCTCACTAACTTTAAACATTTGGGTACTAATATGAGCATAAAGGTACACTATCTCCATAGCCACTTAGACAAATTTCTGGATAATCTTGGTGATTTTAGTGAGGAACAAGGGGAGAGGTTCCATCAGGATATAAAGGTGATGGAGGAAAGGTATCAAGGCAGATGGGACAGACACATGATGGCAGACTACTGCTGGAGCCTCCAACGTGATTGTCCTGATGTCCCACATAAAAGAAAATCGTACACACAGCGTTTTTCTATGCATTAATTGTGATTATCTGAATCAGCTTACTTTGTTTTAATGTTATTGTACTGAATACAATGCCATTAGGTATTTCATGTGTTTACTTTTGTATGATTTGAGACAGTTTCCATGTCATTTGTGGGTAGGCTATGCCTGACCATTAAATTTTTTGAATTTGTTATGTTTTTCAATGGGGGCATCCATTATCTCAAAAATTAGAGTCAATCTAGCAAAACCGATGCCATATTCGGAATCAGTGACACAAAGTTACCCTAAAATCGATCAAACATCATTGGCAATAAAATTAGTGTTGACCAGTGTTATTATCGAATCGCAATTTCATTATTTCCTTGTCCACTGACCTTTTTTCCCTACATATTTGAATTTCTCTCTCTGGACTTGTCACGAATGAATTGGAGAGTGGGAGGGGCCTGAGGTCCCTAGTCTTGACTTCAGAACATTCTTGCCTTCAGACGCTAGGTGGAGCTATGATACCCGCTTGATGGCATTCTACCTGTGAAAATCACCCTTCAGGTAAGACCAATGGTCCATTTCAACAGATGCTGCACAACCAAACAGAATAGTTGGTTAAAGTTTGAAGAGAACTGTTCATTATTTATTTTATATAAACCTGTTTTATATGTGTTACATTATAAATACATTGTAAAATTAGTAAACCATGTGAAGTAATCAATAGAAAATTGTATAATCTAGGTAAGGTGCTTCAGTGCAGCTAGGTATCAGTTGTCATTTTTAAGAAACATTTTCAAAAGACATTTAAGCTTCTGCAGATTTCTAGGGAAAGGGAGTTCCACTAATATGGAGCAGCTTCTGTAAAAAACACTTTACATGCTCTTAGCTAATACCACCTACCACCTCCCTAGGTAATTGTTGTACTGCTCTAAGAGTTAGGACGTTTTCCCTGATGTCCAGTCAAAATCTGGCTTCCTGTAATTTGAGCCCATTATTCCATGTCCTGCACTCTCAAATGATCAAGAAGAGATTCTGGCCCTCCTCTGTGTGACAACTTTTCATGTACTTGAAGAGTGCTATCATATCTCCCCTCAGTCTTCTCTTCTCCAGGTTAAACATGCCCAGTTCTTTCAGTCTCTAGTCATAGGGCTTTGTTTGCAGGCCCCTAATCATCCTTATTGCCCTCCTCTGAACCCGTTCCGGTTTGTCTTCATCCTTCTTAAAGCATGGTGTCCAGAACTGGATGCAGTACTCAAGATGAGGCCTCACCAGTGCCAAATATAGGGAAACTAGTACATTCATTTCAGAGGATAATTCAACCAAGGTTAAACTTATTTCATTGATTATATTGGAAAAGATTAATCATGTCCTTAAATATCTCACTTAAATCAGTGGGACTTCTGGAATCCTGTCCAATGAGATTTACCAGCCCATAAATTTTGCTGGTAAATATCAGTAAGCATTGTTCTTTGGACAGTACTCATTTACTTGCTACAAAACTCAGTTGTTCAATGGAATTTGTTGTCTTACGGTGGCAGTTTAGAATTGAAGGCAAATGTATGTATTTATTAAAATAGCACCATTTCCAATATATACTTATTTAGGGTTGTATCGAACAAAGGTGTCCTGTTAGCTGCTTGTGTAATGGAGCTTTGCGTTACCCCTTGTATACCCAGTCAATCACTGCGCTCTGGAGGTGAGGGCTGTGATGTCCCTGTATTTTAATATCTGTAAATATGGTAAGTGCAGGTTTATTAAGTGATATATGGTAAGTGACTGAGTGAGAGGGGGGTACATGGGCTAGAATGCTGGAGAATGCTGTATGATGATTGGCTGAGTGTTTGAATGGCTGAAGGTATAAATGAGAGGATGACAGTTGAGTCTGGGGGAATTGTGAGAGTCATTAGTGGAGAGTTATTTGGATGAGTTGGTTGGCAGAATTCTGAGGGAGGCTTGGATTGTATTTGGCTGATATTTAGGCAAATTATATATGACCAGAAACATAAAGAGTGACACTGTATGAAACCATACGCTTGTTAAATCTACCTTACATAATCTTGTTATTTCCTGGTGTTTATAAATAAATATTTTATTGGTTTACCAAAAGCCTGATCCTTGGCTGGGGTTGATACAGACCAGAAGGGTGGGCAGGGTAATACCAAAGGCTGGAGAGAAACAGTATCAAATGGTGGCAGCGGTGAAGAGAGATATATTGTAACATTGTCAAGCATATAGAGCAACCCAGGGCTGTATACTTTATAGAAAAAGTACAGGGGGGTTGTGGACGGCAAGGGCACTCAGACACATAGTAACAAGAAGCCAGAAGGAGACTAAAGGCGAAGTCTCAGGCAGTATTGTTTACAGGAAGTGGCTGGTAGTGCTGCCTAGCAGTGGGATCTTGTGAGATCTGTGTTAGAGCGTGTGAGAGAACAAATAAAAACCAAGGTCCTGGCAGGTGGTGGCCCTGGTGGGAGTATCACAGGTAGAGCCAGCAGTGGGATCGTCACAAGAGCCTCCTTCAGATATCAGGAGGTCCGTTTTGCACAACCTAGGAAGTGGACCTTTAATGTTCTTGCACTGACAGTTTGGAATTCCCTCCCCTTAAATATTAGACAGACACTGTCTCTGTAGTCTTTTCAGAGCCTGCTGAAGACCATCCTCTTTCAACAAGCCTTGTAAATAGATATAATAATATAATATAATAATAACAATAATAAAATTTTATTTGTGAGTCTCCTATCTGGCCGACTGAACGGCCACTCTAGGCGACATACATTGCCACAATAAAATACAATATAAAACCCAAAATACAATAATTAAAATTAAACAACATTAAACTAAACAACATTAAAAACTGACCCACCCCCGGAGACCCCATAGGCCTGCCTAAATAGCCAGGTCTTCAAGGCCCGGCGGAAACCTGTCAGGGAGGGGGTATGGCGATGGTCGAAAGGAAGGGAATTCCAGAGGGTGGGGGCGACAATAGAAAATGCCCTCTCTCTGGTCCGCACCAGCCTAGCTGTTTTAGCTGATGGGACAGAGAGAAGGTCTTGTGTGGCTGATCTTGTCAGGTGGCATAATTGGTGATGCTGGAGGTGCTCCTTCAGATAAACTGGGCCGGAACCATATAGGGCTTTAAAGGTCAACACCAACACCTTGAATTGGGCCCGGTAGACAACTGGTAACCAGTGTAGATCTACTAACACCGGGGTGATATGATCACGGTGACGGCTGTTCTTAATCAAGCGCGCCGCCGCATTCTGTATCAGCTGTAATTTCCGGACCGTCTTCAAGGGTAACCCCACGTAGAGCGCATTACAGTAGTCTAAGTGAGAGGAGACCAGGGCATGTATCACCCGTGGGAGCAGATGAACAGGAAGGTAGGGTTGCAGCCTCCGTATCAGATGTAATTGATACCAAGCCGCCCGGCTCACTGCCGAGACCTGAGCCTCCATGGACAGCTGGGAGTCAAGAATGACCCCAAGGCTGCAGACCTGGTCTTTCAGGGGTAATCTTACCCCATTAAACACCAGGTCTATGTCTCCCAACCTTCTCTTATCTCCCACGAGCAACACCTCGGTCTTGTCGGGGTTCAGTTTCAGCCTATTCCTTTCCATCCATTCACTTACGGAATCCAGGCACTTGGACATGGTATCCACAGCCAACTCTGGTGAAGACTTGAACGAGAGATAGAGCTGAGTGTCATCCGCATATTGGTGACACTGCAGCCCAAATCTCCTGATGATGGCTTCCAGTGGCTTTACATAGATGTTGAATAGCATGGGGGAGAGGATAGATCCCTGTGGCACTCCACAATTGAGAGGCCAAGGGTCTGAAACCTAATCCCCCAATGCCACCCGTTGATGTCTGTCTGAGAGATAGGAATGGAGCCATCGTAAAACAGTGCCCCCAATTCCCAATCCCCCCAGAAGATCTAAAAGGATACCATGATCGACAGTATCAAAAGCCGCTGAGAGATCCAGGAGGACGAGGAAGGTATATTCTCCTCTATCCAACGCCCTCCTCATATCATCCACCAGGGCGACCAAGGCTGTTTCAGTTCCATGTCCAGTCCTGAAGGCCACAGGAGGCCTTAGAATGCTCCATGGGTTCCTGAACAACTGGACCGACCAGGCTGCGGACCACTTGGAACAACCTCCTGGGACAACACTCTGCAGACGCAATAGAGGCAGCAAAGAATTCCTTCTTTGTTGCCTTTGTTGCCACCTGGTAGGCCGCTATTGCTGCTCTAACCAGTGTCTGATCGTCTTCAGAGCAGGATTTCCGCCACCGGCGCTCTAGTCGTCTCACCTCCTGTCTCAGGCTCCACAACCGTGGTGTATACCAGGGTGCTATCTGAGCTCTGTTCAGGGGGAGAGGACGTTTTGGAGCCACCCGGTCTACTGCCCTAGTGAGCTTCTTATTCCACTCCATCACCAGGGCTTCAACCGGGCGTCCTTCGGCAGGCTCCAAATCTCCCAGTGCATTCAGGAATCCATTCGGATCCATCAGGCGCCTGGGGCGGACCATCCTAATAGGTCCTTGTCCCCTGCAAAGAGTATGTGGCATTGAGAGGTCTATATTCACCAGATAGTGATCTGACCATGACACAGGGTTAGATGAAATAGCCCCTATTTTCAGAGCACTTCCCTCCCCTCCCGAGACAAATACAAGGTCAAGAGCATGACCGGCTACATGGGTGGGCCCTATACTACTAAGGTGCAGTTCCCAGGAAGTCATGGTTTCCATGAAATCCCAAGGGGCTCCAGTGAGGATGGTCTTGGCATGCACGTTGAAGTCCCCCAAAACCACTAGGTTAGGGGAGAGCACCCGTACAGCCGAGACCACCTCAAGCACCTCGGTCAGGGAATCTGCTGTGCAGCGGGGTGGGCGGTACATAAGCAGAATCCCTAAACTGCCCTTTCGGCCCAACCTCCAGTACATGCAATCAACAAACTTGGTCTCATGGAGAGGGTGTCTGGTGAAAACATTTATCCCAATCTGCATCTATGCTGGAATTGTTTTTTTAAGATTAAATATGTTTTTTAAAAAAATATGTTTTAAATGTATTTTGTTTTTAAGATACTTTTTGAGATGTTTTATTTTTAAGATGTTTTTAGTGTTTTGCCACTTGTTTGCTGCCCTGGGCTCCTTTTCAGAGGAAGGGCGGGATATAAATCTAATTAATTAATTAATTAATTAATTACAACAACTTCCGCATGTACAATGGAACGTCCTTTCCCACTTCTCTCCCTGTGCATCCCGTTGCCCCCCCAAATCTGCTCGCAGTGTTGACAAAAACCCCAGAGCAGATTTAGGGAGTGCAGAGGAAAGGGAGGGAGGGGACATTCCATTGCACAAGTGGAAGTCCTTGCACTAACAGGATGACTTTGTTGCATACAAGCCTAAATAAGTATATATAGGAAACTGTGCTATTTTCATTTGTCTTCAATTCTAAACAGCCATTCTTAAAATCAAATCCCATTGTATTTTGAGGGGCTTACTCTGAAATTAATATGCTTGTAATTGGGTCTTGTATTAAAGAAAGTATTGGCTTTTTTTAAAGTATAGGCTGAATCAGTAAGATGGCTTAAAATAATTAATATTAATATAATATAAGTCTATGTTTTCATATCTTATTAAGAATAATTTAATGTAAATATAAACAATTAATATTATTTCTTGTAGTATATGATGAAATAAGCTTCATTACATGGCTTTTAACATTGATTCCGCTGTGTAAAACTTCGAAGTATATTAAAATGAATACATGGTTCTTTGCTAGCACAAGACTGAAGCTGTAAAATCCATCTATATAAAAATTCCGCAAAAAAGAATGCATAGGAAGAACAGTCATAAAAATATCTAATAAATAGGTCTTATGTTTAGATCTAGCTAGATATTTGCCAGTGTGCAGTATTTCACAGGATGACGACAAAAGAGTCCATGTCATTAAAGATATCAACTTTTCTTCCAGTGTAAAAACATTTCTACCTGGGATCCATAACATCCAGTCACTTTGAGAATTTTTCAGCCATGAAGGGCAGCCCTTATCAGATTACAGTAATCCACAAAAAAGGTTCAAAGCACGTGAGGGAAAAACAAAAACTAAGAAGCAGATATGACAGGAACATCTGGATTCAGGGAACAGTTAGGACTGGTAAATGTTAGAATCCAGGGTTTGGGTTTTAATAAAAAATACTTTATTGGGAAAAACTTCAGATACTATTCATGTGAGGTCTTTGTCAAACAAAGGCAAAGACAATAAAGCATGAACTGGTGGCATGATTATATTTGTTGTTGTTGTTATATGCCTTCAAGTCGATAATGACTTATGGCGACTCAATGAATCAGTGACCTCCAAGAGCATCTGCTATAAACCACCCTGTTCAGATCTTGTAAATTCAGGTCTGTGGCTTCCTTTATGGAATGAATTCATCTCTTGTTTGGCCTTCCTCTTTTTCTACTCCCTTTTGTTTTTCCTAGCATTATTATCTTTTCTAGTGAATCAATTCTTCTTATTATCAGGGCCGGCACCAAAGGGCAGCCAGGTTGGGCCCTGGCTGAGGTCTCCTGAGGCCAGAGGGGCCCCTGAGGGGCCCCTTGATAGGGTGGGGGAGGAGTAACACTCCCCTTCTGTGATCCATGACAAAGTAGCTGCCATGGATCACAGGGAGAGAGCTTCAAAGCTGCCCACCTATTCCCTGGCTCCACCTACCTATCCTGTCTTTTGCAGCTCTGCTGATGCCCCTGCCGCCACCTTGGTTGATGGCAGGGATGCGCACATGTAGCAAGCATGCGTGCCATGGATTAAGATGGCGATGCAGGCTTCAGCTGCTTGGGGAAACCTCAGCCTCCATCTTGGTTAATGGCAGCACTGAGCACAGCGCACACAACCACAAAACACAGGAAACAGGTAGGTGGGGAACATGCACAGCCCCACAGTGGGGCCCAGGGCAAGCTGGTGCCCAAGGGCCCTGGTATGCCTGGCACTGGCCCTGCTCATGATGTGTCCAAAGTATAATAACCTCAGTTTCATCATTTCAGATTCTAGTAATAGTTCTGGTTTAATTTGTTCTAACACCCAATTATTTGTCTTTTTTGTGGTCCATGATATGTGCAAAGCTCTCCTCCAACATCACATTTCAAATGAGTTTATTTTTCTCTTATCTGCGTTTTTCACTGTCCAACTTTCACATCCATACATAGAGATTGGGAACACCATGGTCTGAATGATCCTGACACTAGTTCAATGATATATCTTTGCATTTGAGGACCTTTTCTAGTTCTCTCCTAGCTGCCCTCCCCAGTACTAGCCTTCTTCTGATTTCTTGACTATTGACTCCATTTTGGTTAATGACAGTGCTGAGGTATTGACAATCCTTGACAAGTGTAATGTCCTCATTGTCAACTTTAAAGTTACATAAATCTTCTGTTGTCATTGCTTTAGTCTTTTTGACGTTCAGCTGTAGTCCTGCTTTTGTCCTTTCCTCTTTAACTTTCATCAGCATTCATTTCAAATCATTACTGGTTTCTGCTAGTAGTGTGGTATCATCTGCATATCTTAAATTATCAATATTTCTCCAATTTTCACACCTCCTCCTCTTGGTCCAATCCTGCTTTCCGTATGATATGTTCTGCGTACAGATTAAACAAATAGTGTGATAAAATACACCCCTGTCTCACACCCTTTCTGACTGGGAACCAATCGGTTTCTCCATATTCTGTCCTTACAGTTGTCTCTTGTCCAGAGGCTTGTCCATAGGTTTGTGCATCAGGGCAATCAGATGCTGTGGCACCCCCATTTCTTTTAAAGCATTCCACAGTTTTTCATGATCTACACAGTAAAAGGCTTTGCTGTAATCTATAAAGCACAGGGTGATTTCCTTCTAAAATGTCTTGGTCCGTTCCATTATCCAACTTATGTTTCTGATATGATCTCTGGTGCCTCTTTCCTTTCTAAATCCAGCTTGGACATCTGGCATTTCTCGCTCCATATATGGTAAGAGCCTTTGTTGTAGAATCTTGAGCATTACTTTACTTGCATGGGATATTAAGGCAATAGTTCGATAATTACTGCATTCTCTGGGATCCCCTTTCTTTGGAATTAGGATGTATATTGAATGCTCCCAGTCTGTGGGTCATTGTTTTCCATATTTGTTGTCAATTTTTTTGTCAAAATTTGGACATATTCAGTCTCAGTAGCTTGTAGCAGCTCTATTGGTATGCCGTCAGATATGAAAAATTACTGCCTCCAGAGAATTGTTTAAGAGCTGGTCAGAGTCTAGTGTCCTCCAAGTTCAAAGTCAGACCTTATTTTTCTCATTTTGATTAATAGCCTAGAAAAGTGATGCAACCAGTGAAGTGTCAAGCAAATTAGCAGACAATGACAAACTTTTAAAGATACTTAAGTCTGAAGCCAGCTGCTGAAAATGACAGAGTGTGCTACTGTACAGAGCCCCAGGAGAATGGAATGGGCATAAAGTGGCAAATTACACAATGCTGACAAACACAAAATGATAGCTATTGGGGGGGAATGTAACTTGTCATTATATAACTTGCTACTTAAGAAAGATAACTTGGAATCATGTTTCCCATAGCTCAAAGTTCCTCATGTGAACTACTCCCACTGAATATGGCAATAACTTCTAGATATCTACACATCCCTTCTCTACATGCTCTCTCTAGATCTCTACTGTAGCAATGTCTTTCCTCCAAACCTGCCAACATCTGAAAAGCATTCAGTGTAAATATGGGAGAAGGGCTTTTTGTGACTGTGCCCTGACCAGAGAGATCCATCTCGTGCCACCATTATTGACCTTCCTATTGTGGCAGGCTTTGGCCCTGCCGTGTCGCCCTTCCCCCACCCTGCTGCTGCTGCTGCCGCCGCTTTGTCTCCTTGTTATGTGGGCTTTTTTGTTTTGTTTGTTTGCTTTTGCACAGCTGTTGTTAATTTCTTTTGATATATTTTAATGTATTGTTATTGAAGTTGTTTGTTAGGCACCTTAGACATTGAAGATGAGAAGGCAGGATAGAAATTCTTGTATTAAATAAATAAATGAAGACAGATATATACAAGGAAGATTTAACACAACATATCACACCTATTGCTGTACTTTTGGAACCCAAACTCACTCACCACCTCTGTGCTGGGTATAAAGCAGGCATTTTCCTTCTCATTGATCAACTTAGGGATGGCCCAAAACATTTTGCTACATGAGGCAAAGGAGAAGGTGGTACCTCCCCCATTCTATTTACAGAAACCAATAAACCTGACACTGGTGATAGGAAAGAGTCCCTCACTGCACCTGAGGACAATGAGCACAGGATAGGCTGTGTGATTCACATAGCAGTGTATGCTCTTTGCTCCCCAGCATACACTTCCTAAGGTGATCACCTCACTCTGCCTAATGAAAGGGCCATCCCTGAATCAACTTTTTAGTTTAGAGAAAAGGTGAGTAAGAGGTGACATGATAGAAGTGTATAAAATTCTGCATGGCATGGAGAACATGGTTAGAGAAAAGTTTTTCTCCCTCTCTCATAACATTAGAACTGAATGTCGGAAGATTCAGGGCAGACAAAAGAAAGTACTTCTTCACACAGTGCAGAGTTAAACTATGGAATTGGCTCCCATAAGAGGCAGTGATGGCCACCATCTTGGATGGCTTTAAAAGAGGATTAGACCAATTCATGGAGGACAAGGCTATCAATGGCAGTATGCTTCTGAATACCAGTTACTGGAAACCGCAGGAGAGGAGAGTGCTCTTTGCACTCAGGTCCTGCTTGCAGGCTTCTCACAGGCATCTGGTTTGCCACTGTGCAAACTGGATACTGGACTAGATGGGCCACTGGCCTGCTCCAGCAGGGCTCTTCTTAACTGTTGAGCAAACCAGTGTGGAAGCTCCACAAGTGCTATTGCTTCCAAGGAGCTCTAGCCTGGGATTATTGTCACGGTTATGGAATCATAGAGATAAGAGAATTGAAAAAGCTGCAATCCTACACAAACTCACCTGGAAGAAAGCCACATTGAAAACAGTGTAAACATGCATAGCGTGTTTACACACATGAGTAAACATGCATAGGGTCAGGCTGAGAAAATATTTTTATTGATTATTCATCCTGAGCTCAATCAAGGGCAGGTCAAGTATGACCTACAGACAGAAGCAACTGACATACTTTCCTCAGGCTTACTATTCTGTGCTGCCACTGCAGTTCACCTCCAGTGTCATTCAGGGTGAAATAGCTGTTTTTTAAAATTGTATGTTAATATTTCTATATTTTTAAGGGAAAAGCCTTAGAATCTTGATGTGAGTAGTGAGACAAATGACTGTTGCTGTATTGACATTCTCCAATAAAGACAGATATGAAAGACTTTTCAAGCTTTGCCAAAGCAGTGCTTAAAATAGGTGGTCTGATGTCTACCTAGAAGTTATAGAATTCTGACTAGGAAGCCATTTCCTCTAATTTCAGATATCCAGGGGTTTACTGGGGAAGAAAAGATCTCTGTCTGCACATGCATTCAGAACATTTTAAAATACAATTTACTGGTGTATTTTGTATTTTAATGTATTGCAATTGTATTGTAATTTTAAACTGTTCAAAGTATTGTATGCTACTCTGAGTGGTGCATGGCACTGGCCGAGTGGGGATATAAATTTTATATAAGTAAATAAACAAACAACCATTCTCATTGGGTTGGATCAAATGCTGGCTCTCCGTTCCCAAAGGTTTTTTGATCAAGTGGAAAGGATTGAGTTTCTGCTTTTTATACCTGTGTCAGGTTATAGACTCTGCCCATTTAAAGTATGGAACAATTGCACACCACTGAACTGTGATGCTTGTGGAATATGTTGGTCTATTGCATTGAATGTGACTATGGTCATAAACCAATTTCTTGCATTGATCTTTATAGCAATTCTCCAGAACGGCTGGTTTATGATATTAGCGTTTGTGTCTCATTTGTGACAGATGTGGAAACAAAGTGTCTACTTCATTTTGAGTCAATGTTTCAAAATTAAATTAAACAAATTGGAGGTTGCTGTAGGAAATTAAATGATCTCTAGGTAGCCAAGGAGAATTATTTGATGTGGAAGCTCTCCGAGGGTACGTATTTAAGTATTAGCCAAGGGAAACAACTACTTATATTTCATTTGTGAATTTGTAAAGCTGTATTCATTTTAGCATAAACACTTTTCATTACTTTGTGAAGATACCTGTGTAGTCATGTACTCTTGAAAAACAATACAGTCTTAACAAGAATCTTAAAGTAGGTTAACATCAATCTGATAAAAGCTCTGTGGATTCCTCCTCCCACTTGGGAACTGCTGGCCCATCTGAATGCCTGCTGTGTCGGGAGCCATGCACATCAGCTGGCTGGGAAGTTCCAGCTCCCACAAACAGGCCTCCCGGGGAATAAGCACTTCCTGTAGGCTGCAATGGGGTATATTTAAAATTATTTTAGTTTGCAGGGGGATCGGGGCCCAGGGGTAGGGTCTGCATGCGAGGAGGATCTTGTGTAAGTCCCCCCTGTGCTTTCCCCCTGCCATGCCTTCAGAACACCCCATTTTCAGGGCTTCTGTTGGATTGCACTGGCCCTCTGTCCATCGGGCTTGCCGTCTCTGTACCCAGTGGCACCAGCAAGCTCCTGGTGGAGCCACATCTCCTCCACAGTGGAGGGCTGCTGCCAGCAGAGGCCAGCGGAGCCCGGCACAGCCGGTGCTCCACAGCATCCAACTCACCCCAGCCCGATGGAAAGGTGAGTTGGATTGTGCTCTTAAACAATTTAATCTTTGTGAATTCTGATAAGACTTGACTTGATTCACACCACCTGAACTAATGGACAGAGGAGAACTTTAGTTTCACACTTGTTGAATCTTTTAAAAAAACACAAATAAAAATACATCTTAAAATGTGAATTTAGAGGAAAATAGTTTAGAAATATATATTTTGGGAGAAAATGCTATTTAACTGTGGATTTTTGTGTGGATTTCTTTAAAATCCCAGATTAATATGGAAATGGGATAGAAAAGAAGTTTGGTGAACACAAGTGATGGTGACATGGACCAAAAATGTGCTAATTCATCCCATTCTACCACCCAAAATGTAGAATTTCTTTCTCCGGCCATATTCAAATTTATTAATTTATATACCAGTTCATGCCAAACATTACATTGCAAATATGACATTTTAGATGCTTAGAACAGCCCATACGTAAAACTGTGAGAAAAATAATAAAAATATTAATATTTTGACAAAACCTTCAAGAAGTGCATGCATGTGATTGCAGGAGGGCATTATTTATCATTTATTGAATTTATATCCCACCCTTCCTCCCAAAGGAACCCAGGGTGGCAACTAGAGATGGAATATGCACTCGCTGCTGATTTACTGTAGCTCCACTCCATGCCTGGAGGAAGCAGGAGAGGAGCCCCCCTGGGCCAAATGATACAGCAGATGCCACAGCAACAGCCTCCCCAGAAGAGCCAGACCATGCAGGAGAAAGTGGGAAAAGAAGAGGAGGTGCCACACCAAGGGGCAAGCAACAGGCTGCAGGCTAGAATGAGTGAATTAATCCGGTCGGAATTAAGTGAATTATTTGCCCATCCCAGCCTGCAGCCTGCCACTTGCCCCACGGTGTGGCTCCTCTTCCTTTTCCTCCTCTGGTTTGGCCCTTCTCAGGAAGTCTGTTGCTGCAGCTCTATTGTTCCACCGGGGTGGGGTGTGGTTCCTCGTGCCTCTTCCTTCTTCATGGTGTTGAGGGTAGATGAGCACAGTGTGGACCGGTGACAAATGGGTGGCAGCTGCGGACTCCATCCATAGCAGCAACAACTAATCAGAAATATAATACACTTTGGCTGCTTTCACACATGGGGCTGATTGCGTTAGTTTAATGGATTAAAAAAGTAGCGCTTCTGTCCCGATTCCTAAAACCCCTTTCACACTGCAGTACCTGTTGCGCCAAGGAACAGCAGTTTTGCAGCCAATATACCGGCATTTGTGCAACGGTCTTTCACACAGCTCCAATGAACACAGCCTTATCTTCATCCCTTTCCCTTTTTACATGTGTGCACTAATTCCTCCAGTAGCGCCACATGCTTCGGAGTTTTTCTCCCCCCCTTTTTTTAGGGGGTTTGGTATATTTTCTCCTATCTTGGCTTTCAGGGCTCACAGCGACAGCACATGCTATTGCAGCCACCAGGAGCTCGTGGAGGCAGCTCCCCTTACCCTCACTGTTTATTTCAGGATTCACGGCCGTGGCCCCGGGGAGCTGGGGGCGGTGGCACCAGCTTTAGCGGCCGTTGGGAGCTCACGGAGGTGGCTCTCCTTACCCTTGTTCCTATCCATACCGGAGCTCATGGCTGCAGCTCCAGTCGATGGTGGGGTAGGGAAGCAACTGATAACGCACCTCCCTTCACCCTTCTTTGGCCCCAGTCCTTTGGTGGCGGCAGCGCCTGTTAACGCGGCTCGCCTAGAGGTGGCGGCTGCAGCTCAGGATCAGCTCCTGCTCATTTTCCCCTTCTGTTTTTAAGGTGGCTCCTGCTCATTTCCCCCCTCTGTTTTAAGGCAGCTCATTTCCCCCATCTATTCCACACGGCATGCTGGGATGCCTGTCACATGAGTGACTGTAACTAGTGAAAAACTCCCACAATGTTCTGTGTTCCCAGCCTTGTTAACAGATTATTTCTGGTATCATTTGTTACGGAAATTAGTGCTAAACTTCCACTACATTCCACCAGAATCGCGGAGCTACCTGGTATGTCATGTGAAAGGTCAAATATAATGCAGAAACTAACAGGTAAGAAACTGCCAAAATAACAGAATAAAGTGCAGTGTGAAAGGACCCTTTGTGTCATATGTATGAGACCTGTTCCTTGCCAATGCCTCAATCATCCAACAGCATCACATTTATAATACCCCCATGTTCTAACTTCAAATATCAAAGTAATGTGGGCAGGAATGTTAATGATTTCCCACAGTTTCAGAATTTCCTATGAAGACTGGTAATCTATGGATTGACAGAGCAATTCTAGCCCCCAATATCCACTGGTAGTGGTGGTTAAGGTGTGATGCAGGTTTCTCTCCACTCATCTCCACCAGGATCTGGCATTGTGAAGGGCCTTGCTGCATCCACCAATAGTATGAACTGTTGATGGAATGTAAGGCCCTAAAATGGAGCAGAATAGGGTGGGGAAGGGGCAGAGCTGGCCTGGCCATGGTTCCCTTGGATCTTAAGCCAATCTGGCAGCCAGAGAGGGGCCCCAATTTGGGCCTCTCTGCTGCACCAGCCTGAAGCTGGGCCAGCAAATGCCAACTCTCACCTTCCACCCTGCTGGCACAACCACCATCTTCCCTTGCTGATGTTCTTGCTGGAATAGCAGTGGGTGGCTCTTGTTCCTTTGGCAGATGGATGGGACCAGAGTATCATTTCCTCTTTGCTTCCGCAGTCTCAGGGCAACTGGCAGTTGAAGCAGAGTGTTCTTTCTGATAGGGAGTAGGAGAATCAAGCTTCATACAGAGCTTCCTTTGGCTGACAGATGGGTCCAGGTTAGTGTCCCCCTTGCCATTCTGTTCTTCCTGGGAGACAGGAAGTGCATCCTCTCAGAGGCCCTTGTTTCTCTTGCTGATGGCAGAGGCCACAGTGTGGTGCCTGGATCCCAAGTCAATTTTATGCTGTAGTTGGAGAAGGACTGTAGGTCAGCTCTAAAGCATCTGCTTTGTCTCAGATTCATTTCCTGGCATCTCCAGGTACAGTCGAAATGTCCCTTGGAAAGCCACTGCCAGTCAGTGTAGATAACACTCAGCTAGATGGACCAGTCTGGCTTCAGTCAACTTCTTATGTTCCTAATGTACAGTACGCTTGTTGGACAAGACTCAGGTATTTATCTTAATTCACTATCTTAACATTTGTTTTTAAAAAGCATTTACCCACTGATAGCTTTTAGGGGTAAAGGTGGATAAAAGAAACTAAAACAAAACACCATTGAATGTGTCTATTTGAGGGGTGTATGTGAAATGTAATAACATTTCTGTCCCACTCCTTTTCTATTGTGATAAGGACATGACAAACCTAGTAGGCGTATTTTTGCAGGCCCAGAGGAGACAGATTAAGTGGGGAAAATTAACAAAGCTGAGGAATCTTCTTGCTTGGGTTACCTGCTGTAGCAGAGAAGCAGTGTGGCTGAAGTGGAGTGGCTAGGTGGGTGAGGGAAGTATATTGTTCTTGGCTATGTCATACTTTTTTGAAGATAAACGGGGGACTTAATGTCCTGGTGTCAATCTGTTCACAGACACTACATTCACATTTTTAAAAAATATAAAGGTAGGAAAAGCAATTCACTTCATAGAGTTGCTGTAATATATCATTTATGATTTACTGCATATAAGCACCAATATCATAAACATTTAAAATCATTAGTAGTGCTATAAAATGAAGAACGAAAAGATGTTTTAAGATAAATCTGTGTCTATTGCACAAGCAGCTACTCTTGTGATAAGGTTACCAAGCAGAGAGAAGACTACAATGAGTTTTCAATTGAGCTTTATATATATTTTAAAAAAACACACACCAGCTATTTCTACCATAAACCACTCCTGCCTGCAGGTTTTCAGTATCTTTCTTAATCCCATGCTAATCAGATATCATCCCTGCTAGATTTTGTCCTCAATTGCTTAAAAATCATCAGGCCACACATTCTGGAGCTGGCTCTCCATCAAATAATATTGATTTCTAATACATACATACAGTACATTCTCTCTCTCTCTCTCCATATATATATATATATAATACACATTACATATATATACACATACGTGTTTGTATGGCAATAATTCTCTATATTTGATAATCAGCTTTTTTATACTTCAGAAAATATTTGTTGTCTACTTGACAATATTCACTGCTTGACTGATAGTCACTTGGTTACTGATGGTCAAATGTGAAATATACAGGAACAAGTTTAAGGTGGTACATTAATCTGTCTCTGGGATAGTCTGTGGGTTGTATTCAACTAAGTCCTACTCAGAGCAGACCCACTGAAATTAATGTACCTAAGTTAATCATGTCTATTAACTTCAGCATTGAATTCCACCTTGTTAAATGAACATGGTTTCCAGGGACTTGGTCCCTAAATAAAGACCTGTATGGTATTTTCTAATGATACACCCTCCCTTTATTCCTTTAGTAATATATTAGGAACCTTCCCTTCTCTTTAGAAGGATACACATATATGTATCTTGCAGTGTTAATAAAATATTCTGGAAATGACAAACCAATTGCTTCAGCTTAAAATATTTCCTCAGGTTACAACTTTTTGGGCTTTTCAGTTTAGAGAAAAGGTAAGTGGGGGCACAAACTCGAAGAACTCAAATGTGAGATTGCTGACCTTCTAACAAAAAATATGTAATTTGTTCCTCAGATCCACCTCCATACTTGAGGACTAGAAAGTGTCCAATGTAACACCAATCTTTTTAAAAGGGATCCAGGAGGGATCCCAGAAATTACAGCCTGGTTAGCTTAACATATATCCCAGGAAAACTGGTGGAAAGTATTGTTAAAGATAAAATAAGCAAGCATAGGAGAGTGAGCCTTGCTGAAACAGAACCAGCATGGCTTTTGCAAGGGTAAGTCCTGTCTTACTAACCTATTAGAGTTCTTTGAGAGTGTCAACAAGCATATAGACAGAGGTGATCGAGTGGACATAATGTACTTGGACTTTCAAAAAGCTTTTGACAATGTACCTCACCAAAGAATCCTGAGTAAGCATAGCAGTTGTGGAATTAGAGAAGAGGTCCTATTTTGGATCAGGAACTGGCTGTGACACAGAAAGCAGAAAGTAGGAATAAATGGACAGTTCTCCCGATGGAGGGATGTAGAAAGTGGAGTCCCCCAAGGATTGGTATTGGGACCTGTGCTTTTTAACTTGTTCATCTAGAATTAGATGTGAGTAGTGAAGTGGCCAAGTTTGCTGATGATAGTAAATTGTTCAGAGTCGTTACTACAAAAAGGGATTGCGAAGAGCTCCAAAATGGTCTCCCCAAACTGAGTGAATGGGCAGTAAAATGGCAAATGCAATTCAATGTAAACAAGTGTAAAATTATGCATATTAGTGCAAAAAAATCTTAGTTTCACATATACAGGAATACCCTGCTATACGGACCTTCACTTTACGGACACTCGCGTGTACGGACATATTTACAGTAGCACCATTCCCGTTTACGTACGCT
Organism: Rhineura floridana; assembly: GCF_030035675.1. Lineage (NCBI taxonomy): Eukaryota > Metazoa > Chordata > Lepidosauria > Squamata > Rhineuridae > Rhineura > Rhineura floridana. The sequence continues at coordinate 68,823,652 of NC_084481.1, forward strand.
CGCTTCGCAAGAATGGACACTTAACGGCATGACGCCACCGCCTGATCAGTTTCCAACTACAAACATTTTCTTAAAATAAGGCCTACTGTGTTTATTTTAGTTATAAATGCATTATTTACATCAGTTATGCCCCTATATGACGATTGCAGTGCAGTATATGCATCGATAAGTGAAAAAAGGGTAGTGCTTCACTTTAAGTACATTTTCGGTTTACGTACTCGCTCAGGACCCATTGCGTATGTTAATGCGGGGTATTCCTGTACTCATGGGATCTGAACTAGAGGTAACAGACCAGGAATGAGACCCTGGGGTCATAGTGGTTAGCTTGATGAAGATGTCGACCCAGCATTCAACAGGTGTGAAAAAGGCAAATTCCATGCTAGGGATCGTTAGGAAAGGTATTGAAAATAAAACTGGTGATATAATGCCATTTACAAATCTATGGTGTAGCTGCATTTGGAATACTGTGTACAGTTCTGGTCGCTTCATCTCAAAAAGGATATTGTAGAACTGGAAAAGGTTCAGAAAAGGGCAACTAAAATGATCAAGGAGATGGAAAGTCTCCCTTATGAGGAACGGTTGCAGTGTCTGAGGCTTTTTAGTTGAGAGAAAAGGTGAGTAAGAAGTGACTTGATAGAAGTGTATAAAATTATGCATGGTATTGAGGAAGTGAATAGAGAAAAGGGTTCCTCACTCTCTCATAGAACGCATGGACATTCAATGAAGCTGAATGTTGTAAGATTCAGGACTGACAAAAGAAAGCTCTTCACACAGCACATAGTTAAACTATAGAATTTGCTCCCACAAGAGGCAGTGATGGCCACCAACTTGGATGCCTTCGAAAGAGGATTAGATAAATTCATGGAGGATAAGGCTATCCGTGGCTATTGTCATTATGGCTATGCTCTGCCTCCACTATCAAAGGCAGTATGTCTGTAAATACCAGTTGCTGGGACTCACAGGTGAGAGTATGCTGTTGTGCTCAGGTTTATTTTTTTATTTTATTTATTATTTAATTTATATCCCACCCTTCCTCCCAGCAGGAGCCCAGGGCGGCAAACAAAAGCAGTAAAAACACTTTAAAACATCATAAAAACAGACCTTAAAATACATTAAAATAAAACAACTTTAAAAACATTCTGCTTGTGGTCTTCACGTGGGCATCTGGTTGGCCACTGTGAGAACTGAGTGCTGGACTTGACATGCTTTTGGCCTGATCCAGCATAGCTCTTCAGTTCTTACATTGATTTGAGAACATCCCATTCATTATTCTCTCTAGTCCAGCCTTTCCCAACTAGTGGGCCACCAGATGTTGTTGGACCACAATTCCCATCTTTCCTGACCATTGGCAATGCTGGCTGAGGCTGAGGGGATTTGTGGTCCAACAACATCTGGCGGCCCAGTAGTTGGGAAAGGCTGTTCTAGTCCAATGTAAATATAGTATTGGGTCCTTATTACTCAAGCCATTTGGGAAAGGGAGAATCTGAGTACATGGTGAAGATAATAGCTCCAGAGAGTTATGAAGTAGAATGGAAACAAATTCTGCCTCATGGTTTAAGCAGGGCAGAAATGTCTCTCCCTGGAATATAGGAAAAAGAAATGCTAACCAGGCTGTAGTGAAGCTTAACAATGCACCAGGGTAAATAAGATACAGGATTTGTTATGCTAGCAGGTCTGAGTGACATTTATGGGCATCGCATATACCTCAATAAGCCTCAAAACCATGTCAGTCAATCCCCTAAAACAATGAAAAACTGTTTTTGCAGGTTTCTGCCCCCCCCAATCTATGATTTACCAATACAGAACGAAATGTTCGTTATGAGTGAAGGAAGGGAGAGAAAAGGAACAAATCAATGAGTGTGAAAAGCTTCTAGGGTATTGGGTGGCAGAGAAGAGATACAATTCCTTCACTCGACTTCATCTTAGTTTGATCTCTTTTTTGACACAAGCACACACATCCCAACTCCAATGCTGAAGCTTATCTCTTTTGTAGAGCACACATACAAGAAAAATAAATCTTTGCTTTATATAATTTTTGCTTGTAATTTTTTCTTCCCCCCCTTTTTTTTTACAATTTTACATTTTTCAGTCCTGAGTTTTCCACATACTTTGTGTACGGCTCTGATCATTCTTTGCTACTCTTTTGGGAGATTTTACTTCCCCCTTAACAGAACTGTTTCTTGTGACACAGAGCTAGCCGTTTCTGTGTTGTATTTTTCAACGTTCTTATTAATTGTTATCAGCCAACTCTCGGATCTCCAGGTGCTGCTTTTAAATGCCAGGTCGGTACAAAATAAATCCTCCCTCGTCCATGATTTGATTGTGGATGAGGCAGCTGATCTGGCATGTATAACCGAGACCTGGGTGGGTGAGCAGGGAGGAGTTAGTCTCTCTCAGCTTTGCCCACCGGGGTACTTGGTTCAGCATCATGGTAGATCCGAGGGTCGGGGAGGTGGGGTCGCTGTGGTCTATAAGAGTTCCATCTCACTCATCAAGCACCATGTCCATGCAGTTACTGGTCTGGAGTGTTTGCACCTAGTGTTGGGTCAGAGGGACAGACTGGGAATCTTGTTGGTGTACCGCCCACCTTGCTGCCCAACGGCTTCCCTAACTGAGTTGACGGAAGTGGTCTCGGAGGTGCTGTTGAGATCCCCCAGACTATTGGTACTGGGAGATCTCAACATCCACGCTGAGGCTACTTTATCTGGGGCGGCTCAGGACTTCATGGCTTCCATGACAACCATGGGGCTGTCTCAATATATCAGTGGCCCAACACATGTGTCGGGGCATACTCTAGATCTTGTCTTTGCAACTGGACATGGGGATGGTGATCTGGATGTGGGGAGTTTTACATCTCTCCCGTTGTCATGGACAGATCACCGCTTGCTGAAGTTTAGACTTACAGTGGCTTTTCCCCTCTGCAAGGGTGAGGGACCTATTAAAATGGTCCGCCCCCGGAGACTAATGAATCCTGAAGGTTTTCAAAGGGCTCTGGGGGATTTTCCGGCTGATAAGACTGGTGCTCCTATCGAAGCCCTGGTTGAACTGTGGAATGTGGAGATGACTCAGGCTGTTGATACGATCGCTCCTGTGCGCCCTCTCCTGTGTAGAGCTCATACAGCTCCGTGGTATACCCCTGAGCTGAGAGCGATGAAACAGGATAGGAGACGGCTTGAGCGGAAGTGGAGATGAACTCCCGATGGATGCAATCATGTGCTGGTAAGTGTTTCCACTAAGCAGTATTTGGAAGTGGTGAGGGTGGCAAAAAAACAATATTTCGCTGCCACTATTAAGGCATCTCTTTCCCGCCCAGTGGAGCTTTTCAGAGTTGTCCGAGGGTTACTCTATACTTGCCCTCAGGACACGGTAGGGTCATCGATGGTCCGCTGCAATGAGTTTGCTGGACACTTCCAGAATAAGATCTTATGCATCCGCCGGGACTTAGACTCCCAGTTTATAGCAGATGATTCGAGTGAGGCGTCCGGAGCGCAGTCTTGTCATGTTTTACTGGATGAGTTTCAGTTGGTTCAGCTCGAGGACGTGGACAAGGTGCTTGGACAGGTACGTGCAACCAGATCGGTACTAGATCCTTGCCCCTCTTGGCAAATAAAAGCTAGCAGGGATGGAACATCTGGTTGGGCCAGAGAAGTGATAAATGCCTCCTTACGAGAGGGAGTGGTCCCGGGCTGTTTGAAGGAGGCAGCAGTAAGACCACTCCTGAAAAAACCTTCCTTGGACCCGGAAAATTTCAACAGCTATAGACCAGTAGCAAATGTTCCATTCCTGGGCAAGATCTTGGAATGAGTGGTTGCTGGCCAGCTCCAGGCGCTATTGGATGAAACTGATTATCTAGATCCATTTCAATCGGTGTTTAGGCCCGGTTTCGGCACTGAGACAGCCTTGGTCGCCCTGTATGATGACCTATGTCGGGAGAGGGACGGAGGGAGTGTAACTCTGTTGATCCTCCTTGATCTCTCGGCGGCTTTTGATACCATCGACCATGGTATCCTTCTGGAGAGGCTTGCGGAGTTGGGAGTCGGGGGTACTGTTTGGCAGTGGTTCCGCTCCTACTTAGCGGGTCGTCTCCAGAGGGTTGTGCTTGGGGAACATTGCTTGACACCGTGGGCTCTGCAATGTGGAGTCCCGCAGGGTTCGGTTCTGTCTCCCATGCTTTTCAACATCTATATGAAGCCGTTGAGTGCGGTCATCAGGAGCTATGGAGTGCGTTGCCACCAGTACACTGATGACACGCAGCTCTATTTCTTCTTTTCATCCCCCTCAGGTGAGGCTGTCGATGTGCTGAACCGTTGCCTGACTGCGATAATGGACTGGATGAGAGCTAACAAACTGAGGCTCAATCCAGACAAGACTGAGATGCTGCTGGTGAACGGTTTCCCGGATCGGATGGTGGATATACACCCTGTCCTGGATGGGGTTACACTCCCCCTAAAGGACCGGGTTTGTAATCTGGGGGTTCTTTTAGATCCTTCCCTGTCACTTGAGGTTGAAGTGGCATTGGTGGCACGGTATGCTTTCTACCAGCTTCGGGTGGTAGCCCAGCTACGTCCCTATCTGAGCAGGGAGGACGTAACATCAGTCGTACATGCTCTGGTAACCTCACGACTGGACTACTGCAATGCGCTCTACGTAGGGCTGCCTTTGAAGACAGTTCGGAAACTACAGCTTGTCCAGAATGCAGCGGCCAGATTAATAACGGGGACCAGGCGGTTGGAACACATAACACCTGTTCTGGCTCGCTTGCACTGGCTGCCAATATGCTTCCGGGATAGATTCAAAGTGTTGGTTTTGACCTAAAAAGCCCTATACGGCACGGGACCACGATACCTATCGGAACGCCTCTCCCGATATGAACCTGCTCGTACACTACGCTCCACATCGAAGGCCCTCCTCTGAGTTCCGTCTCATAGGGAGGCTCGGAGGACGGTGACAAGATCTAGGGCCTTCTCAGTGGTGGCCCCCGAACTGTGGAACAGTCTCCCCGAAGAGGTGCGTATGGCGCCGACATTGCTCTCCTTTCGGCGCCAGGTTAAGACTTCCCTCTTTGCTATGGCGTTTTAATATGTAACTCGTTTTAGTTTTAAATTTTGTTATAATTGTTTTTGATTTATTGTTTTATATATGTTTATCCTGTATTTATTATGAAATCTGAGATGTTTTGTATTTTTATATTCTGTTGTTCACCGCCCAGAGAGCTAATGCTAGTCGGGCAGTATATAAATCTAATAAAAAAAAAATTAAAAAAATATATTACTAACTCTTCTGGGGCTGGGGCCTATGGACAGCTTTGGACAGGTTTAGTTTTTATAGACTGATTTCCTGTCTCTTTCTGTGTTTTGCTAGATGATGCTCAGACTTCACTATAAGCACTTTTTAAATTTTATTTGTACTTGAAATAGTTTTCTGTTTAGATGTTCCTGGATCTTATATTCTGGACACCAAAGAGTTTTCTGCTAACCTGCTTTTAAGACTACAGGAAACAGTTTGCTAGCATTCCATTTTAGATTGGAAGCTCTGTTCTTCTTTTAAACTAAAATACCATATAGTTACGACAGCTGGGACAATGAAGTAAGCTTTGACAACTGGGTTGATGGAGTATGGCGGGCCAGTGTAAGGTTTAGCAAGTTGTAGTTAATTTTAATATTGCAGCAGCAGCTGCCAGTGAGGGGTGGTGCTGTGGTCCTGACCTCCCAGCAGCAGTGGCATTGCTGCTACATAGAAGGACAGTGAGAGGGCCAAGGCAGGGGGGCAGCCAGGTCTCAGCAATTCAGGTGGACTGCCAGGAGCACCGGCTTGGCTCCACTAGTGCACCTGAATCACCCTGACCTCCCCCCCTCACTGTCCTAGTACACAGTAGCAATGCCACTGCTGGGACACCAGGTATGTGGCACTGCTCTTACCTCCTGGCCATTCCTACATACTGTAATCGTTGCATGTAATAGCCACTTTACCTGATGCTGTAACACAGTTTATTTCACCCATTTCCCCATGTAATAATTATATCCTAATTTTCCCTTGCATTCCTGGTTCCTTATAATTTTTCCTTCCTGAAGACTTTTATGTATAATTTGATTTCCCTTTGATTGATTATGCTCTCATTTTTAATAAACTGAAGTGCATTGACTGGCCTTGTGCCGATGTATTTTAAATAAATCTTCAAACTGATTTCGGCCTCTGGTCATACCTACTCATAACCCTATCACCCCCTGGGACAAATTAAGGACTTCAGTTTCAGTGGTGTACAAATCAGGAACCAGTCTCGGGATGCAAAATTGGTATCCAATGCTACCATTCCACTTTGTTCCTTTGGATACGCACAGTAGATGCTTTTGTTATGCTAACGGATGAGAACGAGAAGAGATTTTCTCCTATTTCACCCCTCCCACTGCAGCCCCCCTGCACCACTTTCCACACTGTTTTGGAGGGTCTCCTACACTCTGAAATAGATTGAGGGGGCACAGGAGGCTTCAACAGGAAGGAAGAATCAGTAAACATTACATCCTTTCCTCTTAAGCCAGTGGAGGCATTCAGTGAATCAAAAAGAGTGTGTGTTACACAATATGCACAAGCAGAATAGCAGTATTGCATTCCTTCCCAGGTTCCACAACCCCTTTACTTGCTGAGTAATCTTTTGTCAGGATTTACCATGGATCAACATTATTGATAACTGATGCTTTACTAATCTGGTCATCATGTTATGCAGCCACACTTCAAACCAAGCTTTCAAGTTCTGGCTTACAAGGGAACCAGGAATAGTGTTAACCATGGTTCTCACCTGTGCATATGTAACTATGATTAGTGCCAACAATGGCAGAGAGGGGGAATTCACTCTGAGGGGAGGGGACAGATGTCCCAAAAGCTTGCTTTTAACATGCAAACAATGGTTTGCAGCCAGCCAGCAGACCTTTCAAGACATTTGACCGAGTCACCCATCTGTACCATTAGAACTAGGACTGGGTGGAAAGTTCACCCACTTTGCCAGGGGATGGGGTAAGGGAAAGCTTAGGAGCACACCCTATATTCCCAGCAGCTCGCTGCATGCAGCAAGTTAAGAGAACATAATGTACGGCAGCAGCGGTCAGCTGGGTAGAGTTCTTACCTGACTTCCTGTCACCAGAGTTTCTGTGGCTTACCAGGAGGGGGAGGAGTGAGGTGGTGGCAAGTTTGGCAAGGTCCAAATGCATCTGTGGAGCCAATCCACCACTCCTGCTGGTACATTTGCACTGCACTGACCTCGCCTCTATCTTGCCCCTCCTACTCCCGGTAAGCTGCAGTGACGCCGGTGACAGGAAGTCAGTTAAGCACCACTGGCCTACCACCCTCTACTGCCACGCTACACATCACCTGAAGGACAGGGAATGTTGCTCAATCACCAGAACAATGCAGAGATAGCCCCTTACCTTTCAGTTCTGGGCTGGGAGCCATGGAGAAGACAGGGACGACAGATGACAGGGAAGTGAGTTGCTTCTGCTGCCTTGCTTCTTCAGCAGTTACAGAAGGAGTGCACTTCAGATCCATTTGGGAGAGGGCTTCAGGGGATATTTCATGCATCACATGCCCCAAAATTCATGCTAAAGTATCACCTTAGTGATACTCTGTCTCAGCACTAATTACAACCAGCAACCCAGTCCTAATTGTTATCTGCTTTTTCCTGTTTTCCACCATTCACCATCTGTGCCTTGCTATGAAAGAAGTGCAATAGAAGGATGAGTGGGGGAAAATAATAGACAGCAGGGGAGTGTGATGGGTGGCATTTAGAGAGTTCAGCTGATAAGTGACAGTTAGAAGGGATCAGCTCTGTGTGTGTGTGTGAGAGAGAGAAAAAAGTGTGTGAGAGAGAGTGAGAGAGTTGTAGAATTCAAAGAAATTAATGAGGCCAGGGTACTGTTAGTGGGAAGTAGATTAGGATATTGACACTATTATTTATTATTTAACAAATGTCTACTTGTTCTAGATGCTGTTTTCCGTAAATGAATATATGCGATTCTGAAATGCCTGCATGTGTTCAGGTTTGGAGGATTCTAGTTTGGTTTTGAATTACACTGTCAAGTATATAAAAGGAGAGTCAAGCTGCTTTCTGTAACTCAGTAGGTGTGGCAATAGGTTATTCTCAAATCAAGAGTTGGCAAGTGTAGACACCACCTTATCTCAAAGTATGCCTCATTGTCTCCTTGGGACCTACAGAGTAATAACGATTTGTACCAGGTTGCTTGATAATGGAACAAATGCTCACTTCAGAAGAATTGACACTTCAGTGATTAACAGCAAGCCTATCCATGTTTACTCAGAAGTAAACCCCACTGATCTTATACTTATGAGGAAGACTGTATCTTATTTCCAACCTTATAGACTCATGCTAATTCTTGTAACAGTGTGCAAAGTGATTACACTGTCAATTTTCTGTACTCACAACAATTAGAATTGCAATTAATTTTCACACTGTTATATTATTTTCTGTGCACAGTTGTTGCTTTCAAGTCTGATATTTGAGAGGTAGATAGAATGCAGCATAAAACGCAATATCTTGTTACCACCTGAGTTTAGTGACATGAACGTCTGTTATTCTGTAACATAAATGCTTCAGCCTGTCAGGCAGCAGAAGGGAAGCTGTTTCATCTAGCCACATCTGTAGCTGAAGACAATAAGTTGATATTTGCAACAGCTTGGTAGGCATCTGAAGCTGTTGCTATGTGGCAAAAATCATAGAATCATAGAATAGTAGAGTTGGAAGGAGCCTATAAGGCCATCAAGTCCAACCCCCTGCTCAATACAGGAATCCAAATCAAAGCATTCCTGACAGGTGGCTGTCCAGCTGCCTCTTGAATGTCTCCAGTGTCAGAGAGCCCACTACCTCTCTAGGTAATTGGTTCCATTGTCGTATGGCTCTAACAGTTAGGAAGTTTTTCCTGATGTCCAGTCGAAATCTGGCTTCCTGCAACTTGAGCCCATTATTCCATGTCCTGCCCTCTGGGATGATTGAGAAGAGATCCTGGCCCTCCTCTGTGTGGCAACCTTTCATGTACTCTTCTCCAGGCTAAACATGCCCAGTTCTTTCAGTCTCTCCTCACAGGGCTTTGTTTCCAGTCCCCTGACCATCCTTGTTGCCCTCTTCTGAACCTGTTCCAGTTTGTCTGCATCCTTCTTGAAGTGCGGAGACCAGAACTGGATGCAGTATTCAAGATGAGGCCTAACCAGTGCTGAATAGAGGGGAACTAATACTTCACACGATTTGGAAACTATACTTCTGTTAATGCAGCCATTTGCCTTTTTTGCAGCCACATCACACTGTTGGCTCATATTCAGTCTGTGATCAACGACAATCCCAAGATCCTTCTCACATGTCGTATTGCTGAGCCTAGTATCCCCCATCTTATAACTGTGCATTCGGTTTCTTTTTCCTATGTGTAGAACTTTGCATTTATCCCTGTTAAATTTCATTCTGTTGTTTCCAGCCCAGTGCTCCAGCCTATCAAGGTCCCTTTGAATTTTGTTTCTGTCTTCCACAGTATTAGCTATGCCCCCCAATTTTGTATCATCTGCAAATTTGATAAGCATGCTCTGTAGGTCCTCATCCAAGTCGTTAATAAAAAAGTTATTCTATGCTGATATTACATTTCTTTAGAACAGGGGTGGTTAACCTTTCTGGGGGGGGGCAAATGCTGCATTCATCCTTGGCCAATCCTCTGGGGGCTGCATGCCAGTGATGGACGTGGCTAAAAGTGGGTGTGGCTACTCCACACTTGCACATGCACAAACAGACATACATACAATCACAAAGTCTCTCCTCCCCAGCTAAAACTGGTGGGGTCTTGGAAAAATTCTTGGGAGGTCAGATGAGGTCCCCTAGTTAGGTGATATCCACCAGGTCCTAGAATTTAAGATGGTCCCCGTTCTAGAGTGGTGCTAGGGGTCAGTGTAGTTGGGCACCTCTCAAGGTCCAATCCACCACAAAGGCTCACTGCCACTCCACAGAGCCCTGTCCTTACTGCTGCTGTTCCTTGTAATCACTGCCTGTTCACTGCCTTCTCTGAATATACATAAGCAGCAACAAAAGCAAGGAGAAGACACAGCCACATGCATTGGCCTTTCCTTGTCCCTTTGGATTGAGGCACAAATTGGTTCCCAAGGGAGTGGGCGAGCAAATGAGCAGCAGTGACAGTGACAAAGAGGAGGAATTAGGCTATCAGTCATTACTAGTCACAATGGCTATGTTCTCCTTCCACCGTGGGGGTGGCATGATTCAGAATACCAGCTGCTGAGAATCGCAAGTGGGGAGAGCACTGTTGCACCCAGGTCCTGCTTGTGGGCTTCCCGTGGGCATCTGGTTGGCCACTATGAAAATACTATTATGGACTACATGGCCCTTTGGCCTGATCCAGTAGGGCTCCACTGATGTTCTTAGCAGGTGGAACTAGTGACAAAGGTGGGTCTACTGAGGGTCTACTGAGGGTGTCTTGTCCAAAAACCTTCCAAAACTTGATGATAGCATAGTTTTCCTTTTAGTATGCTGTTATGCTTCAGTTCACATGACTGCTATAGTGGGGCTGTTTCAGCATAACAGACTCTCATGCAAGTCCAGGGAATGTGTATACCAAGTGATAGATACATGCTATGATTAGTGCTTAATTAGACAGACACTTAGGATGGCTTTTCATGTGTGTGCTTGTGGTGCAAGCGTGATTCCCATGCCATTCTTAAGGGTGCACTTTAGGATGTAACAATAAGCCTAGGAGGGTTGTCAATATATGTATAACACAGCTGTCATTTAATAGCAGCTTCCTTACACTTCACTTCATGAAACTATCAGCAGGTGTTACTTTTATGCTGAGAAATTTGTTCACACTCTTGAGGACATGTGACACACTCCAGTGGTAGAGCAGTGGTTTTCCATGTATTATATCCCAATTTCCATCTCTGATACCTCCATTAGAATGATATCAGGGAGAAGGCCTGGAAACGACCTTTGGCTTAGAACAAGGATAGCCAATGTGGTGCCCTCCAGATGTTGTTAAACAACAACACTCATCAGCCCCAGCCAGCATGGTAAGGGAGGATGGAGCCTCAGAATATCTAGAGAGCACCACATTAGCTAACCCAGTCAGAGTAGAAAACACTGAGCTGACTGTAGAAGGCAGATTCATATATTTATTTATTTTTATTATTTTATTATTTGATTTATATCCCACTCTTCCTCCCAGCAGGAGCCCAGGGCAGCAAACAAAAACACTAAAAACACTTTAAAAGATCATAAAAACAGACCTTAAAATACATTAAAACAAAACAACTATAAAAACATTTTTAAAAAAACTAAAGACATCTTTAAAAATGGGTTAAAATATTGTTTTTTAAAACTTAAAAAAAAAATTAAAGAGCAATTCCAACACAGATGCAGACTGGGATAGGTCTCAAATTAAAAGGCTTGTTGAAAGAGGAAAGTCTTCAAAAGGCACCAAAAAAATAACAGAGATGGCGCCTGCCTAATATTTAAGGGGAGGGAGTTTCACAGGGTAGGTGCCACCACACTACAGGTCCATTTCCTATATTGTGCAGAACGAACCTCCTGATAAGGTGGTATCTGCAGGAGGCCCTCCCCTGCAGAGTGCAGTGATCAACTGGGTATATAAGAGATAAGAGAGTCTTTCAGGTATCCTGGTCCCAAGCTGTATAGGGCTTTGTACACCAAAACTAGAACCTTGAACTTGGCCGGGTAGCAAATGGGCAGCCAGTGCAATTCTTTCAGCAGCGGGGTGATGATACCCTGCCCCAGTGAGCAGTCTCCCCACCGCATTTTACACCAGCTGCAACTTCCGGTCCAACCTCAAGGGCAGCCCCACATAGAGAGCATTACAGTAGTCCAGCCAGGAAGTTACCAGTGCGTGGATAACAGTGGTCAGGCTATCCCGATCCAGAAATGGCTGCAGCTGTCTTACCAGCCAAAACTGGTAAAAGCCACTCCTAGCCACGGAGGTCACCTGGGCCTCTAGCAACAAAGATAGATCCAGGAGCACCCCCAGACTACGAACCTGCTCTTTCAGAGGGAGTAGGACCCCATCCAAAGCAGGCAACAAACCAATTATCTGAACTTGGGAACCACCAACCCACAGTGCCTCCATCTTGCTAGGATTCAGACTCAAGTTTATTGGCCCTCATCTAGCCCATAACCAAGTCCAGGCAGTGGCCCAGGGCTTGCACGGCCTCTCCCAATTCAGTTGTTATGGAGAAATAGAGCTGGGTATCATCAGTGTACTGCTGACACCTCTCCCCAAATCTCATGATGACCACTCCCAAGGGCTTCATATAGATGTTAAACAGTATGGGGGACAAGATGGTATCCTGGAGCACCCCACAGCACAACTGCCAGGGGGCTGAAAGATGGTCGCCCAATGCTATTCTCTGAGAGCGACCTTGGAGATAAGATTGGAACCACTGTAAGATACTGCTTCCAATACCCAGCTCACCAAGTTGGTCTAGAAGGATACCATGGTCAATTGTATCAAAAGCCACTGAGAGATCAAGTAAGAATAACAGGGTTGCACTCCCCCTGTCCTTTTCCCGATAAAGGTCATCCATCAGGGTGACCAAGGCCAATTCAGTCCCATAACTAGGCCTGAATCCAGACTGGGATGGGTCAAGATAATCTGTTTCATCCAAGAGTACTTGCAATTGCTGCACCACAACCCTCTCAATCATCTTCCCTAAGAAGGGGGTATTTGCAACCGGTCAGTAGTTGTCACAAACCAGTGGGTCCAGGGTGGGCTTTTTCAGGAGTGGTCGGATCACCACCTCATTCAGAGCGGCTGGAACCACTCTCTCCCGCAATGATGTGTTGATCACACCCTGGATCCATATATGTGTTTGTCAAGGAGTGTTCAGACACCACACACACCCATGCATTGAAAGAATGTGAAGAAGCATGGCCTGGCTCTGCCTCCAGCCGTTGATGCATACAGGAGCCACATGGCCTGCCATCCATGCATTAAACCAGTGTGGGAAGATGCTCTGTGCATGTACTAATGTATGCACATAGAGATCATTCAGGCATCCCCTCTTACCTGGTGAAGCATAGAGTCTCTTCACATTCCAGTCAAACATGCAAATGAGTGTAGCTGTCACATACATTGGCAGTCGGGGACATGGTCAGTCCACACATCCCTATAACTCCTCCTCACATGTTCTGTCAATGCATGACATGTGTGTGATCTGAACTACCTTTGGTGTCTATTTGTGTTTGTACATCTCTTGCTCTCTCTCCCTCCATACTATTGCAACATTATCACATTTTAGATAAGACACAAGAACGAAGAACCATTAGGTTGGGTCCAAAGTTTGCACAAATAGGAGGAATGTCACATGCCCTCCGTAACCCCTTATCACAATCCCAGGACTTCTCTGCTCACATAAATGCCTCCACCATATTTAAAGCAACTCCTCCTTCCCACTTTAGCCCCATATTACATAGCCCACATTCTTCAGAAAGATTTCTGTCCACTGTAAGAAGCTTTTTCAGGAGTGCCGGTGGTGCCTAGAGAAGGAGGCGGCAAGATGTTTCTGTTCTGTGAGTGGACCGCTGTTCATGGAACCTTTGGATCCCAGGGCTGGCGCCAGGCATGACTGACCCCTTGGGCACCAGACTGCCCTGGACCTGCAGCACTGTAGCCCAACACTCCCCCACAGAGGTGACATGGGGCTAATCAGCCCGTCCATGTTCCCCACCTAACGTTCATGTTGTGTGAATAATGTGCAGACGTAGCACACGTGCCTGCCATCAACCAAGATGGTGGTGAGGGCATCAGACCCTTAGGGAAGCACCTGCCACCATCTCGGGTGATGGTAGGCATGCATGCACAGCATTCATACTGCTGGGAGCAGTATGGGGGGCATGCACGCAGGCTTATTTAAGCCCACACTGTCTGTATTGAGGGGGTGCCTGTGAACTCCCTCTCTGCGATCCGTGGCAGGGTTGGGTTGCAGGACCCGACGCTGCCACGGATCACAGAACAGAAGTGCCATCTTCCCACCTTAAGGAGTGGCCCTTCAGGGCCCACTCTGGGCTGCCTGGCCAACCTCTGGTGCCAGCCCTGACTATTCTCCCTCTCTCTCTCTCTCTCTCTCACACACACACGTAGACACACACACTTCTGTCGAGTGTCTTTAAGCAACATGTCCTTCTAATTATTCTAAACTGATTTTAGTAAACCATTTTAATAATATCTTGCTAATGCATCAAGATAGGCATTCTGTTTCCATAACAAGACAGCAACAAGGAAAGAATTCTTCAGCTAGTATGTGAATAGACAGTCATGGAAAATCTGGAAAGCACTCATTCATCTACTGCAGCACTGTGATTTCAGTTTGAAATTATTATGCATGTAGCAAATCACAACACAGGTGCTATTACATGAGCATTGACACTAACGTTGCAAATAAACTGGGGCCATTGATGAATGAACATATTCCAAAGAGAGGGTATAAGCAAAACATTGAACCATATGGATCCTTTAAAAAAAAGAGTAACACACATTTTGCCTGATTAGGGGTACTTGGCTTACAACCCTACATTTATCAAATTTGCCAGTGGATTTGTTGAAAATGTCAGCAAGAGGAGATATGGCAATCACTGCTCTGTGTGTGTGTGTGCATTTGTTGAAGGGTGTGTGAATCCAAGCAGCTGGGCTGCATGCATCTGGACTGTGGACTGCATTCTTTTCTGTGTGCTCATAACTGGAGAAGGGGGGATTCCTATTGGAAAAGTTGAAATTGACAATATAGTCAGTCCTACCTAGGAGGGAAAGTTAAAGAAAAATGAACACAAGCGCAAAAGAGAGCTGATGTGTCTTCTTGCAAAGTACAAGACTTTGAAACGTTAATTCTTAACTGCAGATGTGTGGATACAATACATGTGGGACAACATGCAGCAGCCCTTACATCTCCACCTGCATTTCTTATTTGCTTCAGTCCTTGCTTGGAGTTCTGTGTTGCATTTTTGCCCTGGGGCAGCTGAACTAGGTAAGGATCCTGAGCTTTTAAAAATTAGTTCTTACTGGGGTGTGGGGCGGGGTGGTGGTAACCTGTAAGAGGAAGTGAAAGAAGATGGGTTTGCCTACAATGTTGAATTTACATTAGAACTTATGTAAAAAAAAATAAATGATCGAAATCCTAAGTAAGTTGGAATGCTTACTGTAATACTGTGGATTCTGAGGGATGTATGTTTCAAGTTGCCATTCTGAACCTGATCCTTAACATTTTACATGAGCATCGGTCCAATTTGTGTCATTGGAACTTTCTTCCAATGGTTGTTCGGCTCAGAGCTTTAAAATAGCTTGTTTTTTTCTTTTTGAAAGCACACAGATGAAACAAAATGCAAACCTTCAAGATATGTTCATAAGGAAAAAAAGTTAAATACAGGAAGATACTTACATTCAATAAATAAAAACACCTTTTAAAACTGATCCTGCAAAAAGAAAAGTATTAAAATATGTAGTTCGTTTAATTGCTCACTTAGTAATATACACATTCATACTTCATGACAGGAAAGTAATTTTTGTGGTTGTGGTGGTAGCATTCATATGAAGTGAAATACCAAATTATCCAGTAATAGGATACAGATTTTAAATGCACAGAAAAGATGTCGGAGCTATTTATAAGCATTGATATAACAGAAAGGGAACAACTCAGTGTGGAATACATAAGCTAATAGGGGTAGTTTGAGAGCATCTGTTAAATGGGCTATATATTGCAATAACAACCAGAATGTCAAAAACACTCTGAATAATAGGAAAGGCAAGTCAGTATAGAACATTGGTAGAGGGCACATGCATATGTAAGTGGGCTCCTCACATGCATATTCTTAGCTGGATCAATAATTGTTCATGCAATTACATAGTTCTGTGCATGCACAGTTCTCCACTATGATACAGCTACCAATGCTATGCATGCATAGACCTGCTAGTTAATGCCCGTTGCACAGACCAGGTGTTCAGGGATGAAGGTGGAGAGAATTCTGTATAGTCTCTACTCTCTGAAACAGTTGATCAGTGTGACTGCAGTTTAGAAGGTGATGTGCACCAACAGTTGGAATGGGATATACTGAGCAGACCTCATTCTTGCTGGATATATTGTATACTCTACAGTATTTCTGAAAATAAGTTGCATGTCCTGGACTTTTTGTTGGTTTAAATAGTGATCAATGGGCATCATTCACTAACGTAGGGCTCATACAGGAGCTAAACACAACACTTTTCCCATCGCGATAAATTTTCAACATTCATACACTCTTCCAATCCGCTGTTTTCCACTACCTTCCAATCCACTCTTTTCCATTCACGTTTAGTATCGCTGTTTCCTTGTGGCCCACCCCCAGATTTACATGTTTACTTCCTCCAGAGTATTGCTAATGGAGAAGGGGAAGCCGGAATAACATTGCTGAAGCCGGGAGAGCGTGGGGGTGCAATTGACATGAAAAACTATTCTGTCAGTTTCATTTCCTCCTGATATATTTATAACAACCTCCCTTTTTATTAAGTACTTATGAAATGCAATTTTAGTGGAAGTGTGTGTGCGTGTGCGTGCGCATGAACGTCTTCTGTCACATCGGTAATTGGGCATATGGAACTCAGAATGGAGTGGGGGTGCAATCCCCATGACTGTTCAGACCTTAAAGGCTGGAGCCTAAGTGGCAGTTACGGTAACTCTGGGGAAAAGTAACCATCTTATACCTGAGTTCTTGATTTTAAAGGAAGCAAAACTTGAGTACAGCTGTACATGTACCCTGGATTTCAGGAAAGCTGATTTTAATAAACTTGGAACAATGATAAGTAAGATTCCATGGCAAGCGACACTCATGAGAAAAGAAGTTCAAGATGGGTGGGAGTTTCTAAAAAGGAAATTCTAAAAGCACAATTGCAAACAATTCCAACAAGTAAAAAAGGTGGAAGACCACAGAAGACGCCAATGTGGCTTCACAAAAAGCTTAGAAGTGACCTGGAAACAAATAAGGACATATACAGGAAGTGGAAGGAAGGCCAGGCCACAAAGGAAGAGTACACACAGGTAGCACAGAATTGCAGGGATGGCATTAAGAAGGCTAAAGCTGAGAATGAGCTGACATTAGCATGGGATGCTAAAAGCAACAAAAGCTTTCTTCAGGTACATCCACAGTAAAAGACAGAGAAAAGAAATAGTTGTTTAGCTACTCAGTGAGGATGTCAAAATGATAACAGAAGACAAAGAAAAGGCAGAAGTGCTCAATTCCTTCCTACTTTGGCTGTCTACTTCCAAAATGGGGTCTATGACCCACCTGGTAAAAGTGAAGTACAAGTTGAAGGGGCAGGATTGCAGCTTGAGATTGGCAAACAAATAGTGAAGTCTCCAGGGCCCGATGAACTGCATCCTAAAGTAATGATGCAACTGGCTGAAGAACTCTCAGAACCACCGTTTATTATATTTATGAAATCATGGAGGATGGGTAAAGTGCTGGATGACTGGAGGAGGGCTAATATTTGTCCCTATCTTTAAAAAGAGCAAAAAGCAGGAACCTGGGAACTATGACCATCTGATATAAATCCCTGGGAAAATTCTGGAGCAGATTATAAAGTGGTCAGTCTGCAAGCACCTTGAAAACAATGCAGTGATTACTAGAAGCTTACATGGATTTATCAAGAACAAATCTTGCCAGACTTATCTTATCTCATTTTTTGATCTGGTAACCTCTCTGTAGACTGTGGGAATGCTGTGGACATAACATAACTTGACTTTAGCAAAGCTTTTGACAAAGTGCTCCATGAGATTCTGATTAGCAAGCTAGCTAAATGTGGGCTGGATGGAACAACTATAAGGAGGATCCACAGTTGGCTACAGAATCACACTCAAAGAGTGTGTATCAATCGTTCCTTCTCAATTTTGGGGGGAGGTAATGAGCGGGGTACTGCAGGGCTTGGTTCTGGGCCCAGTGCTCTTCAACATTTTTATTAATGACTTGAATGAGGAGATGCAGGTGACGCTTATCACATTTGCGGATGATACAAAATTGGAAGGGATAGCTAATACCTTGGTAGACAGAAACAAAATTCAAAGGGATATTGATAGACTGGAGCATTGGACTGAAAACAACAGAATGAAATTTCATAGGGTTAAGTGCAAAGATCTACACCTCGGAAAAAGAAACCAAGTGCACAGTTATAAGACGGGGGATACTTGGCTCAGCAATACTACATGCAAGAAGGATATTGGGATTGTTTTTGACCACAAGCTGCATATGTGCCAACAGTGAGATGTGACTGAAAAAAAGACAAATGCTATTTTATTTATTTATTATTTGATTTATATTCCGCCCTTCCTCCCTGCAGGAGGCTAGGGCATCAAACAAAAGCAGTAAAAACTCTTTAAACATAATAAAAACAGACTTTAAAATACATTAAAACAAAATATCTTTAAAAACATTTTTCAAAAAAGCTTTGAAGACATCTTAAAAAAGAAAAAAAAAGGTTTACAAACATATTAAACAGCAATTCCAACAGACGCAGACTGGAATAAGGTCTCAACCTAAAAGGCTTGTTGACAGAGCAAAGTCTTCAGTAGGTGCCGAAAAGATAACAGAGATGGCACCTCTCTAATATTTAAGGGGAGGGAATTCCACAGAGTAGGTGCCACCACACTAAAGG
Organism: Rhineura floridana; assembly: GCF_030035675.1. Classification (NCBI taxonomy): domain Eukaryota; kingdom Metazoa; phylum Chordata; class Lepidosauria; order Squamata; family Rhineuridae; genus Rhineura; species Rhineura floridana. The sequence goes on from NC_084481.1 coordinate 68,842,329, forward strand.
TTTGTTTTCTATGTTGAGCAGAATGGACCTCCTGATAAGATGGTATCTGCAGGAGTCTCTCACCTGCAGAGCGCAGTGATTGACGGTCTTCCAGGTATCCTGGTCCCAAGTGGTATAGGGCTATGTACACCAAAACTAGAACCTTGAACCAGTAGCAAATGGGCAGCCAGTGCAGTTCTTTCTGCAGTGTGGTGACATGTTGGTGATACCCTGCCCCAATGAGCAGTCTCACCGCTGCATTTTGCACCAGCTGCAGCTTCCAGACCAACCTCAAGGGCAGCTCCATATAGAGCACATTACAGTAATCCAGCCAGGAAGTTACAAGTGCATGGACTATCTCAGTCCACTCACTGGTCAGGCTATTCCAGTCCAGAAATGGCCGCAGCTATCTTACCAGCCTAAGCTGGTAAAAGGCACTCCTAGTCATTGAGGTCACCTGGGCCTCTAGTGACAAAGATGGATCCATGAGCATCCCCAGACTATGAACCTGCTCTTTCAGAGGGAGTACAATCCCACCCAAAGCAGGCAACTGATTAATTATCTGAACTCGGGAGCCACCAACCCACAGCGCCTCTGTCTTGCTAGGATTCAGGCTCAGTTTATTTGCCCTCATCCAGCCCACCACTGAGTCTAGGCAGCGGTCCAGGGTTTGCACAGCCTCTTCCAATTCAGATGTTACAGAGAAATAGAGCTGGGTATCATCAGTGTACTGCTGACACCTTGCCCCAAATCTCCTGATGACCGCTCCCGAGGGCTTCATATAGATGTTAAACAGTTTGGGGGACAAGATGGTAGCCTGGAGGACCCCACAGCATAACTGCCAGAGGGCTGAAAGACAATCACCCAATGCTTTTTCTCTGAAAATGATCTTGGAGATAGGATCCTATCGAGATAGGATAAAACAGTGCCTCTGATACCCAACTCATCAAGTCAGCCCCGAAAGATACCATGGTCAATAGTATCAAAAGCTGCTGAGAGATCAAGCAAGAGTAACAGGGTCGCACTTCTCCTGTCCTTCTCCCGATAAAGATCATCAATCAGGGCTACCAAGGCCCATTCAGTCCCATAACCAGACCTGAACCCAGACTGGAACGTGTCAAGACAATCTGTTTCATCCAAGAGTACTTGCAATTGCTGCACCACAACAATCACCTTCGCTAAGAAGGGGGTATTTGCAACCAGTCGGTAATTGTCACAGACCAATGGGTCCAGGGTGGGCTTTTTCAGGAGCAGTCGGATTACTGTCACTTTCAGAGCGGCTGGAACCACTCCCTCCCACAATGATGCGTTGACCCACTCTGTCAAACCCCCTTAGCAAGATTTAGTAAGCCACGAAGAGCAAGGGTCGAGAGGACATGTTGCTGGCCACATCATCACAAGCACCTTGTCTATGTCATCAGGCGGCATCAACTGAAACCGTTCGCAAGAAGTTGCAGCAGATGTTGCACGGGACACCTCATTGGGGACTACAGTAGATGTGGATGGGGCATCAAGACTGCTATGGAGGCGAGCAACTTTACCCTCAAAGTGCCTTGCAAACAATTCACAGTGGGCCTCTAAAACTCCATTTCCTGGAGTTGATGTCAACAGACCCCTGACAATATGGAAAAGCTCCACTGGACAGCTACTTGAGGATGCGATGGAGGCAGAGAAGTGGGCCTTCTTCGCCGCCCTCACCAACACACAGTAGGTACAGTTATGATGTTTTACTCGTGTGCGATCAGCCTCAGAGCACGTGTTTCGCCCCTTGCACTCTAGCTGTCATCCAGCCTGTTTCATTGCCCTTCGCTCATTGGTGTACCAAGGTGCAAACCGGGCTCCACAATGCCGGGGCAACCATGTCAAGAGCCCGATGCCCCTCGCTGTTCCACAACATGACAAGGGCTTCAACAGGGTCACCTGCTCTATCTACTGGAAACTCCCCCAGGGCATTCAGGAATCCAATGAATTCCATTAGTCTCCAGGGGTGGAACGTCTTAATCTGTGCACCATCTCTGCAAGGAAGGATCGGAGCCATAAGTCTAAACGACGCCAGAAAGTGGTCTGACCATGACAATGGGGTGACATCCACCCCTCTATCTCCAGACCACCCCTTTCTCCATCTGGAGCAAAAACCAAGTCGAGGGTGTGCCCTGCCCTATGCGTTGGGCCAGTACAACTTGAGAGAGCCCCATGGTCATCATGGAGGCTATGAAGTCCCAAGCCAGAACACTAGAGGCACCCTCAGCATTTTAGGTTGTGTTAACCAAAGTACAGGTTCTAAATTGTTTGAAGTACCAGTTCTCTATTCGGCATTGGTTAGGCCTCATCTCAAGTACTGCATTCAGTTCTGGACATTGCACTTTAAGAAGAATTTAGACAAACTGGAACGGGTTCAGAGGAAGGCAACAGGGATGATTAGGAGACTGGAAACAAAGCCCTATGAGGAGAGAATCTAAGGGGAGATATGATAGTACTGTTCAAGTACTTGAGAGATTGTCACACACAGGAGGGGCAGGATTTCTTCTTGATCATCCCAGAGTGCAGGACACGGAATAATGAGCTCAAGTTAGAGGAAGCAGATTTTGGCTGAACATTAGGAAAAAAATCCTAACTGTTAGAAGACTACAACAATAGAACCAATTACCTGGGGATGAGATTGGCTGTCCAGCACTAGAGGCACTGAAGAGGCAGCTGGACAGCCACCTGTCGGGTATGCTTTCACTTGGATTTCTGTACTGAGCAGAGGGTTGGATGTGATGGCCTTATAGGCCCCTTCTAACTCTTCTGTTCTATGATTCTATGATATTTTCTGAGTGAAGGTTTTCATTTTTCATTCAACAGAATCCTTTCTCTTCAAGTTGTTAAGAAGAGTAAAGTACCACTTTGCCAATGCAGGCTGGTATCAGACTTGACAAAGGGCATGCCTAGTTGCCATCTTTAACAACTGATGCCCATCCCATATCACAAATTATTTTTCAAAGATCCCTCAAATACAGCTAAAGATGCTGTATATTGTTGGCTATTAAACCGAGAAAGCAGAGGTTAAATTTCCACAAGTGAGCTACGTGACTTAGCAGCGAAAGTTGGCAGAGCTCAAGCCATCTTCAAGGACACGTTGCTAAGAAACCTAGGCTCGGGCAGCTGGCCTTATCTATATAGAGGGCCAGCAGACACTTATGAGGGTGGGGGTCGAGGAGTTTGTACAGAGAGAGCTTGTGATATATTGTCAGTAAAGTGACTCTTAAAACTTATTGCTTGTCTGGCTCATTGCTTCAACTGGCATCTAGCCTGTTACTATACTGTTCTGCATCCTGGGCATCTGCTTGCGCCAGATACAACATCCAACAAGTGGTAGCAGAGGATGGTTACCTGGTGCTGAGGATTGCAGAAAAGTGACAGAGAAAAGCCAGAACTGCAGACCAGCGAGTAAAACAGCAGAGAGACGGAGAAACCGAAAGCTGAGCTGAAAGCTGTGAGAGAGCCGTGGGAATAACTGACTGAAGGACAGAGGTGAGAAGCTCTAATTACAAAGGCGGTGAACTGTGAAAAGCGAAAATATGTCTGTTACGTTATTGGCCAGGATTCCCTTGGAAAGGCTGACAGGGAAAAATTATGGCACTTGGAAACAGAGAATGCAGGCTTTTCTAGTGAAAGAAGACCTGTGGAAAGCTATCGCAGAAGACCCACCCGCCGTGGTGCCAATTCCAGCAGATTGGAGAAGGCTGGATGAGAGGGCAAAGGCATTAATTGTTCTTGCTATTGATGATTCTCAATTACTGCACGTGCGTGATGCAACAACGGCAAAAGAAACCTGGGAAACTTTAAGAAATATTCATGTGAGAAAGACTGCCAGTTCTAAAATATATCTTGCCAGAAGATTGTATCAGATGCGCTTATCTGGAGATACAACCATGTCAGAGCATTTGTTGGAAATAAACAGACTGTTTACTGAGTTGTCAGAATGTGAAATTGAACATTCTCAAACGCAAAAAGTGTATATCACATTAGCTTCACTAGATTCAAGTTATGATAGTCTGGTGAGCTCTTTGGAAGCAATGGACGATGCAAATCTCAATATGGATTATATAGAAGGCAAACTTTTACAAGAATTCCAAAGGAGGCAGGAGATGGCAAAGCAGGAAAAGACTGAGTCTAAACACTACGTGGAAAAACAAAACAACAAAGCTGCACAAGAGAGACTGTATGGACAAAAGGCATGTTATTTTTGTGGTTCCAGGCAACATCTACAAAGGAATTGTGAAGCAAGAAGAAGAGAAAGAGGAAGAAAACCATGTGTACAGGTGATCTATGCTAGTAAGAATAAGCAATGTATTAACAATGAGCAGGGAAATAACTGTAAAGATTTATGGGCAATTGACAGTGGGGCAACAAATAGTATAATCAAAGATAAATCTATGTTTCATACATTTTGTGATGTAGAGGATCATGTAATAATGGCTGATGGATCTAAGAAACAGATCAAAAGTAGGGGTACAGTGAAATTAGCAGGTTTCAATACCATTATGACAGATGTGCTGTTTGTTCCGGATATCAAATGTAACATTATGGCTGTGTCGAAACTCAATGAAATGGGGTTCACAGTAATGTTCAAAAGGGGTTCAGTGCATGCAATGAGAGGAGAAAAAATATTCATGAAAGGGATAGTAAAGAAGTCACTGTTCTATATGCAGCTGAGAGTCCTCAGTAAAGACACAGACAGGACACATAGAGTTTCAATAGGGATTAACCTGACGCAGTCAGTGAAAGCACAGATGCCAGTGATTGATGCTGATGTCGTGGCTTATAAAACAGAGCAGGAAAAAGAACCCTCAAGCCTCGGGGATATAAAACAATTACCCATAGCCGAACAGAATGAATGGCATGCAGCGATGAAAGAGGAGCTGGAAGCAATGCGAAATAATGGCACATGGACGCTAGTACCTCTGCCCCCAGGGAAGAAAGCTATAGGGTGTAAGTGGATATTTAAACGTAAGCAGTCGAGTACTGGACAGATACAAAGGTATAGGGCACGCCTAGTAGCTAAGGGCTTTACACAGCAATTCGGGACGGACTATGATGCAGTTTTCGCTCCCGTGGTGAAACATGAGTCAATCAGGGTTTTGCTAAAAATAGCTGCCATAGAAAACATGCATGTAAGCCACTATGACATTGGCACAGCGTTTTTACATGGGGAGTTGAAAGAAGAAATCTATATGGAACAGCCTCCCGGAAGTGAAACACAGCCAGGTCTAGTTTGCAAGTTACAGAAATCCCTGTATGGTCTGCGCCAGAGTGCACGCTGTTGGAACGAAAAACTAGATGATGTTCTGCAGTCAATGAATTTCAAGCGTTGTGTGGCAGACCCCTGTGTGTATGTGAAAGAAAGAAAGGGGGGGCTCACATACTGCCTAGTTTATGTGGATGACATCCTGTACTTGTCCCATGAGGAGGAAGACGAAAGAGAGTTCCATAATAGTCTGAAACAACATGTGGTAACAAAAAGTTTGGGACCTGTAAGTCATTATTTAGGTACAGAGGTCATACGGGGTTCAGACGGGAGTTTCGTGTTAAAACAGGAAGGAAAGATAAAACAAATACTAGCAGATTGTGGGATGTCTGAATGTAAGGCAGTAGGGACTCCCATGACAACATCATTTCAACAAGAAAACACAGAGACAGCTTGTGAAAACACTGCTAGGTACAGACACATCATAGGACAGCTGCAATATCTTGTTAAGGTAACAAGACCTGACATTTGTAATGCTGTTAGCATCTTAAGTCGAAAAGTAGAACAGCCTACTGAGACAGACTGGCAAGGAATAAAACAAGTCCTGAGGTATTTGCAAGGTACTAGCAGTAAAGGTCTAGTGTTGTCCAACAGTAAACACGGGAGTACGTGCTGCTATGTAGATGCGGATCATGCTGGCGATCCCAGTAGCCGCAAGTCTACTACTGGTGTTGTCATTCTATTATATGATTCAGTGATTGATTGGTGCAGCAAGCGGCAAACTATAGTGGCAACATCAAGTTCAGAAGCTGAATATATAGCGTTGTCTCTGGTTTGTAACGAACTTACCTGGTTCGACCATCTACTGTTTGAAATTGGAAAAGGCATAGACAAACCAATCAAAATATATGAGGACAATCAGACCTGCATTAAGCTAGCTCAGTCAGAAGCACACACCAAGAGAACCAAGCATATCAGCATCAAATATCACCATGTCAGAGAAATGATTAAACAAGGGTTTGTGGAATTAACTTATTGTAACACTGCTGATATGCTGGCTGACGTTATGACAAAACCACTAAGTGAAGACAAGTTCTCAAAACTGATAAATCAAGTAGGTATGACTGGAAAAAGTGGGATGATGGAAATCATGAAGAGCAATGAAATGTAATGAAAATGATGCTGAGATTGCAATGGAGTAACTGTATTACAAATGAAAGTGATGTAAACTGGAATAAAAGGAAATGTATCAGAAGAATAAAACCAAATGATGTAAATGTACTGACATGTAAAATGTAACACATGTGAATGGAAGAGAAAATGTAACTGGCTGAATGTGGAAATTTAAGGTGGGGGATTGTTGGCTATTAAACCGAGAAAGCAGAGGTTAAATTTCCACAAGTGAGCTACGTGACTTAGCAGCGAAAGTTGGCAGAGCTCGAGCCATCTTCAAGGACACGTTGCTAAGAAACCTAGGCTCGGGCAGCTGGCCTTATCTATATAGAGGGCCAGCAGACACTTATGAGGGTGGGGTCGAGGAGTTTGTACAGAGAGAGCTTGTGATATATTGTCAGTAAAGTGACTCTTAAAACTTATTGCTTGTCCAGCTCATTGCTTCAACTGGCATCTAGCCTGTCACTATACTGTTCTGCATCCTGGGCATCTGCTTGCGCCAGATACAACATCCAACATATATGTGGAATTTTCTTTCTTTTTTTGTTTTGGTAATTATTTTACATAAGAGAATATTTTGTGTTCCTATTAATCATGCTGCTTTAAATGTGTAATATTTTGTTTTGATATTCTGTAATGTTTTCTTTGGTGTAAATGGCTTTAAGATTTTTAAATTAAAAAAATAAAATGGTATCAAATAATTTAGAGAAATAACTAATAAATTCCAAAGGCCATTTAGTCCTATGGAGTGGGTGGTGATAGTGGGAAGAAGAGATGCTCTTTTATGAACCAAAGATACACAGAACTATTACTTTGGTTTCTGTCTACAATGCTCCTTGACAAAGTTGGCAGTGGGACACCATCAGCAACTTATTTATTCAGTTTAGTGACTTTGTGTCATAACAGATTTACAAGGATAATGCTAAGCAATAGGCATATGTGTGAATATTTTCACTACTGTTTTGGAAAGAGTTCTGTATGCTGAGCTCTCATCTGAGGTTTTTTAAATAGAAATCTATTCTCATTCACTCTTTTCTGACACATATCTCTTTGATTAGCCCAACTCCTATCACTTTGATTGCTCTGTTCATGGCACCACAACATCTTCTGAAAACCATGAGGGAATAGTCTTAACATGGCAGAAACGAAATTGATTGCCTAATATAATATCAACAGAATTGTAGGAAAGTGTACATCTTTTTCTTGTGCTACTTTTATGTTTGTTTGTTGATTGATGGGTGAGTATATTCTACTCCGTTGTTTGATACAACAAGCAGCTCCTCTGGACTGGACAGCAAATTATCTGTAGGCTTCATTGATATGATACATCCTCCATGCTGGCAGGTGCATTTATATCTCTATAGCCTCTTGACAGCTTCATTTGTTGGCAATCCCAGTGCATGATCCCTTAAGGTAATGTTAGCATCTCATCAGTTAAGTGACTCTCAAAATCCCGCTACTCATGATCTAGCAAACACTCCCAACTTTTGTAGGACAGTTTTTATGTCCTACAAAATTTGCAACACATGATGTCACTTCTAATAGATCAAAGTTCCACATCTATTCTGAAATGGTGGAATATTTCCAGTTTTGTGTGCGATATTTTAATATTCACAGGGCTTGTTCACACACACGTTTGAAGCTTGACAAATAACAAGTGTACAGGGTGTTTTAAATCACTTTGTTTAGCATGTTTACTCAGTAAAGACAAACTCATGGAAGATAAGACTATCAGCAGCTAGTCATAATGGCTATGCTCTGCTTCCAAAGTTGGAGGCTGTATGCTTATGAATACCAGTTGCTGGAAACTGCAGGAGGGGCAATTAGTGTTGTGCTCAAGTCCTATGGGAAGCCCAAAAACATCTGGCTGGCCGCTGTGAAAGCGGGATGCTGGACTAGATGGGCCATGGCTTGATCCAGTACAGCTCTTCTTATGTTCTTAAGCATGTTTACTCAGAAGTAGCTCCTGTTGAGTTAAATGGGACTTGCTCCCTAGTAAGAATGTTCAGGATTACAGTTCTAAGATATGAGGTCTTGTAGCAGCATAGATATGCTATCCTAATAATGATAATACACGTTTTGCTATTGGTTGGGCATGTTGAGATGTTTGGACATCTCTCTTATCCCTTATATTCCCAGTAGGTCATTGTGTTTTGCAGGATAATTTCTCCTTCAAGTCCCCAAAATATCAGAAGCCCACTCCACAGCAGAGCTTGGAAAAGTTACTTTTTTGAACTACAACTCCCACCAGCCCAATCCAGTGGCCATGCTGGCTGGGGCTGATGGGAGTTGCAGTTCAAAAAAGTAACTTTTCCAAGCTCTGCTCCACAGTAACTTGTAGCAGGACTTTCAATGTGGCTGCCTTTATCTGTACCTCCTATCTGTACTTTCTGAAAACAATTGCAGGAATTTTTGTTTCAGCAGGTTTTTCTAGCTGGATGAAAAGGGCTCTCACTCATTCGCTTTGTATTGTTTTTAAACCTACAGTTGTTTGTACTGTTTTAAAAACCATTTAGCTGTTTTTATGGTGCATGTGTAAATCGCCTTGAGACCTATGCAAAAGGCAATTCATAAATTGAATAATAATAATAATAATAATAATAATATCCATAACATTTTAATGCTAACAGCTGCCTTGTATCAACAGTCACCAATCATGGGTGTTATGAACTGTCATTTTAGTTATGATCACAGAATTGTCAGGACATTTTGCTGCTACGTCTTCTGTATACCCAGGCCTGAAATTAGACCCAACATTTTCCTAAAAATTGGGTCTTAAAAACTAGTAGGGAGGCCTAATAAATCGAGAGGTTTATGTTAAGATTCACAGACTGTCCATATCATGTTGTGTCCCTGATGTTGTAGGCCCAAGTTTCACAGGGAAAGTGAAGGAGGCAGGTGAAGATGCCTGCTTCTGTTCTAGTTGAGCTGTCCTATCCTCAGACTGCCACATCTAACATCAATTGCCCTTTGGGCAAGAAGATGCTAGCTAGCCCTTTCTCCAGTGCGACTGATTTGCTTTAGTTTTAAGTGCATGGGTGTATTGGGTATTTATAAATGTTGTGAGCTACTTTGAGGACTATTAGAAAAGTGGGATGTATGTCTAGCTAAGTAACTAAATGAATAAATAGTTTGCCACTTTGCTGCTTTCATTCTATATAGTGTTATATATAACTGTATAGTGTTTTAAATGACTTTGTTTCTCTAGCATGCCATAGTAAAAACATAAATATGCCTTTAACTACACTTGTGCTATGACAAACACGTGGTTGCACCAATAGACCATGATCCAAAGTATTATTTAGGCATGCCCAGGACTGGTTTGAGATTCCTCTCCCCCATTGCACAAGCCTTTCTTGCAAATGATGGACATTTCAAAATGAACCCACAATGAGGTGCAAAAAATATGCAGAGCTGGAAGAGAAGGATCCAGACCCCACATATCATGCCCTTGCATATGTTTAGCAGGGCTCTCTAAATCTTGGCTGTAGCTGATGCAAACTTTATTGAAATTCTGGGTTGTTTTGAGTTAAGCAGTATGTCTCCTGAAATTTTCTCAGCACCAGTTTGTGCCTTGCCTAGCTGCAGTTCCCTTTGGTACAAAGTGATATGCTGCCACCTTTCCTCCTCTGCATCTCTCTCTCTCTCTCTCTCTCATCTACTGCTTTAAATACAGTTAGTTATGGGTGGGGGAGGGAGATCTACAAGTTTAAATTATGTCTATCCATACCCCATCACAATATCCATTAATTAGCATTTCTTGTTCTTGTTTACTTATTACCCATTTGCATGAGCATGTGGACACTTTAGCTCATTAACACTTCAAACAATAGCACAGTATTAATCTTTTTTTGTTTGAAAGCTCCTCCTGTACTCTCTGCTTGAGGCCTGAACTTGCAGAGAGAAAGTTCAACATCCCCTGAAATAACTACAATGTCAGGTTTCCCAGAGGGGAGGGTGGAACAAAAAGAGAAGCTCCTTCAAACCTCTTAAATATTTTCTAACTGAGAAAGAATGTGGCTGTAGAGTGATTTAAAAAAACAAACAAACCCTAAATGTTCAAGGTTATTTTTTTCTATTTTTTTTTCACTTCAGGAGATTCAGTACATAAGAACACAAGAAGAGCCTGCTGGATCAAACCAGTAGTCCATCTAGTTCAGCATCCTGTTCTCACAATGGCCAACCAGATGCACATGAGAAGCCCACAAGCAGGACCTGAGTGCAAGACCGCTCTCCCTTCCTGCAGTTTCTAGCAATTAGAATTTGGAAGCATACTATCTCCAACTATGGAGGCAAAACATAGCCATTGTGGCTAGTAGCCACTGATGACCTTATCCTCCATGAATTTGTCTTATTCTCTTTGAAGGCATCCAAGTTGGAGGCCATCACTGCCTTTTGTGGGAGCAAATTCCACAACTATGCTCTGTGTGAAGTAGAACTTTCTTTTGCCTGTCCTGAATCTTCCAACATTCAGCTTCATTGGATATCCATGAGTTCAAACATTATGAGGGATGGGAAAAAACTTTTCTCTATCAACTTTCTCAGTGCCGTGCATAATTTTATACACCTCTATAATTTCTCCTCTTACTTCCCTTTTCTCTAAACTAAAAAGCCCCAAATGTTCTAACCTTTTCTCATAGGGGAGTTGCTCCATTCCTTGATCATTTGGTTGTCCTTTTCTGAACCTTTTTGAGCTCTACAATACCTTTTTGAGATGAGGCAACCAGAACTGTATATAGTGTTCCAAATGTGGCCACAGCATAGATTTGTATAATTGTATTATGATATCAGCAGTTTTATTTTCAATACCGTTCCTAATGATCCCTAGCATGGAATTTGTCTTTTTCACAGCTGCTGCACACTGGGTCAATATCTTCATTGAGCTATCCACTCTGATTCCAAGGTCTTGTTCCTGGTCTGTTACTGCTAGTTCAGACCCCATGAGCGTACAAGTGAAATTAAAAGATTTTGTACCAATATGCCTAACTGAACATTTATTTATATTGAATTGCCATTTTGCTGCCCATTCACTCAGTTTGGAGAGGCCATTCTGGAGCTCTTCACAATCCCTTTTAGTTTTAACAACCCTGAACAATTTAGTATCATCAGCAAACTTGGCCACTTCACTGCTCATCCCTAATTCTACATGAACAAGTTAAAAAGCACAGGTCCCAATACCAATCCTTGGGGGACTTCATTTTCTACAGCCCTCCATTGGAAGAACTGTCCATTTATTCCTACTCTCTGCATTCTGTTTCATAGCCAGTTCTTGATCCACAAGAGGACCTCACCTCTAATTCCACAACTGCTATGCTTACTCAGGATTCTTTGGTGAGGTACATTGTCAAAAGCTTTTTGAAAGTCCAAGTACACTATGTCCACTGGATTTCCTCTCTCTATATGCTTGTTGACACTCTGAAAGAACTCTAATAGGTTAGTGAAACAGGACTTACCCTTGTAGAAGCCATGCTGGTTCTATTTCAGCAAGGCTCGTTCTTTTATATGCCTGGTTATTTTGTCTTTAACAATACTTTCCACCAGTTTTCCCGGGACAGACATTAAGCGAACCAGCCTGTAATTTCTGGGATCTTTACATTGGCCACTTTCTAGTCCTCAAGTATGGAGGTGAATTTGAGGGCAAGTTATTTTTTTAGAAGGTCAGCAATCTCACATTTGAGTTCTTTGAGAACTCTCAGGTGGATGCCATCGGGACTAGGTGATTTGTCTGCTTTTATTTTGTCTATTATGCCTAGAACTGCAATAGCAATTTCTTGTTTATTTCAGCTGCATTTGGATATTGTTCTTCACTCAAAGCTGAGCCCAGAATTATGGAGAGACTTTGGCTGCATACACACCATACATTTAAAGCACATTATTTTCCCCAAAGACTCCTAGGAACTGTAGTCAACTCTTCACAGATCTTCCAGCAACAAACTGCAGTTCCCAGGACTATTTGGAGGAAATAATGTGCTTTAAGTGTATGGTATGTGTATGCAGCCTCTCTCTGTCACCATCAAGCCTTATCTTTGACATAAATATCGCTAGCTGTCTATGTGTGTTCAAAGAGGGAAATATCAAGGGGATATTACGCACATACACCAATGCCACTTCTTTTCACAGTTCTCCAAATGGCTTTTTGAACTGGGGAGATTTTAGGAAATATGGGGTGGGTACCCTCACTCACCAGTGTTTCTTTGATGGAACTAGGACAGAAGGTCAAAAATTGTATCCTTGAAATAAATTTGGGATCCTTAAGCCCAATTCTAGGCATTCTGCCAGTAGAATCCCAGCTGATACGACCAAGCCTTTAGGTACTTTCAAAGCAGCTAATCTTACAGAGAAAGAGAAATTTCTCTTCCCTAACTATAATTCAGCCCCAAAGCCAAACCTATTGATATTCTGGATCACATTAGTCATGACAAATCATCACTGTAAAAACATTATTACATTGCCCCAAAGGTATTGAGAGATAATTTAACAATGCATTTTCATGATTTAATCCATAATATTTGTAATACTGTGGAGAAAGGACAAGCCTCTCTTTTCTTCTTTTTCTGGATGTTTTCCTATGTTTATGATAGAGCCAGCCACCCTTGCTGAGGGCTGTGTGAATACGCTGATAGTAAGCACACAGCGGTATTGCATGTTTGGGCTGCCTTATTGATTTTTCAACTTTTTTGTTTTTAATAAACATAAAAAATTTAACCTTGAACCTAGGCAGCTAGGCATTCACAAAATAATGCATGTATAGGCTGACCCCCAACTATGAAAATAATGTTAAAGTACGTGCATGCATAAGATCCCTGTAGCTCCAATAAGTCAGGGAAGGGCAATGGTTCAGTGGTAGGGCATATGTGTGGATGCAAAAAGTACCAGATTCAATCTCCTGCATCTCCAGATAGGGCTAGGAGAGACCCCTCTCTGAAACTTTGCTGAGCTGTTGCCAGTCAATGTAGTGAATACTAAGCTAAGTGAACCAATGGTCTGACTCAGTATCAGGCAGCTTATGTTCCTAAATCTCTGGGTCAGTATGAATGGGTAAAGCCTGTACAACTTATGACCTACCAAGCCAAATACTGTTTAATTGCTTTGTGTAATAACCCATCAAACTCAATCCATTTCCTGTTTTGGTCACCTGTCTGGAACTATGTAGGTGCTGGACTGGTGTCTGTAAGCAGTGATGGGATGGATGGAGGCTAATAAACTGAGGCTGAATCCTGATAAGATAGAGATACTGTGGGTTAGTGGTTCCTGGGTCCGTGAAGTAGGTGTACAACTTGTTCTCAGAGGGGTTGTACTCCCCCTGAAGAAACGGGTTTGTTGTCGGGGAGTACTCCTGGATTCTATCTTGTCACTGGAGTCCCAAGTGGCTTCAGTGGCTAGGAGTGTTTATGTCCAGCTGGTTTGCCAGCTGCCATTCCTGGATCAGAATAGCCTCGCATCAGTTGTCCATGCTCTGATGACCTCCCGCTTGGACTACTGCAATGCACTTTACATGGGGCTGCCCTTGAAGACAGTCTGGAGGCTGCAGCTAGTGCAGAATGTGGCTACTAGAATGGTAAGTGGAGTAGCCCACTGGGACCATATGTCACCAATCCTAACAGCACTGCATTACCTGTCAGTGAGCTACCGGGCTCACTTCAATGTATTAGTACTAGGATACAAGGTCCTATATGGTGTGGGACCCAAGTACCTAAAAGAGCATGTTCCCTGATATCAACCATCTTGCGCCCTACAATCAGCAGGTGAGGCCCTGCTGGTCATACTGCCACTGGGGGTTGCCGAATTGGTGGCGACCCATGACAGGGCCTTCTTGTTTGTAGAATATCCTCCCTAGTGAGGTGTGTCAGTCTCCCTCCCTATTAAATTTTAGGAGAAATTTGAAAACATTCCTGTTTACCTGGACATTTGATAGCTGAAAGTCATGTCCCTGGCAACTCTTAAATTATTAGTGTGAGAGTAAATTATTGTTTTCAGGCATGTTTAATTACTGTTTTTAGGAGTTTTTAATTGCTTTTAGAAGGGTGGGTTTTTTTACTGTTTTTAGAAGTTGTAATTGTATTGTTTTAATACTGACTTATTTGCTGCCCTGGGCTCATTTGGAGAAAGGTGCAGGATATAAATATACTAAATAAGAATAACTTAATAATATATCTACACAAAAAGTTGGGTTTTGTTATTGATTTGATTTATATCCTATCCTTCCTCCCAGCAGTAGCCACTGAACAAAAAAGCCACAAAAAAAACAGATGGTCGATGGTGTTAGGCTTGGTGGTTCACAAGGTCCACAAGTGTGGTACAGATTTACACAGAGGTGAGCTTATCCTCTGTTCTTCAGATGTAACAATATGCATATTTATTTACTTTTTAACTAGATTGTCTAATTCAGATTTTATCGGCTTGTAGAAAAATGTGGTTTTTATAAACCCAGCAGGAAGAAATCAGGAATACTCTTGGGGTAAATATAATATATAATTCCATCATTTATACTCTTTTCAAATGCTCAAGTGTTTTCTCATGAAACGTTTATGCCTTTCCTGGTTGCCCCAGCTAGAAAATTAAAATTCACAGATTGAAATTTATTCAACAGCAGATGTTCTAATAATTATTGTTGAATCAAAAAGTGCTAAATAGTTCCCCATTTCCTTGGGCAAAAATCTCAAATCATTATACCAATTTAACAGCATGATGTAATGAGTGTGAGATGCAACACCCCAAAGCACCTAATTTCAAAGCTGTACCATTCATCTTCTATGATAGTGCTTTCAGTACTAAATATTTTTCCTGTCCATATAATTCATTATTGAATGGCAAAGGGCCACTTCCTTTGCTTCTGGCGAAGAAATTCAAAACTGTACAGAACCAGCAAAAGAGACCTGTTCAGACCTCATAGTGTATACCATGGGTCATCTGGAAGGAGGGAGGGGATGAGGTGATACAACTTCCATCAGCCCCAGCCAGCATGGCCAATAGCCAGAGATGATGGGAGTTGCAGTTCAACAACATCTGAAAGGCCATAGGTTCCCCATCCCTGCATTAAGCCATGGTATATATGCCTGTGGTGATAAATCAGTGGTGGGAGACCTCCTGCCCAATTGCTTAGGTAGGCCCGGCTGGGGTCCTAATTTGACCTGTAAGGCTGTTTTCCCCAAGCTTCACCCATCCACCCCACAGCTGACATGATATATGACTTCAGGTGTAGGGTAAGTAAAGATGCAGCCACTCAAGCAGGAAGCATAACATACATTCCCTATTTTTCCATGGCAAGGACAGCTTGTATTCATTGCCTTTTAAATATGGCACCAGATGCAAGCCTTGCTGGGATTGGTTCCACTTGGGAGCTCTCAATCCGAGTTCCAAATGAGGCCAATCTCTGCCGATAGCCAGTGCCAATCACCGGTAACTTCAATCCCTGCTTGGAATGACTGGGATTTTCCTTTGGAGTGTAGCGTGAGTTCAAGTTGTGCTGCAAAGAAAAATGGGTCACCTGACATCATGGTCACGTCAGCTGACTGACACCTAGGGAGTCCCACCTCTTGTTAAGGTTGCCTGCAGGAGTGGTGGAGGTAAGAATCCAGTCCTCCAGACTGAAAAGCAGGGCTGGCACCAGGCATGACTGGGCCCTTGGGCACCAGCCTGCCCTGGGCCCACAGCACTATAGCCCAACCACCCTACAGGCAGTGCAGGGATAATATGCCTACCTGCACGTCCCACCTACCTTCCCGTCCCTGTGAATGACATGCACACTGTGTGCGCATGCCTGCCATCAACCGAGATGGCGGAGGGATCGTCAGCCCCTTAGGGAAGCCTCCGCTGCCAACTTGGTTGATGGCTGGCATGCGTGTGCAGCCTGCACATCATTCACAGGGACAGGAAAGGTAGGTAGGGTGTGCATACAGGCTTACTGAAGCCTGCACTGACTGTACTGTGTGGGTGCCTGGGAGCTCCCTCTCTGCGATCTGTGGCAAGGTCAAGAGCCAACACTGCCTCGGATTGTGGGAGTGCTACCCTCCCACTCTAAGGAGAGGCACTTTAGGGGCCCCACTATGACTCAGGGGACCTCTGCCAGGGCCTGACCTGGCTTGTCTCTGGTGTTGTCCCTGCTGAAAAGGTTTTTCACCTCTGCCATAAATAAAGACAAAATACAGACAAAATCACTCCAAATATAAATGTAATAAATAAATACATAGAAAACCAGTTTTAAAATGTCATTAAAAAATATTCTTCCTTGGTTTTGTTGTCATTTTTAGATACTCAACCTATTGATACTGCCCTTCTATTTTCTTAGCTTTATTTTGTATGCCATTTTCTGCATGTTCCTTGCTTTAGTTTTTCATTCCCCATGGGTTGTGTTGCCCCCATTTTGTCCCTGATCTTGTCTACCTTTAGTGGCTAAGCTTGCAAGGCAGGCAACCAAGGACAAGGATGGTGGAATGCCCAGACTAGCATCCACTATCTTCTACTATGGAAGAGTATGGTCTAACCCCTTATCCCTGAGCTATGGAACATTTGTACGCCCAAAAGCCAATCTGGCCCACATCTGAATACACTTGGGACAACAGCTAACTGCTCATTAACTGGGAATACCAGGAGCTCAATGCACTTTTGTGAACTTGTGCTCAGCTCCAAACACACACTCCAGCAATTACTGCTCCTTTTGCAGATAGTGGGTCTGGCATTTCCATCCCTTTTTGTTCCCCCAGAAAAACCCTGTCAGCAAACACCACAGTTGTTTTTAATAGTGTAACTTCTCAACTAAGGCTGTTTTTTGGAAAGAAGTCTCACGGATATCCACATAGACCATCTCTTCCTCTTGAAATGTGTGGTTAGACACCCAACTTGGTGTGTCACCCTTGTGTTTGTGTGCAATGAAACTCCTACTATGCTCTGGGAATGCTAGGCTGATTGCCCAGTCTGCTGGATTCCCCTATCATTTAGAACTTAATGTGCTGCTGAGGATTCCTCTTTCACCAGTGGTCACTGTTGCCCATTGGAATTGGTAGGGAAGCCAACAGTAAGAGAGCTGGAGCCAATGACTGGCAGAATAAACTAATTCCAGTTTTAATCTTCCTCCTTGCTGAGTTCTACAAGGGAAACACTGAGACTAAGTCGGAGGAAGCAGACAGCCAGTGTCACCCCCCTGGGCTAGTTTGTAAGGCAGGCAGGTGCCATGAAAAGAAAGGCAGGGTATAAATGTAATAAATAAAATAAATAAACAAATTCATCCTAATGGCCCAGTCTCCACTTCTCCACTCATATCAGCAGACTGAGAATAGATAAACCTCTTCATTCCCTCTTTTCCTGATCTTTTATCTCACTAACTTCAATTTCCTTGGGAACACTCCATTATTTTGACCAAGTACCTTAAGTTACCTACACTCCCGTTAGTCTGGCAAACATGGAAAATAGGTTCAGATGTGTATAGAGAGGTGTGTCCTGAGCAAATGTGGTAACTGTTGCTTGATAGCATTTTAGTTATAGTCTATATTGTTTTTTAAAAAAGTTTTAATTTCTTTCTAAGGTGAGCAAAGAGATGAACTTTTTATTTTATCTCCATTATTAATATTTCTTTGAAGTGTTTGGCTGAAGTCTCCTTTTTTGCTTCATTAAATTTTCCAATTATCCTATTAATATCTGATTTATTTTAATAAACTGGATATGTGAAATAAATTTGCCATGTATTATGGGAAACAAAGGCCCTGGCTTAAGGGCTATTACACAGAAGATCAATTTAATTCAAACATTTATCTGAAACCTGAAAACATTCAATTTCTGTCCAAGGACAACTAAGGTTTTTTTGGCCTTTTTTTAATTATGTGGAAGTACCTGTCATCATCCCTCCCCCTGTTAGCAGACAAAGACCTACTTCTGCCAGCTTTCTAGACCTATTTGACATTTGAATATGTGACACCCACTTTACTAATTGAGGAACTGATAAAACCCCAGTAGAAGGTTAAGACTGTAAATCAGTCTAACAGCTTACTCCTAGTATCAGTGTTTCAGTATAATAATAATCCTCATGTGCAGATTCAGAAATAGCAGTATTAAACAGTATCTGTACAGATTCAGGGACCTCAGAATTAAACAATGGCTGCTTTCACACTGCACTTTATCCTGTTATTCTGACTATCTGATAATTTGAGCATTATATTTGATCTTTCACACAACATACAAGCTAGTTCTGGAATTCTAGTGGAATATAGTGCAAGTTTGGTGCTAATTTTCATGATAAATAATACCAGAAATAATCCTTTTGCAAACTTGGGAACCCAGAAAATTGCAGGAGTTTCTCACTAGCTGCATGTGACAGACATCCCAGCATGCAGTGCATTCCCACCCTTTAGGCACACACTTTTTTTTTGTCTGACAAAAATTGTACCGGTATTCTGGCATAGGCATGTGTGTTGCCAACAGGCAAGAAAAAGATTCGAATTTCAGAAGGCAATGAATCACACTTGTGGAAGTAAGTTAACTGTTTTATTGGAGATAACAGTATAGCTTGAAGTTGCAGGCAGGCAGTAAAACAATAAAACAGAGATTAAAGCAGTTTATGAGCCCCCCCCTCTTATGTTTGCCTTCAGTTGCTGGAAGCTCCAAAAGTAACAACAGGGAGATCCCTGTGGCCAAGTTCTTACGCAGCACCCACCGCTCTGTACTGAAGCTCCCTGATAAAGATCTAGGGGGCTCTATTTATACTGAAAATAGCCCCTGGACCTGGGGGCAACTTTGTACCTGTGATTTTAATTAGCTATACCTGTGAGATATTTATCTTTACTTGAATCTCATGCCTCTGTGTCTTGTTTATCACTTCTGCTGGGCAATGTCCTTGAGCATTGAGCCTGCATTCCCAGCCCTTGGTAAAGGTAAAGGTGTCCCTGCACTTGTAGTGCGAGTCGTTTCCGACTCTTAGGGTGATGTCTTATGACATTTACTAGGCAGACCGTATATATGGGGTGGGATTGCCAGTTCCTTCCCCGGCCTTCCTTTACCTTCCAGCATATGCCGGGTACTTATTTTACCGACCACAGATGGGTGGACTCATTGGCATCCATTGTCTGTTTTGGCTAAGTAAAGGCCTTTCCCCAGCTTTTTGTACTGTTATGTTCAACCAGAGCTTGGAAAAGTTACTTTTTTGAACTACAACTCCCATCAGCCCCAGCTAGCATGGCCACTGGATTGGGCTGATGGGAGTTGTAGTTCAAAAAAGTAACTTTTCCAAGCCCTGTGTTCAACACAGGAAGAGTGAGAAAACCTACAAATTGAGCTTACTGGCCTAAACACAGCTTCCCAGACTCCTCTAATATGCAAGGAACCTGAGAAAGCAATAAACAAACCCAC
The DNA here is from genome assembly GCF_030035675.1 of Rhineura floridana. Lineage (NCBI taxonomy): Eukaryota > Metazoa > Chordata > Lepidosauria > Squamata > Rhineuridae > Rhineura > Rhineura floridana. The sequence continues at coordinate 68,862,049 of NC_084481.1, forward strand.
AAGAACAGGAAGAGCAGGAGTGTGAGACGGGAATGGAGCATGCCACATTAAATCTCCTGGGTTACATCGAGATGTCTTCCGGTCATTTGCCAATACAGTGTGGGTAGCAGCAGCATTTCCCACACACACACCTGTGTCTATGCAATTATATAGCCCGGCAACCAAGAGGTCTTCTGTATCTTTAAGAGTTGTGCAGGGGGAAGGGAGAATTCCACCTTGTGGTTTTTCCCATTACAGTGTTGCAAGAACACCTGTACTTGGCTGACTTTCTCTTCTCCTAAAGATACAGGATCAGTGTCAGGCCCTGAGCCTGGCCAGAGCTTGGAAAAGTTACTTTTTTGAACTACAACTCCCATCAGCCCCAGCCAGCATAGCCACTGGATTGGGCTGATGGGACTTGTAGTTCAAAAAAGTAACTTTTCCAAGCTCTGATGGCAACCCTAATATATATATGTCAGATGCCAAAGGGAGAAGTTGCATGGCAATGGGATGAGATCTTTGACCTCCTACACAGTGGGGAACTACAGTACTCGTGTATAATGGGTAAGGGACACAAACAAGATGTTCACTACAGCTGTGTGAAAGACAGTTGCGTGAAATGCTGGTATATCAGCTGAAAAATCTACTGTTCCTTAATGCAACAGGTACTGCAGTGTGAAAGGAATTTTAGAAATCGGGACAGAAGCGCTACTATTTTAATCCGTTAAACTAATGCAGTAAGCTCCATGTGTGAAAGCAGCCAATATCTGTTGCTCCAGTGAATCCAGAGGTATTGTATCACAATATTATATTAGCCTAAGGAAGCTGGATGTCACCTCAAGAATTAAGGATGTAGTCCTTAGCACACTTACCTGGAAATAAGTCCTACAGAATAATGTAAGATTTCTGCATAGTCATGCATACGATTGCACTGTAATTCTGCAAAATCTTTTTTTAAAAGCCAAACCCAAACATCTTGCCTCACTCTGAATATTTAGAATGCTCACCAAAATCTCTATTTTTCTTCTGTTTTCAAGATTTACCTTAAATTGGAAAGGAATTAAAAAGTGCAAAAATAAATAATTTGAATGATTGTGCATGAAGGTATTTTCTAATCAGTCATTGGTGCTATGTAGCCTTTTTCTCTGAAGACAAATATTGCCGTCTTTTCTTATTTTAGACTATCACACACATACAAGAAGATATTATTTTCAAAGACAAATCTATAATATGGCTCATATATCAAGATTAATAAAACAACAGGATTAAGCAATTTATCAGCTAATGTCAAACTGTTGACTTTTTGTTGAACAACATCCATTAAATTTGAACTCTGCATTCATTTGTGAAAATGAAAGCTAGCACAGAGTTGTTTTAATTTTTTTAAAAAACCAAAAAGCTTACATTTATTTATATATTGGAGGCAAATACATCCTCAATTGCAAGCTTTCAGTATAATTGATATAACTCTGAAGTGATCCATTATTTATTCACTGGACTATGTTTCTCTTAAGAAACATAATACATAAATAAACCCTACCTCTCTATTCTGACATTACAGAACGAGCAAGGGGGAAATGTGACATCTGAGACTGGCACAATGGGGCTGGGGCTCAGTGGCAGAGCATCTGCTTTACATGCAGAAGTTCCCAGCCCAGGTTCACCCCAGCATGTCCAGGTAGGGCTAGAAATGTCCCTTCTGAAATCCTGGAGAGCTGCTTCTCATCAGTACTGAGCTAGATGGACCTGACTTATAAGGCAGGTTAAAGATTATGAGTTTTGTTGTGTTTTGTTTTGTTTAGTTTAGTAAGACCTTTGGCCTGTATCTGAGTGGCTCTTCTCTGTTTTGTGATGCTACTGATCATTTGTGATTTTAATGTATGTATGTGTGTGTTAGCCATACTGAGCAGTTCAGTTCTGGTTCTATTACTAATAAAGTAGGTGGAGCACTGCATTAGGCAGATCCCAGCTTACTGATGAGGCAAAGGTTGAATGTGGCCCTCAGGACAAATAAGGTTAGCCATCCCTGTCCTTACAGCTGCAATCCTATACACACATACCTGAGAGTAAGTCCTGATGAACCCAATGGGAATTTAAGATTGTTCGCCTTCTAGCTATTTTATGATTAAGCAGTATATAAATCTTTATTTATTTAAACCTTTATTTATTTATTAAAATAAGTACATAACCTAGGTTACATATGATCCAAATTATAACTAGTATTTTCATATTGTGTATGTATGTATGTATGTATGTATACACTCTTCCCCTGCTTGCTTCACCAAAGCTCCCCTGCCACCTTCTTCCCCCCCCCCGGTTGCTGAAGCTTCCCCACCCCCTGGCACACACACACACCAGGCACCGCCAAACACACACCAACACACACCCACACCCAAACAGAGTGACTCTCTCTCTGTCTCACACATACACACACAAAGAAACACACTCCCCCTCGCTGGCGCCCTGCCCCTCGCCACCAGCATTCCCCAACCCAACCCACTTGTCTCAGCTTCTGGGCAGCTGCTACCACCGACCTGCTACCCACTGAGGCCCAGCCCGCAGCCCTCCCACTCTCCATAGCCTCTGCTTCTGTTCCAGCCATCTCTGTGGTCTCTACCACATTCTCTGCCCCGCTGCTGGATAGCCCACACATTCACCCAGTGGTCTTTACCATCATGCTCCACCCCCACCTTGTGATATCATGAGGGCTTACATTTAGATTAGATAGATTAGATAGATTAGATAGATGATAGATGATAGATGATAGATGATAGATGATAGATGATAGATGATAGATGATAGATGATAGATGATAGATGATAGATGATAGATGATAGATGATAGATGATAGATGATAGATGATAGATGATAGATGATAGATGATAGATGATAGATGATAGATGATAGATGATAGATGATAGATGATAGATGATAGATGATAGATGATAGATGATAGATGATAGATGATAGATGATAGATGATAGATGATAGATGATAGATGATAGATGATAGATGATAGATGATAGATGATAGATGATAGATGATAGATAGATGATAGATGATAGATGATAGATAGATGATAGATAGATGATAGATAGATGATAGATAGATGATAGATAGATAGATAGGAGTTTGATCCAGACTAAGAAAGTGGACAAAAAATTAGACATGCTTTTGAATGGTGGGGAATCTACGGCTCTGCAGATGTTGGATTCTTATTGCCATCAAGCAACAGCTGGAGGGGCAACAGGTTCCACATCCCGGTCTAAAGCTTCCTCCTCCTCCTCACCCTTTATATAAGGCCTGGATGGATGAATGTCAAGCCTCGGATGAGATTGCCTTCAATGCTTTAGGATTCCGCTGTTTGTCATGCTTAGAGTAGACTCATTTAGTCTACTCTAAGCCATTAGTCATGGCTAATCTAAGTCCCACTGATTTCAATGGAGCTGCTGTAAGCATGAGAATGTCTGGATCCAGCTCAGAAAAACATTTGCAAATAACTGTATCTACAGCATCTTTAGGAGTACCACAGAATGAAATGCTGTTTGTCCACATTCACAATGACCTCTATGGAAAAATGAGAAGCAACTATAAATTCAGTTTAATTTATTCACAGAAAGGGTCCACAAATCAGACTTTTTAAAGTAGCTAGGATATTTATTACCAAATCACTACTGAATATGAAAAATATCCTAAGAAAGTTCACTTACTTGTATTAATATAGCAAAATAGATAATAATGGTTACCAAGATGCAATATATAACGACAATGTACAGGATGCATTCAGTTATAACTCAAAGTAGGAGAGCTTAAATGAAGTATCAAAGTGTTTACCATCCCTAAACTGATTCGGCCTCAGTGGACAAGGCTGGCAGATTACAAGCTATGAACAGCCATGGAGAACTGTTCTCGGGCAGGAAATGCCCTTACCCTTCATGCCAAGTGGTGCCCTGTTTTTCTCTCCAAAATTTCTCCTTTACTCCTATCCGTATGATACTGGCTTTCCCTGTTTTGACTCCACCAAAACTTAATACCACCAAGAGTCAAATCACCATACATAAGCATAACTAGTTGGTAGGGTGGAAGGCAGAGCTCTTGGACCTTTGATAGGTGTGTAGAAGATGGAATTTCAGCAGGTGCAGCCAGGGCCGGATTATCCATTAGGGTTAGTAGGCTGAAGCCTAGGGGCCCGGAGCTCTTGGGGGCCCATGATCCGCGGAACCAGGACAGGAGCAGTGGATCGTGGGACAAGAGCTTCCGAACTGCCCGCCACCCCCCCGCTTCACTTACCTTTTTCTCAGCTGTTTTTTGCGGTTTGCCATCAATCAAGATGGCAGCCGAGGTTTCCCTAAGGGGCCGAAGCCTCTGCCCCCATCTTGGTTGATGGCACGCATGTGTGCTACACACGTGCATTGCTGCCATCAACCAAGATGGCAGCAGAGGCTTCAGCCCCCTAGGGAAACCTCAAATGCCATCTCGATTGATGGCAAACCTGCGCGTGCAGTGCATGCAGCTGCAAAAAAAGCGGAAAGGTAGGTGAAGCGGGGGGGATGGGATGGGACGGTGGGCAGCTCAGAATCAGCCTAGGGGCCCTCCTCAGCTTAATCCGGCCCTGGGTGCAGCTTGTCATGCAAGCTGCACCTACTGAAATCCTCTCTTCTGGGCTCTTGTGGTCTTTTTTCATACAGCCACCCAACTAACTGGCAAGACAGGGATTTCTTGGGTCTGGTAGCATGGGAATAATTTGGAAAGTAATCTTCAGGTCCTCATAGGAAAACAAGGAAATTCACCTCAAGATTCAAGCAACACATTCTTAAATTAACTCATCTCGTCATCTTTTTTCCTTTCATTCATTTTCTGGGATATAAGTATACAGGGAAAATTTGTAGATAAACATTTTCTTTTTACAGAAGGAGTGTTCCCTAATTAAAATGAGCAAATCAGACATTATGGCCTTGTCTTGTTTGACAGAAGCTAATAGGGACAGGAAACAAATTAAAAGCACAGTAAGATTCTGAGCAAAGGTTTAAAATGGTAAGACTTTTTTTTTTAACGACAGTTACTTCCACAGCTTTATTACAGTACCCCACTGGCCTCTTGAAGCAACATGACTTAGGTGAGAAGATCACTTTGACGTTCAGAGTCTCTTGGGCTAAAGTAGTGTGAATGTTGGTCATATTTCCCATTGCCTCTTCTCCATTTATGAGTGCCCCTTTCTTTGAATACATTAGAACTGTAATCAAGCACAATATTTGCTCCCAAAGCCTTCAAGTAATCAAATGTAAAACAATGCTAGGTGATTACAGAATGCAATTTTCATGCCTTGTACAGAGCCTGAGTTTCCCAGTGTGGCGATTAGCACAGGGGATGTGAATAATGGGCCAATGTATACTACTAAAGGAAATCTTTCCCCAAACAGCAGTCTTGGCAGATTAAGTTTTAGACACAGAGAGGGGGTGGTGGTTAAGAATGTCCAGACACTTGATATTTCTGATATCTCACTTTTTAGCTACCCATTTGATTCTTTGTGAAATCTTCCAGAGATAGGCAGCCAGATGTACACAGACCTGCTTCCCAGGTGATAAAAGTTAGCAAAGTTATTACTGAATTGTTACACAAGCTTGCCTTCTCGACTGGCATTCCAGAGATTTCATCCACTCCTTCAGGAGTGAAGCTATGGCATAGATGAAGATCAGACACAGATCAAAAAAGGAATGTAAATAATTCAGTCTGTCATGAGGTGTTTTGCATTTTATATTGTACTGGTTTTCTTCCTTCTCCGGTTCTTAGATCCTTTTTCATCTTTTAGCAGGCATTTCCATGGTACTGCTGGATCAATTTCCTAATATACCACTCATTTAGCACTATATCTCAGGGCTAATTTACACAAAATTATTACAACCGCACACAAGATCATAATAATCACCCAAGACCCTGTAAAGCACTATTACCCTCCACAAAATTGCTTCATCCTTCTGACGGGTTCATGGATTGTAGTCAGGCAAGGCTGATTAGTCTTGTGTTTGAGGCAGCTTTGTTTCATACATGACTAGCAGCAAAAGTGGCCTTGCATGGTGGTGGACAAGACAGATATACCTCTCTTCCACCATGCACTTCAAAGAACACACAAACTGCTGCTTCCAGGCCAACTCTTGACCTGAACAACTGAAGTCTCTCCCTTGAAAACACAGAACAAGTGAAAAAATGAAGCAATCAGAGTCCCCCTGCATAATCACGCATAGTTATGGAGGTTTTAGCTTTTTTTAAACTGCATGGAGGAGGGTATGCACACTTGTGTGGTAGGAGCATGTCGCACCCCCTTTTAGCAACAGGAATAACACAGCCACACACAGGTTTTTGGGGTGAAGTAGGGCCACAACCTTATTGATTAGAGCAAGTAAAGCAGGGTTGGTATGGTAGTAGGGCAAGGATCCTCGTCATCCTGGTAGCTCTTGCTGCAGGAAGGCTGACTCAACCCAACGAACAGTTGGGAACTACCCTGGGGAATTGGCCCACTTTAGACCCAAGTGGGGCATGAACCCAATGCACCTGTGGTTCCACTGACCAACCAGTGGGAGGGGTTATGAGCTGGATGAGGCGACACACCTCCCGAGCTAAGGATGTGGCTGTCATGTACCCCACTGGACTTATGGGTGTCCCCCTTATGATATATCCTGCCCAATGACATTTCTGCCTAAAGTTGTGACAGAGGTGAATGAATGCCTAACAATTGCACAGTGAACCACTGAGGAATAGGTGAACAAACCTGCTCAACAACAGGGCCAGATTCATTGAGAGGAAAAATTCCTATCCAGCCCTGTCAATCAGCGACCCTGTTAAACACACCTCAGTGATGCCCTAAGATCAAGGTAGGGTGGGTGGGAAAGCCGGCGTGCAAAGAAAGAGGCCGGTTCTCAGCAGACTGGGACCTTTAGGGATCCCAGCCCTGGCTCCACCCCTTGGCTGCTCATGCGAGACTGCCCAGAATTGCAGGCTATCCCGTGAGAGCTGGGCACAGATGGGAGGATACTGTCTCTTCCCTCTCATTGCTGTCTGGGATGTGCTCTGCTCCACAATTAGCTGCCCGAGCTGAGGCTTGAGGCTTGGCTTCTTCACCTAGTGTCAAAAACTGCTACCTTTAACTGAATAGAGCTTCATGAGTCAGCCTTTGTACACTGGCCATATGACTCAGCAGAAAGCAGTAGGGTGAAAAAAAACCACAAGGAGACAGAAAGGGCTTCAAACAATTGCTATTTAGATTTGTCCAAATACCCACAAATGGTCAGAAAAAAGGAACACAATTGACATCAAGGCCTTATTTTCTATGGGAATATTCTAGATTTAACATTTTCAAAAAATACAAAAAAAAGCACCTCACCATTTTTAGGATAGCATGGTTTGCTTTCCCCCAAAAGGTTTCCTTGAATTAAAAACAAAACAAAGCCCTAATAAACAAAGCCAGATATTCTTGATACTTTCTATGCTAATGCCATACAATATTTGTTTATGTATTTATGTATATTTGTGTACTGTCATCAAACAAAGGACTTCTCTTTTATCAGCTAAGCAGCATGAATGAATGTAATCTCCAATATACACTGAATTCACATACTGACAGGCAAATGCTCAGTGGACAAGAACTTAAATCATGTGCACATAAACCAATTGCACAGAGAATGAGCAAATCCACATTCATGTATATCTGTATGTTATGTGCTATTCACCTATGCTACAAATATGTATGTGAACAACAGAACAAGCCTCGAGAGCAAAGCATGATTTTTTTCCAGCATCACCTTCAACTGACTGTTTTACGCAGTGGTATTATTTTTCTTTTTTGAAATTTTAAGACATGCGAATTTTAAAAAAATATGATGAATATGTACAAATTGAAATAGCTTAGTGGTTCATTGTAGACGGTGGATAATACCCAATGTTAGTCTTACTCAGATTAGACCCAATGAAATCAATGGACTTAAGTCTATTGATGTGAATGGGTCTTCTTTGAGTAGGACTTGAATTTAGCCAGTATTATGCAGCCATGCGAGTGGCTGTATGCTATACCCAGCATGGATTTTTTGCATTCCACAATGTTAAATTGAAAATAATCCCCATCAGGGCCGGCCCTGGCATTACGGGGCCCATGTGCACCAGCTTGCCCTGGCCCCTGGCATGTGCTTGCGTGCACACACATATGCAAAGCCACACGCATGCCCCACCTACCTGTCTCCTATCTTTTGTGGCTATGTGGGCTCCGCGCTCAGCACTACCATTAACCAAGATGACGGCCAAGGTATCCCTAAGGGGCTGAAACTTCCGCTGCCATCTTGGTTGATGGTACCCATGCGTGCTACACGCATGCATCTCTGCCATCAACCAAGATGGCAGCAGGGGCATCAGCGCCTTAGGGAAACCTCTGCTGCCATCTTGGTTAATGGCAGCTGCAAAAGAAATCAGCAGAGAAAGGTAGGTGTAGCGAAGGAATGGCGGGCAGCTCAGAAGCTCCACGGATCGCAGAAGGGGAATAGAGGGGTATGACGGTCCTTCCCCGGCTCTCCCTGTCAGGTTCCTACCTGCTCGTGGTTACTGCCTGTCACTAGGCACCACCAGGGACTCCACCAGTCCGGACTGTCCTTTTTTATGGTTTCTCTCCCCGCTCTAGCACAGATCTCAACAGATCCCCCTGCTAGGCAGCACCACCAGTCACGTCCTATAACCAGTATTCCCAGAGACTCTGCCTGAGTCTCTCTGTCAGGTTACCTCTGTGACTGAGTGCTTAAGCTGTCCCACTCCCTTTGTATCAATGCAGATAATTCTGGTTTGCTCTGAATACTTGTGGTGTTATTCTTCCCTTCCCCGCTGCCACCATTTGTCAGTCTTCAGCCTTGGTATTTACCTTACCCTCCCTTCTGGTCTGTGAAACCCCAGCTAAGGATCAGGCCTTTGGTAAACCAAAAGTATTTATTAAATAACAAAGATAACAAGATTATTTTAAAAGGCACTTAAGCATATGGTTTCATCTATTCCTGAGGTACTGGTCTTAGTATTAATCCGAACTCCACACTGTCCTCTCATAAACCCACCAAAACAACCCACTAACGTCCACACTCCACCTCACATCCACCTTCCACCTCACATCCCCCCCAGATTTACCTGACATCCTTCCATTTATACTGTCAGCCATTTTAAACATTCAGCCAATCATCCAGCATTCTACTGCCCATTCACTCCCCCCTCCTCTTTCATTCCACTTACCATGTATCTCCTATACAAACAGCACTTACCGTATATACACTAATAGAGGAACATCACAAGGGGCCCCTCAGGGGCCCTCAGCCAGGGCCCCACCTAGCTGCCCTTTGGAGCCAGCCCTGCCCCCCATGCCATTCTGTTGCTTCCCATAAGCTCACCTCAAAACAAAATCTTACATAATGTAGAGTCCTGAACTCAGAAATGCTTGCTTAACAACCCTCTTTTCATAGTGACACACAAAACACTCAGAGAGAATCTAGAGTTCAAAGTGTAAAACAACAACAACAACAAAAATCTAGATCCCTGTTGGACTTTTTTCTGTCAGTGGTCTCATAATTTGTTGAAATTAATTAAAATTCTGCCATGTTCACAGAGTACCTGTAATCCTATTACTGACCTTGCCTCCTGTTCTGACCTTCATCTTCTACAGTTTAAAAGTTTTAAAAATGCATGGCTGATTTTTAGAAATTTAACAGCAGAATCAATTGTAATTAATTATAGTGCAGCCATGCTCAGTAAAAACCAACTGTCAGTATTCTAAAGGCCAGACTAACAGCTGTTTGGCTTGACTAATTAGGGGGCCACACCCACACCAGACCTTTATTCCACTTTAAACAGTCATGGCTTCTCCCAAATAATTCTGGGAAGTGTAGTTTGAGAAGGGTGTTGAGAGTTGTTAAGAGATTTGTATTCCCCTGACAGAGCTCAAGTGGCCAGAGTGGTTGAACAGTCAGCTCCTCTTCTGGGGATTGTAGCTCTGTGAGGGGATATCTCCTAGCAACTGTCAGCACCTTTCACTAACTACACTTCCCAGGCTTCTTCAGGAGACACCATGACTGTTTGATGTGGAATCAAGGTCTGCTGTGGATGTGGCCAGTGACAGCTTTGGTTTAAATTTGGGTGAGAGACTACATGTTGTAGTCTGTTGTAGAAGAAAAAGATGGAGGACCCCCCCCAATGATGATACTGTTAACAGTGTTTTCCTTTTGGAAAGGAAAGGGGCTTTCTCTCTGTCCAGTACCTGCCGACCCAATCTCAACCCAATCTCAACCCAATCTCCTCCCCTCCCCCAGGTCAGTTTCACCTATCCTAAGCATGACTCCACAGGAGTAAATCCCACTGAATTCAATAAGCATGCAAATGATCAAACCTGCCTCCCCTCTTCCTCCCTCCTATCTACTCCCTCTTGCCCCTTCCCTCTCCCTTCCTTTGACCCTTCCTTTGACCCTCCCTCCCCTCCTCCCTCCCCCCTCCTCCCTCCCTTTCCAATCCCCTCCCTCCTTCACCCTCCCCTCTCCCCTTCTCCTCCATGGTCAGTTTTACCTATCCTAAGCTATGCACAGGAGTAAAATCCCATTGAACTCAATAAGCATGCAAATGATCAGACCTGCTTTTCCCCTCCCCTCCCCTTCTCTCCTTCCCCTCCCTTCTCTCCTTCTCCTCCCCTCCCCTCCCCTCCCCTCCCCACCCCACCTTCCCTTCTCCTTCCTTCTTTCTCCTCCCCTGCCCATTCCAGTCAGATCCATGCATATCCTGTTTGTGGTCGGATTATTGGGAAAACCCGATTATCAAACATCCACTGAGTTCAGTGGGGCTGACTCCCAGATAAGTGGAGCGGTGCTTCTGTGTGGTGGCAATGAGCCTGAGGGAAGGAAGGGGGGGAAATATCTATTCAGAAGTAAGTCACTTAGTGCAATGGGGCTCACTCACAGGTAAGTGGAGTTAGGATTGCCTAAAAAAGCAAGAGTTCTGTCAGAGAAGCTAGAGCTAGGCAAAGACTGTTTACATTGTTTATTTTTATAAAATTAAGTTTGATGTCATGGCCCCGTCAGAGGACTCATCAGACGAGGATGACTCGGGAGTAACAGCAGCAGACCCAGAAGCAGCAGACCCAGAAGGAGAAATGGAGGAAACTCCTGAGAACCCAGCTCCTTCTCCCCCTCAGCTGCAGAGCACCCCAGACACAGCTGAAGCCCTTCAGCCAGACGCAGCCAGTGAACAGGATACTCCTCCCTCACCTGCAGAATGTAGACAGCAGAAGGTCAGGCAGAAGAGGGGCAGGCCTGTCCAGTTAAGGCCAAAATGCTGAGGGCTCACACCTGCTGACAAACCTGCTCCTTAAAAGTCAAACCTTGGCTTCAGCTTGTTGCTGACTACAACGTCAGGCGTGACCACTGTGTGTCTTCCTATCCCCTGACCCTTGACTTGGACTGATCTCTCGGCAAACTAGATCAGGACCTTCACTGACATCTCTTCTGGATTTCTGGCTTGGCACGTAAGCTTTGAACGGCCTCTGCCCTTATCTTGCTTCCTCCTTGCTAGCCTGGCAGATTTATAGCCAAGCTGCCGGCTGAGGACTTACGGCCTGGCAATTACCAAGGAATCTCCAGCCCTGCCTGCACCCCCACCGACACTGCTGTCTCAGTGAAGAGCTGACAGTTGATTACATTCATAGTAAAATCCCAATCCCAAACCTACTCTAAAGTAAATCCCATTCAGTTCAGTGGGACTTACCCCCAGGTAAGAAGGATTAGGATTCCAGCACCTTATAAGAAATGGGGGGGGGCAGAGAAAGGGAGGGGAGTTTGCCTATGTGTCTGCTCACAGTACAGTCCTAGCCATATTTACTCAGAAGTGAGTCCCACTGAGCTCAGTGGAATTTACTCCCAGGTAAGTGGGATTGGGATACGATTGCAGCATCACTTTGAGGGGAATGTAGGAAGAGGTAAAAGAACAACAGGTAATGAAAAGAGAAAAGGCAAGGGGCCCCTAAGGCTCTGAAACTGAACTTGTGTGGACCCTGTGGGCTCAAACAAGTGAAAATTGGTATCTTGAGAGAAGGTGGGAGAATGTACCAGTACTCTAGTAAAGGGGATGAGGAGAAAGACTTAGGAATCTGAAGTTACAGTGCAGTCCTAACCATGTTTATTCAGAAGTAAGTTCCACTGAATTTACTCCTGAAATGGAAGTGAACATAGAATTACAGCCTTTAACTTCTAAATTCAATCCTTTCCTTTAAATACTAGGTGATTTATCAATAAATATAAAATTTATAATGTCTGTTAAATGTTCAGTGTGTCATCATGTGACTCTTATTGTTGCTTGTTATGAGTACTACACCTACTCTTCTTGTGCCACAAAAAGATTCCAAAAGGTCTGCTTTAAACTTGCTCCAACCCCCTTGTAGCATATAACTAATAATAGCTGCTGTCTAGGGTTGCCAGGTTCAGGGCCTGAGACTGATCCTGTATCTTAAGGAGAAGAGAAAGTCAGCCAAGTGCAAGTGTTCTTGCAACACTGTAATGGGAAAAACCACAAGGTGGAATTCTCCTTTCCCCCTGCACAACTTTTAAAGGTATAGAAGACCTCTTGGTTGTCAGGCCTGGCCTCCAAGAGGTCTTCTGTATCTTTAAAAGTTGTGGAGGGGGGAGGGAGAATTCTACCTTGAGGGTTTTCCCATTGCAGAGTTGCAAGAACACCTGCACTTGGCTGACTTTCTCTTCCCCTAAAGATACATTATCAGTCTCAGGCCATGGACCTGGCAACCCTATAATCATCAGTGATACATGGGGGGGGGGAGAATGGCAGTGGCACAGAGATGGCAAAGTCGGGGGGTACTTTAGTGGAATGCAGCACAAGCCTGCAGGTGTGTGTCCACCTGCTGCAGGATGGTGGTGCCATCAGCCCTGAACTTGCAGGCACCTTACACCATCCCCATTCAGTGAGTGGCAATGCTGCCGTTACTGAGAGAGCACTCCTGTTGCAGAGTTTGGGATCTACCCTGTGTTTTACTAGAACCCCATAAGCCATCAACTACAGCCAGCTGCAAAAGACATACGTCTAATATGATACACATAGATGTATTCCTACTTTCCACAAGTATTCTTAATATCAGTTGTCAAATTTCCAAACGGGTGTGTGTCCTTTTGTTGCTATTGTTAAACAATTAGAAGCCAGAAGCATTTGCCAATTGACTACAAACCTCCCAGGGATCTACCAATCTATACAAACTTACCTTATGGCCATCCCTGCACTAAATCATTTGTATGGGCATAGGCCTTCCTTGCAGGGTTGTTGTAGCATGGTTCAAAGGAGTGCTTACAAGAATGAAACTACAATAGCAGAGGTAAGACTCTTCAAAACATTGCCAAAGAAGGCATTCTCAAAAAAGCAATGTTACCTTTGTACTGTGTATCCAGAAACAGAAAAAAATATGGATTTGCTCATCTCTGTGCAGCTCTTACCTTCTGTGTCAAGTGTCATGCATCAAAATTAGACACACCTGATGGTAAAAAGCATGATAACAGCTGCCTCCATTAGAAACTGCTGTCAGAAGTAGCTGCATCACATGGTTTTATGGTAACACAAACCTGCCTTGTAGGGTTGTAACATTCTAGATCAGGATGGTTAGACTTGAAGTTTTTGGTATTGATTTTTTTTATCATTATTTCAAAAACCCAAGATCCACCAACCAGAGCAAGCCACAAAATATATACACTTAGAGTTAAATAATTCTTAGACCAGGAATTTGTTTTGAGTTCCAAAATTAAACTGAGCTCAAGTATTTCCATTGAAAAATCCACTCCTCATTACCTCCCACTTTCTTCTTTTCAGCAGTATAATGGTGGGGTGGTCATTTTCTTGTTTTCATGGTGAAACAGGAGTGTGAAATCCTCACTGATCTTCTGTGAGTCATCCTGAGATACACAAATACATTTTGATCTACTTTCTGCCCATCCTGTATTTAAAGTGCTATCCAAAAGCTAAACATTATGACATAAATAATAAAAAGAGATACTGATGATCACTGTTTGACAGAGCTTGGGAAAGTTACTTTTTTGAACAACTCCCATCAGCCCCAGCCAGCATGGCCACTGGATTGGGCTGATGGGAGTTGTAGTTCAAAAAAGTAACTTTTCCAAGCTCTGCTTTATGATACTGAGCTGAAAAACCATAAAAACCACAGCCCAGAGCTTTCCTGTTTCCCAAATACCAGGAAAGGCTTTCCAGAGGACAGAGTATGTTACAGTGGGAGCAGCAGGCTGGAAAGCCCAACTGATAAATAATTTTCCTCACATATTTTGAGTGTAGTTTTGTGTATTAAAGCACATGATGTCCTCAAGAAAGAATCAGGTGTACCATGTTGGAATAATTATTTCAGTTCATACTCTTTTAAGTAGCTTGGTTTTGTTACAGCCCCCTCCTCCTCAAATATTTTCTTATATAAATATTCAATATAATTAGGTCTGCACTTTCACAGATTTATCTGTGAGTCCTATTGATCTCTATAGGACTTATATAGACATGTATAGGATTGTTCCATGAAAGCCTACATCAAAAACCATACATACTCTAAGAATAACAGGCAATGAAAAATGCAATATCTTAATAGCTATAATTATGATAGTTATAGTGCTATAACTTGTGGAGAAATTAAGAATAATGGATTTGTATCACCCAGCATGTGGTCACTGGCTTATCAATGCCAGGATTTCTGTGTTATCAACAACAGGTGTTTGTTTGTGTGTGTGTGTGGCCACAGTTAATAACATAACTGTTAGCATTTGTACTTCTCTGCATTTCGTTTCTTTCAGAACTCATTGTTTACAATTCCCCATCCGAATCATCTCTCTCTTTGAACATACACAAACATGCACACAAACACACATATCTAAAACTCAAGAGAACACTTCAAGCATCTGATGATGCAGAATGTAGCCCATGAAAGTTTTGCTAGTCTTTAAGCTGAGGTGCCACAAAACTCATTGCTGCTCATGTCATAGTTGCTCATATTTTTGGGGTCCAAAATGTCTCTGTAGAACTTGCCATGCTTAAAATGAGAGTTTAACACCCACAATGCAAATAACAAAGACAGCGAACACAAAAAGCTGCCTTATAACAGCTCAGATCCCTGGTCCATCTAGTTTCATGTTGTCTACTAATTAGCAGTGGTTCTTCAGGATTTCAAGCAGGAGTCTTTCCCAGTAGTGTTGGGCAGGGCAGGGCAGGTGAGGCTGTGCTACTTACTTGGCTTCCTAACACTGTGGTCACTAGTGGCTCCTGAGACAGGGAGGGGCAAGGTGGTGGGGAGGTTGGTGTGATGTAGGCATAGCATCAGGAGCATTGGAGTGGTTCCACAACTGTGCTTGCACCTTAATGACTTCCCTCCCACTCTCCCTCCCTCCTCTCCCTCTCTGTAACTGCCAATGACCCCGGCATCAGGTAGCCAGGTAAGCAGTGCAGCCCCACCCTTTGAACCACTACTGATCTTTCCTGGGCTACTTGGAGATACCAGGGATTCAATCTGGGCCATTTTGTGTGCAAAGCATATTCTCCAGAGCTTGGAAAAGTTACTTTTTTGAACTACATCTCCCATCAGCCCCAGCCAGCACCTTGCTGGCTGGGGCTGATGGGAGTTGTAGTTCAAAAAAGTAACTTTTCCAAGCTCTGATATTCTCTACCTCTGAGCTACAGCGCTTCTTAAAGCACGGAGTTGCAGCTGCTAATGCTAATTCTCAGGATTAGGCTAAATGGACAATTGATTTTACTTTGGTTTCCCCTCCCCTCCATGTTCTAAAATACAGAAATTAAATTAATTCATATTAATGTAAACTTAATAATCTGTTGATAACACAAATATACACAAACACTGGACTAAATCCAGGAGAATACAGCATGTCTCTAAGGAGCTCCATCTTTCCACATTTACACCAAGCAGTGAGTAGTATAATGTGGTGTCCCGTCTGTATGAAAAAGTGAATGTAGTTTAATTAATCTTTGGGAGCTAAGATTCCTCACAGGAAACTCTTGTCCCACTTTACAGGAATTCAGCCATTTGAATGTCATTAGTATTAATGAGTCAACTAATGAATCAATAGGCACTGTAATGAAATTATCCTGGAATGGTATGATTTAATAATAAGAAAAGGATTGCAATGGTAACAGTAAACATGGGAAGCAAAACTGTTCTATCATCAATGGCCTTGACTACCTTGTGTGGCTGTGGGATATACTTAGGCATGCATTTCTTTCTTTCTAACCATTGAGAATAGCTTTCTCAGTGCATGGGAAACGTTTGTGACAGATTAGGGAAGGCTACCAGGGTAATGACTGTTTAGACAACACTGCATAGTGTTGAACAGTTTGAGAAGTCATGGGAAATCATGAGCACTATGGCCTAAGTTAGGGGTGGGGCAAATTGTTGACTCCAACCTCCCATCAATCCCAGCCAGTATAGCCAATAGGATAGTGGAGGTTATAGTCCAACAATATCTAGAATCTCAAAAATTACTTAACCCTGACCTATGGCAATATGTCTTGTGTCCTGCATGCTTTGGCACTATTGTCATACCCTAATCATAATCTTGGGTTTTACATGTTTTAGTTTTAGACTTAGCCAATGTTTCTAGGATGAATTTGTAGGGGAAACATATTTCAAAGGAAACACATTTGAAACAAAAGGGTAGGGAGGGGGATATTAATTTGTGGTACAAATTATTAGTTTATCCTTAATCCTAAATATGAGAGTGGTGGGCAAGACAATTGCACTTTTTTGGGTGGAGGGAAGAACAGAGCAAAAGTTATCAGCAAAAACTGAATGATGGGGAAAGAGGTTTGTTATTGCACTAGCTATTTTCCTGATACAGTTCACATCCTGGCAGCCCAAGGGCTCAGTACTGCTACCCTCTCAAGTAGAAATGTACTGTGGTCTATGATGCACAGTCAAGTTAAGAGGCAGCCAGTGCTGTGCCAAATACCTCTATTGATGAAAGTTAAATTTTTAGGACTGCAGAGACCAAGGCATGACAAACACAATTTGTTACAGAATCCGTTTGCCCACTGAAAGAGAATCCAACCAAAGCTAATGCTCTACCGAAGTAGCAGAAGGCACAGATATGTTTGAGAGAGACTCTGGGAAAGCACAGTCTTTGGCAGCAGTCCTCATAACACCATCTGCACTGCCAGTTAACTTCTGCTAATAGATGTCTGGATTTCTAGAAGAGGGGCTTAGTTTTGTTCATGTGAAAAGTCAAAAACAAACCATTCATCACTCCTGGAGAGGGGAGGGACAGTAAGTGATAAAATGGTTGGAGAAACTAAATTGACTGGTCTCAGTGATGACTGATGACTAGAGACTCTTGCCAATGTTCTTTTTGTTTTTCTTGAAGTCAGCATAATTTCTAGGCTAAAGATACCACACGTACCACCCCCACACTTAATTCTGGTGTTTCTAAGCATTGTACATAAACATTCTTATTAGCTGTATCCAATGCTGGTTTTGTGCCAGACTTCCAGTTGCTTAAGGTATGGCACCCCATTTTCACTGCTCCCTCCTCCTCACTGTAGCCCTCTCCACCATGTGAACAACTGCTCCTCAGAGTTGGGTAATGGGAGATGGTGCAAAGGGCTGTAGAATGCGGGGGAGAGAGAGACTGGCAATGGTGCCTTGCATGCGTGGAAGCTAAAGCAAAGCTGCTATTAGATAGCACACTATGTATTTGCCCTCATAATTACATTTGCTGGTTTAGTTAATTTCTTAATATCCTTTTAAAAACAGAATGTCTAGTGTGTTTCAGAGCTTGGATTATTACTTTTAAAAAGTAATAAATTACAGTTACAGTTACATGGCCCCCAAAAAGTAGTAATTACTGTTACAATTGCAATTGCTCTGAAAGTAACTGATTACTTTACTTTTACTCAAAAGTAATTGCTACAATTACATTTTAGTTACTTAAAAAAATTGACTACAAGGTGCTGGCCTTGGCTGCTGCACATCTAAGTAGCCTAAAACAACATTAAAAATAAGCACACACACAGAGGGTAGTAGAATATTTTTTTTTATCCGTAAGATTAACAGAATGGCATCACAGAATCTCACATCCCCTCACCCCACCCCCAGCAATGATGATACCCCAACACACATATTTTTTGTATATATATATATATTGCCTCCAGCTCTTTTCTCGTTCAACTCCTGTCAATTTTGAAACAATTGTTTTCTCCACCACGTCTCACTCTCCACCTCCTCCCTTGTCGCTTCCTAAGCACCCATAGAGCATGAAGAAAGAACAACACTGCACAGAAGCCCAATTTGAAGCACATGATTTTTATTCACAAATCAGAGGAGCAGAAGTCTTCCCCTGCTCCCCCCCAAGTAATGTGCAAAAGTAATGCTGGAAACATTACAATTACTCCTCAAAAGTAATGAAGTTACTACTCATTCTATTACCAGCAAAATGTAATGAAGTTACCCACTTGTTACTCAAAAAAGTGATAAATTACAAGTAATTCGTTACTTGTAACTAGTTACTTCCAAGCTCTGGTGTGTTCTATATAGGGTTGTCAGGCCAGAAGTATCCCGCACCCTAAGATTTCAAGGGTGAACCCTAGTGATGTCACAAGGGGTGGGCCCTAGTGATGTCATTAAGCATGATAAGTTAAGCATCAACCACACTTGCTTGGAGTATACCACTCATACAAAAAAAATTCTCTGATTGGAAATTAAGATAGGAATCTTAGCTACATGAGGGCGTTCCCAGGTCTAACTGAAGTGACGAGATCGTTTCTTCTCACCTGCTTAGGGAGCCTTGATAGGGAACATTAATCTAACCTACTTGTTTCCAGCAAGGATTTAAGTGCCCTCAGGCCAAACCAGTCACCAGAAAGCCACTGTAGGAAAAAGGGAGCCTAGTGTTGTGGAGATGTTACATGGGAGCACTCAGAAGTAAAGATGGATGCCCCTGAAGGCTGCAATTCTAAGGACACTTACTAAGGGACTAAGCCCCATAGAACTCAACAGGACTTACTTCTAAGTAGATATGGCTAGGATTATGCTGTTGGTAAGGCTTGACTAGGGATCCTCTGCAGAGATATCCATATCAAAGCAGGGTTTGCAACTCCCTGTCTGGAATGCCCTGCCTGCCTTTTAATGTAGCTGCTCTAAACTTTGACTCTTCACTGCAGAGTAGGGTTGGCAGGTTCTTGGCCTGAGACTGATCCTGTATCTTTAGGAGAAGAGAAAGTCAGCCAAGTGCAGGTGTTCTTGCAACTCTGTAATGGGAAAAACCACAAGGTGGAATTCTTTCTCTCCCCTACACAACTTTTAAAGATGCAGAAGACCTCTTGGTTGCCAGGCCCTGTCTCCAAGAGGTCTTCTGTACACCTCATGTAACAGAAGTTGCGGGAGGGGAACGTTTTGGTATATGTCTCTTGAACAAGACCACCTAGAAACTTATTCTTCCTTCTGCCTGCACAACTTTTAAATATACAGAAGACCTCTTGGAGACAGGGCCTGGCAACCAAGAGATCTTCTGCATCTTTAAAAGTTGTGTAGGGGAGAGAAAGAATTCCACCTTGTGGTTTTTCTCATTATAGGGTTGCAAGAACACCTGCACTTGGATGACTTTCTCTTCTCCTAAAGATACAGAATCAGTCTCAGGCCAAGAACCTGGCAACCCTACCCAGAGAGAGGTTTGAGAACTGAGTGAGAGTTAAGAAGATAATCTACCCTTTCCTGCCTAACATGTGGGTTGCTATAAACTCACTTTGACAGCCAACCCAATTCCAGCGAGTAATAGTTGACCAAGAGAAAACACACATGGTTTGGTCCACCTTCAAAGGCAGTAGCTTGGGAACAACAGCAATTGAAGCCACACTTCCCAGTATGTGAATTCTCTTTTACCATTACTGGGCAAGAAATAAACCATCATGCAATCAACATCATCAATGGGTTTAAGGGGATTGAGCTGAGCACATGAAAGCACTGTTGTTGCTTCTATGGATGTCAGGGAGTGAGATCAGAGGTAAATGAAATGCAAATAGAAAAACAAAAACAAAAGCGAGTGATGATTTCCTAAATGCAATACCATACCAACCACAATAAGATTCCTGTGAGTAAGACAGAAAAATCAGCATCCCACAACCAGTCATAACCAAAAACCAAAACTAAAAATAAATGCAGCCAGTCAGCCAAGATCACAGAAATCACCATGCAGCACAACCTGGCACATAACACCTCTGCTCTGAAATCTGCACTGGTTCCTGATTTGCTACCAGGCCAAGTTCAAGATGTGCTTTCCATGTTACGGGTGCCACATAGTTCTTGTTCTGCTCTTGTAAGAAATTGATCCTTTAGTGTGGCAGTACCTACGCTTTGGAACTCCCTGCCTACTGACATTAGGCAGGCACCTTCATTGTACTCATTATGGCATCTGCTAAAAACATTTTTGTTTAGGCAAGCATGTAGAAGCTATTAAGTTTTTTGTATCTGTTTTTAACTCATTGTTGGTTTTATTATTTTGAATGTTTTCAAATACCTGTTTTTGCCAATAATTTTATTGTTTTAATTCCTTCTGTAAACTCTTTATTGAGGGTTTTTTTTTACAATAAAGCAGTATATAAATGTTGTAAGTAAAATAGATAAATAAATTTCAGAGTCACTGTGGTCCTTAGGAACAAAGGAATCTGCCTTATACTGACTCAGTTTGGTACTATCTAGCTCAGTACTGATAACAAGGACTGACATTGGCTGTCCAGGATTCCAGGCAATGATCTTTTCCAGAGATTGAATTTTGGATCTTTGCATACAAAGCATGTGTCCTACCACTGTGCTACAGCCCTTCCCGTTTAAAAAAGTATTTTTAAAAAAATGTTTTTTACAATTCACTAATGAATGGGCAGCATACTAGGGCAGATCCACACCATACATTTAAAGCACATTCAACATACATTGGAAGCACATGAATCCCACCACAGCATCATGGAAACTGTGGTTTGTTAAGGGTGGCGGGAATTATAACTGTAAGGGGGAAATTACACTTCCCAGGATTCTTCGGGGAAAGTCATACACCTTATCCGGGGCGGCTCAGGATTTCATGGTTTCCATGACAACCATGGGACTGTCCCAATATGCCATTGGCCCAACACATGTAGCAGGGCATACACTAGACTTGGTTTTTGCAACTGGACATGGAGATGGTGATCTGAATGGGGGGGCTTACATCAGTCCCTCTGTCATGGACAGATCACTGCTTGCTGAAGTTTAGACTTACAGCAGCTTTTCCCCTCTGCAAGAGTGGGGGACCTATTAACTTGGTCCACCCCCAGAGACTAATGAATCCGGAGGGTTTCCAAAGGGCTCTGGGGAGTTTTCTGGCTGATAGGGCTGGTGCTTCTGTCGAATCCCTGGTTGAAATGTGGAATACAGAAATGACCCGGGCGGTTGACATGATTGCTCCTGAGTGCCCTCTCCTGTGTAGAGCTCGTATGGCTCCATGGTATACCCCAGAGCTGACAGCGATGAAACAATATAGGAGACGGCTAGCATGCAGATGGAGATGAACTCCTGGTGGATGCAATCGCACACTGGTAAGTGCCTATGGTAAGCTGTATTTAGGGGCAGTGAGGGCAGCAAAAAACCAATATTTTGCTGCCACTATCAAATCATCAATCTGCCACCCAGCGGAGCTCTTCAGAATTGTCCAGGGGCTATTACACTCTGCCCCCAAGAACATGGTAGAACCATCTGAGGCCCGCTGTAATGAATTTGCTAGGCACTTCCAGGATGAAATCTTTAGCATCCGCGAGGACTTAGACTCCAGTGTTATAGCAGGTGAATCAAGCAGGTATCTGGAGCACAGCCTTGTCCCGATTTCTTGGATGAGTTTCAGTTGGTACAGCTTGAAGACGTTGACAAGGTGCTTGAACAGGTTCATGCAACCACTTCTGTGCTGGATCCTTGCCCTTCTTGGCTAATAAAAGCTAGCAGGGATGGAACAGCCGTCTGGACCAGGGAAGTGATTAATAGCTCTCTGCGACAGGGGGTGGTCCCTGGCCGCCTGAAAGATGCGGTAGTGAGACTACTCCTGAAGAGACCCTCCCTGGACCCAGAAAATCTTAATAACTATAGGCCGGTAGCAAAAGTTCCATTCCTGGGCAAGGTCTTTGAACACTCTTGAATGCGACGATTATCTGGATCCATTTCAGTTGGGTTTCGGGCCTGGTTTTGGTACGGAAACAGCCTTGGTCACCCTGTATGATGACCTCTGTCGGGAGAGAGACAGGGGGAGCTTGACTCTGTTGATTCTCCTTGATCTCTCAGTGGCTTTCGATACCATTGACCATGGTATCCTTCTGAGAAGACTGGCTGAGTTGGGAGTGGGAGGGACTGCATGGCGGTGGTTCTGCTCCTACTTGGCAGATCGGCTCCAGAAGCTGGTGCTTGGGGAACATTGCTCGGCACCCTGGACTCTCCAGTATGGGGTTCCGCAGGGGTCAGTTCTGTCCCCCATGCTGTTCAACATCCACATGAAACTGTTGGGTGCGGTCATCCAGAGCTTTGGAGTGTGTTGCCATGGGTATCTGATGACATGCAGCTCTATTTCTCCTTTTCATCATCTTCAGGTGAGGCTGTCAATGTGCTGAACCAGTGCCTGGCTGTGACAATGGACTGGATGAGGGCTAATAAACTGAGGCTCAGTCCAGACAAGACTGAGATGCTGTTAGTGGGTGATTCTTCTGATCAGATGGTGGATGTCCAATCTGTCCTGGATGGGGTTGCACTCCCCCTGAAGGAGCAGGTTCATAGTGTAGGGGTTCTTCTAGAACCATCTCTGTCACTTGAGGCTCAGGTAGCCTCGGTGGCACAGAATGCCTTCTACCAGCTTCGGTTGGTGGCCCAGCAACGCCCCTATGTGGACAGGGATAACCTGACTTCAGTTGTCCATGCTCTGGTAACCTCCAAATTATATTACTGCAATACACTCTATGCGGGGCTGACTTTGAAGACAGTTTGGAAACTGCAGCTTGTGCAAAATGCAGCAGCCAGATTGGTAACAGGGACCAGCCGGTTTGAACATATAAAACCGATTCTGGCCCGCTTGCATCGGCTGCCTGTATGCTTCCAAGCTTGATTCAAGGTGCTGGTTTTAACTATAAAGCCTTACATGGCTTAGGACCACAATATCTGATGGAACGCCTCTCCCAACATGAACCCACCCATACACTACGCTCAACATCAAAGGCCCTCCTCCGGATGCCTATTCCAAGGTAAGCTGGGAGTCTGGCAACAAGGGAAAGGGCCTTCTCAGTGGTGGCCCTAAATTAGAATGATCTCCCGGACGAGGTGCACCTGACACCAACAATGTTATCTTTTCAGCACAAGGTCAAGACTTTCCTCTTCTCCCAGGCATTTTAGCATGTGTTTTAAAATTGCTTTTTAAAAAATGTGTTTTTAAATTTGTATATTTGTTTTTAATGTTTTTAATGTTTTTAATTGTTGTAAACCACCCAGAGAGCTTTGACTATGGGGTGGTATACAAATGCAACAAACAAACAAACAAACAAACAAATAAATGTGATTTGGATATGGTTTAAAATGTATTATGTGAATCTGAATTACTTCACAAATTTTGCCTGCATATCAATCATTTTAATTAATTTTTTAAATGGAAATCACCTACAATGTTTACTTAGTGATCATCGGTTACTTACTATCTCTCAGCCTAATCTGCCCCTCAGAGTGAAAACAGCAGGGGGGGACCATGACCACCCCAAGGAAAAAGGCACACTTAAAATGTAGAGGAAATAATAATTTACAACCATAGTGTGAGATCAGATACATATTGGGACATAGAATGAAGATATATTTATATAAGCATGAATGTCAAATATATTTATTATTTACCAACCTGTAAAGAGATTTATAGTGCAATCCTATTGATGTTTATTCAGAAGCAAGTCCCAATGTATTCAGTGGGGCTTACTCAAATAGGGAAGCCTGCACAGAACTGCAATTCAGTGATAGGGAACTTCACTTACCCAACCCAAAATTCAGAATCACTATAAGCTGTTTTGCAATCCTATGCATGTTTATTCAGAAGCAAGTCCCAATGTATTCAAATCTCTTGCACAGAGAAAGTACTCTTGATGCTGTTGAAAGACATAAATTTACTGAATTCCTGATGTGCAGACAAGCAGGAAAACTTGCAATGGGGTTTGGCTATTGCCTGGAGGTCAACAAAACCCTTGTCAATCACAACTGTGCCTTCACTTATTGGCTAAAAACCTGAAAGGGCGGAGGTTAGAACAGCTGGTACTAACAGAATTTTCAGGGGGGGAGGCTGACATTTTGGTGTATATTTCTTGAACAAGACCTAGAAACTTATTTTTTTAAAAAAAATGAAAGCTAAGAGTCTGGAGATTGGGGTGACTCATCAGAAGACCCGGAGAAGACCCCAAAATACTGGAGTCTTTGGGCAGAAACAGGAGACCTGGCACCCCTAGTTTCATATGTGTTGGAAAAGGGAATGAGCAAACTCACAGGAGAAATGCCATTTGTTTTATTTTATTTTAAACATTAGTATATTTATAGCTTGCCCTTCATCTCAGTGGATTCCAGGACACGGTTGGTTGGCTGGTTGGTTATTTATTTATTTATTTTATAGATCCCAAGACGGATGAATTTGAGAACAAGCTCTGTTACCCATTTATCAGAGAGTATTTTCAGCACCTCTTCTCACAGAAGCAAAAGGAATCTTAAGAACATACTGATTCTAAAAACATCTGTTCATGAGGAATCCCTGTTAATTTCACAAGAAGCTTTAGTATCATAGGAGAAGTAACTTCAGCCACAGTCTTCTAATTATCTCCATATACCATCTATACAGCTCAGTTTGACACCTAGGCTGAAGCAAAGGTTAATGAAATTCCTATTTGTACATGAAGAAACCCAAAACATAAAATGCATTCCTCATATTATACTGGATGTGCCCTGTGTTTTGAAAAAAATTAGTTCAGGCAAGATAAAAGTGCTATCTATAAAAGCTCTTCCTTTTTTTTTTTGCCCAGAATAAGCAGATTTCTATTCTAGGCATGTATGGTGTCAACAGAGTACTATGTATTCCAACAGGCTTTCCAAATATTTCAACCATGAGTATCACTAATCACACAGAATGAGAAATTTTGTGAGAGTGAACTGATGTGATGTTGACAACATATGTATATGCAGCAAATGTATATGAAAGATATGTATGAGTAGTATGTACCCTGAGTTGTCAAATATTTTGTGCACTGGTGTTCTTTGACTTGCTTGTAAAGCTGCTCTGCTTTGCACTGAGAACTCATAGGAACATAAGATGAACTCTGAGAGATCAGTATGAGATCTAGACTCTGTGTAGTCTGGTATCTAACAATTCTAACAATCACCAACACATACCTCCTGGAACCTTCAAGCATAATGTCCATTTGTTTATCAACAGCATCTGGTATTCAGAGCAGTGTAACTACCACTGACCTTTTAGTTCAGTCCTCATTGGGATGTTTGGGGTGGCTTTTGTACCTTTATATTTTCTCCTTAAATATTGTTTTGTACTCCTGCAAACATTGGGATGACCCTGAGCCTGCCGATACCTCCCTTTTGGTTTTCAGCAACTGCATTTTGTCTATAATCCTTTTGGCACTTACCAGCTGAGTTTACTATTAAAGGCAATTATAGTCCTCTTGTGAGAATTCGTCTAATCCAAGAAGTCATCTGAGCTTGTGAGCACCATTATATTCAGTGGCAGTGAATTGCCTCATAGAATCATAGAATAGCAGAGTTGGAAAGGGCCTATAAGGCCATCAAGTCCAACCCCCTGCTCAGTGCAGAAATCCATTTTAAAGCATACCTAACAGTTGGCTGTCCAGTTGCCCCTTGAATGCCTCAGTTCTGGGAAAGAATATATATGAACTCCAGAGTTTATTTTTCAGCACATATGTTCATGATTGATTGATTTTCTTACGTTTATATCCCACCTCTCTTTTGTCATGGAATGCAAGGTGGTTCTCGGTGGCCACCCATCTATGCACTGACCAGAAACAAACCTTCAGGAAGGTGGTAGCCTCCTGTGCCTTCAGACCACACTCTGGAACTAAATATAGGCTCAGTGTTGGTACAACAAAGAAGAGGAGGCATATAATAAAAGCTCATTTTTTATATTCTACATATAAATCTCCATATAGACATTCTAAACTGAACAGAGTTGATATAATCCAGCACACAGCTTCCAAACATCAGCTTTGCAGAGACAACCACTGACTAATGAGCAAAGGATCAAATGATAAATTTATTGCCTGTTGTTTTCTTTGTGCACTCATTTTTCTTATGGCTTTTTACATGTAAATTGCTTGTTTAGAGATTGTTTTTAAAAACACAAATTACAAATGGAAATCCTGTAATAAACTCCAGACATCAGCTGTGATTCAAACCTGGCCTTGTTTTTCAAAATCATGTTGTTTAGCCTGCAGGTATGAAGATAAAAGATGCCTTTATTAGCCAGTTTTCAAAATTCATGTTTTGAAACTTCTTTTAAAGAATAGTAGTAGATTGTACCTATTGTGTATAACAGTTGAAAAGTTACAACATATGGTGAAATAGTCAATAGATGACCTAGCGGGGCTTTTGGTTTAATTCAGCCATTTGGCAGTCTGTGTGTTTGTTGTGCGATTACTTCAGTATACATTTAGATGTCAGAATGAAAACGGGTATTGATAGTTGAGTTCTCCCTCCGCTGTATGCCTCTGTAAAGCAGTTGCTGGGAATCACAAGTGGAGAAAGTGCTCTTGCACTCCGTTCCTGCTTGCGGGCTTCCCATAGGCATCTGGTTGGCCACTGTGAAAGCAGGATACTAGACTGGATGGGCCATTGGCCTGAACCAGCAGGGCTCTACTTGTGTTCTTGTAACTAAATCTTGTAAGGCCACATGTGATCTGTACTTGAGATTGCAGGTTAATGATGAAACTTTCATTGTAAGCCAAATATATTAATACAGCAGAAAGGAGCTTAATAGGCTTTTAATAAATGTACAAAGTACCTAGTACTGAAGCAGTATGTGTGTTTCCTAGAGTTTTTAACTATAAACTTCTCTTCTGTTTCCTAATGAAATGCCATTAAATGAATGGTGTTGATGTCGGTCTGTGTTCTCCAGGATATACCAAGGTTTTCCAACACTGGAATCTGATCATAATGTAAGCAGTTTAAAACAAGTAATATAGTAGTACAAGACCGTACTTAGAAAAACTAACTCGCTTGTACATAAGACTTCGGTAAAGTAGGGATAGCAATCCTAGGGCTCTTTCCATATATAAATCCTACTTATATGATATTGCTTTGCTTTAGAATTTGTAAGGGTTTTGGTGCTGAAATGTACACTTGACGCATGAAGAAGACTCAACAGGATATTCATTTAATTCAGGGGCAGGGCCCTCAAAGTTGGTTTTATAGTCCAACAACATCTGGTGGGGCAGAGTTCCCCATCCCCAGAGCTTGGAAAAGTTACTTTTGTGAACTACAACTCCCATCATCCCAATCCAGTGGCCATGCTGGCTGGGGCTGATGGGAGTTGTAGTTCAAAAAAGTAACTTTTCCAAGCTCTGCCCATCCCTGATTTAACTACTGTTATTATTCTCCTTCTGGATATTTTTATAATAGATCATGTAAAGTTTAACAAATTCACAATCTTAGACAATTTCTATTTTTTTTTAGGACAGAAAGGTGGTGAATTAACCTCTTTTTTGAACACTTGCAAGCTGTCTTGCCACTAGTTTTTCAGCATTGTTGCCTTTTCCAATAGCTTCTCAACTTCATTGGCTTTGGGTATACAATTCAATAGCCATTCTGCTGCAAAAATATTGTGTATACAGTTATTTTTGTTCAGAAGAATCTATTCATATATGCAGACTCTACTTTTCTATTTTTTTTTAATGCCAGCTCAGTTGATGTGGACTTTTTTCTTTATTTATTCAAAAACAAGATCTAGTAAAGGCTTTACAAGCTGTGCAAGTACCCCAGTGCACTTGAAATAAGACTGCCTGAATACTAATGGTACTCGGTGTTAGATCTTTTCTTTATTATTTATTTGTACTTCAGAAAGCAGAGCTTTTCTTAATATTTGAGTGGATGAGAGCTCAGGTTGATATGAGAGGTGGGTGGTACAAAAAGTATTTGCCAACACACCAAGGAAGACTCGTGACACATGTATGGTTGAAATGTTATATTTATTAAACTATAACACATAATCAATCAAATTCCAATCCGCCAATTAAAGAATCTCAAATCCTTCGGGCAGGTGAGGCTCAACCTATCTATGAGGGTCTAGACCCTCCCAACCAGGAGGCAAGTCAGTCACATCGTACTGCAACTCCCCAGACAAGGATGTGGGAAAACTTCTCCCTCGCAATCGGAGTCAGGTTTGTGGTTCCAACCTCTGCATCCTGGCCCCACTGTACAGGCGTTCACCATGATGCGCAAGCCAGTCCCACGTGGACACCCCCCGGATCCACACCAGACATTACACCTTGATGTTTCACCAGGGTGTGCCCTTTTCCCAAATGCCTCATCCACCTCAATTTTAACCCCAATTACCTCACCTGCCCGAATCCAATGCCACAAGAGGGGATCAGCTGAAGCTTGGTCCCCTCAACCCAAAGAAAACAAAGCCCCCAAACCCAGCCTATAATCCTCCAATAGCAAATCACACCCAATATCCGAAAGATGGACACCATCATCTCGAAACAGATATGGAGCATGAAAACGGATCCTATCATGTGGAATATATGCCCCACCCAATGACAAAACTAAATTCCTAACTTTCTTACCCACTTTCTGGATCTGTTGATCCTGTTGGGTTGCAGTGCACCCCTCCAAACACGTCGCACCAGCATGTCGGACCACACTATAACAAGGTCCGGGTATGACTGGATGAGAGCATTAAAATCCCGGGTGATCCTAAGCAGCAGATCCATACCCGGCTGCTGCACCAAGTCATTTTCCCCTAAATGAACCACCAACACATGTGGCCAGTTAAGCGATGCCATAAGGCGACACATCAAAGGCATGAGCGCATCCCAAAGCATGCCCCTCTGACCACCCAGCCAACCGTTGCTCCAGCGGAAAGCTGCAGCTGTGTCCCAGCAGGCGTAGAAAAGGCTCTCCGATGGGCCCAAAATAAAATCGAGTGGCCACACAGGATGACCCTCGCAGGCACCGGAAGGCTCAGCACACCTAAGAAAGAAAGAACAATACATCAGAATCAATACCTGATATAAGACTTGAAAGTGGAAGAACGCCACCTTCCAATCGCCTGAATATCCTGAACGCTCATGCCCATGAGGGCAGTGGCCGTAGCCAGCCCAATCCGAAAGGAATGCAGCCCATAGACTCCAGCATCGTGACCACTGGCCAACAAGGCCCGCCGA
The DNA here is from genome assembly GCF_030035675.1 of Rhineura floridana. Taxonomy (NCBI): domain Eukaryota; kingdom Metazoa; phylum Chordata; class Lepidosauria; order Squamata; family Rhineuridae; genus Rhineura; species Rhineura floridana. Next base: position 68,891,512 of record NC_084481.1, read on the forward strand.
ACAACGGCCCAAAATTGAAATTGAGTCAGGGCAGAACCATCCACATGTATAAAGTGGTAACGCTGGCCCACTGGCCTCATTGACAGAAATAAACGCACTGCAGCCATTGGGCACAATTCAGGGACCTGGCAAACTCTCAATGAAATAATACTGCCACGGCCCTTTTGATCAGTCTTAGAGACTCGAAGGGAAAGCCTAACTATATCTGCACCTAGCGTGCAATCGCCAAAGCAAAAGGCTCGATAGGACACATCGCGCTTCGAGGAAGCCAGTACTTCGCTAGGGCGAAAAGCACCATAGAACATTGTCAGTGTTACTGCGGCGAACAGGTGCGACTCATACTGAGATGAGCACAGAGACCTAAATAAAGGCAGGATCTGAAGGAGAACATCGGGCGTGATTGGCCTCCTTCGGTCAGTGGGCCTGTGAGCGGAACGTGACCAACCCTGAAGGACCTTCCTGACCCTAAAATCTACAAAATGATCCTGCATTCCTCTTGCCTTGGAAATAAAGGCCAGCGCAGAGAGGTGTCCGGTGATGGTAGAAATATGAGATTGCCCATTCAGATATAGATAAACTGCAGCCAATGTGAACAAGAATAGGCCATACAGGAGGCAAAGCACTAATGGCACGGAATGCCTGGAACGTCCCCAAGGCAAGCTGGTACACCCTCTGAGTGCTGGGAGCAAGGGCAGAAGTTATAGCTGAAGAATGCCACTTGCCAATCACCTGGACATCCTCAATGCTCAAGACCACAAGGGCAGTGGCCGTAGCCACTCCAATCTGGAAGGAATGCAGCCCATAGACTCCAACATCGCAACCACTGGCCAACAAGGCCCGCCGAACAACGGCCCAAAATTGAAACTGAGTCAGGGCAGAACCATCTGCATGTATAAAGAGATAACGCTGGCTAGCTGGCCTGAAACACAAACATTGCTGCATAGCGGAAAATGGGCATAAGTCAGGTACCTGGCAACTATAAAGAAGCAAAACTGCCATGGCCCTTTTGATCAGTTTTATAGACTTTTAGGGAGAACCTCACTAAATCTGCACCTAACGTGCAATCGCCAGAGCATAAGGCCCGAAAGAACACATCGCGCTTTGAGGAAACCAATAATTCATTAGGGCGAAAAGCACCATAGAACATCGTCAGAGTTACTGCGGTGAACAGGTGCGACTCATACAAGATGAGCACATTGACCTAAATAAAGGCAGGATCTGAAGGAGGACATTGGGTGTGATTAGCCTCCTCCGGTCAGAGACCCTGGGATCGGAACACGACCAACTCACAAGGACCTTACTGACCCTAAATCCACAGAATGATCCTGCATTCCTCTTGCCTTGGATTAAAGGCCAGCGCCGAGAAGTGTCAAGCGATAGTTATGACAGAAATAAGTTTTTGCCCTTTGAATACAGCATAAATAGCAGAATACTTCCAGAACACGTGCCCACGATGGCAACTGTTGCAGCTGCTCCTGTATGAAAGAAATGTAATCCTTAAACATAATGGCCTTGCGAACAACATAGCAATAATCAAAACTGAATCAATGCATAGCCATTGATACATGAAAATATAGTACTGGCCCACTGGCCTAATCAGAGAGAAAGGTCCCTCAGCGAACCAGGGACAGAGAGGGCGATGGGCAGCCCCTCAGCTTCACCACTCAATCACAAGCCCACTGGTCCGTCTTAAACATATGCGCTGACAACAGCACAGCAATATAAGTGCAGGGCTCAAATATTACAATGACTTGCCCAGAAAGCTAATTTTACCAGGGCAAAAAGCTCCCTAAAATTATTGGTAAGGCCACCGCCCAGAATAACTGGCCTGGAAGAGGGGGGGCACTAAGAATCATCGAAGGCAGGAACATCAACAGTATAACAGGGGCCACATAGGACCAGGCGGTATCAGGGTGGAATGCGACTAGCCTCATTTGGTTTTCATAAAATGGGTTCTTGAATGCATTTGGCCTGAAAAAGAAAAAAGGCAAAAAGGAGGCAGGATATATTCCCAACGGTAATGTCCTGCCCTCCTTAGTAGCATGGGCTGCAACAAGGTATACATCATTCATACATGGGGGGGATGGCCTCATAGGATCAGGCAGCATTCGGGTGGAATGCAACTGTACTTTGCGGAATAAACGCATGCACAAGGCGCATAGTTCAACTCACGTTGAGGTTCTGGGGATTTACCACATAACCATAGCCAAGTGCTGCACTGAACGTATCATGCGGATCAGAAGGGCAGAAGGCCACATATATACCGCAAGCACTGTTGGAAAATAGTCCAGAAATTAAATTCTGTTGTGAGCCCCAGGCCCCTTAAAAGCAGCCAGCCATTATTCGGCACACCCAAGATCCTTAACTGACACCAAAATACCAACCACAGACTGCATCAAAGCTTACCTACAGTTCAAACTACAGGAGCAAGTCCTTTGTTCTTGAAGAAAGAATGGCCGTTGAAGTCACATCTGGCCAGCAGCACTTGCACAACCCAGTAGAAGTGATCAGGATCTAGACGACAGCCTGGCCATAACGCAAAAGCCCACACAACCTATGCAGGTTTCCCACAGAAGGTTCTTCTTCATATGATGTAAACAAGTGCTGCCATCCCGACGTATGAATGAATGTGAATCTAACAGGTAGCAGCACCTAGTATGCACGAGACTGCCATGAAATAGATGTGATTGAAGAGGGTACCTGTATCTTGTGAAACAAGCAGTATACTATTCATATTTTTGGAATAAAGTTAAATTGAATTAAAAATGCCTTGGAAAAGCTTCATGATATAGATTTACCAAATGCTAGAGGAGCAGGTTAAGCAAGAACCAATAAGCTATCATTCCTAAAATAGGCATATTGTATATTTCATTTAGCTATTCCAGGGATAAAACAAAGCATTCAAAACTACAGGCAATAGAATGCCTTAAGCAACCAACATATTAAAACATTCCTGCTACCCTCCTGCTATAGAAAAACTGTTGTTATAAGCTTATTAACTACTAGAGATCCATAAAGAAAATTACAGTTAAAACTTAATCACTCAAAAAGCAAACAAATACTGATTTAGCAAACTTATATATATATATAATTATTTACTTATTTATTTATTTATTTTTCCATTAACCTTAACGTATTGGTTCTCAGAAAGCCACAACAATGAGTTCACCTGGCTATAGAGCATTTCCTTTATGCTTGCATAGCATAAATTACCTTTCTCTGAATCACACTTATACATATTTTGAAGCCACATAAGAAGTCTGAGATGTGGGATTCCAATGAACTCACCTTAAAATAAATTATCTATTGCCCTTTAGATGATATTACATAAGCATCTATACTTTTTCTCCATGCACAATAAATGCAACAAAATTATGAAGCTAATTGATCAAGAACAGCATTTTAAAACCAAAACATGAATGTAGGAGTACAAACAGAATTAAAATGGGGGGGGGGTAAAGAATGAAACACCAATCAATTCCCAATACTTACGATAATTAACATTTTATGCCAAAGAAAACCCCAATATATATTAAAACAACTTACAAATTAATTAACTATCAATATAACGCAGATATTATTTATATGTATATAAAAAATGTTAAAAAAGAAATAATTTTTTTTAAATTTATTTATGTATTTATTTATTTATTTATAATTAATTCAAAATCCAATTAATTAAACACTACTTGATTGCTATATCAAATAAGGGGTGGGGGAAACGCTGCAAATATAAAGTATAAACCAAACTGCGGATAACACCAAAAGGCGGGAAATTCAAACAAACACACACGGCTGGAGGCAAGCAAGGAAAAGCCTCCCATGCCGCCTCACAGCTGTTCCAGCCTCACAGCTGATCAGTGGAATAATAGAACGGAGGGAAGAGGGGCGGGGTTTATAACACAATAGCAAATAAATAAATATATATATATCAACAATCGAAATATATATAAATCTAAGAACCAAAGAGCACTGAAACTAACTAACAAGGCACACAAACGCAAGCAACTTTAACAATTTAAAGACAAACCGGAAGAAAAGGGGGGGGCAAAACAAACGGAATCAAAATTTGTATATATAATCAAGGGAATACCCCAACCAGGAACGTCGCCACCCACAAACACCTTAAGAAAAAACAAGCTGGGCTCTACACAAGCAACAAACGCTTTAAAGTGCAGGCAATACAAGGGAAAACAGCCGGCAAGCCGGCGAGAAGCCCCAGGGCGTGTGGGCGGAGGCCCGCAGCCCAGCTGCTCGTCGGGGCTCAAAACAACAACAGAGAATGATGACAAGCAACGGGACCGGGAGGAAAGAGCAGAGAAGGGTAAACGAGGTATTTAGCAAGGAAACGATCACCAACAGAACGCTGAAAGAGCCCCTGCAAGCGTGAACCAGCAGTAAGTGCCGCAAGGCAAAAAAGGCGCGCACTTAAGGAGGAGCAGGCTATATATAGCTGCTCAAAACCCTTGCCCAATTGGTCAAGGTGCACCACCTGACCTATTACACAATTTTCTGGAACCTTCCCGAGCCTTCCCAATAATAGGGTGTAGGCAAATCCGCCCCAGCCAAATGGGCAGGAACGTTATTCTAGTCATTATAGTTTATCAGTTAATAACATTGAAAGTGGTCACCCACTGTAAATGTATATTTTAATGCATTACCATTACTACATACTATATCACAAATGTATATTCCTAATGGCATTGGACAATGAATGAATGAATCAACTTTATTGCGTATAGCCATAGGCTTTTGCAAGGCATTGGACAATGTATTATTCTGTGGTTGCTGCAAGCATAAATTATCATATGCAAGTTTCATGTATCACATCACCAGGATTTTCTCAGAAAAGGAATATCCTCACCGATAAAGCTGCAAGTGCGTAGCTTTATTTCTACAAAATGTACTCAGGACAAACAGTACAATATGCATTATGGGTATGACATTTTGTAGCCTGCAAAGAGATCACATGTGGTACAATTTTAAACTTACCACAGTTTCCCATGATGCCCAAACTTAAGGAAATAGGGTTAGCAAGAACAATTCAGCAACAAACTATGATTTCAGTTCCTGGCTTTTTCTTAAACCTTAGTTAAATAAACCACAATTATCCAAGTTTGGTGATCATATGAAACTATGGTTAGTTTAAAATCAAAAGCTTCTCCTCACGGGCATAAATGAGAAGAAGGCGATGTGATATCCGGGCTTTCCACAGCTTGTTTTTGTAGCAGGAAACCATGGTTTTCCAGTACATTTGAAACAAGTGTATGCTTGGGGGCTTTCCATGCTCAGGTTAGCAATCTACCCTTTATGTGCACTTTAGTGTGGCAATTTGTCTCCTATTTCCCTCTGAACATATGTGATGCTTGCTACTAGGTCAACCAAATTAGCTATCAAGCCAAATACTCTTCAGATGTATTTTGTAGTTTTTCCAGCTTTAATTAAGAAGCCAAACATCTGTACATTTTATTTTCTTTCTTTATTAATTTATGAATTGCCTTTTACATTTGTCTAAAGGCAATTTACAAAAATACAAGTTCTTTGGCACCATCACATCCTCGAGTAGCTGTCCAATGGAGCTTTTCTGTATTTTCAGTGGTCTGTTGACATCAACTCTAGGAAACGGAGTTTTAGAACCTTCAGAGGCCTACTGTTAATTGTTTGCAAGACACTTTGAGGGTAAAGATGCCCACCTCCATAGCAATCTTGATGCCCCACCCACCCAATCTTGATGCCCCACTTCTCCTGGATCCACCTTTGTCGCTAGAGGCCCAGGTGACCTCAGTGACTAGGAGCTTTGGCTGGTGAGACAGCTGTGGCTATTTATGGACCAGGATAGCCTGACCACTGTTGCCCATGTAGTGGCAACCTCCAGGCTGGATACTGTAATATGCTTTATGTGGGGCTGCCCTTGAGGTTGATCCGGAAGCTGTAGCTTGTGCAAAATGGGGCGGTGTGACTGCTCACTGGGCAGGTTATCACCAACATATCATCCCGCTGCTGAAAGAATTGCATTGCCTGCCCATTAGCTACCAGGCTAAGTTCAGGGTTCTGGTTTTGGTATACAAAGCCCTATACAGCTTGGGACCAGGATACCTGAAAGATCATCTTACCCCTTATATACTAAGTCGATCACTGTGCTCTGCAGGTGAGGGCTGCCTGCAGGTACCATCTTATCAGGAGGTCCATTCCACACAACATAGGAAGTGCACCTTTAGTGTAGTGGCACCTACCCTTTGAAATTCCTCCCCTTTAAATATTAGGCAGATGCCATCTCTGTTATCTTTTCGGTGCCTACTGAAGACCTTCCTCTTTCACCAAGCCTTTTAAGCAGAGACCATATCCTAGTCTGTGTCTGTGTTGGAATGGCTTTTTAAGCAGTTTTTAAAGCTTCTTATTTATTTATTTATTTATTAGATTTATATCATGCCCTTCCTCCCAGCAGGATGTTTTAAAATATGTTTTGTTTAAATATATTTTAACATCTGTTTTTATGATGTTTTAGAGTGGTTTTGTTTGCCACCCTGGAGTCCTACTGGGAGAAGGGGCGGGATATTCATTCAGCAAACAAACAAACAATATAATATAATATAAATGTAAATGTACTGCCTTTAAGTCGATTCCGACTTATGGCGACCCTATGAATAGAGTTTTCATGAGGCTGAGAGGCAGTGACTTGCCCAAGGTCACCCAGTGAGCTTCATGGCTATGTGGGGATTTGAACGTCGTAGTCCAACACCTTAACCACTACACCACACTGGTTCTCTAATATAATATAATATAAAATGAAATTACTACAGAGTGCCAACACAATATAACAGTGTTTTCACATAATGGATTGCATTAGGTATATGCTATTAGAAAGACCTGTTCTAAATTTACAATCTTCATCAAAGACCCTATTGTGCATCCTACCACCATGAGGTGAGGTTTCTGAGTACTGAGGACTGGGCCTTTTCTGTAGATGTACCCCAGTTGTGGAAGTCACTCCCTAGGGAAGCCAGATTGGCGCTGTCTTTGCTATCTTTAGGCAAGCTGTTAAACTGTTTTGTTCTGCCTGGCTTTTGATGGGTTTTAAATTCTACTCTGGTTTTCTAATAATGGTTTATTTCAGTGCTTGTTTTGGTAAAAATATATATGAAGTGCTAGTACTCCTATCTTGATAAAAGTGCCATGAGTGCTAGTACAAAATGGTTGCCATGGATAGCAAAAAAAAAAGGTGACTATGCTCTGTACCGGTGAGTACCATCACTAAAAAGTATTTGTTTTATTATATTTTAATTGGTGTTTTTAATTTGTATTAATCTGTATTATTGTATTTATATTTTAAATTGTATATTTTTATATTGTACATCATCTTGCGGGCAGAACAGTGATTAAAAATACTGTTGCTGCTAATCAATGTACTCAAAAGGTTGCATTTATATTGGTTACAACTGAAGAGTCATATATTCATATATTTTATGTATCTTTAGCAACAGATTTCACTTTAGCATACACCAAATGGAGCAAAATTTAGCTTTTCCTTAAATTTGTGACATTGACATCTTGTTCTGTGTAGTATAGATCTGCTTTTGATATCCTTCTCTGGGCATGTAATTAACAGGGTGTTTTTCATTATTATGGGAACCACAGCATAAAAGAGCAAGACAGGTCAGCAGCTGGAAGTGTAACAAGGGCTTTAGCTGAAATCAGATGTATTGGATTCTCTTTGATGATTACTAACTGGCGTCCATCTGAAGTCTTAAGTAGATTGTTGGAAGCCTGATTTCTTTCTGCTACTTCCAGTAAATTATCAAAGGGTTATTATACAGTAATTGACAGCATAATTTGATGCATGTACACTCAGAAGTGAGTCCCATTGAGTTTAATAGGACTTGTTCTCAGCTTGTTGTTGTTATATGACTGCAAGTCGATTATAACTTATGATGACCCTGTGAATCTTTATATATATACATATATATTCATAGGGTTTTCATGGTAAGAGGTATTCAGAGATGGTTTACCATTGCCTTCCTCTAACCTATGGCACCCGGTATTCCCAGGCGGTCTCCCAGCCAAGTATTAACCAGGCCTGACCCTGCTTAACTTCCGAGATCAGACGAGATCAGGCGTGTTTAGGGTAGTATGGCCGTAGGCTGCTCTCAGTTAGGTGTGTATATATTGCAGCCTAAAGCATATTATATTGAAACCCCAAGAGGAAAAATCAACATTATATTAAACAAACAAATGAATAAATAAATAAATGCATTGCCGTAATGTGATAGAAGTCCAGGAATGAAAGCAAATGTATATATCCAGAAAATAAGGTTGTTATTCACAATGCTTATGATATCTAAGCAGATATCTGGTTCAAAGTCAGGATATAAAAACTAAGTTCAGCTTCTCTAAAGCTCAATACACACATACACACTGACGAAAATCATATGTAGTTAGACTAAGAGCCACTTCTAAATGGTACATTTCTGAGTCCCAACTCACCTTTTAAAACTGTATTTATAAGAAAGCAGGTGTTAAATGGATTTAGGGAGGCATGTGCTTTTGTAATGATATAAGGAACAGAAGTGAGTTTGAGAAGATGTTCTTGCAAAGCTCCTGGAACATACCATTACAGTTTGGGCATCTCTTGCTCCCAGCCCTGACAGAACTAAATTAAATCATACTTTCTACTCCCCACCCGCTACATTAATTCATGTTTTATATGATATGGAAGTTCATGTATCACAGCATTTAACTGATTATCAGATACGCATTCAGAAATTACCGCTTACAGTTGTTGGAAAAAAACAACCACCACGGACGGCTGGTGTTAAAAATAGGGCACAACAGAGATTTCAAAATTAATGCTTTAATCTCATACTTGGGAACATGAACACTTATTTTATCACCCTGGCCAGGCAAGCTGACTGAGTGCTTCCAGTTCTGGAAGCTATGTAAGAATTTGTTACACATTCAACCAGTGGAAAAGGAAGCTGAACTACTTGGGACAAGATCTGAACATGAAATATGAACTGGCCTGAACTTTGGTTATTAGATTATGCCTGGGGAGAAGCAGATGAGAAGAATATAACTTTGCACACCAGGGACCACATCACATATTGCTGAGTCTCAGTACATAATGCCCTTAAGTACAAAGTTTGCATAGCTTACCAGGCCCAAATATTCTTGTAGTTTTATCACAGTGACAGAAAGGAAGTGTCAGGCAATATTTAAGAAGAGAGCAGGGCACAATGAATGCTGAACATCTGACCTACTTTATTAAGAACAAGGTAGAACATCCAGCACTTAAATCTAGGCTGGAACAAAGTATCAAACGCTTCTGGAAGATTGTGAGTATTCAGTGAAAGCTTCCCTGTTACATGGAACTTCTGCACATGACCACCTTTCATCTTCCTCATCAACACACAAATACATAAACTTGGTTTGAAATCTATTTTGTCATGGAATGCTTCAGTGTGGACTGCCAAATGTCAGATGCAACCATCTGCATTAGAACTGCTGTGCTACCCAGGAGACATTTATTTATTTGTAAGATTTTTTAATCAATCCTTCACCAGAAGGTCCTAGGGTGGGTTACAACAATATAAAATACAATTCTAAAAGCAAAACAAACTGTTATCGTTATAAAACAAATAAAATCATTCCAAATGGAACATAACATGTCCCACAAAACAAAATATCTTAACTGACAGAGAGGTACATCTTCAGTGTATGGTGAAAGCTGTACAATGAAGATGCTAGTCTCATCTCTGTGGGATATGAGTTCTGTGAGGCTGCCACAAAGAAAGCCCTCTCCCAGGCCTTTCCCCACCCTTCTGAGGGTGGCGGAACTACCAGGAGAACCCCCTCTGCAGATCTTGAGAAGGTCAGCAGGGATTAGGGTTGCCAGGTTGGAAGCATCCCAAAACCTGAGATATCATGGGGCGGGCCCTAGTAATGTCATGGGGCAGGCCCTAGTGATGTCATGGGGTGGGCCCTAGTGATGTCACGGCGGGCCCTAGTGATGTCACAGGGTGGGCCCTAGTGATGTCACGGGGAGGGCCCTAGTGATGTCATGGGGAGGGCCCTAGTGATGTCATGGGGTGGGCCCTAGTGACATCATAAAGCATGATACATTAAGTATCAACCACAGTTGCATGGAGCATACCATTCAAAAAAAAATGCCTTTCCTGTCCAAAACACCTTCTCTCGACTTCTGTGCAAGAACCCAGTAAATTCTTTGCAAACGTCAAGAGATGGACACCTAGGGATATTGGGAGGGGTGTGTGGAGAGAGAGAGAGGTTCTCTCAAGGACAGATCTGTCCTGTTTACTTGCCGCCCTGGGCTCCTGCTGGGAGGAAGGGCAGGATATAATAATAATAATAATAATAATAATAATAATAATAATAATAAATGATTATTATATATTTATATAATTTATTATTATATAAATAATAAATAATAATAATGAACATTAACACTAGCTCCACCAAATAATATAAATTAATGAATTATTTAAATCACTCATTGCATCTTAGAGGAATACAGGAGCATGAAATATGGTCTATCCAGATAATAATTCCAATCTCTTGCACAAATACCTAGAAGTTCAGATTTGATGAAGATCAAAGTATTGCAGGAATTATTTTAGGTAACTGTGATAATCCTTAGGAGAAATAGTTCTTCCACTATACACACCATGTTGTACATTCCCATTACCCTCTGCTTAAGCCAATAACATTTTTCTAAATCCTGTGATGTTAAAATCTAAAGCTCTCCTATAAAATTTTACATTTTATAAATGATATATTATAGATTAATTACAGAACTTCTGAAATATATTTTCCTTATGCTGGAAGCACTAGTTAGTCTCATTTAACAACCCCTCCTCTTTTTACATTTTCTAGGTTTATTCACTCTCCCACATATGCTTCTTATTTTAAAATGTGTTGTCCTGGAGTGCTCCAAACACTAGAGGCCTAAACCCAAGTATGGAACACATCTCTTCTAGTCTAGCACCGGAAAGCACACCAGGGCAGTTGTTCCACAGAGTCTACAAACCTATAATAATTATAGATATGCCATGCATTAATTAGTGCATGGTGTGTGCCCATCACCAGCGGCATCTTAAGGCAAAAGGAGGGGCTATGTACCTGAGCCTCAGTGTATGAGGTGCAGTCAATGAAGGGGGGGCATAGGGAGCTGCCTGCCACCAAGTCAAACCATTGGGTACATCTATCTCTGTACTGCCTACACTGACTGGCAGCAGCTCTCCTGCATTTCAGGCAGGGAGTCCTCCCAAGCCCCACCTGGAGATGAACCTGCGATCTTCTACATGCAAAACAGGTGCTCTGCCCACTCAGCCACAGTCCTTCCCCAGGTAGTGTGGGGAGTTCCGGAGGGAGGAGAGGATGCCAGGGGTGGCTCAAGGCATGTTTGAGGGAGAAGGGAAATGGGGGAAGGGGGGCTCTTTTGGCAGGAGCCCAAACTGAAGTCAACCTGCAAGAAGGTGTGGCATGAGGGGGTGCCCACCTGCATTGACCCAAGTGTGCGAGGAGGGTTTGGTTCAGTTTTGTTTTTTGGGATGGGGAGTGTGGGAGACTATTAGAGGGTGGTTAATCCAGGCAGCGCCCTATCAGTCCTGGGGAGGGAGCAGCACCAGGGATCAAGGGTGGCTCTCTAGTCCTCATGGAGGATGGTGGGTTAAGAACCTAGAGCCCTGCAGTGCTGGATCAGGCCAACATGGGCTCATCCAGTCCAGCACATCCTCTTCTCACAGTGGCTGACCAGCTGCGGGGTTCTCACATACCTGGATTAAACCCTATTGAATTCAATAGGACTTACTTTTGAGTAGACATGGTTAGGATTCTGCTGTAAATTAATGACATTACTAGGGCCCATCCCTGAAATCTCAGGTTTTGGGATGCTTCTGACCTGACAACCTTAATTCCATCATGTGAGCCTCCCTACAGTCTGAAGTGAGGTGGTCTGGACACAGGTTTACTACCACATCTGTAGTTTGTGAAGCCTTAGTGACCACAACTAGCATTTGTGGATCTAGGACTACTTACAGGCAGATTTTCTGTCAGAACTGGCAGCATGCTGGTGTCCCTTTCAGAAATTGGAATCATCTTATTCTTTTTATTAACTTGTCAAATATGTGTTCTCATTATGCAGTTTGTTTAAGCAACATTATTGATAAAAAATAATCATTTCCTTGCAAAGACAATCTCAGCCATGAACAATAACCTTTATAGCTGTTCACAGGAAAAAGAAACATGATGTCCATTGTGCTAAATGGTTTTATCACAATATACAAGCGTATGAAATCTATGCCGCCATTATATGTTTAAAACAGAACAAGAGTAATTTATTGGATCAGAGTTAAATATAGTTTCAGCACTTCCCTTTGCATGCACCCTGCCTTTTCAAGCAAAATGCTACACTAAATAGCAATTTAGACTAACCATAAAGACAGATTTACAATAGAGTGGTAATTAACTTGTCCTGGTGTATAATTTCAGTGTGAGAATTTACCCTGGCTCTTGCATAACCATTTCCAAACCACCTACACTCTTCCTAATCAGTCTGGTGTGGTTTGTCAAGTTTGTAGCTAGGACTGAGACAGTACAGGGATGCTACCTTGTAAGCCAGAAACCAAGGATGGCCTTATAATAGTGCCATGCTATGCAAGTCTGTTCAGAAGTAAGCCCCGTTTAGTTCAATGGGTCTTAGGGCTCATCTACATAGGGGTTTGCTGTGTGTTTGGTGCTATTTACATCCCCTTTTAATTACATGGTTCACATGACATTACTGGCAAACAGAAGCTATCACACAGTTTCCCCCCTGTAAATCCACACTAATCCTCTGATAATCCAAAAAGGGAAGGAAAAAACATCTCCACTCCATATCTCTAGTGCTTGCCGATGCTGTGCTCTGATGCTTTTAGGTGTGTGTATCAATCTTTCCCCTCTCCATGCCCACTCCCTCCTTCTCCCTTCTTTCATTTTATCTCCTGAGGGCTGAAGAGTAACTTCCAGTTGCTCTCTTCCGTTCTGCTGGCATTTTTTAAATTACTGCAAATGGTGCCCTTATTTTCTTTTCCCCCTAACTTGTGTGCAAATGCATAACACTGTTCAAAGAAAGAGTTGTATTTCAGCTGTATTGTACCAGTGAAAATATAAACAATTGCACTTCTGAGTTGCTGTTTTTTTAAAATGAAACTGGTAGAACAAACTGAGAATGCTTGATTGCTAGGTAACCAGAGGGAGTGGAAATGTATTAGAGGGTGTGGTCATTAGGAAACTGTGTGATTGATCCTTTCCCTCCAGTGTGACTAGAAAACACAGTGTTTGCAGCTCACATTGAGACCTTACTGTGGATAGTGCAGATAGAAAATGGAGGTAAAAACAGTTTCTTTAGTACAAAGTTATGCTCCCATGTGGATAAGACCTTAGTTTCAGGTCAGTTTTTGTAGGATTACAGCATAAATCTCCTGCCAGGGCTGGCTCCAGGAATGCCGGGGCCCTTGGGCATCAGCCTGCCCCAGGCCCCTCCACTCCCCTTCCGCGATCCATGGCAGGAGCCGTGCTATAGATCACAAGACAGTCCAAAGCTTTTGAGCCACCCGCTGAGCCACCCGCCATGCCTGCCACCCCCCCTTCACCTACCTTGTTCTGTTGTTCTTTGCGGCTGCGCGCTGTACGTGCAGGGTTGCCATCAAACAAGATGGCGGCCGAGGTTTTCGTAAGGGACTGAAGCCTCTACCGCCATCTTGGTTGATGGCACGCAGTGTGCACATTGCTGCCATCAACCAAGATGGCAGCAGAGGCTTCAGTCCTTTACTGAAACCTCGGCTGCCATCTTAATTGATGGCAACCCTGCGTGTGCAACACACGCAGCCACAAAGAACAGCAGAGCAAGGTAGGTGAAGCGGGGGGATGGCGGGCATGGCGGGCGGCTTGGCGGGCAGTTCCTATCCTGCAATCTGCAGCTCCTGCTGCGGATCACAGAAGGGGAGCAGAGGGCCCCTCAAGAGCTCCTGTAGCTCTGGGGCCCTCGGGCCAGTGCCCAACCTGGCCGCCCTTTAGAACCGGCCCTGTCTCCTGCTAAAGCATTATACAAGGTATCAGTGGCTCTCCTATCCATAAATCTCTCTGATCCTGTTGTTAACCTTCCATTCATCCTCTACCCACTCCATCTGGTATGGCAAGCAGAATTTTGATTAAGGATCATGCTCTGTGGGACCATAATCTAGTTTTTTTTCCTGGTTACATTAACTATATACACTTACCATATGCATTTTTTCATAGCCATTGATTCTTTTTGTATACAGTGTCAAGCAAATTCCTAGTGGCTTTTATGTTGCATATTCATGGAACATTTATGGCACATAAATCAGTACTTTCTCAATTCTGTATTAAGTTGTCCAAAGGCAAACATTGGTTCTGAGAAAGTGCCCATTCAAACACATTGTTTTCCACAGCAAATTTCTGTGGTTTCTGTGAAAAGGGCTGACCCTTCGCTGATAATGGACAGCTGTGGGGTTTTTTTAAAAAAATCTGCACATTATAAAAACAAAATAGTGTTGCCCATAGTGCTTCTAAAAATAAATAAGGCTGCACCACTACATGCACTTGCCTCGGAGTAAGTCTAATTGAATTTAGTCAGGCTGACACCTAAGTAGACATGTACAGGACTGCACTTTATGTTAATATTTTTATAATGGAACATATGTATTACCTACTAATCTTACTATTTTATTATTACAGTGTCTCCAACAGAGAGATCATTATTGTGCTTTGTTACATTTTTGTCTAGGTTCATCTTATTATTATTATTATTATTATTATTATTATTATTATTATTATTATTATTATTATTATTATTATTATTATTATTATTATTATTATTTATCATTAATTTTTATTCAAATTTTCAAAAACAAAATAAAACAAACAAAACAAATTAATAACTATTACAATAAAAACTATTGACTTCCGATTTGTCGTAGATTAGCTATAAGTCTATAATATATAACAAACCTGTCTCTTAATAAAATTATACAATCACCTTCCTCCAGTGGTTATCTTAATTGGTATCAAATCTCATTAACATCATTTTATTCTTTCCACAAAAAGTCAAAGAGAAGTTTCTAATCCTTGAGATATATATCCATCAATTTTTCTCCAAATAGACATGTCAATTAATCCATCTCTTCAGGTCTACTAAGTCCAGTAATTTCAATAGCTCTTCTCCCATTCTCCCATTATCAGTATTGATTCCATCTTCCATCTTCCATCTTTGCACACCCAATAATCTTGGTCTTGCTGCCATAGTCATATAATAAAAGTCTGATAGGTATTTCTTTCATCACAAATATTTTCTTGCCATCAATTCTGAATGTATTGCTGAAATGTTGTTGTAAAGTTGTATCTCTGTTCCTCTTTTTTACAGAATGCACTAACACATCTCTTGAGAGTTTTTCCATTGTCACATATCTGGAATTTATTCTATAAACTTTCTCTATTTCAAGTTCCATCAAATCCTTCCAATCCAGGAATTTTTTCGAGTCGTTGATATCTTTATCTCTAATCTCTTCACCAACAGCATTGAATTCCAAACAGTAATATTTGTCTTTAATAATAATAAATAATAATAAATTTAATTTATGTGTCGCCTATCTGGCCAGTGGCCACTCTAGGCGACGTACATACAATAAATATGGCAGAATACAATACAAAAATACAGTGAAATATATAAATTATAAGAGCAAACAATACATAATAGGAGGCATTTAAAACAGAAGAATATTAAGCCTCCCCAGAAGTCCCGAAAGCCTGCTGAAAAAGCCAGGTCTTTAAGGCCTTGCGGAACATATTCAGGGAAGAGATGTGCCGAAGATCTTGTGGGAGGGAGTTCCAGACAGTGGGGGCCGCCACTGAAAAGGCCTTCTCTCTAGTGCCTGCCAACCTAGCTGCTTTGGTTGGCGGGACTGAGAGAAGGCCTTGTGCGGCCGATCTTGTCAGGCGGCATGATTGGTGGCGTTGTAGGCGCTCCTTTAGATAAACTGGGCCGAGACCATGTAGGGATTTAAAGGTTAAAACCAACACCTTGAATTGGGCCTGGAAAACAACTGGAAGCCAGTGTAGATCGAACAACACTGGCGTGATGTGGTCCCGGCGACGACTGTTTGTGAGTAATCGAGCCCCTGCATTTTGAATAAGTTGTAGTTTCCGGACCGTTTTCAAGGGTAACCCCACGTAGAGCGCATTACAGTAATCTAATCGAGAGGTGACCAGGGCATGTACTACCAGTGGGAGCTGATGAACAGGAAGGTAGGGTTGCAGCCTACGTATAAGGTGTAGTTGGTACCAAGCTGCCCGGCTCACAGCCAAAATCTGAGCCTCCATGGACAGCTTGGAATCAAGTACAACCCCGAGGCTGTGGACCTGGTCCTTTAGGGGTAAACTCACCCCATTGAACTTCAGGTCAACGGTTCCCAACCTTCTCTTGTCCCCCACGAGCAGTACCTCGGTCTTGTCGGGGTTCAGTTTCAGCCTATTCCTTCCCATTCATCCACTCACGGACTCCAGGCACTTTAGGATCCATCACAACCATAAAATCCAAATCTTTTTCCAGGTCCATATTTGATAAATCTATTCCAATCTCCAGGGCTTGAACCTTCCCTTTGATCTTTCTTTCATCTTCTTTTTCTTGTCCAGTTATAGAATCCATAATTTCTTTCAGCTCCTGTCTCATTTTGCCAAATCCAATTTTCGTCTCTTGTCTGTTCTGTCCCAGCTCTTGTTTCGTTAGCTTAATCTCATTCATTATTTTCTGAAACATATTTAGAGAGAGAACCCCTTCCTGAACATCCAAGGTCTCAGCCACCTCCTTGATTGTCATTCTTAAAACCAGAAGAACAAAACCCCTTCAATTCCAATATAGTCACTATTCTCAAGCAAAGAACAGTTTATTTCTTTTTCCAGTCACAAATGAGTTAATCTTCCAGGCCAGATGACATCACCCTCTAGACAGCACGAACTGCCTTATCTCTTATATGTCCAAAATAAATTTAGTTCACAGCGTCCAAATGATTAGTGGCATAAGGAATAAGCAGGTTCGCCAAAAAAAAAAGTAGACCAGAAAAAATAGTCCCAGACATATAATACTCAAATATCAGATAAATCAAATCTTCTCTTCAAATTAGATGCCTCTCATCCGTGTATATCTTTAAAATGCTCAATTCCATGCCAGCTTTTTGCAATAAAAAAACAAAGATAAGCTATTTCGATTTTCTTCCTCCTTAGTTCCGTATGTAAAAGAGAAAGTTATAACTCACCCAGGGCTTCTTTGTTGCTGACTCTTTGACAAATCTCTTTTGCAGTAACGATAACAAAATAATGATAATAGACAGGAGGATGCTTGCCTGTTAATCAGTTAGAGCCTGTTTGTAATCCCTGGCTCCGTCCGATGCTGCTGGCTACCTTCCTTCATGGGCAATTCCAATGAATTCCAGTCCAACAAACAAAATGAAGCTTTCTGTGGATAATCTCTTCGTTTCTCCCTTGCCTGGGAGAAAATCTTTTCCAGTCAAAAAGTCTTCTGACTGGTTTTATAACTGAAAAAGCTTCCTCTGAGACGGGAGCTTGTATCAAAGGCTGCACAGGCGGAGCGATTCCTCCTGGGAAGTTGGTTCATCTTATTATTATTGTCATGATGATGATTGAACTGTTAGGATCTATGCATTATAATAGTATTTTGTGGAATTAAATCAATGCAGTAAATACTAAACAGTAGCTGCACTTGAACTTGATAGGAATGACACTGAGACTCTGGCATAGGAAAAATAACACACAAAGTTTATTGTAGGAAATACATTTAGATAGAAAAGACCTACATCTGACTAACTAGATACGAGATGCGGCAGAAGAGATGTCTGCTGCATCTGTGGTCCTTCTCAGGGAGTTCTGCTGGCAAGAAGAATAAAGGAAGACTGAGATAAGAGAAGGAGCAGGAAAGGAGATCAATTTCTTCTGAGGATAACAGTTTACATCTGGCAGGAAAGATCAGCTTAGGTAAGAGTGGACAAAACAGTCTAGGAATCTTGGAGGACTTCTCTCTATTTCTCTACTTCCCATGTAGCATGCAATCTCCTCTCAGGCTTCAAGCTGAGTTACTGTCACATTTCCAACACAACTTGGATTAAAACAGCTGATGGGCATCTTCTCAGCACCGTGTCCATAGAACAAATAATCAAAAATGGTACATGAACATTATTGTGTCACTGCTAAAATATTAAAACAGAGGTACACAAGCTCCCAGTTCTCTTCCTTTAACTACATTTGGACTACTAGGAGGAGGATCAGAATCAATTTGGGAATGACAGTTGAAATATGGCCTCAGAAAATGGCATGCATATTTTCTTCGTTCAGTGATTTATGTTAAATCATTCCCAATTTACAAGTCAAAAAAGATGGTGGCTCTAAGTGATATCTGTGGATATACATTTATAAACCCATGTTTTTACTACTTCTTTCATCAACACCAGTAATAAAGATTCTGCAGTGTGAAATTAACTGACAGTTCCTTTGGTGATGAATGAGGAAGACTAAACTCTAGTGTATTCTTCCATAACTGCTTTGGCTCCTTTGCTGCTTTATAAGAATAATTGTTTTGCTCTACAAAGAAAGGAAGAAGATTTTTTTAAAAACCCTTATTTAGTTTATTTTACAAGATCTCTTTTCTCCTTATAAATATATATTATGGTTGTAATAGTAAAATCTTACTGTGGGAACTTTCAACAGATCAACAGAATTAATGTGAGGATTCAGAGGATGGGTGAGGATAATATGAATAAGCATCAGTCTTGATCCGTGTCATTTTGAATAAGGAGAAAGGTGAGGAAGAATGTGTAAAACAGCCTCTTAATTGTAGGATATTGATTCAATATGATGCAAGTATTTACTTAATTTTTAGCATTAAAATTGCAACAGGAGATGACTTTAGAGGGACTACCATAAATTACATTTCAAAATACTGAATTATTTCCTTCACAGGATGCAATATATTTTCCCTTTCTGGAAAGTTCAGTTAAATGTTGGGATTTTGTCCCATGGGTTCAGCATTTCTATAGGTATAAAAAGGAGATCACACGTGGTGTAGTAGTTAGAGTGCTGGACCAGGGAAATTGGTGTTCAAATCCTGGTCTGCCATGAAGTTCAGCAGGTGACTTTGCTTGAGTCACTATCAGCTTAGGTTATCTAACAAGGTTCTTAGAAGAATAAAATATCATATATACCGTCTCAAGCTCCTTGTAGATAGGGTGAGGTACAACTTAGATAAAACTTCCAAACAGGGGGAGCTGCAGGAGAAAGGGGGGATTTATACAAACTTTCTTCCCCATTCTAATGGAAGTTTTTCTTGAATCAAAGTGAATTTGGTGAGCAGAAGGGCAGTGCTGGATACAACCCAGGGAGTTGTATCCACTGGTGGCTTTTTCTTAGCAGAAGTTGATGCATGATGCTGAAATCTCAGAATTCCTTGGTAAAAGTGACTCAAAATACTACCAGAGAAGCACCAAGACACGTTCTGACAATTCATTGGACCAGAGGAATTTAGTAATTTTAGTGTAAAGCTTTGGACCCAACTGATTTATTGAATATTATCTACAGAAATGAAACAACAAAATAGATGTCTTTTTCTTATCTTTCATTCCAGAATGCTTGCCTGAAGGACATCATGTTCTACGCAATGCCTATCGCAGCATCAGTTTTGATTCCCTGGAATTGCAGGAAACAGCCATTCAGGACATGGTCTGTGATCATTCACTTCCACAAGGATGGTACCGCTTCATGATTGACAACAAACCTGCAGAAATGCCAACAAAGTGTATAGAAGTTAGTACAAAAAATGGTGTACTTTTGAGTATTTGTGTGATTCAAATTTGCCTCTGTTGTATTCCTCTGTAATTTAATATCTTTGAGTAGGCTCAATATGTTACTAGGGTCAATATGTTACAGGGATGTGTACATGACTAGGAGCTTGAAGGAATTTTCCCCACCATATTGGATTGGTTAATCATCCAGAAGATTTTATTGTATGACTTGTATTATATAGCATATCTGACTCAGCTGAGCTAATGAGTTTCTTTTTTGAAGTTTGAGATAGCTTCTCCCTGCCCCAGTCATACATGCCAGGGGAAGAAAGCTGTTGTGACTCCTCTGTCTTTCCTCCCACCCCCTAGAACTGCTGGAGAGGCTTACACAGAGGAAAGCAGATTAGTGTGCATTTCCTCATTTGATAAGCAAATGAATTTCTCCCCTAAATTGTCCAGACCTTGACAGTTTCATTGACATGTTGAAAATAGCATTTTCAAGTCAACACCCTTTTGCTGGTTCACAGCTCCAAGGTATATTTTTGACATCTTTTGCTGTGCATGCAAAATGTGGGTTGACTTGAGAGGTTGGCACATCGTGAAGCAATCCATGAATATGTAGGGAGTTTTGTGGTGCTTTTTTTTTCTTCTGGAAGTGCATAGATAATGTACCAGCTGCCCCAGGGGAAGCAGGTGACTTAAAGTATGTTGGGCATTTCCTTGACTGAGCATCTATAGTCCTTTTGATCAGCTACTTAAAGTTACAGCACCTTTAAGGTTTTGATTCTTTTATGAATGACTTTGTGATTTAAAATAAATAATGCATTATTTGGCTTCATGTATGTATAACTTTATAATTCAAATGGAATAATAAATTCTTAAACTAATAACTCCCTAATTCTAAGCAGCAGCTAAGTTTCATTTAATGTCAGTTGAAGTGAAATGGGATTCAAACTGAAATTAAGAAAAAAGTTATAATTTAACACTTTACTAAAAGAAAGAAAGAGCTAGTGAGGTGCCTTGTATTTTATTTAACTAAAACTAAGTATTCGTCTTGAGTCTTCTTTAGTCTTTTATTCTAAATTCCTTAATACCTTAAGGCTGCAATGTTATTCCCATTTTTCTGGCATTAGCCCAATGGGACTTACTTCTAAGAAGTCATGTGTAATATTGTATTGTAATTATATGTTGATTTTAAGATTTGATACTTCAGGAACTTCAGGGTACTCTTTACTAGCTCCGTCCTGTACGCAACCAAAGGCAGCCAAAGTAAACTTCAGGAAATGATTCCATGAACAGAGAGGCTTCAGCAAGTCAATGAAAGAGTACTTCCTTTGTATATGGTCTGAAGGGGAACTAGCATAGTGTGAGCAGACTGGCTCTCGGGTGGAGGCCAAGGTTTCCTTTAGCTTGCTCTTTGCTCCCTCTCTGGGTTTGGGGGTTTAGATTCCAGCTTGACCCATGGAACCTCCTCTTGCCATGGGATTGGGGAGCACAATCCTGAGCAGTAGGGCCACTTGTTCTCTGCCTGCTCCAGCTGCCAGCCTTCCATCTGCTTCCCTGCTGCTAGAGCCACCAGGCATGCCTCCCCCAGTGCACAAATCTGCCATAACAGAGGCACTGTTGCCATGCTGTGGCTTCCTTCATACACAGGACAGGTAAGCAATGTTTTAGAAGTGTGTAACAAACATTGTTCAAGGTAATCTTTGAATACTTCATGGTGCGTCCACAGTGCAAGATGCTGAGGGCCATGCTATAAACAGGTAAGTGGGCCATATCTAATGTATGTTTGCTTGCTTATTTTTAAATAGTTATATGCTGCTTTTCCAAGCAAAGCCTGTCCAAAGCATCTTACAACATAAAAACTACACATTTTTTAAAAAAATCGGTGTTATTAAATCCAATAATAAAACAGATTCACAAAAATAAAAACAGAACTCCAATGACATAATAATATTCTAGCCTCCATCCAGTGACTGGGACAAAAAAATTACAGTAGGGCCCCACTCATATGGCAGGTTCCGTTCCATGCCCCTGCTGAAAAGCGAAAACTGCCGGAAAGTGGGATCCTACTCAGCTGTAGCACGCAACCTCTCCGCCCTACTGCTGATCGCATGATCAGTTGTAGCGCGGGGAGCTCCAGCCGCTGCACTCCAGCTGACAGCGATCAGCTGGAGCACAGGGAGCTCGCACGCTCCAGCTGATATTAGCGGAACGCCAAAAAGCGGGGCTCCAACAAGAGGGGTCCTACTGTACTTAGAGAAGGCCAATCTAAACAAATTAGTTTTTAAGGCCTTCTGAAAAGACTGAAATGTAGCTGCTGGCTATAGCTGTATTGAGAGGGAGTTCCAAAGGTGTGGACCACTGCAGAAAAAGCTCTCTCTCTTGTAATCTTCCACCTCACAGACCAGCTTGTGAGCAGAATGCTATGAGTGCAGGCATCTGT
Source organism: Rhineura floridana (assembly GCF_030035675.1). Taxonomy (NCBI): domain Eukaryota; kingdom Metazoa; phylum Chordata; class Lepidosauria; order Squamata; family Rhineuridae; genus Rhineura; species Rhineura floridana. The sequence continues at coordinate 68,913,817 of NC_084481.1, forward strand.
CGGGTAGCTTGGGCCCTTTCCATTTAGGGCTTTAAAGGTTAAAATCAATACTTTAAATTGGGCCTGAAAATGCACTAGAAGCCAATGTAGCTGGTATAATGCTCGTATTTTTGCAGCTGAGTGCTATACACCAATCAGGACTCTGACAGCTGCATTTTGAACCAGCTGAAGTTTCCAGACTATCTTTAAAGGCAGCCCCACGTAGAGCACATTTCAGAAGTCTAGTTTGGATATGACCAGAGCATGGATCACTGTGGCTAGCTCTGCCCTCTCCAGAAAGTTGACATACCAGCCAAAACTTTTCCTCTTCTCCCAGGCATTTTAGCATGTGTTTTAAATTGTTTTAATTTTTTAAATTGTGTTTAAATTTGTTTTTAAAATATGTGTTTTAAATTGTATATTTGTTTTAATGTTTTTGGTTGCTGTAAACCGCCCAGAGAGCTTTGGCTATGGGGCGGTATACAAGTGCAATAAATAAATAAATAAATAAACTACATGTGTGTGTGTGTATGATGTACCAAATATGCTTCATTAATCATGTTTAGGATTCAGAAACATTAATAATAAAGTATTCATAAGTCAAGCTAACATATCTAGCAACATGCAATATACAAACTTGCATGATTGATAGGTCCAATGATATCTAAGGTTTTTTTTTAATCATTCTTATCAAAACCAACCATATATTTTTCTCTGTTCTAAACAGACATTCCTTTCTTTTCAGCTATAACACCAAACAATATAGACATGAAAATGGGTGTATAGTCTTATCCATGTTTGCATAAGTCTTGCCTCTGGTTTACATGATACTTTTTTTTTGTCAATGTGGAGAGTCAAAACCATCAAATTGCATGTTATATAAAGTGAACAACCGCAGATAAAGTTGATGTTATTCCTGTGATTTAAAATGGCTGCAAAAACATTTCACCACAGTCACATAAATTGTTTGTGACTGAGGATTGATTCATACACTCACCAACCAAGGTGAGTGTGTACCCTTCTCTCATCCAATATAAAAGACAGTAAATAATATAGGTGTTGTACACCTGATTTGGGTGATTTTTGTTTACCTTTGAAAAAGAAAAATATATCATCCGATCTACACTCTTGCCACCAGTGTCACACATTGTTTCATTTGCATGGTGGGAGCATGCACACAAGCCCACTTCCCCCACCACTTGAACACAGTTCCTATCTGATGAGAGTATGAAATTGCTCCATGTCCCTGCTCACTCTATATGGACATTATGTTTGCCTAATTCTGGGACTACTGAAACTGTTAAGTTAAAATGTCTTCCACTGTTTTGGCATTAGGCTTCCTCCATTATAACTGTATATTAGATTTACCAGATGCTAATTGCTGCTTAAGTCAAGTAAGAGTAAACCCATTAGAGCTAAACCAAATATATGCAGCAGAGTTAATAACTATCTCATTTAAATTATATTAATCAACCTACTCAAGATGTGAAATCTGCTGTGATTTTCCAAGCTTTACAACCTAATCTCTCACATACATTTAGTAGCTATTGACTGATCACCAAACAGAGAAAATAACTGAATGAAATGTATTATGCACATTTATTGTTTAGTTGAATAATATCATATGCCAAAGATATGACATCAAGACTCAGTTCACTGAGAAAATAATTGTTTTTGGATAAAATTAAACAGAGCATTTAATTTCCTTATGATTATTCTTTTTTTAAAAAAGTGTAAGATTTCATGAAGCAGCTTGTAACATCTTAGATACTAAACAGCAATACCAGTAACCACCAGCCAGCAAAATGCTAAAGAAGCTGCTTTGTCTTTTGAACATAAGCAACACTTTTCTCATAAGCTCCTACTTATTTTTAATACCATAACTTCTATGCAAACCCCAAATGATAGGTCCAACAACTGGATGTTTTCTATAATTTGCAATTGTATAGAACCTGGGAATGTTCAATCAATCAAATCACTTGAATATCTAAATCCTGAATAAGTGAAATAAGACATCCCAGGATACAGCAGTAATTCTAGTGTGTTTTCCATTTACTTGAAAAGAGTAGTTCATCCACTTTTTTATTTGTGATGCTAAATTGAATAATTTGATGGATTAGTAGATGCTTAGCTAGGAACGAATAATATTTAAGACATATATACCTGTCTTACAGTGGTGTTTCCTGGATTAATTAAGAAAAGTCTGTACAGTATGCTTTAATGAAAAGGGACAAAATCTGGTTGGCAGTGAACATTCCCACTTTGAAGATGAACCCTTAAAGGAGTGCTCAGTAGGTGCCACGTACACATCAGCTTCTAATTGCATTAATGCCAGGAATTATTTTCTTCTAAAATGCTATATTATCTTCACTGAGCATGGTTTAGAGAAGAGTGCATGAATATTGCAATCATATCACTCTCCGATTTCTTACTGAGAAGCAGATAACATATTCTGTGTGTGTGTGTGTGTGGTTTTGTCAAAAGATGATCTGTCTACAACAGATCTCCAACCTGTGCAGCTGAATGGTGTGAAAAAAACCTTTCCTTCCCACCTAAATTTCTAGTCTTCAGTGTTCCACGGAAGAGGAACAGGCAGAAATTTAGAAATCCAGCCAAAGTTGGACACTAATTTCAATCTCACTAGTTTCAGTGCATGGGACTTAAGTGTGTGCTTAAATATCCCACTGAAAAATCAGTGAGACGTAGATATACCAGGATTGTGTCCTTGACCACCAGTGGTATATGTGCCACCCTTTCTTGCATCATGATCAGGCAGGCACATAAGAAAAATCCTGGACACAATCTAGGTAAAGTTAAGAAAAATCTTGATACTTGCTCACTCCCCACTGAGCTCAATAAAAGTGCTTAGTTTTGGCTGTATCATTTCCCTAAACATGTGCACTGATACTTTAGCTATTCAGTTAAATTTACTTGCTTTATCTTTGAGGAACCACTGTGAAGAAGTACTTATTTGTCCAAAATATTCTTTCAACATCACTGACTGTGTCCTTACAATCACCTTTACAGGGCAATTTGAACCAAGTTGATTATAATTAAAACCCACTGTATCAAAATGTACAAAACATTGTTTGAAGTATCTTCCTAATATTTTAAAAAATGAGATATTCTTGGTCATATTTCTGTGTCCTTGACTCCCATGTTTATACTTTGTACATATCTTATTTTCTCTCTTCTGACTACTTTAATTCTGATACATTTTACTCTGGCACATGCATTTTAACAATCCTATATATATATTTGGAAACGTGCCACTGCCCTAGAACAATTGAATTATGCGGGAATGCAGACAATAAGTGAAAACGAGTACAGAACAAATGTGCGCACATGTTTCTGCTTCTTCTCATTTTCTATTGATAAAGATATTAAGGAGTTCCCACATTGTGCGGGGGGAGGGGGTGTTTGCCGCCAACCCCCCTCACATTCCAAAGAAGGCTTGGGATTGGTTCCCAACAGGTTGGGGGGGAGATTTCAAGCAGACCAGCTGGCCTATTCGGTAGAGGGATGAGCTGGCTTAAAAGCCAGACCATCCCCTAAACTTGCCTCTTTTGCCTCACAGCACCCGCCCGCCCTCGTCAGTATGGGCTTTTCTAGTCGCCAGTCGGGGCTGAGTAGAGTTTTTTGGGGGGGATTCTAATTTCAGATTCTCTTTCATTTTGCCTACTCCATTCTGCCTGGGTTGATTCAATTAGCTTTTGGAACGGTGTGGTTAGCTTGCTTTGGCTGGCATGGAATTTGGGCAGGTGAGGAAGGTGTGGGTAAACAGCCTGATACTGAGGCATTCTTGTGTAAAGGCACCTTCTAGGGAACTGCCAGCACTTATTGCCTGGTGGGGATCTGGGGGGTGTCCTTGTGGGCCTAAGTTGCGCATCATGGTGAATGCCAGTATGGCGGGGCCAGGGTGCACAGATTGGATCCACATACTTGGCTCTGCTAGCAAGGAGGGACAAGTTCTTTCCCATCCTTGGCTGGGGAGCCACAGTCAGTGGCTGACTGACATGCCCAGGGGACTGGAGGGAAATCTCCCTACCAGATAGGTTTTATCCTCACCTGCCCAAAGAAGTTTCAATTTGGTTGATTGGTTGAATTGCTTAAAGTTTAAAATGTTGTTATATTTTAAGAAATATAACATTATTCCATCTTGGTGTCACGTGTCTTCTTTTGGTGTGGTGGCAATGACATCTTATAATTTGTCTACAAGGTCTGCTGTGCTTGCCTTTAACTCAGAGTTTGAATACCGAGTGGGTATTTTGCCTGCCTCTAGCAGATGGCTATATATGTCATAAGCAGAAGTCTTGGTGTAATCACCATGCCACACTGTGCCATTCTTGCCATTTAATCTGTAGAGCCCAGTGACAGGGAAAGAACGAAGAGGAGGGTTGATGCATGGAGAATCATAGTTTCGGGCAAGGATTTGTTCTTTATGGCCTAAATCCTTCCTATGATAACATTCTGTGAATCTTATGAATTCAATAAGACTCCCGATTAACCTTTTCCTATCTGAGAAATCAATAATGGCATCCAAATGTTTTGCCTTTTCATCAAAGCAATAACAAGTTAAATATGTTTTGCCTAATGCTAGATATTAATTTACCTTTCCCACAATTCTCAAAGCTCAGGCTGTCTTTTAGCCTTGGGGCTGCCAGGTAAAATTCAGCTGACAGAACTACAATAAAGCAAGCATAACTTATACTGTGACCTCCACTGTCACCCTGCTGTCATATACAATCCATTTTTTGTGTGCTCTAGGAAAGAGTCGCCACTGATGCTTAAGGAATCCAGCAGGGCTGCACCAAAGGAAAAAAAGTCTTTTAGGAAAAAAATATTTTTTCAAACCTGACATATTGCTCAAATTCACTACGCTCATTGTAGTAGGACACTATTTCATGCAGGTCCAACACTGAGGCAGTACGGTGCACAATTTAGAAGCGCTCACTTTCTTGCAGAGGGTAACTGTTAAGCTCTTAAAAACATTTGATAACCATTTTTTTTTAAAAAAAAGACAAATAAGCCAAGTCTCCTTGAACCTATTTTCAGGACTATATAAAGTTGTAATTATTTTATTTTGTGGCTCATTGGCCAGTTCTCACAAGCACTTTTCAGGCTTTTATTTATTATGCCCTTTATTAAAAATTTCAAGGCAGTTCACAACAATATTAAAAATCATTAAAATGATTTAAAACACAGTGGCATCTACAGAAGCCAGAATGAATTCAATGAGCTGGACCATTCTAACTGAGCTTCTGATTTTTAACAACCCCAAGAATTCTGGAGCGATTTGATCTTCTAGTTTTCTTTTCTACTTCCTTTTTGCCAAGTTTCCTCATTGTTGGAAAGTTTCCCCTTCTGTTGTCAAACATGACTGTGTTTAACTTGCTTGGCAATTGTTCACTTACATATATGTTGAGTTTGATAGCAGTGGGGTCACAATTCCCCATCGATTCAACAACACTTGCATCTTGAATCAGGTCCTGAGCACCACTTAATTTTAGGTTCATGGTCACTTCCATGACCAACTGTTCTAGGGTGCTGTATTTTGAGTATCTACAAATTTTCCTCTATGTCATGTCATGTTTACCCAGTCTATGTGAGGCTTACTGAAATCGCCTATTATTACATTTTCTCCTTTGGATGCCTCCTTGGTTTCATATCCTCAAGATCACCTTGGGCATCTTGGTTGTGGCTGTTATAATACACTCCCACTACTTATTTACTCTTGGGGCCCAGTATCACCAACAACAGCAATTCTTTGGAGGAGCCTGCCCATTTGGGAATTTCTAACTTGCTGGATTACATGCCCTCTTTGACTAGGGTTGCCAGGTCAGAAGCATCAATAACCCTGAGATTTCAGGGATGGGCCCTAGTGATATCATGGGGCAGGCCCTAGTGATATCGTGGGGTGGGCCCTAGCGATGTCATTAAGCATGATACATTAAGCATCAACCACACTTTTGGAGCATACCACTCAAAAATAATTCTCTGATTGAAAATTAAGATAGAAATCTTAGCTAAATGAAGGAGCTCCCAGGTCTAGCTGAAGTGACGTGATTGTTCCTTCTCACCTGATTAGGGAACCTGGGTAGGGAACATTTACTCTAGCCTACTTGCTTCCAGCAAGAAGGGTTTCAGTGCCCTCTGGCCAGGGCACCAGAAGACTACTGTAGGAAGAACGGAGCCTAGTGTTGTGGAGATATTAGATGGGAGCACTCAGCAGTAAAGATAGATGCTCCAGAAGGCTGCAATTCTAAGGACACTTACTAAGGGACGAAGCCCCATAGAACTCAACACAACTTACTTCTGAGTATATATGGTTAGGATTGTGCTGTTGGTACGGCTTCACTAGGGATCCTCTGCAAAGATACCCATATCAAAGCAAGATTGGCAACTCCCTGCCTAGAATGCCCTGCCTGCCTTTTAACATAGCTGCTCCAAACTTCTTTACAGACTTGACCCTTCACTGCAGAGAGAGGCTTGAGAAATGAGTAAGAGTTAAGAAGATTCTCTACCCTTTCCTGCCTACTCTGTGGGCTGCTAGAAACTCATTTTGACAGCCAACCCAATTCCAGTGAGTAATAATTGACAGAGAGAAAACACACATGGTTTGGTCTACCTTCACAGGCAATAGCAATTGAAGCCACACTTCCCAGTATGTGAATTCTCTTTTACTACTATTGGGCAAGAAACAAACCATCATGCAAACAACAATGTGTATCATCAGTAGGTTTTAGGGGGTTGAGCTGAGCACATGGAACCACTGTTGTTGCTTCTATGAGTGTAAGGGATTGAGGTCAGAGGTAACTGAAATGCAAACAGAAAAAAGAAAAGACAGTGATGGTTTCCTAAATGCAATACCATACCAACCACAACACAATTCCTACTAGTAAGGCAGAAAACAGCATATCACAACCAATCAGGGTTTCTAATCAAAACTAAAAAAATCCTGACAGCCAGTCAGCCAATGTCACAGAAATCCCCATGCAGCACAACCTGACCTGGGGCTGCAGTTAGTGCAGAATGCTGTGGCACAACTGCTGTAATGAAATATTCTATCAGCACATAATACCTCTGCTCTGAAATCTGTACTGGTTGCTGATTTGCTACCAGGACAAGTTCAAGGTGTGCTTTCCATGTCATGGGTGCCATATAGTACTTGTTCTGCTCTTGTAAGAAATCAGCCCTTTAGAAATCAGCACCTACTTTGGAACTCCCTTCCAATTGACATTAAGCAGGTGTCTTCATTGTACTCTTTTGGGGACCTACTAAAAACATTTTTGTTTAGGCAAGCCTACCCAAGCATTATCTGTTTTTAATTCATTGTTGGTTTTATTATTTTTTATTTTATTTGTTTTAATTCCTTCTGTAAACCGCTTTGAGGTTTTTTACAATAAAGCAGTGGAGTCACTGTGGCCCTTGGGTGTCTTTCCTCTTTTAGGAACAAAGCAATCTACCTTATACCGACTCAGACCATCTGGTACCATCTAGCTGAGTACTTATGATATGGACTAGCATTGGCTCTCCAGGATTCCAGGCAATAGTCTTTTCCAGAGATTGGATTTTAGACCTTTGCATGCAAAGCATGTGCCCTACCACTGAGCTACAGCCCTTCCACTGTTTAAAAAAGAAATTGTTCTATAGCTTCTGGCCACTAATGAGTTAACCTTCTCTCCAGTATCAACTTTGGCTAATTGCTGTGCCACAATCACAACCACCGTTTGCCAAAGCTTTGTTGCCAGGGACAGAAGGGGAGGGGGATAACAATGTGCCAGGGAAATTCTATACCTTAACCTCTAAATTTTACCACAGCAGTGAAAGGACATTTCCCCACTTATTTTAAAACAAGAGACATCAAAACATAGTAACAAAGGAAAAGGAAATCACACACATTCCAGACACATTCAAAACTTGGCTACCTGTTTCCCTGGATTGCAGGACTGTTCACATGTTACTTTGTTCCTGCAACCCTTGCTGCCCGCATTCTCCACCAGTTTGTTACAACATGTGCTCTTGGGAACCTGAGTGTGTGAATTTGCCACCCTCATGTCCCATGAAACACACCTCTTTGAGAGGAGGGGATCTTTTGCTAGGGATAAAACAAGCGCTTTGCCCTGAAATGTGCCTAAATGGTGTATCTATTTAACCCACGAAATGCAGGTCCATACCAAAATAAAGCAAAGCTTTATTTTATTGAGAGAAAGAGTAGAAAAGCATTACAAAATTACTTGGGTGCGTGGCAGCATTAATCATTAATATCCTAATCCGTTCATAACTTTAAACTAAAGAAATCAAAGGACCCTATTACTATAAGAGGTGAAAGGTAGGAGAGATTATCCTATGCCTGGAGTGGGCGGTTAAATACAGCTGAAGCTATGTGGAAGAGCTCTGATCCAAAAACAGGAAGGAATCTCTTGGTCTCAAGGTTTTGCACCAAGACCCGAGTCTCCCCGGTTCTGTCCCTGCAGTCCTGGATGTGTTTCTTGAGAGCATCGTACACGTGTGTGGGGGCTCTGATGTTCCTCGCCCCCCTTTCTCTTTCTTCCCTCTCTCTCTTTAGATTGAAGCCTCAGTTTTAAAAGACTTTTTCCTCTCTCCCCCTCCTGCCAAGGAGGGTATGAAAGTCTGGTGATGTTGTGTATGTGTGTGTGTATCTCTAACTGACCCTGAAAACTAAGGCTCCTAACAAACAATGGGATTCACTGTGGGTGAAGGAAATTTGCCAAAGAACAAGATAACATTTATGCAGAACATTTATGCAGTTAGTTACTTTTTGTGTCTCAACAGCTGTCCTTGTTACCCTTCACACAAGACCTCTTGAACACATCACCAGCCATACCATTAGGTGGGGGTGTGTGAGAGTGGGGGTGGGAGTATACTTCCTGGCCTTGCACCTCCTGGGTTCCACTTGAATCAAAATGGGGTTAGCCAAGCAATCATAACAATACCTAGGTCCACACCATTCGTTTAAAGCACAATCAACACAAATTTGAAGCACATTAATCCCACCATAGAATCATGGGAACTGTAGTTTGTTAAGGGTGATGGGAACTATAATTGTGAAGGGGAAACTACACTTCCCAGGATTCTTTTGGGGAAGTCATGCACTTTAAATGTGAGCTGGGTGTGCTTTAAATGTACTGTGTGTATCTATCATAAGCTTTGCCTGCCTGTAAATCATTTTAATTATTTTTTTTAATGGAAATCAGCTACTAGGTTTACTGGGTGAGCATGGGCTACTCACCATCTCTCAGCCTATTTTGCTCCTCAGATTGAAAAGAACATAGGGGATCCATGACTACTCCAAGGAAGAAGGGCACACTTAAAATATAGAGGAAACAATAATGTACAACCATAGTGTGAAATCAGATACTTATCAGGACATAATATGAGGAAATATTTATATACACATGACTATCAAAGATGTTTATTATTTACACAAACTGTAAATATATTTATAGTGCAATCCAATGTTTATTTACTCAGAAGCAAGTCCCAATGTATTCAATAGTGTTTACTCAAACAGGGAAGCATGCACAGGACTGCAACCTCAAAAGATAAGGAACTTCGCTCACCCAAGCAAAATTCAGAATCAGGACATAGTATGAGGAAATATTTATATACACATGACTATTAAAGACGTTTATTATTTACACAAACTGTAAATATATTTATAGTGCAATCCAATGTTTATTTACTCAGAAGCAAGTCCCAATGTATTCAACAGGGTTTACTCAAACAGGGAAGCATGCACAGGACTGCAACCTCTAAAGATAAGGAACTTCGCTCACCCAAGCAACATTCAGAATCATGCCACTTTAAGCTGTTTTGCAACTGTTTTACACTTGTTTTTATGGTTATTGGATTTTAAAGTGATTTATTTCTTGTTGCGAGCTGCCTTTGTTTCCAATCGGCAACCCTTCCACCTCACGGGGTTGTTGGAAAAACTCCATATACACTAGGGTTGCCAGGTTCATGGCCTGAGACTGATCCTGTATCTTTAGGAGAAGAGAAAGTCAGCCAAGTGCAGGTGTTCTTGCAACTCTGTAATGGGAAAAACTACAGGGTGGAATTCTTCCTTCCCCCTGCACAACTTTTAAAGATACAGAAGACCTCTTGGTTGCCAGGCCCGGCCTTGAAAAGGTCTTCTGTACACCTCATGTAACAGAAGTTGCGGGAGGGGAACGTTTTGGTATATATCTCTTGAACAAGACCACATGGAAACTTAATTTTTTAAAATGAAAGCTGATAGTCCACAAATGGGGTGACTCACCTGGAGACCCAGAGAGGACCCCAGAAATCTGGACTCTCTGGGGAAAAACCAGATACTTGGCAACTCTGTCTCTGACATACAACAGGGATGGGAAATCTCAGGCCTGGGAAATGTAGCCCTCCAAGCCTCTCTCTCTGGCCCTCAGAACTTTCCCCAAACCATTCATTTATCCCCAGATTACACCCCTTACTGGCCCTGCTCCATACCCAGAGTACTTTTCCCTGGCTGGAATGTGTCCTTGAACTCTGATAATGCCTCTTACCGGTCTATATGGAGAGGGATGTATGAGTGTGAAGAAATTAGCCAACTGTACAAAGGTATAATTTATATTTAGTTTTGGCTCTGGTTCCACCCACCACTGGCATGTAGCCCTTGGATGGTTGCCCAGAACAGAATGTGGCCATTGGGCTGCAACGGATTCCCTACTCCTGGGGTCTGACATACAGAATAACACCATCTCCAGAATGTCTTTCTTGATCTCTCTCCAAATTTCTCTGACACATGCATTTTTCCCTATGGCTCTTTGGCTCCTTTGAATTGTTATGATTCTCCTAGCATTTACATTGCCTAGTTCTACCCCCTTTCATTTGAACAATCATAAGCATTTCATCCTCATCCCTTAGGAATTATTTGTCCTGAACTCAAACCTCCTTAGCTCCTGTTGGCTTCCTCCAGCAATCAATTTAAATGCTGCTCTAATGTTTTGAATTTAAGTACCACCAGTTTGATTCCATCCTAGTTCAAGTGGAGCCCAACCTTATGGTACAGGCCTGCCTTGTCCCAAAATGTTCCTTTGTGCCTAACAAATCCAAACCCCACCTCCTGACATCACAGTCTCATTCACATATGGATACTACTCTGCTGTGCCTGGCTGGCTGGCTAGTGCTGAACAGGTAGTGTTTCAGAGAAAGTTACCTTGAAGGTCATGGCTTTCAACCTCCTACCTAGCAACATAAATTTTGCTTCCAGGACTGTACATTTTAGGACCTAAATTTTGCATCCAGGACTGTGGCATTTCTCCATGTCATTGGTACCAACATGCACCATGACCATTGATTCCCCCCCTAGCCCTATCCACTAGGCTGTATAGATGATGCGTGACATCTACAACCTCTGCGCCACAAAGGCAAGCCACCACGCAGTCTTCACACTCATCTAATCATATATCACATTTTATGTATAGTTTTCACAATGCTTATATTTAAGCTATGTTGTGTTTTTTGTTTTTGATAATGTGATTTCATAGAATCATAGAATAGTAGAAGGGGCCTACAAGGCCATCAAGTCCAACCCTCTGTTCAATGCAGGAATCCAAATCAAAGCATTCCCAACAGATGGCTGTCCAGCTGCCTCTTGAATGCCTCCAGTATCGGAGCGCCCACTAACTCTCTAGGTAATTGGTCCCATTGTCTTAAGGTTTAAAAAAAAACTTAACAGAAAGCCTATAAATATTACAAGAAGGGTATTAAAGATCTTTTAAAAGGCACGTGCCTTAATTCCACTTGTTGAATATTGTTTAGCTGTTCCAGAGTAAGCCTCTGCTTATACTCCAGCTACTCCAGCTCTCTCAATACTAAACAGCTTTCCAGATGAGGAAAAACACTGTTTAGTTTTTAAGGCTTTTCACTTTCTCCAAATAGATAAATTCTTGTTTACTTTTTGGTGATGCTCAAACAAAGGGACAGAATTCAAACAAAAAGGCAGTCCTTTGATGCTCTGAAGCAGAAAATGTGTTAGATCTCTTGTTCCAGATGTAAACACGTCTATGATTGTTTCACATGTAAACTGCCACTGAAGATTTTTTTAAAAAACAAAACAATGACAAAAAATACTATAAGGCCTTCAATATTCTTTGTATCATTACAGTACTGAGGATCACTAATATGAATCACCTGACCTTGCAACATAGTTTCTGTTTTTTTTTGTTTTTTTTATTTTTTTTCCTGGCAGATTAATGTTATGTTTCCATCAAAATGGTGGCTGTCAGTGTGTTTGAAACATTTTTCCTGCAGTAATGATCTCGTAGTCCTAAAATTTCTGCTGATAGTGTAACCTTCTGATAACTTTCATTATTCTTTGACTTTCTCTTTTTCTGAGCCTTCTTAGATTTTTTTTAAATCTGTTTTTAAAGATTTCATTAAAATTTCTAAATAAATAAAACAAACTAAATTAATTAATTAATTGATTGATTGATTGATTTAGATCCTGCCCTTCCTCCCAGCAGGAGCCCAGGGTGGCAGACAAAACACTAAGCATGTGTTTTTAAATTGTTTTTTTTAAAAAAATAAATTGTGTTTTTAAATTGTTTTTTGGGTTTTTAAATTTGTATATTTGTTTTTAATGTTTTTAATTGCTGTAAACCGCTCAGAGAGCTTCGGCTATGGGGCGGTATATAAATGTAATAAATAAATAAATACACTAAAAACATAAAAACAGATCTTAAAAATATGGCTTTGGTAATAAGGAGGAAAAGATTCCATTTGAAGTACAGTCCTGAGGTCTGAATGCACAGATAGGTAGTTTCTCATCAATCCTTTCACCCCTCAGTCCATCAATCAAAACTATATTTGCTAAAATCAAAGGTAGTTACAGCGATACTTAGAACACCTTCTTGTGTGTAGTGGTGGCAGGTGAACGCCTTCTTGTCAAGCTTGGAGTTGGGCTCTAAAGAACCAAACTTTGTCCAGCAAATTCAGAATATACCTAGCTTCTTTCAAACACAGTTCCAAGTCTGTTTCATATCCTGTCACACCCCTGATGATGCCTTTGGGAGTGCAGTGCAATTCAGTCTCTCCCACTATTCCCCATGCCATCTATTGCTCCCTCCCTCCCTTACTCGCCTGGGTGCCTCCCCCTTCTCCACCCTCACATTTGTTGTTCTGGTGGCAGCAGTGATAGTAGAGAAAACGGGGCAGTTCTCTCTCTTCCCTCTCCTGTTTAATGTTTTACATGCCGTAATGTTGTCCCTTTCAGCACTACTGATGTGGCCCAGTAGTGCCAGAAAAAAACCCCTACATTTCCCAGCATTCCTTACATCTGGCTCCTTACATTACACCTGTAGTGTGTCAGACATTAGAGAAGGTAGAAGAAGACACTTCCTTTCCTAGTTCCTCTGCTAGAAGAGGTTTGCATGGAGGAATGGGATGTAGAGAGGAGGTGGGTGGGACACAGTCTGGAAGGAAGGTTTAAGTGCAGCTGGCCATTAGCCCCCTCTCCTGGCCTGCTTTCCCATCCCATCCCATCCCATTGTATTGATTTATGTATGTGCTGTTGTTTTAAATTGCTTTTATATTTGTAAATATAAAAACTGGGCAGAAGGGTGGGATACAAATTAAATAATAAATAAATAATTGTTTAAATGTACAATATATAATTGACAATAAATTATTATACAATAAATTTATACAATAAAATTATACAATAAATTTACAATAAAAATAATTGTTTTAACTTTTTATATATACTTTTTAAATACTTTTTATATAGGTAACTGCTTTATATATATTATTTATATATACTGCTTTATTATATAGGTAACTGCTTTATATATTATTATATTGTGAATCACTTTGGTATGCCTCGTAGGAGGTGATTCATAAATGAAATAACGACAACCTTGACCTGCAGCAGTACAGTTAGGCAGTTTTAGATTCTGGACTTGGTGGTCTTATGGGGTAGGCTCGTTAAGTGATACTGGGCAGTATCCAATGTGCTCATTCCATTAGTGCAAGGATTTATGCTTGCACAATGGAATTTTCCTGCCTCCACATGCACCCTATGCCCTCCCCAAATCTTCTCCAGAGGTTAGGCAAGCCCTTCCCAGAACAGATTTAGGGTGGAAGGTGAAGAGTGGGAAAGTTCCATTGCACAAGCATAAATCCTTATGCTGATGGAACAAGTTACTTAGTGCTACATTGGATATAAGGCACTGTGTTCTTACTTCACTTACTACAAAATGTGCATACTGCATATGTGGACCCTTCTGATCATTCTGCTGTGTGAGGCCCTGGATTTCTGCCCCAAAGTACTTTGTTGTTATGTGCCTGCAAGTTGATCATAACTTATGGCAACCCTATGAATCAGCGACCTCCAGTAGCATCTGACGTGAACCACCTTGTTCAGATATTGTAAGTTCAAGTCTGTGGCTTCCTTCATGGAATCAATCCATCTCTTGTTTGGCTTTCCTCTTTTTCTACTCCATTCTGTTTTTCCCAGCATAATTGTCTTTTCTAGTGAATCATGTCTTCTCATTATGTGTCCAAAGTATGATTATGTGCCCAAAGTACTAGTATTTTGTTATTTGTTAGGCCTATTTATAGCCTGCCCTTGATCTCAATAGATCCTAACTGGGAACAAAATATACCTGATAACATTACTTCTGTCCCCTCCCCTACACACACACACACACAAGCACATGCCAGGGAGAGGAATTATACTCAAAACACTCTCAAACACCAAGAAGAAATACAACAAATTGATTGCAATGGTGTGTGTCTTTTTCCACAGATGAACAAATGTGGGACACAAGCTCCAGTCTGGCTATCGCTTGAATCTGACTCCCTCCCACAGCCTGGTGAGAAAAAGCAGCTGACAGCCTGTGCTACCTGGCAGTTCTTTCTTGGAAGCACCAAAGAGTGTTGTCTGTTCCGCATACCCATATCTGTTAGACACTGTGGAGAGTTCTTTGTTTATCTCCTGCAACCAACTCAAGGGTGTATGGGCTACTGTGCAGAAGGTGGGTTTTTTACAGTCCATATTTATCAATAAGATTGTATGTTCTTCTCTTGCTACATGTTCAAAGGTCCCATTATTGCTCTGTACATCCCAGTGACCTTGCAAGTCAAGCATTGCTCCCAGTAAGATGCAGACTATGTAGCTAATAAATCAGCAACAGCCCAAGGTGCTTCTGAGGAATAGTTGTTATTACTTGGGCAGAATTTAATCTACAGCATGTTACCAAAGTATGCTTAGCTTGGTTACACTTCCTATCTAACCTTTACTGCAGCCTTTGCCTTCAGGTTTGGCTGGAAGAGCAAAGCTAACTGGTTTGAGCATGTTTATTATTATTTTTTATTGCACAGTGGCTTCTCAGACTGAAATGATCCATTGTAAATAAAAATGATGGTTTGGAAGTCCTTAAAAGGGTGGGAGGCTGGGAATAAGTTTACAGCTTTTGGGTGACATGTTTTATAATTACTTTTGTCAGAAATAATTTACAGATGACCAGAAGAGTTCTAGACTCTATTCTGTATTTAGAAAGCAAAAAAGAATAACAGATAGCAGTTCCTCACTCTGTTACACCTTCTGAACTCAGAGTGTGCAAGTGCATATAGATTGCTAGAAATGATTCTCTCTTAGGAGAATCACTGCTAGAAATGATTCTCTCTTAGGAGAATCACAGAGACACATAGCATTATTCCTTTATACTTGCCTTCAGTACCTGAATCTTATTGTACAAATTAAACCTCACAGATTCAACACAAGACTAGAGTTATCAGCTTTCCAAAAACCTCTTTTCATACTTCTGCCAGTCACTAACCATAGCTCTGTCCCTGTAGAATCTGCTGTCCCATTACTTCTTAGTTTGAATGGAAAGGAACTTTAAATATTACACTAGCAACTGTAATCAGTTTTTTCTTCCTCAAAAGGCTCCAGCCTTTCCCCATTGCTGCCCTGCATGGTTGGAACGGCTTCCCAGAACACCTACTTGATGCCACCCCTCTTACTTAATTCATAACCCTCTTCAAAACTTCCCTTTTTCATGAAGGTTTTAGCACATTCGCCTAGTCATCATGCCCTACAGCAGGTGTAGGGAACCTTTGGCCCTCCAGATGTTGTTGAGCTACAACTCCCATCAGCCCCAGCAAGCGTGGCCAATGATGATGGGCCCTGTAGTTCAGCAACAACCGGAGGGCCAAAGACTTCTCATGCCTGCCTTACTATAACTAAGACTAAGTATGTGCAGATTTTATCCCTGTTTACTCCTGTCTTTACTTCCTTCTTCTTTTGTTGTTTCTTCTGGGTCTAATTTTAAATTGTTAAGCTCCTCAGTGCAGAGAGCTTTCCACTAGTACTGTGTAAAACACAGTCCACATGGATGGCACTATGTAGATAAATAAATGATTCTCATTGAATTCTGTGGAAGACAAGTATATTCACTTGCCTTTTGAGAGCCTGTGTGGTGTCATGGTTAGGTAGTGTGTCAGACTAGAACCTGGAAGACCAGGGTTCAAATCCTCACTCAGCCAGGATGCTCACTGGGTGACAGTGAGTCCTTCATAGTCTCTCAACCTAATTTGTTGCACAGGGTTGTTTTTAGGATAAAATGACGAGGGGGGGGGAATCATGTATGTCACCTTGAGCGCTTTGGAGGAAAGGTGAGTGTCAAGGAACACTGGTCCCTCAGCCTCACTTTGTATAAACACAGGCTTAGGTATTTGTGCTTCACTAATTTTCTGCTGCCACCAATTCACTTAGACTACTTTCAACACCCTCCCAGGAGCATGTATAGTAGGCTTTTAGGCATGAGATGGAAACCAGCACCAGAGACAGAATAAAGTCTTAAACTAAGATTGTAGTGTTATTAAAGGGATACTATTTACAAAAGGGAATAGTGATACTTAGGGCTTATCCATATGGGAGCATAACTTTGTGCTAAAGATGGTGTTTTCACTGCTATTTTCTGTTTGCACCGTCCACAGTAAGGGTTTAATGCCAGCTGCAAACACTGTGTTTTCTAGTCACACTTGAGGGAAAGCATCAATCACATAGTTTCCTAAAGACCACACCCTCTAATTTAACATTTCCACTCCCTCTGGCAACAGAGCATGTTCAGTATGTTCTACCAGTAAGTTTCATTTAAAAACAACAACCTGGAAGTGCAATTATTTGTCTTTTCACTGGTACAATACAGCTGAAATACAAATCTTTCTTTGAGCAGTATTATGCTTTTGCGCACATTGGGGGGAAAAGAAAAATAAGGCACCGTTTGCAGCAACATGAAAAGGCTTGCAGAATGGGGGAGAGCATCAGAAGTTTCTCTTCAGCCCACAGGAAATGAAATGAAAGAAGGGAGGAGGAGGGAGTGGGCGTGGAGAGGGGAACGATTGACACACCCACCTAAAAGCATCACAGCAGTGTCTGCAAGCCCTAGAGATATGGAGTGAAGACTTCTTTCCTTCCCTTTTTGGATTATCAGAGGATTGGGTTAGTAAGGATTTAACAGGGGGAAAACTGTGTGATAGCTTCTGTTTGCCAGTAACGTCATGTGAACCATGCAAATTAAAAGGGGATGTGAGTAGCACCAGACACATACTAAACCCCTGTGTAGATGAGCCCTTATACTGGGGTCTTAAACGTGCTTGCTGTCAGTTTCTGAAGACTCAAGAGGCATCGTAGCTGACACCAACCTCTAAGTGGCTTTTACCTCAGGCTAATTTCCATAAACCTCCACCCCAGCCAAATACTCCTACAACCCAGTCCAGCTACTGGGGACAATCTGCCTCTGTACCCCAAAACTCCTCTTGTTGTGCTCCTGGCTGTTTAGACAGTTTAGCCAACTTTAAAAGGTGCTTGTGTTACCTTCTGGTTAAGATCTTTACACAGGGCAGCCTCTTGGACCAACTCAGTCACTGGCTCCCTTATCCTGAACTTCCACAGACAAGTATTGCCAACAGCACTGGGTATTAATATACAGGCCTCAATTTTCCCTCACCTATTCTCTGGTCTTATTCCTCTCACTGCCCTTAACAACCAACTCCCTATTTTCTCAACTCCTTTGATTACTACCAACGGACACTCTCACTGATAGTTAACTCCCAACTGAATGGAACCTCCAGCCAATCAGTTTTCTGTCACACAGACCAATTAGAATTAATTTACCTGATCCAGGTATCAACTAATAAAATCTTAATGTGATTGTATCTCTCTCCTCTCAGAACTTGTCACTAAGCCACCACTGCTAAGCAGGTTTGTAACAACTTAACAATACAAGGCTTCATAACAGTCACAGAGTATTATTATTATTTACATTTATACTCTGCCTTTCTTTTCATGGTAGAAACCAAAGGTGGCTTACATATGCTTCCCAGGCGGTCTCCCATTCAGGCAGTGACCAGACCTGACCCTGCTTAGCTTCAGCAGGGAGCTGGCCTTACGTCCCTTCAGACCATAGCCTGGGACTCTCATGCCTATTTATTTTTTCTTCAAACAAAAACATAAACATGTCTATAACATTTCTCCATAGTGAAATACAAATGTAATAATTGAAAGAAATATTCTTAATTTTTCCCCGTTGAAATCAATATAACTTAACAGTGTTTGACTTGGCTGATTGTGGCTTTTATAATATGCAAACTACCCTCAATAGGTAGAAGAAGACTGGGCTAATTCACATTTTATTATTTGTGCTCGAGTGTGGATACATTTGGCACATTCATTGGGAATTGCCCATGTGCATATACCTGGCTGAGTTTCCCTGGATGATCCTTTCCTGATCTCCACTTCTTTATATATTGCAACAGAAGTTCAGCATGTAAATACACATGCCTTTCACAATAGGCATGCAGCTGCAGATATTTTGTATTTGGATATGCATGAAAACTTTGAAAGTTATTCAGACCAGTGAATCCAACAAAGCAATGACACACCTCTCAACACCAGTTTTATCACTTCATGGGGCTATACCAATCTCTCTTTTTTTTCTTTAGTCGTTGAAGAATCACAACCAAACTATTTTGGTCCCAGAAGAACTGAAGGAGAAGTCATTTTTCAAGGTAATTTAATAATAATACCATCTAATATGTGGTATCTTTTATTTGAAGAGATAAGTTGGGATCTAAAGGTCCATGCAAAGTGTTCCACATTCACACAAGTGCTTTTACAGCTCACCATGGCTCACCACTCTTGCAATTCCACCCTGCCCCAACCCACCCTTGTCCACGTAAGCTGCAGTGACACCGGTATTGTAAGGGCACCTTTACCTCACCACCACAGCCACTTCTGATGAAGCCAGTCTATATTTTCTAGTGCAATCTTAATAATATTTTTTTACTTGGCTGTTATCGAACTATTGTCCCTTTCAAGAGCATCACAGCAACAGCCTGTTTTCCTTTCTACACAGGGGGATTTCAACTCCCATCTTTACAACCAGTTGTCACTTCTGAGCTTTTGGGAGGCCACATCTACCTCAAATGCACTTTCAGCAGTCCGGCTTCAGATCATTCTATGGCCTATGTGGTGGTCTGGTCACGCCTTTCCACATCCAGAGTGAAAGAACAGCTTCATCATGACACAACATTGCAGACATTCTCCTATGTGGAGATGGATGGAGTTAATTTCAGATTGGGAGATACGGTAATGCTTTCTTGAAAATAAGGTCAAGCATTCAGAGGAATTGAATTCTTCTGCATTTATTTATTTATTTTTGTTTGGCTCTTATTAACTCTGTTCTCTTGAGTCTGAATTTGGCCTGAATGTAGAAGACAGTCCCCAAGCGGGAGTATGTTTTAATGTAATGTTATTAAATACTATTTATCAAGCTTAGAATCCCCAGCATTCCAGTGCATTAGATGAAGTTCTTTTATGGTGTCTAATTTATTTATCAGAACATTTATTTTTGTTACACATCATTGCATTGCTTCTTTTAAAATGTAGGTATCTAAAAATGAATCTGATTAAGAATAACTGTGTCTTGTTATGGCACTGCTGTAGTGGCAAACAAGTTTGGTCAGTTGATGTGAGTTCACTTGGAAGTAAGTCCTATTAAGTTTAATGGGCTTATTTCCAGGTAAGTAGGTTTTCGACCACAACTGCAGGGAGCTAACTGAATCCTAGAATTCTCTGGGTGGTGTTTTATGTTTATGTTCATGGCATCTTTTGTCAGTGTTATAAGGAACTGAAGGCTTACTGAGGTTTTATGTGCACAAACCAAACCAAGTGCCCAAATCTGGCCCTTTCTCCTCTTGGCAGCATCATAACTGCTCCAGTGAGTTTCACTCATTTTTGCATGAAAAGCAGACCTAAATGTGTTTAGGGGTTGGAGAAAACCCTTACCCAGTGATAGGGTTGGAAGGATCTGTCAGTTTCGGTTCTCTCACTTTCTCATTTTTCCAAATTTAAATTCAGTTCTCCACATTTCTGCAACAATTTGCTAATTTTTTTTAATCCTCATGACAATTCTTCAGTGTTTCAGTGTGAATTTCCCTCAATGCACACATTTTTATATCCACATTTTTGCAAGCAATTTCTCCTTATACTGCATTTTTGTATGTTAGGCTCACTATTATATTAATGTTTTTGCACATTTCTCCCTAATACATACATTTTGTAAACATTCTTTGGTTGTGGAACTGCATTGCAAAATACAGTTATGTGCAAATTTCCAAAGATTCAGTTCTTATACTGTTTCAGAAAGTGTGAATTTGATAGAATTGAATTTCTCCTGCATCCCTACCCAGTAATAAAACCTATGTCACCTTCAGGACTACTCTTTGTCTGGAGTTAGTGTTCAGCTCAGTTGGAGCAGCTCAGTCTGAAAAGAGTGCATTACCTGAAGGCTTTTTGAGTGCACAAAACCTCTAACGAAATAAAACTCAAGAAAATGTATAGTATTTTAGATACTTAAAACCTACGCCTGGTGAATTGGTCCAAAGCCAGACAGAGGGCTGGACTGCAACACATTTACAATAATTTAGGGTCAAATCTGACAGGGCAGTAAATGGCACCACCAAGGTCAAACAGTACATTTCTGGGTGAATTTTTTTTGGGAAAACAGTCCTAATCCAGATCTTCTATGGCTTCTGTTGAAAAACGGTGTACACAGAAGACAGTGGAAAATGAATGAACACAAACTGTAACCAGGTGCCAGTTTGGCAAAATGACAACTGAACTGGCACCAAAAAGCAAATTACATCCCTATTTACAACTTAGATTATCAAATGGGGTCTCAGAAAACACAAATGCCCATCATCCTAAAGATGCATCAGCAACACTTCAACTGAGATGGTATCAAAAGTCACAAGGGATACATACTCGCATGCGTGTGCACTCGCGCACACTTGCACACACACACAAGCTAGATCCAGAGAAACACTGGCAGAAAGTTATTTTCCTGTTACCTCTTCCCCTGGGCAGTGCCCAAGCACCCCAAAAGCCTCACCTGAGGACTGAGAGACATAGAAGTTCCTGATTTGTAAAGCCCTTAGGCAGGAACTTGTGGTATCAATATGGTTTGGCTTTATCTGCATATTTACTTATTTAAAAATCTGCATATTTATGATGGGAAATTCCTCAAGTTATTTTTATTCAGTGTGACATATAATCCAGATTTTCAGTGCAAGGTTAGTGGCAGAGTCAACCATGTCTTCTGTCCCTTGACAGTGCAATCTCCAGGTACCTGCTCACATCACCCTACCAACTTATTTTTCCAAAAGCTACACAGTTGTGAATCAAAACGGGAGGAAAAAAACACTTTAAAACTGCTTCATTCATACATTATAAAATCTCTGTCAAGATGTTGTTCATATCATAACTTTAATAGAATCATTTACTGGTCCAATGGAGTTTGGACTTTTATTAGCATCTCTGTAGATTAAATTACTTCATAACGTTTATAAGAGCATTTCCCCATACTTTTGGTCCCAATTATGCCATTCTGGAAACTGTATCAGCAGCAAAACATTTGTAAAACTACTGCAGCTTTAATAAATAAATCTATAATACATGGCTTTCCCCACATAAACATTCCACATAGCATTCCTAAGCCCAATTTAGATTATATTGACAGAGGTCATTCCATACCTGGAGGTACAGCCATCTGTAAATTGCAGCAGGTACAGTGTTCGCAATGGGTAATGCTAAGGATGTAGGATGTGCCAGAAAAACTGGCCAGATTTCACTTTGCACAGCATTTTGAAAGTGCATGTGGTGTGGTATATTTTTAAAAGGCTTATGTAAAATTGCTTTTTTGAGTTTGCCAGTGGCTGTGGCCATCTTGCTGATAAGTTACACTGTTTGCAAATGCAATGGGAAAAATAAAATAAATTCAGCTCCATGTACAAGCTTATAAACTGATTTATCTCTGCATTAAGTTTAGAAAGAGAGCCACTTAGCTTCCACTATGAAAGGAAAAGGAGAGAAGTTTTCACTTTAATTACAGCCTTTGACAACGTAACGATAACTCTACACACATTTTAAAAAATCATTGCTATTAGGAAGGTTTCTGATGTTTTGGAATGAATATTCACATTGAAATTCCATATTTCAATAAGCACAGATTTGCTTTGGTTGACAGTTTCATTATGACTAAAAACAAAACACAGAGCAACCCTATCTGAATTAAGCATAATCTCCATTACAAATTACTTTGACTTTAATGTAATCTGTGTGGATCATCCAGACAAAAGCTCATTGTGCTGAAAATGCCAAAAACACAGAGCATTTGATAGTGCCTTAGAAAAGAGGCAACTCACATGGGCCACATTCACACTGTAGATTTATTCCACTATTATTCCACTTTAAACAATCATGGCTTCCCCCAAAGTATTTTGGGTAGTTTGTGAAGAACACTGAGCAGTGTTAGGAGACTCCTGTTCCCCTCGGAGAGCTACACAATTCCCAAAGTGGCTTAATAGTCAGTCCTTCTTACCAGAGAACTCTAGGAATTGTAGTTCTAAGAAGAGAATAGGGGTCTCCTAACACCCTCAGCACCCTTCACAAACTATACTTCCCAGGATTCTTTGGGGGAAGCCATGACTGTGTGAAGTGGAATAATAGTGGAATAAATGTATAGTGTGAATGCGGCCATGGAGCACAATCCAGTTTCTTGCTTGAATGCAGGATGGGGCAAGGCACAGAGGTTTTCACTTGCATACAGAGGGCCCAGGGTCCTTGGGAGCTAGATGCATGTCCTTTCATCCAGTTATCAAGATCTGTCCAAAAAGCACTCTGCATCCACTGCCACCTTAATCCAGGTGTATCACTTACTCACTACGAAGTGAAGCAACGCTGGAAATCCATCCATCACAAGCTCTGGCTGGATTTTCAGAGACAATCACAACCTAACTTTAATGAATTGAGAGCATTGTGTTAGGGATGGGTGTATTTCTGTTTTCTAGCCCATGTCATTTCTACATATTTTACCCATAATTCTTTTTCATTTGCTCATTAATCTGCATTTCTTTTTAAAAAAAATCCTCTTAAAATATGTATTTAATGTATGTGTTTTCTTCCAGAATACACATTTAAATGCATATACTTGATCCATTTAAACTGACAGGAACTGTGTCACAACATTCAGATAAGTGTGAAATCTGGAAGAAAAGCCAAGTTCTGATTTGCACATTAGTCTGAGAGGTGTCAATCAGGTCATATTGTATAAAGACTCACAAAGACTGAATTTCTCAAGCATTCCTAGACTTTCCCAGGGTTTGGCTGGAAACAGTCTGGCAGTGAAATCTCTCTCAGAAACTGGAAATCTCTTTGGATATTATTGTAATGTTTAAAAATTAGCTCCGGATAACAGGATGCAAACAAATGTAAATATGCATAAGCTCCATTGGAAACAACAGGATTCACACACCATTTTTTTTATTCAGCAAGGCAGTCCTGGCTAGTTATACATGGGCATGTTCCTATGTTGGACAATTGCAGAGCTCTATCTGCTGTAACTAGGTATGCTCAAGTTCCTGGATCTCATTACTGCCTGTAGGTGAACATGCCAGTTCCTTTTATATGTTGCCAGCATTTAAAAAATACTGAAGATTAAGTAGGATTTCCCCCTTTTAGGACGCACACCTTAACGTGGTAAGGGGGTTTGAGAGTGTTGAAAAAGATGAGCAATGCCTTCAGCAGTCTAGACCAAGAGGCTAGACTCCTAGCAGGGGCACCCAAGGAGGAATGGTCAAAGCTGAGACACCAGACTAAGATGCAACCAAACTCAGAGGAAAGCAATAGTAAACCACCTCTGAATACCTCTTACCATGCAAATCCTATGGACAGAGTATCCATGTACCATTTCCATCCATTTTAATTCACTTACGCCAAGTATTGTAAAGTTGATGCGTTCCATTTCTTGCTTGACAATTTCTAACTTTCCCTGGTTCATGCTTCTCACATTCCATGTTCCTATTGTGTGCGTTGTACAACTCCGGATTCTCCTTTCACATCTGTGCACATCATCCTCTGGGCTTCCTTTCAGCTTTGACCCAGCTGCATCATTAGTCACAGCGCTACTCGTACTTGTCCGTTGTTCTTCCCCAGTAGCTCGGTGAGTGCCTTCTGACCTGGCAGTCTCATCTTCCAGCACTACCTCATGTTGCATTTTGGATACTCTGTTCAAAGGATTTTCGTGGTCAGGGATATTCAGAGGTGGTTTACGATTGCCTTCCTCTGAGTTTGGATGCATCTTTCGTGTGTCAGCTTTGACCATTCCGCCTTGGGTGCCCCTGCTAGGAACTTTTTGATAGCGCCTCCATTTTCAAGACTGTTATATTGCTACTGAAGATTTGTTTCAAAATCAAGATTTGTTTTTAAAAATCACTGTTGCCTACTCTTGCTGAAATGATATATCTAGGTCGAGGTTTGTTAATAACATTGGCTTGAAATGTCAGCTACAATGAAAGAAAAGCATCCCATCAAGCATTACATTGCAGTTTTCTCCCTGTTAGAGTTGTCTTACTGTTAACTTTTTTTGTAGCTGTGAAAAAGTTCACAAGGTGGTTTACAACAAAGTCGAATAAGATAAAAAGGCATAAAATCCATAAAATGAGATGATCCTTAAAATATGTAATGTAAAATATGTAATGTAATTCACTAAGTACAATTCAACTGGTATATAAATTTTGTTAAACAAACAAATAATGATTTACAAATAGCAGCAGCAGCAACTAATCAGTTTATCTGATCAGCAGCCTGATGGATTAGAACAAAGGTCCATCTCAGCTATGGGGAACCTTCCAGATGTTGGTGGACTATAGCTGCCATTATCCCTGATAATTGGCCATGCTGGCTGGTGCTGATGGGACTTGGAATTTAACAAAATGTAGAGGGCCACAAGTTCCCCACCTCTGGTCTATCTAGTTCAGCAACTTGTTTCCCACAGGGCCATAAGTAGAAGGCAACAGAATTCATGGCCCTGGAATGAAACTGACTGCCAACAGGCTTAGGAATAAGAAAATGAAGTATTTCACAATTACATTCATAATGAATTTATCAGAATTACTACCACAAAATGCAGTGATAGGTACTATTTATTTATTTTATTAATACAATCGTTTACAGCCTACCTTTGGGGGCATAACCCACTCAAGTTGGTTTACGCATCTTAGAAACGCAACCAAAGTTAAAGTTACTAAGGCAGCAGTATTAAAAAAACATTTCAAAATATAGGCCAAATAAAACAGGCAAAACAGGCTATAAACACACAAGTAGCCAGAGGAAAGTGTTTCCATTAGCCACACCTGGAGGGGAACAAGTTGATCAGTTGCAAAATCTCTTTGAAACTGAATTTTAAAAAATGCGCTCAAGCGACTCACACTAAGTTTTACATAAAAAGGGCCGGGATTTGAATAACGTCCTGTGCCCCCATTTTCAAAGGAGACAATGGAGACGCACTGGAACCAACAGAACAGCGAGTGCTTTTCTAGACTGTGTTGAGAAAATATGGGTTTTATTTATTTATTTATTGCATTTGTATACTGCCCCATAGCCGAAGCTATCTGGGTGGGTTGAATTCAACTAAGTCCTACTCAGAGTAGGCCTATTGAAATTAATTAACCTAAGTTAGCCATGTTTATTAGCTTTAGTGGGTCTACTCTGAGTAGGACTAGTGGTGAATACTACCCTATATTTCTGATTGTCAGATACTGGGAAAACAAACAAGGGACAAGAATCACTATCAGGCACACCTAGTGAGTTTACCAGAAACATGATGAGACTTTCTTCCACTGAGAAATTTCCTTACTCATTCTGAAAAGCATTTGGCTTCCTTTCATATGTTTTGACTCACAAGAACATCCCCAGATTCACTTCAAAAAGTGAAATTTCAGTGGCAACCCTGGATTTAGAGTGCATATTCATTTTTAAAGGGAAAAACATGTAATATTTTGCCTGCCTTTTTACAATAGCAAATAAAGGACCTGCTATAAGGACCACTTCAAGTGACATAGTTTTTTTTTAAGGAACAGGACTTGCTGATTTTGTCTTAGAAAAGGGGGGGAAGAAAAGGGGGGAAAAAGGTTTGTTAGGATGAAAAACCCATTAAGACAGCAGATGGTGTACTGCCTCAGTGGAGATAACAATTGTATTGCTGCTGTATGAATAAAGATAATTGGCCAGATCTCTCTTGCTTTCTGAAAAATAGACCTTGCTATCAAATCCTTAGCATTTAGACAATGTTTGTATATTAGGTAAAATGGAGTAAATGGGTTCTCATGATCAAAGTTCAATGTATGATATACAAGGTACTTCTTTGGTTTTAGAATGGATTACTTTTAACCTAACTAGTGTAAAGCATTGTCCCAAGAACATAGCTTAAGAAAATAGACAGAGAGTTTCTGGGCAGAAGATCTACTTTGGTTGTTGGATAAAATGTCTCTGCCCTGGAAAATACAAGTGCAGGGCCGGCCCCATACATGCCAGGGCTCTTGGGCACAAGATGGTGGCAGAGGCTTCAGCCCCTTAGGGAAACCTCAGCCACCATCTTGGTTAAGGGCAGCGCTGCATGCACAGTGCACACAGATGCACAACACAGCCGAGAAAGGTAGGTTGAGCGAGGGAATGGCAGGGGCTCTGAAGCTCTCACTGTGCGATCCACGGCAGCGATCCTGCCACGAATCATGGAAAGGGAGTGCCAGAGGCCCTCGGTCAGGGCCCTACCTGGCCGCCCTTTGGAGCTGGCCCTGTACAAGTGTATAGGCCTCCCTCTTCCTTTGTTATATAGGATGGGACTTAAAAAGCTACTTGAGATGAACTCAGAGTCAGAACTCAGAACTCTGTGAGATTTTTGCATTTTTTCTTTGAGCAGCAGACTTCGTGCCATATCACAAAATGATTTCACAACACCCCTGTTCTCTCAGTCTTTCATCTGCTGTCAAGGACAGAAACTTATGTCCAAAGCAAAGCTGGGCATAGAGAACTAGTTCAACAGTTCCTTTAATGTTTGCCACAATCTCCCATTCATTGCCAGCGGCAGACGACATGGTGGGGTACTGCCATTCATCTAGCCTCTGATTAACCCCATCACTGCCGCTTAGTGGGAGGTGGGGGGGGACAATGTGTCAGGGAGGTTGGCATGGTATTGGCAAGAGAGCTGGATTGGCTCTGCTAGTGCATTTGCACCCTGCTGGCCTTGACACCACTTCACCTCTCACCTTCTGTCTCCTGATAAGCAGCAGCAACATCACCGACTGGTGGTCAGGTGAGAGGCGGCATCCCAGCACTGTCTAATACTGTTCATTTCACATGTGCAATTGGTGCTCATCCTTCAACTGGAGACTCTGTAATAAGGGGTGTTGGTAATACATAATGTTTCCTTTGTTTGAAGTCTTTCCCCCGTACTAAACACATAAAGTGTGAAGAGCAGGCCAGCTCGGTGTACTACATGTTTTGGTTGGACAATTAGGAACATAGGATGCTGCTTTATCCTGAGTCAGAGCATTGGTCCAGTAGTGTCTACATCAGTGTGGTGAACTTTGGTCCTCCAGATGTTGCTGAACTACAACTCCCATCAGCCCCAGCAAGCATGCTCTGCACCTCATCTACACTGACTGCCAGTGATTCTCTAAATGCCAGGGTTCATCCATCTGGTGACACCTGTGTGAGCCCACCTGACTGAGCTCTCCGCTATGGTCTCCTTGACACCACAGTTGTCGCCATCATAATTTTGTCCTGAAATGCAATGTACCAGGAGTTCCAATTCTGGTGCATTGTCCTAAAAAAAACCCAGAAACAACAACAGCAACAAAAATATAGCCACCACAAAAAAATCTGGTAGCCACCTTGCTTTCTGTGGCAGTGATCACTCTTTTTAAACCCATAATATGCTAGAAACAGAACTTCAGGCACATTGCATTTTGGGAAAGTAAAGGTGACAGCTACAGCCATGGCCAGAGAGAGGACCACCCATTCAGATGCCCAAATAGGTCAGGGCCTTGACAGCACCCTACCAACATACACACACACACACACAAATTGTAAAGCCAGCTGTGAAGGAAGGTGCATGTTCCTATACATGGCCTGAAGGTTACAGTGGTGTCTTTCACAGTAAACAACCAAAGTTTGAAAGACAGACATCTGTGTCATCAAATCTATGTTCAGGTATTCACCAGAAAAAGTAAAAGTTTAAAACCAGGGAGGGAGCATGCATGCAAAGCCTGCCTCCAAAGTCCTGCGGCATGTCACCTGGTCCTCAGATCTTTAGATTAGGACAAGTTCTGAAAGGTTTATTTTTAAAGTGTGTTCAGTTGAACACACTTAGAAGTTTCTTCCAGAGTGGGAATCCTGGCTTATCAGGGTTCCCAGGAGTGGGGCAGTTCTATGTGTATTTTGTCAAAGACATTTGTGCAAAGATCTAAAGAGCAGCCTGCATGCCTGGCAAAGTTGGAGGAAAAGCTTGCTTGCATGCCTCTATCCTGGAACATGAATGCCTGAACACAGCTTAAACCTGAGTGTTTAGAGATGCATGTCTGCTGTTCATGTTTTCATGTATTTACTGGGGAAAAAATCTGGTGTAACACCATTACAGCCTTAGAAAATACTACACAAGCACCACATAAAATGTTGAGCAGCTCTAATCTTCTACTATTTAATTAACAGATACCCTCTTTCCAGCTATTGTGATTTTTGAAAGTCAAACCCCAATGATTAAAGCCCTCCATAGTTACCTACACATGATAAGCCATCACTTTTTAAATGCTACAAAAGGCTGCACTGGATATATGTCAGCACACATAATTTTCAGTCTCGGGGTTGGGGTCTGCCCTGTCCATTCCCTGCTTGGTGAATGTAGGGAGGTAGTGGACAAAGGCAAAGTAGCAAAAGCAGTCTTCATAGGGTATAGTATCTCAAGCAAACCTTGATAGCCTTTATAACATCTTCAGGAAACACTGATTGTCAAGCCAACATATAAAAGGAAAGCTGTAAACCATAGTCAGCAAGATAAATTCTTGGAGAGATGGGCCTTATTTATTTAGTTCTGGAATGATAAAGTAACAGATGATATATTTCTGTATAATTTGTTTATGTTATTCTAATAGATTAATACTGTGTAGCTTCCTAATCCATGAATATTAAAAAGATAATGATACCATCTTCAATCATTTTATGTACTGTAAGCCCTTCATTTAAAAGCAAAAAAAAAAAAAAGTTGTAAAATGGACAATTTATTTATTGCAGGTCTTTTGCACCGTCACAGCTTTTAGGTGGGACTCTCCTGATCACCAGACTTTCCCTGAAGAAAGCAATGGATTCTATGCTGGGATTAAGGTAACAGCAAAGGACCTCATTTAACAAACTTCTCTAGCATATCCTTGATGGATATTTCTATATTAACCACCTTGCTCTGCAAGACAACACACCATAAAATTGGCTTTGGTGAATATAAACAGGGTACTTCTTAGTTACCCAAGGAGAAAATGTCTCAAAAAATTGCCTGCCATTCTATCAATTATTCTATCAACGCTTCTTTAAAAGTACTAACAGCTACAGCATCTAGATGCCGAGAAATAAATCTCAAAAGCATTTCATGTTCATTCGCCTTTTGAGAGTTGGGTTATATGAAATCTTAAATAGATAGACACAGTTCTGCAAATTCAGAATTATTTGGCCACAATGCCTGAACAGCTGTGGTTGTATGACACACAATGTGAAATAAAAGTTATGCGTCTTTAAATGGACAATTTTTGTGAAGGCTGGTATTAGCATCTGGATCCTTTGAATGTTGCAATCCCCCTTTCACAGAGCTCAGGGGCAACCCCACATTATGTTAATGGAGAATTTTAAGAGACTAAAACATTTCCTGACCTCGACTAGCCTTTCAGTAGCAGGTGTTTCATAGAGGAGCCTTCCTTTCCCCCTTTGTTTGCTTATTCTAGAATGCAATATAAATAACTGACCAAAAAAATGTCATTCCATTAAGGAGGCTGCAGTCCAGATTAGTTTTCAAAAGCAAAGCCTATAAAAACAAGGACATGCATGCTAAGTCTGCCATTATTATTTACGGCATAATTGTTAGGCATTAGTCATCACTGTGATTCATACATAATGCATTTGATGGAGATCTAATAGCACAACCACAACTTTGGGTAATGTGGCATATATATCCATATCTATCTTTTGAAACCTCATAGGACACAACAGACTGCAAAAATCATAGAAATGAGGGAAACCTTTTACTTTCTGTAAACTCTAGAGCAGGGGTAGGGGCAAAATCTATCTGACCCTCCAGACCTCTCTTTCTGACCCTTGGGATGTTCCCTTAGGCAATGTCCCTTTCCCGTGCTAGAACCTTCTCCAGTCCTCTTCCATTACCTCCCCAGGTGTTTTTGCTTGTGTAGATCACTGGGTTCCAGACACCTGGAAGCCACAGCTCTTGTAAGGAACCCTCAGTTGCCAACTTACCAGGGCTGGAAACAAACCTATCTTGGCAGGTAGATCACACTGCCGCCACCCCTTCTGTCCACCAGCTTGACCCCGGGAAAACCCAAGCCTTAAATCAGAGCTTGGAAAAGTTACTTTTTTGAACTACAACTCCCATCAGCCCAGTCCAGTGGCCATGCTGGCTGGGGCTGATGGGAGCTGTAGTTCAAAAAAGTAACTTTTCCAAGCTCTGCCTTAAATGACATAGGATTTAAATGACCCTGGGATTCCAAGGAGGCAGAAGCTAAAAGCCACTCTCTCCTTCCTGGAGCCCCAAGCCCGATAACTATGCCATATCAAGGCCAATGGCCAAGGTGCTGTTTTAGTATCCAAGGCTGATCTGAAAGAAATACATCCAGAATAAAGGTAAGGTAGCTGTATTAAGAAATATAAGTGCATAAAATCAAGCTCAAAAACCCTTAAACTGAAAGCATTGGTGATATAAATCACCAATGAACATCAAAAGACATGAGAATTAGGCCACAGGATAAAAATAACAAAGTAAGACATGCCAGCTTAGGTGGGATAGCAAGAATACCCGACCCCACCTGGAACAGCAGAACACATACCCAGGGATGTAACATCAGATGTGGGGCAAAAAGACAGAAAATTCTAACTCTTTTAGGGGAAGGCATTTAACAGTCAAGAAGATCCAATAGCCAACCAGAAGACTCCTGGAAGGTGAAATATTCCAGAGCCTTTCTGTGCCTTTGGAGTATGTGCACTCCTCCTCACAGCTAGTTCACCCCACACACACCTGGAATGCTACCTTGCACCAGATAACACAGGCGTTTGCAATGAAGAACTCATGAGATCATGTATCAGCTAGCGAGAGCAGACAGCATCTCAGCAAAAAAGATGTTACCCACAATTCCTTATATCCAAGACATGTCTCCAGGCCAAGGAACCTGGTTTTCTTCACAGTGATAATACCTCTTGCTAGCCTGGATGATAGATGGAGAGAGTTATCTCTGTGTGTACAGAATGCTCTTAACTTTCGTATGGCTGGGAACGTAGCCTATTGTACAAAGGTCAGAGTCACACCCATTGCTCTGCCTACTTTTGAATTCAGCCTTACCTATCACTGGCATGGAACCCTCAGATGGTTCCCCAAGAGGGAATGTGTTACTTGGGTCAACTAGAGATTCTCCACCCCTACTAGAGAATCTATAGACTGTGTGCTCTTTTTCCATTTTCAGTGTATTTTTATTTTTATTTTTTTTTACTATTGGCAGCAGTCAAAATCAAACCCTTACACTGTGGGAGAAAACAAAGAGTCTATTCATTTCCCCCTCCACACATATCCTATTGTTTTATTTAGGATTAGATAGAGTGGTAAAATCAGGTGGGATTTGGAGACCTGTTTAAAAACCATTTTGGGGGTTGGAGCAGGGTGTTTGTGACACAATCACTACCTTCAATTATGGGTTGTCCATCTTTAATTTCAGGTGCATGCCACCTACTTATATGTAGTCAGTATGGCAAGAAATGGATAGCAAATATAAACTCTAAATCTTGTAATCTCTAATATAGTAGCTAGGGATATAATTTGCTTGTTGGTGCAGGTTTGGTTGTCATTTCACCGAACTGACAGCTAGTTACGGTTTGTGTTAGTTCATTTTCCATTATCTTCTGCTACTGTTTCAATCATTTGTTTTGCCGAAAAATAATGTTGTTTTCATTCTTTCCGCTGATGTTCTGCATTATTTTTTTTGTTCAAAAGTAAATGAGTCAGATGATTGCCCATCAAGTAAGTCTCTTGCCTCGGACTTACTGACTGTCTGAGGACAGTCAGCTAAAGTCCCCCCACCCCTGGAAATTAGACGAGGCTTGTGCTGGATCCACCACCAACCACACAGCAATGGAGACAATTGTTTTTTTAAAAAATCTTCCTTCTCCCCCCCCACACACACCTCACCTGGGTCAGTTTTCACTGTGTGCTACTGCTGACCTGGCTGGTTTTTGCTTGCCTGAGGCAACAGACAAGTAAACAAAAGAACAAAATTGAGAAGCTAATCACTGAGCCAATCCATTGATTGGAATAAAAAATATACAAGGGGGACACAGGTTAAGAATCAAACAATGAATGTGAATGCCTATCATCATCATCTACATGCAGCCTCTGGGTGCGGTCATCAGGAGTTTTGGAGTGCGTTGCCATCAGTACGCTGATGACACGCAGCTCTACTTCTCCTTTTCACCTTCTTCAGGTGAGACTGTTGATGTGCTGAACCGTTGCCTGACCGCGATAATGGACTGGATGAGAGCTAATAAACTGAAACTCAATCCAGACAAGACTGAGACACTGTTGGTGAGCTCTTTCCTTGCTCAGATGGTGGATGCTTATCCTGTTCTAGATGGGGTTACACTCCCCTTGAAGGAACAGGTTCGTAGTTTGAGGGTCCTTTTTGACCCTTCCTTGTCGCTCGAGGCTCAAGTGGCCTCGGTGGCACGGAATGCGTTTTACCATCTTCGCTTAGTAGCCCAACTACGCCCCTATCTGGACAGTGATGATCTCGCCTTGGTTGTTCACGCTCTGGTAACTTCTAGACTGGATTACTGTAATGCGCTCTACGTAGGGCTGCCCTTGAAGACTGTTCGGAAACTTCAGCTAGTGCAAAATGCGGCTGCCAGGCTGTTGACAAGGACCAATCGGTCTGCGCATATAACAATTGTCTTGGCTCGCTTGCACTGGCTACCTATTTGTTTCCGAGCTAGATTCAAGGTGCTGGTGTTGACCTATAAAGCCTTACATGGTGTGGGACCACAATACCTTGTGGAACGCCTCTCCCGCTATGAACCTACCCGTTCACTTCATTCTGTATCTAAGGCCCTCCTCCGGGTACCAACTCACCAGGATGCCCGGAGGACTGTTACTAGATCTAGGGCCTTTTCTATGGTGGCCCCCGAATTGTGGAACAGCTTACCGGAGGAAATACGCCTGGCGCCTACGGTTCTTTCTTTTAGGCGCCAGGTTAAGACCTGGCTGTACTCCCAGGCATTTTAAATTTTTTAATGTTTAATGCTTTATGTTTAATGTTTTTAGCTTAATGTGTTTCTCTGTTACTGATTTTATTCTATATTGTATTTTAATCCTGTTTGTACACCGCCCAGAGAGCTATTAGCTACGGGCGGTCTAGAAATGAAAATAAATAAATAAATAAATAATAAATCACCTCAATGACACAGAAATTAAAGGGAATACATATTTTAGTTGTTTAGATTGAAGATGCCATTGGTAACAATGTTGTTATATTCACTGCTGGTTTTTTAAAATCTGGTATTAGGAAAAGCCACAGAAGCTCATAGCAAACAAGACCAATCTACAAGAATGCATGAACTGGGGGGGGGGGGTAGTCTGATGTCCGGTTTGACTTTAGTGAATTTCTCTTCCCCATCCCTAATGGTAGCTTCCAGAGCCATTTTATTGTGAAATTGATAGCAATTCCATTATGTTATAACCCAGTTATAGATTAAATGAAGGAACTGAAAAGAAACTGCGGGGGGGGGAGGAATTAGAGCACATGCTCTGTACCTACAATAGTTGCCTCCCAAAGTGGTGCCCCCAAGATACTGTTAGACTACAATCCCCGTCAGCCCCAGGCAGCATGGTCAATGGCCAAGACTGATGGGAGTTGTAGTCCAAAATATCTGGACGTCACCAGGTTGAAGAAGTCTGATCTATCGGGTTCCTAACATTTCAGTCCTAGCATTTCCAGTTGGAGAATGTTAGGTAGTAGGTGCCAGAGGGGAAAATATCTTACCAGAGACCCCGGAGCTGCTGCTAAATAGACAATACTTAACTAGATGGATTAACAAATGGTCAGGCCCTGTCATGGCCAGCCCTATCATTAGGTAGAGTGAGGCAGCTGCTTTAGGCAATGGAGACTTGGGGGTGGGGAGAAATCGGGAGGACAGAGATGTGTATCCTGCCCTGCAATGTCTCTGTGAGGCAGCCCTTGACTTCAGTGGAGGATGCTGTCTTATTACTAGTAATGAAATAAGATTCAGCTGCCAGTCCAGTTGGCTTTTGTATGTGGAATGGGAAGGCACCCTTGCCCTTCACTTCAGGCAACAAAATGTCTCAGGCTGGTCCTGGAGTCAGTATAAAGCACATGTGTTCACATGAATTAGTCCCCCTTTTACATCCACCTAGAAAGCAGAGTAATGTGCAAGTCACATGACTAGCTAATTATCCTAATATACATCCCAGCACATTTTAATTAATTTTCTTTTCACTAGTAGCTGTGCACTGAAGAAATTGGTTCCATGCTGTTAGTTATTAGGATTTTTCAAAAGGGCTTTTTCTTCTGCATCAGAAATAAGAAACAATTACCCGGCTATTCCTGAAAATTATTTTGTAATTACTGAAGATGTTCAAAAGCAAAAGGTAACCTTTGGAAATTAAGACAATGCTCACTTAATAAGCAATTACTGTGGCTAATTTGGCAGAATGGTTTAGAGCTATGCAGCAATCTCAGCAAGCCACCAACATAGCAATTTCACCTTATCTTGGAGTGACAGGGAGCCAAGATCTTACTTTGCTCTCATAGCAGTGAGAGGGAAGAAGGAACGGAAAGGCTAATAAGACACAATGTGCAAACTCTTCTCTAGTGACTGATTTGAACAGGCATTGCCAAAGCAAAAGCATAGCAATAGGTACAAACAACTCATCCTTAAAGCAATTCTAGTCTACCCCTCTTTCCTATTGTAAACATACCAAGTTGCCTTGCACTGAGTCAGACCATCAGTCCATCTAGCGGAGTATTATTTATTCTGTTATCTAAAGCTTCAACACAGGCCTTTTCCAAGCTCTGCTATCTGTATGTCTTTAACTGGAGAAGCTAGGCATTGAATCTGGAACCTTCTGCGCACAAAACTGTGCTATTCCATTGAGCTACTACTTCGCAAAACATTGTTCAAGGGTTACCGGCATGGCACCTGTGGGCGCACAGAGGCCTTCCTGTCTCTCATACCCCTCCTCTCAGTAAAATTAGTCATGAAAGAGGCCTTTTTTGTTGTTAAATTGAACTGTGTATAATACTGAAAGACTGTACTTGTTTTGGACATTTTGCAATGTCAATCCACCTTTATATTTTTCAAAAAAGAGAGAGAAGCCTTCTATTGAAGCTAATAGAAGGACTTTTGCAAGCCTGATTGTTGTACAGAGTGTGATCTGAAGGAATGTTTGTAGCTCCTTAGCTGTGCACCCCACTCCCCACCAAAAACACCCCCATACTGTAATTAGGCTTCAAAGAAGCTTTCTGTTAACTACAATAGAACCCAACTGTGGTGTGTACACATGCGATTGTCGAGTGTGTATGATGCCCACAACAGTCTCTCTCATTTGCAAATGTGCCCACACTTTGTTTTTGCTTTGGTAAAAAATGAGGTGTTGGCACTCATACCTTGATAAAAGTACTATGGTTGCCAGCACCCAATGGTTGCTATGGGCAGCCAAAAAAGAAGTGCCAGTACTACATACTGGTGAGTACCATCACAAAAAAGCCCTGTGCCCACAAGCCCAAAAAAGTTGATGATCCCTGCTGCATGCCAAGGGGGCAACCAAATTTGAACCAGGGGCCTTTTGACGTACAGCAAAATGTTCTACCGCTGAGCTATCTTAAGGTAATGTATGTGCGTATGATCACAAAGAGAGACTGGAGAGACTATTTGGGGCTAGCTTGAGAGCTGCACAGCTCCTCCTTCTGAGGCCAGGAGCTTTCCTGACTATGGTTTGTTGGCACTGATGAGGGGGGGGTTGTGCTGCCAGGTTGCTCCTCGCCACAGGGCAGCTTGTGGAGGTCTGACACCTACAAAGATATGTCTCGATCTGACTTTTCAATCCCTGACATCTCCAGGTAGGGCTGGGACAGACCCCCATCTGGAATCCTGAAGAGCCACTGTCAGTCAGTGTAGATAATACTGAGGTAGATGGACCAGTGGTCTGACACAGTATATAGCACCTTCCTCTGTTCCCATGCAGTAGCAGCTGGCAGGGTGGGGCAGCGTTGCTGACCTGGCTTTCCAATGCCATGTGTCGCTGCTGGCTACTGAGAAGGAGAGGGTGTTGTGCAGGTACAGGGGCGGGACCATTAGACTGGCCGTCCTGCTTTCCGCTCCTGTTCCTGTGTTCTGGCTAAGGCCTGTGCACAAAGCACATTCTGAAAAGCTTCCTCAGGCATGTATCTTTGTGCTTCAGATTCAAAGCTTGGAAACTACTCTTTTGCCCCTACCCTAAAACAACGTTAAAAATATGTTTCAAAATCCATACATGCCCTACTTTTTCAGCAAAAAAAAAAAAGTTTTCACTTTATTGATGCAAAAACTGAAAATGCATCTGTGTCTTAAATCAGAGGCCATTTGCCATCAAAACAGACTAAGGCTTAATATGAGTGCAGTCTAAGACTGATCATCTGTCTCTGTTTACAGTTTGTGCCAGAGTCCTTACAAATTGCAGAAAATGACGAGGAGCATATTTTGACAATCCTAAGTACCATCCCTATTACCTGTCTGGGCCAGGATGACATCTGTAAAATTACTTTGCAGCTGACTACTGGGGATTCTGGTAAGAGTCTTGTGTCAGTGAGCATTTGATCAAGCACATTTGCTGACTTTTCCTGAAATTGCTATAATGAATCTAAACACAGAGTGCAGGTAGAAGAACCCCCATCATTTACTTCTAAAGGAATTCATAAGACAAACAAATGAATTGACCATAAAACCAAACAGATGAGGAAAAATGCTTGAAGCTTGTGATCAGTGCAGCTATTTAAATTAATGTTCTAGACAAATTTAGACCTGGTTATAGTAGCTAACACAAAAAAGTGTGTGTGTGTGTGTATGTGTGGGTGTGTTTGTGTGTGAAGAGCGAGAGCGAGAGCGAGTTTCAGTAGATGCAATGATGGACATGGAAATGGAAGAGATTAGTTCAAAAACCTCAACAAAGGCATAAACTCACTGGTTGGATCAATAGCTTCCTCTTAAACCTAGTTTCTTATTTCAGTGAACTTTATGACATCATTAATGAAACAAGGTAAAGTTTAATGATGGCTTTATTCCACTAATGTTTGCTTCTCTGGATGTCCATTGCACTGGCACTTTGGCAAATCCCAGGTAAGTCTACATAGGACGGAAGCCTGAATTGTTTTTTATTCTACAGGTCCTCACCACATTCCATGACTGTTCACAACATAAGAAAAAATCTGGTTTTTTTTTATATCTTGAGGGATAATTACTTCTAGACAATGTATATTCTATTATCTAACAGAATCAAAATAGGGGTATGCTTTTGAGCCATAACTTGTGTTTAGTAAAACCTATATCCTTTGATACATCAACATAAATGCATTTGCAGTCAATGTGTGACCTTATGATGGTTAAAAAAATGAACCATGTCATGATATCTCACAAGGTTGTTATGAATGATATGCTGCGGCTGCTGGCTGCTAGAGGCTAGTGAGTGTGTCTCTCACTCATAGTCAGAAGTGTGGGGAACTTGTTCACACTCTAACAGTCAGGTCAGAAGAACACAGTGTATAGATTGCAATCCAAACATTCAACAATGTATTTAGGAAAACTATAAAAACCCAACAAAACAGTTTGCCATGGCATTGCTGCTGATAATAATTTTGAGTTGGAGTAAACTTTCCACTTGTCCCCTTCTCAGTGTCACATCCAGTCTGATTAATTAATTAAAGTGTGATTGTGGGGGGGGTGCTGCCCCCATTTGGGTAAGGTATGGGAAATAACAGACAATAATGTGTGGGTTGAAACAGGCCACAACTTTATTGATTACAGCAAATAAAGAGGGTTGGTGCACTGAAGGCATTATTGAAGTACCTTCAAACAACATGCCAGTTGCTTGACAACTGCCTCAGAATGACTACTGAGGAGCACTCTGGGAGTAGGCCAGTGTCCAATGGACCCAATGTGGTGTGTGCCAGGCATCTGGAATCTGGCTGGCATCCAGAGCTATGTGGCTTCAGATCCAGCTCCCCAAGCTCAGGCCATACTCAGAGCTATCCTTGGGCCCCTTATGGGGAGTCCTCCTTATATTAATTATTCTGCCCAATGCCATTTGTCCCACAAAAAGGCCATAAAGCAAGACACTCACTGCCACTCCCCCACTGCTGCAACCAATCAAGCAAGGTGGCACATAGATCTTCAAGCCAAATGTCATTGCCAATCTCTGATAGGTGTACACCATCCAGGTGGAAGAGGTCCACTTGGTCATGACTTATGCTATCTTATGCCCCATCTGGCCATCCAGCTTACACAAATTGATGAATGCAGACAGAGGTGTGTGCCCAACAAAGTGTTCCTTGCATGATGTTATGCCCAGTGTACGATGTTGTGCCTGCAAATTCACACTGTTCTTAATGCCTGGGGGATAAAGAATTATTACATGTGTTGAGCTATGTTGAATCCACTGGGGACAGATGTACCCTCTGAATGCCCCAGATTGCCAGTGCCCGATGGCTGTTATGCATTCCTCATGCAAGCCCAACTATGATGCCATTGTAGCTGCCCCTATTCTGAAGGAGTGGGTACCACACCAGAAACACATTTTCCTGTTTGTAAATTCCTGCCTCCAAATGAACAATGTGGCTAAGATGGGGGAAAACTCAAGAAACGTTAGGTCCCTGATGATTCCTTTTTAAATCCATGCTGATGGCCAGCACTTAGCATACCACCTACCTTTGAAGTACACCCCAAAACCTAAGCTTCAGATGCGTCAGACTGCACTTGGAGCTCAGTAACAAATGAAGCTGGTGTTTCCAGAATGAGGCAAGAGAAGACAGCCAAACCTCTAATTCTTGTTTTATGGTTTTTGTTAACTGAATGTGGTAGTGAGGCAAAGACACCCCTGACATAGCACATGCCAACCTTGTGCAACATGCTGTGCCCGATTTTACCACTCTGCAGGCAAAACTGAGGTGTCCAAGGAGGGCCTGCATGTCTCTAAGCCTACACTTTTGCTTGCTGAGCATGTCATGTATTAGTTCTTTGAAACTCAACAATTTGTCATTGGCAAACAGGAAGAGGCAGCCACAGAGCTGATGCCGAAATAAATCATGTTGTCACTTGGACATACTTTTTTTTCCAGAGCCAACAGGACACCCAAGTGCTCAGCCATGGTTTGAAAGGCCAGTAATAACTCCTGGTAATCTGTGGCACCAGCAGGGCTGGTGAACAGGAAATCATCTAAATAGTGGGTGACCTTACTGAGAAAGGACCCCAACTATTCTGCCCAAAGCACATTCCTTGGGGGTTTTTTTTGCAGTGGCCACTTGAGACATTGCTATTACTGACTTCTGATTAGGTGCCTCTGAGGCTTTACACTAGCCCATGCCGGGAATTATAAAACCTTGAGAAAAACCCTCCCGTAAATAGAGCACTGCTGATTTATTTGGGGAGCTTTCAAGGAAGGGGTGAAAGGCCATTGGGCAGATGGGTGTGGCTGCCAAGGACAAAGAACCAATGGACAGGCACTCTCTTTCTGGCTGGTGCAGCTGAAGAAGTGGAGGTGGGCTCCTTCCTTGCACTGGTGGTAGCCGTTTAAGGAATGTTACTGGGGTGCCCTCTAAGGCATGAAACTCTGGAGTGCAGGCCAAAGCAAGTGTCACAGTCATAGGCGAATTTGCATCTGGCCCAATTACACCTGTTGTTGTTATGTGCCTTCAAGTCGATCACAACTTATGGCGACCCTATGAATCAGCGACCTCCAATAGCACCTGTTGTGAACCACCCTGTTCAGATCTTGATTATTTTCCCAGCCTACTTTACAAGGTTGATTACACCTACCTTGATTATATTCCCAGCACACTCTCCTAGAAACTTCACACCGGGGGGGGTTGCCCACACAAGGCTTCACCTTTATTGGAAAGATTTGGGCAGACAAGCTCTAGCCAAAGCTTGTCCCCTATGAGGTCCCAAAGGGTCTTGCTGCAGTATGAGATATAGCTGCCTCATCCCCTGCTTGTGCACGAGCTCTGAGGACCACACTTGAGTGATTAGACAGGTGCCAGCCAGTGTCAGGATAGGCTACTTGTACTACCCTCATGAAGACAGTGTTAACCCTGTATCCAGTTATCAAAGGATCTCTCCACGGGCTTGGCTCGCCTGCTCCTCCCTTTAGAATCACTCTTGGACTCACCCTTGGCAAGCTCTCTTTAACAGCATGAAAATATCCATGTAATATCTGCCCAAAATCTGTCTGTGGATCTTGAAGGGTAGGTGAATGCCTGGGGATCCTCTCCATCAGCAAAAGTAGAGCCACGAGCTGTGGTTTCGGTGGGGAGCAATGACATGCCCAATGATGTTAACTTTGTGTTACACCATATGCCCACTGATGTGAATACAATTTAGTGCAACATTGTTATATTGGTCAAAAGCCACAGTTCCATACGGCAACAGGTACTGTAGTATGAACGGAATGTTTGAAATCAGGACAGAAGCTCTACCATTATAATCAGTAAAACTAATGCAATAAACCCCAGTAAATGCAGCCTCAGTCTGGCAGCCTGCCTGTCCCTTAGCATGTTGTCTGTCTCTAGAAAACTAAGGCAGGCTCAAGGAAGATGGAGGCTAGTGCCTTACTACTTTGGATGTAGGTAATGCATCCTGATACGGTATCTTGTCTCTTTCCTAATGGGCAAAAGAATGTAGCACATCAAAAAGCTCAATGTAACCAAGAGATGAATTCCAGCAATTGGCTTCGCAATTTACAATGTTCTTATGAACTCAGTTGATGCATGATTCACCAGTCCTTTGCTCGCTCTTTTGATTTTTCTTCCTTTATTCCTTATCTGCAACTGAAGCTCAAATAACAAAGGAAAATCTGTCATTCCAAGATAATGTCATAAAACAATGGGTATCCTTATATTTTAACCTACTGTGATGGCTTCCTCTCAAGCATTATTTTTCAGTCCTTCACAGTACGCTCTTCTTAGTTTATTATAGCCTGAAGGTGAACAAAACCCCTTATAGGTAAAATAGTTTGCCATGAATTGAATATCCATTTCTAAGCTCAGTACTTGTTTAACATTCATTTTACCTTTTAATGCGCTTACTTATTTATGGGTATATTCAAACAAAAGCTTTTCTGTGTGAGCTTTCCGTTTTCTTGTTAGTGGGTGTCCATCCGTTACAAATACGTGTCCATGCATGTGAATACATTAGTGGGTATTCACACCATGCATGATTTTCCATTGCACTGTCCCATAGAAATCATGTTTCAAGGGAATCACACCAATAGGCATGGCTTGATGATTTTGTATCTGAGTACTGTTTTCTCTTCCCCATCTCAGCCACAGCTTCCCTCCCCCCACTGCACATGCACATGCACACAGATTTCCATCGTTGAATAAAGGGTACCTGTAGTGCAGTCCTAACTACGTCATGATGGTTATGCTCTGCCTCCATGGTTGAGGCAGTATGCTTCTGAATAAGAGTTGCTGGAAGCCACAGGAGAGGAGAGTGCTCTTGTGCATAGGTCCTGCTTGCAGGCTTCCCATGGGCACCTGGTGGGTCACTGTGAGAACAGGATGCTGGACTAGATGGGCCACTGGCTTGATCCAGCAAGTTCTTAAGTTTTCATGTCTACTCAGAAATAAGCCCTATTGAATTCAATGAGATTTACTCCCACACAAGTGAGGTTAGGATCGCAGCCTTAGGCTGTAGCCTTTCCCATCCCCTCAGAAACTTCTCCACACACACACCCAAACACAATGATTTTTATAAAAGGGGGTGTGGTGGGAGCAGATGATCTTACTTCTTGCCCTCATCGCAAAAGCAGAGAAGATCCAAGGTTGAAGGTTGCTTGCATGTCCTGTGAGGCAGATGTGACCATGCATTTCCTGCCACCCTGGAATAAGCCAAGACTTTCCTACCAGCCATTGAATAAAACATTGAAGAGGTGGGGTAATTGCCTGGAACTCAGATCTTTTCTCATAACCCTCTGTTCTCCTCTTGCAACAACTCCCAGATCTCCAAGTTTTTTTATGAATGGGGGAAGGGAAACAATCTTACAGTCAGAATGGAGGCTGAGGAGGAATCAGGGGAGTCTGGAAATCCAGAATGCTGGCAGACCAAACCCACTGCAAATGTCTCAAATTAGGTGGTAAGCAGAGGGCAGAACCACACTAAGTTTTATCCAGAAGATAAACATTGAATTAACATTATGATAAATGAAAATGGATTCTCATGAGACCGCAAACTGGGAAACTAATGAAAAAATTGTGGGGAGCACTACAATGTCATCTGGAAGCACCATGGAAAAAATAAGGAAAGAAGTATGGACTAAACCATCATCTTAGCAGCGCAGAGTCTTAGCAGGGCAGAGGGGCAGAAGAAACAAGTTTCCGTCTCATTTAATCATTATCTTTTTAGTCATCCACATAATAGACAACTATAGACCTTGATGGTTCTCCAACCTAAGGTTCATGCTGTAATCCTATATGCACTTATTTAAGATTAATCCCATCAAATTTATTTGGATTTACTTCTGAGCACACATATATAGGATTGGTTACTGGTAATTGTTTCAGTGATATTGAGCCAAATATGACATGTTTATATTTGTATGCATTTACAGTAAAACATTTCATGTTACTATGAGTATTGATAGAATATATTTCTGTTATTTAACTGATGCTTGATCTTAAGGCCATACCATTTATTATCTTATCTGACACACAGATTATCAGCATTGTGTTTAATGTATGAAGAACCACAACACTAATGGTTTTTTTCTTTTTTGCATGAGGTATGTCTGATGGGAAGCTGATGTGTGTCCTTATGCAAAAAAGACATTTTCTCAATCCATCACATGTGACAGGCTTTTCCCAAAGTGAAGATTACTTGTGTCAGAAAGTATTATGTGAAGAAGCCCATAGAGTAGGTTTATAAATTCTCCAAATAAAATCTGGTCATGTTTGAGCTTACTGAATGTAAAACATATACAGTAATACAGACTGAAACCAATTAAATTACATATTTCACATCTAGAAAAGCAAACACCAAATCAACAATGTAATGATGATAAAGCACCAAAAAATATGGCCATTTACAAATGCAGAAAGAGATCTCCACATTCATGCAATCTCATGATGAATTCTGCAGAACAGGAGATTTCTGTTTTTCTTTATTTTCTGTTATGATGTGCATTCAGTCAAACTCCAGCATTAGGGAAACTCATCAAGACTTTAGGTTTTTAGAAAGAAAATAAATACTATTTTATTCTACAGGGAATTTGGAAGTTTGTGAGGGATGGTGGTGGGTTTTATTTGAGTGCTTGTGATGTCACTGTCACTATTCTGATGTGGTGATTGTGATGTCATTGTCACTATCCTGCTGTTTTTAACAATGCAATCATATACATGCCCATCTAGTTGTATGTCCCATAGTGTTTGATGGGGCTTACTCCCAGGTAAGCAAGTATACGATTGCAGCCAAAGTGTTGCTGTTTTTACATACTGAATT
Source organism: Rhineura floridana (assembly GCF_030035675.1). Lineage (NCBI taxonomy): Eukaryota > Metazoa > Chordata > Lepidosauria > Squamata > Rhineuridae > Rhineura > Rhineura floridana. The sequence continues at coordinate 68,958,197 of NC_084481.1, forward strand.
GTTTTCATTGTTACTTTAATTTGTTATTACCTGTATCTATTTCTCTGTATATATATTGTTGTGCGCCTCCCCCAATCTGTGAGCGGTGAGATTTTGGGGGTCCCTGCGCCCCTCCAGGGTTTGGTTTCCTTTGGGAAGAAGGTCAGTGGAGACTGCGGTGTCTTTATGAAATATGGTTTATTTATTTACACACATTCCAACCTGAGCTCAAGGATGGAGTGGGTTCAATGCTTCAGCAGCCCAATACCCAGCTCTGCCATCTGGGTTGCAGGAGGCACCCCAAAGGCCATGGTGCAGAGAGCCAGTCTCTCTCTGCCTTCCAGTTCCCAGCAATTCTCTAGACACACTCAAACTACAAGCACAACTTGTGCTAGCTGCCAGGAGTGTGGGGGGGGCTCTCCTGTAGAGTTTCAATGACAAAAGGGGTCTTCCTGGCCCATTCTCTGTTGCTAGGCAACTGATTGCCCATTATCTTACTTGGGCAATCTATTTGGTTAACAAAAGACTCATTTGACCAGCAAAGAGTTCCGCATTCCAAGGCACAGGATTCCAAATCGGGCTGGAAAGGGGACCCACAGGAATCATCCATCCAAGCCCCCATGCTCATAACACTACCCCGTTCTCTGAAAAAGGTCTGTTCCAGACCTGCAAACAAACAACAGAATAACCACTTTTCCTACAAAGAAAAAACAGGTACAGGTTAGTAAGACATTGAAATATACATCATTAAAAGCATAGTCATATTACAGTCTCATTTCAACAGAAGCACAAAAACAGTACATTCCCCTACAGCACATCTTCAATTAACTGCTCTCTCTTTAGGCTTGCTCTTCTTTCTTGGAGCTTCCAGTCACAGTTCTGCATCCCAACAGCTTACCCAGTCCTTGTACTTGGTAGTGGCCAAGATAGTGAGTTCCCGACATGTTTAAGCATGCCCTCAATCACATGCACATTGTTCCTTGCTCCCCTAAACAGTTGTACATACACCCACAATGCAACAGTCACAGAATAGTAAATCTTAACATTAAAACCTTATTGCAAAAACCTATCAACATAATTCCTAAAAAATCATTAAACAGCTCATATCCCCACATGCAAAAAGCACAAATCAACAGCATTTCAAAAGGCAATACTAAAGCCATCACAAAAATTCCTACAGCAAATCAATACACAGTCCCATCAGTACACAGTCCCATAAGCACAAAGCCCACCCCAAACCATTTGGTCAGCCACATGGTGCTTTGTCTTGGGGCTTCATGGAATTCCCAGTCCAAGCTGATCCCTGCTGTTGCCTGCAGGGGGTTGGGACTCCTCTTCAGTAACAGATTTGTTTCCTCAACAGCACATGGCAGGCTGCAGCCATTTTCTTCCCACTCTCTGCTCTGGGAAAAGTATTTAAGCCAGTCCACTTGGTCTCCTGCCCCAAACTCCAAATCAAAGTTCTGCCACAGGTCTTTATCTGGGGGCATCTTCTTCAGGATTAGCTGGCCTAGCCCACCCAGGTTGGCAGAAAGGAATCTTCTCTGTTCTCCCTCACAATCTCTAGTGTGAAACATGGGCCCAAACAGAGGCAGGTAAACCTCCCAGTGTCTCTTGCCCTCCAAACCCACAGGGCTCTGGGTGCCTCTCACTGCTGTAATTTGCCCAGGGACTGCGCCCATCATAGGAGCTGCACCCCACCCTATAAGATCAAGGGGTGCCCAAGGGGCAAAGTCAATCAGGGATTTTATCTCACTCATCTCTCCAGGCGCTGGGAATTCCTCTTGGACTTCTACTCCCACCTCAGGCCTCTCCTGCACTTTTTCTTGCACAGCCATTTCTCCAGGTGCTGGCATCAACTCTTGCACACAAGCCTCCAACTTTTCCTCCTGCACTTTCTCTTCCATAGCTGGCACACACAGGTCGAAGAAATCTATTGACAGCTGTCCTCCTCCAGCCTCTAGTTCACCTTTCTCCAAGGCTTTTTCTTCCCCCTGCACTACTTCCTTAACAGGCACACAGGGAGCAGTGAAATCTATCAGCAGCATCTCTTCTCCAGGCTCTACTTCACTTTCTTCTGAGGCCTCTTCCTCTTCATTTTCCAGCCTGTCCTCCTTCAACTCTTGGGACTTCACTTCCAGCTTCCTGCTATCTCCCCCCCCCCCGGCAGGCTCCTGGACAATCAAAACTTCTTCCTCCTCTGCTACTGACTGCAACTCCTTACAGTCCAAACCCGCCAGCTGCCCATCCACTTTCTGGATCTCTTTAGCCACCCCAGTCTGGGTGCTCTGCAGCTGGACTCACGGGTCACCCTCGACCTCTTGTAGTGGCTGATCAGGCAGGGCTCTCACCTCCTCACATGGGGTCTCCCTTTCCTCTCCTAAGAAGCTTCCACTGATCTCCCTCATTTGTTGCCAGTGCTCCTGTTCCTCTTGGTGCTCTCGTTGCCTTTGCCGCTGGTCCTCCTGGCGCTCTCGTTGTCTTTGCTGCTGGTCCTACTGGTGGTCTCATTGCCTCTGCTGTTCAATCTTCTCATCCAGTTCTGCTTGCTGCTGGAACATCAGTTTCATCTGTTCCAGGAGGGTTGCTGTTATCCCCTCCATCTTGACTCAGGCACTCCTTGCTCCCAATGCTTTTCACAGGAAACTCAATCCCACTTCTGACACCAGTGTTGTGCGCCTCCCCCAATCTCTGAGCTGTGAGATTTCAGGGGTCCCTGCGCCCCTCCAGGGTTTTGTTTCCTTTGGGAAGAAGGTCAGCGGAGACTGCAGTGTCTTTATGAAATATGGTTTATTTATTTACACACATTTCAACCTGAGCTCAAGGATGGAGTGGGTTCAATGCATCAGCAGCCCAATGCCCAGCTCTTCCATCTGGGTTGCAGGAGGCATCCCAAAGGCCATGGTGCAGAGAACCAGTCTCTCTCTGCCTTCCAGTTCCCAGCAATTCTCTAGACACATTCAAACTACAAGCACAACTTGTGCTAGCTGCCAGGAGTGGGGGGGGGGCTCTCCCGTAGAGTTTGAATGACAAAAGTGGTGGCCCCCGAACTATGGAACAGTCTCCCCGAGGAAGTATGCCTGGCGCCGACTCTGCTCTCTTTTCGGCGCCAGGTCAAAACCTTCCTATTCTCTGAAGCATTTTAAGTTAAATTGATTTACTTTTAAAAATGTTATTGTATTGGATTTTTGATTGTATTATTTAGTATTATTTTGTTATTTATTGTATTTTTTATGCTATTTTATGTTCACCGCCCAGAGAGCTATTGCTAGTCGGGCGGTATATAAATCTAATAAATAATAATAAAAAAAATAATTCTCCGTTGCTAGGCAACTGATCGGCCCATTATTTTACCTGGCCAATCTATTTGGTTAACAAAAGACTCATTTGACCAGCAGAGAGTTCCGCATTCCAAGGCACAGGATTCCAAATCAGAGGCTGGAAAGGTGACCCACAGGAATCATCCATCCCAACCCCCATGCTCATAACAATATATCACACACAGATATGTCAGAAGCCTTAACTTGGCAGAAAGGTGGGATTTAAATATTAAAATATAGAGTGAGATTTTGCTTCAGCATGTGTTTTTGTTGCTGTTAATTCTTGTGTGTAATGGTTTTGTTTGTATTCATGTCTGGTTCCTTCAATAGCAACAATTATTCTGCTCACAGATTTGAAAAGATCCATTTTCCTTTGATTAAAAAGATAATCAAGCTAGTAACATCTCAACAGAGTTATAAATGCTGATACTTTCATTTGCATTTTAGACAGCCTGGGAAGGAGGTCCCCGGACATAGCTCTTTCAGCGTGCCAGGTGGCTCTGGAACATACGTCCTGCAAGGAAGGGAGCTGTGCAAGGGCATCAGTAACTGTAAGAGCTGTGAATGACTTTATTGAGGATGGGAACCTTATTAGCTACATCAGAGTGGAGCCTGTCCAAACAAGTGAACCACTTTGGTGGGATTATGCACCAATGGATGTCAAGGTGGGTTAAACAAACCACAAATTTGATAAGAGGATCATGCCACTATTCCTGTCCTATTTGTTTTATTTTTACAGTTGTAACTCTCTTCTGTCTCTCAAATCAGAAACTTAAGCTTACAATGAATTGATAAAATAATACCAATGAAAATATTAAAAATTATACAGAACACACCATAAAACAATCATAGAAAAATGAAATATCAGTACTTCCCAGGAAAAGCTAATGCTTAGATTAGAGGTTCAATGCTAGATGCCCTTGCTTGATAGCAATTCTTATTGAACTTAGTGGAACTTAGTTCTGAGGGAGTAATAATGCATAGAGTCAGGCTCCAAAAAACCTGGCTAAGCTGGATGACTTCACCTTTTTTTTTAATCCAAGGAGTCTCTGTTCCATGCTTTGGTGGATCTTACCTTGTGAGTAGATGATATCCAGGGCATATGTCAGGGAAAAGAAAATGTTATTGTGTATAAGTAGTCATAATTAAGAACATAAGAAGAGTCCCACTGGATTAGACCAAAGGCGCATCTAGTCCAGCATTCTGTTCCCACAGTGGCCAACCAGATGCCTGTGGGAAGCTTACAAGGAGGCATGAGTGGAATAGCCCTCTCTTGCTTATATTTCCTAATGACTGATATTCAGAGGCATATTGCCTCTGAAACTGGAGGTAATATACAACCATTGTGATGAGTAGTCTTGATAGCTTTATCCTCAATGAATTGTCTAATCCCCTTTGAAAGCTGTCCCTGGTGGCCAACACTACATCTTGATGTAGTGAATTATATAGTTTAACTATGCACTATGTGTCAAATACATTTTGTCTGTCCTGAATCTCCCACCATTCAGCTTCATTAGATGACCCTAGGTTCTGGTAGAGAGGAAGAAAAAATTGTCCCTGTCCTCTGTGTCATGCATAATGTTATATACTATCATGTCTTCCCCTTACCTGTTTTCCCCCCTAAGTAGTTTCACACTTGATATGGTGGTAGCAAATCTGAGTTTGGCCAGAGAATTACAAACAATCATGTTTCTCTGATGAGTATACCTTTATCATACATATATTTCCAAATACAGGTTTCTCCTATTATGTCACACTTTGAGGTACAGTTAAAACAATTAACACATAGTTAAAAAACAACTACAGTAGAGCCCCACTCATATGGCTGGTTACATTCCAGACTCCCGCCTAAAAGCAAAACCCGCAGAAAAGCGGAACTCCGTCACTAAAATGGTGCCCGACACCCAAAAAATGCCTTAAAAGCAGAACAAGCACCATATGAGTGGGGCCTTACTCTAATTGAAAACCGGAGGTAGGTAGAGAGTGGATGTCATTCAATGAAACTGTTGAATGGAGGGGGGTAGCCCAGAATGATGAAAAAGCGTAAGTAAAAAGTCACAATTTTATTCCATTTATGTAAATTAAAATTGTAAAAAAAGCCCAATGCGTTTTGGCTAAGTTACAAGTTTGTACAGAATGTTTAGTGATTCCAATGTATATCTGTCTCTTTCAGCCCCTGATGAAGGCTCTATAAGATTAGCCAAAACGTGTTGGGCTTTTTTTACAATTTTAATTTACATAAATGGAATACAACTGTGACTTTTTACTTACGCTTTTTCATCATTCTGGGCTACCCCCCTCCATTCAACTGTCTAATTGAAAACTGCCATATTAACGGAATGCTGAAAAGCAGGCCGCCAAAAAGCGGGGCCCTACTGTACACTTAAAAATGTGTGTTGAGCAATCATAAGTGTCCTTCCATACCGGTGAATGCAATGATCCTAAGCATACATATGTGAAAGTAAGGCTCATTCCTTGATGGGATTTACATATGACTAACTGCTCATGATCAGCAAGAAAGCTCAAAATCCCACAATGGTTATTGAAAGAAATCAATTGGATTACTGGGGTAAATCCTAGTAAGGGTATCTGAGATTCTGTGTCAGTGTCTAATAACTTTGTAGAGATAACTGGCTGTTCTAATAAGAATATTTGTTCCATCTGCTAACAAGGTACTGATATATAGTTGATTTTATTATATTAAACGCTTACAGCAATGAAGCCCAGATCAGGATCTAGTTAAAAATCTGCAAATTAAGTGATTTAATTATTCAAACTGCATACCATAAAATGTAAGGTTAAATGAACCAACTCTTGCTTGCTTCTAAATATAATAATGAGCTGGTATTGCAATGTACCTTATGCCATACTTCTGGTTTTAAAATTGGTGTTATTTAGCCAAGTGCTTTAATTTTAGTATTTGCTTCTTATGTTGTAGGGAAAGTTTCACATTTCCACGCAAACCAAGGAACTCATTATTTAAGGTTTGCTATTCAAATTTGATCTTTATGAATTCTGATATGAATAGACCAGATCCACACTTCTTGGAAGTATGTGCAGATTAGAACTTAGTATCTATTAGCGTTTGCATTTCCTGAATGTTCAGATACAATTATTGGCTCAAAAATGTATACACATTTCTAAATGTTTGTTTTGAGAGGAATATCATGAGAGAACTTGCTTTTTAAATATGCATTTTAACAAGATTGTATCCAGCAGTAGTCACACTCAGAGTAGATCCATTGAAATTATTGGACATGAATAAGTTAGATCCTTTAATTTTTGAGCAGAGCTTAGTTGGATACAACTCATCATACTTAAATGTGAATTTTCATATGCTGTATATATATTCATATGGCATCTCTCTCTCTCTCTCTCTCTTCATATGTCATCTACATCTATATATCTCTATACATTCATGTGCCATATCTATCTATCTATCTATCTATCTATCTATCTATCTATCTATCTATCTATCTATCTATCTATCTATCTATCTATCTATCTATCTATCTATCTATCTATCTATCTATCTATCTATCTATCTATCTAATCTCACAGGTTAATGCAGAAACAGGATGCAAACGGTTTATGAGTAAACACATGCAAAAAATGAAACAGACCAGAAATTTGTTGATCCCTACTTTGCTTTGCAAGATTCCAAATTTCACATAATTCCAATTAAAACCAATATTTTAGATTGTAAATGTCTTTGTAAACTTCAGAGAGAGGCATGTTTCCATTTTAAAAAGTATTTACCTATACTGTTATGTTTACCTAGAAGCAGTAAGTTATAGAGCCTTTTATATACGTATTTGATGCATATAAAATAAGCAATTCCTCCTTTAGGATGCACATCTTAAAGTGGTGAGGGGGTTTGAGACTGTGGAAGAAGCTGAGAGCAATGCCATCAGGAGTCTAGACCAAGAGGCTAGACTCCTGGCAGGGGCATCCAAGGCAGAATGATCAAAGCTGAGACACCAGACATGCATCCAAACTCAGAGGAAGGCAATGGTAAACCATCTCTGAATACCTCTTGCCACGAAAACCCCATGAACAGAATATCCAAAATGCAACATGACAGTGCTGGAAGATGAGACCCCCAGCAGAAAGCACTTGAAGAGCTACTGAGGAAGAACAAAGGACAAGTACAAGTAGCGCTGTGACTAGTGATGTAGCTGGGTCAAAGTTGAAAGGAAGCCCAGAGGATGATGCATACAGATGTGAAAGGAGAGTCCAGAGTTGTATGATGCACACAGTAGGAACATGTGAGAAGCATGAACCAGGAAAAGTTAGAAATTGTCAAGCAAGAAATGGAACATATCAACATTACAATACTTGGTGTGAGTGAATTAAGATGGATGGGAATGGGACATTTTCAATCAGGAAACTACAAAATATTTTAGGCAGGAAATAAGAAATTAAGAGGAAACGGGGTTGCTTTAATAGTGAGAAGTGATGTAGCAAAAGCAATTAGGAGCTACAATGCAAGGTCTGAGTGAGTGATATCAATGAGATTAAATGAGAAACCTATTAACATAACCATCATCCAAGTCTATGCTCCAAACGCAAACGCAGAAGAAGAGGAATTGGAGAGATCTTATGCAGAAGCACAGGAAGAAACTGATCAAACACCAAAACAAGATGTGCTGATAATCATGGGGGACTGGAATACAAAGTAGGGAACAGAGAAGATCTAGGAATTGTGGGGAAATGGGGCTTAGGAGACAGAAATGAAGCAGGAGAAAGACTTATTGAATTCTGTGAAGCCAGTAATTTGTTTCTTGCGAACACATTTTTTGAGCAACTGAAAAGACAACTGTACATGTGGACATCACCAAATGGTCAATATAGGAATCAAATTGATATAATTGGTAGCAGAAGATGGAGAAGTTACATACTTTTTGCAAAAACAAGACAAGGAGCAGACTGCGGTACAGATCATGAACTGGTCGTATTGAAAATTAAAGCTAAAGAAGGACAACAAAGCTATCATAATGCCAAAATACAATTTAAATAACATTCCAGAAGAATATAAACATCAAATAAGGAACAGATTTGAGGATTTAAACTTAGTTGACAGAGAACCAGCGACTAATACACAGGGACAAAAAAATAACTAGTATGATAGTTATTGTATAGAAATAGAAGAGGACAACAAAAAAGGAAGAACAAGAACCCTATTCCAAAAGATTAGAGAAATGAAAGGGAAATTTAAACCAAGAGTAGGGATGTTGAATAATCAACAAGGGAACACACTGACTGAGATGAAATAAAAGGAAGATGGAAGCAATGCACTGAAGAACTCTATAAAAGAGATGCCAGGATGACAGATTCATTCACGGAGGAACCATATGATGAAGAACCAGAAATTTTAGAATGTGAGGTAAAAGCTGCTCTTAAAATACTTGGAAGAAACAAATCACCAGGAATAGCCGGCATACCAATAGAGTTGCTACAAGCTACTGAGACTGAATCTGTCCAAATTTTGACAAAAAGTTGTCAATAAATATGGAAAACAAAACAATGGCCCACAGACTGGAAGTGCTCAATATATATCCCAATTCCAAAGAAAGGGGATCCCAGGGAATGCAGTAATTATCAAACTATTGCCTTAATATCCCATGCAAGATTCTACAACAAAGGTTATTACTATATGTGGAGCGAGAAATGCCAGACGTCCAAGCTGGATTTAGAAAGGGAAGAGGCACCAGAGATCATATAGCAAACATACGTTGGATAACGGAACGGACCAAGGAATTTCAGAAGAAAATCACCTTGTGCTTTATAGATTACAGCAAAGCCTTTGACTATGTAGATCATGAAAAACTATGGAATGCTTTAAAAGAAATGGGGTGCCACAGCATCTGATTGTTCTGATGCGCAACCTATACTCTGCACAAGAGGCTACTGTAAGGACAGAATATGGAGAAACGGATTGGTTCCCAATCGGAAAGGGTGTGAGTCAGGGGTGTATTTTATCACCCTATTGTTTAATCTATATGCAGAACATATCATACAGAAAGCAGGATTGGACCAAGATGAAGGAGGTATGAAAATTGGAAGAAGAAATATCAATAATTTAAGATATGCAGATGATACCATACTACTAGCAGAAACCAGTAATGATTTGAAACGAATGCTGATGGAAGTTAAAGAGGAAAGCACAAAAGCAAAACTACAGCTAAACATCAAAAAGACTAAAGTAATGACAACAGAAGATTTATGTAACTTTAATGTTGACAATGAGGACATTGAACTTGTCAAGGATCCATACCTTGGCATAGTCCTTAACCAAAATGGAGACAATAGTCAAGAAATCAGAAGAAGGTTAGGACTGGCGAGGGCAGCTATGAGAGAACTAGAAAAGATCCTTAAATACAAAGATGTATCACTGAACACTAAAGTCAGGGTCATTCAGACCATGGTATTCCCGATCTCTATGTATGGACGTGAGAGTTGGACAGTGAAAAAATCAAGTAAGAGAAAAATCACCTCATTTGAAATGTGGTGTTGGAGGAGACCTTTGCGCATACCATGAACAGCGAAAAAGACCAATAATTGGGTGTTAGAACAAATCAAACCAGAACTGTCACTAGAAGCTAAAATGATGAAACTGAGGTTATCATACTTTGGACACATCATGAGAAGACATGAGTCACTAGAAAAGAAAATACAGAAAAACAGAAGGGAGTAGAAAAAGAGGAAGGTCAAACAAGAGATGGGTTGATTCCATAAAAGAAGCCACAGACCTGAACTTACAAGATCTGAACAGGGTGGTTCATGACAAATGATCTTGGAGGTCACTGATTCATAGGGTCGCCGTAAGTCGTAATCGACTTGAAGGCACATAACAACAACAAAATGAGCAATTAGTATAGTAATGTAAGGAAAACACAAGAAATTCTGGTTCTGTACCACACTTTCAAAGTCAGATTTTGTTTGATTCACCCATAAAAGTCAAATGCAGCCCAGAATGTTTTATGAGTAAGAAGAAAAGAAAAAGAAAAAATGGAGCTCTGCTTCAAAGACTATATGTATGACACATCTCATTTTAACTAGGTCACAGTTCAAGACCTCCCTACAGAGAACTGCTACTCTTTGACAGATCCACACATCATCACATTTGATGGATTGTGAGTATTCTTTCATGAAGTTATTTGGTTTTCACTATAATGATATAGTTTGGTATTCTGTTCAGCTATCTAATATCATGTTTTATAAGTTTACAGTAAATGTTGTAATCCAGAACTGAGGGGAGTTAAACATACAAACAAACAAGAAAAAAATTGCCTTCCAAGTATCTAGATTTTTTTATAGAAATAGAACATTTCTTTTGAATGTATGATGCTACAAAGCAAAGCAGTAATATTTTATGAGAATTAGCCTAATATAAAGCCCCATCTGAACTATACCTTTAAAAGCAGTATTATACCACTTTAAAAAGTTATGACACCTGCCAAAGGAACCGGGGGGCTGTAGTTTGTTAAGGGTCCTGAGCGTTGTTAGGAAACGCAAAGTGAGATCACAGGGAACTCTTGGAATTGTGGCTCTGTGGTTATTTTTTCTTTGTTCAAAGCAAGTTATGATTGACAGTCATGTTGGTCCTTTTGTCTCATCCTAAGATACAGCACAGCAGTTCATAGCATTAGGCTATAAGGATGAAATCCAGGGAATGGTATTCCTTAGCATATTCACTCCAAAGTGTTCCTTTAATTTCAATGGAATCTCCAAGTAATTAGATTAGCACTGCAGCCATCTATGGGAATAGATCCCTCTGTATTAGGGGTTCCTAAACTGTGGTCCGTGAACCACCTGTGTTCCACAAGCTTCATGCAGGTGGTCCTTGGCATGCCCACATTAAATATTCATATTGATTTTTAACTATATTTTTATTTCTTCTTTTATTTCTTATATTGTATTTTATTGTATTACAATTTGAATTCTATGGAAAGCAATGAAATACAATATAATAATAATAATAATAATAATAATAATAAATTTGTTTGTCGCCTATCTGGCAATTAGCCACTCTAGGCGACGTACATTAAAAGAGATAAAATACAATAATAACAGATGTAATCACATTAATAACAATAGGTAAAATACTGGACAGTCATCAATACATATAAAAGCAATTATATTAACAACATACGATAAATGACAGAATCATGGTGATTTACCCAATGACCTCAAAGCCTTGCTGGAATAGCCACGTCTTCAGGGCCTTGTGGAATACATCTAGGGAAGGGGCATGTCGAAGATCACATGGGAGGGAGTTCCAGAGAGTGGGGGCCACCACAGAAAAGGCCCTCTCCCTAGTACCCACCAACCTAGCTGTTTTGGTTGGCGGGATTGAGAGAAGGCCTTGTGTGGCTGATCTAGTTGGGCGGCATAATTGGTGGCGGTGGAGGCGCTCTTTCAGGTAAGCTGGGCCGAAACCGTACAGGGTTTTAAAGGTTAAAACCAACACCTTGAATCGGGCCCGGAAAACAACCGGCAGCCAGTGTAGGTCAAATAATACTGGCGTGATGTGGTCCCGTCGGCGGCTGTTGGTAAGTAAGCGCACCGCTGCATTCTGTATAAGTTGTAATTTCCAGGTCGTTTTCAAGGGTAACCCCACGTAGAGCGCATTACAGTAGTCCAATCGAGAGGTGACCAGGGCATGCACCACGAGCGGGAGCTGTTGAACAGGGAGGTAGGGTTGCAGCCTACGTATAAGGTGTAATTGATACCAAGCTGCCCGGCTCACAGCCGAAATCTGAGCCTCCATGGACAGCTTGGAATCAAGAACAACCCCGAGGCTGCGGACCTGGTCCTGTAGGGGCAACTTCACCCCACCAAACACCAGGTCAACATCTCCTAACCCTCCCTTGTCTCCCACAAGTAGTACCTCGGTCTTATCAGGGTTCAACTTCAACCTGTTCCTGCCCATCCATCCACTCACAGATTCCAGGCACTTGGACATGGTCTCCACAGCCTTCTCCGGTGAAGATTTAAATGAGAGATAGAGCTGAGTGTCATCCGCATATTGGTGACACTGCAGCCCAAATCTCCTGATGATCTCTCCCAGCGGCTTTACATAGATGTTAAATAGCATGGGAGAGAGGATAGAACCCTGTGGCACACCACAATTGAGAGGCCAAGGGTCTGAAACCTCGTCACCCAATGCTACCTGTTGGCGCCTATCAGAGAGAAAGGACTGGAACCACCGTAAAACCGTGCCTCCCAATCCCAAACTCTCCAGGCGATCTAAAAGGATACCATGGTCGACGGTATCAAAAGCAGCTGAGAGATCCAGGAGGACAAGGAAGGTGAATTCTCCCCTATCCAGTGCCCTCCTCATATCATCTGCCAGAGCGACCAAGGCTGTTTCAGTTCCATGTCCAGTCCTGAAACCCGATTGGTATGGATCTAGATAATCCGTTTCATCCAAGTGTGTCTGCAACTGATTTGCCACCACTCTCTCAATGACCTTGCCCAAGAATGGTAAGTTTGAAATTGGGCAGAAGTTGTTTAAAATCTGGGGATCCAAGGAGGACTTCTTTAAGATGGGTTTAATAATAGCCTCCTTGAGGGCTAGTGGCATAACACCCTCTTGCAAGGACGCATTAACCATTGCCTTGATCCCCTCACCCAATCTCTCTTTGCAGCTCATAAGAAGCCACGATGGGCAAGGGTCATTTAGACAAGTGGTAGGCTTTACAGATGAGAGCACCTTGTCCACATCCTCACCAGGAAGAGGCCGAAATCGATCCCATTTGACCGGTTTGCAACTGGTTAACTCTAGCTCTCTCACTGTATCCACGGCACACGGAATCGAGCTCCTCAGGTGTTCGATTTTATCAGCAAAGTGCTTTGCCAATTTGTCACAGGAGGCCTTAGACTGTTCCAAGGGTTCCTGAGCAACTGGACCGACCAGGCTTCGGACCACCTGGAACAACCTCCTGGGACAGCACTCAGCTGATGCAATAGAGGCAGCAAAGAATTCCCTCTTTGCTGCCCTTACCGCCACTTGGTAGGCAGCTATTGCTGCTCTAACCTGTGTCCGAGCATCTTCGGAGTGCGACTTCCGCCACCGGCGCTCTAGTCGTCTCACCTCCTGTCTCAAAGTACGCAACCGTGGTGTGTACCATGGTGCTACTTGAGTTCTGTTCAGGGGGAGAGGACGTTTCGGAGCCACTCGGTCTAACGCCCTGGCAATCCTCTCATTCCACTCCATCACCAGGGCATCGACCGGGCGACCTTCAGCAGGTTCCAATTCCCCAAGCGCTGTCAGGAAACCATCTGGATCCATCAGGCACCTGGGGCGGACCATTGTAATAGGACCTTTACCCCTGCGGAGGGCATGCGGCATCTAGAGATCCATCTTTACCAGATAGTGGTCTGACCATGACACAGGGGTAAAAGAATTGGCCCCTAACTTCAGCACACTACCCTCCCCCCCTGGGACAAATACAAGGTCAAGAGTATGACCGGCTACATGGGTGGGCTCAGTATTACTAAGGCGCAGTTCCCAGCAAGCCATGGTTTCCAGGAAATCCCGAGGAGCTCCAGTGAGAGTGGTCTCGGTGTGTATGTTAAAATCACCCAGAACTAACAGCTCCGGGGACAACATTCGCATGTCCGAGATCACCTCGAGCACCTCGGCCAGGGAGTCTGCCGTGCAGCGGGGCGGGCGGTACACGAGCAGGATCCCTAAACTGCCCTTCGAGCCCAACCTCCAGTACATACAATCAACAAAGCTAGTCCCACGAAGGGGAGGTCTGGCAAAGAATAATGACTCTCGGTAAATAACTGCCACTCCCCCTCCCCGCCTTCCGACCCTCGGCTGCTGTGCATAACAGAAGCCTGGTGGGCACACAGCCTCAAGAATAGGAGCTGAGGCTTCGTCCAACCAGGTCTCGGCAATACATGCCAGGTCTGCACATTCATCCAAGATCAAATCATGAATGGTAGATGTTTTTTGTACTACAGACCTGGCATTACACATCAGCAGTCGAAGGTCAGTAGGAATCCTGCGTCCCCCAGCTTCCTTCTGGTTCTGGACAGACCTGGAACAAGGGATGGATATTATGTATCTATCCCTTGTTCCTCTCCGTTGACATGGTCTGCCCCCAGCACCATTCCAGCGCCTGCCGCCCAATCTTGTTATACTTTGGCCCCCAGCCCCTCCCTCCTCTTCCCTCCCTGGTTTACACATACCCCTATCTCCTCCACAATCAATCAACAAGCCCAGTTGAAAAGGTCAAAGATGTTGTAAAAAATATTAAGGGATGGGTAATCAGGTCCAGTACACAACCCTTGGGTTAGTCAGTCCTTCCAATCATGCGACTGCATATACATAAACAATCATTCAATACCTTCGTACCACAAAACAACCAATCATACAACATTCACACCACACTAATCCATGCACGCATGTATACATCACAACCAACGTTAAAATTAGTCCTCTTCCAACATACAACAGCACAACACTTCAGTAGCAGCAGCAGACGGCACCAAGCAATAAAAATACAACTAAAACTCACACAACATCTAGCACAGCACATTAGAATTGGTACAGCAAGCAGAAAAATCATTAGGTGGTTTGCCAAGGCCCTCAGTAATTTTCAAGTGGTCTGTGGGGGAAATAGTTTGTGTCATTTGTTTTTGTGTAACCTTGCAAGCATTTGAAAAGCATCTTGTTCAATCATGTACAAAGAGTCATTCTTCTGTGAGTTCTATGTGTGGAATCAGCACTTCATGCAACCACCTCAGTGCATGTAGCTAAATGTAGAGTGTGTCCGCAGCCATCATGCTGGAATGTGGTTCAGAACAAGAACAGCATTAGTTTCATGGTGAACGCTAGAAGGCTGAAGCTAAGGCAGCAGCAAAGAGTAAAAATGCCGAATTGTTCCATACACAGCCATTTGCCAACTGCAAATCCAGTTAACAGTAAAACTTACATTTACAGCAAAGGTGTTCTGTAGGGGAAAAAATATGATTTCACTTTAATGTGATTCTGGCCGAGCCCTAATTTTCATATGAAATTTTCACCTAGCCATAGTCAACCTTGTCAAAGGGGGTGATTAGTCACAGAAGATATTATTTGAGCACTGATTTTACTTTGAAGAACACCGTGCTGTAAAGCATCCAGTTACAACTAAAACATATTTATTAAGGCCCGGAGGCAGATATATTTTCTTAGTTACTTTTTATCAAATGTTTATCCTCCTTATCCATGCCTGTTGCCATAGCAGCAGCTCTCAGGCAGCTATGAGTTCCTCACATGAATTCTTATTCACTCCCAGCTAATAACTCCAATGGCGTTAGTTTGCTTATGTTGATGAAAAAGTGTTTCCTCACCAAGTGTTTATTTTCTTTCCCCTCTGAGGCCAGCCACCATACTGGTCTAATTAAGGAACCTTGTTGGTAAGAGTAAAAATGAACAGCTAAAAAAAATTATTTTACATTGTTCTTTTGATTGCTTAGGCATTATGATAACTACATCACTGGGACTTTTGTGCTGTACAAGAGCCTGAACCGTGTGTTTGAGGTGCATGTACGTCAATGGCATTGCAGCAGCCATCACCTCGCCATTGCCTGTAACTGTGGTGTTGCTGCATGGGAAGATAATGATATTGTTGTCCTCGACATGTGTAATGGACAATTTCTGAAAACCAAACCTCAGCTAGTAATTAAAAGCATCAAAGCCTCATCACAACAAAATGTCAGAATCATGAAGTCCTATGGAGGGAAAAAAATTACAGTACGTATATCAAATTTATTTTATTTTATTTTATTTTTGGTAACAGGAATATGTCTGACAGAGGAGCCAAGCACGTAAAAGGAGAGATTACTTTTGCAAGATAGCAACACTAAAGATCTAATATTCTTGCTAAGCAGATCAACAAATCACTGACATGTATTGGGCTATACTGATGGCAGTAAATGCACTAAGCATAAGGATGTCTTACAATGCACAGAATATTGCTCATGAAGTCTCATGATCAGATTTCAAGCCTTGGCTCAGCCACAAATTCACTGAATGGCACTGAGTAAGCCACACTCTGTCTCATTTACAAAGGCTTGCAGATTTTACAGAGTAGTCACTATGGCCTTTGAGCTTTGATATAGCAAGGAATCTTCCTGACTTTGCTAATTCGTATGGATTACAAAAGGGGTTGTGTCCAGCCTAGCCAATGAAAAGGGTGACTAGATCCAAGTGAAGGGATTAGTGTCTGACCAATCAGCATAGGTAAGCTTTAAAACCATACCAGAATGGGAAGAACCATAGACACATGCCATTGATGATGTGGAAGCCAATACCACAGTAGTTTTCCCCCCATTAAATTATTGCCCTCTCTTTGGATACTTTCCTTATTTATTATACAGCCACAAGAGTGGCTGTATACTATAGCCAGTGTGGATTTTTCACATTCCGCAATGTTAAATTGAAAATACCCGCATACCATTCTGATACTTCCCATAAACTCATTTCAAAACAAAACCTTACAAAACTTATAGTCCTGAACTCAGAAACGCTTGCTTAACAACACTCTCAATTTTCATGGTGATACACAAAACAGACAGAGAGAACAGAGAGATCAAAGTCTAAAAAGAGCGGAAAAAACACCCAGAGCCCTTTTGGACTTTTTTCTCTCAGAGTTCTCATAATCTGTTGAAATTCATTAAAAATCAACCATGTTCACAGAGGACCTGTAATCCTGTTAATGACCTTGCCCCATATTCTGACCTTCATCTTCTACAGTTTAAATGTTAAAAAATACCTGGCTGATTTTTAATTAATTTAAGAAATTTAGGCTGGAACCCAATTATAATGCCGGGCATGCTCAGTAAGAACCAATTGTCAGTGTTCTAAAAGCCAGACTCACAGCTGCTTGGCTTTGTTAATCAGGGGGCCACACCAACACCAGACTTTGATTTCACATGAGGCAGTCATGGCTTCCCTCAGAGAATCATGGGAAGTGTAGTTTGTGAAGGGTGCTGAGAGGAGACTCTTATTCCCCTCAGAGAGCTCCTGTGGCCAGAGTGGTTTAACAGTCAGCTGCTCTGATTGGAGTTCTGTGAGGGGAACAGGGCATCTCCTAGCACCTCTCAGCACCCTTCACTAACTAAACTTCCCAGGATTCTTTGAGCGAAGCCATAAGAACATAAGAACATAAGAAGAGCCTGCTGGATCAGGCCAGTGGCCCATCTAGTCCAGCATCCTGTTCTCACAGTGGCCAACCAGGTGCCTGGGGGAAGCCCGCAAGCAGGACCCGAGTGCAAGAACACTCTCCCCTCCTGAGGCTTCCGGCAACTGGTTTTCAGAAGCATGCTGCCTCTGACTAGGGTGGCAGAGCACAGCCATCATGGCTAGTAGCCATTGATAGCCCTGTCCTCCATGAATTTGTCTAATCTTCTTTTAAAGCCGTCCAAGCTGGTGGCCATTACTGCATCTTGTGGGAGCAAATTCCATAGTTTAACTATGCGCTGAGTAAAGAAGTACTTCCTTTTGTCTGTCCTGAATCTTCCAACATTCAGCTTCTTTGAATGTCCACGAGTTCTAGTATTATGAGAGAGGGAGAAGAACTTTTCTCTATCCACTTTCTCAATGCCATGCATAATTTTATACACTTCTATCCTGTCTCCTCTGACCCGCCTTTTCTCTAAACTAAAAAGCCCCAAATGCTGCAACCTTTCCTCGTAAGGGAGTCGCTCCATCCCCTTGATCATTCTGGTTGCCCTCTTCTGAACCTTTTCCAACTCTATAATATCCTTTTTGAGATGAGGCGACCAGAACTGTACACAGTATTCCAAATGCGGCCGCACCATAGATTTATACAACGGCATTATGATATCGGCTGTTTTATTTTCAATACCTTTCCTAATTACCGCTAGCATGGAATTTGCCTTTTTCACAGCTGCCGCACACTGGGTCGACATTTTCACCGTGCTGTCCACTACAACCCCGAGGTCTCTCTCCTGGTCGGTCACCGCCAGTTCAGACCCCATGAGCGTATATGTGAAATTAAGATTTTTTGCTCCAATATGCATAATTTTACACTTGTTTATATTGAATTGCATTTGCCATTTTTCTGCCCATTCACTCAGTTTGGAGAGGTCTTTTTGGAGCTCTTCGCAATCCCTTTTTGTTTTAACAACCCTGAACAATTTAGTGTCATCAGCAAACTTGGCCACTTCACTGCTCACTCCTAATTCTAGGTCATTAATGAACAAGTTGAAAAGTACAGGTCCCAATACCGATCCTTGAGGGACTCCACTTTCTACAGCCCTCCATTGGGAGAACTGTCCGTTTATTCCTACTCTCTGCTTTCTGCTTCTTAACCAATTCCTTATCCACAAGAGGACCTCTCCTCTTATTCCATGACTGCTAAGCTTCCTCAGAAGCCTTTGGTGAGGTACCTTGTCAAACGCTTTTTGAAAGTCTAAGTACACTATGTCCACTGGACGACCTCTATCTATATGCTTGTTGACACTCTCAAAGAATTCTAATAGGTTACTGAGACAGGACTTTCCCTTGCAGAAGCCATGCTGGCTCTGCTTCAGCAAGGCTTGTTCTTCTATGTGCTTAGTTCATCTAGCTTTAATAATACTTTCTACCAGTTTTCCAGGGACAGAAGTTAAGCTAACTGGCCTGTAATTTCCGGGATCCCCTCTGGATCCCTTTTTGAAGATTGGCGTTACATTTGCCACTTTCCAGTCCTCAGGCACGGAGGAGGACTCAAGGGACAAGTTACATATTTTAGTTAGCAGATCAGCAATTTCACCTTTGAGTTCTTTGAGAACTCTCGGGTGGATGCCATCCGGGCCCGGTGATTTGTCAGTTTTTATATTGTCCATTAAGCTTAGAACTTCCTCTCTCGTTACCACTATTTGTCTCAGTTCCTCAGAATCCCTTCCTGGAAATGTTAGTTGAGGTTCAGGGATCCGCCCTATATCTTCCACTGTGAAGAAAGATGCAAAGAAGTCATTTAGCTTCTCTGCAATCTCCTTATCGTTCTTTAGTACACCTTTGACTCCCTTATCATCCAAGGGTCCAATTGTCTCCCTAGATGGTCTCCTGCTTTGAATGTATTTATAGAATGTTTTGTTGTTGGTTTTTATGTTCTTAGCAATGTGCTCCTCAAATTCTTTTTTAGCATCCCTTATTGTCTTCTTGCATTTCTTTTGCCAGAGTTTGTGTTCTTTTTTATTTTCTTCATTTGGACAAGACTTCCATTTTTTGAAGGAAGACTTTTTGCCTCTAAGAGCTTCCTTGACTTTGCTCGTTAACCATGCTGGCATCTTCTTGGCCCTGGCGGTACCTTTTCTGATCTGCGGTATGCACTCCAGTTGAGTTTCTAATATAGTGTTTTTAAACAACTTCCAAGCATTTTCGAGTGATGTGACCCTCTGGACTTTGTTTTTCAGCTTTCTTTTTACCAACCACCTCATTTTTGTGAAGTTTCCTCTTTTGAAGTCAAATGTGACCGTGTTGGATTTTCTTGGCAATTGGCCAGTTACATGTATGTTTAATTTAATAGCACTGTGGTCACTGCTCCCAATCGGTTCAACAACACTTACATCTTGCACCAGGTCCCGGTCCCCACTGAGGATTAAGTCCAGGGTTGCCGTCCCTCTGGTCGGTTCCATGACCAACTGGTCTAGGGAATAGTCATTTAGAATATCTAGAAACTTTGCTTCTTTGTCATGACTGGAACACATATGCAGCCAGTCTATGTCCGGGTAGTTGAAGTCACCCATTACTACCACATTTCCTAGTTTGGATGCTGCCTCAATTTCGTATCTCATCTCAAGGTCTCCCTGAGCATTTTGATCAGGGGGACGATAGATCGTTCCCAGTATTAAGTCCCTCCTGGGGCATGGTATCACCACCCACAACGATTCTGTGGAGGAGTCTGCCTCTTTGGGGGTTTCGAGCTTGCTGGATTCAATGCCTTCTTTCACGTATAGGGCGACTCCGCCACCAATACGTCCTTCCCTGTCCTTCCGATATAGTTTATATCCAGGGATAACCGTATCCCACTGGTTTTCTCCATTCCACCAGGTCTCCGTTATGCTCACTATATCAATGCTCTCCTCTAAGACCAAGCACTCCAGTTCTCCCATCTTGGTTCGCAGGCTCCTAGCATTAGCGTACAGGCACTTGTAAGCAGTGTCTCTCTTCAAGTGTCTTTGGCACTTGTGGTTAGGCCTGTGGTAATTTTGCTCTTCTGAATTTATATCCTGTGCCCCTGCTCTCACAATGCCTACTTCTAGGCCTACCCCTTTTAAAATTTCATCATTTCTTTGGTTTTTATCCCAGGGGGGAGGTTTATTCCGAACCGGACCTTTCTCAGCTCCTGTCGGGTTTCCCCCCTCAGTCAGTTTAAAAGCTGCTCTGCCACCTTTTTAATTTTAAGTGCCAGCAGTCTGGTTCCATTCTGGTTCAAGTGGAGCCCGTCCCTTTTGTACAGGCCCGGCTTGTCCCAAAATGTTCCCCAGTGCCTAACAAATCTAAACCCTTCCACCTGACACCATCGTCTCATCCACGCATTGAGACTGCGAAGCTGGGCCTGTCTGGCTGGTCCTGCGCGTGGAACCGGTAGCATTTCAGAGAAAGCCACCTTGGAGGTCCTGGCTTTCAGCATCCTACCTAGCAACCTAAATTTTGCTTCCAGGACCTCACGGCTGCATTTCCCCATGTCGTTGGTGCCAATGTGCACCACGACCACTGACTCCTTCCCAGCACTGTCTACCAAACTATCTAAACGACGGGCGATATCCGCAACCTTCGCACCAGGCAGGCAAAACACCTTGCGGTCTACACGCCCATCACACACCCCACTGTCTATGTTCCTAATGATCGAATCACCCACTACAAGGATCCCTCCACCCCCTGGAGATATATCCACAGCACGAGAGGATAGCTGCTCATCCCCCAAGGAATGGGTCCCTTCTAAGGGATCGTTTCCCTCTTCCTCAGCTGGATGCTCTCCTTCCCCGAGACCATCGTTGTCCATGATAGCAGGAGAGCTATCATCGTTGGAGTGGGACACAGCTATAACGTCCCTGAAGGCCTCCTCCACACACCTCTCTGCCTCTCTCAGCTTTTCCAGGTCCGCCACCTTGGCCTCAAGGAAATCAAGTCATTCCCGGAGAGCCAGGAGCTCATTGCACCGAGAGCATACCCACGACTTCTGTCCAACAGGCAGACAGTCGTACATGCTGCAGGCGGTGCAAAACACTGGAAAGCCCCCACACCCCTGCTGGCTTCTTACCTGCATAGTTTTGTTTAAGGTTTATTACGTCAATGGGTTGGAGACTGCGGTTTAGTTGAGGTCAGGGAACAGACGGGCAGAGTGGGGGGCCCTGGCCTCCTCGCCCTGCTGCCGAACTCGCTCTGCTGCTTAACTCGCCTTGACGCTTTGTCAGCTGGGGCCTTGATGCTTCGTCAGCTGGGGCTCCCTCTAGCTCGTGGAGCAGGCTCCTTCGCTAGGGTGCTCTGACTTTATATGTGTGGCTGGTTCCTCCCAGCTACTGCTGCCAGCCAATGATGTGTTACTTGAGGCTGATGGCTATCAGCTGGGGCTTAACTCTTTAGTATTCTCTCAGGCTTCCTTCCTGAGCAAGGGGCGGGGCTGTTTAAGCTTTTGGCTGCTTTTAATCTCAGCAAGGGGCTGCGCCTTCCAGGCAAGCCATGACTGTCTAAAGTGAAATAAAGGCCTGGTGTGGGTGTAGCCAGGGGCAGCTTTGCTTTAAATTGGGTGGGAGGCTACATGTGCCTGCTGTAGAATAAAAAGGTGGGGGAAACCCTGAAAAGCAATGATACTGTTCACAATGTTTTCCTTTTGGAAAGTAAAGGGTCTTCCCTTCTGCCCAGTGCCCACCCACTCAATCTCCTCCCTTCACCCTCCTTCTCCCTTCCCTGCCCCTCCCCCAGGTCAGTGTTGGACTACAACCTGGAAGACCAGGGTTCAAATCTCCACACAGCCATGAAGCTCACTAGGTGACCTTGGGCCAGTCACTGCCTCTCAGCCTCAGAGGAAGGCAATGGTAAACCCTCTCTGAATACCATTTACCATGAAAGCCATATTCAAAGGGTTGCCATAAGTCCATTTCCATTTTCAAACATGATTGCACAGAAATAAATCCCATGGAACACAACAAACATACAAATGATCAAACCCACCCTCCCTTCTTCTCCCTCCTATCCCCTCCCTTTTGCCCCTTCCCTCCACCTTCCTTTGCCCCTCCCTACCCATCCCCACCACCTTCCAATCCCCTTCTTCCCCTTCCCCCTTCCCCCCTCCACCTTCCCTTCTTCCTCCCCATGGTCAGTTCTACCTATCTTAAACATGATTGCACGGAAGTAAATACCACTGAACTCTATAATCATGCAAATTATCAAACCTGCCCTCCCCTCCCCCTCCCTTTGCCCTCTCCAATATGCTCCTTCCCTTTCGCCCTCCTCCTCCCCCATGGTCAGTTTTTCCTATCCTAACCATGATTGCATAGAAGTAAATCCCATTGAACTCAATAAGCATGCAAATGATCAGACCTGCTTTCCCCCTCCTTTCCCTCTCCTCTCCCTTCCTCCTCCCCTCCTCTATTTCTTCTTCCTCCTCCCCTGCCCACGCCAGCCCTCCCTCCCTCCTCCCTGGTCAGTTTTACCTATCCTAAGCATGATTGCTTGGGAGTAAATCGCACTGAACTCAATAAACATGCAAATGATCATACCTGTCCTCAGAGCTTGGAAAAGTTACTTTTTTGAACTACAACTCCCATCAGCCCCAGGCAGCATGGCCACTGGATTGGGCTGATGGGAGTTGTAGTTCAAAAAAGTAACTTTTCCAAGCTCTGCCTGTCCTTCTCCTCCCCCTCCTGCCTGCTCCCATCCCAGTCCTCCCCTCTGCCTTTTCTCCCCTCCCTCCTCCTCCTCTCCTCCCCATCCCCTGTGGTCAGTTTCACGAATCCTAAGCATGATTGCAGGGGAGTAAATCCCACTGAACTCAATAAGCATGCAAATGATCAATCCATTCTCAGCAAACTTGGACAGGATCCCATTTTTTACCTTCCGGATCAAAAAGTAGGGAAATTTAATAATTCGCAAAAAAAACCTTGCGGTTTAAGAATGTACCTATAGAATGTTACCAAATTCTTCCAAGCTACACAGGAAGTGGATTGGACTGTGAAAGACCAACCCAAGTTGCGTTTGCATTTTGACAGATTTGTAGGGCAGTCCAATATCTCAGAGAGGTCAGGTCTCCTGCTCCCTTGGTGCATTCACTATAGCTGCCCAATTTCCCTGCTTTTTAAAGTTGGATAGAATTATCTGTGGGCTATAGGTACATTCTTAATCCACAAGGTTTTTTGCCTATTAGTATTTTTTTTATAATTCATAAGGATACTGATAAAACACTGCCTCAAAAGAAAAAATATTATGGTGCTGTAGACTCAAAATACAATAATTAAAACATCTTGGAATCATAAAATACAGAGCCAAATGACCAACACTGAATAGAATTAATTCTCTAAAAATGTTTGATAAAACAAAAACTCCCTTGGTGTCTCCTACCTGGTTCACAAATAACACAGGACACCAAATCACATAACACTGCTCCGGATCTGTTTCTGGGCTGAATTCAAGGTTCTGGTATCACCCTATGTCACCCTGCCCATAGATTGAGAGGGGCTGGAGAAAGGCCTGTCTCATTCTCCCTTTCTTCCCCCGCTTGAATGCCTCACGTCCTCCCCAAATCTGCTCCAGAGGGTTGGGGGAATCCCTAGAACAGATTTAGGCAGTGTGTGTGGGTAGGAAGGGGGAAGTTCCATTGTGCCAGTGGTAATCCTTGCGCTGACAGGAACCTACCTTATAAGGCTTCATTGGATACAACCCTATTTTTTACTGGTTTTACTGAAAATACGAGCAATTATCACACTCTATACATGATTATATGCATATTATGCACACGTATACACCAGATTTCCTAAAGTAACTATCACCAGAGCTTGGAAAAGTTACTTTTTTAAACTACAACTCCCATCAGCCCCAGCCAGCATGGCCACTGGATTGGGCTGATGGGAATTGTAGCTCAAAAAAGTAACTTTTCCAAGCTCTGACTATCACATACATATAACTGAATAAAAATACTTAAGTATTAATACCAGTAGTGTAGTGGCAAATTCAGAAGTGCAGGGTCCCTTCAAGATAGTCACAACCACGGCCTTCCTTTTTATGCTGCTGGGTTGACATTGAAATCCTTGTTAGTGCCTTCTCCCACAACAACAGATGTCCCTAGGAGCCAATAAGCATGAAAGAGAAGAGTGTTAACTACTGAAAAGAGTCTTCTCAATGGCTGACTCACCTCCTTTCATGCTGATTGGCTCCAATCAGCAGGAAAGAACAACGAAGCAGGTTAAAAGATTCTTCCCAGTGGCTAACACACACCCCTTTTATGTTGATCGGTTCAGAGGATGCTGGAGACATAGGGACCCTGCTCCCAAAACATAAGGGCTCTAAGATCCCCTGAGACCCGAGACAACTACACCACTAATTAATAGAGATTATGCTGCAGAAATATCGTGATCTCAATGGGATTGATTCTTTTATACATATTTTATGTGTAAAATATGTTTTTTATATAATTTTGCATATTATTAGTCGGACTATTTTTAGTATTAAAAAGACAATGCACAAGTGGCTTGGACATAAGCAGGTGCTCAGTGGAAGAGGTGGTTCAATACAGACAGGCAAAGGTCACCGATTTCATGTACTGTATAAATCCATTTAATACAGATTCCTACTCCATCCCTAGGAACAAGCAGTTTGCAAGAAAAAGCAGGTTGAGGGAGAAGGAACACCGCAACAGCAGACTCCCAGCCATCTTAATCAGCTACCTAAGGAGCAGACAGGAGATGGGTGGGATTTAACCCCCCCCATCTCCTGTCTGATGAGAGTGACTTTGAATGGGATGTTGTGGTTTCAAAATGGAGACATTAAAACAGATATTTCTTTATTAAGAAATGTAAGTTGGGGTAGAGAACATTTTTCAGATAGTGGGCTGGATCCTCAGGTCCCTCAACCCCCATGGACCATTTTGAAATAAAAGCACACGGGAAAGGCACAGGGCTTTGCAAATACCGATGATCATGTGATTGCTGATGCCTGCAAACCACACTCTAGGCAGGGAGACACGTCTTTATCTGCCCCACACCTGATGTCATCTGAAGGCAGCCTCACAGGGCAAATTGGAAGCCTTGTCAGGAATTCTTCTTCTTCTAACAACAACAACAACAACAATAAAACATTTAATTAGGCTCAGGGGCAAGAGGTTCTCCATTCCTGACATAAGCTAAAGTGTTAAATGTTATCAATTATATACACCACTAAGGTAGTATTTCCATGGATAATTTATCCTCACTAAAAAAGCATTGATACTTACCCCATTAGACAGATATACATTTGAATTTTGTTTTCGTTAGATTTTTATACATGTTTTCTTTTATGCTGCCAAATAAGGAAAATATGATTATTTCTCCATAAATAAAGTAGTTGTACTAATTATTCTTAGGAAAATTATTCTGAAGTGCCCACACACTGACACTCCAACTTCTTTACATGGAGTGAAAATAGAGCACACATACAGCAGTACGATACTGTGAGTGTTGTCAGTGGTAGAAAAGGAGGGGTGGATGATTATTTGCTCTAGCAAATATACTCCAGTAGTGCATTGTCTCATTGTTGCATAGTTTTTGATAGTAGGCTACATAAAGAAAAAAAAAGATATATAATATGTAGTTGAAAGACCAGGCCTCGAGGCTCTAGGAGGTATTCTTTTATGTGCAATCTAAAAAACAAACAAAACCCCCAGGTTTTTTCATGCATGTTATACACCGTTTGCATTGTATATTCTGTATCTTTCTCATGATGCTCCAACAAATTGTTTCAATACATTGTGGATCTCCTCCAGTCGTTTTGAACCCTCTGGGACAAAAACTGGGCAAAATGTGTGAATGTTATAGCCCTAAACTCTTGCATTGACTGGTCACATACTTGGATTTTAGGGCTATTCCGTTAAATGTATCCTAAAAAAACACCTCCTTGAAATTTTACAAAGAACATTTAAGCCTAGGTTCCAGAAGGAGTAATTAAATCAATGCACACACAAAATTACATGGGATGGTATTCAACTAAGTCCTATTCAGAGTTGACCTATGAAATGAATGAACCTAAGTTAGTCATGGCTATTCAATGAATCTACTCTGAGTAGGACTAGCATTAACTGTGTTGTCATAGACATTGCCTCACAGCTTAAATGGTGCATCATCAGTATACTATCTGGGAACTATGGGTAGCATTTAATTCATATATATATGCTTATCAAATCTGCAGATGATACAAAATTTGGAGGGATAGCTAATACCTTGGAAGACAGAAATAAAATTCAAAGGGACCTTAATAGGATGGAACACTGGGCTGAAAACAACAGAATGAAATTTAACAGGAGCAAGTGCAAAGTTCTGCACCTAGGATAAAGAAACCAAATGCACAGTTATAAGATGGGGGATACTTGGCTCAGCAATACTACATGTGAGAAGGATCTTGGGATTGTTGTTGATCACAAGCAGAATATGAGCCAACAGTGTGATGTGGCTGCAAAAAAGGCAAATGCTATTTAGGCTGCATTAACAGAAGTATAGTTTCCAAATTATGTGAAGTATTGGTTCCCCTCTATTCAGCACTGGTTATGTCTCATCTTGAGTACTGCATCCAGTTTTGGATGCCATGCTTTAAGTAGGATGCAGACAAACTGGAAGAGATTCAGAGAAGGGCAACAAGGAAGATCAGGGGACTAGAAACAAAGCCCTATGAGGAGAGACTGAAGAACTGGGCATGTTTAGCCTGGAGAAGAGAAGACTGGGGGAAGATATGATAACACTTTTCAAGTACTTGAAAGGTTGCCTCACAGAGGAGTGCTAGGATCTCTTCTCGATCGTCCCAGAGTGCAGGACACGGAATAATGGGCTCAAGTTGCAGGAAGCCAGATTTCAACTGAACATCAGGAAAAACCTCCTAACTGTTACAGTGGTATGACAATGGAACCAATTACCTGGGGAGGTGGAGGGCTCTCCAATGCTGGAGGCATTCAAGAGGCAGCTGGATAGGCACCTGTCAGGCATGCTTCAATTTGGATTTCTGCATTGAGCAGGGGGTTGGACTCAATAGCCTTACAGGCCCTTTCCAAGTCTATGATTCTATGATACACACACACACACACACACAAGTGCTTTTTTATTGTTGGTAAAAAAATTAAGTGCTGGTACTCATACCTTTACAAAAGTGTTGTGAGTACCAGCACAAAATGGTTATCATGGGCAGCAAAAAGAGAGGTGCCAGTACTTTGTACCAGTGAGTTCCATCACAAAAAAAGCACTGCATATACTATATATAGGGTCTAGAGGTACCTGTGAGAATATATGGCTGTGAGGAATTTCTGTCAAGCTGAAGTCCTCACATGATCAAAACTAACTCAACATTTCCAGAATAAAAAACTAGCCCATTTCTCATCTTGATCTGAACAAGATTTTCCCCACTTTCAAAGGACCAACCTAAGCCATTTCTATAATGAGACAACTGTTCTGTTCGGTTTAAAACACAATCATTTTCTGTGTGAATTGGTCTTACAAGGAAAATGAAATGCTTCCTTCAGACTGAAGGAAGCTGTTCTAAAAGTATTTGCAGTTTATTTTATTATTTTAAAGAAACAATTTCCCAAGGAAAGACACAGCGGTGATCTTATTGTCATGCTGGCAGTTTCCACTAGCCAACTATTACTGGAAAAGTTTGAAATTGATATAATCAGTAATCTGAAACTATAATTTCCTTGAAGGATTTACTTCGCACACTATCAGCATCAATTAAAAAATCCTAATATATAATTGTAAATAATATTTTGCACAATCATGTTCAATATATCTAACTGAGGAATCGTACGTAAGTCTACTGAGAAGTCCCACTGAGTTTAACGGGGCTTACTCCCATGTCAGTGTGTACAGGGATATAACCTATAAGTAACATTCAGGTTGCAATTTTATATGCGCTTACCTGGGAGTATGGCTCACAGAACTTGATGGGGCTTACTTCTAAGTAGACACATATAGAATTGCACTGTCAATTACTGATGCCAATAGAATGTCTCAACTTATATTTTATTGTGTATGTGGAGTATTATTGTGTGTGCATGTTTGTGCTTCAATGCTTAAATTATGGAGGGTGGGGCAATCTGGCCTTTTTTTTTGTTCTGGTTGTCTCAGCTGCTGTTAAAGAAGGTTACAGTGGTCAAGATTTGGCCAAAAATTGGAAGGGGGGAGCCTGCTTGCACGACTCGTAGATTTCATTAACACCCCCTCCTTTGCCAAGACAGGCAATTCACCAGATTTTCTGCTTCTCCAGATCTCATTCCCTTCAGGAGCATTTGTTCGAGCTGATGTGAGTGACTGGGGAATGAGTTTGACAGTGAGGGCACCAAGCACTGATTTTAACAGCACCAGAGGATTATGTGGCATCTTTGACAGAAATAGTCAGAATGACTTCCACAGGGCTGATGGGAGCCCTTCCCTTTCTCGCCAGAATAACACGTCTGAGGAAGACTTCATAGAAACTTGGAGGTAAGAAAAGGAGATTTTCAATGGTAAGGGACACACCCAAAAAAATGAGTAGCCATTATAAGAGTGTTCTATACAAGCTCTTCAAAAAACGCTCATTTAATGATCCAGCACAGAGCTGCAGCGACAAAAGAAGATGCACTGGCCTTCGAGACACTTCAAATAATACACATTCTTAACTACTGTTAGAGAGAAGTTTCATATTCACAAATGATGTCATGTTACAAGCTGTGCTGAGATCCCTGGCAGCTACTAGAACGGACAGCTCTTCTTAGCCATCCTGGCAGAATGTAAAAGCCTGATAGAAGGCAGAAATTGACAGCTTTGATGTTTCCTCTGTTCTTTAATTTCCAAACACTGATAGGTATGTGACTGTGGACCTCAAGGGTAGATTCTGACAAGAGGCAAAATTTGCAGCACAAAATGTTAATATTTAGCAACCTGTTCTAATTAAATAAATAACATATAGCAGTCCTTTGACAGAGTTGTTCAAATGTGAGCCAGAGGACTTAATATAAGCATCTTCCATTTCAGATAACTTGCAAAACTGGAATCCAAGTACCCAAATTCTTCTGAATCACTAGTAATTGAACTCTAGCTGAGGCTAAGAATTTGGGGAGTACTACAGCTCCATAGACCAACACAAGGCAGGGATAGGAGAGAAATTTAATTCAGTTTGCATTTGAAGCTGAATCTATTACATTTGTGCATTCCAAAACAATATGAGAACCAAAACACAGCTGTCCTTTGAAGTTCGCAATTATCTGAATTTTGTGATGCAATTCTCCAAACAAACAATGGTTACAAAAATGCATATATTAGGGAAAGTGTGAATAAAAAGGAATATAACAAAGTACAGGACAAAATGCATCATATTAAGAGAAATCGCTTGCAAAAATGTGTACATTAGTCAAAACTGCATACAAAATGTTTCATTAGGAGAAATTCGCACTAAAATACTGACGAATTTTCATGAGGATTTAAAAAAAAATGCAAATTGCTGCAGAAATGTGGAAAACTGAATTTAAGACTGGAAAAATGAGAAAAATGGAAATTGACAGATCCTTCCATGCCTTCCAAGAATGTGACTAATGAGGTGCATGTATTCAGTGACTTGCAGAAGCAACTATGGCTTCTGCAATCAACTCTGGTGCAGCAAAATTATTTTGTTCTGTTCTCCCATATGCTGCAGAATTCAGCATCCTTACAGAGTCTTTTCTACCGTGAAAGGGTGGACATGTATCCTTTACCTCCACTATGCCCTTTTCATAATGTGTGACCTGTAGCTTTCACATGTACATTATATTGCTCAGTATATAAACCCTTACTATCACCCTTCTTTTTTTGAGGGCAGCAAGTAATCACAAGAATTATCTTGCCATGTCTTTAGCTGTATGTGCCTGCAAAGCCTTCACATCACACATTGTGGGAGGTGTGTGGTGGACAACAGTTGTCATTTATGAATTGAGCCAAAGTCCTCATGAACTAACCTATACCTTGTCCTTCAATACCAATACTTCATCATTTGGACTGATTTGTATAACATGGATTAGGAGCACATACCAGGCTATTTGGTCACTCCACACCATACATTTAAAGCATATTTAAAGCACCTGACTTCATCTAAAGAATCCTGGGAACTGTAGTTTGTCAAGCAAGTGTGCTGGAAATCGTAGCTTTGCAAGAGGTAAACTACTATTCTTGTGATAATTTTGGGAAGCCATGTGTTTTAAAAGTATTGTGTGGATATATTGTTAGTGCAATTTGCCTCAGGACACTTTCTCAAGAAGAATACCTATTAGCCCAGGATCCACTGTTTGTGGATGTTGTTAATTCAGGGATTTATGTTCTGTTCAATATGACCTTTACATCTGAATTACAGATGTGAGAAATGAAAAAGGTGATTTAGGTGTCTGTGAAACTCACTGAGAAAACACAGCAGTGTTGTACATATAAATAATGAAGCTCTCCAGATTTCAAAACTGGTAGCATGCTTATGAAATCAGGCAGAAACAATGGCTATAGGAAGTAGTAAAGCATTTTCAATTGGCTGCTTTCAAGCACTTGGAATTTCAGCCTCTCTGACCACCAGGGGTGAGTTGGAGAGTTCACCTACTGGCAGTTCTGTTCTCTTATTCCCCCATCAACTGTTTGTTGCAGCTGTAAAACTACAGATGTCACATAGCTATTTAAAACACTACATACTTCTTGCAAAAATAAAACAAACTCCCAGTTTAAGGTTGCAATCCTATAGACCAAGTAAGAACCATTGAACTCAGTGTGACTTATTTCTGAGCAGACATGCACAGGATTGCACTGTCAGTGTTGTAAACCCCTTTTTTAACCTGGATGTAGGATAATACTTCATGCATCTGATGAAATGGCCTCTAGTCCATGAAAGCTTATGCTGTAATAAGCGTATCTGTGCTGTAATAAATGTGTCTTTAAGGTGCCACAAGATTCTTTGTTGCCATTCCTTGTCATAATTAGTTTTGTTTTTAAGCAGATTATCAGATAAACATACCTTAGTCCTTAAAGTCGGATTGTAGTGGTATTGCCTTTCACTTGGAGTCAAAATGTCATTAATCAGAATAATTCTTTTTCTGCTCAGTTTCTTTTGAAGGTTTTTAGAAATTATTTTTCCAGATGAATTCTAAGATTGTTGCTACAGCCCTGTTGATAATACTTTGATATTTTCATCTCACCAAATGTACATTCATACTTTAAGATCAAAACATTAGAATTTATGATTTTGCAGGTTAGTCAATGGAGTATCAAAGTTGTCAGGGTAATTAATGTGCATATTTCTATTACCTTTATCTAGGTAGGGGCCATAGATATGTTGAAGGAAGCTTTATGTTCATATCACTATCTGTGGGAAAACCATGTGTACAAATTGACGCTACATACATAATTCCCCAGCCCAATCCAAAAACTGAGGCTATGTGCATGTTTCTCTTTTTAAAAAGCCATGATTCCATTGATCATCTGTTTAGAAAAGACTCCTGGGAATTTTGCAGTCCTGCAAAACACACTGTTTTGTTGCTTCAGCTGCATTCAGTCTTCCCTCCACTTTCCTTCCTTGCCAAACAGCTGATTGATATTATTTCACCTTTTTTAAAAAATGGACTTTGAGTGCAGATTTGAAGTTGCCTTAAGTTATTCCATTGCTGTTTTTAAATGTAAGGATAAATATTGACAATATTTACCAGGTAATTGATTATGTAACCCACTGTGAAAACCAGTAAACTCATCTGTCCTGTTCAAACTGGTAAGGAGAATTTTCAGACTTTCCTTATCTTTGACCAGTACAGGTAGATGAACAGCTTTTGGTAGGGTGTTAATTACATTGTGCTAAGTGATCACTGGTTATCACTCTAGGGATATTCACACATTATCCTGTACACGTGTACAGATGTTTATATGAATGACTGTTCACGTGGTGAATTTAAAAGTCAACAAGTGGACTGAACTCAAAAACATGGAGAACATATAGGATGTACTGCTGCACACATTTTGACTGTACCTTTGTAGGATGTGCAACGTTTTATTGTGTTCAGCCAATGAGGAAGAAAATGGACGGAACAGCAGGCTTCATTTTCTTAAACCAGAGATTGTTAGACTTGGCTATACTGCAGAATATTTTGGCTCAGTGGTCTTTGCGTTACAGCTGCTATGGGTCAAATTAAAATGAAACATCTTCTGCACTGTAGTCAACCAAAGAAAGAAAGAAAGAAAGAAAGAAAGAAAGAAAGAAAGAAAGAAAGAAAGAAAGAAAGAAAGAAAGAAAGAAAGAAAGAAAGAAAGAAAGAAAGAAAGAAAGAAAGAATAATGTGAAGAGGAGAAAGAATTCTTAACAGGCAGGGAGGCTAGATTTCCACACTTTCTGCATCAACAAGATGTTTTGTCAGTTTAAACATTTCTACTGAGACAGGCTACTTAAAATGCAAGCCATTTGAGAAAATATGTGTACAGATGGAGTTTTCTTTGAAATTTTTATCACAGTCACTTCAGCATTGCTGAAGAGTCAAGCAGCTGCAGTGGAAACCAGTGGATGGCAGGTTTCATTTGGTTTCACAGGTCACAGATTGCACAGGCATGCCATAGATTATTACTTTTTTTAATAAAAAAAGGAATCCTGCTTACGTCAGCCAATACAGAATTTTGTATTGACACTGTTTGCATTTAAGTATATGGTTTCTATGATTTACAGGATAAATATGGATGATATAACTAAGAAGGTTTGATCAATCAGGGAACATCAAGCCTTTTTAAGTTTCTGACCTGCTTCTCTTTTATTTTATCAGAATAACTCCAGGGATGAGTTTGTTTGACAAGACTCCACCACTGTCTGAATGGAAGAAGAGGAAACATTACTGTCTATGTCAGAAGGAGCATTCACTGTATTTACAGTCTGTAAATGCCCTGCATGCTTTTCAGCATTCTCCCTCACAATCTTTAGGTTGCTCTTATGAGAACATGGATTACACTTCTGTAATCCCATATCTAGATGTCACATCAGAATATGCTACTAAGTTAGACACTGGTTCTAATTTCCTAGCCTCAAATTTGTCTCAAGCAACCAAAACTGCAGACAGTCCTCATGACATCTTAAACCCAATTGGGCAAACTGTCTCTTTGAAAAAAATGGGAAATGAAACCTTTGTTGACTCCCCTAATTATTGGAAGGAGCTATCAAGAGAAAAAAGGCAAGAAGATCATTGGGAATCCGTATCTATTTCCTCTTCTCAAGGCTTGAGTCAAGCGGACGTGGAAAGTTTCACATATTTTTTTCCAGAAGATTATTTGGAAGGGAAGTGGCCTAACGTTCAGGTCACATGGCCTACTGCAAGCGGCCTCACCTCAGCCAAAGCCTTAGCAAGCTGTCAGAATGTTCTTGAAAACTCTCCCATTGGCTCAGCTTGTAAGGAGCTTCTTGGCACCCAGCTGGATGTAGCTATTGAAATGTGCCTTTTAGATGTACAAATTAAGGATGACCTCACATGGGGGACATCAATGATTGCATTTCTGGAAAATGACTGTGAAAAAAGGGTGCTAGAAAACATAACTAGGTGGTTTCATTCAACAAGCGAGCTACTTGCTGTGCATAAAGGAATCATCAGAGCGCTCCAGTGTCCCAATCTTTGTAATGGCCATGGGCAGTGCACTATGTGGGGATGCCGGTGCTTTGAAGGACGCAGCTCCCATGATTGTTCAATTGCCAAAAGTGAGTAAAAAAAAAATCTGTTTGTTCATAACTGGTGTATCTTCCAATAGTGTTTGACTTAATGGAAGATCTGCAGAGAGCCATTTGCTGTTCAAACCACTTCACTACTTAAGACATCTGATGAATTAATAATCAGGTTTTAACCTTAACAAGCTTATCATATACCTGCGTGACTGCTCTGAAAGTGTGTGCATGTGTGTGTGAGTGTGCGCACATGCACACACGCACATGTGCATGTTTTTATTTGGGTAAACTTGTAAAATTGGATTTGACAATTCTCTTAAACAAACTGGTTTTACAGACCTGGTTTTCTTTCTTATCATCTGCATACTGAAAGAACGTACTACTGACAGAAATGAGAATTCATAGCACAGGCATTATACTAATTTCAGAAGGCTCAATATCAGGGCTGGGTGTTGTGGTACCTCTGGGTTTCATTCTGTCCCCTCTGCTTTTTAACACTCACATGAAAACAGTGCAAAGAGTCATCTTGAAGTGTGAACTGAGGTGACATCAGTACATGGATGACACTCAGTTCTACCATTCTTCCACATCTACTCATCCCACAGTGAATATCTGAACTGATGTCTGGAGGCAGATGTGGGCTGGATGAGGATGAACAAGCTGAAGCCCCAAAAGACGAAGGTACTATGAGAGGGGAAACTGACTATTCCAGATGGAGGTCTGTAAGTGGTCTTTAATCACTCCTGCACTCCTCTTGAAGGACCAAGTTCGCAGTTGTCCTGGACTTGGCACTAACAGCAAGTTCAGGTTGTGGCGATGATCAGGAGTGATTTTTGCTAGTTTAGACTGGTATGCCAACTGCAACCCTACCTGAAGAGGATGGATCTTACATCAGTTGTCCATGTACTAGTGACATCCTGTTCTATATTGTGCCAGTCTCTTTATACACACAGAGATACACATACATTCTTATATAAAACCAGTCCTGATTGATTTTTTTATAAACGTTTACAATAGTTCACAGACAAAATGCAATACACATTTTTAAGAATAATAGTTCAGTTTTGGAAGGAACTTTGATTTTTTTTAACTTTTGGAAAAGTTTGCCAAGATCTTAACTTTCTGACATTGTTTTGTAAAATGATCCACTAACACTTCAATTCCAAGCACATATATTTAGAAGAAAATCTCACCGATACCAATACAGCTTACTTCCACATTGTTATTTGTGATTGTAGCCTTAGATTATATTTCTGCAAACATCATGCCTCAGGTGCTTTTCATTTATATGAGATGGAGTGAGATAGGTAGTTGAGAATCAGGCAGCAAAAGCAGAGGAGACTGCCAAAGGGAATCTCCCCCCCCCACACACACACATACACATCATTCTTTGCTTCTTTTAAAATGATGGCAAAATCTCCAACAAAGAAAGTCAAGGTAATGCACAGCAGCCATTCCAAAAGGTGAGACTAATGGACCTGGGAAACCTTTAACATTTGCTTTTTCACTTTTCCATAATACACATGAGATTACCTGCTGTTTTCTCATAAAAGGAAGCCTCATCTTAAAGATCACTCACCCACATCATACCCAGCCCTCCGGATACATATTAACCACTTACATACTACATCAGAGATAAGGAAATAATAAACAGTTGTTGGGATAATGGCCTGATCCTGAGTAGATGACAAATCATACTCTTGTGCTAGCTTTTGAGCAACGGTAGAAGCATCATAGACAGATAAGCTGTTGCCAGTATTTCCAGCTGAGGGTATATTCAGGTCCAAGGCTGGCTCCAGGAATGCCGGGGCCCTTGGGCATCAGCTTGCCTTGGCCTCCGGTGATTGTGTGTGCGTGTGTGCACGTGCGGCACCCCCCAACCCCCACCTACCTGTCTCCTGTCTTTTACCATTGCCCTTAATGAAGATGGCGGCCGCGGTTTCCGTAAGGGGATGATGCCTCCGCCGCCATCTTTGTTGCTGGCACATGTGTGTGTGCTATGCGTGCACACCTCTGCCATCAACTAAGATGGCAGCAGGGACTTCAGTACCTTAGGGAAACCACGGCCACCATCTTCGTTAAGGGCAATGGTAAAGGACAGCAGACAGGTAGGTGGGGGGGTGGGGGGCATGGGGGTCCGCAGATCATGGAAGGGGAGTGGAGGGGTGGCTGAAGGCCCCCCCGTAGCTCCAGGGCCATTGGGCCAGTGCCCAACCTGGTTGCCCTTTAGAACCGGCCCTGTTCAGGTCCAAGTCAGAGCTTGGAAAAGTTACATTTTTGAACTACAGCTCCCATCAGCCCAATCCAGTGGCCATGTTGGCTGGGGCTGATGGGAGTTGTAGTTCAAAAAAGTAACTTTTCCAAGCTCTGGTCCAAGTAAATTGTAAGTGGCAGACAGTAATTGGGACATATATATATGCACATAGGTATAAACATATACTGTCTCTCTCTCTCACACACACATAAACATCTCTCTGTCTCTCATTCTTAATTCATTCACAATACACGCATATAAATGTTCTTCCAAATGAAAGTACAGGATCAAGGGTTTGGAGATATAGAACTAAATAGTACCAAAAAAATCCAAAAACCCATCCTTCTGCCAAGTTCTCCATGGCCAAATTTTTAATAGTGCATAGAACATAACCATGATTATATAGCAGGTAATGTAGGATAACAATACCAATCATCCTTTTAAAAGAAAAATAGCTCTAAGCGCTGAATTAATTTTCCATGGCAAGGATACATGGGGATTAGAACATGGAATTTGCATATGATTTACCATGAAGAAATGATCCAGTGTATGTTCTGTAAATAACTAGATTTACCTAGTAGCTACTCAGAAGTCATGTCTGCAATTTTAAACAGGGATAGGGAATCTGTGACCCTCCAGATGCTACTGGGGTACAGTTCTGATCATCCCTGACCATCAGCCACACTGGCTGAGTCTGATGGGAGGTGGAGTCCTACAACATCTGAAAGACAACAGGTTCCCCATCCCTGCTTTAAAAGGTCTACAGCAGTGAAAGATGAAGTCCCTGCACCTCCTGACCTGCTACACGAGTCCCTTTGTCCACAGTCTCTCTCTGCCTCCTGCTGTAGCAGGTGGGTTTCTCCTCTCATATACCCACAGAAACACATTGATGTAAGTTTTACACATGTGTGTTGCTGTTCTCTTCTGATCTGATGGCTGCTTCTTGCTGCCGTCCTATTTCTGTTCTGGGAGGGCAAATAGGCAGGCAGGTGCTGCAGGCAGCTGAGAACGACAGCGTCATGGTCAATATGTATAGGGAGCATTTTTTATAGAAAAAATACCCCAAACCAATTAAAATATGAGCACAACCCCCCCTCCCCAAGCCCTAAAATCATAAAAGGAGCTATTATTTAGATGGCTAACATGCATGCAGCAGGACTGCTCTGGATAGTACATATTACCGGCCAGAGTGAGCAAAGGCAGCCAGTGAGTCCTGCCCAGACTAGCCTTTCCTTCTCATCTTTGCTGCCTGCCCTCCAGTGCTAGCTGTGCTGGCCTCAAGACATTTTGCTTCCTGAAGTGGAAATGATTAAAGAAGCAACTCTCTGTGTTGACAGCTGCTAACCCTATATATAACTCCACTGTTAGTACCTGTATTACTGTTTGATTCTTGCCTTTTCTGTTTCCTACCTCACTAAGACCTGGGGTGCTTTCACACTGCACTTTATTCCGTTATGCTGATGATTTCTTACCTGGTAATTTGCGCATTATATTTGAACTTTCACATGAGATACTGTGTAGCTCCGGAATTCTGGTGGAATGTACTGCAAGTATAGCACTAATTTCCGCAATAAATGATACCAGAAATAATCCGTTAGCAAGGCTGGGAACCCAGAAGATCATGGGAGTTTTTTACTAGCTGCTGCCGCTCATGTGACAGACGTCTCAGCATGCAGTGCTTTCCCGCCCTTTAGTTGCGCAGGGGTTTGGTTTTCTTTGCCTGACGAAAGTTGTACCAGTATTCCTGCATTGGCACAGATAGCAGCAGCATTTCCCCCACACACCTTTCTTGATACAACTAAAACAATTTAAAAAGTCAGATCCTAAAGAGAGAGGGCTTGCATTGTGACGGGACAATATCTTAGATCTCCTACACAGTGGGGAACAGTGTGCATGGGTTAGGGACGAAAACAAGCTGTGTGAAAGACAGTTGCGCGAAATGCCGCTATATTGGCTGAAAAAGTACTGTTCCTTATCGCAAGAGCTACTGCAGTGTGAAAGGGATTTTAGAAATCGGGACAGAAGCGCTACCTTTTTAATCCGTTAAACTAGCGCTATTAGCCCCATGTGTGAAAGCAGCCCTTATCAGTGCATGTTTCATAATGTACAAAATTACTTCTGCAGTTAATATAGTAGAGAGGTTCCAATGAACCCCTCTCATGCATCCACTTGTGAGGGACCACAGGGCAGCACAGGCTAGTCCTACTCCCGGCCGTCAATACACATGCCACAAAATCTTCTGGCTGTGACTTTGGTGAGAATGGAAAGGGTTTAGAGTTCAAGGAGCTCCATGCAAGCTGGGGACCTCTATGTACATATGTCAGTTCAAGATGTGGAGCTCCTTCTCACACCTACCGTACCTGCAGCCAGCAGGATCCATGACCAGAAAGTGTGCAGATAGCAAGGAAGGAAGGCCAGGCTATGAAGCTTCTTCACATGAGCTTTGAATATGAGAGAGGGGTTGCTTGAACCTCTCTACAGGAATAGAGAGATGGATTAAAAGTGTGTGTGTGTGTGTGTGTGTGTGAGTGAGTGAGTGAGTGATTGAGAGATTGAGAGAGAGAGAGAGAGAGAAATCATCACTAGTGCTGTTCTGCAAATCCTTGTGTGGCAGTTTGTGCAAGAATTTGCACAATATAAATTCTGTAAGAAGATAAGAAGAGCCTGCAGGATCAGGCCCATCTAGTCCTGCATACTGTTCTCATAGTGGTCAACCAGATGCCTGTGGGAAGCCCACAAGCAGGACCTGAATACAACAGCACTCTCCCCTCCTGTAGTTTCCAACACCTGATATTCAAAATCGTACTGCCTCCAACAGTGGAGGTAGAACATAGCCATCATGGTTAGTAGTCATTCATAGCCTTAACTTCAATGAATTTGTCTAACTCTCTTTTAAAGGCATCCAAGTTGGCAGCCATCATTGCCACTTGTAGGAGCAGATTCCATAGTTTACACTTTGTCAAGAAGTACTTTATTTTGTTTCTCCTGAATCTTCAAACATTCATCTTTGTTATGAGTTCTGGTGTTATGAGTAAGGGACAAAATCTTTTCTCTGTCTACTTTCTCCACACCATGCATAATTTTATACACCTCTATAATTTCTCCTCCTACTCACCTTTTCTCTAAAGTAAAAAGCCCCAAATGTTGTAACCTTTCCTCGTAAGTAAGTTGCTCCATCCCCTTGATCATTTTGGTTGCCTTATTCTGAATCTTTTCCAACTCTGCAATATCCTTTCGATGTGAGGTGACCAGAACGGTACACAGTATGCTAACTGTGGAAACACAATAGATTTGTATAATGGTGTTATGATACCAGCAGTTTTATTTTCAGTTCCTTTCCTCATGATCCCTAGCATGGAATTTGTCTTTTTCACAGCTGCTTAACATCTTAATCAGCCTATCCACCATGACCTGAAGGTTCCTGGCCAGTCACTGCCAGTTTAGACCCCATTAGTGTATTATGTGGGATTATGATTTTTTGTTCCGACATGCATCACTTTGCACTGAATTGCATTTGCTGTTTTCTTGCCCATTCACTCAGTTTAGAGAGATATCCTTTTGGAGCTCTTCACAATCCTTTTTTGTTTTAACCACCCTGAACAATTTAGTATAATCTGCAAACTTGGCCACCTCACTGCTCACCCCAAATTTTAGATCAGTTATGAACAGGTTAAAAAGCACAGATCCCAATACTGATCCTTGGGGGACTCCACTTTCTACAGTCCTCCACTGGGAGAACAGTCCATTTATTCCTGGTCTCTGCTTCCTGTTTCTTAACCAGTTCCTTATCCACAAAAGTGCCTCTCCTCTTATCCCATGACTACTAAGCTTACTCAGGAATCTTTGCTGAGGTACTTTGTTAAAAGCTTTTTGAAAATCCAAGTACACAATATAGCAATTCTGATTCTTCTGCTTGATCAAGTTCACGTGCAAGCTGAATAACATTTTAAACTTACATCACAGTCCTAACCATGTCTACCCAGAAGTAAGTACTATTGAATGCAACGGGATTTATCCCCAGGTAAGTGGAGTTAGGATTGCAGCCTTAGTTTCACTTTTCCCATGCAAAATTCTCGCACTGGATGTGGAACAGCCCTTGTATGAATAGAGGAAGACACCTTCAGCATGTGGACAATCCTACCCATAAAGTGCAAAACTTCAATTTTTTTATTTAAAACTTGATAGCAAATAGGAGTAATCATCTATGTCAAACAGAATAGCACTAGGTTACAATTTTGTTATGTTTAGACCTACATTTTTAAAAAACAACTCAAGTCTTTTTTACTGAAGCCCATTAGCATTTCCTCTCTTCCATCTCTAGCTTAACCCTCGGGAAAACACAACACATTCCTTTAGGTAATAACACTACAAAAACATCCAACAAAATAACCCACTAATAGAACAATACAGTTTCCCTGACTTGTATGTCAAGTGTGCCTAATTATG
This sequence comes from Rhineura floridana, assembly GCF_030035675.1. Taxonomy (NCBI): domain Eukaryota; kingdom Metazoa; phylum Chordata; class Lepidosauria; order Squamata; family Rhineuridae; genus Rhineura; species Rhineura floridana. Next base: position 68,999,046 of record NC_084481.1, read on the forward strand.
CCTTGTGCCAGGGAATTTATACAGTGATTCTTGTACTATAGGGAATAAAATAAGCTGCCAATGAACCTATCAAGAACAAAGAAGGTGAAGACACTGCAGATAAGGAACAAAAAGAAGCTGTGAAACACAGCCTTGGTACCCGCATACAATGAGTACAGGCAATAAAAGCAAGCTTGATTTGATGTTGAATTAAAAATGCTCTCTGATATTTTGTACAATGCAATTCCAAAGCTTTGTACAAAATATCACGTTTAAAAGGTTGGCTATAACATAGTGAAAAAGAAGGAGTTTAAGAACTCAAGAAGAGCCCTGGTGGAGCAGGCCAATACCCATCTAGTCCAGCGTCCTGTTCTCACAGTGGCCAGCCAGGTGCACGTGGAAAGCCCGCAAACAGGACCTGAGTGCAATAGGACTCTCCCCAGCTGAGATTCCCAGCAACTGATATTCAGGACATACTGCCTCCTGGGTTCCCTCCAGGGTTCGAATCCCCACACAGCCATGAAGCTCACTGGGTGACCTTGGGCCAGTCACTGCCTCTCAGCTTCAGAGGGAGGCAATGGTAAACCTCCTCTGAATACCACTTACCATGAACACCCTATTCGTAGGGTCGCCATAAGTCGGGAGCGACTTGGGCAGTCCATTTCCATTTTTCCTTTAAAATACAGGGGGAAAGCAGTATAGAATATAACTCCCACAAAGAGAAATAGGAGTTATCTAAATTTTCTCTTTCCCTACAAAACAAAACAAAAAAAGAAGATAAGAATTGCCTTGTTAGATCAGATTGATGGTTTATCTAGCTTAGGGTTTCCATTTTGACAATGGTCAAACAGATGGCCTGGGATGGGGAACCTATGGCCCTCCAGATGTTGCTAGATTACAACTCCCATCATTCCAGAGCACTGGCCGCACTGGCAGGGGTAGATAGGAATTGGAGTCCAGAAACAGTTGGAGGGCCTTACCATTGGCCTAGGAAGATCCATATCCAGGAAAAGTAACATACACCTTTCTAGCTTGTCCCCAATTTGTGGTTGGAGGAAGTCTGTCTGTAAATGTAAAGGTTATGCTTCTGTCAAAACTCCCAGTAACCGGTAGGCAGATCTAACACTATATTATCATTTTTTTGTATTCTGTTTATTGTTATACTACTTCTTTTAAAGCTGCCTTCATAAGATCATATGAATTCAGTCAGGGCTGATAGTCCAGGTCAAGATGGAAAAACAACAACAAATGATTATATTATAATTATATAGTTGAAAAGTTGTGGAAACACTCACAGACATTTGCTGGTATTATGAAGCATGGCTTAGAGTTCATTGTGCTGCATGTATGATTTTCAGCAGCAAGATGTAACCATGTTTGGCAAAATCCTTATCTAGGCAAACAATAATAAAGACCCCCTCCACCTGTTTGTTTGGCCAAAGTTACTTGCAATGTGGATTAAGGGCATTTTTTGAGAGCTGGTTGTTGGATGATGCTAATTTTAAGGAACACCCAAATGTAAAGAGTCCTTTATGAGCAGCATGTATATAGGTGATAATAGTCATGTAGCATTTAAAGACATTCAGAAAAACTGAGAAGGATGTGTTTGTGCTATTAGGTTAACTCCAGCCAATAACCCTGCCCACATGTTGACCATGTGTTTAAGTTTCAACTAAATGCAAGTAGGTGCCTTGTTGCAGACATCTATGCTGAACATGTAGACACTGAGGGGTTTGTGATCAGCAATGTGCCCCCACTTGTGTGGTAGGAGCATATTGCGCCCCCTTTAGCAACGGGAATAACGCAGCCAGACAGATTTATGGGTGAAGTAAGGCCACAACTTTATTGATAAGAGCAAGAAAAGTGGGGTTGGCATGGCAGTAGGGCAAGGATCCACTTCATTCCGGCAGCCCATGCTGGAGGAATGCTGAATAAACCAACAAGCAGTTGGGAACTACCCTTGGGAGTTGGCTGGCTTTAGACCCAGGTGGGGTGTGAACCCAAGGCACCTGTGGTCCTGCTGACCAACCAGTGGGAGGGGTTGTGAGCTGGATGAGGTGGTGCCCCTCCCAAGCTAGGAGCGTGGCCATCGTGTACCCCCACTGGACTCCTTATGGGAGTCCCCCTTATGATTGATCCTGCCCAATGCCATTTCTACCTAAAGTTGTGACAGAATTGAGTGAACGCCTAACAATTGCACAGCGAACCACTGAGGGATAGGCGAAAAAACCGGCTCAACCATGGGGCCAGATTCATTGAGAGGAAAAATTCCTATCCGGCCCTGTCAACCAGCAACCCAGATAAACACAGCTCAGTGACGCCCTAAGACCGAGGGAGGGTGGGTGGGTGGGAAAACCAGCACATGAAGAAAGAGGCCGGCTCTCAGGAGACTGGGCCTTGAAAGGCCCAGGTCTGGCTCCACCCCTTGGCTGCTCCCGCAAGACTGCCCAGGATTGTGGGTGATCTCGCGAGAGCGAGGTCATAGATGGAAGGGTTCTAACTCCTCCCTCCCGTCGCTGCTTGGGGCACGCTCCACCCCACAATTAGCACCCTGTGCAGAGGCTCGAGGCTTGTCTTCCACTTGCATAACAATAATTTATGGACAGGGTTGTTGTTTAAATTTATATCCAGCCCTTCCTCCCAAAGAAGCCCAGGGCTGCAAACAATAAGCAATTAAAAACATTAAAAACAATTCTAACAAACAGATGCAGACTGGAATAAAGGTCTCTATATAAAAAGCTTGTTGAAAGAGGAAGGTTTTCAGTAGATGCCAGACAACAGAGACTGTTCCTATCTAATATTTAATGTGAGGGAATTCCAAAGGGTAGGTATCACAACACTAAAAACTCAATTCCTAAATTGTTATGTTATGTTAATGTTAATTTATACCCCGCCTTTCAGCCAAACAGCCCTCAAGGCGGCTTACAGAAAAAGTAAACACAAATATAAAAATACATCATTAAAGCAATACATTGTACAAAAAATTAAATTAAATAGCAACTAACATTAATTAAGAAAAAATATCCAGGAAAGACATTCCATCTCACCTGAACTTACAGCTATTTCAAAGGGTGGTACACCAGTTCGAAATGACGACGGACTGTGGCTCAGGCCAGGAGTAGTGCAGCTTAATGCTGGGGGTCTCCGTCTGCATGCCCTGGCCCAGGACGCCGACGCCGATGCCGACAAAGTGAAAACAGGGCAGCGGCAAACGGCAGGCTGACCAATGGTCTGGCCCATGCGCCTTCTGATGCTGCAGCGGTAGCTCCCAGGCCTCACAGTCTTGCAGCTCTTCCAGGGCAATGGGTGCCACCATAAATTCCTCTCGGGCTGGCCAAACGACTCCCCGGCAGCATCTGCGGATGGAGCGAATAGACAGGGGAGATGTAGACCTTGGTTGGCCAGTTGTCATTAGCTTGTTGTCATCAGCAGGCAGCATGGGATTGAAAAAGCCATAGGCCATGGCATGGATGATGGTGCAAACGGGGCCAAGACGGTGCGTGGGGACGTCTGCTGTGGCAGCTTGCTCTCGCCATTGAGAAATTGTGCAGAACAGACGTCCTGATAAGGTGATATCTGCAGGAGGCCTTCACCTGCAGAGCACAGTGATAAACTGGGTTAATAAGGGGTGAGACAATCTTTTAGGTATCCTAGTCCCAAATTCTCTGTATAAAAAACAGCACCTTGAACTAAGCCTGGTAGTTAATTGGCAGCCAGTGCAATTCTTTCAACAGCTGGGTAACATGTTGGCAATTTCCTGCCCTGGTGAGCTGATGAGGTGCCACATTTTGCAATGGCTGCAGCTTCCAGACCAACCTCAAAGGCAGCCCCACGTACAGCACATTGCAGTAATCTAGCCTGGAGGTTACAAGCATTTGGATGACATATTTCTGCAACCTTGATTGTTTCAAATGTCAGCTTTGCTGGATGGTTAATAAATCTATATAGATTTGAAACTTTTCTTATTTCCAGATGGTGCAGTTGACAGAAAACAGAGGTCAGTTCTCCATACCTTGTCTGATTTTAAAAAACAATATGACTCATTTCCAGACACATTGAAAATAGATCCACATTTTATGTTAAAGCAAGGGCCGTTAATTTAAATGGAATTCACTTATAAGAAAGTGTTTTTAGGATAGTGGCCATAATCTTATAGGAAATCAGGGAAAGTTTTACGGCACAATCCCATGTATATCTGCTCAGATGTAAATCGCACTGAATTCAAAGCACTAACTCCCAGTTATAACATATGGCACAGACTGAAATATGTCTGAATGCTCCAGAACTAAAGTTTAGATTGCACCAACTCTTAATTCCTCACACCTCAGTACAAAATTGTTCAGGTTGCCAGATTTATCATTATCCTCAAACAAATATTGAAGCTAATTGATGAAAGGCAGCTCTAAGTTTGGTAATACTCCAGGAAAATGGCACTTTTTAAATGCTGCTTTCAAGTGTTATTTTTATTTTTAAAAAGCTTCCAACACCTGTAGAAGGTACTTAAAATGTCATTACCTACTGTAATTAAACGGAGAATACAATTATCATGGATAACAAATCAGGCTGGCCTTCAGTTTATGTACACTGACCATGGTAGCTGTGTGGTGGGGGTTTTTTTAAATCATAACCAAGAAACACAACTTGGAAGGAAGTTATATGGAGCTTGTGTAATACTCTAGGGAGCAATTGCAAAGTAAAAGGTAATGAGCAGTAATAAGGACAAATTAGTTTCACAACAATGAGCTTTCTGGATGTGAGTTTCAATTCCAGTGTGGAATGTCCAGGAATGAAAGAGGCATTACAGGAAAAAAAGAGTCAGAGTTATTAAACCTATCACTGTAACAAAAGACTCAAATGCAACACTTGATCTCAGGCTGTTTACTTCTCATATCTGTATTAGTGGAGAAATCCCTCCCAGCTTGGTGTACAAATACGTACATAAATGTACTATTTTTACCATAAAAAAAATCTACCCAGCTGAAAGTTCATTGAACTGGAGCCATACTAGGTCCCCTGAAGCCATTTATAGTAGTAGTAATATGAATTACACTATGCTTTTTAGAAAAGATGATAAACCTTTTTGCATTTTATGCTAACATTGGACTGCATTCAGTTCTTATACTGCAGCTTAGATGAAAGAATATTAATTTAAAACACATAAAGACATTAAAGCTGTAATCCAATACACACTTACCTGGGAGAAAGGCCCACTGAAGTCAATGGGTCTTCCTTTTGAATAGACATGGAAAGAAAGGCACATTTCATAATACCATTGGATTCAATTAGCACTAGAGAAGTGGAAAAAGTTTGGATTGAAGTTTCATGTACTGTCATAAAATAGATGGTAGACATGATTTAAGAAAGATTTTTCTCTTCTCAGGATGCATTTAACAAAAGAATTTAACAAAATGAAGCTTACAATGAGAGCTACTTGCAATGTGACTTGGAGAACATGCCAAATGTAGATTTGTCTCACCAGTGATTAATGCATGCAAGTTAGGCCTTTCATAACATTATAAAGCTCCAATTCCACATCCTAGGGAAAGAAATCAGTTACATGATTTCATCCTGAATTGAATAAGACATTCGTAAAATCATGTACTACTTCTTTGTCATAGCCATCCTCTGTTGAATTGTATCAGTGAAAAAGCCTGCTGGAAGGAAGTCAAAATAGGAATCATCATGATCATAGAAAAGTCAGTTGAGAGAGGAGATGTACATACCCATGTGGGGCTAGGGATGGATCTATCAATTTCGTTTCTCTCAGTTTCTCACTTTTCTAATGTTAAATTCAGTCCTCGACATTTCTGCAGCACTCTGCCATTTTTTTTAAAAAAAATCCTCATGAAAATTCTCCACCATTTTAGTGTGAATTTCTCCAAATAAATACATTTTTGTAGGCAGTTTTGACAAAGGTACCCATTTTTGCAAGCCATTTCTCATCATGTCATGCATTTTTGCATGTTATTTTCACTCATGTATTCATTTTTATGCACACTTTCCCCTAATATATGCATTTTTGTAAATATTGTTTACTTAGCAAACTCAATCCCAAAATCCTAATGAATGTGAATTTTGAAGAATGGCTGTGTTTTGGTTCTCATATTGTTTGGAAAGTGTGAATCTGATAAATTCTGCTTGAAATGTGAACTGCATCACAATTCTCACCCATCCCTATGTGGGGTATATGCCTAATATTTGGAATCTGGCAGATGGACAAGGAGAGTGGTTCACTAGGACTGCTAGTGACTGCTAACACATAATCTTGCAAATATGGAAGTCCAGAACCACTCCATGCATTGGTAATAGGACACAAGGCATCCTGATGTTGGCTGCCCATGAAAATATATTTTACTTATATTTTCTACTGAATTAAAAAAGTAAAACTTAAGCTCTTTGTGGAATGTAACCAATGCAAATACCAGTTTGAGCATACCACATGATGTAGGGCAACAAATACTCTTTTCCTTTATTTATTTTAATTACCTACTTATTCATATATATGTCTTTATATTTTCCCCTTTTCTTTCTCCTTATAATTTAGTTTTAGTTGTATGTGGGGTTATTTTTTAAAAAAAATTATTTTAAGTGGTTTTATATAACATTTCAATTACAGGAGGTGGGGGATGATGGATATGGGGGATGGGTTGCAGGGAATATCGTGGTTAAAGCTTGTAAAAATGAACATTTTAAAATACACTATTAATAAAAAGTGTATAGATACATTGTGGTGTGCTATGTAATATACAGAATGCAAAAACGACTGGGAACCACTTTGCACATTGTAAAAATATGTGCTGGATTGGGGTAAAAAAAATCTATCAAACATAAACAGAGCAAAGCATTGGGACCTTTGCAGTGTATTCTCATCCCTAACAGGAGTTGAGTCATTCCTACATCTTGAATATTGCACAACACACCAATACTGTATATGTCTTTAAAAGCAGAACTATACAATCACCATTGTTTGGTCCATGATTTGACACATCTGTCTCTGTTTCTAAAGCAGGTAAAATAAATGTGAACATTTTAAAAAACAAAGAAAAACATCAATAGTGCCCTAGTTTCTATTGTTTTAGCTTCCATTGCCTTCCATACAAAGCACAAATCTGGCTGGATTGCAGCATGTCTGTTAGCCTGATAGATACAAAAGTCAATAGAAACTAAATTTAGAAAGGATATCAAATCTTTATCATAAGGGACCTAGCAGTTTGCTCAGCTGTTGATCTGTATTGTACCACTACAAATCAAATAAGGGAGATTAGTTCTTTTGGTGATTAGTTTATTTAATTTAATGCAAAGCAGTGAAAATAATTCTGTGAAACAAGCAGTTGAAAAAAAGTCTATTTTTAAGGCATCTAGGATTAACTAAGGCATGGCTTTACAAAAGAGCATGCTCTGATTTTAAGTGGGAAAACCTTCCTCTTAAAATACTACATGCAGACATGAAAAAGACCTAATCGGCTGAAACTATTGTAAAGGAAACACCCCCTCCCCGGTAATTCAAAATTGTCCTCTTAAAATACAAATACATTACCTCTTCAAACAATTTCAAAACAACAATAATAAATATTTGTTTGTAGATAATAAGATCATTTGTATTTTAAATTATTCACAGTAAGCCGTATGTCCTATATCAGTCCTGCTTACACAATCCCTGCATTATTATTATTATTACTATTATTATTATTATTTACATTTGTATATCTCTCCATAGCCAAAGCTCTCTGGGCGGTTTACAACAATTAAAAACATTAAAAACAAATATACAAATATATAAATTTAAAAGGACTTAAAAAAACAATTTAAAAACACATGCTAAAATGCCTGCATGTAAATAATAATGTACTTAAGTAGCTTTAAGTGACAGCAACTAAACATGGGTTATTTAGAGCAGGGAGTTTTTTCTACCTGTCCATCCACTGACAATAATCGATGAGCATGTTTTTCTTAAAGCATCACACTGTGTTGCATTCAGGCACGGTGAATTAACTGGGGCCTGTCCACTTAAACTACCAACCAGCCTCCAAATCCTACCATCTCTGTCTTATGATGGCCTGCTGCAGGCCTTTGTATTCCTTACAGGGAGCTGTATTATACAGCCACAAGAGTGGCTGTATACTACAGTCTGCATGGATTTTTCACATTCCACAATGTTAAATTTAAAATCCCCCCATACCAATCTGATGCTTCCCCTAAGCTCATTTCAAAACAAAATCTTACAAAACTTATAGTCCTGAACGCAGAAACGCTTGCTTAACAACCCTCTCAATTTTCATGGTGATACACAAAACAGTCAGAGAGAAGTGAGAGTTCAAAGTCTAAAAAGAGAGAGAGAAAAACCCAGAGCCCTTTTGGACTTTTTTCCTGAGAGTTCTCATAATCTGTTGAAATTCATTAAAAATCAACCATATCCACAGAGTACCTATAATCCTATTACTGACCTTGCCCCATACTTTGACCTTCATCTTCTGCAGTTTAAAAGTTTAAAAAATGCCTGGCTGTTTTTTAATTAATTTAATAAATTTTGGCTGGAACCCTATGATAACACAGGGCATGCTCAGTAAGAACCAACTGTCAGAGTTCTAAAAGCCAGACTCACAGCTGCTTGGCTTTGTTAATCAGGGGGCCACACCAACACCAGACTTTGATTTCACGTGAGGCAGTCATGGCTTCCCTCACAGAATCCTGGGAAGTGTAGTTTGTGAAGGGTGCTGAGAGGAGACGCCTATTCCCCTTAGAGAGCTCCTGTGGCCAGAGTGGTTTAACAGTCAGCTGCTCTGATTAGAGGTCTGTGAGGGGAACAGGGCATCTCCTAGCAACTCTCAGCACCCTTCACTAACTAAACTTCCCAAGATTCTTTGAGTGAAGCCATGACTGTCCAAAGTGAAATAAAGGCCTGCTGTGAATGTGGCCAGGGACAGCTTTGGTTTAAATTTGGGTGAGAGGCTACATGTGCCTGCTGTAGAATAAAAAGGTGGGGGAAACCCTGAAAAGCAATGTTACTGTTCACAGTGTTTTCCTTTTGAAAAGTAAAGGGGCTTCCCTTTTGCCCAGTGCCCACCGACCCAATCTCCTACCCTCCCCCTCCTCTCCCTGCCCCTCCCCCAGGTCAGTGTTAGACTACGACCTTGGAGACCAGGGTTCGAATCCCCACACAGCCATGAAGCTCACTGGGTGACCTTGGGCCAGTCAGCCTCAGAGGAAGGCAATGGTAAATCATCTCTGAATACCGCTCACTATGGCCCTGTTCACACGTTAGTCAAAGAGTGTACAGTCCGTGTACCTGGGTACTAGAGTTACCAGGTCTCCAGATAACTTAAAAAATTAAGTTTCTAGGTGGTCTGGTTCCTGAGATATACACCAAAACGTCAGCCACCGCCCCCCACAACTGTTTAATCTATTTAACTGATACGATGATGAAGTTGGTTCCTAGTTCCCAGTTCCTTATTTGCTTGAAAGTTCAAAACACTGAAAAAGAAGAGTTGACAACTACAGCAACTTCAAACCAAACTTAACATGCCTCTGAACCCCAAAATATATGTTGGGGTACCCTGTATGATATATCACTGTGATTGGGGGACTCTCCCCGTCAAGAATAACAATACATTTATGCAATCAAAATCATCAGGCTTCTGATATTATCATAAATACATAACGATGTCATAAAATCATAAAAAATAAGCAACTGGGGGTGCCCACCCCAAACTCTGCTCTGGGCCAGGACAAATCATACACCCCATGAAAGGGGAGGGTGTCCTCTATGAGGTGCCACTGCGTCTCACCTGGCCCAGAGCTTCTGCTAGGCGCAGGGCATGGTGGAGGCCATCTATGCAAAATCAAAGCAGACCAAAACATACAGGAAAAAAATAAGTAACTGGGGGTGCCTACCCCAAAATCTGCTCTGGACCAGGACAAATCATATACCCCAGGAAAGGGGAGGGTGTCCTCTACAAGATGCCAGTGCATCCTGTCCGGCCCAGAGCTTCTGCTGGGCACCGGGCATGCACGGGTGCGTCGATGCAAAATCAAAATGGACAAAAACACATAGAAAAAAAAGTAATTGGGGGTACTCACCCCGAAATCTGCTCTGGGACAGCACAAATCATATACCCCAGGAAATGGGAGGGTGTTGTCTATGAGATGCCACTGCGTCCTGCCTGGCCCAGAGCTTCTGCTGGGTGCAGGACACAGAAGAGGGCATCTATACAAAATCAAAGCAGAAAAAGACATACAGGAAAAATAAGTAATTGGGGGTGCCCACCCCCAAATCTGCTCTGGACCAGGACAAATCATACACCCCATGAAATGGGTGGGTGTCCTCTATGAGATGCCACTGCGTCCCACCTGGCCCAGAGCTTCTGCTGGGCGCAGGGGAAGGATGAGGGCATCTATGCAGACAGAAAGGGTAGAGAATCTTCTTACTCTTACTCATTTCTCAGAACTCTTTCTGAAGTGAAGGGTCAAATCTGTAAAGATGTTTGGAGCAGCCACATTAAAAGATAAGGGCAGGGGATTCCAGGCAGGGGGTTGCCAACCCTGCTTGGATATGGATGTCTTTGCAGAGGATCCCTAGTCAAGCTTTACCAACAGCACAATCCAAACTATATCTACTCAGAAGTAAGTCCTGTTGAGTTCTATGGGGGCTTAGTCCCTTAGTACGTGTGTTTAGAATTGCAGCCTTCAGAGGCATCCATCTTTACTCCTGAATGCTCCCATGTAACATCTCCACAACAGTAGGCTCCTTTCTTCCTACAGTGACCTTCTGGTGACTGGCCTGGCCTGAAGGCACTTAAACCCTTCTTGCCGGAAGCAAGTAGGCTAGATTAAATGTTCCCTACCCAGGCTCCATCTTTTAGCTAAGATGTCTAGCTTAATTTCCAGTCAGATTTTTTTTTAATTGTACGCTCCAAGCAACTGTGATTGATGCTTAATGTATCATGCTTAATGACATCACTCGGGCCCACCCCATGACATCACTCAGGCCCACCCTGTGACATCACTTGGGCCCACCCCTAGAACCTCAGGTTTTGGGATGCTTCTGACCTGGTAACCCTACCGGGTACACAAGTAGTTGGTCTGTACACTCGTACAGTTATTCACATGTAACATTCAATGAGTGTACAGTCTCTGTTATATATACATTTACTGCCAGGAAAAGAAAATGGCTTCAATGACACTTATTAAATGTGCCATTGAAGCAATTCCCTTTTACTGGCAACAAGGGAAGGCATGCTGGGTCTGTTATACTTCCTGAAACTGTTTCCTGTCAAGAGGTACATTCAATAGAAAGAGTTTGGGCAGAAATGGGAATGTAGTTTTAATCTTTTCATTTTTCCTGCAGATTCTTATGTTTTTAAAATCAAAACTCCAACTATTTAAAAGAAAATATCGGCCTGTAACTATCATAATTATAGCTATTAAAATATTGGATTTTTCATTGCCTGTTATTAGAGTATGTATGGTTTTTGATGTAGGCTTTCATGGAACAATCCTATACATGTCTATACAGTCCTATAGAGATCAACAGGACTTACTCATAGATAAATCTGTGAAAGTGCAGATCTAAATATATTGAATATTTATATATGAAAATATTTTGAGAAGGGGGCTGCAACAAAAACAAGCTGCTTAAAAGAGTATGAACTAAAACGATTCTTCCAGCATAGTACACATGATTCTTTCTTGAGGACATCATGTGTTTTAATACACAAAACTACACTCAAAGTATAAATATGGGGGAAATTATTTATCAGTTGTGCTTTCCAGCCTGCTGCTCCCACTGTAACATAATCTGTCCCCTGGAAAGCCTTTCCTGGTATTTGGAAAGCTCTGCGTTGTGGTTTTATGGTTTTTCAGTGGAAAATTTTGTACCTCAGTATCGAAAAGTGATCATCAGTATCTTTTTATGGTCTATGACAGTGGTTCCCAACCCGGGGGCCAGGACCCCCAGGGGGGCTGCGAAGTTATCCAGAGGGGGCCATGAACAGTAAAGAAATGAATTATTTATTAATTTTTTTAAAAAAGTCTTCACTCCCTCTACACTGTCTGCTTTCCACTGCCGCTGCAGATGACACCTCCCCCTTGCTGCAAACGAGAGGGGAGGCCTTTTGCTGAAGAGCCAGAGCATCTTTCAGGAGCATCTTTCATTTTAGCTTCTAGTGACAGTTCTGGTTTAATTTGTTCTAACACCCAAATAATAATAATAATAATAATAACAACAACAACAACAACAACAATAATAACAATAATAACAATAATAACAACAATAATAATAATAATAAATACCAAAAACCTGAAGTCTAACCATCCTGATCTAGAGTATTAGATCCTGATCTAGTCTAACCATGAAGTCTAACCATCATGATCTAGAGTACTTGCCACCCTGGGCTCCTGCTGGGAGGAAGGGCAGGATATAAATCAAATAAATAAATAAATAAATAAAACATCACAACCCTACAAGGCAGGTTTGTGTTACCATAAAACCATGTGATGCAGCTACTTCTGACAGCAGTTTCTAATGGAGGCAGACATCATGCTTTTGACCATCAGGTGCGTCTAATTTTGATGCATGACACTTGACACAGATGGTAAGAGCTGCACAGAGATGAGCAAGTCCACAATTTTTTTCTTCTAAGTTTCTGGGTACACAGTAGAAAGGTGAGATTGCTTTTTTGGGAATGCCTTCTTTGGCAATGTTTTGAAGAGTCTCGCCTTTGCTATTGTAGTTTCATTCTTGCAAGCACTTCTTTGATCCATGCTACAACAACCCTGCAAGGTAGGCCTGTGCCCATACAAATGATTTCGTGCAGGGATGGCCAGAAGATAGACTGTAATCTGTTGGTAGATCCCTGGGAGATCTGTAGTCAATTGGCAAGCGCTTCTGGCTCCCAGTTGTTTAACAATAGCAACAAAAGGACACACATCCATTTGGAAATTTGACAACTGAAATTAAGAATACTTGTGGAAAGAAGGAATAGATCTATGTGTGGAAAGACTGTGAGCTCATCTCATTTCTGATAACCCTGTTCTCAGCAAATTCTCAGAGATGCCATGTTCTTTCACACTAGACACGTATGTCTTTTGTAGCTGGCTGTAGTTGGTGGCTCTTGGGGTTCTAGTAAAACACAGGGTAGATGCCAGACTCTGCAACAGCAGTGCTCTCTCAGTAATGGCAGCATTGCCACTCACTGAATGGGGATGGGGCAAGGTGCCTGCAAGTTCACGGCTGGTGGTACCACCATCCTGCAGCAGGTGGGCACACACCTGCAAGCTTGTGCTGCATTCCACCAAAGTACCCCCAACCTTGCCATCTCTGTGCCACTGCCATTCTCCCCCCCCCCATGTATCACTGCTGACCTATGCCATCAAATTATTGGAAGAGTCCTGGCTATTTTTATCTCTCTTGACCTTCAGGAGGAAATGTAAAGCACACAACAGAATTTACATTACAATTGATTTCAATAGGTTATAACAGACCAAGGAAGAAAAGTATAGTGGGTTACTTATATTGGATTTATAGAGGTATGGTAGTGTACGGGTTCTGCAAAAGCCAGTGTGGTGTAGTGATATGAGTACTGGGCTAGGACCTAGGAGACCTGGGTTCAAATCCTCATTCAGCCATGAAACTCACTGGGTGACTTTTGGGCTAGTCACCTTCTCAAACTACCTCATAGGGCTATTCTGAGGATATATTGGGGAGGTGCAGGACTAAGTATGCCACTCTGAGCTCTTTGCCCCCACACAAAGAAGACTCATGACACCAAACTGGTATAATGTTATATTTATTAAAATATAACATCCTAAATCCAATGCAATACAGCCAATTATTCAAATCTATATATTTTCGGGCAGGTGAGGCTAAACCTAACAACGAGGGATTACACCCTCACCTTCTTAAGGCATCACTTCTCATCATCACGTGACTCCATAGTCAAGGACATGGGTGAATTCCTCCCTCCTTGCTCTTGGAGCCAGCTGTGTGGTTCCAACCCCCACACCATGGCCCCGCCGTACAGGCATTCACCATGATGCGCAAGCAGGTCCCACAAGGACACAACACAGATCCCCACCAGACACAAAGCCCTGATGGTTCCCTAGGAAGTGCCCCTTTTTCATGATGCCTTAACCACCTAATTTTAACCCCCATATACCTCACCTGCCCAAATTCTATGCCACAAGAGGGGATCAGCTTAAGCTTGGTCCCCTCCACCCAATGAGGATAACAATGCCCTTAATCCCCCCATAAGATCCTCCAAAAACAGGTCACACCCTTGCTCAGAAAGATGAACACCATCATCTCGAAATAGATGTGGGGCATGGAACCTAATCCTATCATGAGGAATAACTGCCCCACCAAGAGACAAAACTAAATCCCTAACCTTCCTATTGACCCATTTCCTAGCTCTATCTATCTTATTGGGGTGAACAGCACCCCTCCAAACCCTCCTAACAAACATTTCAGACCATACAAGCAGAAGATGGGGATATGATCTAATAAGCCACGTGAGATCATGCGTAACTTTTAGCAGCAAATCCAACCCAGGACGCTGCACCAAATCATTTTCACCCAAATGAATTAACAATATGTGCGGCCTGTCAGCCAATGACATGATCCGGCACACAGCAGGCAGCAATGCATCCCATAACATGCCCCTCTGGGCTTCCCACTGAATCGTAGCTGTGGCAGAAAGCTGCAGCTGTGTTCCATAAACAGACGAGGATGCCCTCCGGTGAGCCCAAAACACAATTGAGTGGCTACACAAGACGATCCTGACGGGAATTGGGATGTTTGTCAAACCTACAGGAAACAAAAACAAAGTCATCTGTTAAAACCTGACGTAAGACTTAAATGCATCGGAACGCCACCTTCCGATCTAAACTAAACCTCAACTAAACCGCAGTCTCCAACCCATTGACGTAATAAACCTTAAACAAAACTATGCAGGTAAGAAGCCAGCAGGGGTGTGGGGGCTTTCCAGTGTTTTGCACTGCCTGCAGCATGTATGACTATCTGCCTGTTGGACAGAAGGCGTGGGTGTGCTCTCGGTGCAATGAGCTCCTGGCTCTCCGGGAGCGACTTCATTTCCTTGAGGCCAAGGTGGCGGACCTGGAAAAGCTGAGAGAGGCAGAGAGGTGTGTGGAGGAGGCCTTCAGGGACGTTATAGCTGTGTCCCACTCCAACGATGATAGCTCTCCTGCTATCATGGACAACGATGGTCTCGGGGAAGGAGAGCATCCAGCTGAGGAAGAGGGAAACGATCCCTTAGAAGGGACCCATTCCTTGGGGGATGAGCAGCTATCCTCTCGTGCCGGGGATATATCTCCAGGGGGTGGAGGGATCCTTGTAGTGGGTGATTCGATCATTAGGAACATAGACAGTGGGGTGTGTGATGGGCGTGTAGACCGCAAGGTGTTTTGCCTGCCTGGTGCGAAGGTTGCGGATATCGCCCGTCGTTTAGATAGTTTGGTAGACAGTGCTGGGAAGGAGTCAGTGGTCGTGGTGCACGTTGGCACCAACGACATGGGGAAATGCAGCCGTGAGGTCCTGGAAGCAAAATTTAGGTTGCTAGGTAGGATGCTGAAAGCCAGGACCTCCAAGGTGGCTTTCTCTGAAATGCTACCGGTTCCACGCGCAGGACCAGCCAGACAGGCCCAGCTTCGCAGTCTCAATGCGTGGATGAGACGATGGTGTCGGGTGGAAGGGTTTGGATTTGTTAGGCACTGGGGAACATTTTGGGACAAGCCGGGCCTGTACAAAAGGGACGGGCTCCACTTGAACCAGAATGGAACCAGACTGCTGGCACTTAAAATTAAAAAGGTAGCAGAGCAGCTTTTAAACTGACTGAGGGGGGAAACCCGACAGGAGCTGAGAAAGGTCCGGTTCGGAATAAACCTCCCCCCTGGGATAAAAACCAAAGAAATGATGAAATTTTAAAAGGGGTAGGCCTAGAAGTAGGCATTGTGAGAGCAGGGGCACAGGATATAAATTCAGAAGAGCAAAATTACCACAGGCCAAACCACAAGTGCCAAAGACACTTGAAGAGAGACACTGCTTACAAGTGCCTGTACGCTAATGCTAGGAGCCTGCGAACCAAGATGGGAGAACTGGAGTGCTTGGTCTTAGAGGAGAGCATTGATATAGTGAGCATAACGGAGACCTGGTGGAATGGAGAAAACCAGTGGGATACGGTTATCCCTGGATATAAACTATATCGGAAGGACAGGGAAGGACGTATTGGTGGCGGAGTCGCTCTATACGTGAAAGAAGGCATTGAATCCAGCAAGCTCGAAACCCCAAAAGAGGCAGACTCCTCCACAGAATCGTTGTGGGTGGTGATACCATGCCCCAGGAGGGACTTAATACTGGGAACGATCTATCGTCCCCCTGATCAAAATGCTCAGGGAGACCTTGAGATGAGATATGAAATTGAGGAAGCATCCAAACTAGGAAATGTGGTAGTAATGGGTGACTTCAACTACCCGGACATAGACTGGCTGCATATGTGTTCCAGTCATGACAAAGAAGCAAAGTTTCTAGATATTCTAAATGACTATTCCCTACACCAGTTGGTCATGGAACCGACCAGAGGGACGGCAACCCTGGACTTAATCCTCAGTGGGGACCGGGACCTGGTGCGAGATGTAAGTGTTGTTGAACCGATTGGGAGCAGTGACCACAGTGCTATTAAATTAAACATACATGTAACTGGCCAATTGCCAAGAAAATCCAACACAGTCACATTTGACTTCAAAAGAGGAAACTTCACAAAAATGAGGTGATTGGTAAAAAGAAAGCTGAAAAACAAAGTCCAGAGGGTCACATCACTCGAAAATGCTTGGAAGTTGTTTAAAAACACTATATTAGAAGCTCAACTGGAGTGCATACCGCAGATCAGAAAAGGTACCGCCAGGGCCAAGAAGATGCCAGCATGGTTAACGAGCAAAGTCAAGGAAGCTCTTAGAGGCAAAAAGTCTTCCTTCAAAAAATGGAAGTCTTGTCCGAATAAAGAAAATAAAAAAGAACACAAACTCTGGCAAAAGAAATGCAAGAAGACAATAAGGGATGCTAAAAAAGAATTTGAGGAGCACATTGCTAAGAACATAAAAACCAACAACAAAACATTCTATAAATACATTCAAAGCAGGAGACCATCTAGGGAGACGATTGGACCCTTGGATGATAAGGGAGTCAAAGGTGTACTAAAGAACGATAAGGAGATTGCAGAGAAGCTAAATGAATTCTTTGCATCTGTCTTCACAGTGGAAGATATAGGGCAGATCCCTGAACCTGAACTAACATTTGCAGGAAGGGATTCTGAGGAACTGAGACAAATAGTGGTAACGAGAGAGGAAGTTCTAAGCTTAATGGACAATATAAAAACTGACAAATCACCGGGCCCGGATGGCATCCACCCGAGAGTTCTCAAAGAACTCAAATGTGAAATTGCTGATCTGCTAACTAAAATATGTAACTTGTCCCTTGGGTCCTCCTCCGTGCCTGAGGACTGGAAAGTGGCAAATGTAACGCCAATCTTCAAAAAGGGATCCAGAGGGGATCCCGGAAATTACAGGCCAGTTAGCTTAACTTCTGTCCCTGGAAAACTGGTAGAAAGTATTCTTAAAGCTAGATTAACTAAGCACATAGAAGAACAAGCCTTGCTGAAGCAGAGCCAGCATGGCTTCTGCAAGGGAAAGTCCTGTCTCAGTAACCTATTAGAATTCTTTGAGAGTGTCAACAAGCATATAGATAGAGGTGATCCAGTGGACATAGTGTACTTAGACTTTCAAAAAGCGTTTGACAAGGTACCTCACCAAAGGCTTCTGAGGAAGCTTAGCAGTCATGGAATAAGAGGAGAGGTCCTCTTGTGGATAAGGAATTGGTTAAGAAGCAGAAAGCAGAGAGTAGGAACAAACGGACAGTTCTCCCAATGGAGGGCTGTAGAAAGTGGAGTCCCTCAAGGATCGGTATTGGGACCTGTACTTTTCAACTTGTTTATTAATGACCTAGAATTAGGAGTGAGCAGTGAAGTGACCAAGTTTGCTGACGACACTAAATTGTTCAGGGTTGTTAAAACAAAAAGGGATTGCAAAGAGCTCCAAAAAGACCTCTCCAAACTGAGTGAATGGGCAGAAAAATGGCAAATGCAATTCAATATAAACAAGTGTAAAATTATGCATATTGGAGCAAAAAATCTGAATTTCACATATACGCTCATGGGGTCTGAACTGGCGGTGACCGACCAGGAGAGAGACCTCGGGGTTGTAGTGGACAGCACGATGAAAATGTTGACCCCGTGTGCGGCAGCTGTGAAAAAGGCAAATTCCATGCTAGCGATAATTAGGAAAGGTATTGAAAATAAAACAGCCGATATCATAATGCCGTTGTATAAATCTATTGTGCGGCCGCATTTGGAATACTGTGTACAGTTCTGGTTGCCTCATCTCAAAAAGGATATTATAGAGTTGGAAAAGGTTCAGAAGAGGGCAACCAGAATGATCAAGGGGATGGAGCGACTCCCTTACGAGGAAAGGTTGCAGCATTTGGGGCTTTTTAGTTTAGAGAAAAGGCGGGTCAGAGGAGACATGATAGAAGTGTATAAAATTATGCATGTCATTGAGAAAGTGGATAGAGAAAAGTTCTTCTCCCTGTCTCGTAATACTAGAACTCGTGGACATTCAAAGAAGCTGAATGTTGGAAGATTCAGGACAGACAAAAGGAAGTACTTCTTTACTCAGCGCATAATTAAACTATGGAATTTAAGAACATAAGAACATAAGAAGAGCCTGCTGGATCAGGCCAGTGGCCCATCTAGTCCAGCATCTTGTTCTCACAGTGGCCAACCAGGTGCCTGGGGGAAGCCCGCAAGCAGGACCCGAGTGCAAGAACACTCTCCCCTCCTGAGGCTTCCGGCAACTGGTTTTCAGAAGCATGCTGCCTCTGACTAGGGTGGCAGAGCACAGCCATCATGGCTAGTAGCCATTGATAGCCCTGTCCTCCATGAATTTGTCTAATCTTCTTTTAAAGCCGTCCAAGCTGGTGGCCATTACTGCATCTTGTGGGAGCAAATTCCATAGTTTAACTATGCGCTGAGTAAAGAAGTACTTCCTTTTGTCTGTCCTGAATCTTCCAACATTCAGCTTCTTTGAATGTCCACGAGTTCTAGTATTATGAGAGAGGGAGAAGAACTTTTCTCTATCCACTTTCTCAATGCCATGCATAATTCTATACACTTCTATCCTGTCTCCTCTGACCCGCCTTTTCTCTAAACTAAAAAGCCCCAAATGCTGCAACCTTTCCTCGTAAGGGAGTCGCTCCATCCCCTTGATCATTCTGGTTGCCCTCTTCTGAACCTTTTCCAACTCTATAATATCCTTTTTGAGATGAGGCGACCAGAACTGTACACAGTATTCCAAATGCGGCCGCACCATAGATTTATACAACGTCATTCTGATATCGGCTGTTTTATTTTCAATACCTTTCCTAATTATTGCTAGCATGGAATTTGCTCCCACAAGATGCAGTAATGGCCACCAGGTTGGACGGCTTTAAAAGAAGATTAGACAAATTCATGGAGGACAGGGCTATCAATGGCTACTAGCTGTGATGGCTGTGCTCTGCCACCCTAGTCAGAGGCAGCATGCTTCTGAAAACCAGTTGCTGGAAGCCTCAGGAGGGGAGAGTGTTCTTGCACTCGGGTCCTGCTTGTAGGCTTCCCCCAGGCACCTGGTTGGCCACTGTGAGAACAGGATGCTGGACTAGATGGGCCACTGGCCTGATCCAACAGGCTCTTCTTATGTTCTTATGATCGCCTGTATCTCGCTAATACTCATGCCCACAAGGGCCGCAGCTGTAGCTGCACCAATCCGGAAAGAATGCAGCCCATAGACTCCAGCATCGCGACCACTGGCCAACAAGGCCCGCCGAACAACGGCCCAAAATTGAAATTGAGTCAGGGCAGTACCATCCACATGTATGAACAAATAACGATGGCCCACTGGCCAAATGTATAAGAATTGTCGCATTGCAGACACAGGGCACAATACCTGGACCTGGCGACTTTGTAAAAGCACGATACTGCCATGGCCCTTTTGATTGGTCTTAGAGACCCGCAGTGAAAACCTCACTATATCTGCACCTAATGTGCAATCGCCAAAGCATAAGGCTCAATAAGTCACATCGCACTTATACTTCGCTAGGGCGAAAAGCACCATAAAACATCGTCAGAGTTACTGCGGCGAACAGGTGCGACTCATACTGAGATGAGCATAAAGACTTAAATAGTGCCAGGATCTGGAGGAGGACATCGGGCATGATTGGCCTCCTCCGGCCAGCGGACCTGGGAGCGGAACGCGACCAACCCACAAGGACCTTTCTGACCCTAAAATCTACAGAATGATCCGGCAGCCCCCTTTGACTTGGAAATAAAGGCTAGTGCCGAGAGGTGACCAGCGATAGTAGAAACAGAATTATTGTGCCCTTTTAAATGTGTCATAAACTGCAATAAATGCTCCACAGGAATAGGCCACTCCAAAGGCAGCTCCGTGCCTATACGGAAAGTCTGGAACTTAGCAAATGAACGCTCATACTCATTTTGAGTACTGGGAGCCAGAGTGGCAGCAATCGCAACCCCAACTTCTAGTTGCCAAGGTTCCACAGGAAAGTTGGGATTGGTACAGGATCCAGAGCCGCTCCAGGTGCAAGCTCGTGAAAGTGCGCCATCTGCAAGCGTGAAAGTGCATCAGCTACCGTATTCTGCAAACCTGGAACATGTCTGGCCAGGAATAAAATATTAAAGCGCAAGCATTGCAACACAAAAGCACGCACCAAGCGCATAACCCGAGGAGACTTAGAAGTTTGGGCATTAATCACGCTAACTGTGGAAATATTATCGCCCCAGAAGCGCACTGTGGGGTTTGTAAATGCCTTTGGCCAGATATGAACAGCGACCACAATTGGAAAAAATTCCAAAAATGTCAAGTCGGAAGTAATTCCGATATCTCGCCAACTGTCAGGCCATCGCTCAGCACACCACTGGGCTCTAAAGATGACCCCAAAGCCAATGCCTCGGGCAGCATCAGAATGCACCTGTAATTCCGCTTCTAAGAGTAATTCCTCCCTCCAAAAGGAAAGGCCATTGAAATCCTTCAGGAATGCAAGCCACATGTACAAATCCTCTCTCATCCCTGACGTGATCCTTATGAAATGGAAGCGAGAGTGAACTCCCTTCATGGCGTCACATAAACGCCTGAGGAATGCACGGCCAGGGGAAATAACTTTGGAAGCAAAAACTAAGTGGCCAACAAGTTCTTGTAACCGGGCCAATGTGATCTTTTTCAACCCTATTACTAAACAGAGCAGTTGACTCAGTACTACCAACTTCTCAAGCGGCAAATGTGAGGACTGAGTCACAGTATCTAACTGAATCCCTAAGAAAATAAGGGAAGTAGTAGGGCCCTCTGACTTTTCAGGAGCTAACGGAACTCCCCATTCGTCAGTTAAAGTGTCAAAAGATTGCCTCAAATGAAGGCAATGAGAAGACCCGGCCGGCCCCACAAATAAAAAATCATAAAGATAATGAGCAGAAAAGGAGGACAATGCTTTCCTCCTCAATGCCCATTCTAGAAATGTGCTAAATGCTTCAAAAGCAGCACATGACACAGAACAGCCCATTGGCATAGCTCTGTTGACGTAGAACTGATCTTGAAATTTAAAACCAAGCAAATCCACATCCTCAGGGTGTACTGGCAAAATCCGAAAAGCAGATTTCATATCACACTTTGCCATTAAAGCACCCCTTCCAGCTTTTCTAACTACTCTAACCGCCTCGTCAAAAGAAGTATATCTAACTGATGCAAATAATGGGGAAATGCCATCATTGACAGAGGCCCCTTTTGGGAATGACAAATTATGAATCAGGCGATATTCTCCAGCCTGCTTCTTAGGGATAATACCTAAAGGGGAAATCCTCAAATTTTCCAAAGGAGGAAAACGGAAGGGGCCTGATATCCGATCAGCAAGTATCTCCTATGAAGCTTGGCCAAAACTACGGGCGCTAAATTACTATAAGATGGCTGCTTGACTAGCGATGTAGCAATCCTAGGACCCTCATAAGGGATACGAAAACCATCCGTAAAACCCTGGAGTATAAAACTAGCAGTCTGCCGATTGGGATAATGCTCTAACAGCTTCGCCAAAGGAGCCAGCTTGATTGGGCTACTGGCCTTGCGACGTACAGCCGCTATTGCCAGACCCGCGTTTTGGCTGTGGGTGCTCCCCTGTACCCTGTGGAGCTGTATGTGCCCTCTGGCAAGAGGAACTAGAGTGGTTGCCTCCGCACAGTGCACAAACATGTCGGAACCTACAGGGACGTCTTGAGCATTGGCCATTGCTATTAAATGTCCAGCAGACTTGTTGGGATTGAATCCACTGCCCGCCTTGGCTGTAGCCAGAGGCGGAAGTCTGCGCACGTGCCAATAAATGCCCACTATCGGCCCTATCTCCAAGAGAGGGCCTGGCGGATGTCATAGAACGTAGCCACAGTCCAGTATGTTCAATGTCCCAACGAAGGGTGGGATCTAATGCTGCTCTTTGGCTAAAATTCTGATCATACCTAAGCCAAGCTGTTCCAGAGAATTCTCGGAAGGCCCGATGCACTATATCCTGATATTTTATCATGGATAAAGCCCTAGACAGATAAGCCTGTGTCATAACACCCATATAAATCATATAGGCGTTCAACCAGTTAGGCCACACACGATCGACCCTCCGTTTAATAGCAGCCTCACGCTCTTTAACATCTTGCCTGTCCTTAGGCTTTGTTTCATTTTCACGAAACAGAAGAGAGAACAAATCAATGTACTCTCCACGCCAAATTTTTTCCTTTGTTCCTAATGTTAAATGGTCACCCAAAGGGAGCAATGTATCGCCCTGAGGGTAAACTCCCTGAGGAAGAGGTAAATAGGCAGGCAACTGAGAAGGGGAGGCCGAAGACTGCTGCCAAGGGGACACTGCAGAAGCAGGCCAAGGGAGCTGTGGGTGCAGAGGTACCAACCCCCCCCTATGAATACCACTGGGTGTGATGAGTCTACCTGCAAAGGAGAACCTGTGGTTGAGGAATCCTGATAAAGGACACTGGAAGCCTGTACATGTGTAGCGTGCGGTTGTAAATGTTGCTCACCTGTATAAGCAGCAGGAGAAGCAACCACAGACAATGTGTGAAACCCTGAAGCTCCAGGGATGAGTGTGGCAGGAGCAGGAGGAACAGGAAGCTGCACTTGCAAAGGCCCTGCAGCCAGCGGGGCTGAAGCAGTGGTCGAAGAAGTAGCGGTCCGAGGAGCAGGCAAACCAGCTGAAGGCGTATGCACTGGCGTATCAGCAGGAGGCGCTGCAGCTTCCAGCACACCGATCCTAGAAACTAAATCAGCGAGAATACAAGATTTAGGCAACTTGGAAGCCAACCTAGCAGATTTCTTACCTGCAGGGGCTGAACTAGGGCCCGCATCAACATCCATTGGCTGCCAGCGTTCCTTTTCCAATGCCTCGACCCAAGCCACCAAGGCGCGTATGGTGCCCAAATCCTATTCTTCATCAGAAGATTGAGTCTGCTGAGATGGGGGGCACTTCGTGGCCTGCTTCACCACCCGCACTCCTTTCTTTTGTTGCACCTTCTTGGGCGGCATGCTCAGAACAACAAAATAACAATTACACAATTAACAAAATTATAAAAATCCAACAACGTTTGAATACACAAACTTATCACAGAATACCAGCACTCCTAAAGTGCCAAGTACAAAACATTAACAAAATTTTATAATTATGATTTATATTATTTAAATTTTATTATTATTTATTATTATTATTATTATTATTTTATAATAATCCAATTAATAAATTGTTACTATTATTAAGAGATGAGGGAGGGGGTAAAGGGGATTCTTTAAAAGGGGAATGAATTTTACGCAATGAATATAATTAATAAATTAACAAATATAAAAATCCAACAACTACTGCAACACCTGAACAATTGATCTTAATAAACAAGAACTATCAATATAAGAACTACTCAAATAATGAATTGAAAAACCAACAAACAGAAGAAACAAATAAGCTAAATATGAAGGAAAACGAAAGGAAAGGGGAGGGGGAGGGGGAGGGGGGGCGGATAGCAAAAACGAAACCTAAAGCCCAAAGCACCAAATAAAATTCAAACACAAGGAAACAAATAATACACCAACTACAATTCCTAAGCAAACGGTACTGGTAAATTAGGGAACTTAATGCTATAAATACAACAGGAACACAAGCGAGATTAAAGGGAGGACGAGCCGGCTAGAAGCCGTCGAGCGGGTGGGCGGACGCCCGCTGCCCAGCTGATCGGCGGGAACGAGGAAAGGAGTTAAAGGGACTTCAAGGAACGGCAGAATAAAAGCAAACAAGCAACGAGGGAAATAAGCAGAATGATCGTGTCTGAGCACCAACGACGCCACGGAGCGAGGACAAACCGCACAAGCCGAGAGGCGAAAAAGGCAAGAGCGGGAAGAACGGAGCAGCCTTATATCTGCTGCCCAGCGCCTTCCTTGATAGGATGATTGATCTCACGTGGCTCCTAGCACTTGATTCGAGAATGTTCCCAAGTCTTCCCTGTAATTATGGTGGAGGCAAATACACCCCTAATTAGGAACGACATTGCAGGAAAGTTGAGACGTAAATGAAATAAGGTATTAAATAAGATTAAGGCTACAATCCTATGCACAATTACTTGAACTGTGAAAGTTACTTTTGATAAACATGCTTGGGATTATGTTGTTAATATACAAGGGATAACTATTTCCCAAAGTTTCTATTATTTATTGATAACTATCATTTCTGAGCAATGTGTTACCTAGTCATTAAGTTATTTTATTATTGTAGTTGTGACTGCAGCTATTGTTCATTACATACCATAGGGGGGTTGGAGCAAGTTTAAAGCAGACTTTTTGGAATCTGTTTGTGGCACTGTCCTGAAGAGTAGGTGTACTGCTCGGAACAAGAAGCAATAAGAGTCACATGATGACACACTGAACATTTAACAGACATTATAAATTTTATAATATTTATTGATAAATCACCTAGTATTTAAAGGAAAGGACTGAATTTAGAAGTTAAAGGCTGTAATTCTATGTTCACTTTCACTTCAGGAGTAAGCTGCAATAAACTCAGTGGAACTTACTTCTGAATAAACATGGTTAGGACTGCACTGTAACTTCAGATTCCTAAGTCTTTCTCCCCATCCCCTTTACTAGAGTACTGGTACATTCTCCCACCTTCTCTCAAGATGATTTTCACTTGTCTGAGCCCACAGGGTCCACACAATTCTGTTTCAGAGTCTTAGGGTCAGCCCCCCCTTCTCTCTTCATTACCTGTTGTTCTTTCACCTCTTCCTACATTCCCCTCAAAATGATGCTGCAATCCTATCCCACCCACTTACCTGGGAGTAAGTTCCAATGAGCTCAGTGGGACTCACCTCTGAGAAAACATGGCTAGGACTGTAGTATGAGCAGACACATAGGCAAACTCCCCTCCCTTTCTCTGCCCCCCCCAACTAGGGTTTCCAGGTTCATGGCCTGAGACTAGGGTTGTCAGGTTCATGGCATGAGACTGATCCTGTGTCTTTAGGAGAAGAGAAAGTCATCCAAGTGCAGGTATTCTTGCAACGCTGTAACGGGAAAAACCACAAGGTGGAATTCTGCCTTCCCCCTGCACAACTTTTAAAGCCTCACAGGAAAGCAATGGTAAACCACCTATATTGGTGCATTAACAGTTGAATCTGAAACTGGAGCTTAGATGTAAAATCAGGCTGATTACAATATGTTGCTACTTAAGCAATGACTCAAGCTGTTGGAAAAAAACAAACTTGGACTGCCCAAGATGCACGGGTTCAGCCTGCAATGCTTAAAACACTCCACTTAAGGAAGGATGGGCATGGTCAATTAAAAACATAGAGCACACCTAGAATTTTGCTAGAATATATTCCCACTTTTTTATCTTGTGCAAACTGAGATACTCCTCATGTCCACTGGAGACTATTCTACAGAATAGTCAGCGCCATTATTCCACAATTGTTTCTGGAGGGTTATTTTTTAGCGTAAATTATGCAAAGTGTCGCTGTACTTCACAAATTCACAGAAACAGAATCAAAAGGGAATGATTTACTAAAATTGCAAAGTAAATTAAACATGTTTAAAGAGACTATCTGAACTATTCAACTGTCTTCATATTGTTCCTTCCTTCCTGCTAGAACAAGATCAGCACAGCGCAACAGATGGCTTCTTTCTATTATTTGGGTTGATTGCAGGTGTTGCCACCACTCACCATATGCTCAGAGGCACATGTTACCAAATTCTTCCAAGCTACACAGGAAATGCATTGGACTGTGAAAGACCAACCCAAATGGTGTTTGCATTTTGACAAATTTGTAGGGCAGTACAATATTTCAGACAGGAGGTCAGGTTTCCTGCTCCCCTAGTGTGTTCACTATAGCTGCCCATTTTCCCTCCTTTTAAAAGTTGGATAGAAATATCTGTTGGCTATAGGTACGTTCTTAAACTGCAAGGATTTTTTGCCTGTTAGTTAATTTCTCTACTTTTTAATCTGAGAGGTAAGAAATGAGATACTGTGTAAGTGTGTTGAAAATAGATTGATCATTTGTATGCTTACTGAGTTCATTGGGATTTACACCTGTGCAACCATTCTTAGAATAGGTGAAACTGACCTGGGAAAGCAGAAGGTGGAGGATTAGGAGGGCTGGAGTGGAGAGGGGAGGAGGAAGAGAGGAGAGAATCAGAAAGGGAAAGGAGAGAGGCTGAGGGGGAGGGGAGGGGAGGGCAGGGTAGGTTTGATCATTTACATGCTTATTGTGTTCAGTGGCCTTTACTCAGAGCTTGGAAAAGTTACTTTTTTGGACTACAACTCCCATCAGCCCACTCCAGTGGGGAGCAGCAGGTATGGGAGGAGGGAGGAGGGGAGGAAGCATAGGGGGAGGGCGGGGGAAGAGATAGGTTGGGTGGGCACTGAGCAGAGGGAAAGCCCCTTTCCTTTTCAAAAGGAAAATATTGTTAACCATATCATTGTTTTTCAGGGTTACCCCCGCCTTTTTATTCTGCAGCAGACACATATGTCTCTTACTCAAATTTAAACCAAAGCTGTACCTGCCCATATCCACACCAGACATTTATTCCACTTTAAAGTGTCATGGCTTCTTCCAAAGAATTCTGGAAAGTGTAGTTAGTGAAGGGTGCCAAGAGTTGCTAGCAGAAGCCCTTTTCCCCTCACAAACCTACAATCCCTAGAAGAGGGGTTGATTGTTAAACCACACTGGCCACTGGAGCTCTGTCAGGGGAATAGGAGTCTCCTAATAACTCTGAACACCCTTCAGAAACTACACTTCCTAGGCTTCTTTGGGGGAAGCCATGCCTGTTTAAAGTGGAAAAATGTCTGGCCTGGGTGTTCCCTCCTGATTAGCCAAGCCAAACAGCTGTTGGTATGGCTTGTAGAACACTGACAGTTGGTTCTTATGCCTGCACTGTCATAGAATCCAATGTTTATTTATTTATTTATTTATTTTATTAAATTTTTATACTGCCCCACTAGCATAGCTCTCTGGGCGGTGAACAACAAGCAATACAAATATATACAATAAAATCCAATAATATCATACAGCAAAAGTACAGAGGATGAAAGATCTAAAAACAATTACAACACACTTTAAAACTGAATTAGGTTAAATTAAAAGCCCTAGAAAAGAGGAAGGTTTTAACCTGGTGCCGAAAAGACAGCAGCGTCGGCGCCAAGCACACCTCATCGGGGAGACTGTTCCACAGTTCAGGGGCCACCCCTGAGAAGGCCCTAGTTCTTGTTACCACCCTCCGAGCTTCTCTGTGGGTCGGAGCTCGGAGGAGGGCCTTCGATGTCGAGCACAGTGTATGGGCAGGTTCATATTGGGAGAGGCGTTCCAACAGGTATTGTGGTCCCGCGCCGTATAAGGCTTTATAGGTCAAAACCTATAGGTTTAATTTCTTAAATTAATTAATAATTAGCCATGTATTTTTTAAACTTTTAAACTGCAGAAGATGAAGGTCAAAGTATGAGGCAAGGTCAGATTGCAGGTACTCTGTAAACATGGCTAATTCTTAATTAATTTCAACAAATTATGAGACCACTGACAGAAAAAAGTCCAACAGGGGGTCTGGATTATTTTACTCTTGTCTTAGACTTTGAACTCTGAATTATCTCTGAGTGTTTTGTGTATTACCATGAAACCTTAAGAGGGTTGTTAAGTAAGCACTTCTGAATTCAGGATTATAAATTTCTGTTTAATAGTAAAAACAGTAAAAAGATTGTTTAATAGTTTTTGGCAGAGTGTTACGGATGTGGTAAACATAATCTGAACTATAAGGATAAGACAGCTCTGCTGGAATTTCAGGTCAAGGATGTTGATGCACTATCTGTAACTGGGTGGCTTTATGGGCAGTAGGAAACATAAACAGAGAGCAAAGTGCCAGTTTGAGGCACTATATTGAATGAATTTACCAAACATAAAGCTGTTTTTCAACTGTAAATAGCTTGCCAAGACAGCTTATCATAATGATGGATTTGTAGGTATAACCTGTGATTTGTGCACCATGGGAAGTTCCTTTGACACAAAAAGATAAAGAGCTGCATGGTACCACTTTGCTAGCACCACTGTGGCATTAAAGGCATTAAAGAACATAGTTAATATGTTGATCCAGTAGTAGCAGGTAACATACTTTCAAGGAGCCAGGTAAGAATACATATTCATATTTATGAACCAAGATACAGAATAGAACCTTTCAGCTGAAACTGTAGAATCAGGGCAGTGAGGAGTCAGGTGCATAACATTGAAACACACAAGTTTGTTGATAAAAGGAAGATATCAGCTTCCAAGATGGCCATGTCATGGGTCTTAGTGAGGGGACAGAAACTTCAGCCTCGTCATGGCCTTATGGTCTACACAGCTGAAGACCTACTAAGTTCTAGGGGTCCTGGAGTAGAAACTAAAGCAGCCTTTGCCAACCTGTTCCCTCCAAATGTTTTGGATTACAAGTCTCATCAGCCCATCTAGTACAGCCATGTTGAGTGTCCCTGGGCTCTAATCACTGCCAGGCAAGAAGCTCAGTGAAGGTACTGGAGATCTGTCAGTGCTCCAGTCAGTGATTGTGGGATTAAAATGCAGAGCCCAGGAGTCGAAAAGGCTGCTGGGAAAGAAAAGAGGCCTTATGACAGCAGGTGGAAATGGGGCCACTAGAGGAGAACCCAACCACTACTGCTGTTTTGCCCCAGAGGAACCAGCTGCTTCGGCATGAACGACAGTATCTTCTGTCCTTCCTTCCATAACAGTTGCTCTTTGCTTTTCTTAGTGGGAGATCTTGGCTGTCTTTAGCTGGTGGTGGCATCTGCTGAACTGACCCCTAACCTTTTGTGAAATATATATACTGTGATAATGCTGGAATATATTCCATTGTTAGGATAAAGACTACTGAGATGTGAACTGCTTTGAGCTCTTAGGAGGAAAATCACTCCGTGAATACCAAAGGTTTGATCAAGTCCATACAGTGGGTATGTGAGGAGTGATCCTCATGTGACATAACAGAGTTCTGCATCTTATCCCCTTCCATCATGCTGGCTATGTCCCTTCACTTTGAGTTCCTTGACTGAGCAGTGGAGTTGACTTGCCAAAGATAATTCACTAATAGGCAGAAAACCTTGGGCTTTAAGAATGTACCTATAGCCCACAGATATTTCTACCAAACTTTAAAAAGCAGGGAGATTGGGCAGCTATAGTGAATGCACCAGGGGAGCAGGAGACCTGAACTCCTCTCTGAGATATTGGACTGCCTTACAAATTTGTCAAAATGCAAACACAATTTGGGTTGGTCTTTCACAGTCCAATGCACTTCCTGTGTAGCTTGGAAGAATTTGGTAACATGTGCCTCTGAGCATATGGGGAGTGGTGGCAACACCTGCCATCTCCAAAGATGGAGAAATACATTTTTGTATGTTTGTTGGTGTTCTTCTTACTTTGCTTCATTCCTGTGTTACTATTGTTTCTACAGAGAATCTAATCTAGAAAATTTTATTTCTCTCATTATTTATCCTAGAAACCTTTGTCAAATTTATTTTTATTAATTTCAAAGCCTTTTTAATGGTCAGTGTCATATGATGGTGAAGATAGCCTTTTTTCTTTCAAACTGGAGGTTATGTTCTATTTCAATTTGGGGTGCATTAACTGTTGAATCTGAAACGGCAGTTTGATGTAAAATCAGACTGATTACAATATGTTGCTACTTCAGCAATGACTCTAGCTGTTGGAAAATAGAGGATGCATGTTTTCAGCCTGCTAAGTTTAAACCATTTAAGGCAAGGTGGGCACGGTCAATTAAAAACATAGAGCATACCTAGAATTTTGCTAGAATATATTTCACCTCCCACTGTTTTATCTTGTGCAAACTGAGACACTCCTGATGTCCACTGGAGACTATTCTGCAGAATAGTCAGTGCCATTATTGCACAATTATTTCTGGAGTTTTTTTAGTGTAAATTTTGCAAAGTCTTGCTGTACTCATATTAACAGAAACAGAAGCAAAAGAAACTTCACTAAAATTGCAATGGAAATCAGACCTATTTAAAGTGACTATCTGAACTATGTCAACTGTCTTAATAATGTTGCTTCCTCCCTGCTAAAACAAGATCAGCACAGCACATATCTTCTTTCTATTATTTAGGCTGATTACAGGTGTTGCCACCACTCACCATATGCTCAGAGGCACATGTTACCAAATTCTTCCAAGCTACACAGCAAGTGGATTGGACTGTGAAAGACCAACCCAAATTGTGTTTGCATTTTGACAAATTTGTAGGGCAGTACAATATCTCAGAGAGGAGTTCAGGTCTCCTGCTCCCCTGGTGCATTCACTATAGCTGCCCAATTTCCCTGCTTTTTAAAGTTTGGTAGAAATATCTGTGGGCTATAGGTACATTCTTAAACCACAAGGTTTTTTGCCTATTAGTGAATTTCTCTGCTTTTTAATCTGGGAGGTAAGAAATGGGATCCCGTGCAAGCTTGTGGAGAATGGATTGATCATTTGCATGCTTACTGAGTTCAGTGAGATTTACTCCCCTGCAATCATGCTTAGGATAAGTGAAACTGACCACAGGGGATGGGGAGGGGAGGAGGAGGAGGGAGTGGAGGAAGGGCAGAGTGGAGGAGGGGGATGGGAACAGGAAGGAGGGGGAGGGGAGAAGGACACATTTGATCATTTGCATGTTTATTGAGTTCAGTGGGATTTACTCCCGTGCAATCATGGTTAGGATAGGTAAAACTGACCAGGGGGAGGGAGGGATGGCTGAAGTGGGCAGGGAAGGAGGAAAAAGGAAGAGGGGAGGGGAGGAGGAAGGGAGAGGAGAGGGGAAGGAGGGGAAAGCAGGTCTGATCATTTGCATGCTTATTGATTTCAATGGGATTTAGTCCTATGTAATCATGGTTAGGATAGGTAAAACTGACATGGGGGAAGAGCAGAGGGAGGGGAGAGGGAAGCAGAAAGGGAGGGGACAGAGGAGTGGAAGGAGGGGAGGGGGAAGGAGCAGTTTGGAGGGAGAGGGGCAAAGGAAGAGGCAGAGGAGGGCAGTGGGATTTACTCCCGTGCAATCATGGTTAGGATAGGTAAAACTGACCAGGGGGAGGGAGGGATGGCTGAAGTGGGCAGGGAAGGAGGAAAAAGGAAGAGGGGAGGGGAGGAGGAAGGGAGAGGAGAGGGGAAGGAGGGGAAAGCAGGTCTGATCATTTGCATGCTTATTGATTTCAATGGGATTTAGTCCTATGTAATCATGGTTAGGATAGGTAAAACTGACATGGGGGAAGAGCAGAGGGAGGGGAGAGGGAAGCAGAAAGGGAGGGGACAGAGGAGTGGAAGGAGGGGAGGGGGAAGGAGCAGTTTGGAGGGAGAGGGGCAAAGGAAGAGGCAGAGGAGGGCAGTTTGATCATTTGCATGCTTATTGAGTTCAATGGTATTTACTCCCATGCAATCATGCTTAAGATAGGTAAAACTGACCATGGGAAGGAGGAAGCAGGGGGAGGGGAAGGGGAAGGGGAAGAGAGAGGGGATAGGAGGGAGGAGAAGGGAGGATGGGTTTGATCAGTTGCATACTTTTTTAGTTCAATGGGATTTACTCCCATGCAATCATTCTTGAAAATAGAAACGGACTGCCTTGAAGTCAATCCTGACTTATGGCGACCCTATGAATAGGATTTTCATGGTTAATGGTATTCAAAGGTGATTTTACCATTGCCTTCCTCTGAGGCTGAGAGGCAGTGACTGGCCCAAGGTCACCCAGTGAGCTTCATGGCTGTGTGGAGATTCGAACCCTGGTCTCCCAGGTCGTAGTCCAACAGTGACATGGGGGAGGGGCAGGGAGGGGAGGAGGAGGGGGAGGGGAGGAGATTGGATGGGTGGGCATTGGGTAGAGGGGAAGCTCCTTTTCTTTCCAAAAGGAAAACATTGTGAACAGTATCATTGCTTTTCAGGGTTTCCCCCACCTTTTTATACTACAGCAGGCACATGTAAACTCCCATCCAAATTTAAACCAAAGCTGTCCCTGGCCACATACACACCAGACATTTGTTTCACTTTAGACAGTCATGGCTTCTCCCAAAGAATCCTGGGAAGTGTAGTTAGTGAAGGGTGCTGAGAGTTGCTAGGAGATGCCCTGTTCCCCTCAAAGAGCTTCACTCAGAGCAGCTGAATGTTAAACCACTCTGGCCATTGGACCTATGTCAGGAGAGTAGCAGTCTCCTCTCAGTGCCTTTCACAATTACACTTCCAGGGATTCTGTGAAGAAAGCCATGACTGTCTCACGTGAAATCAAAGTCTGATGTGGGTGTGGCCCCCTGATTAGGCAAGTCTAGCAGCTGTGAGTCTGGCTTTTAGAGCACTCACAGTTGGTTCTTACTGACCATGCCCGACATAATCATTCAGTTCAATGCAAAATTTATTAAATTAATTAAAAATCACCCAGGCATTTTTTAAAAACTTTTAAACTGCAGAAGATGAAGGTCAGAGTATGGGGCAAGGTCAGTAACAGGATTACAGGTCCTCTGTGAACATGGCTGATTTTTAATGAACTTCAACAGATTATGAGAACTCTCAGAGAAAAAAGTCCAAAAGGGCTCTGGGTTTTTCCCTGTTCTTTTTAGACTTTGAACTCTCTATTCTCTCCGACTCTTTTGTGTATCAGCATGAAAATTGAGAGGGTTGTTAAGCGAGCGTTTCTGCATTCAGGACTATAAGTTTTATAAGGTTTTGTTTTGAAATGAGCTTATGGGAAGCATCAGAATGGCATGGGGGTATTTTCAATTTAACATTGCGGAATATGAAAAATCCACACTGGCTATAGTATACAGCCACTCTCGTGGCTCTATAATGGAGATATGCACAGGTCTTCTATTCCATTAACAGGCCCAGTGCAGTGGGTAAGTACATACCTCAGGGAGAGGGAATGAATGGAAACAGGGCACTTGTTATCTAAATGGCAGAGGTCGGGAACCTGTGGCCCTCCAGTTGTTGTGGGACTCCATCAGCCCCAGCCATCTTGGCCAATAGTCAGGGATGATGGGCATTGTAATACAGCAACATCTGGAAAGCCATAGGTTCCCTGCACCTGCCTTATTGAGTATCTCTCCATTCACAGCTACAACATTCTCTGTGGAGTGTTATTCATTATTATTATTTTAGCATTCCTAATAGTATTTCTGAACTGCCATCCGTGCTGCAAATGGGACTGTGCCTACTAGGGAGCAAGCAACACATTCTCCCTTGCATGTTTTCTTTCCCCTTTTTTTTACAGTTTAATTGCTATTTATCTTTTTAATGTGATTATACATATTAACGTGTCAATGAAATTCTGCTCTGTTTCATTAAAGATGACATGAAAGTTGAGGAATCTCAGATTTATATATATGAATTTCAAAAATAATGCTATCAGCTCACTAAGGTCAAGCACTGTACCTAGGATAACTGGATAATGTGACATGAAAGAATGGAGTTCCATACTTTTTTTTTTTGTAACATAGCAATTAGAACATTAATTTAAATACTATGTCAGATGTGCTTATATTACACTACAAGTCCAACAATAGTTTCTTTTTTTCCCCTGTTGGTAGTCTTCAAAAGGCATCTATAGGGTGGCCAGAGGCAATGGACCATCCTCTTAATAATTGTGTAGAATACGGAATGTTGGTAGGCACAGCTTATCATGCATGGAGAGAGAAACTGGGGCCCCATCTGCACTATATATTTGAAGCAATATCATACTACTTTAAACAGTCGTGGCTTCCTTCAAAGAATTCTGGAAACCGTAGTTTGTTAAGAGTGGTTTAAGAATCAATCCCTCTTCCCAAGGTTGGTCTGGAGAGAGTTCTAAGGGCCTGCTAGAAAGACCTAAGAGGGCCAAATTTGGCTCCCAGTCCCACGGTTCTCCACCCCTGGAATAGAGGAAACATTTGTGCCCCATCAGATTCCATTATTCACACTTCAGAGGAGTTTTGAAAACAAAATCTTTTTTGTTTTTATAAAACAATGCTTATTAGTTGATCCTAGTCCAAACTGAGATGAGATGGAGTATTCTATCCATCTCTGCTTTCCAGTACACTAATTCTGCTGCACCTCACATATGGCAATATCTTTACTTAAAAACAATAATATTCCCTGGAACAAAGGGGGAAGGCCATTGCTAAGGGTAACATCCCTGAGATTGGGAAGGCTGCAAAGCACAGGTTTCAGAAGGATCCAACTGGCAAGAGGCTTCATTAGACAAACAAGCATCACCTTTACACTGTTGACCCTAACCAGTCTCAACAGGCTACCAGAGCAATTCCAGTACTCTCAAACAGAACCCACTGTCACATTACGTAGAAAAGGCTTATTGAAACTCTAGTTCTGCAGTGCACTCACAGGCTAAAGATGCTCCACTAATTTGTTAGAAAGGCATTTATAGACTCCAAAATGTAGCAAGATCACCTCCCATTAGAACATGCTTCCCTGCTTTCAGAAGAAACAATTGGAATATAGAGAGTGAAGGCTGCATTTTAGCATTCAGCAACCACCAAGATGTCTGCATCTAGCAGTTTTGATCATAGAGTGAAGAAATCCACCAGGTTCCAATTTAAGTTAGAAACCCCTGTTGATGCATACTAAATATGTACCATTGCAGGATATCTTCCATATGCATCACAGTAGTGGCAAAATAGACTTGTTGCTCCAGTACTGACATTTGAAATGTGTAATATAGTATTTTACAGCTGTATTTGTACCTATTGAAAGACATATACATAAATATATACTGTTGCACGCCTCCCCCAATCTCTGAGTGGTGAGATCTTGGGGGTCCCTGCGCTCCTCCAGGGTCTGGTCTCCTTTGAGGAAGAAGGTCAGCGGAGACTACGGTGTCTTTATGAGTATGGTTTATTTATTTACACACATTCCAACCTGAGCTTAGGATGGAGGGGTTCAATGCATCAGCAGTCCAATATCCAGCTCTTCCATCTGGGTTACAAGAGGCACCCCAAATGCCATGGTGCAGAGAGCCAGTCTCTCTCTGCCTGTCTGCCAGATCCCAGCAATTCTCTCCACACAACTCAAACTACCAACCTCTGCTGGGCTCCAGGAAGGGGGGGATGCTCTCCTGAAGAGTTTCAATGACAATAGGGTCTCCCTGGCCCATTCACCGTTGCTAGGCAACTGATCGGCCCATTATCTTACCTGGCCAATCTATTTGGTTAACAAAAGACTCATTTGACCAGCAGAGAGTTCCTCATTCCAAGGCATAGGATTCCAAATCAGAGGCTGGAAAGGGGACCCACAGGAATCATCCATCCCAACCCCCATGCTCATTACACTACATATCTTATACTAGATATGCCATAGGCAGTAGAAATCTTGATAGTCTCTTGTTCATTATACACA
The DNA here is from genome assembly GCF_030035675.1 of Rhineura floridana. Taxonomy (NCBI): domain Eukaryota; kingdom Metazoa; phylum Chordata; class Lepidosauria; order Squamata; family Rhineuridae; genus Rhineura; species Rhineura floridana. The sequence goes on from NC_084481.1 coordinate 69,035,043, forward strand.
ATTGATGTAAAGTATGAGACGTTTAAGGGCAGATTCACTTTTACTGTATTTTGTTGTATCCAAAGGCACCCTTTCATTTCCCCAAATCTCCGGAGCAGGCTTGGCAAGGGGAGAGCAGGAAGAAGACCACAGAGGAAGGGAGGAACTGGCAAAATATGTGTCTCCTCTTCAGGGCTTGGAAAATTTACTTTTTTTGAACTACAACTCCCATTTCTATGGTGAGGGCATCACATAAGTGGGGCACCACCACTGAAAAGGCCCTTTCCCTGATCACCAGCTAGCTCATTACACTCGGTACTGGTACATACAGGAGAAGGTAACTTTCAGGTAACTTGGTCCCAATTCATTTAGGCCTTTAAAGGTTAGACCAGGATTTTAATTAAGCCTGAAAATGGACCTGTAGCTAGCATAGATGATGAAACATCCCCCCCCCAATAATTTAGGTTTCTGGACTGTTTTCAACAGCCCCACACAACATATTGAAATAATTCAACCAGGGGGTTACTTGAGCATGGATAACTACAAGAAGTTTATTTATGTCTAGGTAGGACTGTAAATGGTAGATCAATCTTAACTGATGAAAGGTGTTCCGAGCCACTAGGAAGCACCGACACCACCTGTGCTTTAACTGACAATGCTGGATCTAGGACCTCTTCTAAACTATAAGTCCGTTCTTTTAGAGGGACTGCAACCACAAAGGTTGAACATTACTCCACTGGGCAGATGAACCACCCCAACAATACCTTTGCCTTGTTTGGATTCAGTCACAATTTATTGACCCTCATCCAGTCCATTACCATGCTCAGGCACTGGTTGATTAAATGAAAAGGAGATGTAGAGTTGGGTGCAATTTGTATATTGGTGACACCTCAGTCCACATATTCAGATGACTTCTCCCAGCAGTTTCATGCTGATGTTAAATAGCACAGTGGAAAAAAGAGAGCAACTGAGGGATCCTGAAGCATAAACACTAAGGGGGAAGGGCAATAATCCAGGCAGGACCATCCAGGTAGGAGTTGAACCACTGTAATGCACTACTTCCAATTCCCATCCCAGGCAACCTATCTAGAAAGATGCCACGGTCAATGGTACTGAAAACTGCCAAAAGTTCCAAGAGAATAGTGTTATACCACCTTGCCTTTTTCTTGGCCACAGGGTAATCAAGACAGTTTCTGTTCCAAAACCAGATCTAAAGCCACACTGAAACAGATGTAGAAATCAGTGGTCATTCAAGAGAGCCTGGAGCTGGCTAGCTACCACCGACTCAAACGCCTTTCCCAGGAAAGGGATGTTTGCAACCAGCTGATAGTTGTTCAGCATGCTTTATAGCAATAATTCAGTGGGACTAACATTACAGGTTATAGCTGGCTGTGGTTTTTAAATTTTAAAAGACTTGAAGATTCTGCAGGGAATGGTAGGTAGTGCTATTAAAACCTCATGAAAAACATAATGAAGCCTTTATTTTTATGTGCTACCCATCATTTATCAAAACTGCTCATCCTGCCTTCCTAATAGCGTTGTGTATTACACGACTACTGAACTAGCTGATGAATGCTGATAAGCAGGAAACCAACTCTTTGTAAATACAATATTGTTGTTTAATGATGCTGTTAATACTTCTGATAAAAATAATAACTGAAAAATAAGGAAGCCAAAGAAATGTTTTGCAGTGGTAGAGCACATGCATGCTGTTTCTTGGATCCATTTGTCCCATCTGAGGAATTCTTATTTTATTAAGATCACAAGCCAGTCAGGTAGACTTCCAATGGGAAACAAGAAGACTCCTAGCAAGCAGTCAGCACTTTAAAAAGGAGTTCTGTAACAGAATAAGGCTGCAGTCCTAGACCCAGTTACCTGGGAGTGAACCCCACTGAATTCCATGGAATTTACTTCTGAATAGACACTTACAGTATAGTGCTTGAAGGCATGTTTATGTATTCTTTTTACAAAGGAAGGAAGGTACATACAAGAGCTTCAAAATATATCTATGAATTATATTGCAATCCTAAACACATGCGGAAATAAGCACATTGAACAATGCAGAACTTATTTCTGAAATATAGGATTGCACAACCAATGCTCCTTAAATGAATGGGGAACACAGTACATTAATACTAAGATTTAAGGTGAGAACTAGCATCAGAAACTCCTTCCTTCATAAATACTCTGTTTCTGATTGGTGGGATCACTTTTTTTCACAATATGAAACTAACAGCAACTATTTGCATACCCTTGCAAGACTTAGTTTTGAATTTATTAATAGCTGCTAGAATTACCTTTGCCAAATGTCAGAAAGCTCAAGCAGCCACCCATCAAAATCGGAACAGTTACAGAAAGTATATGAGCTAATGCATTTTGTTAGGGTGACAGCTTATCCAAGGGGCAGGGCTCCTACAAAATTCACATTAAGACTGCAATCCTATATACATTTACCTGGAAGCAGGGACTATTGGACTTGTTATGATGTTGTTGTTATATGCCTTCAAGTTGATTATGACTTACAGTGACCCTATGAATCAGTGACCTCCAATAGCATCTGTCATGAACCACCCTGTTCAGATCTTGTAAATTCAGGTCTGTGGCTTCCTTTTTGGAATCTATCCATCTCTTGTTTGGCCTTCCTCTTTTTCTACTCCCTTCAGATTTTCCCAGCATTATTGTCTCTTCTAGTGAATCATGTCTTCTCATGATATGTCCAAAGGATGATAACCTCAGTTTCATCATTTTAGCTTCTAGTGATAGTTCTGGTTTAATTTGATCTAACACCCAATGATTGGTTTTTTTCACAGTCCATGGTATGCATAAAGCTCTCCTCCAACACCACATTTCAAATGAGTTGATTTTTCTCTTATCTCCTTTTTTCACTGTCCATCTTTCACATCCATACATAGAGATCAGGAATACCATAGTCTGAACGATCCTGATTTTAGTGTTCAGTGATACATCTTTGCATTTGAGGACCTTTTCTAGTTCTCTCATAGCTGCCCTCCCCAGTCCTAGCCTTCTTCTGATTTCTTGTTTATTGTCTCCATTTTGGTTAATGACTGTGCCGAGGTATGGATAATCCTTGACAAGTTCAATGTCCTCGTTGTCAACTTTAAGGTTACATAAATCTTCTCTTGTCATTACTTTAGTCTTCCTGATATTCTGCTGTAGTTACATAAGCTTTTCTGCTTTCCTCTTTAACTTTCATCAGCATTTGTTTCAAATCATTACTGGTTTCTGCTAGTAGTATGGTATTGTCTGCATATCTTAAATTATTGATATTTCTCCCTCCAATTTTCACACTTCCTTCACCTTGGTCCAATCCTGCTTTGCTTATGATATATTCTGCATATAGATTAAACAAATAGGATGATAAAATACACCCCTGACTCACACCCTTTCTGACTGGGAACCAATCAGTTTCTTCATATTTTGTCCTTACAGTAGCCTCTTCTCCAGAGTATAGGTTGTGCATCAGGAGAATCAGATGCTGTGGCACCCCCATAGCTCTGTAATTACAACATTGAAATCAGTTTTTTAAAAAAAACAACAACCACACAATAAACATCTGACAAAAATAATTCTAGAGAAAATTTTATGTATCTTTACTATTACCAATGTAGTTATCAGAACTGATTTATAGTGTACACAGGAATGATGAGCAAATACTCAAACACAAAAGGCACAACTCAGAAAAGTTAACACTCTTAATTCAATTCTTTCCTTGAGAAATGTAGGCTATAGAAATTTTTGTTGACTGAGAAACTCTTACTTTTTAAGCAAACTACAAAGGATCTATATGTGCTTGGATGTATTCCTGTGAAAATAGATAATACTGATTTTTTTAAAAAATGGCAGATTTAAAACACACACACACAATTCACACTTAAATAATATGTACAAACCATGTACCATTTATTTGTAGTATTAATATTCCACTCTTCATTGCTTATTCTCAATCCCAGAGTATGGAACTGTAAAACAAAATAATAAAAATATACAGAAAAAATGCAAAAATTACAAAATAATAAAAATAGGTCCAATGAACAACAACAAATAACAGCACCATCATAAGGCAAAGAAAGTTAAATTACAAAGAGGCCAACAGAATCCTCAATTTAACCAAATTCCTGTGTAAAATGAAACAAACTGAACTTTCAACAGACTGAACAACCAAATGGTCTCAACAACAGTTCTCATGCAAAGGCCTCATTGTGTTTCAGCAGACTCTCACTCTGTGGCTTTTGAGCAACTGAACACCTTTCACCCACTCTCCAAGTCATCCAGGCTCTTACCCTGGGTGGTCTGAACTGTTGCCTTCCAAGCATCCAGAACAAAAACCTCCCACCCCATAGTAGCAACAGAACACAACAATATTATATATTGTTTTAAATTTTTAAATCGTGTTTTAAATTGTTTTTAAAAGATGTATTTTAAATTGTATTTGTTTTTAGTTATTGTAAACCGCCCAGAGAGCTTCGGCTATGGGGCGGTATACAAGTTTAATAAATAAATAAACAAGCACAAAAGAGAGAATGGGTGGCAATAAGCCACAGGTCATCTTTCCGGTCCTGATAAAACTCACAGGCTTCAAAGTTATTAGGGCTGCTAGGGAGGGATGTGCAAGTATATTTGCTGGCCTCTTCCATCGCCCTATATGCATTTCATACATATTTCCCCCCTAAAACACACATTTTGTGCGCTTTTCAATACATCTCCCACTAAAATGTGTGTATTTCCTCCCCTTTCCCCCCCAGTAAATACATGCAATCTTGTGCACATTTTTTGGACTGAAACCACATCAAAACTGTTGGAGAAGCAAACAATCCAACTGACAGCAACTGCATTCCTTTCTGCATATAAGTCCTGGATTGATTAATTGGGTTGGTTTGCTTTAAAATGCAGTCTCTGCCTTTACTGCAAACTGATGAGGCAGTAGAACTAGCTTGACTAGTACTGTTTGTACATTGAGTGGAATGATATTGCTTGGTGGAATTGTCATATATTCCCACCCTGGGCTCCTGCTGGGAGGAAGGGTGGGATATAAATATAAATATAATAATAGTAATAAATCATATGAGTTTTGCTCTTATAGTTATGACCTGTAGTAATTTTTGAAGTGATGGAACCAATGAAGCTATAATCAAGGGGTGGATTCTCAAATAACTTTCAAAGGACATCCTCCTGAGCAATAGTCAACAGGATTCTTCAATCCTGTTCAGTTCAGTGTCTTCAGAGGAACACCCTGTCTTGACATGTTTTCCCCACACATACACACTTATGGGATCATTCAAGTGCCACATATTTGAGATTACCAAATATTATATTAGATCAAGGGTATTTTCAGAAATCCATCAGCCTTCACTGTCAGTAACTGCAACATGGAGCAATTTTGTGACAGGGTGACAGACAAGTGGTTGCAGTTGCTATAGGAAAAAAACAGGAGCAAAGGCAGCCCATCCTTTCAAGTGCACGCTTTCCCATTCCTTAACGCACCCTGCTTTTACTCAAAAGTCCCTACGTTAGATTCTCAGCTTTGTGACATATGAAAGTACAGAGTGGGATTTCAAATGATGTGTGCCTGCAGGTAAAGCTGAAGCATAGTCATAAAAACAAGACATCAATTTATGTCCATGCTTATGTCTCATGGTCCCACTGTAATGTATTTGTTTCCCTTTCAGAGCATCCTGTGGAGATCACAGAGCTAATGAATGGTGGTTTCTGCGATATACGAACTTCCAACTGTAGCAAAATCCAAGTGCTTGGACTTGGCTTCAGAGACTCTTCTGATCTTCACTGTGAGGTCACCAGGTTGAATGTAAGAAATATGGGAGCACAGATAAGTGGAAAGGGCTGTCCTTATCAGGAATCTTTTTGCATTCTCTGGGTCTATAATGTCACTGGAAGTTGGTGATATGTCCATAGTACATTTTTGAAAATAAACCAATGAATCCATCCATGAGCTTACCACTAGCTTTTTTTCCAATCCCAAATACTAAAATGAATTAGTCTAAACTGGCTTAACTCTTACTAATACATATTATGGAGCTGGAGAAATAACATGAACATCTCAGCTGGTCCCATTTCTTATTTACTGGCCTACATCTAGCGGAAGGATTCTCCTGATCCATATATATGTGTAGACTGTTGTTACTTGGACTGGAAGTGATAAGTTCTCTCTGAAGCATGTACAGTTTATACAACTGGTGTCACAGCACCTCAAGATTGGTTCATAAGTGAATCAAAAGCATGCAATCTCTTCCATTTCTCCATGTGAGCTTTTATTCCAGTTTTGCCCTAGTTCACTGAAGCCTGAAATCATAGTATTATTACTTCTCAAATTGCGCATCTGGAATCTATACGCTTGTCTGTATTTCCAAACACATTTGGATTTTAAGTATCACAGCTAACTATCTGAGCTTCCTGATACACAGCTGTACTCTACAGCTGAATGGTGGACTATTAAGATTATATTCTATATCTTATCTTGTAATATGATAGTTTTATAAGACTGCATATAGGTGAATGTATGGTTAAGAATAATGTACATTAGATAGGTTCTCCATCATAGCATTTCGAAATTGAACATGTTACAAAAAGTTTTTCTTAGTGAAGCAGAAAGATACAGAATCTTCTGTGAATTGCCAGTGGAAAGTAGACTTATATGTGACAGAATATACCTTACAGTTCCAGAAATTCACATAAAAGATTTATGTACAAATAGACTGCCATGATTCATGAAGGGCCTGGCTGGATCCCATGAATTTGAATGAGATAATTATGTATAGTTGGAAAGATCACATGAATACTACGAAATCCAGCATCAGTCGAGGATGCTATTGATAGGCTGACATGACCAGTTGGTCCCACACATTCTGTTCCTTCCAGTATTATTATATGAGCTTCCTCTAGCCACAGACCTAGTAATATAACACTTTTCACATAATATATGAATCAGGAATTGAAAGAACATTCTCAGTGTTGACATATTTGCATCACCAAAACTATCTGAGCTGAGAAGATCCAATCCATCCCTTTCAAAATCCACTTCCCACGCCATGATCATCTCAGACTGCCTTGTTTCAGTTTTATTAAAAACAGTTTTCTAGCTCTCATGAAAATAGACAACACCCCTTAAAAAACCTTGAACACATAATCATGAAGAGGCTTTCAGTATTGTAGTGATGTTCCCCCCCCCTAAAATCCTTTATTTTCTGAAGACTTGACATTGCATATTTAGGTTTTTAGGCTTTTGCTACTAAATTCTGAAGGTATTCTGAAGGAGATCCATCATTACTCATGAACTGGAGGGACAATGAAGTATGCAAAATTAACACAATCTCTGAAGCATTGTAGTACCTGCTTGAATTGTACATGCCACCCCATTATTCTTATTTTATTTAGATTTGAACATGATAAAGTTATTTGTTTCCCCCAGTAGTTCTACTGTGCAGACTGTGTTAATCCACTTTGCAGCACCACTTCTCTCCAAAATCTTCCCTAAAGAAAAATACCTGTGTGGATCATTTGAAACATAAGTATATGTAGACCTGCAATAATTCACTCACATCTCACTACTGTTTCTTGCAGTATCACAATGGTGAATGGGTATCCAGAGAACAGGAAAACACCAAAGCAATGTTCCTGAATCTGACAGTGGCAGACTGTCAGATCCCAGCTCTGAACAATACAGGAACAGGAGCTATTCGTTTCATGATGGATGTTGAACCTTACGCAAGATGGCAAGTGAAAGTAGGAATTTCTTGTGCTACTAGCAAAACAATTTTGAAAGAGATTTCTCAAGCATTGTGATGATAAAATAGATTTCTTCCTGATAATCACTGTGAATGGGAGTGCACACAAGACCAAGAGATCCTTAGCATTACCTAATAATAAATAAGAAAACAAAAGAATAGCAGAAATTACAGGCATTGGGGACATTTTAATAAGCAGTCTTAAGGTGCAAATTACAATCACTGTTCCTAGTAATCATCCTCAGCTGACATCGTGGGTGAATAAATTATTAATCATCCATATTTCATTTCTAGAGACATGGTTGAAATTCTTGATTAGGTCACAAGTGCAAAATTGCTTCAGCTTCATATTGCTGCCTATCAGGGCCTCTTTGACTCATATCCTCCATGTTGAAATTGACAAGACAGCCCTACTCAAAGAGAGGGCAGAGAATGATGCCAAACACTTGGGGCCTTAAACTGCACTGTCACTTAGTAAAAGCGTTTGACAAGGTACCTCACCAAAGACTTCTGAGGAAGCTTAGCAGTCATGGAATAAGAGGAGAGGTCCTCTTGTGGATAAGGAATTGGTTAAGAAGCAGAAAGCAGAGAGTAGGAATAAACGGACAGTTCTCCCAATGGAGGGCTGTAGAAAGTGGAGTCCCTCAAGGATCAGTATTGGGACCTGTACTTTTCAACTTGTTCATTAATGACCTAGAATTAGGAGTGAGCAGTGAAGTGGCCAAGTTTGCTGACGACGCTAAATTGTTCAGGGTTGTTAAAACAAAAAGGGATTGCGAAGAGCTCCAAAAAGACCTCTCCAAACTGAGTGAATGGGCGGAAAAATGGCAAATGCAATTCAATATAAACAAGTGTAAAATTATGCATATTGGAACAAAAAATCTGAATTTCACATATACGCTCATGGGGTCTGAACTGGCGGTGACCGACCAGGAGAGAGACCTCGGGGTTGTAGTGGACAGCACGATGAAAATGTCGACCCAGTGTGCGGCAGCTGTGAAAAAGGCAAATTCCATGCTAGTGGTAATTAGGAAAGGTATTGAAAATAAAACAGCCGATATCATAATGCCATTGTATAAATCTATTGTGCGGCCGCATTTGGAATACTGTGTACAGTTCTGGTCGCCTCATCTCCAAAAGGATATTATAGAGTTGGAAAATTTTCAGAAGAGGGCAACCAGAATGATCAAGGGGATGGAGCGACTCCCTTACGAAGAAAGGTTGCAGCATTTGGGGCTTTTTAGTTTAGAGAAAAGGCGAGTCAGAGGAGACATGATAGAAGTGTATAGAATTATGCATGGCATTGAGAAAGTGGATAGAGAAAAGTTCTTCTCCCTCTCTCATAATACTAGAACTCGTGGACATTCAAAGAAGCTGAATGTTGGAAGATTCAGGACAGACAAAAGGAAGTACTTCTTTACTCAGCGCATAGTTAAACTATGGAATTTGCTCCCACAAGATGCAGTAATGGCCACCAGCTTGGACGGCTTTAAAAGAAGATTAGACAAATTCATGGAGGACAGGGCTATCAATGGCTACTAGCCATGATGGCTGTGCTCTGCCACCCTAGTCAGAGGCAGCATGCTTCTGAAAACCAGTTGCCGGAAGCCTCAGGAGGGGAGAGTGTTCTTGCACTCGGGTCCTGCTTGCGGGCTTCCCCCAGGCACCTGGTTGGCCACTGTGAGAACAGGATGCTGGACTAGATGGGCCACTGGCCTGATCCAGCAGGCTCTTCTTATGTTCTTATGTTCTTAAGCTGCTTGTCTATGAGTTGTTTCTGTGCAGGTGTGGTAACATTTATATGGCCCAACCACATGGACATAAGCCGAACTTGTCACTCTTTTTTGTCACAGAATTCGCATGTCAGCATGCGCATACAGAAAATGCACTGCAGGCTGCTGATTCTACAGTTGCAATCTGCGTGAGCCCCTGCATGATTGTGTCACAGATAAGTGGCTACAATGTAGTTAAGTTAATGTTTAAAGGCCCCCATAGATCGCAAAGGAAAATGTGCTGGCTTTGCTTCCAACTCGGCTGGTTTCAAAGTGCCTTTTCTAGATATTTTGCAGTCTAACTGTGCTTTTAAAAAATATTTTTTTAAAACAATATTTTTCAGTGTAACTCTAAGCATGCTTATTCAGGAGTAAATCCCACTGAGCTCAAAAAGGGCTTAGACCCTGATAAATGTGCATACAGCTATAGATTATGATATATTTGTATAAACGTATTGCAAATGTATGTTTCTTTTTGCCCTCAGAGGGAGGTGGCAGTCCTAACAAGTAGAATTACACACAAAACTGTTTGGCGGCACACACTCACACAAGGACCTAATCTGAAGGATTATTGTATCTCTGTTTTCTTAAATATTACATTTTTAAAAATATAGTAAGGCATTCATGTAGTTGCCATTCTACTTGGCTGGTTCCAGAACTGTGTAGCAGTGATGACTGTGGCCCCGTGGTGGAGCATCTACTTTGCATGCAGAAGGTCTTAAATTCAAAGCCTGGCATCTTCTGGTGGGGGCTGGGAGAGACCCTAATCTGAAACCCTGGTAAGCCACTACCAGTCAGTGTAGACAGTACTGAGCTAGATGGATCATGGTCTGATTCAGTATAAGGCAGCTTCCTATGTGACCCAAGACATTTTGCTGCTTGAAGCCGAGTGCAGATCCCTCCCCCAGCAGCCACACGCTAGAACCAAAACTTTTCAAGGTTTGCTTCACAATTCAGAAACCAGTTTCTGCCTTCATCTCGTGTGCCCGCCACGTGCCTCCTGAAGTGGGTTGCTTCACCCAGCTACATGGCACCACTGACCCTGTTGCATGGGTTGTCTTTTAAACTGTGTTTTAATTGCGCTTCAGTTTTTAAATTAATTTTTATTTCATTTTATTTGCTTTGTGAGCCATTCAGAGAACTCCTGTTATGGGATGGCTATATATACGATGATATTGTGCTCAGTTCCTGCTTTCAGGCTTCCGACAGGCATCTGGTTGGCTAGATGGGCCATTGGCCTGATCCAGCAGGGCTCTTCTTATGTTTATTCACTTCAGTCTTTGCCGGCTGCACAGTGGTGATTCCTGGTGCAGTAAAACACTTAGCTGGCAGCTGGGCAGGCAGTGGCTGGGATGTAAATCTGCCAAGGCTTGGTGATAATGAGAGAAAGGGACAGAGGATCTGGGGTTTTCTTACAAGCAACAATACCAGTTGGGTTCAACAAGCAAAGTCTGATTAGGCAGCTCAGGGTTCAAACAGAGCTTGGAAAAGTTACTTTTTTTGAACTACAACTCCAAGCAGCCCAATCCAGTGGCCATGCTGGCTGGGGCTGATGGGAGTTGTAGTTTTAAAAAGTAACTTTTCCAAGCTCTGGGTTCAAAATAGCAAAACAGCAAAGCAGTCCAGGGTCCAAAAGACTCAAAAGGGTCTAGGTCATGGACGAAGCTGGTGAAGGTCCAACACTATTGCTTCCAGAGGAGGGCAAAAGACCTCTCACTGTCTTTTAAACTCCACTCCCTGGTGCAGGGGAATTGCAATCAGCCCTCCAGCTCCCAGTAGCTTGCCACCTTCAATGGCCAGAATGCCTGCACTGCTCTGTTACTCACTGACGTCTTTGCTTTGTTCACTCCCTGAGTCTGACTGAGGGGCTCCAGCTGTGTACTGAACATTTTCCACTGGAGTTGCATCTTTGGGGATTCTGCTTGTTCCCTCTCCTGGGTCTCCTGGATCTGCTGTGGCACTCCTCCTCCTCCGAGGACTCATCCAATTGAGGCATGATGTTCACTCTAGGGTTGCCAGGTCTCCGGTTTTCTGCCGGAGTCTCCAGCAAAAGGGGGCCGTCTCCGGCCTCTGGCTAGACTTTATTTAAACTGGTGGATCTCCGGCTTTTCATTGGCCCCCTCAGCCACACATGCGTGTTTTACACATGCATACGACTTGGGTTGTGGCTGGCCGCCTTCCTGCCCTTTATCAGTCAGTCAGGCAGGGTCCAGGAGTCAGGACTGCAGAGAGAGGACTTGAGCAGCCGCCGCCCAGTGAGGGATCCCTCCAGCTGCCAGCAGCAGCCCCTGCCCGCTCCCACCACCCACAGAAGTACAAGTGAGGCATGAGGGTGATGGGTGGAGGTGAGCGGTGGCAGTGGAGGCCAGGCTGGGCCGGCTCCCTCTTAGCCCCAGCCCGGAGCCAGTTCCCCTGCGGCTCAGCAGTCTCTGGTTGGGGGGGCCCATTGCTGCCACTGCCACACCGCCCAGCGGCGCCCACAACAGGAGGGGTGAAGCGGCCGGCGGCTTCACCCCTTGTGCTGTGGGTGCTGCTACGCGACAGCAGCCGCGATGGGGCTCCCTCAGCAGTCTCGGGCTGGGGGGGCCATCGTGGCCGCTGCCGCCCAGCAGCACCCACAGCACGAGGGGTAAAGCCGCCGGCCGTCCTTCTTGGAGCAGGGGAACCGGCTCCAGGGCTAAGAAGGAGCCGGCCCAGCTGGCCCTCCATGGCTCCGCCTGTCAGCCTCAGCAGGAGCCGTGGAGGGCAGGCTGGGCCGGCTCCTTCTTAGCCCAGGAGCCGGTTCTCCTGCTCCTGAAAGGATGGCCGGCAGCTTCACCCCTCCTGCTGTGGGCGCTGCTGGGTGGCAGCGGCCACGATGGGGCTCGCTCAGCAGTCTCGGGCTGGGGGGGCATCGCGGCCGCTGCCGCCCAGTGGCGCCCACAGCAGGAGGGGTAAAGCCGCCGGCCGTCCTTCTTGGAGCAGGGGAACCGGCTCCGGGGCTAAGAAGGCACCAGCCTGGCCTGCCCTCCACGGCTCCGCCTGTCAGCCTCAGCAGGAGCAGGAAAAATTTGTTCAACAGCAGCAAACAAAAAAATCAGGTAATGCTTAACAGAGCAATCTGGCTGGGGCTGGGAAGGGAAAGAGTAGTGGATTCCCCTCAGCATCCGCAGCCCTGCCAACCAGGATATAAAGGTGGAAGGGGGGGTTTCTTTTTTTGCATGGCCAGGCAGAGGCTTAGATTCTCCAGGAAGAAGACCAGCTGTGGATCCATCACTGTCTCTGCTCCACTCCTTCAACATCCCATTTTGGAGCCTTAGCAATGGCTACTGCCAATGGAAACATTGCCAGTGGTAGCATGCAGTCCCCTATGCTTTCAGCAAGCCCAGCAGAGGCCTCCATGGCAACATAAAAACACACAGACACTCTGCCAGAGGGACATCTCTATAGCATCATAATTCCCTCCAGCAGTATGGAACAGGGAATAGGATTGCTCTGCCCATATAGATCCTAAAAACTGGAATAATCCTCAAATTCATTAGATCTCTAGCATGACAGAATACATAAGATGTGGAGTTATAGCTATCTCATTAGCTGTACTTTTGATTTCTCATAAATAATAATCATCCATAATATCTTAATCACTATTCTTCAAATAGTAACTTTTTCCTATTTTGTCCAACATAGTATTTTCCTATAAGAAGAGAGTTGTATTTTGCAACATAATCTGAAAGACTGATGCACTGACCAGGCTGTTGGTATTACTTAATATTTATTTATTATACTTACATCCTGCCCTTCCTCCAAGGAGCCCAGGGTGACATTCATGGCTCCCTTTTAAACTCAAAACAACCCTATGGGAGGTTGAAGTGGCTGAGGCTGCAATCTAGTACACACTTACCAGGGAGTAAGTCCCAATGGAACTTACTTCTGAATAGACATGTACTGAATTGCAGCCTGAGTCTCTGTATGTGAGAGGCCCACACCCATCAAGCTTTGTGGGCAAGTGGGGATTTAGAAATCTGAATCTCAGTGGTCCTGGTTCAGCATACTAACCATTATACATGCTGACTCCCAGTAAAAATACTGGGGGTATGTCTCACATTAAAGATTTCCGAAACAGTTCACTGGGATATTCTCCAGTACATGTTGTTAAGTGACTTCAAGTTGATTACAACTTACGGCAACCCTATGAATCAGTGACCTCCAATAGCATCTGTCATGAACCACCTTGTTCAAATCTTGTAAGTTCAGGTCTGTGACTTCCTTTATGGAATCAATCCATCTCTTGTTTGGCCTTCCTCTTCCCCCCCGCCCAGCATTATTGTCTTTTCTACTGAATCCTGTCTTCTCATGATGTGTCCAAAGTATGATAACCTCAGTTTCATCATTTTAGCTTCTAGTGACAGTTCTGGTTTAATTTGTTCTGACACCCAATTATTTGCCTAGAATGCCCTCCCTTGTCCTTAACATGGCTGCAACCATATCTACTCAGAAGTAAGTCCTATTAAGTTCTATGGGGCTTAGTTCCTTAATAAGCATCTTTACAGTTGCTGCCTTCAGGGGCATCTATCTGTGTTCCCATCTAACATCTCTGCAACACTAAGCTCCTTTCTGCCAATAATGGCCTGGCCTGAGGGCACGTAAACCCTTCTTGCCAGAAGCAAGTAAGCTAGATTAAATGTTCCCTAAAGGCGTTGAACTGTGACCTGGCAGACCAGGGTTCGAATCCTCACACAGCCATGAAGCTCACTGGGTGACCTTGGGCCAGTCACTGCCTCTCAGACTCAGAGGAAGGCAATAGTAAACTACCTCTGTCTGAATACTGCTTACCATGAAGACCCTATCTGGGATCAACTTGAAGGCAGTCCATTTCCATTTTGCATCACCCTAAGCTTGTGAGAAAGAATGACCTTGTCACTTCAGATGGACCTAGGAACACCCTATTTTAGGTAAGATTTCTATTTTAATCTCCAGAGAATTTTTTTTAAATGGCATGCTCCAAGCAACTGTGGTTGATACAATGTATCATGCATATGATGTCACTAGGGCCCGCCCCGTGACATCACTAGGGCCCGCCCCATGACATCACTAGGGCCCGCCCCCATTTTCTCAGGTTTTTGAATGGCTCCTACCTGGCAACCCTAGTTCACTCCCTAAAATGTAGTGATGGCCACCAGCTTGGATGGCTTTAAAAGATTATTAGACAGATTCACAGAGAATAAGGCTATCGACAGCTACTAGCCATTATGACTATGCTCTACCTGTAGTACTGGAGATAATTTGCTTCTCAGTACCATTTGTGGAGGTACTGAGAATTGGGGAGGGTGCTATTGCACTCAGCTTCTGCCTGTGGGCTTCTCATAGGCATGTAGTTCACCACTGTGGGAGTAGGATGCTGGATTAGATGGGCCTTTGAGCTCATCCAGCAGGGATGTTCTTATGTTCTTAAATCTAGCCAATAAATAAATTCTAGAAAATAACCTTTCAGTGGCCCTTATATGTGCATACCCTTGCTCTGCTGGATTTGTTTATCTCCCACCCTGTATACTGAGTATCTATAGTAGCTTCTTGGTCACAACAGCAAAAACTCACAAGAAGAGATTTCTGACCTGAAGCCTTAGTGCCTCAGTGGTGCCATAAGGGCAGGACTTTGGGGCAAAAGTCTTGAGCCCCACTCAGCAAAATGAACAGGTGGGGCCCTAAATGCAGAAGGGCTAGCTTATAACACTTAGAGGTAAGTGAAGTAATACATAATTACCCTCTAAAGAGATTCTCTCCACACACACCCCAAGGCCATTAAGTCAGAAATCACAACACTGTGTAATTGGTGGAGAAGGTGGCTGGCTGCAGCAACAGTCCTCAACAGGGTGTGATGGAGGGGTGTACCTACTCCAATGGTTTTCAGGAATGGCTGATGTGTGTGTGTGTGTGTGTGTGTGTGTGTGTGTGAATGGGACTATGTTGCTGCCCCAGCTTCCCAACACCACAGGTCACTGCCAATGACCAAGAGGGAGAAGTGAAGGCGTGAGACATGGGGAGCTTGGTATGGTATGGCACATGGCGGCAGGGGCTCCAATGGTGTTGGGTAGCTGCACTGCCCCACCAGCCACTACTTGATACCAGAAATGGACAGAACTGATCACTCTCTTGACCTCTGACTCTGAGAACTTTGGCATGGTATTAGGGGGGGAAAGGTGCCCCAGTGGGCTCTTTATATGTATGAGGTCTGTGGCAGCCTTTCCCAGCCTTTGGGTCCCCAGATGTTCCTGGACTATGATTCCTATCATTCCTGACCATTGGCCATGCTGGCTGGGGCTGATGGGTATTGCAGTCCAACAACATCTGGGGACCCAAAGGTTGGGAAAAGCTGGCCTATGGTTCAGATTGTCTGTCTACTAGGACTGTGCTGTTTGGTAACCATATCTTGTGGTAAAACACCAGGACACTGCTGATCTGAGACCTCAACGTTTATGTTCCAGAGATACAGCAAACTTACCTCACGGGGTTGTTGTGAGGATAAAATGGAGATGGAGGAGAACCATGTTTGTATGCCACCTTGAGCTCCTTGAAGGAAAGATGGCATATAAATATAATAGTCAGTGCTTTGTTTAGGTAAAAAATGAGGTGTTGGGATTCATATCTTGATAAAAGTGCAGGGGGGGAGGACAAAATTGTTGCTGTGGGTTGGAAAACAAAGAAGATGCCAAATATTCTACCTGCTCCACAGGATACTTAAATCTCCCGCTATGCCCATGACATACAACAGAACAGTTTGGATGACTTATAGACATTTTTTTTGCTGTAGCTTATCAACTTTTGAGGAGATCGATATTTATTTTTCTTTTAACCAAAGCACAGCCAGCAAAAGAATGGGGTTTATTTGCATATCTTATTAGAAAGAGACTGTTGAAGTTCTAATCATTATTAATGTTCATTGGTTTAATCATTAGATCTGTGCTGAGAAAATGAACATCTTAAGGGCTTTAGTAAAAGAAAGAAATTAAGGTTAAAATTGCATTAAGAGCGATCAGTTTATACAGATGAGGTAGAACTTTTGCCTGCAAGACAGCACAATGCTAAACTAATCCTTCTTTCCTACTCACAGCTTGATTTGCTTAGGCCTAGAATCCATTTTCAGCATTAGGGGTTGTTATCTGTTGCATCACCTCCTACATTAACATTATCTGGGACCTTTATTTCAATATTTGCTAGCTCACGACAAGACTCGGTCTGACTGAGTGCAGAGTACATTGACCCACCCCAACAAATAGATACATCCAGTCCGAAATGGAGGCGTAACTTCCCATTTCAGATTTGAGCCACAGATCACACACTTTGCAAATTAAACCCTAGCTAGAGGCCCTTGAAATAGTCCCCCCTCCCTGTTGAAATGCCTTTTGAAAAATGCTCTTGTCTATGAAGAACATGGCTAGATACTTCCTCTTCTAAATCAGATGCTGGGAGAATTGGATTCATTCTTACAATTGTGCTAAGTTATGCTCATTCAGTTTCAGTTTCTCTGAATAGATTCTAAAGTTATTTTCCAACTTTGAATTGCAAATGCTGGGCACCGTAATCTCTCCACATACACCAGTACCACCTGTTCACACCTGAGTGGAAACAGCTAGTAATGTCTTGTCAGTTTAAAAGAATGTAATGTAGCATTCTTTGGGACACTTCGCTTAATGCTGATCTTTGTATCCCATTCTCAGTTCACCAAGAAATATCAGTTGTGTTATGTTTTCTTTTGTTTTTAAATTCTTTACAGAAGTTTTCTTTCTCTTCTTCCTCTCTTCTGTCTCCCACAGCGATGGCCCACCATATTGCACCGTGAGACTTCCTCTTTCAGCTTGGACTCAGGTGGCCAGTCCTGGCCAATAGGATTGAGTCTGGTGTCCCCCTAATTAAGAGAGATGCAACTCCTTAAGCATTCCCTTTCTCCACTGTATCATTCTGCCCACCTGCCTCCAAGTTGTGTGGGATTAGCCAGTTGTCTCTTCTGGCATTGAGTTAGATTTTTTTCCAGTGCCCCATAACTATCTGTTGTTATCACCTCTTTGGACCTGCTGCTTGTCTAGACTCTGGGTATGGTGTATTCTCTTTTAGCTGATTGGGCTTTTGTCATAACTTTTAGCCATTCTCTGTAGGCAGGGGAGGAGATCAACATTTCTACCCCTGGTGAGCACTCTTGGTGAAGAGCACTTAACCAATCTACCTCCCTTTGCTGACCCTCTTGTGAGGATCAGCTTGTTCAAATGCTCTTAAGCATTGAGGACTTCATCTTTCTGAATGCTGACCAACAAGGGTGGAGAGAAGCAAGCAAGTGCCCCCCTTGGCTCACCTTTATGGTAAGCTGGCACTTTCCATCTGAAAATGATTTTGGGTGTGTAGCCTTGAACCAGGGTGGTATCATCATATGAGAGTTGGGTGCAGAGTCCTCAGCATTCCTCAAGTCAGAAGTACTTGCAGCGTTGTTGTTTGGCTATAGTTGCAGATCCTCAATTATTTAGTTCAATAAAAGTTGCAACCTCTTTACCATATTTCTTGTCTCACAACTTTATTCTGGGAGTGGGTGCAGTGATGAGATTTAGACTGTAAGCTCCTTTATGAAGGGCCTGTCCTGTTTGCTTTAATGGGTATTTACTCTGGTGCTGATGGTGGTGGTGCTGATGGTGATGAAGAGTGGCTGAACAAAGCAAGATCGTTAGTTAACTCACACATTTGGAATCCCATTTGTTTGTCTGTATGCAGTAATTCCAGGGAACATTGGGATATCAGAATGAATCAGCATTTTGTACACCTGTTTCAAATGTGATTATCAGGCTGATAGATGAAACCGTTTTCAAACAGGAGAAGATGCAAAATATAACACAATGCAGCTCCTTTGACAACTGAGATGACAGTCTGAAAGTTGGTCTTTCATGAACACTGAGACACTGGAGTGACAGTTGGTGTGCACATTCAGGGCACTATACATTTCAAGTGTAAATGCAAGATCAGCCCCTGTACATTTTTGGGGGGCGGAGCAGAAAATATGTTAAACATATAATAAAATATCTCCCTTTAAGATATTGAAATGAAAGTTAGTGTGCATGTTGGGGTCAAAATTCTGTATTTCAAGGTCAAGCACATGCTCAGCCTCAGGGCCGGCACCATCCTGAAGTGGGCCCTTGGGCACCATACTGCAGGGCCCCTCAGTGGCAGTGGTGGCAGCAGCAACACTTCCACTGCCAGGGGCTTAAATAGGCCCAGCTGCATCATGGATTAGTGTGCTATGTGCACACGCCTGGCATCACCCAAGATGACACAGCGCCATGGCATTGCAGAAAGTTATGCAGCCAGCCTGCACCACCGGCAGGGGGGGTTGCCTGAGAGGGTGGTTGCCGCTTCACGATCTGATGCTAGCATGGATTGAAGAGCAGGAGCTATACCTGCCCAGCCCCAGCAGTCCCAGTAGCATGGGCCCCTCTCAGTGCCAGGGGCCCTCAACCAGTGCCCAACCTGGCCACCTGCTGCCACCAGGCCTGCTTAGTCTTTCTACCATTTAAAAGGAGTGGTGGTGGAATGCAAAAGAATATTTCCATGCAATATACATTTGGTATATTGAACTTTGGTGTGCATGTTTAGGACACAATCCTATATTTCATGTTTAAACCTGAACTTGATTCCTACTCCTGTTTCCAAGAAGAGACCTATCAAACACTATTCGTGACTTACAGTAGCATTTTCATCACCAATAACAACAATAAATAATAACGATAATATTTCATTATTTACTGAACCTCCATATAGCCAACGATTGGCCTAGGGTTGCCAGATTCAAAGACCAATTCCTATGCTAAAGAAAAAAAGTGGGGTGGGGGTTACTGGGAGAATGATTGCTTGGAAATCTGTGGAGAAGAGAGCCATATCTTTTAAATGTCCACATTACAACAGAGATGACATTGTTGACATTATCTAAAAATGCAGGATGTATTCTACTCTCAAACAGTTTCAGGCCAGACCTGGCAACTTGGCAATGTGTGAGATAATAGATCAGCAGTGGGGAACATTTTATGCCTTGAGGGCCGCATTCACCCTTGGCTAATCCTCAGGTACTACATGCCAATAGTGGTCATGGCTAAAGTGAATGTGCCACCCCACACTCTTGCATGCACACACATACAACAGAAAATACAGTATGCACACAAATACAGCACACACATACAGCCCTCTCCTCAGCGGAGTGTGGAGTCCACCAGCAGCGAATGTCTAAAACTCCCCTTCCTTACCATCTGCCTCTCCCACATATTCAGCTGATACAACTGAACAGTGGCCAAGAGAGGGCTGCTCCACTGGGAGCCCCCATTTTAAGGCACTTCATGCACCTTGAACTAATAGATCCCAACAGAACTGGCTTCTCTCATTTCTTGTCTTTCCTGATGGGGAAGAGCCACTGGAAAACATTTTTGGACAGTGGTCTTTCCTCTTTTCCTTTCTCATGGGGGCTGAAAACCCATAAACCGGAAGTATTATTTCTTCAAATTCTTGGACAATTAACATAAAGGATTTTTTGTCTAACAAGGAGCAGAAGGGCAGGTGAATTCCTACACCACCTTGTCCAGCTGAATGCCTGGTAACAAGATCCAGGTATCACCATCATCATGCCAGCTGTATGTATTCAAATATTATGTAAAAAGTAACGTTTGTTATGATATGCAAAGTAGAGCATGGACTTACTTTTTCTTGTCTACTATTCTTGCGTCCAGTTAAACAGTATGCAACAAATACTTAATAGCAGAAAAATCAGCCCCGATTTTCTGTGCATTTCTCCTCAGATTGAACACTTCAGGTTACGAATAAATGATGGTATTGAGTATAGAAATTTGGATGGTATCAAGGGCAATGGCTGCCATCCAGAATCATCTTCCTTCAAAGCAGGCTCAATAAAATCTTGTTGATATCCATGAGATTCTTCTAGAATAAACGCTTTATGACTTGCAGTAGAATGTCTGAAGCAAGATTTATTGTTCAGAACTGTGTCAACGTGAGTAAGAAATTTACAGGAAGAGGTTAAACAGAGCACGTAGTTATCAGAAACTCGAGATTTTATCTGAGTGAAAAGATATTTTGGTAATAAATGAATGGCTTTTCAGTTTGCGGCATCAAGTGATTTGTTAGCTTGCAGGAAAGTAACTTGCAAGTGGTTTAATTTATCTTCTTGGCAGACATTTAATTTAGGGGTGTATTGGGCATGTGCTTTAGAATGTGCAGACGGTATCTATATGGAACATGATCACATAAAATGATTTGATATATTTTTTGTATATTTTAGATTTCTAATGATGGATTCCAGTACAGTAATTCGAAAGTTCTGACCTTGTATGACGGAGCCTGCCAGGATTGTGAATTCCATCAAAATGGGCTTTGTAAATTAAAGGTAATTTCAAAGCACTTAGAGGTTTAATACAGACCATCCATCTTTTTCTTAACCCTCCAGTTTCCTTAGATTCACTGTGTAGCTTGACAAGCCTTGGAGAAGCAAATGTGTTTATTGATCAGCTGGAAAGCTAAATATATTTTCTTCCATTCACTTGTAAATTCTGCCCTTTTTTGATATTAATGGCCAGGAAACCACAAAAGGTACATAAAAAAGACTTCTTTCAAATATAATATTTTATATTCATGCAGAACTTAGCACCTTTGTGATGGAAATGTTCATGAAAATAAATTAAATTTGGGAAATAACAGAGGTTCTGTGATTATCTCTGACGAAGCATCTTTCACATTCAGAAGATTCCTGTTTGTTCAGAGCCTTTGCTAGGATGACATTTCTCTCCCTTTCTGCAAGCAACATTTCTTTGTAATGAGTGGTGTCAAATCCTTACCAGTCCTCTCAGATTTACTGTAGGTGTTGTAGCTACCAACCCTATTACCTCTGTGCCTATTATCTTCAAGTGCTTGCCACAGCTGAGAAACAACTCTGAATAGGGTTGTTACTCTCAGAACTGCTCTGTGGTGACTTTTTAACACTGAGGCAAGGTCTACTACAGTTTATTTTGAGACGCAGCTTTGGCAGGTATTTCTACCAGCATATTGTTTTCTTTATACAATGTTAAGTTCAATATTTTAGCCTTTACACCATGGCATAGTTCAGCCAGCACGTTAGCTGATTTAGGACTATGCAATCAATTGTTAATTTAGTAACTTTCCAACCTGTTGGCTCTGTCTCCTCTACATTACGTGAAATATATTGTATTTTGAAAGGTTATGCAAAGCTTTGGGGTTTCGTTAGAAATGAACAACCCAGGATCAAACAAAGGATTGCTGTGAAGCAAATTAAATAATATAGTATTATAAATAATATGGTCCATCCCACCCTAATCCTTCTACCACCCATGTGAGGGAAAGAAAGAGGGAGTAAAGATGGAGAAAAGATCTCATCTGACCAATCAGCTCACTGCATCACAGAGGAGAGGAGAGGAGAAAGGCCCTGGGGGAAAAACTGCTGCTGCCTCCACTACTGGCTTTCCTGAATAGGGGTGACCAGTGTTTGATGGAATGGTGTGCAGGGCTCCTAGCAGTTCCTGGACCCACAGCCCACAGCTCTGACCTCACTGAAAAGGCGGAGACTTGGAGCAGTCAGGTTAGGCTAGCTCATTTCACAGAAATTGTAAATCAAGATTTACCCATTCCACCTATCTGTCAGTGGCCCTGGCAACACGCAAAACCCAGGCTTACATTATGTTGGAGCTGCTGCTCTTCAAAAACACACTGTGGACTACCAGCATGAACCTTGCAGACCACAGTTTGGGAACCTCTGATCAAGATCATTGTGTTCAAGCAAGCCTGTCTTTTAGTTTAGCAGAGGTAATCACTTACAGCATAGGTACCTGAAGCTTGTAATTGAAAACTTAAAAAAAAAAAGATTATCTCCTTTGTAAATTTTGAATTATAAGCTTCAGATGCCTATCCACTAAATCAGGAGTAATCACTACAGTGCCCTCCAGATGATGTTGGATTCCAGTTCCCACCTCTCTGGCCATTAGCCATGCTAGCTAGGGATGATAATCTGGAAGGCACCATGTTGGCTACCCTTGTACTAAATCTGCTATTTTCAGACTAGCTCCTAGTGTTAGTGCAGCTCGAGAAAGTAAGCAAGAGGGATAGAACTCCAACATGCAGCCTCTGTTTATTGCAACTCTCTGTCCTAATTGGCACTCTGCACTCTTTTATTTTCTAGAGGCCACCAAATTGGGTGGGTGGAAGCTGGCAAACTACTAGGGAAGGCTTGGCAACCCAGATCAGCCCAGGGGCTGGTGGTTCACTACCGCTGTTCTATGCCACTGCAGCTACAGTTTTTTGGGGTCTTCAGAAAAAGTATGTAGAGGAAGCTGGGATTTTATGCAATAGAAATGTTTGTTCAGTAGGGGATTGGATGTTGGGGCAGCACCACTCACCTCACCTCCTGACAGCTGAGTTTCTGCTGCATACTGGGAAGAAGAGGGGAGGGGCAAGGCAGCATGGAGGTCAGCATGGTGCAAACGCACTGGCAGGAGAACCAGATTGGTTCTGCTGCTGTGTTTGCACCACATCAACCTCTTAGACATCTCTCACTACCCCCTCTCCTTCCTGGTAAGCAGCAGCAACTCACCTGCTGGGAGGTCAGGTGAGCGGTGCTGCCACACCATGCTGTCTGCACCTGGCTTTGTATAAGAACTTAATTATTGCACACTGCATTGCATAACATTATTCAGACCATTTAGAGGGAGGACTAGAAAGAGCCTGGGAGAGATCCTGCCTTGTTTTTTGTTTCTGTTTTTTAATATGATCTTTTCCTGTATGCCTTCTTCTAGTGTCCTTGTTTCTATAGAAGCAGCTTGGCTCTGGGCATGAACTGTGAAAAGTCTTGGTGCTTAAGTCAAGATAGGCAAGAAGGGGAGTTAGTCCTGAGGCCATAACACATATACAAATTAAAATTTCAGAAGCACATTTTTCCATCCCATTATGAGTAAGGATTTGTATTCTTACATGGGAACATGTGGCATTTTCCACTTGACAAATGGCTTTCAAGCAGATTGGCAGTTTGAAAATGTAAATATATGTACATGAAAGGGATGTTTTAGGAAGCTCTGAGGAACCAGTTTCACTTTACATATCAGATTATAAAACAGAGTTTTTCAATAACTGTAGTGTATGAAAAAGCCCTAATTGTCGTACAAAATTTTAGATATTATCCCCTTAGTGGAGCCCAATTTCAGCAGGACCAGATAATTAATCACCCTGATAACAGGTGTCTGGGATTTACAATTGTATACAACATATTAAGGATTCTCATGTGATTTTTTGTTACAGTGGCATTATCTGAAAGCGTGAGATAAGACAACTACAAAAAAAAAATCACAATAAGCTGGCAAATCCTATTTTATTACAGAAATTTAAAAGAATATACTTATATTGTTCCCCTCGGGAACACAATGCTAGGATTTAAATTGTTGTCATTTCATTATTCCTATAGCAAAATATTTCAAGCAATTATTGACTGCTAATTTGTCTGTTTCTCCCATCCCTCCTGGTAGGGAAATGCTTGCAGTATAGATGGGCTATGTCATGCAAAAGGTGATTCAAGCGTTACCAGCCCTTGTCTTCTCTGTGAACCTGAGATTTCCAAATTCACATGGTCTATCAATGAAAGTAAGCCCAACATGCATAAAAGATTCTATGGTATTCAAATTTTTGGTATGAAAATCCATATTTTTTTGGGAGGGGGAATTATTCTTCATCTGGACGTGTATTTTATGTACATTTCTGGCATTCCTCTTGGCCAGTCTTCACTAACCTTGTGTTCTCCTAAAGTTTTAGACTATAACTCCTATCTGTGCTGTGCTGGCTGTGGCTGCTGGAAGTTTATCTGAAACATCTGGAAGGCAGCAGGCATGCAAAAACTGCTGCAGGGTGTAAGCCACTTTCTCTGAAGAAGGCAGATTCTAATTAATAGGAATACTCTACCACAAAGTGTATTTTGGATCCTAATGATTACCTAGTGGGTGCTCAGATGTTTCCACATTCTCTTCCAAGACTATTGGAATAGTCTAATTGGATGTCATCAAAGCATGAATTATGGTGGTCAAGCAACTTATGTTCCAGCAGCAAACAAAAACAATAAAAGTCACTTTAGACCACAGCTAACACATGAGAACAATGCTGTGTTCAACAGTCTCCCCAAACTACAGGGGATGTTGGACTTCCCCAAAGTGGGCCTTACAGACGGATGACTTGATCCAAAAAAGAGAGATGCCAAGTCACTCTGTCCACTGAGTCCCCTGCTGTCATCAACTCTGTCTTATCCAGCCTGGGGATGAGGGAGAAATTCAATTCAGTTCACATTTAAAGCTGAATCTATAAAATTAGTACTTTTTGAAACAGTATGAGAACTGAAACAGAGCCATCCTTCAAAATTCACATCTATTTGAATTTTGCAAATGTACTTCTCCAAGCAATGTTTGCAAAAATGCACCTAATAGGGGAAAGCATGCATAAAGATGAATATACAAAAATGCATTTATATTAGAAGAAATTGCTTGCAAAAATGTTTCCCTTAATTAAAACTGCATACAAAATGCCCTAAAATGATGAAGAATTCTCAAGAATTGTTTTTAAATCACAAATTGCTATAATAATGTGGGCAAATGATTTTAAGATTGGAAAAATGAGAAACTGAGAGAATCTAAATTGATAGAAGTTTCCATCACTAATTCAGACTGAGTTTATTCACCCTCCTCAAGTCCTCCACTGATTACATGCATCTACGGCCAGAGTTTGATTCTAATGGAAGGAGGAAGTCGAATCTCCGGTAAAAGGGGTCGAGCTCCACTCAGCCTTCTATCCATCCATGGTCGGTAAAATGAGTACCCGGCATATGCTGGGGGGTAAAGAAAGGCTGGGGAAGGAACTGGCAATCCCACCCCATATATACGGTCTGCCTAGTAAAACATCACAAGACATCACCCTAAGAGTCGGAAATGACTCGCACTATAAGTGCGGGGACACCTTTACCTTTACCTTTATTACCGTATATTCCGGCGTATAAGACGACTGGGCGTATAAGACGACCCCCAACTTTTCCAGTTAAAATATAGAGTTTGGGATATACTCGCCGTATAAACTATATAAGTCTTATATAAGGTAGTTTACTATGCTCCTAAATCCAGGGATTATCATGTGGCCCAGAACATCGCCCCACTGAGGAGGGGAGATTTCGATTGATCTTCTCAGCGCCCCCCTCCCCAAGTCTTTTCCCTCCAGATTCTGGCTGGAAACCCCACTTGGGACTTCCCCGTCCCCTTCTCTCCAACCCACCTCACCTCTCTCTCTCTCTTTCTGTCCCTTCACCCAAGTGGACAAGCGTGGCTGGGGGCTCACCAGGTCCTCCTGGGCGCGGAGGAGAAAGGCCAGCTTCCCCGCGCGGATGGGGCGGGCTGGACAGAGGCAGAGGTGAAACTTTGCCTCCTATTTCAGGCTGCTCCGGGTTGAAGGAGGAACCTCGCGGTAAGATGGCTTTGCTCCCTCCACGCATCAGCCTCCAAGGATCGTGCAGAAGGCAAGACGGCGAGGAGATCATGCGCTGGAGGACCCAGACGCTCCTTCCCAGATTTCCTGCCTCTCTAGGAATCAATCCCTATAATTTAACCCTTAGAAAGCCAGGCAGGAATCCAAGGCGGCCGCGCTTGCTGTTTTAAAAGGTTGTTGTTATTCCTGGGGAACTCCGTTGGGGGGGGGATTCTTCCTGACCCGGGTCGCTAATTTTTCCTGTTTTTCGTCTAACGGCCATCAGAGAGACCGCGGCTGCGGTTCTCTCTATTCCCAGCGGGAGCTTGCGGCTGCAGCTCCCGCCGTTACCCCCCATTTGCCCAAGTTCTCCCCGGGAGCCTTTTGTGGCTTCTCCCTCCTGTATCTGGCCGTTTCGAGTCAATTCGTCTCAGGCTCTGCCGAGGCTTCCCTCCTCAGGGCAGTAACTTCTTGAGCCTCGCTGCGTTGCCTTCCTCGCCGCGACGGTCTCTCTGGACGGCGGGTGCGACTGCTTCCACTCCCGCTGCAGCTTTTTTTTTTACTTAATTTTCCCGCTCTTTTTCAGCACCCGGCGTATAAGACGACCCCCGACTTTGGAGAAGATTTTCCGGGGTTAAAAAGTCATCTTATACGCCGGAATATACGGTATATTACCTTGATGTTTTTATTGAGAGTCATTTGTTTTTGTTGACTGTGAACCATGATGAGGATTGTTTCCAATAGGAAAGGAGAATATAAAATTTAAAAACAAAGGAAACAAAAGCTTTCCTGAAGGCCTTCCATAGGTTTCCCACACTTGATGTAACAGTTTCTAACTAAAAATGTCTAAGAGGAATTTTATCATATCTGCCAACTGCAGTTTAACATTCACAACAGTGTCCACAATCAAAGTCAAATGTAAGGGCATGCCATTAAAATGTTAAAATAAGTTGTGTCCCCCCACAGCCATATAAGCAGAGAGAAAAAGATAAAGGGGCATCCAAGCTATGCATTTAAAGCACATCTATATCACTTGGCTTCCCCCAAAGAATTCTGGGAACTGTTGTCTAGCCCTCACCCAGATACAATTCCCAACACCCTTCACAAACTAAGGGATGCAATCAATGATCTGTTTTCATCCAGCAATTTTCAAGGGCTGCTGGTGGTGGTGGTGGGGCTTGAGAACCACTGACTTAAGGGAATTAAAACATTCCATACATTAGATATTGCTGCGTGTTGCTATTTTGTTTAGATAACCAGTCGCCTGTGTTCCAAGCACCAGCCAGCCAGCTTCTGACATTTGTGGGAGAGAATTTTGTTTACCAGCTGCTAGCCGTGGATCCTGAGGGATCAGCAGTGCTGTTTACCTTAGAAGGTGGCCCTCCAGAAGCCTCCCTCTCTCCTGCTGGCCTTCTCATCTGGAAAGTCAGTTCTGCAGAATCGGAGAGCTTTGAATTTGCCGTGTCTGATGAATGCAATGCACAAAGCAGACATTCAGTTCAGGTAGGAAAGGGGACCTCTTCAGAAAACTGGCTTAACATGCTATTGGTTGCTTCCATTACAGCTAATAATTGGTTACTATCTTTAAAAAGCTAAGACTTCAGCTATTTTCAAGTAAGGGCATATTATCCAACATGACAGTAATGATCAATTAATCTAATAAATATCTCAAAGAACGTAAAACCCGTATATACAATGAACAAGAGAGGGTACTATCGATTGCTCTCTGAAAGAACACTTTTGCCGAGCCTGTTAATGGCTCATTAATCTGCTTTAAAATTCACTGTGTGCCTTTGGATCTTTGAAGACAAGCACATAGCAACATAAAAGACCAGGTTTTCACCATAAAGGGGAGCGTATAACTCATTTGCAACAATAGTTTTAGAGGTTCCTATGCTCTTATGTCATTAGTCCACAGCCTTGGTTCCTTGGCAGTGCTTCTGTTCTGCTTTGTCTTTATTGCACGGTGTTCCATTAATCCTACAATAGCATGGGCTAATAAGGTAAATGCATAGGAAGAAGCAGCTTACAACTAGATATGTCTGGCTAACAATGGGTGACTGTGAAAGAGCCTGGAAAGAGATACGTGCAAGATAAACATTCACCAAGGATATTCAACATAGAATTTACATAGTATGCCACCCAGACTCACCTGGGGATGCAAGCAAAAGGGGGGACAATTGGGAGTCAGATTCATAGCACACTTAAGGCCGTACAACTGCCACTGAAAATGGTAAGCAGGTGACTAGCTCTCCCCTTCCTCTTTGCAATGGGTTAGAAGTTAACTGTGTCCTGACGTCATGATATTTCATGTTTACTTGCCCCCATGATATGGAGCAGGGGTGGTGAAATGCAGAATGTTGTGACATCAGGAGATGGGTCCGTTCTATTAGAAATCAGGTTCTATTAGATACAAAGGGTGGGGGAAAGTAATGTATACCTTCAGTTCTCAGTGGTTGCCGTGTACTTATCACGTTCTGAAGTTTGAGTATCCCATCCAAGTGCCCTCTCCAGCAGATGTGTGGAGGGTGGCAACAAGAGAGAAGGCCTTTTCAGTAATGGGGCCCTGCCTGTGAAATGCTGTCCCCAGGGAGTTTCATCTGTTACTGACTTAATCAGATTTTCTGCGCCAGGCTAAAACTTTTCTTTTCTCCCAGGTATTTGACTATTCATCCTCTTTCTGTTGCTTGGTGATTTGCTGCTGTGTGACTGTAATAGCGATCATGCTGATGTTGTGGGGAGGTTGGGTGCTTTAATGTTGTGAATTATTTTATGATCACTTTTAGACTCTCAATTTTTATGTAATTCTATGTTTGTATTGCATTTTTTGATGGAAATCATCTTGAAATCTCTTGTGGTGTAAGGCACTGAAAAAATAAAGATGCTGATACTTGCTGATAACAATAATTTGGCCTTCAGTGCATCTCAGTGACATTCCAGACAACATAGCTTTGTATTTATAATTTTATATTTGGGGCTACAAATCAATGTTACATAGAATTCTCAATAATTGTATCTGGAAACAGCTGTTTCAATAAAAGGAGGTTCTAGGAGTATGGATATAGTAGGGCCCAGCTCATACAGCGGGTTACGTTCTGGAGCCCCGCTGTAAAGTGAAAACCACTGTAAAGCGGATCCCATTGACTTACATTGACCAAAATGGCGCCCGGTGGCAAAAAACCGCTGTAAAAGCGGAACAAGTGCTGTAAAGCGGGGCCTTTCTACAATTCACAACCGCTGTATTAGCGGGACGCTGTAAAGCAAAGCGCTGTAAAGCGGGGCCCTACTGTACTGTGTCCTTCCTTTGTAGAAAAGTTAGGCGTGCCATTGCAATGTAGTAAGAAGGAAAAAGAGAAGAAACATTATCACACTTCTTGCCTTTTCTAGATTTCAGTGAAACCTTGTGGCTGCTTGAATGGTGGAACATGTGTCACCAACATTAACTTCCCTCCAGGTATTGGGGAATATCTCTGCATATGTCCCAGTGGATTCAAAGGAGAACTTTGTCAGAAAAGCCATAATGACTGTAAATCAAACCCATGTGGGATTGGCTCCTGTGCTGATGGAAAAGATAGCTACATTTGTAAATGTCCAGCAGGCTGGAAAGGTAAGCAAATCTTCATATTTTACTCTGGAGCCTCCACACTGTTTTTCTGGTTAATTTTTTGGGCCAGTCTATATGCTATTGCTGCCATGTTGAAGCAGTATCTGCTATGTTGGACTAATATCTGAGTATCATTTTTCCATGCTGCAGGAATAGTGTATAGTGCCTAGGGATGGACAGATCTGTCAGTTTCACTCAGTTTCTCATTTACCCAATTTTAAGTTCAGTTCAACACATTTCTATATTAGTTTGATTATTTTAAAAAGTCCTCAGAAAAATTCAACAGCATTTCTATATTAGTTTGATTATTTAAAAAAGTCCTCACAAAAATTCAACAGCACTTTAATGCATACTTCACCTACTACATGCTTTTTATTGAAATTTTGCCCAATATACAGATTTTTGCAAGCACTTTTCCCTAATAGAGTGCATTTGTGTATATTACTTCAATAATACATGCATTTTTGCAAACTTCCTGTAATGTACACATTTTTGCGTGGATTTTGTGGTTGAAGGGCGGCATCATAAAATTCAGATATGTGCTATTCCAATGGATAGCTGCATTGTGGTTCACATATTGTTTTGGGAAGCGCAAATTAGGTAGTTTGATATTAAAATGTAGACCAAACAAAATCTCTCTCCTGTTCTTCTGAAACGACGACACACAAAATCAGATACTTTCTGCTTACTAAAATGAAATCTGGAGCACATGCATCTGACCGTTGATGAAATGTGCGTCCCATAACTTTGATTGTTGCTTAATTGGGGGTTAGAAAGCACAAGTGATTCTGACATCAGCAATTCTCACTTGTGGCTGAATTGGCACCTCAGAATGAGGAATCACAGGCTGTGGTGCTTCCACGCTAGAGGTCTTTGGTGCTGCTAAGGCACTGCTTTTCTGCAATTAGCACAGAATTAAAATGGTTATTCCACCTAGCAGTGTATATGCCCTTCAATCTCCTAGCAATGCATTTCCCCTGGCCAAGGCCCTTCTGTAATGTTTTCTTACAAGTAAATTTAATTAAGCAAAGGTCATTTCAATTCATGCTAATTAATTACTGGTTGCTGCTTCAGCCTATTTAGTTGCTTCCTGTTGATCCTGGCTGGGGTGTTAATCATGGACAGCCTCTTATTTGCCCCTCGAGTAGCCACTCTGAATTGCCACAATGTCAGCTTCTCTTCTTGACAGGCTATTCAGTCTGCAAGTCAGAAGGTATTCATTATCACTAAATTCAATCCACTATCTTGGAGCTCGGACAGATTTCCATTTCCAAACAGAGATCTTCAGCAAGCCAGATTGTCACATCTCCAGTGAAGCTGTGATTTAAGTAATCAAGGTTTTCTAACGATCCATGTTAACTTTGGGAGCAAATGTATCTCTGTGCAAAACGGTTTAAGGCCAATGTGTGCAATGTTTTAATAAAAATGTAGGTCATGTTGCAACAGTGAGGTGGCAACAGTGACACTAACAACCAAACACACACATCCACAAAAAAAGGGGGGCTCAGATCTTTAAGATAACAAATGAAAATTATATTATTTTAAATTTCTGCTAACGGTAGCAAATACACTGGGAATAAGGGGGATCTTTCTTTTCTGTTTATCTGTGTATCTCTAGGCACCTTGCTCCATATTGTATCCTGCTCACTTCCTTGCTATTCACTGTGTTGCTTCCCGTCATATATTTCTTTCCTTGTTGTTTCTTGGGTACATCCCATGAAAGATAGAGAAAAGCAATCAAGATGGTTTCCAAGCCCATCTTTGGGAACATGGTTTCCCCTTTCTTCCCAGTTGCTGCAGACTGGTACAGGAATTCATGAGAGCACAGCAGAGTGGAGAGCAAGGAGTGAAAGGTGAACAGGGCCACCCACACTCTCATTCTGTCTCACACACACCACAATCCCATACATGCACACATATTCACCATTCACTCATTGGTTCATCCATCCATCTCCTCTCTCCCTTATACACACACACACCACCACCACCACCACATACTCACCACCCCCATCCATACTCACACAAATGTTTGCACTTGCATTGGAGAGAAAAAACTCCCCCAGTGGGAAAACTCAGCCCCTGTGTTTGCAATTTGCATTGCGGGGGGTGGGGACCACCCATTCCCTGCACCTGCCATTTGTTGCATTTCCATGCTGGCTGGGGAAGAGAGACATCAGTCCCTCTACAGCCAGCACAGAAGCTCAGTAGGAGGGGGTGGGGTCAAAGAAGAGAGATCCAATGAGCTGGATGGGAATCTTTCAAAGGGCCAGATCAGGCCTTAGGCAAGAGGGTCTCCGTCCCTATGTTAAGAAACATCTGCTTTCTGAGATAATGACCATTCTGGGTGGTGTTAGCTCATAATCACAGGATGTATTGGGAAAACAACCTGCTTCAGCTACTCCCCCCCCCCTTCTGGTTCATTTAAACAAAATATTCATTGTTTTAGCAGTTCTTTTCCTGACCTGAAAATAGCTAACACAGTGGGGGGACGGGACCAGATAAATAAATGATTGAGTGAAATAGGAATATCTCTCAATGTTTTAATGGCAGGTGAAAAATTGTATGCAAGTGCAGCTGAAAGCCAGCTGGGAAGGTGGATGATTTCACTTCAGGGCAGGTTCCGTTACAGCAATAAAAGCTTATCCTTGATGTTGTGTTTATGTCTCAATTCCCCAGAAAGCCATCAATAATCTAATGAGAAGGCGATGCTGTACTGCTCCAGTGACAAGACAGTTTCAGTGTCACATCTTTACAAATGATAGCAAACAGATAGTAGAAACAAAAATGTGAACTCTACAGAGAGCCCCTTAAGTATCATCTCTGAAGAAGCAACGTGCTGAGAGTGTAGGTAGTGCTGTGTTATGCATTCAGAAATGCAAGGACAAACTTAATCCCACTCCACTGTCATTGATAAAAGAACAGTAATTTTGGATGTAAGCTGCTGAGGGAACAGGTAGAGGGGTAAAGATTTAAAAAAGAGAGAGAAAGAGCAGTGGGAAGATGGGTATACAATGTGCACCCTGAGTTCATTCACAGTAATTTCAAACTTCCATAAAATACCTCTCAGTTGGGACATCTCAGTGCATTTTCAGATATTTGAAGTGTTCGGTGCCAATGCTCATTGTCACCATTTTCTGTACATAAGGGAGCAGTGAGGAACACAAATATCAGTAAACTTCAACAATGACCTTAAAAGGGGAGCAGGTTTCAGAACCAACAGTGTGCCCTTTCCTGTATTCAGTGGAGGCTTCTCTATTATGGCAAATGGGGCCCTGCCCCACCAACCTCAGTCTGTCCATAGCCAGCTTCCACCTACCTGCCTTTTAAAGTACAAACAGTCCAAGGGCCTGTCAGCTTCTTCCTCCTTAGTCTCAGAAGAATTTAGAATTTAAGAATTCAACAGGGAGGAAGATGGGAACAAAACTAGAAGTAGTTGGCTCTGCCTCTTCCTTCACCTACTGTTGGCCTCCCTGCCTTCCCCTCTCCCAGTCCTAATGGGCACCAGCCACCACCACCTGCATTCTTTTGCAGTTAATCTGTGTCAGCATTCAAGAGTAGGGAAATGTTCATTAGTGGGAAAAGAAGTGCCTCCTTTGCCAAGCCACCAGGCTGATCTCTCTGGCCTTGAGCGAGGTCTAGGAATTTGTAATTTTGTGTGATTACTTGTTTCAGAAAGCTGTTGAGGATGCACATTAGGATGGACATCTGAACACACATTTAGCTGAAAGTAACGTAATATAATCTGAATAGACAGCATCTGCATTCAGATGTAGATTCAGTTGTGAAAGGACAATGTGGCCCACCTAGAGTGGAGCAGGGCCTTTGGGAGCAGGGCACGGACCACTTAAAAGCCAGCTCTTTTAAGACTGCTGCCTCCCACTTAGCCTATGGATCTAATGTGGCAACCCACCTACCCACCCATTGGGGGTGAGTATGGGATTAGCCCATTAGGTGGTTGAATAGGAATTTGTGTGTTCCCCACAACCAGCTAAGGGATTTTTTTTCCATGTTCTCCATACTATTTACCATCATGGATGTGGTAGTGTTGTTGATTTGGCTGACTGAAATGAGTGACAGGGCATAACAGGCAAGGAGTGCGGGCCGGAGGGAAAAATAAAAAAGGCTACCCTGTTGAGCACACTGAGGCATCTGCACAGTGAAAAGACACAGTATTTAACCTACTGCTTTTTGGCAGGTCTGAGGTGATGGGGAGGGGAACAAACTTTTTTAAAAAAAATCGATAGGCAGGAGATGCCTGAAACTAAAGATGTCTAGAAAAGTTGGGTTATAAAGACTGAGTTGATTTTTTTTCCCGTTAGTGATTTAAAGTTGCGTGTACTTAGGAATATGCATTTCCTGCCCCAGAAATCATGGCCATATTTTACTTTACTTTGCAAAAGAGCAAAACAAATCTTCAAATCTTTTGTATAGGTAAGGTTACCTTTGCCACCGAATGAAGCCCATTTTGAATAAGAACAGCATCTGGTTAATAATCTATGCCAGCCTTCCAGAATAGGTGATCAATTTTTGTTTTTTTTTTCATTATTTTTTATTCAAATTTTCAAAGACAAAAAATAAAACAAAACAACAACAATCAAACAACAAAATAAAATGTTGACTTCCGATTTGTCGCAGATCAATTATAAGTCTACAATATATAACAATCCTGTCTCTAAAATTGTATTATAGAATCACTTTCCTCCAGTAGTTATCTTAATTAATCATCAAATCTCATAAACATTATTTTATTCTTTCTACAAAAAGTCAAAGAGAGGTTTCAATTCCTTGAGAGATATATCTTTCCATTTTTCTCCAAATAAACATGTCACTTAATCCATCTAATTCAAATCTGTTAGGCCCAATAATTTCAATAGCCATTCTTCCATTATCTATATTAATTCCATCTTCCATCTTCAATAATCCTGTTAAGTCCAGTAATTTCAGTAGCCATTCTTCCATTATCAGTATCCCATAATAATCTTGTCATAACCATAGTCCAAATAAACATATCGATTAATCCATCTCGTCAAATCTGTTAAGTCCAATAATTTCCATAACCATTCTTCCATTTTCAATATTAATTCCATCTTCCATCTTCAATAGTCCTGTTAAATCCAGTGGTTTCAGTATCCATTCATCCATTATGTTAAGTCCAGTGGTTTCAGTATCCATTCATCCATTATCAGTATCTTATGATGATCTTGCTGTCATAGCCATAGTCATATAACAAGAGTCTGATGGGAATTTCCCCCATCACAAATATGTCCTTGCCATCAATTCTGAATATATTACTGAAATATTGTTGTAAAGCCACATCTCTGTTCTGGATACATCTCTGCTCTGTCACATATTTGTAGTTAATTCCATAGATTTTTTCTATGACAAGCCCCATCACATCATTCCAGTCAAGAATTCTGAATATGTTACTGAAATATTGCTGCAAAGTCATATCTCTGTTCTTCTTTTTTACAAAATGCACTGGTTCATCTCTTAAGAGTTTCTCCACTGTCACATATCTGTAGCCAACTCCATAGATTTTTTCAATGTCAAACTCCATCACATCATTCCAGTCCAGAAAATTATCCAAGGCATTGGTAACTTTACCACCAAAATCTTCATTAATTTCTTCAGAGACAACTTTGAATTCCAAACAGTAAACTTTATTTCTAAGATCCATAAACTCCAAATCTTTTTCCAATTTCACACTTGTTCCAATCTCCAGGGCTTGTGGCTTCCCTTTAATTTTTCTTTTTTCATCTCTAATCCCATCAAACACCTCTTTTACAGAATCCCCTGTTTCTTTAAGCTCCTGTGTCATTTTGTTAAATTCAATTTTCATCTCCTGTCTGCCCTGTCTCAGGGTTTGTTTTGTTATCTCAATCTCATCCATTATTTTCTGAAACATAATTTCTTCCATGGTCTCAATCACTTTCCTGGCTGCCATTCTTAAAACCACAGAAACAAAAATTATTTCAGCCACAATTGGGTTAATATTCCAGGCTGCTGATATCAGTGTAGACAGTACAGCCTGCCTTATCTCTATGTGTTCAGGAATACAAAACAAACTTAGTTCCCAACATCAAGACAATTAGTGGAGTCGTGAACAAGCAGATTCGTCAAAATGAAATAGACCAAAAAAAGTTTTTTCCCCCTCCTCGAAATAGAAATCCCTCTTCCGTTGGTATCTTTAGAATGCACCTCCAGGACAGCTTTTTGCGATAAAAGCAAAGATAAGCTTTTTCGATTTCTTTCCTCCTTAATTTCGTAAGTGAATGAGAAAAGCCATAACTCACCTAGGAATTCTTCACAGCTGATTCATTGACAAATCTCTTTTTTAACTGCACCAATTTAAACCAAGTGAAAAAAGAAAATAGAAAGAAGGATGCTTGTTTGCCTGTTATAATCCGTTTTTCCTTTGAAGAAAAGATAAACGTATCGCTATAATCAGCTAGAGCTTGATGAAAGTCCGTCCAACATTGCAGTTTGAACCTTTTCTCATAAATAAATGAAATCCAGTCCTCCCCACAAAAACAGGCTTTGTGGTTAATCTCACGTTTGTCCCTGACCGGGAGAAAATCTTTACCAGTCAAAAAAGACGTTCTGACTGATTTTGAAGCTGAAAAAGCTTCCTCTGAGACAAGAGCTCAGCTCAGAGGCAGCACAGGCAGAGCAACCCTTCCTGGAAGTCCTAGGTGATCAATTTTTGAACCAGCCCCTGTAGCCATCTTAGCAGCAGTTTGAGCTGCAGCAATCCACCAATGATCATGTTTAGATCCATATCACACACACACACATACACACGAGTTTTGCCTGCCAGTTTCTGCATATCAAATTTCTATTAAAATCAGAGAAGCAGGTCAGGCTGCTTTTTCTTCCAGCTAGTTGGCAAAGGCCCTGGCAAAGGCCCATATACTGAGCCTGGATTTCAAAACACATGATACCATTACCACGGTAAGAATTTACCCAGAAAAGGATGAGCCACTGCTTGAGAAAGAGGGAGGCATTATTCATTTCTTTTGGGTAGCCAACACTTTTCACTGCAACTACACATTTTGGATAGTAATAACGTGACAGTAATAAACACTGAAGCAACAGCAGGATCAAAGGAACCAGTGGGGAGCTTGGGTGGCGGATGAATGACATATTTTTCAATGAGTTTACAGCTGAGACACCTGCCTAGTATGTATGAAGGTTTAAGTTGAGGATTAAGCAGAGCCTTTTCTGTTTATTAACCTCTGCTATGTTTTTCTTGCCACAGGGCTTACTTGTCAGGAGGACACAAATGAATGTGAAGAAAATCTTTGTTTCCCTGGCGTCTCTTGCACAAACACCATAGGATCTTATACATGTGGCCACTGCCCCAGTGGGATGCAGGGTGATGGTAGAAAGTGCAAATGTGAGTATGCTTTTGCCTGTTTTTATTGCTATATTTTAATGAATACTATATTCCATTAAATGTAAATGGCCATTTGATTAAACAATTTATACACATTTTGTTACATCCAGGGCGGAGAACCTTTTTGACTCCACGGGTCAGATCAGGACTTATCTCAAGGGCCATATTTGACAGGTGGGTGGGCTGTTCTCCTGTCAATCACATGACATAGTTGTGATATCACATCATTGACAGGTGGTTGCCCCATCAATCTGTCAAAATCCCTTGCAGAAGTTCCCAAGGGCCTGCAACTGCTGAGGTTACTTCAGGGAAAAAGTCTGCAATTTAAAACACAGGCTTTCTTTTCTCACTTCTCAGCGGTGGCAGCAGCAGCAGCAATGGTGCTGGGGGGGACACGAAGGGGACAAAGACTTCTTCTCTTACCCACCCCCTGCCGTGGTAAGTGAAAGAAGAAAACCTGCATTTTACAATGCAGGTTTTCTTCTCTTGCTTACCCCAGGAGAAGCAGCAGAGGCAGCAGTGGGACAAGGGAAAAGAAAGTGGAGAATTATTTCTCCCTTTCATTCCCCACCCCCCACCCTGGGCCACTGCTGCTGAGGTAAGCATGCTGAGAGGGAGAAGCAGTTTCCATTAAATGCTCCATAAGTGAGGGGCACTGTTACAGACCATCAGCTGATCAGAGGTTGGGAGCATGCCTAGTTTTAGCAAAGAAGCAATCGGGAGCCTATTTTAAACTCCCAGTTATTCCTTCAAAGCGACACCCTTACCCACCTCACACCTTGTAAAATTGTATTTTAAAGTCTGTTTTATGGTGTTTTAAAGTGTTTTTAGGGCAGGATAGAAATCAAATAATCAATTAAAAAAATGACCTTGTGGGCCAAATGGGAGGCCAGGAGGTACATTTGGTCAGCAGGCTGGAGATTCCCCATTCCTGTGATAAATAAGCAGCACTACAAAGGATTGAATCCTCCACACACCATAAGCAGAAGATTCCATCCTGTGGGGCGCAGGGTGCTGCTTGTTCATGACGGGCATCCTTGCAGGGAAGGTGCTTGTGAATGATCAAACCTCCTGCTCTTGGTAGGGGGAGGACGAATGTTCCTTCATTTCCCCCTCCTGTATGTTTAATTAGGGTTTAGAAAAGGTAATTAAACATTAGTTCACCCCCTGAATTGATCCAGAGCTGAATACAGAGTGGGTCGCTTCCGGAGCAGTTCAGGTTAGGTCTGCCCATTCCAGGACCCCAGATTGGAGGACCATGCTGGATTGGGAGGTCTCTGCACAGCCCTAATTATTGGCTTTACTTATTAACACAAACACAGAGAAAGAAAAAAGACAGAAAAAAACCAAATTAATGGAGTATAAAAAGAAAAAGAAAAATGTTATAAATACTATTACCAGCCACTTAACCTGAGCTTAATACAATAAATATATTCTTCAAATTGAATAATCTTATCTACAAAGCTTATAACTAATTCATGTCTCTTCATCTTCATCTCATCCTCCTCTTTTTTGAGGGGGCAGTAGTGAGACATTTTTGAAGAATTCATCTTCAGGCTGGACATTAAACAAAATAACTGAAATGGGGGTGAATGGGATGAGGATGAAAAGGTAGGCATTAGCGATGGGCGAGAATTTTGGTAACATCAAACCTGGCATCAGACTTCCCAATAGGTCAGACATTCCCTATCCTTCTGGACCGATCCTGAATGCTGTGAACTTCTGCGGCTTTTCCCAACACTGGATTTTTGCTAATGTGAAACTAACCATCCTGCATCTTTTCTTTGCTAATGTGAAACTCACCAGCATGAATCTTTGCTTTGCTAACATGAAACTGCCTTTACCAATATGTTAAAAGCAGAAGATAGCAAAAAACAGATGAACAGAGAATGGAACTTCCTGCTAATTTGACGGAATGTGATTGAACCAGCACCAACAAGCAGATCCCACCCATACTGGGCATGACAGAAATCCCTCCAGAGTTCAGCAGTTTGTACCAGTCTTTAGATGAAGTGCATTATATCTGCTAGGCAAAAAGCACAGTCAGGCTTCACCAAGAGCAACTAGGGCAAAGCAAAATCAATAGTTCATTACTTGTGGATGTATGGTAGGCCAGCCATTTTATATAAATGAGAGCATGCTGATATGCAATAGCAGATGTATGCAGGCAGCCCATTCAGCATACTTTCCAGTACCTTTAAAGGAGAGGGTCAATTTTCTCTAAAAATGAGTTGCATGGGCAAGGTATTGAAATAAATATCAAGATAAACTAAATACTGCAATCTGAAAAAATATACAACTTTTGAACATTTTTTTGCACAGTATAATCTGCTTCTGTTAGAAAGTGAATGGAATTAAGGCTGAACACTGAGCCTTGATATCTTGGTTACTAGAAGTTCTTCTCATGGCTTCTGAGACCCTTTCTGGCTCGCCACTATAAGCAGAACTAGCCCCTTCAAGTATCAGATCCTTTCTCCAGGGGTTTTGCTGTTTGAGGATGCTGTTTTAAGGGGCCAAATTTTGTTCGAGTCCAGCAGCATGGTGCTTGTGCACCTTTAGTTCAGAATGTCTGAGCACAGCATGATCAGTGTTACATTATATCTGTATGGGAGGGGATTTTTTTTACTAAACTTAATAGAGAAGGAAGATCATTTCCATCCTATATTTCTTGGCAGCTTCTAGGATGACGCTTTAATTACAATGGAATAAGACAATTCCTCTCTTTCTTGCCCAATTACATTCAGACTTCTGGGATGGAGAAGCTTGCTTTACTAACTTTAAATTTTGCAAAGCTAACAAAAGGAAAAGTCAATTTTTCAAAATCCCATTGTCATTCTTTACTAAATGGATTCCAGGTCATCATAATAGGTCTCATTTATATGAAATGTTATTTATATACTAGGCCAATTCTATTTATGATTATTTAGCTGTTTATCTTTCAGTTCAGGCTCACTGACATATATGATGACTCTTTGATATTACATCTCTGTATTTTTTGTCAAACCATATTATATTTTTTTGGAAATTTGGCCATACCCAAAGTTTTGATTTTTTTCTAGTGTCCTCACTCTTCCAGTGTTATATACTTGATTGGCTTAAAAGTTATGTTCACCCCAAACCTTTATTTCATTTCTTGTAGTTCCCCCACCCCAGAAATGCATTATTTACTTAAAAATCAGTAACAGTCAAGTTATAAAAATATGCCAGTGGGTGAGGTGTGTGTGTGTCTATGTATTAACCCTGACTTCAGGAACAGAGTGTGGCGCTCAAAATTCCCTGAGCTGGTATTAGAGAAGGTGCTTAATGAATCATTCACTTCATTATGCATAAAATAATTTATGAACACTCCTGAGGATCTAGCCACCTGCCTTCCTGATTTTTCTGTTTGTGTAGACATGTCTATTAACCTTCAATGTGGAGAAGAAACAAAGTGAATGAACTAAAGAGGGAATGGCCAAGAGCTTCACTATTTCTTTTGTTGAATATAAACAAAAATAGCAGTGTGGTGAGTGAGAGTGAGCGTGTGAGGGAAGCAATAGCTTACAATTCAGGAATCCTAGAAACATTGTACCATCTATTGTAAAGTTGATTAAATCTTTCCTTTGTTAAATTTACACTTTAGCCTAATACAAGCTTTCTAGACTTTTACTTGAGTTTAGGGCATTTTGTTGCTGCCTTGAAGTGCATTTGTGCTTTGTGTGGGTTAATTCGATTAAGTGTGAGTGGAGAAAGGAAGATTCAATTAAAGTCTAAGCAAAATCCTGCCCTTAGCCAAAATGTAGTTGCTTATTTGCACATGCTCAAGATTTTAAAAAGCTTTCTCTGATATAACAGTTTTACAGGACCTAAATAAGCAACTTCACTAAAGTAATGAAAACAGTTATTGCTTACAAATTCCTTTTTCATGGAAGATTTTTCTACTGCCTAACCAACTTGGCTTGAGATGGCATTCTGAGACAGTTACAGTTCTGAGAGCTGAAACAAATCTGATTCAGGAGATCCATAAATGGATTGTCTGGCTTTTTTTAGAAAAAGAAAACATGCAAAAATAGCTGCAGAGACCTCCAATTTTGATTGGAGCAACAGGACTGGCGGAGGGTGTGTGTAATCCTTCCCACTTCTGTATAGGGCTGGCTCTGTCATGCATCAGAATATGTGAACGCATTCGTCCACAGAATGGAGTTGAAAGGGTTCCATATCCCCAATGCTATCCAAGATCAGGCAAGCCTGATGTTATTCTGCCAGTGTTGCATTACAATAGTGAAAGAAATGAAGCCTCACTCACCGTGTAACTGATGAGTGGGGCCTAGTTGCAGTCGGAGGCGAAGCTGCTGCCTCCATCTTCTGTAAGGGCAAAGTCGCACGTCGTATCTATTACGCACACGCGACGTGCAGCGTGAGGGGGCAGGGCTTAAGGGCCTATTTAAGCCCAGCTGCCCTTTCCTACCCCCTCTTTGCTCGCGCGACGTGGACGGTGAGGGACAGAGCAGCTGGGAGATGGAGCTGCAGAACAGCAGTTTTTTGCGGCACAAGGAGCCTTTTGCGGGCCGATTTTGTTCTCCTTATTTCCCCATTAGGGGTGTGGGCTGCAGGAAGGGTGGTCGCGTGC
Organism: Rhineura floridana; assembly: GCF_030035675.1. Lineage (NCBI taxonomy): Eukaryota > Metazoa > Chordata > Lepidosauria > Squamata > Rhineuridae > Rhineura > Rhineura floridana. Next base: position 69,076,672 of record NC_084481.1, read on the forward strand.
CTGGAGGAGCGGCTGCGGCTGGAGTGGGCCTTGTTAAAGGGGCCTACTCAGCCAAACGTGGCTGGCACACGCACACATGGCTGGTGGGGGAGGGAGACGCCTGTACTCTCCAGCAGCACCACCTCAAGGCTGCCTTGGCAGCCAGTTAAACAAGAACTCAACACAATTATAATCTGAATTACACGATTAGATTCTATTGAATATAAATAAATTATAGGTGCTGCATGGCTTATGATAGGGGATTTATACATTAAGCAGTGTCTTTAGTTTAATAATAATATTGGTATTGCATTGTTTGACACTGATACTGTTTGTGTATTTATTGTTGTGAGCTAAACTGCAATAGGTTAATTTCACCACACAGCATTTCTAATAATTATTATTTCATAATTAGAATTATAAGCCAATGACTGGGAATAAGGGAATCACACATACAGTCATTGGGTATAATAATAAGAAGAAGAGGAAGAGGAAGAGGAAGAAGAGGAAGAGGAAGAAGAGGAGGAAGAGGAAGAAGAGGAAGAAGAGGAAGAAGAAGAAGAAGTCGGGGTGGATTTAAAGCAATAATACCACCCAAGAAAGGAAATGGTGTGTGTGTGAGAGGTCCCCTCATAAAATGCAGGCCTTTGGGCATTTTTAAATTACCCCACCCATACGCCTGGGATAGGTTTTGGTATAGTGGTTGAGGTTTGGACTGCAACCCGGGATATCAGGGTTCAAATCTTCCCAATAGCCATGGGCTGCAGGCTTAGAACTAATTATGGGAGAGGAGGCTGCACAAGCCTGTCGAGCCTCAACAGGCCCTATCCCCCCCCTTTGGTTGCCAAGGCTGGGTGTGAGTTCAGCCTAGGTAGGGGGTGCAAGACTGTGAAGGATGTGGTTGACACATTGGCAGCCTCTCTTGGCCATTGTGCAGGGTTCTTTGGTTAGGCTTACGGCCTTTGCATGACTCGGGCCTATATTAAGTTCAAGGTACTTTATTCTATTAATTTTATTACATGGTGGCTGCTTTGGGGGGTGCAGAGCTCTTTGGTTAGGCTTCTGACTTCCTGCTAGGCCCAGGAATATATTAGGTTGAGGTAGCTAATTTTATTGTTATTATATTACATGTGGCCTTTGTAGGGCCGGGTGAGCCTTTTGGGCCTTTCAGTCTTCAGATTTGGATACTATGGTGTGCAGAGATGACAGGGTTTGCTAGAAAACGTCTACATCACCATAACTTAGATGACAGTGATCCTTTTCCACGTGTCAGTTACACTTTCCTTGTTAACTATGAGATAGAAGTTGCATTTATTTGAATTTGGTCTCATATCAACAACAAAGCATATGGCATTTGTTATATTCAAAGAGGAATATGTAAACTTCTGCAGGGAATTGAAGGTCTAGCAGATGATAATGTGGCTTGATGGGTGGATAGGAATAAAGAGGAAAGACAGGCTACTTATTAGGCTCTTATCCTCATTTCTAGGATTTTAGACCTTACTAAAACAGGGGGTGGTCTTGACAGGATCTTAGACTACTGTGACACGGAAGCTGCCTTTTAAGATTCAGGCAGACTCTTCATTCTTTCTTGATGATTTTACAACAACATTTCTGATATCATTTACCTGAAGTCATATATAGCATGCAACTTTTACATTGGCATGTCTGTTTTAATATGTAGGATATCAGTTACTTGAAATCAATATAGCATGCAAATTTTGCAATTTGAACACCTATTCTGATTGGTGCTTTGGAAACCTGCTAGGAAAAAGCTGCAGTGGGTCCAACTATTGGTGACAGCAGCATATCCTCAGTCTCTGTGCTTTGGGGTAACTGGGTTAGCTGCAACAAAATAGTAGTTTGTAAGGTGTACTTACTCATAAATGATTTCCTTCCCTTTGCAGAAGGATATGTGCAACAGTGAGATAAGAGGCAAGAGGCCTTCAAAGGGGTTAGAAGAAGCCACCAGCATAAGCTGCTCAGGTTAGACTCAAGTTAGACTCAAGGTACTACAAACTTTGTTTGCAGGCTACCCGGTTTAAGGGGAGGTTTGTCTGTGTTATGGTGTTTTCCCCTGTTGGTTTCACAATCCCATACTCGAATTCCCAGCTGGCCTTCATGGCCTCCAACTCCCAGCTGGCCTTCATGGCCTACAATCTTCAATCTGTTTTAGTTATGGTGGTAATTGCCAGGGACGGAGTGTAACCTTTCTGGAATTCTTCCCTATAGTGGTGGCTGTTTATTTATGGGCCGAGAGGCTGAGGAACTCTACGGTCCATTTTTGGTGTGATAACATGGCCACGGTCCATGTTATCAACTCCCTTACATCTAGGAATGCCAGGGTTATGAGCCTTGTCCGGTCTTTTGTTCTCCAGTGCCTGCATTTCAATATGCTTTTTCGGGCACGGCATGTTCCTGGCATTGACAATAGTTAGACAGCCACAAAAACGCCCTCCCCCAGCACCTGGCTCCTCGGATGAGGAGATGGCACCGCCATGGGCTGCCATCTTGACGCGCCTGGAGGCTTTAGAACAGCTGACTCACTCGCTATCACTGATCAGCTCCAATCAGCAGGAAAGGTCAAGGAAGCAAGTTATAAGACTCTTCTCAGTGGCTAACACACTCCCCTTTCATGCTGATTGGCTTATATGATGCTGGAGATAGGGACCCTGCTGGGAAAGGACTTCCCTGGACTGGTAACCCATGGGCCTTGAAAAGTCCACCCCCAGCCTGGTGACCCAGTGGCCAGAGCAGGCCTGGCAGACTCACCTGTTCCCACCAGCAGTGCAGCCAAACCAGCAGTGGGGCATTCCACCACAGCTGTTGATGTTGTGGAAAATGATTTTAATCTTGTTATAAGTTGTTTGTTAGGATGTTAAAAAGAAATAGATGCCCACATCACCCTGAGAGAAATTCCTTGAAGTAGCTCTTGTAGAAAAGCCTATAGCATCAGGGAAGATGTGTGTCAAGGTTGCTTGATTTACTTAGGCATCGCATTCCTATGTTAGAGTAATGGCGCTTATACCCCCACCAACGCCCTAACCTGAAGAAGAGAAAAACAACACCATATAAGGAAAATGGAAACTTAACAGGGGTCTTCCATGAGGGGAGAACGAAACTACACGTATGGGATTTCTTGTAAATGGGCTGATTTCGGGGAAATGGGCATGGGCATATGTTGTATTTTCTATACGTAACCTTCCTGTGAGTAAAAAGGCTGGCTGCGCCCAGCCCAAGCAGAATCGGCCTGGCTGTTTCTCCTCTTGCAAGAGTACTAATAAACTTGGTATATTTTACCTTACTTGTTTCGTTGTTCCTGGGTTTATTGGAACCTTGTGATCTGGGAGTGAGCCTTAGTCTATCAATATTCAAATATTGAGGTGTTATTGTTATTGTTGTTAACAAATTGGCGAGCCAAGCCAGGAGATATCTTTGCGCCCCTTTGCGCTCCGAACGTGGTCCGCAGGGGGTCGGGGAGAGCGCTCCGGGCTTCTTTTGAGCCCACCCCGAGGCTGTGAGAGCGGCTTGGAGCGTTGAGGTATCGCTACGATATCTCCCTTTGAAATCAAAACAAGTCTGAAGCACAGGGAGGGCTACGGATAGGTGAGTCGCCGAATAGGCTGAAGCAACGGTGTGAGAGTGCGTGAAAGAGAGTGAACGAGACGGGACATTGTCCCGAGGCGAAAGTGGACCTGCCAGTACCGCATTTCTCATACCTCGCGAGAGGCTGAGCCGGGAGAGCAGGGAAGCATGTGCCGTATGTCACTGACTGTTCTGTGTTCGTCTCAGACACCCTCCAGTAAGGAGGGAAAAAGGCTTACCGCAACATGGGACAGGGTGCATCGAAACAGATAGGAGTCAGGGGGACTGGGCAACAGTGCGTAGGAAGAGGGAAACGAAAGGGGAATAAGGCGCAGACACCGTTAGAATGTGTATTGAATAATTTTCTGGATTTTGAAATTGCAATCTCATCTTTGGGAGGGAAAAAGCCTCAGCCGGAAACATTGAGAAAGTTTTGCAGGATTGACTGGGTGGAACTGGGGGTGGGGTGGCCACCTCAGGGCTCATTTTGCCAAGTAACCATACTCAGAGTAGTCTCCACGCTTGCAAGGATGTTGCCTGACACTGCAGAGTCATGGCAATACTCGCAAGCTTGGCAGACGGTCAGCCAAGATCCACCTCTAGATTGTGCGCTGGAAATGGCCATGGCCCAATGCTCTCTCCAAAAATTATCAACAAAGCCCCCAATTTTGGAGACTGATGAAGAGACGGAGCTGGCTCGGGCATTTGCCGCGCCGGCACCGCCTCCTCGGGTGTTTGCTGCGCCCGTGCCCCTGGCACCACCGCCGCCACCCTATGGCCCCTCCCTGTCTCCACCATATAGCCCCCCCCAGCTTCCAGCCGGATCGTTTTCAACAGGATCCCAAACGCCTGGAGGGGTGGGATCGTCTATATTCTCCCCCCCTTCCTCCCTCCCCTTGTCAGCTTCCAGCATACCCAGAGAAACAGGCTCAGTGCCAGCTTCCAGCACACCCAGGGACACAGACTCAGCGGCAAGTGAAATCAGTAAAACTATTGAGATTATGGAACAGATTTCCAGACAAGTACACGATCAGTGGCAGGATGCCCTAGATCAATACTCAGAGTTGATTAGAATGAATAAAAGCCCCAAAAGCGCACCTGGTTTAACTTCCCAACGTTTGGACTTTGTGGAAAGTGCAAGGAGAGAAAGAGTGGCCCCAGACATTGATTTAACACCAATGACATTACGCAGTAGCACCACTTTGCCAGCGCCAGCAGTAATTTGTCCTATGAGAGAAGTTATTAATGTAACTGGGGGACTGGCATATGTACATGTTCCCTTTACTACATCAGATTTGTTTAATTGGAAAAATCAAATGCCATCATTAAGGGAAGATCCAGACAAACATTATCAGCTTTGGGATTTTATCTTTGCCAGTCACCACCCCACCTGGGCTGATATACAGACTTTATTGAATACTCTTCTGAGCCAAGAGGAAAAGACTTTAGTAGTAAGCCAGGCAAGAAGGGTGGCAGAAGAAGACCAGAGGGCGGCAGGCGGCCTTTAGGTTCTGGCTCCAGACTTAGTCCTTCCAATGAATGCAGACCCCAACTGGCCCTCCATACCAGGACAGGCCACTGCTTTACAGAGATTTAAGAGATTAATCCTGGCAGGCATTAGGGATGCCATCCCAAAACCCACAAATATGGTTAAACTGTATGAGGTGAGACAGGAAAAGTAGGAATCTCCCTCCTCATTCCTTGAGTGCCTTACTAGCACCATGAGGAAGTACACCCCTCTAGACCCACAAGGAGCTGACAATCAGCGCCTCCTCGTCACCCTGTTCATTGGACAGAGTTGCGCCAACATTCGCAAGAAATTACAGAAAGTTGAAGGTGTGATGGGCATGGGACTGGGGCAAATTGTGGAAATTGCATACAAGGTGTATGTAAATTGGGATGAAGCCAGTAAGAAAGAGGAAGGGAAGATGATGAAGAAACAATGTAGCATGATTGCAGCAGCAATTGCTACAAGACAAGGGGAAGATAGGGAAAGAGGACCAAGGAGAAGACTAGAGAAAGATCAATGTGCCCGATGTTTAAGAAGAGGTCATTGGGCTAAAGATTGTAAGAATGACAGAGTAAATAGAGATGGGCCAGTGGAATTTCGAGCAAGCAAAAGCAGGCCAGTGGAATTTCGCAATGTTGATCATGAAATGTGGCAGGAAGGCAAAAGGGCTGGACAGCCACCAAAGAAGAAGGTTGAAAAGGAAATGGCCCAGTGGGCAGACAGTGGAGAGGAATCCGAATGAAGGTGGACGGGATTTGTGGGGGACCCGGCAGAAGAACCATGTTTGTTATTAAAAGTCAAGGGAAAATGCATCACTGGATTAGTGGATACTGGAGCATTGTTCTCAATGCTGCCGCGGTCAAAATCCTGTCAATATAACCCCAGTTCAGAGACAGTCACAGTAATGGGAATTGAGGGGACCCAATAAAAATTACCCCTAACTAAGGCAATGGCAGTTCAAGCCAGCAGCAAGTACTTGACCCATCAATTCTTATTGTCTGATGCTTGCCCTCTTCCAATTATAGGGCGGGATCTCTTGAGTAATTTATAAGCCCGCATTGAATTTGATGGTCAAAGCATGAAAGTTATACTGCCTAAAAGCCAAGAGTGTGCTTTCCAAATGATGGCCCTAGGCATCAAGGAAAAACAAAAGGCCCATTGGGAACCTGTGCATCTCCCCATTCACCCTGATGTGTGGGCACGAAAAGACAATCCAGCACGTGCCAGATATGCTGCACCAGTCAAAGTCACCCTAAAACCAGGAACTGCACCCACCCCAGTGAAGCAGTTTCCCTTGAGAGCAGCGGTCCGGAAGGGACTACAGGAATTGATTGACCAGTTTAAAACATATGGATGGCTACATCAAACAACCAGCCCACACAATACCCCCATATTCGGGGTTCCCAAGGAAGGCCGCCCAGGGCAGTACAGATTGGTCCAAGACCTAAGAATAATAAATGAAAAGGTATTGGAGGATGTGCCAGTGGTACCAAATCCACACACTCTACTGACCCGTGTTCCCCTCCAAGCCACAGTGTTCACAGTTCTGGACTTAAAAGATGCATTCTTCTCAATACCATTGCATGAAGACTGCCAGGACCTCTTCGCTTTCCAATGGGATGATTCTGAAGTAGCTTGCAGTTGTCAACTGACCTGGTCTGTGTTGCCCCAAGGATTCATCAGCTCCCCGTCTGAGTTCACTAAGGCACTACAGACAGACATGGCCGACTGGTACGGGTCCAAGAAGCAATCCACCTTATTGATTTATGTGGATGACTTGCTTTTATGCAGTCCAGACATGGAGATATGTGTGACAGAAGGAGTGGAATTGCTGAACTACATCCATGAAAAAGGATACCGAGTATCGAAAGATAAAGTCCAATGGGCCCAAGATACTGTCAAGTACCTGGGGTACTTAATCTCAAAAGAAGGCTGTGTTCTCTCCCCTGAACGTAAGGCAGCAATCTGTGCACTCCCACCACCCCAGAATATGAAGGAGCTACGTACATTCTTGGGACTCACGGGATTCTGTCGACAATGGATTCCCGGATACAGTGAACTGGTGGACCCTCTCTATGGCCTGTTAGGGAAGGAACATTTGGAAGGCAAAGTGGGAGTAATGACGTGGAAATGGGGAAAACAATGCCAATCTGCGTTTGAGAAACTAAAAATTGTCCTCCAACAGGCACCAGCATTGGCACTGCCGGACGGACAAAAACCATACCGTCTCTATGTCTCAGAACGGAAGGGAGTGGCAGCGGGAGTCCTAACCCAAAAGATGGGAATAAAGCAAGTACCTGTGGGATACTCCTCCTCAAAATTAGACCCAGTGGCACAAGGATGGCCGGCCTGCCTTCGAATTGTGGCTGCAACATCCATTCTCCTAAAGAAGGCGGAGAAGATCATGATGGGAGCAAAGGTTGAAGTTTTTGGACCACATGATTTGAAGAGGATATTAGGTGGAGCGGCATCTAAAGTTCTAAGTCCAAGTCGACTAACCCAATATGAACAACAGCTCTTAGTAAGGCCAGATCTGGAACTTCGACCCTGCAATATTCTTAACCCAGCTACGCTTCTGCCTGAACCTGGATCTTTGCAACACGATTGTATCCAGACCATAGACTTAAATCTAAGGCCACAATCTGACCTTACAGATCTCCCAATTCCAGGAAGGGACTTCTACATCGACGGGAGCTCACGTGTAATAGATGGCAAATGGTATGCAGGATATGCAGTATGTGAACATAAACGGGGTCTCCACAAAATTAAACTCCCAGCACATTATTCGGCCCAGATGGTGGAATTAGCAGTAGCAATAACAGCACTTGAAGAATTAAAAGAGGATGAAGGAAACATTTACACAGATTCGAAATATGTGTTCCAAACAGCCCACGCCTTTGCCATGATCTGGAAAGAAAGGGGATTTGTGAAAAGTGGGGGAAAACGTATAGAAAATAACGCCTTAATCAAGAACTTGCTTGAAGCCATATTATTGCCTGCAAAGGTGGCCATCATCCATGTACTAGCACATGGCAGAGAAAAGAACCCAGAGTGGAGAGAGGGGAATAGAATAGCGGATATGGAAGCAAAGGATGCAGCAGGCAATGGAACCAAACCAAGACATGTTATGGCCCTAACATTTTCTCTCCCCATAGTGGAACCAGTATATTCCCCGAAGGAGATGCAATCGGCAAAGGATCAGAATGCCAAAATGTTATCATCTGGGTGGCTATGGATCCCAACAGGACAGATTGTGATTCCACGGACCCTACTTCAACATATTGTCCATGACATGCACCAACGAACCCACTTGGGAGGCAATGCCCTGGGAGACCTCTTAATTAGACAAATTATCGCCCCAGGCCTATATGAGGAAACACGAAGGGCGGTAATCAGATGCGAAGTTTGTGTCCAGGTGAACCCCAGTTCACGACCACCCGCTCCAATGGGAGGAAGACCTTGGGCTTACTATCCCTTCCAGAGACTACAGATAGACTTTGCAGAGTTATCTCCGAAACAGGGTTATAAATATCTGTTTGTAATTGTAGACCAACTTACAGGATGGCCAGAAGCCTTTCCATGTAGACGGGCCACTGCCCTTATGGTTGCAAAGACTCTATTGAAAGAAGTATTTCCTCGATACTCACTTCCAGAAATAATTGAGTCGGATCAAGGGACGCACTTTGTAAGTAAAATTATTGAAGGACTGGAGCAAGCCCTCAGCATCAAATGGACATTACACACTCCATGGCATCCCCAATCATCTGGTCAGGTTGAACGCGTTAACCGAACCCTGAAGACTTTACTGACCAAGATTTGTCGAGAAACTGCACTAAATTGGATCACAGCCCTACCTTTGGCCCTAACAGTCATGCGGAATACGCCTAGAGGAAAAACTAAATTGACCCCCTTTGAGTCCCTTTTCGGACGACCCCCTGTTGGGCCATGGCCCCGGACAGGATCCGTAGAATTGAATCAGATAGTAGGGGACATACAGTTAAAGAAATATGTTGTGGCTTTGCAGTCTATTTTGTCTTCCATTCATAGGTACAATCGGGAATTCCAGAGACTTCCATTGGATGTGGCCATCCACGACTTCCAACCAGGCGATTGGGTACGCATTAAGAAGTGGAAAAAGGAACCACTACAGCCATCGTGGGGGCCTCCAGAGCAGATCGTCCTGGTTACCGAGACAGCTGTAAAGACCTTTGGCAGCCACAAGTGAATGCATGTCTGTCGTGTGAAGAAGACATCGGCTCCAGTGGAAACCAAGGAACCAGAGAAGGGAGTAGCCAAGGACTCCCCACCTTGAGGGGCGAAGGATCAGACGCCTGAAGCAAAGTGGCTCTCGGAGACAGTACCGGGTCTTGGCCTGAAGATAAAGTTGAAAAGGAGGACTTGAATGGGTGGATCATTAACTCCCCGAAATTTAAGAGCAATACCTGTTCCAGTAGCTGGGGATACAAGGCCTAAGATCCCAGTGGCAGTAATTCAAAAGCGACCTCCAATGGGCCAATATAGAAATAGATGTTATATTTGGCATTCTGTGGCCAACACTCATATAGTTTTCCAGAGGCCATATTTTAGCTAAAATGTGGATGATATTAATTAACATTATAATTGGATTGGAAACAGCCCCTGTCCAACGACCCAATAATGTATTTATACAATTAGCACAAGCAATATCCAAGAATTATAATTTAAGTAATTGTTGGATTTGTGGGGGACCAAAAGGCCAGCGAATTTGGTTATGGAAAGGATTTAATATCAATAACTGGTTCAGTAGCTGGTTTCCTAAATTACCCGGGCTACAAGCCATAGTTGCTATGATTGGGTTAATAGCAGCAGGCTGTATTATTTTACCATGTGTAATACCAATACTTATGAGAACTGTAAATAACAGTTTGTCCATGCTCGCAGAAAAGAAGGCCATACAGGTCTATGGAAAGATAATGTATCAACAAGTACATCAACAAGAAGAAGCCATGTGAAAGTAAACTTTCAAAGGCTTCTGAGGGGGTAATTGTGGAAAATGATTTTAATCTTGTTATAAGTTGTTTGTTAGGATGTTAAAAAGAAATAGATGCCCACATCACCCTGAGAGAAATTCCTTGAAGTAGCTCTTGTAGAAAAGCCTGTAGCATCAGGGAAGATGTGTGTGTCAAGGTTGCTTGATTTACTTAGGCATCGCATTCCTATGTTAGAGTAATGGCGCTTATACCCCCACCAACGCCCTAACCTGAAGAAGAGAAAAACAACACCATATAAGGAAAATGGAAACTTAACAGGGGTCTTCCATGAGGGGAGAACGAAACTACACGTATGGGATTTCTTGTAAATGGGCTGATTTCGGGGAAATGGGCATGGGCATATGTTGTACTTTCTATATGTAACCTTCCTGTGAGTAAAAAGGCTGGCTGCGCCCAGCCCAAGCAGAATCGGCCTGGCTGTTTCTCCTCTTGCAAGAGTACTAATAAACTTGGCATATTTTACCTTACTTGTTTCATTGTTCCTGGGTTTATTGGAACCTTGTGATCTGGGAGCGAGCCTTAGCCTATCAATATTCAAATATTGAGGCGTTATTGTTATTGTTGTTAACAATGTCACTCCAGTCTGGGGTGTCGCCACCTCTCCTCCAGTCCCTATCGCCGCTATTGGCACAGGGGGACCCACTGGCCCATCACTCACCATCTGGGTAGAGTCAGGGCGGGTCTCAAGAGCGTCAAGCCTCGCTAAACTCAAAGCAAGGATATTACTGTTAGCCCCTTGCCGCTGCCCCACATTTGAGCCGCCTGGAGCCTTTGCTTTTGTTCGCTTTGGCCTGGTAGCCCCCCCAGTGGAAGTCCCCGGAGTGGCTTCCTGCTCTGAAACAGGCCGTGATAACCCAGGAGCCGGGGTTGGTGTCACCCTCCCCCGCTGTCATTCTTAGCAAAGGCAGGTGGTTTTCAGGATTATGCAGGGGACTTTAGGGTCCGCTGCATGTTGGCAGGGTGGGCTAGGGAGCATCCTGCCATCCCTGATTCCCGTCGACCTATTTCAGTCGACATTTTAATAGCCTTGAGTGGCCAGTGGGACGAACTTTGCTCCTCCAACTATGAAGCCTCCCTATTTCAGGCAGTGGCCCTCACACTGTGCCTACCCTCTGCCCAGTGCGGGCTTTACAAGCATTTTTGGCAGATAGGGGACCGGGGGATGGATATTTATTTACCCATGCAAGTGAGGTTCCCCTCACAAAATACCAGTTTTGGGCATTAACAAAGCAAGCATTGCATAAGCTGGGGTTTGACCCCTCACAGTTTGGAACCCATTCATTCAGAATTGGAGCTGCTTCTACGGCAGCAGGTCTTGGTTTTCCCCAAACAAGAGTACAGGCAGTTGGACGTTGGTCCTCTGGTGCCTTTAAGGGCTACATTCACCCCTTTTGGAGGGCTTGGGAATGCGGAAGCCTAATAAGTTTTATTTGTTTTGACAGGTTGCTGGATGGGGAGGGAGCAGACGCGCATCCTCATATGCGGCCACAGCATGATCTTCTGGGCAGCCCAGAGGGCAGCGAGGTCGAGCATGGGCTCGCAGCTCGGCCTCAGTCATTGGGCTACGGTACAGTGGCTGGGCCGGCGAGGAATGCGTTGGAAGGGGCTCCTACCCACTCTGTTCCAGCAGGATGTAGTGCGGACAACCCCGCACGTGGTGGTCATTCACCTGGGTGGTAATGACCTTGGTTTGCTGCAGGGCAAGGCCCTCAGGGTTCAGGTATGTAAGGACATGCAGGTGATAAGGCAAAGGTGGCCTTCGGTACGTCTGCTATGGTCAGACTTGCTCCCACATAGGGTGTGGCATGGGGTATGGAATCCATGGGCGCTCGATAGAGCACGGAAGAAGGTCAACCGGCATATTCGGTTGGCTCTTCTTGGGCACGGGGATTTAGCCATTCCGCATCCCCATATTCAGCATTCAGAGGTTGAACTATACAGGGCCGATGGCGTTCACCTGTCTGATGCAGGTAACAACTTCTTCCTGAAAGACCTGCAGAGGTGTCTGCGAGAGGTTCTTCTCAGCAGTGGGGTAAAGGGGGACTAAATAGAGATTTGTCCCCCTTTTTGTGGCGGGAAGGTGCGGGAAGGGAAATAGGTAAGGACAGCTAGGTGGCCCCCTTAGGCACCTTTGGAGGTGATTGGCGGTTTCGGAGGCCTGTCTGTCAGAGCTTTCCGGCTTGAGGGCAGGATATGGGCTGCCTCTGGGGCCAACTTATCTCATCTACCCAAGGGTTATCCGGCCCCGGGTGGGGATGACGTAGGAAGGCCCCCCTACTCACCTACTAGGTGTGGCCTGGGTAAAGGTAAGCACATGGGCTTGCCCTTCCTCCTGCAGGGGCTGGTTGCCCGAGAGCTGTGTGGCAAGATACTTGCTTATAGACAGTTCCCGCACCTAGGTTTTCCTTCTGCAGGTCACTTTAAATTGGGTTTATGTTTAATGTAATTTAATCAAGTGGTCCTTGTTCAACCCAAGCTGATGTCTCTGTGTTTTATTTCGCCCCTTGACTGCAACTGTTTTATCACAGGTAATGTTGCAAAGCACATGGCTGCACTACTTAGATAGAGACAAAACCCACTCCAATGAATGTAAGAATGTGATGCTGGCTATCCACTACAGCCTGTACTTAAAATGCTTCCCATATGATGCATCTAAGGCACATCCATCCAATCACCAAGTACTGACACAATAACTACTGTTTTGGACTGGTAGCGTGGTGAGGTCAGATCTTGTGTTCTGTGGCTGAATAGTTGGATTTGGGTCATTGAGTCAGCATTGTTTCCTTCTTTTGGGAAATTTTATTTTATTTGTCACAACAGCACTGGAGATGTACAACAGGTTTGTATACCATTACTTTATTAGCCTAAATCATGGTGGCTCCTCTTTTGTAATCAATGCCTAATCCTCAGTTGGGCCTTCAGTTCTTATGCCTGAGCTCAGCACTTCACACACAGCAAAGCCTCACATATACTCGTGCCTATGAAGAGTTTCAAATATACATTACAAACCTGTGCATAGAGCACCACCGTGAGTAATGGTGCCCAACATTCTATTGAAAATATTCATATATGCCTTCTCAGTAAAGCTAGCCAATAGCTAATTGCCTTGAAACATGGCTCCAAGTGGAATATTCAGTCTCTAACTTATTGGAGGAAATTAATATTTTAAATAGTCTCTGATGGACAATTTACTTGATTTACTTCCTTGAGCACTTTAAGCAAGAGTGTCCAAAGTACAGCTCTTGAGCCAGCTGCTGCCTGGAGACATTGCAGTGTAGTTTGGCAATGGTCCATTTTGGATAAACGTGGGCTAGAGATGGAGTAAGGCCAGCGCGATTTTGTTTTTAATTGGCCAAGGTAATGTGTCATTTGTTTACTCTCTCCAACAAAGTCTGTTACCTTATCAAAGGTCATTTGGGTAGCAAATATCTATCTGCTCACCCTCTTGTAGATGTGGATACTAAATTATATCTTGTTTTGATGAAACTTCAGATGCTGACTCATTTGATCACCTTTGTTCCCTGGTTGGATAAACAACTCAGGATAAACAACTCAGATGATGCTATGTCTTCATTTCCATCATAATCACAGCACAAACTAACACCGTGCCTCTTTCACCTCTGCTCTTCTTTATTACAGATGAGGACAGTGCTGATGTGACTGAAGCTTTCATTACTAATAATCAGAATACCAAAGGTGAACAGAAGAAGAATGAAGGTAAACAGACAAACCTCTAGAATTGAAGACATTGTCTGCAATTAAGTATGTTAATGCTAGCGATGTGCATGGTAAGTGCAGTGCGATTTGGTGAGTGTCAAAGGTTTCTTTTCAGATTTTGTAGCATACGTAGAAAGCTATTACCTCTTGCTCAAAACTAGTCTCCTAAACAGCCAGTGCATTTAGATGTCAACATATAGGATGGACAAAGCATATGAATCATTTTTAAATACCATATGCACCAGAGTGTTGGTGGGGATTTTAACTAGGATTGATAGAGGACAGGCTGACTGTGGCCGTGCTTCTGAAAGAGTGAGATGGAGCTCCAGAAGGCAGGGATAGGCAAACCTTGAAGTGTGACCCTCCAGATGTTGTTGGGCTTCCTATTTGCCTCAGCCAGCATGGCCAATGGGAAGGGATGATGGGAGCTGGAGTCCAGCAATGTCTGGAGGGCAAAAGGTTCCCCATCCCTGCTTTAGGGAAACACAGTATTGAAGAAGAAGCTTCTCTCTGTCCCATTTCAGATCAGCAGTTTCCTATCTAGCCAAGACTGATGGATTGAACCTGCCTACTAACTATTCCTGGAGTTTACCTGGTATATCTCCATACACCTGGAGGTTGAACTGCAGGTGGCTCAGCCTATAGATACTGGGAAGATACAGCCTCTTATAGCCCTTATTATTTGCAGTGCTCCCATAGATATGTACAGGCATCTTTAGTCAAAATGAATGGCTGTGATTTGTCACCAGAATTTTGAATTGATTGCATACTCACTCTGTATTGCAAAGTAAGCATACTTGCTGAGATCAAGGCAGATTTATTTATTTATTTATTGCACTTGTATACCGCCCCATAGCCGAAGCTCTCTGGGCGGTTTACAGCAATCAAAAACATTAAAACAAATACACAATTTAAAAACATATTTTAAAAACAATTTAAAACACAATTTTAAAATTCAAAACAATATAAAAACAATTTAAAAACACATGCTAAAATGCCTGGGAGAAGAGGAAAGTCTTGACCTGGCACCAAAAAGATAACAGTGTTGGCGCCAGGCACACCTTGTCAAGGAGATCATTCCATAATTTGGGGGCCACCACTGAGAAGGCCCTCTCCCTTGTTGCCACCCTCCGAGCTTCCCTTGGAGTAGGCACCCGGAGGAGGGCCTTTGATCTTGAACGTAGTGTACGGGTGGGTTCGTATCGGGAGAGGCATTCCATCAGTTATTGTGGTCCCAAGCCGTGTAAGGCTTTATAGGTCAAAACCAGCACCTTGAATCGAGCTCGGAAACATACAGGCACCCAATGCAAGCGGGCCAGAATCAGTTTTATATGTTCGGACGGTCTGGTCCCTGTTACCAATCTGGCCGCTGCATTTTGCACAAGCTACAGTTTCCGAACTGTCTTCAAAGGCAGCCACACGTAGAGTGCATTGCAGTAATCTGATTTGGAGGTTACCAGAGCATGGACAACTGAAGCCAGGTTATTCCTGTCCAGATAGGGACATAGATGGGCCACCAACCAAAGTTGGTAGAAGGCACTCTGTGCCACCGAGGCTACCTGAGCCTCAAGTGATAGAGATGGTTCTAGGAGAACCCCCAAGCTACGAACCTGCTCTTTCAGTGGGCGTGCAACCCCATCCAGAACAGGCTGGACATCCACCATCTGGTCAGAAGAACCACCCACTAACAGCATCTCAGTCTTGTCTGGATTGAGCCTCAGTTTATTAGCCCTCATCCAGTCCATTGTCGCAGCCACGCACTGGTTCAGCACATTGACAGCCTCACCTGAAGAAGATGAAAAGGAGAAATAGAGCTGTGTGTCATCAGCAAACTGATGGCAACGCACTCCAAAGCTCCGGATCACCGCACCCAATGGTTTCATGTAGATGTTGAACAGCATGGGGGACGGAACTGACCCCTGTGGAACCCCATACTGGAGAGTCCAGGGTGCCGAGTAATGTTCCCCAAGCACCACCTTCTGGAGGCGACCTGGCAAGTAGGAGTGGAACCACTGCAATGCAGTACCTCCCACTCCCAACTCAGCCAGTCTCCCCAGAAGGATACCATGGTCGATGGTATCGAAAGCCGCTGAGAGATCAAGGAGAATCAACAGAGTCACACTCCGTCTGTCTCTCTCCTGACAAAGGTCATCATACAGGGCAACCAAGGCTGTTTCCGTGCCAAAACCAGGCCTGAAACCCGACTGAAATGGATCCAGATAATCGGTCTCATCCAAGAGTGACTGGAGCTGGCCCGCAACCACTCGTTCCAGGACCTTGCCCAGGAATGGAACATTTGGCCATTAGTTATTAAGATTTTCTGGGTCCAGGGAGGGCCTCTTCAGGAGTGGTCTCACTACCGCCTCTTTCAGGCAGCCAGGGACCACCCCCTCTCGCAGAGAGGCATTAATCACCTCCCTGGCACAGCCAGCTGTTCCATCCCTGTTAGCTTTTATTAGCCAAGAAGGGCAAGGATACAGCACAGAAGTGGTTGCACGAACCTGTCCAAGCACCTTGTCAGCGTCCTCAAGCTGCACCAACTGAAACTCATCCAAGAAATCAGGACAAGGCTGTGCTCTGGATACCTCGCTTGATTCACCTGCTATAACACTGGAGTCTAAGTCCTGGCGGATGCTAAAGATTTTATCCTGGAAGTACCAACACAGGATTTTCCCCAACACAGGATTTTATTGTCAGTGGACACATGGCATGCAAACCCTGTCTGCAGCTGCTGCCACCAGGTACACTTCCCTTCCCTGGCCCATCGAGCCCATCCAAACTTACGCCTACAGGTCGCAATAAAAATATAAAACATGAATAGAAAATTTCATTCTGCCCTGTGCACAAGGTCTCTTGGTTTCATAAGGTCATAAGGAGAATCCTGCTGGACCAGAACAAGATCCAGTGAATGACCAGGTGCCTTTGGGAAGCCTGCAATGCCCTTGTCCTGCTGCTACTTCTCAGCAGCTGGTATTTAGTAACATGCTGTATGTGAACATGGAGGCTCCATCGTAACTGACAGCCACTGAAGGACCATTTCCTGCATGAATCCCCTTTTAAAGTAGGGACCGATGAATCTGTCACTTGTGCATGTTTTTACTCATTCTATTTTGTTTCTGCATTAATTTGTAATTTTTGTTATATCTCTCAAAATGCATATTTAAATTCTATTTAATGTTAAATACATATAAATATTAAACACATTTTAATATGTATTTAAATGTGCAGTTTCTTTCAAAATATCTAAATGTGAATTTTGATGCATTTAAACTGCAAAAACAGTTACAGTTGGAAATCTGAGAAATTGCTAAATTCTGTTCCATTGTTTTGATGTACAGATCAGGTAACAGGAAAGGAAATAAATGGTAGGGAAAGTTTCACCTGCTAAATTGTTGTGTCAGGCTATTGCTAAAGCCACAGCAGCAGGGTTGAGGCAGAGGTGATGACCTTACCATTTTGTTTTACTCATATTCAATTACCCTAAGTAGAAGCGGGGGATAAATTTAATTCAGTTCATGTTTAAAGCTGAATCTATCAAATTTACACTTTCTGAAATGACACGAGAACCAAAACACAGCCAGTCTTTTAAATATGCACATATATAAATTTTGTGATGCAGTTCTCCAACCAAAGAATGTTTACAAAAATGCATTTATTAGGGGAAAGTGCATAAAAATGAATATATTAGTGAAAATAACATACAAAAATGCATTATATTGCTTGCAAAAATCTGTACATTAGTCAAAGCTGCATACAAAACTGTGTGTTAGGAGAAATTTGCACTAGAATGCTGAAGAATTTTCATGAGGATTTTTTTTTAAAATCACAAATTGTTGCACAAATGTGGACCAGCGAGTATAAGATTTAAAAATGAGAGTTAAATGGAATCGATCCTTCCATCCCTAACCTAACTAATGTGGAAATCACTCCCTCCCTTCAAGAGAGTGTGTGGGGAGGCAGTGTTGAGCCTAGCTCAAGATGAAAGGTTGGGCATTAAGATGTCTGCATGTATGATCCATATGCTGCATCCAGAGGCAAAGAGCATAGGAGGGGAGTTTGGCCTATTTAAAGCTGTCCCTGCCCTATGCTGGCTCAGTTTATTTGTTCAGCACCTGCCCACTCACCTTGCACATACAGTACTTGCATAGTCTGGTTGTGTAATGCATCAAGTAGGAATTCTTGTCTCAGGGCAGTCATTTTTTCTTCTATTCTCTACTGCCTGATCCGTAAGAAGTTGGCAGATAGTGCTAGGTATCTTAACTAGGATAGGACAATTGGTCACAATGGCAGGTAAGTTTGGAAAGAACTAGGTCACTGTAACTGGCGAGAATCCAGGATTCTTGAGACTTGCCATTCAGGGAAATGGGACATGGCATCAGGAACTGGAACCCCTTGGAGTCCATTTTCTCTTGAATCTCTCTTTCTCCATACTGCTTTCACCCTTGTGTGGTTTCAGACCAATGATTGCAAACTAAAAGCTGGTGGTGGGGTGTTTCAGGGAAAAACAGGCTTTAAGTGGAAGGGTGAAACACTTCTTTCTGCACTGGTCCTTTCCACATCAAAGCATCCTCTCCAGCAGATGCTCTGCAAAGGAGAGAGGGCCACTGGGGCTTCGTTAGATGTGCTTGCAGTGAAATATATGTGGTTTGCCCCAACTAATGCAGCTTTTCAGCTAACGTAATTGTTCCCTAGCACTGAAAAATTACCATTTCTATTTCACTCCTGATAAATGCCAAGCACCTTTGAATAATAAACTTTAAAACATGTAATTAGAGGACTAATAAATCTTGCCTTAATGAGAAACAGCTGGTTTGATATGTTGTGCCTTCAGGGTTTTCTTATGCTTGGCACACAATTTTGGGACATCCAACATTAATTATATTTTAAAAGAGTAAAAGTAACAGAAAGCCTTGGACAAAGCTCATATTTGCTCCCTGCTTAACTTTTTAATTAACTTTCCACTTAATAGTTTAATATTAAGAAATGGCTCTTGAATACCGTTTTAGGTCATGGAGCAGTTCTGCCATCTATTACTAACTGTGCCAACAGACCTTGCTTTCCTGGAGCTGTCTGCATTGACCGTAAGCCTCCAAATACGGGATACTTCTGTGGCCGATGTCCAACAGGTCTCTCTGGAAATGGACGAGTCTGTACAAGAACATTGAGAGCAGGTACCTGTCTTTCATTTGGGGTGTTAAAGATTTAGCATTAGTCTAAATAAATTGGACATCAGGAGGTCGACTTTGTAATATACATTGGTGTTATATGACAATGTAAAATGCCAACATTTTAATCAATCAGTAAAAGCAAAGGAGCATCAGAAGCTGCTGTATACCAAGTAAGACTATCTGTCCATCCAGCCCAGTACTGTATACTTTGACAGGCAGTGGCTCTCTGGGGTCTTGGGCAAATGACTTTCTGCATGTTTTTTTTTAACTGGAGATGCTGGGGACTGGACCAGGGAAACTTCTACAAGGAGTGCATGGACTCAGCTGTCAAGCTATAGCCCCTTTATAGCAGTTGTGCTCGAAATCAAAGAATCATTTTCAAATCAGAGCTACAAAACAGCTTCCAGTTTGTAACACCCACAAGCTAGTTCATGGTTTGTACTTAGGACTGACCCATGTCAAGATCGAAATGTGTAGGAAATACTGACCCAGTGGGGAGAGCTCCTGCCAATGTGCTTGCACTTGCTGAAGACTATTCTTTTAGATCGAGACAGAATTTTAAAATCTGGCATAAATTCTTCCTCTAGCAGAATCAAGCTGCAAGTATAGGAAAATGCTCTGTGGATCTCCTGCCTACCAGTACTTCTTGTGGATTGAGGCAATTGATTGAGAAGTAGGCTTAGAACAATGGTTCCCAATTCCCACCCACCCCCGAGACCTATTGAAAAGTGCTGATGGTGTTGGCAGACCACTTAACATTTGCATTTCATAGAATTCAGATTGCAATACAATAAAATACTATATACGAAATAAAAGAAGTAACAGGCATGCAATGAAAAATCAATATGAATATATAATATGGACATGCTGCAGACCATCCAAAAGAAACTTACGGACCACTGGTGATCCGCAGACCACAATTTGGGAACCCCTGGCTTAGAATATTAGAATATCAATTCATATGTATTCCTTGTTTAAACAAATAAGCAGTCTACATTCAGTTTGCAAATATGACATGGCTAGTTTGAAATGTGGTGCTGGGGGAGAGCTTTGCGCATACCATGGACTGCGAAAAAGACCAATAATTGGGTGTTAGAACAAATTCAACCAGAACTGTCACTAGAAGCTAAAATGATGAAGCTGAGGTTATCATACTTTGGACACATCATGAGAAGACATGATTCACTAGAAAAGACAATAATGCTGGGAAAAACAGAATGGAGTAGAAAAAGAGGAAGGCCAAACAAGAGATGGATTGATTCCATAAAGGAAGCCACATACCTGAATTTACAAGATCTGAACAGGGTGGTTCATGAGAGATGCTCTTGGAGGTCACTGATTCATAGGGTCGCCATAAGTCGACTTGAGGGCACATAACAACAACAGTTTCTTATTCATTCTGAGGAAAACACAGTATTTGCTACTGCTACTCTACCCTCTTTCCTTGTCTCTTTCCATGGTTTTCAAGATATCACTATACCAAGGTCACACATTGTGAAGAAGCAGTTCCTGCATCCAGTGACAGGGCAACTGGTAATTAAAATGTTCAGACTACCTCTCAGCGGTTGCACAAGGTCTGCCTCTAGATGTTTTCAAACATCAGTTCTTTTATTAATTTCTATATTTGGATTATGAAGAGTGCTGTGAGGTAGAGAAAGAAATGAAACTCAGGTCATGGCAGATTTGGCACATGGTCTCAAAAAAGCGTTCAAAATATTATCAATCAAGCAATTTTGTTTTCTAGCTTTTTAAAAATATTCTCACAATTCTTCATAGCCTCTTAAAGGACAATCAGGATAAATTCTACTTTCCCTCCAAACTGTGCCTAAAACAACTTCATGAGAAAGCTTGTCATTTATTTATTTAGAATTCTGGTTGTATTTAATTATTTGTCCACATTTGTCTTATGACCTTTTTGCAGAGGAGCACTCATTGCTGTGCACCATGATCAATATTATTTTAGCATATTAATACCAAATACCAAAGATAGCATAAATGAACAGACTTGAACTGAAACCGATAGACTTCCAAAAACTGGCTCCCAGTGATTTAGTCAATGGTTTCTGATGGTTTTTCAGAGATGAGACTTTTCAGTAAATAGGGCCTCTTGGATGGACAGTTCCCTATAATGAACATGGTTCTCCTAGGAGCATTTTATTTGAGCAGAAAGAAACATCAGTCAGGCCATTCCTCTTTCTGAGTAGAGCAAAGATGTAATTCTAAATGAGAAAAAGGCCATGAGTAGGGCATATATATCATTTGGAACTATAATTTGAATTCCTTATTCCTCCAGAGGAACAGATGAATACAGGTGTATTTTTAAAATATTTTTATCCTTGCCAAATTTTAGCAAAGAGTGGGAAACTAGATGCTCTTCATTTGTGTAGGAAATAAAGTCAAACCATATTGCTAAAAATGGATTTTGAGTGGTCTGTCCTCTGGATACTTTTAATTTATGAGATTCCCCCCCCTTCCAGGGCTATTTGCCAGACTTTCAAATACCAATAATCTAAATTTTAAAGATTTAATGTCTTCCAAAACATTTTTATTGTGACCGTGCTGCTGTTATATGCATGACCAATTCTTTATTTTTTATGTCTCTATCCAACCAATTTGTGAAGTAATAAATGTTAGAATTTTCCTGAATGTGTGCTAAAGTCTACAAGTGAAGTGTGATTATAGAGACAGTAGATGCAGTCCTTTGTTCTTGCTTCCTTATTCTTTGTTTCGGGAAGTAGATAATTATTAGCAGTGTTCTTACTAGGTCTTTTCAAACCTTTTCCATGTGTGGAGCAAATGCTCAGTGTTCCAATTGTGTGGTTGTACCTAGATGTGTACAGGCTAGGCTTAAGTTGAAGTACTTTATATAACCTGATGATTAAAATAGATGAAATGGAAGAAAAGGGAAATTAAATTTACATGCATGAAGAACTATGATTATTTGAATAATAGTTCTGCTCTATTGAAGCATACTCTTCCAGTCCCTAAACAAAGACCTTCTTTAACTAGTAAGATTCCATGTGACATTTAAAATATTTCAGCAAAAATGAGCTTCTCGATGGCTCACACTTTTTTTTCTTATTAGATGGTTTTGATTCAATTGTCATGATTTAAGGATTAAGAGACAAGCATTTCTTTATACAAAAATTGCCCATCTTAACCAAAGTGTTTTTGTACTGGTGGGGAAAGAACAAGCTTTTTTTCTCAACAGGAAATTGTGTTTTTTAAGAAAGCATCTGGGAAGACGAAAAACATTCTGATTTATTGTAACCAAGTGTTTTATTGATAGGGGTTAAATCTATTGCTATTTATGAGCTCCAATTAAGGCCTCAGTGCCATATTATCTGCTTCTGAGATGTATTTTCTTACTCTGGTAAACAGGAAAGGTAGAATTTTCTTTTATTTGTAGATTTGAGTGCTGAACTGTATTTTCTCATTTAAATGAGACAAAAATGAAAATTGCATAAAGGCTTGTTGTCTATGAAAGAAGTTTAATGTACCATTTATTACTGCAGCCATCAAATCCTTTACTACAGAGTTGTAGTTTAGTTGTGTTTACTGTCAGGCTTGGTGTGATTACCTGCCATGCTTGAGTGACAGCTGGGGCCTGTGCATCTGGGGAGGGGCCCCAGTGGGGCTGACCCCTGAGAGTCATAGACTTGGAAGGGACCTCAAAGGCCATCAAGTCCAATTCCTTGCTGATGCAGGAGACCCACTACTAAGCATCCCTAATAGAGGCTGAATTAATGGCCACCTGCTTTAAAACCTCTAACAATAAAGCATTTGTTTCACAGTCAAAATAGCTCAGTGGGTTCTCATTGATGCACTTCCCTGGCATTGCTGCCAGTGGCTGCATAGATTGATTGCCCAACAGCAGGGGTGTTGTGCCTGATAGCATTGTAGCTGCTAGTTGACAACCACTCTCTCCCTGCCTGGGTGGGTTTAACCAGTGATTGTGCTATATTATGATGGGAGCATATCAGCTGGTTGGCTCTGATCAGCAGCAGGCAGCCATCATGTTTTATCTCCCACAATGCAATGCCCAGCATTCATTGTTGGATGCCAGACCCTGCATTGTGTAAGATAAAACATGTTGACTTCCTGATGCTCACTGGAGCTAATTGGCTTACCCTGTAATAGAATGGAAGCCAAGTAACCAATCTTGGAAAGGAGCATAGGTTGTACTGCTAAGTGATGAACACCACAATGACTGGCAGCGGGAACCGGGGGGGGATTGTTCATACTATGTGAGGGCCCACATAAGTTTAGGGTCAGCCCAGTTTGTTAAGGGTGCTGGGAATTGTAGCTCTTTAAAGGTAAACTCGAGCTCCCAGGATTCTTTGGAAAAGTCACAACTGTTAAAGTGGTGGAAATGTGCTTTAAAAGTATGGTGTGAATGAGACCAAAGACATCAACTAGTTGTTGGCTTGATATATAAGCAGCAGCAACAAAATAGAGGTTGTTTTTGCCCTACCCTTTTCAGTGTTGGGAGGAAGGGGCTGTTTAAAAAACAAACAAAAAGAACGCAACATCTCTCTGGATTTCAGTTAGTCAAAAATTTACTGGATTAGGTGCTAGATATGAGTGATGCTGGCTGCAGGCCTGGGCCATGTGTGTATTCCTCCACAAGGGTTCCATTATACCCATGGAGAGATTAAACATCAGGGGGGGGAAGCAGTTGACTGCTACAATTCAGCTTTCCATTCCCTTCATAAGGGATAAATGCAGGTCATAAACAAAGAGGAAAGATGGTGCAATGAAAGAAAATGGGATTTGATTGGAAACCAGTTGACATTTCTTTTCTTTGAAAACTAGGATAAATCTAAGCAAAACAATGTCTTGTGTTGTAAAAAGTAGAAGGCATACACAGGAAATAAAAGAGGTTGTAGATGTGTCAGAATGTCATGTTAAACATTCAATGGTGGTATGTGGCAAAATATTCAGATGTGCTGTGAAGATTACTTTGGACCCTGGGAAGTAATAGATTTTTGCTTCTGGGATGCAAAATAAATCCAGTAGTATCCAGTAGATGATTCTGGAAATGCTACCAGAAGCCATCCTAACCTTTCAGGGAAAAATGAGTTTTCTACAATAATTTATCTTGCCTAGGCAATAGCTACTAAAAATATGGACACTTAAAGGAGGGAAAATACTACAGGGAGGTTTTCTATGGAGTATTCAATGACCTAGATGTAACACCCAAAGGTAGACATGATGGGAAGAATATTTTAGATAATTTAAAAGATAAATGATTTCCAGCCTCCCTGATCCATACATTCCATCAATCTAGAATATGTTAAGTACTCCAAATCCAGATGATATATTTAGCAAGCAATGTAGCTCAGCAACAGAAGACCCATGAATCCCAAGCTTTAAAACCACAAGAGAGAGCCTATGTTATAGGCCATGAATAATATTTACATTTAATCACAACTTCTACTGCAAATTACATTCCTTTCCTTACAAGACCCTGCCATTTCCCCCCCTCACTTAAGCAATTGCATTTCCTTCTTGGGTTTGAACAGGGAAGACTAACAATCCGAGTACTAAGCATCTAATCTGAGGGAAATTGCCTGTGTGTCACGAGAGAATTTATAGCCAGTTTGTAGTCATTAAAACATAAAGACTCATGTGATTATATTGGTATGTTAGCTATGCATTTTAAATAAAGATAACAGTCTTTTCTCAAATGTAACAATGAATGCTAGTTTGCTTGCAACAAGAAGACAAAGCTTTGAGAGACACAAGAATTATTTAAAAGTGAAAACAAATCTATTTATTAAACAAATCTATTTATTTATTAAAACATCATGTACACATAATATATATATATTAATATATGAACAGATATTATCAAGATGCTTCAATGCTTACTTGATTTGTACTGTTTCTTTAAGGAAGCTATTACATTCTTGTCTAACTCCATTTCCCTACTGCCAGGCCCGGTCTCCAAGAGGTCTTCTGTATCTTTAAAAGTTGTGGAGGGGGAAGGGAGAATTCCACCTTGTGGTTTTTCCTATTACAGTGTTGCAAGAACACCTTCACTTGGCTGACTTTCTCTTCTCCTAGTGTTGCAAGAACACCTGCACTTGGCTGACTTTCTCTTCTCCTAAAGATACAGGATCAGTCTCAGGCCCTGAACCTGGCAACCCTATGTTTTGGAAAGTGCAAATTTGAGAGATTTGCCTTTAAATGTGAACTGAATCAAATTTCTCGTCCATCCCTAGTGAAAGAGTAGATGTTTTGCATGCAGAAGATCCCAGGTTCAATTCCTGGTGTTTTTCGTTAAAATGAATCAGGTAGAATGTGATGTGAAAGACCTTTGCCAGAAATCCTGGAAAAGGCACTGACAAAATAAGATAACTCCAGGCTAGATTACAAATGATCTGGCCTGATATAAGGAAGCTTCCTATATTCCAAAGCTGCTCCCCCCCCCCATATACACACACATGCAGATATATGCACATACATGCATACACACACACATGCAAATACACAGCCAGGTTTAATCAGTTGCAAGTGACTGTGGAATCATGCAGAATTGCTTAAAGAAGAACTCTCATTGGGGGCATTTACATATGTGATATTAAAAGACATCCATTATTTCTTTTGAAGCAATTGCAATTTAGAAAAATTCCTGGTTTTCATCTCGTATAAAGTACCTGTCACTTTTATGCATTTATAGCTGGAAATAATGTGGTTGTAATTTTAGGTCCATTTACTGCTTGAGAGTTAAATGAAAGACTAAATTATTTGCAAAATATTTAAATTGGAGCCATTTCTCCTTTGAAGAAATGCCATAGATTTTCTTTTGAAAAAATATTATGAATTTCTTCTCTAGTCTGATCTTGTACATCTTAATACCTTTACGTAGCTTAGAGAAATAGATTGGATCTCTGTAGATGTAGCTCATCCATATATATCATTATTGTAATGTTTTAGCAAGAGGAAGAGACTGACGGTCCGGAGGACATCAGAAAAGAACAGCATTTTTAATAATTTATATGTTTCTGTGGGAGTATTGGAAGGGGAGCACGCCTGAAATTCTTCAATACAACACACTACTGGAATCACATTTTCAGCGAAGCAAGTATGCCGCCATGGTAGATCACAAAAGCCCTATTCAGGCCTTATACTCTCCACACAATGACAGTTGCATAGACTGGAGGGATAGCTCCATTCTGTATGGGGAGTCTACCACACACATTGAGCAGGCTTCCCCTTTTCAAATCTTCAATGCATGGAGCATGCGGTTGAGGCCAGCTGGGAGTAAGAACAGAAGAACATATGTAGAGCCCTACTGGATCAGGCCAAACACTCATCTAATTCATCATCCTGTTCTCACAGTGGCCAACCAGATGCCCATGGGAAGCCTACAAGCAGGACCTGAGCACCACAGCACTCTTCCCTACTTGTGATTCTCAGCAAGTGGTATTCAGACAAATACTGCCTCTGACAGTGGAGGTAGAACATAATCATCAGAGCTAGTAGCCACTTACAGCCTTATCCTCCATGATTTGTCTCATCCTCTTTTAAAGCCATCCACATTGGCAGCCATCACTGCCTCTTGTGGGGATGTAACAGCCAGCTTGTGTGATCCAGCTCTCTCTCAAGCTCAATTGCCTGGTGAGAATAATGCCTGAACAGGGCTAAACTCTGTTCTGCTTCTCATTTTGTTCTTATACTTAAATCAACACTGAACCAGTCCCTTGTCAAATTTGAGCAATTTATATTTTTACAGATATATGGAAAATAATATAGTTAAAGACTTGAATGCTTTGGCTTTCTTCCCACTTTATCTGGCTAGTGATTTTGAAAGCTAGCTGGCTACTGTGCACATTAAGGTAATGAAATTCAAAATGAAAATAATTTTGATGGATTGCTCTGTCTTTAGGACACCCTTCTGAACAATTTTATAATTATCCAGATAATAGGAACATTATCTACTTGTTGTACCTTTTAATATAACATATGTGTGCATTTATCAGTAAAAAGTCCAATATTCACTTTCATTATTATAAAAAGCCATTTCACAGCTCCTTTTTTTGTCTGTGTGATCCTCCTTGTATTCAGGATACTATGGAAACACTTAAATGTGAACAATGATGCTGTATATGTGTCTGCTATTTTTGCTCCCAGCATCATTCATTGTTTCTGCAATGTAGGCTCTCTATGCAATTGGAAACTCCCCAACTATGTGTATGTTTGTATGTGTGTAACCTCAGGCTTGGATCCAGAGAAGCGCATGTGAAAGGGAGCTGGGGGAGGCTTACTTCCCTGTTCCCTCCTCCCCTTTGGCAGCACCCACAGGTTCTCCCAAGGATCTGGGGACTATGAAGGGGATTGAGAGGGAAGAGGGGGATTCCAGAAAATCAAATGGAGGTACTATCCACAATCAGAAGTTATGCTTGCACAGGTTGCTAATTTGGGGATATCCCTCTCACAGCCCGACCCATTCAGCAGGAGATTCAGGGGAGCTGTAAGTGCTATTTAGAGGGGGGGTTCTCTGGTTCAAGCCCACTCTTCAGAGTTTCAGATGAATACATGGAGTTTGGGAGTGAGCAGCAGGTGCAATTTTGACTCTTGCATACACACATGGAATTACTGAAGGATTCAATTACCTTAGTGCTCTTTGACATCTCTTACAGATTTCCATAGCTATTCTCTGCATAGTTTCACATATAACAGCCTGGCCATAACAATCATATCAGTTTTTCAGTTTTACTTCTCACTTACTTCTCCTTGAAATATGTTTACAAAAATAATCTTGGTATTTATATCCTACAATTATATCTATTCCATTACCTACTCAGACCTTTTATTGTTTTGCTTTGTTACCTTGTAGTCTCACAATAAATAACTGGTTCTACCCATTACTGGCGCAGTGTATATAAATGTTGTGATTGTGTTTACTATGCATTGCCATCACATATTTCACCAACAATATGGCTGTCTAATTAGAGTTGAAACAAATATTTACATTTTTGATTCTGGCAAGCATCAGATATGAAATCTCATAAGCTCTGTGCTGAGAAATATTAATGCCCCTGAATGTCAGCCGTCAAGAACAGTCAAATATTAATTACTACTGTATGCCAATGATCCAATTCTATCAAATACAAAATGCCTTTGCATCTTGTGTTAAATTTCAAAAACTGTAAAGCAGCAACTAACTATATAACTTGTGATCAGCCAAAGCCTAGCACATTCCACCAGACCTATATCATGGCCCACTAAATGCTCAATAAATCCCTTGGTTTTGCTGCTATCCTGAAACGGCAAAAATCAGGAGGTTGAATTCTCATTTGTTTCCTCCCCCAAGCTATTTACACACAAGACACCATTGGTTTCACCCTCAGCTTGGTCACATGGTATACAGGCCTAGTGTAAGAGTATGATGGTTTGCTTATTTTTAAATGCAGTTTCCAGAAGAACCTTAAGGGTAGATCTTTGCCTGTTTGAGTGTGCCAAGCTGGTATGATTTCAAAACAAATGAAGTGGGTTTTTTTTGGGGGGGGGGGTGGAACCTGCATCACATCATAAGGTAGCTGAATGAAAATGGCTTATCCCCATTTACACGGAGGCTGCACCTACTTGGGAATCAGCTCCAGTGAACTCAATGGAGCTTACTTCTGAACAGACATGTTTGGTATTGCACAGTCAGTAAGTGTAGAGATTGGGATGAGAAAGGAGAGGGAATGCAAAGAGGAAAGTGAAGCAAAGAAAGCTTTTTAGACTTCAAAACAGTATGGAACAAAAACATCTCAGTATTTTTATTAATTTTGGCTATTCCAAATGTGCAGATCTTCCCTTTTTAGTTTAAAATTGATATCCTAGCTATGAGCAATTTTTCCCATCCTCTATAGTTCCCTCAAAAACTTTCAAGCCAATTTAAAGTGAACTGAAACTTAGAAAGAACTATAGTTTTGCCCAAGGAAAAATGTCAACCTTCTTGTTTAATGGACAAGGAAAAGGGGGAAGAATGATCCTTTCTTTCATCTCATTTATATTATATTTGGTTTGGTTTGCACAAGTGAAGAAAATCTTATGATGTCCCAGCAACGTCTTCCAAATGCTTCTGCATAAGTAGTTTTATGTTATCTTCCACTGTATGGACATTTCAGGACAAGTTAACATGTGAACAGTAGACAGCTGCAAAGACGCATATACATCTCATATGTTGACAGGCATTGGAATTCTGAGCTGAGGATATGCCCAATGTTGTTATTAACTCCCATCTGGAGTGTTTACATAATCAAATGATAGCACAGCAGTGGTAAGGGAATAGGTCTAATGATTGGCATATGCATGATCAACACACTTAATCACCACCACTGCTATTTTATCATTGCCAGTATTTAGAGCTACTACTGAAAGCATTATATAGCTGGCGTGGTTACAGTAGAATTTTAAGAACTTTTAATTTTCTATTGGGACATAAATGTATTTAAAGACCTCTGAATTCAATGACTGGCAGGCCAGCACTCTCCATATCTGATTTAGAAATGATCCATAAAAATGGATTGCTTCTGTGGGGATTTAGTGGGTGTCCAAAATTAATCTCCCCCCCCTTTTTTTTTTACTGATTGTTTTCCCATTGACAATGTCTGTAAGCACAGTGCATTCCTGGTGATGTAATTCAGAATGCACCAGGCCAACAGGCCTCCCAGCAGCCTCCTCCGAGTTCACCCTGTTTACTGGAGTCAGGGAGTGACAGTTAGTATCCCATTCATGATGGGAGTCAGAAGGCCTTGCATGCTGCTGCGCATGTGTGCAAGTGGCGTGTGTTGTACATCTGCAGTGATATTCCAGTCTTACTTACTAACCTTTAGGCATGGATGGTGCCCTGCAGCTGGGGAGGGACCTAGGGAGTCAGCTAGTCCAAACTCCTGCTCAATGCAGAATCTGAAATGCAGGATACAACTACAACATCTCTGGCAGATAGTGGCTGTTCAGCCTCTGCTTAATTTTTTTTTTTTTGTATCTCAACTTTTTTCTTGGGTATTGGTAGTGGGAGATTTCAAACATTTGATTTTTTTTTATGTACAGGGTCTTCCCAGTAAAAAGAACCAAAGTGTGTATATAGCAGAAGGGGAGGGGGAATAAAAGAAGGTTTGGGTAGCAGTGGCTCAGGCCAAACATCTTCACTGCCTTGTTGTGCATGTGTTTAGAGAAGTGCCCACTCGCTATCTTGCTCCTCCTCTTCCTCCTCTCCCCCTTCCCAGTCTCAAGGCCACCACAGTCAATGAGAAAAGCAGCACCCAGCCACTCTCTGTCTAGCAGCAGCAGCAGCAGCAGCGTGAGAATAAATGACTTTCTTCACAGATATGTAGTGCGCAGAGTTAGAGTTACTGGATGGTAAACAACAAGCAGCATTCTGGTCATCTGGGTTTCTGGGTGCTCTTTGAATTGAAGTCTCCAAATATGTTGTGGCTTCACAGAAACATCTGTAGGGGTCGTGAGGAGAGAACAGTGCAATAAGGTTTCTAGGTCCCAGTGTGCAGTGTATCTCTTAATTCGTATCCTAAGATTTATGGGAATTCCTCTAGTCTAGTTTATGATGGGCCAAATGAAGCCTCTGGAATTTGGTATACTACCTAACTCTCCATAATTACTTTAGGTTTAGATGATAATGTTTAGCATATCTTGTGTTTCACTGCTTAGAGTTTTCCATTGCAATATTATATGGGCCCTAAATTCTGATGGCTTCCTCCTGCTAAATGCTCTTTATAACTTTATATACCATATTTATATTTTAAAAAATCTTTATTCAATTTAAATATAAATGTAGATACAGACATATCTGAGAAAAAAGGCTTTATATTGCCCTTTTCATCATGAAGTAGCTAGCAAGGAGAAGAATATTTCTAGTGCAACATTTGGGTAATTTCTTAAGCATTAAATGGATTAGCTAGAATTAAATGCTATTTCCTCTCACATCTTGTACAGTTCAGAAAAATATCTTCTGACTTGCATTCCACCTCATCATTGCTGCATGTCAGGACTATGTTTGCTTTAATGATTGAAGCTTTCAAATTCTTCAATCTCATTTTATTCAAATGCAGCAATAAATGGATTTAAATGTCAATTACACTGTTTTGAAAGATTTTCATTTGAAAACCAAGAAATGATTCGGACTCTGAGACAAATAAATAAGGCCTTTAATATGACATGGGTAAATAGATTGCTCTCAGTTAATACAACCTCTCTTGCTATAAAATAACACAAGGTTTTAGCATCATTCACACTGCAACAATGAACTCTTCAATGTGTGAAGGGGACTACACATGAGAATTAGGCTTTGGCGCATTAGCTGCTACTACACTGCCTACTGATACTACATTACTAAAGCAACTTATCTTGTTGGATGCATAAATGGCAGAATAAAGGAAATAGTGCCAGAAACCTTATTTCCAAAGCCCATTATATGATGGAGTTTCTGAATGTAGTTTTTATAATTCAGGGAAGTGTGTGAGAATGTCTGTAATTTTTCAGTCTGAAGGACACATTCCCTCAAGAGTAGCCTTCTGGGAGGTACATGTCTGTGGTGGACAGGGCCAGAGGCAAAAGTGGGCAGAGCAAGGGATGTAATAAATAATACATTAATAATAAATAATACATTAATAATAAAGTAAATAAATTAAATAATAAATTTATTACCTGCCCTTCACCAGTAGGTCCCAGGATCACAACAACATAAAACATAGCACTAAAAACAGTTTAAACCAAAATACAATAACACAAAATCCTGCCCCTAGTCCCAGAAGGATCCCAGGGATGTATGGAGTATGCTTGCAGGCTGCATTCTAGCCACACAAAAGTCAATAGATGGTGTTCAACTAAATAATTATGCAAGCAGAATGACTTCCACTTGCACAGCAGGGCTTTCCCCTCTCTCCTCCCCCATGTGCACCCTGCACCATCCACAAATCTGCTCTGGATAGTTTGGGGAACCCCGAGAACAGATTTAGGGGGCACACAGGGGGCAAAGAGGAGGAGAATGTTCTGTTACTCATGGAGAAATCCTTGTGCTGGTGGAATATTCGCCTTAGCACTACACTGAATACAACGCAGTAGTTTCTATACAAATATCTACCCCTCTCACACCTCTTTTCATCAACACAATAAAGAGACATTATTACAGCTCATTCCAGCCAAGTAAAAGCACTCAAGCAGGGTGCACAGTAAGGCCAGTGAAGAGCACAGCCTGGAGAAGGATGTAGGCTAGGCCAGGGGAGAGCCTTTAGGGCCCAACAGAGAGGACTGGACGGCCACATCTGGTCTCTGGGCTAGAGGTTCCCCATCATTGGTTTACACCAAAAGAAAAAGCACTGTGGGTTTTTCAGAAAGATTTTATGCTAAATGAAAGTGGATGTAGTCAAATATTTATTGAAGTCCCTTCTCTGAATTATTATTATTATTATTATTATTATTATTATTCCTTCTCCCATGGCATCAAATACTCTTATTTCTCTCTCTCTTCCCTCCAATTTCCCCCCAGAATTATAAAAGCATGTTCCCAAAATGGACTAATCTTGGCTCTACAACTATTTCTGCCCACACAATGAAGTGATGCAAAAGCAAACCCAATGAGGACTTTGATACTGGAATGTAAATGAAATAGAAGTGGATACTACCAGTAGCTAGATTTAAACAGACTGGGATTAAAGAGGACTAACATGCTAGCTAATAAGACCTGAGAAGCTCTGTGAGGGGATAACCACAGTTCCCAGAATTCTTTAGGAGACATTATGTACTTTAGATGTGCCTTTGATGTGCTTTAAATTAGATTGATTTAATTAAAATGCAAACCAAACAAAAATCTCCTCCCTCAGTAGGCTGCCGTGTGTAAACTTGGTCTTTAATGGTGAAGGTCACCATGCTTTTGACAGGAATGGTAGATAAATTACTTCATTCAAAGGCATGTATTCATTTAACACACTGTCAAGCAAACTGGCATACAAAGCCTCCGAGCATTAATTCAGAGATGGGAATGTTAACTGGCTCTATGATGGCTGACTCTGTGTCTAAAAGGAGTAATGATGTATGTGAGGAGATGCCTGCTGCAGTGTTTATTTCTATCCCGCCTTTCGGCCAAAAGGCCCTCAAGGCGGCTCAGTGGCACAGAATCTAACCCATTATCTTGAATCACAGGCAGAGTGAATGAGTCAATATGATCATGATCATATTGGAAATCTTTTAAATATATGTAGATACTCAGTGCCATGTACACACAAGTACATGCGAAGTTTGTGTAGTGACTTTGAGTAGTACACTGAGACTATAATCCTGTGCTCAGTTACTGGGGAGTTAGTTCTGGCAAAAGCAGTCACAATTTGCTTGTGGGTGTAATGGATAGGACTGAGCTATTAAGCTGCAATCCTCCGTACACTTACACAGGAATTTGTTCCATTGAACAAAGTGGGACATTTCTACCTAAACATGCATAGAATTGAGCTGCACAATTTTATACACCATTGATAGAAACATATTAAATCTTAGCATACAGTAAGAATTATCTATAAGTATGCACTTCACACACACATATTTGTATGCGCAGTGGTGCATATAAAAATATGGTTTCTGTCATAGTAAGTGCCCATATCATGTCATTTTCTCTATGAATTATTATCGCTGACTTGTTCACTCTTCCTGCTTTCCCCCTATTATTTCAAGAATCCTGGTTATAGATTCTCTGTGTCACTAAACAAATTCAGAGGGGAAACCCAGGGAAGCGGTTAATACAGAGGCGAAAAGAGATAAATGGAGAGACAAGACGATACCTTACACTCTTGTAGCAAGACTCCTTAAACTAATGTAATTTTCCTATACTCACCCGACAATTTAGATAAGGCATATGTGGTGTTAGTGGTGTATGTTTCTAGTTTAAAGTAATGAGCCACAGCATACAATATGTCAGAGAAATGTTTCTTTGCAGTAATTTTTCTAAATGACGAATGTGCTATCCAGAATGTGCTGCTGCATGTTAATGATACTAAAGCTATACACATTGAAAATTTATTGAATTGACTTAATAATGAGATGCATTCTTAAAATTATAGAGTGCATTGTAAAGCTGTGACATGAAAATGGGAAGCAAAGGGACAAAAATATGTCCCCAAACAGGATGGCCAGTCAGAGCTGCTCATAAGGCTGGGATCCTACTAAGTGTAAGGCGTGGCTCCTCAGATGGAACTAGGTCAGGTTTCATTTGTGACGTGGACTACTAAAGGCATCCATCCTTTGAAGGATTTCATTATATTAATGGCTGAATCTTTATTTCAAGAGCAGTGTGGTTTTCTAGCTCTCATGGGGAAAAATAAAATAAAAACTCTCTTCTGTCATTTAGTACCTATCTGCTTATGCACCATTGGCATCAGTCTGATACTAATCTGACACCGGCTGATACATGTGTCAGTATCTAGGGGGACATGCTATCTGGGCACATTCTAGATAAATGGGTACCTATGTGGCACAAATTTACAGATATCAAGGTTCAGGGTTCTGGTTTTGGTGTACAACTGGGACCAGGATACTTGAAATATCATTTTACCCCTTATTTATCCAGTCGATCACTGCCCTCTGCAGGTGAGGGCCTTCTTCAGGTACATCTTATCAGGAGGTCTGTTCCTCACAACATAGGAAAAAGACCTTTAATATTGTGACACCAACACTTTGGAATTCCCTTAGTCCTTCTGTTTGTATCTGCGGTGGCCTTTGGACCAAGCAGTAATAATAAACTGAATGGAACTGAGTGTTTTTAGTATTTTTGTTTGCAGCTCTGGGCTCCTTCTTGGAGGAAGTGCAGGATATATATTTAAAAAATGAATGAATAAATAAGACAAGACAGCTGTGGGAAACCTCCAGCCTGTGAGCCTAATTAGATGTACCAGTCCTCTGAGTTTGGCTCCCAAAGCCATATTGGGTAAATCATGCTCAGTAACCTGCTATAATATGATGTCAGGCATGGAGATCTCTCCAATCTAAGTCCTAAGGCCAGCCAGAGATAAGGGATCTCTTATATCGAACTTAGGGCTAAACACCACGGTGCTAAAATTGGAGATACGCTTGTGTCCAATCTTAGTGCTGTGATGCTTAGTACTAAGATTGGAGGTAAGCCTCTGTGCGCTTTATGATAATGTAGAACAGCAGAGGCTTATGTTCTACCTTAGCGCTGTAGTGTCAGAGTGCTAAGATCACTCTTAAGCCTCTGCCTGCTCCCACAAAGCTTGAACTTTGAATCATCTGGCATCCTATGATTAAGGATCTGATCCCTTGAACAAGGAAGCATGAACTTCAAAAGTCTGTAACTTAAGGTTCATTTTCTGTATAACATGAAGGGAAAGGCTGCAAGTGGTGAATAGAAGAACATGTGGAACATATGAGGAAATGTATTTGGGGGGCCCTAAATTGTTACCAGGATCTAACCCTGGTGAGCTTAACTTAGTTACACAGAGGTTGCCGCACAGAAAAACACCCATCTGTAGTGTGCTAATATCACAAATATTATAATGTTATGCTAAATGGAGTTCAGGGCAGTTCTGCTATTCAAGCTAGATTGCATACCTGTTTATTACATTTGGAAAATGTAATTAACATTGGTCCTCTGTTTATTATTACATTTTAATTAAGAATGTTTTTAACCCACCTTTCTGTTGTATCCTCCTCCAACACCAACACCCACATTGTAAAAACATAGTAAAATATCATAGAGACTTGGAGAGTGGCAACAAGGGAGAAGGCCTTTTCAGTTGTGGCCCCCTGGCTGTGGTATGATCTCCTGAGTGAGGCCTACCTGACACTGACATATTTTCAGCACCAGGTTATTACTCTTCATTTGAGCACTTAACAGAATATGATCCAGCTGAGTCAAAAGTTTAGGTTAGTGCTACTTTGGGTTCCTGATGTCCCCCCACCCAAGGTGGAGGCTTGCATTTTAAATGTTTGATTTTCCCTATGAGTCCGGCCATCACAACGGGTTTCAGCTCCACCTATCGTGCGAAGGCAAGAATGTCTTTGAAGTCAAGACTAGGGGCGTCAGGCCCCTCCCACTCTCCAGTTCATTCTTGCCTTCGTACGAACAAGATTGGAATTACACGTAGCATTTAGCTAAGTCTCGTATTTCTTTGTGTATTTGTCTTCAGATCCTTTTTCTGTTTTGTGTTTAGCCTACTGAGGGTCCCCTCAGAGACCGCGGCTGCGGCTCTCTTCGTTCTCTCCCGAGCTATTCTTTTCAAGTTATTTTCTTTCCTTGACTGGAGGTTCCTCTGAGACCGCGGCTGCGGTTCTCTTTGTTTTTGGCAGTTTTCGAGCACCCCCCCCCGGCTCTATTGTATCCGTTGCCTGGGAGTTCCCTCAGTGACCGCGGCTGCGGTTATCTTGGTTTTGATCGTTTTTGAGCCTCCCCCCCCGGCTCTGTTGCCGCGGCTGCGGCTCTTCCGATCCCAGCGGGAGCTTGCAGCTGCGGCTCCTGCTGTTACCCCATCATACCTTTTTCCTCAGATCACCCTCGCTACGTGGCTTTAATTCCCACTGCGAAGGGCTTTGCAAACGGCGACGGCGGCTCTCTCTGCGGCGGCTGCCGCTTTTCCCTTACTGCCAGGGGATTTTTTAGAGCCGCTAGTGCGGTTTTCGGCCCCGCGGTTCCTCCTACGGGACTGTGCTGGGCAGCCCTTCCCCCAGTTCGCTTCCGACGCCGCCATTGCTTCTTCCCTCTCCGCCATTTTTTTTCCCGCTCTTTTTTTTTCCGGGCGCCATTTTTTGACTTCAAATTTCCCGCCTTTTTTGTTACCCTTATTAACCATCGGATACCTCCCCTGCAGGCTATCTATCCGTATGTCTGTGTATATGTGCTGCTGACAAACTTACACAGGGCTGATTTACACACACTTTTACTGTGGCTGTAATCCTAGTGGCTGAATTATATTATCAAGGCTGGAGCTCCAATCCTAGTGGGCTGGATTGTATTATCAAGGCTGGAGCTTTAATCCTAGTGGCTGGATTATATTATCAAGGCTGGAGCTTTATATCAGTGGCTGACTTGTACTAAACCTGATTTATATTGTATATCCTGCCCCCTCTGGGGCCGTGAACAAGCCTAAAACCCAGCCTACAGCGCTAATCTGAGTGTGCCAACTCTAAAACAGCCTATATTATATTAACGCTGATATATCAGTGCATTCTGCCCCCTCTGTGGCAGTGCACTTCGCCATCTGCCAGTGTATTCTACCCCCTCCGTGGTAGTACGCTGTGCCAGTTCGGGTCTTTACATCCTGCCCCCTCCGTGGCAGTGTACTGCACCCAAGTTAATATAAGATGGCAGAACAGCCAGGCATGTCACCATCAACACACATGGTGCCAGATCAGCCAGACATGCCACAATCAGCCAAGCCACAACATCCTAACACGTCTAAGACCAGACATGCCAAAGCACTGGCTAAGACAAAACATCTTTCCAGCCATAGTAAATCAAAGCGCCCTCGTTATGTCTCTGTGCCAATCACCACCACAGCACAGACACACATAAGTGATATTTTCCATTCCCCTGCTGCTGCCTCTGACGAGGAAGAGTTTGTTGGCTTTCCCCCTCACTGTTCGCCTAATGAACCTACTTCTGGTTTACCGCCTCAAACATCTGTTCCAATAGTTCATCAGGCACACACATCTGCCACATCTGGTCTGCAGCTGTCTCCTGATTTCCTCTCCCAACTTCAAGCCATGCTGGCATTTTTCACCCAAATGCAGTCACTACCACAAGTTCCTGCCATACCTCCACTCAACATGGACCAACGTGCGTGCCATGAAGCTCATCCTTCCTGTTCACCAGATCCCTTTGATGTAGCCAGAGGCAGATGTACGGACGAAGCCTCGTATGCGGAGGAGTCAACTTTCACTGATCATGTTGAAGGAGACGACTGGAGCGACTATTCAGATCATGAGGAGAATACATCGTATCGCTTGTTTAATACCTCAGACTATCAGCCGCTAGCACGTAGGGTACTTCATACCCTTGGTCTCCAGACTGCGCCTTCAACTTCGTCCGCCCCAGCTATCAAAGGGGCCAAGGTCCTCATATCCCCTGCACCTACTGAACACTACATCCCGGTGCCGGACCCAATTGCCAAATTAGCTTCCGAAGAATGGGCTCATCCACTCAAAGCTCGACGCTTCAAGAACCTGGCTGACAGACTTTACGCCCTAGCCCCAGACTTTGCCACCAAGTTAGATGTCCCTGGCATAGATGAACCAATCGCTCGCCTCGTTTCAAGATCTCTTTTGCCCAGGGAAGGGGAATCCCACCTAAAAGATATTACTGAGCGACGAATAGACTTCGCCCTCCGCAAGAATCACGAGGCCACTGCCCTAGCCATGCGTGCCTCCGCTTCAGCCTCCATCTTCTCCAGAGCCTCTATGATGTGGATGGATGACCTTCTAGAGGATGCTAACCCTGATCCTGTCGCCTTCAGAAGAGCACTATCGAAATTACGTAAGACAGCAGCTTTTGTGGCCGATGCCACTTTGGATGCCACTCAACTAGGGGCACGAGCCATGACGACTCAAATAGTCGCTCGTCGCACCCTCTGGCTTCGCCACTGGCAAGCTGATTCAGCGGCCAGACTGAACCTGTCCAAGGCTCCTTACTCCGGATCTCTACTCTTCGGCGAGGAAGCTCTAAAGGCAGTTCTGGTTGATCCAAAAGACGCCCACAAACCGGTTCTGGCCACAGTCAAGAACATCGACCACAGGCCCTTCAGGCGATTTCCCTCCTTTCGTTCTAACCAGTCCTTTCGAGGAACGCGGCCAGGAGGACGAGGCCGCGACTTCAGACCCTATGACCCCAACGCATTCAGGGGCTCCTGGAACCGACGCTTCCAGGGCAGAGGTCAGTACCAAGGGCGCAGGGGCAATTCATCGTCCTCATATAAGGGAGGCCCCCGCCTACTCAAGTAGTATTAACGCCCTCCCCATAGGTGGCAGATTACTTAATTTTGGAGATCGATGGCTGCGCCTTACTACGGTCTCCTGGATCAGGAACCTTTTCACTTATGGCTATACCATAGAGTTCTGGGCAACCCCTTCAGACAGATTCCATCCGTCTCCTTGCCCAAGGGCACCAGCCAGGCACAACATCATGCAGACAGCTATACATCATCTCCTGGACATAGCGGCGATAGAGCCAGTTCCCACAACTGAGAGGTCGGAAGGGGTGTACTCCCTCCTATTTGCTGTGCCAAAACGAGATTTATCTTGGATGGCGGTATTGGACCTTAAGTTTGTCAACCGTTTTGTAACATATCGCAGGTTCAAAATGGAATCTCTCCATTCCATTACCGAGAGTCTGCATGAAGGAGACTTCCTGGCTTCTATCGACCTTAAGGAAGCGTATCTCCATGTGCCCATTTGCATAGCCCACAGAAAGTTTCTTCGGTTTGCCTTTGGCCACCAACACTTTCAATACAGAGCGATGCCATTTGGCCTCTCCTCTGCTCCAAGAGTGTTTACCAAGGTGCTACTCATCCTAGTGGCTTACCTTCGGACCCAAGGGGTTCATATCTACCCATATTTGGATGATCTGCTAATACGGTCCAAGTCTGAAGAGCTGGCTCAGCATCATTTAATGATCACCCTCAATGTTTTGCAGACCTACGGCTGGCTTGTCAACTTCGACAAAAGCCATCTCCAACCAACCCAACGCCTACTACATCTTGGGGCAATGTTGGACACCCTGCAGGCAGTGGTCTTCCTGGCTCCAGATCGCATCACTGCCATCACAAGCATCGCAAGGTCCCTGATGCAACAAACATCCGCAGACGTCATGCTTCTCGTCAGAGCGCTCGGGATGTTTATCTCCACAATCCACATTGTGCCCTGGGCTCGAGCCCACACTCGGCCCCTTCAGTGGACTCTGTTGCCTTTTCAAAAAGACATTGCCAGCTCCAACCATCGCAAAGTTCGTTTGAGCCCCGCTCTGCGCCTCTCTTTCCGCTGGTGGACCAAGGTTCAACACCTCTCCAAGGGCACGTCGTTCAGAGAACCCCGCAGAACCGTCGTAACCACAGACGCCAGCCTCATAGGTTGGGGAGCCCACTGCAACTCCCAGTACGTTCAAGGGGTTTGGTCCAACGCAGAGCAATCTCAAAGCATCAACTGGCTGGAACTAAAGGCTGTCCACTTAGCTCTATGTCATTTTCAGTCTCTGTTCCCTTTGCATCATGTGCTCATTCGAACAGACAACACGTGTGTAAAATCACATTTGAACAGACAGGGGGGCACCAGGTCTCGTCCTCTGCAGGACTTAGGCTCCCTCATCTTTGTCTGGGCAGAACAACATCTACAATCCCTGAAAGCAGAGCACCTCAGAGGGATTTGGAATGTGACAGCAGACTGGCTCAGCAGACAACAGGTCTTTCCGGGAGAATGGAAACTTCATCCAGCCATTTTCCATCGTCTCCAGTGTTGGTTCGGCGCCCTCTCAGTCGACCTGTTTGCTTCCAGTCACAATTGCCAGCTTCCCAGGTACTTTGCCCGATACCTGGACTCAACAGCAGAAGCAGTGGATGCTCTGACAACACCGTGGCCAGACGGTCTATTGTATGCCTTTCCTCCCATACCATTGTTAGCCAAAACCTTGAGGAAGGCGCGAACCGAAAGGGCACAGCTGGTTCTGATAGCACCATTTTGGCCACGCCGACCGTGGTTCTCAGATCTTCTGGCAATGTCAATGATGGATCCTTGGACACTTCCAGTAACGCCAGACCTCCTATCCCAGGGTCCAGTACTGCACCAGGACCCTACTTGGCTCAATCTAACAGCGTGGCGTTTGAACGGAGACATTTGAGTTCAGCTGGACTGTCTGACACTGTGATTGATATTATTTTGGCCTCGAGAAGACCATCTACCACTCGCATTTATCAACATACCTGGGTGGCTTTCTCCAAGTGGTGTCAGTCCCACCACCACGATCCTTCCCAGGCCAATGTGCATCAGGTGCTCCAATTTCTCCATAGTGGCTTTATGATGGGACTTCGACCCAACACTCTACGTCGACATGCGTCGACTCTGTCATCCATTCTCTCAGTGTCCTCTCCTGGAGATCATATTTCCTCACATCCGTTCATCAAACGTTTTTTGAGGGGAGTCGCCCTACGCTCTCCGGCTGTTGTCCATCGGTTCCCCTCATGGAGTTTGCCGAAAGTTCTGCAGGCTTTGCAACGCCCTCCATTTGAACCCATCAGGACTGTGCCCCTACGTATTCTGTCCTTCAAGGTCCTGTTTCTGATCGCAATCACATCTGCCAGACGCGTTTCGGAGTTGGGCGCATTGTCTTCTGCTCGGCACCTCTGCGTCTTCCATAAGGACTCTGTTGTGCTGAAGACTGACCCTTCCTTTCATCCCAAGGTCAATTCAGTTTTTCATTGCAACCAGGACATTGTGTTGCCTTCCTTTTGCCCGAATCCTACCCATCCTCTTGAAAAGACTTGGCATTCGTTAGATGTCCGGAGGGCTCTCAAGACCTACCTGTCCAGGACCCAAGAGATTCGACGAACAGAGTCTCCGTTTGTATCCTTTCATCCAAGGTCTATGGGGCATAAAGTTTCCAATCCTACTTTATCCCGTTGGTTAAGGGCATGTATTACTTTAGCATATGAGTCTCTGAAGCTGTCAGTTCCAGCTAGTATAGCGGCTCATTCTACCAGGTCAGCTGCCACTTCGGCTGCTTTTGCCACTAATGCTCCTGTTGCCGATATTTGTAGGGCCGCAGTCTGGTCTACCCCACACTCGTTTATAAGGCATTATAAAATTGATCACTATGCCTCTGCTGACGCATCCTTTGGCAGACGAGTGTTGCAACAGGTTCTTAATGAGGATTAACACGTGGGTGGTCCCTCCCTGTATGGGCTGCTGTGGTACATCCCATTGTGATGGCCGGACTCATAGGGAAAATGGACCATTGGTCTCATCTGAAGGGTGATTTTCCTATGAGGACGGACATCACGACCCTCCCAGTTGGAGGATGACTATATATTTTCTAATGCGTTATATATTACTGTTACACTATTATATTTAAATTCAAGAGTGAAGTCAAGACTTCTAGTTCTGTTATACAGCTATGTTGCAGTCATGTTACTATGCATGGTACTATTGTGTTATTTTCCTGCTGCCAGGCCGCTTGGCCTTCTTATTGTATTTTTAGATCTTTATCCTGAGACTCGCTGCGAATGAACTGGAGAGTGGGAGGGGCCTGACGCCCCTAGTCTTGACTTCAAAGACATTCTTGCCTT
The DNA here is from genome assembly GCF_030035675.1 of Rhineura floridana. Classification (NCBI taxonomy): domain Eukaryota; kingdom Metazoa; phylum Chordata; class Lepidosauria; order Squamata; family Rhineuridae; genus Rhineura; species Rhineura floridana. The sequence continues at coordinate 69,118,943 of NC_084481.1, forward strand.
CGCACGATAGGTGGAGCTGAAACCCGTTGTGATGTCCGTCCTCATAGGAAAATCACCCTTCAGGTGAGACCAATGGTCCATTCTATTGTTTAAAATATGATGGTTGTTTTTAATAATTCTTTGTTTTTAAATCTGATTGTAAGTCACCTAAGGCAGAGAGTCCCAAACTGTGGTCCATGGACCACTAGTCATATGCAGACTTCATTTGGTTGGTCCATGGCATGTCCACATTAAATAATCATGTTGATTTTTAATTGTATTTTCTGTTCTTTTATTTCTTATATTGTATATTTGCAATATAATAATAATAATAATAAAATAATAATAAAACTTTATTTGTTAGTCGCCCATCTGTCTGAATTAACGGACACTCTGGGCGACGTACAACAATATAAAATACAAAACACAATAAAACACATAAAATCAACAATCACAGTATTAAGATCACATTGTCTAAGACCATCCCTTCAGTAATACAGTATAAAAACCTAACCCACCACAGAGATCCCATAGGCCTGCCTGAATAGCCAGGTCTTTAAGGCTTGGCGAAAAACCATCAGGGAGGAGGCATGTCGGAGGTCAAATGGAAGTAAATTCCAGAGGGTGGGGGCCACAATCGAAAAAGCCCTCTCTCTGGTCCGCACCAACCTAGCTGTTTTCATCGGTGGGACCGAGAGAAGGTCTTGTGAAGCAGATCTTGTTTGGTGGCATATTTGGTGATACTGGAGGTGCTCCTTCAGATAAACTGGGCCGAGACAGTATAGGGTTTTAAAGGTAAGTACCAACACCTTGAATTGGGCCCGGTACACAACTGGCAACCAGTGTAGTTCTATCAACACTGGGGTGACATGGTCCCGGCGACGGCTCTGCTTTATTAAGCGAGCTGCCGCATTCTGTACCAGCTGCAGTTTCCGGACCGTCTTCAATGGTAACCCCACGTAGAGCGCATTACAATAGTCTAATCGAGAGGAGACCAGGGCATGTATTACTCGTGGGAGCAGATGTATAGGAAGGTAGGGTCGCAGCCTCTGTACCAGATGAAGTTGGTACCAAGCTGCCCGGCTCACTGCCGAAACCTGAGCCTCCATAGACAGCTGGGAGTCCAATATGACCCCTAGGCTGTGGACTTGGTCCTTTAGGGGTAATCTCACCCCATTAAGTACCAAGTCTAAATCTCCCAACCTTCTCTTATCCCCCACTAGCAACACCTCAGTCTTGTCGGGATTCAGCTTCAGCCTGTTCTCTCCCATCCATCCACTTACAGACTCCAGGCAATTGGACAAGGTATCCACAGCCAACTCTGGTGAAGATTTAAATGAGATATAGAGCTGCATGTCATCCGCATATTGGTGACACTGCAGCCCAAAACTCCTGATGATGGCTCCCAGAGGTTTCATATAAATGTTGAATAGCATGGGGGATGGGATAGAACCCTGTGGCACGCCACAGTTGAGTGGCCAAGGGTCTGAAACCTCATCCCCCAATGCTACCCGTTGGTATCTGCCGGAGAGATAGGAGCGGAACCACTGTAAAACAGTGCCTCCTATTCCCAATCCCTCCAGGCGATGTAAAAGGATACTGTGGTCAACGGTATCGAAAGCCGCTGAGAGATCCAGGAGGACGAGGAAAGTGTGTTCTCCTCTATCCAACGCCCTCCTCATATCATCTACCAGAGCGACCAAGGCTGTTTCAGTTCCATGTCCAGTCCTGAAGCCCGATTGGTAAGGATCTAAATAATCTGCTTCCTCCAAGTGTGTCTGTAACTGTTCAGCCACCACTCGCTCAATCACCTTGCCCAAGAATGGTAAATTAGAGACTGGGCGGAAGTTGTTCAATTCTTGGGGATCTAAGGAGGGCTTTTTCAAAATAGGTCTTATCACTGCCTCCTTGAGGGCTGATGGCATTGCACCCTCCTCCAAGGACGCATTAACCACTACCTTGATCCCTTTGCCCAGTCTCTCTTTACAGCTCATAATGAGCCAAGAAGGCCAAGGATCAAATAAGCAAGTGGTTGGCTTCACAGTAGAGAACACCTTGTCCACTTCATGAGAGAGAAGAGGGCGAAACTGATCCCAGCAGACCGGAATGCAACTGGCCGCCTCTGGAGCACTATTTGTAACCACGGCGTACGGAATCTTGCCCTTTAGGCGTTCGATTTTATCGGCAAAGTGTTTGGCAAATGTGTCACAGGAGGCTTTTGATTGTTCCATAGGTTCCTGAGCAGCTGGACCGACCAGGCTTTGGACCACTTGGAACAGCCTCCTGGGACAACACTCTGCCGACGCAATGGAGGCAGCGAAAAACTGCCTTTTCACTGCCTTTGTTGCCCGCTGGTAGGCTGCTATTGCCGCTCTAACCAGTGTTCGATCGTCTTCAGCGCAAGATTTCCGCCATCGGCGCTCTAGTCGTCTCACCTCCTGTCTCAGACGGCGTAACTGTGGTGTATACCAGGGTGCAGTCTGAGTTCTATTCATGGGGAGAGGACGTTTCGGTGCCACCCGGTCTATTGCCCTAGTGATCTCCCTGTTCCACTCCATCACCAGGGTTTCGACCGGGTGTCCTTCAGTAAGCTCCAAATCACCCAGCGCATTCAGGAATCCTTCAGGCTCCATCAAACGTCTGGGGCGGACCATCCTAATGGGTCCTTGTCCCCTGCGAAGGGTATGTGGCAGTGAGAGATCCATATTCACCAAATAGTGATCTGACCATGACACAGGGCTAGAAGTAACCGTCCCCATTTTCAGAACACTTCCCTCCTCTCCCGAGACAAACACAAGGTCTATAGTATGACCGGCTACATGGGTGGGACCCATATTACTTAAGTGCAGTTCCCACAAAGTCATGGTTTCAATGAAATCCCGAGGGGCTCCAGTGAGAGCAGCCTCGGCATGCACATTAAAATCCCCCAAAACTAATAAGTTTGGGGTAAATAACCGCACAGCCGAAATCACCTCGAGCACCTCGGTTATAAGAAATAACAGAAGCAATAAAAATAAATTAAAACCATACAGCACCTAGCACAGTACATTACAATTGCAACAACAGGCAGAAAAATCATTTAGACCATCAGCAATTCTCATGTGATCTGTGGGGAAAAAAGTTTGGAAACCACTAGCCGAGAGATGACCCTATGTTAGGCAACTAACAATTAAACAGATGATGATGATGATAATGATGATGATAATGACGACTAATCATAATAAGACCATAAGAAGAGACTGCTGGATCAAGCCAGTGGCCCATCTAGTCCAGCATCCTGTTCTCACAGTGGCCAACCAGATGCCCATGGGAAGCCCACACGCAGGACCTGAGGTTTCCAGCAACTAGCATTCAGAAGCATACTGCCTCTGATAACAACAACCATCAGCAGAAACAATGTGGGTTGATAGGGAGCAGAAAAGATAACAAAAGTAGTGTGTGTGTTTTGGGGAAAACAGTAACTGACAAATAAAAAGGGCTTCAGTTCACATCTTAATATCAGCAGAGAGCAAGGCCAAGTGGGCCTCCAGTAGTTTGACAATCTATGCACCACAACAGAAAAAGGCCCTATCCATTGTACCCACCAGCTGCACTTCAGCCTATGGCAGTGGTTCTCAAACTTTTTTGGTTCGCGGCACACTGTAAAACATATAAAAATTTTCTGGCGCACTTCGTGTACAAAATTAAAAATATATTAATATATTTTAAACTATGAATAAAAATAACAATAATAATATACCTTCATAATATTCACGGCACACCTAGCCACCTCTTGCAGCGCACCAGTGTGCCCCAGTGCACCATTTGAGAATCACTGGCCTATGGTAATACACGGTGTGGGGCTTCCATCAGAGATCAGAGGGGATAGGCTGGTTCATGTGGAAGGAGATAGTACTTTAAATATCCTGCTCCCAAACTATTTATGGCTTTAAAGGTAATAACCAGCACTCTTGAATTGTGCTCAGAAACAGGAAACGGGGAAGGAGCCAGTAAATATTGTACGGTATAGGAGTTACATGCTCCAATAAACACATCCCAGCCAAGACTTGGGCAGCAGAATGTTCTACTAGCTGTAATTTCAAAACAGTTTTCAAAGGCAGACCCATGTCAGGCCTGTTGCAATAATTCAGCCTGGTTTTGCCAAAGCACGTAATAAAGAATGTTTCCAATCATATAGAAGCACTCTTGCTAGGGTCACTTCCTGACCTAGAATTTTCAGACCCAGAAATACTGAAAAATAAATGGTAAGAAAAGCAGGTTTCAAGTAGATACATGAGCAAAACTATCCAATTTACAATTTTAGTCAAGTCAATGATTCAAAGGAATATCTGCAGGTACCCTCCCCCCCCCCGCATTGAATGACATCTTCTAATAACAACACTGTATGAGAAACCCTTCCCTACTACAGCAATTAGGGTTGCAAGGTCAGAAGCATCTCAAACTCTTAAGATTTCAGGGGCAGGTCCTAGTGATGTCACAGGGGTGGGCACAAGTGATGTCATTAAGGATGATACATTAAGCATTAACTACAGTTGCTTGGAGCATACAATTCAAACAAACATTTCTCTGGTTGGAAATTAAGATACAAATCTTAGCTAAAAAATGGAGCCCAGGTAGGGAACATTTAATCTAGCTTACTTGCTTCTGGCAAAAATGGTTTAAGTGCTCTCAGGCTAGGCCAGTCACCAGAAGGCCATTGTGGGAAGAAAGGAGCCTAGTGTTGTGGAGATGTTGGATGGGAGCATTTGACAGTAAATGAACGCTGCAATTCTAAACATACTAAGGGACTAAGTCCCATAAAACTCAACAGGACTTACTTCTGAGTAGATATAGTTTGGACCAGAGCTTGGAAAAGTTACTTTTTTGAACTACATCTCCCATCAGCCCCAGCCACCATGGCCACTGGATTGGGCTGATGGGAGTTGTAGTTCAAAATAGTAACTTTTCCAAGCTCTGGTTTGGACTGTGCTTTTGGTAAAGCTTCACTATCCTCTGCAAAGATATCCATATCAAAGCAAGATTGGCAACCTCCTGCCTGGAATGCCCTGCCCCTATCTTTTAACGTGGCTGCTCCAAACTTTTTTACAGATTTGAACGTTCTCTTCAGAAAGAGGTCTGAAAAATGAGTAAGAGTAAGAAGATTCTCTACCCTTTCTGTCTACAGTGTGGGCTGCTATAAACTCACTGTGACAGCCAACCCAATTCCAGTGAGTAATAATTGACAGAGAGAAAACGTACATGATTTGGTCTACCTTCACAGGCAGCAGCTTGGGAACAACAATAATTGCAGCCACACTCCAAATACTCTTTTACCATTACTGGGCAAGAGCTCATCAGTGAGTTTAAGGGGGTTGAGCTGAGCACATGGAACCACAGTTGTTGCTTTTATGGATGTAAGGGAGTAAAGTTAAAGGTAAATGAAATGCAAATAGAAAAGAAAAACAAAAGACAGTATGATTTCCCAAATGCAATACCATACTAACCACAACAAGATTCCTATGAGTAAGGCAGAAAACTCAGCATCCCACAAACAGTCAGGATTCATAACCAAAAACCAAAACTAAAAAAATCCTAGCAGCCAGTCACCTAAGGTCACAGAAATCCCTGTGCAGCACAACCTGACCCGGGGGATGCAGTTAATGCAGAATGCTGCAGCATGATTGCTGAGATGAGTGAGACCCTATCAGCGCATAATACCTCTGCTCTGAAATCTGCACTGGTTGCTGATTTGCTACCAGGCCAAATTCAAGGTGTGCTTTCCATGTTATGGGTTCCACATAGTACTTGTTCTGCTCTTGTAAGAAATCAGTCCTTCAGTGTGACTGCACCTACGCTTTGGAACTCCCTGGCTATTGAGATTGTACTTCATGGTACCCTTTCCAGCACCTGCTAAAAACATTTTTGTTTAGGCAAGCCTATTCAGGCATATAGAAACTATTGTGTTTTTATCTGTTTTTAACCCATTGCTGGTTTTATTATTTTGAATGTTTCAAAATACTGTCTAACTGTTTTTGCCAATAATTTTGTTTTAATTCCTTCTGTAAACTGCTCTGAGATTTTTTTACAATTAAGTAGTATATAAATGTTGTAAATAAAATACATAAATACATTTTGGAGTCACTGTGACCCTTGAGTCTCTTCCCACTTTTAGGAACAAAGAAATCTGCCTTATACCAACTCAGATCATTTGGTACCATCTAGCTCAGTACTGATGACATGGACTAGCATTGGCTCTCCAGGATTCCAGGCAATAATCTTTTCCAGAAATTGAATTTTGGACCTTTGCATGCAAAGCATATGCCCTACTACTAAGCTACAACCCTTCCCCTGTTTAAAAAAGTATCTTTTAAAATTGTCCTTTTCAATTCACTAATGAATGCACATCATACCTAAGACAGATCCACACCATTAATTTAAAACACATTCAACACACATTTGAAGCATATGAATCCCACCACAGAACTGGGAACTGTAGTTTGTTAAAGGTGGTGAGAACTATAACTGAGGGGAAAACTACACTTCCCAGGATTCTTTAGGGGAAGTCATGCACTTCAAATCAAGTTGGATGTGCTTTAAATGTATTGTGTGGATCTAATTAATAAACTTTGCCTGCATGTAAATCATTTTAATTAATTTTTCAAAATGGAAATAAGCTATAAAGTGTACTGGCTGACCATGGGCTACTCACCATCTCTCAGCCTATCTGCCCCTCAGAATGAAAACAATGGAAGGGAACCACGGTCACCCCAAGAAGGGCACACTTAAAATGTAGAGGAAATAATGTACAGCCATAGTGTGAAATCAGATACTATTGGGACACAGTATGAAAAAAATATTTATATAAGCATGATGGTCAAAGATGTTTATTATTTACACAACCGGTAAAGATATTTATAGTGCAATCCTATGTTTGTTTACTCAGAAGCAAGTTCCAATGTATTCATTGGGGCTTACTCAAACTGGGAAGTGTGCAGAGAACTGCAACCTCAAGTGATAAGGAACTTCATTCACCTAACCCAAAATTCAGAATCATGCCACTTTAAGATGTTTTGCAACTGTTTATACTTGTTTTCATGGTTATTCGATTTTAAAGGGATTTATTTCTTATTGTGAGCTGCCTTGCTTTCCAATCAGCAACCTTACTTCACAGGGTTGTTGGAAGGACTCCATATACACAAACACACTGCAGATGTAAAAATACAAACACCCCATATAATAGTTTATTGTACAACCAGTTGGTCATACCAGGACATTTTTAAAAAAAGCAGTATTAGTTTCCTACATAATAAAAACTGTGATACCGAAGTAAGCACTGCCTAATTGCTTTAAAAATAGGATTGGAGAGGGGAGAAAGATTGACTAGGCAAACACAATTCTTTGCTATGTTCATTCAAAATTCCCATCAACCTACAGCACAATGCTAACCATATCTACTCAAAAGTAAGTCCTATTGAATTCAATGAGATTTACTCCGGGTATGTGGGATTAGCATTGCAGCTTTACTCCCAGAAAACCGAGTATTGGATTAAAGCTTCATATTGGGAAGGTTTTCAAAACATTGCCCTCTTCAACAGCCCAGGAAAATTTAAACATGTTTGACTCCTGCACACAAGAGATAAAAAAACTGAAAGCTATATACTTACTCGATTTGTGAGATTTTCTGATAAACAGGAAAAAACAACCATTTTCTGGCATTGCAGTGGGGTCTGGGCACTGTCTGGAGATTAAGAAATCACAACCCTGACTTCATTTACTGGCAACAAACCTGAAACGGCGGGGTGAGAGCAGCCTGCTATGAGCTGTTTTAACAGTAGTTGCAAGGGGGGGGGGACTGATGTTTTGATGTATATCTCGTGAACCAGACCACTAGAAACTTTATTTTTTTTTAAAGCTGAGAGTCCGGAGATTAAAATGACTCACCCAGAGACCTGGAGAGCACCCCCAAAATCTGGAGTCCCTGGGCAAAAATGGGACAGCTGGCAACCCTATACAGCATACAATACTTAATTAACAACCTGTCCCTTCCCTCCCACCAACATTTGTATTCTTCACAATGCCTAGAGCAACACTGACGAAATACTTGTATTAGGAGGACGAGAAAGTCACGCTATAAAAAACCCAAATTATTCTACTCTGGTACTACATATGCCACTCTTGTGGCTGTATAATTATGAAACAGGGAGAAAAGTATCTCCCTATCCACTTACCGTGAACATGGGGGAAATTTAGAAGTATCATCATTGCCCAGAAATCATGATCCTATTCCTGAGACCTGGCTGATAGCAGCACGCTGTAAGGGAAGGTTAATTGGGCTACCACACAGTTACAAGGAGAATGCTGTCTCATTGTTCTGGAAGGTGACTGTGCATTGTTACAATGCAGCTTTCGACTGTGCATTGTTACGATGCACAGCCAACTGACTTTTTCAGGACAGAATCAGGTATTGTCAAGGTATCCAAGGGCAGAGAGAGCCCTGTTTTACTGGTGCTGTGTCTCTACTTCACTTGTCTGGCATAAGATGCCATTTTGTCTGTAGTGGCTCAAGCAAAGCTGCACCAGCTGAAACAGCTTTGTAAAATCATGCTGCTCTCAAGTTACAGAGCAGTTCAATCAAGACTTTATATTGACTTTTAATATCCACATCTCTTCACTTTCAAAATTCAAATTATTATGAATAACCCACATAAAAAAGGGATGCTAAATGAGGCAGCAGTTTATGATGATTATTTGTAAGAAAAGTGGTTAAGGATGAAGCTTGTCTATACTGGCTATAGTATATAGCCAGTCTCGTGGCTGTATAATATAGAACATAAAGTGATGAGGACTCAGTGGCACTATGGTTGTTCCACACAACTCTATTTTGTGGTATATTAATGTGGCATTCTGTGGAAGATTATTCTACAAGCCCCCCTGAGAATATGGTTAAAGGGAGGCATATAAATATTTAAGATAAAATAAAATAAAATAAAATCTTCTGTAAGTAATCAGGACAGATATTCAACTCTACTCTCCACTGTCAGTAACAATGATGTAGGAGAAAAATATCCATTGTGACATCAGGATCTTCATTGTCCTTGTGTTGTGCAGGTTCTGCTTCTGGCTCATTGCAGTGCTGATACTATGAATTAGATAAGGGAAGCATTGTGTTTGTAGGAGACAGCTGATGCATGGATAAGCCTGCTTTTAAATGCCAGCTTGCTTTTGTATGGCTCTTCTAATCATGAAAGTCTATAGCCTTGTTCAGACAACCAAGAAAGGGTGGGTGAGAGCAAGCCTCTCCAATGGAAGATTATAGTAAGAGTTCATTGAGGAATATCATGCATTCTAAGTATCACAAATGTATTTAAGACATTTGTCTGCAAATACATCTGAATCTGGTAAAACATGAAAGGACTACTGCACAGTGAGAGCGCATCTGCTTTGCATGCAAGGTTCCATGATCAATCCCCATCATCTCCAGGTAGAACAGAGAAAGACTCCCATCTGAAACCCTAGAGAACGGCTGTCATTCAATGTTAGCAATACTGAGCCAGATGAACCAATGGTCTGACTCAATGTAAGATAGCTTCCTATGGACCTATGTTTGTATGTAATATAGCATCCTGTACAGTATACTGTGTGCATGATAAGTACATGTTATATTATGGTGACTATCATAACTGATATGCAAAGCTGGAAAGTACATGACAGCATCTTCCTCAAGCCATTTCACTGAGAATCACCCTCCACCCCCAAAATATATCACATTCTTCCATTTATCTAATAAATCTCCCATAGAAATTTGTGTTTTACTAATTAACAGTCACACATGGCTTCTTGAAGAGAGAGAACGTGGTACTGAGAAAGCAGGTGTTTAACCATTTTTCCTGATGGGAACTCTGTCTCCTCCAATGCTACTGTTAGGTTAGCTTAGAGGAGGCAACATATAAGAAAAATCTATCACACCTGTTTATTTTCCCCCATTAGAATCAACAGCAGCTTCAGGAGGAATTTTGATCAGCAAATGGTGCAGGAGGAAAGGGTTAAATGTCCATCCACAGCACTACTTCCCCAATCAAACCCTCAAGAAATCCTGATCATGTATCTCCCACACTATGTCAAAGCTGTATATGCCGCTAGAAAATATATTATACTTCCTTTCTTTCATTTAGTGTCAAGATCTACCCAAAGTTTGACTGATGTACCTGTGAAAGACATCGGGGAAGTGAAAGTTTCTTCCACTCAAGGTGGCATAAAGAAATCACAAAATACTGAGTTGAGACTCTCACAAGTCCACATCTCCAAACCAGAAACAATTCTCCATACAGCTAGATATCCCATCACTGTTGATATTCAACCACTAACCAAGGAAAGAGTGGAGCCTCTGACTCATGCATCATCTGTGAAGAAGCTGCTTCTGAATTCCAAACTGTCTCACAGACCCTTTTCGTCAAATGAAGCAAAACATATCACCCAGAGCCACCTTCTACACCAAAAAGGTAAAGCAGCTCATCAAGAGGCAGCCCAGATGTTATCAGAATATGAGATTTATGCCCAGTCACATACTAGAAGCAATGTTTCCACTCAACAGGAAATCAATGCAAGGCCGCATGCTGTTCAGCAGATTCATACCTCATTTGGCACACAGTCTTCTGGAAAACAGTCTTTTGGGACTTCAACTTTACAGGCTGGATCTGCTCATGGTTTTAAAGCAGACCACCCAAGAACATCTGTTTTAGTGACACCATTGGCCTCCTCATTCCATTTGAAAGCTACTTTTTCTGCTACAGCCCCGCAAGGCACCAGCCACCCAGCAGGGGGTTCTGCAAAATCAAAGGCAACAGGGTGGACAGCTTTGGCCAGAAAGCCATATGCCTCCACAGTCAATCCTTTAGTACTTTCCACATCCCTTAATAGGTTGCTTCTTGAGAAGAAAGTCACCTGTGTTGATACACTGTGTTTTAGTGGTGTGCGTTGTGAGTCAACAGAGCACAGGGAATTCAGATGTGGACCCTGCCCCTTCGGGTACAGTGGTGATGGAATTCAATGTCACGGTAAGAAAGAGGGAGAAAAAATGTTCCTATAATGTTTCCTTCATTTCAAAGCCAAGTGTTGGGGGGAAATAATGCTTTACTTATATAACACTTTTACATTTACAGCGTATACATATGTGAGCATGCCCTAGTAAGTGTATTTAGGTCTGGATCCTTACAGAGCACTCCCAACTATAAGATGCTGGGTAGGATAACTTATGCCAGCGCAAGTTACTCCTATTCCAAACTCTGTTCTGGAGCCTCTGGGAGGGTCTACTGCCAGCTGAGCTGGCAGGTGGGTATGGGCCTAAGTTATGAGGATTGGGTCCTAGGTCACATGAACAAGCTGAACAGGGTTTGGAACAGATGTCTCTCCTTGCCCCATCCCTCCCTCACCCCCAGAATACCCCTTTTGGGGGACTTGCATTGGCGTACGTTCAAGTCCTGCTGGCTGAGCTCTGGCAGAACACTGGTTGAGCCAGGGAGAGGGACTTATGCTGGCACATCTTTGGCTCAAAGGGGGTGAGGGACTTATGCTGGCTGAGCCCTGGCTCAGTTTGAGAAAGCCCAAGATCTGCTGAATCTAAACTCTCATCCAGGTGGATCTTGGGTTTTGTATTGTGCTATTAGTGTGCAAATGGGTTTACAATCTTTATTCCAATTAACATATCAGGAACTTTCTGGTTGAAAGACCAGAAAAAGAAAAACAAGTGGATAAATGTTTTGAACTCAAGGCTTCCAGACCCATCTCTTACAGCTCATCCATTGACCACAGTGAATTAATTATACAGCCACAAGAGTGGCTGTATACTATAGCCAGTGGGGATTTTTCACATTCCACAATGTTAATTTGAAAATACCCCCATGCCATTCTGATGCTTCCCATAAGCTCATTTCAAAACAAAACCTTACAAAACTTATAGTCCTGAACTCAGAAACGCTTGCTTAACAACCCTCTCAATATTCATGGTTATACACAAAACAGTCAGAGAGAATAGACAGTTCAAAGTGTAAAAAGAGAAAGAGAAAAACCCAGAGCCCTTTTGGATTTTTTTCTCTGAGAGTTCTCACAATCTGTTGAAATTCATTAAAAATCAGCCATGTACACAGAGTACCTGTAATCCTAATACTGACCTCGCCCCATACTCTGACCTTCATCTTCTGCAGTTTAAAAGTAAAAAAAAAATGCCTGGCTGATTTTTAATTAATTTAAGAAATTTTGGCTGGAACCCTATGATAACATCGGGCATGCTCATTAAGAACCAACTGTCAGAGTTCTAAAAGCCAGACTCACAGCTGCTGGGCTTGCCTAATTAGGGGGTGACACCCACACCAGACTTTGATTTCACTTGAGACAGTCATGGATTCCCTCAGAAAATCCTGGGAAGTGTAGTTCGTGAAGGGTGTTGAGAGGAGACTCATGTTCCATTGAGAGAGCTTCAGTGGCCAGAGTGGTTTAACTTTCAGCCACTCTGATTGAAGTCTGTGAGGGGAACAGGGTGTCTCCTAGCAACTCTCAGCACCCTTTACTAACTACACTTCCCAGGATTCTTTGAGAGAAGCCATGAGTGTCCAAAGTGAAATAAAGGCCTGGTGTGGATGTAGCCAGGGACAGCTTTGGTTCAAATTTGGGTGGGAGGCTACATGTGCCTGCTGTAAAATAAAAAGGTGGGGGAAAGGCTGGAACACAATGATACTGTTCATAATGTTTTGCTTTTGGAAAGGAAAGGAGCTTCCCCTCTGCCCAGTGCCCACCCACCAATCTCCTCCCCTCCCTCCCCCTCCCCCAGGTCAGTATTGGACTACGACCTGGGAGATCAGGATTTGAATTCCCACACAGCCATGAAGCACACTGGGTGACCTTGGGCCAGTCACTGCCTCTCAGCCTCAGATGAAGGCAATGGTAAAACTATATCTGAATACCATTTACCATGAAAACCCTATTCAAAGGGTCAACATAAGTCGGAATCGACTTGAAGGCAGTTCATCTCTATTTTCAAACAAGATTGCACAGAAATAAACTCAAAAAGTATGCAAATGATCAAACCCACCTTCCCTTCTCCTTCCTCCTATCCCCCCTCTTGCCCCTTCCCTCCACCTTCCTTGGCCCCTCCCTACTCATCCCCATCACCTTCCAATTCCCTCCTTCCCCTTCCTCCTCCTCCGTCTCCCGTTCCTCATCCCCGTGGTCAGTTTAACCTATCTTAAGCATGATTGCACGGAAGTAAATGCCATTGAACTCTATAAGCATGCAAATGATCAAACCTTCCTCCCCTCCCCCTTCCTTTGTCCCCCTCTAATACGCTCCTTCCCCTTCCCCCTCCTCCTCCCCCACGGTCAGTTTTTCCTATCCTAACCATGGCTGCACAGGAGTAAATCCCATTGAACTCAATAATCATGCAAATGATCAGACCTGCTTTTCCCCTTCTCCTCTCCTCTCCCTTCCTCCTCCCCTCCCCTCTTCCTTCTTTCTCCTCCCCTGCCCACTCCAGCCCTCCCTCCCTCTCCCCCTGGTCACTTTTACCTATCCTAAGCATAATTGCACGGGAGTAAATCTCAGAGAATTCAATAAACATGCAAATGATCAAACCTGTCCTTCTCCTCCCCTCCCCCTCCTGCCTGCTCCCATCCCAGTCCTCCCTTCTGCATTTCCTCCCCTCCCTCCTCCTCCTCCTTCCCTCCCCATCCCCTGTGGTCATTCTCACCTATCCTAAGCATGATTGCAGGGGAGTAAATCCCACTGAACTCAATAAGCATGCAAATGATCAATCTACTCTCAGCAAACTTTCACAGGATCCCATTTCTTACCTCCCGGATTAAAAAGCAGGGAAATTCACTAATAGGCAAAAAACCTTGCGGTTTAAGAACATACCTATAGCCAAGAGGTATTTCTATCAAACTTTTAAAAGCAGGGAAATTGCACAGCTATAGTGAATCCACCAGGGGAGCAGGAGACCTGACCTCTCTGAGATATTGGACTGCCCTGCAAATTGGTCAAAATGCAAACACCATTTGGGTTGGTCTTTCACAGTCCAATCCACTTGCTGTGTAGCTTGGAAGAATTTGGTAGCATGTGCCTCTGAGCATATGGTGAGCGGTGGCATATGGTGAGCGGTTGACCACTGGAATAAATAATTAAATTTATTTTGGTGAAAATTGGGAAAACGTCATTGAAACTGTATAAAATACCCATGAATGAGACTAACATATGATACTGCATGCTCATTAAGGGTATAATTACCAAGAGTCTATACTGAGCCAAATTATACCACTGCTTTTAAATTCTGATACTAATGGGGAGGGGAGGGACCTGATATTTGACCTAATATACATGTCTTTGGGGAGATAATCACAGTAGTGCATTATGAAATAGATGATTAATTTTCCTGCTTAAATTAGCACATTAATTAGATAATTTAAAGAAGCACAATGAAATAATATTATACACAATTAAGATAGACTGGGTGTATTATTCTGTTAAAGTATCTCTGGCAAACTGCATGTATAATTTTATTACTAAATAACCTGTGTTATTAATTTAAATTTTCCATATGCATGAATAGCTCTTTGTCCAGGAAACATGGCTTCTTTACTGGCTGTTCCTAGGAAGTTTTACCACTGGCTATATCAAGTTTTCATACATACACCACAACACAGATAGTTGTAAATCAGATACAAATTACCCATTATCCCCACACCCCCAAAGAAGACTCAAGACAAGGAAGTTGGGAAGATGTTATATTAATTAAAATGTAATATTGAACTTGGAGAACCTGCAGACCAAACCAACCAAATTAACCAAATTAAACTCTGATTGGGCAGGTGAGGTTGAACCTTCTTGTGGGGGGAATGTTTCCCCCCCAGACCCCTGGGCATGTCTCCAGCCAAAGGCTGTGGCCCTCAGTCAAGGATAGGGATAAAATACTTCCCTCCTTCCTAGGCAAGCCTTGGGTGGGCACCTACCCTGTGCCTCCTGGCCCCTCTGTCTTGGCTTTCACCTGAATGTGCAAGATAGGCCCCAGGGGCACCCCCTAACTATGCCCCAGGCATGAAGCATTGGGAGATCCCCAAAGGGTGCCCCTAATCCCATAACTGTCTCAGTATACCTCATGATAACCCCCAACCTCCTCACCTGCCCTAACACCATGCTACAAGAGATGATCAGCAGCTGCTTGATCGCCTCTACCAATAAGAATTATGCGAGCTAAACCCCTCTGCAGGTCCTCCAAAAAGACATCACAACCCAATGCAGAAAGATGAATGCCATCCTCCCTATAAAACTGTGGGACGTAATGCCTAATCCTGGCATGAGGAATGAAAGCCCAACCCATAGCTAACACAAATTTATGAACCCTCCTGTTCACCCATCTTCTGGCCCTGTCAATCCTGTTGGGATGTATAGCTCCCTGCCAAACTCACCTTTCTAAAAGGTCAGACCAGATGACAAACAGATCTGAGAAATTGTGTTTAAACCAAACTAGGTCCTGAATCACTCTGTGCAGCAGATTAAGGCCTGGCTTCTGCACAAAATCATTCTCACCCAGGTGTATCACCAAAACTAAGTACCCATTGCCATAGCAAGTGCTGGTCGGTTACTTTGTAGATTTGCTTATTAGTTTCTGTGGCCAGCCCACTCCTTAGTGATCAAACCAGAATGGATAACAATACCTCAAGAGAAAATAATATTACAGGCAATGAATTCCAGTAAACATGGGCACCATAGGCAGGAAAATTACTCAGGTGCACCAGTCTCTTGCCTGTTGAAATGACAAAAAGAGTGCATGTCAAGGATGTATTCTCTTCCCATCATTACCCTTTTTTTAATCTTTTCCAAATAAACATGACCATGATAACAGAAGGTATTCAACTAAATCTTACTCAGAATAGACCCATTGAAATTAATAAACCTAAGTTAATCACATCTATTACCTTCTGAGTAGGACTAACATTGAATACCACCCATAGTTAGGTTTGATGTGGAAAGGCAGGCATAGGTCACTGATAAGGAACTCATTTTACTGGAGGTCCATGTTGAGTAGGTAATGAGAATAGCCAGCATAGTTCCTCCCACGTCTCTGAAGTCCCGTGGCCATAGCTGTTGCTCCATCCAAGGAACCCTCTTTGTTCCCAGCTGGCAACTGGGTCAACTGGGGGAGGTCAAGAAAGTACCAACTCAGTGGGTTAGATTCGTCTCTGCCGTTGCTAATTCCTACACTAGGGTGTTACTAAGTGATACACTTGCTACCCAAAGGTCTCCAAGCAAATTACAACATAATTAAAAGCCAAAATAAAATATCATACATAAAACAAAACAAAACAAAAAGCAATAACTATCCCCATACAGACACAGAAAGCTTTGACAGGACACTAATACAACAACATAAACTTAGTCGATCAAATGCCTGGGGAAAAAGATAAGTCTTTACCTATCACCAAAACAACGTCAGTGAAGGTGCCAGGCGGACCTCGCTGGGGAGCATATTCCACAGATGGGGAGCCACAATGCAGATGGGAAGCCATAAAGGCCCTCTCTCTTGTCACCACCTTCTGAGCCTCCCTCAGAGGGGGGGACCTGGAGAAGGGCCTCAGAAGAAGATCTAAGGTTCTGGGTAGGTTCATATCAGGAGAGGCGTTCCAAAATATATTGGGGTCCTAAAACATAAAGAGCTTTATAGGTCAAAACCAGCACTTGAATTGGGCTCGGAAGTATACAGGCAGCCAGTGTAACTGGAACAGGACTGGTGTTATGTGCTCTATTCCCCTTGAATCTATCAACAGTCGGGCAGCTTCTGAACCGTTTTCAAAGGTAGTCCCACATATAGCACATTGCAATAATGCAATCTTGAGATTACCAGAGCAGAGATGACTGTAGCCAGGTTATCCCTGTCCAGATAGGGTCACAATTAGGCCACCAGTCTAAGCTGAGGGAAGGCACTCTGTGCCACCAAGGCCACCTGTGTCTCAAGTGACAGCAATGGATTCAGGAGAACCTCCAAACTACAAACCTGCTCCTTCAGAGGGAATGTGACCCTTCTAGAGCAATCTGCACACCACTCAGCCTATCAGAGGAACCACCCACCAACAGCATCTCAGTCTTGTCTGGATTTAGCTTCAGTTTATTGGCCCTCATCCAGTGCATTATTGCAACCAAGCACCAATTCAGCACATCCGCTGCCTTGTCTGCAGAACATGAAAAGGAGAAATAGAGTTGCATTTCATCAGCATACTGAGGGCAACACACTCCTAAACCCATGGATGATAGTTGATATTGATGATGATTATTACATTTATTACCTGCCCTTCACCAGTAAATCCCAGGGTGGATCACAACAATGTAAAATACATTATTAAAACAGTTTAAAAGAAATAACATTCACCACTAGACAGAACACCTTCAGATTTGGGGAAAAGAGCAAATCATGGGATGCAAGCTTAAAAGCAAAAAGAAGTAAGTGATAAATAATCTAGAACTACCCAAGAGGGGCAGCCAATTTTCTAGAAGAAACCAAGGATTCATCTAGACAAATTTCTGGCACCTCAAAACTAGAGTGTGGAGATTCCACATGTTTGTCCTTGTGTGACTACCACATTTGTTTCTGTAATTTACCAATTAAAATGTTCTTCTTGGAATATAAATCCTAGAAGCAGTTTCCTCACTGTTTTGATTGGTAGGCAGCCTGATCCTTTTGCTTTCGTCATTGCACATCTTTTTGGATATGTACTATGACTGGAAAACATTATTCTTCCCTCATTCCTACTGTATATCCAATGGTGTCCCCTGACTAAATAGCATGTCTGCATAGTCTCATAGTTTGCTCCATCACATGCTTCTTCTGTGCCCCTGCCAGTTACTGTCCAGGACCCTGACCAAAGCTTTGTTGCTGACTCTGTCTGAAAGACTATTGTACTCCAAGCTGCTGATGTTTCTTCCTGCCTTGAAAACTGCAGACTCATCCTGACATGTGCTAGAAAAAAGATTATAATTCCATCCATTAAGGCATGTTATCTTCCATAGACCCCTGACAGTTATGTTGGGAACCATACTGATTCCACACTTGCAACAATGCCAAACTCCTTTTCAAAAAGAACAGAAAACAGATATTTGCACAAAGCTCAGAGAAAACCCAGGGATTTTATAACACGTTTAGGTTTTAAGAGGATAGCTGTGTGTAAAGGAAGAATGAGCGGAAGAACAGTTGACAACAGGAGAGTGTGGTGGAATGGTGGGTGGAGTCAGAATGTTGAGATAGGGAGCTAGACAGGGAGTTAGAGAGATGAGAGAAAGAGAAACAAATATATGTAAAAGGTTGGTGTATACTAGGATAAATGGTGTTGAGAGGAGTCACTTAGGTTAGGTTAGGATTATTTATTATTCGTCATCAAATTAGTTGCTTGTTTGTTTATTTATTGCATTTATATCCCCCTTTCCTCCAGAGCTCAAGGTGATGTGCATGGGTCTCCTGTCCCCATTTTATCCTCACAACAACCCTGTGAGATAGGTTAGGCTGAAAGACAGTGATTGGCCCAAGGTCACCCAGTGAGCTTATGGCTGAATGGGGATTCGAACCCTGGTCTCCCAGGTCCTAGTCCAACACCTTAACCATTAAACCACCCTGGCTCTCAGATGTTCTGATTGTTATTTTCCATAAATAAATAAATGTACTGATTTAAATTAATGAATGTTGTGGGGGGGGGGTCTAGGTCTCATCCCATATGCTAGATTTGTTTCACACAGTTAAGCATATAGAGGTACTATATGCTATTTCTCTCTAACTTGGTAGGTGCCTATTTATTTTAGTTATGGATAAGGAGAGTTTGGACTCAGTGGGCCAACTGAGTGGCTTACCCAGTGACCTCTAGGGGTCATGGTCTCGTAGGGAACCCCTGGAATATCACACTATGGTAAGAAATAAAGCAATAAGGAATGTTGCAAGAAGTGAAACAAGGCATAACTAAAGCATTTGCATAAGTAGCCCACACAATCACCATCTCATATAAACGCTTTTATCATATACATTGGATGATATGCAAGGGATGTGTTTTTCACCACTTTTCATTCCTGGATCTGAAGCTTGCAACCTGCAATGTAGAACCCTCATATCTAGCTGTGGGAAAGATGGAAAAAACACACTTTTTTAATGTGGTAGATCCTTATTGTATCTCTTGTAAGCTGTGGTCTGTACTAGACCCTTTCTCCACATGAAGAGCATCTACACAGTGGTTTACTGTGTGTTTTGTGCTACATCTCCTTTAAATTTACATGGTTCACATGACATTACAAGCAAATAGAAGCTATCACGCAGTTTCCCCCCGTAAATCTGTACAAACCCAATCAACTGATAATACAAAAAGGGAAGAAAAAAGCGTCTTCACTCTGTATCTCTAGTGCTTGCAGATGCTTTGCTCCGATGCTTTTTGGTGGATGTGTCAATCGTTTCCCTCTCCACGCCCACTGTCTCCTCTCCTCTTCTTTCATTTTATTTCCTGTAGGCTGACAAGCAACTTATGGCTGCTCTCCTCCATTCTGCTGCCCTTTTTTATGTAGCTGCAAACGGTGTCTTTGTTTTCTTTTCCCCCTAAGTTGTGTGCAAAAGCAGGACACTACTCGAACAAAGATTTGTGTTTCAACTGTATCCTACCAGGGAAAACACAGATATTCACACTTCTGAGATTTTTTTAAAGGAACCTACTGCAGTTGGTAGAACAGACTGAGCATGCTCAGTTGACAAGCAACCAGAAGGAGTGGAAATATATAATCAAAGGGCAGGGCTACAAGAAAAAAGTGAGACTAATCCTCCCCAGAGAAATGGCTGCTTGTGTGAATGGGAAAAAGTGATGGGCAGCTAATATTGAGCAGGAACTGCAGACGATGCACATGAAAAGCGAAGGTAAAAGAAGCGTATTTCCTATGAAGAAATGCTCCCATATAGATGAGCCCTTAGATATTGATTCAGGAGCATTTTAATACTTGTCTCTGGATCTAAGGGCTTTCATCCTGTGATGCAAAGCCTTCAGATCTAGCCAAAGGGAAGAAAATAAAACATATATGGATTGGGATCTTCAGATGTGTGAGAGAGGAGTCTAGAGCAGCCCCAATGCTGCGCTAGTCTCCTCTCACTTCCAAAGCTTCTGATTCAAAAAAGGGTGTGTTTTTATTACTTCCTCTTCATTGGATGATATTTTGATTCCAGCTTCCACAATGACGTTCCCACCTTAAAGTGGGAGCGGGTTTGCCTTCACCCCATATGGGTAGAGAAGAGTTGGAACGTCTACTCCCGATTGGGTGAGGGAGTAGGGTGAGGCCACATCATGCCTCAGTAGGGGGGAGGGGAGCAGTAGTATTTAATACCGCTCTGCCTCCCTAACTCTTGTCCTCGTGTTCGTTCGCGCCCTCCCTCTCTCCCTCCCTGTGGCAGTATGGGCTTTGCCAGTCGCCAGTGGAGCCATGTAGGAATTTTTTGGTTGGGCCCCACTTTTAGGAGCCCTTCATGTTTTGCCTACTTTATACTGTGGGGTGATTTGTTTGGCTTTTAGGGGAGTAGTGTGGTGACGGCCAGTTTTGGCATTGAGTTCAGGCAGGTGAGGAATTTGGTGGAGGGAGAGGTAGGTATTCTGAGGCATTTTTGGGTAAGGACGCCCCTCAGGAATCTCGCAGGACTCCCGTCTGCGGATAACTGGTGGGTGCCCCTGTGGATTGTCATGCGCATTGGCGTGAACGCGTGTACAGTGGGGCCAGGATGCGCATGGCAAACTGCTCCCAAGGTTCATTGGGCAAGGAGAGAGTCTTGGCCCATATCCTTGCATCAGAGCCCACAGCTATCAGCTGTGATACATGCCCAGGAGACTGGAGGGATTCCATCCCCATCAGAATAGTGCAATTCCTCACCTGCCTGTGGGTTATAAGCAGTTATTAATTATGATTGGATATGTTTGAATTCGGATTCGGATTATGTTATATTTATTAAATATAACATTTAAACCAATGCCACATCTCACGAGTCTTCTTTGGCGGGTGTGGGGGCAATATATTTTTAGCAGAGCAGTATTTGTTGAACTGAGGTTTATGTTGTCCAAACCCATTAATAGGGTTGCTTCCACATTATTTTTTTTGTAATTGCTATCCTTTGCTTTTCCACTTTTTATAGAGCATCCCATAACATCATTTCCATATTCTTGACTTCCAATGTTTTCTGCATTCCTCTTCCTTGTTTCTTCACACACCAGGTTTATAGTGTTGGGTTTCTTTGATAATCAAATACAAATGCAGTTTTACTCTGTCAAAAGTGGACAAAGTATTCTTAAAGTTTATTCAAGCCTCCTGTACCTTTAAATTAAGTACTTCCTTTTTGTGTGCTCAGGTTCAGTTGGTATTATTGCTTCTGAGTGACCCTAGCTGGTCGATTCATGAATAATTTCTCATTGAAACAGCTTCTCTGTAAATTGTCCCATGACAGTTTTGTTTTCACAGGAGGAAACATTTAATTTTTGATTTCCTTTTATTGTTATTATTTTTTTAAAGAAATAAATAGTGAGATAGCACTACTTCTAGCTTTCCCTTGCTGGGAAAAGAAAATGACCCAGAGAAATACACAGAGGGGCTATTCAAGGGGAAATTGCTCACTAATGCCCAGGCAGGATCCAATAAAACTAGCCTAACCTACAAGCTTTTATTTGAAGTATCCAGAAAAAAACTTTGCTGAATGGAACTGATTTGTAAGATGACATTATAGAAGGATCTTGCTAATTAACATTGCTAGTTTATAACACTCTGTTAAATGCCTTGTGGAACTCCTGTTTTCATTACACTCCTGGTTAATTGTAAAAAAGGCAATGCAGTTACTCAGCTGCACTAAGGGGTTCTAGGGTGGAAGTTCCCCAAGCCACTCTGCAGAACAAGGGTGGGGAATCTTTTTCAGCCTCTGGGCCGCATTCCCACATGGGGACTTTCTGGGGGCCACATGCCAGTGGTGGGTGGGGCTAGAGGCAAAAGTGGGTGCTTCAATAGGTGCGAGTCTTACCTTTGTACAGTAGGCTACATTCCAGCCATGCAAAAGTCAGAGATTTCTACTTCTACACACACACACACCCCTCTTCATGTAGGAGGATGTAGAGAAGGGCCAGTTAGGTGTGGCCTGCTGAGGTGCATGACCTAGTAAGAGCAGGGAGAGCGAGACAGAGTGGCCTGGCGGGCTGCATTCAGCTTCCAAGCCTGCGGTTGTCGGCCCTTGTTGTAGAGCGCTGACAGAAATGAAAGTGAACAAGGGGATATAATATCTCATTCTATGCAGCACCCACTGATAATAGGGTTGCCAGGTCAGAAGCATCCCAAAACCTGAGATTTTAGGGGTGGGCCTGAGTGATGTCATGGGGCGGGCCTGAGTGATGTCATGGGGCGGGCCCGAGTGATGTCACAAGGCGGGCCCGAGTGATGTCATTAAGCATAATACATTAAGCATCAACCATAGTTGCTTGGAGCATACAATTAAAAAAAAATCTGACTGGAAATTAAGCTAGACATCGTAGCTAAAAGGTGGAGCCTGGGTAGGGAACATTTAATCTAGCCTACTTGCTTTCGGCAAGAAGGGTTTAAGTGCCTTCAGGCCAGGCCAGTCACTAGAAGGCCACTGTAGGAAGAAAGGAGCCTAGTGTTGTGGAGATGTTAGATGGGAGCATTCGGGAGTAAAGATGGATGCCCCTGAAGGCTGCAATTCTAAACACGTACTAAGGGACTAAGCCCCCATAGAACTCAACAGGACTTACTTCTGAGTAGAAATAGTTTGGATTGTGCTGTTGGTAAAGCTTGACTAGGAATCCTCTGCAAAGACATCCATATCCAAGCAGGGTTGGCAACCCCCTGCTTGGAATGCCCTGCCCTTAATCTTTTAATGTGGCTGCTCCAAACTTCTTTACAGATTTGACCCTTCACTTCAGAAAGAGTTCTGAGAAATGAGTAAGAGTAAGAAGATTCTCTACCCTTTCTGTCTGCATAGATGCCCTCATCCTTCCCCTGCGCCCAGCAGAAGCTGTGGGCCAGGTGGGACGCAGTGGCGTCTCATAGAGGACACCCGCCCCTTTCATGGGGTGTATGATTTGTCCTGGCCCAGAGCAGATTTTGGGATGGGCACCCCCAATTACTTATTTTTCCTGTATGTCTTTTTCTGCTTTGATTTTGTATAGATGCCCTCTTCTGTGACCTGCGCCCAGCAGAAGCTCTGGGCAAGGCGGGATGCAGTGGCATCTCGTAGAGGACACCCTCCCCTTTCCTGGGGTATATGATTTGTACTGTCCCAGAGCAGATTTCGGGGTGGGTACCTCCATGGCGTAGAGTGGTAAGCAGCAGTAATGCAGTCGAAGCTCTGCTCACGGCCGGAGTTCGAGTCCAACAGAAGGAGGAAGTCGAATCTCTGGTAAAAGGGGTCGAGGTCCACTCAGCCTTCCATCCATCCGTGGTTGGTAAAATGAGTACCCGGCATATGCTGGGGGGTAAAGAAAGGCTGGGTATGGAACTGGCACTCCCACCCCATATACACGGTCTGCCTTGTAAACGTTGCAAGACGTCACCCTAAGAGTCGGAAACGACTTGCACTATAAGTGCGGGGACACCTTTACCTTTTTACCGTAAATAGCAGCAATCAGCAATTGTTTGCATTTGTTTCTGAAGTTTCCAAGGCTTTTTCTATGTGTTTTTGTCCATTTTGATTTTGTATTGACGCACCCGTGCATGCCCTGTGCCCAGCAGAAGCTCTGGGCTGGATGGGATGCACTGGCATCTCATAGAGGACACCCTCCCCTTTCCTGGGGTATATGATTTGTCCTGGTCCAGAGCAAATTTTGCGGTGGGCACCCCCAGTTACTTATTTTTTCCTGTATGTTTTGGTCTGCTTTGATTTTGCATAGATGCCCTCATCCTTCCCCTGCGCCCAGCAGAAGCTCTGGGCCAGGCGGGATGCAGTGGCATCTCGTAGAGGACACCCTCCCCTTTCATGGGGTGTATGATTTGTCCTGGTCCAGAGCAAATTTTGCGGTGGGCACCCCCAGTTACTTATTTTTTCCTGTATGTTTTGGTCTGCTTTGATTTTGCATAGATGCCGTCATCCTTCCCCTGCGCCCAGCAGAAGCTCTGGGCCAGGCGGGATGCAGTGGCATCTCGTAGAGGACACCCTCCCCTTTCATGGGGTGTATGATTTGTCCTGGCCCAGAGCACATTTTGGGGTGGGCACCCCCAGTTACTTATTTTTTCCTTTTTTTTCAATTAATTTTTATTCAAATTTTCAAAATCAAGACAATACAAAAAGAAAAACACAAATTAAAACTAATACAATAAAAAGAAACAAAAAAAACCTGTTGACTTCCGATTTGTCGTCGTTCAGCTATAGGTCTATAATATATAACAAACCTGTCTCTTGATAAATTATAAAATCACCTTCCTCCAACAGTTATCTTAGTTGGTATCAAATCTCATTAACATCATATCATTTTATTCTTCTACAAAAAGTCAAAGAGAAGTTTCCAATCCTTGAGATATATGTCCATCAATTTTTTTCTAGATAGACATGTCAATTAATCCAACTCTTCAAGTCTATTAAATCCAGTAATTTCAAATCGCTCTTCTTCCTTTATCCGTGTTGATTCCATCTTCCATCTTCCATCTTTACGCACCCAATAATCTTGCTATCATAGTCATATAATAAGAGTCTGATAGGGATTTCCTTCATCACAAATATTTTCTTGCCATCATTTCCGAACGTATCACTGAAGTATTGTTGCAGAACCACATCTCTGTTCCTCTTTTTTACAGAATGCACTAGCACATCTCTTGAAGGGTTTTTCATTGTCACAAAACAGGAATTAATTCTGTAAACTTTCTCCATTTCAAGTTCCATCAAATCCTTCCAGTCCATGAATTTTTTTGAACCGATGATATCTTTATCTCCAATCTCTTCACCAATTCCTTCAGGGACAGCGCTGAATTCCAAACAGTAATATTTGTCTCCAGGATCCATCACAGCCAGGAAATCCAAATCTTTTTCCAAGACCATATTTAATCCAATCTCCAGGGCTTGAACCTTCCCTTTAATTTTTCTTTCATCCTTTTTTAATTTTCCAAATTTATCTTTGTTCTCCTTTCTCATAGAATCCTGAATTTCTTTCAGCTCCTGTCTCATTTCGCCAAATTCACTTATCATCACTTGTCTGTTATGTCTGAGTTCTTGTTTTGTTAACTTAATCTCATTCATTATTTTCTGAAACATATCTAAAGAGAAGTCCCTTCTTGTACATCCATGATCTCAACCACCTTCTTGATTGTCATTCTTAAAACCAAAAAAACACAATCCCTTCAATTTCCAATGTCCCAAGCAAAGAACAGTTTATTTCTTTATCCAGTTACAAAGGAGTTAATCTTTCAAGCCAGCTGACGTCACCCTCTAGACAAGACGAACTGCCTTATCTCTTGTATGTCCAAAAGTGCCAAAACAACTTTAATTCACAGCATCCAAATAATTAGTAGCAGGAAGAATGAGCAGATTCGTCAAAAAAAAAAAAAAGTAAACCGGAAAAATAGTCCCAGACATATATTACTCAAAAGTCTTATAAATAAAAAAAAATTCTCTTTAAATTAGAAACCCCTCAGCCGTTTGTAATCTTTATAATGCTGAATTCCATGCCAGCTTTTTGCAATAAAAATAAAGATAAACTATTTCTATTTTCTTCCCCTTAGCTCCGTGAATAAAAGAGAAAGCTATGACTCACCCAGGGTTTCTTAATTGCTGGTTCTTTGACAAATCTCTTTAGCTGTATTGATAACAAAATAATGAGAAAAGACAGGAGAATGCTTGCCTGTTAATCCGTTTTTCTTTGAAGAAAAAAAAATGGCTCACTTAATCAGTTGAGCTTGTTGGAAATCCTAGCTCCGTCCGAGCTGCTGGAAGACCTTCTTTCGCAGAATTCCAGCCTCCAACAAACACAACAAAGCTCTGTGGAAAATCTCTACGTTTCTTCCTTATCCGGAAGAAATTTTCCCCAGTCAAAAAGCCCTTCTGACTGGTTTTAAAACTGAAAAAGTTTCCACCAAGACGGGAGCCCGTCCCAGAGGCAGCACAGGCAGAGCGATCCTCCTGGGAAGTCCAGTTACTTATTTTTTCCTGTATGTTTTGGTCTGCTTTCATTTTGCATAGATGCCCCCCTCCGTGCCCTGCGCCCAGCAGAAGCTCTGGGCCAGGCGGGATGCAGTGGCATCTCATAGAGGACACCCTCCCCTTTCTTGGGGTATATGATTTGTCCTGTCCCAGAGCAGAGTTTGGGGTGGGCACTCCCAGTTACTTATTTTTTATGATTTTATGACATCATTATGTATTTATGATAATATCAGAAGCCTGATGATTTTGATTGCATAAATGTGTTGTTATTCTTGACGGGGAGAGTTCCCCGATCACAGTGATATATCATACAGGGTACCCCAACATATATGTTGGGGTTCAGAGGCATGTTAAGTTTGGTTTGAAGTTGTTGTAGTTGTCAACTCTTCTTTTTTAGTGTTTTGAACTTTCAAGCAAATAAGGAACTGGGAACTAGGAACCAACTTCAGTGTCGTATCAGTTAAATAGATTAAACAATCGTGGGGGGGCGGCTGACGTTTTGGTGTATATCTCGGGAACCAGACCACCTAGAAACTTAATTTTTTTTTAAATTGAAACTGAGGGTCCAGAGATTAAGGAGTGCTAGCCAGAGAGCCGGAGGCCCCCCCCCCAAAACCAGAGACTTCGACCGAAAACCAGAGACCTGGTAACTCTAATTGAAAAGGAAGAGAAAGACAACATGAACTTGAAATGTATTTTTCCCCTCACAGGGGCATGGGTAGAGTTACAGAAAGCAAGTTAGAGGTGGAGACTCAGCAGTTCTTAAATCAGTCTTCTGCACTTGGCACCCTCCAGCTGTTTTGAAATACAGCTTCCATCAGCTCCAGCCAGCTTGGCCAATGCTTAGGGATGATGGGAGTTGTAGTCCAACAGTATCTGGAGGGTAGCAGGTTGGGAGTAGGGATGTAGTTCACTTGTTGGTGGCAGCTGGATCTCATTTCGCAGGGTCGGCAGGTGGTTATGTTTTGTGTTCATTTGTTTTCTGCTATTTTCTGCTTTTACCAGTTCAATTTCCCTCCCCCTGAAAAATAACATTATTGTTAATGTTCTCTCTACAGATGTTTTCCTTCTTTCTGTATACATGCTGGACTCTGTGGCTGCCTCTCTCCCCCTGCTTGGATGGTGTTTTACTCATGGGGAGGGGAGGGGAGGGGAGGGTGGCAGAGAGAGAGAGAGAGAGAGAGAGAAACCAGGCATGGTGGTGGTAGTGGCAGCAGCAGAAGGGAGCAGCTGAAAGGAGGCAAGTGTGTGTGTGATTGCAAATAAGATGGCGGGGGGAGGAGTGAAAATATTTTCCCCTGTAGTTTCCTGAACGACTATCTGGAAAGGAGAGGGAGAGAGAGGGTGGGGAAAAGAGAAAGGAGAGAGCATCTCTTGGATTATTTGAGTTGAGGGGAGGGTGGCAGAGACAGAGAGAAACCAAGCATGGGTGGTGGTTGGAGGGGGTGAAACAGGTGCATTGACAGTATAAATGATTGCTGTGCTGCCTATGAGTTAAAATCATCATTGACAGTTGTGCATGATAACAGTGTTATATTTGTCAAGGCTTTTTTAAAAATTTGATATCAGGGAAAAGCCATGGAAGTTTGCAACAAACAAGATCGGTCTGCATTAGGGTGAACATGCAAACTATAGGGCAGTCTGGTGCCAAATCCAACTTTAGCTAAATGCTCCCCCATCCCTAGCTGGGAGAGGCTGTCATAAATGTTTGCCCTTCAGCACCTCCCCTACAAATCTACTCTGTCTTTGGGTTCCTCCCCTCTACATCACAAACTACAATTTAATTTTTAACTCTTTTATTTCTAGTTAATATTTTGGATTAAGAAATATAATTCAGCTCTTTTGAAATTTTATTTGTTTGTTTATTTGTTTGTTTATAATTTGATTTATATCCCGCCCTTCTTCCCGACTGGAGCCCAGTTTTGTCACAGCCTTTGCAACCCACATTACTAATAGCTGTTTATATTCCTGGCCTCCATGAATTTATACAGATTTTTTTATTTCTACATTTCTTTTAAGATCAACCACAAGGATTATTTATTGTTTGATAAAACTACAGCAGGAAAATAATGGATTGACTCCTGCCCCTTGAAAACTCAGCATTCACAGAAAACAAACAAAACCAGTGTCAAAACTGAAACACATCTAGTAAAAATTCCATGCACAGTGACACACATAAAATATTTTTCTCTCCAAATATAGCCATTGATTTTTTACATAATGTGAAATCCATGGTCTCCAAAACATATTCCCGAATGCACAAGAGTTAAGTCCTTTAACATAAAGACAATCCATCATTCACCATCACTATCAGCCCTCGACTCAATTAAAATCTTTCATTGGACTCAACATTCACAGAAGTGAGGAAAAATAGCACCAGAATTCAACCATGCACATACAATCAATAAATCCCACCCCACAGAATTTCCCCATGTAACAATTGTACTTCCAGGGTATGAAATATTTCAGCTCATATAAATCTATCTGGTAAGAAAAATTCCCCTCCTGATTTCAGAATTTTTATTCTCCTTCCTTCAGCCTTTTGTGCTAGTAAGCATCTCCACAAATAATTGCTCTGCTGCCTGCTTTGGATGGGGTCCTACTCTCTCTCAAAGAGCAGGTTCACATTCTGGGGGTGGTCCTTCATCCCTCTTTGTCGCTAGAGGCCCAGGTGACCTCAGTAGCTAGGAGTGCCTTTTCCCAGCTTCAGCTACTAAGACAGCTGCAGCTGTTTCTGGACTGGGAAAGCCTGATCACTGTGGTGCATGCATTGCTAACCTCCAGGCTGGATTACTGTAATGTGCTCTATGTAGGGCTGCCCTTGAGGTTGGTCTGGAAGCTACAGCTGGTGCAAAATTCGGCGGCGCAACTGTTCGCTGGGGCAGGGTATCACCAACATGTTACCCTGCTGCTGAAAGAATTGCACTGACTGTCCATAAGCTATCGGGCCAAGTTCAAGGTGCTGGTTTTGATGCACAAAGCCCTATGCAGCTTGCGACCAGGATACCTGAAAGATCATCTTAGTCCTTATATACCCAGTTGGTCACTGTGCTCTGCAGGCGAGAGCCTTCTGCAGATACCAGGAGGTCCTTTACACACAACACAGGAAGTAGACCTTTAGTGTTGTGGCAGCTACCCTTTGGAATTCCCTCCCCTTAAATATCAACAGGTGCCATCTCTGTTCTCTTTTCAGCACCTACTGAAGACCTTCCTCTTTCAACAAGCTTTTTAAGTAGAGACCTTATCCCAGTCTGCATCTGTGTTGGAATTGCTTTTTAAGATGTTTTTAAAGTTGTTTTTCAAAGATGTTTTTAAGATGTTTTAATATGTTCTTAAAAGCTGTTTTGTTTTAATGTGCTTTAAAGAGTTTTGTTTTTAAGATGTTTTAGAGTGTTTTTAGCATATGTTTGCTGCCCTGGGCTCCTTCTGAGAGGAAGGGTGGGATATAATTTATTATTATTATTATTATTATTATTATTATTATTATTATTATTATTATTATTAAACCTTCTCCCATGGCATCAAATACTCTTATTTCTCTCTCTTCCCTCCAATTTCCCCCCAGAACTATAAAAGCATGTTCCCAAAATGGACTAATCTTGGCTCTACAACTATTTCTGCCAACACAATGAAGTAATGCAAAAGTAAACTCAATGAGGACTTTGATACTGGAATGTAAATGAAATAGAAGTGGATACTGGAAGATACAGAAGACTGCTTGGAGGCTGGTCCTGGCAACCAAGAGGTCTTCTGTATCTTTAAATGTTGTACAGGGGGAAAGGAGAATTTCACCTTGTGGTTTTTCCCATTATAGTGTTGCAAGGACACCTGAACTTGGCTGAATTTTCTCTTTTCTTAAAGATACAGAATCATTCTCAGGCCCTGAGCCTGGCAACCCTAGCACCATGCTGTGGGCCTTGTTGTCTTCATATCTTCAGTGATAGTAAAGTTCTTGTTGTATATCCTCTGTGTGGCCTTTTCCTTCAGAATACTTTTTAGTAGTTCTAGGATAGGTAAAACTGACCATGGGGGAGGAAGAGGAAGGAGGGGATTGGAAGGGGATGGGGGATGGGAAGGGAGGGGTGAAGGAAGGGAGAGGGAAGGGGCAAGAGCGAGGGGATAGGAGGAGGGCAAGGGCAGGTTCAAACATTTGCATGCTTTTTGAGTTCAGTGGGATTTACTGCTGTGCAGTCATGCTTTAGGATAGGTGAAACTTACCTTGGGGAGGGGTGGGGAGGAGGAAGGCAGGGAGGGGAGGGGAGGGGAGGAGATTGGGTGGGTAGGCACTGGGCAGAGGGGAAGCCCCTTTCCTTTCCAAAAGGAAAACATTGTGAACAGTATAATTGCTTTTCAGGGTTTCCCCCACCTTTTTATTCTACAGCAGGCACCTGTAGCCTCCCACCCAAATTTAAACCAAAGCTGTCCCTGACCACATCTACACTAGACCGTTATTTCACTTTAGACAGTTATAGCTTCTCCCAAAGAATACTGGGAAGTGTAGTTAGTGAAGGGTGCTGAGAGTTGCTAGGAGATGCCCTGTTCCCCTCACAGAGCTTCAGTGAGAGCAGCTGACTGTTAAATCATTCTGGCCACTGGAGCTCTGTTAAAGGAATAAGAGTCTCCTCTCAGCACCCTTCACAAACTACACTTCCAAGGATTCTCTGGGGGAAGCCATGATTGTATCATGTGAAATCAAAGTCTGGTGTGGGTGAGCCTTCCTGATTAGGCAAGCCCAGCAGCTGTGAGTCATGCTTTTAGAATACTGACAGTTGGTTCTTACTGAGCATGCCCGACATTATCATTGAGTTCAAGCCAAAATTTCTTAAATTAATTAAAAAGCAGCCAGGCATTTTTTTAACTTTTAAACTGCAGAGGTATGGGGCAAGCTCAGTAATAGGATTACAGGTCCTCTGTGAACATGACTGATTTTAATTAATTTCACCAGATTATGAGAACTCTGACAGAAAAAAGTCCAAAAGGGGTGTGGATTTTTCTCTCTCTGTTTACACTTTGAACTCTCTTCTCGCTGACTGTTTTGTGTATCACCATGAAAATTGGGAGGGTTGTTAAGCAAGTGTTTTGGAGTTCAGGACTATATGTTTCGTAAGGTTTTGTTTTGAAATGAGTTTATGGGAAGCATCAGAATGGCATAGGTGGTATTTTCAATTTAACATTGCTGAATGCAAAAAATCCATGCTGACTAATTTATTTATTTATTTATTGCATTTGTATACCGCCCCATAGCCAAAGCTCTCTGGGTGGTTTACAACAATTAAAAAACACATTTTTTAAAAGCAATTTAAAAACACATGCTAAAATGCCTGGGAAGAGAGGAAAGTCTTGACCTGGTGCCAAAAATATAACAGTGTTGGCACCAGGCACACCTCATCAGGCAGATCATTCCATAATTTGGGGCCACCACTGAGAAGGCCCTCTCCCTTGTTGCCAGCCTCACAGCTTCCCTCAGAGTAGGCACCCAGAGGAGGGCCTTTGATGTTGAGCGTAGTGTATGGGTGGGTTCATCTTGGGAGAGGCGTTCCATCAGGTATTGTGGTCCTAAGCCGTGTAAGGCTTTATAGGTTAAAACCAGCTCAGAAATATACAGGCATAATTTATAGCTGTATTAATTAAGAGCTAACCATCATTGAATATCTAAGCAATATTACTACATTCTAATATATTGCTACCTGTTTAGTGATGGATTTGTTGGACCCCACCCCACCCCAAAAATACTCAGAAGGGTTTCTAATGATTGGCTGGGAAACTGCATTGTAAGGGGGTAGATTATATGTTCTCTGGCTCCTTGATAAAATCTACAGGGGAAAAAACACACATGGGAGACTGTATCAAGTTCTAGTTGATTACACAGACAACACCTGCCCTTGAAAGGAACTTCAGCATATCTGCTATCTAACATCTTTGAAGGTAAAATGTTAAAATGTGCCAACAGAACATCTCTTCTATACTTAGGTATTGTTAAAAAAGTAGGTATGGCATACATTGGTTAGAGGTGGACCAAGTCATGTCCAGTGAGCATGGTGAACATGGCCCATTGGCTAAAGCATGTAACTCTTGGACATCCATATCTTTTATTCTCTGTTTAACAACAGATTTAGCTTGCACCAGGTCCAAGGACAAGAGATAAAAGGAGGACAAACCAACAGTGCTCATTTTTCCTGGTAGACATAAAAGAATCAAGTAGTGCTTAATAAACCAGAGACATTGAGGAAGTGCAAGAGAATATTCTGAGCCAGTAATGAATAGGGTATGTCCATACCAAGCTATTTATTTATTTATTTCATTCCATTTCTATACCGCCCTTAGCCTATGGCTCTCTGGGCGGTTCACAGCAAGGAATAAAATACAATACAGTAAAATAAAAATCAGGTAAAATCACTAAAAACATACAGCTTGAGCATGTAACACTTGGTATAAAATTAACTTAATAATAAACATTATTATTATAATAATATTTAATGAATTAGGTGCAGCTTCCAGATTAAGGGAAACACTAATGACACACTTGGGTATACCCAATACACCTCTAAGAAAGGAGGAGTGAGTTCCTTGTAGAAAAAAATTAAGCTCAAGGAACCAAATTGAGGCTTTAGATAGAATATGGCTAACAACTTTTGCTTTATTCATTTCTAAGGCCACAGAAACAAATTTGCCTCCTTTTGAAAAGAAAAATCTAAGGATTGCTTTAACTGTGTGCTCTGCTTTTGCCTTTGCTAATTTAGCGTGCACAAATCTACTTTGTAGAGTAATAAAACCAGATTCCAAGATATTTGTGGGAGTCTGCTTGTTCTTTTATAATACCTGATAAGTGTGGGTGCCTGTCTACAGGCAAGAAAATTCAATAGATTCCAGAGGCAATAAGCACTCAAGTGGAAAAAAAAGATTTACAATGCTTTCTTTGAGATTTAGTGCTTGATGACATATATTGCTGACATGAGTGAGACCCTGTCAGCACATAATACCTCTGCTCTGAAATCCATACTGGTTATCAATTTGCTACCAGGCCAAGTTCAAGGTGTTCTTTCCATGTTACAGATTCCACATAGTACTTGTTCTGCTCTTGTAAGAAATAGATCCTTTAGTGTGGCATTACCTACACTTTGGAACTCCCTGCCTATTAACATTAGGCAGGCACCTTCATTGTACTCTTTTCAGCACCTGCTAAAAACATTTTTTGTTTAGCAAGCATGCCCAGGTATGTAGAAGCTATTATGCTTTTAATCTGTTTTTAACTCACTGTTTTATTATTTTGAATGTTTGTTTTTAACTGTTTTTGCCAATAATTTTATTGTTTTAATTCCTTCTGTAAACCACTTTATGGTTTTGTACAATGAAGTGCTATATAAATGCTGTAAGTAAAATAAATAAATAAATTTCAGAGTCCCTGTGACCCTTGGGTCTCTTTCCTCTCTTAGGAAGAAAGGAATCTGCCTTATACCGACTCTGTCCATTTGGTACCATCTAGCTCAGTACTGATGACATGCATTAGCACTGGCTGTCCAGGATTCCAGGCAATAGTCTTTTCCAGACACTTAATTTTGGACCTTTGCATGCAAAGCATGTGCCCTGTCACTGTGCTACAGTCCTTCCCCATTTAAAAAGTATCTTTTAAAATTGTTCTTTTCAATTCACTAATGAATGCATAGCATACTAGGGCAGATCCACACCATGCATTTAAAACACATTCAACATATATTTGAAGCACATGAATCCCACCACAGAAACATGGAAACTATAGTTTGTTAAGATGGTGGGAACTATAACTATGAGTGGGAGACTACACTTCCCAGGATTCTTTGGAGGAAGTCATGCACTTTAAATGTGAGTTGGATGTGCTTTACATGTATTATGTGGATCTGCATTACTTCCTAAACTTTGCCTGCATATAAATCTTTTTAATTATTTTTTAAAATGGAAATCAGCTACAATGTTTACTTGGTGACCATGAGCTACTCACCATCTGTCAGCCTAATCTGCTCCTCAGGGTGAAAGCAACAACGGGGGACCATGACCACCTCAAGCAAGAAGGGCACACTTAAAATGTAGAGGAAATAATAACGTACAACCATAGTGTGAAATCAGATACTAATTGGGACATAGTATGAAGAAATATTTATATAAGCATGAATGTAAAAGATGTTTATTATTTGTACAACCTGTAAAGATATATAGTGCAGTCCATGCATGTTTGTTCAGAAGCAAGTCCTAATGTATTCAATGGGGCTTGCTCAAACAGGGAAGCGTGCACAGAACTGGAACCTCAAATTATAAGGAATGTCACTCACCAAACCCAAAATTCAGAATCATGCCACTTTAAGCTGTTTTGCAACTGTTTTTTTTACTTGTTTCATGATTATTGGAGTTTAAATGGACTTATTTCTTATTGTGAGGTGGGTTCCAACCCTACCTCACAGGGTTGTTGGACAGATTCCATGTACACATACTGGAGATGTAAAAATACATACACCCCATATAATAATTTATTGTCAAAAACAGTTGGTCATTGCAGAACATTTTTAAAAAATCAGTATTAGTTTTTGACCAAATAAAAGCAGTGACAGACCTAAGTAAAGCCCTGTGTAATTGCTTAAAACAAACGGGTTGAAGGGAGAGAGAAAGATTTCTAATACAATCCTTTGCTATATTAACTCAAAAGTCCCATTGATTTACCGCACAATCCTAATCATGTCTACGCAAAAGTAAGTCCTACTGAATTCAATGGTGTTTATTCCTGGCATGTGGAATTAGCACTGCAGCTTTTCTCTCAGAAAAGTGAGTATAGGATTAAAGCTTCATATTGGGAAGGTTTTCACAACAGGCTATGAATTAGACAAATAAACTGCCCTCCTCAACAGCCCAGGAAAATTTAAACATGTTTGACTCCTTATAATTAGAAAAGTATAACACATTGTAATGGCATAATGTGCTGCAGCATGTACACTTTTTCAAATTTCTGTTCAAAAATTATTTGAAAGATAAAATGTACAATATGCTATTTTTGCAAGTAATTAAAAACCTACATGTACACTTTTATTATAATCATAATTGAAATTGTTGACTATACATGCATGCCTAACAAAATCCTGCTGTGATCTTCAGTTCTAGATTTCCTGCTATATTATTATAGAAAGACAATCCTGCTACTGCTGAAAGTTATACACTCAGTAAGCTTCTAATGTGCAGACAATCAGGACAAGGAAGCTGTTTTCAGGATTTGCAATGGCTTCAACCACCCATGTCCTAATAATAAATTGTGCTTAAAAGCAATGTCTGAAGTGGGATGGGGGGAGGAGGTAGGATAGCCCAGACTCAGTTCTGATCCATCTACACTATACATTTAAAGCACTATTATACCACTTTAAACAGTCATGGTTTCCCCCAAAGAATCCTGGGAATTGTAGTTTGATAAGGGTGCAGAAAGTTGTTAGGAAACCCATATTGCCCTCACAGAACTACAATCCCCAGAGTTCTTTGAGATGTGGGATTGACTATTAAACCACTCTGTCTGCCTGAAAGAAGTGGAATGGTGCCCTGTGCTATCCCTCCCCGCTTTGAGCATTGCTTAAAATAAAGTTCCTCTCATGCTTCCTTAGTTCTGTGAGGAGGGCAGATATACATAAGCACTTCATGTAATAAAAAAGAAAATGGTAACTTTTACAGTATTATGCTAAATATAGCTCATATTCTGGTGCGCTGGGCTGTATTTAAGAAACACTTCAGATTTCTTTCTTGCAAATTCTGCATGTATACAGGATTCATGAGTCCTTTGTTTCTAAAAGTGGAAAGAGACTCAATTATTTATTATTATTATTATTATTAAAGTTTATTTATACCCCACCTTTTGGCCAAAGGACTCAAGGACCACAGTGACTCCAAACTTTACTTCTGTATTTTATTTACAACATTTATATACTGCTTTATTATAAAGAACCTCAAAGAGGTTTACACAGAGAATTAAAACAATAACATTATTGACCAAAAAAAAGTTAGACAGGTATTTAATAACATTCAAAATAATAAAAACAACCATCTGAGTAAAAAACAGATAAAATCATAATAGATTCTACATGCCTGGGTAGGCTTGCCTAAACAAAAATGTTTTTAGCAGGTGCTGAAAAGAGTACAATCAAGTACAATGAGTACTGCCTAATGTCAATAGGCAGGGAATTCTAAAGCCTAGGTGCTGCCACGCTGAAGGACTGATTTTGTACAAGAACAGAACAAGTACTATGTGGGGGTCCCATAACATGGAAAGCACACCTTCAACTTGGCCTGGTAGCAAATCAGCAACTAATGCAAATTTCAGAGCAGAGGTGTTATGTGCTGATAGGTCCCACTTATGTCAGCAATCGTGCCGCAGCATTCTGCACTGATTGGAGCCCCCGGGCCAGGTTGTGCTGAATGGAGATTTCTGTGACCTTGGCTGACTGGCTGCTAGGATTTTTTTAGTTTTGGTTTTTGGTTAGGAATCCTGACTGGATATGGGATGCTGAGTTTTCTGCCTTACTCGTAGGAATCTTGTTGTAGTTGGTATATATTGCATTTAGGAAATCATCACTCTCTTTTCTTTTTCTATTTGCATTTCATTTATCTTTGACCTCACTCCCTTATATCCATAGAAGCAACAACAATGGTTCCATGTGATCAGCTCAACCCCTTAAACCCACCGATGATGCACCTTGTTGTTTGCATGATGATTTGTTTCTTGCTCAATAGTGGTAAAAGAGAATTCACATACAGGGAAGTATGGCTTCAACTGCTGTTGAAAAATTAATTAAAATGATTTACATGCAGGCAAAGTTTATTAAGTAGATTTATACAATACATTTAAAGTATATCCAACTCACATGTAAAGTGCATGACTTCCCCTAAAGAATCCTGGGATGTGTAGTTTCCTCCTCACAGTTGTAGTTCTCACCACCCTTACTGTTCCCATGATTCTGTGGTGTGGTTCATGTTCTTCAAATGTGTGTTGAATGTGTTTTAAATTAATGGTGTGGATCTGCCCTAGGTATGATGTGCATTCATTAGTGAATTGAAAAGAACAATCTTAAAATATACATTTTTAAACAGGGAAAGGGTTGTAGCTTAGTGGTAGGGCATATGCTTTGCATGCAAAGGTCCAAAATTCAATTTCTGGAAAAGACTATTTCTTGGAATCCTGGAGAGCCAATGCTAGTCCATGTCAACAGTACTGAGCTGGATGGTACCAAATGACCTGAGTTGGTATAAGGCAGATTTCTTTGTTCCTAAAAGTGGGAAGAGACTCAAGGGTCACAGTGACTCCAAAATGTATTTATGTATTTTATTTACAACATTTATATACATTACAACATTACAAATTACATAAGTACATCTTTTCTATTTGCATTTCATTTACCTTTAACCTGACTCCCTTTCATCCATAAAAGCAACAACTGTGGTTCCATGCACTCAGGTCAACCTCCTTAAACCCACGGTTGATGCATCTTGTTGGTTGCATGATGGTTTGAAGGTAAACCAAACCATGTGCGTTTTCTCTCTGTCAGTTATTACTCAGTGGCATTAGGTTGGCTGTCAAAGTGAGTTTATAGCAGCCCACAGGGTAGGCAGGAAAGAGTAGAGAATCTTCTTAACTCTTACTCATTTCTCAAACCTCTCTCTGCAGTGAAGAGTCAAGTCTGTATAGAGGTTTGCAGCAGCCATGTTAAAAGGCAGGCAGGGTATTCCATGCAGGGGGTTGCCAACCCTGCTTTGATGTCAATATCTTTGCAGAGGATCCCTAGTCAAGCCTCATCAACAGCACAATCCTAACCATATCTACTCAGAAGTAAATCCTGCTGAGGTCTATGGGGCTTAGTCCCTTAGTATGTGTGTTTAATATTGCAGCCTTCAGGTGCATCCATATTTACTCCCATCTAACATATCCACAACACTAGGCTCCCTTTTGCCAACAATGGCTTTCTGGTGACTGGCATAGCCTGAGGGCACTTAAACCCTTCTTGCCAGAAGCACATAGGCTCGATTAAATTTTCCTATCCAGGATCCCTAAGCAGGTGAGAAGGAATGATCCTTTCACTTCAGCTGGACCTGGGAATACCATCATTTAGCTAAGATTTCTATCTTAATTTCCAATCAGAGAGATATATATATATTTAGTAGTATGCTCCAAGCAACTGTGGTTGATGCTTAATGTATCATGCTTAATGACATAACTAGGACACCCCCATGACATCACTGTCATTAAGGACTGCCCCTGAAATCTCAGGATTTGGGATGCTTCTGATCTGGCAACCCTAGTAGACATTTCCTTCCTTGACGTACTGAATAGCAGACCTTATGACAGATCTTTGGTTTGCTGCTTTTATATCTCAAAACCTAATTTAAAAATTAGGTTTGCAGGATATTTTATACTTGCATGTTTTGTTGTTTGCAAGAATGAGCTAATCTTTAAGGATAATTAAAACAAACAAACAAACAAACAAACAAACAAACAGAATTCATCTCTGGAATCCCTAACTCCTGGCAGTGAGAACCAGTGTGGTGAGATAGCCAGCGTTAAAACAAAAAACTAAAGCATCCTCCTATTGTATGTCTTATAAATACTAATGTTCTTGACATAAGAGGCCTTCAGAGAACTGCAAAATACAGGAAATAAATGTGTTGTGGAGGAAAATTATGAGGATGAACATGGTAAAAGTCAAATAACATTTATGCCTGACAAAATTAGCTTTTCATTATTACAAATACACACAAAAACTAATTGTATTTTGTCTGTAATTCTCCTCCCCTGAGATTTATGGCATGTGATGTATTTACCAAGGAATATCCAGATGTACAAAGATTATGACTGTGGCTATGTTGCCCAAAGGGAGATTAAAATGAGATAACTTTTCATGCCTGAGATAAAATGCGCCACTAGAATTTACTAGTCTAAATTTCAGTAATAAATTCAAATGTCTTAATCAAATGGCTTTGCACCTCTCATTTGTATTCATGACAGCTATGTGCTGCCCCGCCTCTGAATTCTATACTGCCTCTTAAAATATTGTGGTACAATACTCTTCACTTATACTGCTCAAGCTTATTAGTAACATCAACCTCTTTTAGACAAAAGCTGCCATCCATTTGCTAGATATTACTAAAGGCTGTAGTCCATAAACCACATAATCAAGAGTACCTCCTTCAATCATCTCATACAGTTAAATATTGGGACTCAACAGGCTCAAAACATCAGGCTTTATTTTATCATGTAATTATTCTAGACATTGATAAATAATTTATTATGGCTATTATCCACTAAGCACCACTCCTGCACACATACATCCATTTTAAATAGTGATTGCCTGGCAACAGCACTTGATGGGACTGTGATCAGTAATTATATGAGACTTTCTAATGAGGTCTGTTTTGAACAGGTTGTTTCTCACGTAATTGTTTAATTAGGTGAAGTCAAAAACTGAATGTAGCTTCACCTTCACCAGAAAGCATCTGACAAGAAAAACTTTGCACAGGCTTTTTTGTTTATTTAATCAGAGTGTCAGTAATAAATCCATTGTTAAAATAGATTTTAACTTAAGCTACTTGTATTTCTGAATGCCAAAATAAAGGGAGCCACACAGCACTGGTTTTTTGTGTGTCCCAGATGTTACGAGGAAGAGGCCTGCTAATACCACATGGTGGTGTTTTAAAATGTGAAAACAAAAACATTTTAAAGTAATTTTGAAAGATGGGTTGGTTTATTTGAAATTAAGTCACTATGGATTCAATTAATTCACACAATTTGATTTCTAGAGAACATTGTTTACATAGCTTTGTATTTTTACAGGACTAACATGGCAGTTCTTATCCTATCATCTCCTAGTGAAACTGAGTAGCTGAGTGCCTTGGAAGCAAACTGAGCCCACATATGCCTTCTACAGAAGTATTATACCACTTTAAACAGTCATGGCTGTAATGTGAGTAGGAACTCAAGTGAATCAGAAGTAATTGTATGGAAGAATCAGTTGGGGTGGGACCAGTAGGAAAACGAAAGTAGAGTTTTAGTGGTTATGCAGCAACACACTGTGAACTAAAGTTTGTTCCTTCTAACCAGCATTTGTGGTTCATTTCAAATCCTGCAAATATTACATGGTGCCAGAAAACTACCTAAAAACATAAGGCAGTGAAAAATGGACCAGCTAAAGCCTCCAGGAACGTTGGTGTTTGAAGGAAATGCAGCAGAGAACTGGAGAAGATGGAAGCAAGGGTTTGAATTGTACGGCATTGCAAGTGGAGCAGATAAGAAAGATGAGAGACTCCATAAGAAGAGCCTGTTGGATCAGGCCAGTGGCCCATCTAGTCCAGCATCCTGTTCTCACAGTGGCCAACCAGGTGCCTGGGGGAAGCCCGCAAGCAGGACCCGAGAGCAAGAACACTCTCCCCTCCTGAGGCTTCCGGCAACGGGTTTTCAGAAGCATGCTGCCTCTGACTAGGGTGGCAGAGCACAGCCATCATGCCTAGTAGCCATTGATAGCCCTGTCCTCCATGAATTTGTCTAATCTTCTTTTAAAGCCGTCCAAGCTGGTGGCCATTACTGCATCTTGTGGGAGCAAATTCCATAGTTTAACTATGCGCTGAGTAAAGCAGTACTTCCTTTTGTCTGTCCTGAATCTTCCAACATTCAGCTTCTTTGAATGTCCACGAGTTCTAGTATTATGAGAGAGGGAGAAGAACTTTTCTCTATCCACTTTCTCAATGCCATGCATAATTTTATACACTTCTATCATGTCTCCTCTGACCCGCCTTTTCTCTAAACTAAAAAGCCCCAAATGCTGCAACCTTTCCTCGTAAGGGAGTCGCTCCATCCCCTTGATCATTCTGGTTGCCCTCTTCTGAACCTTTTCCAACTCTAGAATATCCTTTTTGAGATGAGGCGACCAGAACGGTACACAGTATTCCAAATGCGGCCGCACCATAGATTTATACAACGGCATTATGATATCGGCTGTTTTATTTTCAATACCTTTCCTAATTATCGCTAGCATGGAATTTGCCTTTTTCACAGCTGCCGCACACTGGGTCGACATTTTCATCGTGCTGTCCACTACAACCCCGAGGTCTCTCTCCTGGTCGGTCACCACCAGTTCAGACCCCATGAGCGTATATGTGAAATTAAGATTTTTTGCTCCAATATGCATAATTTTACACTTGTTTATATTGAATTGCATTTGCCATTTTTCTGCCCATTCACTCAGTTTGGAGAGGTCTTTTTGGAGCTCTTCGCAATCCCTTTTTGTTTTAACAACCCTGAACAATTTAGTGTCATCAGCAAACTTGACCACTTCACTGCTCACTCCTAATTCTAGGCCATTAATGAACAAGTTGAAAAGTACAGGTCCCAATACCGATCCTTGAGGGACTCCACTTTCTACAGCCCTCCATTGGGAGAACTGTCCGTTTATTCCTACTCTCTGCTTTCTGCTTCTTAACCAATTTCTTATCCACAAGAGGACCTCTCCTCTTATTCCATGACTGCTAAGCTTCCTCAGAAGCCTTTGGTGAGGTACCTTGTCAAACGCTTTTTGAAAGTCTAAGTACACTATGTCCACTGGATCACCTCTATCTATATGCTTGTTGACACTCTCAAAGAATTCTAATAGGTTACTGAGACAGGACTTTCCCTTGCAGAAGCCATGCTGGCTCTGCTTCAGCAAGGCTTGTTCTTCTATGTACTTAGTTAATCTAGCTTTAATCATACTTTCTACCAGTTTTCCAGGGACAGAAGTTAAGCTAACTGGCCTGTAATTTCCGGGATCCCCTCTGGATCCCTTTTTGAAGATTGGCGTTACATTTGCCACTTTCCAGTCCTCAGGCACGGAGGAGGACTCAAGGGACAAGTTACATATTTTAGTTAGCAGATCAGCAATTTCACCTTTCAGTTCTTTGAGAACTCTCGGGTGGATGCCATCCGGGCCTGGTGATTTGTCAGTTTTTATATTGTCCATTAAGCTTAGAACTTCCTCTCTCGTTACCACTATTTGTCTCAGTTCCTCAGAATCCCTTCCTGCAAATGTTAGTTGAGGTTCAGGGATCTGCCCTATATCTTCCACTGTGAAGACAGATGCAAAGAATTCATTTAGCTTCTCTGCAATCTCCTTATCTTTCTTTAGTACACCTTTGACTCCCTTATCATCCAAGGGTCCAATTGTCTCCCTAGATGGTCTCCTGCTTTGAATGTATTTATAGAATTTTTTGTTGTTGGCTTTTATGTTCTTAGCAATGTGCTCCTCAAATTCTTTTTTAGCATCCCTTATTGTCTTCTTGCATTTCTTTTGCCAGAGTTTGTGTTCTTTTTTATTTTCTTCATTCGGACAAGACTTCCATTTTTTGAAGGAAGACTTTTTGCCTCTAAGATCTTCCTTGACTTTGTTCGTTAACCATGCTGGCATCTTCTTGGCCCTGGCGGTACCTTTTCTGATCTGCGGTATGCACTCCAGTTGAGCTTCTAATATAGTGTTTTTAAACAACTTCCAAGCATTTTCGAGTGATGTGACCCTCTGGACTTTGTTTTTCAGCTTTCTTTTTACCAATCCCCTCATTTTTGTGAAGTTTCCTCTTTTGAAGTCAAATGTGACCGTGTTGGATTTTCTTGGCAATTGGCCAGTTACATGTATGTTTAATTTAATAGCACTGTGGTCACTGCTCCCAATCGGTTCAACAACACTTACATCTCGTACCAGGTCCCGGTCCCCACTGAGGATTATGTCCAGGGTTGCCATCCCTCTGGTCGGTTCCATGACCAACTGATCTAGGGAATAGTCATTTAGAATATCTAGAAACTTTGCTTCTTTGTCATGACTGGAACACATATGCACTTGAGGCTGCAGTTCTCTGCACACTTCACTGTTTGAGTAAGCCGCATTGAATACATTGGGACTTGCTTCTGAGTAAACAAACATAGGATTGCACTATAAATATCTTTATCAGTTGTGTAAATAATAAACATCTTTGACAGTATTGCTTATATAAATATTTCTTCATACTGTGTCCCAATAAATATTTGATTTCATGTTATGGTTGTAGATTATTATTTCCTCTATATTTTAAGTGTGCTCTTCTTGGGTTGGTCATAGTTCCCCTCTGTTGTTTCATTCTGAGGGGCAGAAAGGCTGAGAGACAATGAGTAACCCATGGTCAGCCACCATACTTTATATTTCTTTTATTAATAATAATTGTATACAGCCATTGGCTATTACAACAGGATTACAAACACAAAGATACAATTATATTTAAAACATTCAAAATAAAAACACGAACTGTGAAATGTCATTTACAACCACTATTCATGACATATATAGCTCTAAGCTTTTTTGCTGCCAAAGCAAAATAGCAGTGGCAATTATTATGTGAGGTTGGATGGAGGACAATAAAAAAATCACAGTCTGAAACCTGTTATTGTCTTGATTTGCATGAATTATTGGAAGTAGGAATTTAGATCTTGGTAGAGAAAACAGAGGACAATCAAGTATGTAATGTGTCAAATCTTCTGGTACATTACAGCCGGCTATACATAGCCTTTTAGCGTAGGGGATGCCAAGGTATCTACCTTGTAGGAACACCGATGGCATCACCTGGAATCGCAACTCGATGTAGGCTCTCCGAAGGGGAGCCCTTGTCAAGATATCCAAATAGTGAGGCCACATTCGGGTGGAGTTAATGTGGGAATACCATTTGGAAAATTGTGAGTTGGCAATCATTGCCCT
The DNA here is from genome assembly GCF_030035675.1 of Rhineura floridana. Lineage (NCBI taxonomy): Eukaryota > Metazoa > Chordata > Lepidosauria > Squamata > Rhineuridae > Rhineura > Rhineura floridana. The sequence goes on from NC_084481.1 coordinate 69,162,812, forward strand.
ATCTTGGTGTGCATCAAACTCAAAGATCTGATTTCGGAGAGACTTCGAATTAAGATTAAGTAGGTGGGTAGGGGTTAGCAAATATTGAATACCAAGAACAGGGAAATTCCCTGCCCAGCCCCCCTTATCCAACTGCTCCTGCCAGCATAGTTTGGCCAGTAAGGATGAATCAGTATCCGAGAGTTTCTTCCATAGTCAAAAAAAGGCTAGGTCTATCCTAGCCGTTAAAGAGGGAAGATTGAGTTCAGCTCTCAGGAGGGCAGCCGGGGTGCCCTTGGGTAGACCCAGAATTTGTTTAAAGAAAGTGTTTTGAATTGGTTCAAGGGCAAGCCACAACGAAGGACCCCAAATCTCGCACCCATACATAATTAACGAGAGTAATTTTGTTGAATAAAGCTTGGACATGGGTCTTATGAGTTGGCCTCCCTTAGAATAAAAGAATTTCTTCAATATACCAAGGGCCCTGCTCGCCTGGAGTTTGATATGAGCCAATTGGTGTGACCACGACAATTTATTATTGATAAGGAGTCCCAAATATTTAAAAGTATGAACCTGTTCTATAGTGTGGCCGTTTAAACACCAGATGGTTTTTGCTTTACTGTGTTTTCCACAGATCATTATTTTAGATTTTATATAATTAATTTGTAACAATTGGGAATCACAATAATTTTGGAGATGCAATAGCATTCGTTTTAGACCAATCTTGTTTTGTGAAAGCAAGAGTAGATCATCGGCATAGAGCAATACAGGGATTTTCCTCTCTTTGATTGAAGGTGGAAAGAACGTAGAGGAAGTCATTTCTAAAACAATATCATTGATAAAAAAGTTGAACAGGAAAGGGGCCAATATACATCCCTGTTTGACTCCATTTCTCATGGAGAAATGGTCAGCCAGCATACTTTATAGCTCACTTCCATTTTGAAAAATTAATTAAAATGATTTACATGCAGGCAAAGTTTATTAAGTAGATTTATACAATACATTTAAAGTACATCCAACTCACATGTAAAGTGCATGACTTCCCCTAAAGAATCCTGGGATGTGTAGTTTCCTCCTCACAGTTGTAGTTCTCACCACCCTTACTGTTCCCATGATTCTGTGGTGTGGTTCATGTTCTTCAAATGTGTGTTGAATGTGTTTTAAATTAATGGTGTGGATCTGCCCTAGGTATGATGTGCATTCATTAGTGAATTGAAAAGAACAATCTTAAAATATACATTTTTAAACAGGGAAAGGGTTGTAGCTTAGTGGTAGGGCATATGCTTTGCATGCAAAGGTCCAAAATTCAATTTCTGGAAAAGACTATTTCTTGGAATCCTGGAGAGCCAATGCTAGTCCATGTCAACAGTACTGAGCTGGATGGTACCAAATGACCTGAGTTAGTATAGGGCAGATTCTGTCGTTCCTAAAAGTGGGAAGAGACTCAAGGGTCACAGTGATTCCAAAATGTATTTATGTATTTTATTTACATTTATATACTGCTTTATTGTAAAAAGTCTCAAAGTGGTTTGCAGAAGGAATTAAAACAATAAAATTATCAGCACAAATAGTTAAAGACAGGTATTTTAAAACATTCAAAATAATAAAACCAACAATGGGTTAAAAACAGATAAAAAACACAATAGCTTCTACATGCCTGGATAGGCTTGCCTAAACAAAAATGATTTTAGCAGGTGCTGAAAAGAGTACAATGAAGGCATCTGCCTAATGTCTATAAGCAGGGAGTTCCAAAGCATGGTGCTGCCACAGTAAAGGACTGATTTCTTACAAGAGCAGAACAAGTACTATGTGGAACCCATAACATGGAAATCACATCTTGAATTTGGTCTGGTAGCAAATCAGCAACCAGTGCAGATTTCAGAGCAGAGGTATTATGTGCTGATAGGGTCTCAGTTATGTCAACAATCATGCCGCAGCATTCTGCAATAACTGCAGCCCCCGGGTCAGGTTGTGCTGCATGGGGATTTCTGTGACCTTGGCTGACTGGAATCCTGACTGTTTGTGGGATGCTGAGTTTTCTGCCTTACTCATAGGAATCTTGTTGTAGTTCGTATGGTATTGCATTTAGGAAATCATACTGTCTTTTGTTTTTCTTTTCTATTTGCATTTCATTTACCTTTAACCTGACTCCCTTTCATCCATAAAAGCAACAACTGTGGTTCCATGCACTCAGGTCAACCTCCTTAAACCCACGGTTGATGCATCTTGTTGGTTGCATGATGGTTTGAAGGTAAACCAAACCATGTGCGTTTTCTCTCTGTCAGTTATTACTCACTGGCATTAGGTTGGTCAAAGTGAGTTTATAGCAGCCCACAGAGTAGGCAGGAAAGGGTAAAGAAACTTCTTAACTCTTACTCATTTCTCAGACCACTTCAGAAAGGGTCAAATCTGTAAAGAAGTTTGGAGCAGCCATGTTAAAAGATTGGAGCTGGTCATTCCAGGCAGGGGATTACCAACCCTACTTTGATACAGATATCTTTGCAGAGGCTCCCTAATCAAGCCTTACCTAGAGCACAATCCTCACCATATCTACTCAGAAGTAAGTCCTGTTGAGGTCAATGGGGCTTAGTTCCTTAGTAAGTGTGTTTAGAATTGCAGTCTTCAGGAGCATCCATCTTTACTCCTGAGTGCTCCCATCTAACATCTCCACAACACTAGTCTCCTTTCTTCCTACAATGGCCTTCTGGTGACTGTCCTGGTGGCTGATGGCACTTAAACCCTTCTTGCTTGAAAGCAAGTAGGCTAGATTAAATGTTCCTTACCCAGGCTCCATCTTTTAGCTAAGATTTCTATCTTAATTTCCAATCAGATAAATGTTTTTGTTTGAATTGTATGCTCCAAGCAACTGTGGTTGATGCTTAATATATCATCCTTAATGACATCACTCGGGCCCGCCCCGTGACATCACTCAGGCCCTCCTCTGTGACATCACTAGGACCCACCCCTGAAATCTCAGGGTTTAAGATGCTTATGACCTTGCAACCCTACTTGTGGTATCCTGACTGTAATGTGTCTACACACTGAGAACGTAGGTATGGGGACAGCATGTTAGGGGTGAACTGAAAATTGAGAAGGGGAGTCAAGGTGTGAACAGGGGAATTAAATTATCCCCATTCTTTGCCATTTTAGTTGCTATCACTTTTGTTTTATATCAGTTTCCCCATCTTAACTTTTTTCCTTTATTCACCCCGTTACTTGTATTTCCTCTATTAAACAGGAGTCTCCTTGGGGTCGTGACAGATGCCTCTCCATTCACCCAGCAACTTATGTGATCTCACATAAATAATGGGAAATCAAACATGGTGGTGGCCTCATCATCACTCTCTGATATTCTGTGGGGCCATAGAAACCAATATGCTCAATATGCATTGAAACCTGATATGGCGGAAGTGGCTTGGAAGAAGCAATATATGTTTTTGCAATAAATTTGTCAATTTGCAGAAATCATGTTTTATTACTATTTTCTGTCAACCTAAGGAAGTGTGAACAAAACAGTTTTTAGTAGTTGTGGAGAGTTTGTGGGATGGAAGGGAAATTGTCACAGAAGAGATATGAACAGACTTTAGAAAACCATTTAGTACACTTCATTTCTGTTACTGGGGAAAGCTTGCTCGTTATACTTTATATATCTTGTGTTTTCTGTAACCAGGATGTTTGCTTTTCAACGCCTGCTTCCTAACAAGCATGTTTGGTATAAATTTGTGAAATAATAGACGAACGAATTTGGCATGGGAAGTGTAAAAAGTGCTGTGCCCTTCACAATTCAAGATGTGATGAAAAGATAATGACTCAGTTCAGAGAAAATAAATATAATATTTTAGTGAATGGTATGTTTTACAGAGACAATGTGATAGTCTTTGTTTAAGAATAGCTAAGTTGAGCTAAGTTTGAGCTAAAGTTGGTCAAGCTAAAATGGTTCAACCAGAGGGAATTCTGGGATACCCTCTGTTGGAGAAGTCCAAGGCTTTAGTGTCAGACAGGCAATTTGCTAACGTCAAGAAGATGCAGCTGGACCTTATCTGTTATCTCTTATCTGATTCCTGAGATCAAATTCAGGAAGATTGTGTATTGCAGATCAGGACCGCTGGGTGGGTCTGTCTAGCCCCCCTTATCTTCAAAGAAGGTGATCACGGAAGGGGCACCTAGGATGGCTAATTGCCCCCCTCCGTGTTGCCAGCTAAACCCCATAAAAATGAAGGGTGATCCTTCAGTTAGTTGTTTCCGCTCCCTATTTCCATCTACCTTGACTTACCGACAATGCGGGCAAGCCATTAGGGAACCAGGCATTCAACTTGAAGTAAGTATAGCTAGGTTAGATCAGGTTTGTTATATTCCCTTTGTCTGCTTGAATCTCTCACTATTGTAATGCCAATGTATCTCTTGTTAGCCTGGTTGAGGGCAATTAGCTTTAAAGGAAACAGAAGCTGTTCTCTTTTTGTATGTACCTTTCCTTTCTTTTAAATAAACTACCCTTTTATTAATGGTGTGTTTTGCTTGGAACTTATGACTCTAAAATCTAGTCCTTGATCACTGGTCGCTACTGTCTACCGTTGGTTAATGTGGGTTAATGCTCTAGAGGAGAAGGAGTAACAATAGGTCTGCTCTAGGATCTTAGTTAGCACTCTGAGGTCCCCTTTCTCAGAGTAGGGAGCTAATACAGGGGTGGTGGCAGTTCTACTGTAAAACTAATCCTGGAAGAGGGAGAGTCTGCTTGGGAAGCAGTGGCCCAAAGGAATTGGGACTGTTTTCAGAAGCAAAGAACCCCCTTGGGGTGCTGAGGTCAAGGGACCCCAGGAGGGTCAATCTTTGACATAGCTAATAGTTTTCAGATGTCCTCCCCAAATGACTAGCTATATCACTTTATTAAAAAAATGCAACTATAGCCATATGCTATGACATTATTTGACTGGTTGCTTATCTTCATTATATGAACTGCTTAACTTTTACTTGCATTTGTTGCAGCTATGTTATGAAAACTCTGGGTGGGTTTAACTGAGCATTAGCATTACAATTCAGACTTTTAAAATTTTCTACTAATTCATTCAAAATCACAGAAGTGTCCAGTTACACTGACCAATACGCAGAAGCCAAATACCATTGCAAAGAGGGGATGGCATTCCCATTGGGTTTTTAACTTAAAACAGAATGGTACAGCTCATAGGATGTGTCCACTGAAATATTCATGATTTGAAAGACCTCACAATTGGATGGAAAAGTACAGGCACCTGAAACCTGAGAAGGAATTGAGTTTCACCTGACCTGTGTGAAATTTGATTCAGAATAGATAGACAATGCCTTAATCAGTGATTGTTTTTCCCATGGACCACTTGAAAATGGCTGAAGGTCTTGGTGGACCACTTAATGATTTTTCTGCCTGCTGTAGCAATTGTAACATGCTGTGCTAGATACTGTATGATTTGTAACTGTATTTGTATTGCTCCTTTTATTTCTTATATATAAATAAATTGTGTAGAATTAAAGTGTAATACAATAAAATACAACAGTAGAAATAAAGCAATAAAAATACAATTAAAAATCAATACAAACATTTAATGCAGGCACACCATGGACACCTGAATGAAGCTCGGGCGCTACTGTTGTCCATAGGCCACCATTTGGGAACCCTTGCCTTATATGGTATGGCATGGAAAGTAGAACTAAAATTAGGACTGAAATCCAAGTAGGGGCTGCATTAGTTTATTAGGGCTGCTGTATAGTTACTTTTAGACAATGAAAGAGTTACTGTTGATCTACTGCACTCCCTGGCATTTATTAGACAAGATCAATTTGTGCCCTGAAAACGTGATTTTATTGCAGGTCTTTCTGGGACTTTCTAGGTCATGGATACCATGCCTAAGATGCCATTTCATACTTCCTCTGTTTCCTAGTACATGTGCAACAACTGTCACTCAGTAGCAGACAGCGTGGTGGGGAGGAGGAGACTTTTACCTGACCTCCTGGCAGTGAGTCACTGCTGCTTACAGGAAGGGGCAGGGGCAAGGCCGCAGTGAGGTTTGCATAGTGCAAACATACCAGATGAGCTAATCCTGTGGTCCTGCCACTATGTTTGCACCATGCTTCCCTCCCTGCTGCCTCACCCCTTCCTCCTCCCTCCCAGTAAGCAACAGTGACTCACTTGTCAGGAGATCAGGTAAGCGCCTCCACCCCACCATACTGTTTCCTACTATTCCCACTTCCCATTTTCATCCATCTACTTCCTGTCATTCATCTCCTTGTTTGTCCACGTAATTGCAGCATAGCTGGGGGGGGGGGGACTAAGACCACATTCACACCATACATTTATTCCACTAATGTTCCACTTTACACTAAGACCACATTCACACCATACATTTATTCCACTAATGTTCCACTTTACACAAATCATGGCTTCCCTCAAAGAATCCTGGGAATGTAGCTTGTGAAGGGTGCTGAGAGTTGTAAGAAGACCCCTATTTCTGTCACATCACTACAATTCCCAGAGTTCTCTGGGAGGAGGGATTCTGGCAGTTGTGGTGATTGCCAGCAAGAGAAAGGGGGGGCAGAAGCAAAAGTATGGCCCTCTTCTCTTCCATCAGAAAAAGCTACTTTAAATAAATAAGTAAATAAGAAAGTAATCTTTCTTATCACTAAACTCCTCCTTTTTAACATTTTTTTAAACAGACAAAGTGAGGGCTTTTTGACCAGAAAGGTAGCCTAAAAGTACTTTAATAAATAAATAAATGCTTCTTTTTGCAAAAAAAAGGGAGAACTATGGACGTTTCATTTCAAACAATCTCATTTGAAAGATATTTCAAGTCAGGTACAGATGACAGGTAAAGATGACCTCTTTGCCCAGGCTTTCTGGGGGAATTATGATGTTTTATTTTTGCTTCTGCTGCCTGTTTTGTGTTTGTTATTAATTTTTATGGTGATTTATTTATTATTAAATTATTGCTCCTCCCATCCCACCTGGAACTCCAGAGCGGGCAGACTACAAATACTGCAAATAAATAAATATTGGTCTTTAGCGCTCTCATAATGTCTCTAAAAGATGTTGACACAGCCGTTGACACTCTCCTTTCTAATCATTTATTTGAGCTGTTACTACAGATCTTAGGACTGGAACATGCATCACCTTAAAGGTTCATTCTTTGCAGCCATGGAATACAGTAGGGCCCCGCTTTACAGCGTTCCGCTAATACAGCGCTTGTTCTGCTTTTACAGTAGTTTTTTGCCGCCGGGCGCCATTTTGATCAATGTAAGTCAATGGGATCCGCTTTACAGCGGTTTTTGCTTTACAGCGGGGCCCTACTGTATAGAAATATACTATGTAACAATAATAGAATACAAGCCAGTGGGGTTCTGATTGTAGCTAACCTTAACTAATCTCTTATGTAATGATCTGTTTTCTGTATTTTTATGTAGCATTTTGTGATCCACCATGTGGGAATGGAGGAACATGCATCGCTCAGAATATCTGCTCCTGTGTTTATGGATTTGTTGGTCCTAGATGTGAAACATGTATGTGTGTTTTTTTAAATTATGTCTTGAGTTTTAGATAGGTAACATGGGAGATGCAAAAAACAAGTTTTTTTCTTTTTTGTCACCCCTGTATTTTTATCAAATTTAACATAGAATGCAGCCTATATTTAAAATCCATTAATGGTAGCGAATGACGTGGATGGGGCACTGCCGCTTACCTGACCTCAGGTTGGTCGTGTTGCTGCTGCTTATCAGAAATTAGAGGTGGAAGGGAGAGGCAGCAGTAAGGCTGACATGGTGCAAAAACACTTGCGGGAGCACCATATTGACTCCACTAGAGCACTTGCACTGCACCAACCTCATCACTGCTTCAGCCCTCAGCTTCTGCCTCCTGGTAAGCAGCAGCAACGTGACTGACCAGAGGGCAGGTGAGTGGCAATGCCGCATCATGCCGTCCATTACTGTTTATAAATATTGTTGCACACCTCCCCAATCTCTGAGCGGTGAGATCTCTGGGGTCCCTGCGGTCCTCCGGGGTTTGGTTTCCTTTGGGAAGGTCAGTGGAGACTGCAGTGTCTTTATGAAATTTACACACATTCCAACCTGAGCTTAGGATGGAGGGGGTTCAAGGCATCAGCAGTCTAATATCCAGTTTTTCCATCTGTGTTACAGGAGGCATCCTATAGCCATGATGCAGAGAGCCAGCCTCTCTGCCTGCCTCCCATCTCCATTCTCCAGACACACACTAAAACTACAAGCCTCTCCTGGGCTCTGGGGTGTGTGTGTGCTCTCCTGAAGAGTGTCAATGACAAAAGGGTCTTCCTGGCCCATTCACCAGTTGCTGGGCAACCGATAATCCCATTATCCTACCTGGCCACTCCATTTGTTTAACAAAGGAAATTCATCTGGCCAGCAGAGCCAGCCCCAAGGCATGGGATTCCAAATCAGAGGCTGGAAAGGGGACTCACAGGAATCATCCATCCCAACCCCCATGCTCACAACAATATATTGAAGACTGAATATCACCCCCAAGCTGTGTTTTCCAAAAGCACATTGCTATTACATAAAAAATTATTCCCATGTTTGTCAACATTTGTTGTGTAAGGCACGGATAATAGAAGAAGCTTTGTGTTCAGTAATGCCTATAAAATTCAAAGCTATGCAAGCAAATGCAATAATACTCAGAGAATATAAAAAAGTGAGCAAACATTACCATTAAGGTTCAAGCTACTGTTAAGTAGAGGTAGTAAAATAAACTTCCTTGAAGCTAAGGCAATCTATATTACAGTTAAATTACAAATGTATATTGCAGTATCTTTATGACATCTTTTGCTCCATGTTTGAACACTAGGTTACCCATGATGGAATGTTTTCTTAAGCTCTGCACTTACATAGCTAGAATATTTTAAAAGTGCCTTTGTATAAATCCTTCCAAGAGAGTATATCATTCAGGGGGAGAAAGGGTGTGGATACGTAAGATCCTCTTTTCAGTTTTAGTAGCAAATGGCTTGATAAAATTTCCATAGCTACTCTGGATTACGATAGGCATAACTTAAATAAAAACCAAGGTACTAATAATTTGCTGAAATAACCTTGACCTAATTTGTTTTCCAGTGGTGTGTAACAGGCATTGTCACAATGGTGGGAAATGTGTTGCACCCGATGAATGTGAATGCAAACCTGGATGGAGCAGCCCTTTCTGTGAGACAGGTAAAGAATGCAAAGATGTGCAGCATGATCCTTTTCCACTTGAAGCTGCAGTGCCCACACTTGGAGGCAATGCCCATCCATCATTTGTCTAGACCCAGGATATGCTTCTAGTGCAGTCCCCCTCTTCCTTCTGTGTTGTCTGTTTTGAAAAATCAGAGGATTGATTGGTGCTCCTTTGTTCAATCTCCTTATGGTTTTGACTCTCTGATTTATATTTATAGCCAGATATGACAGAACATGGCATGTCTGTATATTTATTATTCATGAGGGACTACAAACTACAAGTTCTAGAGCTTCCTGTGGAAGTGTATGGTTGCAAAATCTTTTCCAGGGGGCCTGGAGCTCACTGTTCAATGTTGTTTCTTCTGTTATGCAGAATTATCCCACACCATGGGGTATGTCGGCACTGCCGCCCTCCCAGCTGTGGTGCCATTGCTGCTTACTGGGACATTGTGGGGGCTGGGCAGGAGTGAGGTTGGGGTTGCACTGGCACACTGCCAGGGTGAATCGGGTGTACCTGCCTGTCCGCCCATGCAACCATGACCTTACCATGGCTCTGCCCTGGTAAGCAACAAAGATGCTGCTGTCAGGAGGGTGGTGGCATGGCACCGGTCCACTGCACTGGCCATTTCTACTGTTAGACTGTTTTTGATTGGCTCCAGAAAATGTCCTGGACAGTTAGATTTCTCTCTTTTCTAGACTTTGCAAATCTTTTCTATAATAATAGTCTGCTTCCATTTGGATGTGATCCAGGAAAAGTTAGCCACACATTTGTGTTAATGCCCTTAAACACAATTGGCTTCAATGACAATTAACTACATCTCACTCTCTCTAGATTGTGCCCATAGAGTGTGATCCTGTATGTTTTGTCCCACATATAATGCTTATAGATTTCAGGGAAGGATTATGCATGCCTAAATAATCATTTTATGCATATAAGCTACTGAGCCAGTAGTAAAATGATTTGTTTAGTGCAAAAGGCAAACGTTGAAGTGCATGTTTATAAACCCTCTCTTTTGATCCACAAACCAATAAAGCAAGCCTGGATTCTCTGAAGGAGTTTTTGTCCAATAAGAGACCAAATGCCAGTTGAAGTGGTTATAGATTTTCTTGACAGACTCTTCAAATTATTTACAGCAATGCTAAAAGACAATACACATCTCTTATGTGATGTGGACAGTGTAAATCAGGTCAGTGTATAGTAGACTTCAGTGGCACCATATTTTCAGCAAAATGGAAAAGTACTACTTGCTTCAAAACAAACAAATATTCAACTAAGTTGTTTGAAAGTGCCCAAAGAGGAGCACATTATGCTTCAGGAATACAAACTCATCTGGGAAAAAGATTCCGCAATAAATATTAAATAAAAGATGCTGCTGTGCCTGTTGCCTAAGCAAGAGGACTCCACTATTTATGAAAAAGTAGGAAAATGTGTGTTTTTCTGTTAATCAATATGTATTTCTCCCCTTATATGTATAGCTGTTTGCAATCCTGTTTGCCTAAATGGCGGAACCTGCATTCGGCCTAATATATGTTCTTGTCCTTATGGTTTCTTTGGACCTCAGTGTCAGTCTGGTAAGATGGAAAAATATAAATCCACTGGTGAAAATATATCCTTCCTCTACTTATTTTGCATATTTACTCATTATTTTGTCACACCCGCATGTATCATAATTTTATCCCAAACAAACCATATATCATGTACTTGACATATTGTTTAGATTATTATAACAGTAATATCTTAACTGAAAGCTGTGTCATAGGTTAAAGCATTCTATACTTTTTTGGCAATAGAGTGGAATGTGTGAAAAATAAATTGAATGTACCACTACAAATGAATTTATAATTAACTGAACTTCAAAGTATATGTTGTCAAAATGTTACACAGTGTAGAAGACAGCATTTTATTATTCCACATTGCAGTACGTTCACAATTCAGGGTAAACGAGGAGGGCAGGCTACAAAGTACTTCTGTGCTTTGCCAGGGGCTGAACTTTCACTAACTGATTTGCTTTGATACCCAAGGAAACAGACTAGGATATTTTTCTAGCATCATGGTGCTGTACTCTGTTTTGCAGTTCTCAGTTGCACTAGTAGTGAAGCATTTATTTTCTTTCTTACTTTTTTTATTAGCTTTCTGCAATCCTCCTTGTAAGAACAATGGACAGTGTATGAGAAACAACATGTGCTCCTGCATGGAGGGTTATGTTGGAAGAAGGTGTCAGAAAAGTAAGTTTTTCTCTCCTCTTTCTTTCCAAATATCTCCTGTCTTAGAAATACATTATAATCTAAGGAAGTTTCTTATTACCAAGCATATTAAACAGGACATTTAGCTTGGATTAATGTGCTAATTCTCTATGTTTATATTGTGGCACGTATATTGGTACCCTGCCTACAAAAGACAGTACATCCCATTACTGGCACTATCATTGCATCAAAGAAAGGGAAGAGTTTAAGCCTATTTTGTTCTGATCTTATCTATGTATAAATTCAATTGAGCTGAACTGAACAGCTGTAGGGTGAGATGAGCTAATTAGATGGCATTAAACTTAGCAAGGATAATTATTAAAGCCCAATACACAGCACTGACTGAGACCATCTAAAATGTCACTGTGCTATCCTTCTAGCCTAATTAATACAGTAAGTTAATAAGATTTTTGCTTTGCTTCTTTGTTCCCATCAGTCATAACTCTCTCTACACCTTAGCATATTTATTTGTATTTGATTCTCATATCCTTATGGGAGATTTGTTATTTTGGAAGTTGTACCAATTGCACACCAGCTTCCTATGCCTGTTATACAGGGAATTTAAGGCAGGTGAAAATTCTTTCTCACCCTCCTCTGACATGCACACAAACCAGCATGAAAGTGGCACGTAGGGAGCTGTGAAACAACTGCAAGTGGCATGACAAAGCTGTACATGTTCAAAGCACTTTCATCTTTCATACAAAGCAAAAAGCAGTTCAGAATTTCCTTCCAGCCATGCATCCTGTCTCTTTCCCTGTATAAGAGTTACTTCTTTCAGCTGAGAGAACAATCCAGCACAATTCTTGCCTGACTGCAAAATACACAACCGGATGTACTAGGACGTGGTCAGAAGAAAATTGGAAGAAAGACATGGTGGGAAGGCGGGAGTGAGAGAATGCCCTAAGTTCAACATCTTGGCACATTAGAAAATTGCTGTTTCTGCCTTAAAAATTTGTTGCTACCATTTCTCAAGCAGGTCATTTGTTAAACTGCAGTCCTACACATTTACTTTGGCATAAGTTCCATTTAACTCAATGGGGTTCACTGAATAAACATTTCTGAGTAAACATGCCTATGATTGCACTGTTAAAACATTTTTCCTCCTTTAACTGTGCCTGCCTACATATTATTGCATTATTTTGGATTTTAAAAAGGGGCCAGTACTCATATCTTGATGAAAGTGCTGTGAGTGCCAACACAAAATGGCTGCCATGGGCAGCAAAAAAAAAAAAAAAAGTGCCAGTATTCTGTGCCAGTAAATACTGTCACAAAAGAACCTTGCTTCTATCAATTTTCAGTAGATATTAACTGAAAGGTTTTTCTTTCATTTCCTGTGGAAAATTTTGAGATAGATAGGTAGTTAAATAAACTGCCCTGATTTAGGAGTTTTGCTTCTAGAATATTCACTATAATACTTTCTATGTCTAATCAATCAATATTGAGATGTTTTACTGCTACTCAATAACTTTAAAGTTATTTTGGATGCCTGTTTAGAGGGCAGAACTACAGATTACATGCAAACGCCGGTGCCAACATCCAATGGATGCATCATGAAACGGTGGTTTGGAAGAGTAAAATATTAGGAGAGGAGTGCTTAAGCCTTGCTCCATCTTCTGTTTCTCCCCCTGTGGCTTCTACCCTTGTTTCCATATGTATGTTTACCCTCACAAATATGCATTTGGAACTCCACAAGGAGAGAAATAGCTTGGAGGTGGGTTGAAGCAGAAAAACAATGGGTTGGGAAAGACTTAAGAACCCCCTTCCACCTCTTTCTACATGCTGAATACTCCTCCAGCGGGGTTGTTTGATCTTAATAGAATCAGCTGTTGAGATTCTTTTAAAAAAATATTTTTTCTTAAATTATGAAATTTTACATATTTTATACATGAAATCAACATTCAGGTACATTCCACATACGGGAATTTTTATCTTTTCAGTATAAAAATCAAGAAAAATAAGATAGATCATTTCACTTGTATCTCGATTGATTTATTAAAATGATTAATGTGTTTTAGGGAAAAAGAGCTGTTGAGATCCTGTTACAATGCAGTTGTGTGTAACATATTACTCTATCCTTGTTGATTCTTTGTGCTATATGTTGATCAACAGACACATGGCACATCTTTGGGTTCAATACATCATGGTATTAAAATCCATACGTATGAAATGTCATTTTCTACCCCACCACCCAAACTGCAACCATTATTTCTAGGCAGATATAGTCAAATAGCTACATCCAAGGCAATCCACTCTGTGGGGGCTTCTGAGCCTGTAAAATTTCATTCACTTTGAAATTTACTTTGAAAGAGAAAAGGTTACAGCCATTTAAGACTCTCCATTGTAGTGAATGGAGTTTTGTTTTATACATAGTGGTTCAGAAGCCAAATTGCAAATAGAAATGGAGAATGTACTGATGACTCAGAAACAGATCGTAATTTTTTTTTAAAAAACAGATACTGATATAAGGCAAATCTTGGGGCCCATGTACACCCCTAATAACTACAGAACTTGTAAAATGTTCCAAGATTTTCTCCCAGGGTATTTTCTCATGAATAGTATTAATTCAAAATAATATGTACTAAAGGTTTATTATACTATAGCCAGCGGGGATTTTTCACATTCCGCAATGTTAAATTGAAAATACCCCCATGCCATTCTGATGCTTCCCATAAGCTCATTTCAAAACAAAACCTTACATAACTTATAGTCCTGAACTCAGAAACGCTTGCTTAACAACCCTGTCAATTTTCATGGCGATACACAAAACAGTCAGAGAGAATAGACAGTTCAAAGTGTAAAAAGAGAGAGAAAAACCTCAGAGCCCTTTTGGACTTTTTTCTCTGTTCTCATAATCTGTTGAAATTCATTAAAAAATCAGCCATGTTCACAGAGTACCTGTAATCCTAATACTGACGTTGCCCCATACTCTGACCTTCATCTGCTGTAGTTTAAAAGTTTAAAAAATGCCTGGCTGATTTTTAATTAATTTAATAAATTTTGGCTGGGACCCAATGATAGCACGGAGCATGCTCAGTAAGAACCAACTGTCAGAGTTCTAAAAGCCTCACAGCTGCTGGGCTTGCCTAATCAGAGGGCCACACCCACACCAGACTTTGATTTCATGTGAGACAGTCATTGCTTCCCTCAAAGAATCCTGGGAAGTGTAGTTTGTGAAGGGTGCTAAGAGAGTCCTATTCCCCTGAGAGAATGGTTTAACAGTCAGCCACTCTGATTGAAGGTCTGTGAGGGGAACAGGGCATCTCCTAGCAACTCTCAGCACCCTTCACTAACTATACTTCCCAGGATTCTTTGAGAGAAGCCATGACTGTCCAAAGTGAAATAAAGGCCTGGTGTGTATGTGGCCAGGGAAAGCTTTGGTTTAAATTTGGGTGGGAGGCTACATGTGTCTGCTGTAGAATAAAAAGGAGGGGGAAAGCCTGAAAAAGAATGATTCTGTTTACAATGTTTTCCTTTTGGAAAGGAAAGGGGCTTCCCTTCTGCCCAGTGCCCACCCACCCAATCTCCTCCCCTCCCACGGGTCAGAGTTGGACTATGACCTGGGAGACCAGGGTTCGAATCCCCACACAGCCATGAAGCTGACTGGGTGACCTTGTGCCAGTCACTGCCTCTCAGCCTCAGAGGAAGGCAATGATGAAATCACCTCTGAATACCATTTACCATGAAAACCCTATTCAAAGGGTCCAATAGGTGGGGATCAACTTGAAGGCAGTCCATTTTCATTTTCAAAGAAAATGCATAGAAATAAATCCCACTGAACTCAAAAAATATGCAAATGATCAAACCCACCCTCCCTTCTCTTTCCTCCTATCCCCTCCTCTTGCCCCTTCCCTCCCCCTTCCTTTGCCCCTTACTCCCCATCCCCTTCCAATCCCCTCTTTCCCCTTCGCTTTCCCCCTCCTCCCTTTCCTCCTCCCCATGGTCAGTTTTACCTATCTTAAACATGATTGCACAGAAGTAAATACCATTGATCTCTATAAGCATGCAAATGATCAAACCTGCTCTCCCCTCCACCTTCCTTTGCCCCCCTCCAATACACTCCTTCCCACTCCCACTCCTCCCTCCCATGGTCAGTGTTTCCTATCCTAACCAAGATTGCTTAGGAGTAAATCCCATTGAAAATAAGCATGCAAATGATCAGACCTGCTTTCCCCCTCTCCTCTCCCTTCCTCCTCCCCTGCCAACTCCAGCCCTCCCCCCTCCCTCCCCCAGTCAGTTTTACCTATCCTAAGCATGATTGCACGGGAGTAAATCGCACTGAATTTAATAAACATGCAAATGATCAAACCTGCCCTTCTCCTCCCCTCTCCATCCTGCCTCCTCCCCTCCCAGTCCTCCCCTCTGCATTTCCTCCCCTCCTCCTCCTCCTCCCCCCCCCTCCCCATCCTCTGTGGTCAGTTTCACCTATCCTAAGCATGATTGCAGGGGAGTAAATCCCATTGAACTCAATAAACATGCAAATGATCCATCCATTCTCAGCAAACTTGGACAGGATCCCATTTCTTACCTCCTGGATTAAAAAGCAGGGAAATTCACTAATAGGCAAAAAACCTTGCTGTTTAAGAACATACCTATAGCCCACAGCTATTCTATCAACCTTTAAAAAGCAGGGAAATTGGGCAGCTATAGTGAATGCACCTGGGGAGCAGGAGACCTGAACTCCTTTCTGAGATATTGTACTGCCCTACAAATTGGTCAAAATGCAAACACCATTTGGGTTGGTCTTTCACAGTCCAATCCACTTCCTGTGTAGCTTGCAAGAATTTGGTAACATGTGCCTCTGAGCATATGGTGAGTGGTGGCAACACCTGCAATCAGCCCAAATAATAGAAAGAAGACATGTGCTGTGCTGATCTTGTTTTAGCCGGGAGGAAGCAACATTATTAAGACAGTTGATATAGTTCAGATGGTCACTTTGAATATGTCTGATTTCCTTTGCAATTTTAGTGACGTTTCCTATAGGAAATCATTTTCTTTTGTTTCTATTTCTGTGAATATGTGAAGTACAGCAACTCTTTGCAAAATTTATACTAAAAAAACTCCAAACATAATTGTGGAATAATAGCACTGACTTCTGCAGAATAGTCTCCAGTGGACCTCAGGAGTGTCTCAATGTGCACAAGATAAAACAGTGGGAGGTGAAATATATTCTATCAAAATGCTAGGTGTGCTCTGTGTTTTTAATTGACTGTGCCCACCTTGCCTTAAATGAAGTGGTTTAAACATAGCAGGCTGAAAATATGCATCCTCTTTTTTCCAACAGCTAGAGTCATTGCTGAAGTAGCAACATATTGGAATCAGTCTGATTTTTCATCAAACTGCAGGTCCAAATTCCACTGTTAATGCACTCAAAATAGAAATAGAACATAACCTCCAATTTGAAACACAAAAGGCTGTCTTCACCATCATATGACACTGACCAATAAAAAGGCTTTGAAATTAATAAAAATAAATTTGACACAGATTTCTGGGATGAATAATGATGGAAATAAAATTTTCTAGTGTAGATTCTCTGTAGAAACATTAGTAACACAGGAAAGAAGCAAAGTAAGAAGAACACCAGCAAACATACAAAAATATAATTCTCTATCTTTGGAGATGGCAAGTGTTGCCACCACTCACCATATGCTCAGAGGCACATTTTACCAAATTCTTCCAAGCTACACAGCAAGTGGATTGGACTGTGAAAGACCAACCCAAATGGTGTTTGCATTTTGACAACTTTGTAGGGCAGTCCAATATCTCAGAGAGGAGTTCAGGTCTCCTGCTCCCCTGGTGCATTCACTATAGCTGCCCAATTTCCCTGCTTTTTAAAATTGATAGAATAGCTGTGGGCTATAGGTATGTTCTTAAACCGCAAGGTTTTTTGCCTATTAGTGAATTATTATTTAAAAGACAAAGAAAAATATCAATCAGATTTGACTACCAGTACCAAGGTAGTCTTACATTCAGTTTTCTTTTGCCAATGCAGAGGAAGTAATTACTGTAACTATTCATGTGACCTCTTTTCTGCCTAATTGGCATTGCTGCTTTCAGTCCCCATATTTTTCTTTGATCACTTCAACTCACCTGTCTTCATGGCTATGCCAGATGATTTACACAGTGAAGGGTTGGAGGTCAACTAGATTTGCTTATTAGTAGTCCAGGCAGAATAAGGGATGAAAAGCCATCAAACTTTTCTCCCCTTCCATCTCTTTAGGGGCATAATTATTCTATATCTAATTGCAAGCAAATGAATTTTCTCTACATAAGAACAGTCCTGCTGGATCAGGCCAATAGCCCATCTAGTCCAGCATCGTGTTCTCACAGTCACCAAGCAGATGCCTATGGGAAGCTGCAAGCAGGACCTGAGTGCAACAGTTTTTTCCCTACTTGTGATTCCCAGCCATACTCCTTGATATGTTCTTCTGCTGGATACTAACAATATTATACTTGCCACCCCAGCAGCTGTACAATGAGGCACCATGCAGTTCTAACTGTTTAAGTGTACAGTTCAGTACACATCCTTGGGAGCGTGCTTCACTGAATTCAATGGGATGGTGTCAAAAGATAATACAGTAAGATTTATAAAAATTATGTGAAAGCCATACTTCCATGGCAGCTAGCAAAATAAGGCAAGACTTTGATAGTATGCACAATAATGATAAGCATATGTCTACCATGTGTAATGTGCCTTTTCTAACCCATAAATTTAAAGCTAAAGCAAAGCTTGCAGATTAGAAGATGTCGATTTCCAAGAAGTTTTAATGCATCTCTTTTTAGAAATCAACCATTGAAGCTCTTTCTAGGTCATACAGCACCCAAACTTTTAATGGATTTATAGATCAAAGCTACATCCTTGTAGCATGTGTCAGAAGGAAGCTGACAAACTCTGATAGTCTGCAGAATGTCCTCGAGTCTCCTCATCAGGATGAGGATCATTTTGTTCTGCAGCAGCTGAAATTAATGAAGAATATTTAACATGGGGCATGCACGAGTCACTGTTCTGTTGTCAAGAAGGCAAGTATAAGTTTATACACGAAGCTGCTTCTAGGGCCCTTTCAATGATACCCTAGCTATGAAGCACCACTTTTCTTTGAAAACTCCATGTGGAAGACAATTCCATGTGGACTGTCCACATGGTTTCATCACTTAAACATTGTCCCAGTTGCATGAAAGTCACTTGCAAAAAAAAGGCTTCCCACTCTACTGCAGTAACTTCTAAGGCCCCTAATTCCTAACCTTTAATACACCATTGTATTCTATGTTATTTTTCCTTTTTAATATTTTTAAATTAAGTGAGCTGGAAATGATGACAAATGTATTTCTTATCAGCTTAAATTAAAAGAACTTCTATAAGCTCAGGGAGGCATAACAGTGAGAGATGACAATCATCCACAATTAATGTTGGGTTCATTTATGTGTTTGTTCAAGTGCTCTGCTTATGACTTCATTTCCTTTGCTCCACAATTTATTTATTTATTTAGCTTTCCACGGAATCTTGTCAGGCAGCTGCCATTGTGTGAGGCAGAATGTATTCTTCGCCATGTCTCTGTCATTCAGTCTTGTTCTATCGTTGTTTTGCTGTGTCTTTAATTTTAAATAAAAGACATTCAGGTTGAGAGTGGATGTTGTTTGTTGGTGTAAACAAATGTAGCACTGAAAAAAATAGTTATGTAAATCACATATCTTGGATTGGCTGGCAGCTGACATGAAGACATTTCAACACTTAATGCTTGCTGACAAACAACCACACTGTGATTATGCTATCCAGGCTCTTGCAAGCAAAATGAAGAGGATGCCAAAGCTGACAACAAAATGTATGATTCTGCATCAGTTACTGCACAGACTCCTTATATTCTGCCTTGCTGTGAATTCCATTATTAGCATCCACAAAGGCTAAAGTAAGATTCAACTGTCAGGTCAACTTTGTACATGGAATCGGGGAGGTGCCATTTTGTCCTTTGTTTCAGATAGCAAAATGTTGTAAGCTGAGCCCAATAGCATTGGTAATACATCTTTAAAGTGTTTGCGGAAACAATCATGAGTTGTTCCCTGCAGACATGTCGGTAATCTCCCAGAGATAGGTAACAAATGTTTAATCATCAGTACTACAGTACATGCCCTTGCTTTAATTGTGCATTTGGTGTTGCATATTGGCTACGAATGTTAGCAGCAAGCCCAGAAGTAAATGCTTATCACCATTGCCTTCACCATCAACAGTAGCAACAACAATTCATAATAATTAGTAAAACATAATATAACAAGCAGTAAGAACCAAAAGTGGTGAAGCTAAATGATGTTTCACATTAATACTAGCAGCTGTTGAACCAGATAATGTTATGCATTAAAAGCCAGTTTAAAATCTCTGATGGAAAAGACATAGAACTGGACAGTTTTGGATGGAAACAGCTTCCCAGATCTGCAGCACCACTACAGAAAAAGCTCTGTATCTTTTGCTTATTCAGCGAATATTTTGGATGGCACTGAGTGCTAAGCCTCTAAAGTTCATCTTGATTCATGGGCTAATCTACTGTATATGGGAGTAATCAGTGCTGAGTTACCTAAGCCATTTAGGGCTTCCAAGGCTAGAATCTGAATTGAGCCCCAAAGCGAAATAGAAAGACAATGAAGTTGACAAGATAGGAGTGATATATTCCAGCCAGTAGATTCCAAACAAAAGACTGGCTGTTGCATTTTGGACCAAATGAAGCTTCTGAACCATCTTCACGAGCAGCCCAAAATAATCCAGCCCTACCAAGAGATGTCATGGATTGAATCTAGGATCTCCTGTATGCAAAGCAGATGCTCTACCACTGAACTACAGCCCTTCTGAAGCACAAATAACCAAGTCCACTTTGATTACTTCATCATTTTTTTAAAAGGCTGATTAACCTAGAGTTATTGGGGCAACATGGACACAACTCATCAGTTGGTTGTCTAGCACATAACTCAGAAGTCAGGATAAAGCTGCAAAGAGATCACCACATGATATTGGAGGGGCCATCAGTTACCTGGGATACTGAAATTCACAAATTGGTTTTCATGGATGCCATATTTTCCAAGGCAATAATATTTTATAGTTTATGTATATTAAATCCAAATTTTTAGGCTCAAAAATTAGAGGACAACATTTTTGATCCCTAAAAGCAGCTGGATTTCAAAAGGCAGCTCTCATTTCCAATTTATCAGCAAGCTTTTCCCCTCAAGTACATGAGGCCATGAAGATTTCCACATATGTATAGCCAAAGGCCAGAAGCACTTGATAATGAAACCCAAAATTGCAATTTGTGGCTCTTGTTTTTTGAATGTTTATACTTTTACTATTTCATTCCAATTTCATTCTGATAGACAGAAAAAAATCATCTCGTGTTTCATGCCGAATAGTAGCAAATAGTTTTAGTATGTTCAGACTAATGAAAATATACTTAAATGACAAGTCATTCTCTATGTGGAAATGGTGAAAAACCAGTCAAGAGAGAAAGCAAAAACTTCCAGGAGAAGATTCTGCTACTTTTTAAATTCCTGTGTGGTGAGAAAAATACTGAACAGAATGCATTCAAAACATCACAATGGCTCACTGACCTCATAAAACACAAAGTAGTTTGCAGGGAAGGGAAAATATCACCAAATTCAAGACATCTAACAAGATGGGAATAAAAACCGTCCACCAGGTAGCTTTTGAAATTCCACACATGTCTTGTAAACTAACACCACTGGAGAAGAGTGGACTAGGGAAAAAAGGAAGGTAAAAGCTAAAATATATTATTTTGCAAGGGTAATGAAGTCAATGTGGAATGGAGCTGTCTAAATGAACAGAATTTATTGTGATGACTATTCCTAGTAGAATAAGGATTTTAGCCCCGAGTCCTAAGCATGTGTAGATGTAATGAAAACAAAACAAAAAATGCTCTTTGTCACAGATTCTCAACATGTTAAGTGCTTTGAGAATTCAGACCATATTTAGAGAAATCAGTGCATCCAACCAACTGAGTTTGGCATCAGTTAATTCACTGAAGTGATCAGACAATTACATTTTCTGCTTTAGGTGTCTTCCTGTACATGCTGAAATGATAGATTCTAGAAGATTCCAGCATAATGATGATGCATTAGTCTGAATAATTCCATCTGTCCAGACGTTACTTGCTTTGGAAGATTCATTTATCTGCAAACAACCTACACGGAGAACAAAACATCAAATTCCTGAACTTCTCAATGTAGCTTGAAAGCTTCATAGAGGTGCATATCCACAACGCAGCTGATGGAATCCCCATCCATGCTGCAGGGGGTAGATAGGAAAATTCCCCCAACTATGTTGTATGTGGAGGAAACATATTGATTATGCATATGAATGAGAGATTTTTCTGCTTTAAATTTGAGGTTTTAGTTATTCCCCTGCACGCCCCTCTCCACCCAAGCAGTATAGTATGGAAAAGCACCTTGGTGATAACAACATATTGTCAAATTTTAAATTATATGATTTGCACCAGGCTGCAGCTAGTGGATCTTGGGTGTCTAGTTAAAAAAAGTAGGTTCTGCAAGCCTAAAATCTGCCATCCCGATCTAGGAAATTCAAAGAACTTTATGAACATGCTCTTGTACATAGAAATATGTAAAACAACCCTACAATGTAGATTTAGTGTTAAGAGTGCATGCTTTACAGCAGGGCGGGCAAACCTGTAGCCCTCCAGATGCTATTGGACTCCATCAGTTCCAGCTAGCATAGCCAATAGTCAGAGATTATGGGAAGTGTAGTCCAGCAATATCTGGAGGGCCACAGGTTCCCTTCCCCTACCTTAGAAGATGTGGAAACTATAATCCAAACAGGAACAATCAGTGGTTCCCAACCTGGTGTGTGTGAAGTAATCCAGAGGGGCCGCAAACAGTAAATAAACAATTTTTTTTCAAAAAAAGTCTTCATTCCCTGGACACTGCCTGCTTCCCACTGCCACTGCAGACGACCCTTCCTCCAAATGAAAATCTGTGCCTTATTTGATCTTTATATTGTTCTGGGATATTATTTAAATTGTATTTTGGCATTATGATTGCTTTGTTGTTCTTTAGCTTTACTCTGATTTTCTATATTTCCAGTCCATGATTTATACCACAGTCTGCTTCTGGTCTTGTTTTCACAGAAAGTATGGAACTTCTCCATCTTCTGCTGCCAATTATATAATCAATTTGATTCCTATATTGACCTTTTGGTGATGTCCATGTGTACAGTCATCTTTTTGGTTGCTCAAAAAATGTGTTTGCAAGAAACAAATTAATGGCTTCACAGAATCCAATAAGTCTTTCTCTT
The DNA here is from genome assembly GCF_030035675.1 of Rhineura floridana. NCBI lineage: Eukaryota > Metazoa > Chordata > Lepidosauria > Squamata > Rhineuridae > Rhineura > Rhineura floridana. The sequence continues at coordinate 69,185,529 of NC_084481.1, forward strand.
TCTTCATTTCTGCCTCCTAAGCCCCCTTTCCCACAATTTCTAGTTCTTCTCTGTTCCCTACTTTTGCATTCCAATCCCCCATGATTATCAGAACATCTTGTTTTGGCGTGTGATCAATTTCTTCCTGTACTTCTATGTAAAATCTCTCCAATTCCTCTTCTTTTGTGTTTGCTGTTGCAGCATGACTTGGATGATGGTTATGCTAATAGGTTTCCCATTAAATCTCATTGATATCATTCGCTCAGACCTTGGGTTATAGCTCCAAATTGCTTTTGCTACATCACTTCTCACTATTAAAGCAACTCTGTTTCTTCTTAACGTCTCATTTGCTGCATAAAATATTTTGTAGTTGCCTGATTGAAAGTGTCCCATTCCCGTCCATTTTAATTCATTCACACCAAATATTATAATATTGATACATTCCATTTCTTGATTGACAATTTCAAACTTTCCCTGGTTCATGCTTCTCACCTTCTATGTTTCTACTGTGTACGTCGTACAACTCTGGACTCTCCTTTTGCATCTGTGCACATCAGCCTCTGGGCTTCCATTCGGGTTTGACCCAGTGGCATCATTAGTCACAGTGCTACTTGTACTTTGTTGTTCTTCCCCAGTAGCTCGCTGAGCGCCATCTGACCTGGGAGTCTCATCTTCCAGCACTATCTCATGTTGCATTTTGGATACTCTGTCCATAGGATTTGCATGGTAAGAGGTATTCAGAGGTAGTTTACCATTGCCTTCCTCTGAGTTTGGATGCATCTTAGTCTGGTGTCTCAGCTTTGACCATTCTGCCTTGGGTGCCCCTGCTAGGAGACTAGCCTCTTGGTCTAGACTCCTGATGGCATTGCTCTCAGCTTCTTTAACACTCTCAAGCCCCCTGACCATGTTAAGGTATGCATCCAAGAGGAGGGGGCTGATAATATGTAATATAAATTGCAGCATGTTGTCTACATGTTTTTAAAAAATGTGCTTTAGCTCTGAATCCCGATATATTTCTCATACGATTCTCTGCTGATCTAATCTGACCATTGCTGATGATCACACTTTTCCCTTGAAAGTGAATCAAGAATACGTGTTGTCCTATCGTACTGTTCAATCATTTATCATTATTTTTTGGCATTAACACCTAGCAGCTGTATCCAATATATCTGATTGTTTGGCTGGTTAAGAATATATTGCTTGGAGGTACTCACTTGCCTTTCATTGAGGTGGGATAGATTATCGAGGTCTATTTATCAGCCTTTTGGGGCAAAGAAATCCAGTGTTGCTAAAACTATATCTTCCTAGTCAGCACAGTCCTCTTCTTCCCTTATCTGTAGTATTGCTCAGGCTATGTGATGACAGGTAATTATTGTCCTAGGGCTAAACAGAATCTCAATTATAGTTTCACGAAATGTTAGTTAAGTGCATGGGACTTCAGTTTTCCTGAAAGGGCCCAGACTAAAGGAAATGGCTTATAACTGACATCAGGAAACTGATTTAATATGTGTCTTGCACAGGTTTCCTCATTTTGTTTCTGAAGCTAAAATGAGAGTTACTTAAGTGAAAAGTACAGGCCCTTTGTGGTAAATTATGGTGTAACAGAAATAGTTATTAAAGGGATATTACAGGATGTGGGGGGGGATGAATCAGGAAATTCTCAGCATAGTGGGTAAACTCAGCATCAATGATGCTCAGTTCTCTGTCTACTTATTCCCAATGATGATTAGATTTGAGGATGGCAAAACTTCTGTTGCCATAGCTAACTTTAATACCATGGAAGGCCAACTAGATAATACACAACGGACTTGGCAACATCAGTGTATTAATATTGACAGCTATTCGTCGTGCTATTTAATATGTTTTTTTAAAAAAAAACAATGTTTTTAACCCTTTTTTAAATATGCTTTTAAAGCTTTTTAAAAAAATGTTTTTAAAGTTGTTTTGTTTTGGTGTGTTTTAAGGTCTGTTTTTATGATGTTTTGATGTGTTTTTAGTGCTTTTGCTTGCTGCCCTGGGCTCCTGCTGGGAGGAAGGGCTGGATATAAATCAAATAATAAATAAACATATAAACAAACAAACAAACAAATAAATAAATAGCGCAGCATAGCATAGCATAGCACAGCAATCCAAACCTCCCTTACATTGGGCTGGCGAGGGTGTGCATATTAAGTGGAGGCAGTCACCCTTCCCCCTGCAATGGCAGCCAATGGAAGCCCCCAAATGGGGCAACCTAGAGACAGGGAGAGGGAGTTTGGGCCAGCCTGGAATCCATTGCATTCAAAGCCAGTCTACTGCCATTGGGCCTGATCATCCTATATATATATTCACTAATAGGCAAAAAACCTTGCGGTTTAACAATGTACCTATAGCCCACAGATATTTCTACCAAACTTTAAAAAGCAGGGAAATTGGGCAGCTATAGTGAATGTACCAGGGGAGCAGGAGACCTGACCTCCTCTCTGAGATATTGTACTGCCCTACAAAGTTGTCAAAATGCAAACACCATTTGGGTTGGTCTTTCACAGTCCAATCCACTTCCTGTGTAGCTTGGAAGAATTTGGTAACATGTGCCTCTGAGCACGACTGAGGAGAATAGAATAATGTCTCTTGCTCTGGGACTATGTAAATAATGAAGAGTAGGTTATAAATACGATGAGCAGATTATAATTAAATAAGAAACGGATTGCTTATCCTTTTTTTTTTTTTTGCAGCCTTGAAAACAACCACCTTTTTGGAGGGGGGACTCTCAATGTGGAAAAAAGTGATTGCATGTTCAGAATAACAGCAATTAGCTTTTTTTTCATCAGTGACATTATCACATATTCAAATTTCATTGGCTATATGGTGATATTATTTTTGCTATTATATTTATATACCACTTAATGCCACAATAAGCTACTAAGCGGTTTACAAGCATGAAAACTAATTCTACAAACATGAAAATATAAATATCCATAATTAAAATACACAATAGAATAGAAGGTAAGTCTTATAATCTTATAATTCTGTTTTTTATTTTATTATTACATTCTTATCCCACCTTTCCTCCAAGCAGCTCAGTGTGGCATACACTGTTTCTCCCCTCTCCATTTTATCCTCGCAAAAACCCTGTGAGGTAGTTTAGGCTGATAGGAAATGATGACTGTCCCAAGGTCACCCAGTGAGCTTCAAGGCTGAGTGGACAGTTGAGCCCTGGTCTCCCAGGTCCTATCCCAACACAATAATAACTACACCATACATGCCTATCCTTCCAGAATGGTGCAATCTTGTACATGTTTACTCAGAAGTAATCCCCACTGTTTCAATTGTACTTGCTCCCAGCTAAGTATACATAGGATAGCAGCCTCAATTGTGTGTATTTTTTTTTTTAAAAAAACCTGCCGTTCCTTACCACATTTTGGGAACTGACTACTAGAGGTATTAATAGGTTTTACTTATTTTTATTTTGTGATTTTAAATTGCTATGTTTTAAATGGTTTTAATTCTATAGATAGTTTAATTACAGTTTAATTACATTTTAATTACATCTTTCTGTGGGTTTTCCTTATATGTTTTTAACTGTAATTGATTTTAATATTTGTAAGCCACCTTGAGTCCCAGTTCTGGGGAAAAGTGGGATATAAATGAATACATGATTGTTAAAAAAAACCTCTGGGTATGTTTAGATCTTGAAAGGGAATTATGATGGCATCATGTTTACCATCTGGCTGAGATTACCTATTCTCAGGAACAGGAAAACCCAAACAGTACCACGAAAGCAGTAGCATCAGAAATGGAAAAGAATAGCAAACAGGAACAAACATGAAAAAAGGCCAGGGAGGGTTGGGGAATTATTTCAACCCATTGAAAGCACTAGATGTTGCAACTGATAGATATTTGTTTCAGCCCTTAACTGCAATATTCCAAGAAATCCTGATAATTTGGGGGGGCTTTTGGTCTTAAGTAGAAGTTAAACTGATTTTTTTATTGGAATCTTTATCTCCACCACCTATTCTGCTTAATAAACAATATTTTTCTTGTTAGCAGATTTTTATTCTGCTAAAGGTTATTTCTCCTCATTATCAACAACAAATGTTTTTTTTTTAAAAAATGGAAAAGAATGAGAAAATGGAACCCTCTGTTTTCTATGGCAATTATACAATGGATTGTTTATATATAAGATTGTCTCCTCTGGTAGGTAGAAAAAATATGAATTCGCATGATCTGTGGGGTCAGTGGATGCATTTCTGCCTGAAAGAAATCCTGAATCTTTTTCAAAGTCATGCTTGCTCCTGGGAGGATTAGGATAATTCAGTTTGTTTGCAATGTCTGATAATTTATTTAGTTTCCCAATGAGAGGCTGTAGCACTTTGTTTGCTATTTTGAAATTGGAGTTTTTCCACAGAGGCCTAAAGTAGGATCTAGAAAGATTGGAGCTAGTTATCACCGACAAATGTTGAAGACTGCCATGTGGGAACTGAAAATGGAATTGTATTTAAAGAAAATTAAGAAACGAGAGAATGAGGCAATGATGTTAGCAAAAGGAAGCAAGGGAGAAAAGACTGCATCCATTTGCATTGATGGTTGATTGTACACTGACTTTACATAGCACAAATCTTCCAGTATATATATTTCAACAGGGACTCAACAAATCTAATGGTATTTAGTAGTCAAACTGAGTTTCGCTAAGTGTTAACTCTAACAGCGCTTCCACTGTGTGTGTGGAGTATACAGAGTGGCTGTATGCTACAGCCAACGTGGATATTTCACATTCCGCAATGTTAAATTGAAAATATCCCCAGGCCATTCTGCTGCTTCGCATAAGCTCATTTAAAAACAAAACCTTACAAAACAAAACTCAACCTAGAAACACTTACTTAACAACCCTGTCAATTTTCATGGCGGTACACACAACACTCAGAGAGAATCGAGAGTTCAAAGTATAAAACAAGAAAAAAATCCAGACCCATTAGACATTTTTCTTTCAGTGGTCTCATAAATTGTTGAAATTAATTAAAAGTCAGCCATGTCCATAAGTACCTGGAATCTTACTACTGAGCTTGCCCCATACTTTGACCTTCATCTTCTGCAATTTAAATTTTTTAAAAAATGCCTGGCAGATTTTGAATTAAGAAATTTAACACTGAAGTCTATTATAGTGTTGGGCATGCACAGTAAGAACCAAGTGTCAGTTCTAAAAGCCAGACTCACAGCTGTTTTGTTTGGATAATTAGGGGGCCACAACCACACCAGACCTTTATTCCACTTTAAACAGGCATGGCCTCCCCCAGAGAATACTGGGAAGTATAGTTTATGAAGGGTGCTGAGAGTTGTTAGCAGACTCCTATTCCCATGACAGAGCTCCAGTGGCCAGAGTGGTTTAACAGTCAGCCCCTCTTCTAGGGATTGTAACTCTGTGAGGGGAATAGGGCATCCCCTAACAACTCTCAGCACCCCTCACTACCTACACTTCCCAGGATTCTTTGAAAGAAGCCATGACTGTCTAAAGTGGAATAAAAGTCTGTGTGTGGAAGTGGCCAGGGACAGCTTTGGTTTAAATTTGGGTGGGAGAATACATGTGTATGCTGTAGAATAAAAAGATGGGGGAAACCTTGAAAAACACTGATACTGTTCACAATGTTTTCCTTTTGGAAAAAAAGGAGGCTTTCCCTCTGCCCAGTGTCCACCCATCCAATCTCCTCCCCCCTTCCCTCTACCCCTTCCTTCCCTTCTCTTCACCTCCCCCTCCTTCCCTTCCTGCCCCTCCCCCAGGTCAGTTTCACCTATCCTAATTATGATTGCACAGGAGTAAATTCCACTGAACTCAAAAAGCATGCAAATTATCAAAGCTGCCCTCCCCTCCTCCTCTCTCCTATCCCCTCCCTCTTGCCCCTTACCTCCTCCTTCCTTCAATCCTCCCTCCCCCTTCCCTCCCCTTCCAATCCCTCCTTCCCCCTCCCCTCTCCCTTCCCTTTCTCCTTCCCTCTTCTCTCCTCTCCCCCTTCTCCTCCTCCCCCATGGTCAGTTTTACCTAAGCATGATTGCATGGGAGTAAATCCTATTGAACTCAATACACATGCAAATTATCAGACCTATCTTTCCTCTCCACCTCTCGTCTCCTTCCCCCTTTCCTTCTTCCTCTCTCCTTCCCCTCCCCTCCCCTCCCCTCCTTCCCCTCTCCTCCCCCTCTTCATTCCTTCTTCCATCCCCCCTTTCTTCTTCATCCTCCCCTGTCCACTCCAGCCCTCTTTCTCTCCCTCCCTCCCTCCCTCTTTTCCTCCTGCCCTGTGACCAGTTTCCCCTAAGCATGACTGCAGAATAGTAAATCCCATTGAACTCAATAAGCATGCAAATGATCAATCCATTCTCTGCAAACTCACACAGGATCCTGTTTCTTACCTCCAGGATTAAAAAGCAGAGAAATTCACTAATACGCAAAAAAAAAAAAAAACAACCAAACCACTTGCGGTTTAAGAATATAGCTATAGCCCACAGATATTTCTATCAAACTTTAAAAAGCAGGGAAATTGGGCAGCTATGGTGAATGCACAGGGGAGCAGGAGACCTGACCTTCTCTGAGATATTATACTACCCTACAGATCTGTACAAGTTCAAACATAATTTGGATTGGTCTTTCACAGTCCCATCCACTGCCTGTGTAGTTTGGAAGAATTTGCTAACGTGCCTGTGAGCATATGGTGAGTGGTGGCAACACCTGCAATTAGCCCAAATAACAGAAACAAGACACGTGCAGTGCTGATGTTATTTTAGCAGGGAGGAAGCAACAATATTAAGACAGATGATATAGTTCATTTAGTCACTGTAAATATGTTTGATTTACTTTGCAATTTTAGTGAAGCTTTTCCTTTTCCTTCTGTTTCTGTGAAGTACTGCAACAGCCTGCATAATTTACACTAGAAAAACTCCAAAAACAATTGTGGAATAATAGTACTGACTATTCAGCAGAACATGAGTAGTGTCTCAGTTTGCACAAGATAAAACAGTGGGAGGTGAAATATATTCTAGCAAATTTCTAGGTGTGCTCTATGTTTTTTATTGACCATGCCCACCCTTCCTTAAGTGGGGTAGTTTAAGCATAGCAGGCTGAAAACATGCATCTTGGGCAGGCCAAGTTTGTTTTTTCCAACAGCTAGAGTCATTGCTGAAGTACCAGCATATTGTAAACAGTCTGATTTTACATCAAACTGCAATTTCAGTTTCAACTGTTAATGCACCCAAAATAGAAATAGAGCATAACCTCCAGTTTGAAACACAAAAGGCTATCTTCACCATCATATGACATTGTCCAACAAAACGACTTTGAAATCAATAAAAAATAAATTTGACCCAGATTTCTAGGATGAATAAGGAGAGAAATATAATTTTCTAGGTTAGATGCTCTGTGAAACAGTAGTAACACAGGAAAGCAGCAAAGCAAGAACATCAACAAATATACAAAAAATTGTAATTCTCCATCTTTAGAGATGTAGTCTAGATTGCAGATGTTGCCACCACTCACCATATGCTCAGAGGCACATGTCACCAAATTCTTCCAAGCTACGCAGGTAGGTGATTGGACTGTGAAAGACCAATCCAAATTGTGTTTGCATTTTTACAAATTTGTAGGGCAGTAGAATATCTCAGAAAGCTGGTATAGCACAGTGGGGAGAAGAGCCTGGCTGGGAGTCCAGAGTCTGTGAGTTCAAATCCCCACTTGTGTCTCCTGGGTGTCAAGGGCCAGCTAAAGATCACCCCCACAGTGAATGGCTCAGGGGTTACATGCCCTGCCACCTGTGCAGCTGTGGGCAAGCTGCATACTCCTAAGGAGTCCAGTTGCCCCCCAGCTGGCAGTTGCAGACAAGGAAGGGGCTGGCTTGTGCAGCTGTAGCAAGCAGAACAGGCCTTAGCCAGCTGGGGAGGACTAGCCTCAGAGGGAGGCAATAGTAAACCCCCTCTGAATACCGCTTACCATGAAAACCCTATTCATAGGGTCACCACAAGTCAAGATCAACTTGAAGGCAGTCCAGTTCCAATTCACAATATGTCAGAGAGGAGGTCAGGTCTCCTGCTCCCCTGATGCATTCACTGGAGCTGCCTAATTTCCCTGCTTTTTAAAGTTTGATTAAAAGGTCTGTAGGCTATAGGTACCTTCTTAAACCGCAAAGTTTTTTGGCTATTAGTGAATATGTGTGCGTGTGAGTGCACATGCGCATGCTAGGGAAGGGGGGAATATCCAGTAAATATGTCTTGGTACCAGATTCTACTGAATTCAACAGTTCAACATCTTTTGAACTGACACCAATTTCTTGGAGTGGGCTGCAGCTATAATCTACATGGATTTTGCGGCTGCAATCATCAAGATTTTTTAAACATTTCCCCTCCTATTTTACATAATTATCTTCGTAATCAAAGCTGCTGCATTCATAAGTGCAGGTATGATAATGATCACCATTTGTCCATTATATATTACAAAAAAAATTCCATTGTTATCGCAATATAATGTAAAAAATATTGGCTGTCTGGTCTGCCCTAGGTTATATATGTTATCAGTATTAATTGTCAAATCATCCTGCACTTTCGTGTTTTTCAAAGACGACATCTCAAAGCATTCTGAATCTCCATCCTCTTGCGCAGGAAACGTTACGATGATGAGACTGACCCACTCTACCCACACCGCCTCGCTTTCATTGCTGCTGTCCTGAGCTAACCAAGCGCTCTCTGTCTCTCTCTCTCCTTGCTAAATGTGTGTGTGCATGTGTGTGTGTGTAAACAAAAATACAAGATGGTACTAGTTACCTAGTGGTGGTGGTGATGCTGCTGCAATGCTGCTGACAAACTAATTTGAGAATAGTCAATAGCGAAAGGGCGGGGAATTATTAAGCAGCACATCAGTTAGCCCAAGGCAAGAGACAGACTCAAAGGCAATTATCTGCCTCATTGATATGTAAATAGGATAAAAAACCCACAATGAGCACTGTGATCATTCACATAAGCTACCTAAAAATTACACAATTTTTCCCACCGCCAAAAAACCACATCATATACTGTCATCATTTACATAAGTATTTACACTAATAATTATGAAAAAAATTGCCATCAGAAACATAAAAGCCCACTGATCAAATCACCCAAAAACACACACACACAGCAGATTAAAATAGCAAGTGCAAGAGCAAGCAGGAACAAAAAAAGGGCAGATCAGGATTAAACGACGGAATACAAGCAGATTGTAACTATGCAGCAAGCCCCATCCCTAGTGTGCACATTCACAGGTTTGTTCAGATGTTCTAATGAGAAGTCACATAGAGACTACAATCCTGTGCACTTTTAGTTGGGGTTGAGCTCTTAAGCAGCAATGGATGGCATGGTGTGGCTGTGATGCTCGCCTGTCCTCCATCCAGCTGAGGTGATGCAGCATACCAGGCACAGAGGGGAGTAGCGGTGGCAAAGTCAGGGTGGTGCAAACATACTTGCAGGAGCAGCAAATTGGCTCTGCCAGTACATTGGTACCATACTGACCTCACCAACACTGCACCCCTCTCCATCACAGTATGCTTCAGCAACTCAAGAGGTTAGGTGAGCAGCGCAGCCCCACCATGCTGTCCGCTGCTGCTCTTAAGGTGCAACTTCTGGTTCAGTACTGTTGTCATGTGTATAGGGTTGTATATGATCCACCTTGGCAAAGCTCCCACTCATTGAAATCAATAGTCTTACCATTGTCATTCATTGATTTCCGTGGATCTAACTCTTGAGTATGACTCAGTCGGTTACAACCCATGATCCAATCCAAAGTATGTTTGCTCAAAAGTAAGCCCAACTGAGTTCAATGGAACTTATACTGTGGAAAATGAGGAAATGATGGTAGCCTTTATTTTATTTTGTTTGCTATTCTTGTATTGGTCTTTTGAGTATTTTCCTTGTACATGAGCTTTCTCCTCCATGAATTCACAGGTACTGAATTTGAACAATTGGATCCAATAAAGGAGCAGAACAAAGACTGGACAAAGCTACAAAGTTAGGTCACATACATTTAAAGCATGCCTTCCTCCAGAGAACCCTGGGAATTGTAGTTTACCCATAACAAAATACAGTTCCCAGGATTCTTTGGGGGGGGAGCCACATGTGTTACATGGGTGCTAAATATGTTTTAAATGTGTGGTGCAGATGGGACCTCTGACTTCCTTCTGGATAGCTGGAAAACAGAAACAAAATTTAAAGTGATCTTGATAGGCTGGAGCGCTGGGATGAAAACCACAGAATGAAATTTAACATGGATAATTGCAAAGTTCTACATGCAGGGGGGGGAAATCAAACAGTTATAAGATGAGGGATACTTAGGTCAGTAATACTACATGCGAGACAAATTGTTAATCACAAGCTGAATATGAGCCAACAGTGTGATGGGGCTGCAAAAAAAGGCAAACGCTATTATTTCTGAGGAGGTGTCATCTTTTTCCTTCAAGAAGATTAATAGTGTTGGACATACTTCCTGGGGCCAAATAGAAATTTTCCTGGCTTTTGAGATTTTTGTATAATTACATTGACTCTTGGTCCTGAGTGATACCTGCTATTTTTAGTTGTTTATAAATACAGTTTAGACCCTGATAGAGGTAGAAACCGTTGCATACCAGTTTTCAACAAAATACTTTCATTCAGGCTAATGACGTGGTAGTAATTCATAATGAGGTTGCAGTGCCATATAGCTCATGATCTAGATAACATCATGTGCATTTAAATAAACATAGTGATCATCCCTTCACAACAAAAACCAATGCGATTTTAGGTTGATATTTATATCAGGCAGCTAGTTGGAGAAGGGAACTGAAAAGAACAGACATAAACAGAAAAATACAACCCCACTCCCAGGGAAAAGAATCCCAATTATTTTTTCCTAACAGGGATGGACAAAAGAATTCATTGTCTCTGGTGAAGATATTTTTTATTTGAAAAGTGTTCAATTAACTACTTTTTGAGAAACTAGTTTATGGAGTACAAGCCTGAAGCTTGTCTTTCCCTTCTCCTTCCCACATGTGAAACAGAGTTGCTAACTTTCAATTTTCGCATGTCCTGCTATGGTGCTGTTCCATTCTGATGGACCCAGGATGGAGAATCTGGCTGCTCAAAGAGCACGTTGTAAAAAAGCCTAGAGGATTGTGGGCTGTGATCAGTAGCAAGCAAGAAATAAAAATTCTGAAGTCAATATTGTAATATTAACAGTAGCAGCCCATGCGGTGGGACAGAGCCACCCTCCTGACTCCAGCATCTGAATAATTAGTCAGTTGCTTGCTTTGGATGGAGCTGGACTCCTCCTGAAACAGCAGGTTCATAGTCTGGGAGTGCTTGTAGATCCATCTTTGTCACTAGAGGCCCATGGGACTAGGAGTGCCTTTTACCAGCTTTGGCTTGTAAGACAGCTGCAGCAATTTCTGGACCGGGATAGCCTGACCGCTGTCATCCATGTACTGGTAACCTCCTGTAATGTGCTCTATATAGGGCTGTCCTTGAGGTTGGCTGGAAACTGTAGCTGTTGCAAAACATGGTGGCACAATGGCTCACTGGGGAAAGATATTGCATATTGCCAACATGTTACCCTGCTGCCAAAGATATTGCACTGGCTACCAATTAGCTACTGAGTTAAGTTCAAGGTGCTGGTTTTGGTGTATACAGCTTAGTACTAGAATACCTGGAAGACCATCTTACCCCTTATATACCCAGTCAATCACTAGGCTCTGCAAGTGAGAGCCTCCTGCAGTTGCCACCTTATCAGGAGGTCCGTCCAGCACACCATAAGAATTAAGCTTTTAGAGTTGTGGCACCTGCCCTTTGGAATCCCCTCCCCTTAAATCTTAGACAGGCACCATCTCTGTTATCTTTTTGGTGCCTACTGAAGACTTCTTCCTCTGTCAACAAGTCTTCTAAGTAGAGACCCTATCCCAATATGCATCTGTACTGAAACTGGTGTTTTATATTTTATATTTTTTAAACATGTTTTGTTTCTTAAGATGCTTTAGGCGTGTTTTTAGTGTTTTATCACTTGTTGCTTGCCACTCTGGGCTCCCTTTAGGAAAAAGGTCAGGATATAAATGTAATATCACAATAAATGAATAATCACTGCAGCTTATTTAGATGAGGCTTGGCAGGGTTCTGGCAAGGTTGGGGCTGGGTGGAAATACAGGTGGTAGCACAAGATTGGATCCACCGGTATATCCATCCAGCCCCAACCTTGCAGCCACTGTCCTTCCCTGTCTAGGTAATCTGTAGTGACACCATTGTCAGGAGGGTTTTTGCACATGTCCTCCCTAAGATACGGACCATAATTGTACATGATAAACTCCTGTCCACTGAATCAGACCATTAGTCTGTTTAGCCCAGTACTTTCTAAATGCAGAAAATAAGAGTACACAATGTTTTTCTGACTGGCAGGTGCATTCCAGAGTCCCAGACAGTGGTCTACTCCCTGAGGAAAATGATGCATTCCTGGGAGTAAGCCAATGGGACTTGCTTCTGAGCAAGCATGCCTATGGAATTGTGCTGTAAAGCTGCAGTCCTATGCACACTTATTTGGGAGTAACTCTCACTGAAATCAATGGGACTGTCTTCTGAGTAAACATGGATAGGATCACACTTTTAGTCTATCACTAGCTAGTTTTCTCCAGTTTCCTCATTTGTAAGTTGGTTCCTGGTACAGCTGGTATAGCACAATGGGGAGGAGAGCCTGGCTGGGAGTCCAGAGTCTGTGAGTTCAAATCACCGCTTGTGTCTCCTGGGTGTAAAGGTCCAGCTAAAGATCATTCTCAGAGTGAGTGGCTCAGGGGTTACATGACCTGCCACCTGGGCAGCTGTGGGCAAACTGCATAGTCCCAAGGAGCCCAGTTGCCCCCCAGCTGGCAATTGCAGACAAGGACAGGGCTGGCTTGTGCAGCTGTGGCAAGCTGAGCAGGCCCTAGCCAGCTGGGGAGGACTAGCCTCAGAGGGAGGCAATGGTAAACCCCCTCTGAATACCGCTTACCATGAAAATCCTATTCATAGGATAGCCATAAGTCGGGATCGACTTGATGACAGTCCATTTCCATTTTTCCTGATACATCCAGAGATAGCTAGATGTGGTCATGTTATTAACTCCGTGGGCAACAGAAAACGTCTTCACTCCATTTGGTATTTGAAATAAAAGAGTGTTTGCTTAACTATTTTTCTATCTTTCTTTAACTACTGGTAATTCCACCCTTATCTTTTATCCTTGATGGATACAATGCAAACACATTCCTGAAACTGGGTGAAAGTAATCAGTTCTCTGCCAGCTCTTGCTGATCCAGATGAATGCCTGAGAATATGTTTTCCAATCAGGAGGGGAATGGCTTTAACAAGAATTTGGCAATCAGCAGTAATAAGTGGTATTGGTCTGCCTACATCTGTCACTGAAGATCTCTTGTTTACTTTTTTAAGAATCATTGTAATTAATGTCTCCCTCATTTCTCTGGTGAAGCAGCTTTTATTGAAGACTCCTTGAAATGTCTCTTGCACGCAATAGACCTCAACAAATTTCTAGAAGGATTTACTAAAGCTTGCAAATCCCAAGTTTAAGACTTCTTCACTTCCAAACTACTTTTTGTCTTTATGCAAAACCTTGCCATTGTGAAACAAGAAAAACACTTTTTCATGGGAGAGGGAAGTCATGAATACTCGTGTCATTCCCCTGGTTTAACTATGCCACACTGCAGGTGTCTGTGATCCTATGTGTATGAATGGTGGGAGATGCATCAGCCCTGATGTTTGTGACTGCCCATCTGGCTGGAAAGGAAAGCTTTGCAGTAAACGTGAGTTGAGCTCCTTCCCATACAAAGATGCTATTTGTTTATCATTCAGGACTGCCAGCAGGCATCATAATCTCTTTTAATGTTAGGAAGCCATATAACAAATGTTCTAGTTTTGCTGCTTCAGGACTTTGCGGAGAAAACCGTTTTATATGTTGGCAATACAAATCAATGTAAACTTATGCTTCCAAATATAAGAACTAAAACACACACCCCTTTTCTGTCTCATGTAGCTGTCTATCTTTTATGCAGATTTTCCTTTTTCTTTACAGAAATTCATTTTTCATAGCATTAAATGTAAAGTATTGATTTTTAGTTTCATCAGCTACACATATTTTGTTATATTTTATGGAGAAATGACATGTACTTCAAATCCTGAACTATTTAAAGCCTGTAGTAAAAGCCTTTCCATACTGATATATTCTCAAGGTCGTCACAAGCACATTCCTTCAGTGCATAATTTACACTGTTACATCTAACTACATTTGACTGCGGTTTACATAAAAATATAATTCAAGTAAGTCATCTGATCTGAAAATGTTTGGGGACATACTTTTTTTCCTTACAAGGTTATTCATTATTATGATGTTGGCAGATAAACTGAATAAATTTTAAATCAAGATAACACACTGTACAGAAGACTTATTAATATACTGGCTGGACTCATCATAGATCTCTTCCTGATAATATTATTCAAGATTCAGCACAGGATTTCATTCTAGCATTATTGCTAAGGAACAAGGCTTGTTACTTCTGATGTTCTCAAGTATAAAATGTGCCCATTAGCCAGTTAGTGACTTCATCACTACAAAAACATAGGGTGGTATAATCAGTGCTTTCATGGTTAAAAAAATAAATAAATCTTGGCTCATGTCTTGATAAAAGTACTGTGAGTACAAGCATAATATGGCTGGCATGGGCAGCAAAAAAAGAGGTGCCAGTACTCCATTACAGGTGAGTACTCTCACATAAAATGCCCTGGGTATAATATATTCAATGTTCACTATACTAAAATATTTTAAGTTGATTGATTTCGGTGGTCTACCCTGAGTATGTCTCATCTGGATATCACCCATAGTCCAGGGCCAAAGCAATATCCCAGGAGGCAAGCCTATATTTGGACTTTGTTGAGTACTATGGAAGATCAGTAGTCCAAATAAGACAGTCTAGGGAAGACACCCACCCCAGAAGATGAGAGGTAGCATCAGATTTCTTTCTCAAACGGAATCACCACTGAAAGGAGTTTAGCTTCCTCATCAGCCACAGCCAGTCCTTAACTAGCTGCCACCCCTGTCTCCCAAGGTATCTGGGCAACAGCGGTAACACCTTCTAGGCATAGCTGCTAAGCAACTTGATACTGGCTCTTATAGGCAGACACAGACACATCTGGAGCCCCTGTCTGCCACATGGCTAGTCTTCTTATAATCAAATGTAGTTCTGATCCAGGAAAGCCAAGGAAACAGAACCTCACCTTTCTCTAGGGAAAGAGCTTTCCTCCTCCAATATTACTAAGCATTTAATTCATGTCTGTTATTAGGGATGGGTGAGAATTTTGATCCAGTTCACATTTCAAGCAGAATTTATCAAAATTCTCATTTTCCAAAACAATATGAGAACCAAAACACAGCCATCTTTCAAAATTCACATTTATTAGAATTTTGGGATGCAGTTTGCCAACTAAACAGTATTTACAAAAATGCATATATTAGGGGAAAGGGTGCAAAAAATGGATATATGAATGACAATAACATGAAAAAATGCATGAAATGATGAGAAATGGCTTGCAAAAATGTGTACCTTTTTCAAAACTGCCTACAAAAATGTGTTTATTTGGAGAAATTCACACTAAAATGGTGGAGAATTTTCATGAGGATTATTTTTTAAAATATCACAGATTTCTGCAGAAATGTAGAAGACTGAATTTAACATTAGAAAAATGAGAACCGAAACTGAACAGAACAGAAACTGAGAGAACCGAAATTGACAGGTCTTTCCATCCCTGTCTGTCTGTCCTTAGAAATTCTCTGCCTATAAAAAGACTGCATAAAGTCCAGGCGTACTACACAAAAAAAAGGGGATTGCTAATTATTTAGACTACCAAAACAAACAAGCAAACAAACTGTTGTGACTGCCAAATTTATCTTTAAGCTTTTCCATGGTGCTCAAAACAGAAGCAAGTACACTCCAATTAGGTCCACCCCCTAGCATCCATGAAAACCGTGTGACAATTGTGGTGATGTACAGAGGTTTCCCATGGCCCAGAACCCAACATGTTTGGGGCTCTAGGTCACATGGAGGTCTTTGTGCATACAGACAGTTTCATTGTTTATGCAAATACTGGGGGGAAGGGCCATGTCCTCGCTCTCATGTTGAGCCACACAAGAGCATTAACATAAGGAGGACTAAGATGAAAACAGAGACAGCCTTCTGTTTCAGTGGAGAGCTGGAAGTCCTTTTCCTTAGAAAAAGAAGCCTTGGAAGTCTTTGTAGTGAAAGCGGGGAGCTCTTCCCCGTCTGCTCTCACTGTCCTAGAAGTCAATCCCCAGCCTTGGGCAATTGATCCCAGCAAATCCTGGTTTACCAAGGTTGTGCACGCCAACACCAACCCTGCAAGGTAGTACTGCCACCACCCTTCAACTGGTTAGCTACTCTGGGGCAAAGGGAACCCCAGAGCCCACTTAAAACACCTGAGCCTCTCAGGACCAGAGTCTAGATACACTCCTGGCCCCTTCTGAAGTCTTAGGTAAAAACGTTTCTCTGTTACACGGTAGTTGTGGTCAAATGGCAAGGACTGCATTTAGGAACTGACTCCTTTCTCTGGAATAAACACGTTGGTTTAAAGTAATTAAAGTTTATTAAAAAGAAAATAAGAAAAGCATAAAAAAGGGTACAAAAAGCAAAAGGTACACACAAATAATTTGTAGCAGCAAATTGAATCCTAAAACCATACATCCAAATGGATAAGGTGTTTAGTAACAAAGGTAAAGGAAAGTTTCTTGGCACAAATCAAAATAACAAAGCTATCTGCCTTAGCTATACTTACAAGAGCATAGGATCTTTCAAGGAATAGCCTTCTTCCCCTCGGGGAGTTGCAAGTCAAGATGTAAATGGAGCCACAACAGACCATCACCATAGGTAAGGTAGTGTTCCAAAGTGGGACACAAACCCAGAGTTCTGAGCCTCCTCTTATGGAGGAAAATTCCCTCCCAGCCGGAGACAATTAATCAATTAACATTTTCATCAAAGGGATGAAAAAACGATGTTCTCACAGCACCTGGCGCCTCCTCTTGGTTTCCCATAACAAAGCAAGGAGTTTTACGGCCTTGACGGAACCAGGCCCCTTCTGCTGATAAGAAGGTGCAAAATTACTGTAAGCTGGTACAGCTGTGGTGTAAAAATCACCGAGTCATAGTGAGGATAGAACATCAAAAATTTAACTGCTTGCTAGCAAGCTAACAAGGAAGATGTCAAGGGGAAGAATTCCCCATAAGGCTTTGGGAATTAGCCATTTTAACTACAGGCCAGGGTAAGGCTGGCAAGCTGGCATGACAGTCTTCTCTCTTAATGCCAAATTATGAGGTCTATGATGAAGCAGTGGTGAGAGAAATGCTGTGGGCTCCCTCCATGCTCAGAGGCATTCTTTTATGCCACATATTTTATGACTGAAACCTGGCCTTGTGAGGCAGGTTCTTGAGGGCAAAGCCACCATATCACAGAGCTTCAGGACCACCAGTATTCAGCAAGCAGATGATGGTTTAAATGAATGGCCCAACAGCCTTATCTTTAGTGCATGTTGACTACTCTGTATGGCTTTAAATTGTTTCATTACATTTGATACATTGTCATTCAGTTTTTAAAATATTTTTGTGCATCACTTTGGCAATCTGCATTGAAAAGCAGTATGAAATATAACCAAAAAATAAAAATGTGAAGTGCATGCCCAACCAGCCATCAACACAAGCAGTTCAGTAACTCCTACTGTGGCCATCCCTCTTGACATGATGTGCACACCATTCATTCTCTCTTCATCTCAAGCCTGGAGACATTCAAGCATATTCATAAGTCTGGGTCTGTGTGACTGATAAAATTATAGGTTCCATTATGGCTGTAGCCACGTGCCTGACTGGGGATTCTTGATGAGTTCTCAGCCCAGAGAAGGGCTAAATAATTTGCTGAATGGAGGCAAGTTCCCATGTATCCACTAGCACCGCTTATGCAAATGATTAGAAAATCTTAAACAATTGCCCTGGCCTGAACAATACATTCAGATTGTTTAAAACAAAGCTACTGCCCCATAGCACCATTTAAAGGGCACTGATCTGATTAAAATCTCATTCAGTGTCCACAAATTCAGTCTAAAATTAATGGATTACTAAGTTAATCACACCAATCAATCAATGCTTTCAGTCCTAAAAGGAGATGAAATTTTAATAGCTGGGAATCTACCTTTGGAACAAATCCGCAAGGAAACTAGCAGTCAGACTCACAGAGATTAAGGAGAACTAATCATGGAAATTTTAGCATGCTAATTGCTTTGTGAAGAATGCTCATTAAGGTCCTTTGAGATTCAACCATTTTGAAAATAATTGAGGGAAATTAACATGTGCCATTCTCTTACAAACTCATGGGGGTCATCTTGCTGATCTTCTCTTCTGCCTCTTTCACCCTTCTTCTGTTCAGCTCTTTGTCTGCCCAGCTGCTTGAATGGCGGTCAGTGTATAGGACCCAACATCTGCCAGTGCTCAGGAGGATGGGTGGGCCTCTTGTGCCAGATTCGTAAGTACACTTTCCTCAGATTGATTGTTTCTGTTTGCCTTTGCCTTGTATGAAGAATAGAATACTTTTCCATAGGAGGTGGGCCATCACCGTGGGAAATAGTTCCACCTATCGTGCGAAGGCAAGAATGTTTTTGAAGTCAAGACTAGGGACGTCATGCCCCTCCCACTCTCCAGTTCATTCTTGCCTTCGTACGAACAAGATTGGAATTTCACGTAGCATTTAGCTAAGTCTATCTCTCTTTAAAACCTTTTTTCCGTTTTTTGTGTCTAGCCTACTGAGGATCCCCTCAGAGACCGCGGCTGCGGCTCTCTTCCCCCTTTCCTCAAGGCTATTTAATTTCTTTTATTTCCTTGACTGGGGGCTCCCTCTGAGACCGCGGCTGCGGCTCTCTTTGCTTTGACAGTTTCAAGCCCCCTCCCCCCCCCGGCTCTGTCGTATCCGTAGCCAGGGGGCTCCCTCAGTGACCGCGGCTGCGGTTCTCTTTTTGATCACTTTTGATCGCTTGTGAGGGAAGGGGACTCCCCCTCCCTCCCCCCCCGATTGTTGCCACGGCTGCAGCTGATCCGATCTCTTGATCGCTTGTGAGGGAGGGGGAATCCACCCTCCTTCCCCCCCCGATCGTTGCCGCGGCTGCGGCTGATCCGATCTCAGCGGGAGCTTGCAGCTGCGGCTCCCGCCGTTACTCCTTACCGCAGATCGCCCTCGCTACGTGGCTTAAATCCCACTGCGAAGGGCTTTACAGACCGCAACTGCGGCTCTCTCTGCGGCGGCTGCCGTTTTTTGCCTCTACCTGCCCTTCCTGAGTTTTTCCAGAGCCGCTACTGAGGCTTTCGGCGAGTCCGTGCTGGGCAGCCCTTCCCCCAGTTCGCTTCCGACGGCCGCCATTGCTCCTTCTCCTCAGCCCCCTTTTGATCGTTTTTTCCTGCCCGTTTTTCTGGGCGCCATTTTTTGAAATTCAAAATTCCCGCCTTTTTTGTTACCATTTTTCAAGCATCGGATACCTCCCCTGCAGGCTATCTATCTGTATGTTTGTGTATATGTGCTGCTGACAAACTTACACAAGGCTGATTTACACACATTTTTACTGTGGCTGTAATCATAGTGGCTGAATTGTATTATTCAGGCTGGAGCTCCAATCCTAGTGGGCTGGATTGTATTATCAAGGCTGGAGCTTTAATCCTAGTGGCTGGATTACATTATCAAGGCTGGAGTTTTAATCCTAGTGGCTGGATTACATTATCAAGGCTGGAGCTTTAATCCTAGTGGCTGGATTACATTATCAAGGCTGGAGCTTTAATATCAGTGGCTGACTTGTATTAAATCTGATTTACATTACATATCCTGCCCCCTATGGGGCCGTGAACAAGCCAAAAACCCAGCCTACAGCACTAATCTGAGTGTGCCAACTCTAAAACAGCCTATATTATATTAACGTTGATACCTCTGTGCATTCTGCCCCCTCTGTGGCAGTGCATTCGCCATCTGCCAGTGTATCCTACCCCCTCCGTGGTAGTATGCTGTGCCAGTTTGGGTCTTTACATCCTGCCCCCTCCGTGGCAGTGTACTGCACCCAGGTTCATATAAGATGGCAGAACAGCCAGGCATGTCACCATCAACACACATGGTGCCAGATCAGCCAGACATGCCACAATCAGCCAAGCCACAACATACTAACACGTCTAAGACCAGACATGCCAAAGCACTGGCTAAGACAAAACATCTTTCCAGCCATAGTAAACCAAAGCGCCCTCGTTATGTCTCTGTGCCAACAACCACCACAGCACAGACACACATAAGTGATATTTTCCATTCTCCTGCTACTGCCTCTGACGAGGAAGAGTTTGTTGGCTTTCCCCCTCACGGTTCGCCTAACGAACCTACCTCTGGCTTACCGCCTCAGACATCTGTTCCAATAGCCCACCAGGCACATACATCTCACACATCTGGTCTGCAGCTGTCTCCTGATTTCCTCTCCCAACTCCAAGCCATGCTGGCTTATTTCACACAAATGAAGTCACTACCACAGGTTCCTGCCATACCCCCACTCAACATGGACCAACGCGCGTTCCATGGTGCTCATCCTTCCTGCTCGCCAGATCCCTTCGATGTAGCCAGAGGCAGATGTACGGACGAAGCCTCGTATGCGGAGGAGTTAACTTTCACTGACCATGTTGAAGGAGACGACTGGAGCGACTATTCAGATCATGAGGAGGATACATCGTATCACTTGTTCAATACCTCAGATTACCAACCGCTCGCACGTAGGGTACTTCATACCCTTGGTCTCCAGACTGCGCCCTCAACTTCGTCCGCTCCAACTCTCAAAGGGGCCAAGGTCCTCAAATCCCCTGCACCTACTGATCACTACATCCCGGTGCCGGACCCAATTGCCAAATTAGCTTCCGAAGAATGGGCCCACCCGCTCAAAGCTCGACGCTTCAAGAACATGGCTGACAGACTTTACGCCCTAGCCCCAGACTTCGCCACCAAGTTAGATGTCCCTGGCATAGATGAACCGATCGCTCGCCTCGTTTCACGATCTATCTTGCCCAGGGAAGGGGAATCCCACCTAAAAGATACTACTGAACGTCGAATAGACTTCGCCCTCCGCAAGAACCACGAGGCCACTGCCCTAGCCATGCGTGCCTCCGCCTCAACCTCCATCTTCTCCAGAGCATCTATGATGTGGCTGGATGACCTTCTAGAGGACGATAACCCTGATCCTGTTGCCTTCAAAAGAGCACTATTGAAGTTACGTAAGACAGCAGCCTTTGTGGCCGATGCCACTTTGGATGCCACCCAATTAGGGGCACGAGCCATGACGACTCAAATAGTCGCTCGTCGCACCCTCTGGCTTCGCCACTGGCAAGCTGATTCAGCGGCCAGATTGAACCTGTCCAAGGCTCCTTACTCCGGATCTCTACTCTTCGGTGAGGAAGCTCTAAAGGCAGTTCTGGTTGATCCAAAAGACGCCCACAAACCGGTTCTAGCCACAATCAAGAACATCGACCTTCAGGCGATTTCCCTCCTTTCGTTCTAACCAGCCCTTTCGAGGAACGCGACCAGGAGGATGAGGCCGCGATTTCAGACCCTATGATTCCAACGCATTCAGGGGCTCCTGGAACCGACGCCCCCAGGGCAGAGGTCAGTACCAAGGGCACAGGGGCAACTCATCGTCCTCATATAGGGGAGGTCCTCGCCTACACAAGTAGTGTTAACTCCATCCCCATAGGTGGCAGATTACTTAATTTTGGAGATCGGTGGCTGCGCCTTACTACGGTCCCCTGGATCAGGGTCCTCTTCACTTATGGCTATACCATAGAGTTCTGGGCAACCCCGTCAGACAGATTCCACCCGTCTCCTTGCCCAAGGGCACCAGCCAGGCACAACATCATGCAGACAGCTATACATCACCTCTTGCACATAGCGGCAATAGAGCCAGTTCCCACAACTGAGAGATCGGAAGGGGTGTACTCCCTCCTATTTGCTGTGCCAAAACGAGATTTATCTTGGAGGGCGGTATTGGACCTCAAGTTTGTCAACCGTTTTGTAACATACCGCAGGTTCAAAATGGAATCTCTCCATTCCATTACCGAGAGTCTGCATGAAGGAGACCTCCTGGCTTCTATCGACCTTAAGGAAGCGTATCTCCATGTACCCATTTGCATAGCCCACAGAAAGTTTCTTCGGTTTGCCTTTGGCCACCAACATTTTCAATACAGAGCGATGCCATTTGGCCTCTCCTCTGCTCCAAGAGTATTTTCCAAGGTGCTACTCATCCTAGTGGCTTACCTTCGGACCCAAGGGGTTCATATCTACCCATATTTGGACGATCTGCTTATACAGGCCAAATCTGAAGAGCTGGCTCATCATCATTTAATGATCACCCTCAATGTTTTGCAGACCCACGGCTGGCTTGTCAACTTCGACAAAAGCCATCTCCAACCAACCCAACGCCTACTACATCTTGGGGCACTGTTGGACACCCTGCAGGCAATGGTCTTCCTGTCTCCAGATCGCATCACTGCCATCACAAGCATCGCAAGGTCCCTGATGCAACAAACATCCGCAGACGTCATGCTTCTCGCCAGAGCGCTCGGGATGTTTATCTCCACAATCCACATTGTGCCCTGGGCTCGAGCTCACACTCGGCCCCTTCAGTGGACTCTGTTGCCTTTTCAAAAAGACATTGTCAGCTCCAACCATCGCAAAGTTCGTTTGAGCCCCGCTCTGCGCCTCTCCTTCCGCTGGTGGACCAAGGTTCAACACCTCTCCAAGGGCACGTCGTTCAGAGAACCCCGCAGAACCGTCGTGACCACAGACGCCAGCCTCATAGGTTGGGGAGCCCACTGCAACTCCCAGTACGTTCAGGGGGTTTGGCCCAACGCAGAGCGAGCTCGAAGCATCAACTGGCTGGAACTAAAGGCTGTCCACTTGGCTCTATGTCATTTTCAGTCTCTGTTCCCTTTGCATCATGTGCTCATTCGAACAGACAACACGTGTGTAAAATCACATTTGAACAGACAGGGGGGCACCAGGTCTCGTCCTCTGCAGGACTTAGCCTCCCTCATCTTTGTCTGGGCAGAACAACATCTACAATCCCTGAAAGCAGAGCACCTCAAAGGGATTTTGAATGTGACAGCAGACTGGCTCAGCAGACAACAGGTCTTCCCGGGAGAATGGAAACTTCATCCAGCCATTTTCCATCGTCTCCAGTGTCGGTTCGGCGCCCTCTCAGTCGACCTGTTTGCTTCCAGTCACAATTGCCAGCTTCCCAGGTACTTTGCCCGATACCTGGACTCATCAGCAGAAGCAGTGGATGCTCTGACAACACCGTGGCCAGACGGTCTATTGTACGCCTTTCCTCCCATACCATTGTTAGCCAAAACCTTGAGGAAGGCGCGAACCGAAAGGGCACAGCTGGTTCTGATAGCACCATTTTGGCCACGCCGTCCGTGGTTCTCAGATCTTCTGGCAATGTCAATGATGGATCCTTGGACACTTCCAGTAACGCCAGACCTCTTATCCCAGGGTCCAGTACTGCACCAGGACCCTACTTGGCTCAATCTAACAGCGTGGCGTTTGAACGGAGACACTTGAGGTCAGCTGGACTGTCTGACGCTGTGATTGATATTATTTTGGCCTCGAGAAGACCATCTACCACTCGCATTTATCAACATACCTGGGTGGCTTTCTCCAAGTGGTGTCAGTCCCACCACCACGATCCATCCCAGGCCAATGTGCACTAGGTGCTCCAATTTCTCCATAGTGGCTTTATGATGGGACTTCGACCCAACACTCTACGTCGACATGCGTCTACTCTGTCATCCATTCTCTCAGTGTCCTCTACTGGAGATCATATCTCCTCACATCCGTTCATCAAACGTTTTTTGAGGGGAGTCGCCCTACGCTCTCCGGCTGTTGTCCATCGGTTCCCCTCATGGAGTTTGCCGGAAGTTCTGCAGGCTTTGCAACGCCCTCCGTTTGAACCCATCAGGACTGTGCCCCTACGTATTCTGTCCTTCAAGGTCCTGTTTCTGATTGCAATCACATCTGCCAGACGCGTTTCGGAGTTGGGCGCACTGTCTTCTGCTAGACACCTCTGCGTCTTCCATAAGGACTCTGTTGTGCTGAAGACTGACCCTTCCTTTCGTCCCAAGGTCGATTCAGTTTTTCATTGCAACCAGGACATTGTTAAGCCTTCCTTTTGCCCGAATCCTACCCATCCTCTCGAGAAGGCTTGGCATTCGTTGGATGTCCGGAGGGCTCTCAAGACCTACCTGTCTAGGACCCAAGAGATTCGACGAACGGAGTCTCTGTTTGTATCCTTTCATCCAAGGTCTATGGGGCATAAAGTATCCAATCCTACCTTATCCCGTTGGTTAAGGGCATGCATTACTTTAGCATATGAGTCCCTGAAGCTGTCAGTTCCAGCTAGTATAACGGCTCACTCTACCAGGTCAGCTGCCACCTCGGCTGCTTTTGCCACTAATGCTCCTGTTGCCGATATTTGTAGGGCTGCAGTCTGGTCTACCCCACACTCGTTCATAAGGCATTATAAAATTGATCGTTATGCCTCTGCTGATGCGTCTTTTGGCAGACGAGTGTTGCAACAGGTTCTTAATGTGGATTAACATGTGGGTGGTCCCTCCCTATATGGGTTGCTTTGGTACATCCCACGATGATGGCCCACCTCCTATGGAAAATGTACCATTGGTCTCACCTGAAAGGTGATTTTCATAGGAGGGGGCCATCACGACCCTCCCAGTTGGAGGATGACTAGAGATTTTATCAATCGGTTACATGTTATTGTTACGCTATTTTATTAAATGTAAGAGTGAAGTCAAGACTTTTAGTTCTGTTATGTTATGTAGTTATGTTAGAGTCATGTTGTTATGCATGTGACTATTATGTTATTTTCCTGGCGGGCCTGTTGGCCTTGTTCTTGTATTTTTAGATATCTCTTTTTAGACTCACTACGAATGAACTGGAGAGTGGGAGGGGCATGACGTCCCTAGTCTTGACTTCAAAAACATTCTTGCCTTAGCACGATAGGTGGAACTATTTCCCACGGTGATGGCCCCCTCCTATGAAAATCACCTTTCAGGTGAGACCAATGGTACAATCTCCAATCAGAAAAAAAGAAGCACACTATTCATTAAAGTAACTAAAAATTTGGTAAACAGCAAGGACTTTGAAAGGTTAATAAAGAGAGAAAGTGAGTTGACTTGACCATGTGGGAACAATGTTACTGTAGTCCAGGTTTATCAGTCCCTAGTTTCTCCAGATCAGTCCTCCCAATTTCATATTTGGTGATGATCCCATCTTTATTGTTACAAATAAAATAAAACTACAATAAAATATATAAATATTAAAATATAACAGCTAAAGTATCCAATAAAATGTGAACAGAGCAGCAGATTAGCTACAAATATACAGCTGGCCAGGCTAATTCAAAACCCTGTGGAAGCCTGGATAAAGAGGTAGTCTTTAGCGGGTGTTAAAAAGTAGAATGATGAGAATTCTGCTGAATTCGAAATTAGCACCGGAGTTTTCAATGGTCCGCATATTCTCCATCTATGAGGAGTGATCCTGTGTGCTTCAAACTTCAGTGGCTTTCCCCCAATAACAGATTCCCCCCCTCGAATATTCCCTTAAATATATTCTTTTATTGATTTTACACAGCATAGCAGTACAGATTTCTCTGTCTTTCTCTGTGCCACCCCCTCTACTTGAATAAACCAAGTTCCAAGCAGACGAAAGCAAGCCAAGTTTTACCCACATTAAGGACTCAGGGTTTGCTGGAGAGGTGGGGGAGGGGAAAGCTGCTTTCCTCAATTCCTTTCCAAATGGAAAACGGTCAGCCTCTGCTTGTGAACGTGAAAACTGCCCAGCTTCAGTCACAGCAAAGGAGGAAGAGGCATAGCTGCTTTCCTTTCCTTTATCAATACTTTCTTTCAAATAATCAAGATTTCTTTCAAAAAGTTTGATTTTTCTTTTAAAAATACTGATTTTTCTTTCATTTATCAATATTTCATTTCAAAATATTGATATATTGAAATAAAATTTTGATATTAATATCAATATTTTGGGGGAGGGAAAAACAGACTGGCAAAAGCAGCAGATATTGGACAAAGAACAAACTCATATCGAAAGTGTTACGTCGAAGGAATGCTTTTAAAGCAGCACCTGCCAAGGGATACCATCCCTACTGAAAAGTCATCAATGTCAGGATCAGGCCACATGTCAGGGTGCCAGTACCAAGAAGGCACTTTCCCCCATCTGAACAATATGCCCTTAACTCAGCCACAGAACCATGAGATGGGCCTCCCCAACAGAACTTAAAACACAGGCTGATATAGGGAGACGTGCTCCTTCAGATGTCTGGGTCCTAAGACATTTGGGGCATTATATGTTGACAATAACATTTGGCTTGGTAGCATACACTGTAGTAAGCCAACCAGTACAGATTCTTCAGAATTGGTGTTACATGATTCCTACTGACTACTAGTCAAAATTGTGGCAGCCACATTCTGCACTAGTTGCAGCTCCTACATTGTCTTCAAGGATCCCCCATGTAAAGCATTACATTGCAGTAATCCAAATGGGAGGTTCCAGAACATTATCTTAGCATGGCTATCTCTGTCCAGGAATGACCACAATTAGTGCACCTCCCAAAACTAGGGATAGGCACTCCATGCCACTGAAGCCACTTGAGCCTCCAGTGACAAAGCTAGATCTGAAAGTACCCCCTTTTCTCCCTGACATATAGAAACAGAGCTGAGGTTCTTCAACATATTGATGACTGCATTCCAAACTCCCTAATGACCCCTCCCAGAAGCTTCATAGCATGATGGGCATACTGGAACTACTCTATAGCACAATTACCATGGGACTGAGCAGAAGTCCCCCAGTATTGCTGCAGCAGTGTGCCTCCTGCTCCCAACTCATAGAGCCAATCCAGGAGGATACCATAGTGAGTAGTATCAAAAGCTGTCAAGAGATCAAGGAGAATCAACAGGGTTTCACTTCCAGTCATCAACCAGGGCAAGGCAGTTTCAGTATCAGACCTAGGCCTTAACCAGTTTCAAAAGGATCTAGATAATAATCCTTTCAATCATATCTGCAGCTTAATGGCCACTGCTTTCTCAAGCACCATTACTTTCAAGATGGCTGGTACCTCCCCCTCCCCCAAAGAGGGGGTAAATTATTATCATCACCATTGTGCACACCCCAGTCTCCAAGTGGTGTGAGACTTTCAGAGGTTCCTGTGCTTATCTAGGGTTCAGTTTCCTTGAAATGAAGATCAGCTGAGACTTTGGTGTCTTACAACCTGAGTGTAAGATGGAGTGGTTCTTGGTATTAACATTCCAACAGATCTTGCTTCCTCATTAGGTTTCTAGGGAAGTTTTCCAAGCCATAGCTTGGTGTTCAGCACAAAAAGTGAGCCAAGCTTCTCTGTGTCTTTCCAGCTTCACCTCTGACGAACGCTAACACACACAGGGCATTTCTTAGCTCTAGGATGAGTATGTTGGGGGGGGTGTTTCAGCCAGGTGATTGGGAGGAGGACGTGACTCCTGAAAGAGTTCCTATAGCAACAGGACTACTCTGGAGCACATCAAGCGAACAAAGAAACTAATGAAAGGAACATGTTTGACCAGTAGAGCAGATTTATTCCACTGCAGGTCCCAACTTCCAGATACAGGATTACAGTCTTGGAGGGTACCCACAAACATCGTCCATCCCAACCCCCCAATCCTACAACACTATCGTTGTTGTTTCGATCCTGCCCTTTCTTCCAAAGGAACCCAGATCAGCAAATATCCCAGTCGTAAAACAATACTGTTGAAAACAAAACAAAACATGTTTAAAGCTTTTAAAAGCAATCATAAACATCTAAAAGCATTAAGATAATCCAAAAATGTGTAAAGCAGTCACATACCCTCACAGTTAATACTTTCAGGCTCGCTAAGAACAGTGCCATTTAGCTATCAAATGCCTGGGTGAACAGGAATGTTTTAAGTGCTTTCTGAAAATCAGACACACTTCAGCAGGGAGGGCATTGTACAAATGGGGAACCGATAACGAGGCTGTGTCACAGATCAACACCAACAAGGCAACCCCCAGTGCTGAGGCTACCAACAGGGCATCCCCTGCTGATTGGAGGGCCTGAGATGGTTGATGCTAAGGGAGATGCTGTTTCAGATACTTGGGTCTCAAGCTAACAAAGCTTATGTGAGACTCCTAAGAGAATAAGCAAGAAACAATAAGCAAGCCTGCTTGTCTGGTAGATCTCACACAAGCTGTGTTTATGTGAATATAAGTGTACACAATGAAGGCTTATAAGGGGAGAAGCAGGATTATGGCATCATGTCCTACCAACACATACCAAGTTGGCTGCATGAATGGATCCCATGCACATACAAACTTTATGTATGAAAGCTCTGTATTTTCAGAGTGGGATCCCCATATGGACAACTCTATGCATGTGCGATTTGCACACCTTTGTGATCTGTTTCTAATGATACAAAGTTTATGTGTGAAGGCTGTGTAAATAAAAGCATTATTTTATTTACTTCAACACGCTCTTTGAAATGTGGACATCATTATTTTTTTTAAAGTCTAATTATGCTGAATTATTTATTCCAAATTTAGTACACTGTGTTCCCCCCCCCCAAATGTTCAGTTCAGGTCATGTCTTTCAGTTTCTCTTCTAAAAGTATAGGATCCTTCTTTCTTTCTCCCCCTCCCTTCAAACACACTTAATTAAATAGACAGTTTTTAGTCTTTTTCAGATTTGTACAGCAAATTGTGTCTGGCACATTAAGCATTTGCTCTCCTTACTCAAGGGGATGCAACTAATCCTATGTGAATTTGCTCAGAAATAAGCCCTACTGAATTCTATAACCTTACTGCCAAGTAAGTGTACCTACTCTTGCAGCTTTTGTGGTATGGCAGCAATCATCTTCATGGCTGCTAAGTATAAACAGGGAAAACACATTTCTTTCCTCCTCAAACACTACCTCTATCTTTCCTCATACAAGTAAAATCAAGTAAAACAAGCCTTCAGTTTTTCATGCTGAACAGGAAAAAAAAAGTAATCACATTACCATTTCATGCAGAAAGCACTTACATGGAGAAATAATGAGCACCTATAGGACTCACCACCATAATGCTTCAGATGGAAATAAATGGCAGATTGTTAATAGCAATACCAACACTTACTATCACTTGCTGGTTCCCCATATTTTTATTGATTTTGCTTTAATGTTTCCTCCTATTGTCTGACACTGTGTAGTATACACATTTAAAGAGAGAGAGCGCAAAAGAGAGCACCAAATGTTATCTTGCTCCCTTTAAGAAATCCCCAAGTGTCCCAATTGCAACAAGTTGACTTATCATGCTTTCGTCTTCTGAAAATTGCTTTTTCCCATATGAGATCACTCATTCTTGTAAAGTAGTTTTGAATAAACTAAAGCTGGCAAAAAGAAAGCCAGTCCCACTGACCATTTGTATTCCAATTAATCTGCATCAGTACTGTAGCTGAATAGAAATTACACTTTGAGGAATGTGAATCATTTCAGTGAACACCACCAGTAAATGCATCACTTTGCGTCTATAACATTTTTTAAAAAACAACAACAAATATAACAATATGTATAAAATAAAATCCTCCGTGGCGCAGAGTGGTAAGCGGCGGTAACGCAGCCGAAGCTCTGCTCACGGCCAGAGTCCGATTCCAACGGAAGGAGGAAGTCGAATCTCCAGTAAAAGGGGTCGAGGTTCACTCAGCCTTACATCCATCCGTGGTCGGTAAAATGAGTACCTGGCATATGCTGGGGGGTAAAGAAAGGCCGGGGAAGGAACTGGCAAACCCACCCCATATATATGGCCTGCCTAGTAAACGTCGCAAGATGTCACCCTAAGAGTTGGAAACGACTCGCACTACAAGTGTGGGGACACCTTTACGTTTATAAAATAAAATAAAGGAAATGAAAATATTAAAAGAGAAAAGAATATATGTTTGTCTAAATGTTCACTGAACTGGTACAGGCTGTTCAAAAATATATATATTTAAAATTGTTATAAAGCATTTTTCATTTAAGAGGGTTAAACAAGATGTTTTAAGGATTTAGAAGAATATCTATTTTTAAAATTATTCAGTTAATAATTATTGTTAATAATCTGCTTTGGAAGCAAAACTCACAACAGATTATCATAATCAATAGAAGTCTATAATATTTGGTTAAAAAGTAAATGCAGAGATGGATCAGCTGAAGGGTTTCTGAAAGAAGTAATTTTAGCCAAATATCTAAAAGGATAAAAATGTTGGGCCTTGATACACTTCTTTGGAAAGCATTCCACAAAGTTGGCACCCAGACTAAAAAGGGTCCCCTCCTAGTAGATGTCCACTGAGCTTCATTTGGCAATGGCACCCAGTGCAAGGCCTCAGATGTTGAACAAAGTGTCAGTGGGTGGACACCTGCAGAAAGCAAATGGCTATCTAGTTGCTAACACATTTAGCATCTACTCCATACCACTTTTATATATTTCAGCTCAACATTTACAAAAAGCCTCCCAGTCCATGTATTGTGATCTGACCAGAGTTGGGGATTCCAGAGCTTAAACAGGAACATAACAGCCTAAGCATGGGATCCAGTATAGCAAGCTACTGTGTGTACAGCAGGAATGGAAGGATCTGTCAATTTCGGTTCTCTTAGTTTCTAATTTTTCTAATTTTAAATTAAGTTCTCCACATTTCTGCAATTTGCTTTTTTTTAAAAAAAATCCTCATGAAAATTCTCCAGCATTTTAGTGCTAGTTTCTCCCAATAAACCCATTTTTGTAGGTAGTTTTGACTCATGTACACATTTTTGGAAGCAATTCCTCCTAACAGAATGCACTTTTGAATGTTATTTTCATTTATATATTCATTTTTATGCACACCTTCCTCTAACATATGCAATTTTAATAAACATTTGTTGGCAAACTGCATTGCAAAATTCAAATAAGTACGAATTTCAAAGGATGGCTCTGTTTCAGTTCTCATATTGTTTCGGAAAGTGCAAATCTGATAGATTCGGCTTGAAATGTGAACTGAATTGAATTTCTCACCCATCCCTAGCGTATAGCTTCTACTGGGCTGTGGTGTATGCCCACAAGCCTTTGAGCCTTCTTCAGGCATAGGAGCAAAGTCGGGTTGTATGCATGTCAGCTTCAGTAACTGGCAAGCAGTATGAAGCATCGAGGCTGGGCAGGTTGTATAAATTTGGAAGTCTGATCTTTTGCACTTGTCTGGACAAGTATTCAAATCATGGAGGGGACAGTATGCCTTTAATGGCATCCATTGACTCCTTCACATTTCAGGCTAAAATTCCACCCCTCTGTATTCTTCTAATAACTGTAGCTAAGGGAAGGAAAGTAGGGGGCTCTTCCCACCCCCATCATATGATCAGTAGTCTGGTCAACAGAGCAATATCTTCTACTTGCTTCAGTTCAGGATTCAGTCTCTAATTTCCAAAGAGGCAATTTTTATGAAAGGGGTTTGGCACAATAGTGGCTGGCTAGGCACTACTGGTGCTGCATTGCCAGTAATGACCCTAGTCCATTTGAACTGGCAAATATCAGCACAGATAACCTCATGTGGTGTGCATGAGAGCACAGATTCACTGTTTCTGACACTGCCAATGGCTGTATTTGGAAACATCCTAGGAATGAATTAGAAAAATGAATGCAGATGAACGAATGGGGAATCCTGTTCTCTGACCTTGCTGACATTTGTACTGTTTATTATCTGTTCTAATATAGTATTGTTGCACACCTACTAACTTTCTTTCTGCAATTCACATGTGAAATCAGTAGCCTCATACTTTCATGAACTTTTTGTCCTCTCTTTCACTTTTAGACACTTGCTCCGAGATTTCTATTCATACACAAAATGTAAAGTTCACAACAAAGATTGAGATTTGCATGAAAGATAATGCTCTGTGCTTTTTAACACAGAGAGAGACTTTTTATTTGTATGACACATTTTTGAATGAATGAATGAATAAATCATTTATTATGGTGACAGACCAGAAGATCACATTTATTGATTATCATTTCAACACAAACTTGGCTTATTAATAAGCATTCCTTGCCAAGACAATATAGGATAACGCCTGTGTCATTGTTGGTGTTTAATAGTTTGATGTTCCTTGTAAATGCATTTATGAAATACTCATTTAGACCTCAGCTATGTTATTATATTCTGATTTCCATTCCAATTTTCTTCTGAAATGTTTTAACACCTTTCTCACTAATATGTGGGGTAGAATGGGAGCATGTACTATTTCAGATCTGTAGTGGGTTTTTGTGAGTTTTTTGCTAGTTAATTTTCTCCTCTATCATACTGGGCTCATTAGATCAGCTAATTTTCTCACCTCATGTGCAAAATAGTTGTTCAATGTGCATTTTATAATGCCTTGTCTATTGTTTTACTTACATATTCTAAGAAACGGGGTTTCTCCTGGTCCACTTCTCTGTAGCCTGTATCTTATATTTCAGAATTCTATTGCATTGCTTCAGTAATACTATAAACAGCTATGCTCTCTGCAAACATATAATTCTATACAACCAGCTTGACGTATTCCATCTGGGATACAGCTTCTATATCTTTTAGAATTCTTAAATGGAACTAGTGATTTATTTTCAGTTTTCTCTGTTATTGCATCAGTGCAGTGGTTCAAGTTACACCTGTGGTCTTCTGCCTTTCTCATAGCTCTTAAGAAACGGAAGGCTTATTCCAGGTGCAGTGTAGCAATCTGTGTACAAACCAACAAATTGTAATCAGAACATGAAATTACTTGCTGGATGAGACCAAAAGTGAATTTAATCCAGCATTCTAGGTCCGCCAGTCAGATGTTGCTGGAAAATATACAAACTAGGCATGACAGAAAAAGCCTTTCTTTTGTGTGTGTGTGTATAAAAGTCCTATTTTTAGCAATTATTGGGTAATAGTCTTTGATAGATATGATCTTCATAAACATTTCTAATATTGTTAAAGGCATCTAGCATCATGGCTAGGACTCATATATCCATGGAATTTGTTTCATAAACCAAAAGCAGCTTTTGGTTTATTTTTCTTGAACAGAAACTCATCATGCTGCTTGTTGAACTCTGTTTGAACTAAGGGGACTTTGAAAAGCAGTTTATGATAGGGTACTAGGCTCAGTTGTTCAACGAAGAAAGTAGTGAAAGCCCCCTGCACATGAGCTACAGCAGGTTTTTGGATTCCAGACATGATAATCACCCAATATGTAGTGGTAGCTAATAGAGTAAAGGAGCTTTATGAAGTTGTCCTCTGCATGTAGAGATGATGGATCTTTATTTATTTGTGTTTTTAATATATGTATCATTTAATTAAGGAAGCCACAGATCTGAACTTACAAGTTCTGAACAGGGTGGTTTATAACAGATGCTATTGGAGGTTGCTGATTCATAGGGTCGCCATAAGTCATAATCAACTTGAAGGTATATAACAACAACCATTTAATTAAAAAAACACAAACCCACCTCTAAGCAGTGTCCATAAAGCAATATAAAACAATGATCAATAATGTGCACATAGAATCAGCAATGGTTAGAGCAGCCTTTCCCCACCAGTGTGGCCCCAGATGTTGGACCACAGTGCCCCCAGATGTTGGACCACAGTACCCATCTTTCCTGGCCATTGGCAATGCTGGCTGAGGCTGATGGGAGTTGTGGTCCAACAGTATCTGGAGGCACACTTGTTGGGAAAGGCTGGGTAAGGCTGGGTTAGAGTGTTGGACTGTGGCCCAGGAGCCCAGGGTTGGGATCCCCAACTCAGCCATGAAGCTCACTGGGTGACCTTAGGCCAGTCAGTCTCTCTCTTTCAGCCTATCCTCCCTAACATAGTTGTTGTGAGGATGAAATGGAGAGAGGGAGAGCCATGTACACCACTTTGAGCTCCTTGGAGGAAAGGTGGTGTATTAATGTAATAGAATGAATGAATAAATAAATAAATAAATTAAAAATAAGTATACATTGCTAAATTATGTGTCTGAATTTGTTATGTGCCTCCAGTTTGTAGCAGATGTCTAAAACAGTATAGTGAGGGTGCCTGCCTAATATCAATATGCAGGGAGTTCCAAAGCATAGATGCTGCCATACTAAAAGATTGCCTCCTTACAGATGGTGAACAAACTTTATATGGTGCCTGTGCAAGTTCATCAGTCGACTAGACATGTATGGGGCAAGGCAATATCTCAAGCAAACTGGTCTCTTAAGGACTTTATATACTAATAGTAAAACCTTGATCTTGACCCAGTAGCAACCTGGCAGCCTTCATCTACCTCACACTTAGTAATATTTCAACTGTATTTTGTTACAGATGTCTTTTATCTTTGTTCCACAGACAATCACCAGCTAATTCAAGTAATATATTATCAAAACAACACTGGCTATAATCAGTATAAGTATGATGATACAAAAAGATTTTGTTGTGAAAAAAAATTAAAGAAATTTTAGCTTCTGAGATCTAATTAAAATAATAACATGACGTGTGTTCTTGGACTGGTGCCTTATAAATTTGCTGTTCTCTTTTTTCTGTGCCAAAACAATGTCATAGGAACATACACTGCTAATTAGGAGAGGAAAAAGCTGGCTTGAAATCAGCAATCCTGTTGCCTTAACTTTTGTGAAGGCGGGAAACATAGCTGGGTTTTAGCGGAATAAGGCTCAAGCGGAAACAAGGGTCAGTCACATAAGTGATATGATGCACAACTTTAATGAACTGATATATCATTTAGATTCATCAAATAACTTGCCATTACTGGTGTCCATTAGAAAATAAGCTTTCCACACAAGCTTGAAATGGCCATCTGTGTTACTTACGAAAACTTCATAATCCTGTTTGTTTATTTTTACAAAGTGGTAATATTTGCAAAAGGTTATTTATTACATTAGACCAGACAAACTGAAGCAAACTGAATTTATCCAATCTAGAAAGTGGATGGTACACTACAGTGCTCTCGCCTGATCACCTGCCTATAGAACTCAGAGGATTATGCATATTGATTA
The DNA here is from genome assembly GCF_030035675.1 of Rhineura floridana. Taxonomy (NCBI): domain Eukaryota; kingdom Metazoa; phylum Chordata; class Lepidosauria; order Squamata; family Rhineuridae; genus Rhineura; species Rhineura floridana. The sequence goes on from NC_084481.1 coordinate 69,220,661, forward strand.
TGGATTTGTGCCAGGAGCACAACCTAAAGCTGGCCTGAACAATAGCACTGTTTGGTGATGGCACAATACGAAAAGTAGGACTGTGCCCTGGATTTATACAAATTATCAGATCCTTTAATCTAATCCAGACTTGCTTAATTGGTGATCTACCATTCAAATGCAACCTCCCAGCCAATTTGCTGTCTTTTTCTTCTTGACAAAATGAGGGGATCTGGGATCTAGGTGGGTGTGACAGAATAATTCTTGAGAAGTCATTCAACAACTCATTTATTTATTTATTATTTGATTTATATCTCACCCTTCCTTCCAGCAGGAGCCCAGGGCAGCATTTTGTACATTGATCTCATGTAGAGGACAAGTATGGTGAAAGGGGCTACGGGCCATGTGCTTGTCCCTGTTGCAAAAGTTGTGCTGCTTCTTTTGCCTCACCGTTGCTGTTTGCCCAGGGTTCTATAATGCATGGGAAGCCTTCATGAACAAAGGAGGCTCCTTGTTGCAGACACAATGTTCAATATGGCAACAGTGATGCTAGGGGCAAGAGGTGCAGTGGGACTTTGAGGGCAGGGCTAAATGCATGGCCCCTATCACTGTACTTGCCATCTGTATGTGAATATAAATTAGCGAAATGGAGATGAAGCATTAGTAATTCCAAGAAGTCTCAGGCCAGTGTTTAATAATGAGTGGACTCTCCTTTTTCTATCTCAGTAGAGGGTGATTTCAGGAGCCACAAATGAATACTGTCCTAAGTTGCTGAACCTTGCAAGCTAACATTTTCAAACAAAGATGGGACTTTTTAGCTAAGGTGATTGTGTAGGAACTCAACAAGGAGGTGAGCTGGTGCTTTCTGGCAACATGGCAGGCCAATGAGGCACAGTATTCGTACCAGAAAAATCAAGGTGTCTCAAGAGTCCCACTGAAAACTGGAGTTAAGCACAGAATGAAGTATTTTATTTCCACTGATATTAATGGAACTTAGGTGAGCCGGAATTTCCATGGACTGCATCCACATGTTGCTACACCTGCTACAGTTGCAGAGACACCTCAGATGTTCAGTACTGGGCTATTAGTTGCCATCATCATCATGTATAATAACAGGTTCTGAAATTTTCTGCAATACACAAACCTGTCCACTGTAAAATAATCTAGTATAAATGGTGTTCATTGTTATTGTTGTTGCCTCATTTCAAGGTAAGTTCTTTAAAAGTATCTCTTTCATTTTCCTGGAATGGAAAAGGTCATTCTGGGCCCATTCACCAAGGGAACTCAAACCCCATACTTACATGTTTCTCATGGAGGAGAAATGAGAGTCTTGGCACTTTCCTCTGCCTCTCACTATTAGCTCAAGATAATAGGACAAGGACAACGAGAAGCAAACATGTAACAGCTTCAGAACAAAGGGTTCCTACCCACAGAAACGATTGTTCTTTCTCCTTAATAAAATGTTTTTGCAGGGGCACAACCAATACTCAGACTTTACTTTGCTCATGTAAGTAATCCACGTGTACAGTGTTAATGCTGGAAGAGCAGATGCATGTGAGATTGGCCCTTCTTTTCATCGAGCAAGAAAATGGAAAGCTGGGTTCTCCTATCATCAGAAAAGGGACCACAATCTTGCATGGGTTCTATCTCTCATCCTTACATTGCCATGCAAGTAGACCACTCTCACATGAAGAGATATATGCAGATGTCGTATGCGAATAGACTCTTGGAGTCTATTCACAAGACTCTTTCAGCCCACAGAAGCTGTGATCCTTGGATCAGACTGGCTGACTTTGCACTGTGCTATCATAAGGTGAGGTGGTGATATGAAAGCCAACATCACTGAAAGAACACAGCATGGATAGGCTTAGCACTGAGTTCCAACTGCTTGAAAACTTGAAAGAGCAATCAAGTACCAAAATCTGATCCACACTGAGTTCAGCATGTGGCACTGGCTTTGGTATACCTGGTCTAGGCCATGCAGTGTGGCTACAAATTGGCACATGCTGACTGTAAGCCATGGTTTCCACAGGTTGAAACAAGTGTGTGAACAGAAGAGACAGAATTCATGACTAAATTCTGATTTTTAGCCAAAAGGAAATGGTGCAGTTGAATATATCAACAGAACTGTGGGTGGTGGTTTGTTTGTTTGTTTTTTAAAGAAAGAATACTTACAGGTTGTTTGGTTGCAGCTGTTTGTGAGCCCAAATGCCAGTTTGGGGGCAGATGTATCAAGCCAAATGTTTGTGCCTGTAGAAGTGGATATGGTGCTTTAAACTGTGGAAAGAAGGTATGTTAATATTTCTATACAATTGATGCCTATTGAATATATGGGAAAAGAACTATTGCAGAACAAACAAAACATTCCATGTTTCCCTACATGTAAAAAAAAAAAGAAGACAGACATGCATAGGCAGGTTTTGTGTGCCTCTTTCAATATCTTATGAAATCTTCCAAACCAAGCTGACTACAGATTCAGGATCAGGGAGGGAATCATAGTGTTTTCTACTGTGTTTGGATAATGGAGTACTAGACACTGTGACAGCCTTTTCACATTCAATGTCCTGGAAGTGGAGTCACATCTTTAAACTCAGAATTAAAGTTATTGATGCATTTCACTACAGTGACATTCTCCCAGAAAAATAAAACTTCTGTATTGACATTGGCATGCAGCAGATGCAGATAAGATGAAGCAAGACTCATTGTAATTTTCAGACTGCATAAAAACTGGTCAACTGTAGCCAGGGGGAAAAATACACCCTGCATTTTCTGAAGTGCTTTATTTCATATCCTATTTCGACACCCTAAATTTCAGTGAGATAAACTAAAGCTACTTATTGTTTGAATGTGTTTAAATTCTAAAGGGTTTTTTCATGGTACGGTGAGAGCTGACCTTTCTGTTATATCAAAACCAAAATTATCAGGTTTGTTTTCAAAACGTTGTTGTGATTGCAAACATGCAGTATGAGATATGTCAGTTCACAAATGAAGTGGAACGTTGTTGCACTTTGTAGAAAATATCAAATCAAATCCTGAGCATCCATTTTTCCTATCAGTGAGCCATGCACAGTAAATAGAATTTGGAGAAGCTTTAGCAGGAGCTTTGGAATATGACAAATGCTATGCTACTGGGTCACTGCAGTGCTCTCACTAGCTCAGTTTATCTTGTCATCAACAGAAGTCAGTTCCAGAAAAAAGATTACAGCCCGTTCCTAAGCATAGCTTACTTGGAAGAAAGTCTAGCTGAATTCAGTGAGATTATCTACCTAGTAAGCATGTTCAGGATTAGAATCTAAGATGAAAAGTAAAATAACACTAGGTGCCATAATCTGTCTAAATCCTGACATTAATGGTAGCTTCTGACTACTGGAGATTTAGCAGCTTGTCGCATAAACAAAAACTGTGTGTTGAAGGCCCTGATCAGGCATTTTACACCTGAGTTCATCCAATGTGAGAGTAAACAGTGGTGACGCATGGAGTAGCCACAGTCTCAACATCATGTATGCTGATTAGCTCTTCCCCATGTGTACAGCATGAACATCTGCAAGAAGGAGCCTCCATGCATACATCTGTATGTGTGAGAACTTATATCTGACTTGGAATCCCAGTCATCAAGGTCCCAGGCCATGCGGAAGCCTTAACACGTACAGCTGTTTGTGCAAAGGCTCCTTCTCTGCAAATATTCATGCTGTATGCACAGATGCCAGACAGAGGGATTAATTGGTGTGGCACCACTCCCCACTTGTGTTGGATACAGTTGTGAGAAAAGTCACACTTCAATGTGGCACAAAAGATGGGCAGGACTATCGAGATGGAGATGGGAAGATGGCTTGCTATGTCCACACCTCCTTACCACTCATACCAGAGGTATCATTTAGGTGAGAATAAAAATTAGCCCCTTGGCCAGGACACTTATGGCTTCCAGTGCAGGGACAGGGGACAAGTAGGCAACACCTTTCTATGAATTGTCCGACACTACATAATGTCATCATTCAAAGCATTCCACATTAGTGCATTCTTCTGTGTAATTATGGTGAAGACAATTTCCTTCTACCCTTAAAATTCACAAGCTGCTGTTCTCATTTGTACACAACTGATGCCCACAGTGGTCCAATCATCTACAAAATGTTCAGTTGAGTTGGTTTCCCTTATAATCTAGTGAAATATCTTGTATAGCTAGGTATGTTTCATAATCCCTCTGTCCAAAATGAGTTTAAATATCCGAGTTATGGGAAGAAATGTGAGGAAAAATAGGATCAAATTGTTGTGCTGTAACACACAATGGCAACCTACCACACCTCAAAATATTGCTAGAAAAGAAGTGGATTCTAATCATTGTGTAAATGCTGTATTCCTGGAACTCACAGGTATCTTCTTCCCAACATAGACCCAACAGTAATTAGTTGTGATTAAGACTGCAGTTGTATTCACCTAAGACAGAGGTCACTAACCCTTTTGGTCCAGAGGCCACATTTCAAATTTTGAGAGAGTGCTGGGGTCATTAGTCACAAAATGGCTGCCATGGGGGATGTGGCATAACACAAAATTATAGAGTAGTCATGGTGAAGCTTTTCCCATAATTGTAGTTCCATTCCAGAAAGGGCTTACCTGGTTGAATTTCTGCTTGCCATACAAATGTTAAAGGCACAAGAACCCTGTTTTTCCCCAATACTAACCCTCAACCAAAGTCTAGGCTAACATCCTCTACCCACTGATCAGATTAAAGTTAATATTGCTGTGCTTTTATCCTCTTTTTTTAGGTTGAAATAGGTGGGGAGTGTTTAGCTCTGTCAATCTGGATTTGAAGAACAAGGAGTCTCCTACATTGGGAAATAATAGTCATAATGCTCCTGACATCTCTCCCAGGAGGGGGGAACTTTCCCAGAGGATTTATAATGCTATCCAGAAACTAGGGCAGAATGGGAATTCTTGGTAAAAAAAAATGTTCTTTTTACACCGAATTGGCTAAAAGACAAGGGCACCTATAATTGCATCTTGGCACCTAAGCAAATCCCTGTCCCTCTTCTCATTTTAAGCCAGAAAGGGAAAAGCAATCACTGGATAGACAGGCTAGAAGATTGACTTCCCTCGCCTGACACAAACCTCTGGTCTCATTGTCCAGTTGGTAGCACTAAAAGTTATAACTATGTACTATTAATAGTCTTTCTAAATACTGGGTAAGAAACTACTGGAGGCAGGGATGGGAAAGAAATTCCATTCAGTTTGCATTTTAATGCAAATCTATCTAATTTGCATTTCCCCAAACTATGCGAAACGAAATGCATTTATTTTTTGAAATTCACACTTCTCCACATTTTGCATTGTAGTTCTCTAACCAAATAATGTGCACAGATATGTGCATATGTTAGTGAATATAACATACAAAAATGCATTATATAAAATTGCTTGCAAAACTATATGGATTCTGAGAAATGAACATTAAAATGACAAATTTCCATGAGGACTTAAAAAAATCACAAACTGAACTGAATTTAAGACTGGAAAAATGAGTAGCTGAGAGATACCACACTTGACAGACTCATCCATCCTTAGACAGGGAGGGACCACTTAACTCCCTTATTCATTTGTTAGGGCACAAGTGGCATGATCTTTATCTGAAATTTTCAGTCTGAAATAAGTAGGTAGGTGTGTTCTCTTTTATTTTTAAAGTTTTCCACAAGTTTCATTTTTCATAATGCTAGAGACATTTCTCAGGGAAGCAGGAGAGGGGTCTATACAACCCTTAATTTCCTTGCTTTCTTTTGCCTTCCCTGCTTTTCATATCTTTCCAATTGACTTGAAATATAATAAATTGAATGTTACTTTACAGGCATAGCAGTATGTGGCAGCGGTGCTAGGTTATATGTTGGGGGAATTTGTAATAGCGTGCAAGATATTGCAGTGACGAAGGGTTTTATTCAAGCAAGTTTGGGCACAAACCACATGTAATATGCCATGGAAAGCTTTGGAGTTGAGCATGTGGCCACAGCTGGGAGGCAATGGCTGATTAATCCTTTCCTGCCATTTGTCTGCTCAAAAAGTTGGTTTAGTATGGTGGCTAAATAGAGTGAGCTACCAGTCAGTAAGTTCACTGGATAGCCTTAAATAAACCGTTCTCTCTGAGCCTTCCCTCCCCCCGCCCCCGCTGCCACCATCTGCAGTAATACTGACTCTTACCTTGCAGAATTGTTGTAAGGATTACAACTGGATAGTGCATGCAAAGTTCTCTGAATACTTGAAAGTATGTCAAGCATCATAATCATCAAAACCTCCACCCCCAAAGTTGCTTTTCTTCACAAGGCAGAAGATACAAAACCCCATAAGCAACTTCGGCTGGTTATGAATGAACATATAGTTAGCAGAGAAAGTTAAGCAGCCTCTCCCCCAAACCCATCTTGCATGTCCTTGAAGTCATCCATAGTTGCTTTGCATTTAAATAAAAGAACCAATTGGGTGCAGGAGGGAGAAGAGAAATTTGGACCTTAACTAACATCCTAAGACCAGGAATTGAATGTTTCTCAAACCGCACAAGTGTGTACACATATTTGCTGTTTGCATTATCTTGACTGCAGCTCCTTCTTGACTGAACAATATATTCCTCATGGAGGTGGGGGGAACAGCCCAAGATCTATGTGCTTGTTTATGTGGCTGAGTGATTGCCAATTCCTTTTGTGACATTTTTAGTTTAATTTGTTTCTGAGTTTTGCTAAAAAGCACTTGCCAAATGTGTTCCTGGGGGGATAATGAACTTTCTAGCACTGCAATCACTCTTTTATAAAACCCGTTGTATATTTTGAACATGTAGTAGAGTGTTTGCAAGATTTGGATAATTTAGCAGTTTTGAAATAAACATGAAGACAAATGCCCTTGCTAGCTTCTAAAATCAAAACTGCCAGACAGACAGACTTTCTCATGAAAGAGAAAAAAAATTGCTTACAAACAAAGGACAGAAATGTCTGTGGCTACAATAATTGCTAATGTAGTCATTGGCAAAAAGTCAGATGGAACACTGAAATATAATCAAACACTTAATTGATTTATGTAGTGCTTATACCTGGAAGCTTTCTTGAAATTTACAGCATTTTGTAGCTGATAAGAGATGTTCTGCAAAGTCATCCACAAGCTTGTATATTCTCTCACGCTTCTACAGAAAATGTACAGATATAAAATACATTACATTCTATTTAATGCAAGCTTGTAGCAACAAACTATGAACTTTTTTTCACAAGACTTAAGCCCACATGAAGTGTAGTGTTCATGCTCTCTCTCTTTCCAGTATTGCTACAGGATTGTAACTCAAGTAAGCTAGACCAGCTAGTCAAGTAGAGCACACCATCTCTATCTGTAAATGCCAAACATGTATCATCACATGTTACATGTGTGACCGTGTACAGTTGACATCTTGCTGATTCAGTGCTCTTATTGGTCTAGTGACCCCAAGGTAGCATCTAACTCTCCTTACTATCACTCTCACCCTGGGGGAAATCATTTTCATTTGTGGAGTGCTGTGACAGCACTGCCCTCCTTAGTACAAGCCAGCAGGCAGCCTGCGCCCAGCCACAGGATGGAAGCAAACAAAGGGTAAACACTGCTCTCGCTCCTCCCAAAAGTAAGAAGAAGAAAGTGGGACAGTGGCAGCAGGGAGGGAGAAAAGCAGCACAGAGTTCTTTACATCACTTCTGTGAAATGTTCTCTCCACCAAGACTCTTTCGAAGCTCCCTCTGGATAAGGTCCCCTATCTCAAAGAGTTGCCAACAAAGAAAAGAGCCTCCTGCCCCTTTCAACCATACAAGAAGCAGGAGGTGGGGATCAGGAATAGGGAGCCTTGTGCAGGGTGTTGTTGTTGTGGGAATCCCCCTTTGGCTTTTTCTGATTGGGGTGACCAATCCAGGCCCCCCTGAAAAGCAGCTTGCCAATTCGCTTTCTCACTCACACACATACACAAATCTGGTAGTGCCTCTGCACAAGAGGAATCCTACACAGGCACTGCTTTGGACTTAGTGTAGGCTGAAATAGTGAAATTATACCAGAGATTGCTCCATGCTGTCATCTAGATGCTTTCCTTTAACTGACCAGCTGAGAGCCACTCAAACCTCCTAAACCTCCTAAAGTGGCAGTAGAGAACCTCCAGCCCCAAAACCTGATTAGGACTGCCAGCCCTCCCCATTTAGACCACAATATAGTTTGACACAAAGCGTGCCTATTTGTTCATCACCTGACATCATATGCCTTGGGGGAGTTCCCAGTAGATAGAGCAGGTGACCCTGTTGAAGCCCTTGTCACTCTGTGGAACAGTGAGGTGCATCGGGCCCTGAACATGGTTGCCTCCGAGTGCTCTCTCTGGCATTGTGGAGCCTGGTTTGCACCTTGGTACACTAGTGAGCGAAGGGCAATGAAACAGGCTGGACAACGGCTGGAGCAAAAGTGCCAAAAAATGTGTTGTGAGGCTGATCGGGCACGAGTAAACTATAATAACTGTGCCTACTGTGTGGCTGTGAGGACAGTGAAGAAGGCCCACTTCTCTGCCACCATTGCATCCTCAAGTAGCCGTCCAGTTGAGCTTTTCCAGATTAGCAGGGATCTGTTGACATCAACTCCAGGAAATGGAGTTTTAGACCCTTCGGAGGCCCACTATGAATTGTTTGCAAGGCACTTTGAGAGTAAAGTTGCTCACCTCCGTAGCAGTCTTGATACCCCATCCACATCTACTGTAGTCCCCAATGAGGTGTCCAGTGCAACATCTGCTGCAACTTCTTGGGAACGGTTTCAGTTGATGCGGCCTGATGATGTAGACAAGGTGCTTGCGATGATGTGGCCAGCAACGTGTCCTCACAACCCTTGCCCTCCTTGGCTTATTAAACTTTCTGAGGGGGTTTGACCGAGTAGATCCAGGGTGTGGTCAATGCATCACTGCAGGAGGGAGTGGTTCCAGCCGCCCTGAAAGAGGCCGTGATTGACTACTCCTGAAAGAGCCCACCCTGGACCTATTGGTCTGCGACAATTACCAAACGGTCACAAATACCCACTTCTTAGGGAAGGTGATTGAGAGGGTTGTGGCGCAGCAATTGCAAGTACTCTTGGATGAAACAGATTACCCATTCCAGTCTGGGTTCAGGCCTGGTTATGGGACTGAATCGGCCTTGGTCATCCTCATGGATGACCTTTATTGGGAGAAGGACAGGAGGAGTGCGACCCTGCTACTCTTAACTGATCTCTCAGCTGCTTTTGATACCATTGATCATGGTATCCTTCTGGGTCAATTTAGCGAGATGGGTATCGGAGGCACTGTTTTAGAGTGGTCCTGATCCTATTTCCAAGGTCATTTTCAGAGAATAGCATTGGGTGATTATCTTTTGGCCCTCTGGCAGTTGTGCTGTGGGGTGCCGCAGGGTACCATCTTGTCCCCCAACTATATGAAGCCCTTGGGAGTGGTCATCAGGAGATTTGGGGTGAGGTATGAGCAGTATGCTGATGATACCCAGCTCTACTTCTCTGCAATATCTGAATCAGAAGAGGCCATGCAAGCCCTGGACCTCTGCCTGGACTCCGAGGTGGGCTGGATGAGGGCCAATAAACTGAGCCTGAATCCTAGCAAGATGGAGGTGCTGTGGGTTGGTAGTTCCTGAGCTCAGATAATTAGTGTGTTGCCTGCTTTGGATGGGGTCGTACTCCCTCTGAAAGAGCATGTCCTTAGTCTAGGGGTGCTCCTGGATCCACTTTTGTTGCTAGAGGCCCAGGTGACCTTCGTGGCTAGGAATGCCTGTTACCAGCTCCGGCTGGTAACACAGCTGCAGCCATTTCTGGATTGGGATAGCCTGACCACTGTTGTCCATGCACTGGTAACCTCCAGGCTGGATTACTGTAATACACTCTATGCGGGGCTGCCCTTGAGGCTGGTCCAGAAGCTGCAGCTGGTGCAAAATGTAGTGGCGAGACTGTTTACTGGGGCAGGGTATCGCCAACATGTCACCCTGCTGCTGAAAAAATTGCACTGGCTGCCCACTTGCTGCCGGGGCGAAGTTCAAGGTTCTAGTTTTGGTGTACAAAGCCCTATACAGCTTGGGACTAGGATACCTGAAAGACCGTCTTACCCCTTATATACCCAGTCAATCACTGCACTCTGAGGGCCTCCTGCAGATAACATCATATCAGGAGGTCCGTTCTGTACAATACAGACCTTTCGCATTGCGGCATCTACCCTGTGGAATTCCCTACCCTTAAATATTAGACAGGTGCCATCTCTATTATCTTTTCGGCCCCTATTAAATGTTGGATTGTGTCTGCGTTGTTGTGTGAAACAGCATACATTACGTTGTAGTTAAGTTGCTCAAGAAACCGTTCCAGAGGCATTAAATCATGTAAGAGTCTTTATTCAGACATTAAGGCCAGCGGCTTTAAGATCCCCCCCGCAGGAGAGAAGTTCTACTGTGTTCAAAGTACAAAACTACTACAGACAGCTCAGCAGACAGCAGCAATAGTAAAAGCACTTTTTTCCCAAGCTGTTATCTCGTTACCATGACAACCACTGTCTGGCCTTGCTTCCCAGACCATACTAGATAAGGCTGCTTCTCACACTTCTCCAAAACTTGCAGGCTTCATGGAAAACAACACAAGGTAGTAATGCCTATCAGTGACAGCCCAACAGTCCCCCTTTTTCCATTAAGACTGCAATATACACATAAAACACATTTTCATAATAGATAGTCAAACAGTAATTCATTTCTACAATACATTGTATCATACCTTTTCAGTTCAGTACAGATCAGAATTACATCTCAGTACATTACAGTACATGTCAGGACATCTCTGTACATTCAGCTAGAACTTTATTCAATCAAACTTTGGTTCAACACATGTAACATAAAGTGTCTCAGGATCCATTTCAACCTGTTTATGCATTCCTGGGCTTGTAATCAATCCCACTGTAAATCTGTCAGGCGGTCTGCCTATATTCTCTCTCGTGGAGCGTCGTAAAGGAACCAGAGCTTCTGCTCTCTCTGCCCCCCCCCATTTGTGCTTAAGCCTGTGCTTGTACTTGGCACCGCTTGCCCAGGATCATCCATTTCCTCAGCTTTTCGTTTCTTTGATCTGCGTTTTCCAGAAATGAGTTCATTCAAAGCATCTCTGAGAGGAATTTGTGTACCTTCCACTTTAATGTCAACATCTGACTGAAATTTCTGTGATGGTGTTCGTGTTTGTGTTTGTGTGTCATTTGTTCCTGTAAGAAGGACTGTCTCCCTTTGATCCCAAGGCTTTTCTGAGACTTTAATGCTTCTGCTCAGAATTAACTGCTGTGTTTCTGGACACCAAACTCTGAAATATGCATTCTGAAATCCCAAAACAAAACCTTGCTGTGCTCTGGGTGCAAGCTTGCCCCTCCTTTTTCCCTGTGGAATGTGGATCCAGCACCTTGCTCCGAATTTTTGGTTGTATTCTAGGCTTTCTGCCAGTAAGTTTCTCATAAGGAGACATTCCAAGTGCACTATGTAACACCCTGTTGTGAATGTAATTCGCATAAAGAATTGCCTCTGCCCAGAAAGAATTCCCTAAACTGCAATCCAGCAGCATGGCTCTCATTGCTTCCCCAAGCACCCTATTTTTTCTCTCAGCAGTTCCATTGGAAAACGGGCTGTGTGGAGCAGTGAAATTCTGGTTTATTCCCTTACTCTCCAGAAAGTCACTCAATGCTTTACTCGTAAATTCCCCACCTTGGTCTGACCGTATAGCCCCCACCGTAACACCGTGTTGAGTTTCGATTCTCTTAATGAACAGTTTCAGCTTCTGCTCAGCTTCACTTTTATGCTTTAACAGAAAAACATGACAAAATCTCAAAAAATCATCTACCAATACCATGTAGAATTTCGCACCTCCTCGTGAAGCATTTATTGGCCCTGCTAAATCAACACGAACTAGCTGGTAGGGAGCTGTTGTGGTTCTCTCAGCCTCCCGGTTTATTGGTGCAATAGTCATTTTAGCTTGATTACAAGAATCACAATCCATTAACTGACCACAGTCTTTCAAACGCATGCCTTCACTGTGCAAAGGGGTTTTCTTAATCTTGTCAAGGTTTGCATGCCCCAGCCTTTGATGCCATTCATGGATGCATCCCTGATGTACCTGTGCCTCAGCGTTTAACACAGCACATCCTGCTTGACTGCTCTTTATTACAAACTGTGAATCATCATTAAGGCTTCCCTGCATGCACACTTCAGCCCCCCTCATTATAAAACATTGGTCTTTGTGGAACAAAACTGAATAATTACAACTTACCAGTTTGCCCACTGATAAAATATTATGAGCCAAGTCCGGGACGAACAAACAGTCTGTCATAATGCCAAGCTTGTCAAATTTAATCAGACCACGTGCTTTTACGGAATTCCGTGATCCATCAGCAAGTAAAACAAAATCCTGCTCATCAGTAGACGTGTAAAACAGACTCCTGTCCTTAATTAGAATATGGCTTGCTCCGCTGTCGAGCAACCAGTTCACAGGTCGTAAATCTTGAGAGTTCTGTTTACAAACAAAGTTCACACTGCCTTGCTTCAAGCCTCCGTCCCTGGAGTTTCTCTTGACTGGACAATCGCGCTGGAGATGTCGACGGTCTCCGCACACAAAACAAGCCTTCAGCCTCTGTTGCTGCTCCTGTTTATTATCCCTCGGCACGGCATTTTTCACCTCCTGCCTCCGGACAGCTTCCAAAGACTCGGTTCTTTTCGCCTCCTGTCTCCGCTGCCATTCTTGGGTCAGTTTTTCCTCAATAAATGCAACGTTCAAACCTCCGTCAGGCATGGCTTCAAAAGCCATGACCATATTATTCCACGTTCCATCGAGTGAAGCCAGGATCAGATAGGTCTTCTGAAGTTCAGAATGTTCGACGCCTCGGTCTGTCAACTCAGCAAACAGGCGTCTGAATTCCGTGAGATGCTCACTCATGTCGCACTCACCCGTGAAGCGCATTTGATACAGCTTCCATGCCAAACACAATCTAGATCCCGCAGTCTGTTGCACATGAATGCCTGCCAACATGTCCCACATCTGTTTGGCGTTTGTAACATCTCTCACGTGTAGCAGTTGAGAGTCAGATAGAGTCAGAAGTATAAAAGCCTGCGCCCGCTCATCATTCCTAATCCAAGCCACTGAAAGGGGTGCAGGGGGTGTACCTTCAATAGCTTCCCATAAATCTTCTTTTATCAGCAAAGCCCTCATCCTCGGCTTCCAGCTGCCATAATTCTTCTCATTAAGTCTTTCCATCGGCAAGCCTCCCCCAGACAGGTTTACAGCCATGTTGCTCACCTCCGTCTGGTGCAATCACTCAAACTGCCCTCTCTGGAACTCCGTCTGCCGTTCAGACCAGCAACTTACTCCCGTGTAATGCGCTGTGGTTCGGAACCATCCTCTGCTACCACTGTTGGATTGTGTCTGCGTTGTTGTGTGAAACAGCATACATTACGTTGTAGTTAAGTTGCTCAAGAAACCGTTCCAGAGGCATTAAATCATGTAAGAGTCTTTATTCAGACATTAAGGCCAGCGGCTTTAAGATCCCCCCCGCAGGAGAGAAGTTCTACTACGTTCAAAGTACAAAACTACTACAGACAGCTCAGCAGACAGCAGCAATAGTAAAAGCACTTCTTTCCCAAGCTGTTATCTCGTTACCATGACAACCACTGTCTGGCCTTGCTTCCCAGACCATACTAGATAAGGCTGCTTCTCACACTTCTCCAAAACTTGCAGGCTTCATGGAAAACAACACAAGGTAGTAATGCCTATCAGTGACAGCCCAACATTAAAGACCTTCCTCTTTCAACAAGACTTCTAAGTTAAGACCTTAACCCAGTCTGCGCTTGTGTTGGAATTGCTTTTTAATATGTTTTAAAACCTTTATAAATATATGTTTTTAATCTTTTTTAACAAAATGTCTTGAAAGCTTTTTTAAGAAAATATGTTTTTAAAGATGTTTTGTTTTAATGTATTTTAAAATCTGTTTTTATGATGTTTTAAAGTGTTTTTAGTGCTCTTGTTTGCCACCCTGGGCTCCTACTGGAGGAAGGGCGGGATATAAATAAAATAATAAATAAATAAAATAAAGGAAGAATTAGGAGCACACTTAGACTTCCCACCTGGTTCTTCCTTGAGGTTTAAATGGCCTGACGTCATATTGCTTACTGGGCCCAATTCAAGGTGTTGGTTTTGATGTTTAAATCCCTATATAGTTTCGGCCCAGTCTATCTAAAGGAGCGCCTCCAGCATCATCAGCTATGCTGCCCAACAAGATCAGCCTGAAAAGACCTTCTCTCCATCCCATCAGTCAAAACAGCCAAACTGGTGAAGACTAGAGAGAGGGCTTTTTCAGTTGTGGCCCCCACCCTGTGGAACTCCCTCCTAAATGATCTCTGCCATGCCCCTTCCATGATGAGTTTCAGCCAGGCCTTGAAGACCTGGCTCTTCAGGCAGGCTTTTGGGGTTGGCTAGATTTTATTTTCATTGTTTTTAGATTTTTAACGTCTAGGTATTGTATGCCTATTTTGTACGTTGCCCAGAGTGGCTGCACAGCCAGCCAGATGGGTGACTAATAAATTCAATAAATAAATAATAAATAATATGCCATCAGATGACTGAGACATGGGCAGCCATAGCTCAGTAGTACAGCATGCAGATAAGTCACAGGTTCAGCCTCTGACATCTTGAGGTAGGTCTAGAAAAGATCCCGTCTAAATCACAAGACAGTCATTCCCTGTTGCTGTACACAATATTGAGCAAGATGGATGAGTAATTTCAGTCAATACAGGGCAGTTTCCAAACAGTTTAAGCCATATATGCATATCTATGGGAGTTATAGCCAAAGCCTAAATAATAACTATTATTATTATTTATTAGATTTATATCCCATCCTTCCTCACAGTAGGAGCCCAAGGTGGCAAACAAAAGCATAAATAAATACATAAAAACAGACTTTAAAATACATTAAAACAAAACATCCTTAAAAACATATTAAAACAAAACATTTTTAAAAACATCTGCTTTAAAACAAAGCTTTAAAATGCATTAAAAAGCAAACATAAACATTAAATAATGGCAAACATATCCTTTTGTTTTCCTACTTAACACAGTAGGAACCATTCATAAATAAATGGGCGATGGCTGGTGCTCCATTATGAATGCAGGCATAGCATAGGGCCTAGAGACTCGCATATAAATCAGAAAGTCTCTGCTTTGAATGTTGTTTCTGTCATGAGCTTACAAGATGGGCTTAGGCAAACCAATCTCTCTCTGCATCAGCTGTCCCCATCTGCAATATGGGGGATATTAATACTGACTTACCTTACACAAAGGATGGGACACTGTGGCTCTTGAGATGTTGTTGGACACCAGTTCCCATCAGCCCCAGTCAACATGGCCAATGATCAGTGATGACAGAATTATACTCAGACAGTATCTGGAGGGCCACAAGTTCTCTGTTCTCTGCTTTGCAGAATTATTGTAAGGGTTACCACAAATCCATGTGAAGCATGCGGAACACTTGAAAATGCTATACAAAAGTGAAATTTTGTTTTGTTTATATTAAATCACAATAAAACAATTTGTCACTGTCAAATATTGTATTTTCAGGTTTGATTACAAAATACAATTTATAACATCATATAGCAAGTCTACAAAACCAATTTGCTCGTTTCCGTATGACACAGCAGGATCGTTGACACCTTGCCTATAAAAGTTTGAATGTGCTCAGCCTATTTCTACGCTATAGAGGTTTTTCAATAAATAGCATCTGAGTTTAAGGGTGGAAGCAAATCTTCTCAGTCCCCCACACAAGATATTAAATCACAGAAAGCTTTGTCTTGAAAGGATACCCAGGACTACAAGAAACATAAGAATCCACTGAATATGCGGGACAAAAGAGCTAGACATGAGAACAGCCAAATCTCTCTCTCTCTCTCTCTCTCTCTCTCTCTCTCTCCATGTGCACTGTGTATCCTTTCAAGACTTGCTTCCACCCTTAAATGCTATTTATTGACAAACCTCCTATAGCGTAGAAATAGGCTAAGCACATTCAAACATCTTATAGGCATGGCGTCAACAGACTTGCTGTGTCATATGGAAAAGAGCAAATTGGTTTTATAGACACCCTTGCTTTAGAGGAAAGAAATTTAATTCCAACTCCAGAACTGTCAACCCCATTGCAAATAATAGAGTCAAAGCCAAAGCATTTCAGCAATATAGCTATTTTCCTCTGTTGGAATGATGGAGGTGAAATCAGGCATTGCTAGATGATATCCTAGAAGGTGTGTGTTTTGGAACACAGATCTATGACACTGTTGCACAGTGAACAAAGCTGCTCCAGGTGAAGTTACTGGATAGTTATAACATTTGAGGTAAATGTGTTAGTTGCCTGCTTTGATCAAATTGTGAAACATGGATTAGTTGCAGCATGGTCATAATTAAAGAGAAAAGAAAGGAGAAAAGAGTAACAAAACCTGGAAAGGAAGCAGTGCCAGAAATGCTGTATATTAGAATATTTCCTATGAAGCATGTTTTGTGACTCTATGGGCATAGGGCTCTTTCTCACCTAATCCCTTGAGCAGCTGAATTCTCTTTCTGTTTCACAGCTCCCCACAGAATGAAGAATGTAAGAGAAGGACAATGAAGACATTTATTTTAATGCACAGATGCTAAGACTTCCCCTGCTTCTTTTAGGATTGGCTGACAATGCACTACAAAGACACAGCTAAATTTCCCCATCCTGCCTCCACTCACTACAAGCATTAAGTCATGTTGAGAAATTACTGATTCCAGAGCATACTCCAACAACTTCAGCTGGTGTCACATTAGGCGACAGCACTCTCAATCTCCATTTTTTTCCTTGCCTACTGCCACTACCTCAATGACTCACTGACTGCAAGTGCCAATTTTAGCAGTGGCATGCAGAAAGTGGTGGTTTAGAAAAACTGTTGCTGTCTGCTAACTTTGGGTTCTCTAGAACAGCCAACATTGTGGTTGATGGGACGTGCCCTGTTCCATTTTGATTGTTCCTCTTGTTTACTCTGTCCTGCCTTCCATTCCTCCTGATTTCCAGTGTTGCGTGTAGAATTCCTAAAATTAAGCATAAAACTAGAGCATACACAAGCTCTCTTCAGTTGTTCAAAAGAAAGCATGTGGGTTTTACCCTCTACACAGTTTGAGTCCTCACATATTCTTATGAATGCCTAAATACAGCTACAGTCTGCTGTCAGTTCCTTCAGTTGATTTCTCCACACATAAAAACACATATTCCCACTATGCTGATTCGGAGTGATAAAACACTTCCAAAGATCAATCTTTATTTGAGTGTATGTATGATTGCATCATTTTATTTTCTGCTTTACTGATGCACAGGAAGTGAAACGCCAATAGCTCTGTTCAGCCACATCTTGGATGGGGATGGGGTATATCCACTATTGCTGCAGGTTTCTAAGCACTTCCACCAAATGCTAAACACATAAAGGTCTAAAGAGGAGCCTGCATGCCCAGGGATGTTTGAAGGAGCAGGGCCCCTGCTCATGTCCCCAGTTTAACCTGACACATGTTCAGGCAAGCACCTAAATGGGGCTCAGTAAAACACTGCAACAACAATAGCATCAGCTTTTTTATTGGGCTTTATTAATGGTACACATACACATTTGTAATGCAAAGGGAGAAAATACATAGGAAGGAACTAAAGGCACTGAGACCAGCTGTGAACTGTTTATACACAGGTTCAAACTCCAGCAATTTAAAAAAAAAAACAATGGAGAATTCCTAATATATTGGTTCCACTTTGGTAACAAGAGCAGGTAATTTACAATTCCAAAATATATAGAGACATTTGGATGAGAATTTTAGAAGAAACCCTAGCCAAAATTGGTTTTCCATTAACCCAGCCAAGACTACTGTGGCATTGGTATTCATACTAAGCTTAGCACATTTATTAATCTAGTGGGCCAGTGCACAATTACTCTGTAACATTCTGGAAGTCTCACCTATGTGCATCATGCAACCTGACAAACAACATGATATACATGTTTTGCCATTAATATGCATGTGTATTTGGTTTATTGTTTGTAAGTTACTTTACTGAAAATAATAAAGCCTACTTTTTACCATTCCTGTATTTCCCTCTTATTAAAAGAACCCCCACATTGTGTGGAATATAGACTTTCCTACTTGGTAGCATGACATGGCATGGCATGTGTGCACTGAGTGGAAACTCATAATTCACAGAAGACAGTAAAAAAAGAAAAAATTGAATTTATTTAAGGACAGCAGTTTGTGATATTAAATGTTTTTTAAAAAGCTTTTAAAATGGCAAAACAAGAAAAAACAATGTAAGCTTTTTATATGATTTTGTTTTACCGTGGGGGTCATCAATGTACATAGTTTAAGAAAATAGTATTTTGTTTAGATGTACTCAGCCACATACTCCTATACAAGAAGTCAATACATGTTGGAAGCTCCCGTACCTTGCATTCTCTCACCAAAAAAGAAGTTAATCAGAAGGAAGAAAAGCTCTCTCTCTCTCTCTCTCTCTCTCTCTCTCTCTCTCTCTCTCACACACACATACTCACTAATCTACCTTTTAGAAGACAGACACAGTCTAACAGGAAGAGAGAGGAACAACCCCCTTAAATATCATGACAACCTTCAAAGTTAAAACTAAATGAGACACAGGTATGTATCAGCCAGCTGAGACCACATCGCAACTGGAGTTATAGGAGGGAGGGAGGTATTCACCACTTAACAGGATAATGGGAAAGAAGGGATTGTCAGCTGCTGAATGACAACCATTTACCTGCAAAGTGAATGGCACACACATGTACTTCCACACATCCAAGCAGTCTATTTTCCAAAAAGTGTTTTTAGACCTTGGAGATATGAAGCTGATCAAATGACCTGAGCAAATTTTAATAATCCAGCTAATTTCCCCTCATTGATATCTAAAATGGCATGGCTGTGTCCCTTCTGCATGTTTTTAAGTGTCCAGACAGGGCCCAATATAGAGTCTGTCTCAATCTATTAGTAACATGGAAAAATCAGTTCCCAAATCCTAAATAAACAAAATAATAGCAGAAGAATCAGCACATAGTGAGGGATTGTTTTTCTCATATGTAATTATCCTGTGTCTGTGTGCTAATTAATTTTCCATGTCACAATATAATCCCAAAAAGAAAAAAAAGCCCCAAATAAAAAGTCATTTTGGATCAGTTATATGCCGCAAACAAAATTTTAGTCTTTGATTCTCATGTGCCCTGCAGTCACCGTAAACCTAAACCCAAACAATTACAATGGTGAATAAATAAGCTTAAAAGCTATTTCACACATAACAGGTCTCTATGAGAATATGTATATTGTGGCAGTCACAAATAGAACTATATTGTGTGAACAATGCTCTCCATGAGTACCCCACAGCATCAGTTTCTATGGATGTGGCAGCACACATTGTTTAATCGCAAGTGATCTCTGGAACTGGTGCCAATACAACTTTGTGAAAGGCTTGGTTCACACCAGTTGAGCAGACATTCCCACAATGCCTTGGATCACATTCACAAGATACTGAATCTTTGCAACAAATAGATATGAAAGTATCTGATTCACAAACATATCCTGCTATGATACTGAGAAATGTACACTCATTAATGTAGACTTTGTCCTACTTAAAAATGTTTGCAACCACACCAAAGAAGACTCGTGACACCATTATGAAATAATGTTATATTTATTAAAATATAACAAATAATTAAACCTTAGCCAATTTCTGCCAATTAACCGGATTCAAACCACTTTGGGCAGGTGAGGACAAACCTAACTGTGATGGAATATTCCCTCCAGTCCTCAGGGCATGTCAGTCACCACGGACTGTAACCCACCAGTCAAGGATGTGGGAGAACTAGTCCCTTCTTGCTAGTAGAGCCAGGTATGTGGTTCCAACATACGCAGCCTGGCCCCACTGTATAGGAGTCCTCCATGATGCGCAAGTTGGTCCCACAAGGACACACTCAGATCCCCACCAGACCTTCAGCACTGATGGTTCCCTAGCAAGTGCCCTTTACCAAAATGCCCGTCTCCTGTTTTTTACCCCGTGCTTTCTCACCTGCCCGAATTCCATGCCAGCCAAAGCGAGACGACCTCAACACCCCCAAAGGCCAATTGAATTAACCAAACAGTATGGAGTAGGCAAAACGAAAGAGATTCTGAAATCAGAATCCCATCAAAAAAAAATCCTACTCAGCCCCAACTGGTGACTAGCCAAGCCCATACTGACAAGGGAGGGTGGGTGCCGCAAGGCAAAAGAGGCAAGTCCCAAGGGAGGAGCAGGCTTTTAAACCCTGCTCGTCCCTTCTTCCTATTGGGTCTATAAACCCCACCTGACCCCATTCAAAACCTTCAGGAATATTCCCGAATCTTCTAAAGAGTGTGGGGGGGCAAACACACCCCTGCACAAGGCAGGAACACCATTCTGCAGCTGTAGCTGTTAGGTACAGTTCTTTGGATATTGCTGCCTCCCTTTTCCTTATGAGATTGTGTATTTGTACTACTTTTGCATGCCTAAAAATGTTATGTAATTGTAATCTGTTCTTCAAATAAATACGATTTTTGTTCCTTAACTTCCCTCCCCAGTTCTCTATTCTCTTCCATTTTCATGAATTGTTGCCATCTACAAAACTGTGCAGAGGGAAATATAAAACAAAAAGAAGCTAACAGCATTGAAGTATTAGGAAATGTTCTTTTAGATACAGTTGGTGACCTGTTCAGCTAAATACAATTGTGATACTGGTCTCAGTAACCTCCCATCAATGCTATGTTAAGGGAAGTCCTTCAAACAAGATGTGCACTTCTGTGGGTTGGCCAAAATTAGGAGGTAGTGAGTTTGGAATTGAGCTTGAAAGTTCACTTCAGTGCTTCCAGGAAGGCACTATAGCAGAAGGTTGGCAACAGATGAGTGTTTCAAGATTAAATTTAGGGTAGCAATTACGTCTTTCTTCAACTACAGGGACAATCAATAAAAAAGAAGTTCTATTACCTTGCTTCCATTATGCCTATGATGGGCAGTGTTGATGAATAGGAAGTCCTTGCCAAGCTTGGATTTGGGACCTAAAGCAGATTTCATTCCAACAGTACACCTCACTAGTTAAGTTAATGTGCCTCATTGTTTGTATTTTAAGTAGGAAAATTTAATCTGTACTGGAACTGGGCTAGACACAGAGAGAAAATAAAGAAAGAACAGGAGAGATTGCCAAGAAACATGCCCAACGTTGACTTCCAAACTTAAAGAAGCTTGTAATATTGGTTCATGTGCATTGATGGTGCTGCACAAATATGCCTTATTGTATTGCCCTTGAGGAATTGTAATTCCCACCCAGCACAACCTTTGACAGAGAACAACTTGCAAATTCAAACACACACACACACCCTGCCAAAGCCCCCACAAAAATAAGCCAAGTTTTAGATCTTGATCAGGGATAAAAGTTGCTAGTTTGTTTCTGGGTCCAATTCAAGGTGC
The DNA here is from genome assembly GCF_030035675.1 of Rhineura floridana. Taxonomy (NCBI): domain Eukaryota; kingdom Metazoa; phylum Chordata; class Lepidosauria; order Squamata; family Rhineuridae; genus Rhineura; species Rhineura floridana. The sequence goes on from NC_084481.1 coordinate 69,242,151, forward strand.
TCATATTAGCATTTAGAGGGCATTATTTGTGGCAGTTCATAAGTTCTCAAACTCCCTCCTCCTGACACCTTCACTATATAGTTTTTAGTGAATGCTAAAGATATACCTCTTTACCCTGTCTGTTGACACTTGAGATGTATATTTTAGGACCCACTCTACTTTTGTGATTGTAATTTGTTTTAAACTATTTTTAATGTTGTATTTTAAATTGTTGGAATGCACCCCGGGATCTTAGGGTGAAAGGCAGTTAATAAATTCATCATCATCATCACCCAAAATGTTTGTGAGAAACAGATGAGACGAATGATCCAAATAGACAGAAGACACCAACAGATGGTCTGGTTATGTAGTTCAGAGCAATCAATGAGTGTTTCATTAAGACCAACATCAAAGAACTTATGTGAATGTGCCTACTGCACAGAATCTATATTGGTTCTATTTCCATAAGTCTGATGGTCCAAATCTGTACATTTCCCTTTGTTTAGTTATAATATTACTATGCTTCACTGTTCTTATCATATACAGAGCCTTGCAAAAGTAGTCAGACCCCTGACCAATGCGCTCATATTACTGAATTACAAATGCTACATTGTAATTTCATTCTGTAAAATGGAAATGGACTACCTTCAAGTCAATTCTGACTTACGGCGACCCTATGAATAGGGTTTTCGTGGTAAGCAGTATTCAGAGGGGGTTTACCATTGCCTTCCTCTGAGGTTGAGAGGCAGTGACTGGCCTAAGGATACTTTATTTTGAAACACTGAAACTCAAAATCAATTATTGTAAGGTGACATTGGTTTTATGTTGGGAAATGTTTGTAAGAAACATAAAAAACCTGAAACATGTTGCTTGCATAAGTATTTAACCTGCACACATTAATATTTGGTAGAACCATCTTTCTCTGCAATAACAGCTTTAAGTCTTTTGGGGTAGGTATGTACCAGCTTTGCACACAGTGTCAGTGGGATTTTGGCCCATTCTACTTGGCAGACTCGCTCCAGGTCATTCAGGTTGGTTGGACGTCACTTATGGACCACAATTTTCAGAGCGCCACAGATTCGGGATTGAGATCAGGACTTTGACAGGACTTTGTTCTTGAGCAACTCCAATGTTGCTTTGACCTTGTGCTTGGGATAATTGTCCTGCTGAAAAGTGAAGTTCCTCCCAAGCTTCAGTTTTTTAGCGGACTGAAGCAGGTTCTCTTTCAGTATTTCCCTGTATTTTGCTCCATCCATTCTTCCTTCAATTTTAACAAGATGCCCAGTCCCTGCTGATGAGAAGCATCCCCACAGCATGATGCTGCCACCTCCATACTTCATTGTAGGGATGGTGTGTCCTGAGGCATGGGCAGTGTTAGGTTTGTGCCACACATAGCGCTTGGAGTTTTGGCTAAAAGCTCCATCTTGGTCTCATTTGACCACAAAACCTTTTCCCACATTGCAGCTGGGGCACTCTCATGCTTTCTGACAAACTCCAGACATGCTTTAAGATGGTACTTTCTGAGTAACGGCTTCTTTCTTGCCACCTTCCCATACAGGCCAGTGTTATGCAGAGCTCTTGATACAGTTGACTGGTGCACAATTACTCCACTCCCAGCCACTGAACTCTGTAGCTCCTTCAAAGTGATTGTTGCCCTCTCTGTGGTTTCTCTCACAAGTCTCCTTGTTCGAGTGCTGAGCTTTGAGGGACGGCCTTTTCTTGGCAGTGCCTGGGTGGTGTGATACAGCTTCCACTTCCTGATTATTGATCCAACTGTGGTCACTGGGATATCCACACACTTGGATATTATTTTGTACCCTTTTCCTAATCTATGCATTTGTATTACATTATCTCTTACTTCTGTAGAATGATCTTTGGTCTTCATTTCCCTTCAGATCCAGTTTTTTATGTTTCTTACAAACATTTCCCAACATAAAACCAATGTCACCTTACAATAATTGATTCTGAGTTTCAGTGTTTCAAAATAAAATATACAGAATGGAATTACAATGTACCATTGGTAATTCATTAATATGAGAGCATATGAGGGGTCTGATTACTTTTGCAAGGCACTGTAGCCTCACAACAACCTTGTGAGAAAGCTGGAAATGAACAGTTCTGGTGGAAATAACTGACTTCACAGTGGAGAATAAAGGGCAGATGCCTGAACCTGAACTACCATTTGCAGGAAGGGAGTCTGAGGAACTGAGGCAAATAGCGGTGAAATTCTAGGCTTAATAGTCAAAAGAAATTTGACAAATTGCCAGGTCCAGATGGCATCCACCTGAGTTCTCAAAGAACTCACATGTAAAATTGCAGATTTAACAAAAATATGTACCTTGTCCCTCAGATCTGCCTCCATACCTGAGGACTGGACAGTAGCCAATGTAACACCAATCTTTAAAAAGAGATTCAGGGGGGATCTCAGAAATTACAGGCTGGTTAGCTTAACATCTGTCCTGGAAAAACTGGTAGAAAGTATTATTAAAGATAGATTAACTAAGCATTCAGAAGAACAAGCCTTGCTGAAGCAGAGACAGCATAGCTTCTGCAAGGGAAAGTCCTGTCTCACTAACCTATTAAAATTCTTTGAGAGTGTCAACAAACTTTAAGGGGATATTCACACATACGTTACTCTGTACCCAGATAGAAGCCCTCTGTACCTGGGTTCAGCTGCTCTTGAGAAAGAGTCTACATGTGGTGATTTAAAAAATCACCATATATACTGGTCTCCTGAAGAAAGAGGTCTTTCAGTCGTGTGTTGATTCTCCCTGCATGCTGATTGTGAGTAATTAGTTTTCCTCCCCAGGGAGAGCCTGAGGCTTTGTTCTAGCAGCAGCAGGAGCTGCTGCTGCCACCAATCAGAAATGAGCTCAAGGAAATGTCAATTGATGGAGCAGCAGAGCGGGAAAGTGGAATGGCTAAAATGGAGACAATGGCAAGAAAGAGGGAAAGGAGACCAACCTGAAGCAGAGCTCCTGTGTGCTGGCAATGAGTGAACTCTATGGAAGGAAAGGGCAAAAAATGGGGGAAGGGAGCTTTGGAGGACTCACACTGCAATTATTATGTTTTTTAAAAAAATCTACTCAGAAATAAGTCTCATTGAGTTCAGTGGGTTTTACTCCCAGGTAAGTTGAGTTAGGAGTGACTAAAAACATGAGAGATTCTGTGAGGGAAGCTAGAGCATGGGATGGACTGTCTAAATGGTTAAATCTAAAAAATTAAGTTTATTTTACAAACATAAATGGAGTTCAAGCCTCTTGTGATCTCAGACAAGGGAAAATTATTTTGAGAGAAGGCAAAAGGAGGCAGGGAAGCAGAAACCCAGCGAAGGGAGATAAGGGGGGCAGCTTCTGAGAGCTCATGCTGTAATTCTAAAAATGTCTACTCAGAAGTAAGTCCCACTTCCTTCACAGGGAAGTGGAGTTAGGATTGTCTAAAAAAAAGTGATCCCTGTCAGGGAATCTAGAATTAGGCATGGATTGTCTAAGTTGTTCATTTTTTAAAAAAAAATTAAGTTTGGCTTGCATTCACAGTGCAATCCTAACCATGCTTACTGCAAAGTAAATCCCATTAAGTTCAGTGGGACTTAGGATTCCAGCCCCATAGAAGGAACAGTTGGGGGCAGAGAAAAAGAGGGGAGAGAGTTTGTCTATGTGTCTGCTCATAGTACAGTCTTAGCCATGTTTATTCAGAAGTCAGTCCCAGGTAGGTGGGGTTGGGGTAGGATTGCAGCATCACTTTGAGGTGAATGTAGAAAGAGATGAAAGGACAACAGAGATGTAATGAAGAGAGAAAAGGCTAGGGGGGACCCTAAGACTCTGAAGCAGAACTTCTGTGGCCCCTGTAGACTCAGACAAGTGAAAATTGCTATCTTGAGAAAAGGTGGAAGGATGTACCAATAATCTAGTAATGGCGTTCCTATTCCAGGGGCGTTTTTGCCTCCACCCTAATTATAAAAAAAAAGACTCTGGAAGGTTCGCGAAGTCCTGAGTTTGTGCCACGTGGGATCGCTTCTCCAATTAGGCAGGGATTTGAGTGGCGTATATAAGGCTGCTCCTTCCCCAAGCGCGTGCCTTCTTCGCCTTGTGGCAACTACTGTTTGTTTCCGTTTGCAAGGGGCTCCTTCAGCATTTCGTTGGTGATCGTTCACTTTGCTTATTTTCCCATTTAGCCTTTGTTGTTGCTTCCTCCCTGTCCAGTTCGTTCCCATATATTCTATTCTTGTTTGTTCTGAGCCCCGACGATCAGCTGGGCTGCGGGCATCCGCCCACGCGCTGGGCGGCTTCTTGCCGGCTCGCCTGCTGTTTGTTCCCCTTCGTATTGTCGACGCTTTAAAGTGTTTGTTGCTTTTGCATAGCCCAGCTTGTTTTTCTCGAGGTTTGTGGGTGGCGACGTTCCTGGTTATTGCTCTCCCTTGGTTTTTAATATATAATTTTGTTCCGTTTGTGCTATACCCCCCTCCCTTTTCTGAGCAGTTTTCTTATGGTTAAAGTTGCTATAGTCTTCTTTGTTTGTTTCAAGTTGATCTTCTGTTCTTAGATAAATTTAATTTTATTGTTTGGATAATCATAAATTATTTGTTATTAGTGTTATTTGTGTCATCATTTGGAGGTGGTTTCAAAAGTAGGTATATTAATTCCCTCTGTTACCAGCCTCCACCCCCTCCCTCTTTTTATTTCCCCTTTTTCCTTTAACCCTTCCCTCCCTCAAAAAAAGAAAAGAAAAGAAAAGAAAACTTTGTTTATACTGTTAGCTCAGGATATTGTGAGTGGTTGTGGTTGTTTTGTTTCTGTTTGTTACTTATACTTCTGCATTTGGGAATTTTAATTGTTATCCTATAATTGCTGTTTGCTTGTTCAATTTCTGGTTTGGTATAGTTCAACCATGCCGCCCAGGAAGGTTCAGCAGAAAAAAGGGGTTCGTGTGGTTAAGCAGGTTTCTAAGCGCCCTCCACCTCAGCAGCACCAGTCATCGGATGAGGATGAGGACATGGGGACTATCCGAGCCTTGGTGGCTCGGGTTGATGCTTTGGAAAGGGAACGCAGGCAGCAGCAGGATGCGGAGGCGGGTCCGAATTCGGCCCCTTCAGGTAAGAAATCTGCCCACTTGGTGGCCAAGAGTTCTAAGTCGAGTATTTTGGCTGATTTGGTTTCTAGGATCAGTGTTCTTGAAGCCGCAGCACCCGCTCAGGAGCCTGCGATCCTGACGCCTCCAGTTGGAGAACTTGCGGTGCCATCTTCAATCCCCTCTTCTATCCTCCCTGCACAAGCTGCTGCTGGGTCGCTTCAGGGACAGCCTTCGTTTCGCCCGACTGGGATTCCTCCTGTGCCTGCTGAGGCTTCTGGTTTCATGGCACCACCAGTGGTTGCCTCCCCCACTGTGTATACAGGTGAGCATGTTGCACCTCAGGCTCACGACGCACACGTACAGACTCCTAGTGTTGTTACTATAGACCCTTCAATGGCAGGTTCGCCACTGCAAGGCGGTGGTACACAACCTTTGATGTTTATGGGGGGAGTATTAGTTCCTCAGCAGCCTCAGCTTCCATGGCCTGCTGCGGCGGTGACTCCGTGGCAGCCATCCGTGGCTTCCTCTAGCCTGTCCCCCGCTTTTTTACCTCTTCCTCCGGGTGTTTACCCACAAGGTGATACCTCTCTCCCATTAGGCGACCATTTATTGGTTACAACAAAGGAAAGAATTTGGCGTGGAGAGTACATTGATTTGTTTACTCTCCTTTTTCGTGAGAGTGAGATCAAACCTAAGGAAGGTCAGGATTTAAAGGAGCATGAGGCTGCCACAAAAAAGAGGGTTGATCGCGTATGGCCGAATTGGCTCAACGCCTATACGATTTAAATGGGCGTTATGACTCAGGCTTATCCGTCCAGGACCCTGTCCATGATAAAATATCAGGACATCATTCAGAAGGGCTGTGGCAGTATTGTGTCTTTGCACAGTTGCCAGGTCCCAGAATTATGACCTGTGTCTGCAATGCGTCAATTCCTGTCTATTCGGCCGTTGGGCCAGCGTTATCTTTTCATACATGCGGATGGTTCTGCCCTGACTCAGTATCAATTTTGGGCCGTTGTTCGGCGGGCCTTGTTGGCTAGCGGGCGTGATGCCGGAGTCTATGGGCTGCATTTTTTCCGGATTGGTGCGGCCATGGCCCCAGCCCTCATGGGCATGTGCGTTGGCGATATCCAGGCGATTGGCAGGTGGCGTTCTTCTGCTTTTCAGTCTTATATCCGATATTAATCCTCTGTGATTTCCTTTTGTTTTCTTCAAGTGTGCTGAGCTTTCCGGTTCCTGTGCGGATCGTCCTGTGTTGCCATTCAATTTTGTTTTGGGCTCATCAGAGGGCTTCTTCAACTGCTTCCAGGACACAGCTGCAGCTTTCGGCCAGAGCTACTGTTAGTTGGGAGGCTAGGAGGGGCATGTTATGGGGTGCGTTTCTGCCGCTGGTCTGCCGAATTACGTCTTCGGCTAGCCACCTCATGTCCTGTTAATCCATTTGGGGAGAATGACTTGGTGCAGCGGCCTGGCATGGATTTGCTGCTCAAGGTCACTCGTGATCTCACGTGGCTCGTTAGTTCTTACCCTGAGCTCATATTGGTGTGGTCTGACATGCTTGTCAGACGGGTGTGGAGGGGTGCGTTTCTCCCCAATAGGATTGATAGGTCCCGGAAATGGGTGAATAGGAAAGTTAGGGAGTTGGTTTTGGCCCTTGGAGGGGCTTTCATTTCTCACGACAGGATTAGGTTCCATTCTCCACACTTGTTCTGAGATGATGGGGTTCATCTTTCGGAGCAGGGGTGTGATTTGTTTTTGGAGGATCTTAGGTTGGGCCTTGGGGGTTTGTTTTCCTCCTTGGGTTGAGGGGACCAAGCTTCAGCTGATCCCCTCTTGTGGCATGGAGTTCAGGCAGGTGAGGTATATTGGGGTTAAACTGAGGCGGTTAAGGCATTATGGTAAAGGGCACTCCTTAGGGAACCATCAGAGCTCAATGTCTGGTGGGGATCTGGGGAGTGTCCTCATGGGACCGGCTTGCGCATCATGGTGAACGCCTGTACAGCAGGGCCATGGTGCGGGGGTTGGAACCACACACCTGACTCCAATACCAAGGGGGAGGATTTTCCCACATCCTTGACTTTGGAGTTATTGTATGAGGAGAATCATTTGCCTTTCCAAGGGGAGGGTGTATTCCCTCACAGTTAGGTTTAGCCTCACCTGCCTGAAGTAATTTAGTTTTGGATAACTGGCTGAATTGAATTTGATTTAGTCTGCTATATTTAATAAATATAACATTATTCCACTCTTGTGTCATGAGTCTTTATTGGTGTGGGGGCAAAGGGGGTGGGGAAAAAGACTTAGGAATCTGAAGTTATAGTACAGTCCTTACTATATTTATTCAGAAGTAAGTTCCATTGAGTTTTAATGGGACTTACTCCTGAAGTTAAACTAAACATAGAATTACAGCCTTTAACATCTAAATTCAATTTTTCCTTTAAATACTAGGTCGAGTCGAGTTCTTTATTTGCATGTAGCCATAGGCCATTGCACAGTACAAAATAAACGAAGTAGGCAAAATAGACATTTTAAAACCATATACTAGGTGATTTTCAATACATATAAAATTTATAACTCTGTTAAATGTTCAATGTGTCATCATGTGACTCTTGTTGTTGTTTGCTAGGGAGGAAATAGGTTCCACGAAGTCTGCTTTAAACTTGCTGCAAACCCCTGTGGCATGTATTGAACAATAGCTGAAGTCACAACTGCAATAAAAAAATAACTTAATGCCTAGGTAAAATATTGTTCAGAAATGATAGTTATCAATAAATAAGAGAAACTTTGGGTAATAATTATCCCCAGGGCTGGTTACAAGGGGTGGCCAAGTGGGGCACTGGCCCGAGGGCCCCTGATGCTACAGGAGCCCCTGAGGGGCCCCTCTGCTCCCCTTCCATGAGTCATGGCAGGATCGCTGCCACGGATCGTACGGCAAGAGTTTCGGGGCTCCACCATTCCCTTGATTAACTTACCTTCTTCTGTGGTTGCGCATGCAGCGGTGCCCTTAAGAAAGATGGTGGCTGAGGTTTTCCTAAATGGCTGAAGCCTCTGCCGCCATCTTGGCTGATGGCACGCATGCATGCTGTGCGCTAGCATCCCTGCCATGAACTAAGATGGCGGCAGGGGGTTCAGCTCCTTAGGGAAACATGAGCTGCCATCTTTCTTAAGGGCACCGCTGCGTGCGCAACCACAGAACAAGGTAAGTTAAGCAAGGGAATAGCGGAGTCCCAAAGCTCTTGCTGTGCACGAATTGCGGAAGGGGAGCGCTGGGGCCTGGGCAGACTTTTGCCCAAGGGCTCCAGCGTGTCTGGGGCTGGCCCTGGGTGTGTGCACACGTGTATGTGTGTGCATGAACACATGCGTGCCAGGGCCCAGGGCATCGGCCCTGGTTATCCCATGTGTCTTAACAACATAATCTCAAACAGGTTTACTCAAAAGTAACTTTCACTGTTCAATGGAGCTTGCTCTCAAGTAAATGTGCATAGAATTATCTTAATTTTGTTTAATGCCTTCTTTCCTTTACGTCTCAACTTTCCTGCAACGAGCTCAATGTGGCATACGTAGTCCTGCATCTCCCCAATATATTGTCAGAATAGCCCAATGAGGTAGTTTAGGCAGAGAAGATGACTAGCCCAAAAGCCACTCAGTGAGTTTAATGGCTGAATGAGGATTTGAGCCCAGGTCTCTCAGGCCCTAGCCAATTAGTCTTATCACTACACCACACTAGCTTTTGAAGAACGTGTACACTACAGTGCCTCTATAAATCGCAGTATAAATTCACTAATATGCAAAAAACCCTTGTGGTTTAAGAATGTACCTATAGCCAACAGATATTTCTATCAAACTTAAAAAGCAGGGAAGTTAGGCAGCTATAGTGAATGCACCAGGGGAGCAGGAGACCTGACCTCCTCTCTGAGATATTGTATTCCAAGCTACACAGGAAGTGAATTGGACTGTGAAAGACCAACCCAAACTGGATTTGTATTTTTACAAGTTTGTAAGGCAGTACAATATCTCAGAGAGGAGGTCAGGCATTTTTTAAACTTTTAAACTATAGAAGTTGAAGGTCAGAGTATGGGGCCAGGTCAGTAATAGGATTAGAGGTACTCTGTGAACATGGCTGGTTTTTAATGAATTTCAACAAATTTTGAGAACTGACAGAAAAAAGTCAAAAAGGGTGTGTGTTTTTCTCTTTTTACTGTTTGAACTCTCAATTATTTCTGACTGTTTTGTGTATCACTATGGAAAATTTAGAGGGTTGTTAAGCAAGCATTTCTGAGTTGAGGACTATAAGTCTTGTGAGGTTTTGTTTTGAAATGAGCTTATGGGAAGAATCAGAATTGCATGGGGGGTATTTTCAATTTAACACTGCGGAATGTGAAAAATCCATGCTGGCTATAATATACAACCACTCTTGTGGCTGTATAATTACCCACTATACCTTTCTTCCTTGGTCTTTTAAACCTATTGAAATCAGTGGTAATGTAAATTCTGTTGTGTGCTTTATATTTCCTCCTAAAGGTGAAGAGAGAGAAATATAGCTAGGAGGACTCTATCAATAATTTGATGGCATAGGTCAGCAGTGACACACAGTCTTTCCACACATAAGTCTATTCCTACTTTCCACAAGTATTCTTAATTTCAGTTGTCAAATTTCCAAATGGATGTGTGTCCTTTCGTTGCTGTTGTTAAACAACTGGAATCCAGGAGCACTTCCCAATTGACTACAATTGATAATTGCCAATTGCTCTCCCAGGGGTCTACTAATAGATTACAGTCTACCTTCTGGCCATCCCTGCACTAAATCATTTGTATGTGCACAGGCCTACCTTGCAGGGTTGTTGTAGCATGGTTCAAAGGAGTGCTTGCAAGAATGAAACTACAGGTAAGACTCTTCAAAGCATTGCCAAAGGAGGCATTCTCAGCAAAGCAATGTCACCTTTCTACTGTGTACCCAGAAACTGAGAAGAAAAAATAGTGGATTTGCTCATCTATGTGCAGTTCTCACCTTCTGCATCAAGTGTCATGCATCAAAATTAGACACACCTGATGGTCAAAGACATGATAATGGCTGTCTCCATTAGAAACTGCTGCCAGAAGTAGCTGCATCACACAGTTTTATGGTAACACAAACATGCCTTGTAGTACTCTAGATGAGGATGGTAAGACTTCAGGTTTTTGGTATTGTTTTTTTCTCATCATTATTATTACAGAAAGCCAAGATCCACCAACCAGAGCAAGCCACAAAATATATACACACAGAATTAAATAATCCTTAGACCAGGGATTTGTTTTGAGTTCCAGAATGGAACTGAGCTCACAGTATTTCCACACAAAAATCCACTCCTGATTGCCAACCCCCAGCTTTTTTCTTTTCAGCAGTATAATGGTGGGGTGGTCTTTTTTTTTTCCTTGTGAAACAGGAGTCTGAAATTCTCACAGATCTTCTGTGAATCACCCTGAGATATACCAATAGATTTCAATCTACTTTCTGCTCACCCTGCATTTAAAGTGCTATCCGAAAGCTAAACATTGTAACATACATCATAAAAAGAGATACTGATGATCGCTTTTTGATACTGAGCTACAAACATTTCCACTGAAAAAGCATAAAAACCACAGCCCAGAGCTTTCATGTTTCCCAAATACTAGGAAAGGCTTTCCAGGGGACAGAGTATGTTACAGTGAGAGCAGCAGGCTGGAAAGCTCAATTGATAAATAATTTCCTCCACATTTATATTTTGAGTATAGTTCATGCGCATTATATCCTCAAGAAATAATCATGTGTACCATGTTGGAAGAATCATTTCAGTTCATATTCTTAAGCAGCTTGTTTTTGTTGCAGCCCCCTCCTCAAAATATTTTCTATATAAATATTCAATATATTTAGGTCTGCACTTAACACAGATTTATCTATAAACCCTATTGATCTCTGTAGGACTTGTATCTCAGTAGACATGTATAAGATTGTTCCATAAAAGCCTGCATCAAAAACCATATATACTTGAAGAATAACAGGCAATGAAAAATGCAATATTTTAATAGCTATAATTATGATAGCTACGGAAGTTGGTATTTTCTTTTTCAAAGTTGGTGTTTTGATCTTAAATTCTTAAGAATCTTCAGGGAAAATGAAAATAGTAATACTACATTGCCATTTCTGCCAAAACTCTTTCTATTGAATGTACGCCCTGACAGGAAACAGTTTCAGGAAATATAACAGTTCCAACATGCCTTGCCTTGTTGCCAATAAAAGGGAATTGCTTCAGTGGAGCATTTAATAATTGTCATAACAGAGACAGTACAGTTGTTGAATGTTACATGTGAATAACTGTACGAGTGTACAGCTCAACTACTTGTGTACCCAGGTACACAGACTGTACACTTGTTGAGTGTAACATGTGAACAGGGCCAATGACAGAGGCGATCATAGTGTACTTGGACTTCCAAAAAGCGTTCAACAAGGTGCCTCATCAAAGACTCCAAAGTAAGCGTAGCAGCCATGGAATAAGAGGAGAGATCCTCATGTGGATCACGAACTGGGTAGGAAAAATAAAGCAGAGTAGGAATGAATGGACAGTTCTCCCAATGGAGGGCTGTAGAAAGTGGAGTCCCCCAGGATCAGTATTGGGACCTGTGCTTTTAAACTTGTCCGTAGACCTAGAATTAGGGGTGAGCAATGAGGTGGCCAAGTTTGTTGATGATACTAAATTGCTCAGGATTGTGAAAACAAAAAGAAATTGTGAAGAGCTCCAAAATGAACTCTCGAAACGAAGTGAATGGGTGATAAAATGGCAAATGCAATTCATTGTAAACAAGTGTGAAGTTATGCATATTGGAGCAAAAAATCTTAATTTCACATATATGCTCATGGGGTCTGAACTGGTGGTGACTGACCAGGAATGAGACCCCTTGGGGTCATAGTGGATAGCTTGATGAAGATGTTGACCCAGTATGCGGCATCTATGAAAAAGGCAAGTTCCATGCTAGGGAACATTAGGCACGTTATTGATAATAAAACTGCCAATATCATAATGCTGTATAACCTGTGGCATGGCTGCATTTGGAACACTGTGTACAGTTCTGGTCACCTCACCTGAAAAAGGATAGTGTAGAGTTGGAAAAGGTTCAGAAAAGGGCAACCAGAACGATCAAGGGGATGAAGCGACTGCCATATGAGGAAAGACTGTAGCATTTGGGGCTTTTTAGTTACAAGAGAAGGCAAGTCAGAGGTGACATAAAGTATATCAAACTATGCATGACATGCAGAAAGTAGACAGAGAAAAGTTTGTCTCTCTCATAAAACTAGAACTTGTGGAGATTCATTGAAGCTGAATCTTGGAAGATTCAGGACAGGCAAAAGAAAGTACTTCACACAGTGCATAGTTAACCTATGGAAGTCACTCCCACAAGAGGCCGTGATGCCCACCATCTTGGATGGCTTTAAAAGAGAATTAGACAAATTCATGGAGGACAAGACTATCAATGGCTACTAGACATGATGGCTCTGCTCTGCCACCATAGTCAGCGGCAGTATGCTTCTGAAAACCAGTTGCCAGAAGCTGCAGGAGGGGAGAGTGCTCTTGCACTCAGATCTTCCTTGGGGGCTTCCCATGGGCATCTGGTTGGCCACTGTGAGAACAGGATGCTGGACCAGGTGGGCCACTGGCCTGATCCAGCAGATCCTTGTTATGTTCTTAGAATTGTGCCACAGTTTTCACTGAAAACTTTCCCATCGGTGGACAGTGGGGTAGGGTAGCATCTGTCACCTAACCTCCTGTTGGTCGCATCAGTGCTGCTTACTGGGAGGGAGGGGGAGGGGCAAAGTTGGTGCAATGCAAATGCATTGGTGGAGCCAAGCCAGTGCTCCCACTGGTGCATTTGCATCATGCCATCCTTGCTGCTACCTCCCCCCTCTCCCATCTACCTCCTAGTAAACAGCAGCAATGTGACTCACCAGAGGTCAGGTGAGTGCCACTGCCCCATCACAGGGCTGTCCACTGCTGAACTTTCCCAATTATAGGAGGGTTGGGGATAGGCAAAGGGAGAGAAGAGAAATCAGGCAATCTTTGGAGGACAACAGAAAATATTAGGCCAGGGCTTTACTTAAAAAGCCATGTCAACTGTTTGTTTTTTTCTTTCCTCCCCTTTCTTTTAAAATAATCCCCATCCACAGATGCTTCATGTGACGCAGAGCTGCTACAATCTGCAGCCAGACTGCCATCTTCTGACTGAGGCACTTCTGGTGGAAAAGATGGTGGCCAAGCATTACAAAACTGACAAATTTGTATTCCAAAGCAGAAAAGTACAAACTTCAGCAACATTTATTGATATGCTTAACTTTGGTCTCCTTGACTCATTGTTACACCCTCATGGCTGGAACTATATTTTTTAATTAATTTATTAATTATTCCAATTTCTAGCCTGCTCTTCATCAAATCAATTATCTTAGGGCAGGTTATAATGTAAAACACAACAATAAAACACAGCACATTAAAAAAAATCAATCACAATAAAACAACACAATCTGAAGAAGAGACCAGATAGACAATTAATAATTTAATTTATGGCTGTGTATTAATCAGCTAAAAATGCCTGAACAATGAAAACAGCATTGGGGCTGATCACACCTAGAGGGGAGGGCATAAGATGCCCTGGCCCACATTATGTCACCACTTTGTCTCTTGAGACCCCAAGTGCTGCTTCTTTTCTGTATTGTAGCATCAGAAAGGATTGATTTTCAGAGTGAGGCAGGGCATGAAGCAATGGGTTCTTCCCCCTTCCCCCACAAACCGCTTTCTCCCAAAAATGCCTCTTGCAGCAAGCTGCTTTTCTAAGCTGTAGTCCCCTACCTCTACCTGGGACAAAAAGATGGGTCTAGAACTCAAGCAGTGAGAGAGGAAGTGTGTGAGAAAAGAGGCCAGAAGGGGAAGGGTTAAATACTCTTTCTTCTTGCTGTTATATTTCTCTTGCAAATCATCCCCGCCTGACACTGCATTTCAGAGCAAAGGCAGATTGGAGGACATGCAAAAGTGGTGGGATTTTCCTCTCTGTGCCAGGATTTTGAAGTTGAACATACACAGCCCTACAAATCTAAGAAAGGACATATCTAGGCATGTAGTCTATACCCTGGTGGCAGGCCTATCGTCAGTGATATACCTTTTGTATACTTATCATTATATTCATCTTGCAGGTGCTCTTTTGAAATCTTCTTTTCCACTGCCTCTCAGCCTCAGAGGAAGGCAATGGTAAAACCACCTCTGAATACCGCTTACCATGAAAACCCTATTCATAGGGTCACCATAAATTGGGATCGACTTGAAGGCAATCCATTTCATTGCATTATATTCAGATTAGGCAGCAAGCAAATCTTTTATTTCCTTTGAGCCATAAATAAACGATACCTTTGCTGAAAATATATTTTATATTACACTTCAGTCAGACTATACAGCAATTCCCAAAGTAACTCAATTATATGTGATATAACATACTTTGGAATTTTCCCGTTTAGCTTTGTGAAAATGCTGAATTATTATCCCTGACTAGTGGCATTTTAAACTTAGTCAAGAATGGAAGGATCTATGTTGATCGCTTGTTCTATGTTGCTTATATATCCAAATTCTGATTGTCAAAATTTGTATAAGCCCCTTTCTTCTTTAGATATAATATTGCTATGCTGTACTGTTTCTCATCATTATATGCTCACAAAAACCTTGGGACCCTAAGGGATTACCAAAAACTCCAGTTGACTCTTTACTCAAATGAACTTCATGATACAATATTGTTTTTAATGTGCACAGCTTAGTTACATGTTTTACATGATAGTTTTAACTGATTTTAATATTTAATATTCTGTCATAAATTGTTCTTTTTTTTCATTAATTTTTATTCAAAATTTTAAATACAAAAAACAAAACAAAACAAAAATAATTAAACAATAAAATAAAATGTTGACTTCCGATTTATCGCAGATCAGTTATAAGTCTACAATATATAACAATCCTGTCTCCTAAATTATATTATAAAATCACTTTCCTCCAGTAGTTATCTTAATTAATCATCAAATCTCATAAACATTACTTTATTCTTCCCACAAAAAGTCAAAGAGAGGTTTCAGTTCCTTGAGAGATATATCTTTCAGTTTTTCTCCAAATAAACATGTCGATTAATCCATCTCATTCAAATCTATTAGGTCCAATAATTTCAATAGCCATTTTTCCATTATCAATATTAATTCCATCTTCCATCTTCAATAATCCTGTTAAGTCCAATAATTTCAGTAACCATTCTTCCATTATCAATAATCCTATTAAGTCCAATAATTTCGGTAGCCATTCTTCCATTATCAGTATCCCATAATAATCTTGTTATCATAGCTATAGTCCAAATAAACATATAGATTAATCCATCTTGTCAAACCAGTTTGATCCAATAATTTCAATAGCCATTCTTCCAATATCAATATTGATTCCATCTTCCATCTTCAATAGTCCTGTTCAGTCCAGTATTTTCAGTATCCATTCTTCCATTATCAGTATCCCATATTAATCTTGCTGTCATAGCCATAGTCATATAATAAGAGTCTGATGGTAATTTCCTTTATCACAAATCTTTTCTTGCCATCAATTCTGAATATGTTGCTGAAATATTGTTGTAAAGTCATATCTCTGTTCTTCTTTTTTACAAAATGCACTGGCTCATCTCTTAAGAATTTTTTCATTGTCACATATCTGTAGTCAATTCCATAGATTTTTTCTATATCAAGCTCCATCACATCATTCCAGTCCAAAAAATTATCCAAGACATTGATAACTTTATCTCTATTATCTTCATTAATTTCTTCAGAGACAACGTTAAGTTCCAAACAGTAAGCTTTATTTCTAGTATCCATAAACTCCAGATCTTTTTCCAATTCTACATTTGTTCCAATCTCCAGAGCTTGTATCTTCCCTTTAATTTTTCTTTTCTCATCTCTAATCTCAACAATCTCCTCTCTCACAGAATCCCCTATTTCTTTAAACTCCTGCGTCATTTTGCTAAATTCAATTTTCAGCTCCTGTCTACCCTGTCTCAGGGTTTGTTTCGTTATCTCAATCTCATTCATTATTTTCTGAAACATATTTTCTTCCATGGTCTCAGCCACTTTCCTGATTGCCATTTTAAAACCACAAAAACAAAAATTATTTCAGTCACAATTGGGTTAATATTCCAGGCTCGATGAAGTCACAGTGTAGACAGTACAGCCTGCCTTATCTCTTATGTTCAGGAATACAAAACAAATTTAGTTCCCAGCTTCAAAAGAGTTAGTGGCGTCGTGAACAAGTAGATTTGTCAAAATGAAATAGACCAAAAAGAGAATAGTCCCAAACATATAATGCTCCAAAGTTCATAAATCAAATTTATTTATTTTTTTCCCTGGTCGAAATAGAAATCCCTCTTCCATTTGTATCTTTAGAATGCACTTCCAGGCCAGCTTTTTGCAATAAAAACTAAGATAGGTTTTTTCAATTTCTTTCCTCCTTAGTTTCGTGAATAAAGGAGAAGAGTTTTAACTCACCCAGAAGATCTTTATAGCTGATTCATTGACAAATCTCTTTTTGCAGCAACGATTTAAACCAAATGAAAGATAGAAAGAAGGATGCTTGCTTGTTTAAGTCCGTTCCTCTTTAAAGAAAAGATAAACGTGTTGCTTAATCAGTTAGAGCTTGATGGACGTCCTCCGGCATTGCTGGCTGAACTTTCTCTCATAAATTAATGAGATCCAGTCCTCCCAAACAAAAACAGGCTTTTATGGTTAATCTCTACGTTTCTCCCTGCCCGGGAGAGAATCTTCACCAGTCAAAAAGAACGTTCTGACTGATTTAATCTGAAAAAGCTCCTTCTGAGACGAGAGCTTGTCTCAAAAAGCAGGCACAAGCGAAGTCACCCTTCCCGGAAGTCCTGTCATAAATTGTTCTAATTGATTTTAATATTGTACTATTATATTGTTGTAACCTGTCCTCAAACCTTATGGTGAAGGGTAGATAAGAAATCATATAAATAGAATAGAATAAAATAAAATAATAATGTTAAGGAAACACAACATTAAGATGGAATCCAAAAACTGCATACACATATAATAAAATTCACATGAACAATTCCAGTTTGGAACATGGAAGCTTGTTTTAACCATTCATCCCTTCAGAAACATGCAAGCAACTACAGATTACTTGCGTTTCTTTTAAAACCAGATGTTTCCACTCCCCATGAGGCCAGTTTTCTCTTTAAAAAGAGAGGAAAATATTTTAAAACATTTCATGCATATCTTTCGAAACCAATGCAAACCGCACACTATGAGCTAACAAAAATAATTTTTTAGTATTAAAATGTGGTTGGGGGAATTCTAACAAAGTTTAAGATTTTCCAGGACTTTTATGGGTTGTTGGTCTCCTTTCAAAATACTGAGACAATATAAAATGAATAAAATTTAATTTGGAGGCGGGCAACTAACAAGTAAAAGGAACTAATAAAAATATGGGCAAATAAAAGTAGTTTTTAAATTATTGTGGTTCCCCTAAAAATAGCCAGTACATATTACCAAGTGCCATATGAAATATTACCAATATTACTGAAATATTACCAGTATTACTGAAATATTACCAGTGCCATATGAGAGCCAAATAGACAGGCACAGCTTTGTAGTCTCAATGTGTGGATGAGACGGTGGTGGCAGGAGGGAGAGTTTGGATTTGTGAGGCACTAGGGAACATTTTGGGACAAACTGGGCCTGTACAAAAGGGATGGGCTACACCTGAACCAGAATGGAACCAGATTGTTGGCACTTAAAATCAAAAAGGTGGCAGAGCCGCTTTTAAACTAATTGAGGGGGGAAAGCCGACAGGAGCTGAGGAGGATCTGGTTCAGAATTAATCTGTCCCCCTACCACCGGGATAAGGATGAAAGTGAAAAATATTAAATACGGGAGGAGTAGAACTAGGCATTGTGAGTGCAGAACCCTGGGAGACCAGGGTTCGAATCCCCACATAGCCATGAAGCTCACTGGGTGAACTTGGGCCTGTCAATGCCTCTCAGCCTCATGAAAACCCTATTCATAGGGTCGCCATAAGTCGGAATCGACTTGAAGGCAGTACACTAAAAAAGAACGGTAGGCTAAAATACAAATGCCAAAGACACTTGGAGAGGAACACTTACATAAGTGTTTTATATGCTAAAGCTAGAAGCCTCCGATACAAGGTGGGTGAACTCAAGTGCTTGCTCTTGATAAAGTAAGAATAATGGAAGTCTGGTGGGATGGACAGAACTAGTGGGACACAGTTATCTCTGAATAGAAACTCTATAGGAAGGACATGGAAGAATGTATTAGAGGTATTGTTCTGTTTGTCAAAGAGGACATAGAATTCAACAAGCTAGAAATCCCAAAGGGGCAGACTCCTCTACATAATTATTGTGAGTGGTGTTACCAGGTTCCGAGAGTCATTTAGTACTGGGGATGTGCTATCATCGCCCTCATCAAAATGCTCAGGAAGATCTTGAGATGGAGAATGAGATCAAGGAAGCATCCAAAAGAGAGAATGCTGTAGTAATAGGTGACTTCACCATCTCCAAAGAGGTAAATGATTGCCCTAAAACAGTTGGTCATGGAACTGACCAGAGAGGCGGTGACCCTGGGCTTAATATTAAGTGACACTCTGGAACTGGTGGGACATGTAATACTGCTATTAAATTCAATATTATTAAATTCAATATTATTAAATTCAGCATATAGACAATTACCAAGAAAATCCAGCACAGTTCCATTTGACTTCAAAAGAGGAAACTTCCCATAAATGAGGGGATTGGTAAAAAGAAGTTGAAAAGGCAAGTCAAGAGGGCCAAATCTCTCCAAAATGCTTGGGAATTATTTAAAACCACAGTATCAGAAGCTCTGTTTGAATGTGTGCTGCAGATCAAGAAAGGTACCATCAGGCCCAAGAGGATGCCAAGGTGGTTAACAAGCCAAGTCAAAGATGCTATTAGAAGCAGAAGACTTCTTTAGAAAATGGAAGTCCCAATGAAAAGAACAAAAAGGAATGCAAACTTTGCTCAATAATATGCAAGCACACCACAAGCAATGCTGAAAAGGGATAAAATTTGAGGAGCAAATTGCTAAAAACATAAAGACCACCACCAACAACAAAAATCTTTAAATACATTAGCAGTAGAAGACCAGCTAAGGAGGCAATTGGACCTTTGGATGGCAAGTGAGTCAAAACTGTGCTAAAAGATGAGATTGCAGAGAAGCTGAATGAATTCTTTGGATCTGTCTTCACCATGGAAGACATAAGGAACGTCTCTGCCTGAACTAACTTTCACAGGAAGTGAGTCTGAGGAACTGAGACAAATAGTGGTGACCAAAGATGAAGTTCTATTATTGACACAATAAAAACTGACAAATCACCAGGTCCAGATGGTATCCACCCAACAGTTCTTAAAGAACTCAAATTGCTGATCTGCTAACAAAAACAGTAGCTTGTAAGTGGTATCAGCTTTGGTACCTGATAACTGGAAAATAGCCAGAGTAACACCAGTTTTTAAAAAGGGGGATCCTGGAAACTACAAGCTGGTTAGCTTAATGCCTGCCCTGGGTAAACTGGTGGAAAGTATTGTCAAGGATAAAATTACCAGGCATATAGAAAAACAAGTCTTGAAGAGGAACCAGCACAGCTTCTGTAAAGGGAAGTCCTGTCTCACTAACCTATTAGAATTTCCGGAGTGTCAACAAGCATGTACATTCCGGAGATCCTGTTAACATTGTATACTTAGACTTTCAATCTAGAGTTGGGGTGAGCAGTGAGGTGGCCAGGTATGCTGATGATCCCACATTGTTCCAGTTGGTTAAAACAAAAAGGGTCTGTGAATAACTCCAGAAGGATCTCTCAAAAATGAATGAAGTAAAATGAGTGAAGTAAAAACTGGGCAGTAAAATAGTAAATGCAATTCAATCATATCCACTAATGGGATCTGAACTAGCAGTGAGTAGGACCAGGAACAAGGCCTTGGGGTCATAGTGGATAGCTTGATGAAGATGTCGACCCAGTGTGCAGCAGCTGTGGAAAAGGCAACTTTCATGCTAGGGATCATTAGGAAAAGACCTGAAAACAAAACTGCCAATATCATAATGCCATTATATCAATCTGTTATGTGACCACGCTTGAAATACAGTATACAATTCTGGTTGCTTCACCTCAAAAAGGATATTGCAGAGCTCTAAAAGGTTCAGAAAACGGCGTCCAAAATGATGAAAGGGATGGATCAACCACCTATGAGGAAAGGTTACAGCACTTGGGGCTTCTAAGTTTAAACAATATGCAAGTAAGGAGACACATGATAGAGGGGTATAAAATTATGCATAGTCTGGAGAAAATGGTCAGATAAATGTTTTCTTCCTGTCTCATAACACTTGAACTTGTGGACAAGCTGAATGTTGGAAAATTCAGGGCAGACAGAAGAAAGTCCTTCACACAGTTCCCACAAGAAGTAGTGATGGCCCCCAACTTGGATGGCTTCAATAAAGGACTAGATAAATTCAAGCAGGATAAGGATATCAGTGGCTACTAGCTACAATTGCTATGTTCTGCCTCCACTGTCAGAGGCCTCCCGGAATCTGCAGGAAGGGAGAGTGTTATTATGCTTAGGTCCTGCTTGTGGGTTTTCCATAGGCAACTAGTTGGCCACTGTGAGAACAGGATGCTGGACTAGATGGGCCAGTGGCCTGATCCAGGAGCTTTTCTTATGCTCTTATAAGTTAACTCTTATAAGTTAACTTTTAAGATAGTGAGAACAGAATTGCCATAACCAAAGAACCACAAAATTATGACAAAGCAATGCATGGAAAGGAAAATATGGCAACTTTACTCATGGCAACAGAATAATAGAGTAACTAGGCATGACACATCCACAGCAAAACCAGCCATTGTTGCCTGTATTGAAATACTTGGACATAACATTTATTATGATCCAATCTTCCCAATAGTCTTCAACAGTATTCACCCAATGACAAAAAAGAAAAAAGTGACTGTCTCACCTTTAACATTATATATGTCAGAAGGTAAAGAGCCAAACCATCCATGGTAGTTTGTTAGAAACACATAAAGGCTAACAATGGGCGGGGGAACGCCCATATTTCACATGGAAGTCATAAGAATGCAATCAAGCGAACTGAAATTTACATTAGAATAAATCATTGTTCATAATTGCAATGTAATTGAAGCCTTTCAGGAATTCAGAAATGCAATACAAAGGAAGTGTCCTCCCAAGAGAAAGAGTTGGGAATTCAAATCAAGCATCTGGATGTTACAAAAGTAAATGAACAATGCAACAGGAAAACAATATGCGGATACACTTGGAAGAGAAATCCCTCCACTTAGCTGCATTGAAAAGTATAACTGGGAAAGCAGCAATCCAGTCCAGTCCAGAGAACTAATCTTGCTCCAACACCTGCAGTGATAAGAAGGTTAATCCAGTCATCATGCCCATTCGGTATTTGGCTTCTGCTTAAAACCTTCTCCACTGGGTTCACTGAAAACTAATATGCAGGATAATATAATGAAAAGATAATAAATTTGGCCTCAATTCAAACATGAGACCTACCAAACAGCTTCTGCCTCTGCCAGTTCCTCACCTGAATTTGCCAGATGGGACTTATTTTCAGGAATTTCCCTTTTCTCAGAGCCAAACTCATGGATGCTCCTTTACTCAAGACAGCTTAGCTCTGTGTAACACACAAAAAAGCATACAGCAGGGAAACTTGTGGCTTTCTAAATGTTGGTGGACAACTCCCATTATTCCTGGACGTGCTGGCTGCTTGCAGGCTTTTCACATTGGTTGGCCATTGTGAGAACACAATGTTGGACAAGATGGGTCTTTGACCTAATCCAGAAGCCCTCTTCTTATGTTCTTATGTTGCCTGTCGCTGGAGAGCGACAGGTTCCTTGTCCTTCACATACAGTTATGATGTAGCATCCCTGCTTTAATGACTGCTTCAAGCATTATGAGAGTATGAAAGCCATGTGTCAACTGTCATGTACAGAAAAAGCAATCAGGCCAAGAAGGTAAGGTACTGGTCCTAGGAATTCCTATAACCCAAACCTGTAAAGAATCCCTTTGTGAATTATGTATGCAGCACACACAATAAAATATGTTTTAAAAGCTTTAAAAAGATGTTTTGTTTTAATATGTTTTTCAGGATGTTTTGTTATATATTTTAAAGTCTGTTTTTACGATGTTTTAGAGTGTTTTTAGCGCTTTTGTTTGCCGCCCTGGGCTCCTACTGGGAGGAAGGGCGGGATATAAATCTAATAAATAAATAATGAATTAAAAATCATTTCAAATGAAAGTAATTTGCAACACAATTCATTTCAGTTGCAAATTAATTATTTCACTTTATTTCAATATTTTTCTCTGATGAAATGTTTTCTAAAAACGTAAGAAGAGTGCTGCTGGATCAAGCCAGAGCCTCCCATAGTCCAGCACTCTGTTCTCACAATGGCCAACCACATGCTTCCCAAAGCAGCAGCTAGGCGCAACACCATGCTCCTCACCTGCAATTCCCAGCACCTGGTATTTAGAGGGACAAATTGCCTCCAGCAGTAGAAATGGAAGATAGCCATTTCCTCCACGAATTGGTCTAATCCTCTTTTAAAGCCCTTCTAGTTGGTGGCCATCGCTACCTCTTGTGGGAGTGAATCCCACAGTTTAACTATGTGTGTGTGAAGAAGTGCTTTCTTTTGTCCATCCTGAATCATCCGACATTCAGCTTCATTGGATATCTATCTATGAGTTCTACTCTTAGGAAAGAGGTGGAAAAGGGGTTCGCTTTCCATTTTCTCCACACTGCCTAATTTTATACATCTCTACCATGTGCCCTATTACCATTTCTCTAAACTAAAAAGCCCTAAATGTTGTAATTTTTCTTATAAGGCAGTCAAGGTAGTCAGTTCACTAACAAATTGTTCATGGTGGTAAAACAAAAAGGGATTGTGAGGACCTCCAAAAGTATCTCCAAAGTGGGTAAATGGGCACTAAATGACAAATGCTCAATGTAAGCAAGTATAAAATAATGCACATTAGGGCAAAAAAATGCTAACTTCACATATATGGTGATGGGGTCTGACCAGGAAAGCGATCTTGGAGATAGGTCAGTGAAGATGTTGATCCAGTGTGTGGCAGCTATATAAAAGGCAAATGCCGAGTGAGGGACCGTTAGGAAACAAATTGAAAATAAAACTGCCAGGATCAGAATGCTGTTATACAAATCTATGATACTCCACATGGAATATGTTGCACAGTTCAGGATGCCAGACCTCAAAAAGGATATTGTAGAACTCAAAAAAGTCCAGAAAGGGGCAAGAATTATTATTATGGGGCTCAATCAACTCCCCTATGAAGAAAGATTATAACATTTGGGCCTTTTTCATTTAGAAAAAAGGTAAGGGGAGACATGGCAAGTGCATTTTGAGGAAGCGGATTATCTGGATCCATTTCAATCAGGCTTCAGGGCTGGACATGGGACTGAAATGGCCTTGGTCACCTTGGTGGATAGTATGAGGAGGGCGTTGGATAGGGGCGAATGCACCTTCCTTGTCCTCCTGGATCTCTCAGCGGCTTTTGATACCATTGACCATGGTATCCTTCTGGACCGCCTGAAGAGGTTAGGCATAGGCGGCACTGTATTGCAGTGGTTCCATTCCTTCCTCTCTGGTAGGTACCAGAGTGGCATTGGGGGATGAGGTTTCGGATCCGTGGCCTCTCACTTGTGGGGTGCCACAGGGCTCCATCCTCTCCCCGATGATGTTCAACATCTATATAAAGTCGCTGGGGGCTATCATCAGAAGATTTGGGCTGCAGTGTCACCAGTATGCTGATGACACGCAGCTCTGTCTCTCATTCAAATCTTCACCGAGGTTGGCTGTAGAAAGCCTATCCAAGTGCCTGGAGTTGGTCAGTGGCTGGATAGGAAGGAATAAGGTGAAGCTGAACCCTGACAAAACCGAGGTACTGTTTGTGGGAGACAAGGGAAGGTTGGGGGATGTTGACCTGGTGCTCAATGGGGTACAATTGCCCCTGAAAGACCAGGTCCGCAGCCTGGGGGTCATTCTTGACTCCCAGCTGTCCATGGAGGCTCAGGTCTCAGCTGTGAGCTGGGCGGCGCTGTATCAACTCCATCTGATACGGAGGCTGCGCCCCTACCTTCCCAACCATCTGTTCCCATCTGTGGTACATGCCCTGGTCTCCTCTCGCCTAGACTACTGTTATGCGCTCTATGTGGGGTTACCCTTCAAAATGGTCTGGAAGCTGCAACTGGTACAGAATGTGGGGGCTCGCCTGATTACAGGCAGCCACCGGCGAGATCACATCACTCCAGTGCTGGAGTTGCACTGGTTACCGGATCTTTTCCAGGCCCAATTCAAGGTGTTGGTTTTGACGTTTAAATCCCTATACGGTTTCGGCCCAGTCTATCTGAAGGAGCGCCTCCAACATCATCAGGGATGCCGCTCAACAAGATCAGCCTCAAAAGGCCTTCTCTCTATCCCACCAGTTAAAACAGCTAGACTGGTAAGAACTAGGGAGAGGGCTTTTTCAATTGTGGCCCCCACTTTGTGGAATTCCCTCCCAAATGATCTCCACCATGCCCCCTCTATGATGAGCTTCCGCCAGGCCTTGAAGACCTGGCTCTTCAGGCAGGCTTTTGTGGTGGGTTAGGTTTTATTATTATTGTTGAGATTTTTAATGTTTTAATGTATTTGTATGTTTTTATTTTGTACGTTGCCCAGAGTGGCTGGACAGCCAGCCAGATGGGCGACTAATAAATTTAATAAATAAATAAATGGCAAGATGTACAAAATTATGCATAGAGAGAATTTTTTCTCCCTCATAATACTAGAACCATACAGCATAGGGACAGAGATGGGGGGAGGGGGATAGCTTATCCCCATTCTGTACTCATATTCAAGGCTAGACAAACAGTTTCCTACTACCCTAAGCCCCCAATCTCGGCAGGCAGCCCTATAGCAGGGGACTGCTGAGGTTCAAGTTTATGTGAGCCAGAAGCTACTACTCTAACCAGTTTAGGAGTATTGAATTAGAGGGGGGGATTTCATAACTGTTCATCCTCTTTGCTATCCATAATTCATCATGGAGCTGAGACTAATTATTACAAGGTCAATTACATAATTGAAGCATAGGGATCTACAAATTCAGGCAAGATTCCTGTGTATCAGGTGTTGGGAATCTTTGCCCCTCCAGTTGTTGCCGAACTACAATTCCCATAATCCCCAGCCTTTGGCCATGCTGGCTGGGACTGATGGCTGGGGCTGTTGTATTTCAGCAACATCTGGAGGTCCAAATATTCCCCATACCTGCTATATATAATACACCTATGTTCTGCCAGAGGGGCAGAGATTTTTTTTAAATTGAGACAGGCAATAAAGAGATACCAAGTTTGCTCTTTAAAAGGTTTTATTCATAGGATGAAGGCATAAAGAACAAAGTAAAGCATAAGCAGATAATCTTACGGCTCTTTCAGTTGTTGGAGAATCCCCTTTAACAATTATTTCAAACTCTTGCAAGTCAAGGGTCATCTTCTCAAGACCTCCACTTTTCATGGTATGTGGTGGGATCTCTCTGAACAGCGGCATTATCAGACTTATATACTATTTCACTGTGTCACTGGAGCTTCTTCATTCACATTCCATTCCTGTGGCCTCGACAGTGTTCTTGCAAGACCATTGGCTAATGTAACTTCAAAGACGTGGCAACTAACCAACAGAGATAGCTGGTTGCTCCTCTGCTGATCTCATGCACATTAGATGCTTGGCAACTATCCAGTGCCACATAGTTCTCTGTCGCCTTGACATGAAGTCCACAGCCCCTCTTATGACATAATATATTCCTCCACAGAATTAACTCCTTAAAGGACACCATCTACAAGGATTCTAATATTTGCAATGACACAGCTACATATGAAAGCATATGCATACTATTAAGCAGATTCAGGCCCCTACATAGGCCTCAGATAGGTCATTAAAGGGGCAATTGTTGGACACCACCTATCTCCTCGAAATTACAATATTCTTTTGCATATTTTCCAATACAACCTATGAGAAGGTAATGTATGTAGATTTGGTCAATTCCCTTCAGTACAGAAGAACATCATAGGAAGCTGTCTTATTCTGAGGGTGCTTTCACACTGCAGTTTATTCTGTTATTCTGACAGTTTCTTACCTGTTAATTTCCGCATTATATTTGACCTTTCACATGACGCACAAGCTAGCTCTGGAATTCTGGTGGAATGTAACGGACTTTTAGCACTAATTTCAGTGACAAATGATACCACAAATAATTCGTTAGCAAGACTGGGAATACGGAACATCGTGGGAGTTTTCCGCTAGTTACAGCCGCTCACATGACAGGCATCCCAGCATGCAGTGTGGAACAGAGGGAAATGAGCAGGAGCCGCCTTAAAACAAAAGGGGGAAATTAGCAGGAGCCACCTTAAACAGGGAGAGAATGAGCAAGAGCTGCCCCTGAGCTGCAGCCGCGAGCTGCATTAACAGCCGCCAAAGGACTGGGGCCAAAGAAAGGTGAAGGGAGGTGCGTTATCAGGTGCTTCCCCACCCCACAGTCGACTGGAGCCACAGCCGGGAGCTGTGGCATAGTCCAGCCGAGACGGGGAGAGCAAGGGTAAAATGAGCCACCTCTGTGAACTCCCAATGGTCGCTGAAGCTGCCGCCGCCGCCTGCAGCCCCCGAAATAAATATTAAGGATAAGGAGAGCCACCTCCACGAGCTCCTGGCGGCCACAATAGCAGGCGCCACCCCCCAACCCCCAGGGCTGCCTCCATGAGCCTCAAAAACCAAGTTGCAGGGGAAATACACCAAACCCCCTAAAATGTAGGGGAGGAGAAAAACTCTGCTCTGTTCATTGTAGCTCTGGGTGTGTGTGAATGACTGTTGCGCAAAATGTCGGTATAACAGGGACTGCAGTGTGAAAGGGGTTTGAGAAATCAGGACAGAAGTGCTTCCTTTTTAATCAGTTAAACTAATGCAATCAGCCCCATGTGTGAAAGCAGTCTGAGTCAGACCATGCTACATCTAGCTCAGAAATGAGCTCAGTTCTTTCATACAAAAGTCCACTCCTGCTTCGTTTTCAAATGCTGTCACATCTATGGTGCAGCCACATTTGGAATACTGTGCACATTTCTGGTTGTCTCACCTCAAAAAGGATATTGTAGATTAGGAAAAGGTTCAGAAAAAGGCAACCAAAATGGAACTCCTCTATAAGGAAAGATTGCAGTATTTGAGGCTTTTTAGTTTAGAGAAAAGGCAAGTAAGAGATGACATGATGGAAGTGTATAAAACTATGCATGGCATGGAGAAATTGCATAGAGAAAAAATTTTCTCCTCTGATAACGTCAGAACTTGTAGACATCCAATGAAGCTGAATGTTGAAAGACTCAGGACAGACAAAAGAGAGTACTTGTTCACATTGTGCATAAACTGTGGAATTTGTTCGCACAAGGGGCAGTGAT
Source organism: Rhineura floridana (assembly GCF_030035675.1). Classification (NCBI taxonomy): domain Eukaryota; kingdom Metazoa; phylum Chordata; class Lepidosauria; order Squamata; family Rhineuridae; genus Rhineura; species Rhineura floridana. The sequence continues at coordinate 69,269,764 of NC_084481.1, forward strand.
GGCCACCAACATGGATGGCTTTAAAGGAGGATTAGACAAGTTCATGGAGGATAAGACTATCAATGACTACTTGCCTTGATGGCTTCTGTCTCCATAGTCAAGGGCAATATGCTTCCAAATACCAGTTGCTGGAAGCTACAGAAGGGGAGAGTGCTCTTGCGCTCGGGTCTTGCTTGCAGTTTTTCCATGGGCATCTGGTTGGCCACTGTGAGAACAGGGTGCTGGACTAGATGGGCCATTGGCCAGATCCAGCAGGCTCTTCTTATGTTCTTCATTTCAGCAGCCTAATCTAGGTGAGAAAAAAAAACATTTTTGTTGCTTCTCTCAAACAATTCGGTGTCAGAAACGTTTGCTGATCAGCCAGAGTTCTACTAGTAGAAGGTACTGGGAAAGGGCCACAGCTAGTGGTAGAGCACTTGCTTTGCATGCAGAAGGTCCCAGATTCAACCCCCAGCATCTCCAGGTAGGGCTGGGAGGGAACCCTATCTGAAATCCTGGAGAGTTGCTGCCAGTCATTATAGACCAGGGGCTCCCAAACTGTGGTCCTTGGACTTCATTCAGGTGGTCCATGAGCTTCATTCAGGTGGTCTACATTGTGATAGTAAAACTACTATTAAAAATCATGCAGCATCTAGCACAGTGCATTAAAATTGCTACAATAGGCAGAAAAATCATGAAGTGGTCCACCAAGACCCTCAGCAATTTTCAAGTGGTCCATGGGGAAAAGATTTTGGAACCACTGGTGTAGACAATACTGAGCTAGATGGACAAATGGTCTGATTTGGTATAAGGCAGCTTCCTCTGTTCCTCTGCTCCTTCTGCCAGTCCCTAGCACAGCTTGGAAAAGTTACTTTTTTGAACTACAACTCCCATCAGGCCCAGCCAGCATGGCCACTGGATTGGGTTGATGGGAGTTGTAGTTCAAAAAAGTAACTTTTCCAAGCTCTGGTCCCTAGTTTACATCAGCAGCTCTTCAGGATTTCAGAGATGAGTTTTTTCCATATCTACCTAGAGATGTCAAGGATTAAATGTTTGGTAGAGGATGTGCTCTGCCAATGAACTATGTCCCTTTCTTGCATAGAGGTCCCCCTTTCTCCTCCAACAAGTGGAGTCCCACCAGAGGCTTGAACCAACAGCCACACAAAGAGCAGAGCATTTTCTCATTTGTTGGCACCATCTGAGAAGGCACCAAACCTTAATTAAGTGTAGGCTGATATTACAGAAGATCCCTAGCTTTGTTTACCCTTGAATTTCTTTTTATTCAACATTTCTTAATCCAGCCAAGCAAAGAAACAGTAACTATGAAATAATTAAGATGCTGCTGCTACCATTTGAAGAGGGAGAAAAAATGTTATTGCTGCCTTTACTCCAGCTGAAATATAAATGCTTGAGAAGCATATGGATACCATAACGATGGGAGTTATTGATACGTAGATAATGTTCTTTTGAAAACTGTGGCTATGAATTGAGAAGACCTGTAGCATAGAATGATTAGTTACCCAGATAAATGCAGCATATGTTAAAGGATATGTTTTTGTTGGTTGTAAAATAAGACAAAATGTCTGTATTTAAACAAGTAAGAAGCACAGATAGTGGCTGGTACCATATATCTTATATACAACAGATACAAAGAAGAAATATATCAATGATTTTTCTTTTTACAAAAAAAGGGGAGTGGTTGGCAGGCAAGCAGAGAAAAATGGGCAGGCAAGTGGGAAAAACAAGCAAAAGAAAAAAATCCTGAGGCCAACTGTCATCGTACTAGCAACCCACTTTTTCAACATCATGATGATGACGGATCTGATCAGGTCTACATAAGCTTATGCTATAATAACGTGTTCCTGTTTAAAGTGCCACAACTCTTGGTTGTTTTGTTGCATGAGACTAACATGGCTACCCCTCTGGAAATAACAACAACAACAACAATAACGAAGAACAAGTTATACTCAACTAAGTCTTACTCAGTAGACCTGCTGAAATTAATGAACCTAAGTTAGTCATGCCTATTAACTTCAGTGGGTCTACTCTGAATAGGACTAGCACTGAATGCCACCTATTCATTATTATTAGTATTGAAAGTAGTAGTAGCAGTAGTAGTAGTAGTACATTTATAACCTGTATTTTTACACATGTGCATACGATTGCACACATTCAACACAGTGCAAAATAAGTTAAAAACACAACCTACTAACAAAACCAACAGCCATTAAAAACAAGCAGATCAGACAATAAAATCCTGCGAGCTGTGGGATTGCACTATTGTAGACAGCTGCTTTTTTGCCTCTTTCTTCCAGTAAAATCGCTGTTATTTCCCCTGTGTGTCATAGCTGAACAAATCAGCTGTCTGAGAAAAGAATGTTGAATTTTCTTCTGTTTTCTTCTCCTTCTCCCCCTCTTTCTTGCTTCTCCGTCTTGTTTATACCGCTCTCAAGGACAGGCTGCTGGAGATAGGATTGCCAGGTCTCCGGTTTTTGCCCAGAGACTCCGGATTTTTGGAGTCCTCTCCAGTTCCCTGGGTGAGTCACCTTAATCTCTAGACTCTTAGCTTTCTTTCTTTTCTTTTCTTTTTAAAAAAATAAGTTTCTAGGTGGTCTGGTACAAAAGATATAAACCAAAATGTCAACCGCCCCCCAACTTCGGTTTGAACCAGCTGCTCTAATCCCTGTCCTTTCAGGTTTTTAGCCAATAAGTGAAGTCAGGGTTGTGACTGACAAGATTTGACCCCTCCCCCCAGGCAATACCTAAATCCCATTTCAAGTTCTGAGAACAGTTTCCTTTTCCTTCTTGTCTCACATCAGGAATTCAGTAAATATATAGCTGTTAGCAGCACAAAGTGTACGTTCTCTGTACAAGATTGGGACTTGCTTCTGAGCAAACATGAATAGGATTGCACTACAGTAGAAGATCACAGCAGGATCTCGATGGGCATACACAGTAAACAATTTTAGATATAATTATAATAAAAGTGTGCATGAAGGTTTTATTAATTACTTGCAAAAATGGCATATTATACATTTTATTTATTTATTTATTCAATTTATATACCGCCCCATAGCCAAAGCTCTCTGGGCGGTTTACAGCAATTTTATCTTTCAATTAATTTTTGAACAGAAGTTTTAAAAAGTGTGCATGCTGCAGTGTTATACTTTTCCAATTATGGAGTCAAACAAGTTTAACTTTTACTGGACTGCTGAAGAAGGCAGTTTATTTGTCTTATTCATAAACTGTTTTGAAAACCTTCCCAATATGAAGCTTTTCTGGGAGTAAAGCTGGAATGCTAATTCCACATACCTGGGAGTTAACTCCATTGAATTCATTAGGACTTACTTTTGAGTAGACATGGTTAGGATTTTGCTGAAAATTAATGGTACTTTTGAGTAAACATAGAAAGGGATTGTGTTGTAAATCTTTCTCTCCCCCTCTGATCCTTTTTTTTAAAAGCAGTTATGCAGGGCTTACTTAGCACTGCTTTATTTGGCAGGAAACTAATACATTTTATTAAAAAAAGTTCTGCAATGGCCAACTGGTTTTGACAGTAAACTATTATATAGGGTGTATGTATTTTTACATCTCCAGTGTGTGTGTATATGGAATATTTCCAACAACCCTGTGAGGTAGGATTGGAAACCAAGGCAGCTCACAACAAGAAATTAAGCCATTTAAAACCCAATAACCATAAAACAATTACAAAACAGTTGTGAAACAGCTTAAAGTGGCATGATTCTGAATTTTGGCTTGGGTGAGTGAAGTCTGGTGCATGCTTCCCTGTCTGAGTAAGCTCCATTGAATACATTGAGACTTGCTTCTGAGTAAACATGCATAGGATGGCACTATAAATATCTTTACAGGTTGTGTAAATAATAAACATATTTGACATTCATTCTTATATTAATATTTCTTCATACTATGTCTCAATATGTATCTGATTTCACACCATGGTTGTAAATTATTATTTACAAATTATTATTTCCCCTACATTTTAAGTGTGCCCTTCTTCATTGGGGTGGTCATGGTTCCCCTCTATTTTTACCCTGAGGAGCAGCTTAGGCTGAGAGATGGTGCATAGCCTATGGTCATGCAATAAACTTTGTAGCTGATTTTCAATTTAAAATTTAATTAAAATGATTTATATGCCAGCAAAATTTATGAAGTAATGCAGATACACATGTAAAGCACATTTATTTATTTATTTATTTGATTTATTAGTCGCCCATCTGGCTGGTTGTCCAGCCACTCTGAGTGACATATAGAATAAAAACATACAAATACATTAAAACATTAAAATCCAACTGGCATTTAAAGTACATGACTTTCCCCAAAGAATCCTGGGAAGTGAAGTTTCCCCCTCATAGTTATAGTTCCCACCATCCTTAACAAACAACAGTTCCCATGATTCTGTAGCGGGATTCATGTGCTTCAATGTTGAATGCCCTTTAAATGCATGGAGTGGATCTGCCTAGTATGCTGTGCATTCATTGTTGTTGTTGTTATGTGCCTTCAAGTCAATCGCGACTTATTGCAACCCTATAAATCAGCGACCTCCAACAGAATCTGTTATAACCCACCCTGTTCAGATCTTGTAAGTTCAGGTCTGTGGACTTCATGGAATCAATCAGTCTCTTGTTTGGCCTTCCTTTTTTTCTACTCCCTGCTGTTTTTCCCAGTATGATTGTCTTTTCTAGTGAATCCTGTCTTCTCATTATGTGTCCAAAGTATGATCACCTCAGTTTCATCATTTTAGCTTCCAGTGATAGTTCTGGTTTAATTTATTCTAACACCCAATTATTTGTCTTTTTTGCAGTCCATGGTATGCGCAAAGCTCTCCTCCAACACCACATTTCAAATGAGTTGATTCTTCTCCTATCCGCTTTTTTCACTGTCCAACTTTCACATCCATACATAGAGATTGGGAATACCATGATCTGAATGATCCTGTCTTTAGTGTTCAGTGATACATCTTTGCATTTGAGGACCTTTTCTAGTTTTCTCATAGCTGCCCTCCCCAGTCCTAGCCTTCTTCTGATTTCTTGAGTATTGTCTCCATTTTGGTTAATAACTGCCAAGGTATTGATAATCCTTGACAACAATGTCCTCATTGTCAGCTTGAAAGTTACATAAATCTTCTGTTGTCATTGCTTTAGTCTTCTTGACGTTCAGCTGTAGTCCTGCTTTTGTGCTTTCCTCTTTAAGTTTCATCAGCATTTGTTTCAAATCATTACTGGTTTCTGCTAGTAGTAAGGTATCATCTGCATATCTTAAATTATTGATATTTCTCCCTCCAATTTTCACACTTCCTTCATCTTGGTCCAATCCCATTTTCCATATGATATGTTCTGTGTATATATTAAACAAGTAGGGTGATAAAATACATCCCTGTCTCACACCCTTTCCAATTGGGAACCAATCAATTTCTCCATATTCTGTCCTTACTGTAGGCTTTTGTCCAGAGGTTGTGCATCGGGATAATCAGCCGCTGTGGCACCCCATTTCTTTTAAGGCATTCCATAGTTTTTCATGATCTATACAATCAAAGGCTTTGCTGTAATCTATAAAGCACAGGGTGATTTCCTTCTGAAATTCCTTGGTTCGTTCCATTATCCAACGTATGTTTGAGATATAATCTCTGGTGCCCCTTCCCTTTCTAAATCCTGTTTGGACATCTGGCATTTCTTGATCCATATATGGTAAGAGCCTTTGTTGTAGAATCTTGAGCATTACTTTACTTACATGGGATATTAAGGCAATAGTTCGATAATTACTGCATTCCCTGGGACCCCCTTTCTTTGGAATTGGGATGTATACTGACCACTTTCAGTCTGAGGGCCATTGTTTAGTTTTCCATATTTGTTGACAATTTTTTGTCAAAATTTGAACTGATTCAGTCTCGGTAGCTTGTAGCAACTCTATTGGTATGCCTGGTATCTCTTCCTGGTGATTTGTTTCTTCCAAGTATTTTAAGAGAACCTTTCTCCTCACATTCTAAAATTTCTGGTTCTCCATCATACAGTTCCTCCATGAATGAATCTGTCATCCTTGCATCTCTTTTATAGAGTTCTTCAGTGTACTGCTTCCATCTTCCCTTAATTTCATCTTGGTCAGTCAGTGTGTTCCCCTGTTGATTATTCAGCACCCCTACCCTTGGTTTAAATTTCCCTTTAATTTCTCTAATCTTCTGGAATAGGGCTCTGGTTCTACCGTTTTTGTTGTTCTCTTCTATTTGTATACAATAACCATTGTAATAGTTCTCTTTGTCCCTACGTACTAGTCACTGTATTGTTGCATTTAGGGTTCTCACCGTGGGTCTATCTCCTTTTGCTTTTGCTTTCCTTCTCTCTTTAACTATTTTAAGAGTTTCTTCAGTCATCCATTGAGGTCTTTCTCTCTTTTAACTAGAGGTATTGTGTTTTGCATTCTTTCCTGATAATGTCTCTGACTTCCGTCCATAGTTCTGGGTCTCTGTCAACTAAGTTTAAAGCCTCAGATCTGTTCCTTATTAGATCTTTATTTTCTTCTGGGATGTTATTTAAATAGTGCATTCATTAGTGAATTGAAAAGGATAATTTTAAAAGGTACTTTTTTAAACAGGGCTGTATCTCAGTGGTAGGGCACATGCTTTGCATGAAAGGATCCAAAATTCAACCTCTGGAAGATACTATTGCCTGGAATCCTGGAGAGCCAATGCTAGACCACATCATTAGTACTGAGCTAGATATGGTATCAAATGGCCTGACTCGGTATAAGGCAGATTCCCTTGTGCCTAAAAGAGGAAAGAGACCCAAGGGCCACAGTAACTCTGAAACTTATTTACGTATTTTATTTACAACATTTATATAGTGCTTTATTGTAAAAAAAAAACCCTCAAAATGGTTTATAGAAGGAATTAAAGCAATAAAATTACTGGCATAAACAGATAAAGACAAGTATTTTAAAACACTCAAAATAATAAAACCAACAAAAACAGATAAAAAACAGAACAGCTTCTACATGCCTGGGTAGGCTTGCCTAAACAAAAATGTTTTAGCAGGTGCCAAAATTAGTACTATGAAGCGCCTGCCTAATGCCAATAGGCAGGGAGTTCCAAAGTGTAGGTACTGCCACGCTAATGGATTGATTTCTCACAAGAGTATAACAGGATTATGTGGAACCCTAACATTGAAAGCACACCTTGAACTTTGCCTGGTAGCAAATCAGCAACCAGTGCAGATTTCAGAGGAGAGATATTGTGTGCTGACAGGGTCTCACTGATGTCAGAAATTGTGCCGCAGCATTCTGCACTAACTGCAGCACCCAGGTCAGGTTGCGCTGCGTGAGGAATTCTGTGACTGTGGTTGACTGGCTGCCAGGATTTTTTTAGTTTTGGTTAGGAACCCTGACTGGTTGTGGGATGGTGAGTTTTCTGTCTTACTCATAGGAATCTTGTATTTGGTATGGTATTCCATTTAGGAAATCATCACTGTTTTTTTTTTCTTTTTCTATTTGCATTTCATTTATCTTTAACCTTACTTCCTTACATCCATAGAAGCAACAACAGTGATTCCATGTGGTCACCTCAACCCCCTTAAACCCACTGATGATACACCTTGTTATTTGCATGATGGTTTGTTTCTTGCCCAATAGTGGTAAAAGAGAATTCACATACTGGGAAGTGTGGCTTCATTTGCTGTTGTTCCCAATCTACTGCCTGTGAAGGTAGATCAAACCATGTGTGTTTTCTCTCTGTCAATTATTACTCACTGGAATTGGGTTGGCTGTCAAAATGAGTTTATAGCAGCCCACAGAGTAGGTAGGAAAGAGTAGAGAATCTTCTTAACTCTTCCTCATTTCTCAAATCTCTCTCTGCAGTGAAGAGTCAAGTCAAGCCAAGTCAAGCAGCCATGTTAAAAGTCAGGCAGGGCATTCCAGGCAGAGGGTTGCCAACCTTGCTTCGATATGGATATCGTTTCAGAGGATCCCTAGTCAAGCCTTACCAACAGCACAATCCTAACCATATCTATTCTAATGTAAGTCCTGTTGAGTTCTATGGGGCTTAGTCCTTTAGTTAAGTATGTTTAGAATTGCAGCTTTCCGGGGAATCCATTTTTATTCCTGAGTGTTCTCATCTAACATCTCCACAATATTAGGCTTTCTTCCTACAATGGCCTTCTGGTGAATGGCCTAGCCTGAGGGCACTTAAATCCTTCTTGCCAGAAGCAAGTAGATTAAATTAAATGTTCCTTACCATGCTGTCTAAGCAGGTGAGAAGGAATGATCCCATCACTTCAGCTGGACCTGGAAACTCCCTTATTTAGCTAAGATTTCTATCAATTTCCAATCAGATAATTTTTTTTGTTTGAGTGGTATGCTCCAAGCAACTGTGGTTGAAACTTAATGTATCATGGTTAATGACATCACTAGGGCCCACCCCATGACATCACTAGGGCCTGCCCCCTTGAAATCACTAGGGCCCGCCCCTGAAATCACAGGGTTTGGGATGCTTCTGACCTGGCAACCCTAGCCGGAGAGCCTGGGAAGGCAGCCAGAAAGAGAGAGAAGCATTTGTGTGCTGCTTTCAAGGAGAGACTGCATACAAAAGCATTGAGACTCTGAGAGTGCACAACCTGTAGCATAGTCTCCTTCTAGGGGTTGGCAGGAGCCAATCTTGTTGAGCCGTGGGAAGCCCCCACCATGTGTGCAGCCTTCAGCATTGCCTATAAAAGAGACAGAACAGAGTAGGTGGGAGGTTGGAGCAGAGCTTGGAAGATTACTTTTAAAAAGTAATGAATTACAGTTACAATCAGAGCTTGGAAAAGTTACTTTTTTGAACTACAACTCCCATCAGCCCAAGCCAGCATTGCCACTGGATTGGGCTGATGGGAGTTGTAGTTCAAAAAAGTAACTTTTCCAAGCTCTGGTTACAATTACATAACCCCCAAAAGTAGTAATTACCATTACAATTGCAATTGCTCTGAAAGTAACTGATTACTTTACTTTTTCTCAAAAGTAATCACTGCAATTACATTTCAGTTACTTTTTTTAAAAAAACACCTACAAGGTGCTGGCCTTCGCTGCTGCACATCTAAGTAGCCTAAAACAACATTAAAAATAAACACACACATACAGAGCTAGTAGAATAAGTCTTTTTATCCATAAGATAGCAATGGTGGTAAGGGAGGTGGGGAGGGAGGCAGAGGCCACTACTCAGATCTTTGCACGTCAAACCAAGTGCAACCCCCCCCAGCCTGCAAGCATAATCTCTCTCATTTAACCACCTCCTGGGCCCTGTCCTGCCACCAACTAAGGGACACTCACCCAAGCAAACATTTTCCCCTGAGATGCAAAAAAGTTAAAATACTGCAAATGCATCACAGTAGCCAGAGAGGGTGGTGGAGGCCACTTTGTGTGCAAAGTGCAAACATAGTATTCACCCATACCCACACCCGTCATCTTTCACCTCCACAGTTCTTTATCTCCATTCTGCTGCTGCCTCCTTCTCCTCTTTTATCCACGTTCTTGCCCTCTGACTTCTTTTTTCCACTCCATTCTTCACCACCACCATCCATGTTTTTAAACAATTTTCTCCACTCCACCCCGTCTCACTCTCCACCTTCTCCCTCGTCACCTCCTACCCACCCACAGAGCATGAAGGAAGATCGATGCTGCACAGAAGCCCAGTTTGAGGCACATGATTTTCACCCATAAATCAGAGGAGCAGAAGACTTCCCCTGCTCCCCCCCCAAGTAGTGCCCAAAAGTAATGCTGGAAACATTACAATTACTCCACAAAAGTAATAAAATTACTCTTTGTTCTATTACAATCAAAATGTAAGGGAATTACCCACTCGTTCCTCAAAAAAGTAATGAATTACTTGTAATGAATTACTTCAAGCTCTGGGTTGGAGACAGAAAGGCATAATATATTGTAAGTACACAATAAAGTGGAAGCTGTATAGAATGTAAAGCTGTTATAAGCAAGAGGCTTCTGTATGTGAATCCACGGTATTTGCTTTAAAGCATAGCACTATACAGTGAACTTATAAATATGCCTATTTAAATATTATGCCCTGGCTGCTACCAGCTTTATATCTATGTATTGTGCACTGACTAAGGCCACATATATTCTATAAGTCTGTATGCACATTTTATGCACCGGCTAACACCAAATGTATTGTTGCGCACCACCCCAACCTCCGAGCATTAAGAGATCTCCAGGGGTCCCTGCACTTATCCAGGGTTTGGTTTCCTTGGAAAGAAGGTCAGGGGAGACTGTGGTGTCTTTATGAAATATTGCTTATTTATTTACACACATTCCAACCTGTGCTTAAGATGGAGGGGTTCAAAGCATCAACAGTCAAACAAATCTTTCCTTTCCATCAGGCTTACAGAAGTCATCCTAAAGCCATGGTGCAGGGAGCCAGCCTCTCTGCCTGCCTCCAGTTCCCAGCCTTTCCTCAGACCCAACTAACAACACAAGCCTCTCTTAGGCCCCAGGAGGGTCTCCTTGGCCCATTTGCCAGTTAATGGGCACTTGGCAGACCCATTAGCCCACCTGGTCACTCTATTAGATTAACAAAGGAGACTCATCTGACCAGCAGAGCAGGTTTCTCACCTCCAGTTGCAGGTTTTCAAATCAGAGGCTGGAAGGGGACTCATAGAAACCATCCATTTCAACCCTAAATGCATAACACTACCCTCTTCTGTGACAAAGGTCTGTCTCAGACCTGCAAGCAAATGACAGAACAACAGCTTTTCCTGTAAAGAAATAACAGATACAGGTTAGTAAGACATTGAAACATACACCATCAAAAGCATAGTCATAGTGTAGGGGACTCATAGAAATCATCTATCTCAACCCCCAAACCCTTAACAGCATTCTGTAACTTTGTACAGTAGGGCCCCACTCATATGGTTCTGTTCCAGGCCCCCGCCGAAAAGTGAAAACCACTGGAAAGTGGGGCCCTACTCAGCTGTAGCGATGGAGCTCCCCGTGCTCCAGTTGACAGTGATCAGCTGTAGCATGAGGAGCTCCAGCCGCCGCGCTACAGCTGATCACTGTTAGCTGAAGCGCACGATCAGCTGGAGCTCAGGGAGCTCACGCACACCAGCTGATCGCTGTCAGCTGGAGCACGGTGGCTGGAGCTCCCCGCGCTACAGCTGATTGCCCTGCTGGTGACACCATATTAGCAGAGCACTGAAAAGCAGGGCGCCGACAAGCAGGGCCCTACTGTATGTGCACTTTATGTACTGGCTGTGGCCAGTTACTTGTATTTCTAAACCAGACTTTAGTCTAAATATAAAAAATATATTTATATTTTCTGCTTTGGAATCCTACTTTCATTTCCTGATACTTCCTCAGTCCCAAGGGGAACTTGGGTAGGATTTATTTTTCTAGGTTTACCTACTCCAGTCATCCGCTGTCGATAACAGGACTCACTTAGGTGAGGATAATGTTTGACATATAAGACTTTGGGTAGACATTAACCTAGGAAGAACATGTGGAACCCTCATCCCTGTGCATCCACTAAATAAGGGACCAGGAGTAACAGCACCCCTCTTCCACCAGATTTAACCAGGATCCCCTTTTTAGCAATAGTAGCTCAAACAGAGGCCTGTTGAAGCTGTGACTTCCTGAACAGGGCAAGGATAGCACAGCCAGTGTCCTTTGCCATCAAAAAGCCCCCAAACCGTGGACACAGCTTAATTCCAGTGCATTATTCCCTGTCTCATGAAGGCCTTCAATATCTAACCTAGGGAGTCATTCATTTCCCTGCTTCCCCCACCATTCATCATGACTGACCCAGCAAGGGCCAGGAGGAGACATTCTAGTTGGCATAGAGCCACAGTATGCAACATGACAGGAGGAAATAAAACTCTTGGGTTAATTCATGTTATGAATACCTTCACAAATACACACTATTCTATTTAAAGCAGGTATACCTAATGTTAGAGTAGATGGGGCCATGACCTTTCTGTAGACCAAACTAGGCCACCCTAGCAAGGCCAACTCTGCCAGACAATGGGATGAAACAACCTGCTTCAGGCAGCACCATGGGGAGGACAGATGAAGACAGGAATTGGTATCTGAATGGTGCCACAAGACTAAATTACCCTATGGAAAGCAAAATATCCTGAGCCAGTGCTGTACTCAGACAGTAATTCTAACTGCAGCTGTGTGGAGAACATAACACTTCACCCGTTTCAGCTGCTCCTTCACAGTCGTAATTCACATGAGTGCTGACGCACGTGTTTTCAGCCATTGCAGTCACACAATTCTCCACCAGAAAGCATTGTCAGTGTAGCCAGAGATGGGCCAGGGCAGACATTGCTTGCTCCATGTAGCTGCATCCCTGGAACCATTCCATGTGGAGAAACTTTCAGACAACTGGATAGCTCTTAGTCATCAGACAATGCTTGTAGATGAAAATGTCTCTGCTGTATTATAGCCCAAGCAAAGTAACACTGAATCGAATCCATTTTGTGCTCATGTAATCAGTCATGGAGCATTCACACCGCCTAAAAATGTACCCCTTAAAATGTTTGGTACTATGTGTACCATTGGCAACATACTGGTAATTGTTTATTATTATTATTATTTTCATTTTTTTAAAAAGTTCTTATTGCCTTAAAAAAGCCCATAAATCAGAAGGCCGGTCAAGAGTGTACCGTTCAGATGGAGAACAACAGCACATGGCATTCTTACTGGAAGAGTTGTCATGAAACGGAAAGAAGTGACCACTGAGGTTAATGCTGTGGTTCATTCAGCCAAACACTAAAGAATGGATATTAACTAGTGCTGGTGATTACAATGCAAGAAACCATATGAATGGCACAAGCATTCCATGGGCTGAATCTAATGTTTGACACAAAGGACAGACAAAGATTCCTCCTCAGAGAAACAATTATGGGGCATTCAACAAGCACATGCTTCATGTATAAAGAAGTGTGCATTTCTATAGGTTGTTATTGTCATTTTCAAGCAATTTACTCTGAACTCAGCTCAGGAACAGCAGAAGTTTTCAAAATCAGTGTGAGACTCTTTAAGCCCACCCTATCACTCAAGGTAAAGGTGGGCAAGAAAAATAGATAATTTGTATAAAATGCTTTTATAGTATTAGCAGAAAAAGAAAAAAATTCTAGAAGCTCATTTGTCAATTTATTGTATAGCAGGTAACACTGTTTATAGTTTGTATTTATATCAAGGTTTCTATCCCACCTTCTAGTGCTTAAAAACTGCTCAGAGTGGCTAACAGCAATTCAAACCAACCATAAAGTACAAATATATATATATATATTTAATCTACACAGAAAGTTTTTGCCCATACGTTGAGCAGGCCAGCTGAGCCCACTACTTTCATCCTTATCAGCTGAATCTCCACCATAGTCAGGACATAGAAAAGGGCTTCTCTGTCAGCTTATAACATGGGCAGGCTGGTATGGGAGAAGGCTGCTTCTGAGATATTCTCTAAGATTCAGGGCTTTAAAGGTCATCCCCAACGCTATGATTTTTTCCTACAAAACAACATTGATAGCCAGTGCAGCCTTTGCAGCACCAGTCTAATATGATCCTGGAAGCAATCAGCACCTAGCTGCACCTGAACTTTCAGAGTTAGTACACATAGCAGTAATCCAGTTTACAGGTAACTAAGGCATGTCCCATCATGGTTTTGCTCTTTTTGTAATAGATATGCTACATGAAGAGGTTATGCACAATCCAACACAAAGTGGAATCATTGATTTCAAAAGATATAAATAGGTATGTTGGATTTTGGTCACCTTGTGTTCATGTAGTTCTTACATACTGCCTTTGTTTTAGTTTTCTGTTTTGAGGCAGCCCATGTTAGGAACTCACTCTTGTGAGAAGTTTCATTGCCTATTTTTCTTTAAAAAAATCCTTATATTAGATATTCATTTATGTTGTTGAATACTGTAATTTTCAGGAAGATCTATGACATTACCATTAATAAATGCATTATTTTCATTTTTTTAGAAAAGCAAGCTGTCTATACATGAATATTCAGATAAAATACATTACGACAAATTTGGGGAGCCTGATTTTTTAAAAAATTGGTGATGTATGAAAAGGGATTCTTCACACTGTATACTTCCTATTTATATATTTGAACAGAGTATAAAATACTTTTGGATAAATTTGGACAGCCCAGTTATTTATTTATTGTATGAAAAGGGATTATTCAGATTGCATATTTTCTATTTATATAGCAGCACAAATTATAAAATACATTTGGGCAGCTTTAATTTATTTATTTATTCATTAATAGGCAAAAAACCTTGCAGTTTAAGAAAGTACCTATAGCCTACAGATATTTGCTCCCACACCCAAGGAATACTCAAGATACAGAAATGGGTTGATGTCATATTTTATTAAAATATAACACGTTTTTTGAGAACCTGCATTCAAATTCCACTGAATTAACCTAATTATGCCAAAATCCAAATGTCCAGGTAGGTGAACATAACTCTAACTCTGGGAAAACAGCCCCCCCCAATCCCTGGGCATGTTAACAGCCATAGGCTGTGGCTCCCCAACCAAGGATGAAGAGGAATTAACCCCCTCCTTGTTGAGTGAGCCTAGGATGTTGACCCCACCCTTGCACTCAGGCCCTGGCATACTGGCGTTCACCCAAAAAGCACAAGCCAGGTCAGCAAGGGCACCCTCCAGTTTGCCCTGAGGCATGAAGCCCTGGGATATCCCTGAAGGGTGCCCCTGAACCCTAAATGCCTCAGTGTACCTACATTAAGCCCCAGCCTGTTCACCTGCCCGGACTCCACACCACAAGAGGCGATCAGTAGTGGCTTGGTCACCTCCACCCACCAAAAACAGATCAGCTAAACTGCTCTGCAGATCCTCCAAAAACCAGTCACACCCTGTGCTGAGAGTTGCACACCATCATCTCTGAAAAGATGGGAGGGGCTCATACCTGATCCTTGAATGTGAAATGAAAGCCCATCCCAATGCCAAAACCAACGTATGGATGCTCCTATTCACCCACCTACAAGCCCAGTCAATACGACTGGGATGCAATGCCCCCTTCCAAACCTCCTTTCAAGCAACTCAGACCACACGACAAACAAACCTGGAAATTTACGTTTTATCCAATTCATGTCATGTGTCACCCTTCGAAGTAAATGCATTCCTGGGCATTGCACCAGATCATTCTCTCCCAAATGAATGACTAGGATATGGGGGATAAGTCCCTCTGAACACATCCCACATATGGTCAGGAGAAGCTCCCCCCATAACGTTCCCCTCCTAGTTTTCCAATGCAACCTGACCTATGCCAAAAGTCTGAGCTGAGTCCCTACTGGAGAAGAGTTAGCCCTCCACCATGCCCAGAAAAGGATTGAGTGTCCACACAAAACCACAAGAGCTAGAACTGGGAGGCGAGACAAACCTGAAAAAACAAAAGAAACAATTAACAACAATGGAACTGTTTATTAAAACCTGAGATAGGCCTTGTAAGCTGTTGACCGCCCAAAAGGGGTCAACAAACGCTCTTTCAATTTGGATTAAGTGCGGCTTCAAAAAAGTTTTCATTGAACTCACCTACAGAATTGGAGCAAGAAGAAATTGTTGGAAACCTCATCCCCAAACAAGGAGCAGTTGATTTGGGTAATCATGCACAGTATTTTGATGAAGGGGCAGATGCAGAAAATGAAAATGGAAAACAGACAGAAACAGACATACAGACACATGTGGAAGTGAATTTGGAAGATGAGAGGAGTAATCATAATGTAGGCCTTGACATTGGATGTATCACAACCAAGTTTCCATCTCAAAAGGAAATAGAAAAGTATGCTACGAATGGTCACATCCCTCTGCCTAAAACATTCCCAAAAGACACCTGCAATCAAGTGTCCCCAGAAACAGAGCTTGGAAAAGTTACTTTTTTGAACTACAGCTCCCATCAGCCTAATCCAGTGGCCATATTGCCTAGGGCTGATGGGGGTTGTAGTTCAAAAAAGTAACTTTTCCAAGCTCTGCCCAGAAAGCATACTGAAATTTCAAAGCACTAATAGAGAACTACATGTAAGAGACTGGCTTGTCTGGAACCAACAGAAACAAGCTTTATATTGCTTTCCATGTCGATTATTTTGGCACAAGACAGTCAAGACTAGCACTTCTGCGTCTAAGTCTGCACTGGTATCTGCCGAAGGCTGGGATTCTAATGGGAAGTGGCAGAAACTTTCCTACAGGATCCTAAAACATGAAAAAGGCAATAGTCACAGAGAATGTTACCTAGCTTGGCGAGAACTAGAAAGGCGCCTGCTGTCTGAGACAGGAGTTGACATCATCTTAGAAGAGTCAATCAAAACTGAAACTGTGAAATGGTACAACCTTTTAAAGCACATCATCTCTTCTTGGGAGAACGTGGTCTAGCATTTACTGGTTCATCCCATCGAATTGGTGATTCAAACAATGGAAACTTTTTAGGACTCATTGAACTGCTCTCCAGGTGGGACCCCATCCTTCAGGAACATGTGCTAAGTGTAGAGGAGTCACAGAAAAGGAGTGAGCGGCTTCAAGTTCATTATCTTGTCAGCTCTACACTGCATCAGCAGTGTCAGGGGGGGCTGGAAATTCCTGGGTCTTTGGCAGGGAAGGAAAGTCCTTAGCCAGCAGTCAGGTTGTAAATCTGCCAGGCCTATCCGAAGCGTACTTGCCGAGTCAGAAGTCCAGAAGCGAGGTCAGTGGAGGTCTGGGATCAATTGCCAAGGAGGTCAGTCAAAGAGATGCTGCAGGGAAACTAGGTCTACACAAAGCCACGCCTGATGTTGCAGTCAGCAACAAGCTGCAGCCAAGGTGTGCCTTATAAAGAGCAGGATGGACAGCAAGTGTGAGCCCTCAGCGTTTGGGCCTTAAGGAGACAGGCCTGCCTCTCTTCTGCCTGACCTTCTGCTGTCTACGTTCTGCAGGTGAGGGGGGAGTATCCTGTTCACTGTCTGTGTCTGGCTGCAGGGCCTCTGCTGTCCCTGGGGTGCTCTGCAGCTGAGGGGCAGAAGGAGCTGGATTCTCAGGAGGCTCCTCCGTGTCTCCTGCTGCTCCTGGGTCTGCTGCTGTTACTCCCGAGTCGTCCTCATCTGAGGAGTCCTCTGACGGGGCCATGACATATCTGTCCCGATTCACAAAATGAATTTATTGCAGAATGCTCGAATCTTGTGAAACAACACATTTTGCTTGAGAGGCAATCTGCAAAGTTTGCAATAATAGTAGATTCCACACCAGATTCTCCCCATATTGAACAAACAACATTTCTTTTGAGATACATACTCTTAAAAGAAACACAGTATGAGGTTCAAGAAAGATTTCTCAAGTTTGCAGATTGTAGCAACAAAAGAGGGGAAGAAATTGCTCAGTTGATAACTGATACATTGAAAGAACATGCTATTCCTCTCAGTTATTGTAGAGCTCAAGGCTACGATAATGGGGCAAATATGGCCGGAAAATACAATGGCGCACAAGCAAAAATACAAGAACAATGCTCAACAGCAATTTTTTCACCTTGCAGTTGTCACACACTCAACTTATGTGGAAATGCTGCTGCTGAATGCATACCTGAAGCAATAACCTTTTTTGGAACAATTCAAACTGTGTACCACCTGTTCAGTTCCAGTGCTAAGCGGTGGGAATTACTACAAAACCGTATTGGTTGTTCTCTTCATGGTATGTCTGAAACAAGATGGTCAGATCGTGTTGAATGTGTAAAGCCTTTTGCAGCTCACTTGCCTGGCATTAAATTAGCACTGGAAGACCTCCTAGAACTAAATTTGACAGCCAAAACAAGAAATAAAGTCCATGGAGTTTTATTATATGTGACATCTTTTGCCTGTGTGTTAATGGCAGCCGTGTGGTACAAAATATTAGCTGGCATAGATATTTGCAACAAGGTCATCCAAGCTAGAGATGCCACACTGGATGTTGAAGTAGCAAACATAGAAACACTCCTCACAGAGCTGTCAAAACTTCAAAAGAACTGGAAATGCATGTGGAATGAAGCCAAATTGGTTGTGTCAAACCTAAATATAGAAATAAAACTCTCCCGTAGATGTGATGGAGTTAGGCGCAAGAGGGCAAGGCCACATGACGACAGCACACCTGATGCTAACTTGGAAGAAATGAATGACACAGATGATACTCCAGAAGAGGCCTGCTTCAGAAAGTGTGTGTTGTACGTTTTGGTAGACAATGATTAACTATCTGCTTCAATGCTGTTAAGCAGTTGGCAGAAAAATTTGATTTCTTGTGGAAATATCTCACCATGTCCGAAAGTGATGTGGAGAGAAAAGCTCTATCTTTATCAGAGCAATATCCTGCTGACCTTAATGGTGATGATTTTGGAAAAGAAATGCAACATTACCCTAAGTACATAAAGCAAATTTTGTAAATGCACAGTTAAAGCCATTAGATCTGTTGAACTTGTAAACAGAGTACAGACTTGGTGACCTGTTTCCAAATGTTTGTGTTAGCTTAAGAATACTATTAACAATTCCAGCAACAGTAGCTTCTGGAGAGAGGTCATTTCGCAAACTTAAGGTAATTAAGAATTATTTAAGGTCTACAATGTCTCAGGAACGTCTTGTGGATTTGGCCAGGCTACGTATTGAATCAAACATTGCCAGAACAATTAATTTTCATGATGTGATTCGAAATTTTTCACAAAAAAGGCCAGGAAAGCTCTTTTCTAAAGTAAATAGTAAGTTTATCTACCTTGTTTCAATGTGAATTCTTTCTCCTTATCTGTATTGTAGCATAAATAAAGATGTTCAAATCAAATGTGCTTTCTTATCTCTGATCCTCTTTTATTTTATTTATATTTATCATGGAGGGAGTATAAGAGCATAAGGCCATTTAGATAGTTTGGTAGACAGTGCTGGGGAGGAGTCAGTGGTCATGGTGCACGTTGGCACCAATGACATGGGGAAATGCAGCCGTGAGGTCCTGGAAGCAAAATTTAGGTTGCTAGGTAGGATGCTGAAAGCCAGGACCTCCAAGGTGGCTTTCTCTGAAATGCTACCGGTTCCACGCGCAGGATCAGCCAGACAGGCCCAGCTTTGCAGTCTCAATGCGTGGATGAGATTATGGTGTTGGGTGGAAGGGTTTGGATTTGTTAGGCACTGGGGAACATTTTGGGACAAACTCGGCCTGTACAAAAGGGACGGGCTCCACTTGAACCAGAATGGAACCAGACTGCTGGCACTTAAAATTAAAAAGGTAGCAGAGCAGCTTTTAAACTGACTGAGGGGGGAAACCCGACAGGAGCTGAGGAAGGTCCAGTTCACAATAAACCTCCCCCCTGGGATAGAAATGATGAAATTTTAAATGGGGTAGGCCTAGAAGTAGGCATTGTGAGAGCAGGGGCACAGGATATAAATTCAGAAGAGCAAAATTACCACAGGCCAAACCACAAGTGCCAAAGACACTTGAAGAGAGACACTGTTTACAAGTGCCTGTACGCTAATGCTAGGAGCCTCCGAACCAAGATGGGAGAACTGGAGTGCTTGGTCTTAGAGGAGAGCATTGATATAGTGAGCATAACGGAGACCTGGTGGAATGGAGAAAACCAGTGGGATACAGTTATCCCTGGATATAAACTATATCGGAAGGACAGGGAAGGACGTATTGGTGGCGGAGTCGCTCTATACATGAAAGAAGGCAATGAATCCAGCAAGCTCAAAACCCGAAAAGAGGCGGACTCCTCCACAGAATCGTTGTGGGTGGTGATACCATGCCCCAGGAAGGACTTAATGCTGGGAACGATCTATCGTCCCCCTGATCAAAATGCTCAGGGAGACCTTGAGATGAGATATGAAATTGAGGAAGCATCCAAACTAGGAAATGTGGTAGTAATGGGTGACTTCAACTACCCAGACATAGACTGGCTGCATATGTGTTCCAGTCATGACAAAGAAGCAAAGTTTCTAGATATTCTAAATGACTATTCCCTAGACCAGTTGGTCATGGAACTGACCAGAGGGACGGCAACCCTGGACTTAATCCTCAGTGGGGACCGGGACCTGGTGTGAGATATAAGTGTTGTTGAACCAATTGGGAGCAGTGACCACAGTGCTATTAAATTAAACATACATGTAAATAGCCAATTGCCAAGAAAATCCAACACGGTCACATTTGACTTCAAAAGAGGAAACTTCACAAAAATGAGGGGATTGGTTAAAAGAAAGCTGAAAAACAAAGTCCAGAGGGTCACATCACTCGAAAATGCTTGGAAGTTGTTTAAAAGCACTATATTAGAAGCTCAACTGGAGTGCATACCGCAGATCAGAAAAGGTACCGCCAGGGCCAAGAAGATGCCAGCATGGTTAACAAGCAAAGTCAAGGAAGCTTGTAGAGGTAAAAAGTCTTCCTTCAGAAAATGGAAGTCTTGTCCGAATGAAGAAAATAAAAAAGAACACAAACTCTGGGAAAAGAAATGCAAGAAGACAATAAGGGATGCTAAAAAAGAATTTGAGGAGCACATTGCTAGGAACATAAAAACCAACAACAAAAAATTCTATAAATACATTCAAAGCAGGAGACCATCTAGGGAGGCGATTGGACCCTTGGATGATAAGGGAGTCAAAGGTGTACTAAAGAACGATAAGGAGATTGCAGAGAAGCTAAATGAATTCTTTGCATCTGTCTTCACAGTGGAAGATATAGGGCAGATCCCTGAACCTGAACTAACATTTGCAGGAAGGGATTCTGAGGAACTGAGACAAATAATGGTAACGAGAGAGGAAGTTCTAGGCTTAATGGACAATATAAAAACTGACAAATCACTGGGCCCTGATGGCATCCATTTGAGAGTTCTCAAAGAACTCAAATGTGAAATTGCTGATCTGCTAACTAAACTATGTAACTTGTCCCTCGTGTCCTCCTCCGTGCCTGAGGACTGGAAAGTGGCAAATGTAACGCCAATCTTCAAAAAGGGATCCAGAGGGGATCCCAGAAATTACAGGCCAGTTAGCTTAGCTTCTGTCCCTAGAAAACTAGTAGAAAGTATTATTAAAGCTAGATTAACTAAACACATAGAAGAACAAGCCTTGCTGAAGCAGAGCCAGCATGGCTTCTGCAAGGGAAAGTCCTGTCTCAGTAACCTATTAGAATTCTTTGAGAGTGTCAACAAGCATATAGATAGAGGTGATCCAGTGGACACAGTGTATTTAGCCTTTCAAAAAGCTTTTGACAAGGTACCTCACCAAAGACTTCTGAGGAAGCTTAGCAGTCATGGAATAAGAGGAGAGGTCCTCTTGTGGATAAGGAATTGGTTAAGAAGCAGAAAGCAGAGAGTAGAAATGAACGGACAGTTCTCCCAATGGAGGGCTGTAGAAAGTGGAGTCCCTCAAGGATCGGTATTGGGACCTGTACTTTTCAACTTGTTCATTAATGACCTAGAATTAGGAGTGAGCAGTGAAGTGGTCAAGTTTGCTGACGACACTAAATTGTTCAGGGTTGTTAAAACAAAAAGGGATTGCGAAGAGCTCCAAAAAGACCTCTCCAAACTGAGTGAATGGGCAGAAAAATGGCAAATGCAATTCAATATAAACAAGTGTGAAATTATGCATATTGGAGCAAAAAATCTGAATATCACATATACACTCATGGGGTCTGAACTGGCGGTGACTGACCAGGAGAGAGACCTCGGGGTTGTAGTGGACAGCACGATGAAAATGTCGACCCAGTGTGCAGCAGCTGTGAAAAAGGCAAATTCCATGCTAGCGATAATTAGGAAAGGTATTGAAAATAAAACAGCCGATATCATAATGCCGTTGTATAAATCTATGGTGCGGACGCATTTGGAATACTGTGTACAGTTCTGGTTGCCTCATCTCAAAAAGGATATTATAGAGTTGGAAAAGGTTCAGAAGAGGGCAACCAGAATGATCAAGGGGATGGAGCGACTCCCTTACGAGGAAAGGTTGCAGCATTTGGGGCTTTTTAGTTTAGAGAAAAGGCGGGTCAGAGGAGACATGATAGAAGTGTATAAAATTATGCATGGCATTGAGAAAGTGGATAGAGAAAAGTTCTTCTCCCTCTCTCGTAATACTAGAACTCGTGGACATTCAAAGAAGCTGAATGTTGGAAGATTCAGGACAGACAAAAGGAAGTACTTCTTTACTCAGCGCATAGTTAAACTATGGAATTTGCTCCCACAAGATGCAGTAATGGCCACCAGCTTGGATGGCTTTAAAAGAAGATTAGACAAATTCATGGAGGACAGGGCTATCAATGGCTACTAGCCGTGATGGCTGTGCTCTGCTACCCTAGTCAGAGGCAGCATGCTTCTGAAAACCAGTTGCCGGAAGCCTCAGGAGGGGAGAGTGTTCTTGCACTTGGGTCCTGCTTGTGGGCTTCCCCCAGGCACCTGGTTGGCCACTGTGAGAACAGGATACTGGACTAGATGGGCCACTGGCCTGATCCAGCAGGCTCTTCTTATGATCTTATGATCTTAAATGCAGAAAAATAACAGAGCACTCCACTCCACCCCTCTCTCATCTTCCATACCCTTTTTGACCTTACAGGCTACAGCTCATGGCATAAAACCATAGTGGATAAAAACAGAATTACTAATGGAGAAGGGAAGGGGCCCAAAAGAAACTTTGTACCCCCTGATAAAATTCCTCTCAGAGGCCCTGCCAAAAACCACAGGATCTCGCCTGCAAGCCAACAAGGCCTTCCGTAACACAGACCAGAACTGATACTTAGTCAAGGCGGACCCGTTGTGGTGGACAAAAAGATACCCAGGCCCCACTGGCCTTGTAATCAGATATGAATGCATAGCTGTAACAGAGCATAATGCAACCAGAGGGCATGAGCCCAACACAATCATCTTCCCTTTGCCCTTCTGATCAGTTTTAGATCGCTTGTGGAACAACTTGATTGTTACATCAGATACCACATAGTCATCAATTCCAAGGGCACTGTGGGACGAATCATACTGTGAGCCGGCAAGCCATTCACTAGGACGCAAAGCACCATAGAATGCTGTGAGAGCTGCAGCAGAGAACAACATAGCCTCATAGGCAGATGAGCACAAGGACTGAAAGGCAGGCAACAGCTGCAAAAGTAAATCAGGTGTGAAAGGCCTACGCTTATCAGGCACAGCCGCTGTAGTGCGTGCCCATCCTTCCAGCATTTTCCTGAACCTAAAATCAGAGGTGTGATCAGAAATGCCATTAGCCTTGGAAATGAAGGCCAGCGACTTCCGGGAAGGGTGACTTAGCCTGTGCCTGCTTTTGAGACGGGCTCCTGCCTCAAAAGAAGCTTATTCAGATATATCAGTCAGATTTTTTTTTTTTTTGACTGATTAAACTTCTCCCGGGTAGGGAGAAACGAAGAGATTAACCTCAAAGCCTATTTTTGTTGGGACGACCAGATCTCATTAATTTATGGGACGAGGTCCAGCCGACGAAGGTGGGACGGATTTTCAACAACAAGCTCTATCTGATAAAGCGAACGTTCATCTTATCTTCTAAGAGAGAACGCACTAACAGGCAAGCACCCTTCTTTCTATATTTTTCTTTTACTTGACTTAAATTGTTGCTGTTTAAAAGAGATTTGCCAGATTGATCGGTTTTTGACATCTCACTGGGGAGCCATAACTTCTCTCTGCTACTCACTAATTAATAGCTTATCTCTGTTTTTGTTGCAAAAAGCTGTCCTGGATTTGCATTCTAAAGATATACACAGAAGAGGGATTTCTATTCCAGATTTTTATTTTGAAGAATATTATATTGTCTGAGACTACTCTCTTTTTGGTCTATTTTATTTTGACGAATCTGTTTCCTGACGACCGCCATTAATTGTTTCGATCCTGGGAACTGCATTTTGTTTACTTAAGCATGGAGAGATAAGGCTGTCTGCTCTGTTTATACTGTGATGTCACCAAGTTTGGAGTATTAACCCAATTGTTGCTGAAATAAGAAGTGGTTTTCCTATATTTTTCTTTTAAAATGGCAATTAAGAAAGTGGCTGAGAATCTGGAAATAACTATGTTTCAGAAAATAATGGATGAGATTGAGATAACGAAACAAAACCTGCGACAGGGTTGTAAGGAGCTGAAAATTGAATTGAGTAAAATGAAGCAGGAGATTAAAGATATAGGGGTCCCTGTGAGAGAGGTGACCCTGGAAGGGGTCCCTGTGAGAGAGGAGACCCCGGAGATTGGAACAAACGTGGAACAGGAAAAAGATTTGGAGTCTATGGACTTTAGAAACAAAATCTATTGTTTGGAGACACAGGAGATTAAAGACATAGGGGTCCTTGTGAGAGAGGAGACCCTGGAGACTGGAACAGGGGTCCCTGTGAGAGAGGAGACCCTGGAGACTGGAACAGGGGTCCCTGTGAGAGAGGAGATCCCGGAGATTGGAACAAACGTGGAACAGGAACAAGATTTGGAGTCTATGGACTTTAGAAATAAAATCAATTGTTTGGAACTCAATGTTATCTCTGAAGAAATTAATGAAGATTCTAGAGATAAAGTTATCAATGGCATGGATAATCTTCTGGACTGGAATGATGTGATGGAGCCCAATATAGAGAAAATCTATGGAATTAACTGCAGCCATGTGACAATGGAAAAACTTTCAAGAGATGACCCAGTGTATTTTGAAAAAAAGAACAGAGATATGATTTTACAGCAGTATTTCAGCAACCTATTCAGAATGGATGGCAAGAAAATATTTGGGATAGAGGTAATTCCCATCAGACTCTTACTATATGACTATGGCTTTGACAGCAAGATTATTATGGAATACTGATAATGGAAGATTGGATACTGAAATTACTGGACTTAACAAGACTACTGAAGATGGAAGATGGAAAATGGAACTAATAGGGATAATAGAACAATGGCTACTGAAATTACTGAACCTAACAGATTCTGATGTGATGGATTAATTGAAATGTTTATTTTGACTATGGTTATGACAATAAGATTATCATAATTAGTAATGAGATGGATTAATCGATATGCTTATCTGGAAAAAAAAATTGATAGATATATTTCTTAAAGAATTGAAACCTCTCTTTGACTTTTTGTGGAAAGAATAAAGTAATGTTTATGAGATTTGATGATTAAGTAAGATAACTACTGGAGGAAAGTGATTTTATAATATGACTTAAGAGACAGGATTGTTATATATTATAGACTTATAACTGATTTGATCTTTGACAAATGGGAAGTCAATATTTTACTCTTTATTTTTTATTTTTGTTTTTTTTTTCTTTTTTTCTTTTTGTTTAACTATTTTTGATTTTGTTTTTTGTCTTTGAATGTTTTATGATTTCGTCTTGTATGTTTTATGAAAATCTGAATAAAAATTATTGAAAAAAAAAAAAAAAAAGGAAATGAAGGCCAGCACAGACAAGTGACCAGAAATGATGCTCACCGCTTTACCTGTAACCCTGAAAGACACCATGTAGTGCATGAGGTGACCCACCGGGATGGGCTACTCCTGTGGCAGGCCATGCAACACCCGAAATTGCTGGAAGTCTGCACAGCTGTGCTGATAAGCTGCTCTAGTACTAGGCACTAGAACCGCTTCGACGGCCACTCTACCCACTAGCTCCCAAGATTCCAAAGGTGGTATGGCATCTGCGCAGGGTTGGGTGATGCGCCCGGGGCCAACACCCTGAAACGCTCCATCTGGAAGTGAGAGAGGGCATCAGCAATGTCATTCTGCAAGCCTGGTACATGCCTGACCACAAATAAAATATTGAAGCGTAAACATTGCAAAACAAAAGCCCTAACCAGACACATCACCCTGGCAGACCTGGAGGTTTGCACATTGGCAACGTACACTGTCGCCTGATTGTCGCACCAGAACCAAACAGTGCGGTTCTGGAAGTGCAAGGGTCAAAGGTGCACTGCCACTACCATGGAGAAAAATTCAAGGAATGTCAGGTCAGATGTGACCCCAGCATACCGCCATGCCTGAGGCCAAGGCTCTGCACACCACTGAGCCCTAAAGATCACCCCAAAGCCTGAGCCTCTCACAGCATCTGACATTACCTGCAGCTCTGCCTCAAGGAGCAACTCCTCTCTCCAGAAAGAGACACCGTTGTATTCTTCCAGGAAGGTCAACCATATCTGCAAGTCCTGCCGCATGGCGGAAGAAACCCGGATGAGGGGAAAGCGGGAGTGTATGCCAGTCATGGCGTTACATAGACGCCGGAGGAATGCTCTGGCAGGTGAAATTACTTTAGAGGCGAAAACCAAATGTCCCACAAGCACTTGTGGTTGGAGAAGAGTGAGGTTCCTTGCTAACAGAGTATATCTCAACCACGAACGGAGCGCTGAGAGCTTATCCTCAGGCAGCATAGAGCATTGAGAGACAGTGTCCAGAAGGACACCCAAAAACATAAGAGAAGTTGGGGGGCCCTCCCTCTTTTTGGGAGCAAGAGGTACACCCAATTCCTCAGTCAGTCTCTCAAATGTGCTCATGAGAAAAGAAGACTGTGACAACTCTGCAGCCCCAACAAACAAGAAGTCATCCAAATAATTAGCTGTGAGGGAAGAACCAGACCTCTCCCTCACCGCCCACTCGAGGAAGGTACTGAAGGCCTCAAATGCCACACAGGAAATGGAGCAATGCATGGGCATTGCTCTGTCAACATAAAACTTTCCTTGAAACTTAAAACCCAGCAAGTCAACATCTAATGGATGAACAGGGAGCAGGCGAAATGCAGACTTAATGTCACATTTCACCAACAATGCCCCCACCCAGCCCGCTGGATCACCCTTACCACCTCATTGAAGGATGTATATCTCACAGAAGCTTTCTCCTGTGGAATGCCATCATTAACCGATCCCCTTTTGGGGAAGGACAGGTCATGGGTGAGGCAGTACTCCCTTGGTTGCTTCTTGGGTACCACACCCAAAGGGGAGACACGTAACTCGGGAAAGGGAAGTCAAAAGAAGGGGCCCGAGATCCTGTCAGCAGCTATTTCCTTGTCCAATTTTGCCAGGACAACAGCTGTCAAATCCCTCACAGAGGCCTGGTTAAAAGAAGAAACAGGCACCCTAGGTCCCGAATATAGAATCTTGAATCCCTCAGAAAACCCTAACCACAAGAATGTTGCTGCTGCCCGGTCAGGGTAAGAGTCCAGCAGCTGAGCCAAGGGGGCCAATTTTATGGGATTACTGGCTTTGTGACAAACCTCCCCCACCACCTGAGCCACGTTAGGATTGGGAGTGCTCAGCCCCCAACTGCTTGGACTGTCCCCCTTCCCACAGGATACACTGGGATGTGCTAGAGATGCTGCAGGCATGCCGAAACCAGCAAGGGCGCAGCGACCTGAGCTATCAAAGGCCCAGCAGACCTGCTGGAATTGAACCCACTGTGGCCCCTGGCCTGAGCCAGAAACCGGCTTCTGTGCCTTTACCAGAAGATGCCTGCTATCAGCCCTGTCACCAAACGCAGGTTGGGCCAGGGTCATGCAGCGTAACCACAAACCCTGTGCATTGTGGGATGCTCAACATCCCAGCGCCACCCATTGCCTAACGTTCTCATCATACTGCAACCAAGCAGTACCTGAGAAGTCCCGAAAAGCCCTGTGTATAATGTCCTGGTACTTTATCATAGATAAAGCCCTGGACAGGTACGCCTGAGTAAAAAAACCCATATACACAGTGTAAGCATTTAGCCAATTAGGCCAAATGCGATCCACCTTCTTTTTAACAGCCTCCTTATCCTTCGTCTCATCACCCTCCTTGGGCTTTACCTCCAGTTCTCTGAAAAGGAGTGAGAATATATCAATATATTCTCCTCGCCATATCTTCTGCGTGGCCTGCAAAAGGTGATCGCCAAGTGGGAGAGAGGTTGGGTTGGAGCTGCCGGAGTCACCTGCACCCCACTGGCAAGGACCATTGGTGCTTCTGCCTCTCCCATCGCAGTAGGCGGGCCTCGATCATTGCTGGAAGCTTATTGGCCACTCCTTCCTCTAAGGCTGACACTCTAGAAACAAAATCCTGCATTAAATTAGCTTTAGAAGTAATCCTGGCAGATTGCTTAGCAGGAGGCCTAGCACTGGGGCCAGCATCCAAAAACCGCTGGTGCCTGGAGCTCCCGCTCCAAAGCTTCGATTCTGGCTTCAAGGGCCTGAAGCATGCCCATATTTTTCTCCTCATCAGACGACAAGCCAATGCAGGGGTGCAGTTAGCACCCTGTTTGACCACCGTCACAACTTTCTTTTGTTTGGCCTTCCTAGGGGCCATGACTGTGCTCAAATTCTCAGGACTACCCAACAAGCAACCAGAATAAAACTTCCATGAGCAGTAAAGAAAAGATCAAATCCCCACCACTGATAACAAGTATGATCTAAACCCAGTTGAAATGATTACAACCTGTATATGAACCCAACATAACAGTCAGAATGACAAATGATAACCAACCAGGGGCGGGGACTTAACATGGAATGCCTAACAGGCCTACCACCCGCCCCCAAATACAACCACCATAGGTGAAATATGTGTGTGTGTGTATAGCAGCAGCTCTACCATGGAGCTACTGTTCAACTCCCCACTGCAAGGCCGAAGGGGGAGGGGCAGCAGCAAGGCCCACACACAAGGTAGCAGGGTTGACCACACCACCCAGGTAACAGCCACTAGGCCAGGGTAGAGTGCCCAGCTCAACCCAGCAATGGAGAAGGCCACGTGCCTGTGGAGGGGGAAGGGGAAGGAATTCCTGACAATTGCACTGCCGCCACTCAGGCCCGGCCACTGGCCTATAAGGCTGAAAAAGAGTCGCTGCACGGCCAACACCATGTGCATGAAGCGTGGGAGCAAAATGCTCCGCTCTCACGAGCTGCTGCAGCCAGTCCAGAGTAGAAAATCGCCAGCCCAAGCCCAGGCACTGGTCCAGTCAGATCCCCCATGTGTCAAGGCCAAAGGCTTCCATGTCAGCCACATCCACACCAAACCTTTATTTCACTTTGGACACTCATGGCTTCTCTCAAATAATCCTGGGAAGTGTAGTTCATCATCATCATCATCATCATCAGGGAAGTGTAGTTAGTGAAGGATGCTGAGAGTTGGTAGGAGATACCCTGTTCCCCTCACACAGCTTCAGTCAGAGTGGCTGACTGTTAAACCACTCTGACCACTGGAGCTCTGTTAGGGGAATATGAGTTACCTCTCAGCACCCTTCACAAACTACACTTTTCAGGATTCTTTGAGGGAAGCCATGACTGTCTAAAATGCAATAAAGATCTTGGTCGATAATTTTTTGTTTTAGTTAAATCTTGCTCCTCTTTAGGTATTAATGTTATATTAGCATTTTTCCAACTATCCGGTATCTTTCCCTCTTGCAGAATAAGATTCATTGTAGACTGTAAAGGTAGTAAGAGTTCTTCCTCCAAACATTTATAATACATTGCAGATAACCCATCTGGTCCTGGTGCCTTTCCTAATTTAATTTTGTTTATAGCTTCAGATATCTCTCTTGACGTAATAGGGCCATTAATAGCTTGTCTCTGAAAGTCTGTAATTTTAGGCAAATTCTGTTTAGATATATACTCTTCTATTTTTTCAGATGGAATTTCCTGACATTTGTACAATGTTGAATAATATTGATGAAAAATCTTTTTAATTTTTACATTATCTGTCAACGTCTCATCTCCTTCTTGTATCTTTAAAATAATATTTTTTTGATGTTCTTTTCTTAATTTATATGCTAACCATTTCCCAGGTTTATTTGCAAATTCAAAAGTCCTTTGTTTAGCAAAATTTAGTTTTCTTTCAATTTCTCTAACTGTCAGCATTGATACTTGCTTCTGTAACATTTTAATTTGATTTACAATAGAAACTTTAGTTGGATTCTTTTTCAATTCTTCCTCTTTTTGTTTTATTTCTTCCAAAATTAATTGCATTTTCTGTTGTTTCTTTTTTTTTAATTCAGTTACATTTAATAAAATATCCCCTCATAAATGCCTTACTTGTATCCCAAACGATATTTTCACTTGTTCCTTTATGTAAATTATGTTCAAAAAACTCTTTTAATTTCTTCTTACATTCTTGTACTACTTTGTCATTCTGTAATAAAGATTCATTTAGTCTCCATCTAAATCCAAGATTTTTCTTTTTTAAAGTTAATATCACAGGGTTATGATCCGAAAAAGTTTTTGGTAATATATCCATTTTAAAAGTATCCTTCGCTAAAATTTTAGACATCCAAATCATATCAATCCTCGAGAATGTTTTGTGTCTTTCTGAGAAATAAGTAAATTCCTTTGCATTATCATTTATATATCTCCAGGTATCCACCAATTCTAAATTTTCCATCAGTTCAAAGCAAATCTTCGGTAATTTACCCTGTGTCTCTTTGATATTTTTTTCAGAAAGCCTATCAATTTTTGGTGAGATTACCCCATTCCAATCACCCATAACACACCAATGGTCATATGAAAACTCTGACAATTTTTCCATAAGTCCTGTGTAAAACCTTGTTTTATCTTCATTGGGGGCATAGATACCCACTATCAAAATGTTTGTACCCTGTAGAGTAATTTCAACCCCCACAAATCTACCACTATCATCCAGTAATACCAATTTAGGAAGCAATTGTGGGTTAATGTAGAGAACAACTCCATTTTTTTTTTGGGTCCAGCCGAAATAAATTCTTCACCCAAATTTTTACAAATCAAATATTTGGAATCTTTCTTCTTAATATGAGTTTCTTGTAAACAAATTATATCCAATTTTAATTTTTTCAAATAATGAAACACTTTCTTTCTCTTCTGCGCCGTATTGGCTCCATTTATATTCCAAGTTAGATATTTGTAATCCATCTTTAAGCGTGTATTTTAAAATGTGCCTGATGCTCCTTTTAATCCATCATCTTCCTTCCCTTCCTCTGCATATCTTTGTTGACTTTGTTTCCCAGGAATTATATCCATATCTTTGAGTTTATCTTCATCCATGTCTTTTGAAGCTTTTCTCAAGAAGTCCCTTGCTTTTTGAACAGTATTCAATCTATATTTCTGTTGTCTGAATGTAAAGATCACTCCTTCTGGAACATCCCATCTAAATTGAATTTTGCGTTGCTTAAGTTTCTCTGTAAGGAAAGCATATTCTTTTCTCTTACGTAAAAGTCTAATAGGAATTTCTTTCATCACCAGTATTTCCTTACCATCAATTTTAAAGGTATTTTTAAAGTGTTGCTGTAATACCATATCTCTGGTCGTCTTCTTTATAAAATGAACAAGCACATCTCTTGGAATTTTATTCATTTATCTCTATTGAATAATGACTATAAAATTTTTACAATGATCTTGGCAGAAAGATTGAAAATAATATTGCAACAATTTATTCAGGAAGATCAATCAGGGTTTTTACCTAAAAGACAATTACGTGACAACGTCAGGAATGTCTTGAATGTTTTGGAATATTTAGAACAACGAAATGATAAACAAGCAGCTTTGATTTTTTTAGATGCTGAAAAAGCATTTGATAATTTGAATTGGAAATTTATGTTTCAGGTTTTGGAGCAAATGGATTTTGGAGACAATTTTATAAAATGGATTAGATCGATTTATACATCTCAGAAGGCTCAGATAATTGTTAACGGAGATTTAACGGATTCATGTGAAATACAAAAGGGTACAAGACAGGGATGTCCTTTATCTCCCCTTTTATTTATTCTGGTCTTAGAAGTGCTGCTTAGAGATATAAGGCAAGATAAAAGAATTTCGGGATTAAAGATAAAAAAAGAAGAATATAAATTGAGAGCATTTGCTGATGATTTGATAATTGTACTAGAAAATCCTTTGGAAGGAATTAATGTATTGATGGACAAATTAAAAGAATTTGGACCGTTAGCAGGATTTAAGATTAACAATCAAAAAACAAAGATGTTGGTGAAAAATTTAACTTTAAGGGAACAGAAAGTGTTAATGGACAAGACAGATTTTACAATAGAGAAAAAGTTGAAATATTTAGGTATCATTATGACAAATAAAAATTCAAAGTTGTTTCATAATAATTATGAAAAATTATGGACAGAGATTAAGAAAGACTTGCTAAGATGGGATAAACTACAACTGTCATTAATGGGTAGAATATCTGTGATAAAAATGAATGTATTACCGAGAATGATGTTTTTGTTTCAAACAATACCTGTAATATCCTCTGATTTACCTTTTAAACAATGGCAAAAAGGTATCTCTAAATTTGTATGGCAAGGAAAAAAACCAAGAGTTAAATTTAAACTACTACAAGATGCCAAAGAAAGAGGAGGACTGGGATTACCAAATCTGAGACTTTATTTTGCTGCCTGCTGTCTAGTCTGGATAAAGGAATGGATCTTATTGAGGAATAAAAGACTATTGGATTTGGAGGGTCATAATTTGAAGTGGGGATGGCATGGATATCTATGGTATGACAAAGTAAAAGTAAATGTAGACTTTAACAATCATTTTATAAGACGTCCTCTGTTGAAAATATGGAATAGATATAAACCAAGGTTTTATTCGAAAATACCATTATGTGTCTCAAGCCAAGAAGCGTTTTATAGAAGAGAAATGGCTGGAAAAGAGAAATGGTTAACTTATCAAGAACTATTAGAAAATGTACATGGAGAATATATAATGAAAGAGAGAGAACAACTGACAAAGGAAGGATATAGTTTTCAATGGTTCGCCTATTTACAATTGTTAGAAAGATATAAAATGGACAAGAAAATGTATGGGTTTGAAATAAGTAAATCTGATTTTGAAATAGGATTGTGTACAAATGATGAAAATATAATTGCGAAAATGTATAAACTCTTATTGAAAATGGATATGGAGGAAGAACAAGTAAAAGAGTGTATGGTAAAGTGGGCAAAAAATTTTGGTTATAACATACAAATGGATCAATGGGAAAATATGTGGAAAAAAGGTTTGAAATTTACACTATGTTATAATCTTAAAGAAATTTTTTATAAAATGATGTACCGTTGGTACATGACTCCAGAAAAGTTGTCAAAAATGTATAGTAATGTTTCTAATGTTTGTTGGAAATGTAAACAACAAGAAGGATCATTTTATCATATGTGGTGGTTGTGTAAAAAGGCAAAATCATTTTGGGCACAGATAGGTAGGAAGATGCAAAAAATTCTAAAGATAAATATTCAGTCAAAACCAGAATTTTTTTTATTGGGTTTTATGGATAAACAAATAGAAAAGAAATATGGAAGAATAATATTGTATATGATTACGGCAGCAAGATTATTATATGCACAAAAGTGGAAAATGGAATCAACACCAACAATGGAAGAATGGCTATTGAAATTAATGGACTTAGTAGAAATGGATAAATTGACATGTTTACTTAGAGAAAAATCGACAGATACATTTCTTAAGGAATGGAAGCCTCTCTTAGACTTTTTGTTGAAAGATCAAAATAAAATGATGATACTGGGATTTGACGATTAATTAAGACAGCTTATGGAGAAAAGGGATTCTGTATGTATACAGTAAGGGACAGGTTTGATGTATATTATATACTTATAGCTGATCTGCGACAAATCGGAAGTCAACTATTTTATTTTTATTTTTTGTTGTTGTATTGTTATGTCTTTTTGACTTTGTTTTGTTTGTTTTTGGAAAAATTTGAATAAAAATTATTAAAAAAAATGCAATAAAGATCTGATGTGAGTGTGGCCCACTGATTAGGCAAGCCTAGCAGCTGTGAGTCTGGCTTTTAGAATACTGACAGTTGGTTCTTACTGCACATGCCCAGCTTTATCATTGAGTTCAATGCTAAATTTATTAAATTAATTAAAAATCAGCTAGGCATTTTTTAAACTTTTAAACAGCAGAAGATGAAGGTCAGAGTATGGGGCAAGGCCAATAATAGGATTACCGGAACTCTGTGAACATGGCTGATTTTTAATTAATTTCAACAAATTATGAGAACTCTCAGAGAAAAAAGTCCAAAAGGGGTCTGTTTTTTCCCCTCTCTTTTTACACTTTGAACTTTTGATTCTCTGTTTTGTTTATCGTCATGAAAATTGAGAGGGTTGTTAAGCAAGCATTTCTGAATTCAGGGCTATAAGTTTTGTAAGGTTTTGTTTTGAAATGAGCTTATGGGAAGCATCAGAATGGCATAGGGATATTCTCAATTTAACATTGTGGAATGCGAAAAATCCATGCTGCCTATAGTATAAAGCCACTCCCGTGGCTGTATACTTTGGTATGAAAAGGGATTCTGCAAATGGCATACTTTCTGTTTACATGTCTGCAGAATACAGTGCTTTCAAATATCATAGGGAAACATGTTAAAGAAAATTGTCTAACAACACACCCTCACTAAAGCACTTTACTGTTTCATCTGGCTGAAGAACATAATTTTCCACAGAAGTGGCTTCTGGTTACTCAGCTCTGCAGGAAACCAAAGATGAAATGGCTGGAAAGCTTGCAAATAACATTAAAGGTAAGGATGATGAGACTATCTATCTACCCTGTTGCTTTATTCTCAACACAAGCAATCTATTAAAAGTGTAGGCTAGTGGAATTCAGAAATTCTCCACTGGACACTTAAAGCTCTACCATGAATATATCATCACACAGTCCAATCAAAGCTATAGTCACCACAAGCCAGAAAAGAGGGCTTGTGGTAAGATGTCTGGTTCCTCACACAGAGAATCGATACAAGCTGGTGGAAAATATCAGCCCTGACTGGAATCAGCCCAAACCTATAGATGAGCTCTCTCAGTTGTTTCTTATAAATATGAAAAGCATGTTAGTAGCACTGCTCATGATTGGACCAGTACACATGTAGAGTAGTTTGAATGCTTCTCCTTGCATGTAGATTACAAGCACAGCTAAGGGTTTTTTTATGGTAAACATCAGCATGGATATGTGTGCAAACTAGCCCTGTGTTCCTCTGATGCAAATTATACAAAAGTGGTAAATGGTATAATGTAGCTTTAAAAAATGCTATTACATTTTAAAGAACCATCTAGGAATTCCCCCATAATCTTTTTATATCCCTGTAAAAATATACCCATGATGACAGAAACTGCTACATATTGTTGAAACCCTAAGAAACTCCCTACTTAGGTATATCCAGTTGTCTTTCCCCTTTTCTGTTCCTCAGATGCAATCCACAGATCACTGGGAAAGCTCCCACTGATTTTAATAGCAGGAGCCTTAATCTATATTTTCTGAAAAGCAGTTTTTTCCTTCAGGTCTGTCAAATAGAGCAAAGGTACATAACTGTTTATCTGTGACAAAGAGTGATTTGGGCCATGGCATTCACCATCAAGATGGCCTGCTCCCCAAGGATGGAAGGACCTATTTTGGCAGGACTGCCTCATACATTTCTGACAGAAGCTACAGGTTAGGGTTGCCAGGTCAGAAGCATCCCAAAGTCTGAGATTTTAGGGGTGGGCCCGAGTGATGTCACGGGGCGGGCCCGAGTGATGTCACTGGGCAGGCCCAAGTGATGTCATTAAGCATGATACATTAAGCATCAATCACAGTTGCTTGGAGCGTACAATTAAAAAAAATCTGACTGGAAATTAAGCTAGACATCTTAGCTAAAAGATGGAGCCTGAGTAGGGAACATTTAATCTAGCCTACTTGCTTTTGGCAAAAAGGGGTTAAGTGCCGCCAGGCCAGTCGCCAGAAGGCCACTGTAGGAAGAAAGGAGCCTAGTGTTGTGGAGATGTTAGATGGGAGCATTGGGAAGTAAAGACGGATGCCCCTGAAGGCTACAATTCTAAACACACTTACTAAGGGATTAAGCCCAGCAGAACTCAACAGGACTGACTTCTGAGTAGATATAGTTTGGATTGTGCTGTTGGTAAAGCTTGACTAGGGATCCTCTGCAAAGACATCCATATCCAAGCAGGGTTGGCAACCCCCTGCCTGGAATGCCCTGCCCTTATCTTTTAATGTGGCTGCTCCAAACTTCTTTACACATTTGACCCTTCACTTCAGAAAGAGGTCTGAGAAATGAATAAGAGTAAGAAGATTCTCTACCCTTTCTGTCTGCATAGATGCCCTCATCCTTCCCCTGCGCCCAGCAGAAGCTCTGGGCGAGGCAGGACACAGTGACATCTCATAGAGGACACCCTCCCCTTTCATGGGGTGTATGATTTGTCCTGGCCCAGAGCAGATTTTGGGGTGTTCCTCCCCCAATTACTTATTTTTCCTGTATGTTTTTTTCTGCTTTGATTTTGTATAGATGCCCTTTTCTGTGCCCTGCACCCAGCAGAAGCTCTGGGCCAGGCAGGATGCAGTGGCATCTTGTAGAGGACACCCTCCCCTTTCCTGGGGTATATGATTTGTCCTGTCCCAGAGCAGATTTTGGGGTGGACACCCCCAGTTACTTATTTTTTCCTGTATGTTTTGGTCTGCTTTGATTTTGCATAGATGCCCTCCTCTGTGCCCTGCGCCCAGCAGAAGCTCTGGGCCAGGTGGGATGCAGTGGCATCTCATAGAGGACACCCTCCCCTTTTCTGGGGTATATGATTTGTCCTGTCCCAGAGCAGAGTTTGGGGTGGGCACCCCCAGTTACTTATTTTTTATGATTTTATAACATCATTACGTATTTATGATAATATCAGAAGCCTGATGATTTTGATTGCATAAATGTATTGTTATTCTTGACGGGAAGAGTCCCACAATCACAGTGATATATCATACAGGGTACCCCAACATATATTTTGGGGTTCAGAGACATGTTAAGTTTGGTTTGAAGTTGCTGTAGTTGTCAACTCTTCTTCTTTTTTAGTGTTTTGAACTTTCAAGCAAATAAGGAACTGGGAACTAGGAACCAACTTCAGCGTCGTATCAGTTAAATAGATTAAACAGTCGCGGGGGGGTGATGTTTTGGTGTATATCTCGGGAACCAGACCACCTAGAAACTTTTTTTTTAATTGAAGCTGAGAGTCTGGAGATTAAGGGGTGCTAGCCGGAAAGCCGGAGGGCCCCCAAAAAACCAGAGACTCTGGCCAAAAACCGGAGACCTGGTAACTCTACTACAGGTGTCCACGACATGCTCCTCTTTGAGGTAAAGAAGGCAGACATGGTATCTATCAGAGGGAGGGAATTTGCTGCTACAAACTGAGTACTTCTTAAAAAGTCCCCAGTGCACCATAAGCTGGTGCTGACAGAGAACTGAAATGGCATATAGAAAATGTTCACTGAGGTGAGATAAAATGCAAAAACAGAAAAAGACTTAAGAATAGGATAGATGTATACATACAAGAGAGACTCCTGTCATGTAGGGGTTGGAGCAGCATGGCTATTTAAGCCCTGCTCTGTCTCCCCTCGGCCTCTTTTCAGTCTCATGCAATATCCGCCATCCCTCCCTTCAGGGCAGTAGAAGTGTAACTGGTCGCTTCGGGGCTGGGTAGGAAGTTTTAGCTCACCAGCCTTTGTTTGCTGGCAAGTTTTTTGCCTACCCTGTACTGTTCTTCTAATTCGGCTGATTTGCTCAACTTTATTTGGCTTGATTTGATTTGGCTGATTTGTTGCCTGGTCTTATAGTTTAATCTGTAAATAGGTCATTGTTCTCTTCTTCTAGATGTTACATCCAAGATTTCAAGGGCTGACATCAAGGGCAGATGTCAAGGGCCATGGATGGGGTCAGAGCTTGGAAAAGTTACTTTTTTAAACTACAACTCCCATAAGCCCCAGACAGCATGGCCACTGGATTGGGCTGATGGGAGCTGTAGTTCAACAAAGTAACTTTTCCAAGCTGTGGATGGGGTACATCTGAGCAAACCTTAACTGGGTCTGATAGGATGTCTCCATTTAAAACAGACATCTCTGCTTTGTTTGGTTTTGAAAGATGTTTTGTTTTAATATATTTTAAAGTCTGTTTTTACGATGTTTTAGAGTGTTTTTAGTGTTTTGTTTGCCCCTTGGGCTCTTTCTGGGAGGAAGGGTGGGATATACATTTAATAAATAAATGATAAATAATAAATTAATATGCTGCAAAATGTATTTTTGTAGAAATGTCAAGTGTAGGATGAAATACAAGTAGGGTTACCATCATTTTGTCATTTCAAAAAGAGTACATTTGGCTTCGATAAGTGAAAAGTAAGAGTATGCTGTTGCACCATCTCAAAAAGAGTACATGTACTCTTAAAAGAGTACGGTTGGTAACCCTAAACACAAGGTTAAGTGATATGCAACACAATCCTATGTATGTTACTCCCACTCTTTTCAATGGCTCTTACTCCCTAGAAAGTATACTTAAGTTTAAAGCTGTAGTCTACCATTAGCTGAATATAGCTTTTGTTAGATATGTTTCCTTTTTATTTTGACACTGTCTGTTGATGCTAACCTCTGCTTGCTCTTATACATAAAAGTCCCATTGCTCTACTTCTCACGGGGGGGGGGATTGTAAGGTTGCTTATATTCAAAGCCTCACTCTGAACTAGCTTAGGTCAAAATGTTTAGGTGGCAGCTGGGGAAACTGGCTACATTGATGAGAACTTAATATATATCCCGGCCTAAGGCCTACTTTCTATTTCTCTCAAATGGGAACACATGAAGGGTGTCAAATTTTGAAATTCTCAGAAGGAATCAGCCACATAGCCTGACCATAAGCTACACATGGCTAACCCTCACTTCCGGGGCCTGATCTGGCACCTCAAGCAAGTTATTCTGCTTCTCTAAAACCCTACCAAATTTGGCAGTGGTGGCAAAAGGAGAAAAATAAATAAATTGCCCTCTCCAGTGTCATCAGATCATTTGATGACTAGACAGAGACAGAGAGCAACAACCCCCTCCTCAGCTGACCTGCACAGATTAGTTGAGGAGCAGGGGTCTGTGTGAGTCTGTGCGCATTCGTGTGTGCGTGCATGCATGGGAGACTGTAAGTGGCCACCCACCACTGGCATGTGGCCACATATTAACATGGCTCTCAGGCCAAAAAAGGTTACTCACCCATGACACACTGTCTTGATATAGGCTGGGTACAGAAGGCCCACATTAAAAATAGCATACTCTAGGTACCATACAAAAAGTTGTGGAAAGGTGATAAGAAGTTACTGTACAGCAGGTTAGATTCTGTGTCTATCTAGCCCAGTAATAACTACTCTGCCTGACAGTAGCATTCCAGGGTTTGTCAGGGATGACAGCTTTAACTGCATATGCCAAGGATTGAACTGAAGGCCTTCTGTATGCAAAGCTTGTGAACCTACGAACATAAGAAGAGCCTGCAGCCCATCTAGTCTGGCATCCTGTTCACACACTGGCCAACCAGATGCCCGTGGGAAGCATGCAAGAAGGATGTTTTGAGCCTGTGGTTCTGAAACCCACTTTGCCAGCTCAAACTCTCTCTTTTAATCAGAACTGTTTTATCAAACCAGAAAAAACAAGGTATACAGAAACTTCAAAGAAAATGTAGTCTCTGTGGATGGTGAACTGAGGATGGTGATGATGATGATGAAGGCTGATGGCAGGTAATTATATTGTAGAATTGTTGAAGAGGTAGATTCAACAGAGGAGAGGTAACTTCTGAGAGAGAGAAAGAGATAAAAAATGAGTGTTGTGCTCTGGGGCTACAAGACCTGCTGCTAGCTTCACTGATGACTGAAACAAACTGAGGCAGGTTTTGGCAGGAAAAACTAACTAACCAATTAAAGAAAGGGGTGATGTCACCAGACAGGAAGTTACTGTAAAGCTAAGGGAGCACAGAGATAGACCGCTGGAGTTCCATAACTCTAACCTAATAAATACATTGTTTAGCACAACAGAAGGAGTCTCCCTACATACAATTCTAAACCCTGAGGAGGCAGCACAAAGGCCCTTAGTGCAAGAGTACTCTCCTCACCTGCAGTTTACAGCAACTGATATTCAGAAGCATACTGCCTCTTACTATGGAGGCAGAGCATAGCCGCCATGTCTACTGACCATTGATAACCTTATCCTCCATGAATTTGTCTAATCCTCTTTTAAAGCCATCCAAATTGATAGCCATCACTGCCTCTTGTGGGAGCAAATCCCATAATTTAACTATGCACTGCATAGTTCTTTTTTTGTCTGCCCTGAATTCTCTAAGGTTGAGCTTAAATTGATGTCCACGAGTTCTGGTGTTACGAGAGAGGGAGAAAAACTTTTCTCTATCCACTTCCTGCATGCCATGCATATTTTTATAAATTTCTATCATGTTACCTCTTACTTGCCTGTTCTCTAAGATAAAAAGCCCCATATGTGGCAACCTTTCCTTCTAGGGGAGTTGCTCCATCCCCCTAATTATTTTAGTTGCCCTTTTCTGAAACTTTTCCAGCTCTACAATATCCTTGTTGAGATGAGATGACCAGAACTGTTTACAGTATTCCAAATGCGGCTACAAGGTAGATTTGTATAATGGCATTATGATATTAGCAGTTTGATTTTCAATAACTTTCCTAATGACCCCTAGCATGGAACTTGCCTTTTTCACAGCTACCACAAATTGAGTCGACATCTTCACTGAGCTATCCACTATGAAGCCAAGGTCTTGTTTGTGGTCAGTCACCACCAGTTCAAACCCCATGAGCACATATGTGAAATTAAGTTTTTTTGCTCCAATATGCATAACTTTACACTTGTTTACATTGAATTGCATTTGCCATTTTACTGCCCATTCAGTAAGTTTGGAGAGGTCCTTCTGGAGCTCTTTACAATCCCTTTTTGTTTAACAGCCCTGAACAATTTAGTATCATCCGCAAACTTGACCACCTCACTGCTCACCCCTAATTCTAGATGAACAAGTTAAAAAGCACAGGTCTCAGTACCGATCCTTGGAGGACTCTACTTTCTACATCTCTCCATTGCGAGAACTGTCTATTCCTGCTCTCTGCTTTCTATTTCCAAGCCAGTTCCTGATCCACAAGAGGATCTCTCCTCTTATTGGATGACTGCTAAGCTTACTCGGGATTCTTTAGTGAGGTACCTTGTCAACAGCTTTTTGAAAGTCCAAGCACACTGTCCACTGGATCACCTCTATATGTTTGTTGACATTCTCAAAGAACTCTTCAGCAAGGCTCGCTCGTCTATATGCTTGGTTATTTTATCTTTAACAACACTTACTACCAATTTCCAGCATTCCCTCTGGATCACCTTTAAAAGATTGTGTACATTGACCACAATCTTTAAAAAGTGATCCAGAGGGAATGCTGGAAATTGGTAGTAAGTGTTGTTAAAGATAAAATAATCAAGATTGTGTACATTGACCACAGAGAGCCAGTGTGGTGTAGTGGTTAAGGTGTTGGACTACAACCTGGGAAACCAGGGTTCGAATCCCCACATAGCCATGAAGCTCACTGAGTGACCTTGGGTCAGTCACTTCCTTTCAGCCTCAGAGGAAGGCAATGGTAAACCTCCTCTGAATACAGCTTACCATGAAAACCCTATTCATAGGGTCGCCATAAGTCAGAATCGACTTGAAGGCAGTCCATTTCCATTTTCACCACTTTTCAGTCCTCAGGTATGGTGGCACATCTGAGGGTCAAGTTACATATTTTTGTGAGAAGATCAGCAATCTCACATTTGAGTTCTTTGAGAATTCTCAGGTGGATGCCATCTGGACCTGGTGATTTGTCAGTTTTTATTTTGTCTTTTAAGCCTAGAACTTCATCTCTTGTCACCACTATTTGCCTCAGTTGCTTAGGTTTCCTTCCTGCAAAAGTTAATTCAGGCACAGGGATCTGCCCTATATCCTCTGCTGTGAAGACAGATGCAAAGAATTTATTTAGCTTCTCTGCAATCTTATCCTACTTTAGCACACCTTTGACTTCCCTTTCAACCAAGTGTCCAGCCACCTCCCTAGGCCATCTCCTGCTCTGAATGTATTTCAAGATTTTTTATTGCTGATTTTTATGTTTTTAGCAATGTGCTCCTCAACTTCTTTTTTTTTTAGCATCTCTGTGTCCTTGCATTTATTTTGCCAGAGATTGTGTTCCTTTTTATTCTCCTCATTCAGATAAGAGGATTGTCCACAAGGCCATCTTTCTGAATATGAATAGGGAACACATGAAGAATGCCAAATTTTGGAATGTTCAGAATGGACAATAAGTTACTACTCCTGTGCATAACATAAATTCGATGCAAAGGACCTTCCCAGAAATATTCTCCTGTGGGTACAGGAAAGAGTCTTTTAAGAAAGATTTCAATACATTCTGAGACTAGAATCTGAATGTGCCCTTAAAAAAAAATCAGATCTTTCACCTATAGCCCTGACTATCACCATCCCATCCTACTTCTTGGCTACCTTTGTATCAAGAGAAGCTTCCTATACTAAAGTTACTCCTTCAGGTAGTCTCCTGTTGACTACTCTCACTAATAAGGTTTTAAATTGTTCCATTTTTCAAAGTGAGTTAAACATGGTGTCTATAAAGTTCAGGATGATAGCTCACCTTACAACTTCTAGCCTCATTCTCTCCATAGTTGATAACACACAAATAAAAAAATGGTCTTGTGAGAGGGAGCAAACAGTCCTTTGCTTGACACAGTGATTCAACTTCCTCCTCCATTCACCTAAAACACACATCTTGGAGGTCCTGCTAGAGAAAGTGGGACGTTTCTGTCAGACAAAATACTAGAAGAGTTAAAATAATGATCTCTTCCCTGATCTAGAGAGAGCCAGTGTGGTGTAGTGGTTAAGGTGTTGGACTATGACCTGGGAGACCAAGGTTCGAATCCCCACATAGCCATGAAGCTCACTGGGTGACCTTGGGCCAGTCACGGCTTCTCAGCCTCATGAAAAGCCTATTCATAGGGTCGCCATAAGTTGAAATTGACTTGAAGGCAGTACATTTACATTTTTTCCCTGATATAAAAATGCCACTGCTTCATTGCATGATACTAAAATTGATTATGGTTGTTTATCCAAATGAGTATGCAACAGATAAAAGAGAGAGGCACTATGGAGTTTATTGTGGCCTTGACATTTGAGGGTACTTAGGACTACTTATCTGCTGTAAGCTCAGCTAAGATGTGTTAATAGGACCCTGTTGCCAGGCAGTCTCATCATCATTAATACAATTTATAAGACATATGCATGGCTTCTTTCCTCTTTATTCCTAATTTTTAGAAACATGAATTCTTCGTACAAATGAATAAGCAAGAAAAAGGCAAATAAACTCAACTTTACTAAGTCATTAGAGAGTCTGAGGTTCCAAAGATAAACCAGCTATGAAAACATATTATAGCTGCTGCAACTTAAGAGGAAAAACAGGCTGCAGCATGTCCTCCAATCACAGTAGGGAAAGCTGTAACAATTATGAAAAAGCCCTGTAAAGTAATAAATGGATTTTCCATAAGCTGTCATATCTTCTTAGCTGCTATATTAATTTTTCTCTACTGTGGTCACTAACATTACCAATAACATCATTTCAGCATTCTTATGCAACAAGCTAAGTGATATTACATGCAGCCCAATATTTCACTTTAATAACCATTTATTTTTGAGAGATCAGGCTCTCCAAACTCCGCTGAAGTAAGCTGTCTCTTGTGAAATACTCTTCTAAGTGTGATGCATTATTCTGTTTGGCCTTCTATGCCGAGATTTGAATAATGTAACTATATCCAGTAACAAAAATGACTCTGTGCCCAAAATATCCTTTTCAAAAATAATTTATTCTGCTGAATCCTGCCCTTGATTTTTAATGAAAATTGTGTTGAAGATTTAAATCATCTTGGCTTTTGTGTTGTCTCAGTAAAGCGGGAGCATAGATGAGAGATGTATTTTCCATTGTATTACAATGAACTCAATTGGCTGCCTGTTCTCTTCTGAGTCCACTTCAAGATGTCGGTTCATGCCTTTGCTACCCAAATGAACCAGGAGCCAAATATATGAAGAAGTGCCTTTCCCTCTATCAGCCTTGCCTTACAATCTTGAGTAGAAACTCTTCTCCATATCCCACCATTAAGGGAAACCTCGCTCTGCCCGCCCGAGAGAAGCCTGGACGGGCGGTGCGCATTTGTGGTCTTTTTGAACGACCCGCAGAGGTGTCTGCGAGATATTCTTCTCAGCAGTGGAGTAAAGGGGGACTAAATAGAGATTTGTCCCCCTTTTGTGGCGGATAGGTGCAGGAAGGGAAGTAGGTAAGGACAGCTTGGTGGCCCCCTTAGGCACCCTTGGAGGTGATTGGTGGTTCCGGTGGCCTGTCAGGAAGGGCTTTATGGCCCAAGGGCAGGATATGGACTGCTTCTGGGGCCTTCTTACCTCATCCACCTGAGGGTTGTACGGCCCCGGGTGGTGGTGACGTTTTTAGCCCCCCCTGCTCACCTAAAGGTGTGGCTGGGGTAAGGGGTAAGATTATAGGGGCTTACACTTGCCCCCAG
Source organism: Rhineura floridana (assembly GCF_030035675.1). Lineage (NCBI taxonomy): Eukaryota > Metazoa > Chordata > Lepidosauria > Squamata > Rhineuridae > Rhineura > Rhineura floridana. The sequence continues at coordinate 69,314,026 of NC_084481.1, forward strand.
CAGGGGCTGGTCACCTGAGAGCTGTAAACAAAGTCTTGCTTATAAATAGTTCCGCACCTAGATCTTCTTCTTGCAGGTCAGTTAATGTTCTGTTTTGATAGTTTAATAAAGTGGCCCTTGGTTCAACCCAGTTTACTCTGTCTGTGTTTTTATTTCAACCTTCAGCCGCAAGCTTCCTATGTGATGATGTGGTATATCACCTTTTTGGTGGTGGTGTCCCACTTGTGGAACGCCTTCACAACAGCTGCCGATGGTATTATAATTTCGATGCCATGTTAAAACTTACCAGTTTGCCTAGGCATTTAGTTCTCAACTGGGGGGGGTGTTCTAGCCTGCTGTTCAGCTGTTTTCTGCTCCTTGGTTCATTTTTGTTGAGTGTGTTCTATTGTTTTATTATTGTTATCTCTATGTTGGTTGTTTCTTTTATGCTGACCCCTGTCCTGGGCACATGCTATGAAGGGCAGGCTATACTACCCTTCACTGCCAGTACTAGCTGAGACACATTTTGTTCTGAGTTTTGCCAAATTGTTTCAAGCATCTTGTCACAGAATTCCCAAGCTATTGTAAGGAATGACCAGGAGCCTCCTGATATGTGCTCCTCTGCCTCACGGGCTGGAACCTTCACAGATTCAGCTTATCTACTGGGGGCTGAGATGTTGGATGTGTCTTTGTATTTAACATTCAGGGTTTTTTAAAAAATGGAAATTGCATCAGCTGGGGGGTCTGATAATTAATGGGATCAGAGGAGGTATGGAGAGGAAATGTATCAGCCCCCTGCAAGCTTATGGAATTTGCATTTTTAAAACCTGCATGCAAAGTCGCATTTAATGTCATGTGTGGTTTGGCCCTGAGATGCAATAGTTTCACTCACCCATTCCTTAACTATGCTTAGCTATGGCCACAACTTATCAAACCAGCACTGCCTTTCCCAAACTGACTCCTATCATACTGGCTGGGCCAGTCAAAACCACAATGCCACCACAGGAATCCCTGTAGCCCAGTTCCTTACATTTGAACTTCTAAAAAGCTTTTGAGAATGACTTCCGAGTAAATTATTTAGCATGGGATGAAACAACAAGCCCTCGTAAGGATAAGAAACTGATTAGTGAACAGGGAGTAGAAGGTAGGAATAAACAAAACTTTTCACAATGGAGTGAATTAAACATAAGGTTCTGTGTTGGGGCCAGTGCTATTTAAATGATTTCAATAAAGTGTCTGAAGTCATGGGTAAGAGCTAGTGTGAACTGAACACTAGCAATTTGAACTTCTATTTGAGAAACCTAGTTCAGATCCTACTTTTGGGGTGGATCATGGGGTGGTGAAGCACATGCTTTGCCTACAGAAAGTCCCAGATCCAAAACCTACCATGTCAAGTTAAAGTATCCTAGGTAGCTATATTGGTAGAAATCCCTGCTTAAGAGCTTCAAGAGTCGCTACAAGTACCTGGCTGAATAGACAAATGATTTTACACAGCATACTGTGAGCAGACTGCACCAAACCTTTCAGGATACCAAAAACTAGCAGTCCTAGAGGATTTCTCTAACTAGGGTGCAAAGTGATGCAAAAAAAAAAATCCAATTTCACATGCTCTGATGGGGTCTGAAATGGCAGTGACTAACCAAGAAAGAGATTTGGGGATCACAATGGATGCCTCAATTAAAACATTATTTACAGTAAAAATGGCAGCATTCATGCTACAGGTTATTACAACAAAAATTGAGGTTAAGTATGCCTTATATTTACGGTGAGATCACATTTTGAATATTGATCTGGTTACACCTATCACAAAAAATATGTAGAGCTGGGAAAAGTGCAGAAAAGGGCATGCAAAATGATGAATGGATTATAGCACCTCCAACAAGGAAAGGCTAAAGCACTGGCAATTTTTAAATATTTTTTGTGGATGGTAGGGAGATGGTTGAGAAGTAACTTGATTGAACTTTATTACATTATGCATGCATAATAGTAGAACTGGTTGACCCAATGAAAAAGATAGGCAGTAGATTCAGGTTACAGAAAGAAAGTACTTTGTGCACCATTAATTTTTTGGATCACACTGCCATGGGGTTGCAGTGGTGGTCACCAGCTTAGATGGTTTTAAAGAGGGATTAAATACATTTATGGAAGATAAATCTATCAGTGGTTATAAGGCATGATAGCTAAAGGGAATCTCCATGTTCAGAGGCAGTTCACCTCTAAATATCAGTTACTGGGATGTAGGGATAGAAAGATCTGTCAATTTCAGTCCTCTCAGTTTCTCATTTTTCCAATATTAAATTCAGTTCTCCATATTTCTGCAGCAATCCTCATGAAAATTCTTCAGAATTTTAGTGTGAATTTCCCCTAATTAACACATTTTTGCATGCAGTTTTCACTAACGCACACATTTTTGCAAGCAATTTCTCCTAATATAATACATTTTGTATGCTATTCACTAATAGTTGTCATCAGTAGTTTTGGATGACACTCATCTCTACTGCTCTGTGCCATCTGATTCAGGAAAGGCAGTTGAGGTGCTAGACAGGTGTCTGGAGGCAGTGATGGGCTGGATGTGGGTCAACAAACTGAAGTTGAATCCTGAAAAGACAGCTGTATTCCAAGTTCTTGAGTCCAGGATGTGGGAACACAGCCTGTTCTAGTTGGGGTTGCACTCCTCTGGAAGAAGCAGGTTCATAGCTTGGGGGTATTCCTCTATCCAACATTGTCACTGGAGGTTCAAATGGCTTCAGCTATTTCCAGCTCTGGCTGGTTTGCCAGCTATGACCTCTTTTGGAGAGAAATGTGTTGGTAACAGTACTCCATGCTCTGGTAACTTCCAGATTGGATTATTACAATTCACTCTATGCAGGGCTGCCCTTGAAGACAACTTGGAAACTTCAACTGGCCCAAAATTCAGTGGCCAGATTACTGGCTGGGGTTCCTTTAGAACTCATATAACCACTGTTCTAAAACAGTTGCATTGGTTGCTAGTTTGTTTCTAGGCCTAATTCAAGGCACTCATGTTAGTGTTTAAAGCTCTAAATGACTTAGGCCCCAAATATCTCAGAGACCATCTCCTTTCCTACAGATGCTCTTAGGTGTTAAAATCAGCAGATTGGGCCTTCTTGATAGTTCCACTGAAGGAGGATTGTTTTTATATACAAATATATTTTGTTAGAGAACTAGAATTTTTCTAATATTTTCTATTTTAAAAATTCCCTCATTCTCTCAGATAAAATCCTCTCATTCTTGCTTTGGTGCTGTTTCCTTGAGGCTGTCGCCTCTGCCTGGTAACCATGGTGAGTGGTATGCCTAGAATGCTTGGTACAGCTTGACCCCCGGTATGATAAGATAAATGGAACAGGACTTGTACTGAACATCCCAGCTCTCCAAGGCCTGGGACAAAATAACACTGTAATGTAGCTAGTTTATAGCTGAAATGTGCTAGTATTAGAATTACTGAAAAATTGCCTGATTGGCTAGAAGTTAATGTAGACAGTGTAACCACTATGTAATCACTATGTAACAGCTATGTAATACTCATGTATAACCCCTTGATTGGATATGCTAATGTCTTTGTTCTAAAATGTATAAAAACCCTATGCAAGCAGTGCCATGCTGCAGAGCTCCACCAAACATCATGGGAGACTGACCATGCGCACATAACCAATAAAGGCCTACATTTGCTGCATGCCTGTGTTTTTAATTTCTTCAGGACTCCCGGTCCAGCAGACCCCAAAATTCCCCATCACCGCCACTCTCAGAAGATTGGAAGTGGTACCCGGGAGAGAGCTTTCTCTGTGGCAGCCCCTAAGCTATTGTTGTTGTTGTTGTTGTTGTTATCAGAATTTATTACCAGCCTTTCAGCCAAAGGCCCCAAGAGGGTTACAACTATTTAAAAACAAATAATTAAAAACAGTTAAAAACAACCCAAACAACATCACAGGGAAAAAAGGGTGGTTCCTAAAAATATACATCTCAGGTGTTGAAGGCCAGGGTAAAGAGGTGTGTCTTCAGCATTCGCTGAAACTTGTATAATGAAATTGCCAGATGCACCTCAATGGGAGGGAGTTCCACAGTTTAGGGGCTGCAACAGAGAATGTCCTCTCCCGGGCCACCACCACCCCAGCTTCCGAGGGTGATGTAACTACCAAAAGAACCCCCTCTGCTGATCTCAACACCCAACAAGGTCTGTAGGGAAGGAGGCGGTCTCCCAGATATTTGGAACCTAACTCATTTAGGGCTTTAAACACTAACATGAACACCTTGAACTGGGCCTGGAAACGAACTAGAAACCAATGCAGCTGTTTTAAAACAGTGGTCAGAGCTTGGAAAAGTTATTTTTTTTGAACTACAACTCCCATCAGCCCCAGCCAGCATGGCCACTGGATTGGGCTGATGGGAGTTGTAGTTCAAAAAAGTAACTTTTCCAAGCTCTGACAGTGGTTATATGAGTGCTAAAGGGAACCCCCGCCAGTAATCTGGCTGCTGCATTTTAGACTAGTTGAAGTTTCTGAATTATCTTCAACGGCAACCCCAGAAAGAGTGCATTGCAATAATCCGCTCTGGAAGTTACCAGAGCATGGAACACTCTGGCCAAGTCATCTCTGTCCAAAGGGGGGCAAAGCTGGCAAATCAACCAAAGCTGGAAAAAGGCACTCCTAGCCACTGAGGCCACCTGAACCTCTACTTACAGTGTTGGATTAAGGAGTACCCCCAGCCTGCAGACCTGCTCCTTCTAGGAAAGAGCAACCCCATCCACAACAGGCTGTCTTCCCACTTCCTGGACATGAGAACTCTGAACACATAACATCTGTCTTTTCAGGATTCAGCCTAATTTATTGGCCCACATCCAGTCCATCACTGACTCCAAGCACTGGTTCAACACCTGAACTGCCCCTCCTGATTCAGATGGAATAGAGAGGTAGAGCTAGGTATCATCTACACAGTGATGGCACCTTACTCCAAATCTCCTGAAGACAGCTCCCAGTAGCTTCATATAGATGTTAAACAGCATGGGGGAACAAGATGGAACCCTGCAGAACACCACAGAATAATTCCCATGGTGCTGAACAGTAGCCTCCTATAACTACTTTTTGGAAGTGGCTCTGGAGGTATGAATTGAACCAGTGGGGCACAGTGCCCCCCAACCCCCTTCTCCTCGAGATGTTCCAGAAGGTTACCATGGTCAACAGTATCAAATGCCATTGAGAGTTCAAGGAAAATGAGCAGTCACATCCCCCCCATCTCTCTTCTGACAAATGTCATCAACCAGGGTGACCAAGGCAGTTTCAGAGCCATGGCCAGGCCTGAAGCAAGACTGGAGCAGATCCAAGTAATCAGATTCCTCCAAGCATGCTTGAAGCTGGATCACCACCACATTCTCAAGCATCTTGCCCCAAAAGGGGATATTTGCCACTGGGCAATAGTTGTTTAACACGTCTGGGTCCAGGGAGGTCTTCTTAAGGAGGGAACACACCACAGCCTCCTTCAAGGCAGATGGTACCTCCCACTCCTCCAGCAAAGCATTAATTAGTCCCTGGACCCATCCAGTTAGTCCCCTACGGCCAGTTCTCTACAGCCAGGATGGGCAAGGGTCAAGTGGTAGGTCACACTTCTTCAAGCAGCTTGTCGGCATCCTCAGGCCACAATAATTGAAGCTGATCCAATACAGGTGGAACAGACAGTGTTCTGGACACTTCCGTTGGACTTGCTCTAACTGTGGCATCCAACTCTGTCCGAATCTAATCAATTTTGTCCCTAAAGTGCCTTGCAAAGTTGTTACATCAAGTCTCCGAGGGTATCAGAGCAACACTTTCTTCACCAGATGACAAGCCCATTCATGACTCAGAAAAGCTCTGCCGCCAGCTACTTGTGGATGCAATGGTGACAGAGAAATAGCCTTTCTTCGCCACCAACACTGCCATGCGGTAGGCACAACAGTGTAGCCTTACTTGTGTTCAGTCAGGTTCAGACCGAGATTTGTAGCACTTGTGCTCCAGCTGTTTCATTGCACGCAGATCACTAGAATACCAAGGTGACCTACATGTTCCACAGTGATGGTGGAGCACTCAGAAGTGATCATGTTGATGGCTCTACGCATCTTACTATTCCACAGTGGGACAAGAGCCTTGACAGGAGCACTAGCCATGACAGCCAAAAAATCCCGCAGATTCCATAAGTCTCTGATGATGGACCATCTCAATGGGTGGAGAGTGGAGTAGCTACATTCAACCCAAACTTTACCAGGGAATGGTCCATCCATGACAATGGACTCACAGTGAGTCCTTCAATCAATGGAGTAGTACCAATCCACTCTGTGGCAAAGACCAGGTCGAGGGTATGTCCGGCGAAATGTACTGAGCTATTGATTTATTGGGATAGCCCCATGGTTATCATGGAGGACATGAAGTCCTGAGCTGGCCCATTTGAGGCAGCCTCCGTGTGGATATTGAAGTCCCCCAACACCGCAGTGAAAGGGTTCTCCCTCCCTACAGAGGTGCATCTGGCGGCTTCACTATACTGTTTTTGGCAAATGCTAAAGACACACCTCTTTACCTTGGCCTTTGGCTCCTGAGCTGTATGTTTTCAGAACCACCCTATTCTTGCGATTGAAATGTGTTTTAACTCTTTTTAATATTGTATTTTAGATATTGTAACCTGCCCTGGGACCTATTGGTGAAAGGCAGACAAATAAGAATAAAAATAACAACAATAATTTCATTTTAATGCTCACTCATAATGTATGCATTTTTGTAAACACTGGTTGGTTGGAGAAGTGGATCACAAAATTCAGATGAATATGAATTTTGAAGGATGGCTGTGTTTCAATTCTCATACTGTTTCAGAAAGTATGGATTTCATAGATTTGGCTTTAAATGTGAACTGAATTGAACTTCTCCCTCATCCCTAGTCTGGATAAGATAGAGTTGATCATGGTAAGGGACTCAGTGGACAGGGTGACTTGGCATATCTCTCTTTCGGGTGAGGTCATCCCTCTGTAAGGACCATTGTGTAGTTTGGGGATACTGTTGGACCCAGCATTATTCTCATGTGTTAGGTGTGACCTAAGTGTGATTTTCAAAGGATAGCTGTATCTCAGTTCTCATATTGTTTCGGAAAGTGCAAATTTAATAGATTCAGATTTAAATGTGAACTGGATCAAATTTCTCCTCCATTTCTTGCCTGGTAGCCAATAATGTGAGAGGTCTATTGCTTTTCTGGGCTTCCTAGAAGCACGTGGGTGGCCACTACCGGAAACAAGATACTGGACTGGATACACCCTTGATGATCTGATCCTGCAGGGCTCTTATTGTGTTCTCAATACTTCAATCATGATAGGTTGTACTTAGAATATTAAGGCAATAATTTGGCTTTTGTGCTGAAATTCACAGTGGCTACACTCAAAGCTGGTGCCAGCTTGCAGTTTGTTAAGGGTGCTGGGAATTGTATCCCTGTGAGGAGTAAACTACAGTTCCCAGGCTTCTTTGGGGGAAGCCATGTATTTTGTGTGTAAATTGTGCTTTCAGTATATGGTGTGGATGTGATGTCAATGGGAAATGGACTGTGGACAATATAATCAAGGAGTCTCATATGCTTTCTCTACCTCCCAAAGGAAAAAAGATGCTGCTTAACAGCCTGTGGCCAAGACATGCTCACACACCAAATTCCCTTTCAAGGTCATGTGTGAGTGATGGAAATGATGTGCATCTTATCACAGAGTTAAGAAATTTTTAGCTGGCTCTAAAACTGATTGCAGCCATTGCTAAATCGAAGCCAAGGTTGCATTTTGGTCCTTCTCATATTACAGTTCCCAGAAGGCTCTAAAGAATAGTAGTGTGAAGATGATACATAAAGATTAGCAGAATACACACACACACAAATTTCACTGATCAGGTTAATCAGACCTTGTGAGACTGAAAGTTTTTTTAAAACAAAATTCATGTGGCATAAACCTCCATTTAAAGACAGAGATGCATTGGACTATTCACCTTCTCTCATGTGTTTCATTCTCTTCAGTGGCTCTAGCATTTGAGATTGCATAGAGAGAGATGAAACATGGGTGTAATACAATTAGGCTTTCATATGAAGGTAACACAATAATTCACTGTCACCCGGGGAACCATCAGATAAGTAAGATCCAGTCTATCAGACAGATAACATGGGCATCACATTTAAAATAATTGAATGTGGCTGTGCAGAGTGACAGCTCAAACCAGATGTAATTAGGACTCCCATAGGCTAGGACTTGGTGTCTCCTTCCCTATTACTCTCAGCTCTTTTAGCTGCCTTATAAATACTGCATAATACAAGCCAGGAACAATATCTTTCAGCCTGGACTCTGCTTGCAAGTATTTCACAAATGGGGAGTTTGGAATTATTTTGTTTGTGATGTTACAGGAAATCCCTGCAGAAAGCGGTGCCTAAAGGCAGGAACTAATAACCATGAAGTTTGTTAAAACACATCCCCTCTCTCTATGTGGGAAATGAAGCATTTCTATTTTAAGGCATATTTTTGGTGTTGTCAGTGGAACTTTTAATAAGTTCAGACTTCCAAGAAGTCAAATGGAAACACTTTGTCAGGAAACATTCTTGATTTTTCTAGCCGCAAAGAACTGCACCTACCATATTGTGTGGGCCGGCCTGCATTTTGTATTGATTTTGTTCTGCCTATTGATCACCAAGAAAGCCCTTTAACTCATTATAAACATATTTTTCATAATCTTGTGAAAAGGCAAATAATTGGGTGTTAGTACAAATTAAACCAGAACTATCACTAGAAGCTAAAACGATGAAACTGAGGTTATCATACTTTGGACACACTATGAGAACATGTGACTCACTAGAAAAGATAATAATGCTGGGGAAAACAGAAGGGAGTAGAAAAAGAGGAACACCAAACAAGAGATGGATTGATTCCCTAATTGATCGCCAGATTCCTTCAGAGTGAGAGTCTGTAATTGGCAGAAGGCTGGCCCTGGTGTGAGACAAGAGGGGGAGTAGATGGGCCCTGTGTGAAAAAGTTTGAATGGGTTTGACTGTTCCAAATTCTTGCAGAGGCCTACTGGAATAATTGGCTCCGACTGGTTTTGTTGGTGGGCTCATGTGGGTCCATATTAGGTGTTTAGGAGGAGTCTTAGTACGGAGGAACATGGGCGATGCCACCCCAATTTCAGTGATCATGGGTAGAGGGAAATATAGCCATGGGGATGTGGTGAATTACCATAGAAGATGAGGACAAGGCTATCTGTGCCTTGTTCCTTGCTGCCACTCCTCTCGTAGATGGGTTCCTCATTGCTCATCTGTTGTGCCCACTGGCCTGTGTGTGTTGTTGTTTAATGCCAGATCGGTACACAATAAGACCACTCTCATCCATGGTTTGATTGTAGATGAAGATGCCGGTTTGGTGTCCATTACCGAGACACGGGTGGGTGAGCTTGGAGGAGTTGATCTGACCCAACTTTGCCCACCTGGATACTCGGTGCAACACCAGCACAGGCTGCAAGGACGGGGGTGGGAGGAGTTGCTGTGGTCTACAGAACTTCTATCTCTGTCACCAGGAAACCACCCTGTCTTGGAGCTGACTGTGATGGCCTGCAGCTGGTGTAGGGCCGAGGAGACAGTGAACTAGGGTTGTTGCTGGTGTACCGTCCACCCTGCTGCCCGGCAGCTTCTCTGACCGAGTTGGCGGAGGCCGTCTCGGCTGTGGTGTTGGAGGAGCCCAGAACAATAGTGCTGGGTGATTTCAATGTCCATGCAGAGGCTGCCTCTAGTGTTCTGGCTCAGGACTTCATGGCCTCCATGACGACCATGGGGGTGTCTCAAGTTGTTATTAGCCCAACACATAGGGCAGGGCACACCCTCGACTTGGTTTTTGCTCCAGATGGAGGAAGGGGTGGTCTGGGGATAGGGGAGGTGGATGTCACCCCATTGTCATGGTCAGATCACATCTTGGTGAAGTTTAGACTTATGGCTCTGATCCATCCCTGCAGGGATGATGGAGAGATTAAGATGGTCTGCCCCCGGAGACTAATGATATCCATAGGATTCCTGAAAGCCCTGGGGGAGTTCCCAGTAGATGGAACAGGTGGCCCTGTTGAAGCCCTTGTCACGCTGTGGAACAGTGAGGCACGTCAGGCTCTTGGTTGCACCTTATCACCCTCTCCGGCATTGTGGAGCCCGGTTTGCACCTTGGTACACCAGTGAGCTAAGGGCAATGAAACAGGCTGGATGACAGCTAAAGCGCAAGTGGCGAAAGATGTGCTGTGAGGCTGATCGGGCACGAGTAAAACATCATAACCATGCCTACTGTGTGGCGGTGAGGGTGGCGAAAAAGGCCCACTTCTCTGCCTCCATCACATCCTCAAGTAGCCGTGAAGTGGAGCTTTTCCATATTGTCAGGGGTCTGTTAACATCAACGCCAGGAAATGGAGTTTTAGACCCTTTGGAGGCCCACTGTGAATTGTTTTCAAGGTACTATGAGGGTAAAATAACTCACCCCCGTAGCAGTCTTGATGCCCCATCCACATCTACTGTAGTCCCGAATGAGGTGTCCAGTGCAACGTCTGCTGCAACTTCTTGGGAACGGTTTCAGTTGATGCGGCCTGATGATGTGGACAAGGTGCTTGTAATGATGCGGCCAGCAATGTGCCCTCTTGACCCTTGCCCTCCTTGGCTTATTAAAGCTTGCCGAGGGGGTTTGACCAAGTGGATCCAGGGTGTGGTCAATGCATCATTGCGGGAGTGGTTCCAGCCACCTTGAAAGACACAGTGGTCTGACCACTCCTGAAAAAGCCCACCCTGGACCCATTGGTTTATGACAACTACCGACCAGTTGCAAATACCCCCTTTTTAGGGAAGGTGATTGAGAGGGTTGTGGCGCAGCAATTGCAAGTACTCTTGTGTCCCGTTCAGAGCCGGAAGGACGAGGCTGAAGCGTAGGTGCAAGTAAATCTCGTTTTATTAGAGTAATGGATACATCAAAGGCATTGCGCTTCATAGAAAACCCTGCGCTAACTCACTAGAATTCCTAACTACACTCTAGACATGCTCTACAGCGTGTGAAGGAAGTTGACTCAACGACTCCCCACTGTAAGCAGCAAGCTTAAGAAGGGAACATTTTCGAACTTAATCTCTGACTCCTGCTTAATTCCTGTCTTTGCCCTGTCTGTTTCTCGCGGCGGCGGGAGCACGGGAACAGAGGGCGTGTTTCCAACGGCTCATCGGAAGACACCTGTCCCTGAGCAACAGGCTCAAGATCAGGGGGCTGTGCCACACTGGTATCCTCCTGGGAATTGCTTGGCAAGGGAGGAGCTGGCACTGTCTCTGGAGCCTCCCCCAACAAGTCTTCTGCAGCAGCTGGGGGCAGCACTCTCTGTTCCTTGGACAGTGTGGGACCCGTGGGAATTGGCTGGTGAGCAGGCTGACCCCTTCCCGCAAGGTCCTGCTCAGACTCAACAATTCCCAACTCTGCTTCCTCTGGCAGCGGAGGCGCCTGAAACTCATGCCTCCCCCTTCCCTGTCCATTCTGGGTTAGCTGAGGCTCAACATCTTGGATGAAACAGATTATCTTGACCCATCCCAGTCTGGGTTCAGGCCTGGTTATGAGACTGAATCGGCCTTGGTCGCCCTGATGGATAACCTTTATCGGGAGAAGGACAGGGGGAGTGCTACCCCATTATTCTTACTTGATCTCAGCGGCTTTTGATACCATTGACCATGGTATCCTTCTGAGCCGACTTGGTGAGATGGGTATTGGAGGAACTGTTTTACTGTGGTTCCGATCCTATCTCCAGGGTTGCTCTCAGAGAATAGCACTGGGTGACTATCTTTTGGCCCCCTGGCAGTTGTGCTGTGGGGTGCCACAGGGTACCATCTTGTCCCCCATGCTGTTTAACATCTATATGAAGCCCTTGGGAGCGGTCATCAGGAGATTTGGGGCGAGGTGTCAGCAGTATGCTGATGATACCCAGTTCTATTTCTCTGTAACATCTGAATCAGGAGAGGCCGTACAAGCCCTTGACTGCTGCCTGGACATGGTGGTGGGCTGGATGCAGGCCAATAAACTGAGCCTGAATCCTAGCAAGATGGAGGCACTGTGGGTTGGTGGTTCCCGAGTTCGGATAATTGGTCAGTTGCCTGCTTTGGATGGGGTCATACTCCCTCTGAAAAAGCAGGTCCTTAGTCTGGGGTGCTCCTGGATCCATCTTTGTTACTAGAGGCCCAGGTGACCTCCGTGGCTAGGAGTGCCTTTTACCAGCTTTGGCAGGTAAGACAGCTGCAACCATTTCTGGACTGGGATAGCCTGACCACTGTTGTCCACACACTGGTAACCTCCACACTGGATTACTGTAATGCGCTCTATGTGGGACTACCCTTGAGGTTGGTCTGGAAGCTGCAGCTGGTGCAAAATGCAGCTGCGAGACTGCTCACTGGGGCAGGGTATCGCCAACATGTCACCCTGCTACTGAAAGAATTGCACTGGCTGCCCATTTGCTACCGGGCCAAGTTCAAGGTTCTAGTTTTGGTGTACAAAGCTTGGGACCAGGATACCTGAAAGACCATCTTACCCCTTATATATCCAGTCGATCACTGTGCTCTGCAGGTGAGGGCCTCCTGCCGATACCATCTTATCAGGAGGTCCATTCCACACAACATAGGAAACGGACCTTTAGAGTGATGGCATCTACCCTGTGGAATTCCCTCCCTTTAAATATTAGGCAGGTGTCATCTCTGTTATCTTTTCGGCACCTTTTGAAGACCTTCCTCTTTCAACAAGCCTTTTAAGTTGAGACCTATCCCAGTCTGTGTTGAAATTGCTTTTTAATATGTTTTTTTAAACAATATGTTTTAACCCCTTTTTAAAGATGTTTTAAAAGCTTTTTTTTAAAAAATGTTTTTAAAGTTGTTTTGTTTTACTGTATTTTAGTGTCTGTTTTTATGATGTTTTGAGGTGTTTTTAGCACTTCTGTTTGCCGCCCTGGGCTCCTGCTGGGAGGAAGAGCGGGATATTAATAAAATAATAAAGAAATAAATAATAAAGGAAGCCACAGACGTGAACTTATAAAATCTGGATGGTTTACAACAGATGCTACTGGAGGTCACTGATTCATAGGATCACCAAAGTCGTAATCGACTTGAAGGCACATAACAACAACTCTTACATAGTTGTAAAGTTCTGCTTTATATAATAAATTGCAATGGTAATTTTAATGCTGACTTCCAGGACCTTGATAGGTCCGGGAAGCAGGATTCTTAACCTTGCATTAACACTGGATTGGATTTTTATAATGCAATATTGCATATTCAAGGCTTTTATTATACACCGTGATCTTTGAAAAGCAGTTGGAAAGGAATGTGTACATAATAAAAAGTGACAATTTGAGGGGAGAGATTATGGGGCTATCATTCTTCACCATAACCTTTATCACTTGTTACATTTTTCTTCTGCCTTTGCTCCAAGGCCTGGTTCACAACCTCCCCATTTCGTACTTGCAACAATTCTGTGAGAAACACTGAGATATGGCGAATAGACCAAAGTCATCCAGAGAACTTTATGGTAGAATGGAATTTTGAACCCAGGTCTCTGCAGCTCTAGTCTGACACTTTCATTCTTTTAAGTACTGACTACTGAGGGCATTCAGCAGCCACTTAGCTACTTTGTAAAGAAAATTTACAACATACAGACAATGAACACATAGGACTGGGCATATAAGCTCTCTGAAAGAACAAAAAATCAAGAGGAATTTAGGCCTCTCTTATCCTATTAACTGGTACTGTAATACTTGCAAGACCACCTTACCCCATGTATGCCCACTCGAGCACTTCATTTGGCAGACCTGGCACTGTTATAGGTGCCGCATAATACTCTTTCCACACTTGTAAGAAATCATTATTTTAGTCTGGCAGCCCCTAATCTTTGGACCTCCCTGCCTGCTGACCTCAGGAAGGTGCCTCCACTGTATTTATTTGAAAATGGAAATGGACTGCCTTCAAGTTGATTCCGACTTGTGGCAACCCTATGAATAGGGTTTTCATGGTAAGCGGTATTCAGAGATGGTTTACCATTGCCTTCCTCTGAGGCTAAAAGGCAGTGACTGGCCCAAAGTCACCCATTGAGCTTCATGGCTGTGTGGGGATTCGAATCGTGGTCTCCCAGGTCATAGTCCAACTTTTTCATTTAGCAAGCCTATCCAGACACAGATTTGTTTTAATCTTTTCAGTAGGTGCTTTAATTATTTTAAATACATTTTAATTACTTGTTTTTAACTGTTTTATTGATTTTAAATGTTTTTTGTAAACTGCTTAGAGGTCTTTACATTCAAGCAGTATATACTTTTGTTAAATAAATCAATAAATCTGAAGCCGAGAATACTTAAGCTGTTTCTTCTGCAGCCTGCAACCTGAAATCTTATATATTCTATTATGAGTGAGTTACAAATTTCAGCATTCTGTCTGAGACATTATTTTGTGTGTTGAAAAAGATGTAATCTGTAATTCATAGGGTGTCTGCAGACATGAAGACTTTGTGGCTGATATGAACATATGAAATTGCCTCAGAAAGACCATTGGCCTACCTAGTCCAATATATTTTGATTGGCTTTCCACGATTCTCCACTAATGCACAAAAATGATTAGATCATTAAACTTGAAAAGGATTACAAAGATAATTATTATCTGCATTAGGATAGCCAACCTCACCTTCCCTCAAAGCTTGGTCTAGAAACTCTATCAGTACAGATCAAGAAGCCAATCTTTCCTACTTAAATCCCTAAATCCCTACTACTACCTTCTTGTAATGAAAATCTGTGGACCTGCAGAATATGCCAAAGCAGAACATCTTTCTTCATTTCTGAGTCACGGATACATGATAAAATAGTACTAGTGGTAAAGGCATTTGTAGTACTCACTTGTCTTGTAAGAAACAGTAATTTTTAAATTTTATTTGTGTACCATCCATCTTATATTGACAAGCGTGAATGTTGCTTGTGATTTTCTAAGCAAATCCCATGACTTCCAATTCGACTGACTTCGAAAAAAAAAAATTACCAAAGCTAATTATTCACTCTCTCCACTCTGTGATTACTCTGCAGACAGCTAATAACACTAATTATTATAGTTATTGGTATAATTACCTATTTAAAATGGTTGATTATGTAGGATCATATTAGTTTTACAAGAGTTCTATACTCAAAAAAGACTTCAACTTACACTGTGCCAATTTGGGGCAGATGTAGTGGATGTTGTGCAAGTGCAGTATTGGTGGAGTTTTGTTTTACTTATAGTCAGCCTGACCATGCCATTTTTGCAATCTCCAAGATTGTCATGGCCCCGTCAGAGGACTCATCAGACGAGGATGACTCAGGAGTAACAGCAGCAGACCCAGAAGCAGCAGACCCAGAAGGAGAAATGGAGGAAACTCCTGAGAACCCAGCTCCTTCTCCCCCTCAGCTGCAGAGCACCCCAGACACAGCTGAAGCCCTTCAGCCAGACGCAGACAGTGAACAGGATACTCCTCCCTCACCTGCAGAACGTAGACAGCAGAAGGTCAGGCAGAGGAGGGGCAGGCCTGTCCACTTAAAGCCAAAATGCTGAGGGCTCACACCTGCTGACAAACCTGCTCCTTAAAAGTCAAACCTTGGCGTGACCACTGTGTGTCTTCCTATCCCCTGAACCTTGACTTGGACTGATCTCTCGGCAAACTAGACCCGGACCTTCACTGACGTCTCTTCTGGATTTCTGGCTTGGCACGTAAGCTTCGAACGGCCTCTGCCCTTATCTTGCTTCCTCCTTGCTAGCCTGGCAGATTTATAGCCAAGCTGCCGGCTGAGGACTTACAGCCTGGCAATTACCAAGGAATCTCCAGCCCTGCCTGCACCTCCACCGACACTGCTGTCTCAGTGAAGAGCTGACAAAGATCAACTGAGAATGCTCTCTCATCTTGATACTGCCATTTGCACACCAAATCCATATGTAGGGGGACATATACAAAATCATTCTTGGTGGCTACTCTGGCATTGTGGACTCTCTTTCTAGCAGGCTTTCCCAAACATTGCATGGAGCAGTTTGTAAGACACACAAATAATAACTTAGATTAAGCTGGAACGACAAGTTTTAAGAAATTTGGTTTTATTTTGTTGGATTCCTAGATGCTTCAATACGCTTGTTTATACTTGCAATTTTATTTTTATTGTTAATAATATAATAAAAACATTTTATAATAAAAATACTGCCACTTCAAATGTAGGAAATACTTTATTCTTCAACAGTCATCCAAACCTTATCTAGAGGCATATGTCTCTGTTATGACACTGACAATGCCAGATGTCTTTTAGCATGTGCCCCAAAATGATGATTCAGTATGAATTTACTTCAGTTCTTAATAGCCTTAGTAGCACATTTCAGGTATTTCTCCGATGCAAGCCACACGGTAGTACAAGAAGAGTTTATTATCTACCCTAGCTATTTTTCTCTGAACATACATACACACCTAAGTTAGGCCCGCTACATCATAATGCCCAGGAGAGAAGCCTAACAAAACTTGGAAAAACAAAACTTTAGATTTCATTATATCCATCGGGCTTGAAAGTTCACCTTAGATTTACTAGTATCCTGTGGAGACCTTTTAAATGCAGTAAAATGTCTGCCCCAGGTAAAAATTGCCTGCACTTTAGAACAAAGGTTTTGTAAGTGGTGGTTTATAATGCATGTAGGATTTGGAAAGCACATTTTTTCTTGTCTTGAAGATAAGACTTATTACGATAGCATGCCTCCTTGGAGGCAATAACATTTTTTTCTCCCTCAGTCTTGCAAGGACATTCACCCTGAACCTGTTCCAGTTGTGTATACCTATGCATGTCTAGTACCAGAATGTCTGATATGGTGCAAATTTAGATATGCATCATGCTGTAATTTTTAAAGCATGATGTGACGGCTCATTTGAATGCTTTAAAGGTCTTGACATAAACATTGCAGCTTACCATCTCTTGGCTGAAAATATTAGAAACATGTGAAGACTTAGGGGCAACCACCATGTAAAAGGTGTTAACATCTAGTCATTAATATTTCAACATTAATTACAGGAATAGCCAAATCATATTCATTTTACTCAGAGATTCAGTCCTGTTTATATCGATGGGGCTTAGTTACAAATAGGTTTGTAAGATTGTGGCTTGCATGATGTAATCACGGGCATGCACTCATGATGCCTTAAATAAATAAACAAATCTTAGAAAGTGATTTTCTAATCCTTAGCACATTACTGAAGAGCCACACTGAGTTTGCATCCACATGACATAATCTAGGTATAGGAGTCCAATGCATGCATGGAAATCAAGGGAACCATTTAGGAAGCATGAGGTACAGTAGGTGCCCCTTCTCTTTTTTTTATCATTAATTTTTATTCAAATTTTCAAAGACAAAAAACAAAACAAAAATAATTAAACAATAAAATAAAATGTTGACTTCTGATTTGTCGCAGATCAGTCATAGGTCTACAATATATAACAATCCTGTCTCTTAAATTATATTATAAAATCACTTTCCTCCAGTAGTTATCTTAATTAATCATCAAATCTCATAAACATTGCTTTATTCTTTCCACAAAAAGTCAAAGAGAGGTTTCAATTCCTTGAGAGATATATCTTTCAATTTTTCTCCAAATAAACATGTTGATTAATCCATCTCATTCAAATCTGTTAGGTCCAATAATTTCAATAGCCATTCTTCCATTATCAATATTAATTCCAGCTTATTTTATTTTTTATTTATTTGTTTCATTTATAGACCGCCCATAGCGAGTGGCTCTCTGGGCGGTGTACAAAAAACTTAAAATACAAAATATCAACAATAAAATCAGACAACAAACAATAAACACAAGCAGCAACAAAATAAAAAATAAAAAATAAAAATATAAAATTATAACATAAACGCTTAAAATGCCTGGGAGCATAGCCAGGTCTTAACCTGGCGCCGAAAAGATAGAAGCGTAGGCGCCAGGCGTACTTCTTCGGGGAGGCTGTTCCACAGTTTGGGGGCCACTACAGAAAAGGCCCTAGATCGAGTAACTGTCCTCAGGCCTTCTCGATGGGTTGGTACCCGGAGGAGGGCCTTAGATGCTGAACGAAGTGACCGGGTAGGTTCATAGCGGGAGAGGCGTTCCACAAGATATTGCGGTCCCATGCCATGTAAGGCTTTATAGGTCAAAACCTTGAATCTGGCTCGGAAACAAATAGGTAGCCAGTGCAAATGGGTCAGAACAGGTGTTATATGTGCTGACTGGCTGGTCCTTGTCAGCAGTCTGGCTGCTGCGTTTTGCACTAGCTGAAGCTTCCGAACTGTCTTCAAGGGCAGCCCTATGTAGAGCGCATTACAGTAATCCGGCCTAGAAGTTACCAGAGCATGAACAACTGAGGTGAGGTCATCCCTGTCCAGATAGGGGCGTAGCTGGGCTACCAACCGAAGGTGGTAGAACGCATTCCTTGCCACCGAGGCCACTTGCGCCTCAAGAGACAAGGAAGGATCGAAAAGAACTCCCAGACTACTAACCTGTTCCTTCAAGGGGAGTGTAACCCCATCTAGAACAGGGTGAACATCCACCATGTGGGCAGGGAAGGCACTCACCAACAGTGTCTCAGTCTTGTCTGGATTGAGTCTCAGTTTATTAGCTCTCATCCAGTCCATTATCGTGGTCAGGCAATGATTCAGCACATCCACAGACTCACCTGTAGAAGATGAAAAGGAGAAATAGAGCTGTGTGTCATCAGCGTACTGGTGGCAACACACTCCAAAACTCCTGATGACGGCACCCAGAGGC
The DNA here is from genome assembly GCF_030035675.1 of Rhineura floridana. Lineage (NCBI taxonomy): Eukaryota > Metazoa > Chordata > Lepidosauria > Squamata > Rhineuridae > Rhineura > Rhineura floridana. Next base: position 69,332,819 of record NC_084481.1, read on the forward strand.
TGCATATAGATGTTAAAAAGCATGGGGGACAAAATTGACCCCTGAGGGACTCCACAATGGAGAGTCCAAGGTGTCGAGCAATGTTCCCCAAGTACTACCTTCTGGCGACGATCCGCCAAGTAGGAGCGGAACCACTGCCAAGCAGTGCCTCCAACTCCCAACTCTGCAAGCCTCTCCAGAAGGATACCATGGTCGATGGTATCAAACGCCACTGAGAGATCAAGGAGAATCAACAGAGTCACACTCCCTCTGTCCCTCTCCCGACAGACGTCATCGTACAGGGCGACCAAGGCTGTTTCAGTGCCAAAACCAGGCCTAAAACCGGATTGAAACAGTAATCCTGTTAAGTCCAGTAATTTCAGTAGCCATTCTTCCATTATCAGTATCCCATAATAATCTTGTTGTCATAGCCATAGTCCAAATAAACATATCGATTAATCCATCTCATCAAATCTGTTAGGTCCAATAATTTCAATAACCATTCTTCCATTATCAATATTAATTCCATCTTCCATCTTCAATAGTCCTGTTAAATCCAATAGTTTCAGTATCCATTCTTCCATTATCAGTATCCCATGATAATCTTGCTGTCATAGCCATAGTCATATAATAAGAGTCTGATGGGAATTTCCTTTATCAGAAATATTTCCTTGCCATCAATTCTGAATATGTTGCTGAAATATTGTTGTAAAGTCATATCTCTGTTCTTCTTTTTTACAAAATGCACTGGCTCATCTCTTGAGAATTTTTCCATTGTCACATATCTGTAGTTAATTCCATAGATTTTTTCTATGTCAAGCTCCATCACATCATTCCAGTCCAGAAAGTTATCCAAGACATTGATAACTTTATCACTAATATCTTCATTAATTTCTTCAGAGACAACGTTGAATTCCAAACAGTAAACTTTATTTCTAATATCCGTAAACTCCAGATCTTTTTCCAATTCCACATTTGTTCCAATCTCCAAGGCTTGTATCTTCCCTTTAATTTTTCTTTTCTCATCTCTAATCTCAACAATCTCCTCTTTCACAGAATCCCCTATTTCTTTAAGCTCCTGCGTCATTTTGCTAAATTCAATTTTCAGCTCCTGTCTACCCTGTCTCAGGGTTTGTTTCGTTATCTCAATCTCATTCATTATTTTCTGAAACATAATTTCTTCCACGGTCTCAGCCACTTTCCTGGTTGCCATTCTTAAAACCATGAAAATAAAAATTATTTCAGCCACAATTGGGTTAATATTCCAGGCTTACTGACATCAGAGTGTAAACTGTACAGCCTGCCTTATCTCTTATATGTTCAGGAATACAAAACAAATTTAGTTCCCAGCATCAAAACAGTTAGTGGCGTCGTGAACAAGCAGATTCGTCAAAATGAAATAGACCAAAAAGAAAATAGTCCCGGACATATAATACTCCAAAATTCATAAATCAAATTTATTTTTTTTCCCCTCCTCGAAATAGAAATCCCTCTTCCATTAGTATCTTTAGAATGCACTTCCAGGCCAGCTTTTTGCAATAAAAACAAAGATAAGCTTTTTCAATTTCTTTCCTCCTTAATTTCGTGAATAAAAGAGAAGAGTTATAACTCACCCAAAAGTCCTTTATAGCTGATTCATTGACAAATCTCTTTTTGCTGCAACAATTTAAACCAAGTGAAAAAAAAATAGAAAGAAGGATGCTTGCCTGTTAAAGTCCGTTTTTCTTTGAAGAAAAGATAAACGTGTTGCTTAATTAGTTAGAGCTTGATGGAAGTCCGTCCGGCTTGCTGGCTGAACTTTCTCTCATAAATTAATGAAATCCAGTCCTCCCAACAAAAACAGGCTTTGTGTTTAATCTCTATGTTTCTCCCTGCCCGGGAGAAAATCTTTACCAGTCAAAAAGAACGTTCTGACTGATTTTAAACTGAAAAAGCTTCTTCTGAGATGAGAGCTCGTCTCAAAAAGCAGGCACAGGTGAAGTCACCTTTCCCGGAAGTCAGTAGGTGCCCCTTCTCAAGCTTCAAACCATCTATGATTATTACTCAATAACAACTAGAGCTCTGATTCTTAGGTAGCATAATAATAACCACTGTCCTCTCCACCACCACTTACTATTCTATCCAAGAGCAGGCCTTTGAATCTTATTATGAATCTTGCCCATCTTCTCCCATGGAAATCTGAAATAGTATTACTCTGTTCGTGCCATGTTAAAATAAATGGGCCTTTCTGCACTTACCTTTTATAATGGTAAAGTTGCTGTTTAACCCAGCATTTTAAAGAGTGAATTTGGAGCTGATTCTCTGCACCTTTGGTCACATGTCACTGCTATCAGAGAGTGACTGTAGTTTTTCCCCTTCCACACTAATGGGAAGAGCTGTGCCCGAATAGAGAAAAGTTCCATGGCTGTAGTCACACCTCCATGTACCCTTATGTTCCTCTAGTCAGAGCATGCACATGGGGATAGCTTTTTTGCATTTTGTTGCATGCTTAATATTTCAGAATTCTTACCTTGTGGGATTATAGGAGATTAGAGGAAGGTAGACAAGAGGAGCCACATGTACCTGTCTGAGCTATGGAATGTCTTGGAACTGCCAAAGCTATCTGCCAGTTTCTCCTCAGAACAGCCCCCAGCCCAAACAAACAGCTTGCACTGATCAGAGGGAAGTGGTGTGAAACAGATGTTTTTCAAACCATGCTCACCAAGCCCCACCCCATCCACACAAAAAGTAGCACATTCCACATAAATGAAAATATTGAGGATCCATTCTGGATCTTTCACAAATGTTTTACGTTTTGCAGTAGAACACAAAGCAGTTGTTAAAGTACATCATTCTAGAATAGCACCTAAAATAAGGATGATGTTGCGTGCAACCAAACAAATGCAGGATGGGGGCAGAAACTATACCACTATAAAAGGTAAGTGCTGAAAAGCCCTTAAATAAGCTTAACTCTGTGCTACTTATTCCAATGACACTGTTATGGCATGCAGGTATGCTAGCTAGACAACAATAAAAGATGGTTATGCATGCAAAATATGCAGAAAGGTGCTGATGCTGTCTTGTGCACTTTGCAGACTTCTGTGTTTTATACACTTCTCACCCAAGAATGGAATATTATTTTTGTTACTATATTAGAATGGACTTCTAGAATCAAGTGACTCACAGACTTAGGACAGACATACTAGGCCATGTAGTTTCATCATCTTGTCACAAAAAGATGTTCACCTAAAATAATACTTTACAGAACAATATGAGTGATGGTGAGATGTCATCTTGTACCCTTGGGACACACACAAGAAGTTTTCAAAATTATAAGCTTCACCATCTCTTTTAACATCATACCACTTCTGTCATTCCTTTCTCTGTCCTCTGTCCCCTCCCAGTGGTGGTCACAACCAGTCTGACAGTAACACAAGGAGAAAAATAGCTTTAAAAATTGAGATCTTGAAGGTGATGGTGGGGACACCATAAGTAGGTGAAGGGCTTGTGCATGTATGCTGACTATGGCATTTCCAGTTGTCTACCATCTTCTGCTCACATTGAAAGATGGCAAAAAAAAAAGGTTTATGCCCAGAGAATTGTAAGTATCCAACACAATGACTCCAATAATATGGAATCCAATGTTTCAAAACACTTTTGATTTACAATATTACACATTGGCATGTAATCCAGGCATTAAGAATTAGCTATCTGGAGGTAGTCAAGGAATCTATCTGAATTAAAGCAATCATATTAGATTACTCCACTTTCATTTTGCAGTAGATTCTTTCTAGGTTTGCAGCATCAGATGTTCTAAAGAACTGTGACCCAACCATGTGTTTAATAGTAGAAGATGGGGGAGAAAGCATAACAGAAGTCTACAGAAAATCCAACTTTAAAAAAAAGTGAAGATGAACCAGAGTTTTTGCACCTCTCTGTCCCGTGCTACATTGGGAGGAAGAGAAGAAGAATTGGTTGCTATGCCTGGGATTCTTAGAAATAAGAACCTGGACTCAGACCATTTTTAATAGATGAACAGTTTTATTTTAGAGTTCCTTCTTTGCTAGCTTACAGTCAGGGCCAGAGGGTGGGGCACGAGGGCTATTTGGCTTGGGCCTCAATCTCAAAGGGAGACTCCAGTGTAGACACTTCCTAATTTGGGGGCATTTTGCAAGTTGTTTTTATGTGCATCAAAGTGTGACATGCACTCTTAGCTTAGAGCTGCAAATTTAAGCAAATAAGAAAGGTGATTTGGTAAAATACATTTTCATATAACCAACAGTGATTTTGTCATATTAAAGAGGTAAAATATTCATAAATATTAGTAAAAAGATATTGGTTCTCATGGCACCAATGAACGTTCTGATTAGACCATTTTGAATGTGTCATCTCAGGTCAGCTGATTATACAAACAAACCACTCGCCTTTTTTCATTCCTTATTTGTTTTTTCACTTTTTTATTTTTATTATGGCTTGGGGCCTCAAAAGCTGCAAGTGAGCTGAGCCACTCTGGACCTCTAAGAGAGCCTGCTTACAGCTACATACAGACTACTGTTCTTCCTTCCAGAATTCTCCTTACCCTTTTCTGTCTCCTGTAAGGCCTGGGATGGACAAGGTATTGTTTTGCTTGCCCTATAACATCCTGAAATTCTGGTTTGGATCTGCCATAAATATTAAATCAGTTTTGTAAAATTCCCAGGTTATGATGGGGGCAACTGAATTGTCTTAAGAAAAGTGGGCGGCCCAGGGGGTGGATCAAGATAAAGGATGGTGCAGCATTGAGTTGTGAAGGTGTCATTTTCACCCCTGGCATTTCAACATCTCCAAAAACTCCCTGAAAAGACATAGGTATATAGGCTATAAATTAGATGAGAAAGGCTTTCTGCTTACCATTTCTTTAGAGGAAAGATGTCTGGGTACAGTGATCATGTGTCCTAATTTACAGAGCATAGCCCTTTATTTGAAGGGCTCTTTGGTCCTTGTCCAACTGAAACATAAAGAGCCATAAAGGAGAGCAGAGACTTGAAGTTGCCCATCAACAACTTAGTAGCTGGACAGCATTATAAGCAGACCCACAGATCACCTGGTTTCAGTCTTCCCTACTAAGGTGAGATATCGTCACCTTGCAGTGGTGAGTGGGCTTGCGTGTTCCAATGAACCCTGTGAGTGATGCCATTGGGAGTCATGTACTCCCAGCAGGGTCACCCATGGCGGTAAGGTCAAGGGAGAGGAACCAGACAAAGAACAATCCAAGAAAGTCCTCAACGGCAGAACAGGCGGAGGAAAACAATGTGTGTGTTACAACGGCTGTGAAGGTGGATGAAGGCTGCAGCACATAAAAGGCTTCCAATCGTCATGGTATCCATGCCATTAGATCAAAGCCTTTTTCTGTCAAGACTGTGTGTTGATTGTCGTGCACTGATCTCCCCACATAAAATAAATTCATGCACAGGCGTCTTCCAACCAAACCAAACCAAAAGTCCCATGGCAATTGGCAAATGGCAACAGGGACAGGACTGTGAAATCCAGAAGCCCCTAGTCATGGACTGGCACATAGGCGGTGGATACAGACTTAGTCGTCCTGGCTCAAGGACTGAGACAGTTGAGTAGTTTGGCAGCTGTATCCACAACTGAGCAGTCCTATTCAGGATCCACTCTGCTCACCCCATATGAGGAGGCGGCTAGAAAAGGTGCCCTAAACATAGTCTGCCTCATCTCTCTCCCTGACTGGATCACCGTGTCCAGTGGGGTCACCACTTAGCAGTCGCAAAAGACAAATGAAGTTTGGAATGTGGAATATATGGACATTGCTGGACAATACAGATAGTGAACATCCTGAACACAGGACTGCCATCATTGTGAGGGAGTTGAGACATTTTAATATTGACATAGCAGCACTCCAAGAAACTCGAAGAGCAGGAGAGGGACAATTGAAGGAAGAAAAAGGAGGTTACACCTTCTTCTGGAAAGGACTGCCTGAACAAGAACGATGAATACATGGAGTAGGCTTTGCTATTAAAAATGATCTTGTGAAGCTCTTCTCAGAAGTTCCTACCGGCATTAATGAACGACTCTCAACTCTCCAATTAAAACTCGCCAAAAATCAGCAGGCATCTATTCTAAGTGCTTATGCACCAACATTAGATGCTGATGAAGACATCAAGGAAAATTTTTATACCCAGCTGGACACCATCTTATCAGAGATACCTAAGGAGGATAAAATTATCCTCATGGACAATTTCAATACATGAGTGGGGCGTGATTTTGATTTATGGCCAGAAAGCATTGGGACAGGAGGAGTTGGCAATAGCAACCTGAATGGCATTCTACTTCTGACTAAATGTACAGAGCATAATCTTGTTATTACAAACACACTCTTTCACCAGAAAGATAAATTTAAAACCTCATGGAAGCACCCTCGGTCAAAGCACTGGCATCTCCTGGATTACATAATTGTCCATGCCAAAGATTGTCATGATGTACTCCTCATCAGGGCCATGACAAGTGCCAATGACTGCTGGACAGATCACCGATTAATTCGATCCACCATGGCCATTAATATTGTTCCTCAAGATAGGCTCCAAGGAAGAAAACCAAGGCGTAAAATGAACATCCACACCCTTCAAGATCCTATTAAGCGACCTTGCTTTCAAACAACTCTCAAGAAACATCTACCTACGGAACTCTCTGAAAATGTTGAGGAACACTGGATTAAACTGAAGATTTCCATTATTGCAGCATGTGAACAAACTATTGGATACCAAACTAAGAAACATCAGGACTGGTTTGATGAGAATGATAGTGAGATTGAACATATCTTTGACAAGAAGAAAAGGAAAGCCTTCCAGATATGGCAAAAAGACATTAACTGTGCTGCTAAGAAAAAATTCTATGTCGGTGCAAAGGCTGAGGTCCAAAGAAGAACTAAAGAACTTAAGAACACCTGGTGGAGAACGAAAGCTCAAGAAATCCAGCATTTTGCAGATGCTCATGATGCATGGGGCTTTTTTAATGCCACAAAGGCCATCTACGGACCAACAAATTATGGTACAAATCCCTTACGTTCAGTAGATGGTACCAAACTTCTAAAGGACAAAGAGTCTATTGCACTGCGTTGGAAAGAGCATTACCACAACCTCCTTAATTGTAACTCCATTGTGGCTGATGAGGTCTTCTCGCAAATCCCGCAACAACAAATTAGAGATGAGCTTGCAGTATCCCCTAATTTGGATGAAGTCAGTAAAGCCATTAATCAAATGAAGAATAGCAAAGCTAGTGGACCTGATGGGATTCCTGCTGAAGTCTTTAAAGAAGGTGGACCTGAATTTACGCAACAACTTCATAAACTCATCGAAAAAATCTGGATGAGGGAGGAGATCCCAGAAGACTTTAGGGATGCCATAATTATCACTCTTTTCAAGAAGGGTGATAGAACAGATTGTGGGAACTACCGAGGCATCCCTTTTCTAGCTACCACAGGTAAAATCCTTTCAAGGATCCTCGCAAATCACCTCCTGTCTATCTCAGAAGACATCCTCCCTGAATCCCAAAATGGTTTCCGCCCTTCCAGGGGGACAGTGGACATGATCTTCACTGCACAACAGCTTCAAGAAAAATGCAAGGAGCAAAAGCAACCTCTGTCTGTGGTGTTTATTGATCTGACTAAGGACTTTGATACTGTAAATCGAACTGCTCTCTGGACCATCCTTCTGAAAATTGGATGCCCTGATAAATTGGTGAATATTTTGTGACTCCTCCATGACAACATGATGGCAACAATTTTCAATAACAATGGCTCTCAAAGTGATCCATTCAAAGTGGGATCAGGCATCAAACAGGGATGTGTCATTGCTCCGACCTTATTTGCTATTTTCATCACCATGATTCTACACCTTGTTGAGGGGAAACTTCCCACTGGCATGGAAATCACATACCGAACAAATGGAAAGCTTTTTAATCTCAGTAGCCTGAAAGCAAAAAGTAAGGTAATTACAACCTCCATCGTAGAACTTCAGTATGCCGATGATAATGTAGCCTCTGCACATTCAGAGGAAGATCAAACTATCCTAAATGTCTTTGCAGAAGCATATGAAAAGCTTGGCCTCTCACTTAACATCAAAAAAACCAAAATGCTTCATCAGCAAGTGTGAACCAATCCCTCTGTAGCACCATCAATCCAGCTTAATGGTGCGACACTGGAGAATGTCGATCACTTTTCTTATCTTGGCAGCCATCTCTCTGTAAAAGCTGACATCGACGCTGAAATTCAGCATCGTCTGAGCTCTGTGAGTGCTGCATTCTCCTGAATGAAGCGAGGAGTGTTGGAGGATCTGGATATTCGCAGGGAGACCAAAATGCTTATTTACAAAGCCATTGTACTACCGACCTTACTGTACGCCTGTGAAACATGGACGATCTATAAATGCCACTCCCAACTTCTTGAAAGGTTCCACCAACGCTGCCTCCAGAAAATTCTGCAAATTACTTGGGAAGACAGGTGGACTAATGTTAGCATATTGGAAGAAGCAAAGTCCACCAGTGTTGAAACAATGATGCTCCAACATCAACTTTGCTGGACCGGCCATGTTGTTCGAATGCCTGATCACCGTCTTCCAAAGCAGCTACTTTACTCCCAACTTAAGGATGGAAAATGGAATATTGGTGGACAGCAAAAGAGGTTTAAATATGTTCTCAAAGCTAATCTAAAAAAATGTAACATGAGCATCAAGAAATGGGAAGCCTTGGCCCATGAGCGTCCCAATTGGAGGTCGGCCATTATCAAAGGTGCTATGGACTTTGAAGAAGCACGAGTACAAGGTGAAAGGGACAAACGAGCTAAGCGGAAGGCACGTCAAGCAAATCCTCATCGTGACCATCTTCCATCTGGAAACCTATGTCCTCACTGTGGGAGGCTGTGTGGATCCAGAATTGGCCTCCACAGTCACTTACAGACCCACTGTTAAAGACCATACCCTGGAAGACAATCTTACTCGGCCACGAGTGATCGCCAATGATATTGTATTTCTAAGTAAATTATAGTAATTATTTCTAAATTTGTATATATCATCATCATTTTCATCATCATCATTAAATGCATCAGCCGCCCTTAGCCAGCAAGTCCCAGGGCAGGTTACAAGAGTTTAAAATTCAGTATTAAAAAGTTAAAACAAATTACAGTAACAGGAATAGGGTGGGTTCTAAAAACACACATCTCAGGGTGTCAAAGGCCAGGGTAAGGAGGTGAGTCTTTAGCATTCACCCAAAACTGTACAATCATAGAGATATAATCTAGATATATAAATCAGTATATGCAAATTTACTGTCCATTTGCTACTGGGTCAAGTTCAAGGTTCTAGTTTTGGTGTACAAAGCCCTGTACAGCTCAGGACCAGGATACCTGAAAGACCGTCTTACCTCTTATATACCCAGTCGATCACTGCACTCTGCAGGTGAGGACCTCCTGCAGATACCATCTTATCAGGAGGTTCGTTCTGCACGATATAGGAAACAGACCTTTAGTGTGGCAGCACCTACCCTGTGGAATTCCCTTCCTTTGAATATTAGACAGGCGCCATCTCTGCTATCTTTTCGGTGCCTTTTGAAGACTTTCCTCTTTCAAGAAGCCTTTTAGGTTGATACCTATCCCAGTCTGCGTCTGTGTTAGAATTGCTTAATATGTTTTTTAATAATGTTTTTAACCTTTTTTTAAAGTTGTTTTTTAAAAAAATGTTTTTAACACTGTTTTGTTTTAATGTATTTTAAGATGTTTTTTTATTATTATTATTATTACTCTTTATTTTTACCCCGCCCTTTTTCCAAAACTGGAACTCAGGGCGGCTTACAAATAAAAACCACACATAGGTAAAAAACATACAAAAATATACAATTAAAATAGAATTAAACTATTCGTAACATTAAAACCATGAAACATACACTTAAAATACTAAGACAATTTAAAACATTAAGAATAGGACCATAGAACAATACAACAGACCTTATGAGGTCCTATCTTAAACATCTTCTAGTGCAAAAGCCTGTCAGAACAAAAAAGTCTTTGCCTGCCAATGGAAGGATAGCAAGGAAGGGGCCATTCGTGCTTCCCTAGGAAGAGAGTTCCAGAACCTGGGGGCAGCCACCGAGAAGGCTCTATCTCGCGTCCCCACCAATCGCGCTTGCGAAGGTGTTGGGACTGAGAGAAGGGCCTCTCCTGAGGATCTCAGGGCCTGGGCAGGCTCGTATAGGGAGATACGGTCTGACAGATAGCCTGGACCTGGGCCGTATAGGGCTTTAAAGGTCAAAACCAGCACTTTGAATTGTGACAGGAAACAAACTGGCAGCCAGTGGAGCTGTCACAACAAGGGGGTTGTATGGTCCCTGTAACCAGCCCCAGTTAGCACTCTGGCTGCAGCTCTTTGTACCAGTTTAAGTTTCCGAACAATCTTCAAAGGCAGCCCCACGTAGAGCGCGTTACAGTAATCTAAACGGGATGTAACTAAGGCATGCATCACTGTAGTCAAACCAGGCGTCTCCATGAACGGGCGCAGCTGGTGCACCAGTCTTAGCTGGGCAAAAGCACTCCTGGCCACTGCAGAGACCTGGGCCTCCATGTTCAAAGCTGAGTCCAGGAGCACACCCAAACTGCGAACCTGTGTCTTCAGGGGGAGTGTAACCCCATCCAGCACAGGCTGGATCCCTATTCCCTGATTTGCCTTTCGACTAACCAGGAGCACCTCTGTCTTGTCTGGATTTAATTTCAATTTGTTCGCCCTCATCCAGTCCATCACTGATGCCAGGCACCAGTTCAGGACCAGGACAGCTTCCTTGGCTTTAGGTGGAAAGGAAAAATAGAGTTGGGTGTCATCCGCATACTGATGACACCGAACCCCAAACCCCCGGACAACCTCACCCAATGGTTTCATGTAGATGTTAAATAACATGGGGGACAAAACTGAGCCCTGAGGGACCCCATATGTCAATGGCCAAGGAGTCAAACAGGAATCCCCCAGCACCACCTTCTGGGTTCATCCCTCCAGGAAGGAGCCAAGCCACCGCAACACAGTGCCCCCAAGTCCCATCCTGGCAAGGCGGCCCAGAAGGATACCATGGTCGATGGTATTGAAAGCTGCTGAGAGGTCCAGTAGAACCAACAGGGACACACTCCCCCTGTCCGCTCTCTGCGTAGGTCATCCACCAAGGCGACCAAAGCTGTCTCTGTCCCGTAGCCGGGCCTGAAAGCAGACTGAAATGATGTTTTAAAGTGTTTTTAGCGCTTTGTTTGCCGCCCTGGCCTCCTGCTGGGAGGAAGGGTGGGATACAAATTAAATAATAAATAATAAATTTTATGAAAATCTGTGTCCTCTTTCGTGGTGATGCATAAGTGGCCACTCTAAGCCCAGGAAAATTCCATGCATCGTCAAGCTTCTGGTGCCTGTAATTTTACATCTAATTTTGGAAAAAATGGCGACTAGCAGGCAGACGGTATTTCGACAGCTCTGCAGTGCTCTTTGCTTTTGTTTTTAAAGACATTTTAAAACTACTGAAGTAATCACCAACATTCGCCTTCCTGCCGTTTCTTATCTTCCACCGCACCAATTACTTCTGAAAAGCCATAAAATTGCTGTTTCTGGCTGATGGAGAGTGAAATTTACACAGTGTCTTATCTTACCTCCTCCCCCCTCCCTCCTTCGGTCCGGTCTTGCTCATGACAAGGAGCTCCAACAAGCACCAACAAGCACTAACAAGTAAGCAAAGAATATAAGATTTTCAATATCCCCAGTGGTGCTGAGGAACAGTTTGCTCATTTAACTGCGTGGGCTGTAGGAAATTCACCTTATTTTGATGCTTCTTCGCATTATCCAACTCGCCCATTTAAAGCAACAGCTGGAAATATGGTTCACACTAGGAGAGACTATAAAATCCTGGAGCTGGCCCTATCGGAGCCCGTCCTTCACACTAGGAAACTCAAGCAAGCAAAGATAAATCGCTTTTTTATCTCTAAAGAACAACTGGAGAATCCAGTGGATATGACAGACAGAAAGAGGCTTAAGGGAAGTGGGGCCAGTATATCTAGAAGCCCCAGCAGAGATGACAATAGAGCCAGCAGCCCCACAGCACAAGATGAAAATACTCCTCCCTTGACAAATACTCCCCTGGACTGGTCGCTGGACCTTAATAGAGTGCTACAAACAGAGGTTCCCGTCCTTTCTGTTCCTAACCTTGCATGGGAGCTTGCCACTGTGGAAAATCTGGACCAGATGAAGGCTCCTGCTGTGGCCAAAGACCAGACGAAGCCGAAAGTTGGGTGCCAATGTCCATCTATTCACCCAACCTATAATGATTCATCATTTAATACAAACTTACATACTCCCCTCGATCCATCAAACAAGGAGAATCCACTAAATATAGACGGCAAGTTCCCACTTGATTGCTGGCTTTTTATGCTAGCCAGGGACATTGATCTTATCAAGATTTTTCTGTCTGAGTCTAATAAACTTTTAACCACACTAGTGGAGGCACATAGCAAGCTTACCCGATGGTCTGGTAGCACATCACGGGGAACCCAGACTTCTATACATCACCTCCAAACTACACAAAGGGTAAAGCCCAAGCGGCAGAGCGCTAAGATGCCCAAGAATTCCTCCAGGAATAAACAAAACAAACAATGTAATATCATCAAAAAGAGCAACATCTCCAAGAAGAGCAAGAACATAAAACACCCAAAGTTTATGCATTACAGCAAAATGAACTTTGCCAAACTTTTTCAACTACTGGACGCTATCCCTAACCAGAAGACTGATCAGAGGTTAGAACCTGTAGTGCAGCAGGAAAGTTTGGAGGACAACAAACCTGCCCCCAATCACAAAGGTACATCCCCCTCCCCTTTACCTCCTGCAGCTACCAACCTCCACCAGTGTCAGACTTCAGACCAGCAAGACCCTTGGTTGCTTACGTTCCAGGATGCTAAATCAGCTCAAAGTCACCCTTCTGAGGCCAAATGGACCTTAGTCCTTAATCGTCTGAAGCTAGTGCTGTCCAACTACCCTAAACCGCCGGGTCACATTGTACTTAAAGAACACAAGGCTCACCTTCTGGGAATATTTGAAAGCACTATGCCAGGCCTTTTCTCTTCAGGAGATATATTCAATGTGGAATATTTATACTTTAACCAGGTCACAGCTCGAACTATAGTGACCCTCAGCTCTCCTGAAAAAACTACCCAGCTATTTAAAAACAGAGACGCCCTTCAACCAACCGGCATAACCATAACAAGACTCTTTGAAAATATAGCCACCCCACAGCCCTCAATTAGTTGTTCGTTCATATCAACTAAGAACCCCTTGGTAACATCAGCCCCTGCGGCCAGAGAAAACTTAATTGAGTTGGAAGCTGAGATTGAGCAACCCTTACCTCCGTGGGCACCGCCTCACCTAGCCAATCCTAAGCCAGCGGTTATGGATAATGATCCAGTGCACTGTCTAGGGAGTGCTGAATGACTTGCCCACCGAAGAAGAAAAAAAATCTATTCGAGGCCTACGTTGCTCTACCAGCACCAGCTCAAATAGACATCGTTTCAAGGCTCCAGAGACTGACTATACAACTAAAGCATTTGTCGGCCGCGACAACCAGTAACAGCGCCCGGAAAGAATACCAACTGCTGGACGAGCCTCTTAGCAAGGCAGAGGTAATCCCCATGTCAACAACTTTTAGCCACAGGCCTCCAGTAAGCAATTTGCATGCCCTTCGATCAATCACAGCAGAAATTAACCTGCCAGCAGCAAATTTAGCCCAAGTTCCCATAAAAAAGATTGAGATAACCGCGCCCTCAAGGGCAACAGTTGCAACAAGTGCAATGCCTACCTGGACGGAAATGAGATGGATGGGCAAAAATGAGGAAGGCTCCCCCCAAAAGGCACCTGCCTATAGGGATTTTCCTTCTAACCCCAAACAGACACCAATATCCAACATCAGTCGGAAGGATGCAGTTCTAGAGACAATCGAGTTCTTGTCGACTGAACCACCTCTAATGGCCAGTGCTTCTCATATGCAGAAAACCTTACCATCCCAACAAACTAAGGGAAGCAAACCTGCTAAGCCCTGACTAAAAACAACTTGCTCGGCGTCCCGGTTGTTATTTCTCTCCTGGAATATCGCAGGATGGAATTCCAAAATGGTAGATTCCTCCTTTTTGGATTATGTAAGCAAGCACAATATTGTGTTTCTTCAGGAGACCTGGGCCACTGAGGCTCCTGAACTAGATGGCTACTCCACTCATTTGCTGGCGGCAACGCCCAGTGATAAAGGCGGCCGCCCCAAAGGGGGTCTGAGTGTGTTGGTTGCCACAAACCTTAGAACCAGCGCCACCAGACTGGACTTTCTGCCAGAGTTAGCCATGTCATTAGTTCTCAAGCTTAATTGGATGTCTCTACTACTAATAAAGGTCTACCTCCCCCTGAATCACCAGAAAAAGCGAGTAAACAAAATCTGTCAAGAACTAGAGGCCTACATAGCCAAGCTGACAACGCTCTACCCAGAAGCGGCGTTGGTGATAGCGGGTGACTTCAACTCCAGGATAGGCCCTAGTGATGAGGCCCTATATGCCCATTTCCATGAAGTCCCCCCTGCCCATGACAAGACCCATACTCTACCACCTCGCCGCTCTAAAGATCAAGGGCTTAACTATGCCGGCTTCTGTCTTATTCAAGCGCTATTCAGATTGAATCTTGTCTTAGCAAACGGGTCCATGGAGGGTGACAAAAGCGGCGAATTCATTTATCTCTCCAGCACGGGAGCATCATTAATTGATTTTTTCATAGTGTCCACCGACCTACTAAGTAACTTGTCCTCCTGCATAGTTGATGATCGCCCTGACAGTGACCATCTCCCTTTGATCCTTTCGATGTGCTGTGGTGTCCAAACAATCCACATTGAACAGCCCCCAACTTTGAAAGCGGTCCCGGAAATAAGAGCTTCAAGTGTCAGATGGTCGACTAAGTTGGAGAAGGATCTAAAAGGAATACTTTATCCGCCCAGCTGTCTTCGTCATCGTAAAAAACTACTAGCAGAGGCCCCTGGAGAACCAATGTTAGCTGCATATTATGAATTGATCGTAGACGTACAACATTGTTTAATTCCCAAGCCTTCGACAAGACCCCCCATCCGTCCACACAATTCCAAACCATGGTTTGACAAGGATTGTGTTGATCTGAAAAAATTGTTAGAAGAGACATATATGGAGTACAGAACAAAGGACCTACCAACTCTGCCTGCCGAGTGCCTCACATTAAAAAAGAAACACAAACTTTTAATTAAGTGGGGGAAAAGTTCTGCACTGGCTCACCTTTGGCAGTCCTTGATCGCAGCCTCAAGATCTAAGAACTCATCTGTCTTCTGGAAGCTGGTAGCCAGGGGTTGGCCCAACACTTCTACCTCGTTTAATTACCATATACCCGCAAATTCATGGGAGTCACATTTCCATAACATCTACTCAGGAGGCCAAATTGGGGCCGAATGGGCAGTGAACCCCACAAACGATCTCCCCAATTGGCCCCCAGTCTCCATTCAGGAAATCACCTCCTTAATCGCTAACTTGAAGTTGGGTAAAGCTCCAGGCCCTGATGACATTCTCCCAGAAGCAATCAAATTTAATCCAGAGTGGTGGGCACCGGTCCTGGCAGCTTTATTTACGAGTACTGATCAAACTGTCTGCATCCCTGAGGACTGTGGCCTTGCCACTATTATTCCAATCTTCAAAAAGGGTAGTCGTGCGGACCCAGCCAATTATAGACCGATTAGCCTGCTAAATATTCTCAGCAAGCTTTACGCAAGTCACCTACTTACAAAACTGCAAATTTGGATGGAGTGGGAAAATATTTTGGAGGAGGAGCAAGCCGGTTTCAGGGCGAGTCGCTCCTCCTTGGACCACGCCTTTGTCCTACAACATCTTGTTGAAAAATATACCTCCAAGCCAGGGGGCGCGCTTTATGCTGCCTTCATTGATTTTAAGGCAGCATTTGATCTTATTCCAAGAGATAAACTTTGGTCAAAACTTGAATCTACCAACATTGACAGATGCTTATTAGCTTTGATTCGTGGCCTATACCAGAACACTCAGGTTCGTATACGATGTAATAGTGCCGGCAACTTGTCTAGACCCATTTCCAACTTCAAAGGAGTTAAGCAGGGCTGTATTTTAGCCCCCACATTGTTCAATCTATATATTAACTCCCTAATCAAAACCCTGATGCAATGCTCCACACACCATCCTACTTTGTCGAATAGGCCTCTTTCTATTTTTCTATATGCAGACGATGCAGTACTTCTGTCTCTCACAAGTACTGGCCTTCGTCACCTGCTCAGAGCCCTCGCCAGTTATTGTAACAACGAACTGCTGGTCATTAATCGCAGTAAATCTAAGGTTTTAGTATTTACAAGGAAGAGGGTGAAACATCGGTGGCGAGTAAACGGTATCCCCATAGAACAAGTTCTATCATACAGATATCTGGGAATAACCCTTCACTCCTCTGGATTATGTCACCTGCAGGCAAAAAATGCTAGGGCAAATGCAATGAGGAGCACTAAGGCACTCCTCTCTTTCTTCTACACGAAGGGTGGGCAATTCGTTCCATCCGTGCTGCAGATATTCTCTGCTAAAGTCATCTCCCAATTACTATATGGTGCCCAGATAAGTGTCTATAGCGGCTATACTTCCTTTGAAACTATTCAAACTAAGTTTCTAAGGAACATATTGGGCACTCCCCCATGTGTCCCGAATGCCAACCTATGTCTTGAAGCTGGGCTGCCTACCATTGAGGCTCGTATATGGGTGCTTAAATTCAGGTATTGGCTAAAACTGATCTTTGCACCAGTCGGTTTGGCCCCTCTCGTGTTATCTGATATGTACCAGTCAAAATGGAAAAAATCTCTACTTACTAAACTTTCCATTCTGGGTTTCTCTTCCTCTACTATCCTAGCGCTAGGCTTCTCCCAAGCGAAGTCGGCTATTACGCAGAGAATATTCGATATGGAATTCCAAAACCACCTGTCCCGTGCTGGTCTTAACTCTGACCCCAGCCTTTATTCAAAAGCTTTTACCTCGGCGCACTATCTGGCCCTCCTCCATATACCTAGACTCAGGAAAGCATTCACACTGGCCAAACATAACGTCCTACCCTCTGCACTCCTAGAGGGTAGGTACCAGAAAATCCCACTCGCTGAACGTCACTGTTCATGTGATACTGGTGCTGTAGAGACTGTGAGTCATGTTTTACTAGAATGTTCCCTTTATCACACCCTCCGCATCCGGTTTATTACTCCTTTCCTTCAGAAATTTCCGGGTAGGGACCCTGCTTTTTATGTACATTATCTTTTAGCTGATAAAAAAAACCCTAGTAACATCCAAGGTCGAGAGTTTTTGTGATGCGGCGATTAAATATCGAAAAGCGCTGCCAAAGCAATGACCGTTGGAGTTTGAAGAACATTTTTAGACTGAGTTTATAGTCTTATCAGTATACAGTTATTGTACTGTTAACTTTTATGATGCTTTTTATAGTTTGTACTGTGATTTCTGCTGGTCACTGACCGTAATAAATACTCACTCACTCATTCATTCATTCATTAATTCATACATACATACATCTAATTATTGAAGTTTTTTAAATTCAGTTTTCATCCTTTGGAGCACCCATTCCTTCCAGTGTGCTTTTGCATGTTAAGGGGATGTATGCATATACTGCCTGCACTATTGTACTCTTAAAGGGATGTGGCCTTGTCATATGAGATAGAAGTTTTTAAAAGCTTTTTTTTTAGTGCAGGGGTGAAGAACCTGTGGCCCTCCAGATGTTGCTGAATTACAACTCCCATCATCTCTAACCATTGGTGATGGGGATCCAGCAACATCCAGAATACTATAGGTGCCCCACACCTAATGCACCTGAGGGTTACAGTCAAATCATTCTCTCCACTTTTCCTTGCCACCATGTTACTAATCATCACTTGCCACTATTAGCACCATGTTACTAATCATCTCACTGAAGGACATGGTGTTTCTGTGCTTGAATACTGATGCCACTCTCTTCTGACAATAGCAACACAGCCAATTACAAAAGTCTTAATTTTGAAAAGTCCATTTGATCTACTTGATGTAAAGATGTAAAATTTCCCTTGAGTTGAGTTGACTATTGAGGCAGTAGTGGACGGTGTGGTGAAGCGGCAACACTCACCTGTCCTCTAGAAAGTCACATTGCTGCTGCTTACCAGGAGGTAGAGGGGGAGAGGCAAGGAGGCAGCAAAGTAAATGTGGTACATATGCTTCAGCAGAATCACTGGATTGGTTCTGCTAGTGAATTTAAACTGCACTGACCTCATCACCATCTCGCCCCTCTACCTCCCAGTAAGCATCAGCAACATGACTAACCGGAGGTCAGATGAGCACTGCTGCTCCACTATGCTATCTGCCACTGCACTGAGGTGATGTTTGTGTAGCAACTCCAAGTGGTGGTGAAGGAATCAATGCTATACAACTTTGAAAATGGCCATACCGATTGGAAGAAGAATGAAATCACTGTGAAGGAGTAGCAAAGCAAGTTGGAGCCATCTCATTAGTGTGGTACTTGGTAGCAGAGATGGATGACAAAATTGATTCTTTTCACTATTCAAGCCAATATATCAAGTTTGCACTTTCTGAAACAAAATGAGAACCGAAACACAGCCACCTATCGGAATTCGCACTTATTCAAATTTTGCAATGCAATTCCCCAACCAGTGTTTATAAAAATCTATATGTTGGGGAAATGTGCATAAAATGAATATATGATTAAAAATAACATACAAAAATGCATTATATGATGAGAAATTGTTTGCAAAATGTGTACATTAATCATAACTGCCTATAACAATGTGTATTAAGAGAAATTTGCACTAAAATACTGAAGAATTTGCATGAGGATATCTTTAAAAATAATCTCAAATTGCTGCAGAAATGTGGAGAACTGAATTTACGATTGGAAAAATGAGAAATAGAGAACTGAAACTGACAGATTTTCCCATCCCTACTTAGTAGTATGTTTTTCTCCAGGGAATGTTGCACACACACCTCACAGGATAAAAGTGTTAGTTCCCAAAACAGGTTGCCTTAGATATTGGCATTTTTTATACACAGCGTGATCTAACAGATGGTTTCAGTTTTCATTACAGATAAGGACCATGCATTTCAGTACCATTTGTTATGGCAGCATAATTCTCAAAACATCTACACTTTGCAGGAGGGGGGTTAATTATGTAACTAATTAAGTTTCCAAACTTTGCTCCACTAAAGATGAAAATCCTTTCAGGCTCCCACAACCTTACCCAAGCTGAGGCACATCTTTAAGGTGCAGTTAGAGCAATTAAGCTTATAAACAGTAGAATGCAGAAAGGAGTACATACCCAGGGGGAGCATTTCTCTCACCCCCACCAAAATCATGATAAAAAATAGTTCCATCAATTACTAGCGTAGGTCACCTTCAACACTTGTTTTACAGAAAGTTCTTATTTTCATGCATAGTCCTTGCTGACAGAAAGGTTTGTTTTTTCCTCAAGGATAAGAAACGAATGGTTTTGAAAGTCTCACATGTCCCATAGCTCATTATTTATATAGAGAGAGTTGGAGTATTAGAGAGAGAAAGAACCAATCTCAAAAGAAACTGTAGGCTGTTGGAGTTGAAAAATACTATCAGAGCTTAACTCATCCTCCCCATGTTACATAACCATGAGGGTGACACAGATCCTTAAGCACACCTCTAGGTTCAGCAAGTCTTTGATTGATTAACCCAATTCCTGAGGAAACAAGCCATAATGAGAAATTCCACTCCACTTTTGCAAATGGATTAAACAGCAGACTCATGGTTTGTACACAGCAATTGTGTACAATTCTGTTCAAAACAACCACACAGTCTTGGAGCACAAACTCTTGGGAAGGCCTCCTGCAGAAGCTTAATTGAAATGAATGGGAGTTGAACTGAAGTGTAGTAGTTTTAAGGTATGGGCAGGCATGGGGATCACGGTGATAGAGAATTATATATATATATATATATATATATATAAAAGTTCTTTCCTGCCTCCTCTATAAGCTAATTCTTAAAGAATCCCAGGTGTGCATCCCAATCTAATTTAAATACAGTGGTAGCTGCTGCCCATTGAGGCTAGTACATGGAAGGCTGGGGGGACCAACAGTAGGTGGAGCCAGAGCTAATGATAGGCACAGCCAACTAAATCTAGTTTTCTCTGCTCCTTACATTCATATTCTGAAAAGTATCATAAAGATGAGGCCACACAGACAATATATAAGAACAAGAACTTTACTATAAGAGTTTATAGAGAGAACAAAATCTGCAGCACGGTGTTGCTTATAATACAGAACTGAAACGAACTTTACACAGCCTGCGCCCTGACTCAGCAGTTCTTTGTATGGCAAGCCTGGAGGGCCCATACATATTCAATACATTACATCATATCATTGCATGCCTCTCCAATCTCCAAGCGGTGAGATCTCAGGGGTCCCTGCGCTCATCCAGGGTTTGGTTTCCTTTGGGAAGAAGGTCAGCGGAGACTGCGGTGTCTTTATGAAATATGATTTGTTTATTTACATACATTCCAACCTGAGCTTAGGATGGAGGGGTTCAAGGCATCAGCAGTCCAATATCCAGTTTTCCCATCAATGTTACAGGAGGCACCCCAAATGCCATGGTGCAGAGAGCCAGTCTCTCTGCCTGCCTCCAGTTACCAGCCTTTCTCTAGACACAACTAAAAACACAAACCTCTCCTAGGCTCCAGGAGGGGGGAGAGGCTCTCCTGAAGAATTTCAATGACAAAAGGATCGTCCTGGCTCATTCATCAGTTGCTGGGCACCTAATAGGCCCATTAACTACCTGGCCACTCTATTTGTTTAACAAAAGAAATTCATCTGGCTAGCAGAGCCAGCCCCAAGGCACAGGATTCCAAATCAGAGGCTGAAAAGGGGACCCAGAGGAATAATCCATTCCAACCCCCATGCTCATAACACTACCCCCTTCTCTGAAAAAGGTCTGTCCCAGACCTGCAAACAAACAACAAAATAGCAGCTTCCACTACAAAGAAATAACAGGTACAGTAGGGCCCCGCTTATACGGCGGGTTAGAGACCAGGCCCCCGCCGTAAAGTGGAACCCATAGACTATAATGGGGCTGTCGTGCGAAAATGATGCGAAAACATTGCAAAACATCACAAAAGAGCAAAAATCAGCTTTAAAATAGAAAATGAAAGCCGCCGCATTAGCGGAATGCCGGGAAACGAAGCGCCGGGAAGCAGGGCCCTACTGTACAGGTTACTAAGACATTGAAATATACATCATTGAAAGCATAGTCATATTACAGTCTCATTTCCACACAAGTACAAAAACAGTCAATTCCCTTACAGCACTTTTTCAATTAATTACTCTCTCTTTAGGCTTCCTCTTCTTTCTCGGAGCTCCCCCAAACAGTTGTACACACACACACAATCTAACAGACACAGAATAATAAATCTTAAACATTAAAGCCTTATTACAAAAACCTATCAGCATAATTCCTAAAAAATCATTAAACAGCTCATATCCCCACATGCATGCAGAAAGCACAAATCAACAGCATTTCAAAAAGGCATCAGAAGAATTCCAACAGCAAATCAGTACACAGTCCCATATGCACAACCCCCACCCCCAAACCATGCGGTTGCCCACATGGCCCTTTGTCTTGGGGCTTTATGGAGTTCCCAGTCCAAGCTGATCCCTACTGCTGCCTGCAGGGTCTTGGGACTCCTCTCCAGGAACAGATTTGTTTCCTCATCAACACATGGCAGGCTGCAGCCATTTTCTTCCCACTCTCTGCTCTGGGAAAGTCTTTAAGCCAGTCCACTTCATCTCCTGCGCGAAACTCCAAATCAAAGTCCTGCCACAAGTCTGGGGGCATCTTCTTCAGGGCTAGCTGGCCTAGCCCACCAAGGTTGGCAGAAATAAATCTTCTCTGTTCTCCCTCACAATCTCTAGTGTGAAACATGGGCCCAAACAGAGGCAGGTAACCCTCCCAGTGTCTCTTGCCCTCCAAACTCACAGGGTGCTGGGTGCCTCTTACTGCTGGAATTTGCCCAGGGACTGCACCCATCATAGGAGCTGCATCCCACCCTACTAGACCATTATGGGGCACCCAAGGGGCAAAGTCAATCAGGGATTTTATCTCACCCATCTCTCCAGGTACTGGGAGTTCCTCTTGGGCATGCACTCCCACCTCAGGCTTCTCCTCCTGCACTTTTTCTTGCACAGCCATTTCTCCAGGCACTGGCAGCTCCTCCCGCACACACGCCTCCAACTTTTCCTCCTGCACTTTCTCTTCCACAGCTGGCACACACAGGGTGAAGAAATCTATCGACAGCTGCTCTTCTCCAGCTTCTAGTTCACCTTTCTCCAAGGCTGTTTCTTGCTCCTGAACTACTTCCTTAACAAGCACACAGGGAGCAGAGAAATTTATCAGCAGCATCTCTTCTCCAGCCTCTACTCCACTTCCTTCCGAAGCCGCTTCCTCTTCATTTTCCAGCCTGTCCTTCAAATCTTGGGGCTTTACTTCCACCTTTCTGCTGTCTTCCCCCCTGGCAGGCTCCTGGACAATCAAAACTTCTTCCTCCTCCACTACTGCCTGCAACTCCTTACAGTCCAAACCCTCCAGCTGCCCATCTACTTCCTGGATCTCTTTAGCCACCCCAGTCTGGGTGCTTTGCAGCTAGACTCCTGGGTCACTCTCGACCCCTTGTAGTGGCTGATCAGGCAGATTTCTCACCTCCTCACATGGGGTTTCCTTTTCCTCTTCAAAGGTACTTCCCAATATCTCCCTCATTCATTGCCAGTGCTCCTGGCGGTCTCTTTGTCTTTGCTGCTGGTCCTCCTGGCACTCTTGTTGCCTTTGCTCCTGTTCCTCTTGGCGTTCTCATTGCCTTTGCTGCTGATCCCATTGCCTCTGCTGTTGGTCCTCCTGGTTATACTGCTGGAACATCAATCTCATCTGTTCCAGGAGGGTTGCTGTTATCTCCTCCATCTTGACTCAGGCACACATTGCTGTCAATGCTTCTTCTAGGAAACTCAATCCCACTCCTGACACCATTTTGCGCACCTCCCCAATCTCCGAGCGGTGAGATCTCAGGGGTTCCTGCACTCATCCAGAGTTTGGTTTCCTTTGGGAAGAAGGTCAGTGGAGACTGTGGTGTCTTTATGAAATATGGTTTGTTTATTTACACACATTCCAACCTGAGCTTAAGATGGAGGGAGTTCAAGGCATCAGCAGTCCAATATCCAGCTTTCCCATCAATGTTACAGGAGGCACCCCAAATGCCATGGTGCAGAGAGCCAGTCTCTCTGCCTGCCTCCAGTTACCAGCCTTTCTCTAGACACAACTAAAAACACAAACCTCTCCTAGGCTCCGGGGGAGGGAGGCTCTCCTAAAGAATTTCAATGACAAAAGGATCTTCCTGGCTCATTCATCAGTTGTTGGGCATCTAACAGGCCCATTAACTACCTGGCCACTCTATTTGTTTAACAAAAGAAATTCATCTGGCTAGCAGAGCCAGCCCCAAGGCACAGGATTCCAAATCAGAGGCTGGAAAGGGGACCCAGAGGAATAATCCATTCCAACCCCCATGCTCATAACACTATTTAAAGATAGTCTGGACTTGTTCTGTACATCTCCTGTACTGGCTAATCATCACTGGACAGCCGAGCCAATCACAATCATTCCTATGGTCCCACCCCTGTCTCCAGGGGAAAAAAGGGTTTTTGAGTAATAAATTCCAGTAGGAGGGGCTTAGGAACCCTTCTGAACCTCCATTTTTATTTTATTTCCCTTTAAACGCTAGCCAACCCGGAATCCCTCAGAAATGCGTTGAAGGGGCGGTGGTGACATCATTGAATCAAGATAGTGTCTTCAATCGGTTCTTTGTCACCCCAATGACATTTTAAGCTTTTTTCTATGGTTTCTGGCTATTAAAATATATTCCTTTGCACCTACCTTTGTTCGCTAATGATTGCTGGTTCACCTGATTCCAAAAAGAGAAGTCTGTCTCAGATCTCCTCTTCTACAATTCTGGATCATCTAGAAGGCCTGGATGAGGACACAGATGGTCCCAACATGTCTCCCAATGTCCCTAAAGGGGTAAAATTGACATTGACTTCATGACTGATATAATGGAGAAACTCAGATCAGATATGACTGAAGACACGGAAAAGGCACTTCAAAAGAAATTGCAGCCAATTCAACAAGAATTTAAAGACCTCTCATTACAACTAAAAGATACCTTTTGAAATCAGTACCATATTTTTATTACCTGCTATTTTAACGGACTGATAATATTGTCAAACCTGAAATTTATAGCCTCTGCCTTGCCCTTGTGGTCTCTCTACAACTTCCTCTGCCGCCGTAATAACAAACAGAGCTAGTTATAGCAGCTGTGTCGACAATTAATCTTCATTTAAACCTCTGTGGGATAATTACTTACAATTACTTATAATGGTGCTAACAAGACAGAGATGCAAAGATTTGGCAGATAACCCCTTAGCTCTGCCCGTAGTGCAAGACCCAGGACAACCAAAAATTACTGCCTTTTTCCATCAAGATTCAGTGTTAAAGCACCAGAACAAGGATGATACTATGATCGCAGCACAATCGCCATTGTTAGGGTTAAATTGAAACCCCCAGTGCTTGTAAAACTATAGTTTACTTGTCCTATCTAAACCAGCTTGGGCTTCATGGGAAATAGAACCAAAGTGGCCTTTATTTGACTTTTGATATAAAATGTCGGTTTATTTCCTGGTGACCTGACCCTTACCTACATTCCAGTGGCTCGCATAATAAAAGCCGGTTTAAGCTGGAAACTTCCCTACTATGCATTTCTTGTATCACATTTATGCTTATAACCTTGCTTATTGTTACTAATGCGCCTTGCATAGGAATGTCAAACGCTGTTCCAATGTCCCACAAACCTTGACTTGTAAAACTCCTTTGATATGTAAGCAAAGTAATATCATGTCTGTCTCCAGTTTAGGGGGCGCTCGGTTGCAGCTGGGCCTCCCCTCAATAGTTGCCTTTGTCTGCTCCTGCATAGTGCTTATCTCAAGGACATGCGAAATATGCAGACATAGAGTCTAAGAGATAGTCTTGATGTTTCCACTTTGTCCTTCCCCCTGTACCCCTTTACCTCCTTACATATGCCCCAAAGCTATAACATTTAGCAAGTGCTTCTTTTGTATTTTACGACGTGAGCCCGATATTGTAAACTTCGGGGTAAGCCTATATAAACCCTTGGACACCAATAAACGAGGTTCCCATGCTGGCCTGCTTCGGCTTGTAAGTATTGGGTCCCCTTTGCAAAGGTTTTTGTCTCGTGTTACTTGATCTCCGATAGTGGGTTCATTTGCACTCAACTCCGCACTCTTCCCGGGTGTAATAAGTGAGTTGGGGTTGACAGGGCGACTTCCGTGTTGGGTTTGGACCTAACAATTGGGGGCTCGTCTGGGATCCCTTGTGCGGACCCCCTTTTGCCATTGCACCCCTTAATTTGATAACAGGCGCCACGAGAAAATTTTCTCGGTTATCAATAAAAGCGGGCGGCTTTGACTCTTTGGGGATAAAGCACAGTTGAGGAAAAACCCATTATCAGACGTCATGGGAAATAAAGGGAGTGTGCCGGTAAAGGACAGCCCTTTGGGAATCATGTGTATGCTGTGGCAAGAGGAGGAATTGCCTGTGCGAAGGAGAGGCCTGAAAAAGAAAAAGATGATAGAGCTCTGTGAGGAGGAGTGGCCGCGGATGACTGCAGTGTCGGTGCCGGGTGAATGGTGGCCGAGGGGTGGGTCCTTTGAAACCGCTCCGCTACTGGGAGTGCGGAGACGGATTGGGGATACCCACCCGGATCAATTGGAATTTTGGCTCCTATGGAAAATAGGGTCACAAAAATGGGATAGTCTTACTTTAATGGCAGTGAGAACCTTGTCCATTGAGGAACCCCCTTCTCATTATTTTAATGACGATACGTCAAGCAAAAGAACGGTCTTGAACCGTTCCATAATACCCTCTGCTCCGGATCCGCTCCCAGCTCCCGGGGGCGGAGGTCCCAATCCAGAGGAAGGGGCCCTTTCATTTGTGTCAGACGACGAGACAGATGAAAAGGGGAAAGAGAAGGGGGCCTCAGGGGGTATGGACACGCGCCAGTGAAAAAAGGAAAAGCAAAGAAAAGAGGCAGAAGCGTTGGAGATGCCTTTGCTCGTACATGATCAGCCGTACGTGGATGGCCACGGGGATATCCAGCGTACTGAGGTGGTTGAATTAAAGAGTTGGTTGGAATGGGACCTGAAAGAGTGGAGTAGAATGGCTGGCACTTTTGGGGAGCAGCCGAGGAGAATCAGGGAACTGTTGGGCAGGTTGTTTGAGAGCCACAATCCGACGTACTCGGATGTGGAACATTTGTTGAGAAGGGTACTGACAGGTGAAGAACGTAGCAGGCTGTGGACAATGGAGACCGCATGGGCTGCGGAGGCCGCAGTAAATAGAGCTTGGTCGGACCGAGCACAAACGGCTGCAGCTTGGGCAGCGGGAGACTGGACGCAGCCTCGCCGCGCTCAGCTACAGACCGATAGGGATAGGATTTTGACACATTTGGAGCGAATGTCACAGAAACCCCCCAATCAAGCTAAATTTATGGCGATAAAACAGGAAGCCAGCGAACCTCCCAGAAAATTCTGGTCGCGCTTGTTAGAGGGAGCACGTAGTTATACCAATTTGAACCCAGAAAACGTGCTGGATCATCCAACCCTCATTGCCAATTTTGTTCATCAAGCGCAGCCAGCGGTGAGGGATTATTTTCTAAATTTCAGACCGGATGGGGGGGGGAGGCTGTGACTGTGATTTTGGAAGTGGCAGATTTTGTGTGGGACAAAGACAAGGAGAAAAGTAGAAAGAAGGAGAAGAAGGAGGATTTTGAAATGCTGGCTCTTGCAATAAGAGGCCAGCCACCAAATAGAGGATTTCGAGGCAGGGGAAGAGGTTTTCCGAGGGGGCCGAGAGCCGGAGACCAGAGAGGAAGGGGACAGATGAGACAATCATGGCAGGGAGATAGGGCTTGCTTTCAGTGTGGAGATTACTCTCATTTCAGGAAAGACTGTCCGTGGAGGACAGGGAACGCGCAGTACACCCCTAACAATCCTTCTTACCCAGATTTTACAGGCACGAATGCAGAGTTTCCGCCCCCACCTCCACCTGCCGCTCAACAGACACCGGCTTCATGGGACCAGTACGGCGGACGCTAAGTGAACCAGCAATGACTAAATGTGGATAGGGAGGGACTGGGAGCGGGGCTAATGAACCTTATGTCTCTGGCAGGTTTCTTTCTCTCTCTCTCTCTCCCAATCCAAGAACCCAGACTGTCCCTCAACGTGCAGGGGCAGGTAGTGACTTTTCTGGTGGATACTGGAGCCACATACTCCCTGATAAATGTTGCATCTGACAGTTGGTTAAGTAAAGAAGTGAAAATGACAATGGGGGTAGACGGAAACCCCACACCAATGTGCATAACGTTACCATTGCAAGTAAAATACAATGATAAAATGTTTAACCATGTTTTTCTTTATTCTGCTTCATGCCCTATTTCTTTAATGGGCCGTGATATGCTATGTAAACTGGAGGCTACCTTAACCTGCACCCCTGACGGGGTGGGTTTGTTGATGAGTGTACTGGGGGTGCCTGTGGGGACCACAGTTAAACACAAACATATAGGTCACAGCTTACCAGAAGATCTCGTCGACTTGCCACCCGACTTGTGGGGCACAGAGGATACGGATGTGGGACTGCTGCGATCGGTAAGCCCTGTCAGAATTCAGGTAAAACCGTTCCTTCCGCCACCCAATGTTGCCCAGTATCCTTTGTCATTAGAAGCAAGAGAAGGCATACGCCCCATAATTGAAGGTTTTATTGCAAAAGGAGTCATCCGGCCGCAGCGAACCCCCTGCAACACGCCTATTCTACCTATAAAGAAACCCCCAAAGAAACCCGGGGATCCAATCTGGTGGAGATTTTGCCAGGACTTGAGGGCGGTAAACAGGTATGTGATCCCTTTACACACTGTTGTTCCAGACCCGGTGACAACCATCAGTCAGATTCCATGGGACGCAAAGTGGTTTACCGTCATTGATCTAAAAAATGCTTTTTTTTAGCATCCCTCTCCACCCAGATTCGCAACATTTGTTCGGGTTCGAATGGGACCAGCGCTCTTTCATTTGGACCCAA
Organism: Rhineura floridana; assembly: GCF_030035675.1. Lineage (NCBI taxonomy): Eukaryota > Metazoa > Chordata > Lepidosauria > Squamata > Rhineuridae > Rhineura > Rhineura floridana. The sequence continues at coordinate 69,361,087 of NC_084481.1, forward strand.
ATTCCTCAGGGATACTGCGATAGTCCCGGGGTGTTTAGCCAGTGTCTACGGGACGATCTCGAGGGGTTCACCCCGAAAGGGGGTTCGGTTCTTGTTTTGTATGTTGATGACATCTTGATTGCGAATGGACACCAGGGGGCGCTGCGAGAAGACGGTAAGGCTTTCCTGCTATACTTTCATTCAAGGGGTCATAAAATCAACCCGAAGAAAATTCAGTGGCTATCAGAGAAAGTTAAATACTTGGGGTTCATCCTAACGCCAGAAGGGCGACAAATGGATCCCGGGCGCATTTCCACTATACAGAATTGTCCGCTCCCAAAGACAAAGAGACAGTTAAGAGGGTTTCTGGGACTGATTGGGTTTTGCAGACCGTGGCTGCCATCCTGTGGAGAATTGAGCAAACCGCTGCACGCACTTACTGCAAGTAAAGCTCCTGACTTGATACAATGGAGCCGGGACAATGAAAAGGCGTTTGAATTACTAAAACAAAGTGTGGCCACGTCTATGTCTCTGAAACCACCGAATTACGGTAAACCCTTTCATTTGTTTGTTCATGAAAGATCGGGGGTAGCTAGCGGAGTTTTGACACAACTGTATGGTCCCAGTCACTTTCCAGTGGCATTTTATTCACAGCAAATTGACAATGTGGCTCGCGGGACCCCCACATGCACACGCACGCTGACAGCGGCGGCTTTACTCTTGACCAAGGTAAAGGGATTGACCCTCGGTCATTCCACCACTGTCTGGACTTCGCATGCACTTTCAGCTTTATTGCGAAAAGGTACCATGCAAGTGTTTTCAGCGCAGAGACAGCAACAGCTGGAAGCAGAGCTGTTAGAGGATCCTAATGTGCGGTTTGAATGTTGTGGGCCGTTAAACCCAGCCACCCTCTTGCCCGAGTTGCCTCCGCCTTTCCCGGACCATGACTGCGTACAAGTTTTGCAATCCACCTTGCAGATCAGACCGGACCTGTCTGATGAACCGCTACCGGAATCGGATGTCATTCTCTTCACTGATGGCAGTTCTTACTACCAGGATGGGGTAAGATACACGGGGTTTGCGATAACAACACAATGGGAAGTAATAGAGGCAGCGGCGCTCCCTGGACGATGGGGAGCACAAGCGGCAGAGATCTACGCTTTAGCCAGACCATGCCAGTTGTCGGCAGGTAAAAAGGTGACCATCTTCACAGATAGCAGGTACGCTTTCGGGGTAATACATTGTCATATTCATTTGTGGAAGTACAGGGGGTTTACAACTGCGGGAGGCAAACCAATCCAACATCTGGAACTTGTGCAAAAGTTGTTACAAACTATTCTTGAACCTTTACAGTTGGCAGTGGTGCATTGCAAAGCACACACCAAGGAGCAAGATCCTGTGACTTTGGGAAACGCCCTGGCAGATCAAACCGCGCGCCAAGCGGCATTGCTTCCTATAAGTATGCCAACTCTGGCGCTGGTAACTACTGCTTTTGTCCCGCCTGTATCTGTTTCAATACCCCCGCAGGAACTGAAGCGATGGACCGAGCTAGGAGCGATCCTGAAGCAGCAGTTATGGACCATGCCCGACGGTCGAGCATGCCTTCCCAGGGCTTTGTACCACACAGCAGCAAAATGGTTCCACGACCATGGGGGACACTATGGTAAACATCCGCTAGTGGATTCGATCACGCGCTTCTGGTATGCTCCCGGAATTCAACCAGTATGTGGTGCAATAGTGAAAGCATGTCACATTTGCCAAGCAAACGGCCCAGCTTTACCAAATAGGGCCCCGCAAGGAGGTAGACCTGTACCGGCTGCACCATTCTTACATATTCAAATTGACTTTGTTGATCTCCCTAAAGCAGAAGGAAAGAAACACCTTTTGGTCATGGTATGTCCCTTAACAGCATGGATTGAGGCATTCCCAACCACAAATGCCACCGCCACAACGGTGGCCAAATTACTACTGAAAGAGATAATACCACGGTTCGGGGTTCCAGAGGTAATAGATTCAGACCGAGGAACACATTTCACAGGACAGATTTTGACAAAACTTGAAGAAGGTCTGGGAATCAAACATTTATTTCACACTGTTTATCATCCACAATCGTCCGGGGCGACGGAGAGACAGAACCGGGAAATTAAGACTGCATTGGCTAAGTATACTCAGGAAACAGGTTTAAGGTGGCCTCAGGTACTCCCTCTCGTTCTTTTCCATTTGCGTACCCGCCCTACCCGAGCCTTAGGGCTCTTGCCGTTTGAATTAATGTACAGCAGGCCTCCAACAAAAGGGGGGAGCTTGCCAAATGTGGATGTTTCACTATTGGGGGGGATCACATAACTGTATCCCAGTATCTTTCTCTGCAGAATAGACTCCGTGAACTGTGGAAAGCTGCCGGATCCACCAAGACGGTGCCCCTCGAGGAACAGGTGCATCCATACTGTCCTGGGGACTTTGTCTGGACAAAGAAATTCGTGAGGGGCGATTCTTTGCAGCCAAGATACACAGGACCACATCAAGTCCTTTTAACTACACAAGCAGCCATTTTCCTGGAAGGACGGAAGTCGTGGATACATCATTCCCACGTAAAGCCTGCTGTGGTAGCGGCACCCCCACCTCCCCAGGTCCCTAAAATACGTTTGCAGAGAAACGAGGAAACTGGTCAGTGGCAGGCAGCTCAACTCCCTTTCCAGGACACAGACATCGAGTAAACATTAACACAGAAATGCCCCGACAAGAATGGAGGATGTCTGCCTATTTGTGGGTCGCGGGTGTTTTGATTCACCATGCCTGGCCCCTATGTTGCCCGCCAAATGTGAAAATATGCAGTGACAATGACTATTATTATCTGAAAGACTTTGGACGAACAATTCCGAAAACACAGGACTGTCCAGATCCCTTTCTGTACGATGTGGACCAGATAAAGGAAGGGATGGTGAAGGCTGACATTGCGGGACGTTTATGTCACAAAGCGGCTGTTATATTGCAACACAATTATACAGGCAACTGGATAGTACATTGTATCCGTGTGGAAATTGAATGGCCCATCAGACTCGCGCTTCGGTGCAGACAATATCGCCCTATGCCTAATTATGTTTGCCCCCCCAATATAGATGTAAAGTCCATAAGAGCAGAGTATAACATGCTTATTTTCAGACACAAGATAATAGAATTACTTTTCAGCTCCGGACAACAGAAAGACAGAAGTTTTGTGTGGGTATTGGTATACCATCTTGCTATGCGTGGCTGAATGATAAACTGAGTGCTCAGAAACCCTTACAGAAGCAGGTAACACAGGCTACACATAACATAAAGACATTAGGTGGGTTTAAACAAAGAAATATTAAAATAGGCGATGGGTGGGATGGAAACACGTTTGTTGCCTTAATGGAAGAGACAGCTCCTAAGAAAGGCACTTGTTATGTCTGTGCACACACACCACCGCACGGACAGGCTGGAGTCCCCTTGACTGGGGCCCCTTTGCCATTGAAAGAATATCTTTCCTTTGCTTCACATTCCAGCTCACAGGAACTAGAAGGGGGGCTGGTTCTAAGCGGGCCCATCGCCAAATCAGTCTGTGTAGGCAGCGGAAGCCAGCCGACGGGAGGGATGATGTGTGATGGCTTGATTTTCTCTACAAACCCAGGTAATTGGACATTCCTAAATGGGACACATAGAGCAGAAGGCTTAACTTGGTTATCCATCTGGCAGCATTTGCTGCGGCTGACTTTTGCAGACCATCATCTGGTGCCTTTCCTTGCGGACTTAGTGGATCACCAAACCCCAGCTGGACTCTGGTGGCTTTGTGGACACTCAGCGGTAAGGAAACTACCAGCATCAGGCTCTTGGACATGCACCTTGGGAAAGGTGGTGCCAGGGCTTCGGGTTTCCCCCACTCTGCCAACTCTGCGCCATCGTAACAAGAGAAGCGCAGGGGAGGCAGTCTTAAGAGTTTTTTTTCCAATGTATGGAGCAGCCAAAACATATCAGGAACTCATAGAACTTTCTCAAGCCTTTGAACGTTTTATGAATGATTCGGCCATTTCCTTTTCGGACCTTACTAATGAACAAGGACAAATTAGAACTGTAGTTTTGCAAAATCGGCTCGCCTTGGACTTTTTATTAAGCTCTCACGGGGGGATCTGTTCGTTAATAGGGAGCGAATGTTGTACCCATATTACGGACAGCAAAGCTGACGTCATTAAACACATTAATGATATCGGTAATATTTATCATGAGGTAGAGAGCACTGGGAATTTCTCTTTGTTCTCTGGGTTTTCTGACTGGTTTTCTGCATGGCCTGACTGGCACAAAATTTTATTTTACATTGTTATGGTACTTGCCTTGTTGATTTCTGTTTGCTGTTGTTTGCAATGTATTCCTAATTTGATGCAATTGGCCTCAGTCTGTTTGGGCAAGCTCACACTGTCCTTTTCTCGAAAACCGCAACCGACTTACATGGAAATGGCTTTGAGACCGATTTGGCAACCCAAACAAAGTAATACAGCTACCTGAGAGACTAGTTAGTCCCTCAGGGCTGAAAGGGGGGACTGTTAGGGTTAAATTGAAACCCCCAGTGCTTGTAAAACTATAGTTTACTTGTCCTATCTAAACCAGCTTGGGCTTCATGGGAAATAGAACCAAAGTGGCCTTTATTTGACTTTTGATATAAAATGTCGGTTTATTTCCTGGTGACCTGACCCTTACCTACATTCCAGTGGCTCGCATAATAAAAGCCGGTTTAAGCTGGAAACTTCCCTACTATGCATTTCTTGTATCACATTTATGCTTATAACCTTGCTTATTGTTACTAATGCGCCTTGCATAGGAATGTCAAACGCTGTTCCAATGTCCCACAAACCTTGACTTGTAAAACTCCTTTGATATGTAAGCAAAGTAATATCATGTCTGTCTCCAGTTTAGAGAGCGCCCGGTTGCAGCTGGGCCTCCCCTCAATAGTTGCCTTTGTCTGCTCCTGCATAGTGCTTATCTCAAGGACATGCGAAATATGCAGACATAGAGTCTAAGAGATAGTCTTGATGTTTCCACTTTGTCCTTCCCCCTGTACCCCTTTACCTCCTTACATATGCCCCAAAGCTATAACATTTAGCAAGTGCTTCTTTTGTATTTTACGACGTGAGCCCGATATTGTAAACTTCGGGGTAAGCCTATATAAACCCTTGGACACCAATAAACGAGGTTCCCATGCTGGCCTGCTTCGGCTTGTAAGTATTGGGTCCCCTTTGCAAAGGTTTTTGTCTCGTGTTACTTGATCTCCGATAGTGGGTTCATTTGCACTCAACTCCGCACTCTTCCCGGGTGTAATAAGCGAGTTGGGGTTGACAGGGCGACTTGCGTGTTGGGTTTGGACCTAACACCATTAATCCTGGACTGGTCCCTGGACCGTAAAAATGACTATGTCTCTTTGAGAGTTGATCCTCATTCCACTCCTTTGAACATTGAGTTGGCTGAAGCTGAATTGACAGCCAAAGGAAAATTATCTCACTGCTGCTCAGTTGGAACATCTTCCCCTCCCCCTCCATCGCCCATTGTGACTCCTGACTGCGATGAGAGTGCGGAAAGTGTGGAAATTGTGGAAAATGACGCAATTACTTTCTCTCCACTGACAGTTAACCTTATGGGCACCCTGTTTGTAGTACTGGATGAACTAAATTTAATCAAGTCATTTCTCACAGAATGCAATGATCTTCTGAAAACGCTGACCCAATCAGCTAAAGCTCCTTTACTCAGAAATCCAACACATCTAAATTCGTCAAAGAATAAAGTAAATGTAAAGGAACAGACAAAGGGGAGGAAATCACCTCCCCTAGTGGCTTCACAACAGAAATGCAAACAACGAAAGAAAAAAGAGAAGCAACTTAACAAGCCGAAAAACATCAAGAATTTTAAACAACCGTTTTATAGGAGATTAAACTATAAACCTTTGTTTGCAATCCTGAAAGCAGCCGAAGCATTAACAACCCAGCCAAGAAACAAGGCAGTATTTCCAAGAACCCCTGCACCAGTCTCAAAGGACTTTCAGAAATGTGTGCACAGAGATACATCTTCTGCCTCATCCATGAAACCTCATGCCCCTTCTCCTTTAACTGCAACTGAGGAAGGCTTGCAGATAACAAGTAAATCTATGGAAAGACTGAGAATAAATTCCAAGGGTCAAAAGACTATAAAGACTGATTTGGCCCTGATACATATGGACTTAGTTATTGAACAAAATAAAGTAGTTCTGCTTAACTACCCTAACTTCCCAAGGAAAACTGGATATTATCCAAATAAATTTCAGCTTTTTGAATACTTAAGCCCTTTCTTACCCACACAATTTGCCATCACTGAAATAACAGGTATTATGTTTCTCTACAGCAAATATCATACCACAAGAGTTATAATAACTTTTAAAAACCTAGAAATAGTGAGCAAATTTTATTCTTTAAAGTCACATCTAGCAGCTCAAGGCTTGTTTATAACTCACTGTTTTAAGAATGTGGCTCCACCTGCCCCCTTGCTGATCAGACCAACGCTAGTAAGAACTACTACTACAACGCCTAACAATAAGTCTTATCCAAACAATCCCCCGACTGATTTGAATGAGTTACCACAACCCTCAATTTCACCACAGCATTGCTCAATAAAAAATTCAAACGATGATTCACATGAATCTGAAGACCTACAATTGATTGCAGCCTTTCCTGATCTTCCTCTTGATGAACAAACTAACATAATCAAGAGATTGGATCGCTTGAAGATGGACCTTTTGCATCAACAACATTCGCTTTCCTCCTCATCTACTAGACCTTCTGCAAACCCTAAGGCCTCCGGAATCCCACAATACAGATCTGAATTAACCACCACCAGTCCAACATGGACGGAAAGACGATATCTCTATCCAGATGAGCTCGGTTCACCGGTGCAGCGCGTACATTCTTCCCCTTCCTGCCAGCAAAAGGGGAAACTGTATATCTCTAACGTTAGCGTGATGCGCCCAGAGCTTGACCAAATTGGCCTACTCACGGATCCTGAGAACTAGCCGACCTTGCCTCATGACAACCCTTCACAAGAACAGACAATTCACTCAAACCCTTCATCTTTGTCTTTTCCATCTACCCTTAGTATTGTATTCTGGAATATCACGGGATGGAATAATAAGACTTTAGTTAAAGATTTTCTCTCTTTCCTCCAATCTTTTGATATTATATGTCTTCAAGAGACTTGGTTAATGGACGAAAACAAGCCCCTCTTAGATGGATTTAAATGCTGGGCAAAACCCGCCCACTGCACAGCCAAAAAAGGTTGTGCTAGTGGTGGGCTAGCTTTCTTAATATCTACCAAGAACCACATATCCGTGTCAGAAATAATATGCTTACCCTCAACTACATGCCATGCGCTAATAATAACAACTAGCCCTCCGTTACATCCCTTTATTTGTATTAATGTTTATTTTCCACCGCTCACTCCAGGGCTGAGGGCCCAAGCCCGGCATGAATTTGATGATTTCATTGAATCAACTTATCAAAAATACCCCAACCATAATTTAATAATCGGAGGAGATTTTAACGCCAGAATAGGCTCCAACTCCCCGTATGTTCAGGTTCATGATCCACAGAATTTCTTCAACTCTGACCTGGCCCTATACCATCGTAAGTCTAGAGATAATTTAACAAATAAAAATGGACAGGCATTTGTCAAGAGTATGATCTCGGCAAATCTCTTTTGCCTAAATGGCTCGAACTTTGATAAATCTAAAGGTTTTTTCACTTGCATTACTAAAAGAGGGGCCAGCGTGGTTGATTACATTCTGGTTTCTCCGCAAATTTTAGATCATGTTAATGAGCTTTCCATACGAGAAAGATCAGAACGTGATCACTTACCATTGATTTTGAAATTATACAACCCAATTATACAGACAACTCATCATAGCACGATCTGTAATATAGATTCTTTTCAACACTCCTCCCGCCGAAGATGGTCGCCCTCAGTGATGACGGAAGTCAACCAATTATTGGAGTCCTCAGTTATGATGGACTTGCGCCACAAAGCCTCCCTTCTATCCAATGATATAGGAGGTGTATTTGAACAGATCACCACTAGACTCCAACAGTTGGTTACTAAATTAACATCAAATAACTCTAGTTCCCATCCGAACTTTAAGCCATGGTTTGATAAAACCTGTCTAGCTAAAAAGAAACAATTATGTTTCCAAACACGGTTTACTAGACTCCATTCCTCTGAGGTAGCCATCTCCAAGCTATACAATCTTAAAAGAGAATATAATAATCTATTAAAACAAAGAAAATTGCTATATATTACTTCAATCTGGAAACAGCTCAGCCTGGCGGCCATGCAAGGAAACCAGAAAGAATTCTGGAATTTAATTCATGGCAATTTATTTAATAGGCCACCGCTGACAGTCCCTCCAATACTCCCGGAAACATGGATAACTCATTTTCAATCTATTTTCGAAGACCTATCCCCCACTTACGATACTAGGGCCACCCTACCCGCTGACTGTCCATCTTGGCCCCCTGTGACAGGTGCGGAAATTGATAATTTAATAGTGACACTCAAACCGAGGAAAGCCCCCAGTCAAGATATGATTCCTCCAGACCTTTATCAAACCTTCTCACAGTGGTGGCATCCGATTCTTGCGGCTTTGTTTACCAAACTAAACGAACTTGGATGTATCCCCATCGGTTGGAGAACAGGTATAGTGGTCCGCATATTTAAAAAAGGGGACCCTACAATACCTACAAACTACAGACTGATCACTCTATTAGATGTTGTTGCTAAATTATATGGACGTTACCTTTTAAATAAATTATTAGATTGGGAAAGAGAAGAATCTATTATAGATGAGGCTCAGGCGGGTTTCAGGGAAGGATTTAGTACAATCGACCAAGTATATATCTTGCAACAACTCATTGGGAAAGTCAAAAAGGGGCCGCTCTCGTCGCTTTATCTAGCGTTTATTGACTTTGCGGCCGCTTTTGACTTGATAGATCGTTCCCTTCTGTGGAAGAAACTGGATAAAGCCGGTATAGACAAGAGATTGTTATGGCTTATCCAGTTACTGCATCAGGGCACCTTTATAAAAATCCGTACTGGTTTAAATGGCTTACTCTCCCAAAAGATCTCTGTATCGAGAGGAGTCAAACAAGGATGCATTTTGGCGCCTTTCCTTTTTAATTTTTTCATTAATGACATTGTCACTAGTATGGCCTCACCAGCTTTCTTTCCGCCACGGATCAAAGAGAGGAAAATCCCAGTGCTCTTATATGCTGATGACCTTGTTCTGATATCTCAAAATAGGATAGGAATCAAACGCATGCTGCTCTCCCTCCTAGAATTCAGCAACCAGCACAGGTTGCATATTAACTACGCCAAATCAAAAATAATGATATGTGGTAAAAACAGCAGAACCAAATCTACCTGGTACCTTAATGGTCACCACCTAGAACAGGTAAATACTTTTAAATACCTAGGTATCCATATCAACAATAACCTGGCTTGGTCTCATCAATTAGCACATATTAAAACTCTGGCAACTAAGATCTTAGGCCAACTGAATTTTTTTTTCTATACTAGGGGAGGGCAATTAATAAGACCTCTCCTTAAGCTTTATGTTACAAAATTTATTCCGTCAATTCTATATGGTGCCGAAATTTGGGGCCCAGCTTTACGGCACGCCCTAGAACAGATTCAAAACACCTTATTCAAACAAATTCTGGGGCTACCCAAGGCTACTCCAGCAGCTCATGTTAGAGCAGAACTTAGTGTTCCCTCCTTAAAGGCTAGATCAGACTTGGTATTTCTCAGGTACCGTAAGAAACTAATTACATCTAATCCCCGACTTCTGATTAGACTCTGTAGAGAGGAACAGACGCAAAATGGAGCCTGGGAGACAAATTTTTCTAGCATCGCTAAAACTTATGATTTATCAGATAATCTCCTCACTAATCTTGATTCGAAAGCATTGCGTATCCATATCTTTGAACATGAGGCACAAAGAGACAAAACACTTATCACTGCAGCTCCATTCTCTCTCTGGTTTCCACGCATTAAAACCACCCATGAATGGCCACTTTATCTTGATATACTAACTAAAGCCACTCTTCGTAGAGCGTACACGGAATTAAGATTTCAGGTCATGCCCTCTGCGTACTTATACGGCAGATACCTCGGTACTCCATACGCAGAGCGCTTATGTCCTGCTGGGTGCAAGGCCCCTGAGGATTTAATTCATTATATGTTAGTTTGTCCCTTATTTGATGGCCCTAGAAAAAGATTTCTGGATCCGCTGATTCAAAAGAATAAAGATCTAAATGAAGCTCAGATAGTAGTATTTCTTTTATCCACAGACCAACCTTACATAATGATGTCTACCACTAATTTTGCTCTGGCGGCAAAGAATCTTAGAGCCAGGAATATTAAAGCTTCCAATTAATTTAGGCGCTAAGTTTATAGAATTTTTTAAACTAAATATGCGTGTATAGTACTACTAAATGTTTTTTGTATTTTATTGATGTTTTTTAACGACTGTGTTCCTTCTGTAACAGCCAATGGCTATGCACAGATTTAATAAACTACTACTCAAACTGAGAGTGAAACCAAGGAACTTTTCATAAAGCAGAAGGCAGCTATCAAAAATCTTGTAGCAGAGCAACAGGATCTGAACCTTCATATCGTGGACCTTGAGGATTGCTCTTGCAGACAGAACCTTAGGGTCCAAAGGGCTCCTGAAATGGATGGCGAGATTAAATGCAACCCTAAAGTCCATTTTGATAGCCTAGCTGAATGGTCTGTTCCCTGAACTGAATTGGGCTGAAGCTGATATTGAAAGAGCTCATTGGGCCTTTTCCCCACATCCAAAGGTAGGGGACAGACCCAGAGATATTATGCAATTATGTTGGCATTAGGCCATACTGCCTAAGGATGTTTTCATCAGGTCTGGAAAGTTACAAGCATGTGTTTTGAGAAGCAGTCTTATCTGCCATGTCTGGCCTGAGAGAGCAGACTTGAAGGTCAGACAGGTTGTCATGGTAACAGGAGATAACAGCTGGGAAAGTTGTAACAGAGTCTATGTGAGTTGTTGTTCTTCTGAATTATGCCTCTGAGCTGAGAGGCTGTGTTTTGTGTTTAGCTATGGAGAGAGATGTACCAGAAGGGGGGGTGACTGAAGAATCTCTACATGTATTTACTCTTAAGCCTCTGGCCTTAATGTCTTAATAAAGACTCTTAACATGCTCTGAAGACGTTTTCTTGCTCAACTTAACTCCAACGTAATGTGTGCTGTTTCACACAACAACACACAAGCCAACAGTGGTAGCAGAGAATGGTTACGCTCCACAGCGCATTACACGGGAGTAAGTTGCTGGTCTGAAAGGCAGACAGAGTTCCAGAGAGGGCAGCTTGATTGATTGAACCAGATGGAGGTGAGCAACATGGCTGTAAACCTGTCTGGGGGAGGCTTGCCGATGGAACGACTTAATGAAAAGAATTTTGGCAGCTGGAAGCCGAGGATGAGGGCTTTGCTGATAAAAGAGGATTTATGGGACACAATAGATGGACCCACTCCGGCGGTACTGACTGTGGTTTGGGCGCGTAGACATCAGAAGGCGCAGGCTTTTATACTTCTGGCTCTATCTGACTCTCAACTGCTACACGTGAGAGATGTTACAAACGCCAAGGAGATGTGGGACCGGTTGGAAGGCATTCATGTGCAACAGACCGCGGGGTCTAGATTGTGTTTGGCACGGAAGCTTTATCAAATGCGCTTCATGGGTGAGTGCGACATGAGTGAGCATCTCACGGAATTCAGACGCCTGTTTGCTGAGTTGACAGACCGAGGCGTCGAACACTCTGAACTTCAGAAGACCTATCTGATTCTGGCTTCACTTGATGGGACTTGGAATAATATGGTGATGGCTTTCGAAGCCATGCCTGACGGAGGTTTGAACGTTGCGTTTATTGAGGAAAAACTGACCCAAGAATGGCAGCGGAGACAGGAGGTGAAAAGAGCCGAGTCGATGGAGGCTGTCAGGAGACAAGAGGTGAAAAATGCCGTGCCGAAGGATAATAAACAGGAGCAGCAACAGAGGCTGAAGGCTTGTTTTTTTTTTTTTTTTTTTTTTTTTTTTCCAATAATTTTTATTCAGATTTTCATAAAACATACAAGACAAAATCATAAAACATTCAAAGACAAAAAACAAAATCAAAAATAGTTAAACAAAAAGAAAAAAAGAAAAGAAGAAAAAAAAAAAAAAACAAAAATAAAAAATAAAGAGTAAAATATTGACTTCCCATTTGTCAAAGATCAAATCAGTTATAAGTCTATAATATATAGCAATCCTGTCTCTTAAGTCATATTATAAAATCACTTTCCTCCAGTAGTTATCTTACTTAATCATCAAATCTCATAAACATTACTTTATTCTTTCCACAAAAAGTCAAAGAGAGGTTTCAATTCTTTAAGAAATATATCTATCAATTTTTTTTTCCCAGATAAGCATATCGATTAATCCATCTCATTACTAATTATGATAATCTTATTGTCATAACCATAGTCAAAATAAACATTTCAATTAATCCATCACATCAGAATCTGTTAGGTTCAGTAATTTCAGTAGCCATTGTTCTATTATCTCTATTAGTTCCATTTTCCATCTTCCATCTTCAGTAGTCTTGTTAAGTCCAGTAATTTCAATATCCAATCTTCCATTATCAGTATTCCATAATAATCTTGCTGTCAAAGCCATAGTCATATAATAAGAGTCTGATGGGAATTACCTCTATCCCAAATATTTTCTTGCCATCCATTCTGAATAAGTTGCTGAAATACTGCTGTAAAATCATATCTCTGTTCTTTTTTTCAAAATACACTGGGTCATCTCTTAAAAGTTTTTCCATTGTCACATGGCTGCAGTTAATTCCATAGATTTTCTCTATATTGGGCTCCATCACATCATTCCAGTCCAGAAGATAATCCATGCCATTGATAACTTTATCTCTAGAATCTTCATTAATTTCTTCAGAGATAACATTAAGTTCCAAACAATAGATTTTATTTCTAAAGTCCATAGACTCCAAATCTTGTTCCTGTTCCACGTTTGTTCCAATCTCCGGGATCTCCTCTCTCACAGGGACCCCTATTCCAGTCTCCAGGGTCTCCTCTCTCACAGGTACCCCTATTCCAATCTCCGGGGTCTCCTCTCTCACAGGGACCCCTTCCAGGGTCACCTCTCTCACAGGGACCCTTATATCTTTAATCTCCTGCTTCATTTTACTCAATTCAATTTTCGTTATCTCAATCTCATTCATTATTCTCTGAAACATAGTTATTTCCAGATTCTCAGCCACTTTCTTAATTGCCATTTTAAAAGAAAAATATAGGAAAACCACTTCTTATTTCAGCAACAATTGGGTTAATACTCCAAACTTGGTGACATCACAGTATAAACAGAGCAGACAGCCTTATCTCTCCAATAGTTAAGTAAACAAAATGCAGTTCCCAGGATCGAAGCAATTAATGGCAATCGTCAAGAAACAGATTCGTCAAAATAAAATAGACCAAAAAGAGAGTAGTCTCAAAACAGTATAATATTTTTCAAAATAAAAATCTGGAATAGAAATCCCTCTTCTGTGTGTATCTTTAGAATGCAAATCCAGGACAGCTTTTTGCAACAAAAACAGAGATAAGCTATTAATTAGTGCGTAGCAGAGAGAAGTTACGGCTCCCCAGTGAGATGTCAAAAACCGATCAATCTGGCAAATCTCTTTTAAACAGCAACAATTTAAGTCAAGTAAAAGAAAAATATAGAAAGAAGGGTGCTTGCCTGTTAGTGCGTTCTCTCTTAGAAGATAAGATGAACTTTCGCTTTAACAGATAGAGCTTGCTGTTGAAAATCCGTCCCACCTTCGTCGGCTAGACCTCGTCCCATAAATTAATGAGATCTGGTCGTCCCAACAAAAATAGGCTTTGAGGTTAATCTCTTCGTTTCTCCCTACCCGGGAGAAGTTTAATCAGTCAAAAAAAAAAGAAAAAACTGACTGATATATCTGAATAAGCTTCTTTTGAGGCAGGAGCCCGTCTCAAAAGCAGGCACAGGCTAAGTCACCCTTCCCGGAAGTCAGGCTGAAGGCTTGTTTTGTGTGCTGAGATCGTCGACATCTCCAGCGGGATTGCCCAGTCAAGCGAAACTCCAGGGACGGAGGCTTGAAGCAAGGCAGTGTGAACTTTGTTTGTAAACAGAACTCTCAAGATTTACGACCTGTGAACTGGTTGCTCGATAGCGGAGCAAGCCATATTCTAATTAAAGACAGGAGCCTGTTTTACACGTCTACAAATGAGCAGGACTTTGTTTTACTTGCTGATGGATCACGGAAATCTGTGCAAGCTAAAGGTCTGATTAAATTTGACAAGCTTGGAATTATGACAAACTGTTTGTTCCGGATTTGGCTCATAATATTTTATCAGTGGGCAAACTGGTAAGTTGTAATTATTCGGTTTTGTTCCACCAAGACCAATGTTTTATAATGAGGGGGGAAGTGTGCATGCAGGGAAGCCTTAATGATGCACAGTTTGTGATAAAGAGCAGTCAAGCAGGATGTGCTGTGTTAAACGCTGAGGCACAGGTACATCAGGGCTGCGTCCATGAATGGCATCAAAGGCTGGGGCATGCAAACCTTGACACTATAAGAAAAACCCCTTTGCACAGTGAAGACATGCGTTTGAAAGATTGCGGGCAGATAATGGATTGCGATTCTTGTAATCAAGCTAAAATGACTATTGCACCAATAAACCAGGAGGCTGAGAGAACCACAACAGCTCCCTACCAGCTAGTACATGTTGATTTAGCAGGGCCAATAAATGCTTCACGAGGAGGTGCGAAATTCTACATGGTACTGGTAGATGATTTTTCAAGATTTTGTCATGTTTTTCTGTTAAAGCATAAAAGTGAAGCTGAGCAGAAGCTGAAACTGTTCATTAAGAGAATCGAAACTCAACACTTGGTCACGGTGGGGGCTTTACGCTCACACCAAGGTGGGGAATTTACGAGCAAAGCATTGAGTGACTTTCTGGAGAGTAAGGGC
The DNA here is from genome assembly GCF_030035675.1 of Rhineura floridana. NCBI lineage: Eukaryota > Metazoa > Chordata > Lepidosauria > Squamata > Rhineuridae > Rhineura > Rhineura floridana. Next base: position 69,376,171 of record NC_084481.1, read on the forward strand.
ATAAACCAGAATTTCACTGCTCCACACAGCCCGTTTTCCAATGGAACTGCTGAGAGAAAAAATAGGGTGCTTGGGGAAGCAATGAGAGCCATGCTGCTGGATTGCAGTTTAGGGAATTCTTTCTGGGCAGAGGCAATTCTTTATGCGAATTACATTCACAACAGGGTGTTACATAGTGCTATTGGAATGTCTCCTTATGAGAAACTTACTGGCAGAAAGCCTAGAATACAACACATTCAAAAATTCGGGGCAAGGTGCTGGATCCACATTCCACAGGGAAAAAGGAGGGGCAAGCTTGCGCCCAGAGCACAGCAAGGTTTTGTTTTGGGATTTCAGAATGCATATTTCAGAGTTTGGTGTCCAGAAACACAGCAGTTACTTCTGAGCAGAAGCATTAAAGTCTCAGAAAAGCCTTGGGATCAAAGAGAGACAGTCCTTCTTACAGGAACAAATGAAACACGAACACAATTTAGGCCAGATGTTGACATTAAAGTGGAAGGTACAAAAATTCCTCTCAGAGATGCTTTGAATGAGCTCATTTCTGGAAAACGCAGATCAAAGAAATGAAAAGCTGAGGAAATGGAAGCTCCTGTGCAGGTTGTGCCAAGCACAAGCACAAATGGGGGGGCAGAGAGAGCCGAGGCTCTGGTTCCTTTAAGACACTCCACAAGAGCAAATTTAGGCAAACCGCCTGACAGATTTACTGTGGGATTAATAACAAGTCCTGGAATGAATAAACTTGTAGAAATGGATCCTGAAACACTTTATTTGACATGTGTTGAACCAAAGTTTGATTGAACAACGTTTTAGCTAAATGTACAGAGAGTTTCTGAAATGTACTGCTATGTACTGAGATGTAATTTTGAACTGTACTGAACTGATGATGCAATGTACTGACATGTATTGCAAGATGTATTGTAGAAATGTGTTATTGTTGTAATGGATTTACAGACATGATGAAAAAGGGGGGCTGTTGGCATTAGGCCGTACTGCCTAAGGATGTTTTCATCAGGTCTGGAAAGTTACAAGCATGTGTTTTGAGAAGCAGTCTTATCTGCCATGTCTGGCCTGAGAGAGCAGACTTGAAGGTCAGACAGGTTGTCATGGTAACAGGAGATAACAGCTGGGAAAGTTGTAACAGAGTCTATGTGAGTTGTTGTTCTTCTGAATTATGCCTCTGAGCTGAGAGGCTGTGTTTTGTGTTTAGCTATGGAGAGAGATGTACCAGAAGGGGGGGTGACTGAAGAATCTCTACATGTATTTACTCTTAAGCCTCTGGCCTTAATGTCTTAATAAAGACTCTTAACATGCTCTGAAGACGTTTTCTTGCTCAACTTAACTCCAACGTAATGTATGCTGTTTCACACAACAACACACAAGCCAACAATCCAAAGGTAGGGGACAGACCCAGAGATATTATGCAATTCATCAGGTATTTACTTAGCATGAATAGAAAGCAATTCTGCACATACAAAGGGGGAAACCCAATTTCTGCCAGTTTTCCTCTCCAGCTGCTTCCACATCCTACACTGTTCCACTTCCAAAACTGTAGTGGGAAACAGGAAGCAGTATGAACATAATTTTACTCATGATTGTTAGGATTCAAACATTCATACCTATGGCCACATGCAGCCATAATGTTAAGCTGTGGTTTGTTTAGCTTAACTGTGGTTCGCTTGTACATCTGAACCTGGCCAACTAACTACAGTTTTGTTTGAGGCCCACAAAGCACGATCTGAAAATTCTGAAAACATAGTTTTGTCAGGTTGGGAATCTCAGTTTGTGCTAACCATAGTTTGTCATGATATCAAAACTCGCTATTCTGGCTTAATTTGAGATTGTTTCAGTACTACAGTGCTACATGAGGCAAAAACAGTTAGAAAACAAAAGCTCTCCAATGGCTAAGGGAATCTTATTGGTGCCCGCCCTCCCTCCTCACTTTGCCTGACAATAGGTTTCTTTCCCTGCCCGTCTCCTTGCTGATAGGCTTTTTATTTCCAGCTTGCCCACCTACCACTGCAACAACCTCACTAGCCAAAAAAAATGACCATGGGCCATAATACATCATCCATACTACACAACTTTCCTCCTATTCACCCTCCCCCAATTTTTAATGGTCATAAAAACCACCATGGAAGGAAATACATATCACTGACTTTTGCTCGCCAACACCTATGTGCTTTTTGTAGCTGTGCTCCTGGGAAAGTCACACTCCTGACTCCTCAGTATTTAACTCCTGGTTGACCAAAGAATGACTCCAGAAAGCTTTCACTGTGGAACCAGGCAGTTCAAGATTGATTGCTCTCTCAGGATAGTATTCCAGAAGGAAGTCTCATACAATTTTTTTTTAAAAAATATCCTGGTAGTGTAGTAAGTGGCTCATGGATAGGCAATAAACCTGGCAACTATTTGTATGAAAGCAAATAAATGAGGAATAAATCTTATGACAATGAGAAACAATTATACCCATCTTGGGAGTTATAGGGTATGGGCACAATTCTCCTGGAATTTCCCCATGGCATGCCCCACAGTAATGAATGCAGGGATCCCATTCATGTTATTTTGGCTTGTGCAAAGAACTTTGATACAATTTGCACTCAGAGCATGTGAGCATTGAAATCCAGCACATCCCATTTCTATCCTGTCCTTCCTCCAAGGAGCTCAGGACACTTTTACAAAAGGGTTATCCTTGCTTCATCCACATTAGCCACCCATAGGGGGCAAATTGAGTTTTAATCCTTCTTCCTGCCTCTATGAGGAAAACAAGATGATTATCCTCAGTCATGGCAAGGTAAACAAGATGACTGGTCCTTCACAGGCAAGCAAAGTATCCAGGGTGTAGTCGTCCAGAGTCTCAAAGGGTCTTAGACCCCTCGCTTTTTTTGAAGCCAGGTCCCAACAGGGCCCCTATGTCTCCTGCATTCTATGAGCCAAACAGCATGAAAGGGAAGTGTGTTGGCCACTGAGAAGAGTCTTCCAACTTGCTTCCTTCTTGTTTCCTGCTAACCAGAGCCATTCAGAGGGAAAGTTCCTTTTAGTTCCTACTTCAAAAAGCCACGTTATGGAGAGTGAGAATTCTGTAACTGCAGCAGAAGAGACAGTGAATCCTGATGATAGCTTCCCTTCTACATCATCAAGTTGGTAGGAGCAGGAGATAAATGTGAAGGCACTGAATTCAGGAATTCAAGCAATATCTCTGACAGTGACAAAGGACAGTCAAATAGTGACAGTGACAGAGAATCAGAAAGCAGTATTCAGATTATTCTATAATATTAGAATGTTATATAATCTAAGAAGGGGGCATGACTGTGACTATTATGGAGGGTCCCTGCACTTCTGAATTTGCCACTACACTACTGAAAGTATCTCCAGTACTCATAGCTTTAAAAAGAGGAAAATAATCTCTGCAGCCTCTCATCTTGCTGCCACTAGTGTATGTTCCATCCCTCCTCCAGCCTATCTACTTTAAAAGAAATATAACTGACAAAGTTGGGGTCCCTCAAAATTCCTGAGAAGTAACCCCCAAACTGGCTTCAAAATTTCACTTTAGGTGAAGCTTTGGTAGCCTCTCTAAACCTACTTACGTAAGAGATCTTGCACCTCATTTCTCGCCCTGCTGTACAAGGGGAAGAAGGAAGTTAAGGGCATCTTAAGCATGGGCAAATACAAAATGTGCCTGTTCTTCCATGTCTTATCACATGCATCTGTAAGGAAGCTTCCAATGAAAAGTAGCTGGGAACACTGACATATGATAGGACTATGAGAAATGTGACCAGAGATGGCCCTGTTGAGGTTGACAGGAGTACATGAGCTAAGACAATTTAGAATTTGAGGGGGTGGTTAAAATGAACCATGGGAGAAGGGAGTCAATTCAGATGAGGCCTACGGAGCTGGGGAAGGGGTACCCATATAGTACCTGCATGCTTCTCCCAATGGAGCAAATAGTAAATTGGGGAGGACAGGGGGAGAAGGGTTAGAATGCCCTCTTCCTGCCTGCTTTAATTTAATTTAATTTAACTTAATTTTTTTAAGAAAAGGCAAGAGAGTCTGTTAATGGATCTCAAACATCACAGTTTGGCATTCCAATCCCCACTGCATTCTGATGCAAGCATTAAAAGTTAACAGAACAGTCTTGAGCAACAGAGAGGCCCAGTAGTTCTACTTGAGGGGTTATATGTTCCACCTAGAGTGTTTGATTTGTTCACAAATGCAAATCTGTGCTTTTTTGGTTTGTTGTTATGTGCCTTCAAGTCGATTATGACTTACGATGACCCTATGAATCAGTGGCCTCCAAGAGCATCTGTCATGAACCGCCCTGTTTAGATCTTGTAAGTTCAGGTCTGTGGCTTTCTTTATGGAATCAATCCGTCTCTTGTTTGGCCTTCCTCGTTTTCTACTCCCTGCTGTTTTTCCCAGCATTATTGTCTTTTCTAGTGAATCATGTCTTCTCATTATGTTCCAAAGTATGATAATCTCAGTTTCATCATTTTAGCTTCTAGTGACAGTTCTGGTTTAATTTATTCTAACATCCAATTATTTGTCTTTTTCGCAGTCCATGGTATCCGCAAAGCTCTCCTCCAACATCACATTTCAAATGAGTTGATTTTTCTCTTATCTGCTTTTTTCACTGTCCAACTTTCACATCCATACATAGAGATCGGAAATACTGTGGTCTGAATGATCCTGACTTTAGCGTTCAGTGATACATATTTGAGGACCTTTTCTAGTTCTCTCATAGCTGCCCTCCCCAGTCCTAGCCTTCTTCTGATTTCTTGACTATTGTCTCCATTTTGGTTAAGGACTGTGCCGAGGTATTGATAATCTTGACAAGTTCAATGTCCTCATTGTCAACTTTAAAGTTTCATAAATCTTCTGTTGTCATTACTTTAGTTTTTTTGACATTGAGCTGTAGTCCTGCTTTTGTGCTTTCCTTTTTAACTTTCATCAGCATTCTTTTCAAATCATTACTGGTTTCTGCTAATAGTATGGTATCGTCTGCATATCTTAAATTATTGATATTTCTCCCTCCAATTTTCACACCTCCTTCATCTTGGTCCAATCCCGCTTTCTGTATGATATGTTCTGCGTACAGATTAAACAAATAGGGTGATAAAATACACCCTTGTGTTACACCCTTTCTGAATGGGAACCAATTGGTTTCTCCATATTCTGTCCTTACAGTAGCCTCTTGTCCAGAGTATAGGTTGCACATCAGGACAATCAGATGCTGTGGCACCCCCATTTCTTTTAAAGCATTCCATAGTTTTTCATAATTTTTGGTTACAAAAAAAATCTGAGATGCCAGTACTCATTGTTACAATAGGCAAACTTGCATGTTCCCTTTAAGGGATATTTGGGAAATATCCCATTGACCTGTTTACCAGTGATGTAACTTCCTAAAGGGTGGGGTTACCTGGCTTTCTCTTCCTCCTCCTTTGTCTGGGATTCTTGCATATTCTCCATTAAGCCTGATGAGAGTGAAGCATGCACATGCTCCTCTTCCAATATGATCATTATTATGGACTGAGACTCCTTTTATTTCATCTAAGCTAGAGCCTATGTTTCCTGAACATATGAAAGGTCATGAGTAAACATTCTTTATCTTTTACTTCAGAAGATTGTGTCTGTTGTTATTTGTGTCTGAGGGAAAGGGTGGACTGGTTCATTCTCATCCCGCTGCTTGCATTTATATCTCTGCTAAGAAATAGGACCACAAAACTATTCCTATTTCACATATATTTTTAAAATACCAAACACTCATACCTTGATAACAGTGCTGTAAGTGTGAGCACAAATGGTTGCTCTGAGGAGTAAAAAAAAAAAAAGAGGTGCCAGTACTCCATTCCAGTCAGTTCCATCACAAAAAAAAGCCCTGGATACTGCAAACATGAAGTGAACATGAAGGTGTGACCTAGCCCTAACTTTACCACTTCCTCAGTTGCCACTGTAATGGACACTGTCATAACATAAGCCATCAACCATACCCCCTGTGCCTATGTCTTTTCCACGAGTGGCACAACAACTTTGTCCTAGAAGTATGTCAGGTAAATAGGCAGGCAGGCAGGAAAGTGAGAGAGTGAGAAGGATGAGTGCACAAGTTTGCAATATGGTATCCTATCAGCATTAGTGTGAGCAAAGTTCATTTGCTTATACATTTGCAGAAAGTAGATCCAAAAGGCACGCTAACGTAAACCAAAGTAAATACATATTTAAAATTCTAACTCACATTCATGTTACTTGTGCAGTGTTACATCTTTCTCATACGATTTTACTATAATACTTGCTGTAGCTTTAACTATGTCTAATATCCAAATATATTGTCTAGTGCTACACTTAATAGTTATCTTCTGCCTTTTAAAAATAAATAAATAAATAACATATAATTGGAATCATTCTTTTGTTGGGAAAATCTGGTTTGGCAGCTGTTTTTGCCTCCAGATATGTTTACCTTACATCTCTGTTGAAATTTGTAAAATGCAGGTGTTGTTTGATTATCCTGAACATTTAACATAATTCACATTGACTTGCAAATATGTAGATTAAAATCAACATAGCAACAGAAATCCCATTTACTTGTTGTTCTGTCTATATAAGAGGAAAACATTTCCCCCTCATGTCTTGTTTTGTATATCAGGGTGAAGACAGGGAAAGAAACTTTTCCTCTCCTTTCCTGACACACACACAATACCGCAAAAGCCTTAAGAAATAAGGTGCTGACTCCACATACAATCTGAATGCTATTTATTGTTGTTTGCTGGTTATCCCGTGAACGTAAATCCCACCTGGCCATCCTGAATAAGGAGACTTTGATGTGAAGAGTAAAAGTATGTAGTAGTCTTGGGCCAGTCACTGCCTCTCAGCCTCATGAAAACCCCATTCATAGTGTCACCATAAGTCGGAATCGACTTGAAGGCAGTACATTTACATTTTAGTCCACTTCCTGAGCTCATACTCTCCCCTCCAATTGGATCAATTTAACAGATTTGCTATCTGCTTTCTCACCATGTATATCAGTCGCTGGTGTGCGCCAAATTGAAACTTAATTGTCAGAAATGCACTTCACAGCTGGGATATCAGGAATAACTCCACTGCTTTGGTAATTAGCTCACATTCCCCACAGCTTCAACTATCTCAACTGAAAGCCATGCAATGTAGGATATTCCATAAAAAGCATGCAGATGTTGCAGAGGACCATCGGGCTCCACAGCTACTAAGATTGCCATTTGATATCCTGAGACAGCAGATATTTGGAGTGCACTAAGTATACAAAAATGAAATACACTTTCTATATTGTGGAAAGTGGGAATTTTTTTAGATCCCATTTCGAAGCTTCTTACAGTGTGACAGGGTACTACAGGATACCCTGGGAAACAGCACACTTGCTCACTAACCATGAGCTGCTCACAAAGAAGATAGCATATGTGCCTATTAGTTAACACTGGACCTAACTCACACTAGTACTTTATTGAGAGCTTAAAAATGACATACTAGAACTCAGCTGTGCTATCTAAGGTTTTGCTATGGATTCATGTGTACCTTGTACATGATATCCAAAGCAGTTGAACATCAGAATTAAGTCAGCTGGTGATTGATTTCTTCAATAAAGGCTGCTAAGGCAATACTGTCCAGAACCCATGCCCTCTGGCCTAGAGACCTGATCATTCTAACTGTGTGTATTAATGTGTGCAGACCTGGTATACAGTTATCACTTGATAAGTGTTTAATTTCTAAAAACAGAGATGTCAGGTATCAAGTGTACCTGGAAAGTATGTTGACCACAATCTTCCTCGGCTTCTTAGACCATTGTTTATGGAGCTCACAGTAAGTGTGGGGCTCGCATGCTCCTCCCCTCCTTACCTCACACCAAAGTGTGAAGGCTTCATTCCTGGCTTGAACAAAGCCAGAGTTTCCTGTCACACTCAAATTCTGGTTCAATGTTGTTTAACTAACTAGCATAAGAAGCACATCCTGGCTTATTATCCTAGTTAGCTAACCAACATTAAACCAGCATCCCCTAGTCAGATGTAATGGGGAACACTGGCTTAGCCAGGATTGACACACCAAAGTTGGTGCACAAGGGGATAGTTGAGAAAGGACTGTGCAAACCTGGCCATAGCTCTCAATCTTATAAATCCCAGTTTATGCAGGTTGGAAAGATCATCTGAATGTGGCCTGTAGTTTTTTCTGTCTAATCCAAATCATACACGTGGCTGGCTATGGTGATTTAGTGGTGAGAGAAATGCATTATGCACAACCTCTGTGGCTTTCATCTTTATTTTCATCATCTCTTTACATATTCCCTGTAAACAAGCCTTGTACTCAAATCAAGGTGGGGCTGGGCCCTGATTAGGTCCGGTTCAAATTAAGCCATGCAAATCTTCCATGGAGGTGGAGGGGTGGGATATGTAGCTTATTATGCAGGCACAAGAGTGGCTGTATACTATAGCCAGCATGGATTTTTTCATTCTGCAATGTTAAATTGAAAATACCCCTATGCCATTCTGATGCTTCCCATAAGCTCATTTCAAAACTTATAGTCCTCAACTCAGAAATGCTTGCTTAACAACCCTCTAGGTTTTCACGGTGATACACAAAACAGTCAGAGATAATCGAGAGTTCAAAGTTAAAACAAGAGAAAAAAATCCAGACCCCAGTTGGAATTTTTTCTGTCAGTGGTCTCATAATTTGTTGAAATTAATTAAAACTCAGCCATGTCCACAGAGTACCTGTAATCCTATTACTGACCTTGCCCCATACTCTGACCTTCATCTACTGCAGTTTAAAAGTTGGCTTGGCTAATCAGGCGGCCACACGCATGCCAGACATTTATTCCACTTTAAACAGCCATGGCTTCTTCCAAAGAATCCTGGGAAGTGTAGTTTGTGAAGGGTGCTGAGAGATGTTAGCAGACTCCTATTCCCATGACGGTGCTCCAGTGGCCAGAGGGGTTGAACAGTCAGCCCCACTTTTGGGGTTTGTAGCTCTGTGAGAGGAATAGGGTATCTCCTAGCAACTCTCAGCCCCTTTCACATACTACACTTCCCAGCATTCTTTAGGGGAAGCCATGACTGTTTAAAGTGAAATAAAGGTCTGGCGTGGATGCGACCAGGGACAGCTTTGGTTTAAATTTGGGTGGGAGACTACATATGCCTGTGGTAAAATAAAAAGAAAGAATGATACTGTTCACAATGTTTTCTTTTTGGAAAGGAAAGGGGCTTTCCCTCTGCCCAGTGCCTATCCACCCAATCTCCTCCCCTTGCCCTCCATCTTTCTCCCTACATCTACTGCTACCCTTCCTTCTCTTTTCTCCTCTTTCCCCCTCCTCTCCTCTCCCTGCCTCTCCCCCAGATCAGTTTCATCTATCCTAACCATGATTGTACAGGAGTAAATCCCACTGAACTCAAAAAGTATGCAAATGATCAAACCTGCCCTCCCCTCCTCCTCCCTACTATCCCCTCCCCTTTGCCCCTTCCATCCCCCTTCCTTTTCCTCTCCTGCGCTCCCCTTCCAATCCCCTCCCTTTCTCCATCCCTCTCCTCTCTCTTCTCCTTTCTCCTCCTGTCCCATGGTCAGTTTTACCTATCCTAAGTATGATTGCATGGGAGTAAATCCCATTGAACTCAGTAAGCATGCAAATGATCAGATCTGCCTTTCCCCTCCCTCCTTCCCCTCTCTCCTCTCATTTCCCCCTCTCCTTCGTCTCTCCTCTCCTTCCCCTCTCTCTCCCCTCCTCCCATCTTCCTCCCCTCCTCTCTTCTTTCTCCTCTCCCCTCTTCCTTCCTCCTCCTCCCTTGACCACTCCAGCCCGCCCTCCATCCCTCTCTCCACCTATGGTCTGTTTCACCTAACCTAAGCATGATTGCACAGAAGTAAATCCCATTAAACTCAATAAACATGAAAATGATTGAACCTACCCTCCTCCTCCCCTTCCCCTCCCTCGTGGTCAGTTTCACCTATCCTAAGCATGATTGCAGGGGAGTAAATCTCATTGAACTCAACTTATTATTATAAGCATGCAAAAGATAAATCCATTCTCAGCAAACTTGCACAGGATCCCACTTCTTACCTCCAGGATTAAAAAGCACAGAAATTCACTAAAGGCAAAAAAAAACCCTTGCAGTTTAAGGACATACCTATAGCCAACAGATATTTCTATCACACTTTAAAAAGCAGGAAAATTGGGCAGCTAGAGTGAATGCACCAGGGGAGCAGGAGAACAACAGAACCTCTAGTTAGAAACACAAAAGACTATCTTCACCATCATATAACACCAATAAAAAGGCTTTGAAATTCATAAAAACAAATTTGACACAGATTTCTAGGATGAATAATGAGAGAAATATAATTTTCTAGGTTAGATTCTCTGTAGAAACAGTAGTAACACAGAAAAGAAGCAAAGCAAGAACATCACCAACAAAATACAAAAATATAATTCTCCATCTTTGGAGAAGGCAGGCATTGCCACCTCTCACCATATGCTCAGAGGCACGTTACCAAATTCTTCCAAGCTACATGGGAAGCGGATTGGACTGTGAAAGACCCAATTGTGTTTGAATTTTTATAAATTTGTAGGGCAGTGCAATATCTCAGAGAGGAGGTCAGGTCTCCTGCTCCCCTGGTGCATTCACCATAGCTGCCCAATTTCCCTGCTTTTTAAAGTTTGATATCTGTTAGCTATATGTATGTTCTTAAACCCTTTAAAAAGGGTTGGGGGTTTTTTTTGCCTATGAATGAATTCTAATATATGATTTAAACAAAATTTTGTATCCTGCTTGGTGCACTTTAGAAAGGCCACTTGCGAGGATAAAATAAGATATTAACTAAATATATATAACCTCAAGCTGTTGGCAGAAGTGCAGGATATAGATGTGATACATAAAAACAAATAAATAACCTTTAGTACTTTATATCTTTATTTATGATTGTAATATGTGGTATAGAAATCCATTTCTCCCAGCATCCTCAGGTATGATTGCTAATCTGGCTTAGATTCTATTCACATCACCCTCTACAAATCAGTGCCTACCATCATTTGCTGAATTATCTTTCATTTAAGATCAAATTTTGATTTATGTGTAACATTTTTCTATGTGACACATTTTCAGCAAGTTACACCCAGAACAGCCTATGGCTAAACTCTATGGCATTCATGCAGGCAGAAGGAATAGAGGTGATTTTTGCCCATTCTTCCTTCCCAATGCAACTACTATGCCCCTCTCCTCTAAAGAGATGAGGAACCCTCCAGGACAGGATGTGAAGAGGCATTTGGGCTTGAAGAGGAAGGGGAAACAGGGAAAAATCAACTCCTGCTGGCTTCTTCCACCAAAAACTTCCACTGGATTGGATGTTCTTCCACTAATGAAGGGAGCCTTTCCATGCGTGGAACAGACACTCTGGATCCAACCCAATGCCTTTGCCTTTAATTCACATTTAGAAACGTAGTGTGATGGAATGCAAGTATCTACAGTACATTGGTTTTCTTGTCTTAACTTTCATTCAGGATAACGTAATAGAGATAAGGGGGCATAGTCTAAAACTTCCATCTTTTAAAGGTTCAGAAGTTGGGAAAGAAGGTGCCTACTCTTCAAGGCCTCCAGTCATGGCAATCAATAGAAATGAAAAGAACTGGTCTACACAGGCCCTCAGTTTAAAGTTCCCAAGAAAGAAAACATAGCTACTCTAGAGAGTTGTGATTTGAAATGAAAATGTGGAAGAATTAAAAGTGAATCCCACCTGCTTATCATATTTTCTTTAAATGCACAGTGAATACACTTAGAAATTTCCCTTTACCTAGTTTGAAGGACATTAGCCCTATCTCAGACATTGTAGCTGCCTATATGTTTTAAACATTTTTGTATTCCATAATGACAGCAAGAAGCATAATAGGATTTAAAGCTGCTACTTTAATATGTATTAAGCTGGGAGCGCCAGGCAACACTGCATGATTTAGTTTCAACAGAGGAATAGCTTTTACTTTGAGGTAAGATCCCACACACAAACATCACACTTACAGAAGAAGTTGTGTAAATTTGACATTTGTAACACCTGTTGCTAATGGAAACTGAGAAAAGTCAAGAGCATAACTTTTATCCATCTATAAATCTGTCAAAATCTGTTGGTTTTATGAAATGTTTTCATGAAATTATGTCACTAGACTCGCTCAACAGACAGGAAGACATAGGAAATATGGTACCTCATGATCTTTTTTCAGGTAAATATATGTGTCTTATAAACCCTCTCATCTATTTATGTTCTGCCTTGTGATTAGATGTATGTGCTTTCTCATAAAAGACCTCTGACTTTGGTGCAATACACTATTTTATTTTTTGACAAGATTTATATACCACTGAATCAACAAAAACCTCGATGTGGTTTTCATAAAACAATATAAAACATTCATTCCAAATGCAGAATGGTAGCCACACTGAGCAAAATCATTGTTTTATGTGGCTTGGTACTTTCTGTTTTGATTGGTAGTGTCTTTTCAGAATTTTTCATCAGATTCTGCCCCCCCCATGCGTCTTTTGTTCTAAAAGGAACTGGAGATGGTAGAACCTGAATCTGGGGCTTTCTACATTATTTTTCCCTGGCCAATGGTCTTATGGCTACACCCTTGCTGTGGGTGTAGTGGATTATTAAGCTTGGAATGGTCTCTATTTATATCATCTTCCTGAAGGAAAACCACAAGAGAACGGACATGTCCTCTTCAGGGGGCTTCTTTCCAATCTAATTAATTTGTTCAGTGTTCAAAGCAAATTAACAGAAAATAAGGAAGTTATGCCACACACCAACTTTCTCTGAAATGTGGCAAAAACTTAGGGTTAATTTTGTCATTAATCAGAAGTGGCCACAGCAAAAGTCTAAGAGACACATGCTTGTGATGTGACTACTACTGAGCCAAAATGTGGGATCATATTTCATAAATATGTTTGCATCCCATTTAATGCACCTCCCTTCTTGGTGATTTTGTCCATCACAAGAGGATACAGAACTATTCATAAGTGGTAATGAAAGAAGAGGGAATGGGTTGTATCTGACAAACTCATTCCACTCATGCAAGGACTTGCGCTTGTGCTACAAAACTCCTCCTCCCTCTCCTCCCCCTTGGAGCTCCCAAAATTTGTTCTGGAGGTTCCCTAAATGTGTGGGGATGGAATTATACAAGCAGAAGTCCTTGTGCTAACAGGACAACTTTGCTGGATAGGTGGTATTCAGTGGTAGTCCTACTCATAGTAGACCCACCAAACGTAATAGACATGACTAACTTAGGTTCATTAATTTCAGTGTTTGTACCCTGAGTAGGACATATACTAAGTCAAACCATTGGTCCATCTAGCTCAGTAGTATCTACCCTGACTGGCCATGGTTCTCCAGAGTTTCAGGCAGGAGTCTCTCCAGGCCCTACCTGGAGATGCCGGGGATTGAACCTCAGACTTTCTGCATGCAAGGCAGATGCTCTACCATTGTGTACAGCCCTTCTCCTAAGGTTCTGTTTTCTACATCAGCCTTTCCTAACCTTTGAATCTCCAGGTGTTGTTGGACTACAACTCCCATCAGCCCCAGCCAGCATGGCCTATGGTCAGGCAGTCTATTTCCATTTTTTTCAGTCTAGCAACATCTGGGAACCCAAAGGTTGGGAAAGGACATAAAAGGACTCAGGTTCCCTTCCTCTCAGGGCACTGCTGCTTGAAATGTGCCTCACAATGACCCTGGTGCCCTGAAATAATAAGGGTGGGCTCTTCTGAATCCCCCTATACACCTGCTGAATACCTGGCTCTTTCCTAAGCAAAAACCAACTTGTGAAACTGGTGGATCTTCCCTTAACAAGGAAATCTCTAAATATCTCTAAAACATTGCCTAGCAGCACTGCTATTGTGATTTAAAAGAAATAACCTGTAGATAAATGTTCATGGATAAAAAGTGGATTAAAACATAGACATTGGGGTGGAGTGATTTAGAAATAAAACTGTTAATAAAACTATAATTGAAAATACTTCCTTTACTGAGAGTTTTGAAACTTCTGTGATTCATTAATAATTTATAAATAAACTTATAATTTCCGTAACGGAAAAAGGACTTGGTACACACATCCTAAAGGAAATAGAGGACTGAATATATAAGTATAGCATTTGGCATTTAGAGAACCTGATTGTCAGGTGTTAGTCTCCATGGGAACTCTGACTAAGAGGAATAAAGGGCAAAGGAGCAGACATTGATTGGTAATTTTTAATTAAAATGTTGTTTGCTGTAAGATGATGAAGTCATTAACCCTGATGTGTGTGTGTGTTTCTTGCAATGCACATATTGCATGGTCTTTTTAAACAGCAGCATATAAACATCTACAAAAACATGATCATGTAGCAAACAGTTATCAGCAGTGCTCAACATTGCTCTGATATGTAGTACAGCATTTCTACAGTGGGGAGGTTATATGTGCAACAAGAAATAATAGAGTCATGGCCAACAGATCAAGTTCCTTGACCATAAAAAGGAGCTGGGTGTGATAGAGATATATACAGCATGCACAGACCTCCTCTCTGTAGTGATCTAGTGTAGTATCTGGACATGCACCTATGTGTACGTGCTGAGGGTGGGCTGTTCTACCTGAAGTGAACCAGAAGAAGAAGAAGGAACAACAAACAAACAAACAAACAAATAAACAAACAAACTCCTTGACTCACCATAGGCCAGGGGTGACGAACACTTTTCAGTCCGAGGGCTGCATTCCCATGGGGCAAACCTTTCGGGGTTGCATGCCAGTGGGCGGAGGAAACAATTATATTCTTACCTTTGTACGTTAGGCTACATTCCAGCCATGCAAAAGCCAGCAGTTTCTATGTACACATAGAGATGTTATCACAAGTTAAGAACACATTTCAGCCTGGCAAAAGCATGGACAGTGAGGGGTGTGATCTGGGGTGAGGAGACGTGACCTGGGGATCAGGCATGATCTGGGGAGAGTCCCGAGGGCCAAGTACATTTGGCCCCCAGGCATGAGGTTCACCTGTTAGAGACAGAGCTCATAACTCAAGGCAAAGATGAAACAACTGCTGAATGGTTCTGCTGTTGTTAATTGCCCACTGTTGTGCCATTGTTAATGGCACATACATATCTGATGCATATGCAGATAAAATTTCCTATCTTACTTTGACAAAAAATTACAACATAAGAAGGTGGGAGCCATATGGAAAAATGAACTGCTTCAAGAACAGGTCCGGGTGCTTTTCCTGTTGATTGATCTTATATCATACTTGAATACTCCCTCAAATTCAGAAGAACTGTTTGTCTACATTTTATTTCTAAGGATTTAAAATACTAAAAACCAAAATTTGGTCCTTTTATTCATTATCTGATCAGGATAATTTATGTATTATTGAAATAAATATGCCTCCTAACTATCCCTGAAGCTCTTTCCTGTGCGCCCACTGGAAGATGGGCATGTGTATAACATTATGCCAGTATTACCTTAATAGAATAAATGTTTTGTTGTTGAATTGTCTATGGACTGTGGACCTATGGGAACTACGCTGGAGACCCCAGCTCTAGGGAAAACCAATCACATCCAGCATGCATACTGGAATATGTGCCCACCACTAAACAGATGATCATCACTATTAGCTCTGGTAGCACTGATAACCTCTATATGGGGGAAGGACTAAATCTGGGCATTTGCTTCTGGGTCATGGACAAATGTTTCTATTGCCCACATGGTTTTCATTGTGAGAATTTAACAACTCCAGTTCTGTCCTTTTCAACAGTGGAAGCAAAGAACAAAAGTAGGGAAAAATAACCATGCTGTAATTCTTTATATAATCAACAAGAAATATATCCCACTGGTAGTATTTCTGGCTGCACAAGGGGCTTGAGATGGCAACATGAGTCTACCCAACCTAGAGTATAACTTGATAAAGTGAGTACAAGAATTGTGGGATGGGTATTTTAGAAGTCATTTCCATCAGGCTAGTCATCATTCAGAGATTGGCAGTGACTTCAGTGAACACAATCCAGGTCAGAACACAGCTAGTAGGAATGAACAGGCTTTACTGACATGTTGGAAATAATGTCAGAGCGATATACCATGCTGCTACTGCTGCCCATACCCTCTCAAAATAAACGTACTATAGATAATTAGTTATTAGTCATTTTACTGTTAAATCTAGTATTCAACAGGCAGGGAAAATAAATACTACCATCTCTTACTCAAAATGGTATCTTCAGGGCCAGGCATGACTGGGTCCTTGGGCACCAGCCTGCCCCAGCCTGTGGTGCAACAGCCTCTCCCAACAATGCAGTGCAGAGCTAATAAGCCTGCCCACGTGCCCCATCTATCTCCCACTGCCATCTTGATGGAAGATATGCACGTGCAGCACACACAGCATTCACCCTAATAGGATATGTAGGTGGGACATGCAGGTGGGCTTATTGAAGTCTGCACTGCCTGTATGGGAGGGGGTGCCTGGGAGCTCCCTCTCCATGATCTGCTGCAGCATCAGGTTGCAGGACCCGACACAGCTGCAGATTACAGAACAGGAGTGCCACTGTCCCACTATAAGGCGGGGCTCTTCAGGGGCTCCTCTGGGCCACAGTGGCCCTCAGCCAGGGCCCAACCTGACCACCCGTTGGTGCCGGGCCTGGGTATCTTGACACTATTCATTACATGTCCTCTGGGCAATATAACATAGACAGATCATCTATTGTTTGTAAAATCAAGATATGTACCCAAGTAGATTACAGCAATGTCATCAATATACACTTTTTTTCTGGGAGCATCTCCGTGTAAACACCACATTATGTACCTGAAGATCATATATTAATTAATAAGCTATCAAATTGCCTTTCGCAACAGTATAGTTCTGCCACTGGAATTGAGGTAAACAGGAGATGGGAGAGGAGGGAAGGAACTGATTGAGATGGTATGAAAGTGAATAGGTAGAAACGTTTCACCAATGAAACCATGGATATGCCTATGCATGTGAAGGTGCCTTATAAGTTAGACCATTGATCCATCTAGCACTGCATTGTCTACCCTTGACTGGCAGTGGCTCTCTGTGGTCTGAGGCTTATCACTTGAGATGCCAGTGATGGAACCTGGGACCTTCTGCTTGTGCTTTGTTATGGAACGATGGCTCCCCTAAGTATGCGATGGAATTAGGAGAAAGAGTGGCAGGCAACGCAGGGACCCACATAAAGCGGATGACTCCAGATGACAAAAAACACAGGTTTCAAGGCAACAAAATACATATTGATTTATTTTTATAAGCATGTCTCCATACTGCCATATCATAAAATATCAGGGCACTGTACAATGTTAAAACATAACACACCACTTTAAAACTAAAAATTTTAAATACAGATGCACATTAAGATAACTGGCTAATCAAAAATAAAAATGAAGCAGATGTAAAGGCATGTCAGCATGAAAAGGTCTTCAAGAGACACTTGAAAGTCAAAAAATGAGGGTGCCTGCTGAATCCCCACTGGAAGCGTGTTCCACTCCATGTGACTGGTGACACTAAATGTCTGACTTCTGGTTGAGCCAGTTAGGCCCCTGCAGCATGGGGGACAACTAACAGCACTCCTCGGGATAATCTCAGTGATCGGGCTGGGATATAAGGGCTCAAGTGGTTATTGGACCCAAGTTGTTGAGGGCACACATATAAGACACACAGAAACACTGTGGTGCATTAGTTTCATATTACAGACAAGGCATGTCGAATCTACGGCTGTATGTGACCTCCACAGTGATATCAAGTAATCAAGTTGACACAGCCCAAATGAAACGTGCTTAGGATTGCAATAAAAAGTAGGGAAAGGGACATTGCTTTCCTTCTTAATATGCCCTATTCCAAACTGTGCATTGCAATACAATTTTCCTCCTGATTCTCATGGAAGAAGAAAAAAGAGCCCAAGGTGTTTGTTAGATTTTGGCTACAATTTAAGCAATTAAATGGAAATCGATTAAAACTGCAAGCTTTGCAGCCTCACACACAAAAGGAATATGGTGCCACTACTTATATTAAAATCGCAATGGGACTGAGAATATCCTTTTTTATAAATTAGTCCAAATTCAAGGGAAACTTTGCCAGAGATTAATCTGGATCATCCCCCCCCCCAATACTCACACTGGAGAGATGGCAACTTGGAAAAGAAAAGGAATCTATAAGCTGCCTGAGGCATGCTAAAGTTTGTTGTTCAGCTCAGTTAATTTAAACACTTCACTTTAAATGGCTCACTTAGAAGAACATGCTATTAAAAAACATTTTGCTGCAGTTTTATTACATAAACATATGCAATTGAAAGAGTTTCCACAGGGCAAGTCTCCAAAAAAATGCCTCTTCATCATGGGTGTTATAATGAGAATTGGGAAGAATGACTGTTCCCCTACTAGTTTAAGGGATTGATTACTCCCCAGTTATAATAGAGTGAGAACATGCATAAATTGACCTGGCTTTGGGGAACTGCCCTGACAAGTGCCCTTACAAGTGAGCATCCTATATAGTGGTTCATTTCTTGACCCAATCTTAAGTGCTTCCTCAAGGCCGGCTCCAGGAATGCCGGGGCCCTTGGGCATCAGCTTGCCCTGGCCCCCTGCGTGTGTGTGTGTGCACATGCACACACACACACACAGCACCCCCAACCCCCACCTACCTGTCTCCTGTCTTTTAAATGGGCAGCTGCAGTTTCCCTAAGGGGATGACGCCTCCGCCGCCATCTTTGTTGATGGCACGTGTGTGTGCTATGCATGCGCATCTCTGCCATCAACTAAGATGGCAGCAGGGACTTCAGTACCTTAGGGAAACCAGGCCGCCATCTTCGTTAAGGGCAATGGTAAAAGATAGCAGACAGGTGGAGGGGTGTGTGGAGGTGTGGGGGCCCACAGATCACGACAGGGGAGCGGAGGGGCGGCTGAGGGGCCCCCTGTAGCTCTGGGATCATTGGGCCAGTGCCTAACCTGGCCGCCCTTTAGAACTGGCCCTGTGCTTCCTTAACACATAAAGCCTTAAATAGCTTGGGACCAAGATGAAAGATCGCCTCTGCTGGCATATGCCCACCCAAACCTTAAGATTCTCTTTGGAGGCCCTCCTCTGGAATGCCCTTGCCAAGTGAAGTAAGGTTAAAGGCTACCAAGGACTGTCTTTTTGATAGTGGCACCCCATCTCTGGAATAACCTTCTTACCTGGTGCTTTCTCTGTACTTTTCAGTGCCAAGTGAAGACCTTTTTATCTAGCTAGTTCAAATTCAGGCTGTTAACTGTTTCTGCCATTTCTGTAGGAAATACCACTGTCATTTATTTTAATGATTATATATTGTATTTTTAATATTGTCTTGTGCAGAAGCTGCTCAAGGAATATTGATTGATGGGCAGTTATATACAGTTAATAAAGGAATAAATATTTTTAGGGCCTTTATCTAGGATAATGGAGGGCAAAACTAAACATGACAAAGGATTTGGGGCTGCTTCCAAAAAACAACAGTGAGTTCTTCCTTCCCTGTCTAGATAAACTTATTCCACCCCACTCCTGCATCTTAACATAATTACAATGTGCATATCCCATACCTGCTTCTTCTACAGCAGTGGTTCTTAACCTCGTCCACTGCTAGCACCCCTTGGTTTTCCAAAATATGCTCTTGCACCCCCTGAAAAAATACGGTTCATTTTTAATTTTAATTTTATTTTAATGTGTGTTTTAGCCTAACTTAGCTAAGATAAATGACAGTTTCCCAAAATCTTTGAACAACGCCTCGCACCCCTTGAAAAAGTGTCTCGCACCCTCAGGGGTGCATGCACCCCAGGTTAAGAACCACTGTCCTACAGGGTGCATCTCCTCTGTGCTAAGGAAAGGACAAGGAGTGGTAATTCTTCATTTCCCATACTGCCTCTTCCTATGTGGAAGAGCAAAAACTTGGTCTCTATTGCTGCAGCTTTTATTTTCAAGTGATTCCATTTTGCACAGGCATGGCCAGACTTTATGCTTATGTGATGTATTTGGTTTTTACTAGAACCCAGAGGTCCAACAACCAGAACGAGTGGAAAATAGTGGTTCAGGGCCAGAGCCAGATCCAAAATGGTGGCTCAGGAGTGTGGAGCCAATGATCAACTGCATCCCATGAGCCAAATATTGGGATCACTTGCATATACGAGTGCAAATCTATGTTACTGCTGAGCAAATACTGTATCTTCAGAGATAGTTCTAAAACTACAATTATATAATCATGCCCTGACAAAGTAGATCTAAAAGCTACAGAGAGAGAAAATCGTGGATCATACTTTGTTCTACTATGTCAAGCTCGTAAGCCAAATACATGCATGGTGGCCCTCCAACAGCTTGGTAAATCCATTCATTAATTCATACATTTTATTTGTGTCTGCCTCTGTCTGAAAATATGGGGGGGATTGCCAATACCCAGCAGTATTATACATAACTAGTGAGCTGTATTTAGCTTGGTCGGTCACACTTTTTGCTACCTGCATTATGTTTTTTCTTTGGAGTTTTTTTTTTTTTTAAATAGTTTTACATTTAAAATGTTAGCTTACTAGCCAGAATTTACTACCTTAACAAGTCAATACCTTTCTTATTTGGAAGAGCTAGCTCTGTGGTCTATAAGCTGCTTGTTTGTATCAGTATAAATTATCACACACTTGCAGAGGATTTTAAATCAGTTTAATCTGTGGATTAAATCTGTGGATTTTAAATCAGTTTAATCTTTGAGAGGAGAGAGTAAGAGAAAGAAAACTGTCCTAGAAGAACCCTTAGTGTGTACTCCTATACAGGCCTACTCAGGAGTAAGCCTTACTGAATTCAATGGAACTTGCTCTCAGGTAAGTGTGTATGGGATTGCAGCTTTAGCCTATTGCAGAGAGAGAGAGAGAGAAATCACATTGACACATACATAATCCCACATTAACCTTGTTTATGAAAATTCACTGAAAAGAGTTTTCAGCCAAGGATGATAAATTTGCTATTGCCTTTACAATTTCCTCACAGCTCTCTCCAATTAGTTTAAATTCCCCAGGCTTTATGGGAATGTTGGTAAATTAATAGCCAACCTTCTACAATAAAATTAATTCATTCTCCCAGTCAACCATAGATTCATTCCATATTGTAAACTGATGAATTATTTTTGATTGTGTCGGGTCTCTTAACTTTTAAAAACCTAATAATAATAATTCCATCTAGTGGCTCCAAAAAACAATATGAGCTGTTCTAGAAGAACATACCCCTCCACCAACCAGTGATGGCTTTGACAATTAAAAGGAGAAATGCCAAGCTGCTGAAGGAAGATTATCCAGGTCCAGTAATTTGCAGTTCTATTTAGTAAGACAGTCTGCTTAAGGGCATTGTACAAATAGCAGAAAATGTGCTGCATAATGGCTGCGACATTTCAAGGCATCATTATTGCAAAAAGCAACCAAATACATATTATTGTCAACCCCCATATCCATAATGATCTGCATCCTAAAAGAAGATATTCTGAAAAGCTATGTCCAAAATTTCCAGAGAATGAAGTATTGGTTTAGCCTTCCTTCTTTAATCAGTCATGCCTTGGGCTAATCTCCAGAGGCATCTGTGCACAGAGAAGGTACCAGAGCCATGAAAGAAACTGACAGCAGTTTCCTCTGCCAAAGAAGAAAGAATTTTAAAAAATGAACAGTGGCTGTTTCTTCAGTAGTGGAAATTGCTTGGGAACTTATTCTCAGGGCCACTTCACATACTATGAATGCTACATGAAGGTGGCCTAAAATTGCCTCTGTAAAACAGCTGCTGTACATATAAAGCAGGTTTATATTTACTGGCTTACAACATGCATTGCTTCTACTATATACCCCTCTCCAGGCCACCAAAAGCCACTAATAACTAATTAGAAAAGCTAAAGAAGAGCAACAAGGCAATCATAACACCAAAATATAATTTAAATAAATCCCAGAATATTCAAAAAAACCTTGCGGTTTAAGAACATACCTATAGCCAACAGATATTTCTATCAATCTTTAAAAAGCAGGGGAAATTGGGCAGCTATAGCAAATGCACCAGGGGAGCAGGAGACCTGACCTCATCTCTGAGATACTGTACTGCCCTACAAATTTGTCAAGAAGCAAACACATTTTGGGTTGGACTTTCACAGTCCAATCCACTTCCTATGTAGCTTGGAAGAATTTGGTAACATGTGCCTCTGAGCATATGGTGGCCTGCCATCTCCAAAGATGGAGAATTACATTTTTGTATATTTGTTGGTGTTCTTAATTGGCTTCTTTTCTGTGTTCCTACTGTTCGTACAGAGAATCTAACCTAGACAATTATATTTCTCTCATTATTAATCCTAGAAATCTGTGTCAAATTTATTTTTATTAATTTCAAAGCCTTTTTATTGGTTGATATCATATGATGGTGAAGATAGCCTTTTTTGTTTCAAACTAGAGGTTATGTTCTATTTTGGGTGCATTAACAATTGAATCTGAAACTGCAGTTTGATGTAAAATCAGACGGATTACTTAAGCAATGACTCTAGCTGTTGGAAAAACAAACTTGGCCTGCCCAAGATGCATGTTTTCAACCTGCTATGCTTAAACTGCTCCACTTAAGGAAGGGTGGGCATGGTCAATTAAAAACATAGGGCACACCTAGAATATTGGTAGAATATATTTCACCGCCTACTGTTTTATCTTGTGCAAACTGAGACACTCCTCATATCCATTGAAACTATTCTGCAGAACAGTCAGTGCCATTATTCCACAAATAGTTTTGGAGCTATTTTTAGTGTTGCAAAGTATTGCTGTAGTTCTCATATTCACAGAAACAGAAGCAAAAGAGAATGATTTACTATAGGAAGCTTCAATACAGTTGCAAAGTAAATCAAACATATTTAAAGAGACTATTTGAACAAGATACACAGGAAGTGATTGAACTATGAAAGACCACCCAGAACTGTGTTTGCATTTTTACAAATTTGTAGGGCAGTAAAATATCTCAGAGAGGAGGTCAGGTCTTCTGCTCCTCTGGTGCATTCACTCTAGCTGCCCAATTTCCCTGCTTTTTAAAGTTTGATAGAAATATCTGTTGGCTGTAGGTACATTCTTAAACTGCAAGGTTTTTTGCCTATTAGTGAATTCCCCTGCTGTTTTGCCACCACACCAAAGAAGACTCGTGACACATATATGGAGAAATGTTATATTTATTAAAATATAACACATAATCAATCAAATTCAAATCAGCCAATTAATGAATACCAAATACTTCGGGCAGGTGAGGCTCAACCTATCTATGAGGGTATAGACCCTCCAAACCAGGAGGCAAGTCAGTCACATTGTACAGCAACTCCCCAGTCAAGGATGTGGGAAAACTTCTCCCTCCTTGCAATTGGAGTCAGGTATGTGGTTCCAACCTCCTCATCCTGGCCCCGCCATACAGGCGTTCACCATGATGCGCAAGCCAGTCCCACGTGGACACTTCCCAGATCCACACCAGACATTACGCCTTGATGTTTCACCAGGGGGTGGCCTTTACCAAAATGCCTCATCCACCTCAGTTTTAACCCCAGTTACCTCACCTGCCCGAATTTGATGCCACAAGAGGGGATCAGCTGAAGCTTGGTCCCCTCAACCCAAAGAAAACAGAGCCCCCAAACCCAACCTATAATCCTCCAATAGTAAATCACACCCACTCTCCAAGAGATGGACACCATCATCCCGAAACAAATGTGGAGAATGAAAACGGATCCTGTCATGCGGGATGTAAGCCCCACCTAATGACAAAACCAAATTCCTAACCTTCTTATTCACCCACTTTCTGGATCTATCCATTCTGTTAGGGTGCTGAGCACCCCTCCAAACACGTCTCACCAGCATATCGGACCACACTAGAACAAGGTCCGGATATGACTGGATGAGTCCAGTGAAATCCCGTGTGATCTTGAGCAGCAGATCCATACCTGGCCGCTGCACCAAGTCATTTTCACCCAAGTGAACCACCAGCACATGGGGCCGGTTAGTTGATGACATAATACGACACACCAAAGGCATGAACGCATCCCAAAGCATGCCCCTCTGAGCCTCCCAGCCAACCGTTGCTCTAGCAGAAAGCTGCAGCTGTGTCCCAGGAAGAGTAGAGAAGGCCCTCCGATGGGCCCAAAATAAAATCGAGTGGCCACACAGGACGACCCTCACAGGCGCTGGAAGGCTCAGCACACCTAAGAAAAGAAAGAACAACACATTAGAATCAATACCTGATATAAGACTTAAAAGCGGAAGAATGCCACCTTCCTATTGCCTGAATATCCTCAACGCTCATGCCCACGAGGGCAGCGGCTGTAGCCGCCCCAATCCAAAAGGAATGCAGCCCATAGACTCCCACATTGCGACCACTGGCCAACAAGGCCCGCCGAACAACGGCCCAAAATTGAAATTGAGTCAGGGCAGAACCATCTGTGTGTATAAATAAGTAACGCTGGCCCGCTGGCCTGATAGACAAAAATAGACGCACTGCAGCAACTGGGCATAATTCAGGAACCTGGCAAACATTCAATGAAATAATACTGCCACGGCCCTTTTGATCAGTCTTAGAGACTCGAAGGGAAAGCCTAACTATATCAGCACCTAATGTGCAATCGCCAAAGCAGAAGGCTCGGTAGGACACATCACGCTTCGAGGAAGCCAATACTTCACTAGGGCGAAAGGCACCATAGAACATTGTCAGTGTTACTGCGGCGCACAGGTGCGACTTATATTGCGATGAGCACATAGACCTAAATAAAGGCAGGATCTGAAGGAGAACATTGGGCGTGATTGGCCTCCTTCGGTCAGTGGGCCTGTGGGCGGAACGCGACCAACCCTGAAGGACCTTTCTGACCCTAAAATCTACAGAATGATCCTGCAATCCTCTTGCCTTAGAAATGAAGGCCAGCGCAGAGAGGTGTCCGGTGATGGTAGAAACAGAATTATTTTGCCCTTTTAAATATAACATAAACTGCAGCAAATGTGAAACAGGAATAGGCCATGCAGGAGGCAAAGCACTACTGGCACAAAAAGCCTGGAATGTTCCAAGAGCACGCTTACGCTCTCTGAGTGTTAGGAGCAAGGGCAGAGGCTATGGCGGCCCCAACTTCTAATTCCCAAGGCTCCACAGGAAGAAGGGGACCGGGACCGAATCCTGAGCTGCTCCTGGTGCCAGTTCCTGGAAACGTGCCATCTGTAAGCGGGAGAGAGCATCAGCAACACAATTCTGTAATCCCGGAACGTCGCGAGATACAAATAAAATATTGAAATGCAAGCATTGCCATACAAAGTCCCGCACCAGGCACATCACCTGAGGAGATTTTTAAGTCTGGGTATTGACCACACACACTGTGGACAAATTATCGCACCAGAAACGCACAGTGTGATTTTGGAATGCCAAAGGCCAAATATAGATTGCCACCACAATTGGGAAGAATTCCAAAAAGGTCATGTTTGAAGTGAGCCCAGAAGCTAACCACTCCGAAGGCCATCTCTCAGCGCACCATTGAGATCTAAAAATTACACCGAAACCAATGCCACCTGCAGCATCGGAATGTACTTGTAGCTCAGCTTCCAGTAATAAGTCCTCACACCAGAAAGAGAGGCCATTATAATTATCCAAGAAAGTAAGCCACATTTTGAAATCCTCTCTCATTCCCAACGTGACCCTAATAAGATGAAAACGAGAACGAACTCCCTTCATAGCGTCACAGAGACGACGAAGGAATGCTGTACCTGGCGAAATGACTTTAGAAGCAAAAACTAAATGACTCAGAAGCTCTTGCAACTGAGCAAGTGTGACCTTTTTCAAAGTCAAAACAGAGCGTAATCTCTGCCTCAATGCAAGCAACTTATCCTGAGGCAGACTAGAAGATTGGGACTGCATATCCAAAAGAATCCCCCAAAATGAAAGGGAAGTAGAAGGGCCCTCAGACTTTTCGGAAGCTAAAGGGACACCCAATTCCGCAGTTAACTCCTCAAAAGTTCGCATCAAATGCAGACAATGAAAAGTGCCTGCAGGGCCAACAAACAAAAAATCGTCCAAATAATGAGCAGACAAGGAAGAACAGGCCCTTGTCCGTAAGGCCCACTCAAGGAATGTGCTAAAGGTCTCAAATGCAGCACAGGACAAGGAGCATCCGATAGGCATTGCCCTATCTACATAATACTGGCGTTGAAAACAAAAACCTAATAAATCAACATCGCCAGGGTGCACTGGGAGCAATCGAAATGCAGACGTTATGTCACACTTCGCCATCAAAGCACCCTTTCTAGCCTTCCTGACTACCTTAACAGCCTCATCAAAGGAAGTATAATGAACTGATGTTTTTAATGATGAAATACCATCATTAACAGGGGCACCTTTTGGGAAAGACAAATTATGAATAAGGTGATATTCACCTGGCTGTTTTTTGGGAACTATACCAATAGGAGAAATCCTCAAATTCGACAAGGGAGGGTAAGTAAAAGGGCCAGAAATCCTATCAGCAGCTATTTCTTTATTTATTTTTTTGAGAACCACAGGAGCCATAGCCAAAACAGAAGGCTGGTTGGCAGGGGAAGTGGGAACCCTCGGGCCTTTGAAAGGAATACGAATACCCTCTGAAAACCCATACCAAAGGCATCTAGCCGCAGATCTATTGGGATAGCTATTCAATAATCTCGCTAGGGGAAGCAACCTAATAGGGCTACTGGCCTTGCGACGTACTGCCGCTGTTGCCGGATCCACGTTTAGGTTGCTGTTGTTCCCCTGATCCCCGGCGAGCCGGATGGGCTCTCTGGCAGGTGGTGACACTGGGGTGAGTGCCACTGCAGAGTCCACATTCGTGCCTAAACTGACACGGGCGCCTGTAACAGCATCCAGTACTGTTGAAGGTCCAACAGACCTGAGAGGGTTGAACCCGCTGCCAGCCCTGGCTGGAACTGGAAGCTGAAGTCTGTGCACGCACCAAAAGATGCCCGCTATCGGCTCTGTCTCCCAATGAGGGTCTGGCTGAAGTCATAGAACGCAGCCAAAGACCAGGATGTTCAACATCCCAACGAAGCGTGGGGTCCAAGGCCGCCCTTTGCCTAAAATTCTCATCGTACCGCAACCAAGCGGTACCAGAGAATTCCCTAAAGGCCCTATGAATGATGTCCTGATATTTAATCAGGGACATGGCCCTGGATGGATAAACCTGAGTCATCACACCCATATACACAGTAAACGCATTAAGCCAATTAGGCCATATGCGATCAACTTTCTTTCTTATCGCTACCTCACGCTCATTCGGATCTGAACCCTCTTTGGGCTTTATTTCAGATTCCCGAAAAAGGAGTATGAATATATCAATATATTCACCACGCCAAATCTTTTCCTTAGTGGAAGATAGTAAGTGATCACCCAATGGTAGGGAAGTATCACCCTGTGGATATGCACCAGAAGGAAGAGGCAGCGGAAGAGTAGATGTACTAGCTGAAGCCACGGACGGCTGCCAGGGTGTTACTGCCACAGTGGGCCAAGGAAACACAGGCTGCTGTGGAACTAAGACACCTCCCATATAAACTAGAGATTGCTGTGCTCCACTTAGCACCTGAGGAGCTGCAGGATACTGCTGTGTCTGCTGAACCTGCGTACCTGAAGAATGTGATGGTGCAAACCACTCACCCGTATAAGCAGCTGGAGACGCAACTACTGCAGGCGCGACTACACCAGAAGGAGCAGTAGGAAGAGCTTGAATGCCAGGTTGAACAGGATGAAGTTGTTCTTGGGGAAGACCAGCGCCAGTGGAGACTGGAAATGGGGAAGAAGTGGATGCCAAAGGTGCCGCAGATGGGCAGGCTTGTACTGCAGGAACGGTGGACTCATCTCTGGGCGCTGCTGCTTCAAGGATACCAATTCTGGCGACCAAATCAGAAAGAATGCCTGATTTAGTTGTCTTAGCAGCCAAGCGGGCCGACTTCTTACCTGAAGGGGTGGTGCTAGGCCCAGCCCCTGGCTCTGAAGGATGCCTGCGCTCTCCCTCAAGGGCCTCCACCCTTGCAACCAAAGCACGAATTGTCCCCATATCTTCTTCGTCATCCGAAGACAGGCACTCTTGCCGTGAGGGGGGGCGCTTAGTAGTCTGCTTCACCACTTGAACCCCTCTCTTTTGTTGAACCTTCTTTGGTGGCATGTTGAATTCAAACTATACTTAACAATATTGATAACAACAACAATTAATAGCAATATGCAATTCAACCAAATGCACCTGATGACAATAACCTAGAAACTGATTCAACAACACCCTCAATATGTGAAGAGATTAATCACAGGCCAGATCAATTAAACTTCAAGAAATTAAAATGGGTAGGGGGGGTAGGGGGTGAAGAGCGGATCAATTCAATTATTTATAATTATTTATATATTTATGCCTAAATTTAAATTTATTTATTTATTTAAATATTTAAACAATATCACTTAATTATAATTAATTATATATATATGGCTTAACTAATTAATTAATTAAAAGCAGCAGGGGATTAACAAGTTTAACAAAGAAGGTGTTGATATTAAAATTTGAACAGCACTAATGAGCCCAATAAAATTAATAATAAACTTAAAATTGGGGGGGCACTTGCTAATTAATATAGGAAATTGATAAAGGCTTCAATACCACGCAGGAAGCCTAGTAATTTCAACCACTTACACTGTCTTCACTTCCCCTCCGAGACCACCTGGCTGGGCCCAGAACACAGGGGAGATAGCACGTAGTAAGGCGGGAAATTTAAAGCAAAGGCCGAGGCACACTTAGTGCCGAGGCCCTAGCAGCAACAGGTGAGCCAATAAGCAGCCGCCCGGCACCCGCCTCCCAGCTGATGCGTGGGAAGGGGACTACAGGGGCCTCACCTCAACTCCAGCAACCCGTCTGGGCCCTGGAGACAGGGAAGACAACGGATGGTGGGGTGGCGAGACAAAGAAGAGCCGGGGGCAGGCTCAGCACTGCGACTCCCACAGCAGCAGGCGAGCCGAGAGAAGCCGCCCAGCTTGCACCACGCAGCTGGCGATAGGCCATGCAGGCAGCTGCAATCAAGCGCGGATCAGCCCCACGAGCCAGACAGAAAGGTGAGCTGAACAGGTGACTCAATGCCTGCTGCCCAGCTGACACGCAGGAATGGCCCTGGCAACAAACAAAAGCTGTAGGAGCAACTGCTGCCCGGTGCCCCAGGGCAAACCAGCAAAAGGAGACACAAATTGGCACTATACCTCAGGGCCGGCGGGCACAGAGGAGAAATGACCCAACCCCCACCCCCAGCCAAACGCGGGAGAGAACAAGGGGGGAACCCCATCCACACCTGCACCCACACCCACACCCACACGCCCGGACAACTACTGGGGATGCCCAGGTCGAAAACAGGAAACCTGCTCGACAATGCAATCACCAACGACGACTCAAACCAAGGTTAGTCACTCTGAGCAGGAGATCTAGGTAGACAGTCATGGAGCCTTTTCACCGCGTGCCGCAAGGCAAAAAAGGCGCATTTTTAGGAAGGAGCAGGCTATATATAGCTGCTCAATCCCTTTCCCAATTGGTCAAGGTGCACCACCTGACCAATTACAATTTTTTCTCTCGAACCTTCCCAAGTCTTCCCAGAAATAGAGTGGCGGCAAACCCGCCCCTTGCGAAATGCAGGAACGTTATACTCTGGGTGGTAAGAAATGGGATCCTGTGCAAACTTGCATGCTTATTGAGTTCAGTGGGATTTACTGTCCTGCAATCATGCTTAGGATAAGTGAAACTGGCCACAGGGGAGGGGGAGGGGAGGGGAGGGGGAGGGGAGGGGGAGGGGAGCTGGCAGGATGGGGAGGGGAAGGGTAGGTTTGATCATTTGCATGTATATTGAGTTCAGTGGGATTTACTCCCGTGCAATCATGCTTAGGCTAGGTAAAACTGACCATGGGGAGGGAAGCCTGGAGTTGGCAGGGGAAGAGGATGAAGGAAGAGGGGAGGAGAGGAAGAAGGGAGGAGGAAGGGAGAGGAGAGGGGAAGGAGGGGAAATGCAGGTGTGATCATTTGTGTGCTTATTGAGTTCAATGGGATTTACTCCCGTGCAATCTAGGCTAGGATAGGTAAAACTGACCATGGGGGAAGAGGAGGGGGGAGAGTAGAGGGAAGAAAGAAGGGGAAGAGGGGAGCAGAAGGAGTCGGAGGGGGAAGGAGGGGATTGGAGGGGATTGGAGGGGAGGAGGTGAAGGAAGGGGGAGGAAAGGGGCAAAAGGGAGGGGAGGGGAAGGATGGGGAGGGGAGGCCAGGTTTGATCATTTGCATACTTATTGAGTTCAATGGGATTTACTCCCATGCAATCATGATTGGAAATGGACTGCCTTCAAGTCGATTCCGACTTATGATGACCCTATGAATAGGGTTTTCATCGTAAGCGGTATTCAGAGGTGGTTTACCATTGCCTTCCTCTGAGGCTGAGAGGCAGTGACTGGCCAGGGTCACCCAGTGAGCTTCATGGCTATGTGGGGATTTGAAACCTAGTTTCCCAGGTCATAGTCCTAGGATAGGTAAAACTGACCATGGGGAGGAAGAGGGAGGAGGGGAAAGGAGGGGATTGGAAGAGGAGGGGAGGGGAGGGAGGGATGATGGAGAGGGAAGGGGAAAGTGGGAGGGGATAGGAGGGAGGAGAAAAGGTTTGAACATTTGCATGCTTTTTGAGTTCAGCAAAATTTACGCCTGTGCAGTCATGCTTTAGGATAGGTGAAACTGACCAGGGGGAGGAGGAGGGCAGGAAGGGGAGGGGAGGGGAGGAAATTGGATGGGTGAGCACTGGGCAGAGGGGAAGCCCCTTTCCTTTCTAAAAGGAAAACATTTTGAACAGTATCATTCTTTTTCAGCGTTTCCCCCACCTTTTTATTCTACAGCAGGCACATGTAGCCAGAGCTTGGAAAAGTTACTTTTTTGAACTACAACTCCCATCAGCCCAATCCAGTGGCCATGCTGGCTGGGGCTGATGGGAGTTGTAGTTCAAAAAAGTAACTTTTCCAAGCTCTGCATGTAGCCTCCCACCCAAATTTAAACCAAAGCTGTGCCTGGCCACATCCAAACCAGACCTTTATATCACTTTAGACAGTCATGGCTTCTCCCAAAGTATCCTGGGAAGTGAAGGGTGCTGAGAGTTGCTAGGAGATGCTCTGTTCCCGTCACAGACCTTCAATCAGAGTGCCTCACTGTTAAACCACTCTGGCCAGTGGAGCAGGGGAATAGGAGTCTCCTCTCAGCACCCTTCACAAGCTACACTTCCCGGGATTCTTTGGGGGAAGCCATGACTGTCTCAAGTGAAATAAAGGTCTGGTTTGGGTGTGGCTCTCTGATTAAGCAAGACCAGCAGCTGTGAGTCTGGCTTTTAGAACACTGACAGTTGGTTCTTACTGAGCATGCCCGATGTTTTCATTGAGTTCAAGCCAAAATTTCTTATATTCATTAAAAATCAGCCAGACTTTTTTTACTTTTAAACTGCAGAAGATGAACATCAGAGTATGGGGCAAGCTCAGTAATAGGATTACAGGTTCTCTGTGAACATAGCTGATTTTTAATTAATTTCAACAGATTATGAGAACTCTGAGAGAAATAAGTCCAAAAGGGGTGTGGATTTTTTTCTCTCTGTTTACACTTTGAACTCTCGATTCTCTCTGACTGTTTTGTGTATCACCATGAAAATTGAGGGTCATTAAGCAAGAGTTTCTGAGTCCAAAACTATAAGTTTTGTAAGGTTTTGTTTTGAAAAGAGCTTTGGGAAGCATCAGAATGGCATGGGGGTATTTTCAATTTAACATTGTGGAATGCGAAAAATTCATGCTGACTATAATATACAGCCACTCTCTTGGCTGTATAATAAAGATCAAATAAGGCACAGATTTGAGGCTTTAAACTTAGTTGATAGAGAACCAGAACTATGGACTGAACTCAGAGACATTATCAGGGAAGAAATGACAAAGACAATACCTCTAGTTAAAAAGAGAGAAAGACCTCAATGGATGACTGAAGAAACTGTTAAAATGGTTAAAGAAAGAAGGAAAGCAAAAGCAAAAGGAGATAGAAACACAGTTAGAACCCTACATGCAATAATACAGCGACTAGTATGTAGGTACAAAGAGAACTATTACAATTGTTATTGTATAGAAATAGGAGAGGACAACAGAAAAGGTAGAACAAGAGTCCTATTTCAAAAGATTTGAGAAATTAAAGGGAAATTTAAACCCAGAAATGACCGAGATGAAATAAAAGGAAGACGGAATCAACACACTGAAGAACTCTATAAAAGAGATGCAAGGACGACAGATTCATTCACGGAGGAACCGTATGATGAAGAACCAGAAATTTTAGAATGTGAGGTGAAAAACGCTCTTAAAATACTTGGAAGAAACAAATCACCAGGAACAGACAGCATACCAATAGAGTTGCTACAAGCTACTGGGACTGAATCTGTCCAAATTTTGACAAAAATTTGTCTACAAATATGGAAAACTAAACAAAAGCCAACAGACTGGATGCTTTCAGTGTACATCCCAATTCCAAATAAAGGGGATCACAGAGAATGCAGTAATTTTCAAACTATTGCCTTATCCCAGGCAAGTAAAATAATGCTCAACATTCTTGAACAATGAATATATTAATGAAACTAACATATAAAAATGCATATTAGGAGATATTGCTTGCAAAAATTACATTAATCAAAACTACAGACAGAAATGTGTTTATTAGGAGATATTCACACTAAAATGCTGGAGAAATTTAATGGGTTTTTTTTAACAAAAATTGCAAACTGCTACAGAAATGTGGAGAAATTGAGAGGAATCAGATTGACAGATCCATCCATCCCTAAATGTCAGAACATCTAGAATTCTCTGAAAAACCCTTTTCTCAGATCAGGATCTAATTTATTTAGTTACAAGTATGAGTAGATTGTCAAATGCCTGAAGCCCACACAACATAGCTGGTGGGCTCTCAAAGATCTAGGGGAAAACCTTATAGCTGTGCTATCAAACAACATTCACTTATCTCTGTACATCTTAACTTGATGTGTCTAGCGTAGGCCAGACTGTCTCCATAAAATTATAATAAAGATTCACCTAGGAACCCATTTCAACATAAACCTTGGATTGCTTTGGTTAAGACCTACTTTGCCTTGGATCTGAAGTGGAGCCTTGCTTGAGAAAATCCAAAGCTTCAGATATCTTCCTTTTAACTATCTTGGGAAAATCAGCTAATGGCTACAACCTCTTTACTTTTTGACAGAATTACATTAAATTTGTAGGCATAGTAGTCCCTTCTGAGGGAATGATGCCTACCAAATTTCAGTCATATAGGTGCAGGGGATTTTATGAAAGAGCATCCTGTTGTTTTGTGGGCAATTTATATGAACATTACCTTCATCATACCTGTGCCACTAAGTAAGTTCCCTGCAATTTTCAGAAGGGTAGCTGCAGGAGCCAGGAAATTATGATGAATGAAAAACAATTTGAGCTTTTTTATTTTCTGCTTGATTTGTACCATAGTCACAGAAAGTGTTTTATCTTTGATAGAGTGGATGGATGACACTTTATTGCAAAACTGTATACTGTATAGTGCCTGTGCACAAAATATTAAAACAGTGAAGGGGACCCTTTAAGTTTGAGGTGTTTTAAAAGGGTTTTCATCCCCCTTTTGTGTGTGTGTAGGGGGAAATTTGCTGTATTCTTTGTTGTGTGACTGTTACACACACATGCAGTTAAAGTAATGGTTGGTGCAACTATATATCTCTATATGCTTGTACAGCAATCAGAGCACCACCAGCACCCTACTCCTTCAGGCAGAGAGGGTTTATAAGTGTGTGGGGTCCTTCTCACTTTTTGTTTCAAAGGTGACATCCACTACATCGTTTTAGCACAGGGGCAGGGAACCTTTTTCAGCCTGAGGGCCACATTCCCTTCTGGGCAGTCTTCTGAGGGCCATAAGCCAGTGGTGGATATACCAAGAGGCAAAAGTGGGTGGAGCAATGAATGTTAATTTTACCTTTGTACGATAGGCTAGTTTCTACATGTTAATTTTACCTTTGTACGATAGGCTAGTTTCTACATGCACACTCACACACCCCTCTCTATCCAGGCAAACAAGAGATGTTACCAGAGTTCCAGGACACCTTCCAGCCAGGCAAAAAACTTCAAGGGGGGGGCAAAAAGGTCTAGCCTGGGAAGAGGGGGCATGGCTGGGAAAGAGTTGTGGCATGGGGAGATACTTGAGGGCCAGAAAGCGATACTTGGAGGGCTGCATTCAGCACCTCTGCCTGAGGTTCCCCACCCCACCCCTTTTAGCAATACAGAACAAATTCATTCTGTTTTGTTGCTAAAACTGAGTGAACTGGACAGTTACATCTTCCAAGCTGGTTGACAGGAGGGCTACTGGAGGACTACAAGGGGATCCCTGAGTGAAGGAGCTGTGAGTGCTATTGCTTTCTGCACAAGAGCATGATGCTTGTGCTCCCTGAACTGCATTTCACCCGTTGAGTGGAAATAATCACTGCGGTGGAAAGTTCCTTCCCTCTAATGAAATGCTGAAATCATACTGGTTGCAAAGGATATCTGATTGTCAGAGCATCAGCCCTTCCCAGAGGAAAGATCAGGATGTGTTAAATCTAATGTAAACCTAATGCTCTCAATTTATGGTTGCTAGAGAAGAGATAGCATAGGACAGTTTGAATCTTGTTTCCTTTACATGCTTTAATATTTTTTTTTAATACTCCCGGCATACCTGTTAGGGCATAATTGCTTTGCTGAGCACCTGGGTATTTATCATGTTTGCGGGGCGGGGAGCAGAGACGAGATCTAAAGCAACAACAAAAACAAATATAATCTCTATTGAACCCAGCCCTGTGACTTTAGTATAAGGTTAAAAATTCCCAAAGCACCAGATTCCATAATGTTATCTTGCAGGGTCTTGATGTACAAAGAGATCCTAGTCAAGGAAAATCCTCTTTCAACTAAAGTTCATTGAGAGACTCAGTTATCACTTTACCTGCTCATTACTGAAAACCTGAAACGTACATGCTAATTGACTATTCCGATCCATATTCTGCTGCATTCTAACTTGTTTTTTGTTATCTAGTGATCAGGGGATTCCTTTGTTAATGTTAGCCTGCACTATGCAAATCTCATTTAATAGTTTTACTACTGGTTAAATAATCTGGATGAAATTATTAAGACCAAACATGTTCTTTGTGTAACTGGACATCAATTTATTCATGACACAATACAAGCAAGCATTACTGTGATTTACAAAACAGAACTCAATCCTGAAGCACATTTCTTTATGAAAGATGTATATCCTCTTTGGGGAATGTAGAAAAAGAAATAGCTTTATTCAGTGTCTCCAAAATTCAAAGATGGTTGCACTAATGTATGTGGATGCCAAAGGCAAGAATCAAAGGACTCATTTTTTAAATCAGACACACTATATGCCCATAAACTTTCATTACAGTGTATCCAAGGTAAGCCACACATGAGAATCCATACAATGCCTTCCTTATTGCAGGTAAAAAAAAACCCACCAAACTTTTTTCCAGAGATCTCCATAATCAATCAGTCAGTCTTGCCTCCTCGGGGCCCTCCTCCCTATTTTAACCTGAGGAATAGGTCCTTTAGGCACAGAAACCGATGCAAGGTTGCCCAGTCAGCTTCATGTACAAGTGGGAATGTGAACCATTTGGTTGATATAGCAAACTGAAATGTGTGTCTGCTCTTTTGCTCAAAGTTTTCACACAACTCTATGTGTAGCTAATACTGCAGTTCTAAAGCTTTCAGTGTTATTCAGAAAAGGTCTAGCATTTCCAAGGAAGGATGGGAGCATCTGTCTGTC
This sequence comes from Rhineura floridana, assembly GCF_030035675.1. Classification (NCBI taxonomy): domain Eukaryota; kingdom Metazoa; phylum Chordata; class Lepidosauria; order Squamata; family Rhineuridae; genus Rhineura; species Rhineura floridana. The sequence continues at coordinate 69,412,018 of NC_084481.1, forward strand.
CGTCAAGAAGGCTGATGGATATCAACTTTTCCAAGGGCAGCACATTCACATTTGTTGAGAAAAGCTACAGTCCTGGAGCTTGGCACAAAATATGGATGGCTTTTGAATGTTCCTTGGGGACTCAGAACCTGATGATGGATTTTGTGGATATTTAGAGATGCCCTGTAGAGATGAGTAGCAGAGGTCCTTCCCTCCTGAGAGACCATTATGCTTGAAGATGTTAATGCTAGGTGGCACTCAGCTTAGCTGATGACAGTGAGGTGTGCTGTATGATGATGCTCTGTAAACATTTTCTAAATACACATTTGTACGCTTCAGCTTCATTTGGATGCCCTGGAATTCTCAGCTGTTTTCCTTTGTTCTGACTTCAAGAAGCAATTCCTGCAGGGATCTTGGGGGGAAAAAAATAGGCTTCAAGAAGTGCTCCAGCTGCCAGTTAAATGCTGTGAAAGGGTAGATTAATCTCGATGGACCTCAAAGTTGACAAAGTCATTGTTTAATGTGTTTAGGTTTAAAGCTAAAAGAAATATGATAACAGCAATAAAGCAGCTCTAAGACTGTAGCTATCGTGAAATAATTACATCCCTTGGGGATTAGAGGTAATCAGCCGCATTGTATCTCGGTATACCTCAGGGGTGTGATTATCTTACTCTAACAACAACACCCATTGTGTCTCAATGCTTAAACATGTTCTGATGAAATAACAGAACCACACCATTATCACAGCTTTTTGCAGTAAGGAAGACACAATCAACATTTCTAAACTCTTGTCTCTCCTATAACATTTTCTCAAACACTGCTTAAGTTTGGAAATATCTATATCTACATCTATATCTACAGAGAGAGAGAGAGAGAGAGAGAGAATGAATTGCTAGTGAATTTATGAATTGCAAAAATCAGCAAAAAATAAAGGAGCCTTCAAAGCTTCCATTTATTTCACTAATTACAATGAACTGGAAATGGACAGTCTTCAAGATGATTCTGACTTATGGCGACCCTATGAATAGGGTTTTCATGGTAAGTGGTATTCAGAGGGGGTTTACCATTGCCTTCCTCTGAGGCTGAGAGGCAGTGACTGGCCCAAGGTCACCCAGTGAGCTTCATGGCTGTGTGGGGATTCAAACCCTGGTCTCCCAGGTCGTAGTCCAACACTCCAACCACTACACCACACTGGCTTTCATGCTAATTACAATACGGTCTAAGAAATTTTGTACTCAATTGAATGCAGCCGTTATGCCTGGCAGAATAAATTTATTCAAAATAATAAATAATCTTTCTGCAGATGTTGTTACTGCTGTTATTGTATGTTAAGAACATAAGAACATAAGAAGAGCCTGCTGGATCAGGCCAGTGGCCCATCTAGTCCAGCATCCTGTTCTCACAGTGGCCAACCAGGTGCCTGGGGGAAGCCCGCAAGCAGGACCCGAGTGCAAGAACACTCTCCCCTCCTGAGGCTTCCGGCAACTGGTTTTCAGAAGCATGCTGCCTCTGACTAGGGTGGCAAAGCACAGCCATCACAGCTAGTAGCCATTGATAGCCCTGTCCTCCATAAATTTGTCTAATCTTCTTTTAAAGCCGTCCAAGCTGGTGGCCATTACTGCATCTTGTGGGAGCAAATTCCATAGTTTAACTATGCGCTGAGTAAAGAAGTACTTCCTTTTGTCTGTCCTGAATCTTCCAACATTCAGCTTCTTTGAATGTCCACGAGTTCTAGTATTATGAGAGGGAGAAGAACTTTTCTCTATCCACTTTCTCAATGCCATGCATAATTTTATACACTTCTATCATGTCTCCTCTGACCCGCCTTTTCTCTAAACGAAAAAGCCCCAAATGCTGCAACCTTTCCTCGTAAGGGAGTCGCTCCATCCCCTTGATCATTTTGGTTAAGTGTTAGGGTTTGTTTTATGGATTTTTTTAAATATGAGAAAACAGAGAAGCCATGCCAGTATATCAAATATATATGAATATGGTGTCACAGTTTTTTGCCTTATACTGCTGTAGTAATGAGGTGAAGTGACTATGAGAGATTGTGTCACAAAAAAACCTATAAATATTGATCTACCAAACTTGACAGCATTTCTGTTCATTCCCCCAATTAGCCAAACTTCCTCAGTCCTCAGGGGCAGGGGGGTCCTAAATACTTTTTCTGCTTCTGAAAATGGTGGGGTTCCTCCAAGCCCTCTTTCCCTTGTGCATAGATACTGATGCTCCTTCTCCGGGTCCCAACCCATAAAGAGGCCCGGAGATCAACAACTAGATCTAGGGCCTTCTCGGTGGTGGCCCCCGAACTATGGAATGCCCTCCCAGACGAGATACGCCTGGCGCCTTCTCTGTTATCTTTTCGGCGCCAGGTAAAAACTTACCTTTTCGCCCAGGCTTTTTAAATTTTGTAAATTTTTAAATATTTTAATTTAACATTTTAAACTTAATATGATCTTAATTTAAATCTCAATGGCAATTTTATTAATGTTTTATAATTGTACTATATATATATATTTTTTCCACACTTGCTCATATTTTAATTGTGATTTTATTTGTTGTACACCGCCCTGAGAGCTTTCTGCTATAGGGCGGTCTAGAAATGTAATTAAATAAATAAATAAATAAAAATGCTGGTTTTGCTACATAATGTTCCACACATGGAGAATTAGTGTACTGGATGATGACAGCACAGTTTAAGTGGTCTGCCCCTGTCAACATCCTGGAAGCCATGTTCTGGGCCAATTTAAGCTTTCAAACATTATTCAAAAGGCAGAACATGAGTGATTGTGGGTGGAATCTATCACTCTGTAGCTAGCATTTAAAAATGGATCACTATAATTTTGTCTTTTTCTTCCTTAGTCTGGGTGTAAAATTCAACCGTATCCTGAATGGATGAGTCTGTGAATGAGTATTTGTCTAACAGGATGATTCACAAATGCACGTGAATTGCATTTCTCCACACTTGATAGCAGACAACTGAATATGTGAACTTTCACTGAAAAAAATGAAATGTTAAGTCTGCAATTATTTTATTTATTTATGAAGACTAAGTATACCAATTCAACAGACCAATTCAAAAAGAGAAACAGCTTCAGGAATGCAAAAGCTGGACAGCCAAAATAAAGGCAAAATAAAAAATATGTGTTTTGTGACCATCTGGAAAGCCAAGAAGTGGAATTGCACCCTCAAGGAAGAGTTCATCGCCTTCAAACAATAGAAATAAAGACCATGCTTCTCACTGTGGCAGTTCTCACTTCATGAGCACTTGAAACTTGAAGCATGACTCATTCACACATGCTAGTCATTACTTGATGTAGTTATCAAGTGTTGAACATGCATGTACAGAATAAGCTTTGACAATTGTGTAAGCTCATATCTCTATGTTTTCATTGTAGAAATATGACAAACCACCTTTGCTGAGCAGGCAAGTTCATTAGCTTGTTCTACAAATGTGCATCCTCTTGCAAGGGTGCTCAGTATGAATATCTCTTCTAATTTCACAAGAATGAACTAAACTTCAGCTTAGGCCTCAAAGTGAGATCAGCCAGAGGAAAATTCTGTGTTGTCTATGGTCTATAAATTCACAGTGCAAGATACTTGTGCAACACATATAACACATATTTTAACACATATAACACATATTTATCCATGTTGGTCAAGCCTGGAGGTGATCTTGGGGAAAAAAAAAATTACTCAGAGACTTGAAGAATTGTGCCCACATTAGTGAATGTAGCTCTCAAATCTGCAACAGCATCATATTTCTGATCAAAACAAAGCTGTGACGTTAAACAACAGACACTGAATATAAATGAGTCCTTAGCCATCTTCATTCTTCCACTACACATGGTTACAGAATGCATGAAGGGACTCTTTAGAACATGCTCTCTACTCCAACTACTAGGGTTGCCAGGTCAGAAGCATCCCAAAACCTGAGATTTTAGGGGAGGGCCCAAGTGATGTCACGGGGCGGGCCCAAGTGATGTCATTAAGCATGATACATTAAGCATCAACCACAGTTGCTTGGAGCATACAATTAAAAAAATATCTTACTGGAAATTAAGCTAGACATCTTAGCTAAAAGATGGAGCCTGGGTAGGGAACATTTAATCTAGCCTACTTGCTTTCGGCAAGAAGTGTTTAAGTGCCTTCAGGCCAGGCCAGTCACTAGAAGGCCACTGTAGGAAGAAAGGAGCGTAGTGTTGTGGAGATGTTAGATGGGAGCATTCGGGAGTAAAGATGGATGCCCCTGAAGGCCGCAATTCTAAACACACGTACTAAGGGACTAAGCCCCCATAGAACTCAACAGGACTTACTTCTGAGTAGATATAGTTTGGATTGTGCTGTTGGTAAAGCTTGACTAGGGATCCTCTGCAAAGACATCCATATCCAAGCAGGGTTGGCAACCCCCTGCCTGGAATGCCCTGCCCTTATCTTTTAATGTGGCTGCTCCAAACTTCTTTACACATTTGACCCTTCACTTCAGAAAGAGGTCTGAGAAATGAATAAGAGTAAGAAGATTCTCTACCCTTTCTGTCTGCATAGATGCCCTCATCCTTCCCCTGCGCCCAGTAGAAGCTGTGGGCCAGGAGGAACACAGTGGCATCTCATAGAGGACACCCTCCCCTTTCATGGAGTGTATGATTTGTCCTGGCCCAGAGCAGATTTTGGGGTGGGCACCCCCAATTACTTATTTTTCCTGTATGTCTTTTTCTGCTTTGATTTTGTATAGATGCCCTCTTCTGTACCCTGCGCCCAGCAGAAGCTCTGGGCCAGGCGGGACGTAGTGGCATCTTGTAGAGGACACCCTCCCCTTTCCTGGGGTATATGATTTGTGCTGTCCCAGAGCAGATTTCAGGGTGGGTACCCCCAGTTACTTTTTTTTTCTGTGTTTTTGTCCATTTTGATTTTGCATTGATGCACCCGTGTGTGCCCGGTGCCCAGCAGAAGCTCTGGGCCGGATGGGATGCACTGGCATCTAGTAGAGGACACCCTCTCCTTTCATGGGGTATATGATGTGTCCTGGTCCAGAGCAGAGTTTGGGGTGGACACCCCCAGTTACCTATTTTTTCCTGTATGTTTTGGTCTGCTTTCATTTTGCATAGATGCCCTGTTCCGTGCCCTGTGCCCAGCAGAAGCTCTGGGCCAGGCAGAATGCAGTGACATCTCATAGAGGACACCCTCCCCTTTCCTGGGGCATATGATTTGTCCTGTCCCAGAGCAGAGTTTGGGGTGGGCACCCCCAGTTACTTATTTATTATGATTTTATGACATCCTTATGTATTTATGATAATATCAGAAGCCTGATGATTTTGATTGTATAAATGTATTGTCATTCTTGACGGGGAGAGTCCCCCAATCACAGTAATATATCATACAGGGTACCCCAACATATATTTTGGGGTTCAGAGACATGTTAAGTTTGGTTTGAAGTTGCTGTAGTTGTCAGCTCTTCTTTTTCAGTGTTTTGAACTTTCAAGCAAATAAGGAACTGGGAACTAGGAACCAACTTCAGTGTCGTATCAGTTAAACGCTGACGTTTTGGTGTATATCTCGGGAACCAGACCACCTAGAAACTTAATTGTTTTTTTAAATTGAAGCTGAGAGTCCGGAGATTAAGGGGTGCTAGCCGGAGAGCAGAGGGGGGCCCCAAAAACCAGAGACTCCGGCCAAAAAACGGAGACCTGGTAACTCTACCAACTACCTAGATGGCATGTCATGATTCAGCTACATCCCCAGTCAATGAGCGATGGACATCTAAAGGGGGCCTACATGAATGCAGTTGTATGTACATATGGCTCAGGAATCTTGGACAACCAAGGTTCCTGTTCCCATGGAGGGAATCTCTGGAATGTGCTGCCTAGCCCTGCTCTCTAGATGGCAATGCATAAGACTGCTGCTGTTCATGTGTTGGCTGGGGATATGGACAACTTCTGCACTGACATCGAGGCAACAGGGCTATGCAGTAAGTTCTAGAGATTTCTTTTCAGATATTTAGTACTACCCCCGAAGAGGGCTCTTACAACAGTATTATTCAGTATTAGTAAATTAGAACCAAATTAGTATTCAATCACACATAGCTAAAATAATTGTTCCGTTAGACACGCTGGAGTATTTTCTATAATGGCAGCTCCAGTCTCAAGAAGTAAATGCTTACCCTGCAGATGTCAATCCCCTAAAGCAGGAATGGGAAACCTTAGGTCCAGGGGCTGAAAGTGGCCCACCAGACCTCTTTATCTGGCCCTTGGAATTCTTCCCAGGCCACAACCTCTCTCCTCAGATTACACCTCTCACTGGCCCTGCTTCACCCCCCCCCAAGTGTTTTTGCCTGGCTGGAATGTGTCCTTGAACTCTGATAATGACTCTTCCTTGCCTGGATGGAGGATAGAGAGGAGTATGTGCAGAAAAGCTGGTCATTGCTCCACGCCCTTTTGCCTCTGGCCTCACCCATCACTGGCATGTGGCCTTCAGAAGGTTGCCAAGAAGTGAATGTGGCCCTCAGGCTGAAAAAGGTTCCCCTCAAATAGGACCTCAAATAGGTTATCGCTCAGTCTCAAGTGGCTTTACAGCATTCCTGGTAGGGATAGGCAAGACGTTTTTGGAGGGCTTTTGGGGGGCTTTTGGTGTTGTAGCTTCTTTTAGGAGGTGGGTTGTTCCACTGTCTTATCCATGTATTGTTTTTTAAAACTGTTTAGTTGTGTTAGTTTTTATTGGTTTTAATCTTTTTATTGTAGTCACTTTTGGGTTTGGGTTTATTGTAGTCATTTTTACAAAGAAAAGCGGCTAATAAATTTAATTAATAAATAAATTTGATTTGGTTTGTATTGTAATGGAGAGAACTGAATTTCAGATTGGAAAAATGAGAACTCAGAGAACCAAAATTGATGGATCTTTCTATCTATCTTTCTATCCCTACTTCCTGGACACTTCAGTGAAGGCAGGAGCTCAGTGTACCAGTCTTCACCTTCTGTTGAAATGAATGGGAAGTCCCTCCTGATAAAAGAGCTCTATGCTATTTAGCCTTAAATGCCACAAGGTATGGCTGGTTTGGGAGCACTGGACTCCAAACCTTCAGATAATGATTCAACTGTAGTCCAAAAAACCTGATTAAGCATGATTAAGTTTTAATCATATCATGTCACTCTTTTCTGATGCAGATGACAATTAAAAGCCCAACTGTTGATTGAACTCATATCATTGCTGCTGGGATCATACTGCATCCCATTAGCCAAAGCAGCAAATGGAAAAGCAATTACTGGACAGACAGTATTTGTAGTCTTATGCTTGCACACTAGAATGCTTTGTACCATAGTGAAGAAAGGCACAAACACTGATTAGTGACCAAATGCATGTGGAATGAATTGGTGATCTTTCTCCAGTTAAAGTTAATATGGGTACTTTAGCCCACAAAGTACTTTAGCCTCACAAAGACCTGTAAAACAGTAAATTATAAATGAAAGGAGATTTATTGAGAGCAGCTGGAACACAGACAAAGACCATGTTGTGGCCTGTCTTGGATTTTCAATGCCAACTTTTCTAACGTTATTTAAAGCTCTACTGGCTATCAGAATATTTCTCTCAGCTATTCTAGCATTAAATAACACTGTCTACAATGGGAATTTAAGCACTCCAAGAGGTGTACTTGACCAGCTCCGAGACCTCTGTGTTACCAACAAGGTTGCATAAGGATGGCCATGAATATCTGTGTTACAATTAAGGTAAGCAAGACACGACTTACTGTGTTTTGGATATAAATCTCAATTGACAACTTTCCCACTAAGGCAAGTGAGAACCTTGTGGACCTAGCTAGGCTAGCTGTCCTTGTGCTGGTTATTGCTTGTCAATATGAACTGGAAAAGAAAGACAATCCATAATTTTACCATCCATGTTCATAGCAGTACACAAGCCAACACATTGTCCCATGCCAGTTCCTAGTGCCTTCAGTGGAGGACTAAATGAACTGTGACACCTTATGTAGTGTTTGTTCTAAACTCTTTCTATTCAACAACTGATCCCTATACACCTCTGTTTCCTTCCCTCTAATGTTTCTTGGAACTTCTCTATTGTATAGGAACATAGGAAGCTGCCCTAGTTGGAGTCAGACCACTGGCCCATCATGCTCTATATTGTCTTCACTGACTAGCAGTGGCTTTCCAAGGTTTCAGACAAGGGAGATTTCCAGCCATACTTGGAGATGTCATGGATAGAACTTGGGACCCATTGCATACAAAACAATGTGAAATATGATAAAAAACACTTCTCCTACTTTTTATTATCTTTTGTAGTTATATGTTTGTGTAATAATTTAGATTTTTAAAATAAATAATAGACATAGATTTTAAAACCTTAACAGAGGCTCTCCTACATGCACAAATCATCAGGACATTCATTTGCAACAGGGTTTAAAAGAGATTTACTTGGAGTACTCACTTTAGAGCAGGGAAGAGGAAATATGTTGTTTAGCACATGATGTTGTTGGACTCCAGGTCCCACCAGCCTCAGTCAGCATGGCGAATGGTCAGGGATTATGGGGGCTGGTGTACAACATCTGGAAGGCCACTCCTGCTTTAGAGTAATCCCTATTAGTGCAGATTATGTAGTTTGGATGTTGTAATGTTATGGGGATAAATGCTACCGTTTTCTAGTAAAGATATACTTCATCTATACATTAGAGAAATTCTATGACCAATATTGCTGGAGGAATAATTATCACAAATGCACTTTTAAATTAGATTTCAGGTAATTATACACCCTCACTGGAGAAATAAGTTTAATTATAGGTGAGTTAAAATATTTTTTATAAGCAAATGTTGCAGTCTACAACTCCTGTGTAGTCTGTTGTATAGGATATAATAAACAGCTTGCTAAGCCTATGCAATCTTTTAAAAAAAACAAAAAACTAATAGGCTATCCTTGCTGGAGAAGAGCACCAATTCTTTCTGCAGTTATATATGCAGAGGTTCTATTGATTTCAGTAGGACAGGCACACATAATTGTATTCAAGATTTCTAGCCTTTTCTGGGTAAGGACATACTTTTTCAGAGAATCTCCAGAAATCTGCTGACAAGAGACATGAGATCAATGAGGTACTTGCACAATAGGCTGAGCCTTTCCTTTTGCTTTTCAAACCATTTGGGGGCTTTCGAAAATGAATGTACATGTTGCAGGTTTACTGCCTCAAACAGCTGACGGAATAGCAATGAAATATTTTAAAAATTAACTCACACTTGCCCAGGCTGTAATTAACAATTTGTTTGAAACTGATCTGTACTGCTCTCTGTAGTTCAGATGGTACCTAGATGATTTGAGGAAATTATTGATAAAATAGTGATGCTACATTTTCTGACTTGCAAGAAGTGGGCATGGTGTGATGAATATTTCCAGTATGGTGAATTCTCTTTTAAAAGGCATGCTTTGGCGTCATGGAAATTACTAGAGCTGAGCCAAAGATTCTTACAATACATTTTTCTTTCTTACACCGTTTTCTCTGAATATTCCCCACCAACCACCCTGGAGTGATGTTAGGTCTGGGGCACTGTGAAAGACGCAAAATAATGGCCAGGCTCCCAATACATTTGCTGTTGTTGTCACTTGCAGTGGAAGCAAAAAAACCCAAACCAAAACAATATAAGAAAAAATAAATCATATGTGTTAGTGCCTATGGTGAGTCCCATGCCTTCAAAACTGCTGATAATGTGTCCACTGCTCCTGGATAAATTCAGTGAAATCCCGGAAATTCAGTGAGGTCCAGTCCCCCCAGTTTGTCCACCACAAACAGGATGGATAATTTCAAAACTCACTTGTACACAGCTCTAACAATAACTGTACTTTGGATTGTTCTTGGATTATTCTGGCAACCAAGGATGACTTTGGATGTTATTAGGAAGTACTAAAAGAGAAAGTGTATGAATGAGCCATGCTTCCTGTTTTGACTTTCCTGATGACAAGCAACCACAGACCCATATCAAAAATATATTAGTGGCTGAGATTCCAATGGATAATAATAATTAAAAAATCCACCAATGCAAGAACTAAGAAAAATCACAAATCATGAGAGAAAGTTGCCATACTAAAACAGTGTTTCATTATCCAAAAAGGCACTCTGGTTTTAATGACAAAAATCACCCTTGTTACCAATAAAGCACTTGTTTCATAAGGTGTGTCATTCACAATTTCAGTAGCAACCATCTTCTCTCTGTTCCTGATCTAAATGTTTAAAGAAAGGGACAACTGTTTGATGTTAAAAGGAAAAAAAAAGAATTAGAAGAAGAGAAAGGTTCTGGGGAAAAAACAAGATTCATTTTGTTCTCTTCCCACATAGTCAAAAGGGACGGACATTTTCTTTAAAAAATTAATCAATGGTTGGTATGTTTTAAGCAGGCATGAGAGGAACGTACAAAACCCAAAGTGCAACCCCTTCAAAATGATTGCTAGCACATGCTTATCTGAGAATAACACCCATAAATGGACATGTATAACAAAAGTGAGACTTACAACAAAATGTTGCAGCATGGAGTGCTCTTGCGCCTGTTCCTGTTAGTTAGTCATTTCCTCCTTTTTGATATTCTATTCCATTTCCTCCTCTCACCTGTTGTTGATGTTTTCCCCAAAGCCACCACTACCACCACCACCACTATCATTCTGTGGCCAATGACCACATTCAGTCCTCATTGGGCTGTATTTGCAGATTTCCCCTCCTTAGGATCCCCCACCCAAATATTTGTTTATACTTTTGCAAATGCTCAAGTTCCTCCAACGTGCTGATACCTTCCTCTTGTGTGCCGATGGGGTTATTTTGGCTACATAAGGACCCACAAAGTACAAGAAAAGTTATTGGGAAAGGACAGCAGGTATGCAGGCACTTAGACATGCTGTTAAACATCTTCAGGATTTTAATGAATTTAATAAGCTCCCAAGATGCTTTTTCCCAAAGCAATGAAAGCCTCAGAAAATATTAAAGTAATGTTGTTTTCTCTAGTGATAAAGAATAATCTAGGTAACTTGTAAGATACATCATCAATATTACTAACACTGAAATTCACAGGAGGAAACAATTATTCATTCTGATGCTTTGAATTAGCTCCTCATGCAACTCTGCAACATGCTTTCGCCTGCACAATTTGGGGGGTATTTAAGTCAAACACTATATGAATTATGATCTGCTATATATATGCTTCTCTATGCTGCAAAACTTAATCAGCATGTCAAGGATGGTTTGCAGGTGTTTGATTATGTCATCTAATCAAATGTAAGGAGTCAGCAATGTAACATGTTACAAAAAAGGAGTAAATAAAACATTTAAGTTGCATTCATTTGAAGCATCCCTTGAAGACATTACGGTTATCAGTCAGATTACTCTACTTAACAACAGTATTCTACTCTATTCAAAACAGTTGGAGTATATTTTCAGCTCAACCAAAAGTGATGGTTTACTTCTCATGAGTTGTATCACTGTTAGTAGATAGAATAGGTATAGCCTGCTCCACGAGCTAGAGGGAGCCCCAGCTGACGAAGCGTCAAGGCGAGTTAAGCAGCAGAGCGAGGAGGCCAGGGCCCCCCACTCTGCCCGTCTGTTCCCTGACCTCAACTAAACCACAGTCTCCAATCCATTGACGTAATAAACCTTAAACAAAACTATGCAGGTAAGAAGCCAGCAGGGGTGTGGGGGCTTTCCAGTGTTTTGCACCGCCTGCAGCATGTATGACTATCTGCCTGTTGGACAGAAGTCGTGGGTATGCTCTCGGTGCAATGAGCTCCTGGCTCTCCGGGAACGACTTCATTTCCTGGAGGCCAAGGTGGCGGACCTGGAAAAGCTGAGAGAGGCAGAGAGGTGTGTGGAGGAGGCCTTCAGGGACGTTATAGCTGTGTCCCACTCCAACGATGATAGCTCTCCTGCTATCATGGACAACGATGGTCTTGGGGAAGGAGAGCATCCAGCTGAGGAAGAGGGAAACGATCCCTTAGAAGGGACCCATTCCTTGGGGGATGAGCAGCTATCCTCTCGTGCCGAGGATATATCTCCAGGGGGTGGAGGGATCCTTGTAGTGGGTGATTCGATCATTAGGAACATAGACAGTGGGGTGTGTGATGGGCGTGTAGACCGCAAGGTGTTTTGCCTGCCTGGTGCGAAGGTTGCAGATATTGCCCGTCGTTTAGATAGTTTGGTAGACAGTGCTGGGAAGGAGTCAGTGGTCATGGTGCACATTGGCACCAACGACATGGGGAAATGCAGCCGTGAGGTCCTGGAAGCAAAATTTAGGTTGCTAGGTAGGATGCTGAAAGCCAGGACTTCCAAGGTGGCTTTCTCTGAAATGCTACTGGTTCCACACGCAGGACCAGCCAGACAGGCCCAGCTTCGCAGTCTCAATGCGTGGATGAGACGATGGTGTCGGGTGGAAGGGTTTGGATTTGTTAGGCACTGGGGAACTTTTTGGGACAAGCCGGGCCTGTACAAAAGGGACGGGCTCCACTTGAACCAGAATGGAACCAGACTGCTGGCACTTAAAATTAAAAAGGTGGCAGAGCAGCTTTTAAACTGACTGAGGGGGGAAACCCGACAGGAGCTGAGAAAGGTCCGGTTCGGAATAAACCTCCCCCCTGCGATAAAAACCAAAGAATGATGAAATTTTAAAAGGGGTAGGCCTAGAAGTAGGCATTGTGAGAGCAGGGGCACAGGATATCAATTCAAAAGAGCAAAATTACCACAGGCCTAACCACAAGTGCCAAAGACACTTGAAGAGAGACACTGCTTACAAGTGCCTGTACGCTAATGCTAGGAGCCTGCGAACCAAGATGGGAGAACTGGAGTGCTTGGTCTTAGAGGAGAGCATTGATATAGTGAGCATAACGGAGACCTGGTGGAATGGAGAAAACCAGTGGGATACGGTTATCCCTGGATATAAACTATATCGGAAGGACAGGGAAGGACGTATTGGTGGCGGAGTCGCTCTATACGTGAAAGAAGGCATTGAATCCAGCAAGCTCGAAACCCCAAAAGAGGCGGACTCCTCCACAGAATCGTTGTGGGTGGTGATACCATGCCCCAGGAGGGACTTAATACTGGGAACGATCTATCGTCCCCCTGATCAAAATGCTCAGGGAGACCTTGAGATGAGATATGAAATTGAGGAAGCATCCAAACTAGGAAATGTGGTAGTAATGGGTGACTTCAATTACCCGGACATAGACTGGCTGCATATGTGTTCCAGTCATGACAAAGAAGCAAAGTTTCTAGGTATTCTAAATGACTATTCCCTAGACCAGTTGGTCATGGAACTGACCAGAGGGACGGCAACCCTGGACTTAATCCTCAGTGGGGACCGGGACCTGGTGCGAGATGTAAGTGTTGTTGAACCGATTGGGAGCAGTGACCACAGTGCTATTAAATTAAACATACATGTAACTGGCCAATTGCCAAGAAAATCCAACACGGTCACATTTGACTTCAAAAGAGGAAACTTCACAAAAATGAGGGGATTGGTAAAAAGAAAGCTGAAAAACAAAGTCCAGAGGGTCACATCACTCGAAAATGCTTGGAAGTTGTTTAAAAACACTATATTAGAAGCTCAACTGGAGTGCATACCGCAGATCAGAAAAGGTACCGCCAGGGCCAAGAAGATGCCAGCATGGTTAACGAGCAAAGTCAAGGAAGCTCTTAGAGGCAAAAAGTCTTCCTTCAAAAAATGGAAGTCTTGTCCAAATGAAGAAAATAAAAAAGAACACAAACTCTGGCAAAAGAAATGCAAGAAGACAATAAGGGATGCTAAAAAAGAACATAAAAACCAACAACAAAAAATTCTATAAATACATTCAAAGCAGGAGACCATCTAGGGAGACGATTGGACCCTTGGATGATAAGGGAGTCAAAGGTGTACTAAAGAACGATAAGGAGATTGCAGAGAAGCTAAATGAATTCTTTGCATCTGTCTTCACAGTGGAAGATATAGGGCAGATCCCTGAACCTGAACTAACATTTGCAGGAAGGGATTCTGAGGAACTGAGACAAATAGTGGTAACGAGAGAGGAAGTTCTAAGCTTAATGGACAATATAAAAACTGACAAATCACCGGGCCCGGATGGCATCCACCCGAGAGTTCTCAAAGAACTCAAAGGTGAAATTGCTGATCTGCTAACTAAAATATGTAACTTGTCCCTTGGGTCCTCCTCCGTGCCTGAGGACTGGAAAGTGGCAAATGTAACGCCAATCTTCAAAAAGGGATCCAGAGGGGATCCCGGAAATTACAGGCCAGTTAGCTTAACTTCTGTCCCTGGAAAACTGGTAGAAAGTATTATTAAAGTTAGATTCACTAAGCACATAGAAGAACAAGCCTTGCTGAAGCAGAGCCAGCATGGCTTCTGCAAGGGAAAGTCCTGTCTCAGTAACCTATTAGAATTCTTTGAGAGTGTCAACAAGCATATAGATAGAGATGATCCAGTGGACATAGTGTACTTAGACTTTCAAAAAGCGTTTGACAAGGTACCTCACCAAAGGCTTCTGAGGAAGCTTAGCAGTCATGGAATAAGAGGAAAGGTCCTCTTGTGGATAAGGAATTGGTTAAGAAGCAGAAAGCAGAGAGTAGGAATAAACGGACAGTTCTCCCAGTGGAGGGCTGTAGAAAGTGGAGTCCCTCAAGGATCGGTATTGGGACCTGTACTTTTCAACTTGTTCATTAATGACCTAGAATTAGGAGTGAGCAGTGAAGTGGCCAAGTTTGCTGACGACACTAAATTGTTCAGGGTTGTTAAAACAAAAAGGGATTGCGAAGAGCTCCAAAAAGACCTCTCCAAACTGAGTGAATGGGCAGAAAAATGGCAAATGCAATTCAATATAAACAAGTGTAAAGTTATGCATATTGGAGCAAAAAATCTAAATTTCACATATACGCTCATGGGGTCTGAACTGGCGGTGACCGACCAGGAGAGAGACCTCGGGGTTGTAGTGGACAGCACGATGAAAATGTCGACCCAGTGTGCGGCAGCTGTGAAAAAGGCAAATTCCATGCTAGCGATAATTAGGAAAGGTATTGAAAATAAAACAGCCGATATCATAATGCCATTGTATAAATCTATGGTGCGGCCGCATTTGGAGTACTGTGTACAGTTCTGGTCGCCTCATCTCAAAAAGGATATTACAGAGTTGGAAAAGGTTCAGAAGAGGGCAACCAGAATGATCAAGGGGATGGAGCAACTCCCTTATGAGGAAAGGTTGCAGCATTTGGGGCTTTTTAGTTTAGAGAAAAGGCGGGTCAGAGGAGACATGATAGAAGTGTATAAAATTATGCATGGCATTGAGAAAGTGGATAGAGAAAAGTTCTTCTCCCTCTCTCATAATACTAGAACTCGTGGACATTCAAAGAAGCTGAATGTTGGAAGATTCAGGACAGACAAAAGGAAGTACTTCTTTACTCAGCGCATAGTTAAACTATGGAATTTGCTCCCACAAGATGCAGTAATGGCCACCAGCTTGGACAGCTTTAAAAGAAGATTAGACAAATTCATGGAGGACAGGGCTATCAATGGCTACTAGCTGTGATGGCTGTGCTCTGCCACCCTAGTCAGAGGCAGCATGCTTCTGAAAACCAGTTGCCGGAAGCCTCAGGAGGGGAGAGTGTTCTTGCACTCGGGTCCTGCTTGCGGGCTTCCCCCAGGCACCTGGTTGGCCACTGTGAGAACAGGATGCTGGACTAGATGGGCCACTGGCCTGATCCAGCAGGCTCTTCTTATGTTCTTATGTAATCCTGGAAATAATTTTATTCTAATTCAGTTTTAATTTTATGGGTGCAGCTATAAGAAAGATTTCATATCCATATGAAACCAATGTATCTTGGTAACTACATCAAGCAAAAGGTTCTTCCTGAATATGTGAGGGCATCAGAAAGTAACAATTTCAGTGCAAAGCATGGGCAGCTATTTTGCTGTTCGTTTTTAAAACACCATTGCACATAAAATGATTCTCGTAAATGCCTTCCCTTGGGACTTCCCATAGCACTCCTATCTTTCACGGTAGAAATAGAGCTGGCAATGATAAGGCATAAGCTACTAAATCAAGTTTACCATTAAGTTCCTGTACCTAGGAAAATCTTAGTTTGTAGAGCAAGTGTGGGAAGCCATTGTTGTTTGTTGTTGTTGAGAGCCAGACTTTGGTTGGTTCTAATAATAGTGTGCCCAACTGTGGATTCAGGAGATTTCTTATATAGACTAACAAGGCTACATTTGCTTTCTATGAAGAATACTGAATGTAACCATTCAGGACAAAATCTACATCCAGAAAAAGATAATTTCTTATCACCCAAAAATGAACTTTGCATTTCGAGGGTAACCTCCACAAAGTAATATCATACATTTGGCTTCAGTACACTGTTTTACATAGTACACCATCCAGAATGAATCCCTGGCTTTACCAATACAGTAGGGCCCCGCTTTACGGCGCTTTGCTTTACAGCAATTCGCTAATACAGCAGTCTCAATTAGACCAAAGCCCCACTCATATGGCGCTTGTTCAGCTTTTACGGCAGTTTTTGGGCATCGCTCACCATTCTATTCAATGAGTTCCGCTTTACAGCGGGGGTCCAGAATGTAACCCACCGTATGAGTGGGGCCCTACTATAGATAGACTGCCATGCTTCACTTTACTTCTGCTCTGGGCCTACCCAGGGGTTTGTCCGTTTCATTTAAGGTGTGGGACATCTATTTTCACCCTCTCTTTCTGCCACCCCCTATTGTCTCTTTTTCTCTTTCTGACACCGTCTCATAGTTCACTGTCTCTTTATGATAGTGCCTTCTCTCTATCTTCCTCCCCATCCAGCAGTTTGTTTGGGGGAGGGACAGATCATTATTTACAAAGCTGATCTGAACTGATCATTTGCAGACAGCTTTTGAAATTCGGTCCAGAACAACATAAAATTAAGCTGAGGGCCATATACTCTTTGATCCAGCAATGGCTGCTTGAATCCCCACCCTTTCAAGTTTTTAGCCAATAAGTGAAGTCAGGATTGTGATTGATGAGGAATTTGTTGACCTCCAGGCAATACCTGGAACCCATTATAAGTCCTGATAAGAGTTTCCTTTTCCTGCTTATCTACACATAACAAATTGAATAATTTTATAGCTTTCAGCAGCAGCAAGAGTACCTTTTTCTCTGTGTGCATATACTGCACAATAATCGACCAGGAGATGTAGAACAAGATCTCAGCAGGATGTAGGTAGGCATACACAATAAACAATTTCAGTTGTGATTACAATAAAAGTGTACATGCAGGGGGGTTTTAATTACTTGCAAAAATAGCATATTATACACCTTATCTTTCAAATAATATTTGAACAGAATTTTTTAAAAAGTGTACATGCATCTTATGATGCCATTATAATGTGTTATAGTTTTCTAATTATAAAGAGTTAAAGAAGTTTAAATTTTCCTGGGCTGTTGAAGAAGGTAGTTTATTTGTCTAATTCATAGCCTGTTTTGAAAACCTTCTAAATATGAAGCTTTAATCCTATACTCACTTTTCTGGGAATAAAGCTGAAATGCTAATCCCACGTACCTGGGAGTAAATCCCATTGAATACAATAGGATTTACCTTTGAGTAGACATAGTTAGGTTTGTGCTGTAAATCAATGGGAAGTTTGAGTGAACATAGCAAAGGATTTTGTGGTAAATCTTTTCTCTCCTCTCCAATCCTATTTTTTAAGCAATTAGGCAGGGCTTACTTGGGTGTCTCTACTTTTATATGGTAGGAAACTAATACTGATTATTTAAAAAAAATGTTCTGCAATGACCAACTGGTTTTGACAATAAACTATTATATGGGGTGAGTGTCTTTTTACAGCTCGTGTGTGTGTGTGTGGTCTTTCCAACAACCCTGTGAAGTAGGATTGTTGACTGGAAACCAAGGCAGCTCACAGTAAAAAAAAAATCCCTTTAAAATCCAATAGCCATAAAAACAAGTATAAAACAAGTGCAAAACAGCTTAGAGTGGCATGAATTTGAATTTTGGGTTGGGTGAGTGAAATCCCTTATCATTTAAGTTTGCTATGCCGTGCACACTTCCCTGTTTGAGTAAGCCCCACTGAATACATTGAGAGTTGCTTTTGAGTAAACAAGCATAGGATTGCACTATCAATATCTTTACAGGTTTTGTAAATAATAAACATCTTTGACAGTCATCTATATATAAATATTTCTTCATACTATGTCTTGATAACGATCTGAATCCACACTATGGTTGTACATTATTATTTCCTCTACTTTTTAAGTATGTCTTTCTTCCTTGGGGTGGTTATGATCCCCCTCTGTTGTTTTCACTCTGAAGGGCAAATTAGGATAAGAGATGGTGAGTAGCCCATGGTCACCCAGTAAACTCTATAACCCATTTCCATTTTAAAAAAATTTAATTGAAATGATTTATATGTAGGCAAAGCTTATGCAGTATTGTAGATCTACATAGTACACTTAAAGCACATTCAACTTGCATTTAAAGTGCATGGCTCCCCAAAAGAATCCTGGGAAGTGTAGTTTCCCCCTCACAGTTATTGTCTCCCACCACCCAAACTACTGTTCCCATGATTCTGTGGTGGGATTCATGTGCTTTAAATGTGTGTTGAATGTGCCTTAAATACATGGTGTGGATCTGCTCTAGGTATGCTGTGCGTTCATTCGTGAATTGAAAAGAATGGCAGACCCTCCTGTTGCATTCACCACTTAAGACACATACCCTGGGCAATTGAGATGAAGGCTGCTTCTCCTTGCTGACTCATCCAGAAAGTTTATGGAGAAGGGGTGGAGCTGCATGTGGTGATCAAATGATCATATGTAGTTTTCTAAACTGCTAGATTCTGCATATGCAGCAGGCATGTAGACTAAAATTCTTGATTTTCCCAGGACAGCTGTGGTGTTCCTCATTGGCTAAGAACAATGGAAGACGGGAATAGGCTGATTTCTCACAACATGGGCAGAAAACTGCCTCCACATTTTGCCTTGTATATCTGGATTCACAAGGGCTAGAGACTGCTTTTTGTTGGGAATCCAGGCCACCTAATGGGCTAAGCGGGCACTGGGTAGCATGGCTAGAATCCAGGTAAAACCCAACTAACCAGGCAATATGGCAACCATACTTAAGACTCTCCCTACCTAGGTGTAAGGAAGGTTGTGATATTGTGTCAGATCTTCAGGGTGATATCTCGATGGCTCCAGTCATAGAAGAATGGTTCTAAGAAGGCAATCAGGTGTGGTTACCCAGAGCCATCTCTGGACCATGACAAATGATAACAGACATGTAAGGACAACCTTTGGAAACTCCAGGGAAGAAGTCCTTAGGATTATTCCTCAGAACACACACATTTATTAACACTTGAATATTTCTGCACACTGAGTGACTATTATAAACAATAAAATAAGCCAAGATTGTAGGGCTCCGTGCCAAAGAGACAAATCTCTTTTATTTTTTTTAGAAAAGGACCTCAGTTTGACTTGTGCTGAAAACCTTGTATAATTCTTATTAATCTTGCCAAACTCGCAGCAAATGCTCCTAAAATACACTACTTTTCTTGCAATGTGTATATGAATAAATCTGTCATTTCCTGCCCCTAATTCTCCACATTTCAAGTTGACAGAGACAAAGCAAAATCCTTGTTGTTGAGCCTGAAAGGCAATAGTGCTGACCAGAGTTTCTTATCAGCTTTTCTACCACAGGTATGTCTTGAATCCTTAAGAACACTGTCTTTCATGTGTGGAACAAAAGCAATGCTATCAGGCAACATCAGCCTCTTTAACTTGGACCTAAGGGCTACAATGCGATCAGGTCCATAGTCACCATGAATATTTTCCTAACATCAGTGCAGTGTCATTTTGTTCCATATCCACTAGGATAGCTTTTGCAGTGATGGGATTGAGACAGATCTTTAGGCTGACACCAGGAATCCATTTCTCTTATTGTTAGTACATGTTTACAAGATAACATCTAGACCGACATACAGTTCAACCCCAAACCCACCATCCAGTCATGCTGCAAACTGGGCTGACACCAGGCAAGATTGGGCAATTGGGCACCGGCCTGCCCTGGGCCCATGGCACTGTAGCCCAACACCCCTCCATACAGGTTGCACAGAGTTAATAAGCCTGCCCGTGTGCCCCAACTACCTCTTGTGTGGTGTGAATGATGTGCACACATTGCACACATGCCTGCCATCAACAAAGATGGCAGCTGGGGTATCAATCCCTTATGGAAGCCCCACCACCAATTTGTGTGATGGCAGGCATGCACACACAGTGCACACAGCATTAAACCAATTATCATAAAAATACCTACATAGATAATATAATAGCAGTGTCATACTTAAAACTGTCTTCATAACTCTCTGCCTCTAACCTGACAAAAGAGGAGCATCTTCACCAAAATGAATAGACTGTAGAGGCATGCCACACCCCATTGAGGAGGTCATTTCATATCCATGGAGCCACTACCGAAAATACTCTTCCACGGAGGCCCTGTACTATACATCTCATTCAGAGCAGAGACCACCAAGAGAATCTTACTTTGACAGTAATGAATGGGCAGTTTGATACAAGAGAAGGCATTCTGTCAGATATCTCGGGGCCAGGTTATTCCAAGCTTGTTGTATGGGAAATTCCCTGGTTTGTTTGCTAGCTTGCATAAAAGGGGCTGCACAATTGGGCAAAAGGCACATTTTAAGCTATTATTCGCCAAATGTGGTCACTATGATACTTCTGGTACCTTGAGTAAGTGTACAGAATTCTGCTACCTCAGCACGCCATCTGAGTAATGTTTGTGTAAATTGGCTATCTCTTCCTGGAAAACTGTAGAACACAACAGAGAAATTATCCTTTTATTTTGCATTGTGGAAAAGGAAAAAAAGTTACAAATATAAAGGAAATGAACCTCAAGAAAATAACTTGCTAGGGAAATGGTAGTTACCACATGAGCCCTTCATCATTAACATCACAGAACATTTGTGTTTATACAAAGTTAGTCTTGTGTGAGAAAATAATGCCACAGTGGTGAGAATGAGAAGAAAATATTGACAGTAATAAAATGAAATTTCAAGGAAAAGGCACTAAATCACAAGACAGCATGTTGACAGTATTTATGCTAATTTTTGAAGTTTCATCCCTGTCTGCATCAGTCTTGACACCTCATGCAAAAGAACTCTCAAGGCACTGAGGAGTGAAAGTATATTATCGCAGACAAACATGCAAGACAGAAAATGCAGATCAGGTCACAGTGAATGTCATCCAATCACCAATGAAATCGATGGAAATATTTCATATTAATTTTAACAGGTAGTCTGATGTATTAGGTAGTTTTAAGAGGTAGTTACTGCTGAGAGATTACAGTTTGACCCCTTGACAATTGTGCCTTGGGGTCCCACATGCTTCCATTTTATTTGCCATTATTCATTTATTTAGGAATTTTATATTGCCTTTCAAACACACACAACCTTCAGTCTTCCAGATGTTGTTGGACTCTCCATCAGCCCCAGCCAGCATGGCCAACCATCAGGGACTATGAGAGTTGTAGTCCCTGCAACATCTGGAGGACCACATGTTCCCCATTCCTCAGCTAGATGAACTTCTTTACACTGTGTGGTAGCATTCCTGAAGAGCACACAGGCACCAAGAACATACACATGTATCACAAAAATTCCCTATACAGTGAAAAAGGTACACATCTAGTTTTCTTTTCAATTAAGTGCCTGGAGTTTCTGAGCATTCAGACACTGTGATCCTCCATTTGAATTTTGAAGTGCTCAAGGGAAACTGTGTCACATGATTGTCATGAAAATGCAAATTAGTCCAATTTGATAGTGTTAATGCTAGACCTTAGGCAGCCTCTGAATGAGATCCAGAATTCAGAATCCAAGAACAATGAACCAGACAATGAATGTCCAGACAAAGTCCCAATCTGACCTGGAAGCCTTTATAGTCCTTCCAGCTTAGAAGGAGCCAATGGCAAGTCTGGATGGTTGGAGTCACTATGGAACCTAAGAGCATTCCACCACACAGGGTATGTTACCTAATTGTAGCCCTGATGGCTCAGTACACAGTTCTAAAGGTTGCCACATCCAGTCCTGAAAACTCCAAACACATATTTACCTTCTCTCAAATCCAGATTATTATTATTACTATTACTGTTATTACTATTATTATTATATCCCACCCTTTTTCTCAGAAGGAGCCCAGGGTGGCAAACAAAACACTAAAAACACTCTAAAACATTCTTAAAAACAGACTTTAAAATATATTAAAATAAAACATCTTTAAAACATATTAAATTAAAGTTTTTTTTAAGTAGCATTGGTGAAATGGCACAGATTGCTTCACATGATGCAAGTATATGAGTGTCACTTGTGTTCAATATGAAAGAATGTATGACACTTCCAACCATGTAGTATTTTACCCTAGCAGCCAGCCACCAGTAAGTGCTAGCTAACAGAGAAACTAGAGCCCTCTTCAAGTGTTAAAAGTAAACATGTGGAGAGGAGGGCAGCAGGGATGAGCATGCTAGCTCTGCCCCTCCATCACAATTTCTGTTGCTTTTCAAATCATGGGAGGTGACTGTCTGCAGTGGGGGTCCTTGGGGGCTCTCCAGGTGTTTTAAAACCCAGATTATGCAGTGTTCTAAAATGCAGAGGGAAACATCAACAGATCCAAAAAAGCTTCCCTGCTGTCTCATCTCCTTCCAGGAATTGAAAGGCAACAGAAACAAAGATGGAGGGGGAACAGCTAGCATGTTTCTGACTACCACCACCCCTCCCAGTTTATTTTAATGCCTGAAGATGTTTTGGTGTATATCTTGAGAACCAGACCACCTAGAAATTTTTTTTTTTAAAATGAAAGTGGAGAGTTCGGAGATTAAGGTGACTCACCCGCAGACCTAGAGAGGAGCCCAAAACTCTGGAGTCTCTGAGTGAAAACCGGACACGTGTCAATCCTATTTCAGATTCAGTTTTTCCCTGCTGGGGCTGATCTCCACAGCAACAATCGTGAGAAGAAGAGTACACCCAGATGCCCTCTAAGCAGAAAAGTCTTACTGAGCATACGTGGCTCAAAGTGACATTGCCTGCCATAATGAAATGACCCTAGTATTATACTGGGCCTTCTTAATGAAGTAATTATGGCTGGTTCAACTGCTTTTTAATATAGTCAATTTGTCCCCCCATGTTTGATCAATTGTAAGTTATACAAGGAGTGGATTCTACCTAGCAACCATTGTATCTGCAGCTTCTTCCTTAAATTTCAGCAGTGGGTCCCCTAGCTAATAGTTTTTTGTTCTTTTCTATTTCACTCTGCATTTCATGCTAGGAATAGGGAACTAAGTCATATGATTCTTCCTTATAATCTTCAATGGATTAGTGATATTGATTAGCACACTTTGGGAGGTGATGTGAATTTGCCACTTAATCTCAAAGGCATGTTTGTCCATTTAAGGCAAAATCAAGCATCAAGATGACAGGTGTGAGGTCAAAGGCCAGAAACGTTAACAAATTGTCTGCACTTGTTAGCAAAAGAAGCACATCATAAAGCCATAGATATGTTGTAAGTCATAGTTAGTTCAGGAAGGAGGATTTCATTTCCTCTCCTGTCTAAGAATATTTCTCTCTTTTGTCTAACCACATTTTACCATCCTGTGTACTGCATGCTGATGGGAGCAACAGGCAGTGCACCAATAACATTTTTAATTTTGGAAGACACAGGTGCAATCTGTTTAACAAACGGACAATGATTGGCCTTGAGTTCCAACTTTGGACAGATGAGCTCAAACTTAGAACACAAGTAAGTATTAAGCAACTATAATACTAAAGAGCATATCATGTACTGCCTTCAAGTCAATTCCAACTTATGGCAACCCTATAAATAGGGTTTTCATGAGGCTGAGAGGCAGTGACAGGCCCAAGGTCACCCAGTGAACTTCATGGGTATGTGGGGATTCAAACCCTGGTCTCCCAGGTCATAGTCCAACACCTTAACCACTACACCACACTGGCATATCATACTATTAGAATAATTTAGAGAATTTTGCATATTGATCATGTGGATCATTAGATCCAAAGTCATTTTGAGAATGAATCACATTTTGTTTTCTTACAATTTTAAGGAAGAACGGGGTTATTTTTAAAGTGGCTGGCACTGGCAACTTTTTACAACATTCCTGAATAAAATAATGTACTTTTCTCATTTTTTTTACTATTTAAATTTGTTATTAAGGCTTGTATTCAACTAAGTCCTTCTCAAAGGAGACCCATTAAAATTAATGAACCTAAGTTAGTCATGTCTGTTAACTTCAGTTGGTCAACTCTGAGTAGGACTAGCATTGAATATTGAATACCATCCTAATTCTCTTCGATTTATAACTTAAAGAAAGACACAACCCTTTAACCCTTCCCCACATCACATATCCATAAATATTTTTCTCCCCATTATATATAATCACACACATTCAATAACAAATATACAACACAACCTAAAGGACTGGGGGTGGGGAGGGGAGAGAAAAGAAAAAACTGGGGGTAAATATACATAGTGTAGTAGAAGGTAAAACTCTAAATTCATCTATCTAAGAAAAGCATTGTTTTTAAGAAGGGGAGGTATACAGTTCAGAATACCTATACACAATCATTTGCAATTTCCTGATACTGTGTACTGGGCATCTGATGAAGTGAGTTTTAATCCATGAAAGTTTGTTTGTTTGCTTAATATTTGTATACTGCTATTCATTAAAAATTCAAAGCAGTTTACAAAGCAGTTTATTGTATTTATTATATAATATATTTTCAATCAGAAAACATTAACTATTGCGGAAAAATATCTTCTCAATTGCCCGCATAAGCCTGGCAGCATAGAAACATTTTCAGCAGGCTTTTAAAAGTCAAAGGAGAAAGTGCCTGCTGAATCTCTATTGTCCATAGGACTGGGCCAATGACATTAAAGTCTCAGTTTCTTGTTGCTGTTTCATGAGCCTCGCCAACTCGGGGGGGGGTGACCAATGATGCCCCTGAAAATCATCTCAGTGATCGAGCTGGGATATACCACTATACATTCAGATTAAGTATTTCTCTTTATAAAAAGATAGCACTCAACTTTCTGTTATATTTCATAATGAACAAGAAGCAGAACCCAGGCTTAGGTATGCGGATGAAGAGATATGGCTATGCAAATTTGAACCGATTTGATTCTCAATAGTTGGGCTCAACAGGAACAGCAGCAGCAACAGGTTTCAATGGTGCCCCCAAGTGTCGTTCTTTCTAAGTAAAATGTCGTTCATTCCTATGAGAAGAAAGATGCTGCAGTTGAAAATGTTTGTAGTGAGAGCATAGTCTGCCCTCCATTCCTGATACTGGCTCTGGCTCAAAGTGACAGAGATCCTGCAAGGAACTGCAATATTTTTTCTGCGCACAGTCTATAGAGATCCTCACCCCCTATCCCAGGGTCCTTGAAATAAGGCCTCTCTCCACATAAACACTCCTCACGAGACTGACAACAAATCTCCTAGTCTAATTACATAAATGCTGCATCTGCAAATCTCACATTTTGATAGGTTCATAAAAAAAAAAATCACCAGTGCCCTATCAGCAGTGCATGGAACCCATGCGTACTTGTTTTGAAAACAGAAAAGACGATTTACTTTCTCTTACCATTTGCTTCTGTAACAGCTTCTATGACTTGTGGCCCTTCAGATATTGTTGGACTACAGTTCCCCTGACCACATTGGCCATGGACTCTGGGGCAGATGGGAGTTGGAATCTGACTATGCGTGGAGGGCTGCAGTTTCCTTCTAGAACAATTTCAGAGGATATTGCAGATGCAACAGCCTCAGAGAGGGCTGCAGATAAAGGATTTAAACACAATTACTCTCCCTCTCAATCTCTCTCTCCCTCTCTTAGGTTTCTACTGCTGTCAACATGCCAGCTTCTGCCTCCAAATTCCAATCTCACCTCTGTTCTCTCTGTTGCTGCTATTCATCTGTCTGATGCACCCATTTATTCATACCACATCTCTACTAAACTGCTCTTCACTGAGGGGTTGACACTTCCTTGTCAACCCTGATGAGATACTCCTGTGTTTTGGCAATGATGTGGCTTAATTGTGACACCGAGGATAGTTTCTGTTTCCATGAAACTGGGCATTCATTCAGTTTGAACCCTGCAGGTGTGCTGCAGATGCCCTGCTAACTTGGGATGCCTTGTCCTTTCCTATGCATATTACACAGTGACACAGTGAGAAGAATTTGATGTATCTTGAAGGCTACTGGAGGGAACAGAAAAGGAGTAATTGAACTGGCTATCGAGAGCAGTACTGTATAGTGGCAAGGACCATGTTACTGGCAGTGTCACTCATTTTCATGTTGGAATACATAGCATGCCTCCCTTTCCTCCACCATACAGATGATATCAGTCCAAGTTATGAACTGGGCACTTGATTCTAACTTTCCCCTTTGGGGGAAATTACCTCAGCAGGACTTCAGGAAACTTGGTGTTTGCATGGAGCTCCTAAATTATTGGCACATGATCTCTATGTGGCATTATGATGGGGTGCTCCTCCTCCTCATGAAGAAGAGCAATTATAACACACACAGAGTTCCTCTATTAACTTCTTAAAAGCCTAAGCAGCTTTCCTTTAATTAGATGCAAATGTAGCCCAAATTTGTTGCCACTGATTCAAAGTGCCATCTTTGAGGCTGGGCTCATCTGCACTTCCTGTATCCAGTAATCACCATCTGGCTTCAGCACCTAGAGTACTTAGGCAGCCGGTGGGGCCCACCAGCAGTCAGACCCCTACCCTATCTGCTTCTACTGTGGTAGGTGAGGTCTCCTAGGAACTGTCTGGCAGCACTGCCACCATTCAGGTTCCCTGGTGGTGCCACCCCCACCCCCACCAAGGGGCTTACTCTGTGACATCACTTTACTTCCTACGGGAGCCAAACGACTGCTTGGTCCCACAGCCACCATTTTAATTTTCCCATAATGCAGTGCTGCAGAGTGCCCCAGTCCATCATCATCACTATGACGAGAGCCTAGTAAAGTCTGGCACTGTCTCCGCCTTACTATTGAGAGGTGCAACATACTTCTTTCTAAACAAGCCTGTCCTTATGGCAGTGTCTATCCCTACGGCAGTACAGCTGAGTAAATGGAAATTGCTAGCAGCTGATGGGGAAAGGATGGCCTGATGACAGGGAAACCTAGGGGAGATGGGAGGAGGGGAGCAAGAGGAGCAGAAAACCATAAGAAAGGCAAAGGGGAGGAAGCTGCCAAAGAAGCTAGAGAAAGATATCTAAGGCTGCAGTCCTAACCAATCAATGAAGTTTACTCCAGGTAAGTGGAGTTAGGATTCTGGCCTAAGGTGAAGCATTGTTGATGTTGTTGTTCTGGTTGTTGCTGCTGACCCCCCAAAAGGAGTTGATTAGGAACAAGAATACTGAATCAGGGTTGAGATGCTATGAACTGGCATGTCTGATGTTTTTGATCACCTGTATCAACTTCAAGCATTTCATAGAAGGACAACGGCCGTTTTTGAAAAGCACAGTGGAAGGATGTATGCAACCAGCCTGGTTTGCTTCTTTCTTTGTCTAACTAATATCTTGAAGGTCAGCTTAGAGCCAATGCCAGTGTGCCAGATAGGATTCACCACGTTCTGCCCTGACTACTGCTAGAAGTATGCAGAACACTGAGCAGAATCTGTGCTTTGAAAAGATTTCAGTGGTGGTGATAGCACTGTTTGGACAACAGCTGCTCTTCCCACCCTTTATTGTCTAAGTCCCTGCTCACTGTTAGATCCACATCGTACATTTAAAGCACATGACTTCCCCAAGAGAATCCTGGGAACTGTAGTTTTCCCCTCACAGAGCTACCATTGCAAGCACCCTTAACAAACTACCGTTCCCAGGATTGTTTGGGGAAAGTCATTTGGGCTGCCCCTACAGGCATTAATCTGAGGGGCAGATGGGTTCTGTGAGGATAATAAAGTTGGGAGCACATTAACAAAGGGGGACTGATTTGCGGAAGGATCTGTGTGGGAAATTAATTGGTTTGCATGTTATGAAATGGACAGTGTGTTGCAGTAGCAAATGTGAAGTCAAAGGAAAAGTTGGTATTAGGAGCCTCACAGCAAGTCACCTAGTCCAGCACTTGGCAGTCAAATGCTTTGGGCAACAGCGCTCCCCTTTTTTTGTTGCCAGCATCTGGTATTTAGAAACAGAAGAGGTGGCTGTGTTATTATGTGTGAGCTCTGGGTGTATGCCAGAGAAAGGGGAAAGGCTATATATGTAATCATGTGATGTTTCCTCCCTCCATCTCTAAAATGGGTAAGTTTACTCCCAGAAAGACTTATATATACACTTAATATAACACATATCGTGTGTGGCATGGCCTGTATCTTGAGGCTTGGATCACTTTATTAAGGCATTTGTTCTACGTGTAGACTATTTTCTGCTTCCTGATTATGACACAGTTGTAATCTGAATTGTGTTAATCTGTGGGTGCTTCATACCACACAGATAGTACCTGGTAACAAGGAACTTTGCAAGCACTTGAAAATAATGTTCTGTGTGGGACCTGTTTCCTGTCCCACCAAACATCATTTCCTGTTCTATCAGTGAGAAGGCCTTACCAGAATATGTGGGACTACATTTGTGGGGGATTACACATCTCTTACACAGAAAGTCTTCTATAGATGCCTTAGATTTCTCTGCTAAAATGTTCCCCCCCTTACAGTCCACTCTTATACATGTCTACTCATATGTAAGCCCTAATAGGACTTATTCCTAGGTAGGTGTGTGTAGGATTGCCACCTTACAGAACTTCACCTCCCAAGGAAATAAGCTACACTTTGCTTATAGCAACATTGACTTCTCCTGGGTTAATTCATCTGTAGATTGTACAGATTGTAGAGGCAGTAACAGATAAGGCCCTAACTAATCCAACTTGGACTGCTTTGGGTCACAGATCTGAGGCCTGCATACAATGAAGGACTGGTTCGTTTTCAGAGGTGTGATGGGATTCTCACTAGTCTAGGGTTTGCAGACTTCTAGATAACAATAAGTATTGGATTTGGGGAAGAGGTATTCTCCAGAAGGTCAATAACTGCCCACCTTCTTGACAGCAGGCCAGCAGAGAATGATTATTATGACAAATACAGCTAGTATTTGGGGAATATAAACCCATGTATAAATACTAGCCCCTCTGTGCAGTACTTGTACATATTGCTCACATTAGGATGGAAAGACCAATTTACGCTGACAACTTGTCTGAACCAGGATTCAAGACTCTTGCCTGCTTCCTGCTACTAGAACCCAGTGGAATAAAATAATCAGCAAAGCTTGATGGCTTACAGATATGTTTTGAAAAGGCGAATAAGTGATGTGCTTGAAACTCTTAAAAATGGAGCTGCTGTCACCAGGGATTAAATTGTATACCAACAGCAAAGGCATTTATGCACTGCTACTTAAACTGTAACAAATGGTTGCAAACCTGATAGTTTCAGGGAGCTTTAATCTGAATGAATGACGCTTTTAGCCTACCTCTTGACTAGAATTCATTTTGCAAATCAAGAAGTGTTTCCTACCCAGTTGTGTGTAAACAACATATAACAAGGAGCCAGAAGCCATGCCTTTCATAAATATCTACAGTCACACATCAAGCTTCTTTTTTTCTAAAGTCCCTCAACAGCACACCTTTCTACATTCACTCCTTTCTGAATCCCCAGCACTGACTGCAAGATAAATTGATACAATTTTTATATAGCTGTCAACCTTCAGGAAATTGTTTTTGGACTAGTTTTCGTTCCTTTACTCCTTCTGTTCCCATTGATATAATAACTCAAATTCACGAGGAGCAAAGATGACATTAAAAATGCAGAGATTTTTTTTAAAAAAAATCACAAAAAACACAGACTGAAAATTATTGGAAATAATTTCAGCCCTTACCAGATTAAATGTAACAGGCACATTTTGCAAAAGCATCAGTAAACAAGGCCACAGAGGCTGCTGCAGCTCCTACTGAGGGCAGGGGGTGGTGGTGCTTCCCGTTGGCTACTTCTGCACTGAAATGCTAAAGGAAAAGATATGGTATCTAGTTAAACGTGAGTGAGGGGGAGTAGTACTTGTTTTCCAAACGACTGTGTGGGTCAGAAAACCTTTGCAGCCATTTATGTGGACTCACAGATAAGTGCATTGACAAGTACAATTTCCAAGCAACTTTCAGATACAAGGTACATAGTTACAATAACCTTAACAGCAGGCTTCGTCACAGCATATGGAAACAGAATAGGGTTTTAAATCACTATAAAACCAAATTGAATTTGGTTTATTTATAACATTTGGGCAGCACATCCTATGTATTTCTACTCAGATATAACTCCTATTACGTTCAATGGGATTTCCCACAGATAGGTTTGTATAGGATTATAGCTAGGCGAGAAATCAAGCAAGGGTTAGCTCATTCCCAGGCCAAACTATCCTTAGGAAAAGCTTTTGAAGTTCAACCTGTTACCAGCTAATCAGTTAACTTACAAACTATGCCCTCTCTCCCTTTATTCAATCACAACATTACACACAGATTTGCATTTGTATGAAATAATATTAAAACATATGACAAAGTAACCACCTAACATAACCGTAACAATGCCAGCTTTATGCTAGCACTCTCTAGTCTCCCTTCTGGGAGCATTATATATAAGTAGTATCTAACAACCCTCCCACAAATTGTCCTTCGCTACCAGGAGCCATTGGAATTAGATGGTTTTTCCTCCCTTGGTATTTGTTTTCTGTCCAGGATGGGACTGACAGCCTTGTTATTAAGGGTTTCTCTAATGCAACCAGATTCTGCTGAACTCTCTGGAAAGCTTCCCACACACAACCATAATATAACTATGTGTTGCATGAAGAATACTTTCTTTTGTCTGTCCTGAATCTTCCAACGTTCAGTTCACTAAATGTCCACAAGTTCTAGTATAATGAGAGAGGGAGAAAAACTTTTCTGTATCCACTTTCTCAGTGCCATGCAGAATTTTATACACTTCTATCATGTTGCCTCTGAATCGCCTTTCCTCTAAACTAAAAAGCTCCAAATGCTGCAACCTTTCCTCATACGGGAGTTGCTCTACCCCTTGATCATTCTGGTTGTCCTTTTCTGAATGTTTTCCAACTCTACAGTAACTTTTTTGAGGTGAGGCGACCAGAACTGTACACAGTATTCCAAATGTGGCTGCACCATAGATTTATACAATGGCATTATGATATCGGCAGTTTTATTTTCAGTACCTTTCCTAGTGATCCCTAGCGTGCATTTTCACAGCTGACACACACTGGGTCAACATCTTAATGGAGCTATCCACTACGATCCCAAGGTCTTGTTCCTAGTCAGTTACTGCTAGTTCAGACTTCATGATCATATAAGTGAAATTAAGACTTATACTCTAAATTAAAATTAAAATTAAGTTAATTAAATTAAGTTAAAATTAAAATTTATACTCTTAGACTCTAGGATGCATACCTTAATGTGGTGAGGGGGTTTCAGAGTGTTGAAGAAGCTGAGAGCATTCCGTCAGGAGTCTAGACCAAGAGGCTAGATTCCTAGCAGGGGCACCCAAGGCAGAATGGTCAAAGCTGCGACACCAGACTAAGATGCATCCAAACTCAGAGGAAGGCAATGGTAAACCACTCTGAATACCTCTTACCATGAAAACCCTATGAACAGAGTATCCAAAATGCAACACGAGATAGTGCTGGAAGATGAGACCCCCAGGTCAGAAGGCACTCAATGAACTAATGGGGAAGAACAAAGGACAAGGACAAGTAGTGCTGTGACTAATGATGCCACTGGGTCTAAGCTGAAAGGAAGCCCAGAGGCTGATGCGCACAGATGCAAAAGGAGAGTCTGGAGTTGTACAATGCACACAATAGGAACATGAAATGTGAGAAGCATGAGCCAGGGAAAGTTAGAAATTGTCAAGCAAGAAATGGAACGTATCAACATTACAATAATTGGCGTCAGTGAATTAAAATGGATGGGAATAGGACATTTTCAACCAGGCAACTACAAAATATTTTATACAGGAAATGAGAAGTTAAGAAGAAACAGGGTTGCTTTAATAGTGAGAAGTGATGTAGCAAGAGCAATTAAGAGCTATAATGCAAGGTCTGAGCAAATTATCAATCAGATTTAACGGGAAACCTATTAACATAACCCTCATCCAAGTCTCTGCTCCAATGGCAAATGCAGGAGAAGAGGGATTGGAGAGATTTTACGCAGAAGTACAGGAAGAAATTGACCACACACCAAAACAAGATGCGCTGATAATCATGGAGGACTGGAACGCAAAAGTAGGGAACAGAGAAGAACTAGGAATTGTGGGGAAATGGGACTTAGGATATAGACATGAAGCAGGATAAAGACTTACCGAATTCTGTGAACCCAATAATTTGTTTCTCGCAAGCACATTTTCTGAGCAACCGAAAAGTCGACTGTACACGTGGACATCAATTTGATTATATAATTGATTATATAATTGGTATATATATAATTGGTATTACATATATACCAATTACATAATCAATTATATAATTGGTATATATATATATATAATTGATTATATAATTGGTAGCAGAAGATGGAGAAGTTCCATACTTTCTGCAAAAACAAAACCAGGAGCAGACTGTGGTACAGATCATGAACTGGTCATATCGAATATCAGAGTAAAGCTAAAGAAGAACAACAAAGCAATCATAATGACAAAATACAATATAAATAACATCCCAGAAGAATATAAAGATCAAATAAGGAACAGATTTGAGGCTTTAAACTTAGTTGACAGAGAACCAGAAGAACTCTGAAGTCAGAGACATTATCAGGGAACAATGCAAAAAGACATTACCTCTAGTTAAAAAGAAAGACCTCAATGGATGACTGAAGAAACTCTTAAAACGGTTAAAGAGAGAAGGAAAGCAAAAGCAAAAGGAGATAGAAACATGGTTAGAACCTTAAAAGCAACAATACAGCAACTAATACGTAGGTACAAAGAGAACTACTACAATAGTTATTTTATAGAAATAAAAGAGGACAACAAAAATGGTAGAACAAGAGCCCTATTCCAAAAGATCAGAGAAATTAAAGGGAAATTTAAACCAAGGGTAGGGATGTTGAATAATCAACAGGGGAACAGACTGACTGACAGATGAAATAAAAGGAAGATGGAAGCAATACACTGAAGAACTCTATAAAAGAGATGCCAGGATGACAGATTCACGGAGGAACCTTATGATGAAGAACCAGAAATTTTAGAATGTGAGGTGAAAGCTGCTCTTAAAATACTTGGAAGAAACAAATCACCAGGAACAGATGGCATACCAACAGAGTTGCTACAAGCTACTGAGACTGAATCTGTCCAAATTTTGACAAAAAGTTGTCAACAAATAGGTAAAACTAAATAATGGTCCACAGACTGGAAGCATCCAATATACATCCCAATTCCAAAGAAAGGAGATCCCATGGAATGCAGTAATTATCGAACTATTGCCTTAATATCCCATGCAAGTAAAGTAATGCTCAAGATTCTACAACAAAGGCTCTTACCATACATGGAGCAAGAAATGCCAAACGTCAAAGCTGGACTTAGAAAGGGAAGAGGCACCAGAGATCATATTGCAAACATATGTTGGATAATGGAAGGAACCAAGGATTTTCAGAAAGAAATCACCCTGTGCTTTATAGATTACAGCAAAGTCTTTGATTGTGTAGATCATGAAAAACTATGGAATGCTTAAAAGAAATGGGGGTGCCACAGCATCTGATTGTCCTGATACACAACATATACTCTAGACATGAGGCTACTGTAAGGACAGAATATGGAGAAACCGATTGGTTCTCAATTGGAAAGGGTATGACACAGGGGTGTATTTTATCACCCTATTTGTTTATATGCAGAACATATCATACAGAAAGCGGGATTGGACCAAGATGAAGGAGGTGTGAAAATTGGAGGGAGAAATATCAATAATGTAAGATATGCAGACGATACCATACTACTAGCAGAAACCAGTAATGATTTGAAACGAATGCTGATGAAAATTAAAGAGGAAAGCACAAAAGCAGGACTACAGCTGAAAGTCAAGAAGACTAAAGTAATAACAGGAGATTTCTGTAACTGACAACGAGGACATTGAACTTGTCAAGGATTATGAATACCTTGGCATAGTCATTAACCAAAATGGAGACAATAGTCAAGAAATCAGAAGAAGGCTAGGACTGGGGAGAGCGGCTATGAGAGAACAAATTAAACCAGAACTATCACTAGAAACTAAAATGATGAAACTGAGGTTATCATACTTTGGACAAATAACGAGAAGACATGATTCAGTAGAAAAGACAATAATTCTGGGAAAAACAGAAGGGAGTAGAAAAAGAGGAAGGCCAAACAAGAGATGGATTGATTCCATAAAGGAAGCCACAGACCTGAACTTACAAGATCTGACCAGGGTGGTTCACGACAGATGCCATTAGAGATCGCCGATTCATAGGATCGCCGTAAGTCGTAATCGACTTGAAGGCACATAACAAAACATTTGCTCCAATATGCATAACTTTACACTTGTTTACACTGAATTGGATTTGCCATGTTACCATCCATTCACTCAGTTTGGATAGGTCATTTTGGAGCTCTTTGCAATCTCTTTTTGTTTTCACAACCGTGAACAATTTAGTATCTTTATCACTGCCTATACATTCCCTCTGTGGTCCCATCATTTCCCTCTGGAGATGTAAACCCACAATTCATTTAAAGCACATTTCCTCTCCAAGAATCCTGGGAACTGTAGTTTGTTAAGGATGCTGGGAATTGTAACTCTAAAGGGGTAAACTACAGTACACAGGATTTTGGGGAGGAGAAAATGTGCTTTAAATGGGTTTTAAATGTGTGTACACAGCCTGAGATCCCTTCATTTACCACCTCTTTCACCTGCTGTGCAGCAGATGTTAAGACTTATTCAAAACAGCAGGTAAATGACATGGAGAATAAGGGTATCCATGGAACATAAGGCTATCAGTGGCTACTAGCCATGATGTCTATGCTCTGTCTCCATAGTCAGAGACAGCATGCTTCCAAATACCAGTTGCTGGAAACCACAAGCGGGGAGAGTGCTCTTGGGCTCAGGTCCTGCTTGTGGGCTTCCCACAGGCATCTAGCTGGCCACTGTGAGAACGAAGTGCTGGACTAGATGGGCCACTGGCCTGATCCAGAAGGGCATTCTTATGTTCTTATGACATGACTGGAAGTAAATGGCACAACAGCTGCCTTGCTTCCTGTTTGAGATGGAAACGTAATGAGCTATGTCCAGTGTCTGCGTTGTGAGGTAGCAGCCCTATAAACAATTCCACAAATGCGTGATGAGGTTGTACAGACCCAGGTCAAAAACACTGTACATGAATTGGTTCTAAGGAGTGCTCGCTAACTGAATTCTGCAGAGCTACTTCAAAATTAATCATTTGAAGGCTGCAGGTGTAGTGCAGTTTAATTTCTTCACTGTGAATTTATTCCCACAGTATTCTCCGGCATTTCCTAGAGATATATAAAAGTACACTTCTTACAAATAGGTCTTTGTAAACTGACTTTATGGTCATGTAATCTAATTTCTATAAACCACTTCTAAATGGCAACAATCCACTGTGTTCTTGGTCTGACAGAAACGCACATGTGCATGCCCAGTTTTATCTCTCTTGCTAGATCCAAGTCAGATGTTTGAAGTCCATAGTGATTCCATGAGGAGAAAAAAGAAAAGCCTAGAAAAAATAGAAGGCCCTATAAACAGTAAAATGTACGACACAAAGAAAAAGAATTTCAGCTATTATAATCATCTGAAGATGGAAGTGCAAAGTCCATTAATATGAATGGTATAAAAATTCAATAACAAGGCCTGTCTATCCTTGTATAATGTAAAAAAAAAAGGCTCTCAGTGAATAGGATGCAATGAATCAAGGAAATACCGGTGGCACAGTTTTTAAAAACAAAAGCTTACTCCATCTCTTCTCGAGGTCTTGTTTAAAATAACATTTTGAACAATTTAGCTATAGAAGGAAAAAGGAATCTTTGTTCAGAAGAAATTCTACTGATGAAATAACTTTACTTTGAACAAGGTTAAAAGAAAGTTAAAGTCATTTTTAAAAGAAGGAAGTTACTGCCATCTTGTGGAATATGGTATATTCTACAAAGTACATGGGATACAAAGTACATGGGAATGGTTTTTTAAAAATCCACAAGTGCTGCCCCCCCAAAAAAAACCCTGTTAATGCCAAGCCTTTTTTAAAATCCATTTTATTTTTTTTAAAAAGTTCTAAAGCTACTGAAATATTTTTCCCTCAGCGACCTTCCAGACTGTCAATTATACACAGAATAAGCTAGCCACATGTTGTAGAGAATTTCTTCAAAGTACCACTTTTGCTTTGTATTTATCACATTTCCCAGCACTTAAATCACAGTATTTTGTCATTGTGAAAATGATATTTTTTTCATCCCGACACACAGCTAGTGTGTCAGCTGTGAACATGAGTGCTGTGTGGAATCTGGTTGTGTGAGCATCATAGGAAACTTTTTGGACTATGCCTGTGATATCATTAGTGGCTGAGAAGGAATACAACATTCATCCACCCATACCAGTTTTGATTGTCTACTTACATTTTTCACCCCAGAGGCTAAGAACCAGCTACATTTCAGAACAGCCATATTTCAGTGATAAGAGAATACACTTTGCATTCTAAAAGTCCCATTTTCAGTCTCTGGCATCTTCAGATAGAGCTGGAAAAGATCCCTGTCTGAAACCCCAGAGAATTGCTGCCAGTTAGTATAGACAAAATGGACCTATGGTTTAACTTGGTATAAAGCAGCATCCTATGTTATATGATATGTGGGAAATCCAGCTTTGTATCTTCTAGTATAAATATATTAAAACAGTCTCTCTGCATTGGATTGAAAAAACGGTTCTGGGGGAAGAAAGCATTCAACCCTTTTCCTCCACTTTTTCCAGTGAAAACTGTTTGGTATTTTAAAAATGAAATAGGAATAGTTTCGTGGTCCTATTTCTTAGCAGAGATATAAATGCGAGCAGTAGGGTGAGAATAAACCAGCCCACCTTTCCCTCAGACACAAATAACAGCAGACACAATCTTCTTAGGTAAAAAAATAAAGAATGTTTACTCACAACCTTTCATATGTTCAGAAAACATAGGCTGTAGCTTAGATGGAAAGATTAGGAGTCCATTAGTCTTTGGAAATGATGCTCTCAGGAGAGAGCATCTTCCATGCTGCCTCTCCCAGAGGTAAAAAGTAGAAGCAATAGAGGATATGCAGGAATCTGCTAATATCCAGGACAAAGGAAGAGGAAGCCAGGTTACTAACCCCACCCATTAGGAAGTTACATCATGGTAAACAGGTACATAGGGATATCCCCCAAAATATCCCTTAAAGGGAAAGTCTCCCTTTTTAAAAGGGAACATGCAAGTTTGCTTATTCTAACAAAAACTACCCCTGAAGCCTTTCTCAGAAGAAAAAATATCATTTCCTGCCAATATTTAGAGTCCATACCCACATCACTCCCACTGCCACATCCAATCTATGGGCATTACTGTTACAAAAGTACTACCAAGGGTTTGGAGAATCCCATCTTCTGAACAAATCAAGATTGGTTGAGGCTGCAGAAGGAGTCCATGGCAGAAGCAATATTTGAACATTGAGATGGATGGCCATATTGCTTCTTTACTACAGAATTCTTTACCTAGAAATAACAATAGCACTTAAGCACACACAGCCAACCCAATAAAGTCTCATGAATGCAATGGCTCTGATTTGCAAAGCTTCTACCCATAAGAGTATGAATATTAATAATCCACACCACCCTTGCCAATAAATCCACAAAAGTTACTAGCCCACCACAAGAGTCCCAGCCTGGAGACCCTGAATGTTCCGGGTGGCATATCCAAGATCTGAATTTGTAAATGCACCAGTTGTATCCCCCCAGGAGATTTTGTGTTTTGTTTTCATCAGGCAAGGCCTCCTAAATATGAAGGTGGGGGAGGGAAGGATACGCTCTATGCCAGTTTGTAAAGCCACTCACTAGGGTCTTCCAGAAGCCCACACTTCATTTAATTCTAAGGGTTTACTGATTAGGGAAACTTAAGGAATCTAAAGTGTGTTGATTCCAATACAATAGTGGTGAGGAACCTTTTTCAGGCCCCAGGCCACATTCTCCTGCAGGTGTCTTACTGGGGGTCAGATGCCAGTGGTGGGTGGGGCCAGAGGCAAAAGTGGATGGAGCAACAGATATGACTCTTACCTTTATACAGTAGGCTACATTTCAGCTATGCACACCTCTCAGAGGTTTCTACACATACATCCCACCCACACAACATCAATCAAGGCAAATAAGAGGCATGATCACAGTTCAAGGACACATTCCAGGTAAGCAAAAACACTCAAGGGGTGTGTGGAGCAGATGCCTGGGGAAAATGTCAAGAGCCCGATAGAGGGACCTGGAGGGCCACAATCAGCCCCCACGCCTGAGGCTCTTCGCCCCTAACATAGCCTGAGCTGATCCACACCT
Source organism: Rhineura floridana (assembly GCF_030035675.1). Taxonomy (NCBI): domain Eukaryota; kingdom Metazoa; phylum Chordata; class Lepidosauria; order Squamata; family Rhineuridae; genus Rhineura; species Rhineura floridana. The sequence goes on from NC_084481.1 coordinate 69,450,591, forward strand.
CCTGAACTACTATGTGGATCGGAACATACCTGTCCATTGGATTTTGCACTTCTCTGAATTACACAGCCTTAAAAAGTATCAAAATATTGTTAAAAGGTGTGTTTGGAAAAAAATACATTTTTAAATATGTATTTAAATGCAGGTTTTTGTACAGATGTTTTGGGTGTGCGCGTGTGACTGTGTGGAAACGAAACTTATGGCTAAACAAGTGCAAAAGTTACATGGGCTGCTTTCACGCTGCACTTTATTCTACTATTCTGGTAATTTGCGCATTTTATTTGATATTTCACACAATGCAAAAGCTAGTTCCAGAAATCTAGTGGAATACAGTGAAAGTTTAATGCTCATTTCTGTGATAAATGATTCCAGAAATAATCCATTTGCAAGCTTGGGAACCTGGAAAAACATGGGAGTTTTGCACTAGCTGCAGTTGCTGACAGGCCTCCCAGCATGCAATGCATTCCCACCCCTTAGGTGCACATCAATTTTTTTGCCTGATAAAAATTGTATTGGTATTCTGGCATAGGAGCAGGTATTATTATTATTTATTAAATTTATATTCCTTCCCAGGGTGGCAAACAAAAACAAAAAACACTCTAAAACATAAAAACATAATTAAAATATATTAATCTTTAAAAACACATTAAAACAAAACATATTTAAAAACATATTTTTTAAAAAGCTTTAAAAACATCTTAAAAAGCAATTCCAGCCGAGATGCAGACTGGGATAAGGTCTCAACTTAAAAGGCTTGTTGAAAGAGGAAGGTCTTCAGTAGGTGCCGCAAAGATAACAGAGATGGTGCGTGCCTAATATTTAAAGGGAGAGAATTCCACAGCGTAGGTGCCACTACATTAAAGGTCTGCTTCCTATGTTGTACAGAACAGACCTCCTGATAAGATGGCCCTGTCTTGCAGATCTCAGTGATCAAGTGAGTATATAAAGGGTAAGACGATATTTCAGCTATCCTGGTCCTAAACTGTACAATGCTTTATACACCAAAACCAGAACTTTTAATTTAGCTCAGTAGCTAATGGGCAGCCAGTGCAATTCTTTCAGCAGCAGGGTGACATGTTGGTGATACTCTGCACCAATGAGCAGTCATGCTGCTGCATTTTGCACGAGTTACAGCTTCCGGACCAACTTCAAGAGGAGCCCCACATAGAGCACATTACAGTAATCCAACCTGGGGGTTACCAATACATGGACAACAGTGGTCAGGCTATCCCAGTCCAGAAATGGCTGCAGCTGTCTTACCAGCAGAAGCTGGTAAAAGGCACTCCTAGCCACTGAGATTCAGGAGTAGTTGGATCACTGCTTCTTTCAGGGTGGCTGGAACCACTCCCTCCCACAATAATTCATTGACCACACCTAGATCCACTCGGTCAAACCCCCTCGGCAAGCTTTAATAAGCCAGGAAGGGCAAGTATCAAGAGGACACATAGTTGGCCGCATCGTCGCAAGCACCTTGTCCATGTTATCAGGCCACATCAACTGAAACCATTCCCAAGAAGTTGCAGCAGACATTGCACTGGACACCTCACTGGGGACTACAGTAGATGTGGATGAGGCATCAAGATTGCTACGGAGGTGAGTAACTTTACCCTCAACGTGCCTTGCAAACAATTCACAGTGAGCCTCCAAAGGGTCTAAAACTCAATTTCCTGGAAACAGAGAAGCTCCTGTGAATGGCTACTTGAGGATGCAATGGTGGCAGAGGAGCGGGCCTTCTTTGCCACCCTCACCACCACAGAGTAGGCACAGTTATGATGTTTTACTCATGCCCAATCAGCCTCACAGCACATCTTCGCCACTTGTGCTCTAACCATCATCAAGCCTATTTCATTGCCCTTCGCTCACTGGTGTCCCAAGGTGCAAACCGGGCTCCAAAATGCCAGGGGCAACCATGTCCAGAGCCCGGCATGCCTCATTTTTCCACAGTGTGACAAGAGCTTCACCAGGGTCACCTGCTCTATCTACTGGGAACTCCCCCAGGGCATTCAGGAATCCAGTGGATTCCATTAGTCCATTCCATTAGTGGATTCCATTAGTCCATTAGGATAGCAGCTTCCCCTTCCTTCTATTCCCCCACACATGCGTGTCCAGAAACTCCGCAAAAATAATGTCAGGTGCTAAAGGGAGAGGGGTTGTGTGGCAATGGGATAAGATCTTAGACCTCCTACACAGTGGAGAACTACAGTGTGCATGTGTACAGTGGGTGAGGGACAGCAACAAGATATTGTTTGTTGCAGCTGTGTGAAAGACATTTCTGCAAAATGCTGGAATACCAGCTGAAAAAGCCATGGTTCCTTAACACAACAGGTACTGCAGTGTGAAAAGAATGTTAGAAATCAGACAGAAGTGCTACCATTTTAATCTGCAAAACTGCTCAATAAGCCCTACGTGTGAAAGCAACCATGGAACAGAAATAGTGATCCATTCATCCGCTATACTGATTGAAACACAGAGCTCCTGCAGGCTTCCCCGTTCACTTGAATAGTGGGGCAGCTCTAGACATGTATTCCTTACACACAGAGAGATGTCCCCTATTCAAGGTAAACCTTGTGTACATGGGAGGCTTGTATGTACACTGGAGCTCTTGCATTAGCAAGGAAACACTGGATCGTGGTGGTGTTTACTTGATTAAATTACCTGATATTAGATATAAGGGCATTTTCATTTGAAGCAACTCAACGTGTGCATTTCTATGGTTTTGTGGTAAACAAACAGTATTCAAGATGGTGGAAATTTGCTCCAGAAATAAGAGGAATGACGTTAATGCCTGGTGAACTGCAGAGTGCTAATCTTCTGCAGTGTTCACTCATTTCACATATTGTGCAAAAGCTATGTTGGAACTAGCCTTTGCTTGATTCCAAAGAGTTGTGCTCAGAAGGAGAAAATGTATATGCTACAATCTATACCACTTACCTGGGAGTAAGTTCCAGTGAACTTAATAGGGCTTACTTTGAGTAGTCATGTATAGGATTACACAATTCTGTGACCAATTGTGAAAGTGCTTGTGGTAGACCTTTCACAGTCTAGTGCAACCTTCCCCATTCTGGTGCCTTCCAGATATTTTGGATTGCAACTCCCATCACTTCCAGCCAACCATCAGGAATGTTGGGAACTGTAGACCAAAACATCTGGAGGGCAGCAGGTTGGATAAGGCTGGTCTAGCACCATAGTATAGTGGGGATTGTGTTACAGTATCAGAAACATGGTGAATAAGGAAGATACAGGCTTTAGCATGAAACCTGTAGTGAGCCATTAAGAGATTTATAAACAAACTTGTGCAAAGTCTTGTACAAAAGCTTGAAAAAGGAAAGAATATCTCTGTATTTGGGGTCACTTGTGTCATGCGACAATATTTCATTAGGTAATAAACAGACCTTTTTTGAGCGGAAAGGCTTTCTGCTGGCAGAAGTGAACCTTTAGATCCAAAGCTATAAAATTATTTTAAATTAAACTAGAATTAATTAAATTAATTGGAAGTAATCGCATTCATCATTCTGGTTGTTGAATTGCTGGTTAGTAAAATCTTTATCAAACCTCTTTGCCACAACCATTACATTTACAGAATTTTACTATTTTAACTTTTTAAATCAAAATGTACCCTGTTGTCTTTTAGCAGATAACCTGACATAGTTTAACTTAGTCTGGATTAATCACTTCCTAGTTTGTTTGTTTGACTGGATAGTCCTCGTCATAAAGCAATGAACTACAATAGTTTAGCAGGTCTCCCTATATGTCTGTCCACAGACAAATATGGGTCAGATAAATCACATTTTTGTTTTTTCCAAGCTAGAAACCACATTATCGTTTCCTTTCGTACTTGATTCTTATGATGTAATTTATGGAATACAAGGATCAAAAGATAAATACAAAATAACTCGCTGAATAATCCAAATTAATCTTCTGTACACAAATGTGAAATGGTTAACCCTGGCTATATCCAAACATTGGGCTAGGAAACTATCAGCCATAGAGAAACCACCCATTTTTTGCTTCAATGTCTAAATTATTCGCCATGCAAATGTAACATCCTGTGCCAAGTTTTTAACCAAGTTAAGCTAAAAGTAGTTAAAAAGACTAGTTAAATGTTTGGTCTGAAACCATCTTATATCTCAATTAAAACACTTTTATTCAAAAGTAATCCTCACAAATTTCAATTTACTTCCAAACAAATCTCAACTTTAGAGCAGATTATAGTGTGTGTGCAGGGCCTCATGTGATTCAGTCCCCATCTGCAGTATACATTTAAAGCAGTATCATAGCACTTTAAATAATCATGGCTTCCCCAAAGCATCCTGGGAACTGTCATTTGTGAGGGTGCTGAGGGTTGTTACGTAACCCCTATTCCCCTCACAGAGGTACAATTCCCAGAGTTCCCTGGGAAGAGGGATTGATTGTTAATCCACTCTGAGAGTTGTGGATCTGTGAAGGGAATAGGGGTCTCCTAACAACTCTCAGCACCCTTAACAAACTACAGTGCTTTCAAACAAATTATCTTCCATGTGAGATTATATAAAGTGAGAAGTCTATTACATGAGCTTCTGATCATTTGACACAGCTAACAGTCTCCTTCAAATAATAGAATTTATAATTATCTACCTCACAGGGCAAACAAAATGGGTTGTCTCCAGAGATGCGTGAGAGTAAGGTCTTTCCCACTCTGCTGCCATACTGTAGCTCCCTGCCCCCAAATCCAATCCTGAGATCTGGGATGATATAGGATTAGACGCAGGAGGTGGAGGGGACTGCCACAGTTACCAATTCACCCCAGCTGCAGCCCCTACCACATTCCCTTCCACACTATTTCAGGGGGACCACCTAAACTCAAGAGTATCTTTTCAGGGTACAGAGGGCTGCAAGGGGTGATTAAGTCTCCTTGCACCAGCATCCTTATCTTGATACAAACAATAAAGATGGCAAAGAACTTCACAAAAGTACTATATCAGTAGGTCCCAATCACTACAAACACATTTTCAGACTAAATTGTCTGCACCATCTTCCAAAGCTACAAATTTGGATTCATCTTCCCTACTGATATCAATTTGTCTCCAGCCTGGGGTACCTCGGCCTATAGCAGCCGGGGCCTTGATAGCCCACTCCTTTCTCCAGAGATCCCATCTGCAACCAACACTTTGGGAAATCACAAGCACTGAGTCTGTATAGCCCTCTTACATGAAAAATGGTTTGTCCTGTTGATGTCTTATTTTCTCACAAACCATTTTGAGAAACATCAGACTGTTTACAAAAAGAGTAAGCCGAGAGGGCATAGTTTATTTTGATTATGGCTAGATCTGATCAAGTACACTTGCACATTAATGTATGCTCCTGGTAGTGGTTGTATATGTTTCAGTTTTGCTGTGAACTGTGCTCTTTCTGGAGTTTAGCAAGACAATTTTCATTGGGTGGATGTTGGTCAAAAGAGGTTTCGGGGGGGGGAGTTTTCATAGGTAATAAAAATAGTCCCAATTTATGCATTTTAATTAGCAGCTATGACTTGTGAAGTTTACAAAAAAGCACACCAATTCAAAATACAAGATTTTCCACATACAAAATGGTTATGTAAACTAAACACCAGTAACTAGAAAGTAAATGTATATTGTGCAAGTCATCCCAACATAATGATCTGAACTGTTAATAAAGTCTAATGCATTGTGATTTCTCTGCAAACCTGCAAAGGAACTGTTCACTGGGAATTCCTTCAAATATGTGACTTTCAAAAGCCAAGATTACTACGTTCGTTTTTCTCTGATAAGCATTGAACACCTGTATGGTGTCAACACATGTGTCAAAACTGAGAATAAATTTTCACACACAGTTGTAGATGCACCAAATGTGTGGAAAGGCTCCCTTGTACAGGTACAATGTTTTAGTAAGCTCGTGAGCTGTGAGTTCAGTTCTCCTGAGGCAGCTGCTTCCTGGAACTAACTAGCCTGGTCTCCTTTGCCATGCCAGGTAAGCAATTAAGATGTCCTCTGCATTAGATAGATTGCTAGGCCAGCAGTTTGGCTTGGTGGACCTTTCAAAAACTAACTATGGTCCTGGACAGCTGCTCAGCCTTGACAGGAGCTGGCACCACCCATGGTGTCCAATACAGGAAGATGAAGTGAATATTCTGGAATTGGAGAGACTCCCAATATCTAGTTGAGCAACACTGAATCGTATGCATTGCAAAGATTCTTTTCTATATGACTAGAAGCTCCAACCCTGCTCGCTTAGCTTGCCAACCCCACTTGCTGTCACTAGTGCACTCCCCCACACAGGTTGCTAATGCTCCCCCTCCCTCCACCTGCACATGGGTCACCAGCACTCCTCCAACCCATGGGTTGCCAGCTCTCCCCCTCCCTCATGGGTTGCTAGAGCTCACACCTCCCTCCCTGCACATGGGTCACCGGTACTCTCCCTCCCTCCCCCATGGGTCACCAGTACTCCCTTCCCTTCCCCACACAGGTAACCAGTGATCCCTCCCCCCCATGGGTCACCAGTCCTTCCTCTCCCTAGGGGTCACCAGTGCTCCTCCTCCCCCCATGGATCACCAGCCTTCCCTCCCTCTCCCATGGGTTACCAGCCCTCCCTCCCCAAGGGTCCCCCTCCCTCCTCTGCACAGATCTCCCCCACAGGTCTCTTTCCTCCCTCCCTCCCCCCATGGGTCCCCCCCATTGACTGACCTGCCCAACAAGGGCACCACCAGGCACCTTGCTCAGTGCCGCTGCTGCCCCACTCACTCGCTCCTCTGCTCACTGTGGGCACCGCCACCACTGGACACCTTTCACACTGCCACCACCACTGGGTGACTTGCACACTGCCACCACCAGGCAACTTGTGCACCACCACCACTGGGTGTCTTGTGTGCCACTGCCACTGGGCTGTTGCCTCATGCAACTCTCATGCTGCTGCCACCACCACTGGGTGACTGATGTGAGCAGTGGCACTATCACCCATGCTACGCGTGCACATCTTGCAAAAATACTATATGGGAAGAAATAAAGTTGGGTAACATTTCTGATACAAATATTAACAAAAATAAATAGTAAATGGACTGCCTTCAAGTCGATTCCGACTTATGGCGACCCTATGAATCGGGTTTTCATGAGGCTGAGAGGCAGTGACTGGCCCAAGGTTACCCAGTGAGCTTCATGGCTATGTGGGGATTCGAACCCTGGTCTCCCGGGTCATAGTCCAACACCTTAACCACTACGCCACACTGGCTCATATTAACAAAATGCTACCATTTTAAAAATGAAATGTTATATTAAAATAAACCAGACTCAGCCCAGAGAAGAGGGAAAGGCTGACTGATCTGCATGTACAGTGGGACTCTTGTACTTTGCAGGTGCTTTGTAACTCTCCTCCCTCCCTCTATTTGTGATATGTGAGAGGGATCTGTGATGCAGGGGGGGGGAAGAAGCCCCTCCAAGTTCAGATGAATCAGTTCATTTTATCAGGGTCACTGAAGGGCTATTTCACACATAATTATGTTCCTGCACAGAAGTCAGTTTTGTGTAGGACTTTGTTGAATCCCATCAGTATATCAGCCTCTCCTGACCTGGTTCTCTCTGGATAGTTTGGACTCCAACTTCCATCAATCACAGTTAGCATAGCCAATGGCTAGAGATGATGAGAGATGTAGTCCAACACCACCTGGAGGGCACCAGGTTAGAAAACACCAGCCACATTCAGTCCCACACATATAATCCTGTTGTATTAGGATTACGCAGATATGATCTACATCTGTGGTTCCCAAACTTCCCCCCCCCATGGACCCCTTGAAAATTGCTGAGGGTCTTCGTGGATCACTTAATGTATTTTTAATGCCTGTTGTAGCAATTGTAATGCGCTGTGCTAGGTGCATGATTTTTAATTGTGCTAGGTGTGTGATTTTTAATTGTATTTCTATTGCTTCTTTTTTTCTTCTTATTTTGTATTGTGTTACAAATTGTGTTCCATAGAATTCAAACTGTAATACTATGAAATACAATGTAAGAAATGAAAATGTAATTAAAAATAAACATGAATATTTAATGCGGACACGCAGCAGACCACCTACATGAAGCCTGCATACCCCTGGTGGTCCATGGACCACAGTTTGGGAACCCCAGATATGCATGGATATGACTGTACTATGGCAATGTCTGTTTTGGAATTTGTGTAATGAGTGAGGCAAGCCTAAAGGTGAGTTCCACTTAGGGTCCACAGGAGGCTTAACTTTCTCTAGATTGCAGCAGCAAGTGGCATGGTGGAGCCACATCACTCACCTGACCTCCCTCTGGTTGAGTCACTTCTGTGTAGCAGGATGGAGATGGGGAAGGGAGAGGAGATGGCAAGGTTGGTGCAGTGTAAACACAGTGGTGGAGCCAATCCAACACTCTTGCCAGGGCATTTGCACTGTAGCAACCACAACACTCTCCCTCTCCACCCCAAGATACAGCAGCAACTCAGCCAGTGAGAAGTTAGGCGAGCGGCGCAGCCCTGCAGTAGCATACTGCTCCTATTTGTAGTCAAGTCCTTCTGCAGACAAACCTATTTAGAATAAGGAAGAACAAATTTGCCCTGATACTAATTAGCACCATAGTTGGTGCCTGTCTGGTATTAGAGTCGTAACAGTTTAACACTAGAAATGGTCTTACCTTCCCTCCTTCCCCCCTCCATTTGTTTCAGGTTCTTGATTATCTAGTTTCGTGTATCTTCCCTAAACCCATCTCATCTTTCTCTAGAGGATAAGAAGAAAACTCCAGTATCATTCATAATTTAGCAGTGTCTGATCGATTTCCCCCACTAATAAATCTAAGACCTTTATTACACATCTCAGGCTTATGGCATTTATTTTGTGCAAAATAAAGTTGCAGTAGACCGCCCTTTATAAATATTTTAGGATTGTTTATGGATAATGCTTTTGAATATGCTTCTGGAATACACGACACTTAGCGTTTATCCTCCTTTACCTCCAATTTTAAAGCAACGCCAATCGACTGACATCCATTTTTTAACTACAAGCTTGGTAGTGATGTTATCATTTCCTAGTTCTATAGTCACATGCTTGAGGGACTTGGTGCAACAAGTGATCCTAAAAGACTATTTTATATTTTGCATGAAAGTTCTATCGATCTGTCTGTCTAGTCTGTCTGTCTATCTAATCTGCACATACATGCACATGTTGCCAGAATCCAACAAATCCTGAAACTAGATGCATGAGCTTAGAAAGATTGTGTTATCCCTTGTATACCCAGTTGATTACTGTGCTCTGCAGGTGAGGGCCTCCTGCAGATACCATCTTACCAGGAGGTCCATTTTGCACAACATAGGAAATGGACCTTTAGTGTGGCGGCACCTACCCTGTGAAACTCCCTACTCTTAAATATTAGACAGGCACCATCTCTGTTATCTTTTTGGTGCCTATTGAAGATCTTCCTCTTTCAACAAGCCTTTTAAGTTGAGACCTTATCCCAGTCTGCTTCTGTGTTGGAATTGCTTTTTAATATGCTTTTAACCCTTTTTAAAAAAAACAATATGTTTTTAACCATTTTTTTAAAAAAGTCTTCAAAGCTTTTTTTAAACAAAATGTTTTTAAAGTTGTTTTGTTTTAATGTATTTTAATATCTGTTTTTATGATGTTTTAAATTGTTTTTAGTGCTTTTGTTTGCTAGCCTGGGCTCCTGCTGGGAGGAAGGGTGGGATATAAATCATTGGTATCTTATACTGGGCATTTGAACGTAACTATTGTGCACAAAGATTTGATCATTCTGTTACTAGAAGCAGCTCACATGGAAATTTCTTTTCAATGGAAAGTAGCAGATAACCTTTCAATAGAACGCTGGTTGGACAGAGTATGAGAAATAGCACTCTGAGAAATTAATGCAACATGATAGAAAAGTTCAAGGTTTGGCTAAAGTAGACAAGTTCAATGAGGTGTGGCACCTGTTGATAGTCTATATTAACAAAACCATACCAGTGCTTTCTCCTCCAGTGTCCCATGTCTCGCTATGGCGAGGGTTAACTTTCCACACTACCACTAAGGAAATCACAGTAAGGAGAAAAGAATAAAGGCAGCAGATGTGCAGCAATTATGCTATACCATTTGGTTTCTATTAAAGCTTCATTGTTAGCTTGGAGAGTCAACAGCATTTACAGATATACATTGTACTCCATGTTAGGTTAGGTTGATTAATTGTTCCAATGTTGTTTTTTTGTATATTCAGAAAATTAAATAAAAGACAATTATAATAAATAAATAAATAATGTTTCTTGCTTGGCTGGATGGAGGATGGAGAGATAAGGTATAATCCTTTTGTATATCCCCCCTCAGACAGGCACCTTACTCAGGTCTGACTGTGTGGCAGGTCAGTATGTAGAGATGCCTAGGAGGCATAGAACTACGCAAGGTGGTATTTCCGTTGCTTTAAAAGAGTTATCAAGACAAGTCGAGAATTTCATTTAAATGGTTTCTCAGGAAAGCTATTTCCTGTAAAAAAAAAAAAAAAAGAAATCACGCGAACTCCTTCAGTATAGTCGCTGTATATGTTAAAGGCACCTCTCCAGAATAAAACTACACATTGCTGTTACTAAATACAAAAATAAAACTCTACTTTTACAAGATCCTTCAGGATTTTTGAAAACCAGAACAGTAAAATCACTTTATAAGAACTGTTGGCAGATTATGACAGACAATACGAAATGGCGTACATTATCAGGATAATCACTTGGTGCAGCTCTGGTTGGGCTGTACCACTTCAGACTGGAGGAGGTTCTCATATTTGAATGTACTCCAATATATAAAACAATATAAAACTTTTGTAAACGTGCCCTGTTCTACCCGGCTCCCTAGCATGCTTGTTTTCTGTATACCTTTGTGTCTTTTTGTCTTACAGGAAAGTGGTGTGCACCAGCATGTATGCACATTAACAAAATCATAGCAAAAAAGGGGGGTCCTAATTTGATTGCACAATTACACCCAAATCCCTTTTTGCCCTAATTTGATCAGTGTGACCTGTCCCTTGTCACAATAACCTGAAAGAAGAAGAGGATGGAGGGGGAGGATGGGATGGTCTAGGGGTGGAGGGAAGGGTGGGAATCGAAAACTGCACCAACTACACCAGGTACAACAATCAGAACCAAGTCTGGAAATTAAAAAATGGAAGAAGAGTAAATAGCTAACTCCTTGGTGCTGTTCCAGAAACAAGACCAGGTTATTCAGATCCCTGAAATCCAGTTCAGAGGGGGAGAATTTACTAAGCCTCATAAGCTATAACTAGATTTATTGCAAAAGATGAGTAATGTTGAATATTGTTACTATATAGAGTTGAGAAGGTTGAAATTTTTAAAATGAGGTCTTTACAGGGCCCTTTATGGAATGAGCTCTGTCATATGAAGACTTATATATAAGCCACATAATTCATATAGGGCTTATTTATAGGTATGCACGATAAAAGTAACCCATCATTTTTATGAGCGATCATTTCATTTGTATACAAGCCACTCATTTCAAGTTTTCCTCATTGTTTTTTTAACAATATACAAAAAGCTTCCTAGAATGCTCTTTAATCAAATAGCCCCAAACTTACTGGCATGTTGTTTTCCAATATTATGAAATGAACCAAAGACAAGGCATCTGAATTTTCAGTGCATGTAAAGTATATTTCCTTTTAAAAACAAGGACAGATGCTGTAAAACAGGGGTGGGAAACCCTTTTCAGCCCAAGAGCCACATTCACCCTGGACAATCTGCCAGAAGCCGCATGCCAATGGTGGGTGGGGAGAGAGGCAAAAGCGATAAAGCCACAGATGTCACTTTGACCTTTGTACAGTCACTTGCATCTGCGTCCAGGCAAGCGATAGGCACTATAATAGTGCAAGGATATATTCCAGCCAGGCAGAGTATTCAGTAGGGTGAAAAGCAGGGCTAGTGTGGGGGTGGCCTGGGAGAAGGGGTGTAGCCTCACAAGGGGCATGGCCTGGAAGAGTCCTGACTCCTGAAGCCAGGAGAAGCCAGAGGGGAACGCATTCAGTCTTCAGTCCTGAATTCTGCAACCCTGGTATAAAGGCTGGAATGAAGAAATAGAAATAGATACACCCATCATGTAGATGTATATGTTGTATAGCACAGAGGAAAGAATGTGCATGCTCAAACTGGAGCATCCAAATACACCGACTGACAGACTCTCTCTAACAATCATAATCAGGCACTAGCATGGCACACACTTATATATAGGTATAATCACCGGTCATCCTATTTTTGTGATTGCAAATTGTTTTAAATTGTTTTTAAGGTTGTATTTTAAATGGTTGTAACCCACCCTGGGAACTCAAGGTGAAGGGAAGGTAAATAATAATAACAATAACAATAATAATTGTTGTTGTTGTTCCATAGAGCCCAAAGTAACATGTGACACAAGTCCAAGGAGCCACAACAGTAGGAATGCCAACAGACAAACTTGCTGAAGCACAGGCAGGTGTTCAGAAAGGCAAAGAGATAGCCACAATTATAGAAACTAAAAGAACATACTACAGAGTTATACTGCATCCAGCCTCCTACTTGTTCTTAGTCTTGCCCAGTGTGTATTAAATTCACACTCATAAAATCACCCCATAGTGCTTTCAAGTGATCTGGAGCCAGCTTGATAAGAAGTACCTTGTGTTGCTGTTAAATGCTTATAATTTCATGCCCAGCTGTGACCTAGACTGTAACCAAGGCTGCAGACACATCAGCTGCTTCAAAAGCAGTCAGACTGTTTTCTCTAGCTTTGGTTTAAAACACATTTGACACGTTTGCCCATGACTGGACACATCTCCCTTCCCCACGGCTGACATTTTAGGACCGCCCACAGCAAAGCGTTGGGCCAATCACTGTCTCTGTCCAACCTACAACAAAGCATTTTCATTTCAGTGGAAACAAGTTGATATACCAAACAGTTTTCATTTCAGCTTGAAGCTGATTTCATGGAGAAACGCACTAAAGCTGCATTTCACCAGATTTTGGAGTTAAAAGTAATGGAGTGTGACTAGCATTGTGCATCTCTGGCTTCAGAAAACAGAGTTGGGGATGCACTGAAGGCAGCACAACTTCAAGCGTGTCTCTACCCCAAATTAAAGCATGCAGCTCTGCATTTTGTTTGCATTCAACCTTTGCTACCCTAGTTCTTCCCTCACTTCCTTTCCTTTCCCTTGTTGTTTTCCCCACCATAGCATTTATTCTAAGCACCTTAGGGACAGCTAACCAGTCTTTTTTGCTTATGAAACGAACACATTGTATACCTTGATGGTGATGTATGTATAGTAAATAGATGCATTTATTTACTTAACAACAAGCATCTTCAGAGCTTGGAAGATTACTTTTAAAAAGTAATAAATTACAGTTACAGTTACATGGCCCAAAAAGTAGTAATTACCGTTACAATTGCAATTACTCTGAAAGTAACTGATTACTTTACTTTTTCTCAAAAGTAATCACTACAATTACATTTCAGTTACTTTTTTTAAAAAAACCCTACAAGGTGCTGGCCTTGTCTGCTGCACATCTAAGGAGCCTAAAACAACATTAACAATAAAAACATATCCAGAGGTAGTAGAATAATTCTTTTTATCCATGATAGCAATGGTGGTCTTTCTGCTGGTAAGAGAGGTGGGGAGGGAGGCAGAGGCCACTACTCAGATCTTTCCACGTCAAATCAAGTGCACCCCCCCCACTCAGCCAGCAAGCATAATCTCTCTCACTTAACCACCTCCCAGACCCTACCATGCCACCAACTGAGGGACACTCACCCAAGCAAACATTTTCCCCTGAGATGCAAAAAAGTTAAAATACTGCAAATGCATCACAGTAGCCAGAGAGGGTGGTAGAGGCCACTTTGTCTGCCAAGTGCAAGCACACACATGTTGTCATATTTCACCTCCACATTTCTTTATCTCCATTCTGCTGCTGCCTCCTCCTCCTCCTTTATCCATGTTTTTGCCCTCCAGCTCCTTTTTCCTTCCACTCCATTTTTTAAATCAATTATTTTCTCCACTCCACCCTGTCTCACTCTCCACCTCCTCCCTTGCCGCCTCCTATCTGTCATGCCCTATGCCACCCTGCAGGTGCCAGGTGCATGTTTAGGACCCAATTCCCCACCCTAGGTAATTGATCCTGTCCAAGCAAACCCCCTTGCCAAGACTGTGCAAACCAACACCAACCCTGCAAGGTAGAAGATAGGCTGCCACCACCCCTTAACCTAAACAACCACTCTGAGTCAGGGGAAACCCAGAGCCCAGGTATAATCCTACCAGGGATTTCTAAGGACAAGAGCCAAACAGGTACTCCTCATCCAGAAGCCCCAGGCAAAGCCAAAACACAGTAGTTCATGGTCAGTGCCAAGGTACCAGGTTCAGAGCCAAAAGTGCCCTCCACCAATGAACACACATGGGTAAATATAAGTAGCTTTATTTAATAAAATATAAGTGCACAATTAATAACAGCAAAACAGTTCCTTAAAACCTACACCCAAACAGGGGTTTAAGTAACACATATAAGAGAGTTCAGACACAACCAAAAATAACAAAACTAACAAACCTATTCTACTTACTTGAAGAGATAATTGTAAATCTCACCTCTCCCCAGAGAGGCATAAGTTGGGCAGTGAAGGCAGTGGAACCCCACTAAGGTAACCACCCATCTAGATGGAACCCAGGGGAACAAAGGCTATAGGTTTCACCCGTTATACTTAAAGAAAAATCCCTAGCAACAGTTCACAGTAATTTAGCCAATCAGGGGGCTTTCTAATGAGGTAACTCTTCCTGAAGTGTCTTCAGTTTTCGCTCCTAACAGGCCCCCTCCTTCCCCCTTGATCTCAACTCTTCTCAGGCCTGTTTGACCTTGAGTACCAGGCTCCCAGCAGAAAACAAAGATAACCAGGCGCTGCTCTTCAAGCCTCCTAATTAATTGCAACTTAAATTTTCCACTCACACAGAGGCCCATCTCCTCCCAAGATAAAATCCCCACAATTCTCTGCAACAGAGCCATGTTACAGCAACCATTCTGAACCATGCTACAATTTCATGACACTATCCACCCACAGACCATGATGATAATGAAAGTTAAAGAGGAAAGCACAAAAGAAGGACTACAGCTGAACGTCAAGAAGACTAAAATAATGACAACAGAAGATTTATGTAAATTTAAAGTTGACAATGAGGACATTGAACTTGTCAAGGATTATCAATACCTCAGCACAGTCATTTACCAAAATGGAGACAATAGTGAAGAAATCAGAAGAAAGCTAGGATTGGGGAGGGCAGCTATGAGAGAACTAGAAAAGGTCCTCAAATGCAAAGATGTATCACTGAACACTAAAGTCAGGGCAGCAGGGCAAGTGGGGGGCAGGCAGGCGCAGTAGGGTGAGCAGGGGGCAGGGGAGCAGGCAGGGGGTGGCAGGGTGAATGGGGGTGGGTAAGCAGGCAGGGTGGCAGGGTGAGTGGGGGCTGGCGAGCAGGTAGGGTGGCAGGGTGATCGGGTGGCAGTGTGACTGGGGGCAGGCAAGCAGGTGGGGGCAGCAGGGCAAGCAGGGGGTGAGCAGGTAGGGGTGGAAGGTCAAGTGGGGGTGGCAGGGTGAGCAGGTGGTGGACTGGGGCAGTAGAGTGAAAGGGGGCGGGCAGGGCGGTAAAAGAGCAGGGGTGAGGGCAGTAGGGCAAGTGAGCAAGCAGGCAGGCAAGCAGGCAGGTGGGGGGTGAGGGAGGGCAGGCAGGTGGGGGGTGAGGGAGGGCAGGCAGGTGGGGGGTGAGGGAGGGCAGGCAGGTGGGGGGCGAGGGAGGGCAGGCAGGTGGGGGGCGAGGGAGGGCAGGCAGGTGGGGGGCGAGGGAGGGCAGGCAGGTGGGGGGCGAGGGAGGGCAGGCAGGTGGGGGGCGAGGGAGGGCAGGCAGGTGGGGGGCGAGGGAGGGCAGGCAGGTGGGGGGCGAGGGAGGGCAGGCAGGTGGGGGGCGAGGGAGGGCAGGCAGGTGGGGGGTGAGGGAGGGCAAGCAGAGATCCACCATCTGGAGTGAGTCCGGAGTTCACTCCTTCAAGCCAGAAAGGGTAACACATACACACACATCATCGTCACTCACCTCTACAGCTCTTCACCTCCATTCTGCTTCTGCGTTCTCCTCCTTCATCTTTGCCCCCCGGCTTTCTCCCTCCACCATCCATTTCTGTAGCAATTTTTCTCTCTCTCTCCACTTCCTCTCTCGTGCCTCCTAACACAGAGAATGAGGGAAGAGAGATGCTGCGCAGAAGCCCAGTTTGAGGTACATGTCTTTCATCCACCAATCAGAGGCTTCCCCTGCTCACCCCCAAGTAACACCCCAAACTAATGCTGGAAACGTTACCGTTGCTGCTGAAAAGTAAGGAAATTACTAGTCATTCTATTACTAGCAAAATGTAATGAAGTTATCCACTCATTACTTTAAAAAGTAATAAATTACAAGTAACTCGTTATTTGTAATGAGTTACTTTCAAGCTATGAGCATCTTTACATTTGTGTTGTATTCTCAGTTAAATCCAGGTTTCCCCTTATGTGTGTTGCATACATATGTACTTAAATGGGTGTATGGGTGTGTGTGTGTGAGGGAGGGAGGGAGAGGGAGAGGGAGGGGGAGGGGGAGGGAGGGAGGGAGAGAGAGAGAGGGAGGGAGGGAGGGGGAGAGAGAGGGAGGGAGGGGGAGAGAGAGGGAGGGAGGGAGGGAGGGGGAGAGAGGGAGGGAGGGAGGGAGGGGGAGAGAGAGAGAGGGAGGGAGGGAGGGGGAGAGAGAGGGAGGGAGGGAGGGAGGGGGAGAGAGAGGGAGGGAGGGAGGGAGGGAGGGGGAGAGAGAGAGAGGAGAGGGGGAGAGAGAGGGAGGGAGGGAGAGAGAGGGAGGGAGGGAGGGAGGGAGGGAGAGGGAGGGAGGGAGGGAGGGAGGGAGGGAGGGAGGAGAGGGAGGGAGGGAGGGAGGGAGAGAGAGGGAGGGAGGGAGGGAGGGAGGGAGAGAGGGAGGGAGAGAGACTGGCTTGCTGGAATAACTGCTTTTACAGTCCTGGATATTTGGAGTGAATAATGGATACATAGCATAGTGGAATGATAAACAGCATGCTCTTGACTTTGCTCTAATTACAGGAGTTGAAAATTCGGCATGTCTTTTACAAGACTTCAAGGGAGTTCCTCCCTGGGCTGATTTCAATCCAGCATAGCGGAGACCT
Source organism: Rhineura floridana (assembly GCF_030035675.1). Taxonomy (NCBI): domain Eukaryota; kingdom Metazoa; phylum Chordata; class Lepidosauria; order Squamata; family Rhineuridae; genus Rhineura; species Rhineura floridana. The sequence continues at coordinate 69,467,778 of NC_084481.1, forward strand.
AATTCACTGAAAAGCGCAATTAGAACAAAGGCTCAGGGTCACAGTTCCAGACATTTAGCTAGATTAAAAGCCTGTTTCAGTGTAAGGCAAAAACAGAACAAGGTAAACTATCTAAAAGATATCAGTATTTTTGAGTACCTCTGCAGAGGCCACTCAAGGAAGCAGTGGGGACAGGAAGGGAGCAGTGCATACTGCCACAGGCACAATTGTAAAAGAAACACACTAGTAATTATACATTGGATTACATTTCTTTCATGCTTTATTGGCTCCTGTTGCATTCATCCAGTATAGCTTCAAGTACATGAAAAGAAGCATTGAAAACGTGCACCGTATAGTAACCATAAAAGCTCTTACTGTGTTCCAGTTTGCTGATGGTGGGTGCGGTGGGGACATCAAATACATGAACATCTTCCTTTATAGCACCCAAGAAAACTGGCAAGAAGAGTTGTTTTTTAAAGATATTCATAATCGCATTTGCTACTTCTTTGCCTGTTGTAGTTTCTGAATGGCCAGAAAATATCGGGCAGTAGCCCGTTTTATAAGAATGTTTTCAAAATTCTCCATACCGTGTTTGAATCACAAGGAAGAAACTGACCCATTAAATTCAAAGACTAACCACAACCATTCATAAGTCATAAAAGTTACATGTGTGTATTCTTTCACTTGTACCTGAGAAATTACAGCTGAGTTAGCAAACCCTTCTCAGATGATCCTCAAGTGCTGGTACTGAGAAATTATGAAAGTTCAGGCTACAGACTCAAAATTTCAGCACACAATTAAAACTTCTGTATACCTGACTGAAGGTAGAAAATGAAATTATTCATTGTACATTTTATTTCTTTTGGGCAACAGGTTTGTCATTCTGAGAAGTGCAACTGACCTAGTCATTAACTTTATGTTAATACACATACACTGTGGTTTGAGAAAGCCTTCTTCAGTAATTTTGAATTTGCTGGAAGTTGGATGGGGAGGTTGTCACTAGGTATGGATGCATACATCAATTTCAGTTTCTCCCACTTTCTCATTTTTCCAATATTAAGTTCAGTTCTCCACATTTCTGCATCAGCTTGCTTTAAAAAAAATCCTCATGGAAATTCATTATTTATTTATTTATTATTTGATTTATATCCCGCCCTTCCTCCCAGCAGGAGCCCAGGGCAGCAAACAGAAACGCTAAAAACACTTTAAAACATCATAAAACAGACCTTAAAACACATTAAAACAAAACGTTAAAAACATTTTTTTAAAAAAGCTTTAAAAACATCTTTTAAAACAGGGTTAAAAACATATTATTATTTTTAAAAATATTAAAAAGCAATTCTAACACAGACGCAGACTGGGATAGGTCTCAACTTAAAAGGATTGTTGAAAGAGGAAAGTCTTCAAAGGGTGCCAAAAAGATAGCAGAGATTGCACCTGCCTAATATTTAAGGGGAGAGAATTCCACAGGGTAGGTGGGTCACACTAACGGTCCATTTCCTATATTGTGCAGAATGAATCTCCTGATAAGATGGTATCTGCAAGAGGCCCTCATCTGCAGAGTGCAGTGATTGACTGGGTATATAAGGGGTAAGATGGTCTTTCAGGTATCCTGGTCCCGAGCTATATAGGGCTTTGTACACCAAAACTAGAACCTTGAACTTGGCCCGATAGCAAATGGGCAGCCAGTGCAATTCTTTCAGCAGTGGGGTGACATGTTGGCAATACCCTGTCCCAGTGAGCAGTCTTGCTGCCACATTTTGCCCCAGCTGCAGCTTCCAGACCAACCTCAAGGGCAGCCCCACATAGAGCGCATTACAGTAATCCAGCCTGGAGGTTACTAGTGTGTGGACAACAGTGGTCAGGCTATCCCAGTCCAGAAACGGCCACAGCTGTCTTACCAGCCAAAGCTGGTAAAGGCATTCCTAGCCATGGAGGTCATCTGGGCCTCTAGCGACAAAGATGGATCCAGGAGCACCCCGAGACTATGGACCTGCTCTTTTACAGGGAGTACGACCCCATCCAAAGCAGGCAACTGACCAATGACAAATGCATCACCATTTTGTGCAAATTTCTCCCAATACACCCATTTTTGTATGCAATTTTGCTTAATGTACACTTATTTGCAAAGCAATTTCTTTATCATAATGTCTCTACTTAAAAGGTTTATTGAAAGAGGAAGTTTTTCAGTAGGCACAGAAAAGATAACAGAGGTGTCTAATATTTAAGGGGAGGGAATTCCAAAAGGTAGGTGCCACTGCACTAAAGGTCCACATCCTATGTTGTGCGAAACAGATCTCCTGATAAGATTATATCTTCAGGAGGCCACTGAGGCCACCTGGGCCTATAGCAAAAAAGATGGATCCAGGAGCACCCACAGACTATGAACCTGCTCTTTCAGAGGGAATACAACCTCATCCAAAGCAGACAACTTATTATTATTTATTACCCGCCCTTCACCCAGACTTTTTGGAAGCGGCTCTGGTGGTATGATTAATGAATGGGTGATCTTTCTTAGGGTCACTATTTTGCAGGACAGATTCAAGTGCATATAGGAACTTTAGGTTTACACAATTAAAGTGGATTAAAGTTCTCTGTTGTCCTAGCACAACAAATCCATTTAAAAATAACTCCGACTTTTTGTGGCTTGGGAAGTGACAGGAAAATGCACTGAAAAGTAGGCGATGAATAAATTATTAATGGGAAGGCATGTAAACACACTGCAAACAAATCAGAAAGAGTGCAGGATGAATGTTCACTGTCATATAACTGGCCAGTAAACAAATCAGAACAAATGCTCAATAAAGACTTGACATAGTCCAATCACCATGTCAGCTTTTGTGAGTGAAATCAGGATGAATGTGGAATAAACAAGTCATTTGGAGGCGCCCTTACAATGTGGAGTTAGATTAAATTTTGGGGCCTTTCTATTAACTCCACAACTCTACTTCGTCAATTAAAATGTTGCCTGTTAAATGATAACAGCTTTGCACAGATTTAGTCCTGCCTATTATTAGTAACAAACAACAATGCCAGCTCTGAGCTATTACACCTTCCTCAAGGGATTCATTCCCCACAGTGTTTTCCTAAATGTTATCTCAATCAATAACTAAGCAATTAAAGCCACCAACGTTTTAGATGTTTTACAAGCTTCTTTGAGTTGTACAGCCATTTCCTACTGAACTTTCAAGTGGTCTTGAGGTTAAAACAAGGATCATTAAGTTCCCTTTCTTGTCCTTAATCACTGGATTAGCTCTTTGTTATATCAGCTGCAAAGCTTTACTCCTTTCAAGCATCTTCTATTAACTATTCCTTCCTTAAGCCAGAGCTGCCCAGATAAAAAGACATGAAGTAAAGGAGTTAAGGCAGGGTATATACAGTTTGGTCAGAAAACATGGGGGTGAGCAAGCTAACTCTGACCTCCCTCTTTCCTTCCCATTACCTTGGGCTCCTACTTGGAGAAAGGGTGGGATGAAAATCTAATAAATAAATAAAATTGTGGAGGGCCACTGCATGAAACAGGGAGCCTCCAACTTCCGTCGAGATTCCCCACACTTTTAAGAATTCCAAATGTCCCAAATGTTGAAATGTGTTCCAGGATGTTGGGCAAGCAGCCTCCACAGATACAGGAGGCTTCCCAACTCACAGTCACCCTCCAAATGTTGAGGGTGACAGGAATGATTATGGGAGGGGGCAGAGATAGCACACTCTTCCCCACTGCCCCTTCCCATTTTCCCCCTAAACACTGCATTGTAAGGTCTGCATAGGGCTTAGGTGGCACTGGACTTAGCTGTATCTGGATGGAGTCAAGAGTTTCCTGTAGCCGTTCTTTTCTTGTTTTTAAAAAGGCAATAAAATTCTTGTCTAACTTCCTGACTGGTGTGTCCGCTAAGCCATCCATGACAAAGAGATCCTAAAATGCTAAAATAAAATTTGTTAACATGCCCATTTGCTTTGTGTTTATTACATTTTCACATCACAAAACCAACCCCTAGGATCTAGATGTGTTGATCTTGGGCTGATTTTGTTATGAGAGGGAAAGATATTCAGTGATACCCATTCATATATAAAACAGCAAAATCAATCTGAGGACAGTTCACTTTTCTTATAAGACTATCAGATCATGACGTTGTAACTATACCCAGATATATATTTGCACAAAGAAAAGATGGAGCCAGGCACTCCATTCCGTTTTGGGATCATGGACCACCCAAGAACTACAGAAATTACTTGGAATCTTGTAAGAAATGTGGACTGCCGAAGATGTCTTCTATTGAAGATGTCTCAATATTGTGGCTCTCTATTGCGGCTGATGAAGGGCAGGTTAAACCAAACTGAAATCCCCAGGGGGCAATATGATCATGGTCATGTATGTAGAACCTTAAGTGTTCATGTGCCAATATTCCAAACCTGGAGACAACTTGGTTTACCTTTCAGTGGATTTCTTCCAGATTGCCTGTTGGGGTCTTTGATCTGACTTATAACTCTACAGCTACACTCCCTGTCTACACTGTTGAAAAATAATGAAAGTCTCTTAAAAGCTTGTCAATACCAAACTGTTGCCAAATTAAGCAAAGGGGATTTCAGCCATCAATAGTCAAAAAGTGCAAGATGGCCAATGTTGCATTGGGTGCTGCTGTTCAAGAAACGCAAGCCAAAACCCTCCTTGCTCTCATGGAATTAACTGCATGGTTCTTTAGATGCTGGTCAAAATCAATATCAACCTGTTATTTCAGCTATTATATTAATGTGCATATATGATGCATTGCACAAGAACCACTACCACCCTACTTGCACAAAGGAACAATTTTCTGTAGACAATCTGTGTCTACATTCTGTAGATTTCTCTGCTCAACATCTATGCCCAGCATGAAGGACTACATCACACTGGGACAAAGAGACTATTGTGTGGCAGTAAAGAAACCACAAATAGGCATTAGCAATGTTTGTAAGAGGGCATGATGACTCCCTAGGCCAAGAATGTCAAAGCAGCTGCCCATTTTGAAGCATTTGCATTTGTGATAAAAGGCAGTCATCTCTGGTAACCCAACACCAGAGCGGAAAAATTGATTAATATTTAGACAAACAATGACAATCATCTTCTGAGGGGGGGTCACATAAAATGATTGTTTAGTCCTCGCAATTAGTTTGAGTGCCAGTCAGATGATTCAGTTGGGAAAACCTGGACTCTGACCTTTCTAGGGCTTTTAAAGTACATTGGTGCTGTCATTTTTAATGGGACAGAGATGCATAATGAATGAGTGCAAATGCTAACCTTTTAATAAGTAAATGGTTGAGGAAGAGATGTTGTGAAAATAGCAAAATGTCTGTATTAAGTATGCATGAATGATACTTCGGAGAAAAACTGATAGAAGTCACTGCAGTAGTCATTTGTCCATATATTGGCATGTTTATCCCCAACTACACTGTGGCTGGATGCACCCTATGATGTACATCAGGATGCACACCCCACACCCCAATCTGGGGGCATCAACTTGTTATGCGGTGTTATTTGTCACTATACTGGATTGGGGCCAAACTAGGGTTGCCAGGTGTCCGGTTTTTGCCTAAAAACTACAGATTTTTGGGGTAGTCTCCGGACTCTCAGCTTTCATTTTTTTAAAAAAATAAGTTTCTAGGTGGTCTGGTTCACAAGATATACGCCAAAAGTCAGCTGGCTCCACCTTGCAACTTCTGTTAAATGAGCTCATAGCTTTCAGGTTTGTAGCCAATAAGTGAAGTCAGGGTTGTAATTTGTTGACCTCCAGGCAATAGTTGGACCCCATTGCAAGGCTTATCTGAAAATCTCATAAACTGAGTAAGTATATAGCTCTCAGTCTTTTTCTCTCTGGTGTACAGGAGTCAAACAGATGTAACTTTTCCTGGGCTGTTGAAGAGGGCAGTGTTTTGAAAACCTTTCCAATATGAAGCTTTAATCCAATACTTGCTTTTCTGGAAATAAAGCTGCTATGCTAATGCCACATACCCAGAGTAAACCCCATTGGATTCAAAAGGACTTGCTTTTGAGTAGACATGGTTAGGATTGTGCTGTAAATTAATGGGACTACAGTTCTCATGATTCTGTGGTGGGATTCATGTGCTTCAAATGTGTGTTGAATGTGCTTTAAATGAATGGAGTGGATATGCCCCAGCTATGATGTGCATTCATTAGTGAATTGAAAATAACAATTTTAAAAGATGCTTCTTTCAACAGGGAAAGGGCTGTAGCTCAGTGGTAGGGTATATGTTTTACATGCAAAGGTCCAAAATTCAATTTATGGAAAAGACTATTGCCTTGAATCCTGGAGAGGCAATCCTAGCCTCATTGCTGGGACCACCTATGTCTGCTTTTAAATGGGCACACTGCAGGGTAACACAGAATTGATCTGCAATGAGTTTTTAATTTTTGAATGAAACCAGTTTGTTAAGAAGCACTTTTGAGGGGCAAAAAATATGCAATAGGTCTAGATTGTGTGTGAACTAGGTAAAAAAAAAAAGAGGACTCAATCTCCATTGATTCTAGATTAAAATATTGTCTGTACACAGTCTAGAACTGATGGGCAACTTGCCTCAATTTGTATGACTGAAGTTCTAACATGTCTCAGTATCATAGCAGTCATATACAGCCATAGCTATCAATATGTATCACAGGAAAAATATACAAAGCCTAAATGGAATCAAGATAGAGGTGATCCAGTGGACATAGTGTACTTAGACTTTCAAAAAGCGTTTGACAAGGTACCTCACCAAAGACTTCTGAGGAAGCTTAGCAGTCATGGAATAAGAGGAGAGGTCCTCTTGTGGATAAGGAATTGGTTAAGAAGCAGAAAGCAGAGAGTAGGAATCAACGGACAGTTCTCCCAATGGAGGGCTGTAGAAAGTGGAGTCCCTCAAGGATCGGTATTGGGACCTGTACTTTTCAACTTGTTCATTAATGACCTAGAATTAGGAGTGAGCAGTGAAGTGGCCAAGTTTGCTGACGACACTAAATTGTTCAGGGTTGTTAAAACAAAAAGGGATTGCGAAGAGCTCCAAAAAGACCTCTCCAAACTGAGTGAATGGGCAGAAAAATGGCAAATGCAATTCAATATAAACAAGTGTAAAGTTATGCATATTGGAGCAAAAAATCTAAATTTCACATATACGCTCATGGGGTCTGAACTGGCGGTGACCGACCAGGAGAGAGACCTCAGGGTTGTAGTGGACAGCACGATGAAAATGTCGACCCAGTGTGCGGCAGCTGTGAAAAAGGCAAATTCCATGCTAGCGATAATTAGGAAAGGTATTGAAAATAAAACAGCCGATATCATAATGCCGTTGTATAAATCTATGGTGCGGCCGCATTTGGAATACTGTGTACAGTTCTGGTTGCCTCATCTCAAAAAGGATATTATAGAGTTGGAAAAGGTTCAGAAGAGGGCAACCAGAATGATCAAGGGGATGGAGCGACTCCCTTACGAGGAAAGGTTGCAGCATTTGGGGCTTTTTAGTTTAGAGAAAAGGCGAGTCAGAGGAGACATGATAGAAGTGTATAAAATTATGCATGGCATTGAGAAAGTGGATAGAGAAAAGTTCTTCTCCCTCTCATAATACTAGAACTCGTGGACATTCAAAGAAGCTGAATGTTGGAAGATTCAGGACAGACAAAAGGAAGTACTTCTTTACTCAGCGCATAGTTAAACTATGGAATTTGCTCCCACAAGATGTGGTAATGGCCACCAGCTTGGATGGCTTTAAAAGAAGATTAGACAAGTTCATGGAGGACAGGGCTATCAATGGCTACTAGCCGTGATGGCTGTGCTCTGCCACCCTAGTCACAGGCAGCATGCTTCTGAAAACCAGTTGCCGGAAGCCTCAGGAGGGGAGAGTGTTCTTGCACTCAGGTCCTGCTTGCGGGCTTCCCCCAGGCACCTGGTTGGCCACTGTGAGAACAGGATGCTGGACTAGATGGGCCACTGGCCTGATCCAGCAGGCTCTTCTTATGTTCTTAAGGGAAATTTGGATGAATAGCTTTAATGTACTGGTGCCTTTGGAATCAACTTTGAGCCATCCATTGATTTTTCCATATCTCCAATAATGGAATACTGATTAATGGAACTGGTTCAACAGAGGCACAGTAAATATCAAGCACATGCCATAACTACTTTGGGTAATAAGCTTACTACTGGTGTCCTTGAATCAGACCCCCCCATTCCTTCTTGCTTTGGACTGAGGTTCCATTCTTTCCAGGCTTCTTCAGGCCCTGCCAGCCCTCTACTGTCTCCAACCTTCCCTCTTATCCTCACTCCCATGGGCATTTTGCCATCTTCCTTTCCTCCAAAGTTACTTTTCAGCAGCAGTGTCAAGGGTGTAAAAGGGGGAACTACTCCTTGGGCCTCAAACAGGAAATGCTCTGCTTGAAGACCCCTGTGAATTGTAGTTTATCAAGGTCTCCAGGTTGAAGGTCCCAGAGGTCCTGGCAAAATACAGTTCCCAGGGATGTTTGAGCTGGGAACTGTCCGCTGTAAGGCATTTGGGCATAAGGAAGGTCTGAGAAGCAGCTTTCTCCTTTTGCTGCTGCTGCTGCTGCATAAAGATCAGTCTCAGAAGAAGGAGGAAGGGTGATCGGGAAGACAGGTCAGACCAAGCCAAATTTATTTATGAACTAAAAAGAGTGATTTGGTCTCATTCTCTTAATGTATGTACTGGGGAGGGAGGGTCATTTCTGAATCACCCTAATTCTGGAACTCAGCAACTTCACACGTTAACCTGTTAGGCCTAGGACTGCCAGGTCAGAAGCATCCCAAACCCTAAAATATCAAGGGCGGGCCCTAATGATGTCCCAGGGGTGGGCCCAAGTGATGCCATTAAGCATGATACATTAAGCATCAACCACAGTTGCTTGGAGCATACAATTCAAAGAAAAACATTTCTCTGATTGAAAATTGAGATAGAAATCTTAGCTAAAAGATAGAGCCTGGGTAGGGAACATTTAATCTAGCCAATTCGCTTCTGGCAAGAAGAGTTTAAGTGCCCTCAGGCCAGGCCAGTCACCAGAAGGCCACTGTAGGAAGAAAGGAGTCTAGTGTTGTAGAGATGTTAGATTGGAGCACTCAGAAGTAAAGGTGGATGCCCCAGGAAGGCTGCAATTCTAAACACACTTTCGGGACTTATCCCCATAGAACTCAATAGGACTAACTTCTGAGTAGATATGGTTTGGATTATGCTGTTGGTAAAGCTTAACTAGGGATCCTTTGCAAAGATACCCATATCCAAGCAGGGTTGGCAACCCCCTGCCTTAATGCCCTGTCCCTACTTTTCAACATGGCTGCTCCAAATGTCTTTTCAGATTTGACCCTTCACTCCAGAAAGAGGTCTGAGAAATGAGTAAGAGTAAGAAGATTCTCTTTCTATGTCTACCCTGTGGGCTGCTATAAACTCACTTTGACAGCCAACCCAATTCCAGTGAGTAATAATGGATAGAGAGAAAACACACATGGTTTGGTCTACCTTCACAGGCAGTAGCTTGGAAACAACAACTGCAGCCACACTTCCAGTATGTGAATTGTCTTTTGCCACTATTGCACAACAAACAAACCGTCATGCAACCAACAAGGTGCATCAGTGGGTTTAAGGGGGTTGAGCTGAGTGCTTGCAACCACTGTGGTTGCTTCTATAGATGTAAGGGAGTGAAGTTAAAGGTAAATGAAATGCAAATAGAAAAAGAAAAGGCAATGATGATTTCCTAAATGCAATACCATACCAACCACAAGATTCCTATTAGTAAGGCAGAACACTCAGCATCCTACAACCAGTCAGTATTGCTAACCAAAAACCAAAACTAAAAAAATCCTGATAGCCAGTCAGCCAAGGTCACAGAAATCCCCATGCTTGGGGGCTGCAGTTAGTGCAGAATGTTGTGGCATGATTGCTGACTGAGTGGGACCCTGTCAGCACATAATACCTCTGCTCTGAAATCTGCACTGGTTGTCAATTTACTACCAGGCCAAGTTCAAGGTGTGCTTTCCATGCTACAGGTGACACATAGTACTTGTTCTACTACTCTTGTAAGAAATCAGTCCTTTAGTGTGGCTGCACATACGCTTTGGAACTCTCTGTCTATTAACATTAGGCAGACGCCTTCATTGTACCCTTTTCAGCATCTGCTAAAAACATTTAGGTTTAAGGCAAGCCTACCCAGGCATGTACAAGCTATTCTGTTTTTAAACTGTTTTTAACTTGTTAGTTTTATTATTTTGAATGTTTTTAAATACCTGTCTTTAACTGTTTTTGCCAATAATTTTATTGTTTAATTCTTTCTGTAAACTGCTTTGAGATTTGTTACAATAAAGCAGTATATATGTGTTGTAAATCTACGCCTTGTTCCTCGCTCCCACTCCTCTCATGGACAGGTTCCTCGTTGCTCATCTGCTGCACCCACTGGCCTGTGTGTGCTGTTGTTTAACACAAGATTGGTGCACAATAAGACCACACTCATCCATGATTTGATCATGGATAAAAGTGCCTATTTGGTGTGCATTACTGAGACCTGGGTGGGTGAGCTGGGAGGAATTGATCTGACCCAGATTTGCCCACCTGCATACTCGGTGCAGCACCAGCACAGGATGCAGGGATGGGGGGGGAGTTGCTGTGGTCTTCAGAACTTCCATCTCTGTCACCAGGAAACCACTTTGTCTTGGAGCTGGCTGTGAGGGCCTCCACCTAGTGTCGGGCCAAGGAGAAAGAAAATTAGGGTTGCTGCTGGTGTACCATCCACCCTGCTGCCCAGCAGCTTCTCTGATGGAGGTGGTGGAGGCCGTCTCGGCTGCGGTGTTGGAGGAGCCCAGAATGATAGGCCTGGGTGATTTCAATGTCCATGCTGAGGCTGCCTCTAGTGTTCTGGCTCGGGACTTCATGGCCTCCATGATGACCATGAAGCCGTCTCAAGTTGTCACCAGCACACCCTCAACTAGGATTTTGCTCCAGATGGAGGAAGGGGTGATCTGGAGATAGGGGAGATGTCACCCCATTGTCATGGTCAGGCCACTTCCTGGTGAAGTTTAGACTTATGGTCCCAATCCTCCCGTGCAGGGGTGGTGGTCAGTTTAAGATGGTCCATCCCCGGAAACTAATGGAATCCACTAGATTCCTGAATACCCTTGGGACGTTCCCAGTAGATAGAGCAGGTGACCCTGTTGCAGCTTTTATGTATTGTCAGGGGTCCGCTGAAATCAACTCCAGGAAATGAAGTTTTAGACCCTTTGGAAGCCCACTGTGAATTGTTTGCAAGGCACTTTGCCTCCGTAGCAGTCTTGATGCCCCACCCACATCTACTGTAGTCCCAGTGAGGTGTCCAGTGCAACGTCTTCTTCAACTTCTTGGGATCGGTTTCAGATGATGAGGCCTGATGACATGGACAAGGTGCTTGCGATGATGCAGCCAGCAACGTGTCCTCTTGACCCTTGCCCTTCTTGGCTTATTAAAGCTTGTCAAGGGAGTTTGACCGAGTGGATCCAGGGTGTGGTCAACACTTCATTGTGGGAGTGAGTGGTTCCAGCTGTCATGAAAGAGGCAGTGATCTGACCACTCCTGAAAATGTCCACCCTGGACCCATTGGTTTGTGACAACTACTGCCCGGTCACAAATACCCCCTTCTTAGGGAAGGTGACTGAGAGGGTTGTGGCAACAACTGCAAGAAGTCTTGGATGAAAAAGATTATCTTGACCCATTCCAGTCTGGGTTCAGGCCTGGTTATGGGACTGAATCGGCCTTGGTCGCCCTGATGGATGACCTTTATCAAGAGAGGGACAGGGGCAGTGTGACCCTGTTATTCTTGCTTGATCTCTTGATGGCTTTTGATACCATTGACCATGGTATCCTTCTGGGCCAACTTGGTGATATGGGTATTGGGGACACTGTTTTATGCTGGTTCCAATCCTATCTCCAGGGTCATTTTGAGAGAATAGCATTGTCTTTCGGCCCCCTCACAGTTGTGCTGTGGAATGCTGCAGGGTACCATCTTGTTCCCCATGCTGTTTAAATTGTATATGAAGCCCTTGGGAGTGGTCACCAGGAAATTTGGGGTGAGGTGTCAGCAATACGCTGATGATACCCAGCTCTATTTCTCTGTAACATCTGAATTGAGAGAGGCCGTGCAAGCCTTAGACTGCTGCCTGGACTCGGTGGTGGGCTGGATGAGGGCCTATAAACTGAGTCTGAATCCTAGCAAGATGGAGGAGCTGTGGGTTGGTGGTTCCCGAGTTCGGATAATTGGTCAGTTGCCTGCTTTGGATGGGGTTGTACTCCCTATGAAAGAGCAGATCCGTAGTCTGGGGGTGCTCCTGGATCCATCTTTGTCGCTAGAGGCCCAGGTGACCTGAGTGGCTAGGAGTGCCTTTTACCAAATGTGGCTGGTAATACAGCTGCAGCTATTGCTGGACTGGGATAACCTAACCATTGTTGTCCATGCACTGGTAATCTCCAGGTATATTACTGTAATGTGTTACATGTGGGGCTGCCCTTGATGTTAATCTGGAAGCTGCAGCTGGTACAAAATGCAGGGGCGAGACTGCTCACTGGGGCAGGGTATTGCCAGCATGTCACCCCCCTGCTTAAAGAATTGCACTGGCTGCCCATTAGCTACCAGCCTAAGTTCAAGGTTCTAGTTTTGGTGTACAAAGCCCTATACAGCTCAGGACCACAATACCTGAAAGACCGTCTTACTCCCAGTCGATCACTGCACTCTGCAGGTGAGGGCCTCTTGCAGATACCATCTTATCAGGAGGCTCATTCTGCACAACATAGGAAACAGACCTTTAGTATAGTGGCACCTACCCTTTAGAATTCCCTACCCTTAAATAATAGACAGACGTCATCTCTGTTATCTTTTCAGTGATCTTCCTCAAGGGAGGCATGTATTATTATTTATTATTATTTATTCATTTATATCCCACTTTTTTCCAAAACTAAGGCCTGACGTGTCTTACAAAAATTAAAACAAGCGCTAAAAAGATAGATAAAAACATACAAAAGTGATTGTTAAAATGTAATTAAACTATCTATAGAATTAAAACTATTTAAAATAAATCCGTTAAATAAACCCCAAAGATAAAGATAACAGCACACTATTAAAAGCACTTGTAGTAGTTCCTAAAAGGCTGTCAGAATAGAAAAGTGCCAGCAGAAGCACAGCATGGAGTGAGCCACTCTAACCTCCCTAAGAAAGGAGTTCCAGAGCCTTGGGGCAGCCACTGAGAAGGCCCTCTCCTATGTTCCCACCAGATGTACCTGTGAAGGGGGTGGAACAGAGAGAAGGGTCTCCCCTGAAGATCTTAGGCTTTGAACAGGCTCATGTGGAAAGATGTAGTCCTTCAAACAGCCTGTACCCAAGCAGTATTGGGCTTTATAAGTCATAACCAGCACTTTGAATTGTGGTTGGGGGAAAACTGGTAGCCAGTGGAACTGTTGTAATAAGGAAGTTGTATGCTCCCTGTAATCAGCCCCAGTTAACAATCAGGCTGCAGCTCTTTGGACCAGCTGAAAAGGGAAAAGAAAGAAATAAGAGTAACCCTGATTTGCACTTTGTTTTCCATCACAACAGTCTTATTCAAGGGCCTTTTTGAAGATGAAATGGAACACGATGGTGAGAGTTGCGCTCCAAGGTCACCATCATCCCATCCAGCATAGAAAATGACATCAAGAGGTTGTTCAGTAGCCAAATACCACTTGGGACAGATCCATGGTTGTCATGGTAGACATGAAGTCCTGAGCCATTCCAGACAAGGCAGCCTCATCATGGATGTTGAAGTCCCCCAGCACAACCAGCCAACCGGACTCCAACACCACCCTCGAGACCACCCCAGCTAGCTCAGGAAAGGAGACTGTTGAGCAGCTGGGTGGGTGGTACACCAACAGAATGTGAGAGCGACACATACCCTTGTAAACAATGGAAACTGGGGAAGAACCATAATTCGATGGCAGAGTATCTGCTTTGCATACACAACATCCCATGTTCAATCCCTGGCATCCCCAGGCAGGGTTGGAAATGACTTCTGCCTAAAATCCTGGAGAGCCACTGCCAGTCAGGGTAGACAGTACTAAGCTACAGGGACCAATGACCTGACTCAGTATAAGACAGCTTCCTATGTACCATATTTTTCATGCTTACAATTTGTTTTATCAAGCAACTGGTTTTAATGGTTGTTCAATTTTTTGTACTGGTCCCTGGATCAATAAACATATTCGATCAAAAATGTGTAATGACTGATTAAATTATGAAAACTCTGTGCTAAAGACACACCCTCATTTTTTGGCATCTAACAAGTCATGGTTGTTGTTTTCGTTCCGGAAAGCATGATATTGGAGCAGCTTCTGATACATGGGAATGCGGAGAGGCAAGGGAAGTATTTCTGTCCTGCTCAAGCGCTTGAAGAGAGGATACGGGGCTTACTGAAAACTGAGGGCAAAGGGTAGGGAAAGGACTTCCATGTCCCCACTGCACATGCTCACTGCAGCTGCCCTGGGAGCTTGCACATTTTGACATGACAAGGGGGAAACAGGTGCACAGCTCTGCAGTAGCTGTGCAGCTACTTTGAGGTGGCAGCTCCACCTCCTTCGCCTTATTTACAGAGCAACCATATGCTAGATCTAAAAGGAGCAACCATTCAAAAAATGATCCTGCTGCTGGAGGGGAGTTGGGAGAGCAGCGGCTGATACTAACCGGAGCAATGTGGCAGCTGCTGTGCATAAAAGTGATGGGGCCGAGGGGCTGCAGGGCTCACCATGAAGTCAAGTGGGGCTGCTGCATCCAACCTGGAGGAGCTGGAGAGTGGCAGCAGCGAGAGCAGCTCGGGGAAATCTCTGCCTTCCGCCAGAGCCCCAGGGAAGCGCAAGCGAAAGAGCCCTCGGCTGAGCGGGCTGAGCAAGCAGAGGCAAGCTGCCAATGCCCGGGAGAGGGACCGAACCCACAGTGTGAATACAGCTTTCAGTGCCCTCCGCACGCTCATCCCAACCGAGCCTGCAGATCGCAAGCTGTCCAAGATAGAGACCTTGCGCCTGGCCTCAAGCTATATCTCGCACCTGGCTAACATGCTGCTCTTACAGCAGCAGCAGAGTGAGAGCTTGGGAGATGAGCCTGTGCCATTGAGGCAGCCCTGCTTGCAATACCAGCCTCCCCTGCAGGGCGGCACTACCGCAACAACACCAAGACCAATCTGTACCTTCTGCCTGAGCAACCAGAGGAAACTGGTAAGGCTGGCATCTAGCACTCATTGACCCACAAGCTGCGGCCCATATGAAGTGGGGTTGGTTTCAGCATGACTCTAGAAAAGGGGACCTTTCCAGCAAGGTAATCCCACGCTCCGGCCTACATTTTAAAGTGATCCAGTGGATTGCAGACCCAGACCCTGCTGTTTGGCAAATGCACCTGAACTGGTGTCAGATTGGGCACATATCGGAGAGGTGGGATTTAGCTTTCATTTTAGCAGCATGTCTAATGTGAGCCAAAATATGCACAGCACAGTCAGTCATTTGTATGAAACTGTTAGAGCATCCTGTTTTGTGTTTTAAAGCTCCTTCTTTTAAAAACATATTTCTCATAAAAACCCACTCTCCTCGTGTGAGCATTGCTTATACAAATAAATGTGCAAAACTGCCGTTTGCTTTGTGTTGTAGTTGAAAAAAATAATTTGCATTTCCCTCTTTATTTTTTGGATTTGCATCATTATCACCTGCCAAATGTAACATCCTGTTTAGATTTTCTGGGGCTTTGTGTTCCTTCCCTTTATTTTGTTCCATACGAAGATTTTTTTTCCTCCCCTTCAAGAGATTTTTTAAAAAATCATTATTTTTTTTAAAAAACTTCATTGTGTTTGAAATGTTCAGGCTTTTAAACCCCAACCAACCCTGATGTCTATAGGTCTGGTTTGGTGGCTCGATCTTTTATATCACAGGTGAAATTTGGGCTAGATTGCCATTGACAATTGAACAGAAATAAAACATGAATGTCTGTTTTATGTGCCCTGCTTTTTTATAATGGATGCCTTTATCCTTTTTGCAGCACAGAGAAAGAGAGAAACTCTTGTCTCTTTGAAAGCTTTACGGATGTTGATTCAGATGAGAAGCTTGTACAAATGCTGGACTGATTATAGAACAGTTGTAGGTAACGTCACCGCATGCGTGCAATAATGTTTACATTGAAACTGTGCAATTATATATATGAAAAAGGAAAAGGAAGTAAGGAAAGTAACCCTGATTTGCACTTTGTTTTCCATTGCAACAGGCTTGTTCAAGGGGCTTTTTGCAGATGAAATTGAACACGGTGGGGAAAGTTGCACCTGGCATGGCAGCTATTTTCGTGCGAGATATGTTAAACCTAAGCAGCCAAGCCCTGATACTGATGCCTCCTAAACCTATGTCACATGATAGAACTTGAGCTTTCAAACACCCGTGCTTCCTCTTCATGAGAGACTCTCATAATGTACCAGATCCACAGCCTCTATCCACTACTGGACAACTGAGCAAAGTTATGCCTCTTCAAACACTCATTTGCCTCTGCTAGCAAATTCAAGGATTTCCACTGAAATTGAATGGCAAATGTGCAAAATTATAGGAACAGTACACATTCAAATGTCCCACTAATGTACCAGTTTAGTTACCCCCATTTCTTGTTTCTTGATAAACACAGTGTGACTGCTTTTATCGGTCCAAGGGCCAAAGAAGACAATATATGAATTGAATGTGTACATCTTGTTTCTGGCCAGTGGGTTAATCCTTTCCCCCTGCTCCACAATCCTGGTATAAATACTTTCTCCTGGCACAGCACCACAGTCCTGATCCTGATGGCCCCCTGCTGTTCTTTTTAAAGTAAAACAAGACCCATTAAAGGCTTTAATGTACTATTTAGTTTGGCCCCTAGACAGTCACAGTGGGGGATTTCCACTGTCCAATCAAGATCTGCAGAATGCTCAAAATGAATCGTGATGGGTCCCAACCCCCACCCCAGTTAGCCATCATGTAACTTGTACCCATAATATTGAAATGAGTAAAGCAGCCTGATGTCAACTTCAGAACAAACCCATCTTTGGCCATATGAAAGTACCCACAGGCTTGTGCCACGGCTCTCCTCCTGTCAAATCAGCTTAGCCAAACGGCTCTTGAGGGAGATGCAGCAAAACTGACAGGCTTGAAACTAGAGAAGGGCCATATAGTGACTCAGGCCAATGCTTGAAACTGTGTGGGATCTTTCTAAATGTGTTCATCATTGAAGTGTGGAGCAGGGAAAGATCCCAAGGGCCCTCTAAATTTATCTGCCCTCCTAGGTTACTCCCAAGTTGTTCCTGTATGTTACCACGGGACAGCTGATTACAGCTTGCCTTGGAGGCATACAATCTTGATTTTGAATTAAACTGAGCATGTAAAAAATGTGTCACAACAGAATAACAACAAGAAAAGAGAAATTAGTTTACTATAGAAAAGTTTGTAAAATGGTCAGCTGGAGTTTTCCTTTAGAGAGTGTATATGTATATATCAGAGATAGGGTGTGTATGCTTATATGTGTATGAAAACACTTTCGTATTGATATATATAATTGAAACACATGGCCTCATGTTTCATATCTAAAAGCAATTTATCCCACTCAGCCATGAAACTCATTGGGTGGCCTTGGGCCTGTTACTATCTCTGAGCACCTAACCTACTTCACAGGGTTGTGGTGAGGATAGACTGGGGAGGAGGAGAACCCTGTATGCCACCTTGAGCTTCTTGGAGGAAATGTGTAATATAAATGTAATAATTAAATAAAATAGATAAAAACAAATTGAAAAAAAATCAATCAAGATTAATAATGCCCCAATAATGGTTTCTCAGCATTCCTAACTAAAAAAAATATTCCTGGGTTATGACACATAATAGTAATAGTCTGTGGCATGCATTCAATGTAATGGAATCTTTAACTCTCCTAGCTGTCTGAAATCCTTTGTCATAATTTTGCTTGTAAAAGGTAAAGGTGTCACCGCACTTGTAGTGTGAGTCGTTTCCGACTCTTAGGGTGACGTCTTGCAACATTTTACTAGGCAGACCATATATATGGGGTGGGATTGCCAGTTCCTTCCCCGGCCTTTCTTTACTCCCGGTACTCATTTTACCGACCACGGATGGATGGAAGGCTGAGTGGACCTCGATCCCTTTTACCGGAGATTCGACTTCCTCCTCCTGTTGGAATCGAACTCCAGCCATGAGCAGAGCTTTCGGCTGCGTTACCGCCACTTACCACTCTGCGCCACGGAGGATCTTAATTTTGCTTGTAGTCAAAGAATAATACAGAGCAGGTAGGTGTGGCCCTAAGTAAACCTCTTCCCCTCACTAAAGCAACTTCTGGTCCTACTCACATAAGCATCCAGGTTTCTGTGGCTATTGCTGACACAAAGCTGAAATGCACAGCTCTCCATTGTGGAGATAAAATGAGCCAGCATGCCAGAGCATATTAGAAACAAACAACTCAGGTAGGATGTGTGTGTTGATAATACAATTTGAACAAATATGAAGCACATTCTACTTCTTCCTCATATTATTATTATTATTATTATTATTATTATTATTATTATTATTTATTACATTTGTATATCGCCCCATAGCCGAAGCTCTCTGGGCAGTTTACAACAATTAAAAACATTAAAAACAAATATACAAATATACAAATTTAAAAACACTTAAAAAAAAACAATTTAAAAACATATGCTAAAATGCCTGGGAGAAGAGGAAAGTCTTGACCTGGTGCCAAAAGGCTCACAGTGTTGGTGCCAGGCGCACCTCATCACAAAGATCATTCCATAATTTGGGGGCCACCACTGAGAAAGCCCTCTCCCTTGTTGCCATCCTCCGAGCTTCCCTCAGAGTAGGCACCTGGAGGAGGGCCTTTGATGTTGAGTGTAGTGTACAGGTGGGTTCGTGTCGGGAGAGGTTTTCCATCAGGTATTGTGGTCCCAAGTCATGTAAGACTTTATAGGTTAAAACCAGCACTTTGAATTGAGCTCATAGTCTCAGGTTCAATTACCACCAGGGGTGTTGTCATCCACAGTCTTTGGGGGTCTTAGACCCCTTACATTTTTGGGAGCAGAGTCCGAACAGAGTCCCTGTGTCTCCAGCATCCTATGAGACAAACAGCATGAAAGGGGAGTCTATTAGCTACTGAGAAGTCTTCTAACATGCTTCCTTGTCCGGTCCTGCTGATTGGAGTTGATCAGAGTGAAAGGAGGTGAGTCAACCACTGAGAAGACTTTCTCAGCAGCTAACACTTTCCCCTTTCATGCTTTCTGACTCCTAAGGATATCTGTTGTTGTAGGAGAAGGCATTATCAAGGATCTCATTCTCAACTCAGCAGCAAAATGGCTGCAACTAACATGAAAAGACCCTGCACTTCTAAATTTGCCACTACACTACTGGTGCCCAGTTTGGGTGGCCTTTTTTCCCTCGTTCCCATGACAGTCCCTGCTTATAACAAACAAGTTTATTCACCACTCCAAGCAGACTCTGCAATTTTGCACACCTCCTACAAAGCTATACAATGCAGATTGAGCAGATGTTGAACAAGTCTCATGATGACCCATTTATAACAATTAGCATGGCTATCACAACCATCAGGTCCTATGTAGTGACTGGTTCATACAAATTTTATTCACGTTTTGGACATAAATAGAGATGTGAAGGCCTGGAAAAAAAACCTGGCAAAATTCAAGGAAAAAAACAATTTTCCCCATTTCCCCCATTTTTTCTGTCCCTCCCTTTTCAGAATTTTTCTAGTTTTCTTCCAGGCTTTCACACCTCTCTTTTATTTTCTGTTATGCTCCTGTATTTTTAAAAAGATCACATACACTTTTAATAACGATCCTACATTTGCTTTGAAAAAGACAACCGTATTCTAAATAATATAGGGATTCTGATCCTTTATCCATTCAAAGGACAACAGATATTCCAAAGATGCCACTTTCCCATCATTCTGTTGCAGTGATGAGGAAAAACTGCCCTTGCTAAATATTTTCTACTTTAGAGCTCTTAAAGGAATAGAAGGCCTTGTCTCTTTTAGAAGATGATGCCATGCTACTCAAGTTAAGTTTTCTATAGTTGGAACAAATGTGGTTTGCTCCATTTTTTTTTACCAGAAAAAGTAGAAAATTCCATTGTGATATACTTAAGTGCTTACTTTATATGTACTACCCCTTCATAAACAGGTAAAACGCATCATAATTAGGGATGAAGTTTTCCAAACATTTCAAGATCAAACTTATCCAGATGGATTTGTTCCTGTTTTATTCTTATTGTACACATTATATGCATAATGTTATATGCTTATACAGTCCAGCTTTCCTAAAGCAACCAGCACATGAACAGGCACATAAAACAATTCACATAACTGTATAAGCATACTTTGATGTTAATACTACAAAATTATGCTGCAGAAATACAGCACCACATGGGGCTTGATTCATTGATACACATTATATGCATCATATACATATATTTTGAATGTAATTTTGCATAGAATTAGTCAGACTTTTTTTTTTTAAAAATGCACAAGTGTCTCGGAAATAACCAGGCACTTGATGCAAGAGGCGGTCCTATGCGGGCAAAGCTTGATCAGAACAAAACCACCCAGTTCTGTGTATAAAGCCATTTAAAACAAAGTCCTCCTTCATCCATAATCCTAGTATTTTTTTAAAAAAACTCCTTCTGAACATTTGATCACTTTACAGTTCTCTCTACTGGGCCTGTCATGCATATTTATGCTGAAAACTGCTAACAAAAGTTAAATGTTTGATTTCTAATATCCATGAAAGCTGGCAACAAAATGAATATGACTCAAGGGATTCCTTTATCTTACAGTGTATAGTGAGGCAAGACTATAATTTTCAAGCTAGCTAGAGATGCGAAGGCCCAAGGAAAAAAATGGAAAAATTCAAGGAAAAAGGGTTTTTTTCTGTTCCCTCCCCTGAATTTTTCCGTCTTTTTTTCTCAAAAAAAGGTGGGGGGAACAGAAAACCATTTCCCCCCATAATTTTCCAGTTTTTTTTCCGCGCCTTCACTTCTCTAGTTTTAGCTGAGGTTTCCCAATCCAAAAACAGCTATGCTGCTAATGCCTCCCCACACCATTGTCACTCTATGAGGCTGAGATGTAACAAACCCTAGAGTCCACAGGAAGCAGCAGTTCACCTTCTGCCAAGACCAACTTTGCATTGGTGAAAATAAGAAATATCAGCACATCTGCTTCAGGCTCACATCCCCAACTCCAGTACCTCTTGCCTTTTTGGTATTGATGAAGTTCTTCCAATATTATGTTGGTAATAACTGGCCAAGTACAGTTGGTTACTGCAAATTTAAGACTAGGGTTTCCAAGTGCTAACCTGGGGATTCTGTGTCCACCCTAGTATCCTTGGATTTGCAGTTCACTACTCCACACATTAACCATCATTTTGTCATTTCAAAAAGAGTACATTTGGCTTCGATCAGTGAAAAGTAAGAGTATGCTGTTGCACCATCTCAAAAAAGAGTACATGTACTCTTAAAAGAGTATGGTTGGTAACCCTATACAGGCATAGCCCACTTTAACATACGCAATGGGACTGGAGTGTGTATGTAAAGTGAAAATGTACTTAAAGTGAAGCAATTATTTATGCATGTATTTTACCGCAATAGCCACTAGATGGCAGTGGCGTCATGCCATTAAGTGTCCATTATTGCAAAGCGCGTATGTTAAAGTGGGGTATGGGGGAGTATGGAGCATGTACGTTATAGCGAGGCAACTTTAAGTGAAGCAACTTTAAGCGGGGTATGCCTGTATAAGCGTGAGCACTCAATGTTGTCATATTTTATATATTGAGGGTAAAAAGAAATCAGTTATGTGCTGCAAGCCAGCTGTTTGTCTTGGGCATGCAGGCTCAACACACAGATGGAGTTCCCTCATCTAAGAGCATAATCTTTCAGGAATGTCTCCTGCATAAACCCTACTGTAATGAATTGGAATTGTGCAAAAGGGTATTCTTTGGAGCAAAATATCCAGATGGACACTATGCCATAAAATGTTTGAGTTCACTTGGATGCTACCACTTGAATTTACACTTGTAAGTCATCTT
The DNA here is from genome assembly GCF_030035675.1 of Rhineura floridana. Taxonomy (NCBI): domain Eukaryota; kingdom Metazoa; phylum Chordata; class Lepidosauria; order Squamata; family Rhineuridae; genus Rhineura; species Rhineura floridana. Next base: position 69,489,860 of record NC_084481.1, read on the forward strand.
GTATAAATATACTATTTGGAAATAGAAGTGAAGAGCCTGGTTCTCTTGTAAATGTACATAACAAAGTATATTGTATACAGGTGGGCCCCGCCTATATGGCAGGTTCCGTTCTGGACCCCCGCCGTAAAGCGGAAATCGCCGTAAAGCGGAACACCATTAACTATAATGGGGCGCGTCACGCAAAAATGACACAAAATCGCAAAAATCGGCTTTAAAAAGGGGAATTATAGCCGCCGCATTAACGGAACACCAGGAAGCGAAGCGCCGGGAAGCAGGGCCCTACTGTACTGATGGTGCTTAATGTGCTAATTTTCAAATCCAAACATTGTAATCATTTTTGTTGCTTCAGTGTATGTTACCTATGTATACAGTCAATGTCATTCTAAAGCATGCTAGGGCCAGTTAAACCAAAATGCTCAGGAATAAAATCTTCCTGTGGTATCCTGGGCATTATTCATCCTTGCATTTAACAACTTGCCTGATAACCATAGGTGACAAGGAATGTCATGTAAGTAGGTGCACAGCATTTCATGCAAGTGATAAGTAGATCTCACCCATTTCTTCCCTGCAATCTGCATCGTTTCTGTGTTGGTTATGGAGGAAAGGAAGCCCCATCCATCATCTTTGTCCATTCTCCACTAGCCTGCTGACAGTCTAGTACCCTGCATTTCCATGCTGGCTATGAAGTATGTGTGTGTGAGAGAGTAGTTACTGCTTCTCTGTGGCCAGCATGGAAACATAGGGCTACTAGCCCCTTGGTAGGATAGTAAAAAATGGCAAGCAAGTAACTTTTGAAAGCTTATTTGCAAGGCTAGCACTACCGATAAGAAGAAAATAATCAATGTGGAATTTTTAACAAAAGATTTTAAACATACAACCTGAATGCTCCTAGTGGTTCAGAAACCCCATGAGCACTCTAATAAAAACAGTTGGTTTTTAATATAAGTTTGATTTCTGCCCCCTAGGCTGAACAGCATTAAAAGAGGCAAGTTTGTTTATAAACCTCTGCAAATTTCTTCTGAAATAAAATGTATTTTTGTAACACAGATTAAAATTAAAATAATCCTAAAGATATGTTTTCTCTGCATTTTCATTTTGTTGTTAAAAATGTCAGTTAGACAGACATCCAAGCAATGGGCTGTGCGTGCTTATGCTAAACATCAAGTGGTGATGTGATGCAACATTTGATGTTACGTTTGGCATTGTCGTCATCTGTTGGGAGAAGGGTGGAACTATGATACACACAACAAACCCTTTTTGCACCTTCAGCTCCAGACATTCAGTAAAACCATGGAGGGAAAGAGGAGCAGACCTGCGAGCTTGGCCACTGACTTCCATGCATGCACCCAAAGGGTCCAATAGGTTTGATATGTTCTTGCAAGGGACAGGGAGCCACTTTCAGCCCGAGGACCAGATTCAAAGCTAGCCAGCCTTCAAGGGGCTGCATTCTGATGGTGGGTGGGCCCAGAAGAAAAGAGACAGGACAAAATTACCTCTTTTTTTAAAAAAAGCATATGTTTTATGTTCAATTCCTCCTTGGCCTTAAGGGAAATTTTACACATTTAGATAAAATATATGTAAAATAGATATAATTTTAAATATAACCTTTAGGAAAGCTGTGGAAAGTTGTGGGCCAAATTAGACCCATGGTCCAGAGGTTCCCCACCCTCATGCAGGGTCTGCCCTTCTGACTGAGAATGATTGTGCACACACTGAACTTGTCCTTGCCCTCAGCTGAATGGGCAGGAGGAGCAGATGCAATCCTGTTCCCCCTCCACGTGCCCCCAACACATGGAGCTGAAGGTGACAAAATAGGACTACAAGCACAGCCAACAAGCAAAACTGAGAGCTAGCCTCCACTCACTTATTTGAACCAGTACCATGTGGACTATCAAGGCTCTGGACAGCCATACCTGACGCTAGGTCTGGAGAGTGTGTTTTCCAGTTCCTGAGCTAGGAGCTGAGATCAGGTGTGTGAACAGGCAGTCTGCACTGCCCTTTTGACAGGCAAGGACACAAGGCCAGACTCTATTAAAACGTGTGTCTGAACTCATCAAGCAAGCAGTGCTGTCTGCCTCCTGCACTGTGGATTCTTCCAGACCAAATCACTGATTTCATACTGTACTCACATTCTTATTATATAATATAACAGCCCTGCTGGATTAGGCCCAAACTGAATCCAACGTTACTTCTGTCCCAGAAACGGGCTCTGAAACCTGAGTATGCACAGTTCATAGCAGCTTACTAGGATAATAGCCCAGCCTCAGATAATGATATTCCTGTGTTTTCGAAGTTCTTGACTCATAGAGCTGGATGTGCAGAATCCAGCCATCCAGAATATAAGGGTAGCACTTGTCATGGAAAACGTAAAGGCCACATCAGTCAGGAGGCCAGAGAAAAACGTCATTGTTTCTCCCCAAACAAGAACAGAATAGCAACAGGAAACAAGTCCACCAGCTAGAGGCTAAACTATGTAATGACACTGAGTTTCACTGGAACAGCCTCTTTCCACACTCAAATTGTGCTTGCTGGATTGTGGCGACTTTCTTCACAGCTTCCTCAGTTCCACATCCTGTATCTAGCCATTCAAGATGGTATCCCCTCCTTTTTTTAATTGAATTGTTTCAACTGGATCATAGTCTTATTATATCTAACTGTTTTTAGTAATTATGGATGGTTCATTTTATTGTCTTTTGTTTTGATGTGTTTTAATAATCTGGTAAACCACTTTGAATATATATAAATGTACTTACTAACATTTATATTCCAGCCCCTAACCTGTGTTCTCAGTACAACTGACAATAAAATGCAAACAATTAAAAATGCAGATACAGCATAAAACTGCTTAGATGACAGAGAACAAAACATTAAAAATCAACCCATAGCAAGATTCTCAAGCACCAAGGGATCTTAAAAGCTGCAAAGTTTTACCCCCACACACATAATACCAATAAAAGCCTTGTTTATAAACACTGGGGCAGAAATGTTCAAATAAATAAATGCCATGCTAGTACCTTATGCATAAATACAGACTGGACAGAATACCATAGATTAATTGTTACTAATGGTTACTAAATAGTCAAGTAGGCCCTGGGCCAGAATAGCCAAGGATCAATAAAGTTCCTTTGACAACACAGTAGCAAAACCATATACTCATACCAGGGCCCCAGTGTACACATTTGATTTTTTTTTTTTTTGCATTTGATAGGTTTATGAGCATCAGACCATAATGTGACACACTCTTAGAGCAAATCTGAGCAAATAAGAAATGTAATGCCACTTTTGGGGCCTTATTTTGTTTTCATTTGACTTTTTAATTTTTATTAGAGACTTCAAAAGTTGGGTATGGTTCTGGCTTCTCTGGTCATCTGAGGGCCTGACTCATAAATAAGTTGCATGCCTTATTAGAGATCTTAAGATTGTTGGGGCATAGCGTTTTCGCATTTTGACAGAAGCAGAAAGAGATGGAGAATGAAGAAGGAGCCAGATTTCAACTGAACATCAGGAAAAACTTCCTAACTGTTAAGAGTGAGTCACCAATGGGACCAATTACCTAGGGAGGTGGTGGGCTCTCCAACACTGGAGGCATTCAAGAGGCAGCTGGACAGCCATCTGTCGGACATGCTTTAACGTGGATTCCTGCACTGAGCAGGGGGTTCGACTCAATGGCCTTATACGCCCCTTCAAATTCTACTATTCTATGATTCTACTATGCTAAGAAGAGAGGGACGAAAATTGCAGCAGTGCTTATGAACAACACAAACACTACAAAGGGTCACAATTGTATGTATTCTTATACTTGCATAATAAGAAGTATTATGGAAACAGAAATAGAGGGACACCCACACGATTCCCATAAAGGAAGAAACTGCATTTATAAATGGAACCAACAGAAGTATGACCCAAGCCTCAATAACAAAACATAGAAAGATAACTACACATATTGTTTAAGTTTATCATTCTTCCCCCCGCCCTGTTCACAAAAGAAACATTTAAAAAACAATATACTGAGACTGGTATTAAAGAGATGTGTCCCAAAGGAGCAAAAAATGATGTTTGTACTGTATAGAGCTGATACAAATGCAAATCGCTATGCTCATTCATACCTATTGAACTTGATGGAGTCATCTGATGTGAATAAGGATATACTGGTCACAAAGGAAAAAAGCATAATTAGAGCTGGATCAGGGCCAACAATGTAACTCATCAAACACATGTTCCCTGCAAGCCTCACAGAAATGAGCAAGGCATTGGTAAATTATTTCACTGGACAAAAAACTGTTATACAGCTCGCTCATTCCATGTAAATTTTTCCTAATTATTTCAGAAAAAGTTCCAATGTCCTGGGCAAGCACAACAATTCAGAACATTTCTTCACAGGTGGAGAGACATCCATTTCCTTTACGAAAAAATTATGTGATGCAAAATCAGTGTTTCCAAAGTTCTTTGCATTCTCAGTAAAAGAGATCTTTGAAAAAGATGATAGCTTGTATCCAAAGATTCTACAGCGTAAGTAGAACACACTCACCTCATGGATGTATCGTGTCCTTTCACACAAACATACTGCAGCTCCCTGCAGCCCCTGAAAAGCTTATTTAGAAAGTCCCCTTAGCCAGTAGAGAAGGTGTGGAGAACCTGTGATCCTTTGACTCCAACTCCCATTAACCCAACCAGCATGACCAATGGTCAGGGTGATGGGAGCAGAGCTTGGAAAAGTTACTTTTTTGAACTACAGCTCCCATCAGCCCAATCCAGTGGCCATGCTGGCTGGGGCTGATGGGAGTTGTAGTTCAAAAAAGTAACTTTTCCAAGCTCTGGATGGGAGTTATAGTCCAGCAACATCTGGATGGCCACAGGTTCTGCACTCCTGTACTAGGACTAGTTTTGCTAAGTCATGGTGGCTGCAGATGGGAAATGGGATTGGTTACCTCTCCTGTATCTCTGCTCTCATAGTGGGATCCAAGCCATTGTTACATATCAGTACAAATATTCTCTGTTTACAAACTTTGCAACATATCCTTCAAGCTGTCCAGCACCATCTTTTTTTATCCAAAAATATGCAGTAGTTATTGAACTGGTCGACCAAAGAGCAATGATGCCAAAAGAAGAACTTTGCCTGAGGGAAAGGCCAGGCAGCTGTCAGGTTTAGATGGGATCAGGCAGCTGGGACTCCACCTGAAAGAGGGCTTTGAACTTTGAAGCTGAGCCTTCCTAGTAAAGAATGTCCAGAATGAAAAACAGCAAACACAGATGGGCGTTTAGCCAATACAGTAACACAAAGGATTTGGATAAGCTGTGCATTATGAAATATGCTCCAACTGAATGAGTGTATCAGTGGCAACAAAATGCTGATAAAATGCCTACACATAATGCAAGGCAAATGTAAACACACACCTGCCACCCAAATTAGTAGTAGCCATGTTTTAAGCTTCCTTCCACATTTAACAGAAGTAACTCATGTCCCGATATCACAACATTCTGTATTTCTTTACCATTTTGGCATTAGCCAATTATGGCTTGGAAATTTCAGGACACGTGTAAATTCTACCAGACATGATTCTTGTCTACAACAGCCAAACATCTATCTGGTTAATATATCATTTATCTGGCCACCTTCAAGTCACATGGCCACTTTCAAGTGCCTTGTTCCTTCTTAGAGGAGGAATCCATGCTTTGCGCTTCCCCCTCACTCCAAGGCACAGCCCACTCCATTCAATAGGGTCCCCTGGCCCACAGGTAGGCCTGTCAAGTTCAGTTACTCTCAGTTTCTCATTTTTTCCACTCTTAAGTTCAGTTCTCCATATTTCCACATAAATTTGTTAATTATTTTAAAAAGTCATGAAAATTCATCAACATTTTCATGTAAATTTCTCATATACATGTTTTTATATGCAATTTCCCCTAATATACACATTTTTGCAAAGCAGCTTTCTCTAATATGAATGCATTTTCCACATTATTTTCACTATGGATTTGTATACCCAGTTTACACTTGGATGTGCATTTTTGTACACATTACACAACTGAAGAACTGCACTGCAAAATTTGGAGGATGGCTATGCTTTGGTCCATGCATTGTTTTGGAAAGCGCTGATTAGGTAGGTTCACTTGTAAATGCAAACTGAATCCAATTTCTCCCCCATTCCTATCCTCTGGAGAGGCTTCAGTGGGGCTCAGGGACTGTAAGGCGAAATAAGGAGCAGAAGAACTCCTCTAACACCCTTCCACCAATACTTCTTATGATCCAAGCCCATATCTTTTTATTGCATGCTTACAGATGAGCAGTGGAACAGGGTAAAAGATAGGTACACCACCACAGTTACTGCAGAGTACTTGTGCCTGATTTTGTAATTTATTGTCACAGGGTACTCCTTAACGTCACTAACGTAGTTGAAAATGTAATGCAGTACTCTTGGTTACCTGGAGTGATGTTTCAGATAAGCAATAGACTGTGGTGCCCTAATGGTAGCCCAGGCAGCATTTGAGTCTTTCCTCTCAGTGAGGTACATGTAACCAGCATTTCCACATTACATTGTTTAAATATAGGTGTTGTTTGCCGAACACTCCTGACAGTGTGGAATCATAACGTGAGAAGAAGCCATACATACGGTATGTGCAACATTCTTAGGGCGTTTTGAGATTCTTGACATCAGATGTGGTCTGTAGCTCTTTGCTATTTGGGTGCATTTGTAATTGTTGTAACTGTGAGATATTCTGCAGAACAGAATATTTTTTAAGTTGGATGTGCATTCCCGTCGAACTAGTTATTTGAATTACAAATATGGGTAACAGAACACTGATTTAAATGCCGTGTAAAAACTTATTTGGTAAAGTATATGTGTTGTATGGCTAATTTTAGTGCATGTGCGCACACGCACACACACAGACAGACACACACACACACGCATACTAGTTCCTGTTTGTTTTTCCTATGGATTTATTTATTTATTTATTTATTTATTTTATTCAGCTTATATCCCACCCGACTAGCAAACAGCTCTCTGGGCGGCAGATTTAGTAAGGATAGACGCAGTTTAGCCAAAATTAAGTACTTTTAAGACCTCTTGATTTAACTGTGACTGATTTAAACTCATACTTAATACCCCCACTGAACTCAGTCAGATTTAGGATCATGACCTATAGAATTAGCATGCATTTCTTTTCAGGTGCAGCTGCTTCTAGCTCCTTCTATAACATATATGGATTTAGAATGAAATGAATAGCAAGAGATGGTTGGAACATTTCCTTGCAATAATATCAATTTAGACTTCAACCTTCAGGAATCTAAACTAAAATCTGTAGACACCTAGCAATTAGGTCCAATTAAAGCTGGTAGGATTCTTTAATTCCTCTATTGCATAGGAAGCATAGATGTCTAACCCATTAATTTGAGTACAGTTCTGACATTTAAAAATGTGAATGGAAGTGAATATTGAATTCACACAGATTGAAAACTGAAATGCTGTTCTGTAGTTTATGCATCATGTGAGGGTCTTCTGGTTCCATACTAAGGTCTTGCTAATCTGCTTTCTTCACCCCCATGCTTCTTAATATTGAGATTATAAACTTAGCCTTTCTGAAAGGTCAGGCTCTATTATACCACCAAATTAGATATTGCTCAGAGATTTACAAAGGTATGGACCCAGCAGAGGTCAGCAGTAGTCCAATACTTTGTTCAAGTGTGGAGAGTTATAAACAGAGGTTCAAATTATAGTTCTTTATAAACAAGTGATGTGTGCAAGCCTTCTAATGTCATTACAAACCATACAAAACAAAACTCATACCTCATTCAACCAAGAATTGATCAATATGTGAATAAACAGAATTCAGAACGTCTGGATATTAGAACTTCAGAGATGTTCTGAATGATAATCTCCATGGGGATCTTATCTGTTTGTTCACTCTAAAAACTGCATTGTGCTTTGGTTCAATAAATGGTAACTAAAGTTTTAATCAAATGTTGTCAAGGTATCAGCTGGGTAACCTACCTGAAAAATACATTGTGCCATTAAAAAAAATAAAAAGTAGCATTTCAAATTCTCATAGATACATTCTAAAATTAAATTTTGTTGTCCTTCAATCAATCATTTCTTATAGATAACACTTTATTGGAGATTACAAATGTGGGTTGCCAGGACATTTACAAAATAAATGTACTCTGGGGCTATGAAAATGCCTGAAGCAATCTTACAATATCCCTTTGTCCTTTCAAAAACATTCTTGCACAAGCCTTCCCCACACCCCCTTCCTAAGTTCTCAGATGAGATCTCTCTACCTCCGCTCACAAAGGAGTGCAATATTCCAAGAAGGTCAGTATTTATATGAAGCAGTCCTTCTGCTGTTGACACAGTTTCAACCACGCCTGTGTTATCTTTCAGGACTTTTTTTTAAAAGGGTTTAAACAGATGTGGGTGTGTGAAATCCCAATAGTGTGGAGATCCATAGGAAGACAAATGCCTGTCTGTCTTTCTACCTATGTATCTATCCTGCATTAAAGTACCAACTGACTTTCAAAGAAGCTTACAAAAGATTCCCCCAGTTAAAACTTCATTCAAGTCTGATTTCAGCAACAGAAATAACATGGCTTTCCTATGGTGCCAGGATTATTCAGGTGGCATTTTCTGTCCTCATTCTTGGTCTTCCTGGTGTTGTCCTTTGGTGCCAGCGTACTAGGCAGCAGAGCCCACTGACTGGATCTGATGGAAGGGTGTGGGGCAGAGCAGCAGGAACTCGCTCAGGCCAAGATGGAGGCAAGTTTTCTCTTGCTGACAGTACGAGTTGCCAAAGCAATAGTTCCCATTTATATACTCTGAAGCAGAAAATGGGGCTGCAGAGACCCGTGGTGGAGAAACAGTTATATTAAGCAGAACTAATAGGCATTCACAGAAATAATTTGGAATGAATTGGATAAGAGGACATTTTGAGGGGATGTATTGGTAAGGATACCCTATATGCATGCATGAATACTAAAATACAATTACAATCACAAGCACTTTGTCCACACCATCAGGCCACACCAACTGAAACCGATCCCAGGAAGTTGCGCCAGACATTGCACTGGACACCTCACTGGGGACTACAGTACATGCAGATAGGGCATCAAGAGTGTTACAGAGGTGAGCAACTTTACCCTCAAAGTGCCTTACAAACAATTAACAGTGGGCCTCTGAAGGGTTTCAGACTCAATTTCCTGGAGCTGATGTCAACAGACCCCTGACCAGAGCTTGGAAAAGTTACTTTTTTAAACTACAACTCCCATCAGCCCCAGCCAGCATGGCCACTGGATTGGGCTGATGGGAGTTGTAGTTCAAAAAAGTAACTTTTCTAAGCTCTGCCCCTGACAATACAAAAAAGCTCCACTGGACGGCTACTGGAGGATGCGATGGGGGCAGAGAAGTGGGCCTTCTTTGCTGCCCTCACCACCATACAGTAGGCACAGTTATGATGTTTTACTTGTGCCTGATCAATTAATCAATTCATTTATTTCGGTCCAAGACCAGCACATTTAAAATAGCAGAATTATATACATTTACAAAACAGGTACAGTATAATTACAACAAATATTAAAATGTTTGGGCAAGACACTTTCTGCGTGCCATGGCCGCAACACAGAATCTTGCTACCCTCCCCGTAATAAATGGATCGCAGTCGTCAAGTAAAATCTGTACCTGATTATCTTCGGAAGGTCTAACTTTTCTAGAAAGACAGGGGGAGATAAACAGAGTGCGGAGGTCTGTATATAGAGAACAATGTAATATAACATGTTCTACCCCTTCCACCGCTCCAGAGCTACAGAGACAAAACCGTTCCTTGAAAGGCACTTTCTTATATCTCCCCTCTAATACAGCAGAGGGGAGAACATTGAATCTGGCCAAAGAAAATGCCTTTCTATATTTGGGGATGCTCAAAGAAGTTAAATAAGTTGCGAGAGCAGGAGCTTTTACGCTAAACCCGATATTGGGGGATGCTGACAATTGGCTCATGTTATGCTGTAGTTCAGTGTCTCTGATGCGTAACAAGATGTGCTCTTTGGCTTTAAAATATCCCATATGTAATACTGCTGCCCATAGACAGCAATTTAGAATTCACCGCATGTTTCCAGTGTGATTGATAAGGGTCAATAAGAGTTAGTGGAGCAAGTCCCAGGGGAGAAAAAATCAGCTTTAGCCACAAGTTTATCCGATAGACCCAAGCCTTGGTCTCAATCAGCAAAGTATCTAACTCCCAGCGTAATGCAACATTTGGGACGCAGCAAGGTAAGCCCAGAATGTTCCTAAGAAATTTAGATTGCTCACGTTCCAGAGGGGTGTAATCACCCTGGGTGCACAATTGGGAACCGTATAGGAGTTGGGGTATGACTTTGGAATTGAAGACTAGCATTGCCGCTGGGATGTATTGGCCCCCCTTGGAGAAGAAAAAAGAGAGAAGAGCCCTAATGTCTGATCAGCCTCACAGCATGTCTTTCATCACTTGTGCTCTAGCCATTGTCCAGCCTGTTTCATTGCCCCTAATTCACGGGTGTACCAAGGTGCAAACCAGGCTCCATAATGCCAGAGAGGGCACTCAGAGGCAACTGTGTCAAGAGCTCAGCTCACCTCACTGTTCCACAGCGTGATAAGGGCTTCGACAGGGTCACCTGCTCTATCTACTGGGAACTCCCCCAAGGCATTCAGGAATACAGTGGATTCCATTGGTCTCCGGGGGTGGCCCATCTTAATCTGTCCACCACCTCTGCAGGGGAGGAGTGGAGCCATAAGTCTCAGCTTCACCAGGCAGTGGACTGACCATGACAGTGAGGTGACATTCACCCCCTGTCATATCCAGACCATCCCTTCCTCCATCTGGAGCAAAATCCAGGTCAAGAGTGTGCCCTGTCCTATGTGTCAGGCCAGTGACAACTTGTGATAGTCCCATGGTCATCATGGAGATCATGAAGTCCCAAGGTGGAACACTAGAGGCAGCCTCAGCATGGACATTGAAATCACCCAGGACTATAGTGTTGGGCTCCTCCAACACCACAGCCGAGACAGCTTCCACCAGCTCATCAGAGAAGATGCCAGGCAGCAGGGTGGATGGTATACCAGCAGCAACCCTAGTTTATTGTCTCCTTGTCCTGATACCAGGTGCAGGCCCTCACAGCCAGCTCCAAGACAAAGTTGTTTCCTGGTGTTGCACTGAGTATCCAGGTGGACAAAGCTGGGTCAGATCAATTCCTCCCAGCTTACCCAGCCAGGTCTCAGTAATGCACACCAAATTGGCACATACATCCATGATCAAATCATGGTCTTATTGTGCACTGATCTGTTGCTAAACCACAATACACAAAGGCCAGTGGGCACAGCAGATGAGCACAGAGGAACCTGTCCATGACAGGAGTGGGAGCAAGGAACAAACTGTAGGTAGCCTTGCCCTCATCTTCTATGGTATTTCACCACCTCCCCATGTCTATACCTCCCTCTACCCATGATCACTCAAATTGGGGTGGCATCACCCATGTTCCCCCTTACTAAGACTCCTCCTAAACATCTGATATGGACACAAGTGTCCACCAACAAAGCCTCCTGAACCAGTTATCCCAGTAGGCCTCTGAGACAATTGGGAACAGTCAGACCCACTCAATAACTTTCACACAGGGCCCATCTACTCCCCCTCTGTCTCACACACAAGGAGGGCCAGCCTTCTGCCAGTTCCAGACTCTCACTCTGAAGGCATCTGGTGACTTTCTGCTATTGTTCAGTTAACTGCACAGGCTCTCATCCTGCGCAGGAACTACACATGCACCATACACCCTCCCCATGACCAATCTCCTCTAGATTGGTAAAAGAAAAAATTGAAGGGGGTAGCACCCTCACCCTTGGGACTCCCCAGTTTGTTAGGAAAAACAAATTACTTGTAATTAATTACTTTTTTGAGGAACTTGTTAATTTCTTTACATGTTGATTGTAATAGAATGAAGAGTAATTTTATTACTTTTGAGATGTAATTTCCAGCATTAATTTTGGGCATTACTTGGGGGGGAGCAGGGGAAGTCTTCTGCTCCTCTGATTCATAGATGAAAGTCATGTGCTCCAAACTGGGCTTCTGCACAGCATCACTCTTCCCTCATGCTCTGTAGGTGGGTAGGAGGCAATGAGGGAGGAGGTGGCGAGACAGGGGTGGAGTGGAGAAAGCAATTGTTTAAAAAATGGATGGTGGTGCAGAATGGAGTGGAGAGAGAAAGCAGCCAGAGGACAAGGACATAAATGGAGGAGGAGGAGGAGGCACCAACAGAATGGAGATGAAGAACTGTGGAGGTGAGAGACGACGACGTGTGTGTAAATACTATGTTTGCAATTTGTGCGTGAAGCAGCCTCTGCTGCCCTCCCTGGCTACTTTGCTGCATTTGCAGTGTTTAAACTTTTTTGCACCTCAGGGGAAATGTTTGCTTAGGCAGGTGTGCCTTAATTGGTGATAGGACAGGGTCCAGGAGGTGGCTGAGTGAGAGACACAACGCTTGCTGGCTGCGAGAATGGGGGTGTGAGGGGGTTGCACTTGGTTTGGTGCGCGAAGCTCTGAGTGGTGGCCTCTGCCTCCCTCCCCTCCCTTATCAGCAGAGAGACCACCACTGCTAGCTAGCTAGCCAGCCTGCCTCCCACACCCTAATAATGTTTGCTTGGGCAGGCAAGCCCTGCACGTGCCTTAGCTGGTGGCAGGGGAGGTTGGTTTCATATAGTTCCTTCCTTCCAAAGTTCCAAAGCAAACGCATTTCAATCCATGCATGCCCCCCCTCCCACTGTAGGCAATTATGTAATAGTGCATAGAGGCTTGTGCAGAATTAATTAATTACCATTGTTCTTAATAAAATATTTTTAAATAATCTTTATTAAGGAAAAGAAAATTACAAAGTAGTACTAAAATAATAATTAAAAAAGAAAAGGGAAAGAGAAAAAATGCTTTACATAGATACATCTCATTCAGTTTATATATATATGTATAAGAAAAGATATTACTAAAGATATATCATAATCTCATGTAGTACTCCATCCAACCTTGAAAACACCAACCCAATCTTTTTGGTGAGGATGTATATAGGGAGTCAAATGGCATTCGAAGTGCACAGTAGGAAGGTAACTATTTACTACTTTTTGAATGATGATCTGAGCAAAATCTGATGTCTGCAGGGCACTGCTTGAAGATGTGTGTGTCTAATGTTGTTTTAGGCTACTCTGATGTTCAGCAGTCAAGGCCAGCACCCTGTAGGCACTCCATTTTTTAAAAGTAACTTAAGTGTAATTACAGTGATTACTTTTGAGTAACGGGTGTTTTAATGGTGCTTGCTTAACTCAGAGAAGACAGAAACCTGCTTGCTATGACTAAAGCTTTATTAAGAGAACTGTTACAAGATCCACTGAGTTTTCTCTAGCTCCTTCCACCTGACCTTTACACTGGAGCTCAGCCAGTTGCCAGGCCCTTCCTCCAAGAGGTCTTCTGTATCTTTAAAAGTTGTGCAGGAGGAAGGGAGAATTCCACCTTGTGGTTTTTCTCATTACAGTGTTGCAAGAACACCTGCACTTTGCTTACTTTCTCTTCTCCTAAAGATACAGGATCAGCCTCAGGCCAGGAACCTGACAACCCTACCTCCGAACTGCAGGTTCCCCAAATTTGCCCTAAACCACGGAGTGGAGCACTGGGATCATTTGGGCGGCCTTTGATCATAATTCCCTCTGTTTCCAATGTTTGGGATGGAAATATCATTACTTATGTAGCCAAAACACCCATACCCAATTGGAAGGGACCAGTGAGCTTGGAAATCCCAGAGGTTTTCAGAAGTATAAAAAGATCTCTAGAAGGAAAAATTAAGAGGGGGTCCTCCCCTCAAACTGCCCAATGAGGACTGTGTGTGCATTGGCCATGGAATGCTGGCTGACTATAAAGGAAGGGGAAGAAAACTGGGGAAGGAGAATGGAGTGGCTATAATCCTGGACAGGACCTGTTCCCATTTGGGGAAGCATTGTTTTGAAAGCTGCCCTGATTAGAATAGCTAATCATGGCAGCAGCTTGGCAAACATATTGCTCTAATTTGGTTTGTTACACTCATAATGTCAAAGAGGTATAATAATCATCCCCCATTTACAAAACCCATTACATTCCTCTGCCTCCCTTAAAGCTTCATACAACATTTATGTAGTATGAAGTATCTTTTTCTTGTAATGGGCTCAGTCTCCCCCCCCCCCGCCTCTGTAATCACTTGCCAGAGTTCATAGAGATCAAAGTACCCTGGAATATCTGCCTCTTAGAATGAATCATTAACTCCAATATTCTAATAATAGTAATATGCGGTTAAAAATGTCATGATTCATCTGATTATGCAAACAAATTAAAAGACAGTCTCTCAAACCACAAATCACTTGCTAATGCATAGTCCTGCTTTCTGGAGAATGACTCAGAATTACCTGCAAATATTTGAAAATGTAAGTGCCATTCAAGTTGATGCCTCTCATTTACAATTAAAAAGCCCTGCAAAGATCAAAAGAACTTGTGCACTTTCTAAAGATTTGCCTTTTAAAACCTTACCTGCGTATATTTGCATTTTCCATACTTTATGGGATTTAAAAGTGTCATAGGTCTGGCACCGCAGTATTATCACATATGAACTGCTGCAATGCTGATGGATATTTTTGTCACATGGAATTCATGGCTGCGGTCTGCTTTTTTTAATATACATTTGTTTTACAATAAGTTTCTCAAATCCTACTGTGAATGCTATTTTCCACACTTTCCTTTAACAAAGGCTATTTTGGGTAGGGTTGTTAATGGACAGAATGAGGCTACTTAAAACATTTTTTTAAAATCCTGCTATATTCAGATAATTTGTAGGAACCTGCCCGACGTGACAGACTTTGCAGTTTTGTGAAGTGATTCAGATTGTACACTTTAAAAGTCACATAGTCATTACTTTCTCATTTGTGTAGCAGAAAACACAGGGTAGGAGTAAAATTATAACACTCTCAGTTTATTCCTTTCTCATCTCAACCAAAGAGGTTCCCTTAAATGGCTTTCTTCCCAGTCACATAGCAAGCAACTTCATTTTGCCTCAGGATCACATATGAGATGTCCACTGTAGGCCACTTTTTTCAAGAGAGGATTGTTGTGAAGTGGGCATATGAAGCTCTCACCCTTAGCTTATGTTGCATTCTCAGAGGCATCACTGTGTGAAACAAGATTATCTTCTATTATTGTGCAGGGGGTTGAATTTGATGGCCTTATAGGCCCCTTCCAACTCTAATAATAATAATAATAATAAATTTAATTTTTGTGTCGCCTATCTGGCCGAAACCACTCTAGGTGACATACAACATTAAAGTTCAAATACAATATAAATACATAATAAAATACAGTGCAGTCAACAATAATCATTTTAAAAGCAGCAGTACAGAACAGTTTAGGGCCATCAATAGACAGTTTTAAAACAATATAAAGAAATTAGCCCACCCCGGGGATCCCAAAGGCCTGTCCAAAGAGCCATGTTTTCAAGGCTCGGTGAAATGTATCTAGGGAAGGGGCATGGCGAAGATCGAACGGGAGGGAGTTCCAGAGAGTGGGGGCCGCCACTGAGAATGCCCTCTCTCTAGTCCCCACCAACCTAGCTGTTTTCGTTGGTGGGACGGAGAGAAGGCCCTGTGTGGCTGATCTGGTCGGGCGGCTTAGTTGGTGGTACTGGAGGTGCTCCTTCAGGTAAACTGGGCCGAGACCGTATAGCGATTTAAAGGTTAAGACCAACACCTTGAATTGGGCCCGGAAAACAACTGGAAGCCAATGTAGATGAATTAACACCAGCGTGATGTGAACACGGCGGCGGCTGTTTGTAAGCAGGCGTGCCGCCGCATTCTGCACCAGTTGTAGTTTCCGGACCGTTTTCAAGGGTAACCCCATGTACAGCGCATTGCAGTAGTCTAATTGAGAGGTGACCAGGGCATGTACCACCAGTGGGAGCTGATGAATAGGGAGGTAGGGTTGCAACCTCCGTATGAGGTGTAGTTGATATCAAGCTGCCCGGCTCACTGCCGAAATCTGAGCCTCCATGGACAGCTTGGAATCAAGAACAACCCCGAGGCTGCGGACCTGATCCCTCAGGGGTAATCTTACCCCATTAAGATTCAGGTCAGCAACACCCAACTTTCCCCTGTCACCCACAAGTAGCACCTCGGTCTTATCAGGATTGAGCTTCAGCCTGTTTCTTCCCATCCACCCACTCACGGATTCCAGGCACTTGGACAAGGTCTCTGCAGCCAACTCCGGTGAAGATTTAAAGGACAGATAGAGCTGCGTGTCATCAGCATATTGGTGACATCGCAGCCCAAAACTCCTGATGATAGCTCCCAGCGGTTTTACATAGATGTTAAATAGCATGGGAGAGAGGATAGAACCCTGTGGCACTCCACAAGTGAGGGGCCAAGGGTCTGAAACCTCATCTCCCAATGCTACCTGTTGATGCCTGTCAGAGAGAAAGGAACGGAACCACTGTAAAACAGTGCCTCCTATTCCCAATCCCTCCAGGCGATCTAACAGGATACCGTGGTCGACGGTATCAAAAGCCGCTGAGAGATCCAGAAGGACAAGAAAGGTGAATTCTCCCCTGTCTAGTGCCCTCCTCATATCATCTACCAGAGCGACCAAGGCTGTTTCAGTACCATGTCCAGTCCTGAAACCCGATTGGGGTTTCTATTCTACTATTCTATGATTCTATAATTCTAGACAGATCTTTAGTCTTATCTAACTGGGCTCTTTTTATGATTGTATGTCAACCAAATAACTACTACTACTACTATTACTATTGTTATTAATTACCAAAAGGTCCCAGTATAAAATACAACATTTAAAACAGTTTAAACCAAATTATATTGGTTAAACACCTGTCTTTTAACATAATTGATTAGATGGGCAACAGCCAACTAAGCCATACACATTGAAATTAATGAATGTAACTTACTTACGTCCATTGATTTCAGTGGGACTGCTCTGAATATGACTAAAAAAGGCTATTCCCTGATCAATTTGTTAAACACAAATATATTAAAAACCTCAATATAGGCATCTTTCTGAGATCTTGAAAGAAGTATGAGATAACATATTATTAGTTATAAGTTGTAAGAAAGAAAATTTATATTTCATCTTTTCAGTTTCATTCCTTGTAATATTTTTGCTTTCAACAAAGTAATTTTGTTAACTCACTTCACCAACAATTCAAATTGGCCCTGAGTAATCACTTAAGGCTTTGATTAAACTAGTCATTAAACTTTACAGCCCTAATGTTAATCCACAAGAGTCAGTGCTGGCCACCAAGTGGGATGAATTTAAAAGAGGATTAGACAAATTCATGGAGATAAAGGCTATCAGTGGCTACTAGCCATGATGGCTGTGTTCTGCCTCCACAGGCACTATGCTTCCAAATACCAGTTGCTGGAAACCACCGGAGGAGAAAGTGCTCTTTGCCCTGCTTGTGTCCTGCTTGTGAGCTTCCGATGGGCAACAGGCTGGCCACTGTGAGAACAGGATGCTGGATTAGATGGGCCATTGGCCTGATCCAGCAGGCTCTTCTTATGTTCTTTTGTTTTTATGTTGATTCCTCAGAGGGAAACTGCAGGAGTTTTTCCATGAAAGCCTGTTTAATGCTGAAGTGTTCTGCTCTGTATTCCATTTCATGAACAGCCAGTATAATTTGGTGTATACTGAGCTGGTGTATAGTTGATTATATAAGTGATATACAAACTTCAAGGAACCAGGCTTGAGGCACCCATGCTGTATTGCCAACCATGAATGTGAATTCTTAAATCTTAGCCTCTCAAGTGCACTGACTGATTGGCTCGATAAAGGCTATTCTAATGGGTTTCACGTGCCTCAGAATTCATTGCTTATTATCTTCTTTTCTTCCCCTACAAGATTTACTTGGCCTTCTAAGGGCATTTGTTATAAAGCTCTTGCTTTCTCGTGCTGCTTCCCTTGGGATGCATTCTTGCTTTGGATAAGGATGGAAAGCACCAGTTTCCGTCTATTTGATTTCCTCCCACGCTCTTTGCTTCTGTTAGAAGGACAGAACTAGCCAGAGAATTCAATATTAAGACAGCAACTCAGATCCTACAACCAGCGCTGATCTGTTGCAGTTCATATTTGTCTCCAGGGTGCATCAGAATCACATGAACACAACTGGACAAAAGAGTAGGGTAGTTTCTGACAAATCAGAAATCCTATATAAACTTTGGCGAGCATATGGCTGCTTTCACACATGGGGCTGATTGCGTTAGTTTAATGGATTAAAAAAGTAGCGCTTCTGTCCCAATTTCTAAAATCCCTTTCACACTGCAGTACCTGTTGCGTTAAGGAACAGCAGCTTTTTCAGCTGATATACCGGCATTTTGCACAACTGTCTTTTACACGGCTTGTTTTCGTCCCTCACCCATGCACACTGTTCCTCACTGTGCGGGAGATCTAAGATCTCGTCCCGTCGCCGTGCAAGCCCTCTCCCTTTAAGATCTGACTTTTTAAATTGTTTTAGTTGTATCAAGACAGGGGTGTGTGGGAAATGCTGCTGCTATCTGCACCGATGCCAGAATACCGGTACAATGGTACAACAGTGTGTCAGGCAACCTCCCCTCAAAAAACCCATGTGACTAAAGGGTGGGAACACACTGCATGCTGGGAGGCCTGTCACATGAGTGGCTGCAGCTAGCAATAAACTCCTGCGATCTTCCGGGATCCCAGCCTTGCTAATGGATTATTTCTGGTATCATTTATCACGGAAATTATCGCTAAACTTCCACTACATTTCACTAGAATTCTGGAGCTAGCTTGTGCGTTATGTGAAAGATCAAACATAACGTGCAAATTACCAGGTAAGAAATCATCAGAATAACAGAATAAAGTGCAATGTGAAAGCAGCCTATGTTTCCAACATGTTGGAGACTGGGCTACAAATGGAGAAGGCATATGAGAAGAAGATAGATGTCACTGTCCAAAGGTTCAGCATTTTGCCCAGTAACATTTCTCTCCCCCACTTCCCTTCATCTATCTCTATGTACTGTAGCTTGCTTGTGTGTCTCACTCTTTCTCCCTATTCATCTTAAAGGGTTGTCTAAATAACATCAAAAAATGCAGTCATGCAAGCAATTTCTTTGCAACTGCAGCAAGAGAAGAAAAGGGGATCTGGGTTCATTTGTCCCACAAGAATCAATGTAAAGACATACTTTCTTCTGACCATAATGCATCTCAGGACCTTGTGGGGGGGGGATGATAAGAAGCAGGCTCATCTTTAAAGTCACAATCTGAGTAAGGATGGGGTTTTTTCATTATTATTTTTCTTTCAAGTAAGCTGTTCCTGAAAGAAAAGCACATTCTCTCTTGCGGAGAAAATGAACTATTTCAGGAAAGAAAATATTAAGTCCAGGTTGTAAGGATAAAGTCCAAGCTAAGAAAACTACACATTCCAAGTGGTACAATTTTTATTCCAAGGGTTGCTAACATTAGTGGTTCCAACTGTCATCTCAGGCTGGAAAGGGACTTGGAGAGTCATATAAAACTAGAAAGAGGTTGCATTCAGTCTTGGCTAGGTCAGGGGGCATAAAAGCCCGGCTGCCCTTTGGGTCCTTGGGAACAGCTACAGCACTAGGGGACTGGAGAGGACATGCCCTGGGAATGAATACTTGAGCATCTGGATGCTTGCTTGCTTGCTCCTCTGGGTTGCTGTCTCTTGAAACAGCTCAGGTCCCTGGTAAGGACTGAGACCCCCTGTCTGACCCTGAATCCAGAGAAAGGCTACATTCAGTCTTGCAGCCTCTTGCATCAGCTCCTGGCTGGGTCAGGGGGCATAAAATCCTGGCTGCCCTTGGGCGGCAGGTCTGCCGTCATTGGGGTCTTAGCCAAAGGGGCACCACCAAAGGGGTTCATCCATTGGGGAGTCCCTTAGGGAGTCCCGAGGGTGAGGGTGCTACCCTCTTCTAATTTTTTTTAACCAATCTAGAGGAGCTTGGTCGTGGGGAGTGTGTAAGACGTGTAGTTCCTGCACAGGGTAAGATCCTATGTAGTGAACTGAATGATAGAAAAAGTCACCAGAAGCCTTCAGAGTGAGAGTCTGGAACTGGCAGAATGCTGTCCATTGCTGGTGTCCTGCCCGAAGTCGGGATATCCAGGCACAACTGTGATTGTTCTCTCTTTTTAGTAAAGTTACAGTTATATCAAAAGCAGTGTGCCTCATTAACCTAACTATGCTTTCTAGGAATTTTGCTGTGACTAACTCTGACTAAGCATGAGTCTGCAGCACTTGACATTGATTCAGCAATGAACCCCCCTGCACCCCCTTAAGAATGCTTGGCTTTTGCTCAAAGCCATTGGCTCCTCCTTAAAACCTGTTGAATTTCCTGCTTCTGTCTCCTGTGCATGCAGGGTGAAGGGGGCTGGCATTCAGTGTTCCCCTCC
The DNA here is from genome assembly GCF_030035675.1 of Rhineura floridana. Lineage (NCBI taxonomy): Eukaryota > Metazoa > Chordata > Lepidosauria > Squamata > Rhineuridae > Rhineura > Rhineura floridana. Next base: position 69,510,308 of record NC_084481.1, read on the forward strand.
GAGAGCAATGGGTGGTAAACTTGCTCGACCATGGGAACCTGCGGAGCACCCAGCTGGGAAACATCAGGTGCAACAGGAGGCACCTCCTCTGCCAGCATGGGTGGGGGTGGTGAGTCCAACATAGCAGTCTTCAAAGGGGCAGTCTGACAAATCTGGTTGCTCTTCAGCAGGGGGGGCAGGATTGGGATGAGTCGAGGTGTCAGTGACTGGGATTTGTGCACTCTGTGATCTATCCCCCTGCTTGTCCTCTCCCCCAGCTCATCTCCACAGTCCTCAGTTTCCAAGCCTGGCACTTCAAAACCTCCTCCCCAACCTGGGGCACAACATCTGGGTGTGAGATGGGGGGAGTAGTGTCCAGTGTGAAGATATTGAGTGGGTCTGGTTGTTCCCAATTGTCTCAGTGGCATTCTGGGATAACTGGTTCTGGTAGGTTTTGTTGATGGGCTCTTGTTGTGTCCATATCATGTGTTTAGGAGGAGTCTTGGAAAGGAAGGACATGGATGATGCCACACCAATTTCAGTGATCATGGGCAGAGGCAGGTATAGCCATGAAGAGGTGATGGGCTACCATAGAAGATGAGAGCAAGGCTAACTATGCCTTCTTCCTTGCTCCCACTCCTCCCATGGACAGGTTCCTGATTGCTCATTTGCTGTGCCCACTGGCCTGTGTGCGCTCTTGTTTAATACTGGATCGGTACCCAATAAGACCAAAATCATCCATGGTTTGATTGTGGAAAATGGTGTTGATTTGGATGAATTGGGAGGAGTTGATCCGATCCAGCTTTGCTCACCTACATACTCGGTGCAACACCAGCACCGGTTGTAGGGACGGGGGGAGTCCAAAGAACTTCCATCTCTGTCACCAGGAAACCACTCTGTCTGACAGCTGGCTTGTGTCGGGCCAAGGAGACAGTAAACTAGGATTGCTGTTGGTGTATCATCTACCCTGCTGTCCAGCAGCTTCTCTGATTGAGCTGGTGAAAGCCGTCTCATCTGTGGTATTGGAGGAGCCCATAATGATAGTCCTGGGTGATTTCAGTGTCCATGCTGGGGCTGCCTCTAGTGTTCCGGCTTGGGATTTCATGGCCTCCATGGTGACCATGGGGCTGTCTTAAGTTGTCACCAGTCCGACACATAGGGCAGGGCCCACCCTTGATTTCTGAGCAACTCCTGCTCCCCGTCCCTGCAGCCTGTGCTGGTGTTGTACTGAGTGTCCAGGTCGGCAAAGCTGGGTCAGATCAACTCCTTCCAGCTCACCCACCCAGGTCTTGGTAATGCACACCAAAATGCTTGCAAATTTTATCATGCAAAATTGCTTACAAAACATTCAGAGGAGTTGTTTACAAAAATGTGTCTATGAGGAGAAATACACAATAAAACACTGCCAGGCTTTCATGAGAACTTTGTTTAAATTGCAAACTGATGTAGAAATGTAGTGAACTGAACTAAAGTCTGGAAGAATGAGAAGCTGAGGAAAACTGAAACTGACAGATGCATTTCTGAGATAAATTCAATCCCTAAGCAGAATATACTGTTTGATGTGTGTGGTATTTTTCAGAAATCCTTCCGTACCCTGGCCCCACATCTTCAAAATGGAACTTCAGAAAAATTGAACACTGAAATGGTGAGAAAATGGGCTTTGCACCTGACACTCCTGACACACTCCTATTTGGCTTCACATGGAGGATTCTAGGAGCTTCTACGAACTGAACTAGGGATGCCTAGCTCACCCCTACACTCACTAGACTTCAGTTCCCAAGTAATGGAATGCCCATAAAGCCGATCTGCTACTATTTCTTTTTTAACAGTGTCCAGTTAAGTTTGTGGTGCAAAAATATCAGACCATCCCTATCTTCCCTTTTCCACTTTGGTTACATAACAGGCATATTTCTGAAGACACTACAGGTAGTGGCCACTGTAGGATGTTAAGGCGTTACTTTGTTAGTGATGCTGGGTTACACTTTGAGTACTTGGAGAGCTGATTGTTTGGTACCAAAGCAGTGGCAGCTAGCATCACTTGGAATAGCAAGAAGTAGGCTATTAAATAGCATGAAATATTGTGATATCTTTGTTGTCTAACAGAGCAATCCAACTGCCGGGAAGCCGGCTGAGGGGGGGGCAGTGGAGGAGGAGCCGGCAGAAAACTCCACAGGAACCTCCTTCTGTTTGGGAGCCGTCAACCTGGCTAAACATCGGCTCCATTGGGAGCCACACACACAAGCCGGTTGGGAAGCGCCAGCTCTGGCAAACAGGCCTCCTGGGAGTAAGCGCACCCCATGGGCCACAATGGTAGGGTTGCCATATTCCACTTCCACAAATCCGGGCAGGATAGAAATCAATCAAACAAATAAATCATGTGCAAATTATGCAAATTTTTGCTAATTATGCAAATTACACACATTAATGGTTGCGTTATTCAGTTGTTTGTTTTTGTACCTTGTAATTACTAACAAAAAACTGAAGGAAGATGTGAGGAATCTATTTTTTTAAAATGTACATTTTTAGCCTTAAATACCTAGACTCCAGTTTCCAACACTATGGAATATTTATTTATTTATTTATTAAGAAGATTTATATCCTGCCCTTCCACTGTTAAAAGCAGAGCTCAGGGCAGCTTTCAAATATATTAAAAACAATAAGCTAAAGCGGAAAAAGTACTTATATGCCAGATCGCAATGGCAACAACTGGGTCAGTCAGCGGCGGAGAGGAATGAGAGACAGTTCTGGGACCTGGTTGCTAAAGGGATGCGAACACCCAGACCGTTAAACATCAGCTAGATCCCTGCTAAAGTTTGGTCCACTCATTTTAGCAAGCTTTACGCCTCCTCCCCAGGAAGCTCTGTGCTCTCCTCTCCTATGGAGGAGATCTCCCTGCCTTTCTGGCCCACGGTCACCATAATCGAAATCAAAATGCTTATAACTACCTTGAGAGTGGGTAAAGTGCCTGGTGAAGACATGATGCCCACTGAAATTTACAAATACTTTCCGGATTGGTGGGCTCCCTTACTAGCCAAGCTGTTCACCCAATTTATCAACACAGGTACTTTCCAGGCGGGGTGGAAACAGAGTATAGTCGTCCCAATCTATAAGAAAGGGGACAGGTATGATCCTAATAATTATCGGCCCATTAGTCTCCTTGACACAGCTGCCAAGCTATACTCTAAATACCTATTGACTAAACTAAAAGAGTGGGAAGCTGCCAACCAAGTTATTCTTCCTGAACAAGCTGGCTTCCGAAAAGGGCAAAGTACCATCGATCATTGCTTTACATTATATTTTATAGCAAGATGGTGTGTCCTTGGCCCCACGAAACATCTTTATGCTGCTTTTGTGGACTTGGCTGCCGCCTTCGATTCTATAGATAGATCAATGATGTGGGCCAAACTAGTTAAAACCAATATCAATAGGCGGCTTTTGTTTCTCATAAGAGAATTGTATTCCAACAACAACGCTAGAGTAAGGGTAGGAATTGCTGGCTCCCTAACAGACCCCATAGTTGTTAATAAGGGGGTCAAACAGGGGTGCCTCCTAGCTCCATTTCTTTTTAATTTTTATTTTAATGATATAATTGTGGAACTGGCAGGCCCTGACTTTTCCCCCCCTTCGTTGGGAAACAGGAAAATCTCATTGCTTCTCTGTGCAGATGACATGGTCCTATTGTCCATTACCCGTAAAGGACTAAGGAGATTACTTATGAAACTTAATGTTTATTGCACCAAGGAAAAACTTCAGATTAACTATTCAAAAACAAAAGTAATGGTTTTTGGTAAGAGGCATCGTAATTTCAATTGGTCAATTGGTGAGCACCCAATAGAGCAAATACGGGTGTTTAAGTATTTGGGCATTCACTTTCAGGACACTCTGTCCTGGAGAAAGCATATTGACCACACAAAAGTTGCTGCATTAAGATCATGTGGAGCCATACTTAATTTTTATAGGACAGGAGGTGGAAACCTTATTCCACCTGCTCTGAAAATCTACCAAGGTAAAGTCCTTGCTCAGATCCTGTATGGAGCTCCAGTCTGGGGCTGGGAGGATCACCATCTTTCCAGCCTAGAAGCAATTCAAAACAGCTTCCTGAAAAAACTCCTCTGACTACCGGCTGGTACCCCAGCAGCGCTTTTACACGCAGAGTCTGGTCTACCTACAGTTAGAGCCTGAGTACACTGCTCTCTACTTAATTTTTGGGAGTCAGCTAAAAATGCCACAGCCAAACCAATTCTGAAATCTTGCTATGAACTGGCTTCTACGGACAAACATTGGTCGTCCAGATTATCTAGCTTTTATCATTTGTACCATATCCCAGTCCAGGACTCCCCAATGCTTTCTAATAGAACAAGGCTGCGTGAGGCTATTTTTAGGCACGTAGAAGAGCAGACATGCAATTGCTCAGAGACGCTATAGGGCAAATAGCACAGTTTTAGATTGCGCCTTATTCGTCTTATATTTTATTATATCATTTTAATATGTGTGTAGAGGAAACTAGATACTTTGTATTTTGTATGCTTTGCGATGGCCTATGGCTAAGCAATAAAGCTTGACTGACTAAAAACAATAAAAGTATAACTTTTCAAGAACCCCTGGTATAAGGCATCTGCCTACGTTGCTATGCTGCTCTCACCCCTCATTTAGTGGTCTGGGATGCACATATGTGGACATAACTCTTCACAATTATGGAAAGTGATTCTTAATAATGTGTCATCTGCTCTAAGTCTCCGGACACAAGGTTACACAGGTGTTTATGGATGTGACAGTAAAATATTTTGTGAAGTTCAAGTTCAGTATGACATCATTTAGTAAATGTGCTTAGGATCACAGCAAAGGCATTTCCAAATATCTACTTTCACACAGACTTTGGGTATCCATAACACAGTTTATCCAGCCTCCACACTGGGGGGGCACTACTTGCACACCCCTTCCATAAGCACATCAAGGTTGGATACACCAAGACACAGACAACAGGGTACTCAAAACAAAAACAAAAAAAGTGTGCTTTTGTTTTGGGGGAGGAAGCTCTTCCTTGGGAATGTCCTGTTGTTGTTGTTTTGTTTTGTTTTGTTTTGTTGTTATTAGCATTCGCATTTAAATCCCACCTAACCGGGCAACATGGCAACCCTACACAATGGAGCATATTTAAAATTATTTTACTTGGCTGGCCTTTTGGCCAGTAGAGTTTGTGGCGGGATTGGGACCTGGGGGAGGGGTCTGGACGCAAGGAGGATCTTGCAAAAGCCTCCCCCAGGGTTCCTCCCCTGCCACACCTCCAGGATACCCCATTTTGGGGGCTTCCGCCAGCTTCCATTGGCCTCTGTCTGCTGGGCTGGCCATCCCTGGTGGATCCCCAGGGGTGCTGGCAAGCTCCTGGTGGAGCCACATCTCCACCATGCAAAGGCTGCTGCCGGAAGCCTCCTGACGCAGCCAGCACTCCACAGCATCCAACTCACCCCAGCCTAACAGAAAGGTGAGTTGGATTGCACCCTAAGGCAGCAACCCGATGAACACTTACCTGGAAGCAAGCCCCATTGAACTGAATGGGACCTACTTCTGACTAAGCATGCTCGGGATTGCATAACTCTATGCATATTTATCTACCAAAGAACACAGCAAGGCTTACATCTGAGTAAAAATGCATAGGCTTGAACTGCATATATAAGCTGGAATTGTGACAGTATTGTACATTTGTAGGGTAAATTCCTCATCATGGGGTGAACATCAGTGTGACAAATACACATATTGAGGGCACACATCTGATTCTCGTGGGCTTCCCAACAGTTCTGAACAGTTATATTTCTGTTCAGTTTCTGTTGAAATCTGGTGAAAACTAGTCCAGTCTTTTAACAGCCGTTTAGCTGCAAATGCAGTTTATGTTTATTTGGGGATGCAAGCCATGAACAAATAGAAATGTCATTCATTCTGAAAGCAAAACAATGCAAACAGAGGCAAGGGGTGGTGCGGGGTCAGTTAGGCAACATAGGAGAGCAAGTCTGAAGTATTTTGGAAAGGGAGAGCAGTATTTCTGTGATGGTGAGGAAGTTTTCATTTTTTTATATTTTACATTTTATTTCTGTTGCCAAAACAGATCAACGCTGCCAGTGATTCCACTGACTTTGCAGAAACCTCAGAGGCATCTAAAGACAAGTCACAGGAGTTTTGGTTATTGTGATCTATACTGCCTATAGCCAGCTTGGTACTAGCATGGCAGCAGACTGGACCTGTGACTGTTGCCTCTGTGGTCTTAGGGCTGTGGGCCTGCAATTAACAAAATGGAAGAGACACGTCACACAGGATGCTACTAGCATCCCTAGGTTCTCCCAGTACTGGTTTAGTGATGATATCTTGCTGCTACACACATAATTGGAGCTGTGCGGAATGTAGCTAAGGGGAATCTGTAGGTATGCTGTTCAGGAAACATATGTTCATGCCTTTACATTTACTAACTTAGACCTGCTCTTCATTATGCTGTCAGTCTTAATGCAGAAAACCCCGCTCTCTACATGCTTCCTTGCAGAACAGAATTCCGTATCAGTCTTGCTTTATTTATTTATCACATTTATATCTTGCCTTTCCTCCAAGGAGCTCAAGGGACCATGGTTCTCCTCCTCAAGCTTCTTCCCACACACTTTTCATCCTCACAACTGTCTTGTGAGGTAGATTAGGCGGGGAGAGACTGGCTGGCCCAAGGTCACCCAGTGAGCTTCATGGCTGCATTGGCATTTGAACTTGGAGTTCTTCCTAGTCCAGCCTTTCCCAACTAGTGGGCCACCAGATGTTGTTGGACCACAACTCCTATCAGCCTCAGCCAGCATTCCCAATGGTCAGGAAAGATGGGAATTGTGGTCCAACAACATCTGGTGGCCCACTAGTTGGGAAATGCTGTCCTAGTCCTTGTCTGACACTCTAACCATTACACTACATTGTGTCTCTTAAAGGCATGATGAGTTTCTCCAACAAAAGAAGGAAAAGAGAAAACCAAAATCACCAAGGCATTGGGGGAAAGACTCATGTGAAAGAATACTGGTCTTCTGTTATGGACATTTGAAAGCAACCAGTTAATTATTTAAAGCAGCACAGTCAAACAACACACTAAATACACACTTTTATCTTTAAGCAGCCCTAAATAACACAGAAAATGTTCTTCCAAAACTTCCAATACACTGAAATACACTGGGGTGTATTTTATGCCAAGTGAAGTACGTTGTCTGAAAGACATAATGTAAGTTTAGAATGTATTTTTAATAGTGGGGGTGGGGGTGGGGACAGAGTTGTCTTTTAGCTGAGGTGTTTTGCACACATGATGATTTGATGATGCCATGTACAGCAGCCCCCGCTCTAATCTTCAGAGTCTGCTCCCCTCTGCTTTGAGTGACAGAGTTATCAGTAACATTTTTCTTGCCTGGCATGTGCACTCAAATAGTGCCCCAGAGATTTCAATTGTAATTACTTCCTTCACTTTTTTTCTCTCTGAGCATTGCTTACAGAACACTTTCCCCCATTAAGTGCCTGCCTACTTTTACTTCAAAGTTTGTAAAGTAGTTCTACCTACCAGTATCTTACAATGGGGAATATTGTTGAATGATTTTAGTTGCATGGATGGAAAAACAACATCCCACACACAAAGTCAATCAACTCCAGTATAGCTATTTGTGCTTTTCTCTCCATAAAAAGACTACAGCATGAGATCACTGCAGTAGATGGATATGTATATTCTGGGCCACACTAGACATGACATTTTTAAAACTCCCCCATAAAATGTTTTAAACCCCATGTGTTAATGTAATACAGTGAACATGTGCTTGTAAACAAGCAAGTATACAGATAAGCTTGTGAGGGTCTACCGGGTATAAGCAATGTTGTTCGACTACAACTCGCAAAATCCAGATGTTGCTAGACTTCAGCTCCCATCATCCGTGACCATTAGACATGCTGGTTGGAGCTGACGGAAGTTGGACTAAACCAACATCTGGATGCGGAACCATGTTGACTACCGCTGATTAAGCCAGAGGTCTTCAATAAGTATACACAGTGTGGCAAAAATGTGTGAAGAGATTCTAGGTTAACTAGAGAAGAAGTCAGGTGTTCCCTCCCCCTGGTCATACTCTCAGAAGTACTACACCAGGTTTTGGCCCTGAGCCACTAGCTATACCAAAGGCTATGAAAGGCTCTCATTGGAAAGTGTGATTTGAGAGAATACCTTATGCTTAATGATGATATACCAGGGCTCCTGCTGGGAGGAAGGGTGGGATATAAATTAAATAATAACATAAATAAATTTTCCTGCCTTGGAAGACCGGATGAATATGAAGCCATCCCAAAATGTGAAATCACAGATATTAACGGCTAGGAAATCACAAAGTGCATGCTTGGATTAATCTGGGAATGTATCCGAATGGTGAGCACTGAAAAGAAAGAAAGAACATAGGCCCCATCTGCACTAGACATTTAAACAGAGCTTGGCAAAGTTACTTTTTTGAACTACAACTCCCATCAGCCCAATCCAGTGGCCATGCTGGCTGGGGCTGATGGGAGTGTAGTTCAAAAAAGTAACTTTGCCAAGCTCTGCATTTAAAGCAGTATCCTACCACTTTAAACAGTCATGGCCCTACACCCTCCTCCTCACCCCCCTCAAGAATCATAAGAACAGTAGTTTTTTAAGTGTGCTGAAGGTTGTTAAGAGACTCCTATTCCCCTGACAAAGCTAAAGTTCCCAGAGTGCTTTAACAATCAATGCCTCTTCCCAGGGAACTCTGAGAATTGTGCCTGTGTGAGGGGAATAGCGGGTCTCCTAACAACCCTCAGCACCCTTCACAAACTGCTGTTCCTAGCATCCTTTGGGGGAAGCCATCACTGTCTGAAGTGGTATGATACTGCTTTAAATGTCTAGCGTAGATGGGTCCATAATACAATAGAAAAGGTACAGTGATATTAAAATCTTACACTAAAGTAGACCAGTGATCATAGGGGTGCTGTCTATTGATTTTTATATATATTTTTTGCAGTTGAAAACATGCCTACAAAGAAGCAAGTACCACTGAACTTAACTGGTTTACTCATGAAGTAATGGGTGCAGGTTTACAGTCTCATTATGGATTATATTATGTTTTACCAATCTGTGCATTCTGTGATTATTTTGTACTTTTTGTCTTTATCCTGATAAGAACATTGGCATATCTATCTATCTATCTATCTATCTATCTATCTATCTATCTATCTATCTATCTATCTATCTATCTATCTATCTATCTATCTATCTATCTATCTATCATTATTGTTGTTGTTGTTGTTGTTGTTATTATTTAGACAGACAAAGTTATTCAGCTGTGGGGATCTTTTACTGCTGATTTTATAAACTATGATTATAGAACTTCTTTCAATTGTTCTTGGGAGTTTCAGGGTAGCTGTTTTATTGTACAGTTGATGTACTCTTATTTTAATATGTAAGTTTTATTCAGAAGAGCATATAAATATTTAAAAAGTAAATTATTATTATTATTATTTAAAATATAACTGCAAAAGCAATCATGTAGACATAATTCCCCCCTCTCTTTGCAGACTGGGAATCACAATTTGCTTTTTCTAGTCAAGGTATTTCCATTGTTTTCTGTTAGTATTTTTCATATGTGCAGAATAAAGAATGTTGCAAGGTTTTGTTTTGTGTGTGTGTGTATCAATATACAAATTATGATACAAAATACCAGGAGATGGCAGTATAAAGCTATTTAGCTGGTAGTGTGCCCATGACAGACCTCCACTGAGGAAACAAGTGACAGAAACTGATTTGTGTGTTATACAACCAACATACTTCAGTATCATTTAGTGGTCATTTTCTGAAAATAAGAGGGAAATTAATTGGACTGGGGTGGCAATGAACGCTGTGCGGAAAATACTATAATGCTGGAAATATATTTAAAGTCTTTTGGAATGTCTTTCTGTTTTCTTCTTTAACAGTATTTTGTGGTTTTACATTGTCAGTTATTGTTGCTTTTGTACATTAGCAGAGGAAGAATACATTTGGCACTGGTGGCCATAATCTGTAATTCATTTTGTGCCAACTTTCAGAAGTACAATAAAAAGGGTTTTTTTTCTTTTTTCTTTTTTACTAATTACTGCTTTATAGCCATCTCCTATTTGAGAGTATAGGACTCACACTTACAGAACAAAAATTGGAACATATGTACTTTTAAAATGTGTCTCTTGATTGCTTTTGCTTGTTTTTTTTAATAATGATAACAAGCAGGATCTGCAACAAAATGTTGCAATGTGAGTGCTTCTGTTCATGATGTCCGCCAACCATGCCCTCTTCCAGGTCACTGTATGACAGTTTGTCAGCATTTTAGTGTGAATTTCTCCTAATAAACACATTTGACTAATATGCACATTATTGCAAGACATTTTCCCTAATATGATGCATTTTATGTATTTTCACCAATATGGGCATTTTAATGCACACTTTCCTCTAATGTATGCAAGTTTATATACATTATTTGGTTGGAGAACTCTATTACAAAAGGTAGAGTAGTGTGAATTTTGAAGGATAGGTGTATTTAGGCTCACATATTAGGTATGAATGGTTGAGAATTAGTCATTTCTCTTGAAAACGCAAACAAAATTAAATTTCTCCCCCATCCCTATCTTCAGTTCAATCACCCTAGTCCAATTTCTTCCCCATTCTCCAAACCATTTATATATATATTCACCTTCTGTTGCCTTCTTCTGATTATTATTGCTTTTTAACTCAATATCAAAAGGGGGGGGTAATCTTTCAAAAGTACCCATCTAATAGTGACTAGGTAAAGGTGTGGTAGCAGGCACTAGAGTAATAGTGCATTTAAATTATCTTAACAGTCCAAAAGGAGGCATGCCAGACTCTACCAGATGTTATGAAAAGGTGGATGCCAGATTTCTATTACCTCATGTCCTAGCTCGGTTTAACCTTTGCAGTGATGTAGCACAGGATTATTTTTTTAAAAATAATTTATCCCCAATTTATCTCCTATCTTTAAAATATTTTCTGTTTCTTGATAATAGTAAAACGTACAACTCTCATTTCAACACAGAACTCTGAGGCTATCTGTTAATTTGGAATGCTTTCAATGGAAAGGATGATGTTCTGCAGGATTGCTTTAGATGTTCATGAATATAAAGCTATAAACCTGCAACAGAACTTGACCAAGCTCTTGTATCCCACCCATGAGGCAGCTGAAGGAAAAGAACCTGATCACAGCACTAAGCTTAAAATAAATGAACGAATGGATGAAATTAAAAGAGACTTGCATAGATGAAAAATGATAGTCATGTGTATTCTTTTAAAAATAGTATTTATTATTTATTATAAAATACTAGAATACATGATTATTCAAAGAAATGTAAAACATACATACAAAAAAGATTAAAAGTGTACAGAAGGGTTCACAGGGAAAACACAAAGTTAACTAACCAAATTATTATAACAGTAATACAGTAATATGCAATGGCCTGGGTTGCACTAAGCTAAACCACGGCTAAGCATGAACATGCATATCTAATCAAAGCTGCCTGAAAAAGTCTATTTGTGTTGTACAATAGGAGTGTACATTTATTTCAGAACACTGGAGCAACTGCAAATGGGGCCCTTTAGGTTTAATGTGAATTTGTTCCATAACGCACAGAGGTGGATCAGATCCCAGGCCTATCTAGTCTAGTACTCTGTTGTCACAGTTGCCAGCCAGATGCCTATGTGAAGCTCACAAACAAGACGTGACACTGTTTTGTTACTCCCATATCATTCAGGGGTGGGGAGCTTCGTTACCTATATCTTTGTTGGCAGGAGGTGAGTATAGCGGCCACTCCTGCTGGCTACTATTTTCCACACAGAATCTCCCAGATATCAGAGTATTTCAGGAAGGAAGGAAGGGAAAAAAGTGGTTGCTATCAGTAACACACACCCCCGCCATGTCCTGAAATGAAATGCCTGGAACATTTGAGAGAGAGAGAGAAATTGTGATCTCCAGAGCAGCTACCAAAGTTAATTGTCTTGCTGATTTGTTGTTCCTGCAGGTTGTGGCAAAACAGAAGTAAAAAAGAAAGAAGGGGGAAAGACCCAAAACAATGAAAACAACTACAAATTACAAACTGAACGGTGAAATGGACTTAATTTGAATCGATTAATTTTGCAGCCTTTAATAAAGAAAATGTATTACAGAATGGAAAAAAATTATTGCACATTCCTATCATACCATAACTGAAAACAGAATAATTTTCGTTGTACTTCTTTTAACATTTAGGGGGGCCTTTTCTTTCCTACCAGAAATTTCCTACCAGAAAAGTCACAGCAGGTTAAAAGTGTTGTGAATGGATCTTAAGACAAAGTCAGCCATCTGGCATAACTCCTGCTGAAATGCAGCAGTATGTATTTATTGTAAATTTGCAAATGGCTGGGATTTATTTAAGCAGCTGAGAAAGACAAGGCAAGAGATAAATAGCTGTGCAAGTGAGCACTTAGCAGATGGAACTGACTCTGCTTCAGAAAGAGTGTACAGTCATAAAGAACTCTAGTACTGATTTCCAGCTATGTATGTACTTGACTATGCAGTTCCTCACGTCTTGACATTGTCCCTTAAATTCATTAAAAAGAAAACATGTTATACATGTCATAAGATATATTTCATACACTAGCAAAATGGCTATCATTACAATGGAAAGGGCCCATGGATTAGGGCAACTATTTGAGGGGGGAAGCAGGGAAGGCAGGGATGGCATTAAGCTTTCTCGTCCCCAACACATGCAGCCTTTCTAGTAGAAGAGGATAACCTCCTCAATGCATGTTAATTCACTCCACAGAAGTGAACTGCAACTACTCATCCACTCAGTAGGAAAACAAAGCTTTGCAATAGCAAGTACCCTTGGCTTCTGAGTCATCTGGTTACTGCTCCCTCTCTGCTTCACCTCTCAGTGGTTTACTGCCATGAATGTTAGCAGTTCTACTGTATTGTTTTGAATTAAGGATTGTGAAGTCAGTTGCAATTGCCAGCTCAGAATGTCAAACACTGGCCCGCTGATTAATATTCCCTATAAAGCTTAATGAAACTGGTAGCAGTCCAATGAATAGGACAACCTCCTCTCCATCATTGATGTTTAGGCCAATCTTTAATTTGGATTCTTGCACTGAGCAGGAGGGAGGTTGGACTTGACGGCCTAATAGGTTCCTTCCAATTCTACTGTTCTATGATTCTATGAATCTTCCGTTTTCAGAAAGGAGGCTGTAGACTAAAAGTCCAATTTGATGATGCATGTCTATTTTGAAACAAAGCCCACTGAGTTCACAATGTCCCACAAAACAGCTTAGTCTTCTTCTTCCCATAAAAAAAACAACAACAACTGTCAATGAACCTAGAACGGTCACAAGTATGTTGCATCCATCAGGAACTCCTAACTTTACACAGTCAAAGCTTTGCCCTTCTGATGCAATTAGTAATAGCTTCTGTCAGATTTGAGAGGCTGGCAGGCTGGCAGGCTGGCTTGGCTTGCATTCCCAACCTTCAAGCAGCCTTATTTTATTTATTTATTTATTTATTTATTTATATCCCACCCTTCCTTCTGGCAGGAGCCTTGTGCTCCTGTTCCTCTCTCTGTCCAAGGCCAGCCTGAATCCCTCTGTTCCTTCTGTGTTCACAACTAGCTTTTGGGTTTATTTTCTACAACCTGAAGATAACAAGTTAGATCTGGATCAACTTTCCTGCATTGCCATAGTGGTCTGCAAAGAGGATGCAAAGTATGCAAAGCCTTTGGGTGCTATCCCTGCTCTACCGCCACCATCACCATCTTTTGTCAACATTACTGCCACCACAACTGCTTCTGTGGCTATTGTCACCCAGTGGTTTCACAGTTGGATCTGGAATTATGTGCCCAACAAGGGGCTGTATGTGTGGCTCCCTTCTCTGCACGTAGCAGGGTTTGCAGGTGGATGCCCTTTTAAAAGCTAAAATCCCATGATCAGCTGTTCAGACGGAGGAGGAGTCTGGATTCAGTGTCCTCATTACAGCTGATTGGCAGTGTTCTATTTATATAGGGTCCACAATGGCAGCATTTTGGATTTTTAAATATAGGGTACATACACGTAGCTCCAATTGCTCTATTAGATCAAATAGAAGAGAAGAAAATGTCTATTTGTCTACCTTCATTGAACACCCTATAAAAAAGCGAGTCCTTGTTGAAGAAATAAAATCAAATACGATCATGTTATTTGCACAATTAGAAATTTTGAAATGGCAGATTCTTAACTTGCCAGGCCCCCTGAAGCAATAATGTTCACATTTGGTTTTTTTTAGTGCGACTAAACTTTATTCTGTCATATGAGAAAAAAATCAATAGTAAAAAGTCTGCATCACTCTGGCAGTGACTGGCTAGAAACCTTAACAGCCTCTGACAAATTTAGCTTCTGCAAGCCTGCATTATTGGCTATGATTCTTTCATCTTATATCTTTAGCATTAAATATAGGAAATCACTAGAACATATTGCACTGAGTATCACCAGTTTTCTAATGACTACTCAACAGATAATAGCTACAGTACACAACAAAGATCTTTCTCTTCCCCCCCCCAAAGTGTGAATTGCCATTAAGAGCTCACAGGAGTACGAAGGAAGTTGCCTGCTATGGATTTGCTGGGAAGCTTTCCTCCTCTCCTCTTGCTAGGATAAGCCATTGACTAGCTAACCTATTTCGTTCAGCAGAATGGCAGCAGAAGAAAGTAAAAGTAACCACCATATAGCCTGGAACAGGCGTACATAGCAGGTATAGTAAGAAGAGCCATAGCTCAGTGGTGGAGCATCTGCTTTGCATGCAGAAAGTCCCTGGCTCAATCACTGGCATCTCCAAGTAGGGCTGGGAGAGACCCCTGCCTGAACCCTTGGAGAACGGTGCCCCCTCAGCATAGGCAGTACTAAGCTTGATGGACCAATGGTCTGACTGGTATAAAGCAGCTTCATACTAACTTTGTACTAGAAATCCATATAGAGTTTCAATTAGTATGACTACGACTTCACCTCTGTTCAGATGTCCCCCCACCTTATGCTATTCTTAACTATGTGAGGGGAGCAATGGAACCATGCCAGCAGACCCTCTCCACTATCACATCCCTGCTTGCCCCCCTTTGTGTCTGTAGAGGGGAGCCTGCTCTGCACAGGTAGGGTCACCCCATGATAGCAAACTCCTGTGCATTCAGAGTTCCAAATAATGGGGAGAGCCTTCATATGTGAAACACGCTGTCCTCTTCAGATGTGCTCCTCCAAAACATTGACAGTGGGGATGGCACCAGTGGGGATGCAAGGGGGGGGAGCTGTGGATGTGGCTCCACTCTCCTCCTCATATGAATCATGTGAGGGGGATGCCTGAATTCGACTTGATGGCATCTTGATGGTAGTCCCTGGACTGGTGCCTGGACTTGGTAGTGGGCTGGATGAGGGCCGGCAGAGTTTCACTCCTGGCAAGATGGAGGCCCTATGGATGAATGATTCTTAAGTCCAGATAATTGGTCAACTGACTACTTTGGATGGGATCATACTCCCCATGAAGGTGCAGATTCATAGTCTGGAAGTGCTCCTGGATCCATCTCTGTTGCTAGTGGCCCAGTGACCTTGCTACCTAGAAGTGCTTTTTATCATCTTCAACTAGTAAGACGGCTACAGCTGTTTCTGGACCAGGATAGCCTGACCACTGTTTGTGCATCGATAACTTCTGAGTTATTGCAATGCACTCTATGCAGAGCTGCCCTTGGGGTTGGCCAGAAAGCTGCAGCTACTTCAAAATGCAGTAGTGCAACTGCTCACTAGAGCAGACCATTGCCATCATTTATGCAGCTGTGAAAGAATTGCACTGGCTGCCAACTAGCTATTGAGATAAGTGTTGATGCTGGTGTACAAAGCACTATATAGCTTGGGACCAAAATACCTAAATGATTGTCCCACTTCTAATATACCCAGATGATCACTGCACTGTGCAGGAGAGGGCATCCTGCAGCTATTGTCTTATCAGGAGGACCATTCTGCACAATATAAAATTGGGCCTTTAGAGTTATGGAATTCCCTGCTGCTACATATTAGACATCTGTTGATTTTTCAGCACCTACTAAAGACCTTCTTCTTTCAACAAGCCTTTTAGGTGGAGACCTTTATTCCAGCCTGCATCTGGACTAGAACTATTTTTAACTGTTTTATATGTGGAATTGTTTGTAAATATTTGTATTGTTTTTGTATATGGATTTTAAAAAATTAAACATGTTAGATTAAATTAAACGATAGAGAACTTTTAAAATGGCTTTTACACTTTTCTCGTTTTAGCATGGTAACTATTTTATATTTTATTTTTGTAACCTGCCCTGGGACTTTATGGTAAATGGCAGGTAAGAAATCCAATAAAACAAACAAACAAACCATCTAATTTCTATAGTATTACACTTGCAGTAATAACAGGTTCTCTTTCAATATCTCTGAAGATTTAGAATGGCAGCCTTACAAAATATGAAAGCTGAACTAGTCTTCTGTGACAAAGCTTCTGTAGCTGCATATAGATGTCAAAAAGTCTCAGGGACTAGAGGTATCCTTGCAGCCCTCCCCACAATATGCTCCTAGGGGATACAGCAGCTGTCACCTAACACTGTTTTCTTATGCTGTGCCACCACTATGGACTGCAGCTGCTGAAAACGTGTCCCCAACACCCATATCCCTGCCATGTGGATCAGAGGATTTGATGGTCTCCTCTGAGAAAAGGTGCTCATCAATCTAGTGGTGTTTTCCTATTTTTCAGTTTTACTCCCCTTTCTTGTCCCATGAGTGAACTCCATGTTCTTTCTGGGAAACAAAATCCAATGCCTTTCTTTGCCATGTTACTCCTTATCCATACCATGATTTTGCCTTCCTCAAAGCTTCCTCCACTCTCTTGCTCATCTTGTGCTTGGGACTTTCTGCCGAAAGTACTTGTACCTCTGTAGGAAATTCCATAAATAACTAGACACCAACTAGGGAGCAACTAGACACCATGGTGTGTTTTTAATATTTCCCTCCCCTTTACTTCAGCATCAAGCTTAAAGAGAAGGCAAGTTACTTAAAAATACAAATTTTGCAAGGTCTCTAGTATTCCTGAGTCTGAGACTTCAGAGGCCGGGCTCGGTGATGACTTGTGACTAGGGATTGGGGAGAAATTTGCATTTAAAGATGCAGTAAGATGCTGATGAATTTTCATGAGGATTTGAAAAATAAATAAATAAATCACAGCTTGCTGCAGGAATGCAGAGAACTGAATTTCCGATTGGAAAAATGATAAATAGAGAGAGCCAGAATGGACAGATTCCTCCATCCCTATTTGTGACAGGCCTTGGGGATGCCACAGAGTTGCCAACTCTTGAAAGTTAAAAATCTGATACTTGGGCTTGGTTTAGAGCATGGTTAAATGGAAAAAGCATAGAAATCAGTGGTAATGGGGCAGAGCCAGAGATAAGAAAGTCTGGGGAAATGGAGGAAATCAGGAAAAATGTATTTTTGCAATATTTTCCCATTATTTCCAGGTTGTGCACTGCTTACTTACATAACTCTTGGTGGAGCATGTATGAATTATATTTGTAGTATATACCAGAGGTACATATTTATCAGCTACTCTGGCATACACATATACTAGAAAAAAAGCATTAAGGGTGCAGGTGTGCTGATGGCCCTGAAATTGAACTTGGTGCCCCAAACCTGAGTTTCACTTGTTAATCCTACATACTATATTCTGAAAGCTAGTTGATTCAAGTACAGGCTATTGTTTCACTAGCTCTCTTATCCTGATACTAGGGATGAGGGAGAAACCTACCTAACTCACACTTTCCAAAACCATATGCAAGCTGAAACACAGACCATCCTCCAAAATGCAAACTTCTCCAAATTTTTCAATGCACTTCTTTAGCCACGGAATGTATGTGTGCTGGGCCGGCTCCCTGAATGGCCCCTCATTATGGTGGTGGAGTAGTGCTCCCCTTTCACGGCAGGCTCCCTGGCATGGATCGCAGGGAGGGAGCTGCCTGCCCACCCACTCGCTCTCCCCCCGCCTGCCCACTTGCTCCCTCACCCACCCTCTGCCCCCGCCAGCTCCTTCACCTGCCCTCCCCCCTCCCGCTCGCCCTCCCCCACCTGCTTGCTTGCTCACACTCTCCCTCCGCTCACTCGCTCGCCTGCCATTCCACTCCCCGCTCGCCTGCCCACCATCCTGCCACCTTCCCACTCACTCACCTGCCCACTGTCCCGCCCCCCACTGCTTGCTTGCTCACCCACCCGTCACACCAAACCCCTGCCCGCCCACTTGCTCACTCACCCACTCACCCACCCGCTCGCCTGCTTGCCTGCCCAACCTCCTGTTCCTCCGTCCACCTGATAGGTAGGTAGGAAGGTGGGGCATGTTTGCGGGTGCCAGGGCCCAAGGTAGACTGGTGCCCAAAGGCCCCGGCATGCCCGGGGCTGGCCCTGTGTGTGTGTGAGTTATGTGCCTTCAAGTCGATTATGACTTATGGCGACCCTATCAATCAGCGTCCTCCAATAGCATCTGTCATGAACCACCCTGTTCAGATCTTGTAACTTCAGGTTGTTGGCTTCCTTTGTGGAATCAATCTATCTCTTGTTTGGTCTTCCTCTTTTTCAACTCCACCCTGCTGCCCGGCAGCTTCTCTGACCGAGCTGGTGGAGGTCATCTCGGCTGTGGCGTTGGCGGAGCCCAGAACACTAGTGCTAGGTGATTTCAGTGTCCATGCTGAGGCTGCCTCTAGTGTTCTGGCTCGGGACTTCATGGCCTCCATGATGACCATGGGGCTATCTCAACTTGTTACTGGTCTGACACATAGGGCAGGGCACACCCTTGACTTGGTTTTTGCTCCAGATGGAGGAAGGGGTGGTCTGGAGATAGCAGGGGTGGATGTCACCCCATTGTCATGGTCAGATCACTTCCTGGTGAAGTTTAGACTTATGGCTCTGATCCTTCCTTGCAGGGGGGTTGGACAGATTAAGATGGCCCGCACCTGGAGACTAACAGAAGACAAAGGATTCCTGAATGACCTGGGGGAGTTCCCAGTAGATAGAGCAGGTGACCCTGTTGAAGTCCTTGTCATGCTGTGGAACAGCAAGGCGCGTCGGGCTCTCGACACGGTTGCCCCCGAGCGCCCTCTCCGGCACTGTGGAGCCCGGCTTGCACCTTGGTACACCAGTGAGCTAAGGGCAATGAAACAGGCTGGACGACGGCTAGACCACAAGTGGTGAAAGACGTGCTTTGAGGCTGATCGGCCATGAGTAAAACATCATAACCGTGCCTACTGTGTGGCAGTGAGGAAGGCGAAGAAGGCCCACTTTTCTGCCTCCATCGCATCCTCAAGTAGGAGCTTTTCCATATTGTCAGGGGTCTGTTGACATCAACTCCAGGAAATGGAATCTTAGACCCTGCGGAGGCCCACTATGAATTGTTTGCAAGGCACTTTGAGGGTAAAGTTGCTCACCTCCGTAGCAGTCTTGATGCCCCATCCACATCCACTGTAGTCCCCAATGAGGTGTCCAGTGCAACGTCTGCTGCAACTTCTTGGGAACAGTTTCAGTTGATGCGGCCTGATCATGTGGACAAGGTGCTTGCGATGATGCGGCCAGAAATGTGTCCTTTTGACCCTTGCCCTTCTTGGCTTATTAAAGCTTACTGAGGGGGTCTGACCGAGTGGATCCAGGGTGTGGTCAATGCATCATTGTGAGAGGGAGTGGTTCCAGCCACCTTGAAAGAGGCGGTGATTCAACCACTCCTGAAAAAGCCCACCCTGGACCCATTGGTTTGTGACAACTACCGGCCAGTTGCAAATACCCCCTTTTTAGGGAAGGTGATTGAGAGGGTTGTGGCGCAGCAGTTGCAAGTACTCTTGGATGAAACAGATTATCATGACCCATCCCAGTCTGGGTTCAGGCCTGGTTATGGGACTGAATCGGCCTTGGTCGCCCTGATGGATGACCTTTATCGGGAGAATGACAGGGGGAGTGAGACCCTGTTGTTCTTACTTGATCTCTCAGCGGCTTTTGATACCATTGACCATGGTCATCCTTCTGTGCTGACTTGTGAGATGAGTATTGGAGGCACTGTTTTACTGTGGTTCCAATCCTATCTCCAGGGTCGTTCTCAGAGAATAGCATTGGGTGACTGTCTTTTGGCCCCCTGGCAGCTGTGCTGTGGGGTGCCGCAGGGTACCATCTTGTTCCCCATGCTGTTTAACATCTACATGAAGCCCTTGGGAGCAGTCATCAGGAGCTTTGGGGTGAGGTGTCAGCAGTATGCTGACAATACCCAGCTCTATTTCTCCATAACATCTGAATCAGGAGAGGCCGTGCAAGCCCTGGACTGCTACCTGGACTCGGTGGTGGGCTGGATGAGGGCCAATAAACTGAGTCTGAATCCTAGCAAGACAGAGCTGCTGTGGGTTGGTGGTTCCCAAGTTTGGATAATTGGTAATTTGCCTGCTTTGGATGGGGTCGTACTCCCTATGAAAGAGCAGGTCCATAGTCTAGGGGTGCTCCTGGATCAAGGTGACCTCTGTGGCTAGGAGTGCCTTTTACCAGCTTTGGCTGTTGAGACAGCTGTGGCCGTTTCTGGACCGGGATAGCCTGACCACTGTTGTCCATGCACTGGTAACCTCTAGGCTGGATTACTGTAATGCGCTGTATGTGGGGCTGCCCTTGAGGTTGGTCCGGAAGCTGCAGCTGGTGCAAAATGCGGTGGCGAGACTGCTCACTGGAGCAGAGTATCGCCAACATGTCACCTCGCTGCTGAATGAATTGCACTGGCTGCCCATTTGCTACCAGGCTAAGTTCAAGTTTCTGGTTTTGGCATACAAAGCCCTATACAGCTCGGGACCAGGATACATGAAAGACCGTCTTACCCCTTATATGCCCAGTCAATCACTGCACTCTGCAGGTGAGGGCCTCCTGCAGATAACATCATATAAGGAGGTTTGTTCAGCACAATATAGGAAACTGTCCTTTAGTGTGGCAGCACCTGCCCTGTGGAATTCCCTCCCTTTGAATATTAGGCAGGTGTCATCTCTGCTATCTTTTTGGCACCTTTTGAAGACTTTCCTCTTTCAACAAGCCTTTTAAGTTGAGACCTATCCCAGTCTGCATCTGTGTCGGAATTGTTTAATATGTTTTTTAATAATGTTGTTAACCTTTTTTTATGGTTGTTTTTTAAAATGTTTTTAATGCTGTTTTCTTTTAACATATTTTAAGATCTGTTTGTATGATGTTTTAAAGTGTTTTTAGTGCTTTGTTTGCCGCCCTGGGCTCCTGCGGGGAGGAAGGGTGGGATACAAATTAAATAAATAAATAAATAAATAACTTCCTTCTGTTTTTCCCAGCATTATTGTATTTTCCAGTGAATCCTGTCTTCTCATGATGTGTCCGAAGTATGATAACCTATTTCATTATTTTAGCTTCTAGTGATAGTTCTGACCATGTTTCTGTTTGCGTTTGCTTTCCTTCTCTTTAACTGGTAAGGCTTTGCAATAAGATCTAGGGGGTGTTCTCGCTGTAGATGAAGCAGATAAATTCTTTGTTTGCGAAGCTGTTTGCTGTTGAGCTTTAAGTACTTTAAAAAGTTTCTGAAAGTTCATCTTCTTACTCCTTGGCGGTTTGTAATTTTTTATGTTTTTGGATTTTTTCTCCTTAGGTGCAATACGAGGTTTCTTTCTGTTTGCACACTTCAGTGTTGTTGTTGTTTTGTGGGGGGGAAGAGTGTAGTTTAGGCTCAAATATAGTTTGGATAGTTCTTCCATAAATGATTTTAGAAGGTTGTTTGTTTCTTCCAAAAAAGCTTTGATGTTTTCAGTCTCTTTTGCCACAATGGCTAATTGTAACTGCAGACATTTTTGGCCAGTTAGAAGTAGTTTTTGGCCAATTTGTGCCAGTTCCGTGGTTTCAGCAACTTCTGTAGAGCAGGCAGCAGATGGCTGTGATTGAGTAAAAATGGGAGTCTGGCTGTCGATGTCTGTAGCATGCACAGTAGACAGAATGTCTAAGGGGGAATGTAAGTCAGTGTCCTTGTACAGAGAGGAAGATGGCGTCTCCTTGCTTTCAGGTACCTGCAGCAGAGAGTTGATCAGACTAGGTGTATGCGTCTGCCCAAAAAGGGGATCTGTGGATGTTCCATACACCAGGCTTTGTATAATTTCTGGGTCATCCCTTGCCTGGAATTCCTCACTCAAGCAGGAACAGAATTGTTCTGTTTCGATTTGGGAAGGGGTTTTCTCAATAGATCGTGACGCATTTCTCTTTGTCTTATCCGCTTTGGTTGGTAAAAAGAAGTTTGTAATTTTAAGCTGTTGATCCCCATTCCCAGATTCTTCCAAAACCTGTTCTGATTTATGGTCATGTTCATAACATCTTTTCCTTGTTTGAACCATTTTAAAAACTATAAGGTTTGCCTTTTAAACTCTAAGATGAACGGAGGTATAATTATAAATTGTCGACTCCAAGGCTAAGTAGTTTTATCTTAGGAATCCTTAGATTTTGTTATGGTAAATTATATTCCTTGAGTTAGTAATGTGAAGCAGAGTTGTGACTCACCAGCTGATAAAGAGTCTGTTTTCTTGCTGATAAAATGGTTCCATAGCCTTCAAAAAATAGGTGTTGTTGATGCTGTTAGGTTCCAGAATAAAAATTTCCAAAGAATATCTCTAAAGATAGCAAAAAAAGAGGCGAGGTGGGTATGAGCTCCAGAGCTCGCTAGTGGACCTGCCTGCCAGCAGCCATCTTTCCGGAAACCACCTTCTCTTTAACCATTTTAAGAGTTTTGTCCGTCATCCATTGAGGTCTTTCTCTCCTTTTTGCTAGAGGTATTGTCCTTTTACATTCTTCCCTGATAATGTCTCTTGCTTCAGTCTTCTGGTTCTCTATCAACTAAGTTTAAAGCCTCAAATCTGTTCCTTGTTTGCTCTTTATATTCGTCAGGGATATTGTTTAATTTGTATCTTGGCGTTATGATTGTTTTGTTGTTCTTCTTTAGCTTTACTCTGATTTTCGATATGACCAGTTCACGATCTATACCGCAGTCTGCTCCTGGTCTTGTTTTCACAGAAAGTGTGGAACTTCTCCATCTTCTGCTACCAATTATATAATCAATTTGATTCCTATATTAACCATTTGGTAATGTCAATGTGTACAGTCATCTTTTCAGTTGCTCAAAAAATGTGTTTGCTAGAAACAGATTATTGGCTTCGTGGAATTCAATAAGTCTTTCACCTGCTTCATTTCTATCTCCTAAGCCCCATTTTCCTACAATTCCTAGTTCTTCTCTGTTCCTTATTTTTGCATTCCAGTCCGCCATGATTATCAGCACATCTTGTTTTGGTGTGTGATCAATTTGCTTCTTTGTAAAATCTCTCCATTTCCTCTTCTTCTGCATTTGTCATTGGAGCATAGACTTGGATAATGGTTATGGTAATAGGTTTCCCATTGAGTCTCATCGATATTACTTGCTCAGACCTAGCATTATAGCTCCTAATTGCTTTTGCTACATCATTTCTCACTAAAGCAACCCCATTCCTTCTTAATTTCTCATTTCCTGCATAAAATATTTTGTAGTTGCCTGAGTGAAAATGTCCCATTCCCGTCTATTTTAATTCACTCACGCCAAGTATTGTAATGCTGATACATTCCATTTCTTGTTTGACCATTTCTAACTTCCCTGGTTCATGCTTGTCACCTTCCATGTTCCTATTGTGTACATTGTACAACTCCGGACTCTCCTTTCTCATCTGTGCACATCATCCTCTGGGCTTTCTCTCAGCTTTGACCTAGCTGCATCATTAGTCATAGTGCTACTCATACTTGTCCATTGTTCTTCCCAGTAGCTCAGTGCATACCTTCTGACCTGGGGGTCTCATCTTCCAGCACTATCTTGTGTTGCATTTTGGATAATCTATTCGTAGGGTTTTCATGGTAAGAGGTATTCAGAGGTGGTTTACAATTGCCTTCCTCTGAGTTTGGATGCATCTGAATCTGATGTCTCAGCTCTGTCTATTCCACTTTGGATGACCCTGCTAGGAGTCTAGCCTCTTGGTCTAGACTCCTGACAGCATTGCTCTCAGCTTCTTCAGCACACTCAAACCCCCTCACCACGTTAAGGTGTGCATCCTAGAGGGGGAAGGAATGTGTACCCAAATATAAATGCATATATTAGGGCAAAGTGTGCATAAAATGTGCCTATAATAGAGAAAATAGCATACCAAAATGCATTATATTAGGGGAAATCGCTTTGCAAATATGCATATATTGGGCAAAATTGCATACAGAAATGTAGATATTAGGAGAAATTCACACTAAAATGCTGATGAATTTTTAGGAGGACTTCAAAAACATTTCAAACTGATGTGGAAATGGGGAGAACTGAACTTAGGAGTGGAAAAATGAGATACTGAGAGAAACCAAAACCGACAAATTAGCCAATCTTACCTATACCCATTTCAACACTTGCAAACATTATTTTTCAATGGGCGAAAACTTCTGTGAAGAGTTTATGCATACTACCTTGCTCTACAGCCACTTCACATGGTACATTTTCATACACAGAGAAAATATCAGTGTAGGAAAATATATGTACACCTTCACATTCATTTAATAAATTTAATAAATAAATAAATTCATGTGAAGTCAAGCACAAGCGTCTAACTTATGGTGAGCACACAGATCTAGCAGCCTCAGTGAGCCATGTGTCCACCGGGTTTCCGTTACTCACAACAGCTGAGGGTGGGAAGGCGGGGAGGGGGTGTGGCAGTCATCTATCGGGAGTCTTTAGTTTTTACCAGACCTCCTCTACATAGGACTAAGTTTGTTGATTGCATGTACTGGAGGTTGGGCCCGAAGGGCGGTTTAGGGATCCTGCTGGTGTACCGCCCACCCCGCTGCACGGCAGACTCCCTGGCTGAGGTGCTAGAGGTGGTCTCGGCTGTGCGGGCATTGTCCCCAGAATTATTAGTGCTGGGTGACTTCAACGTACATGCCGAGACCACTCTCACTAGGGCCCCTCGGGATTTCCTGGAAACCATGGCTTCCTGGGAACTGCACCTTAGTAACACTGGGCCCACCCATGTAGCCGGTCATGCTCTCGACCTTATGTTTGTCCTGAGGGGGGAGGGAAGTGATCTGAAGATGGGGGCGGTTTCATCCACCCCTGTGTCATGGTCCGATCACTATCTGGTAAACGTAGACTTCTTGATGCCTCACACCCTCCGCAGGGGTAAAGGACCTATTAGAATGGTTCGCCCCAGATGCCTGATGGATCCAGAAGGATTCCTGACTGCACTTGGGGAATTGGAACCTGCTGAAGGCCGCTCGGTTGACACCCTGGTGTTGGAGTGGAATGAAGGGATCACCAGGGCCCTGGACCGGGTGGCACCGAAACGTCCTCTCCCCCTGAACAGAACTCAGCACCGTGGTATACACCACGGTTGCGTAATCTGAGACAGGAGGTGAGACGACTAGAGCGCCTGTGGCGGAAATCCCGTTCCGAAGATGTCCGAACACAGGTTAGAGCAGCAGTAACTGCCTACCAAGTGGCAATAAAGGCAGAGAAGAAGTTCTTTGCTGCCTCTATTGCGTCAGCAGAGTGCTGTCCCAGGAGGTTGTTCCAAGTGGTCCGAAGCCTGGTCAGTCCAGTTGCCCAGGAACCCTTGGAACAGTCTAAGGCCTCCGGTGACAAGTTAGCAAAGCACTTTGCTGACAAAATTGAACATTTGCGGAGCTCGATTCCGTTCGCTGTGGATGCAGTGAATGAAACAGAGTTGGCCGGTTGCAAGCCAGTCAAATGGGATCGGTTTCAGCCTCTCCCTTCTGAGGATGTGGACAAGGTGCTCTCAACTGTGAAGCCTACCACCTGTCTAAATGATCCTTGCCCATCATGGCTCCTTGTGAGCTGCAAAGAGAAACTGGGCGAGGGGATCAAGGCGGTGGTCAATGCATCCTTGAAGGAGGGTGTAATGCCATTAGCCCTCAAGGAGGCAATTGTAAAGCCCATCTTAAAGAAGTCCTCCTTGGATCCCCAGGTTTTGAATAACTTTTGCCCAATTTCGAATTTACCATTTTTGGGCAAGGTCATTGAGCGAGTGGCGGCTAATCAGTTGTTGACACACTTGGATGAAATGGATTATTTGGATCCATACCAATCGGGTTTCAGGACTGGACATGGAACTGAAACAGCCTTGGTCGCTCTGGTTGATGATATGAGAAGGGCATTAGATAGGGGAGAATTCACCTTTCTTGTCCTCCTCGATCTCTCAGCGGCTTTTGATACTGTTGACCACAGTATCCTTCTACAGCGCCTGGAGGGATTGGGAATAGGAGGCACTGTATTACGGTGGTTCCATTCCTTTCTCTCCGATAGGCATCAACAAGTAGCATTGGGGGAGGAGGTTTCAGACCCTTGGCCTCTCAATTGTGGTGTGCCACAGGGTTCTATCCTCTCTCCCATGCTATTTAATATCTATATGAAGCCGCTGGGGACAATCATTAGGAGATTTGGGCTGCAGTGTCACCAATATGCAGATGACACTCAGCTCTATCTCTCGTTTAAATCTTCACCAGAGTTGGCTGTGGAGACCATGTCCAAGTGCCTGGAATCCATGAGTGGATGGATGGGAAGGAACAGGTTGAAGCTGAATCCTGATAAGACTGAGGTGCTACTTGTGGGAGACAAGGAAAGATTGGGAGATATTGACCTGATGTTCAGTGGGGTGAGTTTACCCCTAAAGGACCAGGTCCGCAGCCTTGGGGTTGTTCTTGATTCCAAGCTGTCCATGGAGGCTCAGATCTCGGCAGTGAGCCAGGCAGCTTGGTATCAATTACACCTCATTCGTAGGCTGCAACCCTACCTGCCTGTTCATCAGCTCCCACTAGTAGTACATGCCCTGGTCACCTCTCGTTTAGACCACTGTAATGCGCTCTACGTGGGGTTACCCTTGAAAACGGTCCGGAAATTGCAACTTATACAAAATGCTGCGGCTCGACTACTCACAAATTGTCGCCACCGGGAACACATCACCCCAGTGTTGTTCGATCTGCACGGGCTTCCGGTTATTTTCCGGGCTCAATTCAAGGTGTTGGTATTAACCTTTAAATCCCTATATGGTTTCGGCCCAGTTTACCTGATGGAGCACCTCCAGCGCCACCAATTTTGCTGCCCGACAAGATCAGCCACTCAGGACCTTCTCTCAGTCCCACCTACTAAAACAGCTAGGTTGGTGGGGACTAGAGAGAGGGCATTTTCAGTGGCAGCCCCCACTCTCTGGAACTCCCTCCCATACGATCTTCGGCATGCCCCTTCCCTGAACGTATTCCGCAAAGCCTTGAAGACCTGGCTCTTCAGACAGGCCTTTGGGACTTCTGGGGAGGGTTAATTTTTAGCACAAATTGCCTATTACTCTGAACTGTTACTATTTTACTGTCATGTTGTATTTTATTTGTATTTTATTGTGATGCATTTTGCAATTGAATTGTACGTCGCCTAGAGTGGCCATAGGCCAGATAGGCGACACACAAATTAAATTATTATTATTATTATTATTATTATTTTATCTCTGACTCTCTTGTAAAAAAGCTAGGAGTGGAGAAATAAACTATTAGTGTCAGAATTTGTTATCAAGACGTGTTTGTGCTGTGTTTTCTCACCAAGATATTCTTGTAAACAATTTTTTGTAATAAATTATTTCCAAAAGTTGTTCTGACTTTGTAACTTTTCTTTAAAAAGTTTCTCATACATAAAAGGATAACCTGAAGAAAACTTTTTGCTTTGATGAAGAATGTTATGGATAGAAAGTGTGTGTGTGTGTGTGTGTGTGTGTTATATGAAGGTCTTTATACTTAGCTTGTGCAGATGCATCAGCTGCGATGTGAGTAAGCAGTAGGGTATCAGTGTAACTTTCAAGTACTTTAATTATACCAGCTTGCCTGTTACCTTTTCTATTAATTAATTTTCTGTGTCTAATAGTATCAAAGCACTTACACTTAGTTTTGATGAATGATTCAGGGAGGGGAAAATGTAAGCTCAGCAGGAGCCAGTAACGAGCATGCCAGTTTAAGACACGTTCTAGATTTCTACAGTCAAGCCAAACTGGTAATTTGTTACTTCCCTGCTGATAAACTACATCTCACAAGCTTGTCTGCTCCTGGTGTGAATGAAAACTTAATTGGCTCCAGTATTACAGCAGCAGGAGGAGGATGAAGGTTTTGTCTTTAATGAGGAGAGAAGAATGACATCTTATTTTTGCATGTAAAAAGAGGACATACAGAAGACTTGAGATGGTGAGTGAAACAAAAACAGGCAGATTCCACAGGAGATGAGGGTTAGTTCTGCCAGAAGTCATCCCAGAATTGCATTTGGGCCTATAGGAAGCAATACATGAAGAAAGCAGTACGATATGCTACTGAGATTTTGCACACCAAATGCGACAAAACAATCCCACAGTAACCCTGGCTGAGTAGAAATCTGAAGCTTTAGTTTTTGGAAAGGTTATTGCTCAGTAGTTGAGCTCATGCTTTGCTTACAAAAGGATCCAAGCTTGACTCCCCTGCATCTCCAACTGAAAGTCTTGGGCGGGGGGATACTTCAATTGGAGACCTTGAAGAGCTGTTGCTCACTGAAGCTAACAACATTTGGCAAGATCAGCATTCCTCAACCTAGTGCCCTCCAGATGTCGTTCAGTTCCACCTTCCATCAGTCCCAGCCAGCATGGCCATAGGTCAGGGATAATGGGAGTTGCTGTCAAAGGTGCTTCATTCAGCCAGAGCAGATTCTGCAGCCCCATTGACATAGAGCCACTAGCTGCTGCTGCTGTAGGAACTAACTTCTGCCTTCATCTCTGTGCTAAATAGAGGTTTCCTCCACCCAGTCTAGCTTTAATTCACTATAGCAGCCTTCCCCAACCTGATGCCTGCCAGTTGAATTGGACTACAGCTCCCATCAGCCCCAGCTAGCACAGCTGGGGGTTGTAGTGAAAAACATCTAGAGGGCACCAAATTGCTGAAGGCTGCACTAGACTCTGAGCCACTTACAATGTTAAGGTATCAAAACTGGAACTACAGGTGAACAGCTGGAGCCAAGGCCATCATTCCCACTCAGAATGACAGTTGATCTAGTTCAATGAAGTTGGATGCTCCTTCTTTGACACCTTTAACAAGTTGAATACAAATTGCTGTATCTTTTCTATTATATTCAACTCTGTTGTATCCAAGCTATTGTATCAAATATACAAGTTGTTGTATTTCTGAAGATATAGCAGACTTAGGGACGACACCTTGAACTGACTGAAGTCAATACATTACAAATGTTAAACTTCATTTATTCTACTATTTAAAAATTTATATGGTTATGAATCCTATCCAGGTGAAAGCCAGCTAGGACATTTTTAGCCAAAAGTTGAGTTGCATGTGTGTTGAAGGTAAATTAAAGCTTATAGAGAAGCCCAGCCCTTATTTATTACTAAGTAAAATGAAATTTTATTTATTTTTAAAAAGAAATTCTTAACCACCTTTCATCAGATTCTGAGGCAGTGTGCAAATCTGGGAATCAAACTCATTCACAATATATACATGTAATTTAAAACCTAAAAATAAAAAAAAAATACCATAAAACAAGGAGGAGATACAGGCAGTGCGCCACTTTTCTTAGTAAGCCTCTGATCCTGTATATTCTTGCCCAATGGAGCTGCTGAATATACTTAAATAATGTGAAAAATGTTGGCCTGTTGAGTTATGCTCTCAGACCCTGTTAATTAGCCTTAAAGGAGGGTAGCAGTTTCTACTGAAGCATTCTATTCCCTTGAAATCAAGTCTGCAGGTTGGTTATCAGCTGGTCCTAAAATACTCCAAGATCAATCAATTTCTTTATTATTTGCTTAAGTAGTTTCGCCAATACTATGCTTCAGCTGACTGATCATTATCTTTTCTAAGTCTCCCTTTTTATTCTCCTTTCATGCTCATAGAAAAGCTTTGAATGCATTGATTACCATTATTGCATCCATTTCACTTTTAATTAGAAGCGTATTTTAAGCACGCTGTTCAAAGCTGGGTCAGCATATCTGTTTTCAAGGGGTTTATTTGCTAATAAAGTTTTGTCTGATCACATATTTGATTTGCCTCCAGGTCTCTCAGCACATAGGTAATTCTCTTCCATTCCCCTCACCCAAAAGTGTTCTTATAAGAAATGTTTCAGCATTACAAAGTTCCATCAGTTGTTAAAAATACCAACAATTACAATGGCAGTGTTCCACTAGGTGTTACCAGGGAAAAGCAATTCCCCCCTTGGAGACAGAATTCTGCACTAGTTTAATTGAATGCTTTTGATTTTTTAAAGCAAATACATTTCTACATATAACAGATGTCTACATTAAAAGGGAAATGAACTCAGTTTAGAACAAGTGGGACATTGTCTGACTACCAGCCTAAACTCCGCTTGGAGCTATTCAGGGTGCTACTCACCTTGCTTCTTTGCCTTTGAGACTTCGACCTCTGCTTTGCCTGACTTTGCCTGTCTGGACTTCAGGCCCCATCTATACTATACATTTATAGCAGTATTCTATCACTTTAAACAGTCATAGAATCCTAGGAACTGTAGTTTGTTAAAGGTGCTGAGAGTTGTTAGGAGAGCGCTACCCCCCCATAGAGCTACAATTCCCAGAATTCCCTAGGAAGAGAGATTGATTGTGAAACCACCCTGAGAATTAGGACCATTGTTTGGGGCAGAACACCAGCCTCTAATCTCATTGCTCTTCACCCTTTCTCCAGTCATTTTCAAGAATTATGAGCAGAGGCTCTGAGACCACCTGCAACAAAATGTTCCAGTATGGAGTGTTCTTGTTTAAGTGTTCTACTCAAACAGTCATGTTCCCGCCCAGTATCCCCTCCTCCGCCATCAGTCAGCATTCTGTTGATACTGAGCATGCTGAATTCACACAGGGGTATTTGGGGGTTTCCTCCTTCCCTTTATTTTTTTCACTGTTTTTTTGTACTTCTGCAAACTTTGACATTTCCTCAGATTGCTACTTCCCTCTTGTGTGTAGATGGTACCATTTTGGCTACATAAGCATCTGTATTCACCTATGAGTTTAGGAAATAGAGGGAATGATAGATAGAACATTATTCATTGATCTGAGCAGATCCGTCAGCTAAAAGAAAAAAGCAACATCTTGTCCATGTGGTTGAGCTATTAATGTATTTTGGCACAGGAGACTAACAGTGCAATTCAAAGGACATTTTCTAGAAGGAAAGTCTCACTAAGTTCAATGGAGCTTAGTCCTAGCGATCATGCTTAGGGTTGCAGCCTACAAGCACCATTTACACAGGACACACACAAAATATCTTGTTCTGTGTGCACATATGGATATTGTTCATATGGGATAAAGAATGGAAGATACTATTTTTTGGGGAAAAGTACATATGCCAGTATTTATTCAAATTATAGAACTAGGAAAGTATGTACTACAATTGAAATACTATGTCTCTGATCCAGTTGTAGGCATAGACATTTAGTCACACTAACAAGTGGTGGTCCTTGTAGTTACAGGCAGAGTTCAGGTGAGTATTGCAATGTGGAGAAATGCATTCTCCTTTCCACCTTACTCATGAAGTTCCCTTTACTCATGGAGCGCCTATGCTCACTATGACTTGAGGCTATTGGTTACAATTGTGTGATCTATTTCATACCCCTCCTTTACCTCCCTGAGCCTTTCTCCATACTTGAACCCACTGTCGTCCTATACTACAACACAAAAGCTGCTGCTGCTGCTGCAATTTTCCCCATGGAAAACCATAGGGATTTACCATGGGAAGAGAATAATGCAAAACTGAAGCCAGATTGTAGCTTTTAGTTGAAGGATAGCATAAAGCAACTGTTGCCCATTTTTTATATTTGACAAATGGAAAAGCACTACACTTCAAAAGTGATAAATAGGGCTTCATGCATTACAGTTGTGTGATTTGTGGCAACTGGTAATGGAGAAAGGGGTATTAGGAGTGGCATGATTTGTATGGCATTATTTATGTGACTTGTGTGAGTGAAGGTGGATCTATATTTCAGTGACAAGAGGTTTACAAAACCCCTGTTAAAAGGTGGCAGACTCTATGGCCAGCAGGCCCAATGGTAGGGAAATATTATGTTTAAATGATTTATGCTACACTCCTGTACTCATTTACCTGGGAGTAAGCCTCTTGAAATTCAACAGGGCTTACTTCTGAGTAGACATGTATAGGATTGCACTGCACTTCTGTTCCTAATGGATTGATTGGGGTCAACAGAAATAGCAATAATGCTTTCCTCTCCTATCTGCAAAGGGCTTCACAAACATTTCATTTAAGTTCATCTCAGAAAGTATTATTTTAGGCCAAATTTTGATCACTGTGCTGTGTGACAAATCTAATGCTATTTAAATTAGGTATAATTGTGTTTAATAGGATAAAACTAGTTTAAGCCCTATTGCTCCCCTAAAAAGCAATGGAAGGAATTCATCTTTCCTTTAATTTATGATAGATGAGATTAACATTTTAAAATTATTATTAATTATTATTAATTAGATTTTTATACCGCCCCATAGCTGAAGCTCTCTGGGCTGTTCACAACATATAAACATCCAATACAATTTAAAACATTATTAAACAACTAAAAATGAAATGAAATACCAAAAAACCAAAACATAATTAAAAACTCTCTTAATGCATCATCAGAATTTAGCTTTGTAATTCCCCTTGGCCCTTTCTAATTGCATAAGATGCTTTTCAGCCTGCTTCCTATCTTAGCTATTGCTTGGAAATAAAGATCTCGCTACAACATGCTGGCAATTTATTTCCCTCTGTCTCTCCGGGTAATACTGCCTTTGTACAGCAGATAGCGCTCAAGATTTTTGTATTTATGAAACAAGGAAGGGAACACCATTGCAGCCGTTGTGCTGTTCGATTACCATCAGACACATTTATCTTTATTTGTACTTAGCAAGTATCCAAGGATACAGTGTATCACCTAAACTGTTTTGTTATAAAGATCATCTTATTATTTAAAAAATCATTTTCATGTATTAAAAGTATAATTTTGTTACAGAGAAATCAGCAAGCATGTATACTTGAAATACATAGAACAGTTATTGCAAATTCTCTGTAAGGAATTAATAGATGCACTGTGAAATCCAAAGAGATGCAGCTTAAGAAGGAACTGTCATTCATCCAGTGAAACAAACTGCTGCAGCAACCTACCTTTGTTTCAAAAATAAGTTTATCATATATCTTTTTTAAAAAAACCCTTTATTTGGGGAGGGGAGGTGGAATTACATTTTTAGCTCAAACAGCTCGTTACATTTTTATCCTATCTTTAATCCAATAAGCTCAAGATAGCTTATATGTTTCACTTTTTAGTATGACAAATATATGAGGTAGATTGGGCTGAGAAATAGCCACTGACCCAAACAGCTTCATGGTTTGCTTGGGATTTGAACGTGGGTCTCCCTAGTCCTATGCTTTAAGCACTACACCACACCGGCCATTATTGTGGGCTGCTGTTTGTGTGTGGTGGTGGTGGTGACAATTCGAAAGTCTACTTGGTCTCACAAAACCAGGGTTGTTCTGTGGATCTTGGCCTAGATTCCAGTTTTGCCATTTTACTCGCATTAGCTCTTGTCACTGGTAATTATCACATGCTGCTAATATATTCCATTTAAGATGATAACCCAATCCAATTCAGTGTTAAACAGGAAATGATGCTTATTATGATGGGCCAAATATAATTATTTTTAAATAGCGTTCCAATTCTGCATAGGCCTTCAAGTCATATCATATTCCAAGATCACCACTGGAAAATTATTTTGTTTTGTAATAGCATTCTGGTATAACAGTTATGACCACATCATAAGCTCATAGTTGTATATTTTGTACATACAGCATGTGACAGAGTTGCATCTTCTGGTTACTGCGTGATTAAAATTATTGTTGTGAATTAACTACTTTAGTTTTGTACCAATTCCTTCATTTGTTAAAAACCACTGTGGCATTTTGAGTCTCTGTAAGCTAGTAAGATCCTCTCAAATTCTAGAGCTTTCTCAAAATGTAAAATAATAAAGAATTATACAAATGTAAATGTGAGGTCAGGGCTGCCATCTGTCAAAGCAAGAGACACTTGGTTTTAAAGGTGTTCTCCATCGTTCCTTCTGTGGACTTCACTGTCATACCATCACTTGCAGTTATCATTTTTTTAGATGTCACTGCTATTTTTTAGCTGCCCCTATTTTAATGGCATTATTCAAGCCTACCTCTATAAACAGGAATGCACACAATTAGTATGTGGGCTAGACCACCAGCATATTGTTGCGTGCCTCCCCCAATCTCCGAGCAGTGAGATTTCGGGGGTCCCTGCGCTCCTACAGGGTTTGGTTTCCTTTGGGAAGGTTAGTGGAGACTGCAGTGTCTTTATGAAATATGATTTATTTATTTACACACATTCCAACCTGAGCTTAAGATGGAGGGGGTTCAAGGCATCAGTAGTCCAATACCCAGCTTTTCCATCTGGGTTGCAGGAGGCACCCCAAATGCCATGGTGCAGAGAGCCAACCTCTCTCCTGCCTGCAGTTACCAGCCTTTCTTTTTAGACACAACTCAAAATACAAGTGTCTGCTGGGCTCCAGGAGGGGGGGATGCTCTCCTGAAGAGTTTCAATGACAAAAGGGTCTCCCTGGCCCATTCACCATTGCTAGGCAACTGATCAGCCCATTATCTTACCTGGCCAATCTATTTGGGCAACAAAAGACTCATTTGACCAGCAGAGAGTTCCTCATTCCAAGGCACAGGATTCCAAATCAGAGGCTGGAAAGGGGACCCCCAGGAATCATCCATCCCAACCCCCATGCTCATAACAATATATAAAGTGATGCTCATACACTGGCGTTGGGATCTGTCTCTTTGGCATTTTCAACTATTGACAGATATACAGCATAGAATAACAGAATTAATTTCCATAAATGACAGACAATGTATGAAAAATAACCCCACACTGCAATAATTGTAATATCCATCTAGTGCCAGATTGGTTATCACATTATATGCAATACTGAGATTAAGAAAAGATTACTCTTGCCAGTTCCAGTACAGTGACGTAAACACAGCACATGCATGTTTATGCAAACCAAAACTGTGTATGTTTATGCAAATATGACTATATGACTATATGATGTCCTGGGTGCACATTCAGACTTTTAGTGGACAAAACTCCTGCTGAGTTCATGCATAGTTTCTAAACATTTTTGCTTCTTTTTCAAAGATGGCACTGTTGTAAACTACCAATTTGAATGTAGCATCCTTGAAGTCAGTGGATTACAGCAGTGATATACTAAAACTGTAGTCATAATCACCCACTTGAGAAACAGGTTAGAAAGAAATAAAAAAATTAAAGGCGTTGTTCCCAGAACTATCAGAAAATAGTTTCAGTTATATTTGTTCGTGCTTTGCTGTAGTCGCTTGAAAAACTACTTAGTTTTAAACAACACTTTCATTTTCTTTCCAGCTTTCCAGCTGTGTCAAGTGACCAGCATCTACTCTTGTATCCATTTACCTGCCCAGCAACTTGGAATTTGTTCTCTCCTGTAACAGTATGAGCAGTTCTTCTCAAGTCTTTCTGCCAATATAAGACTCAATAACATTTTTTCTCCTGAATGAAAACTTCCCTCCCTCTTACAACTCAGAACTCGAATAATAGTGTTTTATGGACTCTAGTTTATGGGAAAGTGTATTCTGTATATGCTATACTGTATATAACTGTGTAGTGTATATGCTATGGTGATGTCTCCCACCATTTGATGAAACAGCTGGTGATATCACATATCTTAAAATTTCTCCATCCTAAGGATCCATAGAATCACAGAGCAGCAGCACACTGCAGGATCATTGGAAGTGGATGAAGTCTTTCTTTGGATAACAAAATTTTTAGCCAAGTAAAAATTCACTCAGTTCGGTGTGATGTGTATCACCTTGGTGTGATGACACTTCCGCAGTCTGAATTCTTAACACAAAGCCAGTTTAATGGTGTGGGATTTTAATTTTTCTTTGGTCACTTTATTGTTCACATATTGAAAATACAAAAAGAAAAAAAAGAAAAAAGGAGGTGGAAGGTCTGTAACACACTCAGATATGGACACTAACACTTCCACACTGTATTATGTACCGAAATATACTACAGAGCTATTTAAAAGAGAAACAGTTTAAACCACATACATGTAATGAAGTTGTTCTCCCTCTAGAATTATGGGAAAGGTGGGGGTCTTTTTTTGTAGTATTGCTTTTTTATCATTTATAACATGGCACATTTATAAATTTCACCACTTCAGTCACTGCAATGAATTGACCCTGAAGAACTACCTGGTCAGTAAATTATTTCTCCAAATCCTGTACTACAGTGTATTGGAACACAGCAAGGCAATTTTCCTCTGTATCCTCAATTTTTAATTCAATTCCAGTATTTAAAATGGTCTCCTCTGTCTTGTACTCCCTTGGTGCCCCCACATATTATATATAGCAAAGACATTGACACTTGTAAGCCTTTTTTGGCTGCAGTGTGGGATAAAAATGCTTTAAATGAATAATAAATAATATTCTGAGGACAAAACACAAGAAATATTTTAAATGTCTTGAATATCCTACCACTTTATTTTCAGTTCAGAAATATTTTCTTGACATGTGACAGGAACAGAGTGGAACATACTTTACTATGCATTGGGCTCACTATGTTGGTCTGTTGTTGTTAATCACCACTAGCGCAGATAATCAAGAATCCTGGATAAGAAAAGCAGGGTGAAAACTTTGTCTTATCCAGTGGACCATTCTGTGCCAGACAGAGGGGGAACAGAACAGAACCATTTAAGAAAGAGCTATCAATGGCTACTAGCCACTAAGGCCATGCTCTGCCTCCAAGGTCAAAGGCAGTATGCTTCAGAAACTGCAGGAGGAGAGAGTGCTCTTGCACTTAGGTCCTCCTTGAGGGCTTCCCATAGGCATCTGGTTGGCCACTGTGAGAACAGGGTGCTGGACTAGATGGGCCATTGGCCTGATCCAGCAGGCTCTTCTTGTGTTCTTAGCTTGTGAAGAAATCTTTCAAGAGACATGTAGATGACACAGACAATAAACCTACCCTGGAATGAAGCAATGATGAAAGTTAGGAATAAATAGGAAGATCCTTATGTAAAAGTCATGGATACATGCCCACAAAGGTAGGCATGCAGATGCCTCACGAAGAAAGATAGTTCTAAGTAAGGATGAGGGAGAAATTCAATCCAGTTCCCATTTAAAACTGAATCTATCAAATTTACACTTTCCAAAACGATATGAGAACTGAAACACAGCCATCCTTCAAAATTCACACTTATCCAAAATTTGCAATGCAGTTCTCGAACCAACCAGTGTTTACAAAAATGCATACACTGAGGGGGAAATGTGCATAAAAATGAATATTAGTAAAGGTAAGATACAAAAATGCATTATAGTAGGAGAAATTGCTTGCAACAATGTATACATTAATCAAAATTGGATAGAAAACTGTGTTTATTATGAAAAATACATGCTAAAATGCTGAAGAATTTTCATGAGGATTTTTTAAAAAAAGAAACAAATTGTTGCAGAAATGTGGAAAACTGAATTGAAGATTGGAAAAATGAGGAACTGAGAGAACTGAAAGTGACAGAGCCTTCTGTCCCTAGTTCTGAGCCTCTCCATTGGATGGCATCCTTAGCACAGCATCCTTAGACTAGCAATGCAGGTGCAGGCTAAAAATAGTGTTATTTTGCCTTGCTGTGCAATTTCCCCCCGCATCCCCCTAACTGCATTCTTCCTGTCCTTAATAAATGTCTTCAGTGGCTCAGCATAATTGAACACAAATTTTTGTGGTTAATCATTTAGTGGAGCATACACTGATCAAATTTTTGATATTGACTTCTTTTCTAATTCTTCTTATGCACAACAAAAGATTCAATATACGTTGCTGCATTTCTTTAAAAGAATGAACCTGATAGGCACCTGCTTAAAGTGGCTGTGTCAGAAGAAAGAACATTTCTGACAAATACATCTGGAGGCTAGAAGTGAGCAGTTGGCATCATCCAAGAGACAAAATGGTATGCTTCATACAGGGATGGGGAACCTATGCCCTCTAGATGTTGTTGGACTCCAATCCCCATCATTCCCATCCAGTATGGCCCTTATAGTGATAATACTGATGTAGAGAAATACCAGCATGAAATTCAGTGCATGTGCTTTCTCTGTTTAAGAAAAAAAAATCACATGTGATGTGCTCCTCAGCTTGGTTGCATGAACTGCAAAGGCTTTTAACAGCTATGCAGTAATTAAGTTTTCTGCTGGAGATGGGCATTCTTACTACAGTTCTGCAGAGCTTGGAAAAGTTACTTTTTTGAACTACAACTCCCATCAGCCCCAGCCAGCATAGCCACTGGATTGGGCTGATGGGAGTTGTAGTTCAAAAAAGTAACTTTTCCAAGCTCTGCCATTATTCTTCATGCATTTCCAAGACAGATGTTGCTCCTGAGAATTCATCTGCATCTTTTTTAAAAGTAACATGAGAAACTACCTTTAAATTTGTTTAAATTGGGATCCCTTCCTTCTTGAATTTGGAAGTTTGCTGAGAATGAAATGACAGGGAAGAAGTAATGTTACATTAGTACAGGTTGGGTAATACTTTTCTCATATTCATCCCATATACATGGAGACCATGGGCATGCCTTCTCACCCAGCACACTTCATCAGACATCAACATTCCAAAGCCTCCACATTTGATTAGAGCCTATGGAGATAAAATCCAACAGATAATTTTATTTCATGTGGTCAGCAATGGTTCAGATAAAAGCCAGAAATGGGCCTATATACACATTAGGCTGGCCCACAGCAAATTAGATTTCCCAACCCATGTTCTACATGTATGCATCCAGACTTGCCAGTATCTTTCCATTTTATGTCTCTGGTGAAGCAAGTTATTCGAAAGGTCTTATAAATCTTTCATCACACAAACCCTGACAGTATGTGCAAAGACTGTTCTGTAGCTATAGGAAGAAAGGTGGGTGGCTTCTAAAACCATAGCGAATTGCAACTAAAAGTGCCAGATCAATATTTAAAATATAAGGTTTACCCTGGACCCATGATATTTGTTCAGTGAAGTGCTGTGAAAATAATGTTCCCTGAAAGAGTTTTGTTGGTATAATCCTTTATGTCAAAAGGATTAACATAGTAGAGACTTCCGGGAAGGGTTGCTTTGCCTGTGCTGCCTCTGAGTCGAGCTCTCGTCTCAGAAGAAGCTTTTTCAGCTTTAAAATCAGTCAAAACATTCTTTTTGACTGGTAAAGATTTTCTCCCGGACAGGGAGAAATGTAGAGATTAACCACAAAGCCTGTTTTTGTGGGGAGGACTGGATTTCATTTATTTATGAGAGAAGGTTCAAACTGCAATGCCGGACGGACTTTCATCAAGCTCTAGCTGATTACAGCGACACGTTTATCTTTTTTTCAAAGAAAAATAGACTTTAACAGGCAGATAAGCATCCTTCTCTCTATTTTCTTTTTTCACTTGGTTTAAATTGTTGCAGCAAAAAAGAGATTTGTCAATGAATCAGCTGTGAAGAACTTCTGGGTGAGTTATGACTTTTCTCTTTCACTCACGAAATTAAGGAGGAAAGAAATCGAAAAAGCTTATATTTGTTTTTATTGCAAAAAGCTGTCCTGGAGGTGCATTCTAAAGATACCAACGGAAGAGGGATTTCTATTTCGAGGAGGGGGGAAAAATTATTATTTTTTTAGTCTATTTCATTTTGACGAATCTGCTTGTTCATGACGCCACTAATTGTTTTGATGTTGGGAACTAAGTTTGTTTTGTATTCCTGAACACATAAAAGATAAGGCAGGCTGTATTGTCTACACTGATGTCAGCAAGCCTGTAATATTAACCCAATTGTGGCTGAAATAATTTTTGTTTCTGTGGTTTTAAGAATAACAACCAGGAAAGTGATTGAGACCATGGAAGAAATTATGTTTCAGAAAATAATGGGTGAGATTGAGATAACGAAACAAACCCTGAGACAGGGTAGACAGGAGATGAAAATTGAATTTAACAAAATGACGCAGGAACTTAAAGAAATAGGAGATTCTGTGAGAGAGGTGTTTGATGAGATTAGAGATGAGAAAATAAAAATTAAAGGGAAGCTACAAGCCCTGGAGATTGGAACAAATGTGAAATTGGAAAAAGATTTGGAGTTTATGGATGTTAGAAATAAAGTTAGTGTTTGGAATTCAACGTTGTCTCTGAAGAAATTAATGAAGATTTTGGTGGTAAAGTTATCAATGTCTTGGATAATTTTCTGGACTGGAATGATGTGATGGAGCTTGACATAGAAAAAATCTATGGAGTTGGCTACAGATATGTGACATTGGAGAAACTCTTAAGAGATGAGCCAGTGCATTTTGTAAAAAAGAACAGAGATATGACTTTGCAGCAATATTTCAGCAACATATTCAGAATTATTGACTGGAATGATGTGATGGGGCTTGACATAGAAAAAAATTAAGGAATTAACTACAAATATGTGACAATGGAAAAACTTTTAAGAGATGAGCCAGTGCATTTTGTAAAAAAGAAGAGCAGAGATGTGACTTTACAACAATATTTCAGCAACATATTCAGAATTGATGGCAAGGACATATTTGTGATGGGGGAAATTCCCATCAGACTCTTGTTATATGACTATGGCTATGATAGCAAGATCATCATGGGATACTGATAATGGATGAATGGATACTGAAACCACTGGATTTAACAGGACTATTGAAGATGGAATTAATATTGATAATGGAAGAATGGTTATGGAAATTATTGGACCTAACAGATTTGATGAGATGGATCAATCAATATGTTTATTTCGACTATGGCTATGACAACAAGATTATTATGGGATACTGATAATGGAAGAATGGCTACTGAAATTACTGGACTTAACAGGATTATTGAAGATGGAAGATGGAATTAATACAGATAATGGAAGAATGGCTATTGAAATTATTGGGCCTAACAGATTTGAATCAGATGGATTAAGCGACATGTTTATTTGGAGAAAAACTGAAAGATATATCTCTCAAGGAATTGAAACCTCTCTTTGACTTTTTGTGGAAAGAATAAAGTAATGTTTATGAGATTTGATGATTAATTAAGATAACTACTGGAGGAAAGTGATTTTATAATATAATTTTAGAGACAGGATTGTTATATATTGTAGACCTATAACTGATCTGCGACAAATCGGAAGTCAACATTTTATTTTATTGTTTAATTGTTTTTGTTTTGTTTTGTTTTTTGTCTTTGAAAAATTGAATAAAAATTAATGATAAAAAAAGGATTAACATAGTAGCAGTCAGGCAAGGACATGAACAGGGGGACATAATGATATGGGGTAAATGGTCTAGGGATGCCATTTCAGACATCACTGGTGTGGGGGGCAAGATCCATAGCAAGATTTAAAGGCTATATTCAAGATTAAAGTGCAAAACAGCACTATATTTTAATAATAATTTGTTGTGGCTGTTTTCTTTCGAATGTGTTATACCAATTACAGCTATGTCAACAATGTTACCATCTTAGGTCAAATAATTTAATTAATTTGTATACCGCTTACTTGCCAAAATGGCTTCTAAGTAGGGTTGCCAGGTCTCTGGTATTGCCCAAGACTCTGGATTTTGGGGATCCTCTCTGGGTCTTCAGGTGAGTCACCCCAATCTCCAGACTCTTAGCTTTCATTAAAAAAAAAAAAAATTCTAGGTGGTCTGGTTCAAGATATATGCAGCAAAATGTTAGCCCTCGCCCCTGCAACTTCTGTTATAAGTCAGCTGCTCTAACACCTGACCTTTCAGGTTTTTAGCCAATAAGTGAAGTCAGGATTGTGATTGACAACAGATTTACTGACCTCCAGGCAATAGCTAATACCCACTGCAAATCCTGAAAAGTTTCTTTTTCCTGTTTGTCTGTACTTCAGAAGTTGAGTGAGTGTATAATATGTTATACTTTTCTAATTAGAAGGAGTCAAACAAGTTTAAATTTTACTGGGCTGTTGAAGAGGACAGTTTATTTCAGTTAATTCTGAAATTCTCTAATTTTGAAAAACTTCCCAATATGAAGTTTTAATCCTATACCCACTTCTGGGAGTAAAGCTGCAATGCTAATCCCACATACCTGGGAGTATTGAATTCAATAGGATTTACTTTTGAGTAGACATAGTTAGGATTGTGCTGTAAATCAGTGGGACTTTTGAATGAACATAGCAAAGGAATGGTTTTTAAATCTTT
The DNA here is from genome assembly GCF_030035675.1 of Rhineura floridana. Classification (NCBI taxonomy): domain Eukaryota; kingdom Metazoa; phylum Chordata; class Lepidosauria; order Squamata; family Rhineuridae; genus Rhineura; species Rhineura floridana. The sequence continues at coordinate 69,552,674 of NC_084481.1, forward strand.
CTCTCTCCCCCCCCCCAGCCCTTTTATTTTTTTAAAGCAACTAGGCAGGGCTTACTTAGATTATTAGAATTAGAATTTATTATCCGCCCTTCACCCAAAGGTCAATGCTTTTATTTGGTAGGAAATAATGGGTTTTTTTTAAAAAAAATGTTGTGCAGTGACCAACTGGTTTTGACAATAAACTATTATATAGGGTGCATATATTTTTACATCTCCAGTGTGTGTGTATATGGAAACTTTCCAACAACCATGTGAGGTAGGGTTGGAAACCAAGGCAGCTCACAACAAGAAACAAATCCATTTATAATCCAGTAACCATGAAACAGTTACAAAACAGCTTAAAGTGGCATGATTCCGAATTTTGGGTTGGGTGAGTGAAGTTCCTTATCATTTGAGTTTGCAGTCCTATGCATGCTTCCCAGTTGAAGCAAACCCCATTGAATACAGTGGGACTTGCTTCTGAGTAAACATGCATAGGCTTCCAATATGAATATATTTACAGATTGTGCAAATAATAAACATGTTTAACATTCATGCTTATATAAATATTTCTTCATACTATGTCTTGATATGCATCTGATTTCACACTATGGTTGTACATTATTATTTCTTCTACATTTTAAGAGTGCCTTCTTCCTTGGGGTGGTCATGGTCCCCTTCTGCTGTTTTCACTCTGAGAGGTAGATTAGGCTGAGAGATAGTGAGTAGCCCATGGTCACCAAGTAAACATTGTAGCTGATTTGCATTTTAGGATTGCACTATAAATATCTTTACAGGTTGTGTAAATAATAAATATTATCATCATCACTGTTTATTTGTATGCCACCTTTCCATAACAATTTATGCACAAGGCGGCTCACAACATGAACAGAAAAAAAGTTACACAACTCCTTTTTACAACAGCAGTTATAATTAGTTATAGGTTGATGAATGTGACCTTCCTGCTTTTCAGGCACAAGTGGAAGCATAAATATGTTTCCAAAAACAGGATCATAGAAAGGGCTGCATTTTGCTTTCTTGTTCCCCTAAACATAGCAGAAATTGGGGACATTTGTGTGTGTGACAGAACTGGACCAGGAACTATATTGCCATAGTGTATTGACTCCTATTGGTTTTTCCACTGATGGAGAGCAGCCCTCCTTAATTCAATAATTCATTGATATATATTGGACACCCGCATTAAACATTTTCTAGAGCCGCTTTATATAGCATAGGAAAAAATTGTACACATATTAATGTATCAAAGTATGACTTCTGAAAATAATAGTCATTTCCACTTTTCAAATTCTCTCATTGTTTCTTCTTGCTGTTGACTTTTCTTTTGCAAGCTATTTGCACATTGTTAACTTTAATTTTCCAATCTTTTTGGCTCTTTCTGAAAATTTACAGTGTCTTTTCAAATATTTACAGTGTTATGGTATTCAGACACTCAAAAAAACCCTGTCTTTACACAACTTTGTTGTTGTTATGTGCCTTTAAGTCGATTACGACTTATGGCGACCCTATGAATCAGTGACCAATAGCATGTCGTGAACCACCCTGTTCAGATCTTGTAATTACACAACTTATAACTATGAAATCACTGCCATGATACCAGTAGCCTAGAAGCTTTAAAAAGTATTAGACACATATTTATTTAACAAAATTTATATACTGCTTGATTGTAAGAAAACCCCTAAGTGATTCACAAGATTCAACAAGGTGCAACAGTGACTATTATTCTGACTACTATGTGCTGAGAACGAACAGTGAGGAGGACAGCTGCTTTCATGTCTTTCAATTCCATTGATGATGGTACCCTTCTGGATAGGATGTCCAATTTTGGAACTGGAGGAACCTTATTATGGTGATTCCATTTTTGTCTAAATGGCAGATTCTGTAATGTGGCGTTGACAGTCGGATGCACACCTCTTTATGCTACAGTATCTCAAAGGATCCCATCTTGTTCCCCATGGTTTTTAACATCTACTTGAAGCCACTGAGTGAGGTCTTCCAGAGATTTAGAGTAAAATGTCATCAGTATGTAGAAGATACCCACCTTTGCTTCTCTTTTACACCTAAATCAGGTGAGGCAATGTAAGTGCTGAATCAGCGCCTGCACATAGCAACGATATGGATGAGGACCAATAAACTGAACTGAAGGTCACTCCAGACAAGATGGAGGTGCTGTTGGTAAGTACCTGAGTTAACCCTTCTCTGAATGGGGTTGCACTACTCCTAAAGAAATATATTGGCCATATCTGTGTACTTTGCAATCCAGCTTTGTCACCAGATGGGCATCTGTGACACAGAACACCTTTTACCAACTTAGGTTGGTATGCCAGCTGTAATCTTACCTGAGATAGGCTATCCTCAGTTATGCATGTTCTGATAACCTCCATATTGGACTACTGCAATGTATTATAGGTGTGGCTACCTTTGAAAATGGTTTGGAAATAATTTAATTGAAACTATATTGCTAATATAGTTAGGACCAGGAGTTACAATTATATTTCACCAGTGCTTTGTTACCTGAATGACTCCCAGTTCATTTGCAAGCTCAATTCAAATTGCTGGTTTGACCTTTAAAGCTCTTCATAGTTTGGGACCAGGGTACTTGAAGGAGAACCTCTTTCCACATGTAGTTCTCTATATACAATTAAGGTCTTCAACATAGGGCATTTTCTGGGTTTTGAAATACAGTGGCTGGCTACTAAGGAAATTATCTTCTTAGTAGTGTTGCACAATGGAATACACACAGACAGAGTCTTACCTGATACAAATCTTGATGTCATTTTTGGTGCCAAGCAAAGTCCTTTCTATTTTACCATGGCTTTTAACTTTTAATTTAGACTACAATCCTATGTAACTTACTTAGGTGTAAGCACCATCGAACACAATGAGCAGTTCTTCTAACTGAACAATCCTAAACATAGGATTGTGTTATTAATTTTAGCTTGGATGATGATTTTACACTGTTCATTTCTAAATATTGTTGCATTTAGAATTGGTTGCTTTTTTCTTTTAATTTTTTGCAATTTTGGTCTTGCATTGCCAGCTGCACTAGGAAATATTTGAAGGGTGCAGTAGAAATTCCTATAATGGATAAATAAGTTTCCCAGAAGCATCTAGTTGCCCACAGCTGGAAACAAAATACTGCCCTAGATAGCTTTGGATCCAATCTGGCAGGGCTCTTACATTCTTAAGTTGTAACTGTGATGCTTTATTTTCCGTGCAAATGCAATATTATTTATTACATTTATATCCCACCTGTCCTATAAGGAGTTCAGGGTAGCATACATCTCCTCCTCTCCATTTTATCTTCACAACAGCTCTATGAAGTAGGTTAGGCTGAGAGGCAGTGACTGGCCCAAGGTCAACCCAGCAAGCTTCATGGCCAAGCAGGAATTTGAACCTTGGTTTCCCACGTCCTAGTCTGACACTCTAACCATTACACCACACTGTGTGCTCTTTTGGACAGTTTACAAACATATATATTGGTGCTGTCCTAAAAGAAGGATTTCTATGTTCCGTAAACATTATAAATAAGGCAATACTCATTAACAGTTATTACTTGTACTTAATAGATACATTTACATGAAGTAAAGCAAGACAACACCTTGAATTAGGAGAAAACTATGCAACTGGCTTTAGGCAATGCAGCCACCAGGACAGAGACTAGTAATGAAGATGGAAAGATATAAAATGGATATATTTAAAGAGGGTCTCATCCAAATAAATGTTCCTTATGTCTGATATGAAAGCCAGTGCGGTGTAGTGGTTAAGGTGCTGGACTATGACCTGGGAGACCAGGGTTCGAATCCCCACACAGCCATGAAGCTCACTGGGTGACCTTGGGCCAGTCACTGCCTCTCAGCCACAGAGGAAGGCAATGGTAAACCCCCTCTGAATATCGCTTACCATGAAAACCCTATTCACAGGGTCACCATAAGTTGGAATCGACTTGAAGGCAATCCATATCCATATATGTCTGATGTGGTGACAGGTGGCTGTACAATTTTACAATTAATTACAATTATTAATTAATTATTAATTATTAATTGTAATTTACAATGCAAATTTACAAATTCCTTTTTTCTTTAAAGATTGTGTTCTGCGGTTGTCTTCCTTTATTCTTTGATTAATATGCTTCCACATACCTCTTAAAGCAAAACTAGCTCTTGCTAAACAAAGTCCCATCTACTGAGGTTATACATTTCCTTGCAGAAGCAATTTGTGCTTATGATTTCTTCTGATTTCTTCCTTGTCTACACCAAGACTGGAAAAGTATCTAAGTCTTCTTGGGGGAAAATGCTTTAGCCATTAAAGAAAGGGGGGGATACTAGAAATATATTCTTGATAAGAACACAAATAATTGCCCTAAGTCAGATGATTCCCAAACTGTGGTCCATAGTCCACCACTGTTCCATGAGCTTCATTCAGGTGGTCCATGGCATGCCTGTGGATTTGTAGTTGAAGACAGGAGATTGCACATCATTCACATTAAATATTCATATTGATTTTGAATTGTATTTTTATTGCTTTGTGTATTGTATTTTATTGTATTACAATTTGAATTCTATGACATTCAAATTGCAATACAATATAAAAGAAATAAAAGCGGTAATAAAATATAAAATGATACAGCATCTAGCACAAAGGTTTGGGAATCACTGCCCTGTGTGACAGCTATTTTGTTTAGAATACCTCCAGCATCTGTTTAGAGCAGGACAACAAATGTGAATTCCCCTGGACTAGGAACATTTTTCATTCTACATAAGGAACTTAAAATAAGGAGGATCTCTGTGCAAATGCATGAGAACATACTGCCAATTCAATTTCCCTACACAGATATATATTTTTTAAAATCCCCTGAGGAATATATGTGGAAAAGGTTAGATTTTAATTGAAGATCCCCTTGGATGCTGAGCTAATATAGGAGCTGGTAAGGACGCAGTATGCTGCTCATGAATCTTTTTTGGAAAAATCTATGTTACATTCTGGATTGTATCCAACTACATCATTCTCAGAGTAGAGTAGACCCACTGAAATCAGTAAATTGAAGTTAGTCGTGCCCATTGATTCCATTAGGTTTACTCTGGGTATAACTTAGTCCAGGGGTAACCAACCTTTTTGGACCAATGGACACATTTCAAATTTTGAGAAAGTGCTGTGGGCACTAGCCACAAAATGGCAGCCACTGTGGGCACAGCATAACACAGAATTAGAGAGAATACAATCATTGCTGCTTCTCCCCCCTGTCCCCCCCCAACAACCTCATACTTACTATGGAAAATCCGCTGTTTCCTACTGCTCCTGATTGTGAAGACACAGTTGTTAATGACACAAGAACCCTGTTTTCCCCAGGGCCAATCCTAGACTGCCATCCTGCACCCACTTACCCAGGAGCCAGGAGTAAGTCTTATTAAACACAGAGAGGCTTATTTTGGGAAGAGGTGATCCTTCAGGTACACTGGCCCCAAATTGGAAAACTATTAATTGCTACAAGGGTTTTTCATAAGCCCTTTGTTTAAAAACTTAACTGCACTTTTAAAGGATTCCTCCTTGTTATTCTTCAGTATACTACAACTCTATATGGCACATGGTAGACTTTTCTTATTTCAAAATACTCTTTCCTCATGGCAGACCATAACTGATGGGTAATCCTATAATCTCTGTCAACAATTGTAAGGTTACTGCCTGCCTTTTTTGGACCTTGAAGGAGATATCTCCTGAAGCTTTAACTCTCAAAACCCTACGTAAGGTAATGCTTCATCCCACACTACCCCCACAGAATCTTTTAGCATAGGGCTAAGCAAGTTGTTTGAGGAGGCAAGTCTCACTGAGTTCAATAGGACTTATAAAACTAACACTGGGAGGAGGGAAGAAGCACACGGTGTTTCTTTTAAAGCAGGCCTTCAGCCCCTATGCATGCAAGATTAGCATGCCAGCACAGCTCCTGCTAGGTCTATGCATCCCTGTGTGCCCAGCAAGGAATCAACCCTGTTTAAACAAGACACTAGCTAAATCCAGCAATTCTAGTCCCAGGCTATGGTCTGAAGGCACATGGTCAGTGTCTGGATGGGAGACCGCCAGGGAACCATATGTAAGCAGCTTTGGATTTTTATCATGAAAAGAAAGGTGGGGTATAAATTTGTTGTGAACCGCCCAGAGAGCTTCGGCTATGGGGCGGTATAGAAATTTAATAAATAAATAATAATAAATATAAATAAATAAATACATATTTCTTCAGCCAGCGGCTTCCTGTCTAAATTGGAGCCTACTCCTTTGTAAATGAGTAGAGGTCTGCAGCTGTTAAGCAAAACCTGTACTCAGTAACACTGTGTTTAATGGATCTTATTCACTAGTAAAGCATGTATAGGTAGGACTGTAGCCCTACAATGCAATCATATGCATGTTTACTTAGAAATAAGTCACATTGTGTAAGCAAGCTTACTCTCAACAAGTATGCATAGGACTGCAGCCTTAATGTCTCATGCCACACTGAGGAACCTAGCCCTTTCTACAGAGCAGTAGTAATAGGACACAGCTCCACTTTCTCACAGGTAGGTTCAGCATCAGTGGGGGTGCTTCTGTCAAGGCATTTTTAAAGGAATTGTTACTGGGTGTCCATTTTGTCATTCAAATAGCTCACATGTGGAAGCATTTCTACCATGTACAAGCCCTGACATTTGGACTGAGGCAAAAGTGAATCAAACTTTTTTTTTTTAAAAGGAGTGAATAAAGCCTTGCAAAAACATTTACACAAGTTACTAGCCTACTCACCCACCAGTAAATACATATATTAAAAAGCAAATTTATACTAAAAACTTATGATTCATGCCCTGCTGCAGCAGACATCACAGTGTACAGGGAGATTTTGTTAAGGGGTTTTTCAGGAAGACTGGTGGTTTATAATATTCCTAAGAATTTTTGTGTAATTTCCCTCTATATTCTATTGTATCTATTCAATTTCACTAAAATTTCATATCTGTAGTACAGTAGGCCCCGCTTCCCGGCGTTCCGCTAATGCAGCGGCTTTCATTCCCGGTTTTAAAGCTGATTTTGCCTCTTTTGCGGCATTTTCACACGACGTGCCCCATTATACTCAATGGGGTTCCACTTTACAGTGATTTCCACTCTATGGCGGGGGTCCAGAACGGAACCTGCCGTATAAGCAGGGCCCGCCTGCATTTCAATCTGAATTTGTGTTCTTGGGTTCATTGATTACATTTTATGTGTCCATTTGTGTCCACTGGGTGTCCAAAAGCTAGGCCTGAGAGTCCATTTGGATACACAACTATTACTTTAAAAAATATCTTGCTGCCCTCTAGCCCCCTCCCCCTCTGGTTGGCATGGTACATTTGCTTGCATTTCTTACCTCTGGGCTCCAAATGGGGAGGATTGGGGTCTCTGGCACTGCCCAGATAGGCAAAGCATGAGAGGCCTCTGTTCACTTGATAATCACCCCTTCTCTACAGTGCCCACAGGGAGAGTGGAGATGCGACTTTAACCTCTTAACTCTTGGCATGGCAGGTGCAATGGTGAGGATTGCCTTAACTGCAAGTAGAACCCACAGGAGATCAAGACTGGCGGGTTAGCAACCAGAAGAAGCAACTTAGGAACATAGGAAGCTGCCTTATACTGAGTCAGAGATCATTTGCCCATCTACTGTGTGCTCGTTACTGTGGACACTTACTGCCAGCGGCTCTCCAGGGTTCAGACAAGGCAGAGGTCTCTCCCACCCCTACCTGGAAATGGCCAAGGATTGAACCCTGGGGCCTTTGGCATGCAAAGCAGATGCTTTACCAATGAACAACTGTCCTGCCCACATCAGCTCATCCCTGTGTCCTCCCTCCCTAGAAGGACAAGTGGGCAGAGCTCGCAGTTGCCGCTCTCGCTCTCTCTCCAGGCACCGCCCTTCTTCGCCATCCAGGGAAGAGAGGATGCACATGTCAGTCCACCTGCGCCCACTTACTCGTCTTCTGTCTCTTGGCGGTATGGTGGGAAGGGTGTGCTGACTGCAAGGCGGGAGGCGACTCCTTCAACGCATGCTGCCACGAGGGGTCCCCATAACGAGAAACCGGCCCTCATCCAATCCCAGCTCCAAACGGCGTTCATTCATCTGCCCCAGGCTGAGCCACACGCCTGCCCTCCAAATCGCCTCAGAGAGCTTTTTCCCGCCAAGCGTGAATTCCCACCCTCTTCGCCTTCAGTAGAGGCAAAAAAGGAGTCGCTGAATTGCTTGACGCGCGCAGCTGGGATACTGGTGTGCCGTCGCCGCTTGGTCTCTTCATGGGGCGTGTGTGAAAGTCCTCCGCCCCCCTCACGCCCTCCTCCGAGGGATCCCAGTCAATGTTTGGGGTTTATTCCGGCAGACTGCGCGCCGCGGTTTGCAGCTCTCGCTCTCTCTTTCTCTGCCGCCCTTCTTCCAGCCGGCCATGACCATCACCAGCGTGAAAGTCGCTGACTGTGGCGGTAGGGTGAGTGGGTGAGCGCTGGAGGATCTACTTTGGGGTTTTCGCGGGCCTCTTCTGTCCGTCCGCTCACGCGGGCACGCGCCTGTCTTGCAAGCGCGTGTATGTTCTGTGGCACTTTCTTGAAGCAAAAGGCGGCGGCAGCGGCGGCGAAGCGCAGTGGTATGTCCCTGTCCACAGTCCTGGCCTCTAAAGTGGAGATGAGCCCGACCCAAGGAAAGGAAATCATCTCTTAAGATTACAGAGCCAGGATGGTGCACTTGCAGCAGCCCCTGCCTCTGATGGTGGCGGTGCAGACCTTCCTCCCGCTTGTAAGTCTAATTTGCCTCTCGCAGAATGTATCTCGACGGTCTCTGCGAGGCAGTCGCTTCTGGGCACAAATGCCCATAGTTCTTTCCTCCCTTTCCAAGTGAGCTGTTTTGCACAGTCTTAGAAATACCTTGTAAAGTTCGTAATGATCCGGGATGAGTTTAAGATGTTGAGGTCTTTTTTCTTCTCTTGTTTTCTCCCTTCTCCATCTTCCTCCCTTGCTCCTTTTTATTTTGGGGGGTGTCGATCAATCTGAGCTATGCTGGGAAATGAGGAGCGCACATGCTTCTTCACCAAACATTCCGTTGCTGCTCGGTGGCTTTTGTTGGCAAAGGAGGGTCTGCATTGTAATTCTTTCGCTTGGTCTTGCATGTTTGGTGGAAACTTTTTTTTAAGCAGCCAGAGAAAGCTACGGGTTCCTGGACTCAGCTTGTGTTTCTTCAGTCTGCTATCAACTCAACTGGGAAAAGGCAACCCTTCACTTTCGAAGGGAAAGGATTCACAACAGGCAGCCTTCTTCAGAGCAAGCGATTGAGTTAAATTAAAAGGCTGGACTGCTTTAGTCCATGACAGATGCTATTGGAGGTCGCCGATTCATAGGGTCGCCATAAGTCGTAATCGACTTGAAGGCACATAACAACAAAATTGGGATCATCAAAAGGCCTGTGTCCAACATGTTTAATATTCTCAGCTTTGGACTAAGGTCTTTGAATCTTCCATTTACGTGTTGTTAGTGTAACCATGCTAAGGCTGCAAACCTATACACACTTATGTGGGAGTAGGTCCCACTGAACTCAGGGGTTTACGTGTGAGTAGACATGCCTAGGATTGCACTGTAATAAGCCCTTTGGAAATCTAGGATAAAAAAGACTTTTTACAATCATCTCCATATATAATGTCCATAGAGAAAGTTAGTTGTACTGTTGCTTGTTAAAATGTTCAGAATTTTCTAATTTACAATAATCGTGCCTAATTTATTTGTAGTTTGCACAGTTGCAGCCTTTGTTTCTCCAGCAATAAAAATGTGGTACGTTGTGACTATGAAGCAACTTCTTACTTAACAGTCTCATTTGTATTTATCTATTTACTGCATTTATATCCCAACTTTCTTCATCTTATATAGTCTTGTGGCACTTACATATTATGGCATAAACAAATATATTATGGCATAAACTTTCATGGTCCAGGGTCCACTTTAATTGATCCCCAGTCTCACACTAAGCAATATGTACATGCTTTTCTTAAAGTAAAATAAAAAGTCAGATAAGAATCTTGTATTGTTACAGCTGCTTACTCAAACAATGAACTGAACGTCTGCATTTGTCTGGCACTCGTAGCTGGATCCTGTGTATGTCGTTTACTCTGAAGTAACTTACTCAATTGTACTTTATTGTCAAGTAACTGCATAGGATTGCAGCCTAAATTCAATTTCTTCTGCTTTTTGTAGTTTCAGGATTGATATATATCTTCTGCAGGTGATATAAAAGTATAGCTATCCACTCTCTTGTGGTATGAAATTGCTTTGGGTAGGGCTAAACAATAGCCCATTCCTAAATATCTTTACTTGGCTGTAAGCCCTACAGAGTTTGATGGTAGTAAGAGGAGGGTTGCAATCTGAAGCATATGGCAAAAGATGGTTTGCTGAAGTTGTGGAGAACTTCAAGTGAGACACTGCTACTCAGGGCCGACTTATCCATTAGGCACAGCCTAGGGCCCACAATACTTTTAGGGCCCATGAAAATGTTTTAATTTCTTTTAAAATCAGAAGGAAAAAAATGAACTTTTAAGGTTGAAGAAAATCTTTTATTTTTTTTCTCACATCAGAAAAAAAAAATTTTTTAGGGCCCACGAAAATCTATTAAATTTTGTCTAAAACAGAAAAAAAATGTTGAAGTATTTAAAGTTATATCAAAAATAAATTTTAATATTGATATTATTATGGAGGGCCCACGAAGGCAAAAGTGCCTAGGGCCCACAAAAGTCATGCTGCTACTAATCAAGAGTTGTAACAAATGTCGGTGAAGAAACAAGTAAATAACTTGGGATATTAAATATATGGAGCACTGTGAAAAAGGAAGTGAAATCAAGCAATAAAATAATATTACAATTATATTTCATCATTTCCCTTTTCAGAAATATGTTATCTGCTTGCACCTAACAGGATGCAAAGTTTTGTTTTCTCTTCATGGCTGTAGTCTAGTTGAAAGTTTGTGTGCGACAGAGAGAGAGAGAGAGAGACTACAGTCAATAAGGGAATGTGTAATAAACCTTGAAGGGATTAGACAGCCTCCTTCAGAGCTGGATTCTAATATTACAGCATGAGTTGATTGATTGGTTTTTGAGGAAGCTTATGTCAAATTCTAATCCGGTTTTGGATTGTGCTTGTCTTGTAATGTTGTGGGGTTGTGTGTTTTTTTGGCTCAGTATTTTATCATAGCAATGAGGTGCTGAGCTGCAGCCCTGTGATAAGACTCACATTTGCTTTTACACTGCTTTGCTGTTTTGAACAATAAAAGGCTGTTTACAGTCATAGAGCAGAGTTTCCAGCTAAACACCACATGGGGGCTAAGGATGTGAATGGAAAGCAGTAAATGGATTACAGAGTTGCTGAGCAGGAAAGAGGTAAATTGAAATGCCCCAGCCCATTTTTTTTTAAAAGTCAAGCAGATATCAAAGGTCTGATTAAAACTTCTGACAGACATTGGTTTTGTTCCACATTTTATTGAATGGTGTGAACTTCTTTGCTATCCTTTTACAGTTGCTTTGTGTGGTGTGTTGATCACTTCAAAGGATGAAAAGGTGTTTTCTTGGAGGGAGAGGAAAACCTACACAAGGCAGTACCTGTCCTCAGCTGATAGCCTGATATAACACAATAATTTGTAAGAGCATAGCTTTACATCTAAAACAATTGCATAATGAAATACTATTTATCATAGTTCTTAAGAGAGAAGCAATCTTAAAAAATAATATAAGTAGGGCTGCAATCCTATACATATTATTAACTTATATTTCTATCTCACTCTTCCTCCCCAAGGAGTCCCAGCTTTAAATCCCATTGGATTCAATGGAGTATATTCCTGACTAGACATATAGGATTGCACTGTTAGTAAACATATGCTGCAAGCTGTGCTTAACATTTTGTTGCAATGTTGTGCCTGCCAGCTACAGCCTCAGCCAGCTATAGTTAATATGTAAGGTATGCTTGGGTATAATTAATGTGAAAATAAATAAATAAATGTTAGAGGGTTAGATACCTATATATCATCGATTCAATATGTTCATGCTGTTTACTCTTTAGTTGTGCACCAATACTTTTCAGTGACTATCAAGGGCCAGATGACATTGGCAGTATTCAAAAGCATTTTGAAAACTGTCAAGTACAGACATGGCAAATATCCAGACATGGTAACAATGAGGGAAAGAAATATTTAAAAAAGAAGAAAAAAAGAACCAGGACTACTACTTTTTTAAACAAAGATTGGGGGCATTTTCTTATGGCAACTAGAACAAATTGATAAGTTTGTAAGTGTGGTTAAATTCAAAAGGCCTGTTTAATTTTTATATTCAATGTTATATATTTGCTGTACCTATTTTGATTCCTTATATAGATGCTAATTTAAATTAAAGTTAAGTTTTACAAAATTAACCTCTTGTGAGTGATGCAAGGACTTTTCCTTCACTGTAAGTAAGTTAGTCTCTTTGTTGTTTAAAGATATTTAATACAATTTGTGAGGTGTCCTTAGTATTTCGTGTTGCAATAAGGGTTACACGCTATAATATTTTCAGGCTGCAATAATCAAATGCTAACCTGGAAGAAATCTCCATTAAATACAGTGTGGCTTGCATGTCTAAGATTTCACTGTTAGTGATTAATTTTTGCCCACACTAAGGCTGCAGTCCTATGTACACTTACCTGTGAGTAAGCCCAATTAAATACAGTGTAACTTACATTTGAGTTAACTTGAATATTGTGTTTTTAGTAAATGCAGGTTGTACGTATACCGATGAAGCAGTGAAAAGTGCTTTTACGTTAAAAATAAAATTGCACACAATGAATTTTTCTTGCAAACTAGATAGCGGTTTGCCATCAAGAATTTAATTTGCTATAATTCACTCGGTTAACATGGTAGTCAATATATGTCAAAACAATAATGCTGTACCCAGCCAATAGTAATCTGGGTAGTTATTGGCTAAGTAGTAAAAAGAAAAAAATGCTTTGTCCACTATTAAGATCAGTGAGCGCTATTGCTTGTGTTAATAGTCATTCAGCTGTTCTGTTGTTGCAAATTATTCAGTGTCATGTTAATAATTAGATTAGAGGAGAAATAGTAGACACTAGCAATAGGAAAATGCCTTGTATAAAAGGATTGTACGGCCCATTCCCTAAGGCACTGCTTTTAACACTGAGCCAAGCCTATTTAACATTCTTTTTCAAACAAATTCTGATATATTATTTTTGTGATATTTATTCCATTTTCCTTGGTGATATTTGCAACTGAAAAAAAAGTACACCAAAGATGTCAAATTACACATTTTATAACACAGTCTTAAAAGAACAAATTTAACTAAAAAAATCAGAAATCTAAATTAAAATTGTGTGACATAGCTGTCAAAATCTATCTGCAATGCTTTTTATTACATATTTTATATTCATATAAGAATGGATGACAGCCCACACTTAAAATAACAGGGAAGTTTTCAGGCTACGATCTTGTTCTGCAAACACTACATTAAGGTTTGCATCACATACAGAATTTCAAAAGCACTTGGTGATGTCTATAGCTAATAGATGTGCTGATGTATCTTTAAGAGATATTTCTAACTTGGTCGTATATGTACCTATTTTGTTAAAATCTTTCCCATAGTAAAAAGGAAAAGCAATTAGTGAAATTAAAAAACAAAACAAAAAATCTTTCAGTATTGTCTAGCAAAAAAGTTTTCTGTATATTGGCTTCTGAAGTGCAGCATCTTGCTGTCTGTAATTTATATGTAATTTGATTTTTTTTAATTTATTTTTTTGGTAAAAACTAACTGGGTTTTGGCCTTAGTGTGTGTGTGTCTTGATTTTTTTTTAAAAAAGGAGAGGGATAAAGAATTTTTCAGTGTAGATAAAGTATAACCTACTTTATTATTGAGGTGCTTCAGACACAAGCAGAGACTATAATAAACCAGGGTTGGGAGGGTTGCGCAAGAGATTTTTCCCAGTTTCCCAGAATATGTATATATATTCTGAATAGTCTTCTTTAAATATATGGAAAACTGTATCACAATGCAAAGCACATATTTTTTGTGAAATGTTGAAGATACAGGGAATGTGTTTAAACTGCAATTTGGCCTGCTTATAAAAACCCAGGTTGTGATTTTCCACCTCCTGTTCCATCCCTCTGAACCTGTTTATCTCTGTGCACTGCCACTGCATACAGCTCCTTTCTCTGTCAACCTCCTCCCGCCCTCCACTTCCCATGCTACATTCACCTTTACTACCATTCCACCCTGTTGCTTCCAGATAAAAGGAAAGAAGCCAGCAAAGCAGTAGACATTAGTATTTCCCCACAGTGCTAGTGGTGGAGGTGGTTCTCCACCTTGTATGCAAGCACCAAAACACTTAAAACAGTGTTGAACAGCATGCATTCCAGACAGGACTTTCTCTGACATTCTTCCTTTGTGTTCTGAAGTCTGAAAGAAGGAAAGAGAATGCCTTGTGCAAAACACCAGAGTTGCTTTCTGGAGGCTGCACCTAGAACTGCCTTTGTTGTCTTTTTACTGGCTGTTTGATTAGATGAGACAAAGTAGAACTGGGCATTTGACCAGTCAAATATTATCAAACAATGTTCCTTGCCTCATATGTGCCCACTTGAGCACTTCGTTCTGTGGAACAAGCACTGTTACAGATGCCAAATAATACTTGTTCCACACTTGTAAGAAATTAGTGTGACAGTACCTACTCTTTGGGTCTTCCTGATTGATTGATTGAAACTGATTGAAACTTTATTTTTACCCTGCCCTTTTTCCAAACTGGAACTCAGGGCGGCTTACAAATAAAACTACATGTAGTTAAAAACATAGAAAAACATGCAATTAAAATACAATTAAACTATGCACAACCTTAAAACCGTAAAAGGCACTTAAAAATCTAAAAACAATTTAAAATAATACAGATAATAACATAAAACAATAAAACAAGCCTTGTAAAGCCCAGTCCTAAACACCTTCTACCCAAAAGCCTGTCGGAATAAAAAAGTCTTTACTTGCCGACGGAAGGACGGCAAGGAGGGGGCCATTCGTGCCTCCCTAGGAAGGCAGTTCCAGAACCTAGGAGCAGCCACCTATTGTCATTGGGCAGGCACCTTTGCTTTATTCCTTTCGGCCTCTGCTTAAAACTTTTCTGTTTAGGCAGGCCTTTCGAGATACACAAACACATAGATGTTGGTCTGTTTTAATCTTTAATTAGTAGTTGTTTTAATTGTTTTAAATATGTTTTAGATTACTTGGTTTTTAACTATTTTATTGATAATTTTAATGTTTTTTGTAAACCACTTAAAGGTCTTTACATTGACGTTCAAATGGTATATAAATGTTGTTGGATAAATAAATAAAAGTAAATAAAGCATCAATTTATTAAAACCAGAACAAATAGAGATAAATCTGCTAATTACAAAAATAAATAAAAGACAATAACTTAGGGCAGTGAAATTAAATTCTTTGCAGTTGTAATTATTATTTGTTGCTATCAATGAGTTTGTGGAATGTGGAAATCAAGGAGCCCTTTCTGCTGCCTGCTCTCTCATCATCCTCTTGATGCAATAAAAAGAGTAAGCTGTACCCTTGCCTTGCCCTGTCCTTCTTAACATAAGGGTATTCTGGATTTCATGGACTATTTGGCAGTATTTTAGCACACAAACACAATAAGCAGTCAATTGACTGGTGTCCCAATCTTACACAAAGCTATTATTATTTGCCATAGGCTTCTAAACAGCTGGATCACTGCAAGCTTGGTTAAAGATGTGGAAGTAGATACAGTAAAGACAAGCATGTAATTACCAAGATGAAGTACTCAGATTAAGCAATGCTAGAAATATAATGTAGCATCTCTATCATTCTGCTTCCCAGTATACATTGTTCAGATACTTCATTTCCTCATGGTGTGTGTACATGCATTTCTCCTAGCTGGAAAAAAAAAAAGGAAAATGAATAATATTTTATTTATTTATTTATTTATTTGTTTGTTTATTTATTTATTTATTTTATTAGATTTATATACCGCCCGACTAGCATTAGCTCTCTGGGCGGTGAACAACAGAATATAAAAATACAAAACATCTCAGATCTCATAATAAATACAGCATAAACATATATAAAACAAGAAATCAAAAACAATTACAACAAAATTTAAAACTAAAACGAGTTGCATATTAAAACGCCATAGCAAAGAGGCAAGTCTTAACCTGGCGCCGAAAGGAGAGCAATGTCGGCGCCATACGCACCTCTTCGGGGAGACTGTTCCACAGTTCGGGGGCCACCACTGAGAAGGCCCTAGATCTTGTCACCGTCCTCCGAGCCTCCCTATGAGACGGAACTCGGAGGAAGGCCTTCGATGTGGAGCGTAGTGTACGAGCAGGTTCATATTGGGAGAGGCGTTCCGATAGGTATTGTGGTCCCATGCCGTATAGGGCTTTATAGGTCAAAACCAGCACTTTGAATCTAGCCCGGAAGCATATTGGCAGCCAGTGCAAGCGAGCCAGAACAGGTGTTATGTGTTCCGACCGCCTGGTCCCCGTTATTAATCTGGCCGCCGCATTTTGGACAAGCTGTAGTTTCCGAACTGTCTTCAAAGGCAGCCCTACGTAGAGCGCATTGCAGTAGTCGAGTCGTGAGGTTACCAGAGCATGTACGACTGATGTTAGGTCCTCCCTGCTCAGATAGGGACGTAGCTGGGCTACCAGCCGAAGCTGGTAGAAAGCATTCCGTGCCACCGATGCCACTTGGGCCTCAAGTGACAGGGAAGGATCTAAAAGAACCCCCAGACTACGAACCCGGTCCTTTAGGGGGAGTGTAACCCCATCCAGGACAGGGTGTATAGCCACCATCCGATCCGGGAAACAGTTCACCAGCAGCATCTCATTCTTGTCTGGATTGAGCCTCAGTTTGTTAGCTCTCATCCAGTCCATTATCGCAGTCAGGCAACGGTTCAGCACATCGACAGCCTCACCTGAGGAGGATGAAAAGGAGAAATAGAGCTGCGTGTCATCAGCGTACTGGTGGCAACGCACTCCATAGCTCCTGATGACCGCACTCAACGGCTTCATATAGATGTTGAAAAGCATGGGAGACAGAACCGAACCCTGTGGGACTCCACATTGGAGAGCCCACGGTGTCGAGCAATGTTCCCCAAGCACAACCCTCTGGAGACGACCCGCTAAGTAGGAGCGGAACCACTGCCAAACAGTACCCCCGACTCCCAACTCCGCAAGCCTCTCCAGAAGGATACCATGGTCGATGGTATCAAAAGCCGCCGAGAGATCAAGGAGGATCAACAGAGTTACACTCCCTTCGTCCCTCTCCCGACATAGGTCATCATACAGGACGACCAAGGCTGTCTCAGTGCCAAAACCGGGCCTAAACCCCGATTGAAACGGATCTAGATAATCAGTTTCATCCAATAGCGCCTGGAGCTGGCCAGCAACCACTCGTTCCAAGATCTTGCCCAGGAATGGAACATTTGCTACTGGTCTGTAGCTGTTGAAATTTTCTGGGTCCAAGGAAGGTTTTTTCAGGAGTGGTCTTACTGCTGCCTCCTTCAGACAGCCCGGGACCACTTCCTCTCGTAAAGAGGCATTTATCACTTCCCTGGCCCAACCAGATGTTCCATCCCTGCTAGCTTTTATTAGCCAAGAGGGGCAAGGATCTAGTACCGATGTGGTTGCACATACCTGTCCAAGCACCTTGTCCACGTCCTCGAGCTGAACCAACTGAAACTCATCCAGTAAAACATGACAAGACTGCGCTCCGGACGCCTCACTTGAATCATCTGCTATAAACTGGGAGTCTAAGTCCCGGCGGATGCATAAGATCTTATTCTGGAAGTGTCCAGCAAACTCATTGCAGCGGACCATCGATGACCCTACAGTGGTGAAATGTGCCACCATTAAAAGCATCAAAAACAGGCACAGAGAGTGCAGAACTTGGTGCGGTTTTGGTTAGTTGTGGGTATAACGTATTTGGCTCTCAGTTGCTCCTGTGCTGCTGTGTGACTTGCTCTTTCTTACTATGCTATGGAAACTGGGAAGCATGGAACAAAAAAAGTGAGCCTTTGATTAAGAATCACACAGCTCATTCTGTGTGTCTGAGGGGACTTCAGTTTCAATCTCCATGTCACATGGCAAGCCATGAGAAGTATTCAAAAACACTCTGATATGATGAAGGAATTGGAGGGAATTTAAAAATCCACTGGACCTTCCCTTGTATGCTCTAGTAAACTTTGGATACCATATATTGGAATTGCCAATGCATCACTCACTCTTGTAAACAGGACATAATAGAATACCTAGTCTGTATTCTGTTGTTGTTTATGCATAGATAATATGCATATGATAGATGGTACATAAGCATTTATACAGCAGCTTGCACATATTTAAACTAGAAGTGGGACAAGCAATTATTCAGAAAATATGGTATAATTGTGCTTATCCATCTCCCATTTGGGCTGTGCTGTAAGTGCTAACTCATTAAAACTCCAGTCTATTGTATGGGCTAGGGAGAATCAGCATAGATCAGGGGTGGGAAACCTCTGGCCAGTGGGGTAAACTTGGCCTCACAGGCCTCCTCATTTCTTCCACTCGGCCATTTTAACAAAACTATGCCCACCTGCCTCACACCTGATGTCATAAGTGACATCAGGTATGGGGCGGGTAGAGATGCAGCTGCAGAAAAGAGGAGTGAACTCCCCATACATCAGCTCATGTGCAGGGAGTTCAATCCTGCTCAGTTTTGATGTGCCAGCCAGTTTCTGCTGGCATCTGGCTGGCATCTCTGAACCCTGCACTATGCAGGATTGAATTTCCCATACATCTGCTGATGCACAAGGAGTTCATTAATGTTTTGTGCAGTAGTGCTCCCCCATGACAGGCTAACTTTGGCAGGTGTGTGGAACAACCTACCTGTCACCTGATATCAATATGATGCCAGATAATTTACAGGTAGGTGGTTCTGCCCACCTATCAAAGTTGGCTGACCAGTATGGGGGAGATAGAGATCTGGCCTGCTGGTTCCCCACCCTTAGTGTATATGGCAGATGCTATGGTTGCGGTGTGTGCTTAATTGACACACATGAGTGAAAATACCTCCAACTGCAACACATTCTATGCAGGGCTGCTCTTGGGCCTGTTTTGGAAGTTCCAACCGGCGCAGAATGTGGTGGCCAGACTGCTGATGGGGGCACATGGCCGACAACATGTGACACCATTGTTAAAACATCTGCACTGGCTGTTTATCTACTACCTAGCCAGGTTCAAGGTCCTTGTATTAATTTACATAGCCTTGAACAACTTAGGTCCAGGGTACCTAAGGATTCAGGGTGCCCAAATCCTTATATCCCAGCTCGATCACTGAGATTATCTGCAGGAACATCGTTGATCATTCCCCGAGTTGGTGAGGCTCATTTGACAGCAACAAGAAATCAAGCCTTTAGTGTTACTGGCCCAGTTCTATGTAATGTTGTCAATAGAAATTCAGCAGACACCTTCTGTTCTAACCTTTAAACAACTGCTGAAAACCTTTCTATGCCGCCAAGCTTATGCATGCATTTAAGAAAATATATTTCTATAATTGTCAGTGATCTCTGATTCACGTGGTTTTCATTGTATGTAGGTGTGTTTGTTGTAAACCACTTTGATTTTTGTTATGAATAGTAGTATACAAATACTGTTTGTAAATAAATAAGACAGGAGGTGCTATTATTTTTTCTAGGCATCAAGTTGGTAAAGCAGTATGTAAAGACGTGAATTGTGGCATACATCAGCTTTTTGGACTTGTGACAAAAAGACATGCCATACTTGACAAATGATAGCATGCATATGATTAGTGATGGGGGAGAAATTCAGTTCAGTTTACATTTACAGCTGAATTTATCACATTTGCAATTTCCAAAACAATATGAGAACTGAAACAGTCATTCTTCAAAATTTGTACTAATCCGAATTTTGCAATGCAGTTCTACAACCGATGTTTACAAAAACACATATATTTGGGGAAAGTATGTATAAAAATGAATATATTCATGACAATAACATATAAAAATGCATTATATAGGGAGAAATTGCTTGCAGAAATGTGTACATTAGTCAAAATGTGTACAATTGTCAAAATGTAGACAAATGTGTTTATATGGAGAAGTGTGCACTAAAATGCTGAAGAATTTTCAGGAGGATTTTTTAAATCTCAAATTGCTGTAGAAGCCTGGAGAAATGAATTTAAGATTGGAAAAATGACAAACTGAGAGCACCGAAACTAGGGTTGCCAGATCTCCGTTTTTTGGCCTGAGACTCCGGTTTCTGGGGGTCCCCTCCGGCTCTCCGGCTGACCCACCTTAATCTCCAGACTCTCTGCTTCAATTTAAAAAAACAAGTTTCTAGGTGGTCTGGTTCCTGAGATATACACCAAAACATCCTTTCCCCCCCCACAACTGTTAAATCTGTTTAACGGATCTGTTATAGCAGGGAAAAGTTACTTTTTTAAAACTACAACTCCCATCAGCCCCAGCCAGCATGGCCACTGGATTGGGCTGATGGGAGTTGTAGTTCAAGAAAATAACTTTTCCAAGCTCTGGCTCTAACCCTGTCCTTTCAGGATTGTAGCTAATAAGTGAAGCCAGGGTTGTGATTTGTTGACCCAGGCAGTGCCTACACTAAATTGCAACGTCAGAAAATGGTGGCTTTGAAATACTCAGTTTGAGTAAGTAATAATATGGCTTAAAGTTTTTTTTCTCTTGTGTGCAAGAGTCAGACCCTGGGCTGTTGGAGAGAGCAGTGCTTTGAAAACCTTGGCAATATGAAAGCATTTAATCCAATACTTGTAAAGCAATGCTAATCCCATGTACCTGGAGTAAACCCCATTGAATTCATTAGGACTGACTTTTGAGTAGACATGGTTAGGATGTGTTGTAAATTAATGGGACTTTTGACTAAACATAACAAAGAATTGTGTTTGTGTTGTAAATCTTTCCCTTCTTCCCTCCAAGCCTATTTTAAAGCAATTAGGCAGGGTTTACCTAGGTATCACATTTTTATTATGTAGGAAACTAATACTGATTTTTTTAAAAATGTTCTGCAATGACCAACTGGTTTGACATTAAACTATTATATGGGGTGTATTTTTACAAGTGTGTGTGTGTGTGTGTGTGTGTGGAATCTTTCCAACAACCCTGTGAGGTAGGGTTGGTGATTGGAAACCAAGGCAGCTCACAATAAGAAATAAATCCCCTTAAAAACCAATAACCACAAAACAAGTAACAGTTGCAAAACAGCTTAAAGTGGCATGATTCTGAATTTTGGGTTGGGTGAATGAAGTTTATTTACTTATTTTTATATATTATTTGATTTATATCCTGCACTTCCTTTCAGTAGGAGCCCAGGGCAGCAAACAAAAGCAATAAAAACACTTTAAAAATCATAAAAACAGACTTTAAAATATATTAAAACAAAACATCTTTAAAAACATTTTTAAAAGCTGTGACTCCAAAATTTATTTATGTAGTTTATGTACAACAGTTATATACTGCTTTATTGTAAAAAATCTCAAAGTGGTTTACAGAAAGAATTAAAACAATAAAATTATTGGCAAAAATAGTTAAACATATAGATTGAAAAACATTCAAACTAATAAAACCAACAATGAATTAAAAACAGATTTAAAAACACAATAGCTTCTACATGCATGGATAGGCTTGCCTAAAGAATAATGATTCTAGCAGGTGCTGAAAAGAGGTGTCTGCCTAATGTCAATAGGCAAGGAGTTCCAAAGCGTAGGTGCTGCCACTTCGTTGTTGTTATGTGCCTTTGTCAATTTTGACTTATGATGACCCTATGAATCAGTGACCTCCAAGAGCATCTGTCATGAACCACCCTGCTCAGATCTTGTAAGTTCAGGTCTGTGGCTTCCTTTATGGAATCAATCCATCTCGTTTGGTCTTCCTCTTTTTCTACTCCCTTCTGTTTTTCTGTATTGTCTTTTCTAGTGGATCATGCCTTCTCATTATGTGTCCAAAGTATGGTATGTGTCCAAAGTCAGAGGAAGGCAATAGTAAACCACCTCTGAATACCTCTTACCACGAAAACCCAATGAAGAACAAGTACTGTGGCACCCATAATGTGGAAAGCACAGCTTGAACTTGGCCTGGTAGCAAATCAGCAACCAATGCAGATTTCAGAGCAGAGGTACTATGTGCTGATAGGATCTCACTCATGTCAGTAATCATGCCACAGCATTCTGCATTAACTGAGTGGCTGCCAGGATTTGATGATGCACCTTGTTGGTTTCATGGCAGTTTGTTACTTGCCCAATAGTGGTAAAAGAGAATTCACATATTTGAAAGTGTGGCTGCAGTTGTTGTTCTCAAGCTGCTGCCTGTGAAGGTAGACCAAACCATGTGTGTTTTCTCTCTGTCAATTATTACTCACTGGAATTGGGTTGGCTGTCAAAGTGAGTTTATAGCAGCCCACAGGGTAGGCAGAAAAGGGTAGAGAATCTTCTTATTCTTACTCATTTCGCAGACCTCTTTCTGAAGTGAAGGGTCAAATCTGTAAAGACGTTTGGAGCAGCCACATTAAAAGATAAGGGCAGGGCATTCCAGGCAGGGGGTTGCCAACCCTGCTTGGATATGGATGTCTTTGCAAAGGATTCCTAGTCAAGCTTTACCAACAGCACAATCCAAACTATATCTACTCAGAAGTAAGTCCTGTTGAGTTCTATGGGGCATAGTTCCTTAGTAAGTGTGTTTAGAATTGAAGCCTTCAGGGGCATCCATCTTTACTCCTGAATGCTCCCATCTAACATCTCCACAACACTACGCTCCTTTCTTCCTACAGTGGCCTTCTGGTGACTAGCCTGGGGGCACTTAACCCCTTCTCGACAAAAGCAAGTAGGCTAGATTAAATGTTCCCTACCCAGGCTCCCATCTTTTAGCTAAGATTTCTAGCTTGATTTCCAAACAGATTTTTTTAAATTGTATGCTGCAAGCAACTGTGATTGATGCTTAATGTATCATGCTTAATGACATCACTTGAGCCCGCCCCATGACCTCACTCGGGTCTGCCCCATGACATCACTCGGGCCCGCCTCTTAAATCTCAGGTTTTGGGATGCTTCTGACCTGACAACCCTAACTGAAACTGACATATTCTTCCATCCCTGCATATGATAATATACACATTTCTCCCACACCCTATTGGAATGGAATTGGACTGCCTTCAAGTCGATCCCAACTTATGGCGACCCTATGAATAGGGTTTTCATGGTAAGCGGTATTCAGAGGGGGTTTACCATTGCCTTCCTCTGAGGCTGAGAGGCAGTGACTGACCCAAGGTCACCCTGTCAGCTTCATGGCTGTATGGAGATTCGAACCCTGGTCTCCCAGGTCGTAGTCTAACACCTTAACCACTACACCACACTGGCTCTCCTCACACCCTATACTTCTGCCTATATGGAAAGATAAGTATAATATGAAATAATAGAGATTAGATTTTTCTCCAAGGGTTGCACTGCTTTAGGAACCTGGATACTTTGCAACCATCATTGGTTCTATAAAGTGTTTCTGGATTTGGAGAGAGAAGATAATCCAGTGCATTTTGTGGAAGTCATAGTTGTGAAAAGTGTATTTTTAATTCTTTATATCAGCACCAAATCTTTAAAGACTTAAAGCGGTTTGCAATCTTTATACTTCAATGTGCAACTTTTAAAGTAGAATTGCCACTGAACATTTTCTTCCTACATGAGTCATTCCTAATCTTGTTTTACTTATTCCATTATTGAAAGGAGGAATATCAGATTCTACATAAAGTGCTTACTTTCAAACTTTAACCTTATGCTGAATTTATATTCTGATATGCTTTCAATGTAATTTTAACATAAGCGGGTTTCTATTTTAAAGATTGTGGTGATGTAACAATATGAATGTGCTAAATTGTATGTGTGTAGCAGGATTGTTATGTTAGTATGGATTTGATGGACTGAGTTGTCCAATTCAGCAAAGGGACTAGATTTCTAATTGGAGTTAATAAAGCTGATAACTGTGGAGGAGACCTTTATTTTAACAGCCCACACATTTTTAAAACATGTTGCAACCAGTGCAAATTATAATTTGTTTTTACAGAAGAGTGATCATGAACCTTCCCATGCTGCATTTACTTTAAAGAACCCACAAATTTAAATATAGCTATAGTGTTCGATTTTTTCATAGAAGGAAATCATGTGTAATGGAGCATCAAATTTAACTAGACTTTGTGGGTGTACCGATGGAAAGATTAGAGAGAGGGATAATATATTTAGTGTCACAGGAAAAATATACAATAATATTTGTAAAATAGCTACAATAATCCTCTGATGGTGCCTGGAATTTTCATATCTGGGTAAAACCATTCAAAATTCTCTTTGAAAGCCCATGTCACTGGAAGTTAGTCCAAAACACAAATTAAAGATGACATGCAACATCTGTAACTGAATCAATTATCTGAATCTCTCTCACACACACAAATAGGGGTTATAACTTTACAGGTCCATAGCACATAGGTGAGTGTAACTCTTGACCTCCACCTCTGGATTGTGTCCAGAGGAGAGCTAACAGAATGTGCGGGGTCTGGTATCTAAGTCTCATGAGGAACAGTTGAAAGGGCTGGGTATGTTTTTAGTCTGAAGAAGAGAAGATTATAGGGAGGCATCGTACCTGTCTTCAAACATTTGAAGGACTGTCACTCAGAAGATAGAACAGCAGTTCTCTGTTACTTCAGAGGGCAAGACTACACCTGGTGGGTAGAGATTGCAAGGAAGCAGATCTATGCTGAATATTAGGAGAAACTTCATAACTGTAACAGTGAAACAGCCTGCATTGCAAGGTAGTGGGTGCTGGAGGTATTCAAAAAGAAGATGGATAACCATCTGTTCAGAATACTGTAGCTTTATTCTGCATTGTAGATTTTTAAATTTTATTTTATTTTACAAACTTATAAACCACTTTATAGCCTAAGGCCATCAAAGTGATGTTATGTCACCCCCTTGCGTTTGCCTGGGGGGGGGGAGATGTTCTTTTATGATGAAGTCGGAGAAGCAATAAAATGTGACACCAGCTGTGCTAATTAATGTGGCTTTTATTCAGATACCAGATACTATATTATATTCAGCATTGTATTAGTATTAAGACCTAGCACATCAGGTACCATTTATACTAATCAATTATTATAGAGGAAGACCCTCTTCCCCATAGTATTGCAAGCCTCCTATGGGTCAGTCCAGCAGCCGTCCCTAGGCCTTCACAGAATTTGTACTATCGATGTGTGATGGTTGATGTCTGTTGTCCTGCTGTCCCTGTGACTCTGTCTCTTTGTTCTATATAGCTCAGTAACAAGGCAAGTCACATGTCTTCCTCATCATAAGGATGTGTGCATGCGCTCCTCAGGACAGGCAGCCAGCTGTATGAGTCAGGTTACTCTCTCATCTACTTCAAAAGAGACTCACGCTGAAGGCTTGATGTGGTTAATCTCTTTCCCAATCACATCAAAGAGCCACCAAGACATTTGTGTTCTAACTTAGACTGCCTTTCCTTCTTACACAGAGTAGCAGCTCTAAGCTGCTACTTCCTACCATAACCCATTATTAAGGAGTTTCAGACCTACCTCTAGGCTGCAAAATAGGCACTTTAAAGGGACAGTCGCTGGATTTATCTATCTTCCAGACAACATCAATACAAGTGGTGTACAACAAAATAGAAATAAAAGAAAATGCAAAATACAAACATTCCTACAACCTTTAAAAACAATTAAAACCATTCCTACAGATCTGTCATTAATATTTTGTAAATGATTGTGTCACACCTCAGGGAAAGCCTTCTTAACAAAACATCTTCAGTAGGATCCTGCATTGGACAGGGTGTTGGACTAAGCGAAGGTCCCTTCTGACACTACAATTCCATGATTTGATATTCTACAGCAACAGACCGAAACAGTTACATTACTTGTTTGGCTTTTTAAGTGGGGTTCATTATTTTCTGTGAAGAATCTTACATTGATTAAAATTAAGTTATGCATAAGGACGGAGTTAAAATTGCACTTAGGGCAGGCTGGCACTGTGTGTTATAGCCAACAGTCTTTGATTATTTGATTCTAAATGTGCATCAAGATTTGAGACTTGTCATAAGTTTTTGTGCAATACAGTTGAAGAGTGACATATTAAACATGGTACCTCTAACGCTAAGCACTTCTGGGCAAGGTTGAAAACATAGTAGAGACGAACTCCTGGTGGATGCAATTACACACTGGTAAGTGCCTATGGTAAGCTGTATTTAGGGGTAGTGAGAGCAGCAAAAAACCAGTATTTTGCTGCCACTATCAAATCATCAATCTGCCGCTCAGTGGAGCTCTTCAGAATTGTCCGGGGGCTATTACACTCTGGCCCCAGGGACATGGTGGAACCATCTGAGGCCCGCTGTAATGAATTTGCTAGGCACTTCCAGGATAAAACCTTTAGCATCTGCCAGGACTTAGACTCCAGTGTTATAGCAGGTGAATCAAGCGAGGTATCCAGAGCACAGCCTTGTCCCGATTTCTTGGATGAGTTTCAGTTGGTACAGCTTGAGGACGTTGACAAGGTGCTTGGACAGGTTGGTGCAACCACTTCTGTTCTGGATCCTTGCCCTTCTTGGCTAATAAAAGTTAGCAGGGATGGAACTGCCGGTTGGGCCAGGGAAGTAATTAATGCCTCTCTGCGAGAGGGGGTGGTCCCTGGCTGCCTGAAAGAGGCGGTAGTGAGACCACTCTTTAAGAGACCCTCCCTGGACCCAGAAAACCTTAATAACTATAGGCTGGTAGCAAATGTTCCATTCCTGGGCAAGGTCCTTGAACGAGTGGTGGCAGGCCAGCTCCAGACACTCTTGGATGAGACCAATTATCTGGATCCATTTCAGTCAGGTTTCAGGCCTTGTTTTATTTATTACACTTGTATACTGCCCCATAGCCGAAGCTCTCCAGGTGGTTTACAACATAAAAATTAATACAAATTCTACATTTGATACAATTGCAATAATAAGAAAAACAATAATTCACATTTTAAGTAAACATACCTGAACAATACATCTCTAAACAATATATATAACATGAAAACAAAATGAATCATATACAAAACAAAAATAAAATATATCTAAAAATTTCCATGGAGGTCAAGTATTCACTAATTTCCCATTGTGCTTCTCCCCACCTGACCACCATCTTCTGTAACCAGTATCATTATGAACATGATGACCTCTGTTGGGAGAGAGATTGGGAGTGTGACTCTGTTGATTCTCCTTGATCTCTCAGCGCCTTTCGATACCATCGACCATGACCTTCTGGGAAGACTGGCTGAGTTGGGAGTGGGAGGGACTGCATGGTAATGGTTCTGCTCCTACTTGGCGGGTCAGCTCCAGAAGGTGGTGTTTGGGGAACATTGCTGGGCACCCTGGACTCTCCATTATGGGGTTCCACAGGGGTCAGTTCTGTCCCCCATGCTGTTCAACATCTACATGGAACCGTTGGGTGCGGTCATCCGGAGCTTTGGAGTGTGTTGCCATCACTATGCTGATGACACGCAGCTCTGTTTCTCTTTTTCATCTTCTTCAGGTGAGGTTGTCAATGTGCTGAACCGGTGCCTGGCTGTGACAATGGACTGGGTGAGGGCTAATAAACTGAGGCTCAATCCAGACAAGACTGAGATGCTGCTAGTGGATGGTTCTTCTGACCCGATGGTGGATGTCCAACCTGTCCTGGATGGGGTTACACTCCCTCTGAGGGAGCAGGTTTGTAGCTTGGGGGTTCTTCTAGAACCATCTCTGTCACTTGAGGCTCAGATAGCCTCAGTGGCATGGAGTGCCTTCTACCAACCTCAGTTGGTGGCCCAGTTGCGCCCCTATCTGGACAGGGATAACCTGGCTTCAGTTGTCCATGCTCTGGTAACCTCCAAGTTAGATTACTGCAATGCGCTGTACATGGGCTGCCTTTGAAGATGGTTTGGAAACTGCAGCTTGTGCAAAATGCCATGGCCAGATTGGTAACAGGGACCAGACAGTTTAAACATATAAAACCGATTCTGGCCCGCTTGCATTGGCTGCCTGTATGTTTCCGAGCTCGATTCAAGGTGCTGGTTTTAACTATAAAGCCTTACATGGCTTAGGACCACAATACCTGATGGAACACCTCTCCTGACACGAACCCACCTGTACACTACACTCAACATCAAAGGCCCTCCTCCGGGTGCCTATTGCAAGGGAAGCTGGGAGTCTGGCAACAAGAGAGAGGGCCTTCTCAGTGGTGGCCCCCAAATTATGGAATGATCTTTCTGATGAGGTACGCCTGGAGCCAACACTGTTATCTTTTCAGCGTCAGGTCAAGACATTCCTCTTCTCCCAGGCATTTTAGCATGTGTTTTTAAATTGGTTTTTTAAAAATGTGTTTTTAAATTTATATATTTGTTTTTAATGTTTTTAATTGTAAACCACCCAGAGAGCTTTGCCTATGGGACAGTATACAAATGCAATAAATAAATAAATAGTGCCCAGATAGATGAGTTAAGAGATGTATTTGTAGGCATTCTTAATGTTCGTTAAATGGGGAAAGAAGCTTTCTTAACCTAAGGATAGGGAGGGGGCATGGTAGCCTTGACTGACATTTTCTAGATGTTTTTAGATGTTTTACTTGTTTTATTGCTTGTGTGTTTGTTGCACTGGGCTACTTTGGAAGTATGGGCAGGATATTAATTTTAATAATATATATCTTCACTATTTAAAAAGTTTTTTAGCAGATAAGCTGTCTAAAGCTTATCTTTTCCACCCTTTCTTGTTTTATTAACTCAATCATCCATTGGTCTTCTTCCCAGCCTTTACACCAATTATATTCTTAACAGAGGACCCAGACTGTAATGATTGGCTACTGGGGAGAGCAAGAAGAAGAGAGTGAGCAAAAATAAGGTCCTATCTTATAGGTGCAGAGCATTTTTGTTTGTTTGTTTGACCTGCAGATCAGTGTGTGCAGGTGAATGAGGGTGAGAGACTTGATACATGATGAAAGCAACTGTGATTGAAGATACTGTACAGTAGGACCCCGCTTTACATTGCTTCGCTAATGCAGCGGTCTTAATTAGATGCAATTAGACTAAAGCCCCACTCATACAGCGTTTGTTCCTCTTTTACGGCAGTTTTCGGACATCGCACGCCATTCTGTTCAATGAGTTCCGCTTTTCGGTGGTTTTTGCTTTTCGGCCAGGGTCCAGAACGTAACCCACCATATGAGTGGGGCCCTACTGTAATATGAGTTAGTAAATGTCTCAGCTTTCTTTTGTAGAACTGGAAAATGGGCTACATCTTATATGCTAACATTAAAATCACTCTTTGACCATGAATGCTTATGTAGTCAAACTTCCCCTTGAAAAAGAATCCTGTGCTCCAACAGCTTGTTGCCCTGGGACACCAGAACCAAAGGGAACCATGTTCTGGCTCCACCCATTAGGCAAAGGCCACAAGCTTGTATGTGCATATGTGAGTTATTTCATGTAGTGGAGGGGTTGTATTATTATAACCTGTTGCATTGTAAACCACCTTGAGAATCATTCTATTAAAAGGTGGGATATAAATCTTTAAAATGAGTAAGTGAATTAACTGCCACCACCTACACACAAGAGAAAGGTATCAGCAAGCTTGGGGAAGCTCCAGGGTTTGCAGAAGTATGAAAAATATTTAGGGGGAAAAGCCCTAAGAGAAGGGTTATGCCTCCCCCCACACCATTCAATGAAGACTAAGCATGAAGTGCTGTTGGAAAACTGCGGGGAGGGGAAGTGGAGTGTTCTGGAAACAAGTATGACCGGCTAAAACCCTTAACGGGCACACTCCATACTGCAACATCCAAATCCTTCTAGAGGAATGAAAAATCTAGAGCCCAGAAGTGTATGGATTTAACTGCCTCTTACATCTTACCCGGAGCACGCTACAACAGTCTCAGTACAACAGTGTCTTTTTTCTCCTAAAAGAATGTTGCTTGATTCATAAAATTGCACTCAAAGAGCAGTCCTGTGTGATCAGTGTTCAGTGTGCAAGATTTTTTTATTTAAATATTGAAACCCCTAAATATGGATTTCTGTGTATCCCAGAACATCATGGCTAGCTTGTGAGATCATGATACATTCATTTGAAGTACTTGTGCATCTCCAGTAAGTTGGTTACACATCTACCCAGCTTGTATTATATTTTCCCTCTTACTGTGTGACTTCTTGTTAGTTCCAGGGACCTATGTTTTGACAGATGGACATTCTGGTGCTTATTCAGGTAGAGGAGTCACAGCTGACAGAGAACGCTGCCTCCCTCTAAAGCAGAGTGCAATTACTATGTGTGCTGTGACATTCCAAGCCTAGCAACTGTGAGCTCAGAAATGAACCTCGCTCAGCATGCAAAACTAACTTCTTCAAAACACATTTGTATTACAGTTTGTACTGTCGTATTTTTTTGGGAGGGAAATTTGTTATTGGGTTTTTTTTGGCAATTTTTGTTGCAAACCCTTTTCTTTTAAATGGTTAAAGATTCTTAGGCTGCAGTCTTATACACACTTATCTCAGAGTCAGTGCCACTGGGCTAAATGGGACTGACTTCTGAAAAGCCAAGTATAGCAGTGGTTCCCCAACTTTTTTTCCCACGGACTTCTTGAAGTAAAGATGGAAAGAGCTGTCATTTTCAGTTCTCTCTGTTTCTCATTTTTCCAATATTAAATTCAGTTGTCTGCATTTCTGCAGCAGTGTGATTTTTTTAAAATCCTCATGAAAATTCTCCAGCATTTTAGTACAAATTTCTCCAAATAAACACATTTATATAGGTAATTTTGACTAATGTACACATTTTTGCAAGTAATTTGTTACCATATTATGCATTTTTATAGGTTGTTTTCACTCATATCCATTTTTATGCAGGCTTTCCCCTAACATACGCAAGTTTGTAAACATTGTTCAGTTGACGATCTGCATTGCAATATTCAAATAAGTGCAAATTCTGAAGGATTGCTGTGTTTCGGTTCTCATATTGTTTCAGAAAGTGTGAATTTCATAAATGAAGCTTAAAATGTGAACTGAAACTAATTTTGAACCCATCCCAAGCTTGAAGTCACATGGACCATTGAAACAAATCCTGCCAATCTAATTCATTTTTTGATCAGGTAACCTCCCTTGTAGACTGTGGGGATGCTGTGGACATAATATATCTTGACTTCAGCAAAGCTTTCGACAAAGTGCCCCACGATATTCTGATTAGCAAGCTAGCTAAATGTGGGCTGGATGGAACAACTATTAGATGGATCCACAGTTGGCTCCAGAATCGTACTCAAAGAGTGCTTATCAATGGTTCCTTCTCAAACTGGGCAGAAGTAACGAGTGGGGTACCACAGGGCTTGGTCCTGGGTCCAGTGCTCTTTAACATTTTTATTAACGACTTGGATGAGGAGGTACAAAGCATGCTTATCAAATTTGCAGATGATACAAAATTGGGGGGCATAGCTAATACCATGGAAGACAGAAACAAAATTCAAAGGGACCTTGATAGGCTGGAGCATTGGGCTGAAAACAACAGAATGAAATCCAACAGGGATAAATGCAAAGTTCCACACTTAGGAAAAAGAAACCAAATGCATAGTTATAAGATGGGGGATACTTGGCTCAGCAATACAACATGTGAGAAGGATCTTGGAATTGTCGTTGATCACAAGCTGAATATGAGCCAACAGTGTGATGTGGCTGCAAAAAAGGCAAACATTATATTAGGCTGCATTAACAGAAGTATAGTTTCCAGATCGCATGAAGTACTAGTTCTCCTCTATTCAGCACTGGTTAGGCCTCATCTTGAATACTACATCCAGTTCTGGTCTCCGCACTTCAAGAGGGATGCAGACAAACTGGAACGGGTTCAGAGGAGGGCAACAAGGATGATCAGCGACTGGAAACCAAGCCCTATGAGGAGAGACTGAAAGAACTGGGCATGTTTACCCTGGAGAAGAGAAGACTGAGGAGAGATATGATAGCACTCTTCAAGTACATGAAAGGTTGTCACGTAGAGGAGTGCCAGGATCTCTTCTTGACCGTCCCAGAGTGCAGGAGACAGAATAATGCGCTCAAGTTGCAGGAAGCCAGATTTCGACTGGACATCAGGAAAAACTTCCTAACTGTTAGAGCCATACGACAATGGAACCAATTACCTAGAGAGGTAGTGGGCTCTCCGACACTGGAGGCATTCAAGAGGCAGCTGGACAGCCATCTGTCGGGAATGCTTTGATTTGGATTCCTGCATTGAGCAGGGGGTTGGACCTGATGGCCTTATAGGCCCCTTCCAACTCTACTATTCTATGATTCTATGAAAATTGATGAGGGTCTTGGTGGGCCACTTAATGATTGTTCTGCCTGCTGTAACAATCATAATGCACTGTGCTAGATGCTATATGATTTTTCATTGTGTTTTTATTTCTTCTTTTCTTATAGAGAAATAAATTGTATAGATTTCTAATACTAATACAATAAAACACAATATAAGAAATAAAAGAACCAATAAAATAGAATTAAAAATTAATACAAGTATTTAAAGGAGGCATGCCATGGACCACCTGAATGAAGCTTGAAGAACACTGGTGGTCCACAGACTACAGTTTGGGAACCCTTGATGTATAGGATTGAGCTGTTAACTGTGTGTGTGTGTGTGTGTGTGTGTGTGTGTGTGTGTGTGTGTGTGTGTGTGTAATAAGAAACAACTGAGTGAGAGTAGAATATACTCGCTCTACTTTTCATTTATAAGTCTGAGTTAATGTTAAATTTCAATAAGAATGAACTTATTTGGTGGAAAAACTACCACACATGAATGGGTTGCTTCTTTAAAAATAGATGAAATAAAGTCTTTGCTTTAGAGCATCTGGTGGCCTTAGAACCTAGCACATGTAATTACTACTGTTTATTAGGGAAAAATCATGTAACTTTATGGTTGATTTACTCTGATGTGACTGGTTAGCAATTTAATTGGACTATACAACAAACCAGAGCGAAGTGAACAAAAATTAATTAGCAGATTCATTTGAGGATGACTACAAGCACTATGTGTTATCCTTCACTTCACTGTAGGTGTGCAGTTGCTGGATTTTGCTACATGGATTCTCACTGAAATCACTACATTTGGGGAGTAGCCAACAACAGGTGAAATTGAAACCTAGAAATAAGGATGTAAGACTGCAATCCTATACATGCTACCTCGGAGGAGGGCCCATTGAACTTAATGGGGCATTTTGAGTAGGCATTTACAGAAGTGTACTGTAAACCATGCTAGAATTAAATGCAAAAATCAGTGAAACTGTTAAGTGAATAAAACAGAGTTAACAGTGCCTTTAATCCTATAGAACAGTGGTTCTCAGCCCCCCATAGACCACTTGTAAATAGCTGATGGAGCACTTAATGACTTTTCTGCCTGTTGTAGCAGTTATAATTGCTTATTGCTGTATTTTAAGTGTATTTTTATTGCTTCTTTTATTTCTTATATTGTATTTTATTGTGCTACAATTTGCCTTCCACAGAATAAAATACAATTTAAGAACTAAAGGAAGTAATAAAACACAATTAAAAATTAAATATGAATATTTATTGTGGACACGCTGCTGACCACCTGAGCAAAGTTTGTAGACTGCTGTGATTCATGGACCACAATTGTAGAACTTCTGCTATAGAAGAGAAAAATCTGTAAAAAAAAAAAAAAAAAAGAACATTCGTGTCTTAATTCTTGTTTCATTAATGACTGGTTTGTAATATTCTTTTGAACTTGACCAAGTCTCCACAACTTGACTTGTAAATAGGAACGGAGGCAGAAGTTATTTGCTAAGTGAGGTGGAGTTATGCTAGCTTCCTAGATGGTGGGTCACTGTTGCTTACTGAAAGGGAGAGCAGTGGGGAGGTTACAGTGGTGTAAGTGTACCAGAAGGACTGCTGGATTGACTTCACTGGTGTGTTTGTACTTCATCACCTCCTTGAGATCTCACCTCTCCTTCCCAGTAATCAACACCAATCCATCTGCCAGGAAGATAACATAGTGGCTCTACCCACCCCAGCAACCCATTTCTGAACGGAGGAGAATTCTGTTCAGTCCACACCTCCTAGATTAATAGATAGATTAGAACATCATTATTCAGACTTTGTGCTTATCTTAATTTTGTGAAATATCTCTAAACTCATAAAACACATCAAAATGCATGTTAAAATGTGTATTTTAGGATAAAATATGTTTAAAAACATGTATAGTGAGATAAAAGACATTTAAAATGCATACTGTGTGATGAAATATGTATTTAAATAAATATTTAATAAGAATTTTTGTACAATTTTTTTTGGGGGGGAGAATTACAGATTAAATGCAGAAACAAAATGGAATGGACTATGGATGACCATGTGTATAGGAAATAATCTGATCTGTCTATTTGTAAACATTGTGCATTGGGATGAACAACTTTGGAAATAAATGTTGAATCGTGATATCTCTTATAGCAAGAACATTGCCCAGACTGACTTCACCTAAATCACTGAAGAGCCAGTTCATGGTGACTTTAGGAACAACCGAGATGTAATGTTATTCTTTTACCATTTTAATTAAATAACAAATTGGGACTCTAGCAAGAGAAGGGGCATTAATCCTTTGCTCTCATAGTAGTCCTGATGTGAATTAACTGCCTGTTTGTATAAGAAGTTTCTAGAAATAGCTCAGTAGTTTCCATCTTGGTATCTGAAAAAATGCAGCATAACAAAACACAAGCCCCATAACAGCCAGAGGAAGCTTTGGCAGAACACTGATAACAAACAATATTATAAGAACATAAGAAGAACGCACTGGATCAGACCAATGGCCCATGTAGTCCAGCATCGTGTTCTCACAGTGGCCAACCAGTTGCCCGTGGGAAACCCGCAAGCAGGACCTGACTGGAAAGAGCACATTCCCATCTTGCATTTTCCAGCAACTGGTATTTGGAAGCATACTGTCTCTGCCTATGGAGGCAGAGCATAGCTATCATGGCTTGTAGCCACTGATAGTTTTTCCTGTATGAGTTTGTCTAATCCTCTTTTAAATCCATCTAAGTTGGTGGCTATCACTGCTTCTTGTGGGAATGAATTCCATAGTTTAACTATGCATGGCATGAAGAAGTACTTTCTTTTGTCTGCCCTGCATAATTATCTTTGACTATTAAAAGCCTAGTGGGGGAAATAAGTCATTACCTGGCGCTAAAAGATATCAACAAGGGTGCTAGGTGGATCTCACTGGGGAGCACATTCCACAGATGGAGAGCCTTTTCTACACCCTCAATTGGCTATCCTCCATAGATCATGGCCTTTGAGGGTGTATTTCTAAACAAAGTTATTAAGGGCCAAAGTGGACATTTAATATGAATAGTTTTTTTTTTAAATGCAAACAGCATCCACTGATCATTGTTTAAATCAAAGCAAGTAGAAACAAGGAAATTAACTCTTTCCTTCCCTCTTGCTGTCCCGAGAAAAATCCTTTATATTGGGAGGAAATCCCCCATTACAGCCAGTAAGATTCCAAATATAATCATCATCTCCAGTGGATATTATTTACATTCTAAAATATATGTGTTAAATGTAAATATGCATTTAATGTCGCATCTAGTTTGCCCTAAGAAAAGGTTATTTGGCCAAATTGGCCTCCGTTGATTTGTATGCAGTTTATATGGGATCTATGGCAGATTGTTATTAGTCTCTGGGAGTGCATTCCAGGGAGAGAGGATATTATGGATCTTGGTTTGTGCTCCAGAAGCCTCCTTGTTGCAGCCACAGACACCTCCATGGCCATTCTTCCTCTGCAGTTCATTCTCCAGTAACAATGGGGGAGGGGCATGTCAAACTGGCTTGATGGAGACTTTGGATCCATAGGATCCAAAACTCTGCCATTTACCCAACACAACCTCAACAATGAATAGAAAATATGCCAGTCCTCGAGCAGATGTCCTTTTTTTCTCCCACCATCCTGTCCTGGCTAACGCCAGACCACTTTTGTGGTTCTTCCAACAGTTGTTTCCTCCCTTGTCTCCATAGTATTGCTATATTAATAGTTTTATTACTGACTCAAACCTACTGTTAGGAATTGTAAAGGGCTACGCATATTTTGGGGGTTTATTCTCAGATTCATCTCAGTGGATCAGAGCGTAAGAACCTAGTTTGTTGATCCCTGTGATAGAGCCTTTTCATTGACCCTAGGTTCAAGATGGTCAGAACTGGCTTCTCAGGAAGATATGTATTGATTCAAGTTAATGGATAACAAGGAAAGTTCCAAATTCCAGGTTTGCCCAGGAATAATCCCTTTAACTAAACAATAGTCTTTGCCAGATGTAGAGTTCAGGTCAATGAAACTCGCACAAGACAAGACATTGCTTCTTAGGCACAGCAATTTACATGTATACATTTACTCCAAAGACTGCAGGTATAGTTTTAACTTTATACAAGTAGACAAACAGGACAAAGGAAATCCTTTCATGTACCCAATTGCTCACCTATACACACCCTCCCATTTTACATGTAACTCAATGCAAGCTCATAATCCATTATAACATCAGGATTTTGGAGAATCAAACAGCACCTCTTGGGGCTCTAATGACTTACACATTCTAACCAAAGCTCTTGGGAAGTTCACACCACTACACAGAACAAGTGGACCAATGAAGGGTGAGATTTCTTGTGTCTAGCTGCAGGTTACAGTAAGGACAGAGTT
Source organism: Rhineura floridana (assembly GCF_030035675.1). Lineage (NCBI taxonomy): Eukaryota > Metazoa > Chordata > Lepidosauria > Squamata > Rhineuridae > Rhineura > Rhineura floridana. Next base: position 69,589,447 of record NC_084481.1, read on the forward strand.
TGGCTCTCGCTAGATACGAAAGTCCCATATCTGACTTTGAATCTTGCTATATCTCTTCAGGAAATGTGTATCTATGCATATTCCTTTGACTTCCTTTCTCTGGTGTGAATCTATGCAGTCTTGGAAGTGATTAGGGTTAGGGTTTTTCCTATGCTCTTTAGATCTAAGGAATGAACAATTGTGTTAGAAGCTGCTCACGCGGCCATGTGTTCAGCTGGTTTGAATGAATGAATGAATGAATGAATGAATGAAACTTTATTTTTACCCCGCCCTTTTTCCAAACTGGAACTCAGGGCGGCTTACAAATAAAACTACATGTAGGTTAAAAACAGAAAAACATACAATTAAAATACAATTAAACAATGCACAACTTTAAAACCTTAAAAGGCACTTAAAAATCTAAAAACAATTTAAAATAATACAAATAATAATATAAAACAATAAAACAAGCCTTGTAAAGCTTCTTGTATGCACAGCAGCTGAGGGTCGGTAGTCGGGGAGGGGGAGTGGCGGTTATTTACCGAAGGTCCCTGGTTCTCACCAGGCCTCCTCTCCGTGAGACCAAGGTTGTTGACTGCATGTACTGGAGGTTGGGCCCAAAGGGCAGTCTAGGGATTCTGCTCTTGTACCGTCCACCCCGCTGCACGACAGACTCCCTGGCCGAGGTACTGGAGGTGGTCTCGGATGTGCGTGCGCAGTCCCCAAACTTGTTAGCATTGGGAGACTTTAATGTACACTTGGAGGCCATCCTCACAGGGGCGCCTTGGGACTTCATGGAAACCATGGCTTCCTGGGAGCTGCACCTTATTCCAACGGGGCCACCCATGTAGCTGGTCATGCACTCGACCTTGTGTTAATCTCGGGAGAGGAGGGGAGTGATCTGAAAATTGGGGGTACATCCATCCATCACCGTCATCATGTTCAGATCACTACTTGGTGAGGGTGGACTTCTTGGTGCCACAAACCCTCCGTGGGGGTGGAGGACCCATTAGGATGGTCCGCCCCAGACATCTGATGGATCTAGATGGATTCCTAAATGCACTTGGGGATTCTTTGGAGCATGCACACGGGCACTCGGTTGAGACAGTGGTGGAGGGGTGGAATGCTGCAATCACCGGGACATTAGACCAGGTGGCTCTGAAACGCCCTCTCCCCCTGAATAGAGCTCAGACGGCACCGTGGTATACTCCACAGTTGCAAACTCTGAGGCGGGAGGTGAAACGGCTACAGCGCCAGTGGCAGAAATCTCGCTCTGACGATGATCGGACATGGGTTAGAGCAGCTGTGGCAGCCTACCATGTGGCGATGAGGGCAGCAAAAAAGGATTTTTATGCTGCCTCTATTGCGTCCGAAGAGTGCTGTCCCAGGAGGCTGTTCCAAGTGGTCCGGAGCCTGGTCGGTCCAGTTGCCCCGGAACCGATGGAACATGCTAAGGCCTCTTGTGATGAGTTTGCAAAGCACTTTATGGAGAAAATCAATTGTATTAAGAGTGCTATTCCATGCGCTGTGGACACAGTGAGCGAGCCAGAGGCGGCCAGTGGTGCTTCGGTGGTGTGGGATCGGTTCCAAATTCTTCCTTCTGATGAAGTGGACAAGGTGTTTTCAACCTTAAAAGCCATCCACTTGCTTACTCGACCCTTGCCCGTCGTGGCTCATTATGAGCTGCAAGGACAGATTGGGCGACAGGATCAAGATGGTGGTAAATACGTCCCTGGAAGAGGGAGTAATGCCATCAGCTTTCAAGGAGGCAGTAATAAAACCAATTCTAAAGAAGCCCTCCTTGGATCCCCAAGATCTGAACAACTTTCGCCCAGTCTCAAATCTGCCATTCCTGGGCAAGGCGGTTGAGCGGGTGGTGGCGAAGCAGTTGCAGGTGCATTTGGAGGAAGCGGATTATCTGGATCCATTTCAATCAGGCTTCAGGCCTGGACATGGGACTGAAATGGCCTTGGTCGCCTTGGTGGATGGTATGAGGAGGGCGTTGGATAGGGGCGAATGCACCTTCCTTGTCCTCCTGGATCTCTCAGCGGCTTTTGATACTGTTGACCATGGTATCCTTCTGGACCGCCTGAAGGGGTTAGGCATAGGGGGCACTGTATTGCAGTGGTTCCATTTCTTCCTCTCTGGTAGGTACCAGAGTGGCATTGGGGGATGAGGTTTCGGATCCGTGGCCTCTCACTTGTGGGGTGCCACAGGGCTCCATCCTCTCCCCGATGCTGTTAAACATCTATATAAAGCCGCTGGGGGCTATCATTAGAAGATTTGGACTGCAGTGTCACCTGTATGCTGATGACACGCAGCTCTATCTCTCATTCAGATCTTCACCGAGGTTGGCTGTAGAAAGCCTATCCAAGTGCCTGGAGTCGGTGAGTGGCTGGATGGGAAGGAATAAGCTGAAGCTGAACCCTGACAAAACAGAGGTACTGTTTGTGGGAGACAAGGGAAGGTTGGGGGATGTTGACCTGAGGCTCAATGGGATACAGTTGCCCCTGAAAGACCAGGTCCGCAGCCTGGGGGTCATTCTTGACTCCCAGCTGTCCATGGAGGCTCAGGTCTCGGCTGTGAGCCAGGCGGCGCTGTATCAACTCCATCTGATACGGAGGCTGCATCCCTACCTTCCCAACTATCTGCTCCCATCTGTGGTACATGCCCTGGTCTCCTCTCACCTAGACTACTGTAATGCGCTCTACGTGGGGTTACCCTTGAAAATGGTGTGGAAGCTGCAACTGGTACAGAATGCGGCGGCTCGCCTGATTAAAGGCAGCCGCCGGCGAGATCACATCACTCCAGTGCTGAAGGAGTTGCACTGGTTACTGGTTGTTTTCTGGGCCCAATTCAAGGTGTTGGTTCTTGACCTTTAAAACCCTATACGGTTTCGGCCCAGTCTATCTGAAGGAGCGCCTCCAACATCATCAGGGATGCCGCTCAACAAGATCAGCCTCAAAAGGCCTTCTCTCTATCCCACCAGTTAAAACAGCTAGACTGGTGAGGACTAGGGAGAGGGCTTTTTCAATTGTGGCCCCCACTTCGTGGAATTCCCTCCCAAGTGATCTCCGCCATGCCCCCTCTATGATGAGCTTCCGCCAGGCCTTGAAGACCTGGCTCTTCAGGCAGGCTTTTGGGGTGGGTTAGGTTTTATTATTATTGTTGAGTTTTTTAATGTTTTAATGTATTTGTATGTTTTTATTTTGTACGTTGCCCAGAGTGGCTGGACAGCCAGCCAGATGGGCGACTAATAAATTAAATAAATAATAATAATAATAATTACTGTAATTGAAATGCCATATTTTTGCCTGTTTCCTCTTTTAATAAACCAACCTTTATTTTACCTTTTTGTGTGCATTCTTGGATTTGGGGTGGATTCATGGACACATAAGAGTGACATATGGGTTTTAATTCAAGCAAAAGATCCTGCTATGCTCTCAGGGTGCATTTTGGGGCCTCTAGTGGGTATACACACATTTGGGGGTTCAGAGGTATGCCCATAACATGATCTGATATCTTGAAGTAGCTTGTCCCCTTTTACACTGACTGTTGCGGGATCTGAGTAAAGATATCCACCACTGGGAGTTACTATAGAGTTAATTTGTTGCCATCAAACCCATGTAAGCTATTTATTTCTCCAAGGCAGATATCACCCTTGGAGAGATGCCTTAGTAATATATAGCCGAAATGCAGATCTTTGACTTCCACTCCCCACTTGTTGAGTGTATCCTACCTTAACCATTATCTATTCGTCCTCAGCTTAGAAACATTAGTCAAGTGATTATCTAGGAATGAGCTTATCCAGTATATACTAACAAACATTTTAATTATATATTTGATTTGATTTAATAAAATGTGTTATGCAGCCATTGTCGTGGCTGTATACTATAACCAGCATGGATTTTTCACATTCCACCATGTTAAGTTGAAAATGCACCACTACCCCTGCTGCCGTTCTACTGCTTTCAATAACTAATGCTTTAACATACAGGCAGCCATTTTCACCCATTAGAGAAACATGGACTGTCACATACAGTATATGTTGCAAAGTGTACAAGTTTCAGAAAACCTTGACCAATAGCAGTTTGCAAAATACATGTATGTGAAGCATTCACATATGGCACACGTTTCCTAATTCTTCCAAGCTGCATAGGAAGTGGATTGGACTGTGAAAGACCAAGCCAAATTGTGTCTGCTTTTTTACAAATTTGTAGGTCAGGTCTTCCCTCCCTCCCTGGTGTGTTCACTGCAGCTGCCCAATTTCTCAAAGTTTGATAGAAATATCTGTGACTTTATGTTCTTAAACTGCAAAGTCCCCCCCCCCTTTTTTAATGAATCTACTGCTTGATTGTAGCGAAATCTGGAAGTGGTTTAAAACACAGATACATAAAAGCACCAACAGGTGCATACAATTTTGAAAATAACAAAAAAAGTTTCTATTTTGGCTCTGCAGTGTTGTTTGCTGAGCCTATTCTAAGATTTAGAAAGTTGAAAAAATGGAAATAGACTGCCTTCTAGTTGATCCCGACTTATGGCAACCCTATGAACAGGGTTTTCATGGTAAGCGGAATTCAGAGGGCGTTTACCATTGCCTTCCTCTGAGGCTGAGAGGCAGTGACTGGCCCAAGGTCACCCAGGGAGCTTCATGGCTATGTGGGGATTCGAACCCTGGTCTCCCAAGGTTGTAGTCCAACACTTTAACCACTACGCCTCTGGCATTACTGGACTAGAAAAAATCATAGTCAAATCTGGATTTGGCATTTTCATAAGATGTGTGTTGATTTATTCCTTCTCTCCTCAATCTTTTTCTCAAAAGGCTGGCTTTCAAAACAAAATTTTACTTTGGGACCTTTGGCCATAAGAACTCAAACCCTCGGTCCAACTCACCCACCTGTTTGTCTCCAAATCCCCTCACCTTACCTGCACACTTGTTGTTGCTTTGGCTGTAGGGAAGCTCTTTATCTCTGGAAGTATGCTCCTGAAGTGAGTAAATTTCAATAGGATTGAACTGTATTTTGCTTTTAACTAATATGTATTATATATGAGGCATTTGGTCTTTCTTACACCTGAATTTGCACTTGCTTGTAAATCAGAATTTGTGCTTTCTAACTTGTTTCGTCATGGAAACTGAGAAGCTCACTAGTGATATTGTACAAAATATAAAAACTTTGTTTTTAATCAGATGACAAGCTTCCAGCATAACTTGTGTAAACCAAAGTGGGAACATGTGCTTCTCTAACTGGTTTGGCATTTTGTATGCATGATCAGTTTGCAAGTACAGCACTGATAAAAGTCAGATATACATTACAAAAATGTTTTAACATCCAAATGACAAAAATTGACAACTGCTTTTCCTGTTGCTGTCTTTCTATAGTTGGAAAGGCTGTGGTTCCATGTTCCCTTTCAAAAGGAACTAGATAAGAATGATGATGTCAACATTACTGTTGACTTACTGTTGTAATTGGTGTGTATGAGCCCAGTTCAAATTCACTTTGGATGAACTTTCTTCATCTGCATACATTGTGCTTCTTTGTACAAAAGCAAGTCTCTAATAGATAAAAAAAATGGAAATGGACTGCCTTCAAGTTGATCCTGACTTATGGCTACCTTATGAATAGAGTTTTCATGGTAAGCGGTATTCAGAGGGGGTTTACTATTGCCTCCCTCTGAGGCTAGTCCTTCCCAGCTGGCTAGGACCTGCTCAGCTTGCCACAGCTGCACAAGCCAGCCCTGTCTTTGTCCACAATTGCCAGCTGGGGGGCAACTGGGCTCCTTGGGACTATGCAGCTTGCCCACAGCTGCACAGGTGGCAGGGCACGTAACCCCTGAGCCACTCACTGTGGGGGTGAACTTTAGCTGGCCCTTTACACCCAGGAGACACAAGCGGGGATTTGAACTCACAGACTCTGGACTCCCAGCCAGGCTGTCCTCCCCACTGTGCTATACCAGCTGCTCTCTAACAGATACCATCCTGATATGTTCAGGCAAGATGCAACTACTGTTGATATCCACCATTATATGTCTTCATTCCAATCCTACACAGAATTACCATTGCTGCACAGGTATCGCTGCCCATTGATACCTGTTGCTTTATGAGTGCTTTTGATAGTAGCCAGGCTTGTCAGTTACTTCCATACACTCAGCATAGTTCAGCTTCTGCTGCAACTTCAGGAAACACACAGTTCTCTAATTATAATCTGTCTATGATCAACCCTTCCCTGAGCTCTCACACTGGTGATTGTGGTGATCATGACAGAAATAGCCATAAGTAAGGGTACTGTGAGTAGTGTTCCAGATGTAGTATTGGACCACAACTTCCATCTTCCCTGACCATTGGCCATGCTGGCTGGGACTGATGGATATTGGAATCCAACAGCATCTGGAGGACTGCAGGTTCCCCTGATTTAATCAGTGCTTCATAAAGTTGGTTGTAGAGGTCAGTGTAGAAGTGTCTGTTACAGCTTTTGATGTATGCATGGAATAAATCATCTGCTTGGGTGGAATAATTCCTCTGCTAGATGTTTCTTCTGGCAAAGTGCCCTATCCCCAAATTTCCTTTTCATTTGCAATGGAAATGAAGCTGCAGTGTTTACGAAAATAATGGAGGATAATAGTGTGCATAATATTTTGCATTCTTCAGCCCTATATCACCCCCATTCATTATTTAACCTCTTTAAACCTCTCGGATAAAAAAGCCATATTATAATCAGCATAAATAATTTTGTATTCTTAATAAATGGCTCAACTGAAAAGACTTAGTATTAGCTAGTCTTTGTTGTAACTGCAGCATGGCTGTTGTATTGGTAAATGGGATGTTGTCCTGAGACTAGAGGAATAACATCATTTTGTAGATGAAGAAGCTTCTCCTAACTGGATTGGTGAAAATATATTCTGTCCATTCTTCAAAAGTGTAATCATTGAGTGATGCTGCTTGAGGCCCTGTCTGGGACTGGGAATCATTTTGTTCATTTGGAGTTTCTGTTGGTGTCAGAGACCATTGTTGATGGTTCAGTTGCAATATGCTGTGCACATCATTTCTCTTTGGGCACAATCATATTCTATGAAAAACAGTCAATTTATTAAAGTTAGTTGCTATCCACATTCTCCTTATATCTCTGAGACTTTTCCCTTCTCACATTGTTCTAGTCCGACTCATAGCTATATGCACAGCCTTCACAGTTGGAAGCAGTATGCTTCTGAATACCAGTTGCTGGAAACCACAGGAGGAGAGAGGTCCTGCTTGTAGACATCCTATAGGCATCTGGTTGGCCACTGTGATGCTAGACTAGATAGGCCACTGGCCTGATCCAACAGGCTCATCTTATATTCTCATATACATATTTCTCTTCTTAAGATATGTACTGAAATTGGTAATTTAGTGCTAGAACATTCTGGATAACAGTACATTGTTTATTCATATCTGGATAAAGGCTCAGTATTTTATTTTAAAACTTTGAACCATACAGGGTTTTTGGTGTGATGGATGATAAGACGGCTTGCACATGAGAAATCTTTAAATGATATGAACAGGTGACAAACTATGAGAAACAAAAATGCAGTCTTCACCATAGAAGTTGGAAAGTGGACATGCTGTAGGACATTCTCCATGGTCATCACAGCAGAGGAAAATTTGGATACAAGTGAGACTTATAAAGAGTTAAAAAGAAACATGGTAATAGCAACATAGTCAAGTCTGTATTTAAGTATCAATGTCACTTCTAGTTGACCCTGAGTGATGCCAATTAATTTCTGAGAAGGGGAGGTTGTTGCAGTTACAGCTTATTGTTTTACAGTATCTTACGTTGTGTATCACCTTGATATTTTATGTAAGGGGACAATATATAAATACTTTAACAAATACATTTTAAATAAAAGAAAGATTAGAAAACTGGGGGGATGCCTTAACTAATTTATACAAGGCCAAAGGTCTGTCGTTGAAGCTCCCAATATTTTTAAATTTTATTTATAAAACAAGTACTTACATGTAGTGAACAACAACAAAAAGAACAGCTAGATAAACAAGCTAGACAGAACACTCAACAAAACTTATTACAAAGAGATATGTTCCCTCTTATGTCATGATCCTGATCCAAACTAGGAGCTCTGTGGCTGCTTGCACAAAAAAAAGGGCGGGACAAAGCAGAAAATGGAAGCCAAAGCACCAGAAATTGTATATACTTGAATGACACAGATATCTGTAGCATAGTTTTGAGTCTGATAATCAGTACCAGTACAAATATCAAGCAAATCTACACCTAGTAAATATACTGCCCCCCCCCCAAGCAAGAACTACAACAGCTGAAGCCAGGCCAAGTTGTACCCAGTAGAGCAAGATTGTCCTTTAGATTGCCCTGGGATGTCACGGAGAATGCAAAGACAACTCTCTGCATGGTGTTAGCAGTGTGAGCCTACTGGTCATATCCAACATCGTCATTGACATAACTGACCCCAAGGATTGCCTAGGTGTCACCACCTACTTCTTTCTTCCTCTTCCTCTCCCCACCCTTGGCCAAAATACCAATTTCCCTCCAGGGAGAATTGGAGTGAATGGGTTCTTAACACATCAATCATCTTAGCAATGAGTTATGAGATTGGACCTTTTTTATTCTTTTGCAACGAAAGGGAAATAGCATACTGTGTGCCTTGTTTCAATAATAATATTCATTGCATTTTAAATGCAAGTGCTCAGCTTAAAACAGGCTTAATTAAAATGCATATGTGAAATGAAGTACACTTGTGTCACATATCCATAGCTCCAGAAATGAAATTCTATTCAGCATGGCTTTCTCTGTTTTTCTATTTAAAAAGAACAAAAAGTTTCTGCCACCTTAGATCTGAGTATATTCAGATTTTGTTCAAGTACACTGATTGTTAAGTTTCTCTCCCTCTAGCATTTGTGCTTTGCAAACCAATTCGAGAAGCGGTCTGCATTCTGACAGAATCCAGGGAACCTAGAAGGTGTCTGGTACAACACCTTTGTCTTTTGAAGGTCTTCTGGGGCTTGTTATTTTAATCCTTGTGTAGACTGATTTATCACTTCAAACATCTGTCAGCTGTGCTTTGTCTCAAAATTGATAGTGATAGTGTTGTTGATTTTTCAGGAGCAGCTGTTAGAGGTTCATTAGTTACACTCCCAAGGGGTGCAGATAACTGTAATATTTTTCTTTGTTAATTATCTCATATGTGCTACAATAGTAGATGTTCTGAAATCTGTTCAGCTTCCTGTCTACCAACGCTATTAGGTATACCTTTTACTTTAATTAAATAATTCTAAACTCTTGTTCCCAAATGTAAAATGTGAGATGCAGACAAACAAAAGTCAAAGTAGGAAACGTAAAGAAAATTTGCTTTTGGATGTTTATGGCTATCATGTATCTGGCGAATTCATGGTAGATATGTTAGTGACCACTGAAATAAGATGATCAAGGCATTAATTATGATAGTTGAGGTGTCTCAGATTACTGGAAGTGTTGAGTGAATTAGGATCAAAGTAGATGTTAAGACAACCATGTGTATTTATTCACACATTTATCATTTATTATTTTAATTTATATCCTGCCCTTCCTTCCAGAAGGAGCCTAGGGTGGCAAACAAAAACACGAAAAGCACTCTAAAACATCTTAAAAACTAAAGACTTTAAAACACATTAAAACAAAACATTTAAAAAAACATATTAAAACATTTTTTTTAAAAAAATACCAGCTTTAAAGACATCTTAGAAAGCAGTTCCAACACAGACATAGATTGAGATAAGGTCTCTACTTAAAAGGCTTGTTGAAAGAGGAAGGTCTTCAGTAGGAGCCAAAAAGATAACAGAGATGGCGCCTGTCTAATATTTAAGAGGAGGGAATTCCAGAGTGTTGGTGCCAAAACACTAAAGGTCCACTTCCTATGTTGTGCAGAATGGACTTTCTGATAAGATGATATTTGCAGGAGGCCCTCACCTGCAGAGCGCAGTGATCGACTGGGTATATAAGAAGACAATCTTTCAGGTATTTGTTCTCAGATAAAGCAAGGATGGTAATGTGGGTTTATTTATTTACTTTTTTACATGAGATGCACATGTAAAGAGAGATGTAAAGTTCTAGTGGAGAAGTGGCCTTAAACTAGAGTCTTTTATATTTTTTCCACCTGCTTCACCAGAACTCTGGTTCCCAGTAAACCACCCAGAGTAAACTCCATGGGTCAAGGGTGCCTTCTGGACTTCAGTACCATTCTGAATACTTTCAAGCTGACGCTCACAAACCAATCTGGACCAACTAGGCCCTATAAAGCCCTGGCTTCCAGTTCAGCTCCTCAGTCTAAACAGCAGCCTAAGCTAAACTAACTCCACTTGCCTCTCCTCACTTTGATCCTCATTGTACGCTTACTCTAGAACCACCAGCTCATCTTAGACCATGTCATCTGCCTCTCTGCTTTGGATCCTGATCACCTTCTGATTTAACTAAACTGGCCCTGTACCCCATAGTTGACTCTGAATGTGGCCAAGGCCTGACATCCCCTCTTCCCTGCCTGTGCTCCATTACTTCAAGCAATTCTTTCCTAGTCTGGAAGTGAATCAGACTATCAATGGCTACTAACCCTGATGGCTATATTCTACCTCCACTGTCAGAGGCAGTATTCACCTGAATACCAGTTGCTGGACCTGGACCCCTATCTTTCTATGTTCAGACATGGAGCACAATAAGGCAAGAGATTTGACTCCCCACACAAATACTCTTTTTCATTAAAAAAAAACAAAAACCCAGCCCACCCCTGCTTTATATGTGAATGGGGCAGATGAATAAATTAGTGTGACTTGCCTGTCACATTTTGTTTGGCCCAAAGAGAAAATGTTCTCTGTTACTGTCTACTTTATCAACCAGTTTTGGATCTGATAGCAGTTCTTTGAAAAGATGGAAGTTCATAGTTTGGAGGTCCTTCTGGGCTCAACTGTAAGAACATAAGAGCCCTGCTAGATCAAACCAAAGGCCCATGTAGTCCACCACTCTGCTCTCAGAGTTGCCAACCACATACGGATGGATAGCCCACAAGCAGAACCTGAATGCAACAGCACTCTCCCCACCTGCAATACCCAGCAACTGCTATTTAGAGGCATGCTGTCTTTGATAGTAGAGGTAGAACACAGCCAACTTGGCCAAGAATCACTGATAGCCTTATCTTTTGTTATTTTGTCTAATCCTTTGTTTAAAAGCCATCCAAGTTGGTGGCCATCACTACCTCCTGTGGAAGTGAATTCCATAGTTTAAATATGTGCTGTGTGAAGAATTTTTTTTTGTCTGTGCTGAATCTTCCAACGTTCAGCTTCATTGGATGTCCCTGAGTTCTAGTGTTATGAGAGATGGAGAAAAACTCTCTATCCACACCATGCATAATTTTAATGTTGCCTCTAATTGCCTTTTCTCTAATCTAAAGAGCTCCAAATTTTGTAACTTTTCCTCATAAGTGAGTGTGCCATCCTCTTCATTATTTTGACGGCCCTTTTCTGAATCTTTACAGTTCTACAACAGAGGATCCCAAACTTTCCCCCCACAGACCACTTGAAAATTGCTGAGGGTCTTGGAGGTTCATGATTTATCTGCTTGTTGTTGCAACTGTAAGGTGCAATGCTAGATGCTGAATGATTTTTAATTGTTATTCACTAATAGGCTAAAAACCTTGTGGTTTAAAAACGTACCTATAGCCCACAGATATCTCTATCAAACTTTAAAAAGCAAGGAAATTGGGCAGCTATAGTGAATGCACCAGAGGAGCAGGAAACCTGACCTCCTCTCTGAGATACTGTACTGCCCTACAAATTTGTCAAAATGCAAACACAATTTGGGTTGCTCTTTCCGCTTGCACTTCCTGTGTAGCTTGGAAGAATTTGCTAACGTGCCTCTGAGCATGCAGTCATGGTTAGGATAGATAAAACTGACCATGGGGGAGGAGAAGGGGTAGGGGAGAGGACAGGGAAGGAGAAAGGGAGGGGAGAGGTGAGCAGAAGGAGGGGATTGGAAGGGAGGACAAAGCAAAGGGGAGGGAAGGGAGGTGATGGGAGGAAGGAGGAGGGAAGGGCAGATTTGATCATTTGCATGCTTATTGAGAAGTGGGATTTACTCCCGTGCAATCAAGCCTAAGACTGACCATGGAAGGAAGGGGGAGGGGGAGGGGGAAAGGAAGGGGAGGGAGGTGGAAGGAGGGAGGAGAAGAGAGGGTGGGTTTGATCATTTGCATACTTTTTGAGTTCAGCTGGATTTATTTCTGTGCAATCATGTTTAGGATAATTGATACTGACCTGGGAGAAGGGCAGGGAGGGAGGAGAAAAGGGAGGGGAGGAGATTGGGTGGGTGGGCATTGCGCAGAGGGGAAGCCCCTTTCCTTTCCAAAAGGAAAAGTGAAGAGTATCTTTGCTTTTCAGCCTTTCCCCCACCTTTTCATTCTACAGCAGGCACATGTAGCCTCCCACCCAAATTTAAACCAAACCTGTCCCTGGCCACATACACACCAGGCCTTTATTTCACTTTAGGCAGTCATGGCTTCTCCCAAAGAATCCTGGGAAGTGTAGTTAGTGAAGGATGCTGAGAGTTGCTAGGAGACGCCCTGTTCCCCCTCACAGAGCTTCAGTCAGAGCGACTGACTGTTAAACTATTCTGGCCGCTGAAGCTGTCAGAGGAATAGGAGTCTCCTCTCAGCACCCTTCACAAACTACACTTCCCAGGATTCTTTGGGGGAAGCCATGCCTGTCTCAAGTTAATAAAGGTCTGGTGTGGGTGTGGCCCCCTGATTAGGCAAGCCCAGCAGCTGTGAGTCTGGCTTTTAGAACACTGACAGTTGGTTTTTACTGAGCATGCCCGACATTATCATTGAGTTCAATGTAAGCTTTCTTAATTTAATTAAAAATCAGCCAGGCATTTTTTAAACTTATAAACTGCAGAAGATGAAGGTCAGAGTATGGGGCAAGGTCAGTAATAGGATTACAGGTACTCTGTGAACAAGGCTGATTTTTAATGAATTTCAACAAATTATGAGAACTCTGACAGAAAAACGTCCAAAGGGGTTCTGGGTTTTCTCTCTCTCTTTTTAGACTTTGAACTCTCGATTCTCTCTGACTGTTTTGTGTATCACCATAGAAATTGAGAGGGTTGTTAAGGAAGCGTTTCTGAGTTCAGGACTATAAGTTCTGTAAGGTTTTGTTTTGAATTAAGCTTATGGGAAGCTTCAGAATGGCATGAGGGTATTTTCAATTTAACATTGCGGAATGTGAAAAATCCATGCTGGCTATAGTAAACAGCCACTCTCGTGGCTGTATAACCTTTATTGGAAGATAGGAAACTGTCTTATATAGTAATACCTTGCATTAACATACTCAATGGGACCAGAGCGAGTACGTAAACCGAAAATGTCCTTAAAGTGAAGTACTACCTTTTAAAACTTTTTTTCCCTCTCCTTCACGCGGAGCCTCAAAGCCCCACGCTAAAGCCTCTGCTGCTGCGCTGCTGCACCTCTCAGCTGATCGCTATCGCGCCTCCCAGCTGATTTGCGGTGGCGTGATCACGTCTATTTCCACCCCTACGTGCTAAAGCCTCTGCTGCTGCACTGCTGCGCCTCTCCCTAACCCTAACCCTAACCCTGTAAGTGGTTTGCTAGCTGTGTTTCTGGAGAAATACAGGCATATGGAGCATGTACATTATAGCGAGGCAACGTTAAGTGAAGCGACGTTAAGCGGGGTATGCCTGTACTGTGTCAGAACATTGGTCCATGTAGTTCAGTATTGTCTACACTGACTGGCAGCAGCTCCCCAAGCTTTTAGGCAGGAGTCTCTCCCATCCCTACCTGGAGATGCCAGGGATTGAACCTGGGACCTTCTGCATGCAAGGCAGATGCTCTACCACTGAGCCATGGCCCTTCCCCAAATTGATTTTTATTTCTTATAAAATTTATTTTATTCTGTAGAATTCAAATTGTAATACAATAAAATACAAGAAATAAAAGAAGCAATAAAAATACAATTAAAAATCAATATGAACATTCATTTGACAGATGTGCCATCTCTTGTCTTCAACCATAAATCCACAGACAACCTGAATGAACTTTGCAGATCACTGGTAGTCCACAGACTACAGTTTGGGAACCCCTGCTGTACAGTATTCTTTTTCCAGGTGACATGGCCAGAACAGTATTCCATGTGTGGTCACATCATAGATTTGTATAATGGCATTATGATGTTGGCTGTTTTATTTTCAATCCCTTTCCTAATGATCCCTGGCATGGAATTTGCCTTTTTCACAGCTGCCACACACATGGTTGACATCTTCATCAAGCTGTACACGATCACCCCAAAGTCTCAACTTTGACCTTTGGAATGGTCTTAGCTATATTACATCTGGATTATTGCAATGCAGTCTACACAGGGCTGCATTTGAAGAGTACTTAGCAACTACAAATGGTCCAGAATGCAGTGGCCAGGTTGTTAACAGTGTCCACATGTTGGGATTGTGTGACGCCTTTGTTGTAGAAACTGCACTTGCTTCACATTTTTTTCTGGATTCAATGAAAAGTGCTAGTGAAACTCTGAATTATTTTGGACCAGGATATCTGAAGGACCAATTAAGTCCCGTATAAGCTTCTTGTCCATGTATTCAGTTCTTCAGGGGCCCTCCTGTGTGGCACAGCACCCCTAGAAATAGGTTTAGTTGGAACCAGGGATAAGGCCTTTTTGGTGGCTGTACCTTGGCTTTGGATTCCACAAGAAGCCGGTCTCACCTTATGAATGACCTTTTAGAAGTTGATAAAACCTTTTAGAAAGGAGTTTGCCTTGTGTTTTGCAGTGGTTTTGTTTTGTTTTAAAGTATCTGTTTTTAAATATTTTTACTGCTGCTGTATTTTATTTTGTGTTGCTGTTTTAGTGGTAAGTTGTAACAGACATTTTAAATTGTTAATTTATGGTTTTATCTTTGTTGTTTGCTACCTTGTGCTCTTGGAGGAAGAGAGGGATATAAATGTTTTAAATAAAGATCCAAACATGCACACAGGAAGCTTCTTTAACAAGTCCAGATTTGCTTACCATCCGACAAGATGCAACTCCAACTGAATAGCTGGCTTGGCAACATGAGATTAAAATTGAATTTTTATATTTCAATTTTTAACTAGTTACATCCAAAATGAGGTGGGAAATTATTATGAGGGAAAGATGTAGAAATACTTGTGTTGCAGCCCAGTTGTTCAAGCAGTGCATTTTTAGGCCCATAAAGTAGACAAAGGGAACGGCAAGCAAGATGGCTCCATGCCTAGATGCGGGACCTGGGATAGTCTTCCTTCCCTAGGGGAAGGGTGGATGCAACCCTCTAAGCCTCTCTATCTGTCCCTCAGGACTCTTCCCAGGCCACAGCCCCTCCATAGACCCACTTCTCACGGGTCCTACTTTGCACCTTCCTTTATTGCTTTTGTCCAGGTGCAAGGTGTCCTTGGTCTCTGCCAATGCCTCTTCCTTGCCTGGATGGAGGATAGCAAGGGGCGTGGGAGTATGTGTATAGAAACTAACCTACTGCACAAAGATAAAATTTCCATTCGTTGCTCCACTCTCTTTTGCTTCTGTCCCCTCCAAGCACTGTGATGCGAGCACTGTGATGTGGCCTCAGCAAGCTTTCCAGAAGGGAATGCAGTCCTTGGGCCAAAAAAGTTCCCCCACTCCTGCCCCAGTGCCAGCTTACACATTAGAATTGCCACTTGGGAACAATGTTCATCAGTAGCTGCTGGCAGCGACACAGAAGACTCAATGAAATGCAGACAATCCATACAGCACAGTGCTCTGAACATTACAGCCTTCATCGAAAAGCTGTTTAAAAGTAACTTCCAAGAAACTTCCACGTGCATTTCAGTGCGCAAAGCAGCCAGCCCAGTTAAGCAGCATTTTAACAGGCAAGTTGTTTCCTTCTTCTCCACAAGATCCTGCCTTCCAAATGGAGTAACCTACAGGAAGCTACATGGAGTAAGTCTATGTAGACAGACCAGAGGGAAAGTCCATATTACAATTAACATTGCAGACTTTTATGAAGTGGAAGCTACATTTGCATTTCTTATTCTTGTCATGTGCCCTTCCATATATAAAAAATATAAGTGTACTGCCTTCAAGTCAATTCCGACTTATGGCGACCCTATGAATAGAGTTTTCATGAGGCTGAGGAGCAGTGACTGGCCCAAGGTCACCCAGTGAGCTTCATGACTATGTGGGGATTCGAACCCTGGTTTCCCAGGTCATAGTCCACCATCTTAACCACTATACAACACTGGCTCTCACTATAATATATTTTAAATTATTATTAAAATTAAGAACAACTTATGCAAAACAAATGCATAATCAATCTTAAATACTCATAACAGATTTCTTAGGTTTATCAGAATAATACATTGCCTTGCTTAAATAAAATGTAACTGTTCATTCAGAAATATGTATTGTATCATCACTTGTGGGTTCTTCCCTATTGACTTTTGCCTGTGAGCTAATTTGGGTTGCAAACTTCAAAGAAGGCAGAGAGGAAGAGAAAATAGCAGCTAGATGTGTTGTACTTCTGGATGTAGTACTGAGAGAACATGAATCCTTAAATTCACTTTGCTCCTAGCAGAGTCTAATCCATAACATCTTCTGACTCCATATTAATACCATTACAAACTGTAGGGTTGGGGCTTGAACATCATGCCTGACTATCCGTCCCTCCCCCCCATTTTGCTTTACATCCAACTGAAGAAGTGTTCTGGAAAACTTTAAAATTTGCTCACAACTTTGTGATATTTTAGTTGGTCCTAATAAAAGATATAACCTATTGCAACCTTTGGATTGTTTCTAATGAGCCATCACCACTACCTATAATTTCTGTAGGTTTGAGTTTTGCAAGCAGATGGAACTGGCAGAGCTGGTAGGATGAAGAAGTGAATACCTTATTTGAAACTCAGAAATCTTCTATTTTAACTCTCTGTAGCAACACTTTGACCAGGAGACCAAAGGATTTAATTTGTTAATAGGGTCTTTTTTATCAGTACTGTTACCTGTTGTTTAGCCAGATGGTCAGAATTTATGAACATCTCAAAGTCTTGGAGGAGATAGATGCAAGGACAGCTGAGATTTACTGCATTTTTTTTCAATTCAAAAGCGTGCATAAAGGAAAGCCAGATGACATTCACATAAGAGGTCAGTTTATTAAGTTCGTACTGACTTTTGTTACTGCATCCCTCCCACCTCCTAATTCTTCCTAATATATTCACTTAGGGGGGAAATGCATCACAATGAAAAGTACATTTCCTAAACCTCTTTCAAGACTGTCTCTAAGCACACTGGAGACTCCTGGGGACTGGAACATATGTGAACTTTTTTGCAGTTGGGAGTATATCAGCACTGTAGCTTGTTCAACCAGCAGAGCTATCCAACAGATAATTACAGTTTGAAATTAGTATTTTAATGAACTGATTTTAGCAAAAGTAAAATGAAATCTCCCATGCATTAAAAAAAAGTATGCAGGAGGGGGAAATCATTAAATGCTAAAGTTCAGCAGATGGGTGGTCAGCAGGTACTGGTTGGAAATGAGTGCTAACTGTGCTTGTTTCAATCAGCAACCCACAAAAAAACTCATTTGGGTGCTGTCCAGAGAGGTGTCGAAGCATCTGCATGTGCATTGTTATTTCTTGGGGAAAAGAGAATCATTTATGCTTCTTGGGGAGCAAGTGTTTAAGCAGTAAATTGAAAATGTTCTCTAACATGCAGTTAACTAAGGCCTGATTCACATGATCTCTCTCTTTTTTAATGTAAGCATCCCCAACCACCTTGATTTGCTTATAGAATAGAGCTGAAGAACCGCTGGTTCTCCAGATGTAGCAGAACTACAACTCCCATCATCACTGGCCATTGG
This sequence comes from Rhineura floridana, assembly GCF_030035675.1. Lineage (NCBI taxonomy): Eukaryota > Metazoa > Chordata > Lepidosauria > Squamata > Rhineuridae > Rhineura > Rhineura floridana. The sequence continues at coordinate 69,607,314 of NC_084481.1, forward strand.
CTGTGATTGATGGGAGTAGAAGTCTAAGAACAGGAAGGGCACAGGTTCTCGAACTCTGCTCTAGACGAAAGAAGCAGGTGCTGCTCTAATGGCAATATAGGAACAAGCAGCTGGGGAGCCCTTTTCCTGATTTTTATTGCATTTTAATCCCATCTGTTATCCATGGAGTTCAGGGAAGCATACAAGAGTGAGCCATTTCCACTATTCTTATGCTCACATGAATCCTGTGAGTAGATTTGTTTGTTTTTAAGTCAGGGCCCTTCAGATGTTACTGGAACATAACACCCATCATCCCTGACCATTGGGTGGCAGCCAGGTGGCTGCAGTTTTCAGGGGCAGAATCTACAAAGCAGAGACAGGACATTGCGGCTGGAAAGTTTTCTAAGGTTGCAATCCAGTACATGTCTACTCAGAAGTAAGCTCCATTGGGTTCAATGGAACTTACTCCCAAGTAAGTGTGTATTGGATTGCAGCCTAAAGCAGCTGATCAGAGCGTCAGCCCCAGGTTGCTTGAATTGCCTAAGTGAGACTTCATGCCTCAGTTGGTTGCTTCCATTCAGTTACATTGTGTCTCTTAATCATAAACTCACTATTTCAAAAAACAAAATGGCAGCAGCTACTGCTGCCTTCTGAACCCAACATATCAGAGCAGTGTGAGTTACTTTATCACTAACTATTTGGAGTGTCAAGGTGTGAATTTAAGATTATGCAAGCAGTCTGAATAACAGTGACAAAACTACAACTGAGGTGAAATTTATTACATTTTAATATGTATTGATTTAGTTTAAAACATTTTACCCCATCTTCCCAGTGTAAGGCCTTCAAAGCAGTTCACAACCCAAAATAAGACAATGTCAAATAAAATCCGAAGAAATTAATCAATCTAAAACCATAGAAAAGACAGTGACAGACTCACCAACAGGGACTGTAGCTCAGTGACAGAGCACATGTTTTACATGCAGAAGGTCCCTGGTTCAATCCCTGGCATCTCCCATTTAAATCATGTAGGAAGTGATGGAACAACTTCTGCCTGAGACCCTAGGGAGCTGCTGGCAGTTAACGTAGACATTACTGGAGCAGATGGACAAATAATCTGACCTCGTAGACGCCAGCTTCTTATATGCCCTGCAAAATGGGCAGGCAACGAAAAGATCATGTTATTACTCACCAACACCTCGAGAGAATAAAACTATATCTAGTAGTCTCCTGCTTTGCCTCCAAAGAGGGAGACAATGGAAAGAGGGCTTCAGACAATCTTAATGAAGACAAAGATTCATATGGGAGAAATTATGATCCATTTACTCAAGATACAAAATTCAATCATGTTTTAACTGTGCAGAGTATACATGGTGATGGAGCAGTAATGCACCACCAACCCCACCCACCAGGTGTGCGCCACCCATCATCCAAGCAGACCTGATCTCTGTGTGTCTGTAAGACGTAATGCACCTGAACAATGGCCATGTGCAAATATTCCAAAATATACCTGATCTACTTAGGTAAGATCCTCCGTGGCGCAGAGTGGTAAGCGGCAGTAACACAACCAAAAGCTCTGCTCATGGCCAGAGTTCGATTCCAACAGAAGGAGGAAGTCAAATCTCCAGTAAAAGGGGTCGAGGTCCACTCAGCCTTCCATCCATCCGTGGTCGGTAAACTGAGTACCTGGCATATGCTGGCGGGTAAAGAAAGGCCAGGGAAGGAACTGGCAATCTCACCCCATATATATGGTCTGCCTAGTAAACGTCACAAGACATCACCCTAAGAGTCGGAAACAACTAGCACTACAAGTGCGGGGACACCTTTACCTTTTTACTTAGGTAAATTCAGCATATGCATTATATAGGCACTATTCCAATATGGAGGCATAAAACAAGCTTGGAGGCAGGATTGAGTTTGCATCATAGCAAGGATTCTGCTCCATGTGGCACATAAACTTTATGCATTTGGAGTGATGGTGGAATTGCTCTGATGTTATTAGTGTCACTTTATTTGTTTCAGGGGATTTATGTGTATCTTGCAGAGCTTGGAAAAGTTACTTTTTTGAACTACAACTCCCATCAGCCCAATCCAGTAGCCATGCTGGCTGGGGCTGATGGGAGTTGTAGTTCAAAAAAGTAACTTTTCCAAGCTCTGGTATCTTGTAATAAAAAGTGTTTATTTCTCTCCCATAGATTTCTTAAATTTCATCTACATAGTATTTTACTTTTAGACCCTTTATATGGAAAGTGAAACTCATTTTGCCATGCTTACACAAATAGTTTAATTAGATTTCCAAATTACTGGCAGATGGTGGGGAAGAGAGAGAAGAAAAAAGTTGCCACATTCAGCAAGTAAACTCTTTACCTTACAAAGGGTGATATCCAACTAAGTCATGCTCAGTGGACCCATTGAAATTAATGGGTCTTCTCTGAGAATGATTAACATTAGATATCACCCAAAGACTTTTGTATATTTTCTGCATATTTCATTCCTCTATCAGTTTGACAAGTTATGAGTGGTGTTTTCTAAAAAGTTTTTTTTAAGTGTAATAAAGCTTTGGGCAAACTGAATAAAGTTTGCAATTATCTCTCTTCTTCCTTCCTCAAGTTATGTTTCAAGCTTCTATTAGTATTTATTAGCACTACGAACTTTTCAAAAAATGATATATTACATTGAAAAATACTAATATCTGCAATTAGTATTCTGATATATAGTTCACTTCTGTCATTCCTCATCCACTTTCTGTCATTTTCCTATTATGCTTCTCTGACAATTCCCTAAAGATTCAGAAGAGATATGGCTTAGGGGGAAGTTGCACCACTAATCATTGATAGCTGTGTTTTGTGTAGCAGGATCTGCTTTTCCGTTTTGTCAGCAGAGGTATTGCTGTGCATGTACCTCTGCAGGAAGGATAGCTCTTTCTAAGATTCATTTACAAGCAGAAAATTTAATGGGCTGCAAGATTTGATCATGAGAGTGGGTTTTTTATTATTATTTCCTGCTGAAGCAGCTTGTCATTTTAGTTAACTACAGAAGTAAGGACAGAATTGTTAAAGCAATCCAATTATATAAGCTATTGAACAAGGGATTCCTGGCCACTTTTCATTAGCGTAGTAAAACTGTATTAACAGAAGGTGTTTTTCCAATTGCTGGGTGGGAAATAAGAATTTGCACATTCCAAAAGCAATAAGGATTCAACTGTATCTGCCACCCCACTCCAAACCTGTTTGTAAAATCCTGTTCTCCATTCTGTACTACTACTGGGGAAAAAATCAGACAATGTTCAGGTTCAAACTGTTCTCTTTGAAAATGACATCTTTGCTGATTTGACCCTATGGATGGCTATGCAAATGATATTTGAAAACTATAAACATAGAAATTCACTTTTAAATTATTATTTCTGAGAAAAGGGGAAAATAGGTACAGTTACCAATTGTGAAAGAGCTGCTTGAAAAGAACCAGGTTAAAGATGTATTCCACAGAGGACATGGGACTGCAATATGATGCTCTTTAAAAAACACACCCCAAAATTAGCTACAAACACAATGTAGGAGGAACCATGCAGAAGGTCCAAGGATAAATCCCTGGCATTTCCAGTCAGAAGGATCAGATAGCATCTAATGCAGAAGACTCCTTATTGATATGCCTATCTGCCTTGATGGTGATGGCAGCCTGCAACACCCAGCTCTTGGGCAGCTCTAGCCCACACCTTGCTGCTACCAGGGCTGGTTCTAAAGGGCGGCCAGGTGGGGCACTGGCCCAACGGCCCCTGGAGCTACAGGGGGGCCCTCAGCAGCCCCTCAGCTCCCCTTCCACAATCCGCAGCCCACCACACCCCACTTATCTGTCTGCTGTCTTTTACCATTGCCCTTAATGAAGATGGCGGCCACAGTTTCCCTAAGGTACTGAAGCCCCTGCCGCCATCTTAGTTGATGGCAGAGATGTGCAAGCATAGCACGCATGTGTGCCATCAACAAAGATGGCAGTGGAGGCGTCATCCCCTTAGGGAAACTGTGGCCGCCATCTTCGTTAAGGGCAATGGTAATGACAGCAGACAGTAGCTGGGGGGCCTGCGTGCGCGTGCATGTGAGCGCACACACACATCGGGGCCCAGGGCAAGCTGATACCCAAGGGCCCCAGCATTCCTGGAGCCAGCCCTTGCTGCTACCATAGTTCCCCATCCCCCCCACATATGCGCATTAAGTCACCAAAGTCAAACTTTAACCCACAGTAAACTCAAAACTCCTCCTTAAAAATACACCATTTCAAGTATGCTGTATAATCCTAGCTGTTGCAATTCAATTCAATTCAAAAATATTTATTGTACTAGCCAAAGGCCATGACAAATACATTAAAATGTGAAAACATAAAATATAAAAACATACAGAAGTATGTGAAAGTATACAAAGAACAAGTTGTTGCAACCTGTAGTATAATTTCTTTTTCAAAATTAGCATCGACGAGCTCAATTTAAAAATCTGAATCTCCCAAACAGTTTATTGCCATTTTATCTAGTTCTTTCTTTCTGATCTTTTTCGCAGCAAGTGCAAAAAGAGCCACTTTGTATGTCACATGGCTGTTAGTATCACTCAGGAAAAATTGTACTGATTCTACTAGAGCATTCCTACTTCCCTGAGACAACAGAGGTTTCAGGAATCTCTCTCTTGGGTGCCCATAGAGGGGGCACGTTAACATGTAATGAACAATGTCCTCCACCTGAGCTTGGTCACAGATACACAATCTATTTTCAAATGGCAACGTCATTTGATAACGTCATTTGGTAACGTCCATCTAATACTGCAGGTGGCATAACTTGGAAACGTAATTCCATAAAAGCATTTCTTAGGGAGACTGGCATTAATTTTGTCAAGTAAGTGGCTCTGAAGTGTTCTGTATTCACAGAAGCGAACCATGGAGAGAATCTGGAGGTCTTAATTATTTGTAAATCCCTTCTAGCATCTATCCAGAAGAGCCAGTCACTTAAGTGCCTCTTATCCATGCCCAGGAGAGAATTCGACTCTGGAAGATGGTAACTATATAAGATCCTGTGGAACGTCAACTTCCAATTTTGGTTATCATTCATTTCCATGTAGCACAATGCTGGAAGGCATTCATTTAACAGAGTGGCTATTTGTCTAAGATACTTTAACTGTACCCACTCCGCTCTTGTCTTTATTGATGGCCAACCAGATTCAGTTCTCAAAAAGGCTGCTGGAATTCCTGGTGGAAGAGAATATAGTTTTCAAAAAAAAATATTCTGTACTATTTCCAGGGTTTTTATGGTATCTATATATCAGACCCTCAAATTTCAGCGCCATAAAGCATTTGTGTGACCACTTTGCTACCAAATTTTTTTAAGGCAGGTTCAATCAACTGTCCTCCCTTGTTATAATAGAACTTCATCAGTGCCCCTATCATTTTCTCTGCTTTCAGCTTCATCGCCTCTCTGTGCCACTTCCATGTGAGGGACTCGCTGAAGATGATGCCCAAATATCTAAATGAATGGACTTGCTCTATGATCTGTTGATCTAAAATCCATTTGTACTTTGGACTATGTTTACCAAAGACCATAGTTTTAGTCTTAGAGTAATTTATTGCTAAATGTTCACGTTTACAATAGGCAGTAAATGCGTCCAAAAGATTTTTAAGACCCAAGCGAGAGAGGGAGATGAGCACCAAATCATCCACATACATTAGGATAAAGATCTTTCTATTCCTAATTCCTGGGGAGGGGGAGTCTACTCGAGCTAGCCAAGGCACCAAATCATTAATATAAATATTAAAAAGAGTGGGAGCCAAAAGGCATCCTTGTTTCACACCCCGTGTTGTTTTAAGGGCTTCTGTCAGAGCGCCATTTAAGCCTACTCTAACCCTCAATTCTGTGTTACTATATAATTCTTGAATCAACTGTAAGAGTCTGCAATCAATATTCGAACTTTGTAATTTTTCCCATAGCCTGGATCTATTTACAGAGTCAAAAGCAGCGGAAAGATCAATAAAAGCGGCGTAGAGATGCTTTTTATTCTTAATATATTTCTTTATGATGTAATTTAGGGTAAAACATTGATCTGTAGTGCTACACCCTCTCCTAAATCCTTCTTGTTCTTCGTGGATAATTTGATTTTCTTGCAGCCAGACTATTAGTTTTTGAAGTCAATATCGGGCATAAAGCTTTGAAGGTATATCTAACAAGCTGATTGGCTGGTGATTTTGTGTGTCATTCCTGTCCCCTTTCTTGTAAATTGGGAATATTATACTTGTTTTCCACCTGGGAGGCATATGCCCAGTGCTGTTTATTGTGGTGAATAATCCAGCAAGAATATGTGTCCACCAATCTATATTTTCTTTGAAAAGTTCTGGGGGAAGCATATCTTCTCCTGGTGTTTTATTTGATTTCAAAGAAGAGTTGAGAGTCTTTACCTCGTGAATGGTAACTGGTTGCCACTCAGGTAGGTTGGCAAGATCTTTATGCACCTCTGTCTTTACCCTATTACTAGGCTGTCCCCGAATATGTTGGAGAAGTGATTAACCCATGAGGAGGCAGGGACTGCAGATTCCAGGGTAGACCTTGTTTCTTTTAGACCATGGGTGACCAGATCCCAGAATTTACCGTCATTCCGTTCCGTTACCGCTTGGCCCAGTTCCTGCCACTGGATTTTTATATATACCCCTTTCTTGTTTTTGAGCAATCTTTTATATTTTGTCCTACATTTAATTAAGTTTTCCATTGCTTCCTCAGATGATTTCTTGCGGGATTCCCTTATTTTTCTGGCCAGTTCTCTCTTGGCCTTTTTACATTCGGCATCAAACCAACCATGACAAGTTATCTGTGTACTTTTATCTTTAGATGTTACAAAGCAAGGCCTAAGTTCTGTAAATTTGCTGGAAGATATCTATATGATTCAAGGATTTATCCCAAAATAATTGTCACTTGCTCAGCAAATAGTTACTTAGTAATTTCTTCTGGGTAGTGCTACTCAACCTGCAGGACCATTTCAGTCTCCTCTCGCCCAGCATTTCCCCAATCAGATTTACTGTTTCAGTTGATGATACACACTCAAGCAGTGGGCTTAAGGACACCGATATGGGAAAATGGTCACTTTCAGTTTCTTCAAGAATTTTATTATTTTAACTCCTGTAAACTGCTTTGAGGTTCTTTACAATAAAGCAGTATATAAATTTTGAAAATAAAATACATAAATAAATTTTAGAGTCACTGTGGCCCTTGGGTCTCTTTCTACTTTTAGGAACAAAGGAATCTGTGTTATACCAACTCAGGGTACCATCTAGTTCGGTACTGGTTACATGGACTAGCATTGGCTCTCCAGGATTGCAGGCAATAGTCTTTTCCAGAAATTGAATGTTGAACCTTTGCATGCAAAGCATATGCCCTACCACTGAGCTACAGGCCATCTCCTATTTTAAAAAGTATTTTTTTAAATTTTCTTTTCAATTCACTAATGAATGCATAGCATACCTAGGGCAGATCCATACCATTCATTTAAAACACATGAATCCCTCCACAGAAACATGGAAACTGTAGTTTGTTAAGGATGGTGGGAACTATAACTGTGAGGGGGAAGCTACCTGGGATTCTTTAGGGAAAATCATGCACTTTAAATGCAAGTTGGATGTGCTTTAAACGTATTGGGTGGATCTACTTCATAGACTTTTCCTGTATGTAAATCGTTTTAATTATTTTTTTTAAATGGAAATGAGCGATAAAGTTTATTGGGTGACCAAGGGCTGCTCACCATCTCTCAACCTAATCTGCCCTTTAGGATGAAAACAACAGAGGGAAACAATGACCATCCCAATGAAGAAGAGCACACTTAAAATGTGAGGAAATAACAGTGTACAACCACAGTGTAAAATTTGATACTTAACAGGACATAGTATGAAGAAATATTTATATAAGCATGCGTGTCAAATATGTTTATTATTTATACAGCCTGTAAAGATATTTATAGTGCAATCCTGTGCATGTTTACTCAGAAGCAAGCTCCATTATATTCAATGGGGCTTACCCAAATAGGAAAGTGTGCACAGAAGTGCAACCTCAAGTGATAAGGAACTTCACTCACCCAACCAAAAATTCAGAATCATGCCACTTTTAGCTGTTTTGCAACAGTTTTAAACTTGTTTTTATGGTTATTGCATTTTAAAGGGATTTATTTCTTGTGAGCTGCCTTGATTTCCAATCGGCAACCCTAACTCACAGGGATATTGGAAAGACTACATATATACACACACTGGAGATGTAAAATACACACACCCCACAGAATAGTTTATTGTGAAAATCAGCTGGTCATTGCAGAACAGTTTTTATAAAAATAAAATGAATATTAGTTTCCTATGAAACAAAAGCAGTGAGCCCTGCCTAATTGCTTTAAAAAATAGGGTTGGAGGAGAAGAGAAAGATTTACAACACAAACACAATCCTTTGCTATGTTCACTCAATTGTCCCATTAATTTACAGCACAATCCTAACCATGTCTACTCAAAAGTAAGTTCTGTTGAATTCAATGAGGTTTACTCCCGGTATGTGGAATTAGCATTGCAGCTTTACTCCCAGAAAAGCGTATATAGGATTTCCCCTAGCATCAGTGCAAACCTGACAGTAGCAAAAGCCTTCAGCAACAGGGTGGGGGAGTAAGAGTAGTATTAATGCTATGAAATAAAATACGCTATAGGTATAGTACCACAAACAAAGGCACATCACAAAAGAAATTATAGAAAATGTAAAGATAGAAATGAATATGGCATGGATTTTCCTTATAGTGCAGTTAATGTTACTTAAATCCTTAACTCCTTACAGCGATCACATCTGGTGCTATAAAACCGACCACAGCCTTTGTCTTTAGGAAAAACATATTTTATTATCAGTAAAATCCAGACTCTGCTTGTTGTGATGAATTATTAGAATCTGTTCTAATTTTCTTACAAAAAGGGACTGTAGTGGAATATAATGTTACAGGGTTAGGGATGAATTATTGACGTCAATCTGAAATTTTATTATGCTTGCCAGGCTTGGGTGCAAGATGTTGAAAACATGTATGGTCTTGCATGATTGCTAATGTGCATGCACTGCAGAACTGATAAGCTTTGTCAAGCCATATGTTACTTAAAAGTTTTCATTGATCCAGCACTTATTTTATTTATTATTATTTTATTACCCGCCCTTCATCCAGAAGTCTAGGGCGGGTTACAACAGTTTTAAAAAACATCATTAAAAACAATTAAAGCAACCTAAAATAACAACATCACAAAATGGGGTGGGTTCTAAAAATATGCATCTCAGGGTATCAAATGCCAGGGTAAAGAGGTATGTCTTCAGCATTTGGCAAAAACTGTCCAATGTAGTTGCCAGACACAGCTCTGTGGGGAGGGAGTTGCACAACGTAGGGGCTGCCACAGAGAATGCCCTCTCCCAAGCTTTTTGGTAGTGGAACTATGAAAAGTGCTCCCTCTGCTGATCTCAGTTACAAAGAGGGTCTGTAGGGAAGGAGACGGTCTTTCAGATATTTGGGGCCTAAGTTGTTAGGGCTTTAAACACTAGCATGAGCACCTTAAATTAGACCCAGAAACAAACTGGCAACCAATGCAGCCGTTTTAGAACAAGGGTTATATGAGTTTTAAAGGGAACCCCAGGCAGTGGCCTCTACATTTTGGACCAGTTGAAGTTTCTGAGTCATCTTCAAAGGCAGCCCCTTGTAGAGCTCATTGCAATAATTCAGTCTGGATGTTACCAGAGCATGGAGTATTGTGGCCAAAGGGGCTGAAGCTGGTGAATCAGCAGAGCTGGAAAAAGGCACTCCTAGCTACCAAGTCCACCTGCGCCTCCAGTGACAATGGATCGAGGAGTACCCCCAAGCTGCAGATTTGCTCCTTCTAGGAGAGTGCAACCCTGTCTAGAACAGGCCGTTTCCCCACCACCTGGACATGAGAACCCTGGGTATGTAACACCTGTCTTTTCAGGATTCAACCTCAATTTATTGGCCTACATCCAGCCCATCACTGCTACCAAGCACCTCAAATGCCTCTCCCAATTCAGATGGAACAGAGAGAGAGCTGGGTGCCATCTGCATATTGATGATACCTTACTTTGAGTCTCCTAATGACAGCGCCAAGTAGCTTCACATAGATGTTAAATAGCATAGAGGACAAGATGGTACCTTGCAAAACACCACAGGATAGCTCCCATGGTGCTGAACAACAGCCTCCCATAACTACTTTTTGGGATGGCTCTGGAGGTATGTGTGGAATGACTAGAACACAGTGCCCCCAACCCTCACCTCCTCAAGACGCTCCAGAAGGATACTGTGGTCAACAGTATCAAAAGCTGCTGAGAGATCAAGGAGAACAAGTAGGGCAGCACTCCCCCTATCTCTCTCTTGCCAAATGTCATAAACCAGGGTGACCAAGGGAGTTTCATTGCCATGGCCTGAAGCCAGACTGCAACAGATCCAAGGAATCTGTTTCCTCCATGCATGTTTGAAGCTAAATCACCATCACCTCCTTGAGCACCTTACCCAAAAAGGGGATATTTGCCACAGGGCGATAGTTGTTTATCACTTCTGGGTCCAGGGAGGGGATGCACACTGCCTCCTTCAAGGCAGATGGTACCTCCCATTCCTCCAGTGAAGCATTAATCACTCCCTGGACCCACTGAGTCAACCCCGTATGGCTGGCTAGCTCTAACGGGCAGGTGGTCAGCCACAGTTCTTCAAACAGCTTGTCCACATCCTCAGGATGCAATAACTGAAACTGATCCAGATGGAACAGACAGTGCTCTAGATGCCTCCACTGGCCTTGCTATAGCTATAGCCTCCAACTCTGTCTGAATCTGAGTGATTTTGTCCCTAAAGTGCCTTGCAAAGTTGTTACAGCAGGCGTTTGAGGGTGTCAGAGCAACACTCTGTTGGCTAGATGACAATAGCCCATTCACTACTTGGCAAAGCTCTGCTGGATAGCTACTTGTGGATGCAATGTTAGTGGAGAAGTAAGCTTTCCTCTCCACCACCACTGCCACATGGTAGGCATGACGGTGCAACCTTACCTGTGTTTGATTAGGTTTGGACCAAGATTTACGCTACCTGTGCTCCAGCTGCCGACACTCCTGTTTCATTGCACAGAAGTCACTAGAGTACCAAGGTGACCTACATGCTCCATAGTAACGGTGAGAGCACTCTGGAGCGATCATGTCAATGGTTCTACACATCTCACCATTCCACAGTGAGACAAGAGCCTCAGCAGCACCAGACATGTCAGCCAGAAAATCCTCCAGAGCATTCAGGAATCCACTGGATTCCATAAGTCTCCAAGGGCAGACCATCACAATGGTTCCCCCACCCTTGCAAAGTGGAGTAGCTACCTTCGTACCAAACTTTACCAGAGAATGGTCTGTCCAGGACAATGGACTCACAGCAAGTCCCTCAATCAATAGAGTAGTACCAACCCATTCTGGGAGAAAGACCAGACTGAGAGTATGCCCAGATACATATAGGGCTCCTGCTGGGAGGAAGGGCAGGATATAAATCAAATAATAAATTAAATAAATATTGGGCCATTGATTTTTTGGGACAGCCCCATGGTTGGCATGGAGGCAATGAAGTCCCGAGCTGGCCCATTTGAAACAGCCTCAACATGAATATTGAAGTCCTCCAACACCACTGTGAAAGGGTTCTCCAACATCGTATCTGAGATTGCCTCCGCTAGCTTGGTTAGGGAGATTGTAGCACAGCAGGGTGGACAGTACATTAACAACATCCCTGTTCTGTCTTTCTGGCCCAACACCACAAACAATCCCTTGAACTCAGACACAGTGTGGATTGGTCCGCTAGTGAGGGAGATGGAATAGTTATGGATACATCCCCATCCCTCTGACCTGGAACGGTGCTGCACCCAGTACCCAGGCAGACACAGGTGAGTTAGCACTGGGCCACCAAGCTCATTTACCCAGGTCTCAGTTATACATGCCAAGCCTGCCCCCTCATCCACAATCAAATAGTGGGTGATAGATGTTTTATTTTTGGCAGATCTGGAATTTAACACCATCACAAAGCTAGGGGGTCAGCTGACCAGCATTTCATTCTGAAATACAGCAGACGAGGCAGAGGGGACAAGTGCTTTGATGTAACTAACCCTCCTCCTCCCATCTATATACCTTTGCACACCATATGTCCCCATCTACGATTACAGGGATCACAGTACCACTCCCATCCCCCCTCCGTTCCTGGCTAAGACACATACTTCCCTGACCCACCTCTAATAAACAAAGGAATGTAGTAGAGGTTAGTGGCAGGGAACATCAAACTAGCAGACAGTCAAATAAAGAAAACCACTGGACACAAATCATACCCCAGCTCTCATCTGGGATAAAAACTTACCACTCCTCCCTGTCTCCCACTCTGGAAAGGCACCGTTTCATGCTGGAATGGACTCTCACTCCAGGGGCATGAAACTACTTTACACTAACGCACACCACTCCAGACATCTCCAGCCTCTCACCCTGGAAATGGCTTAGAGAAAAACATGGCAATCCCCCTAGAGGGAAAAAAAACACATATAAAACCCTGCCCTGTAAAACTAATTAAAAGGGGGTGAGCCCTCACCCTCATCACACCCTGAAGATGCAACCCAAAGAGCAAAGCTCCTTTGGTGTCATCCCTTCAAGGTCATCCCCACCAGCAGCACTACCCACTGTCCCTTCCCCAGCATGACTGCAAGGTGTGCCAGTCTGGCAAGTATCCTGTAGAGATGGAATCCTTCCCTTGTTTACATTTTGTTTTTAAGTATGGCTTCCTGGTGGTCATTAACAATCCAATTCCTTTTTCCTCCAATATCTTTTCATTTTTCTCATCTCTTCTGAGATAAATTATTGATATTATAATTGCTATTTATTCACAAGTCTCCATTGATATTGACCTTTATTCTGAATTCTGTAATGATTGCCTGTTTACATTCCTTTTCAAGTGCACTGCAGAGAGATTAAGGCAGGTAATCATGTCAGTGTCTTCCCCTCTGCTGCTTCCAATCAATACCTCATCCCCCCTGCTGCTTTCTGTCTGTCAGTTACAATCAGCAAAAGGGAATACACATTTGAAGAGCTCACACAGAAAGTAGATTGTAATTTCAAAGCGAATTTAAAAAAATGAATCGGAAAGCAGGAGAGTTGCTACTTCAAAATTCTCTGTGCAAAGATAGAGAACATCAGAAATAATTAATCCGATCACAAATCTGATTACTGCAGAAACAAAGCCCATCGCTAGTGCCCTGGGCAGTTGCAATCACACAGGGAGATGGAATACAGTTTCAGAGGGGTGAAGTCCAGATGTTTTGTATTATATATAAGCAAAAAAAAAGTTGAGACCATAGAGTGGTTAACCTGTTCAATGCTGTGAAAGATATTTTTCCATTTATTGTGACTGAAATTATTTCTTTGATAAGTAACAGTACTGAAATGTAACAAAGGCGTCTTGGTAATGAACATCTGCATAACCAATTGCTATGTACATCTTTGTTGTTCGTTTGGGGCAAGAGGAACTGATATTCCCATAAAGTATGGTATTTGAACCATCTAGGCATTTTTTAAATTTGTTCTCCAAGCCTCTTTGCTGTGGTGCACTTTGCTAAATCCTGTTCATAAATTCAATAGCATGGGCATATGCAGACTCTTTATACTGTGTCAGACCACTGGTCCATCTAACCAAGAACTGTCTAATTTGCTTTCCAAAGTCTCAAGGAGAGGTCTTTTCCAGCTCTTACTTACATTGATAATTGAGAGCCTCTTCAAATGTTGACCCAGGGCCTTCTGTATGCGAAAGCATGTGCTCTGCCACTGAGCTATAGACTTTTCCAGGGTATATGCGTTAGAAGGGTTGGATTAGATTAGATAACTTTCAAGTAAATTTCAAGTATGATAATGTAAAACTGGGTCTTTGGCATCACTTTTTGCAAGTGTGAAAAGGAAGAATCCAAACAGGTTTATATAGATTGAGATTATTTTTTCCTATTGGGGCAGGAATAGGGAACCTTTGTGGTCTAAAGACTCTCAGACAAATTCTGTGCAGGTAAGCGGAGCCCAGAGCAATAAAAGGTAGACAGGAGGGAGGAAATTGGGAAATTCTAAAACAGATAGAGCAATAGAAGAGCCACTGCCTTCCAGTGTACTACACTAGATGAACTGTTTGGTTGACTTGGAATAAGGTGTTTGAAACCCTTGATCTATGACATAACCTCAGTCTCCATACAACAGCATAGGAACAACTGGCCTTTGTTTCCGTTTATTGAGGGTAAATCCCACTTACCCAATGCTCAATCAGCTAGAATTCTGGTGGCTGAGGATACTTAGAACAACAATAAATCATGCTGAAATAACACTCATTCTTAACAAAAGGTACATAATCGCAAACCAGACTGGGATGACATTCCAATACTGCTTGCTTACTGTCTGAGGAATTGCTTCATAAGATACAATAGAAAGCAACAAAAGCAACTCCAGCAAAATAAATCTATTATCCAAACCAAACCAATTTAAATGCAAAGGTTCTTCACAGCACTAAATAACTATTTTTTAAAGAAAACATTAAAGTAACTTTTAAATTTCTAAGACGACATTAAGAGAATAATGGCAATAGTGTCAACTTTCTGGGTATCATTAATTTAATTCTTTACTTTTGTATGTTGCTGGTCAAAAGAAAGAAGCAGAGTATTACTCACACCCTAATCTTTGAGCAGTAAGAGATATTGGGGTGTCAGTGCATACCTCAGGTTTGGTTTCCTTAGACTGAAGGTAACTGGAGACTGTAATGCAGCCCTATAGCCATCCTGCCTTGTTAGGTGGGGAAGCCACATTTCTAGGCTGGGCTTTGTTGTGTAAATGTATAGATACTAGCAGAGATTGTCAGCGGTCTGAGATGCGTGTGTGCCAGTGTGTGCGTTTACCTAAGAAAGCAGGCTTTTACCCTGCATTGAGATCACTGAGACTTAAGATTTAGAAAATAAGAAAAGCTACTTTATTTATAGAAATACATAGTAGATAGAAAGGCATACCGAGTTCTAACTAACTAAGTTGGAGGCGCAATGCCCAGGCATGGGGGTTGCCCTCATGGCTCAAGAGAGAGACAGCAGAGACAAAGGTGTTTCCTCT
This sequence comes from Rhineura floridana, assembly GCF_030035675.1. Classification (NCBI taxonomy): domain Eukaryota; kingdom Metazoa; phylum Chordata; class Lepidosauria; order Squamata; family Rhineuridae; genus Rhineura; species Rhineura floridana. The sequence goes on from NC_084481.1 coordinate 69,622,444, forward strand.
CTCTTGGACAGTTGAATAGGAGAAGAAGTGGAAAGGGCGAAGGAGGAGGGGCAGATAAGCTTCCCTAAGCATATCAGTCTAATGACGGAAGGAAGTCAGTCAGAGCATCACAGGTAAAGGCAGTCAAGCCTAGCCATCTGGAGGACCCTAACTCTATCTCCCTTCTGGAACATAAACAACAGAACAAAACAGAAGTTGTTCTTGCCCCACTTCCAACAGGCATTGGGGGGAGGCACATAGTGCCAGCCAACTCCCTCCCTCTGGACAGGATGCGAGAGCCAGGCCAGGAGAAGTGAAAGGCAGTGACCTTCCCCATCATTCCTCCTCCATCCAGAGATTGTGTTAATTTACATGAAGTTTAATCTGCTGAATTGTCTCACCCTTTTTTGCGAACCCCCAGGAATACCAGACTCAAAAGTATAGCTTTGCCTATAGTACAAACCCCCTTCACCTGTGGTCTCTCCCTGTGTTCTGATTCTTCATGAACTGAACTACTTTGGAAAAGACAGTGAGTTCCTGAGCTTCGCTTTGATGCTGCATTAAGCATCTCAGTTTTAGATTCTACCTGAAAAACAAACTTGTCCATACTACAAGTTTAGGGAAGGGCAGAGAGAAAATAAATACTATAGGGTGTGTTTATCAACTCTTCCTTGAGACTCCTTTCTTCCAATCTTGTTCATGGCCTTTAGATTTTCCTTCCTGTTGGACAACCAAGGGAAAACTTTTTAAATGGCTGCTACATAAACGATGAACTAAGTAACTGGAAACTAATCATGGAAAGCAATTGGATGTTTTGTTTTTTTACTGTTTGCTGGGTTGTTTTTCTGTCTGGAAACCCTGAAAAGGCCTCATGCACATATTGGGAAAATAAAAAATTAGGTCTGAGTTACAGCCTAGGTGGCCAGCCAGCTAGCTAACTGTAGTGTACACAGCAATATTTCTCTTACTCTGGGGCCATTTTCATCCTTTGCCATCAAATAATCAAGAAAAAGAAGAAACAACTATTATTGTGAGTGCTTTAAAAGAGTAAAGAGTAGCCATTTTTTCAGATTACTTGAGGTTGTCTCTCTTAGTTCACCCTTTACCCATAAACACTCAAACCTGCTCTATTCATTATAATAATTGCAGAACAAAAAACTCTTCTTACTGTGGGCAAACAAGCATGCTGCTTAATGCCAGCTGGGTAGAAAGCACAAATGAAAATGAAAAGCAAAGGAAAGTCCAAAGGGCAGAGTCTAACTATAGCCCATAATACAAAGTGCTAATATTTAACTCTTCAGGGGTCATGTTACTATGCAGGCTGTTTTTTTCAGGATTACTGAAGTAATATTTAGGGTAATTTTGATAATGAAAAATCAACCCTCAGTCAGGGAAAGTCTTGACTGAGCAGAGTTTGGGGGCTTTTCCAGGTGAGGCTTTTGTTGTACACTTGCCCTCCATTATTCACTGAATTTTTCAGAGGGTCCTATTCTTAAATTGTTTAAGAAGCTGTCATTCTTTAAATGGAGGTTGTCATTGTCATATCACAAATTAAAAAAAGACAATTTCCCAAAAAAATCATTGGGGGCGAAGCACAGCTCGGGGGATGTCCCAATCCCCCCCCCCCGGCTTCAGGACTACTGTGAAGTTTTGGGATATATGGTCTTATTTACACATATATACATGATGAGCATAAGATGGAAGGGCTCCAACAGATCTTGTTCCTCAGGCTGCTTTCAGACATGGGGCTTATTGCATTAGTTTAATGGATTGAAATGGTAGCACTTCTGTCCTGATTTCTAAAATTCTTTTCATTCTGCAATACCTGTTGCGATAAAGAACAGTAGCTTTTTCAGCCAATATACCTGCATTTTGTGCAAATGTCTGTTACATGGCTGCAATGAACAATGTCTTATTTTAGTCCCTCACCTGTTATACACATGTGCACTGTAGTTCCCCACTGTGTAGGAGGTCTAAGACCTCATCCCACTACCCATGCCTATGCCGGAATACCAGTACAATTTTCATCAGGCAAAAAAAAAATGCATCTAAAGGGCTGGAATGCACTGCATGCTGGATGCCTGTCACATGAGTGGCTGCAGCTAGCGAAAAACTTCTGTGATTTCCTGGGTTCCCAAGCTTGCAAATGGATTAGTTCTGGTATCATTTATCATGAAAATCTGTGCTAAACATGCACTATATTCCACTAGAATTCCAGAACTAGCTTGTACGTCATATAAAATATGTGTAAGTCATCAGAACAATGGAATAAAGTGCAGTGTGAAAGCAGCCTCAGTTAGGTTTCTAACCCTCCTCCAGGCCATAACTTTGGTTTTAGCACAGAGAGCAAGAGGCCCCTGGGTCTCTCTAGTCCCAGCTCCAGACAGCACCAGTCTAGGTCTCTTGTTCTCTTACACTCAGCAATAACATTGCCTCCAGCCGGGGGGGGGGGAGGCCTGCCTGCATCTGCAGCTAGTAGTTTCTGGGGTAATTAGTTGACTCTTTAGTCAAGAAATAAGAAGGAGGCTAGGACTGGAGAGGACAGCTATGAGAAATAGAAAAGATCCTCAAATGCAAAAATGTATCACTGAACACTAAAGTCAGGATCATTCAGACCATGGTATTCCCAATCTCTATGTATGGATGTGAAAGTTGGTATGTGAAAAAAGTGGATAAGAGAAAAATCCACTCATTTGAAATGTGGTGTTGGAGGAGAGCTTTGTGCATACCATGGACTGCGAAAAAGACAAATAATTGGGTGTTAGAACAAATTAAACCAGAACTATCACTAGAAGCTAAAATGATGAAACTGAGATTATCATACTTTGGACACATCATGAGAAGACATGATTCACTAGAAAAGACAATAATGCTGGAAAAAACAGAAGGGAGTAGAAAAAGAGGAAGGTCAAACAAGAGATGGATTGATTCCATTAGGAAGCCACACACCTAAACTTACAAGATCTGAACAGGGTGGTTCATGAAGATGCTATTGGAGGTTGCTGATTGATAGGATTGCCATAAGTTGTAATCAACTTGAAGGCACATAACAACAACAACAACAACTCTTTGGTCATGCAAAGGGATAACAGATGTGACTAGAACCAGTAACGTTAACACAGAGCCTAGTTTGACCTCTTTAGGTGCCTCTTTTTCTACAACAGGGGCGGGGAACCTCTGACCCTCAAGGTAATCTTGGCCCATCGGGGTCAAATTCAGCCCTCAAGCCCATTTTTAAACATGCAGCCAAATCTTCAGGATTTAATCCCCACTCATCAGTTGATGAGCTGGGTTAAATCCTCCTCAGGTTGTCCATATGTTCCCTTGCTGGGAACAGGTGCATACACCCAAACTTAGCAGGATTTAACCAGCAGGCTCAAGGAGCAGTGTAGGGCTGTTTGAAAGCCCTTGTGCAAACATCCTCATACTGCTCTTTAAACCTCTGAGAACTAGAGGTTCAAAGAGCAGCATGAGGCTGTTTGCAAAGGGGGTTTGAACAGGGCTGTGGAGTCGGAGTCATGGAGTCGGAAGCAATTTTGGGTGGAGGCGGAGGCGGTAGAAATGTACTGACTCCAGCTTCAAAATAAATTTTGATTGACAATTTTTTAAAAATATAAATTCAAAATGCCAAAGAAGCTTCCCATGAAGTCAGCTGTAGTTGAGCATTTCACCATAACTCAAGATGGAAAACATTTTGTGTGTCACTGTATGACACAGGACCCAGATGAAGACAAATGCTGTGATGCCAAGTTCAGTGCATATTCAGGCAGCGATAAAAATGCTCCTATGAGAGCTTCCAATTTAAAAAGACATTTACAGCCCTTTCCAGGGCTGTGGAGTCGGAAGCAATTTTGGGTGGAGTCGGAGTTGGAGTCAGAAAGTAGAAAAATAGAGGAACTGGAGTCAAAGGTTTGGCGTACCGACTCCATAGCCCTGGGTTTGAAACAGCCCTGCACAGCACTTTGAAGTCCCAACAATCAGGGCTTCAAAGTGCAACACCAACTGGTGTCAGTATGATGTCAGATAATTGACATGTAGTGGCCCCACCCACTTTTCAAATTTGGCCCTCCAGAGTGGGGAGATAAGGATCTGGCCCACCAGCCGGAAACTGTTTCCCACTCCTGTTTTACACAATCCCATTTTACAGAGCAATCTGAAAAAAACCTTTCTGCCATTCTCACAGTCTAGGAGACACCTTTTCTAATACTTTGCATAAAGTATCCTTTCTACTACAATAATACAAAATAATTTCTGTTTATCTTTGGAACAGCATTTTTTCAAAAAATCAGTAAACATATTCTGTATTCCAAAATCATCTGAATATTCCATGAAATCTTCTGTTGCATATCTTAAACAAGGATTGGGTTATTCAGACCATGTACCATTTGCTTAGCACTAAATAGATGTAACATTGCAAAGGCTGTGAGATTTGTTGTAATTACTGATAATTCACATGATTTTTGCACTATTATATTTGTGCCCCTGTTATAATTATGCAACCTATATGTTTATTACACCTTTTTGTGTTTCAAAAACTATTGGATCAGTTAGGCTCCACACACCATTTGAATAGCTTTTTGTGTATTATATTGTAGGATATTGTTGACCCCTATGACTTATGCAAAATCTTTTTTGTTTTACTGGACAAGGGGAAGTCTCAATAAAAGGCATCGTCATTATCATCATACAAATGGTGTCCGTACTTACTAACTTCCACCAGGTATTTTATTTGTATGGCTTTCTTAGAGTATATTTGGCCCCAAAAACTGGATTGATACAGTCAATTTTTTCTATCAGTGGGAAGTTAAGTAGAAGGATATAGAAACTGGAATGGACTTACTCATTCTAGCTAAAAAGCATAAGCTATTTGAAAACAGATTGAATGAAGATTTTATAGCAACGTTTACTATGTAAGCAATCTATGGAAAAGGAATATTTATTAGTGCGCTTTAATTAGTGTGCACATATAAAAATTAGTATTTACATATTATGACAACAAAGCAGAAGAACAGTATATGTGATTGTTATAAGAATCTGTTTGATTGTGTATATGGGTCACACTTATTTCAGTATGAGAAAAGCAATCAAACTGCTCTTATAAAATGTTGTTCCGAGCCATATTGATATAGAACAAGTAATACTTTAGTCACATAGGCCTAGACTAGGGATAGGATCAGTTGGCCAGTGCCACTTTGAAAGCATTCCATCGGCCTTACAGGAAGGATCCATTCAAGTTCATTCTTTGTCCACTATCTACTGCTTATACTGTTCCAATTTTTTCCCTTCCCAAAATATCAATCAATAAATATTGATATGTTTGAAAGGAAATATTGATAATTGGAAATAACGTATTGACATATGAAAGGAAAGCGGCTCTGTCATCTCTTCTGTGACTGAGGTTGATCAGTTTTCACATTAGCAAGCAGAGAATGGCTGTTTTCCTTTTGGAAAGAAAAGAAGGAAAGCAGCTTTCAGTGCATCCCCACCTCCTCCTCAGCAAGCCCTGAGTCCTTAACTTGGGCAAGACTTGGTTTGCTTCCTTCCGCTTGGAGCTTGGATTAATTGAGTGGAGGGGGGTGGCAGACAGACAGAGAAACCTGTTGTGCTGTGCTATGCTGTGAGTAAAATCAATAAAAGAATATATTGGAGGGAATATTTGAGGAGAAAAATTCCAATCTAGGGGGAAGCTGCTGAAGTTCTGAGCCAACAGTATCGCTCTGCAAAGATGAAGAATATGCAGACCATTGAAAAATCTGGTGCTAAACCTGAATTCAGCAGAGTTCTCACCCATCCCTAGCCTGGACATCATTTAAAATAAACTTTGCTGTTTGGTGATAAAATGATTCCGAAGATGCAATGTCACATGTGAAAAAGTTGTTAAGTTGATCCATATTTAAAATTAACCCAAACAATTCAAGAATGCTTGCTTTCTAGAAAAATATGTGCTGGGGATTATGCCTGTCTGTAAACACCCTCTGATCTTGACCACTTCCTTTATCTTTGTTGTGTGGACACACACACTCTCTATATGTTTATCCTATGGTGAGGGAGGGAAATGCACTCTGAACCCATTCACTGGAACATTAATCTATTCTTTGTACGTTTCAGGTCAAAGCAGTGGAAACAGCTTAGCGAGGGATGGGGAACCTGTGGATCTCCAAATGTTGTTGGACTGCAACTCTTACCATCCCTGACCACTGGTCATGCTGGCTGAGTTGGGAAGTCCAACTACATCTGGAGGGCCACAAGTTTCCCATCTCTGGGTTAAACCCTGCCATATAGCAATCTCTCCTAAGTCTGGCTTCACAGTAATAGAAGCATTTCTAGCCCTCTAGAGGAGAACATATCGACATGGCATAATAGTCTAGCTCTTTATATGCCTATGATTGCAACTACTATACCCAGTAGTTCTAGTCTTAGACAAGCTGGTAATCCAGGCCTCTAGACTGGAACACCTACATCTGGCTGTGATTTGCATTCATAGGTAGCATTTGATTTGCTCAAAAAGTAGATTGTTAATACAGAAATAAACACCTGGTACCTCATAAGCATTATTGCACAATGGGTTTTCTGTTTAAGTTTAAAAAGTATCAAGTTCTATTGTACACAAATAAAACTTTTTTAAAAAAGTGATTTTTCAGAGTGATTTATGTTAAGAGTAAAAGTAGCAAAGAACTATAATGTATTTTGCACATATAAAAGTTGTGTTTTTAACAATGACTTCTTTATTTTCATTAATGCATAATTCACAAAAGTTACCAGTCATTAAGTACTGACAACCTAGTTATTATTTTATTTTATCACTCATTAAGTACTTAGAATGAATCTTTCTGCCAAACCATTCAGGCAGTTTATATTTTATAATAATGGCTTGCAGTCTAAGAAGCATGATACAAAAGGAATTGTGAGGAAGTAGGAAAATAAACATTTTTAGGTACTGACTTGCAGTGTTACATAACGAAATTACATAATGGCCAGGGGAACTTCCAAACTGGCTGTTTAGTTAAGATTCAGGGTAATATGTTCACAGAGAATTTATTCAACATTGCCAGGTACTGCAACTTCCAGTGCAGTTTTCTGTTGCTTTTCTTATCAGACTTTATATGGTTAGAAAAGTGATGAGACAATTGCCTTACAAAGTGCAAAACAAAAACCAAATGTTGAGCATATGAATACTTTGTGTAGAAGGGTCCCAGGTACAATGGTCACTGAAGAAGATGGTTTTAGATGCCTTCCTGTGTATATCTCCCTCAGATGCAGCCAGATGGGATGGCTTCTCATTGAGGCAGATCTGAAAGGGCACAACATGTAGCTAGAATTCAGCAGAGCCGAGCCCAGTCCATGCAAGAGTCACTCAGTATTATAATATTGTTGTAAGCTGCGTCAAGCATTTTTACTGTAAAGGCAGGGTAAACATATTTTAACTAAATTTAATTTAATTATCACATGCTGGTTTTTTGTATTTATCTTCTTCTCTCTCTCTCTTTTGAAAACAGATACTTTGTGATGCTAAGCAAATCATCCATGCCACAGACTTACTGAACTGGGAAGATAAAGATGCTGCAGAGACACTAGTTGATAACTTAGGCAATGTGAGGATCATCAACCCTTTACGCCTCTTTGTTAAGCCATCCCCAGCACTGAAACATGGACAGATCTCATATTCAGACAACATAGACAACTTTTGGGATTGGTTATCCAACATCACTGAGGTTCAGGAATCTCTTGCACGAACTAAACGCAGACCAATTGTAAAAACTGGGAAATTCAAGAAAATGTTTGGGTGGGGTGACTTTCATTCTAACATCAAAACTGTGAAGCTGAACCTTCTCATAACAGGGAAAATTGTTGACCATGGCAATGGAACCTTCAGTGTTTATTTCCGGCACAATTCAACAGGCCTTGGAAATGTTTCTGTGAGCCTGGTGCCACCTTCCAAGGTGGTGGAGTTTGAATCTTCATCACAGTCAACACTAGAGACCAAGGAATCCAAGTCTTTCAACTGTCGAATTGAATATGAAAAAACAGATAGAGCTAAAAAAACTGCATTGTGTAATTTTGACCCTTCAAAGATCTGCTATCAAGAGCAGACGCAAAGCCATGTATCCTGGCTGTGTTCTAAACCATTTAAAGTCATCTGTATTTACATTGCTTTTTACAGTGTTGATTACAAACTGGTGCAAAAGGTCTGTCCTGATTACAACTACCACAGTGAAACACCATATTTGTCATCTGGATGATGCACTCCATTTTCTTTTCAGTGACTATTAAATCAGTGTATTGATAAGCTTATCTAAAATTCCACTTTAAACTTCTTTGGGAGAGGGCTTCCTAATCAGGTTAAAGTAAGAAAATTATTTCTACCAAATTTAAATAATCCTCTATCTGTGGGCTGATTCACCTATGCATGTTCTTCACTTGATGACTACAACATCAAGTGGTAATTTGCATGTGTCAGTGAACTATCAGAGATCAAACGCCATGGATAGAACTTCCCTAACACTTCAAACACAAGTATGTCAGTGGAGTCAGTTCACCCATTCAGCTAAAATTCAGAGTGCTGTGTAATCAAATGATGTTTATAAACGTGTGAAACAGCCCTAAGACTGAGCATTACCATAGATATTTAAGCATTCAGATACCAAAATGTCATTTTAAAATAATAATTAAAATGATGATGATTTCTGATTGTGTATGTTCCCATTGGTTTTGGGGAAAATACCAAACACTATCAATATGTGAACAGGGAGGAAACAACAAACCCCATGCAAGCAATGTACACATCTGCCCTCTCCTAGGACTTGCTGCAACAGGAAATAAATATTTAGAGGGGTGGGGAAAACACACTTCATTGGCATTATAGGAAAGTCACAACAGCACTGCCAACAAATACATCAGGATTAATATTTAGGGTCATGTAGTGATGTCGCTAAGATGGTCATCTGTAGAAACACTGAGGGAAGTTAAATACACCCACAAGATTGGGGTGAGGGGAAGGTTACAGGAACAGGACTTGCACAACACTAGAGTTGCTATGAATTTTGCCTGAAACTCTAGCAGAAGTCCTGTAGGAACTGAAAATTAAAAGCATTTCGATGAGATTTGTGTAATCTGTTCATGAATGAATCATTCACAAGAGCTTTCACTGACTATTGCCATTTAGCTAGAATACAGCAGAACTGAACCCAATTAAAGCAGTGTGGGTGGGTCAGTTGCAACCTCTGAAGCCATGCTTAAAAGCCATGTAAAAAAAACCCCACTACATTTTTATAGTTCTTATAAAATCAGTGAATGGGACCCACTAGCGAGTAAAAAGTGTATTGTGCATTTATTTCCCTACTTTAGGGTGTGCCCTCCCCTCAGAAGTGTGCCTGATGCCAATCTTACTATCGTTTTTGGGGCCAAGTTAAGATATATCTGCTTGGCCAGACATTTACAGGATGTAGTGAGTTAACTGATTTTATTTTAGTCTGCCCTTGATTCATCTGCTCCTACCACTTGTTGAGATATATCATGTTTTTTTTTACTGTGTATTGCTTGTTTTGTTTTTTCTCATTTTAAATGTTATACCCCACCCTAGTATCTATATAAATGAAGAATGGGTTAAGAGTGCTTCTGATTAAAAAAAAAAGTCAGTGAAGTATAGGAAACACTTCCCTTCCACATGAGTGATCAGGACAGACATATAGATCCTAAACAAGACAACACATTATTGAAAGAGCCATTTTATGCAAAAATTAAGAAACACTTGCTGTACTTAAGCTGGCTAATATAGAGAGTCTGTTAGCACAATGCAGTCAAGCTATTTCTAGGAGAGGAGTGGGGAACATCTGGCCTGGGGATCATATATGGCCCTCTAGGCCTCTCTCTCCAGCCCTCAAGCCTCTTCCCAAGCCACACCCCTTCCTCAGCCACACACAACCTCCCCAGGGCACACCCCTCATTGACTGCTTTTGCCTGGCTGGAAATGCCCTTAAACTCTGATAATGCCTTTTGGTTGCTTGGATGGAGGATAAAGAGAAACTAGCCTATTGTAGAAAAGTAAAATTTGCATTGCCAATAGTCACACCCACTACTGGCACGTGGCCTCTAAAAAGTTGTCCGAGGGTGATTCTTCTATACAAACACAAATGGAAGGACTCTGATTTTTTTAGCAACGTGTACACATGTCAAATGAGGAATGGTAGGAATGTTTGTCACCAGCATCTGCTCTTTCAAAATGACATGTAAAATTCCTAGGACTAAAGAAGCAAGGACAGGAAAGGAAAAAGGATACTGTATCTAGTTTTTCACTATAATGTAGATGTGAAGAATCTTTGGCCCTCCAGATATTGCTGAACTACATTATCCCTCTTCATGCTTGCTTGGGCTGATGGCAGTTATAAGTTAACATCTGGAGGGCCAGAGGTTCCCCACACCTGCTATGTTGCATTGACAAGATAGATATCAGGGGTTGTATCTGCTGGCTCTGCTCTCGCAATGGGATCTCTTCTCTTTATACCTACAGTCCCCCCAAATGTGCTCCAGAGGGTCCCACAACCCTCTAAAGCAGATCATAAGGCTGTGCAGGGGGCTGTGGGGGGTGGGTGGAAGGAAGGGAACTCTTGTTGCAAAAATAGAAGTTGGTTCTACTTGCACTGATAATTAAAACAAGATTATTTTTCCCATTGCCACATCAAAGAAAGGACAGACGGTATGCTAGTGAGGCATACAGAAAGACGGACTCTTTTCACATTACTCAATATTAGTAATAGTAATGGCAGCTACCACACTTTCTGCATGTCAAAATTGTGTGTCAAAATCAGACTACCTCCTGTCCAGAATTTAATCTAACCTGGGGGCTGTTAGAAAGGAGCCCTGCGACTGTATTGCCTAATTTTCACAATTGTGGTGAATTTGGGAGAGACAGCAATGCAGTCTTAATGCTTGTCTGGAATTAAGCCCAAGTGGTCTGGAGGAAGGCAGGGGTGGGCAAGCAGAGCTAGAGAATGAGCAGGAGGGGTACCTCTCCTTTATAAGCAGCAGAAAATGGGGGCAAAAGCACAGCAGAAAGAAAATTCCAGGAATTGTTAATTGATTTGTAGGAGCTAGGGACAGACAGTCCTCACCTCTCCCCTAGGATGAACTGGGGCTCCATAGTCAAAGAGCAGAGACAGGACTGTGATGTAAGAGAGGGGTGTGGTGTAATGGAGAACATCAGCATGAGCATCAGTGAGGAGGTCCAGCTTCAGAATTGGCAATAGACTTCAACCAGTTAGCACATACCACTGGAACACCCAGCCATCTATACATTTACCCCACTCTTAAGTCCGATGCATATTGGTAATTCTCTTCCCTTCCTTTGCAGTGCAATCTCCACCCAAAAATTCTTTTATTTCAGAAAACAAATTGTCTTAGAAGTTAGCAGTTTAGAAATGTGTTTTTTATTTGGCTGATCATAAACGTGAGCATTTCCCCACTCTCCCCCCCCCTTTGTTGGTTTTCTGCATTGAGTTCCCTTTCAGTTTTTCCTTTCTACCAAGATAATAAGCAACTAAAATTCTAGTTCACATTTGTGTTGTGTGTCCTAGATTTAGCTGTATATAAGCTAGGATTTGTTGCTAAAATTTATGAGTTCAATATTGGGTGCTTTTGTAATTTAGTCGTAAGCCATTATTTTTGGACATGTATTTTTACCCATGTCTAGGCAGTTTAAAACACAGCTAAAAGTTATTGTAGAGTATGTGAAAATTATACATGTATATATACTTAGAAAAGTATGTGTACAAGTACAGAATACATGTGTACACATATTTCTATGTAAATAAAGAGAGTTTGTTAAATCTGTCATTTGTTAGGCCAAATTTCCTTTTGAAAGTAATTTTTCTCACTGTAATAATCTAAATGTTTATGTGCAATGTTGCATATTATGAAGACAGTTTATCAGAATTTATAATAATGCTGCCAACCCATTAAAGGTTTTCAGGCTGCAATCCTACACCCCACATATCTGGCAGTATGGCTCATTGAATTCAGTGGGACTTACTTCAAGTAGACATATCCAGGATCGCACTGGTGCAGTGCAATCTTATGCATGTCTACCTAAACTAAGTCCTATTCACTTCAATGGGACTTACTCCCAAACAAGAGAGTATAGGATTACAACTTTAGGGTTGTATTCCATGTGGTGCTAAAGAGAATGTTCCATCACGGCAAAGATTTCTCCCTGTGCAACCAAACATTCTCCCTCTCTCCTCCCCCTGTGTGCTCCTCCTAAATATGTTCTGAGGGTTCCCCCAGCCCTCCAAAGCAGATTTAGGGATGGGGGAAGGAGGGAATCCTCTTGCATTAGTATTTTTATTTAGTTGAACACCACCTACGGTGCGTTAACGTTTTCCTACTGTTAACTGATGAGTCCATAAATTCACTCATGACTGTTTTTTCCATGGAAAAGCTCCTCTCAAAAGACACGACATAGACCCCAAGAGTGATAATAGGGAAGGTTGTTTTAGCACTGGAATGACCAACTCAGAACAGAAGTGTCAGTGGATACAAGAAAGGAACATATTGACACTGCAACATCTTCATGTTACCAAGCTCCTACATAGAAGAAATTCCAGTGTAGGAATTCATGGGAAATTTGCACACACGTTTTCGGTAATGTAGCATGCCCAAATCACAGCTATGCAAACTAAGCCACAAATGGGTCTTAACAGCAACAACCACCACCTAGCAGTCAAAATCAGAGTTAAGGACAAAATATATTTAACAAACATACAGTTTATTACAATGAAACAATGATCATATATACAAAACACTCCAATAATAAATCCTGAGTAGGCCAACTCTTATGCAGTATATTTCCACATATGTCAAACGTGATTCAATCCAAAGGTCAAAAGTAAGGAACAGAGAAGAACTAGGAATTGTGAGGAAATGGGGCTTAGGAGACAGAAATGAAGGACAGACTTACTGAATTCTGTGAAGCCAATAATTTGTTTCTGGCAAACACATTTTTTGAGCAACCGAAAAGATGACTGTACACACGGACATCAGGAGATGGTCAGTATAGGAATCAAATTGATTATATAATTGGCAACAGAAGATGGAGAAGTTCCATACTTTCTGCAAAAACAAGACCAGGAGCAGACAGTGGTACAGATCATGAACTGGTCGTATCAATCAGAGTAAAGCTAAAGAACAACAACAAAGCAATCATAATGCCAAAATACAATTTAAATAACATCCCAGAAGAATATAAAGATCAAATAAGGAACAGATTTGAAGCTTTAAACTTAGTTGACAGAGAACCAGAAGAACTATGGAGTGAAGTCAGACACATGATCAGGAAAGAATGCAAAAAGACAATAACTCTAGTTAAAAAGAAAGACCTCAATGGATGACTGAAGAAACTCTTCAAATGGTTAAAGAGAGAAGGAAAGCAAAAGCAAAAGGAGATAGAAACATGGTCAGAACCCTAAATGCAACAATACAGCAACTAGTATGTAGAGACAAAGAAAACTACTACAACAGTTATTGTATAGAATATAAGAGGACAACAAAAAGGGAAGAACAAGAGCCCTATTCCAAAAGATTAGAGAAATTAAAGGTAAATTTAAACCACGAGTAGGGATGTTGAATAATCAACAGGGCAACACACTGACTGACTGAGATGAAATAAAAGGAAGATGGAAGCAATACACTGAGGAACTCTATAAGACATGCAAGGATGACAGATTCATTCACAGAGGAACCATATGATAAAGAACCAGAAATTTTAGAATGTGAGGTAAAAGCTGCTCTTAAAATAAATCACAGGAAACAAATCACCAGGAACAGATTTATTTATTTATTTATTAAATTTCTATACCGCCCCATAGCCAAAGCTCTCTGGGTGGTTCACAACAGTAATGGCATACCAATAGAGTTACTACAAGCTACTAAGACTGAATGTGTCCAAATTTTGACAAAAAATTGTCAACAAATGGAAAACTAAACAATGGCCCACAGACTGGAAGCGTTCAACATATACCCCAATTACAAAGAAAGGGGATCCCAGGGAATGCAGTAATTATCAAACTATTGCCTTAATATCCCATGCAAGTAAAGTAATGCTCAAGATTCTACAACAAAGGCTCTTACCATATATGGAGCAAGAAATGCCAGACATCCAAGCTGGATTTAGAAAGGGAAGAAGAATCAGAGATCATATCGCAAACATACGTTGGATAATGGAACGGAGCAAGGAATTTCAAAAGAAAATCACCCTGTGCTTTATAGATTATAGCAAAACATTTGATTGTGTAGATCATGGAATACTATGGAATGCTTTAAAAGAAATGGGGGTGCCACAGCATCTGATTGTCCTGATGTACACCCTATACTCTGGACAAGAGGCTACTGTAAGGACAGAATATGGAGAACCCAATTGGTTCCCAATGGAAAAGGGTGTGAGACAGGGATGTATTTTATCACCCTATTTGTTTAATCTGTACGCAGAACATATCATATGGAAAGCGGGATTGGACCAAGATGAAGGAAATGTGTTGCATATTATATACTCATACTGTATATGGCCTTTGTTTGTCAAAATGGCATGCAAGTCTGGCTCTGATACGCTTTTTAAAAAAAATTATGAGCAACATTCGCAGCTTTTCATCAAGTTGTGACAGAGTACCACAGTTACCAATAATTATGTATCTTGGCTTGCATCTGGACTTGCTCTTCTGGAAATGGGAGGGCTCCTTCTGTTCATGAAAAGTTCTTCAATCCAGTGGGGGCACCCACTGATGGAAGGGGGTATAAGCAATTTTTGCCCATTCCCTCCTATTTCCCTCTAAGCTCCCTTCACCACCTACTCTAGAGAGTCCTTCAAACCTGCAGAGCAGATTTTCAGGGGACTCCAGAGGAAAGTGATGAAAATTGCCTCACAGAATTGCTGGATCCAAGCCTCCAAAATTTGAAAACCAGTATTTTTGTTTTGCTAGGTTACTATATGGCAGATCTCATTCAGCTGTGAAACAACCAAAAGGACTCCGCTGCAGATCTTAATTTATGAAAAGGTCAGTATAGTACAAGACACTCCTTTAAATATTTAGGTCCAAATTGTTCAGGGCTTTGTAAACCATAAGAAGCACCTTGAATCTGGCCCGGTAGCATAGTGTACCTCCTTTGAGACCTGGGTTATGTGATCCCAATCAACAACCAAGCATTTTGCCCCAGACAGTCTTTAAGGGCAGTCCCACATAAAGTGCATTACAGTAATCTATCTGCCGACTGATTCACTCCTATGTATGCAGAGACAGTCAAACAGCTCCTTTAACTACATGCTGTATGAACAAAAAACTTTACCATTAGGTAAAAGTTTAAACACAACTAGGATGTTTAAAGAACTCACCTGTGAATGCCGTTTTGATAGCATCCCAATGTTGATACTTTTCTAGCTCTTAGAGTAGCTGAGGGAAAATGGGGAGGAGTCTGCAAAAGTATCTGCTGCTGTTCACAACTAGAATGGGGGGAAATATACCTTTACCCATATCTTTGGATGTGCAGGAGAATATAGCTAAAGTGCATAACTGGGATTAAGGACTGTGAATCCCTCATCACCAGGTGCTATCATTAGGCCAGTGTAATGTTTGTAAACCATTTATTTAGGACAAAGTCTTTCAAGGACTGCCAGAAAATTCTTGTCATTTTCCAAAGATATAGTTTTGGGTACCCAGTACATCTTTCAGTTACCCCGGCCACAAACCACAAGTTGATGCAGTTGCCCATAGAGAGTTGGGCCAGAAAATATGGAATTCATCAAACTCTAAGAACATTTCTTTCTTCATTAGCACAGGTAAGGCACACTATGTAGAGGGAGGCTCATCTTCTGCTTATACATCTTAGTTTTCAAACATTCAGTTGGGTCTCAATTATGGTAGCTTCCCATGCATCTAGGATGAAGCATCTTTGATGAAGCATTGTGCATGGTCCTGGTGCTCCAGGCACCAGTAATATGGTAGATGATCCAACAAAAAGCATTAAGTTTTTAAGACACCACAGCAGGAGATTGCACTGACCACTTTCAGCCATGTGGAGTATTCTCATTTCTAAAGTGGAAGTATCTAAACATTCATTTATAAAGAATACATAGTTTCATGCTCCCCACTTGTTGTTTATTCAGAATATTAGTCTCTTGACACATAAAACATTTCCAAGTGACTTAAAAAGTTTAAAACATAGCATAAAATCAGAAAAGGAACAATGCTTTCGCACTGTGTAAGGCAGTTTCCAAAAAGTCTTCCAATGCTGCCCCATGTAAAGTGCATTGCAGTAATCCAATCTTGAAGCTACCAGAGCATAGATTTCTGCAGTCACTTCCCTGATTGTAAGGAAGCTACACGGTCAGCCTTTTACACGGTCAATTCCATTACGAGGAAAAAGCACAGAGACTTATGGGACCTTTTGTAATTAATTGACTGTAAAAATATACACACTGAACACCTAAAAAGCAAGCAAACAAACAGGCAGGCAGCACTAGCCCCCAAGCAACAAGCCAACAATCTGATATTCTAGAAGGATGGGAAACCTGCAGCCCTCCTGATGTTGTTGGACTCCACCTTCCATCAGCTCAATCCAACATGGCCAATGGTTAGGGATGATAGGAGTTATGTTCCTACAACATCTGGACAGCTAAAGGTTCTTCATCCCAGTTCTAGAAGTTACTTCACAGAGCTAAGCAACTCTTAGTAAATGGCTCTGAGCAAGCTCCAATCTCAATCTTCTTTTTTCCTCTTCTGCTTATAGCAAAAACTGTCATCTTCAGCCAGGACATACCCAGGCAATATTCCTAGTGGCTTAAAGCAATCATTGGCAATCAAAGCCATTAGATCAAGACCCCATGAAATGTTATCCATGAACTACATTTGTAAAAAAAAAAAAAAAAAAAAAAGATGCACCTTTCATAGTAAGAACCATGTGTACAAAAGCATAGAAGGGTTGGGTATTCATTTGGATACTTTATGGGCAATGATTATGCACATCAGTTTCCAGCTACAAAACACACTGTATGAAGTAGTCTTAAGTATTTCTGGAAATCACTTTGTACATAATACCTGGACTGTCTGTTCACCGCATATTTTGGTTGCTCTACAATTGTGAAATTAAAATAGCAGAATTCAGCAAATATTATGCCCTTACTATGTCAGAAGATCGAATATTCCAACTAAATGCACTGAGGTTGTAAGAAAAAGTTAATAAAGAAGAAATTAGACAAATTCTGGAGGAGTAAGCTAGACACATATTTTAGTCACTAACATTTTACATATAAACAACGAAATAACAAGTTTGCGGGAAAATAATAGAGAACAGATTATCTGCTTTACATCTAGAGGGCTCTGACATTAGAGGCTAGTTTAATTCTCTGATTATCCTGTATTATCTGAAGGCTCAAACAACTATTAGTGCCTTCTGCAGTTAAAGTTGTGAGAACAGAATGATGAACTAGATGGGCATTTAGCTTGACCCAGCAGAGTTCTTTTTATGTCCTGAAGTTCTATAGATGATTTACTAACATGATACCCAGTGGAGAGGGGGTTGATACTATGATTGAGTGCATTTAGGAAATTAAACAACATAAACATACTGGATTTGTTCAGATTAATGTTCTGTGTTCAGTCTAATTCTTTCAAAAGCTTTAACACAGTATACAGTATTAACCCAAATTGTATTCTGATTCTGTTCCAAATTCAATAGTCCATCTAGATGCTTAAAAGAATGGAAAACTACAAACATCCTACAAAACAAGTTAACATTCCTGTAACCCTCTATTGTTGGATTACAATGAACTCTCATCAGTCCGTCAACGTGATCAATGTTAACGGATGATGTGAGTTGTAGTCCAGCAATTATAACCTGGAAGACCATAGGTTAGCTATTCCTGATCTGGTAAAATGATGTGAGTTGTACACAGCTGAAACTTTTGGCATTATGCTGTCTTTCAAACTACCTCATGAATACATTTCCTTTTATGTCAGGGTAAAACATTTGCCATATCCCCATCCTGAACTAGGTAACAGCACCAGAACTTTCAAATTAATTTTCGGCTGTGTCCTCAATTCAAGTCTCCTCATTTGTCCTTGCAGCTTTTACCTCCTTTTTGATAACCTTAGATGCAAATCCAGATTATACGACACACATTCTCTTCCTTTACTCCTAGCAGCAAGATAGCACTTGTTCTTTCATCATAAGTAAAGGCAATTAAGCTTTGGTTACCTTATCTTAGCAATTCCACATAAGCTGGTGATCTCCCTGAAAGGTGATACGTTGTAATTGGTTTCAAATTGGAAACTGGGTATTTAGAACAGGAGCGGTGTGGATGGGGGACTATTTGTAGTTCCTCTGAGTTGTGTGGTTTTTTTTTTAAGCCAAGTGTGGGGAGATAGGGAGCACTCAGTGTAGACGCTCTTCAAGACTCTGTTTGTGCACTTGTCAGTTATTGTGATTTATAGAACATATGTAAACATGAGTGTTTTCATAGCAAGAACTTTCTTCGTTGTTTTTGCTGCTATCTGTAAAACTTTCACAGCCACCTTTGGGGAAACTGCCTTTAAATGTCTCATTCCTTTCTCCAGAAGATGCTCAGACTCAAGCTTTGACTGGCCTTTGAAAGAAAAATGTTTCAAAGCTTATGTGCAACTAAGAGCATGTAAGAACATAAGAAGAGCCCTGATGGATCATGCTAGATGCCTATCTAGTTCAGCACTCTGTTCTCCCAGCCAGCAACCAGATGTCTATGGGAAGCACACAAGGAGACCCCCAATATTCAGCAACTGGTATTCCGACTCTCTCTGCCACTGGAGGCAATATTCTGACTAGTAGCTATTGATAGCATCATACTCCATGAATTTGTCTAATCCCCTTTTCCCCTGCCATCGGTACATCTTATGAGAGTAAATTCTATAGTCTACCTATCCACTGTGTGAAGGACTTTTTGTCTGTCATGAATCTCCCGGCATTCAGATTCATTGGATGACCCCTAATTCTAACACTGTGAGAGAGGGAAGACAAATCTCTCTATTCACACCATGCATAATCTACAGCTTTATCCAAGCACCCTGCATAGGCACAGATCATAGCTTATTTATTTTATTTATTTTATTACATTTTTAGACCGCCCTATAGCAACAAGCTCTTAGGGCGGTGTACAACAGGGTAAAAACAGATTAAAATACATGTGGGTATGAGTACAATACAATAGAAAACATTTTTAAAAACAAAATTAAGACAAAAGATTAAAATTAAAATAAATGAAAATTAAATTTAAAAAGCCTGGGCATTTCACAAATGTGTGAAAAATCATACTTACTATTTTGCTGGGCAATTGAGATAAAAAATATGAAAGAGCAACAATGTAAGAACAATGTTAAAAAATCTCCCAGAATTTCCAATGCAATTTGAATGTGTATGCATGTTTTTCGTGGAACCTCACTCCTAATAGCTGCAGGGACATCATGTTTTTAGTAAGGATAATTTGATATCTGCACATCACTTGCACAGCAAGCCCATGCATTTTTACTCAGAAGTAAATTTCAAGGTAAGTCTACATAAGATTTCAGCTTTATTTTTTTTAAAGCTGCTCCTAAATCTGTTTGTTCATCTCTTTCCAATATGCTTCCAAAAAGAGCGTATTAAGACAATGAAGAACCTCATCCAGATAACTTATTAACCACAACTATTCAGATTATTCTTTGCCAGAGAATTATGGGGAAATATGGTAGCCAGAGAAACAGCATCAGCAAAATGTTGAAAATTGTCAGGAAACATGGAAGTCTATGACTCTATGGAAAAAAGTGGTGAGACCAGTGCGGACTTTTATTGAGACAATATCTCTAAAATAATACTTAATATTTAACCAACACCTATCACAACATGTTGCTAAATTTTGATCAATTTATAGTTGGAAGAAATAACTCAGAATCTCATTTCACTTGGCTTTCTGTTCCCCCTTGCATTAAGTTTAACACCAATTGCATTTACATTTTATGACTTGGATTTGCATAGTTATCATTTACCAATGTACTATCTTTAATTACATAACACAAACCCTCTGCACTGCATTCTTAACAAAAGTGGTTAATTAAACAGCTCTTGGAATATTATTTGATTAATTCCCCATGCTCTCGCCTCTGGATATTCAGATCCCTTCCTTGTAGTTTGAGGAAGCTGTGTGTGTGTGTTGGCATAATTCCAAAATTGGAATTTGCACAGGGAAGGGGGGAAAGGCCATTATGAGCACTGAAATTGCTCTCACAGCAGCTGGCACTCAACTTATTCTTTTTACTTTGTATTATTACCCTTCAGTTGATTTACCTTATTTTTTAGGACCATCGACTGTTTGGGATAAGGGCCTCAGAGGTGTCATCCCATGAGGAAGGATGAATCCCCAATTCATCATAAGACATGCTCACCCAACCTATTCAGAACTTCCAGTTTTGAAAGCATAACAACAACTGTCATTAACATTCTGTAATGTCATTAAGGTTGCAGTACAGCATACCAAAAAAATAGTGTTCCCATTAAAAAGCATTTTAAAACAAATGAAATGAAACAAAAATCCTAACCACCTTGCCAACTAGAACCAGTGGGGAAAGTCAAGTACTGTACTTTGAGTTGCTATAGCAGGGGTGGCTAAACTGTGGTCCTCCAATTCCCATCAGCCTCACCAGCATGGCCATTGATCTAGGATGGGAGTTGTAGTTTGGCAACATCTGGAGGAGCCTCAGGTTCCTTGTTTTATAGGAAACAGGTCCTTTTCAGATACATGTCACCAACCAGAACTGTCTGAACTCCAGTCAATGGTCAAGCTGCAAGGTAAACCCAATTGTATGCCAAGAAAAGTAACTCAGTTGTTTAAATTAGGGATGTTTATACATATCAGTGCTTCTTGCTGTAGGAGGTCAAAAATCTCAAGTTCACACATCTAAAGCTTTGCAAGTGAAGCATTTGACAAATGCATCCAAATAAATTAAAATGGCAACATTTTGTTTTGTTCTGACTCCAGCCAGTACAGAAAGCCTTGAAATAACTGATTTAGCTTCAGATGAAATTGGGCTCGTTTCTTTTATCTTCCAAGGCTGCTTAGCAATGCCAGAAGTGAACCAATGAGCTGCAGACCAATACTAAATCAGGACTTACTACCTGAGTTGGTAAAACTAACGGGTTGTATTCAATGGTGACTTTGTGCTAGGCCAGCGATAGGAAACCTGTGACCCTCCTGATGTTGCTGGACCCTCAGCTCCCATCAGCTCTGACCATTGGCCACACTGGTTGGGGCTAAAGAGAGTGGGAATTCAACAACGTCTTATGCTAGGTGGAAGGCATCTCTGCTCTTGCCCTCCTCTCAGTGAGTTGAATGAGGTCTCAGTGCTTCAGTTAAGAAACATATTTGTTCCCCACAAGAATCCAACAGTTTGTGGCAAACTGAAAAGTTCTGATGTGCAGCTGAAGTGTATATATTTATCAAACCTTCCCATGCTTTCATATCACTCAGGGCTTACAGATTTTTTTTTAAAAAAATCATAAAATAAATAAAACAACAGAAACAGGCTTAGCAGATAAACCCATACTATAATGAGGGTCTATCACAGGGGTGGGGAACCTCTTTCAGCATGAGGGCCATATTCCCTTACAGGGGCCACATGGCAGTGGTGTTGTGAGCCATGCTAGCAAGGGGTGGACTGGAGAGTGGGGGGACGGCAAGGAAGACTTGGATTGAGACATTCCAGTCTTGGAAGGACCCAGCAAGGAGAGGGATGTTGAAGAGGGCCCTACTCTGGATGTTGAAAGGTCACCTCCCTCAGTTCCAGACACCCCCCTAGAGAGACCACCAGACCCGCCTGTCACCCCTCCGCCAGACAATGTGCCTCTGCCAGACAGCTCTGCTCCCACAGAGGGAGAGGACAGGAGAAAGACTGAAGCCCTGCCTTCACCCTCGTCCAGGAGGCAAATGCAGCGGGAGATTCAACAATCCCAACTCAGGAGTCAGCACATACGCACCCAACAGTGACTTGGGCTACATGCACGTAGGGAGCTTGCCCAGCCCTATTTAAGTTGGGCATGGGGGAAGGGTTAGTTGCTGAGTCAACATCCTATTGCTGCTAAGCTATGCCTAGTTAGCTAGAGAGGGATGCTGAGTTGTGAGTAGGTCATAGGTAGATACATAAAGCGCACAGAACTGAAATTTTCTCTTACTTCAATAAAAGGAAAAACTACAGCTGAGTCTGAGTTCTTTGAGTTCAGGCAGGACAAGTGGCGGTCATGGCCAGAGGCAAAAGTGGGCTGAGCAATGGATTTGACTCTTAACCTGTGTACAGAAAGCTACATCCTAGTCATGCAAAAGCCAAGTGTTTGGATATTCATCCTGCCTCCGATACATCTTTCCATCCAGACAAGTAAGATATATTGTCTCAGATCTAAGATGCATCCCAGCCAGGCAGAAGTGCAGGATGTGGAGCAGAACCAGCAAGGGGCGTAGCCTGGGCAGAGCCCCAAGGGTCTTGAGCGACACATTCACACACACCCCAAGTGTGAATTTTCCTATTCTGGTCTACCACATCATCTGCCCAAATTGGCAGAAACAGTGAGATAAGGGGCCAAGCAGATCATATATGGGAGTGGTTCCCAAGCTCCTCCCCCATGGACCACTTGAAAATTGCTGAGGGTCTTGACAAACCACTTAATGGCTTTTCTGCCTGTTGTAGCAATTGTAGTGTGCTGTGCCAGATGTTGTGTGATTCTCATTGTTTCTTTTATTTATACAATTTGAGTTCTAAAATCCTTTAAACACCTGTCACCTTCTCCTCCTTTTCCCCTTCCCTACCAAACTTAATCAGTTTTGTCTCTTTTTCTCCCCAAGCCTCATCATGCAGCTGATCCCATGCATATTTATATATACTCAAAAGTAAGCCCCACCAAGATCAATGGTAGAAGTGCATAGGGCTGCAGCCTTAGAAGCTTGAGCCTGTGTAACTTTACTCGAAAGGAAGACTGTGTTCCATAAGGCACTTATTTGCTAGGAAGCATCACGGTTCGCAGCCTGGACATCCTTATTGGTTTTATCCTTCCTTACCTCATTGAGAGACACACTCATGTCCAGGAAGCTGAGGAGGAAATGAGACTTGTGCATCAAGGTGGGGTTGTTACAGGGGGCTACAAAATAGGAGGGAAAAAGGAAATGTGGAGAGTGTAAGCGGGAAGGACAGCAGCCGTAATGGGGAATTTTATGTATCCACACATATATAATCATAAATATTAAGAAGGCACATTTCTTTATAATCATAAGGAGTTAACTATTTTTTTATCATTAATTTTTATTCAAATTTTCAAAAACAAAACAAAACAAAACAAAAATACAAATTTAACAATAAAATAAAATGTTGACTTCCGATTTGTCGCAGATCAGTTATAGGTCTACAATATATAACAAACCTGTCTCTTAAATTATATTACAAAATCACTTTCCTCCAGTAGTTATCTTAATTAATCATCAAATCTCATAAACATCACCTTATTCTTTCCACAAAAAGTCAAAGAGAGGTTTCAACTCCTTGAGAAATATATCTATCAATTTTTCTCCAAATAAACATGTCAATTAATCCATCTTATCAAATCTGTTAGGTCCAATAATTTCAATAGCCATTCTTCCATTATCAATGCTAATTCCATCTTCCATCTTCCATCCTTGCACCCATAATAATCCTGTTAGGTCCAATAATTTCAGTAGCCATTCTTCCATTATCAGTGTCCCATAATAATCTTGCTGTCATAGCCATAGTCATATAATAAGAGTCTGATATGAATTTCCTTTATCACAAATATTTCCTTGCCATCAATTCTGAATGTGTTGCTGAAATATTGTTGTAAAGTCATTTCTCTATTCTTCTTTTTTATGAAATGCACTGGCACATCTCTTGAAAGTTTTTCCATTGTCACATATCTGTAATTAATTCTATAGATTTTTTCTATGTCAAATTCCATCACATCATTCCAGTCCAGAAATTTATCCAAGACATTGATAACTTTAACTCTGATATCTTCATTAATTTCTTCGGAGACAACGCTGAATTCCAAACAGTAAACTTTATCTCTAATATCCATAAACTCCAAGTCTTTTTCCAGTTCCACATTTGTTCCAATCTCCAGGGCTTGCATCTTCCATAAGGAGTTAACTATTGAACTTCAGGCCTATTGGGGCCCTGAGATTCATGCGTATAGGGAACCCTGAATCTTAGCATTTAATTCAGATCTGAAAGAAAGGAAAACCTGTTGCAAAACAGCAGCGGTCATAGAGACCTTCTGTTTCTTTGCCAAGACCCAATGCACAAAATTAATTACTTTATTGTTTGGAATCAAGGAGCGTATAATTTGTGAGAAAAAGCTGTGATTGCCAATGTTTGATTCTTGAATGCCACCTAAAGGAGAAAAGTTTTATAGCATAATCAAATGTTTTAATGAAGAGAAATAGAAAGATTTTAATAATGATTTTAAACAATCCAGTGTATTAAATTTACAACTTTATAAGTGTGTTTCCAAAAAGAAAAGGGGACATCTGGGGTGGCCTGCTTGTCTGCCTCTATATCTCAGAGGCTAAAAAATGCTAAGTTAGCCAGAGTTAACTAGTCTTTTCCTTTAGTCTGTGTGGCTTCAAAATGAGCTCAAGTGTTTTAAATATAATCCCCTCTCTTGAGCTATGTATTTTATAAGTAAGGAAATGGGATTTCTGAGAAAGTATAAGGACATAAGAACCCCACCCCTATGGCATAGGAATAGAACTGGGGGTGCTCATACATTCACAAAACACCCTGAGTTAAGTTCCCAAACTTAACTCAAGAAACTTGTCCAAAATATTTCCAGATGTACCTGGGTCAACTTGACTGATCAGAAACAATGCAACAATGGCATTACTGGGTATGCTTGAAAACATATTCACAGTAGTAACTGTTACAACTAGAACCAAAATTCGTTAGTCTTGAAAAGACAGTAAGACAACAGGGATATTAACAAGGTGGACAGAAGTTTGGAATCACCACTGGAGTTAGCTAATACTTTCTGATTGGTTTGGAACAATTATAGAGAGGAGGAACTGTGATGTTGGGTGGGCAGGAACTCATAAGAATGGTGAAATCATTGTCACATGCTGTAACTGTACTCTATAAAAGAGCTTGCACACAGTGCCTCAGGGCAGTCTCTCCTGGATGTTTTTAGAGGCTGACCATGCATGTGCATATGCATATTCTTGTAAAGAATAAAGGCCTGCCTTTTTGCTTCAAGCCTGTGTCTTCAAATTTATTTAAGGACCCCCAGCAAAAGATCCCAATGGAGAAAAATTTCTCCTACAGTCGCTATAAGAAATTAAGGGCACTGTTTGTCAAGCTCTCGCATGTGTGACTGACTGTTCCCAGACAGACCCTTTGCACATATGTACAAACAGCAAAAGAGAGTAAGTGTGGGAAGAGCCAGCAGACCTCATGCTCAGCTACTGCAGGAAGGACTGGGTAAAAGACAGGGAAATAGAGAGGGAGAATGCTAATTGCTTTGCTAGCTGCAGGGGAATCAGCATACAGGTCAGAGCCGAGACTGAGATAATGACAGAGCAGCCGCTGCTGCTGTTCTTCAAAGACACACTGATGACCACTAGTATGAAGCTCCGGACCACAGTTGGGGAACCTCTCATATAGGGTAAATGGGGTATTCCCACAATGTGAAGGTGATCCAATTCACAAAGACTTTCCCTATTCATTTCAATGGAGGATTCCGTTCAGTGCCTATATTCCTTTTGCACTGAAATGAATGGGGCTTGCTGGCTGTGCAGAAGCATCAGAACATACTCAGGATTCTTATTGGATGTTTGCATGCCTCCTCCTCTCTCTCTCTCTCTCTCTCTCTCTCTCACACACACACACACACACACACACACACACACACACACACACACAAGTTCTCATTGAGGAATTAATATGAATAGTTTCATCCACTGAGAACAAACAAGGCTCTATTAACCAAGGATAGGAATCCCAAGAGTGAGGTCTCTACTAGATTTTGTAATGGGCTTTAAGTGTGACAAAAGCTTGCCCATTTCAGTTTTTTGGGGGAAAATGTAGTACTAGTTTATCACCATTATTTCTGTAATCTGCTTCGACAACTATGTTTTTAAAGTGTGTTTGTGTGTTCTTCCAGGGAATACTTATTCCAGCCAATCAGGGCCACCTGCCTTGCCCCCCACCCCTGCTCTTAGTGACATTTTTCTGGGGACTGCACTTTACCTGGAAGATGAATGCTTTTGGTTTGCTGCTCCTGTTTTTTTTAGATGTTAGAAATAAAACATTACATTACATTACATATGCTAAATTTGAGGATGCCACTATGCTACATAGCCAAACTTGAGAATGGGTAGACACCAGATTCATTTGGCCTCATTATAAATGGGTAAGCATTTTGCCTCCTTTTGGAGGGTGGGGGAGAAGGACACTGTGTTTGCCGTTGGGAATTGGCTGCTTCCTCTTGCCTTAGGAGCTGCCATAAGGGAACAATTGCCAGAATTATTGTAAAGATGTTTCTGGTTTTTTGAGTGTAAGGGCCCTTCCAGTCTGTCACTGTTTTGGGGTGGGATTCAGTCACATACCAGCAAATTCAGGTTCTGAGTTATAGTTGATTGGAAGGTATTGCACAGCAACCTCGCTTCCTCAAAATATCAGATTTTTTGTGATAAGTAACAGGAAAATGCAATGAAAAGTGTGGGAGAATACTCGCTTGACACAATGTCATTTAACCTCCTTGCAAACGAATCAGGATAAATGCTCAATGAGCAGGTAGTCTGGAAGCAACCTAGATATAAAAATTGGGAGGGGGACATTGCTAATTACTACTGTCAGTAGTTTAAGGGTTACTTTGGGATATTAAATGGCCTATTAGTAAGCTTTATACTCACAATTTTCTGTGACATAGATGTAAATGAATTGTTCATTGTTCAGCTGTTAGTGTTGTAGTGATTTTAATTATGTATTAGGGTTGTTGTATTTCTATGTTTAGACTATGTTTAGCAGTGTTATAAACTGCTCTGAGCACAAATCTGTGGAAAGTGCAGTATATAAACTGACTATGACTAACTTTTTAAAAAATCACCAAAGGAAGCCTTTGTTTTTTGTCAATGCTGAACGTTCTTGCAAAAAGTGCCTCCTCTTCCTGTTCAGCTTAGCCTTCATTTTGTCCCAGAAGAAAAATATCTTGTATTTTTATACAACACAACTAATTACAATATGTGCTCCTACTCCAAGCCTTAATGTCTGCATAAAACATCTGGCCATAATGAAGATAATTGAAAATATGACTTTCATCAATATTTAATTAGCATTTGGCTCTAACTCATTATTTTGGGACAAATTTGACATCTTGCTGTGCTGCCTTGCACATATTTCATTCCATGCAATGTTTTTCATTGGTGGACCATAAGCAAACCGAGGCATGTGTGTACCTTCCCTGAGGCTTAGAGGACACACTAGATGAACTATGGAAAAGATGACTGACATTTTAATCTACTGCAGAATATGAAAGCATAAGGTACAGAGTACTAGAAAAATGGATTCAATTTCTACTGAAGGAAGGAATACACAACACTAAAGAAACATCCTCCAAACACACATCTGTATCTTCATGATTATCATGCTTGATTAGCTATTCAGACTACTGATTATTTATACATCTTTGGATAACTTAGCAAATTGTGAGATAAATACACATGATAGACATTGCAATCAATAAAAGTTAACACATTTCCAGCCAATGTCAGCTTTAAACATGGCTGCCAGAAAAGCAGCAGGGTTCTCCATGTCAGAAATGGCATCACACAAGGAGGAATGGGATAATATTGTTTGAATAAAATTCACGGAAGCAATGCAGTAGAGGAGAGAAGCTGAGCCTACACGCAGTGACCACAAGATTTGCCTTGTATCTATCTGGAAGCAGAACAATTTTTTTTGATCCACCCTGTTTCATCCCAATTAGATTGGCTATTCAGACCTGAATCTGATCTGTTAAAACTGAAATTCTGCTTTGCCCCACATTGACAAAAATGGGGAAACTAAAAATGGCTTTAACTTTTTTCACATACGCGTATACAATCTGGAGGCAAAGAAGCCACTCCAGAGTGGATTAAGCCTGCTAATTTTCAGGCAGATCCACTCAGGGGGTTTCATGCAAGGAAAACTTAAAAAAAAAAACCAAGAAAAGGTCTCTAGCTTTTTTTATTTTCTGGCAGAATTGGATGCAAATTGTAGTTATGGTTGCCCCTCCGAGGTGGTGAAGACTTCCAAATTTCTGAAAGATAGGTGCAACCGTTCTCCTGCAAGGACATCCTTTACTGTTTTAAGGTAGAAAAATATTAATAAGATGGCATCCTGAGGAGCAGACGTGTTGTTGAAGGCTCCATAATTTCTCTGTTGTTCTGTTATTCTACTGTTGCTCTGCTGTAATTTATTACTTTCTTTTTGATCTTCAACCGGAGAAGAGTGTAAGTTACCAACATTATCTTAATTGCACTCTATCTGCTTGGATTTAATTGTGGAATGCTACGGTAGTGGCCTTGGAGGCCGAATTGCAGCTGAAGAACTGCTTTTCAACCGTGCTCACAATTCAAAGCAGTTCGAAGCCGTGCTTATAACTCAAAGCAACTCAGAACGGAGCATTATAAAGGAGCATTACAAGGGACAGGGCAAGAATTCCAGGTACAGCTACAGAACACAAGAGATAAGTTTACCATCCACTTGTGGTTGCTGTGCTACTGTCGTCCTTGTCGGGTGAACTTCACCTGTGAGATATTGGTGAGAAATCTCCTTGTAAGCTTATGCCTTATCATCTATGACTCAGCACTTCTGAGTAGAAGAGGCAGCTAACTCAATAACATTTAACAGGAGAGCCGACGCAGGACAGCTGTGCTACTCTGCAGCTGTCATTGCTTTGGTTGGGTTGGCTACATCAGTGAAACTCTGCAAAAAACCTACTTTCCTGCTACTTTAGGCCTTGCCAGCTGATATTAGTAGTCTCTGCCAGGAGAGAAAGGTTTTCCTAAGAACTTAACTACACCCACTGGGAGAAGAAGTCTTCTTAAGAATATCCCAGCAGAAATGACTGCGCTAGATGATACAAGTCATTCAGATGTTGCTGCTATTTTCTTAGGTTAGCCACTTGTAGACCCAGACCCTAAGAGAGATAACCATCCATAAACATTTAAGAACAGCTACGGGGACGGGCAGCCTACCCAAAACATCCACGTAGGAGAGACGCTGCTAAAGGACGCCAATCATCTAACTGTTGCCAATCTGACCCGACCAGCGGATCTATATGAGAACTGATCACCCCACAGACCTGGCCCTAGTCTGTTACTTAGAGGGGAGAATTAGGCAGGGTCAATAACTGATGATTTAAATTAACTGTGGCGGGGATGGGTCTTTGGTTCTGGCTGTGGGATTCTAGTATATTTTGGGTGGTTTTAAGGGTGGGTTTGGGTGATTTTATGGGTGGGTGCCCTGCCTGAGTTGCAGACCCTAGTGCTGGGGGCATGTGTATATCAGGGGGGAGTGTTGGCGGGAAGGGGGGAGGCCAAGATATAAGGAGGCTGGATGGCAGATGCTGGTGGGGTGCTGGTGGCAGGCCACGTCAGAAAAGAGGAACTAGGGGGAGATACATGATATCTGTCCCTTGTTCCGGGCCTGCCCAACACCGGAAGATAGTTGGGGGATGCAGGACGCCATGCTCTGATCTTCGGCTGCTGCTGTGCAATGCCAGGTTCGTAGCCCAAAAAACATCTCTCATCCATGACATGATATTGGATGAGGGTGCGGACCTGGCATGTATTACGGAAACCTGGCTGGATGAGGCCGTGGCTCCCATCCTTCAGGCCATGTGTCCAGCTGGGTTCCTATATGCGCAGCAAAGGGTCAGAAGACGGGGAGGGGGAGTGGCAGTCATCTATCGGGGGTCCTTGGTTCTCACCAGACCTCCTCTCCATGAGACCAGGGTTACGGACTACATGTACTGGAGGCTGGGCCCAAAGGGCAGCTTAGGGATTCTGCTTGTGTACCGTCCACCCCGCTGCACAGCAGACTCCTTGGCCGAGGTGCTGGAGGTGGTCTCGGATGTGTGGGTGCAATCCCCAAACTTGCTGGTGTTGGGGGATTTCAACATACATGCTGAGGCCGCCCTCACAGGGGCACCTCGGGATTTCATGGAAACCATGGCTTCCTAGAAGCTGCACCTTATTTCCATGGGGCCCACCCATGTAGCTGGGCATGCACTTGACCTTGTATTTGCATCCGGAGAGGAGGGGAGTGATCTGAAAGTGGGGGCTTTATCTCTTACCCCCTTGTCATGGACAGATCACTATTTGGTGAGAGTAGACCTTTCAATACCACACACCCACTGCAGGGGCAAAGGACCCATTAGGATGGTCCACCCCAGGCGTTTGATGGATCCTGGATTCCTGAATGCGCTTGGGGATTTTATGGAACCTGCAGACAGGCACTCGGTTGAATCCCTGGTGGAGGAGTGGAATGAGGCGATCACCGGGGCATTAGACTGGGTGGCTCCGAAATGCCCTCTCCCCCTGAACAGAAGTCAGACCGCGCCATGGTATACTCCACAGCTGCAAATTCTGAGACAGGAGGTGAGACGGCTAGAACACCGGTGGCAGAAAACTCACTCTGATGACGATCAGACATGGGTTAGAGCGGCTGCAGTGGCCTACCACGTGGCAATGAGGGCAGCAAAGAAGGATTTCTACACTGCCTCTATTGCGTCTGCAGATTGCTGTCCCAGGAGGCTGTTCCAAGTGGTCCAAAGCCTGGTCGGTCCAGTTGCTTCAGAACTGATGGGACATTCCAAGACCTCCTGTGATGAATTTGCAAAACACTTTGCGGATAAAATCGATCGTCTAAAGAGTGCGATTCCGCACACTGTGGACACAGTGAGTGAGTCAGAGGCGGCCAATGGTTTTCCGGTAGTGTGGGATCGGTTCCAGCTTCTCCCTTCCGAGGAAGAGGACAAGGTGCTTTCAACCTTAAGGCCAATCACCTGCCTACTTGACCTTGCCCATCGTGGCTCATTATGAGCTGCAAGAACAGACTGGGCAAGGGGATCAAGGCGGTGGTAAACGCGTCCTTGGAAGAGGACGTGATGCCATCAGCTGTCAAGGAGGCAGTAATAAAACCAATCTTAAAGAAGCCCTCCTTGGATCCCCAGGATTTGAATAACTTTCGCCCAGTCTCAAATTTACCATTCTTGGGCAAGGCGGTGGAGCAGATGGTGGCGAAGCAGTTGCAAGCGTGCTTGGAGGAAGAGGAAAATCTGGATCCATTTCAGTCTGGCTTCAGGCCTGGACATGGGACTGAAACAGCCTTGGTCGCCATGGTGGATGATATAAGGAGAGCATTGGATAGGGGTGAATGCACCTTCCTCGTCCTCCTGGATCTCTCAGCGGCTTTTGATACCGTTGACCACGGTACCCTTTTGGATCACCTGGAGGAGTTAGGCATAGGGAGCACTGTACTGAAGTGGTTCCGTTCCTTCCTCTCTGATAGGCACCAAAGAGTAGCATTGGGGGATGAGGTTTCGGACCCTTGGCCTCTCACTTGTGGGGTGCCGCAGGGTTCCATCCTCTCCCTATGCTATTCGACATCTATATAAAGCCTCTGGGGGCTATCATCAGAAGATTTGGGCTGCAGTGTCACCAATATGCGGATGACACGCAGCTCTCTCTCTCATTTAAATCTTCACCAAGGTCAGCTGTAGAAACCCTGTCCAAGAGTCGGTGCGTGGCTGGATGGGAAGGAATAAGCTGAAACTGAACCCTGACAAAACCGAGGTACTGTTTGTGGGAGACAAGGGAAGGTTGGGGGATGTTGACCTGGGGTTCAATGTGGTAAGATTGCCCCTGAAAGACCAGGTCTGCAGCCTCGGGGTCATTCTTGACTCCCAACTGTCCATGGAAGCTCAGGTCTCGGCTGTGAGCCGGGCAGCATTGTATCAACTTCATCTGATATGGAGGCTGTGCCCCTACTTCCCCAATCATCTGCTCCCGTTGGTGGTACATGCCTTGGTCTCCTCTCGCTTAGACTACTGTAATGCGTTCTACGTGGGGCTACCCTTGAAAACGGTCCGG
This sequence comes from Rhineura floridana, assembly GCF_030035675.1. Lineage (NCBI taxonomy): Eukaryota > Metazoa > Chordata > Lepidosauria > Squamata > Rhineuridae > Rhineura > Rhineura floridana. Next base: position 69,654,596 of record NC_084481.1, read on the forward strand.
AAATTGCAACTGGTACAGAATGCGGCACTGTACCTGATCAAAGGCAGCTGCCAGCGGGATCACATCACTCCAGTGTTAAAAGAACTACACTGGCTACCAGTGGCTTGCTGGGCCCAATTCAAGGTGTTGGTTTTGACCTTTAAATCCCTATACGGTCTCGGCCCAGTCTATCTGAAGGAGTGCTTCCAGCATCATCAGTTATGCTGCCTAACAAGATCAGCCTCAGAAAGCCTTCTCTCTATCCCATCAGTGAAAACAACCAGATTGGTGAGGACTAGAGAGAGAAATTTTTCAATTGTGGCCCCCACCCTGTGGAACTCCCTCCCTAATGATCTCCGCCTTGCCCCCTCTATAATGAGTTTCCGCCAGGCCGTGAAGAACTGGCTCTTCAGGCAGGCCTTTGGGGAGGATTAGATTTTATTATTATTATTGGTGTAGATTTTAATGTTTACTGGATTGCTATGTTATTAGATGTGTAGACAGATTTTATTATTATTATTGGCTCAGATTCTAATGTTTATTGCACTGATATGCTAATTTGTACATCTCCCAGAGTGGCTGGAGAACCAGCCAGATGGGCGACTAAGAAATTTAATAAATAATAATAATAATTAATCACATTCCCTTCCCTAAGTTTTTTGGGGCAATCTGTTTAAAAACTGGGGATATGTGGGAGGATAAACACACTGGCCAAAGGTCAGACAAAGAGGTCCATGAACTATCATGTTAGGTGATTTTACCTCATTATAAAAAACTGGAAAACTTAGCTATAAAAGTATCCTCTGTGGAGGGGGAATAGACACTGCTATGGTTTGTGTGTTGGGAAAAAGAACAATTGGAGAAGAAGAAGGCCACCCCAATAGTCCAATTCCACTACTTACACACTACTTTAACACCCAAAACCCAGAGGAGAATGATGACCCATGTGAATAACACATCTGTTTATTTTCCTATCGGAATCCCTCCTCCAATTCACTGTGATTTAGAGTGCACTGAGAAAATCATTCACTGTGATTAAAAGCTAGACCTGTCAGTCAAAACAAAAGATCCCTCCCCCATGTCTCTTCCCTCTCTCCTCCCTTCCCCTCTTGAGTTCTGGGCATTCCCCCAATCAGTTGGGTTTAGTTTGTCAAAAAAGAAAGGAGGGAAAGATGTCCATTTAACTTTTTGGAACAACTAAGGCATCACAGCTACTCAGAAGGTTGGGGACTCCCTGGCCCACTTCAACACACCAGGTTAATAGCACAATGCAAGTTGGGAACACAAGAGTCTGCTTCAAAATGTCTGGTTATTCAGGGCACACACTGATCCGATGCATACCCCTAACATATACATATAGCAAAATGATATATCAAGTACCTTTTGTGTAAATTGGAAACCTGGACCTTCAAAGAATTTTACTGAAGAATAGACAGGATTCAGTTCAGATGCTGCAGTCACTTGTGATTGTTTCATGTTACTTATCAGTGGCGTCACTAGGGTTGGTGTCACCCAGTGCAGTAACTCATGGTGTCACCCCCATGGACCTCCTCCTGTACCAGACCATACAGAATCCTTAGTAATGTTTTTTGTACTAACGTTACTTGTAAATCGTAATTCCCGTATATCACTGAATGTAATGGCAATAGTAGTGACATAAACAACTAGCAAAATTAAAATTACACCTTTAAATTACAATATCATACGCATGGGTCCTGCTTGCGGGCTTCCCCCAGGCACCTGGTTGGCCACTGTGAGAACAGGATGCTGGACTAGATGGGCCATTGGCCTGATCCAGCAGGCTCTTCTCATGTTCTTAAGGGATGTAGTCATCCATTGGTCTGGGGGGGTTAGACCCGTTAATTTTTGGAAGCAGGGTCCCTATGTCTCCAGCACCCTACAAGCCAATTAGCCTGAAAGGAGTGTATTAATTACTGAGAAGAGTCTCCTAACATGCTTCCTTGTCCTTTCCTGCTGATTGGAGCCAAGCAGAGTGAAATGAGTCAGCCACTGAGAAGACTCTTCTCAGTAGCCAACACTCCCCCCTTTCATGCTTACTGGCACCTAGGGACGTATGTTGTTGTGGGAGAAGGTATTAACAAGGATCTCATTCTCAACCCAGCAGCAAAAAGGGTGTGGGTGTGGCTGGGAGTGTCATGAAGGGATCCTGCACTTCTGAGTTTTCCACTACACTTTAAAAAATGTATGCTGATTTTCGAGGCAGTAAAGAAAACACACTCTGTACATGTTTAGACAGCCTCCCTATCAATACACATACATCCCAGAACTGAGCCCCACCTTGAAAGTAGGCTAAAGAGGTTGAACTTTCCTGGATAAACCAAAATCATAGGCGACAGCCAGATGAAGCCACTTCCTAGCCAAATAAGGGGTTGTGGGAACCAATCTGCACATGTGATTTCTCTATAAACTAAAAGGAACAGCGGGCTCAGGAGAGGGGTGGGTGACAATCGAGCCACTTGGCACGTTAGCAAAAATTCCTCAGGACGAAGCACTTCCATGAGGGAAGGCACAATTCATTTCACCTGCGCAAGCCGCGTGTAGATCACCACGTCGTGGGAAGCAGCCTTCTGGCAACCTAGGTAGGAGTAGGAGGGAAACAGCTCACCTTTCCCTTCTCCGTGGCGGGCAAGACAGTCACTCCGGTGGTGGTGGTGCAGCAGCCTCTAGCCTAGTCTGTCTGGTAACTGGCTGCAACGCTGCTCGAGGCCCCACCCTGTGGGAGATCCAGCCCAGCGCTCTTCCCTGCTCTTCCCCCACACCAGCCTTCCACGTGGTAGTGCGGGCAGGGCAGCTCTCTGCCTGCCCCGCTTCCCAGTGCCTAGGGACGGCTCTGGGTGTCACCCCTTCTGATGGGTGTCACCCGGTGCGCTCTGCACCCCCTGCACCCCCCTAGTGACACCACTGTTACTTATGGGAAAATAAGGCTATGTAAATCTGAAGATGAGAATGTAGCTTTTGTGGATGTTAGGGCAACATGTGATATAAGGGACAGACAGCTATTCTGGGGAAAGTGTCCCAGAAAAAATCTGGACCAGAGATTTTTTGTTAAAATTTTCTATTGAAATTTATGGAAGCTTCCAAAGTAGGAGGCAATGTTATCCTGCAGTTGTGTTGTCAAAGTAAAAAATTCCACTGGGTTAATACAAACCGCAATTACAACCCCTTCCTTATGTGAGCCTAAGCAGCGTTTTGCACCCTAGGTCCTAACTTCACAGCTGGACAATACAAAACAATAAATAAATGCTGCCAGGTATTTGACAGATTATGGTAGATTGGCTGATGACTATTGGATGGGAATATTCTTGCTGCTGAAATTTTTGTTGTTTCCTTTTTTAATGGGTTATTCAAATGGTTTTATTGGAATGTATTATTTTTTTATTTTATGCGATACCTCTTGGGCTCTTAATTTTGGTAATACTTTTAAAGACTCTGAAGTGACAAATAAGATCATCATCATAATCAGTCTTGAGAAAACAGTATTGTTTAAAATTATTACTATTAATAATATTAATAGTAGTAGTATGCATCTAAAATTTTCTAAGCACTGCAGAGATTGAAAAACAAGACAGACCCTGCATGTAGACTCACAATCTAAAAAACACATCACTAGAAAGGTAAAAGGGATGGAGAGGAAAGCAAGCAAATGCAGACATCAGTTCATAATGTTACATAGCTTAGTAGTATCATCTGAACTGCACAGTTGGACCGCCCTGCCTTTATGTTTTTGTGAGAGTATAGCAGGGAGTGCAGCCTCTCAGTAGCCCTTGGTCCCCTTGCTGATGGCAGAGGCTACAGTGGGCTTCCTTTCTGTTCTGCATTCCCAGGGCAATTTGAATAAAAGCAGGCTGGACAAGCAACGATCAAAGAGTTTGTATATTTCAGATTCTCCTCAACATGATTTACCCTTAAGCTCTCAGATTCTGACAGCCCGTTGTTTGGAGGCCACCCAATCCCTGGTACCAGTATTTTAGAACTTTTTTCTAAATATCTAAATAGACAGTTTACCAGTTCATCACCAAGCATTTGTAAAATAACATAGTTTTCAACCATCTACTATGGAATTGTTATAGGCCAACTCTGGGATGCAAGATTATGTGTATATGCAGTGGTGGCTGGTGATCCTTGGACCTGATGGAGCTAGTAATAGGTCATGGGAGCATGGCCAAGCTACTCCTGGTTTTCTCCCCATCTCCTTCCCTTGCAAAGATAATGTGAACACTTAAGCATTGCAGTTTTACAAACAGCATCTAACAAAACTGAAAAGTGTCTTAGTTTGGTTCAGAAGGAGTTCCTGTTGTCAATTGATTCTCTGGTGGAAGACAAGTGATGTGGCCCCCAGCTGTTCTCTCCCTATCCTCCTCCTTTGCAAAGAAACAGTGCAGGGATGAGACTGTGCTGGGACCATCAAGGGGCAAGCATTTCCACCTGCCCTGCCCCAACCCTCTGCCTGGGCCTTATCAGGAGGAGCTGCAGGCTGAGAGTTACTGCTGCTGGGGTGAGACTGCTAGGACCATCATGGGGCAAGCATTTCCATCTGCCTTGCCCCACCCCTCTGCCTGGGCCTTATCAGGAGGAGCTGCAGGCTGAGAGTTACTGCTGCTGGGGTGAGACTGCTGGGACCATCAAGGGGCAAGCATTTCCATCTGCCTTGCCCCACCCCTCTGCCTGGGCCTTATCAGGAGGAGCTGCAGGCTGAGAGTTACTGCTGCTGGGGTGAGACTGCTGGGACCATCAAGGGGCAAGCATTTCCATCTGCCTTGCCCCACCCCTCTGCCTGGGCCTTATCAGGAGGAGCTGCAGGCTGAGAGTTACTGCTGCTGGGGTGAGACTGCTGGGACCATCATGGGGCAAGCATTTCCATCTGCCTTGCCCCACCCCTCTGCCTGGGCCTTATCAGGAAGAGCTGCAGACTGAGACATGCTGCTGCTGGGATGGGACTGTGCTGGGACCATCAAGAGGCATGCTTTTCCACCTGCTTTGCCCACCCCCACTCTTAGTGACATTTTTCTGGGGACTGCCCTTTACCAGGAAGATGAATGCTTTTGGTTTGCTGCTCCTGTTTTTTTAGAGATGTTAGGACTTTGTTAGTTTGATTTTTTTTTGTGTAAATTGTATTGTTTTTATTTGCATTTTGTATTTGTATTTTTATTTGTGTGTAAGCCGCCTTGGGGGCCTATTTGGCCGAAAGGCGGCCTAGAAATGAAACATAACATAACATAACACTTAAACCTTGGTTCAAAAGGGACCACTGCTGTCACAATTTCTAATGTGGGTTCATGCCACAATAACTGTACATTACTCAGAAAACAAGCGCCACTGAATTCCATGGGGTTGCTCCCTGAGAAGTATGTACAGGATTGCAGCCTGAATTGGTTAGTCTTAAAGGTGTCACAAGGAACCCCATAAATTTCGAGACCTATGTGAATATATTATCCTTCCCCTGCTTATTCACTTCTACATAGTTTTTCCAGAATGTGGAATAAGGTGGAGGGATATTAAGTGGAAGACTGGGGCTAAAATCAACCATGAAATTCACGGTTTGCCTGTCTCTCAGCCAAACCTCCCTCACAGGTTTGTTGTGGTGATAACAGGAGGATAAGGAGACCCATGAATGCCACCTTGGGCTCCTTGGAGGAAAGGTGGAATGGATATAAATGTAGTATTGATAAATAAGGAATAATCAAGATAAAAAGTCTCTTTCCAGCCTGCCTGCCTGCCCAATTTTGAATTGGGGAAGAGGGACAGGTTTGGAATCATGAAAAAATTCCAACCTAAAAGACAAAGAAAAAAGAACATAAGAACATAAGAAGAGCCTGCTGGATCAGGCCAGTGGCCCATCTAGTCCAGCATCCTGTTCTCACAGTGGCCAACCAGGTGCCTGGGGGAAGCCCGCAAGCAGGACCCGAGTGCAAGAACACTCTCCCCTCCTGAGGCTTCCGGCAACTGGTTTTCAGAAGCATGCTGCCTCTGACTAGGGTGGCACAGCACAGCCATCATGGCTAGTAGCCATTGATAGCCCTGTCCTCCATGAATTTGTCTAATCTTCTTTTAAAGCCATCCAAGCTGGTGGCCATTACTGCATCTTGTGGGAGCAAATTCCATAGTTTAACTATGCGCTGAGTAAAGAAGTACTTCCTTTTGTCTGTCCTGAATCTTCCAACATTCAGCTTCTTTGAATGTCCACGAGTTCTAGTATTATGAGAGGGGGAGAAGAACTTTTCTCTATCCACTTTCTCAATGCCATGCATAATTTTATACACTTCTATCATGTCTCCTCTGACCCGCCTTTCCTCTAAACTAAAAAGCCCCAAATGCTGCAACCTTTCCTCGTAAGGGAGTCGCTCCATCCCCTTGATCATTCTAGCTGCCCTCTTCTGAACCTTTTCCAACTCTAGAATATCCTTTTTGAGATGAGGCGACCAGAACTGTACACAGTATTCCATATGCGGCCATACCATAGATTTATACAACGGCATTATGATATCGGCTGTTTTATTTTCAATACCTTTCCTAATTATTGCTAGCATGGAATTTGCCTTTTTCACAGCTGCCGCACACTGGGTCGACATTTTCATCGTGCTGTCCACTACAACCCTGAGGTCTCTCTCCTGGTTGGTCACTGCCAGTTCAGACCCCATGAGCGTATATGTGAAATTCAGATTTTTTGCTCCAATATGCATAATTTTACACTTGTTTATATTGAATTGCATTTGCCATTTTTCCACCCATTCACTCAGTTTGGAGAGGTCTTTTTGGAGCTCTTCGCAATCCCTTTTTGTTTTAACAACCCTGAACAATTTAGTGTCGTCAGCAAACTTGGCCACTTCACTGCTCACTCCTAATTCTAGGTCATTAATGAACAAGTTGAAAAGTACAGGTCCCAATACCGATCCTTGAGGGACTCACTTTCTACAGCCCTCCACTGGGAGAACTGTCCGTTTATTCCTACTCTCTGCTTTCTGCTTCTTAACCAATTCCTTATCCACAAGAGGACCTCTCCTCTTATTCCATGACTGCTAAGCTTCCTCAGAAGCCTTTGGTGAGGTACCTTGTCAAACGCTTTTTGAAAGTCTAAGTACACTATGTCCACTGGATCACCTCTATCTATATGCTTGTTGACACTCTCAAAGAATTCTAATAGGTTACTGAGACAGGACTTTCCCTTGCAGAAGCCATGCTGGCTCTGCTTCAGCAAGGCTTGTTCTTCTATGTGCTTAGTTAATCTAGCTTTAATAATACTTTCTACCAGTTTTCCAGGGACAGAAGTTAAGCTAACTGGCCTGTAATTTCCGGGATCCCCTCTGGATCCCTTTTTGAAGATTGGTGTTACATTTGCCACTTTCCAGTCCTCAGGCACGGAGGAGGACCCAAGGGACAAGTTACATATTTTAGTTAGCAGATCAGCAATTTCACATTTGAGTTCTTTGAGAACTCTCAGGTGGATGCCATCCGGGCCCGGTGATTTGTCAGTTTTTATATTGTCCATTAAGCTTAGAACTTCCTCTCTCGTTACCACTATTTGTCTCAGTTCCTCAGAATCCCTTCCTGCAAATGTTAGTTCAGGTTCAGGGATCTGCCCTATATCTTCCACTGTGAAGACAGATGCAAAGAATTCATTTAGCTTCTCTGCAATCTCCTTATCGTTCTTTAGTACACCTTTGACTCCCCTATCATCCAAGGGTCCAATTGTCTCCCTAGATGGTCTCCTGCTTTGAATGTATTTATAGAATTTTTTTGTTGTTGGTTTTTATGTTCTTAGCAATGTGCTCCTCAAATTCTTTTTTAGCATCCCTTATTGTCTTCTTGCATTTCTTTTGCCAGAGTTTGTGTTCTTTTTTATTTTCTTCATTCGGACAAGACTTCCATTTTTTGAAGGAAGACTTTTTGCCTCTAAGAGCTTCCTTGACTTTGCTCGTTAAACATGCTGGCATCTTCTTGGCCCTGGCGGTACCTTTTCTGATCTGCGGTATGCACTCCAGTTGAGCTTCTAATATAGTGTTTTTAAACAACTTCCAAGCATTTTCGAGTGATGTGACCCTCTGGACTTTGTTTTTCAGCTTTCTTTTTACCAATCCCCTCATTTTTGTGAAGTTTCCTCTTTTGAAGTCAAATGTGACCATGTTGGATTTTCTTGGCAATTGGCCAGTTACATGTATGTTTAATTTAATAGCACTATGGTCACTGCTCCCAATCGGTTCAACAACACTTACATCTCGCACCAGGATCTGGGATACGACCAGCATATTCAGGTCTACAAACAGTGGACTTTGCATATAGGTCCTCAGCAAATCCAGTGTGTGGCCGTCTACTGGGACAGGTTTGCCTGGGGGTGGGGTGTGTGCAGGCAGGGTGCAATCCATGGCCCCATTGAAAAGTATCAAGAAGGAAGAGGCCACACAGATGATCTAAACAACGTCAAGAACTTTACTATAACTAATCATATACAGGGAACAAGGTCCACGGCATGGTGCTGCTTGTAAGGCAGGCCTGGAACTAAAACTACCACAGCCTGGGGTTGACTCAGCAGTTCCTGCTATGGCAAGCCTGGAGGGCCAATACACTACACCCATACTGTATGTAGGCTCTGAGTTCTCATCTGAACCATCCTCTGCACTATCTTATTTTTGTAATTGCATTTTAAGTTTATATAGTCTTTTTATCCTCAGAACCACCCAATAAATGGATCATAATGCAATTTAGCAAAGCAACAAAAAGAATAGCAGTACCTTCGAGTCTAACAAATCTATTGTGGCATAAGCTGTCTTGGGCTAGAGTCCACTTCACCAGATGCATTATTCTTGGTAATCCATGCAAGTTTATTCAATACATTTGCTAGCCTTTAAAGCACTACTGGACCATTGTTCCATTTCTGCTGTAAGCCATGGCTAGCTGGCTACCCCTAGCAATGACTAGTTGCCACCTGCCTCCCCAATGTGGAATGTTTTTGTACTCCATAAGAGGATTCCCCAGCAGTAACTTCAGCCTGAAATATAAACTCTTCATTGCCAGCCACATCATACATGGAATCACATCTATACTTTTACCAAAATGCCAAGGAGAAAACACAGAAGCAACTGGCTCTAGCACCAACAGATAGTAATGTTAAGGGAATCCAGTCTGAGCCTAGAGCAACTCTGGGCCTGGTTTTATAAAATAAAATCAAGAACCAATGGTAAACTTGTTCACATTTTCCTTGCCTGGAGTGTAACTTTTTTTCTTGCAAAATTATTCCTGTAGTTTAACAGAGACCTAAAACAGGACTCAACAGTGAGCCCCAAAAGTACAAACTTCCCTGTCTTTCCCCAGAAGTCTAGTTAGGTAAAAGGCAGGCTCAGATTATTCAGCTAGGCCCTGAGGCAGTTGAAGAGAGAGGCAGGTTACCAAATTCGGAAGCGGATTGGACTGTGAAAGTCCAACCCATATTGTGTTTGAATTTTGACAAATTTGTAGGGCAGTACAATATCTCAGAGAGGAGGTCAGTTCTTCTGCTCCCCTGGTGCATTCACTATAGCTGCTCAATTTCCCTGCTTTTTAAAGTTAGATAGAAATATCTGCTGGTTATAGGTACATTCTTAAATTGCACAGGTTTTTTTTTTTTACCTATTAGTGAATTATCCTATTTAATACAGGTTTTAATACAGGTGAACCGCGGCAGGATTAGAAAACAGATTTTTAAAGGTAATAATTTTAACCCCTCCATCCAATAAAAAAAAATGTTATTTGTTAAAAAAACATTACTGTACAAAGTATATTTATTGTACTGACAGTGTGTCCAATGGTGCTCACACACAGACAGTTCACTGAAATTAAAATTCAGCAAATAAAATCAAAGTGAGATGATCAGGAAAGACACAGTTCTCAGGTCTATTTATGGCTGTGGCTTTCAAGGAAACAGCTCTGAACATGCTTGGACTGGACTTCAAAGCAGCCCTACTAGGTTCTTTACTGAGGCTGCTATATAGCCCTTGTATCAACAGCTGGAGTAGTGGGCTTCCCAACAGGGGCTGAAACACAGACAGACAGATACCCTCCAAATTTCTGCTTAGAGACACATGAGAGGAACCTTGTTGCAATAACTATAGGATTCAGATTGGCTGAGTGGTGCAGAGACCTGACTTGCCAGAGAACGGGAGATTGACAGAAATGCCTCCCCAAGGCTCTGGAAGTTCATAGAAATATGCAATATCTATGGGACAGGAACGTGTGTATGACTTTGAGGGGGTATTTGGGGGAGGATTTAAACAAAAATGTTTGACATTCTTCTTGGGAGGGTGTACCCCAGTTGCTCTAGTGGACCAGTCGGCACTCTGCATGTGTGTGTGTCTGTGTATGTACATGAAACATGCCACAACCCTTCCCAAATAATAAAAAATGTATTTTGATCAGCCTGCTGTTTGAAAGCCCTGGGCCTCACTCCAAAGATTTAGGCTGCACTCTGATACATGTCTGCTCAGAAGTAAGCTCCATTGGGTTCAATGGGACTTAATCCCAGGTAAGTGTGCATTGGATTGCAGCCTTAGTCACCTTAAGTCTCATTGAAACCAATGAGATTAAGTCATAAGGATATTGTGAAATTGTTTTCAATAGAACAAGCACAACTAATTCTCAACAGCTGGAGTATATTATTAAGCAAAAAGGATTTTCCGCTTGGTCTTTTCTCCTTGGTAACCTTGTCCCTTTTTCTAATTTCTAGCCTGGTCACAGATTGTACCTAATTTTACATTCTCACAGCAAAACTCCAATTGTAGCAAGGGGGATATTTAGTGGGTGGGAAGTGTTGATTTTTTAGAATTACCGTGCAAAAGTGATTTCATGCTCTATTTACAGTTCACAAGTGTTCAGTGGAGTGTTCCATTTGCATTCTCCGCAACACCCATCACAAAGAAATTTGATTATTGTTCTGTTTAGAAGCATGAAGTCAGGTAGCATTAGCAAAATTGCTCACATTGGCTCTCATAATTGCTCCCTTTGTCAGGTAATGGCAAAGTCCATCCACATAAAGCTGATAACACTTCTATTGATGTACGGATTCCTGAATCAAAGGCCAGTTCAGGCAGATGGAAATTATTACTTTTCTTGTCCACCCAGCAGCCATATCCTCCTCCCCTTTTTTTGTTGGTCTTTCAAATGAAAAAGAAAATGCAACAAATCTAATTTATATCAAATAGGATGGTATAACAGTACAGGAATATAAAGAAGCTCTCCCCAAAATTTGTCTGGAATGTTTTTTTAAAAGTCAGTTGCCTACCCGTCTTAAAGTCAACATCTGACGTGAATTTTCTCTCTCCGTTTGTTCAAAAAGAAGACCTGGCCTGCCTGATGAGAAGACCATTGCGTGGTTAGATATCTGTGGCAGAAAGGGACACTCCCAGACTGTTTTTCAAGAATTAGAGAATATTTCAATACAGCTCAGTGTGGAAATGTGTCCAGGTTGAGTGATGAACCTTCATCCTTACAGATGGTGTTGGATGCTAATCCTCATCAGCCTCAGCCAGCATGGCCAACGGTCAGGAATGATGGGAGTTGTAGTTCTACAGCTCCTGGAGAGTTGCAGGTTTGACTCTCCAGGGCTCACTAGCTGAAGCTGGTTTGCATGGTATGGCCATGTGTTAAATGACACTGCATGGCAACTACCATGTAATGGATTTTTCACATAGGGCAACTCCAGATCTAGACTGACACAATTTTGTGTGTAACCATGTAAACAGCCCTTCATCTCTGAGTCCACAGTGATGTGGAGTAAACTGCTTTGTAAGGTCCACCGATAAGACATGCATATTTTAGACTTCTAAATGTGGGAAGTGCAGGTGCAGCTTCTCCCTTGGTTATTTTGTGCAGTTTCTAATGCTGTTGTTTTGTGAAGTTCTTTGTATTTGATTTTTATCCATAATATTTTTGGGTGTTATTCAATGTTTGTCTTACTCAGAGTACACCCATTAAAGTTAATAGCCATGACTAATTTAGCTTCATTCATTTCAACAGGTTTACTCTGAGTAGGACTTAGTTGAATAAAACTGTGTATGTTTAACGGAGTATTTTGTTTTCCTGTTAATTATGCTGCTTTAAATGTGTATTTTATATATTTTCCTCATCTGTGATGTTTTTGGTATGTTTCTATTTATATGATGCTTTAATTTAGGTTGTGAACTGCTTTGAGATTTTTTTAAAAAAGTATACCATGATAAAGACATGATTTAAATATAAAACATTCATTAAATATATACTAGCAAAATACCTATTATTTTCCTAAGTTCCAGAGAGCAGCCAGATATTGCTGAAACAGTGGGAACAGGGTGGCAAGATGTATCAGAAAGCTATAGGTGTGTTTAGGTGCCTGAGACAGAAAATTCAAACGGTGCTCCTTGATATTGGTAATAACAGTCCTCAGTAACTGACAATTTGCTGCCTTTTAATCATACCTCCAAAATGGCCTGTAACAAGCCACATCAGCCTGCTTGGTGGGAAGGATGCCTCTGCTTGTTGGCCAGAAATGCTTCTCCCTTTAGAGGTCCTACCAATCCTTCTACAGCAGGACAGCAATGAGGTAACACGGATAGGTTTTTACCACACATCCAGCCCAATAAATGGTGGAAGGTACATTTACCATCAGATCCAGAGGAGGACATACCACTGAAAAAGAAACTGCTTAGAAAGCTCAGTGCACATTTCCTTTTATGAATGAGGCAATGCTTGAGTAATTGGGGGTGGGGAAGGCACATGCAAAGTCACCTCTGCCCCACTCCCTCCAATTCTCAGCTGCTGCCATAGCTCCTGGGCCACATCTGAGAGGCTTTGTGAGAGGGACGGGGGCAGAAAAGTGCCATTGCATCTGGTCTTCTGCTCTCACATATTTTGTAAAAAGCTTTAGCACCAGTGGTGTCTCATCATCAACTTTGGCAGTAGCTTTGCAAGGTCACTCAGACATGCTACCCAAACCAATACTGCACATAAAGCAGGTGAGCTTAATCTGCGGCCAACCAGATGATGTTGAACTACAACTCTCATGATCTCTTAGTGTTGGCTATGGTGGCTGGAAGTGATGGGAGCTGGAGTCTAACAACAGGTGGAAGGCCACAGGTTCCCCACTCCTGACAAAGAATGAGCTTAGCTACTGACATTCCTTTTATAATATATAAATGGTTCTTACTGCCCTTCTATGCACAATACATTTGCTTATCACATTAGTACTGGGTTCCTACTGGGAGGAAGGGCAGGATATAAATCTAATAAATAGAAAATGGTCAGCATCCAAAGAACCACAAAGCAAGACAAGAAAACCTCAACATGCTGAGAGAAAATAGAAATAAAATTTCTCTCAGCACTTTGGGATTTTTTTCTCTTTGTTGTTATCGCATTAGTACCACAGCTGTTGAACTGAGACCTCAGTGTGGACGCTCCAGGAAACTTTTTATGAGAAAGTTTATCTATGACTTTCAGTGTGTGGACAAGTATCCTTTTTAGCCCCACGTAAAATCAGTATATTATCATTTTGATAAGAATCACTGATGGAGCCATACAAGGAGCAAAGGGATCCCTTTGAAGAAATAGTTCACAATCCTAAAATCAGTTCATGAAGTAACTGCTTGCATTCACATGGGAGTTCACTCCAAAGTAAGCACATTGATTTGAATCTAAAGAAGCAAGCATTAAACGCACTCGCACAACTGGGGCTGCATTCAGACATGGGGCTTAGTGTGCTAGTTTAGTTTTACGGATTCTAATGGTAGCACTTCTGTCCTAATTTCTAAAATTCCTTTTAGACTGCAGTACCAGGAATCATGGCTTTTCGACCAATATACTGCCATATTGCACTAAATGTCTTTCATGCTGCTGCACCAAACTACTTGTTTCCAACACGCACCTGTTATACACATGCACACTGTAGTTCCCTCATATCACTACATGTTTCTCATCACAGCTCCATGTGACCCCTTTTCCTTTCATTTCTGGCATTTGTGCTGGGTGGTGTGGGGAACTCCTATCTGTGCCTCTGCTGGAACACCAGCACTATTTTCACAAGGTAAAGAAAGGATGGGAAAATGACAGCGCAAAACACCTGTGATTTACTGGATTTTAGGGCTTGCAAATGGAATATTTCTGGGATCATTTATCACAGAAGCAAGTGCTAAACTTCTACTATATTCCGTTAGATTTCCAGAACTGCCTGTTATGTTGTGTGAAAGACCAAAACAAATGCAAAAATTATCAGGTAAGGAAGTCAGGGAAACAGAATAAACTGCTGTCTGCAAGCACGCTGGGTTAGAATAATAGAATCATAGAATAGTAGAGTTGGAAGAGGCCTATAAGGCCATCAAGTCCAACCCCCTGCTCAATGCAGGAATCCAAATCAAAGCATTCCCAACAGATGGCTATCCAGCTGCCTCTTGAATGTTTCCAGTGTCGGAGAGCCCACTACCTCTCTAGGTAATTGGTTCCATTATTGTATGGCTCTAACAGTTAGGAGGTTTTTCCTGATGTCCAGACGAAATCTGGCTTCCTGCAACTTGAGCCCATTATTCCGTGTCCTGCACTCTGGGACGATCGAGAAGAGATCCCGGCCCTCCTCTGTGTGACAACCTTTCATGTACTTAAAGAGTGCTATCATATCTCCCCTCAGTCTTCTCTTCTCCAGGCTAAACATGCCCAGATCTTTCAGTCTCTCCTCATAGGGCTTTGTTTCCAGTTCCTTGATCATCCTTGTTGCCCTCCTCTGAACCTGTTCCAGTTTGTCTGCATCCTTCTTGAAGTGCAGAGACCAGAACTGGATGCAGTATTCAAGATGAGGCCTAACCAGTGCTGAATAGAGGGGAACTAATACTTCAAGCGATTTGGAAACTATACTTCTGTTAATGCAGCCTAATATAGCATTTGCCTTTTTTGCAGCCACATCTGTTGGCTCATATTCAGCTTGTGATCAAAGACAATTCCAAGGTCCTTCTCACATGTCATATTGCTGAGCCAAGTATCCCCACCTTATAACTGTGCGTTTGGTTTCTTTTTCCTAAGTGTAGAACTTTGCATTTATCCCTGTTGAATTTCATTCTGTTGTCTTCAGCCCAATGCTCCAGCCTATCAAGGTCCCTTTGAATTTTGTTTATGTCTTCCACGGTGTTAGCTGTGCCCCCCAATTTTGTATCATCTGCAAATTTGATAAGCTGCTCTGTACCTCCTCATCCAAGTCGTTAATAAAAATGTTGAAGAGCACTGGGTCCAAGACTGAACCCTGTGGTACCCCACTCGTTACCTCCCTCCAATTTGAGAAGGAACCATTGATAAGCACTCTTTGAGTATGATTCTGGAGCCAACTGTGGATCCACCTGATAGTTGTTCCATCCAGCCCACATTTAGCTAGCTTGCTAATCAGAATGTCATGGGGCACTTTGTCAAAAGCTTTGCTGAAGTCGAGATATATTATGTCCACAGCATTACCATAGTCTACAAGGGAGGGGTCGTATTTGGCAGAATTTGTCTCCCAACAGATATCAGGATAATTGAAAAACTCCATTACTACTACAGCATGACTCCTCGAAACATTGGCAATTTGCTTTTCAAAAGTTACATTCTCATCTTCTCCTTGATTGGGTGGTTAGTAATAGACTCCAAGCACCACATTCCTTTTATTACCTGCCCCATTAATTTTAATCCAGATAGTCTCGATGGAGCTACCAAGCTCATCTTCCTGCATTTCTGTGCAGGGATATATATTTTTAACATATAGCACGACTCCACCTCCCTTTTTATTCCTTCTGTCCTTTTTGAACAAGTTATATCCTTCAATTGCTTTATTCCAGTCATGGGAGTCATCCCACCAAGTTTCAGTTATACCTATCAAGCATAATGGCCCTCCTGTATTAAGTTCGTCCTGCTTGTTTCCCATGCTCTGCGCATTAGTATACAGACATCGAAGACCATGTGATTTATGGCTTGGCTTCCTTACTACATTTTTCTGAGGACTGTTATTGGTCCCGATTACAGCCGATCTCTCTGTTCCTGTTACTGTGCACAAGCCTTCATCAGTCATTACCACCAAGTTTACGTCTCCCTCCCCCTTAGGTTCAGTTTAAAGCCCTCCTGATGAACTTCTCCATGCTGTGGCCATACACATTCTTCCCAGTCCTTGTGAGATGCAACCCATCACTTGCCAGCAATCCATCTTCCAAGAAGCATAGCCCGTGCTCCCAGAATCCAAATCTCTCATGTCGGCACCACCTTCGTAGTCATTCATTCACACAGAGTATTTTTCTTTCCCTTTCTACTCCTCTTCCAAGTACTGGAAGAATGGATGAAAAAACTATCTGGGCCCCAAAGTCCTTGAGTTTCCTTCCCAGAGCTTTAAAGTCTGATGTGATTTCTTCATAGCTCTGTTTGGCAGTATCATTTGTTCCCACATGGATGAGGAGAAAGGATACCCGTTGGTGGGCTTGATGAGTGATGGCAACCCTTCTGTCACATATCTAATCTGTCCTCCTGGTAGACAGCATACCTGGCGAGTCCACAATCTTCTTGGCATACTTGGGTTTCGATCCCATGCAGTAGGGAGTCTCCCACTACTAGTACTCTTCTCTTCTTGTGGGGCGAGGTTTCATTGGCCCTGCTTGATTGAGCTTCAGCCTCTTGCTCATTGTTGCACGGGGTCTCCTGTAATTCTTCCATCACAGGCTGTCCTCCAGTCTTATCCTCGAGTGGTTCAAAGCGGTTCCATAGTTCCACTGGTGAAGGATGTCTTTTAGCTCTTCTGCTCGTAACTTTCACCCTTTCCCACGGAGTTTCTTCCACTTTGTTGTTCCTCTCCAAAGCAGTCTCTTCTTCTGGTACCACATGCTGTTGCTCTTCCACCTCCACTTCTCTTTGCTGCTGTTGTTCCAGTGTTCTGTCTAAGAACTCTTCATCTCTTATAGTCCTCAGTGTGGCCACCCGTCGTTCCAGGCCTCTCACTTTTTCTTCCAACAGTGCCACGAGCTTGCACTTGTTGCAGGTGTACGCCATGTTGTTCTTAGGCAAGAAAACAAACATGGCACACACCTTGCAGGTCACAACCACTGGAGTATCCTTCCCGTTAATACTCTCTTCTACTTTTTGTTTCTTTCTAACTACTTGTTTTGGAGTGGCCTGTGCTTTGTCCTATCCTACTTCAGGGTAAATTTGAGAGTCCCACTGGAATGTGGTGTGCTGTACAAGGAAAATTAGTAATTTGTTTGGTTTATTTTTAGGGACCTCCCGTCAAACTCCTGTTCGCTCGCTCTCTGAAAGCTGGCTTGCTTATATGTCCTCACCTGTAGACCAAATGAGACAACTCTCTCTGCTCTGTTAGGAGTCAGGAAACAGAAAGTCCCAGCACACACAGCTGCTGCTTGTTGCCCTCAGCAGTTCTCAGGCCATGCCCTTCAGCCAATAGCTATCAGGCCACACCCCTTCCAATCAAGCTGGTATGGAGCCCTTCAGAACACACGGCTTCAGAGCCCTCTTGGCCTTTTTCCTTTCATCGCTACAGCTCCTTTGTCAAACTCCTGTTCGCTCGCTCTCTGAAAGCTGGCTTGTTTATATCTCCTCACCTGTAGACCAACTGAGACAGCTCCCTCTGCTCTGCTCTATCAGAAGTCAGGAAACAGAATGAAAGTCCCAGCAAAACAGCTGCTGCTTGTTGCCCTCAGCAGTTCTCAGGCCACACCCTTCAGCCAATAGCTATCAGGCCACACCTCTTCCAATCAAGCTGCTATGGAGCCCTTCAGAACACACGGCTTCAGAGCCCTCTTGGCCTTTTTCCTTTCATCGCTACAGCTCCTTTGTCAAACTCCTGTTCGCTCGCTCTCTGAAAGCTGGCTTGTTTATATCTCCTCACCTGTAGACCAACTGAGACAGCTCCCTCTGCTCTGCTCTATCAGGAGTCAGGAAACAGAATGAAAGTCCCAGCAAAACAGCTGCTGCTTGTTGCCCTCAGCAGTTCTCAGGCCATGCCCTTCAGCCAATAGCTATCAGGCCACACCCCTTCCAATCAAGCTGCTATGGAGCCCTTCAGAGCACACGGCTTAGAGCACACGGCTTCAGAGATTTTCCTGTCTACTCCCAAAAGGTGCTCTTGAGAGTTGGAAGACACTTGGGAAAAACCTGGGTTTCGGTATGTGAAGCTGCAGTAGGGAAAGTGGAAAGGGGGGAGGGGAGAGAACACCTTGCACAAGCGGCTGTGCCTCTGCAGTCATACAGGGCATTATTGAATCTATACATTTGTGCCTTGTTTCTCCTGTGGGTGAAGCAATATCACAGCAAGAATAAAGAAAACTAAGTAGTGCTAAGGTAATTAAGCTATAGGGGGAAAAAACTCCCATTCTTCCATACAGAGAAATGGACTCATATCTACCTAACTGGAATAGGTTCTCTACAAAGCAAGCTGTTAGTCAAGTTGGGGTGTGGGGGCAGGCAGGAAGGTTGCAGTTGAAGATCTAGTTGGCTCATCAAAGAATAACCGTCATCAGAAAAGTGTGCATTTAAAACATTTTTTTACCTCTGAAGAAATTTTGACTTGCCCTGACAACAAATCTGCATGTTTTAGACAGCTTGAATATGCAAATTGAAAAGAATGTATTAATTATCATTAGACATTCTTTCACAAAGACTAGAACTAATTGGAGAAATAATTTGGGAAAATTGAGCTACATGACAGAAAACATTAAGATTCATCAAGTTTCAATTCTCTAATTCTGTCAGCTTGTCAAAAGTAGGAGTCTGCTATTAATACCTAAACAACTGGAGAGCATTTTCTCTCTCCCCCACGCCCCGTCGCGTCATCCTCCCACAAATAGTACAGTGTAAGTCCTGTTTAATATTTGCATTCAAATTTACTGGGAATGGCAGGGCATAGTTGTTTTTTTTCTGAGGGCTGTTATCGCAAACATGTTTTAGAAAACTTGGGGAGATCACCAATATTAAGTAACTTGGATCTACTCTAAGTCCATTGAGTACGACTATGAATGGATATTATGTTTAAACTGGATACGTATTTTGATTTGCGACTTGAGGCTTAGATGAAGTACTACCAGAAATCCAGAACACATACATTTTCAAAAGCTCACTTCAGTTCCCATGATGGCATAGACCCTGAGGTAAAGTTGTGAATAGGAGGAAGGTTTCCCTCCCCCCCCAATCATCTGCACTCTGGAGGGGAAGGGGATGGAGTGCTGCTGGGAGGGAGGGGGTTCACCCAAAATTGGGTAGATGTCTCATCCGGGCAATTTCTTCCTTCCCACAGCAGCAGCCCATATCCCATCTCACTTTGTTCAGGCCCACCATACTTCCAGAGCAGCTTTTCACAGGTTGCACGTGCTTCTTGTAAATATTGTCAAAGGAGAGACTTGAGAAAGCATATCTGAGTGAACATTGCATCATAGGAAATTACCCATGGAAGTGATTCTGTCAGCTTGAAATGGGACTCTGGCATGAATAGGACAAAGCACAAAGAACAGTGCTTTCATGGAGTGCATGAGAAACTGAACTATCGATTATTATCAGATCTAATTCATATACAATAGGCTGCAGATGAAGGACCACTGCATTTTAATGCCTCTCTTCCTCTACATCAGAAACAACCCACCAGTGGAAAGCTAGAATTTTACTCCAACCTCTTCTCCTTGAAGTTCTTTTCTACATAGTCAGAGGACCATTCAACACACACCATAAGGTAAATGGAAATGGACTGTCTTCAAGTCGAACCCGACTTATGGCAACAGTATGAATGTAGCTATTCATAGCGGTATCCAGAGGTGGTTTACCATTGCCTTTCTAAAAGCACCAGAAAAAGGTACTGTACAGTAGGGCCTCACTCATATGGCAGGTTAGGGACCAGTCCCCCTCCGAAAAGCAAAAAGCACTGTAAAGTGGAACATAGCATTGTCCGCTCACTCACCCTTATTATGGTGGGGTAGTGCTCACAGGGAGGGAGCTGCCCTCCCGCTCACTGGCCTGCTCGCTCTCCCCCTTGCCTGCACACTCACTCGCTCTCCCTGGGAGTAGTGCTTCCCTTCCAAGGGCAGACACAGGCTCATCAATGGCCGGGACCTGAAGGGTTGCCATGGTCATGGCAGGCATCTTGGACAGAGCATGTGGAGCTTTGGATTTGGCTGGATGATCCCATTCTCCCTTAGCAATGTCGTTGAAGCACTTCAGAAAGGGAATGACCACCTTCTGATTCCCTGACATGAGGAAGACGTCTGAAGATCCTGTTCCCCTTCCTCCAGTTCCCCCTCCTCAGGAGTTTCCTTAGGGGGTTCTAATTGAAGGCAGGCCATAGCCTTAGAAATCAAAATAGGATTAGGAGAATACAGCCTCTTATGCACTGGGAATGGCATAGGGGAATCCTCCCCTGAAAGTTCCCCTTCTTCCTTTTCTGAGTTTGATGCAGCAGATGATGGGGGAGCGTCCTCCCCCCAGGAGCCTGGGCTAAGGGAAAAGCAGTCAGGTGGGAACCCAGAGCTGGAGCATCTTTTGCATTTATCTTTGTGTGGTTTAGGCTTCTGTAAGGAGCCCCTTCTTTTACTCTCCCCCCTTTCCCTAACTGGGCTGGCCTCCCAGGAGGAGGAAGAGGAAAATGAGAAGAAATCATGGCAGCTTGCCTGGAGTGCTTGGAGCCTTTATTCTTATGTGCACGGGCCCAATATTTGGCTAATGAAGCCCCTGCCTCCTTCATCATTGCCTTATTAAACCAGGCCAACACGGCCAAAGAGGTAGAGGGCTTATCTAGATGGTGAGATTTGACACGCTTGTTTCCTGCAGGAGCCACATGTGCATCTTCCCCTCCCCCAGGCTGAGAAGGGAGCTGAGGAAACAAAGCTACTTCAGCCGGGGAAAATGAAACTATTTCAGGCGGGGAGTCTAGCATGCTTCCCACCACTGAGGCTAGAGTGACTAATGGATTGCCGAATTGAGATGTAGATTCCCCCCCACTCAGGGACTCATCTTCCTCTGCAGAGGCATGAGAAGGGATGTCTCTTCCCCCAGGCATAGTTAAAAATCCCAGCTGGAGAAAAAGGCCAGGGCTGGAGCTGCCCCCTCCCCCCAATTAGAAAAAGAAAGCTTAGTGGCTTTATCTGAGAACAATGCAGCAAGGAGGCCAACCACACTTAGCAGAGGCCCGTTGCCCCAGGGGGGGTTTTGAATCAACAAAACACCTTGGATAGTGAAAGACCAATCTCTGCTCCTCCAAGGTCTTAAAACGCTCCTGAAAGCTTTCCTCTCCTTGGAACATGAAAGAGCATTCTATAAGGGATAGCAGGGGGAGGCACGAGACAGATCCTGGCCTCCGCCGCTTCCAGCCCCTCTTCCGAAAGAACAATTCCTCTCTTCCCCCTCCAATCTGGCTATTCAGTGAGGGTGGGAAGTGAAAGAAGAGAAGCAGAAGTCTGTGCACTTCAACTGCAGTAGATGACAAACTCTCTGAGAAGAGCAGAGAATATAGCTAAACTGTTCATGAATCCCTTATGGGGACCCAGGAGGAATAGGCTGACTCTGTTGCTCACTGAAGGCAGAGTCAAAAACTGGAGAAAGGGAGAAGGTTCCTCCCCTTCTGGCTGGCCACCAGTTAAACTTTTTTGTTATAGTGCTGACCCTGCCTCCAGGAAAGTTAACCCATTCCTGTCTGCTCCACTCCTCCGCTGACTGAGAAAGTTTCAATTCTCAGTTAAATGACTTTTATGGCACAATGGGTGCAATTGAATGCTGCATGAGTGGAACTCTCTCTCCTCCCATCTGCAGCTCCCCATACCGCCACCCTAATCAGATTTAGGGCTCATATAGTGGGCTACAGAAGAGAGGAGAGAACGTCCTGCCCGGTCCACTGGCAGACTGAAACACTTGAATATAATCACATTCCTGTTCCATGCCCGGTACTTACCAGGCAAAGGGGCGAGTTTGCGGCCGCAGCCGAAGCCCAGGCCGCCATCATGGGTGTGTGCGTGTGCACGCCATCGTGACATGCAGAAAGGAGGCGGGGCGGCTGAAGGCCATTTAAGGCCACTCCGCCAGCCTCCCACCCTCCTTTGAATTGGCGGCGAGGCTTTTTGGCGCGGCAAGGCCTGCAGCGTGGTGAGGCCTTGCAGCGTTGGCAACAACAGCGAGGCTCCCGGCTCGGTGGCCTTGCAGTGGAGAGGCTTCGGCTGAGAGAGGCCTCACAACGGCGGTGGCGAGGCCTTCTGACCGTAGGAGGCCTTACGGCGGCAAGGCCTTCTGAGGCCATGCGTGGGAGTTGAGGTAGTTTTGGGTCAGACAGGTAGGGCAAGGCCCTCAGTGGCAGGCATGTGTGGACATGCAGTTGAGGCCATGATAGTCTCTGGTTGTCTGCTGTGGTCAGACAGGGAGGGCAAGGCCCTCAGTGGCAGGCATGTGAGGACATGCAGTTGAGGCCACAATAGCCTCTGGTCGTCTGCTGTGGTCAGACATGGAGGGCAAGGCCCTCAGTGGCAGGCATGTGTGGACATGCAATTTGTGAGGCAACAATGGCATCTTCCTGACGGACCTGCAGAGGGGTTTGCACGAGATTCTTATTGGGTGTAGGGTAAAGGGAGACTAAGCAGAGGCTTGTCCCCCTTTTGGGGCAAAGAAGTGCGGGAAAAGGTTAAAAGGGAAAGGGCAGCTAGGTGACACCTTTAGGCACCTTTGGGGGTGATAGGCGGTCCGGAGGCCTGCAGCTCAGGGCTATACGGCCCGGGGGCAGAACACGGGCCGCCTTTGGGGCCAACGTGCCTCATCCGCTCGGAGTTTCAGGGCTCCGGGGGGCGGTGATGCGGGTTGGACCCCCTACACATCTTCAGGGTGTGGCCTGAGCTGGGGTCTGGCACAGGGCAGCCCCGGGCTCAGGCAAGGGTTTGGTTGCCCTATGGCTGCAAGCAGGCTTTGCCTGGATCATCAGAATGCTCCCGCACTTGATTTCCCCTCTGCAGGTTCATTATTCTAATTGATTCCGTTTAATAAAGCGGGCCATGATTTAACCCAATGAATGGTGTTTGTGTTTTATTTCGGCAATAGGCCGCAAATATTTGTGTATGGCCTATTTTCATGTATTGTATCCAATTATTCTGTCTGTGGGATCAAGGTAACAAGGAATAAATGTAAAAACTAAGGACTGTAAGGCAGCCTTTCCCAACCGGTGTGCCTCCAGATGTTGTTGGACCACAACTCCCATCAGCCTCAGCCATTGGCAATGCTGGCTGAGGCTGATGGGAGTTGTGGTCCAACATCATCTGGAGGCACACTGGTTGAGAAAAGTTGCTGTAAGTGAAGCAGTTGCATTTTTCATGCCACAATTATGCAATACTTCCCCACAGGGCTGTGGAGTCAGATGTGGAGTCGTAAGCAATTTTGGGTGGAGTCTGAAGCAATTTTGGGTGGAGTTGGAGTCGGTAGAAATGTACTGACTACGACTTCAAAATAAAATTAATATTTTAATATTAATATTAATGTATTAATATTAATACATTAATATACATTTGCCATTTATGAAGGAGTCAGACTCAGACAGTAGAAAAATTAATATACATTTGCCATTTATGAAGGAGTCGGAGTTGGACAGTAGAAAAATAGAGGAGTCGGAGTTGAAGGTTTGACATACCAACTCCACAGCCCTGCTTCCCCCCATCCACACACAGAGACTCCTTTGCCTATACTGTGTAAAGCCATCTCCTATTTCAGGATGAATGTCACTGAAAGAGTCCCATGTTATAATGCTGGCTGGAATTCAATTCATAAGCATCTGCTGCAAACCAATAGTTTAAGAGGTAGATAATTGTCTTATAAATATCTGCCTCCTGAACTATTGGTTCAGTGCACATGCATTTAATAATGAAGTGATTAAAAAGCCAAGGAATCTCTTAGATGAAAGTCAGCAATAAAAATACTCATTTGGTGAAAATGCCTATAAATCCCATGGAATAAGATCTAAACAGCACTTATAAATCACCTCTCAACTGTCTTGTGAACCTAATAAACGAATAAAAAAACCTAGTAAAACAAGAGGCTGGATCTAGAGTTGCATAGAACAGAATATTGTTAACTCTTGCAGGTAGAAGATTATTGCTGCCAATTCTCTCTCTCCACCCCCCCCCCAAACCAAAGGTTGGGGCATTGGCAGTAATCACTTCCCTGTTGCTTGTGGGAGCATCCAGTTCACAGAGTAGAAGCCTCTGCTGGATCCAATTAATTTCTGCTAGCAGAAAGAGCCCTTCTATTTGCAGAAGAGCAAGTCTGGATCCAACCCTTTATCAACAAATGCAACCATTTTAATTTCCAAATGTCTGCCAGAACATATACATCTGTTATCTGGAAAGAGGCCAGGAATTTTCAAGAGAGCATTCTGCAACTTTGGTGCCAACAACAGAGAAAGCCCTGTTCTGGCTAGATGACAATTTTATGGATCAATAGTAGCAACTGACAATCAGGAGCAAAAGACTGGCAACCAATGCTGGTGTTTCAGAACACATTAGTATGCTCTTATAACCACACCTCAATCCATAGATGAGACATTTGGTCTTACCGTGAAATTGGTCTTCTCTGTGCATGTCAAAGATGATATCAGATGGGTAACTAGCTCCACCTAGTGGTTGAAGGCAAAAGAGTACTGCTGACATTTTACTGTAGCTCCGTCCCTGGTCTGCGCCTGCTCCGTGCTCAGTTTCCAATGACAAGCCCACGAAATCAGGCCAATAGACGCCACAAACAAGACAAGACAACAGTACTCATACACTCACTGCTCCAGGGCTAACCGTGCTTATAAAGGCAGCCCAGCACTCATAGGGAGTGGCCCTGATATCATCTTTGACATGCACAGAGAAGACCGATTTCACGGTAAGACCAAATGTCTCTTCTCCTGTGCATGGAAAGATGATATCAGATGGGACATACCAAAGCTGACCCATGTAGGGTGGGAATACTGCTGGGCTGTGGTCACGATGATCCTTGAGGACGTGCTGTAGCACCCTCCTCCCAAAGGCTGCCTCCGATGAAGCACAGGAGTCTATTTTATAATGCTTAATGAATGTATTGGGAGTGGACCATGTGGCTGCTCTACAAATCTCCGCTAGAGGGGCATTACGGGAAAAGGCCGATGATGTGGCCGCTGCTCTGGTAGAGTGAGCTACTACTCCGGTAGGGTGAGCTAATCTTAGAGAGGCATAAGCTAATGATATGCATGCCTTAATCCACCTGGCTAGTGTGGACGTGGACACCTTATTCCCTAGGGAGGTAGGGTGGAAAGAGACAAACAAATTATCTGTTTTCCGAATTGGCTTTGTCTTGGAAATATAAACTTTAAGCGCTCTTCGCACATCAAGAGAGTGCCAGGCTTTCTCTAAAGGGTGGACAGGATTCGGACAAAAGGACGGCAATACCAGCTCTTGCTGGCAATGGAAAGTAGACAACACTTTGGGACGGAAGGAAGGAACAGTACGTAGGACTACTCTATCCTTATGAAACATACAAAAATTTTTATGGACGGATAGGGCATTCAACTCAGACACTCTACGGGCCAAAGTGATGGCCACGAGAAACAAGACTTTAAAGGAGAGAAGACGGAGGGAAGCCTGACTCAGAGGTTCAAATGGAGGTCTTTGAAGGGCTGATAAAACTTTATATAAATCCCAAGTTGGGTAGCGGTACACCGTAGGTGGTGCTGTTACCGTCGCACCCCTGAGGAAACGTTTGACGAAAGGGTGAGATCTGATTGGATTATCCAGAGATCTGGAGAGGATTGCCGACAAGGCCGAAACTTGGCGCTTCAGGGTATTTGGTCTGAGGCCCAAAGATAATCCGTCTTGTAGAAAAGACAAGATCTGGTTGACCCCCGCCTTCCGAGGAAGAATTCCTTTCTTCTGTGACCAGGATGAGAATGCCTTCCATGTGCTCTCATAAATTCTGAGTGTGGAAGGGCGTCTAGAAGCCATCATAGTTTCCAACACTTGGGGAGAGATGCCTTTTTTCAAAAGTCTCCTCCGTTCAAGTTCCATACATGAAGCGCCCACCACTCTGGAGCCGGGTGGCGGAGCTGTCCCTGAGAGAGTAGGTCCCTTCGTACTGGAATCTGCCATGGTGGTTCCATCGACAGGTCGAGAAGGGCTGGAAACCAAGGTCTCCGTGGCCACCATGGAGCCACTAATAGGAGTGCCGATCTCTCGGTCCGAAGTTTTTTGATCACCCTGGGAATAACTGGAATCGGAGGAAAGGCATACAGTCTGCCCAGAGGCCACCGGGAAGTTAAGGCATCCGTCCCTTCCGCGCCTGGTGTCACATACCGGGAGAAGAATCTCTTCACCTGTCGATTGTGCCTGGTGGCAAAGAGGTCCACATGAATGTGGCCAAAACGTTTCACTATCTGATGAAAAGCCTCTGGGTGAAGAGTCCATTCCCCTTGAAGTAGCTTTTCCCGACTGAGCCAGTCCGTTTGGCTGTTGTCCTCTCCCTTGAGATATTCTGCTGCTATCGAGTCGACATTGTTCTCTGCCCACTGGAAGAGGAGAAAGGCCTCCTTCTGAAGAAGGAGGGAGCGTGTGCCCCCCTGACGGTTCAAATAAGATTTGGCCGACACGTTGTCTGTTCTGACCAGCACCGCTCCCAACTGTCTGGAGGTCGCAAAGTGCCTGACGGCCAGACGAACTGCACACAGTTCGAGGAAATTGATCGGCAGAGTGGACTCCAGAGGAGATCATGTGCCTTGAACCACCTGCCTGTCGCATATGGCTCCCCAACCTGATAAGCTGGCATCTGATGTTATCAGGGTGTGTGGTGGATCCTGGAAGGGAACGCCTCTCGTTAGATTGAATTCGTGGGTCCACCAAAACAGTGACTGTCGAACCTGTGGTGACAGAGTTATCCTGCGGTGATGTCTGGACGCTATGTCGGATTGAAAGGGCAGAAGTGCCCACTGAAGTGTGCGGGAGTGATGACGTGCCCAAGGCGTCGTCTGGAACGTGGACACCATCAAGCCGAGAAGCGTTGCCAATTTCATCAGGTCCGGCGAGGGGGATGATAGGATATCCAATGTTACTTGTCGAATCTTGCTGACTCTGTCTTGGGACAAAGTGAGGAGAGAGTCTATAGTCGCTCCCAAATGTGTAATGCGGTTGGACGGAAAGAGATGGCTTTTGGCCTCGTTGATCAGGAAGCCATGGTCCTTTAGACAGGCCAGGGTGACATGGAGGTCTTCCCATGCCTTGTGCAATGATGGTGAGCGAATCAGAAAGTTGTCCAGATAAGGAAATATATGAATCCCCAGAGTCCTGAGGTGTGCCACCAGGACAACCACGACCTTTGTGAATACCCTGGGGGCAGACGACAGGCCAAAGGGCATGGCCTTGAATTGATAATGTTCTTGTCCCACCGCAAAGCGGAGGTACCTTCTGTGAGGGGGAAAGATTGGTATGTGTAGGTATGCCTCCTTCAGGTCGATAGAGGAGAGGAAGTCCCCTATCCTCAGCGCTTCCTTGATTGAAAGCAAGGTGTCCATACGAAACTTGCGGTATTTTATGAAGCGGTTTAGACCCTTGAGGTCTAACACAGGCCTGGACGAACCGTCTTTTTTCCCGACGGTGAAGAACAGAGAGTAACTTCCCAGGAACCTCTCTCCTGGAGGAACTTTCTCGATGGCTGCTATGTGCAGAAGATGGGAAACTGACCGCAAAACTTTGTCTCTCTTGTGTGGATTCATTGATAGAGGGGATGGAATGAATCTCGCCGGAGGGGTGGAAGAAAATTCCAGGCGAAGGCCGTATCGAAGAGTGTGTAGGACCCACCCATCGGAGGACAAGTCCTTCCATCGGTGAGTAAACAGTTGGAGACGGCCACCCACCGGCGAGGCGGAGGCGTCAGAACTGACCTCTGTTTCCACGTGACTGGGATGTGAATCCATAGCGACCCGAAAGGTGTTGTTGGGACTTAAGCTGGCTGCGCTGTCTGTTCCAGAAGGGACGGCTGGAGCGGGCGTCCTGCTGTCTTCCAAAGGAACGTGAGCCCCGAAAGGAGTGCGACGGGAAATATGGATGGAATGACCGACGAAAGGCTCTGCTGTCATCCCTTTTCCTGGTGGATGGCATGGACTTTTTCTTTTCCTTAGTTTCCAAGACATGCGCGAGGGCGGTGTCCCCGAATAATTTGCCTCCCACATAGGGTTCCGAGGCAGGGTCCAAGCGAGCTACAGGGTCTGCTTCCCAATGACGAAGCCAAAGGGTTCTTCACGTGAAGACCCCTGCCGTCAGTGACCTTGCTGCGAACTGCATAGCATCCATGGACGCATCTGCCATGAAGGTAACCGCCCGAGAGACCTTCAGCAGAGATTTGCGCACTCGGGTTGGATCTTGCTGTGGGTCATCCAGCAGGTCCTCCAACCAGAGAAGGGAAGCTCGAGCAAACACCGAGGAGGCTGCTGCTGCCCTGATGGAAAGCGCACTAGCCTCGTGAACTCTTCTAAGCCCCTGGTCCATCTTACGCTCAGTGGCATCCTTGAGGTGAGCATCTGAGTCTTTCGGGTTCAAAGATGGGTTCAGGAGATTGAGTATAGGCGCGTCTATGAGCGGGACCTTCAACTGATCCATGAGCGGTTGTTCTAGTGTATAATACTTGTTGGCGATGGAAACTGACTTTTTGAATTGTAAAGGAAGGTCGAATTCTGATTTGAGCACCTTCGGAAGAAGAGAAGGAAGCTTCAATACTCTCGACCTAGGTTTTGGATCCGGACATACTGCTGACACTCTCGAGGTGGATGGAGTAGGAGGATCCTCTGTAGAGGTGAGGGTAAGGGCTTCCATCGCCTTGCACAGCAGAGGAAGAAAATGAGCCTCTTGAAATATCCTGGTAGATAGAATCTCCTCAGATTCCAACTCCCCACTCCATTCCTCCTCATCCAAGACAATCAATTCATTTTCTGCGTCCATAGGCTCCTGGTCAGGGAGCAGTAGATGTCTGCCTTGAGATGCCGCATGGGGATCTGGAGATAAGTGGCCAGGAGGAGGGCGAAGATCTGTCCTCGAGTGATCTGTAAGTGGATACCTCGAGGGGTGGGAGCCTGAAGTATTTTGAGAAGACAAGTCCCTGGCTAGATCCAATAAGAGAGCCTCTCTAAGCTGCTCCTTAAGCTGTTGAATTGAATGTGCTGACAGATGTAACTGAACAGGGCAAGCCTGAGTATGAGAAGAGTAGAGCCTATGCCCTTCAGCAGATTGAACCTGTTGAACAGGGATTGGTTCATCCAAAAACCCAGCAAATGCGTCAGGAGAGGAGGTAGTAGAAAAAATAGCATCTAAGGGAGGCTGGAGCTGGCTGCCTTCGTCATCAGAGAGGGGTTCCAGGTCTCTCTGGTCCCTTGTATGGTGTACAGAAGCTTGACCATCTCTACAAGTTCGCTTATGTGGGGCAGATATCCTGCCTTCTGTAGTCACCCTGCCCACCAGAATCTGAGCCTCAGCCACCTTGTGCCTGACGGAAGAGGGGCGGGCTGCCGCTACTTCAGAATGATCCCCCGAGGAATGAGACTGCTCCAATCCCAGGGTGGGAAGGGGCTCTGATACTGCGCCTGTTGATGCCATGCGGGGAGGCGGCTTTAACCCCTTTGAGAGGTGTTTCGTTTTGTGCGTGGCTTTCCCCATCGCGGGCACACACTGCGGGACTTATAGGGTTTATAAATGCTGCTAGTAAACGACCGGGCGAAGCTTGCAATTTAACAGCGGCCGGCGTCTTCCCCTCTATTGCTTCTGCGCGTCTACCTCCTCTCCCGTTACAGAGCGGGTAAAAATGAAAGCCGCTCGCAAAGAGCGAGAAATAACTGGGTGTAAGCCTGGGTATTGAGCCCTGGGAAGGCTGCTGCCAAGGTTGAAAACCGCCGACGCTGCAGCCTGGTGAACGAGGAGGAACGTCAGCGAAATTAGTTAAAGAGGGAGTCTGAATAGGTCGACAGCTGCCAGAGCCGCGGGGAGGGGCTGGCTGTTCCTCGCCATGGGGGAAGGTCAGAAGGAAAGAGACAGAAGGAACCCCTTTGTTTGTTTAAACTATTACAGAAGGAATAAGAAAACTTGGAGGGAAAGAACAAGAACGAACTCACACAGAAGATCCAAACAACAAAAACGCTACAAGCCTGAATCACGGAGTCAGAGAGAATCCAACCACTTTTCTGTGAGGCAAAAGAGAAACTGAGCACGGAGCAGGCGCAGACCAGGGACGGAGCTACAGTAAAATGTCAGCAGTACTCTTTTGCCTTCAACCACTAGGTGGAGCTAGTTACCCATCTGATATCATCTTTCCATGCACAGGAGAAGGGCAATGACATTCTGTACCTCTTGGAAGTTTTAGCGCCATCTTCAAGGCCATGTCTTCTGGAGTACATTACAGTATTCTGCTCTGGAAATCACCATGGCATGAATGCCAAATAGCTCAGTCCTTATCTCCCAACCAAGGATGCAAAATGGCAAATCAGTTAGTAAAAGGCATTCCAGGCAATGCTCACCAATTCTATCTCGAGTTTTAAGTTTATTCATCCTCATACAGTCCATAACTGGTCCCCTAGGCAGTCATTCAAGAAAGCAAGTTGATCCAGATCTCATCTGGATCTGGTGGAAAGGAGGAAGAGATCTAGAGATCATCAGCACACTGACATCTCCAACTCCACATGAACTTTCATAGCAGTTTCCTATAGATTGAGACAATGTCGAGACAATGTCAAGAAACTGCTATGGGGAAGAACAGAGCACCAGCTCCACGTTCTGGAACTTATCCCCCTCCCTGAAACTATAAAACAGTGCCCAAGCTCTCAATCCAGAAACACGATACCTTACTTGATTTGTTGAGAGGTCTAGGAAAATCAACAGAATCACACTCTTTTCTACCAAAAGGTAATCAACCAAGGTGGTTCCCCTCACAAATCCAGGCCTACAAGCAGGCTAAAATGGATCCAGACCCTCTCAAGAACAAAACTCACCAGTATTAGCCAGATCCAACAAAGGGCTGATCATGGGCTCCTATGAAAAGGTAAACTCATTCTGTGTCTGCTATTATGCTGACCAGGCTAGCCAGTTTCTCCCAGACTGGCTGCCATACCAGCCTGAAAGGGCAAGAACAGAGATGACATCTGGTGGCCCAGGCTTCTCCATGTATCTTGTCTCCATTTCCAAGTAAAGTTAACTGCAACTCATCCAAACAAATGTGATTTGGCTTGCTTCAATACACTTCTCCAGGGGTTGCCAACTATTTTGGGTGCATGGTCACATTTACAAGCTAGAGAAAATGTTGTGGGCACCACACACATCACAACTCTCCCCTCCCCAACTGTAATCCTCCTGCAATAACCCTCCCATGCCGTGATTAGATTTGAAATGACCCTTCTATTGGCTAAGAAAGGCTTCTTCAAGTGCAGTTTTAGCAGGGAGAGGTCCATGTGAAGTGCCCCAGCACTTGGTACAGGTGCTGCCACAGATGCCACCTTTTCATGATTCTTTATTCCACTTACTAGAAAAAAAATAGAATTGATTTTGTGATGCGATATGCCATGTGCTTCTTGAAACTCAGAATGGATGTAACGTGTTAGAAAAAAATGTAAATTTAGGAACCATATAGTGATCCGTTTTCTATTCATATCTCAATAAAAAATGTCAACACACTGAAAAATGTTGTGATCATCATTGTGGACGTTGTTATATCCTACCTTTGTATACACTGGGATAATTCCCCCCCCCTCCGATAGTTTTATGTTTTATACGTTTTCCTTCCCTTTTCCCTTTTGCTCGTCACCGACCATAACAATAAAGATATATATATATATAAAAGAAAAAATAGCCATAAGGAACCTTCAGATGAGAAGGGATGTTGTCATCAAGCCTGCAGATAAGGGTGGTGCTGTTGTGGTACTTAACACTACAGACTATATAGCAGAAGGTCAAAGACAACTAAAGGATGAAACAGATTTCTTGACGAAGACATCACCACAGATCTCAATACTCGTATCATTACATCTATACAAAACCTTACAAATAGGAAACTTCTTAAAGAGGAAACTGCTGATCTCCTTGTTAATCCAAATCCCACCCCTGGAAGGTTTTACATGCTGCCTAAAATCCACAAAGCCAAAAATCCTGGTCGCCCAATTGTCTCAGGTAACAACACAGCTACTGAAAGGATTTCTCTGTACATTAACTTAAATTTACAAAACATGGTGCAAAACCTCCCATCATGTATCAAAGACACCAAGGACTTCTTGCTTAAAATTGAGTCTTTAAACAAGCAGTATCAATTCCACAACAATACTATACTAGCTACTTTAGATGTCACATCTCTTTACACCAATGTACCACATAATGATGGGATTCAGGCTTTAAATGAGTTCCTTAACACCAGAGATATGAACAATCCTCCAACAGAGGTTCTCACAACTTTAGCTACACTAGTCCTGACTTGTAACAACTTTACATTCAATGGAAAACACTACCTGCAACTACAAGGCACAGCTACGGGGACTCGCATGGCTCCATCATATGCGAATCTCTTTATGGGTAAATATTTCCTGCCATCCTAGGCATATAAAGAAGAACATTGGGTATAGCTTAGCTCTGAGAATCAAACTTATTTGCAACACTGAAGATAAATACCAGTGAAGGATCAGTGAACTTAAAGAACACCTTCTTCTAAGGGGATATTCTCCACATATTATCAATTGCAACATCCACTGAGCCTCCATTCTGTCCAGAGAAAACCTCCTCCATCATACTGAGGTGTCAAAGAGCAGAGAGCAACAGATTCCATTTGTGGTAGATTTCCATCCAGCATCTCCTATCACCGAGCAATCAGAGCGCTACCCATTGCTGGCAAACTCTGAACATCTTACTAGAGCCATCAGCAGGCCTCCTGTTGTAGCATTTCGCCAACCTCCTAATTTGCGCAGACTGTTGGTGAGAGCTGTGCTTAAGCCACCTATCACCAATCCAGGGTCTCATCCTTGTCACTCCAAACGCTGTATCACCTGTGTGTACCTCAGGGAGACAGCCACTTTTACAAGCACTAGGACAGGCAGGACATATTACATCAAACAGAACATCACCTGCAGGTCCTGCAATATAGTTTACATCATCGAGTGCAAAAGACCAGGATGTCATATCCAATACATAGGAAAGACCACAACTGACCTACGCACACGCTTCAGGAACCACAAGTCGGCAATCTTCACAAAAAAAGTGGAGCAACCAGCTGCAAAGCATTTTAACATCGAGGGTCACAGCCTGTTGGACTTTTCCATTACAGCGATAGAGATGCCAGCAGATCCAGCAGCATTGACCAAAAGGGAGAACTTTTGGATTTACTCTCTGGACACATTGGCACCACATGGCCTGAACCTGGAGGACAGTACCACCACTACTTAGCTTCTGCAAATGAAGCCCCTCTGAGCATTCCATCCTCAAAGCTCTATAACTGCCATCTTGGTAACAGCATTTATATGTTGGCAGCTGATGAAGGCGGAAGCTGAAATGTTTTGTTAATACAATAAAAACCTCTTGTTTGGTTAATCACAATTACGTTCATATATATTTTTAGGTGATTAACAGAATCCTTATAGGGATCCAGAGCAAGCTTGAGTGAAGTTCTGTTTGTTGCTTTCAAAACTGTCTTATATGTGTGTATATGTATGTATGTATATATATGTATGTATATGTATATATAAAGGGAAATGTAGTCTGCAGCAAAGTCAATGTTCCAAATACAACAAGATGCACAGAAGATTTCTCTATAAGTAACAACTTTATTGTAACTTGATGTCCTGAAATGCAAAAATATTTTCAGCAACAAGGTACAAAAAGTATTTCACTGTTTACATCAGGCGGATATAAAAGGCTGGATGGTTTGATGCAAGTGTTTAACATGATGGGTAATGTGAATAATTCCCAACTTAAGACCAGGTTTACACCCTTCCAATGTTTAGATTCTAAAACAGGACTAAAAATAAACCTTCATTTTGACATATCAAAATCCAGGATTAACTAGATTACAGAGTATGATTAACGCAAACCACAGCAAACACTGACAAAAATAATGAGTGTCCATTTCAGGGAAAGTCCATTTGCTGCAAGCAGAAAGTGAGGAAATCAAAGCAATTGTGTTGTAAAATAAAGCAATATCTAACAGTTCATAGGAGGTGTTAAGGAAATCCAATCAACCCAGCCAATAAAAATTAAACTTGGGGCAAATATCAATTGGTTTAAATAGCCATACCTTATAAACTAAAAACAAAGTATCTCCAAATGGTTTACCTTACATTTTCTATAAGAACTTCACTAGTGCTATTACTTAGACTTTATCTTGAAGGAACAGCCCCTTCATAAAGGAGAATACTACAGACTGCAGACTGCTTTACTCTTAGAAGGCAGATGTCATCAAGAACTCCTTGCCATTCTATGCTTAAATAATTGAACTGTCAAAAAACGAATACAAATCATCTTAAGACTTCCTTGTATTTATAACCTCATTTTAGAATTCAGAGTTTACTGAACACAAAGAAATGCCAGCAATGATTTTCACAGAGAAAATATACCTCTGAAAAATATTCTGTCTCTGTAGCTTCTGGAGATAGATGAACTGATGTACATATACCCAACTGTATTCTGCATTCATGAATTCCTCATGCATCAGTGCTCCTCTCTAGCTTTCCCAGAAATTTTCAAAAATTTCCATCCTATTATATATTTAAAAGGCACTATGCGTTCATACTTCAGCATGCAGTAAATGGACTGTCAAAATCTGGGCTACTGGAGTTTCCTTCATTGAAATACATTGTCACATAATTGTGGAACCTCTGCCCCTTTTAACAGCAAACCAAGTCCTATTTTTCTGAAAATAAATCTTTGTTTAAAAAGCACACATCATTACACAACACATGCAAGGTGCTCCCTTAGGGGGAAAATTTGATGGTGATGGCTGATGGGTATTGAAGGGACAATGTTGGAAAGCCAAACATGACACCTGAATAACGGTGCTAAGTGGGCTGTCACCTACCCTCACAAAGTTTCTAGTTTTCTGCCAGAAAACACAAACAGCCCTTTTCTCCCACAGTACTATGGATAAGATCCAGACCACCAATGGGCAGAACTACATGAACAGAACACTCCACTGGAAAAAGGCGTGATTTTTGCCAATTCCCCCCTTGTCTCTGCAGCCTCCTGTGCCTTCCCAAAAGCTGCTCTGGAGGCTCAAGGGCTCCTGCAGAACAGCATGGGAGGGAGTGCTGGGACCGCAAGGGGAATAAGAGAAAATCACCTTCCTTTCCTCCAGTGGAAACTTCTGCTGGACTTCAGGTGTCTTCAACGGAACAAAAAGTCTAGTTCCAACCCAGCAATTTTTAGGAGAAACACAGAAAATATAAGCAGGCTGGAATGAGAAGAAAGCTGTTCTTGCCAGCTCTGTTGGAAGTGAAAACACTGTATGGTTTCACTAAGGGAAATAAAGGTGGGATTAGTGCACTGACTGAATATTTATTTTACCCTTTTTTGTGTCTTTTTTATAGCCAACACAAAGAACAATATAGTTCAATTGTCATGATTGGCTGTTAAGTGTAATGCATGGTATACATTTTGTTAATTTGACAAGTGGACTTTTAATAGAGATGTAGATATTCTTACAGCAGTTTGATATTTTTTGGTACAAAGTGTGCTATTAAGCTTTTTATAAACTTAAACAAAAGACTTAAGAAGTCTTCCATTTGATTGCTGTATCTAGTAGTACCAGAATAAGCTGAAATGGACAATTACAGTATTTAATAGTCAAGTCACTTTGTATATTATAATAGCAACTTTCATGTTGCGAGGCTGTTCATTATGATTTGTTATACTGCAGCAGAAGTTTCTCTGTTATGGAGAGACACAACTTACCTGATAAAAACACCTACAAGGCCTTAATTGAGATAAAGAGAAACTGCCAATAAATTTTACAAGCTATAATGCATCTCCAGATACAACATCTCTGTACCAGTTTCGTTCAATGAGTAATATTTATGCCTACTGAAACCACCAGGAGTGCAACTAAAAAGGCCTTTAACTGTGTCAAAGTTGCTAATTCAAATACTGCATTCAACTCACCCCAAAGAGTGAGTTTAGTGAGAAACTGGGCACATGTTAGCACTATGCTGGATTAGGAACACTCCCTCTTGCCCACTTTAAGAAATCATTACTCAGATTAAGAATTCAGAAAAAAACATGCTCAAGATCTTTAACCATGTCAATGTTTCTTTGCTGAAAACAAAGGAGGCATCTTTTGAAACGGTAAACAAACCTTAATGGAGCAAGCATGTAAATCAAATGGGCCAACTACAATCTTTAGTTAAAAATTCAGAGGAATTCCCTTTTCTTATGGTTAAATGCAACTTTTACCACACAACAGATCTAGCACATCACCAGATTTAAAGTAAAATTCAATGTCAAATCAGTCAAGAAGCATTTACAATGTGTGTTGCTGCAGACAAATCCTCCCAATTGTAAACAAAGCTAGCAAAAACACTGGAAGTGGTGGCATTAAAGCAAAGGTTTGCATTAAAAAACTGGCCCATTACAAGCAGTTTACAGGTTGTTATATCCGTTTCACATTATGCAGAATTTCAATACCATCCACAATGCTAATACAATAACAAATGCTAAAAACAGCAAGTCAGTGCTTACAAATACTGACGTTTCAGACTCCTTTTCTTCCTGCTAAGTGTGTGTCTGTGCAACTTCCACTAGTGTGAACAAGCTTGTGCGTACACACACTAAGGGAACATAGTTAAGCCTGTCCAAAATGTGAAAATAGAATGGATTCTAACATGAACACTTGAGATATTCACTTTGAATCAACATCTCTAAAGTCATGCTTTCCTTGTTTGCAGTAACAAAACTAAATCCCATGTGGCTATGGGCATCTTAATGTATTTCAAAAGTTAGGCCACAATTGCTGTACCATATTTATCAAAACCAAAATATATATGTACCACACAACATACAAAAGTTACACATTAAAAGTGCATACTGAGAATCCATAATTTGGCCCATTTCTGAAATTTACATTTGGTCATCCTTATGAACCTTGATCTTCCATGTATCCCCTGTGAGAAATAACCACTTCTTCCCCAGCACATATCACTTACTCTCTCTCCATACTAGCTTTCACTCTGGTTCAGTACAATATAAATGTAAAATAGCAATGAATCATAAAGGAACACAGGTCAAAAGGGTTATTGTGTGTTTCTTTTAACATCTGATGAAGACACACACAGAGTAAAATACATTTCTGGGCCAAGACATTGCATATTTCCCTCACTCACCTGAACCAATGAAAAATAAATTATATTCAGAGTAGTATATTGCCACAGCATGCCTGACAGCACCCTCTGAAGGTAGGCAGATGCACCCTAAATACAGTACTTGGACTGGAGTGCCTGCTGGGTCCCTCAATTCAAGCACTTTTAATGAGAAGCTAGTTGAAACCTTCCAGTTACTACAAGACCAGATGATACTCTTCATTTTGGGGTTAAGAACAAAAACAAAAATAGGAAGATCCTTTTCAGGAACAGTCTTCATTTATCAGCATTACTGCATTATGGAGCTAGTGCAATCCTACATAGCCGGGTCAAAAAGACGAGGCACAATTTAAAAAGCAAAAAAAGAAAACCACAAATGAACTAGAGTAATTGACGTTAAGGCCTTTCAGTGAACTGGAGAGTTATCAGTCTAATTTAAAGCTGATTATTAAACCATATTATCCATTCTTAAAAGCTTTCAGGTTCTGTTCTGTGGACAAGGGTAGCAAATTCTGGGAGATGGTTTGTGAGAACTCTTCTGGACATGGATGAGGAATCATTAATTCTCTATAGTTCATGGAAGATTTCATGACTGTTTTAGTCGTTTGCGTGGAATGCCAAACTGTGGACACTGTGCAGATGCTAGTGCTCTAAAGGCCTCAGCTACTAAGTGGGGATGGGAGTGGATCATTGACTTCCAGCCTGCCGTTTCCATGATGTCTGTCGCTTGGCTGTAAATAAAAGATTTACAAGAATCAGTTTCAAGTTTACAGCAATGCAATCCTATGCATGTCCACTCAAAAGTCCCTGTGTTAAGTTCAATGGGACATACTCCCTGGTAAATAAACTTGTTTGTATATTTAATTACTAGATTGGGATCCAAGCCATAGATTATGACACATTGCTGAAACTGTGTAGATATAATTCTGTGTATTCTTTCATGGGAGTAAGCCCCACTGAATTCAATGATATGTACTTTTAAGTAAACATGTATAGCACTTTACTATTAGAAACTAGTAGTTTCAGAAATGGGATGCTTGGCTGCAAAGGACAGTTGTAATTTATATAGTTCTCTGAAGATTCTATAGCATGCTTTTTCCATTTTAAGCCAGGGGCTATCAAAACAGAATTTAAGAACATCCAGTCAGTCCCAAGTTGGCTTTGTGGTATCACATGATAAAGTCTGATCGTGACTGCAAAAGCTTTCAGATCTTGGAGACCTATCCACAATGGAAGCTTGTTTAAGGTTTCAGAAAATGCCCTATACTGTCCCAGATGGACATTACAAGAATATCCTATGTGATCTAGTACACTATATTTGTGGTATGGGAACAATGGAAGATATTATCTGCTAATTTCAGTGCCCTATATATATGGAAAGAATTGTTGTGTTGGTCTCATCTTTAACTTGCTTTCTGGTCAAGCCTACAGAAAATGGAGAAATAGGGAAAAATCAGTAACAGAAAGTGGCTTATTTCTCTTGCAGCAGGAAGATGGGAGACAAGCCTGTATGGATACTCATGGTTTACTCATTTGTACTTGGTGTATATTATTGATTTTGCTTTGCTTTAATTTAAGACCAAGACAACAAAAATGTTTATAGACAACTCTGAAGTGTAACCAGCGTACATACTTGCTGTTCCAGTTTTTCCCGTCTTTACAACCAAGTTGCCTAAGAACACTGCACCTGTGGCATGAGAGAATATTGCAATATTAAATTTTCAGAGACTTCACTTCATGAGATAATGAATTTTTAAAAGGAGAAAAACATTGCATACCTGTTAATAAAGTCTATTGCTTGTGCTTTCAACTGTTCTGCGCTGTGCAAATCTGCAAGGATGAGAATGTCTGCAACATTTTCTACTGAGAGGTTACTACACAGAGCTTCTTCACACATGATCTTTAGTCTTTCGAGTGCATACTAGCAGAAGAAAAAAATTGGGTCAAAGTTCACATTTATTCTTTTCTACTTTAAAAAGAAGACCTCTCTAATATGCACATACTAGCTAGTAACTGCAAAGCAACTGGGCCCTCACAAAGAATTGCCAACTGTGTTACATGAAGGAAAAACATACATCCCCTTCCCACACACATTATGTAACTGTGTGAGGTGAGAACAGGACGAGGCCTGCTGTTATGTCCCTCAGAGGATATATATTTAGCAGAAAGGTCCTACGTACATCCAGCTTAAATATACTTAGCCCACTATTAGTTATAAAAGCCTGCTGTTCTCACCCCAAGGTATAAACAAGTATTACAGTTTCACTTTACATCTGAACCTCACCCCTGTTGTATCCTGGCCACTGTGATTATCTCTGGACACAGCATAACTTGTAATAGGCCTGAATTATTCCTCTAGCCTTTATATGCTAGTCTTTATATGTTTGTAAACAATCTAATCAATTCACACAACAGTACACAAAGGAAGCTGTTCACCAAGTTCTCTCCAAAGACACTCAGAGAGCAACTATTTAGCTAAACTTCAGAAGGACTTATATTTTCTAATAACTTCTACTTCTAATAATCCAGTTCACTATTGTGCTTTTTGTAATTGCATAAACCAAAACGAACACTTTTTAGATTTCATTTAAATGATCTGTAAAGCCCTTGTGTGGCCAATTACTTACTTTGTCTGCTGCTGCCAACAAACTGTCAGCCATTTTGTCAAGGTTTGACGCTTTCCCTGTATAAATGAATCTCATCATCTCTTTAAAAACTTCAGGGTCTACATCATTTATTTCTACACGATTCTGTTACATGAAACAGAAAAATCTTGTAATATTTTAACACAGAACGATGACAATTATTCTACACTGTGTATTTTCTAATAGTTAACTACTTGATACCAAAAGTGTCCTGATATAATATAAATAGAATATTTAGCTTCCGTTATAGTTACTTAGAATCCTTTCATCAAAACCAAGGTTGATACATTCAAAACCTATTCAGATGTTAAGGAATGGTAGACTCTGATCTTAATACCCAACTGCTTCGTTCCACAGACCTCCCCACACATTTCAGACAGGCTTCTAGAGCACACTGAAAGATAAGACTGTATTTACTGGAATTGATGGGATTAAGAGTTCTAATGTTAAGGGTTAAGCACATTAATTCTATGCCTTTCAGAATTTGCTCCTTCATTTCCACTTCTGAAGGATAGAGTTCAAATCTGAATGTAACACCAATTTTATTTAAATGCTTCTTGAATACTTTTCAAGATTAAACCCTCACAAATATATTCTTTGCCCCTCAACTGCATTGTACCAATAGACAATGACTTTCTGTGAAACCAATCTAGCTATACATTGGTTTCATACTCAATTCAAAGTTTATAGCACAGCTGCAGTGAGGCCATATTGTACCACACACTAGTTCTGGTGCAAATGTAGGCCCTCCTGCGACAGAATGAAGACAAGATCCCTCATCTAACATGGCACTGCTAGCCATAGGGTTTTGCATTATGAATAATTGCAGTTTGAAGATTGTCTGGTTAAAATCTGGATCACTTTTAAGGTAATCATAAGAATTGTTATCAGTTAACTTAAACCAAGCATCCAGGTATTGCATTCCTAATTTACACCAAACCTTAAAGTCTTCTGTTAAAGAACTCCTTTAACTGATGGCATTATTCATTCACCTTTTTGCTCTCCTCCATTTCGTGTTCAAACATTGCATTAAAAACGGGTGAACGAGCTGTAGCAAGAGACATAAGTGTTAATACAATACTAAGATTGAATTAATTTTATGAAAACAAATTTTAATACAGAAATAGGAGGTACCTGCAAGAACAGATTTATGAGCTTTGAACTCTTGTCCTCCTACATAAAAACTGCAATCTGTAAATCGTGTTGTTTCCCAGAGATTCCCTAAATCTTCTGCTAGGCGGCATTCTGGTACCTTTAGTGTGTTTGTACTGGACTGTCCCGATATATTCACTGAGTCTTGAACTACGCTCACCTAGCAAAAAACAGCAATTTAATGCACTAACAATCATAATGATGCAGCACCTATAGTTACAATATAACCTGGATCAAAAATACATGAACTGGACAGTTCTTTAGTCCTCAAGCAATGACAGTTCAATTTAGTTCAGATATCCCAATATACTGATACTAGCTGGAAGAAAATGAAGCACAGAAGTAGCTTTCCCTACAAGCTCACACTTGCCCACTTGACTGGCACCAACATCAAACAAGAGTTGAAAAATTAGGGGTGGACATTTCTTTGAAATCCTCCACCAGTAAAATCAGCCAACATGCTGTTCTATCTTGAACCAGTAATGGTTCTCACCCTACTTACTAAACTCAAGAATGCAGAAATTGTGAAAAGAGCTAGTTTCTAACAATATTAACAGTGCTAACTGGAAAAGTGGAAACCTCCTAACACTGAAGAATGCTTTTATAGGTAACACAGAAAAGGTTATTCTAGCTAACATTTTATAGTACTTATAGGTAAAAGCACAGGGTTTTTTAAAGTTACTACAAGGTAACACAGAAATGGCCCAACCATGGTCAGAAGAAAGTGATTTCCATATAACTAATGACCTCTCTCAGCTGGAATCCACATTGGGGAGCGACTATAACTCAGTGGTCAATCACATACTTTGCAAGCAGAAACTCCCAGGTTTACTCCCCCCTTTAAAAATAAAATCAGGTAGAACGGAATGTGAAACACCTCTGTCCGAGATCATGCCCGTCAGAGTAGACAGTACTGATGGATGAATAGTCTGATCTGGAGAAAAGCAGGTTCTCATGGATGGCATCCAATCTTTTTGCTCTGTGGATGGAAGAATAGTTCCACAGAGTGAAACTATGAGATACCATGCTATGTTCTTATGGCAGCTCTTGACAATCAAGTGGGATCAAGCTTCACAAATTCATGGATAAGCAGTGTTCAAAGCTAGTGCTTCAAGACTTGTTTTGCTTTAAAAGCAAAACATTTTCAGATAGTAAGCAATAACTGAGCAGCCCTGAAACAAGTTGTGAAAACAAAGGTCAAGGTTTTATTCCCCCCACCCCCACCCAAACAACTGGAATGCAACATATTTAATCTTTTACAGACACCCTTCACTTCTATCCTTATTAAGTGTTTGCTTATAAAACTAGCTTGGTCGATGGCACAAACTATTTGAATCTGGAATATTTTATGGAATAGAGATCCTTTCAGACCTAGACATGTGTTACCATCCACTCACCAACTGAATAACTGTATTCATAACAAATTCATCACACAGTTAATTTAGCCTGTCTAACTAAAATAAGATGCCGTATATTTGCACCATTTAGTCTCAGGGGCCACATTTCAATTATTCTTCCTACACAGCATAATGACACATAATTAAGTTGTAATCTTGCCAAGATTTTTTTGTACACATTTCTTGTAAATACACAGATCAAAGCAAACTTATTAACAGTGACAGCATCTATCATCCTCCTAAGCCACTAATCAGTCCATGGCAGCACTAACTTGGCAATGTATATTTAACACTCACTGCACTAGGATCATAATCTTCTTCACTAGATTCCATTTTTAAGTATCATAAGCAGTCTTGCTGGATTTTGCTAAGACTGTTTAGGTTATTGGCATAATTTATAGCTATTTACATATATTCCTCCCTGAGGCTAAAGATCTATTCCACCACAGAATCTATGTTCATTGTATTTTTCAATTAATCTAAATAAACTCACTTGCTCAAGCACTCATGGGTAGTAAAGGCTGCCACTATTCTGTAATGCTATGTTAACAGGCTTAAGTATGATGGGTGCTATAATAAATATATTTCTAGATATCTAATGCCATCAAGGGCCCTTGCTGTAGAAGCCTTTATCAATATATGGAAAGTTACAATAGTTTTACAATAGAGTGTAATGAGATTTTACTAACGCCAGCATGTCAAATTCAGCCTTATATTTGGTAACCAAGGGCATCAACTTCTAGTTCTTCAGTTGCCACTGGCAAATTTAAAAAACAGGGCCCAAAATACAAAGATGAATTTCAATCTTAGGAAGAAGGGGTTTACTTCCTCTAAAAGGTAAATCAACTTTGTTGTGTATGTCCTTTACTGTTTGGCTTCTCTGTAAGCATACAGACCAGGAAAGGACAGCTGGAGGGCCACAATTATAATCACCAACCTAGGAAACTGATCCACCGACCCCATCTTAAATGTTACACCTTCTTCCAACCTGCACTCCATGCCAAGACTACTGCAATTTTTATCCCAGGATTGTTCCACAGCTTTTCTTTCATTACATGCCAAGTACAAATGCTCCCAATGGCTGACGCTACTTACAGAAAGGAACCTGCATCAAATCAAAATCATTAAGCATTTCTCTAACACAGAGGGGATATATATAACATTTTAAAGCATCCCTTATTCATAGTCATGGAAACCAATATTCTATTTTAAAAAGCACTGGTTGATTACCTACCTCACAAAATAACGTAAGCTTATCATCTGGTAAAAGACCATTAGCTTCATCAAGTAAAAAGTCTCTTCGAATGAATTTTTTAAAACCCCAATCTTTGCCTTGAACAAATCGATAT
This sequence comes from Rhineura floridana, assembly GCF_030035675.1. Taxonomy (NCBI): domain Eukaryota; kingdom Metazoa; phylum Chordata; class Lepidosauria; order Squamata; family Rhineuridae; genus Rhineura; species Rhineura floridana. Next base: position 69,698,406 of record NC_084481.1, read on the forward strand.
GCTCTTTGGCTTTCTAGTAGCAAATAAAATAAAAAGAATAAGCATGTTGAATTAAAGCACTCAAAAAGTTGTAAGATACTTACACAAGATAAGTGAAACCCTAGAGCCAAAACAAAATTGGTCAGTTTAGTAGAGCAGCGGGATCCAGATTAGCCATTAACTGGAAGGGCGCCTTATGTTTACACAGGGATGGGGAACCTGTGGCCCTCTAGATATTAGTGGACTGCAACTCCAGTCATTGCTGGCCGTGCTAGCTGGGACTGATGGGAGTTGGAACCCATCACCACCTGGAGGGCTCCCCGCTCCCCACCACCACATTTGTCAATGGAATTGGATCCAGTAGAGGCTTTCTCCTAGAATCCCAGGCAACACCTTCCATGTAATTCTGAAGGGTCCTACAACCCTCCAGAGAAGTTTTTCAGGGGGAAAGAGGAATCAGCATAAATCACCTCCCTACCCCCTTCCACCAATGCAAGTGAAATGCCGCTGAAAACAAATCTGGATCCAGCCCTGTGTTTTTAAATTAAGCTAGAAAAAAGTTTGCAGTTCATGTTCAGAATCTAAAACACTGTATGAATATGCTTTGGAGGCCCTCCTTTCTGATCAAAATCTCCTTGCCAGTCAAATTTACTGTAAACTGCCCAGAGAGCTTCGGCTATGGGGAGGTATATAAGTACAATAAAATAAATAAATAAATAAATTAGCTGCTTCAAAAATTCAGGAAATCTTTGGTAACAGCAACAAGGAGCAGTAGTCAGAAATGAGAACTGGTATACTGTCGTGAGCCATGCATGGAGGGGGAGGATAGACGAGGGCAAAACAGAAGATGAGGACTTGGACTGGGAACCCAGAGAGGGGGCAGATGGGGGGTGGACTCGTAGGGCACCCCAGCCCCCATCTTTGACAGCTCAGCCCCCTCAACTCCTGACCCCCCTGTGGAAGCACCACCTGATGCGTCCGACATTCTCCAACTGGGCACGCCACCGCTGCCACCAGAGAGTCAACCTTGCACGTCAGATGTCTCCCAGCCAAGTGCTGCCCAGCTTCCAACGCCAGAACTGACAGTTAGCAGCCCCCTTTGTTGGAGGGGGAAGCTGAGATCAAACCACCTTCACCTTGCGCTCAGAGGCGCTTGAGGCGGGAAGTTCAACAGACTGAGCTGAGGCGGAGTCTTTGTTTGCACGTGCAATTCAAGCCTACTTAAGTGGACTCGGGGGGGGAACCTAGCTGCTGAGTCAACGTCCTAGAGTCGAGAAGGCATGCTTAGTTAGAGCTAGAGAAGAGCTGAGTTCCTAGAAATAGTTAGGTTAATGAAACGAACTGCTTTGGATGTATCTATTACTTTAAGGAAAAGAGAAAAAGTCACAGTCAAGTCTGAATCCCTCGACTTTGGGCAGGACACATACAGACAAAAGCCCTTGCATTTGATTCATGAGATTCTTTGGATCTTGGCTATTACATTCAGTCTTATGGAATTATTTTCTTCTAAAAAATGCCTTTTAGTGCAGGAGCTTGGTATAAGAAAAGTGGCATATCTCAGCTGCAAGTCTGCAAATCACACAGAAACCCTCTCGTAGCCAAGATGAAGCTGAAGACTCTCTGAAATCAGTGAGACTACTCATGGCTAAGTTCATATAATTTTAATGTTTTCCTCCTTCTCCGCCCCCTCCCACCCGATTCCAACCTCCTGCTTCAGCTTCACAGTCAATATACCAGAGGTTTTCTGGGGGCTACAGTAACGATAGGAAATTTCCCTTATACTAAAACAGCATGGGATATGTTGGTCCTAACTGGTGCTAAATTAATGCACGATTAAATCGCTTTTTAAAAACAAATGTCAGCGGCATTTGGACTATTAAAGTTTTTTTTTAATGCAATTAGTTACTGACGTTCTTCAGTTTAGGCAGCATTTTAGTGCTTTAAACAATTAGAATTTTTATCCCATTAATGATGGTTTTTTTCCATAATTGAATGATACAGAGCTAAGCAACAGTTGATTTCCTAACCTTCTTCAGTGAGTCTATAACGACAGGGATCTGAACTGGTCTATTATGGAACCATGCACTCAATCCCACACCACATATTAGAGGACACATTTGCCACCAGATGTGCATGTATCCATAGCTAGATCTGAATGCATACTCCACTTGAAACATATGATTGATACATAAAAAAAACATTCAAGTGAGCAGTAAGTCCTGTTCTCTTGCTTGTGATAATACTGAATGGGAAAATTTCAAACTACATGTTAGCAGAGTATTATTTAGGACACAATTAAACTTCAGAAAGTGTTCAGAAAGTGGAATTCCAGTTTGTATGCAATATGATTTGTATGTGATATGTAAAATGGGGCATCAGATTTTTGTTATCCACAAACCACACTTGATAGTCTCACTGACCCCGGTCAGCTAACATACAAAAAATAGTTTGTAGATAATGAGAGATACTCAATGGAAGATATTCATTAGCTGAATAGGGGAGGGGAGCATTTTCAATTATACCTCCTGCCCTTTGTCCCTCATCCCTCCAGAGCAGATTTTGAAGGGACGTGGGTTGCAGGAGGGTGAAACTGCTGAAAATGGTGTTCTTCCCCCATTCCTCTGATTCCTTCCATTAGCAGAAAGAAGCCCTGGGATACCACCATGATCTTACAATTTGCCAAACAGTAAACAGTCCTCTTTGTACAGTATTTTACCAGGCAACATTTGGACATTTGTCATGGTATCTTGAAATAATTTATCACAAAATGTTAGGAAAACTTAAACAATCATGTTTGAATAACAAAAGTATGCCAACAGAAAGACAAGCAGTCAAATGTCATTTGAATCTAACTGAATTGTCTCTATTACAAACTATACCATTGTCAGCCTAAAACCAGAGGCAACTACTGTACCACAACTGAAATTATGCACACACACAAAAAGAATAAAAACTGAGTTTACTAATGACCAGAAACTTTAAAAAAATCTGATTTGGCAGACCTTTCTTCTAGAAGAGTAAAAAAGTAGAATGAAGATCATGGCCTATTTCCTCAGGCAAGAACATGTGGGCAAGTCCCAAGTATTTCATTTCTCAAAATGAAAACTAGCTGTTACTCTTGAAGCATTTTCAAATCCGCTTACCCATTGCTTTTGTTTCTTCTCTTTTTGCATTTAAAAGAGAAAATTTAAATTTTGCTCTCACTTCACTTTTTGGACAACTAACTAGAAGTAAATATAATGAAAGGTAATCTTTGCTTTCATCATCCAATCCTTTTGGGTTTACTCTCAGGCACCTAAAATAAATATAAAAGCAAATCTTAGAAACACCAATTATGTATTGTCAATCTATAAAGTCCCAACTTGCTAGAGACATTTATAAATGGACTACTGATCCAACATATTTTTGAACATGCACAGTAAGGCCCTTGGCATACAATCCTGAGAATCTCATTTTTCAGTTTTTTAAACATACGTGCATTCAAAAGCCATGGCCTCCTGTCACTCTCAATACATACCTAATGGGCATCACTTATACATCTCTTCTCCTACACCTTTCAATATTCCAGGGAGTAATCATGCATGCAGACAGAGTATATTTTTTAAAGCAAAGTTTAGGAGGGTGCCATTGTTATCTTGTAAAAATATTACTTTTACCTTATAAATGACTTGAAACTGGTAAGTTCATAGAATAAAAGTTTCCTGTCCCTGCTTCTAATACACTTCTGCTCCCCCAAATGCTTTTTTTTTTAACAAAGCACCTAGCAAAAGTATTCAATTTACTGGTTTTCATACAAGGCAACATTTTACTCCATTAATAAAAGACTTATACATTCTCTAAAATGCCAATTTTTGAAAGAGTTAAGTTTTAAGATGTGCAAAACAAAAGTGGCAAAAAGTGTGCATAATGTGCCTAAGATTGCAATCTTACACACACACTTGCATGGAAGTTAAGTTCCATTGACTTTAATAGGACTTATTTCTGTGCAGACATCTATAGGATTACATTGCAATTTAATTTTTTTATATAAAAAAACCAAAGCAATCCTGAACATGCTTCAGCAACTCTTTCCTTTGCTATATTCTGCTGTGATTTCTATAATCAACCCAAAGAAGCTTTGTAAGCTTTGGTCAAATAAGGTTCAGCAAGAGCACATATAAAGGTCATCACAGGGGCTCATCTCCTGCATCGGATCTCCCTTCAATAAAGGTTGAATGACAGCACACTAATATTTAAAACAGTAACTTCCATTTTGTCACATTTGCATCCTACCCACAAGCAGCTCAGGATAACATTGAAGGGCCATCCCATTTTAATGTTTGCTTTATATCCTTTCATACAAGCTTTCAGAAGGGTGGCTTACAATCAAAGTAAGATTAAAATAATATTTTATAATATTTTAAAAATAATATTTTTACTAGTAGCCAAAGCTGCTAATAGACACTTGTTACAGCAGAAATAAAAAGTGGTCTTCATATTAAATATATAATAAAATACATAAAACTAAAATAGAATCACAGTGACACATTCAAAGAGCATGCTAATTAACATATTTTTAAAAGCTACCCAGTTGTAGCAGGATATGAAAGCCAATTTTGCTGCCCAAAAAGACTACTGGAAGGAAAAAAACAGGGATAAGAATCAGTGTCACAACCCCTTTTACGCTAGACCAGGGTTAGGGAACCACAGGCCTATGGGTAAAATGCCACCTTCCAGTCCTTCCTATTCAGCCCTCCGGGCTCTGCCCAGCCCACACCCCTCACTGGTCCTGCTCTGTACCCTCAAGTGGTTTTACCAGGCTGAAATGCATCCTTGAACTGTGATAATATCTCTTACTTGCCAAGATGGAGAGTGTTTGGCCTCCAGTACGTTGTCCATGAGGGAACATGGCCCTCAGGCTGATAAAATGCTCCCCACCCCTGCTCTAGATAGTGGCCCAGTTCACACTCAACACTAAGCAAAACCATGGCTTACTATGAAGTAACTGTCGTTGCTTTGCTCTTCCTCTGGTGCCGCTACTGTCCCACTGCTGTGAGCTAAGCCATAATTCGCTCAGCGCTAAACCATGAGCCTGGGTTCAAATGTATCTTGTTCCAGACAAACCATGAGCAGTAAGCCATACAACAAATCTTGGCTATGACAGCTTAGTTCATAGTCGTGTAGCATCAGCAGAACTGAGGGAGCAAGATAGAAACCTGCATGTTTGCTCATTCGTGTTAAGCCATGGTTTGGCTCAGCATTATATGCAAACCAGGTCACTGAACTGCCCAGCAAGTTTCATAGCAAATGGAGATTTGAACCAGGTCTCTCTGGTTCACGTCCAACACACTACACCACCCTACTGTTACACCAAAAACTGTATTTCAAACTGTTAGCTGTGCAGATCTCTGAAATGTGGTGAAAAATCCATGGCAGTTTAGCCCAGTTTCAGCTGTTCCAATACTGCAGTACAGATATACCACCATAAACATAACTTGATTTATATTCATAGAACCTCAAGACTGTATGCTTAAATTAAAAAATGAGAAGTCACTGACAAATGACTCATAACATCTTACCATTTCATTTTGTCATTTGGACCTGATGAAAAAGTAGAACTCTTTAAAACTTCACCCATTTCTTCTCGGCAGAAACTGAAGTTATTAATGGTCCACATATAAGAAAATTTTACAACTTTAACCTGAATAAGAGATGCAGACAATCATGTAAATTCACCAGGTTTACTTTTCTTCAACTTAAATAAATAAATAAAAAATGTTACTGAAGAAACAGACTCAACTGCACAATTTAAACTGCTTAGGGGAAATAATATCTTGTAGAGTTAGGGAGTCAATGCAGTTTACATTATGAAATTGTATAAAAAGCCTATGTTTCAGAATCAGATTCCATTAGCTACCTACCAACTTATGACATATGAGCAAATGTGATTCAATTTTTTAAGAGTGAGTCCCTTATTTGCATGAGGGACAGGTTAAGGTGTAGTGTTCTGCTGGTGATTCTGACAGGCAGCAAAGCTACTAGTCCATAGTCCTAACCCTCCACAATGACAAACTCCTCATTTTCATGTCATTCCTGTTGCTGTTCTTGGTTTAACAGATCAGGACTATGGTGTATCAAAAAGGAAGATGAAAGCAGTAACAGATTTCCAGTGAAAAGACTGAAAGTTTTTGTTCATAGTGTATGAAGAGTATCAGGAAGAACAGAACAATGGCTCTTGGCATTCTAAAACTTGTTTAATGGTGTGTGTGTGTATGCACATGCACACCTACCTTTCCTCTTTTAAATTTTAGAGATTAGTTTTACATTACAGAATGTGCCTTCTGTGAATTTCATATTGTGGTTCATTTCTATCAGCTGTATTTAACAATCATAGCACTTGTACAAGTACATAAGATACATGAACTGTGAAATATGGATTGCTGAAGTTTGACTCAGGATGAAATGGCTACATGACCAGTTATCCATCTGTGACTGTGTGATATTTCAGGGCCACAGCTTAAATTCTTGTAGAGTTTGGGTGCTTCATTCCTGTTCTACACCTAAGAATTGTATTCAATAGTTGCACAAGTGGAAAGTAGCTTGTGCAACTGATGTTTCCCTTGCCGCACCCCATTTTACAGCCTCACCAGAGGGCTAGGGGGACCTATTGAACTTTGTGGGCTATGTAGAACAGGACTGCAATGGGAGAGTGGAACAGGGCAAAGGGATCTTGTGCCAGTAGAACTCCTGGGGAGCAAGATCCCTCTGACTGAGATCTGGTGATTCCCCACTCCCATTGCAGCCTGTACAACATCCTACAATACTCAATAGGTCCTGCCAAATCTCTGGGGAGGCTTTTTGGAGGGGGGAGGGATGAAGAGGCTGCAAAGGGGAGGAAGGCAACAGAAAGATTGGTTGCATGAGTTACCTTCCCCTAACACAATCACTGGATATAATCCCCAGTATTTGACTTCTTGCTTGTTATGATCTAGTATTTCTGATCTTATCTGTCACTGTATTTTGGCCATTAGTTTTGCATATAGCATTTGCTATCTATGCAAACATACAGCAAATAAATAAATGAGATATTTATTATCTCACTTTTGGCCTTCTGTTTCCTCTTCCTTGGAACCAGAATGGTTCATCCTCTCTTTAGATGGCCATGCTGGACTTCGCATTACTGTTACTGCTGGGAAGTATATCTGGAAGATTCCTACTTCACATGCTTTATCTCAGTGGTTCCCAACCTGGAGGTTAGAAGATCATCTGACGGGGGGGTTGCAAAAAGCCAAGAGAGGAATTGATTAATTAAAAAAAAATAATTAATGGCTGGTCTGTGCACCATTAGCTTGCGAGCCTGCGCTGTGTGTGCACCCAGCAGCCTCTGCCTCCCCCTCCCCTTTCTTCCGGCTGGCACAGTCAGTTCCCACCACACAGAGACCTGAGCAGCATGGCATCTGAATGAGTGAGGCATGTGTGGTGTGAATACATCAAGAGAAGGGGCCAGCTGGGCTTATTTAAGCTCCAGCACACCTCCCCCACATTTTGTCAGAAGAAGTGAGGGAAGATCAATTGAGCTGATTAGCTCTGGCTTTAGAGATAGAAGGATCCCATGAGGGGGCCACCTGCCAAAAAAGTAAGAGGATGGAGTTCCAGAGCATACCCCCATGAAAACAAACCTGGACACTCATTAAAAATTCACTGTATAGTTAACTTATGTATACTCAGAAGTAAGTCTCTTCATATTTAATGAGGCTTACTCCCAGTTAAATCAAACTGCAGTAATCTGACCAGGTTAAGATTCTGTTAAAGCTTTGATGCTGTACTACTTTTGGGGTGGGGCATGAGGCTTTACAGCTCAAAGATGCATCATTCTGGTTAAAGGGAAGAAAAATGTGTGTCTATAATACAAGGACTTAGGTTGCAATCCTAACCGGGTCTACTTAGAAGTAAGTACTACAGAATTCAATGGAGCTTACTCCCAAGTAAGTGGGGTTAGGACTGCAGCCAGTCTCCTTTTGCTACTTTAATTCTGCCTTCACAATAGCCATATGAGGTAGGTTAGGCTGAGAGTTAGTGGCTGGCCCAAGGCAGTAAGTGAGCAAAAAAATGATGGGTACAGTAAGTTTTAAAATGTGAAATTGCACATGCTCAGTGTCTTTTTGTTGCTGTTTATTAAGGCGTTGAGTGTGTTTTTACACAGTTGTATATGTTCATTTTAAATATATTTTTAAAATATTTGTTAAGTTGCCCAAATTTTGTTTTTACTCTTGAGTTCTTTGCACGGTTTAGGATTGGCATTGGGGGAGAGCAGGGCTCTTGTGCCTTTAACAGATATGTAGCAGGCAGAAATTAAATTAAGCCTTTTCTAGTGTGGGAATACATTAATGGAGAAAGCGTCATCTATTGCCATTCTGTCTGCTAGACATATTATTATTGTCATATGGAACTTTCTGAGCCAGGTGCTGAAGATGAGGCATCGTTGTATACAGATGGAACACTTACACCCAGAGTCCAAATGCTCTGGCATCAACCAGGCTCTGTTCACCACTCTGGGCCATCTATTTTTATCTCCTTCCTTTCATTTCCTTCAAAATTTGTTAAAAAGTTGTTTATATTGCTGTAACCTGCCCTAGGACCTTCTGGTGAAAGACAGGCATTAAATATCATCATCATCATCTGTTGTGATTAATAAAAAGTGACACATTTTAATGCTTCATTCGGTATTTTTTCAATTAATAGAGACTAAAATTACAACAATTAGTATGGAGAGGTTGCGAAAAATTTTGAGGTTAGAAAGGGGATCCAGTACTCATAAAGGTTGGGAACCACTGCTTTATCTGAAGGTGTTAAATATGCCACTTACAGTAAACAAAACCTATATATATATATATATATATATATATATATATATATATATATATATATATATATATATATATATATATATATATATATAAGTGACACTGCTTAGAGATTTTTGAAATATTAACCAATATATAGATGCTTTTAAATAAATAATAAAGGTATGAGGATTACCTGTGTGTAACACCAGCTTTCAGCTATAGGACCACTGGACATCTCTCCAGGTGGTGGAGGAGTGGAGACTCTTGACATCCCCACTTTATTGCAATTTTTTACAGTATGAAGGCAGCAATACAATTGTCAGTATTCTTCCTACACATTAAGATGAAAGCAAAGTATTAGTATAGCTTTGAGGTACAGCAAAATACTTATTAAGGTACTGTTTTAACCAGCCCTAATTAATTGCAAACCTGTGTATGGGGCAGGGAGGAATTATGTGAATTCAGATGATACACAGAAATATAATAAATCTGAGTAGTTTATCCTAGAAGCATAGACTTTACAACATAATAAAATATATACAACCTTGTGCATCAATTTCCCATTATTTAATTCAATAAAGCATTTAGATATCCATAGCAAGCAGACACAAACGCACAATATTTTTGCCTCACTTTAACACTGACTGCAGGGTTGGTTTTTCAGAAACTGCCAGAAAGGGTCCTCCATTCCACATTGAGACTATTGTGTAGAGCAGCCTTTCCCAACCAGTGTGCCTCCAGATGTTGTTGGATTACAACTCCCATCTTCCTGACCATTGGCAATGCTAGCTGAGGCTGATGGGAGTTGTGGTCCAACAACATCTGGAGGCACACTGGTTGGAAAAGGCTGGTGTAGAGGTTTAATCCTTTAACCACTACTGTAGTTTTAATATAGGTCAGGCCCTCCATGCCTGCAATCTATATTCCAAAAATGGTGCCACTGAAATAAATGGGACTTTCTTTTGTGATGTACAGGCATGGGAGCCCAATTTGGATCAGGACCACAGTGGGGGGCAAAGGGTTATTCCCTCATGTGAAGGTCCCAATCTGGATTGGGGAGGCACTAGATCTGAGGGACTTGTAAAACCCTAAACCTGCACTCAAGAACACAACTACACAGTTAAGGTCATCTATTGTTTGGCTGAAAAGCCTCATGGAAAAAGCACTTCAATTACAAAACTCATGTAACTATTATAAAACTAGGTGATTATATAACAAATCTAACAATCTAACATATATGCATATGGACTACGTTCACGGGGTAACAGTTCCTAGTTCTTATTTCAAAGATATACTTTTTAAATATACACACAAAATCCAATGCAAGATAAGAATAACCTGTTCCTTTACGACCAGGAAACAAGAAATCTTCTCTCTAGTATTCACTACCAGTTGATGCAACTAAGAGGTTGTCATCCACACGAAAGGCATTCTTGGCTTCACAGAATTATATAGCCACGAGAGTGGCTGTATACTATAGCCAGCATGGATTTTTTATTCTGCCATGTTAAATTGAAAATACCCCCATGCCATCCTGCTGCTTCCCGTAAGTTCATTTCAAAACAAAACCTTACAAAACATATACAGTAGTCTTGAAATCAGAAATGCTTGCTTAACAAACCTCTAAGTTTTAATGGTGATACACAAAACACTCAGAGGGAATCGAGAGTTCCAAGTGTAAAACAAGAGAAAAAAATCCAGACCCCCTGTTGGACTTTTTTCTGTCAGTGGTCTTAATTTGTTCTAATTAATTAAAAATCAGTCATGTTCGCAAAATACCTGTAACCCTATTACTGACCTTGCCCCGTTCTCTGATCTTCATCTTCTGCAGTTTAAAAGCTTTAAAAAATGCATGGCTGATTTTTAATTAAGTTCATAAATTTAACATTAGACTCTATGATAGCGGCTCAGTAAAAACCAACTGTCAGTGTTCTAAAAGCCAGACTAACAGATGTTTGGCTTGGCTAATCAGGGCTACACCCTCCAGACATTTTTTCCACTTTAAACAGCCATGGCTTCCCCCCAAAACTAATGGGAAATATAGTTTGTGAAGATTTATAGTTTGAGAATTGTTAGGAGGCTCCTATTGACCTAACAGAGTACCAGTGGTCCTAACATATTCTGGGGATTGTAGCTCTGTGAGGGGAATAGGGTGTCTCCTAGTACCTCTCTGCAGCCTTCACAAACTACACTTCTCAGGATTCTTTGGGGAGGCAAGTCATGACTGCTTAAAGTGGAATAAAGGCCTGGCGTGTATGAGGCCAGGGACACCTTTGGTTTAAATTTGAGTGGAAGACTATTCTACACACTGTAGAATAAAAAGGTGGGGGGCACCTTGAAAAACAATGATACTATTAACAATATTTTTATTTTGGAAAGGGGCTTTCCCTCTGCCCAGTGCCCATCCACCCAATCTCCTTCCCTCCCCCAGGCCATTTCATCAATCCTAACCATGATTGCATGGGAATAAATCCAATTGAACTCAAAATGCATGCAAACGATCAAACCTGCCTTCCCTTCCTCTTCCCTCTCCTCTCCCCTCTCCAGCCCTACCTCCCTCGCCCTTCTCCTAACCAGCCTTCCCTCCCTCCCCCTTCTCTCCTCTCCAGCCCTCCCTCCCTCTTCTCCTCCTCCCCAACCCTCCCCCTCCAGCCCTACCTCCCTCCCCCTTCTCCTAACCAGCCTTCCCTCCCTCCCCCTTCTCTCCTCTCCAGCCCTACCTCCCTCTTCTCCTCCTCCCCAACCCTCCCCCTCCTTTCCTCTTCTCCTCCCCCACCCTCCCTCCTTCCCCCTTTTCCTCCTCCCCCATGCTAAGTTTCACCTATCCTAAGCATGACTGCATGGGAGTAAATGTCATTGAAAATCATTCAAATGATCAAACCTGCTTTCCCCTCCCTCTCTCCCCTCCTCCTCCGCTCTCCCTCCTCCCCCCGCCCACTGCAGCCCTCCCTTCCTCTTCTCCTCTTAAATATAAACTCAGATTCCATCTGAGAGCTTGTAATAGAAGTATATTAAACTATTAAGTTGTCTGCCATTATTTAATCATATTCACTAATAGGTAAAAAAACCCTTGCGGTTTGAGAATGTACCTATAACCCACAGATACTTCTATCAAACTTTAAAAAGCAGGGAAATTCGGCAGCTACAGTGAATGCACCAGGGAAGCAGACCTGACCTCCTGTCTGAGATACTGTACTGCCCTACAAATTTGTCCAAATGCAAACACAATTTGGGTTGTTCTTTCACAGTCCAATCCACTTCCTGTGTAGCTTGGAAGAATTTGATAACATGTGCCTCTGAGCATACGGTGAGTGGTGGCAACATCTGCAATCAGGACTGCATCTCCAAAGATGTAAAATTACATGTTTTGTATGTTTGTTGGTGGTGTTCTTATTTTGCTTCTTTCCTGTGTTACTACAGAGAAGTAACTACAGAGTATCTAACCTAGCAAATTATATTCCACTCATTATTCATTCTAGAAATGGGTGTCAAGTTTATTTTTTATTAATTCACATATTTTTTATTGGTCAGCATCATATGATGGTGAAGACAACACTTTATGTTTCAAACTGGAGGTTATATTCTATTCCTATTTTGGATGCATTAACAGTTCAATCTGAAACTGCAGTTTGATATAAAATTAGACAATTACAATGTGTTGCTATTTAAGCAATGTATCTAACTGCTGGAGGATAAAACAATCTTGGCCTGCCCAAGATGCATGCGTTCAGCTAGCTACACTTTAACGACTCCACAAGGAATAGTGGGCATGGTCAATTAAAACCATAGAGCACACCTAGAAAATTGTTACAATATATTCCACCTCCCACTGTTTTATCTGGTGCAAACTGAGACACTCCTGATGTCCACTGGAGACTATTCAGCAAAATAGTTAGTGCCATTATTCCCAAATTGTTTTTGGAGGGTGTTTTTGTGTAAATTATGCAAATTGTTGCTGTAAATATATTCACAGAAACAGAAGAAAAAGAAAATGATTTATTATAGGAAACTTCACTAAAATTGCAAGTAAATAAAACATATTTAAAGTGACTATATGAACTCTATCAACTGTCTTAATACTGTTGCTTGCTCCCTGCTAAAACAAGATCAGTACAGCACATGTCTTGTTTCTGTTACAGTAGGGCCCTGCTTTTCGGCGTTCCGCTAATACGGCGGTTTTCAATTAGAGTAATTAGATTAAGGCCCCACTCATATGGGGCTTGTTCCACTTTTAGGACACTGGCCGCCATTTTATTGACGGAGTTCCGCTTTTCGGCAGGGGTCTGGAACGTAACCTGCCATATGAGTGGGGCCCTACTGTATTTGGGCTGATTGCAGGTGTTGCACCATTCACCATATGCTCAGAGGCACATGTTTCCAAATTCTTCCAAGCTACACAGGAAGTGGATTAGACTGTGAAAGACCTGGACAAATTAGTACAATATCTCAGAGGAGGTCAGGTCTCCTGCTTCCCTGGTGCATTCGCTATAGCTGCCGAATTTCTCTGCTTTTTAAAGTTTGATAGAAATATCTGGTGGCTATAGATACATTCTCAAATTGCAAGGGTTTTTTTGCCTATTAGTGAATATGATAAAATAATGGCAGACAACTTAATAGTTTAGTATACTTCTATTACAAGCTCTCAGATGGAATCTGAGTTTATATTTAAGTGAATCCCCAGATTTAATCTGAGTACCAAGTTAAATATAATGATACGAGACACCCAATACTTTCCCAATGTCAATTAATTATTTAATTAATGTATATCCTGCCTTTCCTCACAGTAGGAGTCCAGGGGTGGAATTTAAATTCCCATCAAAACATGTACATCTCAATAGTTCACTTTAATAATGCTACGCAATTTATACCAGATCTTAAAGGCAAGATCTTAAAGTCTTATTGGAATCTAAATATAGTAAAGATGTCTCCCATTCCAAGAAAACACATAGGAAGCAAAGAGACTGGGAAAGATTCAGAGCTATTCCTCAAGCACTAGTTTCTATTAACACTAGTATGGTCAAATTTCCTCTATGGTGTTTCATTCAGCTTTTCCTGCGGGATTTATCTGCATACTATAGACTGGCATTAAAATGTTCTTATTATCTTTGTGTCCAGATTTTTAATGTTTATTGTATCTGTATGCTTATTTTGTATGTTGCCCAGAGTGGCTGGATAGCCAGCCAGATGGGAAAGAAAGAAAGAAAGAAAGAAAGAAAGAAAGAAAGAAAGAAAGAAAGAAAGAAAGAAAGAAAGAAAGAAAGAAAGAAAGAAAGAAAGAAAGAAAGAAAGAAAGAAAGAAAGAAAGAAAGAAAGAAAGAAAGAAAGAAAGAAAGAAAGAAAGAAAGAAAGAAAGAAAGAAAGAAAGATCCAGGTTACCTGCAATTATAAAATCTGAAATTGTTGTAAACATGCTTTAAAAGAACATATCAGCCACTTTGGCCATCAAGCTACATTCAGAGAATGCAAGTTATATGACTGTCTTTTTACTGAACTTTACATTCATTACTCTTTTGCCATGTTCAAATTTCTAATTTAATTTAAGAGCATGCTAAACAGATTGTGTTCCAATACCATTAGATTCCTGAAATTAATCCTCCAGTTTAATTGTTTCCCTTGAGTTGGAATTGTGTTTTTGGAAATAAGACAAATATCCTTTCTTATGGATTGTATAATTATCTTTCAAAAGATGCTAAACTTTGGATATACTAACACAGAAAATATACTACCATTTGTAGTTAGAAATGTATACATTAGTACAATAGGGCCCCACTCATATGGCACGTTAAGTTCCAGACACTCGCTGAAAAGCAAAAACCGCCGAAAAGCGGATCAGCTGTGGCGCAGGGGTCTGGAACCCAACCCGCTAATCGCACCAGAGGAGAAAATCAGATCTTCCCCTCCTCGGGCGCAATTAGCTCAAGCGGGAGTCTGACTGCGCCAGAAGAGATCAGCTGTAGCGCGCTACAGCTGATCTTCCCCTCCTCCGGCATGATCAGCTGGAGTGCAGGGAGCTCCAGCCCCCCCTCCAGCTGATCACCCTGCTGGCGCCGTACTGGCAAAATGCTGAAAAGCGGGGCCCTACTGTACAGATTTGGGGGTCTGAATACACCTGAATGGAAAAATGCAAAACAAAATCCCTCAACCTAAGAATTTAAGCAGGGATGCCTACTGGGAGCTTTTAATAATCTTTGCTAACTAGGGGCTCCACCCCAACTCGCTTTGCTCACCAGCCTCCCCCTCCACCACAGGTCACCAGCCAGCCATCCCTCCCTCTCTCCCATAAGTGCCATAAGGGATCTTGCTGGGAGGAGAGGCAGGATATAAATCAAATAATAATAACAACAACAACAATAATAATAACAACAACAATAATAAATACGCGTCCTCCCCAGGTCTCCCTACCCACCAACTGACTGACTAACTCACAAACCAACCAACCAGCAGGCTCAGGTCCAGGCCTAGCCAGCCTCTGCCTAGCTCACCTGCTCACTGCCGCCACCACCAGACACCACACACCACACACCTCAAGTGAGAGCAGCACCATCACTGCCCCACCTCACAGCATCACACGTGTATGAAATTAATATAGGCAGATATTTTTGTGGGGGACCTTTAAAATTTAATCTTTTTGTTTCCATCTATTTGGAATTGTAAAATCCAAGATGCAAACAACATGGCTCTATTTCACAATATATCTAATGAAGAAACTTTTAATAACATCCAGCTGTTAGCTACAATAAAACCAAGTTAATTTCATTTGGCAAAACAAAACACCACATGCTAAAACTGACCACAGAGGGCTTCAGTTTTAACAGGTGAACAGCTTTAATGAAAAGTCTGCATTGTAAAGGACATAAATCAGTCACTCAATTAGTTTCCACTAAATCAGTAGTACATGCAACGTTGAATCTGAAATTAGATATAGAACCCATTTGAAACTTTTAATAATAGCATCATTTAATGAAAATTATCATTTGAAAAGCAGATGACTTTTTCAGAAGCTTCCCTTTTCTCCACTGCAGAAAGCTTCTGTGAAGCTGAGATTTTAGTAATGCCTTTGGTTTACTTAGATAGCAGATACAAAAACTCCAGTATATTACATATGGTCTATGGAATGTGGAACATAGTTTGGGACCCAATTCATTACACACTATATTGTAATATATTGTAAAAAATCGACAGAGTAGTTCCTCAGATCTTTTAAACATGCTATTGAGTTAACAGACTGATAACATTCATGGGCTTGCATCACAATTCACAGAAGGGCAACTCTGGTTTCAATCCATTATTTCCTGTCCGATTCAAGTAAGTAAGCAAGCCAGCAATAGTTGCAGTGCTGTCAAAAACAAACAAACAAACAAAACAAATACAAGTACTCAAAAGCAATCACTTGCAGTACCTTGACATAAAGATCCGATGTAAGATTATGACAGCATTGTTCTTCCAAACATAAAACTTGTTTCTAGAATCTTTTTTATAGTTAAGTAATTTGCTACAATGCTTGAAGACTACAAATTCAATACCTTGAGGTATGCATTAATGATGAGATATTTTTTTCCTGTTTCAATGACCTTTACTTTTAAGCAAATAAATAAATGGATCTTACAAAAACTTCTTAGTAAAAATAGTAACTGAACCTTTCCTATGCAAATTAGGATAATTTGCAAAAGGTAATTTGCACTGGAAATTTTTCAGTTTGCATCAAAAATATTCCAATACCCTAGAGAAAGATCTAATTCAGTTTGTTTATTTTACTTGCATCCATTCATTGCTATTAATGAAGTTATGAAATGTAAAATTTTCTGTGAAGCACTGGAGAAGTTTCCAAAAAAAATTCCGCTCCTCATCACGGGCTTCCCCCACATTATCCCTACACCTTAATCCAAGTAAATATTTGCACTTTAAGTTATTCATGCATTATGTCTACTACAATGTTGTTCCCTACTCTATTCTTGACCAAAAGGTGGTGGTGGTGGTTGTTATGTGCCTTCAAGTCAACTACGATTTATGGCGACTCTATGAATCAGCAACCTCCAAGATCATCTGTTGTGAACTACCCTGATCAGATCTTGTAAGTTCAGGTCTGTGGCTTCCTTTAAAGAATCAATCCATCTCTTGTTTGGCCTTTCTCTTTTTCTACTCCCTTCTGTTTTTCCCAGCATTATGGTCTTTTCTAGTGAATCATATATTCCCATGATGTGTCCAAAGTATGATAACCTCAGTTTCATCATTTTAGCTTCTAATGATAGTTCTGGTGTTCTAACACCCAATTGTCTTCTTTGCAGTCCATGATATGCGCAAAAATATCCTCCACCATATTTCAAACGAGTTGATTTTTCTCTTATCCACTTTTTCCACTGTCCAACTTTCACATCTATACATAGAGATCAGGAATACCATAGTCTGAATGATCCTGACTTTAGTGTTCAGTGATACATCTTTGCATTTGAGAACCTTTTCTAGTTCTCTCACAGCTGCCCTCCCCAGTCCTAGACTTCTTTTGATTTCTTGGCTGTTGTCTCCATTTTGGTTAATGACTGTGCCAAGGTATTGATCATCCTTGACAAGTTCAATGTCCTCATTGTCAACTTTAAAGTTACATAAATCTAATGCTGTCATTACTTTAGTCTTTTTGACGTTCAGCTGTAGTCCTGCTTTTGTGCTTTCCTCTTTAACTTTCATCAGCATTCATTTTAAGTCATTACTGGTTGCTGCTAGTAGTATGGTATCGTCTGCATATCTTAAATTATTGATATTTCTCCCTCCAATTTTCACACCTCCTTCATCTTGGTCCAATCCCAATTTCTGTATTATATGTTCTGCGTATAGATTAAATAAATAGGGTGACAAAATACACCCGTCTCATACCCTTTCAGATTGGGAACCAATCAGTTTCTCCATATTCTGTCCTTAAGAGTAGCCTCTTGTGCAGAGTATAGGTTGTGCATCAGGACAATCAGATGCTGTGGCACCCCCATTTCTTTTAAAGCATTCCATAGTTTTTCATGATCTACACGGTCAAAGGCTTTGCTGTGTTCTATAAAGCACAGGATGATTTTCTTCTGAAATTCCGTGGTCCGTTCCATTAGCCAACATAGGTTTGCGATATGATCTCTGCTGCCTCTTCCCTTTTTAAATCCAGCTTGGACTTCTGGCATTTCTCGCTCCATATATGGTAAGAGCCTTGTTGTAGAATCTTGAGCATTACTTTACTTGCATGAGATATTAAGGCAATAGTTCAATCATTACAGCATTCCCTGGGATCCCCTTTCTTTGGAATTGGGATGTATATTGAACGCTTCCAGTCTGTGGGCCATTGTTTAGTTTTCCATATTTGACAGATTTTTGTCAAAATTTGGTTAGATTCAGTCTCAGTGGTTTGTAGTAACTCTGTTGGTATGCCATCTGTTCCTGGTGCTGTGTTTCTTCCAAGTATTTTAAGAGCAGCTTTTGTCTCACATTCTAAAATTTCTGGATCTTCATCATATGGTGCCTCTGTGAATGAATCTCTCATTCTGTCATCTCTTTTATAGAGTTCTTCAGTGTATTGCTTCCATCTTCCTTTTATTTCATCTCGGTCAGTCAGTGTGTTCCCGTCGATTATTCAACATCCCTACTCTTGGTTCAAATTGACCAAAAGTACCCTTCAGTTAAGAAGCTGCAGTATACAATTGTAATTGTATTCACATTAATTTTATTTTTGATTACTGGATGTCTGACAAGCCTATATACAACATAATCATTTGGCATTCCCAATTACAGGCAAGATGATTTGCTATTCCTTTTTAGGATGTGAAAAACCAAAATCTATTCACTCCAACCAGAACCACAAGCTCTTCTTGAACAACTTTCCTGTTCTCCAATTTAAACATAGCAATATTTCAGCTAACAAAACCTCCATGACAGAAGCTCCTTTTGGGTGTGGGGGTTGCACACTCTGACATAGTCACAATGTGGCTCCTTGCCTATTTGGACTGCGGCTGTTGCAAGTAGCTCTCTTAACATGTAGCTGGAATGGTGCCTTGCCAGGTGGCGTAGACGCCTCCACAGTTACCAGTTCTTTCCGTGCCCTGGAAGCACTATTTACTGCAGATGCGTCTGCTCAAGTGTAGGGGAGGATGGCAGGGAGAGAGCGAGAGCGTGCAAGCACAGGGTGGTTGTGGCAGTTGCCCCTTGGCTTCCTGGTTGAGTGTACAGAGAGGAGAAATGAGCTCAAAGCTTTACATTGCTATAGCAAGGTGTTACATGATAAAAGAAAAAAGGCAAGGCAAGCATCCTTGGAAACACTCAAGCTGTCTGTATGCAAGGCTTACCTGACCTGGTTGTTTCATTTCAGACATGCATATTGTTCGATTTGAATAAAACGTTTGCTGAAATATGCTGAACTGCGCTTCTTTTTTGTGGTGTAGGAACCTATTCCTATTCTTTCCATATTATTCCTACCTCTAGTACCAAAGTTCCTGTTAAAGAAGTAATGTCCAGAAACGCACATACTTCGCTAACTAAAGTATTACTGTAATTAATTTACTACAATAGTAGTAAACAGCAGAGAAAAGTGTTTTTTTTTTAAATAAAACTCCCTCTTAGAATTCCAATCCTTCTGAGCCATTTTACAGGGCACCATGTTGCATAATATGGAGAGTCTAACTCTCATTAAATGCACATGATTTGTTAGTTCAGGTTCCTAGGCACTTGAGGTAGTGTTTGCTTATTCCTTTATCTTCATAATCCAGCCTTAACAGCTTGCCTAGAAGTCAAATGTGACCAAAATTCTATGGATGTAAGTCCATGGAATTCCATGGAGACAGGGAGTGGACAGGGAGAGGTGGAACAAATTAGTCCATCCTTCTTCCCTCAGTCTGCTTAGTAAGAAGGCAATTTAAAAAATAAATTAAAAAAAAGCTTGCTAAGAGGTTAGTAGCCTGAATTTCCATGCTGGTTGTGGAGGGGGCTTGGCCTCCTCTGTGGCCAGCATAGCAGCACTATCCTTAGTAGCCTCGTTCCAGGTTAGTTTTTAAAAAAGCAGGCTGATAACTTTTGTGGGCATATTTACAAGGCTGTCCTAATCTCTGTTACTGCTCCAAGATATCTGCATGCGATCATTAAAAGCTGGGGGGGAAATTAAAATTGGGAAGAAAGGATATAATCTTCCTGAAGAGTTCATGACTCCTCTAGGGCTAGGGGGCAAGAAGCCATCACTCTTGCCACTGTCATCAGGTAACCACATAAAAAGGTAAAGTGTCATTACACAAGCAAGTTATTGACTTCAGTTAATTTGATCAATCAAATAAGAAATTAACTGACCAGCATTTAATTCATATCATCTCTTCTCTGATCACCAGTCTCTCTGCTAGCTACACCTTTGTCATGATTTTGTACATTGCCCTGTGAGCATACGGAAAAGGGTGGTATATAGCTATTCATATAAATAAATATTGCATTTAAAAGACGGGGTTGTAATCCATCTGAAGTGCATTTTTTATTGTAGAATTTGCACAAAAGTAGACCTACAATGTTGTCTAATCTATTCTCACCAGATATCTGCTCTTTAAGAATCTGAGCCCCTTGGTTCCTAGTAGTTTTTGTTGTTATGTGCCTTCAAGTCCATTATGACTTATGGCGACCCTATGAATTGGCGACCTCCAACAGCATCTGTCATGAACCACCCTGTTCAGATCTTGTAAGCTCAGGTCTGTGGCTTCCTTTATAGAATCAATCCATCTCTTGTTTGGTCTTCCTCTTTTTCTACTGCTTTCCCCAGCATTATTGTCTTTTTTACTGAATCATGTCTTCTCATGATGTGTCCAAAGGATGATAACCTCAGTTTCATCATTTTAGCTTCTAGTGACAGTTCTGGTTTAATTTGTTCTGTCACCCAATTATTTGTCTTTTTCACAGTCCATGGTACGTGCAAAGCTCTCCTCCAACACCACATTTCAAACGAGTTGATTTTTCTCTTATCTTTTTTTTCACTGTCCAACTTTCACATTCATACACAGAGTTTGGGAATACCATGGTCTGAGTGATCCTGACTTTAGTGTTCAATGATGCATCTTTGCATTTGAGGACCTTTTCTAGTTCTCTCACAGCTGCCCTCACCAGTGACTGTGCCAAGGTACTGATAATCCTTGACAAGTTCAATGTCCTCATTGTCAACTTTAAAGTTATATAAATCTTCTGTTGTCATTACTTTAGTCTTTTTGATGTTCAGCTATAGTCCTGCTTTTGTGCTTTCCTCTTTAACTTTCATCAGCATTCGTTTCAATTCGTTACTGGTTTCTGCTAGTAGTATGGTATCATCTGCATACCTTAAAATATTGATATGTCTCCCTCCAGTTTTCACACCTCCTTCATCTTGGTTGAATCCCGCTTTCCGTATGATATGTTCTGCGTATAGATTACACAAATAGGGTGATAAAATACCCCCGTCTGATACCCTTTCCAATTGGGAACTTAGTAATTTATGGTTATGGAAATCAATAGCTCTGCAAACCACATAGGCTTTTATCACAAGCATATTTTTTAGTTTTAAAATGATTTCCATTCTACCATTATTTATGAAAGGATAGTGCCACCTACATCTGATATTGATTTTTAAAACTTTAATAACCAAATTTACAATAGGCAAAATGTATAGAATACAGTAGGGCCCCGCTTTACGGCACTTTGCTAATGCGGCGGTCTCAATTAGACGCAATTAGACTAAAGCCCCACTCATACGGCGCTTGTTCCGCTTTTACAGTGGTTTTCAGGTGTCGTGCACCATTCTATTCAATGAGTTCCGCTTTTCAGCGGTTTTCACTTTTCGGCAGGGGTCCAGAACGTAACCCGCCATATGAGTGGGGCCCTACTGTACTCCTAAGCATGTCTACTCAACCCTAAGTCTCATTGTGTTCAATGGGGCTCACTCCAGGTAAAGGATTGCCATTTAAATCTCATTGATTTCTATGGGGAATTCAAGGACATGCTAAGTGTCTTCCATTAAAATAAATGGGATTTAAAAATGCTTAACTTTGGCTGGATTGTGCCCAATGTGAATGATGACAGATGGATTGTCCATAACAGTGAGAAAGAAAAGTGGATAATTCATGAGAGAGAAAAAGTAAAGCTTTGGCAATATGAACATATGATATTACTATGGAAATTCCATTGTTAGTTGCAGGCTATGCTTTTCAAAGTTCTGCTTGCAGCAGCTATCCAATAGTAAATGTGGGTATGTAATCAACAGAACTCCTAAAGCATAGGTTCAGTATGGATTGCCAGTTCCACAAACATAAAAAATAGTTGCTTCTGTTTGCAGCAAACAAAGCTTCAAAGAATAAGCTGAGTTGGCCTCAAGTGATCTCTTACCTTAATTCTTAAATGTGTGCTAGCATTATTAATGCTTAGCAGTCCCACTGTGAAATGTGCTGAACATGTCTGATGCCTTCCCCACTCAAGATCAAAGACAATATACACCAGAAGCTCAAAACACAAAGGTAAGGCAGCAGTAAGATTAAGATGAATAACTGTCAAAAGTACTTCACAATTGTCTACTGCCGAACTTTCTTTCGTGGTTCACAAGACAGCACAGGGAGACTTTTAAAGATGGACCTGATCTGAGGAGGTACAAACAACAGCTGCTTTTCATATGTTGACAGTGAACTACTTCAATGCATGCGGTGCCTTGGGAACAGGAAGAACCTTGTTGTAGTTTGATCAAATGGGCATCCCTGGCAGACCACAGGTTTAAACATCTCATCTTTCAAGATAAAGCAGAGAAATGCAGGTGGAAAGGTACAGAAATGCTACAGTATCATTAGGACAACAGCCAGCACATTACCACAAGATCCTGTTTTCTATGTCTTGTAAAACCCAGTATAAAATATGGTGCTCTTAACTTTTTACACACAATGATAAAAAAATCCAGTGCTTTATGAAAATATATATTAAAATAGAAATGCAAATTAAGAATCAGCTTTCTAGTTTTAGAGCTCCTGCTTTATTTGTAGCATTAGCTGAACTATGCAATCAGTTGTATAATGGAGAAGACTTCTTAGTAGGTAAATTGAACAACTGATGTTCAAGCTAAATATCAGTTGTACAAGCAAAGCCTCCCTTTACATTCAGTAAACAATGCACTTGTACGCCTTGTTAGCAAGAAAATACTTAGCTTGTTGCTAAGTTGCAGCTGGAAGATGGGATGGGAGGAGGGAAGATTTCTCATATTATATTAATCACCAGGACATCTACTAAAATGAATTCATGGTCAACTTTATGCTAAAACTGCATTAAAAACGAATGCTGTCCTCCTTGCAAACAAATCCTAGTAATATTCTCAATGCAGCATTTTCTGCAGTGCTCCATCTCCAGGCATCGTATGCCCACAAGGGACAGTCCGAGGATTCCAAGAAAGAATAAAAGCAATGATAAAATACTAAGCTAGGCTTAAAAAAGGTCAACTTTAGTTGAACATTTGTTTAACAAGATGTACACCCATATTTTCTCCCATGTATTTCTGCGACCCATGGACAAATAAACTAGCTCCTAACATATAACTGCAGGTATAGATATATTACAGTTGAAGAAGACCTTCATATCTTCTGTATGAACAGCAAAAATTAGGAGGGAAACACTTTGGTGTATTACTGTGCCTTGCAGCAGTTGTCAAGATAGCCCATCCACATTTCTAATATGAGAGAGAAGAGTCCAACGGGATCTGCTCCCTCCCCAGGAAGGAGGCCACATTCCCAAAAATTGTATAATTTAAGAACCACAAGCAACTGAAGGCCATGCCACTGTCAGCTTGTAAGAGCAATACTGAAGACAGAGCCATTTTACGTCCCCGTTCTGCTAAAACAGATGACTAAGAACTTGGACTGAGATAGACTCAAACTGTATAGAACACCAACAAGAGAAAATAGACCTAGTAATGGCTAAGGCTGCAATCCAAGACACACTTACCTGGGAGTAAGTCCCAATGAACCCAATGGAGCTTACAGCTGAGTAGGCATGTATTGGATTGCAGCCTAAATATGCTTTATGATTAGGCCACCTTACTTATAAACCTTTTATTATAATTGTGTCTTGGGAAGGCTGAAAGGATACATGTGCAGCTATGTAGTTCAATTTATTCTATGACAAAAGTTTAACAAGATCTGTGATCCTTGAAGGGCTTGTAAAATATAGATCTTTTTAAAGGGAAAGTGAAATCAGCTTAAAACACATGCAGTGATAGTGTAATAGAATGTTGCTTCTTTAAAGATCTGTGCAGTGTATTTGTATGAGGAAGGGCGTAGAGAAAAGAATAAAATTAGTGATTACAAATATTGCCAATTAGTGGTGACCAGTATTGACAATTAATGAAGCCTGATTATATGGAAAGTTTAACTGGAGAGCAAGGATGGGGAACCTCTGGTCCTCCAGATGTTGTTGGACTACAATTCCCAACATCCCTGACCAGAATAGTTGGCTATTCTGTAAATAAATTTTAAAAAACAGAAAAGCCTTCCTGAACTCATTGGATCTGGTAGGAGGCATCAGTTCAATTTAGAGATTAACTGTAGAGCTGACTTCTTATATACTGAAATAATAATGTAAGTTATAATTTCAAAGAAACAGATGGAAAAACTGAACAAGTGTCTGTCTGCCAGTGGAATGGATCTCTCTTCCCTCAGCACTGCCCAAAAACGTGGTCTGAAAGGTTGGGAGACCCTCTGGAGCACACTGGGAGGTCAGGAGACATCAGAAGAAGAAAAAATCTTGTTGTACAAGAAGTTTATTTGCATAATGTGGGATGTCACCATTAGTATTTGCATCATGGTAACCCCAGTGCTGGCGAAGACCTTCTTTGGTGCTCCAGGATGAACCACAATCCTCAGATTTCATTTCTTTTTTTTTAAAGGAGAAGGTTTATACCATTTTTAGAACCCGAGATACAAGGCAAAAAGCAGACTCTTCTCATTTATTATTATACAGCCACTCTATAGCCAGCGTGATTTTTCACATTACGCAATGTTAAATTGAATATACCCCCATGCCATTCTGATGCTTCCCATAAACTAATTTCAGAACAAACCTTACAAAACTTATAGTCCTGAACTCAGAAACGCTTAACAATCCTCTTAATTTTCATGGCGATACACAAAACAATCAGAGAGAATAGAGAGTTCAAATTCTAAAAAGAGGGGGAGGAAACCCAGAGCCTTTTGGACTTTTTTCTCTCTGAGTTCTCATAATCTGTTGAAATTAATTAAAAATCAGCCATGTTCACAGAGTATCTGCAATCCTATTACTGACCTTGCCCCATACTCTGACCTTCATCTTCTGCAGTTTAAAAAATGCCTGGCTGATTTTTAATTAATTTAAGAAATTTTGCATTGAACTGAATGATAGTGTTGGGCATGCTCAGTAAGATCCAACTGTTAATGTTCTAAAATTGAGACTCACAGCTGCTGGGCTTGGCTAATCAGGGGGCCACGCCGACACCAGACTTTGATTTCACTTGAGACAGTAATGGATTTCCAAAAAGAATCCTGGAAGCGTAGTTTGTGAAGGGTGCTGAGAGGAGACTCATTTTCCAAACACAGAGCTCCAGTAGCCAGACTGATTTAACACTCAGCCACTCTGATTGAAGGTCTGCGAGGTAAACAGGGTGTCTCCAGACAACTCTCAGCATCCTTCACTAACTACACTTCCCAGGATTCTTTGAGACAAGCCATGACTATCCAAAGTGAAATAAAGGCCTGGTGTGGATGTGGCGAGGGACAGCTTTGGTTTAAATTTGGATGGCAGGCTATATGTGCCTGTTGTAGAATAAAAAGGTAAGAGAAACCCTGAAAGATAATGACACTATTCACAATGTTTTCCTTTTGGAAAGGAAAGGGGCTTTCCCTCTGCCCCGTGCCCTCCCACCCAATCTCCTCTCCTCCTCCGGGTCAGTGTTGGAATATGACCTAGGAAACCAGGGTTTGAATCCCCACACAGCCATGAAGCTCACTGGGTGACCTTGGGCCAGTCACTGCACCTCAGCCTCAGAGGAAGGCAATGGTATAATCACTTCTGAATACCGTTTACCATGAAAACCCTATTCATAGTCGCCATAAGTCAGGATCAACTTGAAGGCAATCCATTTCCATTTTCAAACATGATTGCACAGAAATAAATCCCACTGAACACAAAAAGTATGCAAATTATTAAACCCACCCACCCTCCCTTCTCCTCCCTCCTATACCCTCCCTCTTGCCCCTTCCCTCCCCTTTCCTTTGCCCCTCCCTCTCCCTCCCCATCCCCTTCCAATTCCCTCCTTCCCCCTCCCCTTCCTCCTCCCAATGGTCAGTTTTACCTATCTTAAGCATGCTTGCACAGGAGTAAATACCATTGAACTCTATAAGCATGCAAATGATCAAACCTGCCCTCCCTCCTTCCTTTGTCCCCCTCCGCTCCTTCCCCTTCCTCCCCACATGGTAACTTTTACCTATCCTAACCATAATTTTATTTATTTATTTATTTTATTTCAATTATAAACCGCCCATAGCGAGTAGCTCTCTGGGCGGTGAACAAAACAAGATTAAAATACAGTATTACAATAAAATCAATAACAAACAGCAGCAAATTAAACGAAAAACATTAAATATAAAACATTGAACATTAAAATGCCTGGGAGTATAGCCAGGTCTTAACCTGGCGCCTAAAAGAAAGTACCGTAGGCGCCAGGCGTATCTCCTCAGGTAGGCTGTTCCACAGTTCGGGGGCCACAACAGAAAAGGCCCTAGATCTAATAACAATCCTCCAGGCATCCTGGTGAGTTGGTACCCGGAGGAGGGCCTTAGATACTGAATGAAGTGAACGGGTAGGTTCATAGCGGGAGAGGCGTTCCACAAGGTATTGCGGTCCCACACCGTGTAAGGCTTTATAGGTCAAAACCAGCACCTTGAATCTGGCTCGGAAACAGATAGGCAGCCAGTGCAAACGGGCCAGGACCGGTGTTATATGCGCGGACCAACGGGTCCTCGTCAACAACCTGGCTGCCGCGTTTTGCACTAGCTGAAGTTTCCAAACGGTCTTCAAGGGCAGCCCTACATACAGCGCATTACAGTAGTCCAGTCTAGAAGTTACCAGAGCGTGAACAACTGAGGCGAGATCGTCACTGTCCAGATAGGGGCGTCCTTGGGCTACTAAGCGAAGATGGTAAAACGCATTCCGTGCCACCGAGGCCACTTGAGCCTCAAGCGACAAGGAAGGGTCAAAAAGGACCCCCAAACTACGAACCTGTTCCTTCAAGGGGAGTGTAACCCCATCTAGAACAGGATGAACATCCACCATCTGGGCAGGTAAAGAGCTCACCAACAGTGTCTCAGTCTTGTCTGGATTGAGTTTCAGTTTATTAGCTCTCATCCAGTCCATTATCGCGGTCAGGCAACGGTTCAGCACATCAACAGCCTCACCTGAAGAAGGTGAAAAGGAGAAGTAGAGTTGCATGTCATTAGCGTACTGATGGCAACACACTCCAAAACTCCTGATGACCGCACCCAGAGGCTGCATGTAGATGTTAAAGAGCATGGGGGACAAGACCGACCCCTGAGGGACTCCACAATGGAGAGTCCAGTGTGTCGAGCAATGTTCCCCAAGCACTACCTTCTGACGACGATCCGCTAAGTAGGAGCAGAGCCACTGCCAAGCAGTGCCCCCAACTCCCAACTCCGCGAGCCTCCCCAGAAGGATACCATGGTCGATGGTATCAAACGCCGCTGAGAGATCAAGGAGAATCAACAGAGTCACACTCCCCCTGTCCCTCTCCCGACAAAGGTCATCATACAGGGCGACCAAGGCTGTTTCAGTGCCAAAACCGGGCCTAAAACCGGATTGAAACGGATCCAGATAATCGGTTTCATCCAAAAGCGTCTGGAGCTGGCCGGCGACCACCCGCTCCAAGACCTTGCCCAAAAAAGGGACATTCGCCACCAGTCTATAGTTGTTCAAAATGTCTGGGTCCAAAGAAGGTTTCTTTAGAAGAGGTCTCACTACTGCCTCCTTGAGACTACCAGGGACTACTCCCTCTCTCAAGGTGACATTTATCACCTCTTTGGCCCAGCCGGTGGTTACAGCCCTGCCAGCCTTCACCAGCCAAGATGGGCAAGGGTCCAGGGCAGACGTGGTCGCCCGCACCATTCCAAGCACCTTGTCCACTTCCTCGAGCTGCACCAACTGAAACTCATCCAACAATGAAGGACAAGACCGCGTTCTGGACACTTCAATGGAATCATCTGTCATAACATCAGAGTCTAAGTCCCGACGGATGCAAGCAATCTTGTCCTGGAAGTGCTCCGCAAATTCGTTGCAGCGGGCTTCCGATGTTTCCTTAGTATCATGAGGGCCAGAATGTAAGAGCCCTCGTACCACCCTAAAAAGCTCCGTTGGGCGGCAAAGAGATGATCTAATGGTGGCAGCAAAATATGACCTTTTTGCCGCCCTAACCGCTTTTACATACAAGTTAGTGGAAGCACTCACCAAAGAATGACTACATCCGTCAGGAGTTCGCCTCCACCTGCACTCTAGCCTCCTTCTCTCTTGCTTCATCACTCTCAGCTCCAGGGTATACCACGGTGCTGTTTGAGTTCTGCACCAAAGGGGGCGCGCGGCAGCGATCATGTCAATGGCCAGGGTCATCCACATATTCCACAGGTCGACCATGGCCTCGACAGGAGCGCCAGTGCTATCAGCCGGAAAAACTCCCAGAGCGCTCTGGAAAGCAACGGGATCCATAAGCCTCCGGGAGCGGACCAACTTAATAGGTCCCCTACCTCTGCAGAGGGAAAGGGCTGTCGTGAGTCTAAAACTCAGCAAGCGGTGATCTGTCCATGACAATGGAGTAATGAAAAATACCCCACCCTCAGATCACTATCTCCATGACCAGTGGTGAAGATCAAATCAAGAGTATGTCCTGATACATGCGTCGGGCCAGTAACAATTTGAGACAGCCCCATGGTTGTCATGGAGGCCATGAAGTCCTGAGCCGCCCCGGACAAGACAGCCTCGGCATGAATGTTGACATCACCCAGTACCACAAGTCTGGGGGATCTCAACAATACCTCCGAGACTATCTCCATCAGCTCAGCTAGGGAAGCCATTGGGCAGCAAGGTGGGCGGTACACCAACAGTATTCCCAATCTGTCTCCTTGGCCCAGCACAAGATGAAGACACTCCAAACCAGTCGCCGTCTGGACAGGGTGCTTGGTGAGAGAGAAAGAACTCCGATAGACCACAGCAACCCCACCTCCCCGGCCCTCAGATCTACCACAGTGCTGCACCGAATACCCAGGTGGGCAAAGCTGGGAAACAGCAACTCCTCCCTGCTCACCCACCCAGGTCTCGGTAATACACGCAAGATCGGCGCCCTTCTCCACAATCAAATCGTGGATAAGGGGGGTTTTATTAGCGACCGACCTAGCATTTAAAAGCAGCACCTGGAGATCCGAGAGCTGGCTGACAGTACAACCAACAGTCCTGTGGATACGAGGAGAACCGGAACAAGGCACAGACACAACTTGTCTGGGACGAGTTCCCCTTACCTGGCACGTTCTCCTCCCAACACCATACCTCCCATTACCCATCACAATGTTAATTGGGCCCCCCGAAAATCTCCTTGCTAGGCCCACGGCATGTTCTCCCAGGCACATCTTAAAATAAATCTAACACAACAAAACACTTAAACAGCATGAACACAACACACACTCACATCCACTCAATCTCATTCACACAACAACAGACAAACAAACAAATTAAAATACAGCCAAACAACAACCCTCCTCCATAGTAAGCCTTATCTACAGGGGATATCATCAACAGTGCTGGAGAATATCCCTCGCAGCTGGACCACGACGACAACCTGGCCTCCTCCTGCGGTGCTCTCACCACCGCCGGGCCAGGATATTTCCAACAGAACCCCACGTTCAACCGTTCTGTGAGGCGCTCTCTCGCTGTCGCCACTCCAATTGTGTAGGAGTAAATCCCATTGAACTCAATAAGCATGAAAATGATCAGACATGCCTTTCCCTTCCTTCCCCTCTCCTCTCCCTTCGTCCTCCCTCCCCCTTCCTTCTTCCTCCTCCCCTTCCCACTCCAGCCCTCCCTCCCTGACCCCCGGTCATTTTTTAACCTATCCTAAGGATGATCATAACAGCTGGTATTGCACAGTGGGGAGGAGAGCCTGGCTGGGAGTCCAGTCTGCAAGTTCAAATCCCCGATGGTGTCTCCTGGGTGTAAAGAGCCAGCTAAAGATCACCCCCACAGCGAGTGGCTCAGGGGTTACATGCCCTGCCACCTGTGCAGCTGTGGGTAAGCTGCATAGTCCTAAGGAGCCCAGTTGCCCCCCAGCTGGCAGTTGCGGACAAGGAAGGAAGGGGCTGGCTTGTGCAGCTGTGGCAAGCTGAGCAGGCCCTAGCCAGCTGGTGAGGAATAGCCTCAGAAGGAGGCAATGGTAAACCCCTTGTGAACGCCACTTACCATACAAACCCTATTTGTAGGGTAGCCATAAGTTGGGATCGACTTGAAGGCAGTCCATTTCCATTAAGCATGATTGCATGGGAGTAAATCCCATTGAACTCAATAAACATACAAATAATCAAACCTGTACTCCTCCTCCCCTCCCCCTCTTGCATGCTCCCCTCCCCCTTCCCCTTCCCCCCTTCCTCCTCCTCCTCCCCTCCCCATCCCCTGTGGTCTGTTTCACCTATCGTAAGCACGATTCCAGGGGTGTAAATCCCACTGAACTCAATAAGCATGCAAATGATCAATCCATTCTCTGCAAACTTACACAGCACCCCACTTCTTACTTTCTGGATTAAAATGCAGAGAAATTCACTAATAGGCAAAAAAAAAACACCTTGCAGTTTAAGAACGTACCTATTGCCCACAGATATTTCTATCAAACTTTAGAAAGCAAGGAAATTGGGCAGCTAGAGTGAATGCACCAGGGAAGCAGGAGACCTAACCTCCTCTCTGAGATATTGTGCTGCCCTACGAATTTGTCAAAATGCAAACACCATTTGGGTTGGTCTTTCACAGTCCAATCCACTTCCTCTGTAGCTTGGAAGAATTTGGTAACATGTGCCTCTGAGCATATGGTGAGTGGTGGCAACACCTGCAATCAGCCCAAAGAATAGAAAGAAGACATGTGTTGTGCTGATCTTGTTTTAGCAGGGAGGAAGCAACATTAAGACAGTTGATATAACTCAGATGGTCACTTTAAATATGTCTGATTTACTTAGCAATTTTAGTGATGTTTGCTATAGGAAATCATTTTCTTTTGCTCCTGTTTCTGTGAATATGTGAAGTACAGCACATTAAAATTTACACTAAAAAAACCTCCAAAAATAATTGTGGAATAATGGTACTGACTATTCTGCAGAATAGTCTCCAGTGGACATCAGGAGTGTCTCAGTTTGCACAAGATAAAACAGTGGGAGGTTAAATATATTCTAGAAAAATTCTAGGTGTGCTCTATGTTTTTAATTGGCCATGCCTACCTTGCCTTAAATGAAGTGGTTTAAAGCAGGCTGAAAACATACATCCTCTTTTTTCCAACAGTTAGAGTCACTGCTGAAGTAGCAACATATTGGAATCAGTCTGATTTTACATCAAACTACAGTTTCAGATTCAACTGTTATGCACCCAAAATAGAAATAGAACATAACCTCCAATTGGAAACACAAAAGGCTGTCTTCACCATCATATGGTATTGACCAATAAAAAGGCTTTGAAATTAATAAAAATGTATTTGACACAGATTTCTAGGATGAATGAGGGAAATAAAATTTTCTACATTAGATTCTCTGTAGAAACATTAGTAACACAGGAAAGAAGCAAAGTAAGAACACCAACAAACATACAAAAATATAATTCTCCATCTTTCGAGATGGCAGGTGTTACCACCACTCACCATATGCTCAGAGGCACATGTTATCAAATTCTTCCAAGCTACACAGCAAGTGGATTGGACTGTGAAAGACCAACCCAAATTGTGTTTGCATTTTGACAAATTTGTAGGACAGTACAATATCTCAGAGAGGTCAGGTGTTGTGCTCCCCTGGTGCATTCACTATAGCTGCCCAATTTCCTTGCTTTTTAAAGTACCATAGAAATATCTGCGGGCTATAAGTACGTTCTTAAACCACAAGGTTTTTTGCCTATAAGTGAATTATTGCTTATTTTTATAGCACCATCAATACACATGGCTCTGCACAGAAAAATTAATGAATAAAGACTAATAAAAACACATTTCTACCACAAAGGCATACATTCTAACTAAAAATAAAAGGGGAACATAGGGGGAAGGAAAGTGACTAAAACAGGTAAGCAACACTTCAAGTACACATACTCTGGCTCTGGAGAAAGATAAAGGTAAAACTTAAACTGAGATTCCAAAGGCTTTGGGAAAAACAAAGTTTTTAAGTTGAGATTTAAAAACAATAATTGAATTTTGTGAGAAACTGTTCCACCCTTTCAGTACTTTACTTTGCATCCCACCAAAAAAAATTTTCTGCAGACACCCACGTACGTAAGACAAGGAAGGATTATATGTGAAGTGTGTGCGTATGAGTGAAAGAAAGATGCATGTATATTATTATTATTATTTATTTAATTTGTATCCCGCCCTTCCTCCCAGCAGGAGCCCATATCTGTGCTCTGTGTGTGTACAGTGACTATGTTCATGTGCACAAGAGTACAAATGTGAAGTGGATACCTTGTATATTTTTCCTGGTACTGGGGGAAATACTCCCTGTTAGTAGCTAACAACAGCATCATTATACAGTGCCTTGCAAAAGTAATCAGACCCCTGACCAATGCTCTCATATTACTGAATTACAAATGGTACATTGTAATTTCGTTCTGTATGATATTTTATTTTGAAACACAAATTCAAAATCAATTATTGTCAGGTAAAGATTTTTTTAAAAAAAGATGTTTTTAGCGCTTTTTTTAAAAAAAATCTCTTTAAAGATGTTGTGTTTTAACATGTTTTTAAGGATGTTTTGTTTTAATATATTTTAGTTTGTTTTTGATATTTTGGAGTGTTTTTAGTGCTTTTGTTTGCTGCCCTGGGCTCCTACTGGGAGGAAGGGCAGGAATAAATCTAATTATTATTACTACTAATGGTGGTGGTTAGTAGTAGTAGTAGTAGTAGTAGTAGTAGTAGTAGTAGCAGTAGTAATAGCCGGTGGAAAAATCATCTTCTTCTAGTTGGGGATTCTGCCCTTAATGACAAAGCTCGATATTCTTCAAAGCACTTTCAAAGCAATGGTAGTCATCTTGGTCCCTAGGTACTTGTTATGTGGTGCAAGCTTTGTGCTTGCAACACTCCATGTTAGACCCTTCTAGTGGCCTAGGGCATCTTAAGCCAGCTGGATTTTAATACAAGCACAGGAGCAAGAATTCTGCTCTGACAACCCTAATTCTGAACTACATAAACTCCAAATTTTGCAAATAAGATTTGGACAGATTTGATTTATTTGCACGTTTTTACAATTCATTACAATTTTCTTTTTGTACTACAGGAAACGTGTGTTCAATCTTGGCCAGGAGTCATCTTCGCAATTACATACTGAGTCATCTTTGCAATTACACAAATATTATGTTCTTGTGGGGGCTCCAAACGCATGAGATCTTTCCAACAGCCCCTAGTAGTGATCTTTGAAGCTGAATTCCATACATTTAACTAAAGGAGAAGAGCCCATGCCCCTGGTTTAATATGAGAACGCAATTAAGCACAAGGGGCAGAACAAAGGTTCTCCTACTTGAATCACATTACAAAAAACACAGGCCAAGAAACTCCTTTGCACAAGCCCACACATTTATCATGACATTAAATCATAAACATTGATCTTTAATCTCCACCTGCACTCTTTTATGTGCATACCTCGAGAAATATGATAGCTGCTCCAACAGGTTAACTTCAAGTTTATACATGCAAATGGGAGCAGGCATGTTTATTTTAATTGAAAGAGTGTACAGTACAACTTTCTGAACCTTGTTTACCTTTTACTTCAATAGATCCATTTTAAAACACAGACAAACAGATCTACAAGCCTTACTTGATACAGAAAACTCCATGCATGCTACAGCAAAGTTACAACACATAATTACAGAGACCATGAAATCCAATTTAAGGGCATTATGAACTTTGTATCAAACTAAAATATTTAGTCCGTTTCATAAAAGTATGAGTAACAGATGTATTAATCACAAACAGCTCTACCCCATTAGCTTGAGATCTTACTGAAGCCAAGAGGACCATAGCTGGAATTTTTTCGTAAGTCAAATTCACATTTGTACTAGTTTATAAACAAAGACGTACATTACATAGCCATACATCTCTGGGTGTAAAAAGGTAAAGGCTATATACTAAGGTGATATACACACGAAATCAGAACGAATGTAAGTCATTAGACAAAATATGGGTCTATATACACTTCTGAGTCATCCTTGTTTTGTTACGATCTTTTGCTCACTTCACAATGTGTCAAAATAGCACCCAAGATATTCAGAGTGAATCTCTCCTCCTAAAACCTTTTTCTCTTTCAGTTGAGTGATGTTTACTACCATCAACTATTATTATGCTAGTTTATACTACTGCCAAAACCAAACAGCACACTTTTTTGTCTTGGTGAGTGTACCACCACCTCTTGCAAGTGTAACACGCTCCAACTTTCTCTTCTATTTGGAGCTACAGTGGTGGTCTGAGAGCAACCTGGCAGTTGGACAGCAATCCTTGCCCTTTTCCCAGCTCCGTAGTTACTGGCTACTGCACTGCAGAGGGGGCCAAGAGCAACTTGGCCACATGAGGCCAAACCAGCAAGCTTTACACCTCCTTTTACACACAATGCAAAACAATACTTTGGCTGTTTGTGCCTAAACCTAAGGTTCACACGCAGTCCCTCTTCCTCCTATTCTTTAATTCCCTCTCTTTAAGGTTTAAATATTCATGTCTGAGCTTTCGACTCATGTGCTTCCCTGTCCCCTTCAATGTGCAAATTCCTTCCTTCCTGACTTGATAAAGCCATAGTTTGTCTAATTTGGATGCAATGGCTAACTATGACTTGATCAAACCCGGAAATGAGAGACAAAATTGGTATGTTCTGGGGGAGGAAGAAGCCCAAGATCAGATATGAATATTCAGACCATAGTTTGCCATTGCACTCAATACCCAGTACTGAAAACCAACAGCTTTTATGCAATTGCATTCTGGCAATCAGTTTTAGCTAGCTAGCAATAATTTATACAGTGTTATCAATCCATGAAATAATTCTGTAGCACCACAAAGAACCTAGGATCCTAGAAGACAATATAATTAAGGCTTCAGTGACAACTGGGAGGATCCAACATCCTAGTCTGCTACCTTATAACAGCAGAAAATCACAAAATGGCCTTTTGGTACCCACCATCCCAGAACAAAAAGAATATGGTGCAAGAAAAGAGTAATTAACAGAGGCAGGTCAACAAAGAAGGGTATGGCAACATCTAGGAACAAGTAACAACTACTCAATTGCCTCTTGTACCCCCATGATACACCAGGATCCTACACATCTTAACGTGGGGAGGGGGTTTGAGAGCGTCTAAGAAGCTGCGAGCAATGCCATAAGGAGTCTAGACCAAGAGGCTAGACTCCTAACTGGGGCACCCAAGGCGGAATGGTCAAAGCTGAGACACCAGACTAAGATGCCTCCAGATTCAGAGGAAGGCAATGGTAAACACCTCTGAATACTTCTTACCGCGAAAACCCTATGAACTGAGTACCCAAAATGCAACACGAGATAGGGCTGGAAGATGAGATCCCCAGGTCAGAAGGCACTCAATGAGCTACTGGGGAAGAACAATGGACGAGGATGAGTAGTGCTGTGACTAATGATGCAGTTGGGTCAAAGCCAAAAGGAAGCCCAGAGGCTGATGCACACAGATGTTAAAGGAGGGTCTGGAGTTGTACGATGCACACAATAGGAACATGGAATGTGAGAAGCATGAACCAGGGAAAGTTAGAAATCATCAAGCAAGAAATGGAATGTATCAACATTACAATACTTGGTGTCAGTGAATTAAAATGGATGGGAATGGAACATTTTCAATCAGGCAACTACAAAATATTTTAGGCAGGAAATGAGAAATGAAGAAGAAACGGGGTTGCTTTAATAGTGAAAAGTGATGTAGCACAAGCAATTAGGTGCTACAATGCAAGGTCTGAGTGAGTGATACCAAGGGGATTAAATGGGAAACCTATTAACATAACTATCACCCAAGTCTACACTCCAACAACACATGCAGAAGAAGAGGAATTGGAGAGATTTTACATAGAAGTACAGGAAGAAATTGATCACACACCAAAACAAGATGTGATGATAATCATGGGGGACTCGAATGCAAAAATAGGGAACAAAGAACTAGGAATTGTGGGGAAATGGGGCTTAGGAGATAGAAATGAAGCAGGAGAAAGACTTACTGAATTCTGTGAAGCCAATAATTTGTTTCTTGCAAACACATTTTTTGAGCAACCAAAAAGATGACTGTACACGTGGACATCATCAAATGGTCAATATAGGAATCAAATCAATTATATAATTGGAAGCAGAAGATGGAGAAGTTCCATACTTTCTGCGAAAACAAGACCAGGAGCAGACTGAGGTACAGATAATGAACTGGTAATATCGAAAATCAGAGCAAAGCTAAATAATAACAAAGCAATCATAATGCCAAAATACAATATAAATAACATCCCAGAAGAATATCAAGATCATATAAGCAACAGATTTGAGGCTTTAAACTTAGTTGACAGAGAACCAGAAGTACTATGGAGTGACATAGGAAAGAACGCAAAAACACAATACCTCTAGTTATAAAGAGAGAAAAACCTCAACGGATGACTGAAGAAACTCTTAAAATGGTTAAAGAGAGAAGGAAAGCAAAAGGAGACAGAAACACGGTTAGAACCCTAAATGCAATAATACAGGGACTACGTAGGGACAATAAGAACTATTACAACAGTTATTGTATGGAAATAGAAGAGGACAACAAGAAGGGTAGAACAGGAGAGCTATTTCAAAAGATTAGAGAAACTAAAGGGAAATTTAAGCCAAGAGTAGGGATTTTAATAATCAAGAGGGGAACACACTGACTGAATGAGATGAAATAAAAGGAAGATGGAAGCAATACACTGAAGAACTCTATAAAAGATATGCCAGGATGACATTCATTCATGGAGAAACCGTATGATGAATCAGTAATTTTAGAATGTGAGGTGAAAGCTGCTCTTAAAATAGGAACAAATGGCATATCAATAGAGCTGCTACAAGGCATTAAGCTACTGAGACTGAATCTGACCAAATTTTGACAAGAATTTGTCAAGAAATATGGAAAACTAAACAATGGCCCACAGACTGGAAGCGTTCAATATACATCCCAATTCCAAAGAAAGGGGATCCCAGGGAATGCAGTAATGATCAAACTATTGCCTTAATATCCCATGCAAGTAAAGTAATGCTCAAGATTCTACAACAAAGGTTCTTACCATATATGGAGCGAGAAATGCCAGACGTCCAAGCTGGATTTTGAAAGGGAAGAGGTACCAGAGATCATATCGCAAACCTACGTTGGATAATGGAATGGATCAAGGAATTTCAGAAGGAAATTACCCTGTGCTTTATAGATTACAGCAAAGCCTTTGCCTGTGTAGGTCATGAAAAACTATGGAATGCTTTAAGAGAAATGGGGGTGCCACAGCATCTGATTGTCCTGATGCACAACCTATACTCTGGACAAGAGGCTACTCTAAGTACAGAACATGGAGAAACCGACTGGTTCCCAATCAGAAAGGGTATGAGACGGGTATATTTTATCACCCTATTTGTTTAATCTAATATGCAGAACACAATATACGGAAAGCGGGACTGGACCAAGATGGAGGTGTGAAAATTGGAGGGAGAAATATCAATAATTTAAGATATGCAGACGATACCATACTACTAGCAGAAACCAGTAATGATTTGAAACGAATGCTGATGAAAGTTAAAGAGGAAAGCACAAAAGCAGGAGTACAGCTGAAAGTCAAGAAGACTAAAGTAATAACAGGAAATTTCTGTAACTTTAAAGTTGACAACAAGGACATTGAACTTGTCAAGAATTATCAATACCTTGACACAGTCATTAACCAAAATGGAGACAATAGTCAAGAAATTAGAAGATGGCTAGGACTGGTGAGGGCGGCTATGAGAGAACTAGAAAAGGTCCTCAAATGCAAAGATGTATCACTGAACACCAAAGTCAGGATCATTCAGACCATGGTATTCCCGATCTCTGTGTATGGATGTGAAAGTTGGACAGTGAAAAAAAAGATAAGAGAAAAATCAACTCATTTGAAATGTGGTGTTGATTCCATAAAGGAAGCCACAAACCTGAATTTACAAGATCTGAACAGGGTGGTTAATGACAGGTGCTCTTGGAAGTCGCAGATTCATAGGGTCGCCGTAAGCAATAATTGACTAGAAGGCACATAACAACAACAAGACTTAACATAACATAGGTTCTTCCAATATAAACTCAGTAGCCTTCTTTAGGTAGTTCTATTTCTGCACCTGTTTTTGCAGCTCTTTCGTCACTGGGGAAGTACACAAGCTA
Organism: Rhineura floridana; assembly: GCF_030035675.1. NCBI lineage: Eukaryota > Metazoa > Chordata > Lepidosauria > Squamata > Rhineuridae > Rhineura > Rhineura floridana. Next base: position 69,736,850 of record NC_084481.1, read on the forward strand.
GGTCTGTTCTGCACACATGAAGTGCTACCAACCAGATGGGTTTTTCGAATCACAAAGGAAGAATATTTCAAGCAAAACAAGAAAAAAAGCATGACTTCAGGAAACATTTCACTGACTCCCATTATCAATGAAGTGACAGTGCCATAATGTTTAGTCACATCTAGCAGGTACTATTTCCCACAAGCAACAATTAAGGAGATAATTTTACAATGCCACAGAAGCAAACATCACACAAATTGGTTGGAACCCAGACTACCTGCAGATGGAAATCCCCACACTCCACAGGGAGAGGCAATTACTATTAATTCCTTCTTCCCCTTGCACCCTCAGAACAGATGCCCTGTGAAAGTATGGGGAGTTTCCCAAACAGCATGGGAGGTGGTGCCAGGGGCTTCAGGTCGAATCAGTGAAAATCATCCCCTCCTCTTGTGGCAGCCTCGGCTAGATCTCAATCCCTTGCATGAATGGAAGAAGCCCTTCCATTGGTGGACGGGCAAGTCGGGATATAACCCAACAACGCTGTGGAAGTTATCATACACTACAAAGACATTCTAGTACTACATGTTCTAAGCAGAATACTCACCTCAGCAATTTGTACTCCCTTTTCCTATCCAAGCACAAGTAACACACATACAGGAAAGGGGGAATAAGAGTGGATTACTGTGCTTCTCTACCTCTCTCACAGGACAGTTGCCCTGGAGCTCTTCCATGAAGAGTGGAAGGATAAAATCTAATCCCTACTCCTGCCCTTAATGACCTTAAAACAGGAAGATGTGTGCAGAATGCATCTTCCTGGTGCCTCCAGAAGGCAGGAAAGCCACATTTCAGTTTGCATTCAGAACAATGATAAATGCTACACCACCAGAGAAACTGTGCAGCTAACAATACCAAGACATCAAATTGACCAGCTTTTCAAAACTGCATTTTGTAAACTGCATTTTGAATATCTATTATGTACTCAAGACAGATTTTATGGGCTTCTCGCATCTGATCCTCACACCAACCCTGTGAGAATGGTAAAGTAGAGACAAAGACTTGTCTATGAGCAACATGAGCTCTGCTTCAGAGCTGAGTAGATATTATCCAAACCCATTAGTCTAACTACTACAGTAAACTAGTTCAGAGGGGTTTTACATAAGGACACAGACACTATTCAGTCATAACTACTAAAATAAATGCTCTCTTTAGTTCAACAGTGAACTGACTTTCAAATTAAAATCTATATATCATTGCTGTGATGCTCTCATACTACCCCCATATAACAATGGAGTACCTATAGCCTATTATCCCCACTTCAGGAGCCCAGGGTGGCTAATAATGACAATAAAACAGCACTAATACTGTTTAAAACCACATTTAAAACCACAAATCAATGATGAATGTATGCACCCAGGATTACTTTTCTGATAAACTTCAAGCATCCCCAAACATAAGGCCAAAGGCCTGCAGGAACAAGTTTTAATTGACAACAACCAGTGTTCATGGGGGAGGGCGGAACACAATCTGATATTTACAGGGACAGAGCTCCATAATCAGGGCACCACCATATAGAAGGCACTGCATCATGTGGTTGCTCATCAGACTCATCAATGGCACCAGCAGCAGACCCTCCCCCACCCACCTTAAACTCATGTCAGCTGATGCTGGGGAATACTATCTTTCAAGTAATTCAGTCCTGAGTTGTTTATAGCTTTGTACACTGAGAGCCAGTGTGGCGTAGTGGTTCAAGTGTTGGACTACGACCTGGGAGACCAGGGTTCAAATCCCCACACAGCCATGAAGCTCACTAGGTGACCCTGGGCCAGTCACTGCCTCTCAGCCTCAGAGGGAAGCAATGGTGAACCACCTCTGAAAACTGCTTACCATGAAAACCTATTCATAGGGTCTCCGTAAGTCGGAATTGACTTGAAGGCAGTCCATTTCCATGTTACACTAGTACCAACACCTTGCATTAGGTCTGATAGCTCACTGACAGCCTGTGCACTGCCATCTCATCATCCTTGACAACACACTGGCAGCAGCATCTACACTAGCTGCTGCTTCCAGACTATCTTCAAGATAAAAATGGTTAATAAGGCAGATCCAATAAGCAAACTACTTTAAGAGGTGGAAATTGGCAATTCTTTCACAACCATAAAGCCATCTGCAGATGCACTGAGAATTAGCATTCTTGGCACTGACCAATTGTGAAGGAAGAATTTTCTTTCCAAAACAAGTACTCTTTACGTTGGGAGTACAAGGCAATGGGCAATGCACTTTGAAATACTTGGGGGGTGTAAAAAAGTATCAAAAGTATTAATTAGAACATTCCACTTAGAGATCCAGGCCTCCCTGCCAAAGAGGTGGAGACATATAACTTGTAGTAAACAGAGTGATTCATTGACTACAGTGTGACTACAACAGTGTAAGCACTAATAGCACTATACCAGCAATTCATTTCCTGTGTAGGAGAGGAAGGTCAAAGCAGATTAATTTGGGCTCACACAGGTCCACATTCAACTTCCAAACAAACTGCACTGAAGTTCTATTTGAATAATGTAAGTGACTTCCTGGTGAATGCATTTAGGACTGGGGGTGCCTGGAGACCATTGCAAAACCTGTAATTTGCTTACTTGAACCTACTCAGTAATATGTGGTCTGCGGATCCCAGATTTAGACTGAATCCAATACGCATTTATCTGGGAGAAAGTTCCACTGAACCCAATGGAGCTTACTTCTGAGTAGACATGAATTGGATTGCACTGTTAATCTCTGGTTAAATGCATCCCAAATCCATATCCACAGTAGGAGCTAGTTATATCTTTCATTTCTCATGGTATTACACAGCAAACACAATCATAAACTTCAAAGCTATGAAACAGGTCCACAAACATTGGTTTTAAAATGTTATCATTCAGAAGTGTAATTCATTATTTCTGAACACCATGCATCTGCACTAGTTAATTACACAAAATGCACAACAATTCTGTACTGTTAAACATTGACTCAACAAACAAAAGTTGGGATTCCTGATATCAGCATTTCTGATAATATACAATCTTAAGTCTCTTCAATACTGTAAAAATAATTTAAATTATTTGGGTGATATCCAGTGTTAGTAATGCTCAGAGTAGAGCCACTGAAACCAACTGACATATAACATAAGTCTGCCAATATAAATGGGTCTACTTCAAGTATGATTTAGATATCACCCTTTGTTTTTGTACCAACTTACTGTAACTAGAAGATTTACATAATTATTTAAAAGCAGATAAACCTTGTATACCTAGGTTAATAGCAATTTTTCTTACTTCAAATTGTCTTCAAAATGACTTTCTTTTACTTCTAGCACTGGAATATTCCACTTTCATTAGCAACACCACAGTCGTAGGAAGCCCAGTTTTACAGACAGAAAACTGGAGGTTCAACCTCATGCCTTTAACTCTACTGGAATCACTGGGGCCAAATTGACTCAAAGCAAACCATGCAACTTAACTATTTTATGAACTGTTTAAGTCTGACAGGATTATATTTAACATTCCTCTGAAAGAACATACTATATCAGATGCTATTCTCAGTCTCTCATTCATTCTTAAGCTTATGAGTTACAAAACCCACAGAAGGCCTCATGTCAGAGAAGGTATGCTGAGCACCACTTAAAAGGTTTGCTATACCAATGTAAGAATTTAAGGGTTGTATCCAAAGTAGTATAGTCATAGTCCCATAAGCACAAGGACTGCTGCTCACTCAACGGGACTTCTCCCACTCCTCCCTTCTACACCCCATAAATCTGTTCTAGGGGTTCACCCAACACTCTAGAGCACATTTGGGGAAGCCACCAAGCACAGAAATCCTGTTTTTGGAACAGTACAAGGATTTCTGCTTGCACATGTTAGTTTGGATACTGACCCAAGTATTTTAATACAAAAAATGAGAAACGGTAGGGAACGGCAGTGAGGTGGGAAAGTTTCCATGTGGGTGGGCGAAAATCCATTATTAAAATGCCTTTATTGTAACATAATGGATTAATACAATAGTCAAATTAAGCAGTTTCAAGGTTGTTAATCATATTTGTGGGTGACTTTCCCTAAAGATGCAAAGGCCTGGAAAAAAAACTGGAAAAATTCAGAGGGGAAAAAAAATCACAAAGCCCACCCACCCCAATTTTACTGGATTTTTGCCAGGCCTTCATATATCTAACTTTCCTTAAGAAATATACATCATTTACCGCTTTTTAGGCACACTAATAGTAGTATATTACCCATTTGCTCTTCATATTTTCCATAAAATGTAAACAACGGCCAGTTTTGCACACAATGTTAAACCATAGTTTAAAATAAAACTATGGTTTAACAGGCTTTGGTTTCTCTGCTCCTGTCGGTGCCATGCAATGGGAGGAGAAACTAGCTTATTATATGTGCAAGCCTAGGCTTATAGTTGCTTCTCTTCAAAGCACAAATGGAGAAAGTCCAGCTTCGCATGTTATAACAAGCCAGACCCAGGCTTGTTTCCTCCCCTGTGTGCAGAAGCAGGGAAGAAGCAAAGTGCTCCTGCAATTTAAAACAATGTTTTAACATTGCATACAAATCAGGCCAGAGTAAGGGAAGTACGTTTTTCCTAATCAAGTATTTCAATTAATCTACTTTTATTTACGAAAAACAACTTGAGACATTTAAGATTAGCATGTAACACAAACAAGGTGCACTGTTAATGCGTATGTTAAATAGAAGTTATAAATCCAAAAATCAGGTTTTAACCAATGCAGACCATTAGAACATTTCCCCAGAAATCTCACATTACTGGGAGAAGCACAAAGAAGAAATTATGAGTTGAACTACCACAGCCAGTTTTTCATATTAAAACAACTGGGTCCTGAAATTAGAACATATACAGATTTGGGCTGGCTAATTGTGAGATTACTGGAACATATACAGAAGGCAGGAATTGGTGAGGAACTGGTCCATCAATAGCTATTCAGAAAAGACATTTTAAATTTTTCTACATATTCAAAAGACGACCTGTTGAACAATCAATTACTCACCAGGTTCAACACCACTGGAAAACTTTCATTACTACACAGAATAGAGAAATACCCATCAGAAGCAACAGTATATTTTCTTCCTTAACAACCTAACATACCATTGAGAAGAACCTCAATTCCATTGTATGGAAGGATAAACTAGGCCCTCATGCATAGTACTTTGGGACTGGAGATTGCTCCAAGATGTCCAGTGGGAAAAAACCCTCCATACAGCTCACATCCTCAGAACAAATTGATGCATGTGCTTAATTATGGTTATCAAACTGTATCAGGTAAATATTCTAAAGGATTTTCCCCTTATGAACATATTGGACAACACACAGTAACTAGTTAAATATATCCATCTGAAATACAAGATAGTGAAGTGAAAGCTAGACATGAAGGGAAAACAAATGGGGGGGGGGAATTAACACAAGAGACCAATGTGAATTTCAGTCTATAAAGTACAGATTTGAAATAAACTGCATGTAAAACTCTTAGGATAGAAAACCTTAGTCAGTCCAAGAATTCCCTGTCAATATGACAGCAAGAATAGAGAGGAGCAAGATCTATATGTAAAGGAACAATGAATTCTGTAGTACTTTGAAGAACAAGTGTACTGTGGCATACAACTTCATGGGCTACTTATAAAATAAAAAAGTTGCCATGTTGGTCCATAAGAAAAACCGCCAACGCCCACCCTTGGGCAATACCTTTATTGGGACCAACCATAATGTCACATAACCATGACAATCTTTTGAGTTCTCCAGAACACTTTGCCTGATAAAGAATTCTACAGAACTCAAAAGCTTACCACACTTTTGTGGCATGATGAATGGTCTCAAAGCTATTGCCCAAGTGTGGATTCTGAGGTCATTTGTAAGATCTGTAGCCCAAAACTCCTTAACCAATGAGACTCTCGTAGCACCTAGGGCCTAACATTTTCAGATGCATCTAAAGATTACAGTAAGACATATTTGTTCGCTTTTAAGGTGTGACAAGAGGACTGGGTATTTTTCACAACTACTCTTCTGCAACAGAATGATTAGGACTATAATATAATAAAACCCTGCATAAGTTGTCCATCAAACACCTATAAACACATTCCGACCTTACCTCTCTAAGGCTGTAATATTATGCACACTTATGTTGTAGGAATTACTTCTGAATAAATATGAATAGGAGCAAAAGACAACAGGAAAGTTGGTTGGGGCAGGAGAAAGATAATCAGAAAGAGGAGACAGAAGTAGAGAAAACACTTGTCCAATGAATTACATTCTAGTGAGGTTTGAAATCAGACATAAAACGATCATATGCAAATATTTTCTTCTAATATACTATATGTGTTTTTAAAACCCAGAAAGCAGATGAGAGAAAATAAAAGTGTGGAAATACAAAGGCACCTGGTTTTTCCTTAGGAAACACATCAGGAAAAATGTGGTACAAAAGCATCCCAGCCTGGTCCGCCCCATCGGCCTCTACAGAACCTAAAGCGGGTGGGCAGATCAGGGGAAAAGGGCCTGCTTTGAAGAGTGCTCTCTCGTTCAACTCTTGATCACCAGCCTTTTTCTTTTCTTTTTTTTGGGGGGGATGGGTGGGGAAGACTTGGCCTCACTACTAAATTTATGGGAAGAAATCTTCATGAATGGGAGACGAGGCGTGTGTGTAGTATGTAACTGAGTAGCAACCTAGCCCCCGCCCGTAGAGAGATGGCCAATCAAAGAGCAGGAAGGGTGACTAAGAAAAGTATTGCTAATAATAATGATACAGATTAAATCATAATTATTAATAGGCGTCATTTACCAGAGTTCGGCGCTGGCGGGGGGTCTCGGCTGGTCTCATACTGACGGTGCTGGAAGAGGGGGCGCCGCTAGTCCGTGGCCCCCAGTGATGGCGTGAGGGGAAGAGAGGGGGACGGAGGAGGGGGCTGTGGCGGAAGCGTCGCGTCCGGGCAGAACTGTTGGCGGCGGAGCCGCATTTCTCTCCGTCGCAAGCCTCCTCAGCCACCCGACAATTGGGAAGCGAAAGAGAGAATTCCACTTGGCCCACCTTCCCAAGCTAAGGCGCGGCCCTTCTCGGTTCCCGTATAGCAGGAAAGTAAGAAGGAAAAAAAGGCCGAGGGAGGGTAGGAGAAAAGAAGCCCTCACAGAGAATGCAGCGACGGTAGCAGCAGCAGCTGCTTGTTGCTATTACTGCCGCTGCTACCACCGCATCCTCACTTCCGGGAGATACGCAGCGTGCGTGCGTGACGTCAGTACGCAGTGAGGGCACAGTTTGCTTTTTTTAAAAAGGGAGAAAAAGAAAGAAAGAGCTGAGCCGTTCCGCCGGGAGGGTTTATTTAAAAATATTTCAAAAAAAAAATTCATACGCCCCCTATCCGGGTACTTGACGGAAAAGCTCGGGTTCTGCTGAAGCAGGCCTTGAGGCGCAGTTGCGTTTCTATTTGGGGGGACAGTGGAGGGGAGAACTTGCATGCGCCCCCAACAGACCTGGGCATATATGGGGGCTTCGATTCCATATCACAGGAACATGCCTTTGGGGGCATATAAAACCTTGTGTATATTCCCGCAAGTGAGGGTTGACATTTAATGCATCTGATGAAAACGACCCCAGTTCACAAATGCTTGTGCCATGATAAAAAAATTAAGGTGCCATAGCTTCTGGTAAAAAGGTAAAGGTGTCCCCCCACTTGTAGTGCGAGTCGTTTCCGACTCTTAGGGTGACGTCTTGCGACGTTTACTAGGCAGACCATATATATGGGATGGGATTGCCAGTTCCGTCGCCGGCCGTGTACTCATTTTACCGACCACAGATGGATGGAAGGCTGAGTGGACCTCGACCCCTTTTACCGGAGATTCAATTTCCTCCTTTTGTTGGAATAGAATTCTGGCCGTGAGCAGAGCTTCGGCTGCGTTACCACCGCTTACCACTCTGCTCCACGGAGGATCGTTAGCTTCTGGTTGCCTTATCTTATTACCCTCCATTTATCACCATGCGTGGTCCTAAGACAGCATGGCGTGAGTAGAAGTGGCTGATGTCCCGCTTCATTTTTCCCTGGGCAGCATGAAGGGTGGATTGGGCCCCATGGCCTAGCTACCCCTGATCACTTATCCACCATCCAGAGAGAGAGAGAGAGAGATCATATACAGCTGTGGAGTGCAAGTGGACTGAGGAAGCTGCGTGGGCAAAGAGTAACCAGCTCATTGTGTCACTGGTTCACTTGTGCTCTCCATCTTGGGTGGCACAGCAATGGACACTGATCACAGCAGCAAGGCCAACCCTGTGAAATCCATTGCCTTCTTTCAAACAAGCTGGTAGAGGAGGAACTGAGCTTAGAGACAGACTTCCTTCCTCCGCTGCAACACAGAAACTAAGTGGATTGGCAGAGATCTCTTACTCCTCCAGCAGCTCACTCATCCAAATATAAATCATTTTGCTAACAGGCAAAAGAGGAATTCCTAGGATGCCCTTCATCACACATAGAGATCTGAGGACTGTTTTCAAGATAATAAAGTACATTCAACATAAAACATTAAAATACAATCCTCAAACTAATCATTAATAAACTACAGCAGTGCTGTGGAGGGGAAGGCTAAAAGCATTGGGCAGTATTAGTTAACTTCCTCCAAAGGCTTCCTAAAGCAGATATGTTTTCACTTGGCGACAGAAACCCTTCAAAGCTGTTGCCATCCCTTGTTGTTAAATACAAGCCTGGGCAAGCCCAATCCTTCCTACTGCCCTGCAGAGAGATAGACACAGGTCAACCAAGTAGAGGCCCTGGCAGCTTCTACGCACTCTGGGTGACCTGCTGGGTCCAGAGAGAGAGAGAGAGAGAGAAAGAGAAAGAGAGAGAGAGAAGGCAAGTGAGCAGCCTTCACCAATCTGGTGCCCTCTAGACGTCTTGAATCAGGACTCCCTCCCATCAGCCAGCACAAAGGCTTAGGTAGGGGGGGAGGTAGCAATTGAAAAAGCAGTGGCTGCTCCTTACAACGATCAGTGTGGATGATACATGCATTTCTCCCCTCTCAAAGAATCCTGGGAACTGTCGTTTGTTAAGGGTGCTGAGAACTGTAGCTCTGTGAGGGATAAATTACAGTTCCCAGGATGCTTTAGAAAGGGGGAGGGAAATGTGCTTTGAATGTATTTAAAGGTATAGTGTGTACATTGCCTTAGGATGTTGTTTTGTAATTAGTATACCGCCAAAGATATGAGGGCTAGCAGCTATGGCTGCTCCTCTTGCCTGCTCTTTAACTGTGATTTGGTGCAGCAGAGGGGATTTGACTCAGTCCTTGTTGGCACACTGCCTGCAGGCAAGAGGAAGAGCTACTGTGTCCTTAGAGCAGTCACCTCTCTGTCCCTACATTCCTCCCCTCTGTTTCTCTTACTAGTATGGCAGGAAGAGTTAGGCAAGTGATGGCTGCAAGGAGCAGCCCCATCTGCTTTAGATGGCTTGCCTGTCTCTTCCCCATCTCTGTCTCTCTGAGAGGCACTACCTTCTTCTGTTTGCATGCCATCTGGCTTTGGGTGACATGAAAGGAAGGACTGGGCCCAGCACAGCTGTGCAGAATAAGCAAGCAAGCGTGCCTGAGCAGCCACCACCTCTACTTGTTCACCTTCTCTCTCTGGGTGGCACAGTAGGAAGGGTCAAGACCAATCTGCACCATTGTGCCACCTACAGAGAGAGAGAAAGCAGGCAGGTGAGCAAGGAAGAGGAAGGAACAGCTATTCACTTACCGAAACAACCAACTCTATACTTGCACACCTCATCTTTGGGTGCTGTGGTAGTGGGGATTGAGCCTGGCTGCGTCATCTAGATAGGAAGTGAGCAAGTGGGCAGATGCCTCTCATTCTCAACAGTGCCATTTGACCTCTTGTGCTCAGCAGAAAAGAATGCCTCAGAATCTGTGGAGACATGCAGTGATACAGGGCCTGATCCTATGTACTGCATGCACGCATACACACAGAGCAAGTAAGAAGGGCAGTGTCTACTGCTGGGAATACAAGCCTTACACTGTTACCTGGGAGTAAGCTCCTGGGATAGAGTGGGACTAAATCTATACATGCTAAGAATTACACAGTAAGTCTGAGCCAGAATAAAATGGTGTGCTCGGATAAATGGCATTATGAATACAGAACACAAGGGGTGGCGACTAGATCTAGAGTAAAGAGAGACAATGGTGTACCCTGGAAGATTTGGGTTGCAAATACGAGAGGTCAGTCAGGGGCAGCCAGTGGTTAGTGTAAAAAGTGAAAGAACAGAAATAGCTCTCAATGCTTTAAAAGCAGCCTGACTCAGAAATTCAGAAGATTTTCCTTTTCTTTGCAATGATGAGAATAGCTTGATTTTTGAGTCTGAACCTATGACTAAAAGCACAGGTATAGAGGCCACTTTTTAAAAAGCTAGTTGTGAGTTGAACAAGAGGTAAGGCAAAGGCTCAGTTTTCTTTTTGGAACATTTCAGCTTCTTATTGCCTCACTGAATATGTAAAGATATCTGAGAGTGAAGAGAGCTCAGGAGTTAATCCCAGGATAGTTATGTACACAGGTTCATAGTCTTATACAGTATTATTAGTTAAAACCTGGTTATAAGTTGGAGTGAGATATGAATCACACAGACAAACAATGTGTTCTCTGAATGCTGCAGAAATACTTTCAGCCTGCAACCCTATTTAATCTTCCCTGGCTGGGAGCAAACCCCACTGAACTCAGTGGTACATAATAGACATATACAGGATTGCAGTACAAATATGCCAGGAAGGACCATATCAGAACTAGGGAAGTCATATCAAATTTCTGGGAAACAGTTCTTCATGGTCAGTAAGATTATTTCAAATGAGGGCAACCTGGCACCTGTTGTTATTTTTCCCCCAGGCCCAGGTAACATAAATCTATCTAAGAAGTCATGGCAATATATACAACCTAAATTCACCATAGTCTTTCAAGTTAGTGAAGTAATACACACTGTGCGAGTACTCCCATAAGATTCTTCTTGGAGAAAGGGCAGGTTATCATCATCATCAGTGTGCAGACTCTATCAGTGTACCACTGATCTCAACCACCCCATAATTTCTACCTTCCTAGATTTTTATTTCCTTTATGCATTAGCAACCATTCCTCATACTATTGTTGACCATTGAACCGCACTGTCACTGAGTCTGTTTTCCATCAAGTCTGGAAAAAAAAACTGTAACTAGGGGGAGTTATGTCTTTGCCCAGTCTGGGAACGGACTGCCAAGGCCGTTGCTATGGTAACCATCGCGATAGACTGGGAAAAGTTCTAGCAGCTATCTGTGTTAAGCTGTGTCTTCTGTGTATTGCCTCTGAACTGAGAGGTTCTCTTCTGTGTTCACCTTTGGAGAGAGATGTACCAGAAGGGGGGTGACTGAAGAAACTCTACATGTATTTACTCTTAAGCCTTTGGCCGTAATGTCTTAATAAAGACTCTTAACATGATCTAATGCTCTGAAGAAGTTTCTTGCTCAACTTAACTCCAACGTAATGTACGCTGTTTCACGCAACAACGCACACACGTCAACAACTGTACCCCAGGAAAACTATGTTTTAGGGCCAAATTAAAAGTTATAATTATATGTGTGTAACATTCTTCCAATGGCTTTGTGTGTTTTTTAAAAAGCAGTTGCAAAGAGTGTTGGGGGGGGAAACACAATAGTTAACTCTTTCCCGACTGCTAATTTTCCTGCTCAGAATTCCTCCCCCTAGCCATATTACCAAGATCTTTTTCATAGGAGGAAAAGCTGTGGTTTTTTTGAAGGGAAAATGGCTCTTGGACAAGAGTTAAGTACTCCCTCCATGTAGGCTCTGGAAACAAATTCCTTTAAAAAAAAAGTTTTGGGGAAAAGCTATATGCATCTTTATGTAACATACAATATGGCTTTTAAATTCCTAATTTGAAAATTTGAATCCTAAAATTTATACCAAGAAGGCAAACAAAGAAAAAAAGTAACAAAGTCTGCAAAGGAATGGCAGTTCTGCTGTTTTTCAGCTGTACATCCATTGTTGCCATTTCTTCAATCCACAGCTGTTACAATCCCCCCCCCATTGTGGTGCTCCTAAGATGTAAAATAATCTTTTTTCCTTGAGCAGATAGGTTTTGTATTTGCCGTAAGTATCTGGAAAAGGTAGTTATACAGGGAGGGGAGGAGGGAGAGAAAGAGATACAGTACCATAGGCAGTGAAAATGAAAATCCAAAATGGACCTTCTCGTTCCTTTTTTTCTTTCATTTCTAAAATAAAAACCTCAACTATACAGAAACATTAAAAATTTTATTTTGTTGCATTCAAAATAATACCTAAATATGTTTTCAGGAGATATCCTTCCAGAGTTGTGGATGAACTTTCCACTTTTCTAATTGAATGCAGTGTCTGATCTCTCCAAGTGAAAAAAAAGATGCAGAAAAATTCTTGTCATGTTCTTCCTTTTGTGGTCATTCAAAATACTAGGATATAGGACTTGAAAGCTTCCAAGCTTTATATGCCAGAGCAAACAATTTTCCATGCTTGCATAGGTTAATAATATTGCCCCCTGCACTTCCATGAATTTAAGGGTATTTGTTTGCAAGAAACACTTAGTGGTGCTGAATACTATGTGAAGTGGGGAGCCAGGGAAGAAGCTAGCTGTGGAATATATAGATTACACAGCAGAAACATAAATTTTGTAGAAGAAAACCAGCAGTGAACAATTAGGCATGTAAAAGCTGGAAAACAGAATTGTAGCTTTAGGCCTGAGCTACACATGCAGCAGGATGGGGTGGTTCTGTTTTGAATGAAGGCCTCAGCAGCACAGGGGTTCTGACCCAAGGAAAGAGTTTAGGTTTGGGCAAAGAGAGGAAGGAAAGACAAAGTACATCAAAGTTGAATCAAGGGAATGGCTTCAGGATTCAAGTGTCACCACAGACATTATTCAATAGGCACTCTCCGCAGCTGGATTTTCACTGGTTCACACTGATCATGGCTGCACTTCTTCTACTGTTAAGCGTAGTTGATAAAAACCTTGACTACCACAGCAGTTCTTTTCCCTGATCATCCCTGGGAGGTTGGGCAACTCAGCCCTCCTAGTCCATTTTAGGGGTTCTCTAGTACTCTCCATCCCCCACGTCCCAGTCTGCTGTGAATACAGCACATACTCTAAAGCTGTAATTTAAAGCTGTAATTCAAATATTGATAAGATTGCATTGTACTTGGTTTACCAAGTGAAGAGGCAACACCAGTGAAAGAGAGGCAATTCATAGACAAAAATACTTGAGCCATGCTACTTCCCCAATAAGTGTTAAAATGACTTCATTTAAGGCTTCTCTGGTTGTGACTCTAGCCATAGTCTGAGACAAGTGGGAGGGGGATTTCCCTGGCACTTTGTTTATGTCTGCAACAACACTCTTCAGTTTCCATTCTTCCCATTTTCTTTTGCTTTGGCTTGCCTGTCAGTTTCCTCTTTAAGCATTTCCTCTCCACAGGTGTTTCCTCCTCTAAGGACTATGGGTGGGGGGTTTTTTGAAGGGGGGAACCATATCACATAGGCACCTGCACACCTTCACACTCCACCACCCCATATCAAACGTTAAAAGAGAAAGAAGAAAACATCATTATGTGTGAGATTTGAAAGAAATTAGGCCCTTGCAAAGATAGGGGGAGGGCCTAATTTCTTTCATATTTCACACATAACAATGTTTTTTTCTTTCTCTTTTAACATTTGATATGGGGTGGTGGAGTGTGAAAGTGTGCAGGTGCCTATGTGATATGATTCCCCCCTTCCAAAAAAAAAAACCTGGCAAAGATAGGGGGAGAGCCAGTGTGGTGTAGCGGTTAAGCCTTAAGGTGTTGGACCTGGGAGACCAGGGTTCGAATCCCCACACAGGCATGAAGCTCACTAGGTGACCTTGGGCCAGTCACTGCCTCTAAGCCTCAGAGGAAGGCAATGGTAAACCCCCTCTGAATACCGCTTACCATGAAAACCCTATTCATAGGGTCGCCATAAGTCGGAATCGACTAGAAGGCAGTCCATTTCCATTTTCCAAAGATAGGGGGAAGACAGAGATTAGGTAGTGGGAACAGAGTAAACAATCTGTGGGGAGCGGTGGTAGTGGAATTGCAGGGAAATAGCTAGGTTGAAGGACAATGCAGGCTAAATGTTCAAGTAAACACAAGGATTGGTGAACAAAACATTAATTGTGATAGGCCCTGGGATAACAGAGGGGTCACGCAAGCTGTTAATGTCCACTTGGATACAATTTTTTGTGTGAAATATGCCCTTTCCGTCTGTAGTCTCAAGACAAATTTGTGCAGAAAGTTCTGCTTTAAATCAATGGGATGTTTGTATTTACTTTATTATCATATTTATATATATATTCTATCTTTCCTCCAAGGAGTTCAAGGCAGCACACATGGTTCTCCCCCTCCCTCATTTTATCCCCCAATAACCCTGGGAGGTAAGTTAGGCTAAAAGACAGTGACTAGCCCAAGGCCACTCAGTGAGCTTCTGGCTGAGGGGGGATTTGAACCCTGGTCTCCCAAATCCTAATCCAATATTCTAACCCCTATGCTACATTCACACACTCTCAAGAGAGAGGTGCCAGCCCTGAGTTTTCACGCTGGGGTAGTTCTTTGCTAGGAATAGGAAAGAATTCATCTTTTTTAACTGACATTAGGAAGGTCCAGCATTATCTAATCCAGGTTTGATCATCCTGATTTCAGACCCTAAAAATAATATTATATTGCTAGATTTTAGCCTATACTTTTGAGGCTATATACAGATGTAAATATAGGACTGGCAAAGTAACAACTGCATTGTTATAAGTTATTTTGAATGCTCTTTGCTACAAGCATCTTTCTCACGTTGCAAGCTACTCTTGAAACACTCATTTCTTCACTGCTCTTGTTACACACTTGTTGCAGGAATCCTATCTTCATCTCCAGTGGTTAACTTCTGACTCATTCTTCCTTTCCTAGATGGCTTCACGTTTTATGCACTTTTGGGTAACCACAGAGTTTTTGACCAATTTGAGGCCTGTCTGTACTGTCTCCCTCTGCTTCCTTCCTCAAATCAGTAAAATGGCATAATACTGTTATTTTAATATCTGCTCCTTGAGATTTCTTTTGCCACTTTCTAGATCCCCCCCCCAATAAATCTGACGCAAAGGCTCTAATGATTTCAACAGTTTCCACCAGCTTTCAGGTAACAGATTTGTAGTCATATCAATGTAAGCAGTTTTGCCATTCTTGTGAATGTTGCTTCTGAATTCCATTTAAGGCACAGATTGCCCAGACTCTTGCTATTTTCAGATGGGATTCAATCACATACCAGAAAAAATCAGGTCACACAATTGTAGTTGATTAGGAGGTCTTGCACAACAAACCCACTTCCCCCAACAGATTGGGCTTATTGTGATTAAAAAAGTGATGGGAAAATGCACTGGAAGGTATGAGTGAATTAAATAACACTTGCTTTGACGCAAAGTTAGCTAACCTCCTCACAAACAAATCGGAGTGAATGCTCATTAAATAGCCTACATTGGCTAATCTCCCTGCAATCAAACTGGGATAAATGCTTAGTAGAAAGATCATATGGAAACTCAATAAAAAAGTTACTAGAAACTTTAAAAAGTTATCTGGAAGCATCCCTTATTCTACTGTGGTGACCTCAACAGTTCATACGGACCCTAGCTTGATCACTACTGTTGCATCTACTATCTCAAAACTAATCATGAACATGCGATTGCTGATAATCAAACTCATAGTATGCAGTTTATGCATCTGCTATCTCAGAACTAATTATAAACATAATTATAAACATGTGATTGCTGAAAACACATAGTATGCTGTTTATGGGGGGCAACTATAGCACAAAGAAATGCCTTTCAGGACATATTCATCAACACCAGTAATTAGTTCCTGCACTGTTGATGAGCTTCAGCCCTTAGGAGGCAAGATCTGGAAAGTTCAGAGAAGAGTGTCATGTTGAAGAGGGTTTTGTACCACAGTCCAAGTTAACTGAGCCGCCTGTCATAGCCTACAAATGCCAAGTGAGCTAGTGTAGATTGACCCAGTTTTCTTTTGGCAAGGAACGGATGCAATAACTTACCATATATAAGCTATTTTGGCTTGTCAAATGGATAAACAGACTCAAAACTTTCAAAGGAATACATGGTGCAAACCTAACTGGAATGAAAGGAGCTTCACAAGATAAGTACCTATACAAATCCTCATTTGTAACTGCTGACATCCTGTTTCCATTGTGAGACTTCATATCTGATTCAGCAGACTTTGTATCCTATAATAGGCATAGATTTTAGGAGAGTATACCTTTGGATTCCAACTCCTTCAGTTCCCACTCAGAGTCTGCTATTTCCTGTGAGAAAGTTTTTGAAATAATCATAATTTGAAACTATTCAAAGCTCAAGGGGAGGAAAGAGTAATTTAAAGTATTGGTTATTTAATATAAAGTTGAATAGTTTAATTCCCACAACTTACAGTAAAGTTGGAATGAGCTGGAAACTGAAAAGGAAAGCTGTGAAATACATGAGACATAAAGAATACTAATGAAAGAATTTCTCACAGGCTTTATTGAGCTCTGGAGGAGCTCCCTGTATGTTGGTTTTGAACCTGGAATTACTAGAGCATATACCCTCTACAAAAAGCATTGAAGGTTTTATAAAACCACTTTCATTGGCCAGCTGTTAAAACCTGAGATGGAAATCTTTAGAACAGTCTCCCTAATGGGAAGCAAGTAATCTCACTAGGTCAAACGCAGAATTATATACATTTATGAAAGGCACTTCATAATTTTTATACTGGAGCCAGAAAGAATTGTTCCTTTATATCCAAGTTATTGTTTCTCAGAAATCACCTGAAATTAGGACCCTATTTTATTCTCTGTAAAACATCCACAAATTAAGACAAACACACTGTAAAAATAAATCCCTTTCCTAGAGAATGTATGATACAGTATTATTTGGCACAGCAGTAAGAAATTACCTGCCTGCGTGCATTCAGAACATCTGCAATGATGGTGATTCCCAACATATTTGGCCACTGCCCAAATTAGTATGTTACCATAAAGCACATGAGGTTGTCTTCAACTAATAATAAATAATAATAATAAAATTTTATTTCTGGGCCGCCTATCTGGCCGAATTAACGGCCACTCTAGGCAGCGTACATAGACTAAAATATAACATAGAGTAAAATATAACATATAATACTAAACAAAACCCCAGTAGTCTATAGACATCCCGAGCAGCAGGTTCACACACACACATATACACACACACGGTCTCTGACCCCCTTCAGCAGTTGCTGCTTTTGTAGCTGGAGAGAGACAGGGCCCCGCCCTTCCAGGCCAGGTGGAAATCAGCCAGAAATGCAGGGAGCAGGTCTTGCAGAAACTCACACAGATAGATGGTCTCTGGCCCCTTCAGCAGTTGCTGCTTTTGCAGCTGGAGAGAGACAGGGCCCCACCCTTCCAGGCCAGGTGGAAATCAGCCAGAAATGCAGGGAGCAGGTCTTGCAGAAACTCACACAGGTAGATGGTCTCTGGCCCCTTCAGCAGCTGCTGCTTTTGCAGCTGGAGAGAGACAGCCCCGCCCTTCCAGGCCAGGTGGAAATCAGCCAGAAATGCAGGGAGCAGGTCTTGCAGAAACTCACACAGATAGATGGTCTCTGGCCCCTTCAGCAGTTGCTGCTTTTTTAGCTGGAGAAAGACAGGGCCCTGCCCTTCCAGGCCAGGTGGAAATCAGCCAGAAATGCAGGGAGCAGGTCTTGCAGAAACTCACACAGATAGATGGTCTCTGGCCCCTTCAGCAGTTGCTGCTTTTTCAGCTGGAGAGAGACAGGGCCCCCCCCTTCCAGACCAGGTGGAAATCAGCCAGAAATGCAGGGAGCAGGTCTTGCAGAAACTCACACAGGTAGATGGTCTCTGGCCCCTTCAGCAGCTGCTGCTTTTGCAGCTGGAGAGAGACAGGGCCCCGCCCTTCCAGGCCAGGTGGAAATCAGCCAGAAATGCAGGGAGCAGGTCTTGCAGAAACTCACACAGATAGATGGTCTCTGGCCCCTTCAGCAGTTGCTGCTTTTGTAGCTGGAGAGAGACAGGGCCCCGCCCTTCCAGGCCAGGTGGAAATCAGCCAGAAATGCAGGGAGCAGGTCTTGCAGAAACTCACACAGATAGATGGTCTCTGGCCCCTTCAGCAGTTGCTGCTTTTGCAGCTGGAGAGAAACAGGGCCCCACCCTTCCAGGCCAGGTAGAAATCAGCCAGAAATGCAGGGAGCAGGTCTTGCAGAAACTCACACAGGTAGATGGTCTCTGGCCCCTTCAGCAGCTGCTGCTTTTGTAGCTGGAGAGAGACAGAGCCCCGCCCTTCCAGGCCAGGTGGAAATCAGCCAGAAATGCAGGGAGCAGGTCTTGCAGAAACTCACACAGGTAGATGGTCACAACTGAGAACTAAGCCCTACTCAGAGTAGACCCATGGCAATTATTTAATCTTAGTCGTGCCTGTTAACTTCAGTGGGTCTACTCTGAGTAGGATTAACATTGACTACCACCCATGGATTTTTTTTTAATGTATGGAAACCTTGAGATGGAACCAATATTATTCACATTTTACAGACTATGAGCCCAAACTAACATATGCTACCTTGCCCCAGTCAATCCAGTGAATTCACAACTGAGAACTCAGATACAGGTCAAGGCATCCCAGGTTGTAGAACTCTTGATTCACTGTGGACCCAGTGGTCTTCTACAGCAACTCTATTACAAGTTCAAGTTTAATTTAGCGGGCTCAATAGCTGGGAGGATGAAGCATAGAACTTGGTTGAGAAAACTTCCAAATAGCCATACATAGGCTTCATATGTCTATTTAAACATCTAAGCAATTGATATATGTACCTATCTTTAATAAACCCAAAGGCAAAATGTTGTTGTTTTTTATGTGTACATAAATACAGGTGGTTTCTAGGTGCATATTTCCCATATTTTTACATTACATACTGTACATTTCCTTCACCAAATATGACAAATGAGAGATGTGGTCAACCCACTGGGGAAATGTAGGAATTTTCCTGTAATATGTAAAGGGTTACGTTTAGTTTTAGCCTCATTCAATTTATACATTAGCCCCACTAAAAAAAGTCTCAAAATGATTTAGAGCCAAAGCAAAAAATACAATCAAGATCACATAAACATTATTAAAAACAGATGTGGTCTTGTCCATCTTTGCCTGGCACCAAAACAATGATAACCTCACTGACAGGTACACCTCCTTGAGGACAGCATTCCATAAATGGGTGGCTACTGCAGAGAAGGACCGAATGATGATCTCAGGCTGTGAGCAGATTCATAGGGGGAAAGGTAGTTCTTTAGGTATAAGAGGTCCTGAGACGTATAAGTCTTCAAAGATCACAACCAGCATTTTCAATTGGGCCCAGAAATAAAGCATTAAATCCAGAGAAAAATGAAGGGAACTCTGCTTTCATGGCTCTTTCCACTTACTACAGTCCCCCCCACACACACACACTCCTGAGGGATTCCTCTGAAATTGCATGGGCAGGGCAATGAGGTATTGCAGCAAGACAAGGAAGTATGAAGAATTCAGCAGGGCTGCCTTCCACAAGCAGAATTGCTTTTCTGCTTGTGCAAGACCCCTTCGGATCCAAGCCAAAGTGTCTCTAGGGTCCCATTGTTTTGTTCTTCATGATACGTTTTTTGTTTCATACCTCTGGTGCTGTTTCTTGTGCCTCAGACATCCACATTTGAACTTCCAGTTTTTTTACTATTCAACGTGTTCATATAAATAAAGCAAAATGATCAGAATGCCACCAACTGTTTGTGTTCCATCTAGACAGAATTGTAAAACAGTTGGCCAGGTTACATAGATTAAAATGAGCCCTCAGCTATGCCAGCCCTGGAGCTGACTCCCATGGGCTACAGTGGGAAGGGGTGGATAAAAAAAAAATCTAGCAAAGTGAAAGGCAAGGAAAAACTGCACCCCTCAGCTACATCCTTGGCCACAGGCTGCATCCACACCAACCATACATTTCATGCACATTCACCCTGCCGAAAATCCTGGGAGCTGTAGTTTACCCCTCATAGAACTACAATCTCCAGCAGTTCTAACACCCTATAGTTCCCAAGAATGTGCTTTAAATGTGTGGCGTATGCAGCTGCAGTAAGCTTGCAGTACTGCAGAAGTGGTGTTAGCTCAGCCATAGAATTCCCACTACAACCCCAAGATAGCTTTGTAAGAGTATAACCGCATGAAGGTTTCATATTAGTTATTTTCCTCTACAATGTATTGCCAAACCTCCTGAACATTCCTTATGTTAATTAGGTGGAGCAAATTTATACAGCATGCTTTCAGTCTTACAGTGCTCCGGTAATGTCAACTACATTTTAATCACAGGCATAAAAAATGAAAATCTAATGTTTTTAAAGGATCCATTGAACACTGCCAGTGTGGAGGAAGGGATAAGACAGCACTAGATCATCTTGAATATAAGTTTAGAACTTCATCCTGCATATCTAGTATGCAAGGGAAAATAGAATTATTCACATACCACCTTCAACAATAACCAGCTACATTTGTCTCAATTTGATTATGAATTGTCAAAATTTTCCATTATCCAATAATTCAGATCTATCTATCTATCTATCTATCTATCTATCTATCTATCTATCTATCTATCTATCTAATAGACTGATTAATTTGACTGCATTTAACCATTAGGTTGTGATAAAGGTCTAACACCAAAGACAGAATAATCTACTGTCTATTTTGGAAAGCTGTTTGTTCACTATACATTTGGACACCTCTTAAAATATCGTAACTAAATTTTACATGATAGTTCCTGAGATCAAGAAGCAGGTTGTTGTCTGTTTGGATAGAGTTGGACACAATTTTGAATCAAGATGCTGGACTGAACCTTACAAAAGTGCACTGATTTTCACCACTGGTTTTAAAACCACTGATTTTTGGTTTGTTAGAATTTCCAAGCAACACTGAGGATGAGACTGCTAGTGCTTCATACAAATCAAGATCAAATTGGCAGTCAGGATTTCAAAAGTAAGACATTTAACATAAGCATTAGTTGCATCTGATGAGACAAAAGGCATCTGTGTGCAGATTGCATGCATAGGTTACACATCAGATGCAATATCCATCTGAGTGTTTGTGCTAGGTTAGATACAACCATGATTTGAAAGGGCAGAAATTCTACAAATCTTCAACTACTGCCGGGGTTCTTGTATGTCCTGCATGAGGAATAAATGGAAACTTGATTATTTTTTGTGTAACTAAATCATGGCATGTGTTGTAGTTTGTAGTTTTTCTGTTTGTTGTTACTGTTCTGTTTTTGTTACTGTATTGTGTTATCAAGCACATGAGTTTTTTTGTTTTTATGCTAGAAAATACCAATAAAAATACATTATTTTAAAAAAAATCTGTTTGTTTTGAAATTCACTAACAATTTATCTGAAAGGTTGAATTAACCAGCAACTGATGAGAGGCCTTGGTGCTTGTATGTGGAAGGATGCGGTCTGTCATGTGACAGGCTAGGGTGGCCTCTTACATATCACTAAAAAAAGAGGAAAAAAGAATAAACAGGCTTGCATAAAATGTTTATATGCTAATTTAGCATATAAACTGGAGACCCAGTGCCTGCAGGAAGAAGGGGACTACTATCTCCCAGGGAAGAGGGAGAGCCATCTGCTGCGGCTATCTGCTTCCTTGCTGCTGCTACTGCTGCTCAGCAACCACCACCACCCTCTCCCTGTTGGACTTCTGTGATGCAGGTTGTCACGCCTTGAAGGCCCAGGCCCCCAGCCAGCTGTTGCTGATATCGTCCACCTGTCCCTTCCCTGGAGAGGATACATAAGCCGGCTGGCTGAGGTGGCTCCTGCTTTGCAGATTGCCTGACTTTTTGCAGGTCTTGAGTCATGTGCCTGGGAGAGAGGACTCAGAGCCAAGTGGGGAGACTTGAGGGGTCCCCAACCAGTGTAGTAACGGGTAGAGGGAGATATGGCGTTGTGAGGAAGACTTGCCAGGTAAGGGGAACGCGGCCCAGGCAGTTAACGACTGTGCCTTGTTCCGGTCCTCCCCACACCCGCAGGTTTGTTGGTTGCCCTATCAGCCAACTCTCAGACCTCCAGATGCTGTAGATTTGTTTTTTGCAACTGGACATAGAGATGGTGATCTGAATGTGGGGGCCTTACATCAGTCCCTCTGTCATGGACAGATCACTGCTTACTGAGGGTGGGGAACCTATTAAGTTGGTCCGCCCCCAGAGACTAATGGATCCAGATGGTTTCCAAAGGGCTCTGGGGAGTTTTCCGGCTGATAGGGCTGGCACTCCTGTCAAAACCCTGGTTGAACTGTGGAATACAGAAATGACCCAGGCGGTTGACATGTGTTGAGCCTCAGCTCCCCCAGAAGGGGCAGGAAGGGCAGAAGCATGAGTTTCAGGCGCCTCCACTGCCAGGAGACACAGAAGACTCGGTAGTTGTTGAGTCTGAGAGAGACCTGGGGGGGAAAGCAAGCCTGAATTCCAGCCAGTTCCCACGGAAGGCGCAATCTCCGAGGAGGAGAGCTCGCCGCCCCCAGTTGCTGCTGAGGACCAGTTGGGGGAAGCTCCAGCAAAAGTGCCAACTCCTCCCTTACCAAGCAGTTCCCAGGATGCCACCAGCGTGACGCAGCCCCCTGACCTCAAATCCGTTACTCAGGAACAGGTGTCTTCCAATGAGCCGTTAGAGACACACACCCATCACCTCGCTCCCGCCGCCACAAGAAATGGACAGGGCAGAGACAGGACTTGCGAAGGAGTCAGAGATTACGATCGAAAACATTACCTACTTAAGCTTGCTGCTTACAGTGGGGAGCTGCTGTGTCAACTTCCTTCATACGCCGCAGAGCATGTCTAGAGTGTAGTTAGGGATTTTAGTGAGTTAGTGCAGGTTTTTCTATGAAGCGCAATGCCTTTGATTTATCCTTTACTTTAATAAAACGAGATTTAATTGCACCCGCCTCTCAGCCTCGTAGTTCCAGCTCTGGACGGGACAACATGATTGCTCCTGAGTGCCCTCTCCTCTGTAGAGCTCGTACAGTTCCATGGTATACCCCAGAGCTGGGAGTGATGAAACAATATAGGAGACTACTTGAGTGCAGATGGAGACTAACTCCTGGTGGATTCAATTACACACTGGTAAGTGCCTATGGTAAGCTGTATTTAGGGGCAGTGAGGGCAGGAAAAAACCAACATTTTGCTGCCACTATCAAATCATCAATCTGCCGCCCAGCGGAGCACTTCAGAATTGTCCAGGGGCTATTACACACTGGTCCCAAGGACATGGTAGAACCATCTGAGGCCCACTGTAATGAATTTGCTAGGCACTTCCAGGATAAAATCTTTAGCATCTGCCAGGACTTAGACTCCAGTGTTATAGCAGGTGAATCAAGCAGGGTATCTAGAGCACAGCCTTGTCCCGATTTCTTGTCTACATATTTATATAGATGCAGATTTAGAAATCATTACTATAACTTAAACAGAAATATATCTCACAATAGTGGGGAAGACTGGGACCAGGTGTATCCTTGATCAGCCTGGTGTCCAGATGCTAACTTTTCATGGATAACTTCAAGGCCACTGCTCACTCTTTTATTATTATTATTATTATTATTATTATTATTATTATTATTATTATTATTATTATTATTATTATTATTATTATTATTATTAATAATAATAATAATAATAATAATAATAATAATAATAATAATAATAATAATAATAATAAAGAGGCACATGTTACCAAATTCTTCCAAGCTACACAGCAAGTGGATTGGAATGTGAAAGACCAACCCAAATTGTGTTTGCATTTTGACAAATTTGTAGGGCAGCCCAATATCTCAGAGAGGAGGTCAGGTCTGCTGCTCCCCTGGTGCATTCACTATAGCTGCCCAATTTCCTTGCTTTTTAAAGTTTGATAGAAATATCTGTGGGCTATAGGTATGTTCTTAAACCGCAAGTTTTTTTGCCTATTAGTGAATTTCCCTGCTTTTTAATCTGGGAGGTAAGAAATGAGATCCTGTGCAAGTTTGCTGAGAATGGATTGATCATTTCCATGCTTATTGAGTTCAGTGGGATTTACTGCCCTGCAATCATGCTTAGGATAGGTTAAACTGACTACAAGAGATGGGGAGGAGAGGAGGGAGGGGAAGACTGAGATGGTAGCAGGCAGGAGGGGGAGGGAAGGAGAAGGACAGGTTTGATCATTTGCATGTTTATTTTCAGTGCGATTTACTCCCATGCAATCATGCTTAGGATAGGTAAAACTGACCATGGGGAGGGAGGGAGGGCTGGAGTGGGCAGGGGAGGAGGAAGGGAGAGGAGGAGAAGGAGGAGAACAGCAGGTCTGATCATTTGCATGCTTACTGAGTTCAATGGGATTTACTCCTAAGCAATCATGGTTAAGATAGGAAAAAATGGCCATTGGGGGGGAGGAGGGCGAGGGGGAAGGGGAAGGAGCATATTGGAGGGGGGCAAAGGAAGGGGGAAGGGAAGGCAGTCTTGATCATTTGCATACTTATAGAGTTCAATGGTATTTACTTCCATGCAATCATGCTTTAGATAAAACTGACCATGGGGAGGAGGAAGGGGAGGGGATTGGGAGGGGAGGGGGAGGGGGAGGGAAGAGGGAAGGGATAGCAGGGAGGAGAAGGGATCATTTGCATACTTTTTGAGTTCAATGGGGTTTATTTCTGTGCAATCATGTTTGAAAATGGAAATGGAGTGCCTTCAAGTTGACTGGACTTATGGCGACCCTTTGAATAGGGTTTTCATGGTAAATGGTATTCAGAGGTGGTTTTACCATTGCCTTCCTCTGAGGCTGAGAGGCAGTGACTGGCCCAAGGTCACCCAGTGTGCTTCATGGCTGTGTGGGGATTCGAACCCTGATCTCCCAGGTCATAGTCCAACAGTGACCCGGAGGAGGGACAAGGATGGGTGGAGGAAGGGGAGAGGAGGAGATTGGTTGGATGGGCACTGGGCAGAGGGGAAGCCCCTTTCCTTTCCAAAAGGAAAACATTGTGAACGGTATCATTGCTTTTCAGCGTTTCCCCCACCTTTTTGTCCTAGAGCAGGCACATGCAGCCTCTCGCCCAAATTTAAACCAAAGCTTTCCCTGGCCACATCCACACCAGGCCTTTATTTCACTTTGGGCAGTCATGGCTTCTCCCAAAGAATCCTGGGAAGTGTAGTTAGTGAAGGGTGCTGAGAGTTGCTAGGAGATGCCCTGTTCCCCTCACAGACCTTCAATCAGAGTGGCTGACTGTTAAACCATTCTGGCCACTGGAGCTCTCTCAGTGGAACAGGAGTCTCCTCTCAGCAGCCTTCACAAACTACACTTCCCAGGATTCTCTGAGGGAAGCCATGCCTGTCTCAAGTGAAATCAAAGTCTGGTGTGGGCATAGCCCCCAATTAGCCAAGCCCAGCAGCTGTGAGTCTGGCTTTTAGAACACTGGCAGTTGGTTCTTACTGAGCATGCCTTGTGTTATCATTGGGTTCCAGCCAAAATTTCTTAAATTAATTAAAAATCAGCCAGGCATTTTTTTAACTTTTAAATTGCAGAAGATGAAGGTCAGAGTATGGGGCAAGGTCAGTATTACAGGTACTCTGTGGACATGGCTGATTTTTAATGAATTTCAACAGATAATGAGAACTCTGAGAGAAAAAAGTCCAAAAGGGTTCTGGGGGTTTTCCACTCTTTTTAGAGTTTGAACTCTCGATTCTCTCTGCCCCAGCCCCATTGTGACATGACCCAAGAAGCCATTCAGTGCTGGCCAGGGCTGAAGAACCATTTAACTGTAGGGCCAAAGAACCACTTGCTGAAGGGCCACTTGATTTCTAGTACCTAGTTAGCACAATGCATTAGGTCTTCCATCTAACATAGAAACATTTCATCATGCCAACTCCTCATTCATTCTTGTGGAGCAGGTGAACTGATGTGGTTGGAAATTAAGCTAGGTGGCAGATTTGGCTAGTCATTTAAAATTGATAGATCTGCTCGGTCATGAGATCGCATTATAAATGCAGTTATCCTAGAAGTGATGTGTTATATGAACCAACCCTAGCTAACTATGTGCTTGACTGAAAGGAAGGTTATACAGGGTAGCACTGTGACAATTACTGCACTGATTAAAAAGTATTAAAGTTATGCAGGCTTTAGCATTGCATTGCTGTTCTTTTATCACATAGCTTGCAGCTATGTAACAGAAGATGCAATTATAACTGTAGCTTGACGAACATTAAAACTATATAAAATGGTCTTTTCACAATGCAGTTAAAAAGTAAAGCTAAGGCAGTGATATTCACTGTGTTTGAAAAATGTAAACTGGCATCTTGCAGGGTCACATTGTACAAGAGATTTTCAATATTTCACAGAAAAAGAAGGGATCCCAAGATCTTAAAGAGAAGCTTTTGAATGAATGGTATGATCTCAGAATTGATAACCCTGCTAATGGAATCTTCTCCATACAGCAATGGCAATACATTGCTCTAACATGAAGCAGTATATATTTTCAAACTTTCTGAGCATACCACCAAACCTGGAGTAGCCTACTAGAGCATTTCTTCCTGTGTTTTCAAAGTGGAATATTTCCATATGGATGCATAGAGCAAATATTTGTCTGGAATAGAGTTGTGAAGCCTTGGGGGGTGTACCAATTTTTCAGCGGGGAGGGCTCAGGGGGAAAAAGGGGGGAATGTTCCCCCAGTTTTTTTCTGTTAACAAGTCACTCTGCACCTGCTCAGGCAGGTGTTCTATAACTGATCCCTACAATAAGTTTGGCTCTACAAACATAGAATCACATCCACACCATGCATTTAAAACACATGGCTTCCCGCCAAAGAAACTGGGAACACTGGTTTGTTAGGGGGGATGGGAACTGTAGCTCTGTCAGGGTTCAGGGCCAGCACCAGCCTGCAGTGAACCCTTGCACACCAGACTGCAGGGGCTCTCCACATCATTGTTGACACTAGCACTGCCACCACCAGGGGCTTAAACAGCCACAGCAACATCATGGATTAGCACACTGTGTGTAGGGCTGCCAGGTCTGAAGCATCCCAAAACCTAAGATTTTAGGGGCAGGCCCAAGTGATGTCATGGGGTGGGCCCAAGTGATGTCACGGGGCGGGCCCGAGTGATGTCATTAAGCATGATACATTAAGCATCAATCACAGTTGCTTGCAGTATACAATTTAAAAAAATCTGATTGGAAATTAAGCTAGAAATCTTAGCTAAAAGATGGAGCCCAGGTAGGGAACATTTAATCTAGCCTACTTGCTTTCGGCAAGAAGGGTTTAAGTGCCTTCAGGCAAGGCCAGTCACCAGAAGGCCACTGTAGGAAGAAAGGAGCCTAGTGTTGTGGAGATGTTAGATGGGAGCATTTGGGAGTAAAGATGGATGCCCCTGAAGGCTGCAATTCTAAACACACCAGTGGCGACACTAGCCGGGTGCGGGGAGTGCGGACCGCACCAGGGTGACACGATGAGAGGGGGGTGTCACCCAGAGTAGGGTTGCCATATTGCCCGGTTAGCCGGGTTTTACCCGGATTCTTTGCATGCAACCAGGTGCCCGGTTAGCCCCTTAGGTGGCCCAGATTCTCAGCTTTATTTTTTTTAAAAAATTAAGTTTCTAGGTGGTCTGGTTCTCAAAATATACATAAAAACGTCAGCCACCCCATTAAATCTTTTTTTAAACTACTGTATAGCACTTCATAGCTTTAACCCCGCCCATTCAGGATTGCAGCCAATCAGTGAAGCGTTTGGTTGACCTGTGGCAGTGTCTAGTAAACCTCATTTCAAGGCCAGAAAATGGTGGTTTCCGCCCCTGTTTATCTGAAAATCTCCTTAATTGGGTAAGTATATACATTTCAGTTTTTTCCACTCTTGTGTGCAGGAGTCAGATCCTGGGCAGTGTTTTGAAAACCTTCCCAATACTTGCTTTTGTGGGGGTAAAAGCATTGCTAATCCCATATGTCCAGAGTAAATCCCATTGAATTCAATAGGATTTACTTTTGAGTAGACATGGTTATGAATGTGCTGAAAATCAATGGGACTTTGGAGTGAATGTAAAAAAGAATTATGTTTGCGTTCTCTTTCTGCGACAAAGAACATCTCTTAATTATTTATTCAAAAACCAATGTAGTGGTATTCAGAAAGAGAGGGAAATTCCATAGCTGGAAATTGAACAACCAGGCTATTGCCCAATGCCACCATGCTAGATACTTAGGTGTTAACTTTACAGCCAACCAATCTTGGAAATCTCACCTGCAGGCAGTGAAATTAAAAGCATCCCCCTCGGTTCACTCTCTTCTTCGATTTTTAGGTTTAATGGGGGCAGTTTAGTTTCCCCTATGATTGAGGTTTTCCAGGGACAAGTGATCCCTCAGCTCCTTTATGGAGCCCAAATTTGGGGGCATGACAACTTTGCCGTTCTTGAGACAATACAGAATTCCTTTTTGCGCTCCATCCTTGCCCTCCCAAGAGGCACGCCTGCCCCTCTTTTAAGGATGGAAACTGGGCTCCAGTCAATAGAATTCCTTGTGCATGCGGCCCTTGCCAGTTACTGGCTAAAACTCTCATCCTTGAATGATGCCTGCCTTATTAAGAAATGCTTTCTGGAGCAGCTACAGAGCCCCTCTTCTAACACTTGGGCTATGCGCGCTAAATTAATGCTGTCCTTATATGGGATAAACACAGAAATTTTGCCCTCCTGTGTCACCCCCCAAGTAAGATTCCTTTATAAGGACAGAATTCTGTTCTACTCAAGAAGGAAGGACATGTTTGCTTCCACTCAGTCAGCCTTTTCCCGGTGGTATCCCTTAGTTAAAACATCTTTTGGGTTTGAACAATATTTCGTCTATCTGACCTCCACTGCTTTAAGAAAGGCCTTTACGGCCTTACGCTTTCAAACTATGCCCTCCGCTTTTTTGGAGGGGAGATACGCAAAACGCCCTATTCATCAAAGACTCTGTATTTGTGAATTTCCTGAAGTGGAGGACATCGCACACTATTTACTATGATGTGCGCTGTATACCGAGCCTAGAAGGAAATTCCTTGCCGCAATTTTATACTCCTGGAGATACAGACCACCTTTGGAGCAAACGTGTGCTCTTCTTGCTCCCTCCGATCCATGGGTAACACTTCAAGTGGCAAAATTTGCCTTGGCGGCAGAGAAATTGAGAGCTGGTCATTTAGCAACTGTGGGTATGCGTCCGGAGCCCGCCCCTGACTAGTCTATTTTAACTATAAGTCCCTTGGCTTGTTTTTCTTTTAATGCATTTTAGGTATTGTGTGTGATCTCTTGTAATAGGAGTCTTTTATAGTTTATATGGTTTTATTTGCCTTTTCCTATTTGATTGGCTGTACTATATTGTGAGGGCCACTGGCTACAAACAATAAATTTACCTACCACCATTTATCCATCTGCAGTGTGTGTGTAGTCCTTCCAACAACCCTGTGAGGTAGGGTTGGAAACCAAGGCAGCTCACAACAAGAAATAAAGCCATTTAAAATCCAATAACCATAAACACAAGTATAAACAGCTGCAAAACAGCGTAAAGTGGCATGATTCAGAATTTTGGGTTGTGTGAATGAAGTTGCTTATCACTTGAGGTTGCATGTATGTCCCTGTTTGAGTAAGTTCCATTGAATACACTGGGACTTGCTTCTGAATAAATAAACTAGGATTGCACTATAAATATCTTTACAGTTTGTGTAAATAATAAATATATTTGATAGTCATGCTTATATAAATATTTCTTCATTTATTTTTGGTTTTTGGTTAGGAATCCTGACTGGTTGTGAGATGCTTAGTTTTCTGCCTTACTCATAGGAATCTTGATGTGGTTGGTATGGTATTACATTTAGAAAAGTGTTACTACCTTCTGTGTGTTTTTTTCCTATTTGCATTTCACTTATCTTTAACCTCACTCCGTTACAGCCATAGAAGCAACAGCAGCATATGCAAGATAATTAACCCATTAGTGATAAGAGCAAGAACTTATAATTATTATTTTAATTAAAACAAGAGGCTTATTAGTACTTTGAAGAGGACCAGATATTTATTTTCTTTCTGAGCCCAGGACTGGGTCTTTCATGATGCCCGATGGGGGGGGGGGAAGCAGGAGAGTAGTCGATAAGACAGACATCCTGGCATTGGTAATCTAATTAGCAAGGTATGTGTGGGGTTGTTGCACACTTCCAGGCCCAGTTTCATTTTGAGTAG
Organism: Rhineura floridana; assembly: GCF_030035675.1. Taxonomy (NCBI): domain Eukaryota; kingdom Metazoa; phylum Chordata; class Lepidosauria; order Squamata; family Rhineuridae; genus Rhineura; species Rhineura floridana. Next base: position 69,767,134 of record NC_084481.1, read on the forward strand.
GGAGGTGGAACCTGTGTAGATGTGGTTGATCAAAGGGAGAAGAAATTTTGAGTTAAGCAAAGCTCTGCTTTTATAAAACCTAAGAAACATACAGATACTTTGAATGTCTGAGTGCCTGCACCAGTGGAATACTGGAGGAACTTGTAAAACTTGCTGCAACTGTATTTAGAACTGAGCATGTGGCGTGAAAGACTCCTTTTCCTAACATTTTGGCTTGTTTTTCTCCACCCACCACATCTCTGAAATATGTAATGGTTAACCGTAGTGCTGCCCTGACTTACTTTATATTTGTTGCTATTTTGTGTTTTTATTATGTTTTTATATTGATTGTGCATTTTTATTGTTTTTATTATATTTGTAAGCTATGCTGAGCTCTGTTTTTAACAGCAGAAGGGCAGGATATAAATCCTCTTAATCAATCAACATTCCATAGTGTTGGAAACTAGAGTCTAGGCATTTAAGGCTGAAAATGTTAAGTTTTTTTTAAAAAAGATTTCTCACATCTTTCCCCAGTTTTTGGTGGTAATTCCTAGGCACAAAAACAAAACAACTGGACAATCCAAATATTAATATGCAAATAATTTGCATAATATGCAAATAATTTGCATAATATGCAAATTAGCCTGCCGGATTTGTGGAACTGGAATATGGCAACCCTAACCCAGAGCAGCCCCACCCCTAGGCACCCTAGGTCTGGTACGGGAGGAGGTCATGGGGGTGACACCATGAGTTACTGTACCGGGTGACACCAACCCTAGTGATGCCACTGGAACACACTAAGGGACTAAGCCCCATAGAACTCAACAAGACCTACTTCTGAGTAGATATAGTTTGGATTGTGCTGTTGGTAAAGCTTGACTAGGGATCCTCTGCAAAGACATCCATATCCAAGCAGGGTTGGCAACCTGTTGCCTGGAATGCCCTGCCCTTATCTTTTAATGTGGCTGCTCCAAACTTCTTTACAGATTTGACCCTTCACTTCAGAATGAGGTCTGAGAAATGAGTAAGAGTAAGAAGAATCTCTACCCTTTCTGTCTACCCTGTGGGCTGCTATAAACTCACTGTGACAGCCAACCCAATTCCAGTGAGTAATAATTGACAGAGAGAAAACACACATGGTTCGGTCTACCTTCACAGGCAGCAGCTTGGGAACAACAACTGCAGCCACACTTTCAAATATGTTAGTTCTCTTTTACCACTATTGGGCAAGAAACAAACTGCCATGCAACCAACAAGGTGCATCATCAATGGGTTTTAGGGGGTTGAGGTGAGCACATGCAACCACTGCTGTTGCTTCTATGGATGTAAGGGAGCGAGATTAAAGGTAAATGAAATGCAAACAGAAAATGAAAAATAAAATACAGTGATGTTTTCCTAAATGCAATACCATACCAAACACAACAAGATTCCTATGAGTAAGGCAGACAACTGAGCATCCCACAACCAGTCAGGATTCATAAGCAAAACCCAAAACTAACAAAATCCTTGCAGCCAGTAAGTTAATGCAGAATGCTGCAGCATGATTGCTGACATGAGTGAGATCCTATAAGCACATAATACCTCTGCTCTGAAATCTGCATTGCTGATTTGCTACCAGGCCAAGATCAAGCTGTGCTTTCCATGTTATGGGTGCCACATAGTACTTGCTCTGTTCTTGTAAGAAATCAGCCCTGTAAAGTGGCAGCATTTTGGATACTGTGTTCATAGGGTTTTTGTGGTAAGAGGTATTCAGAGGTGGTTTACCATTGCCTTCCTCTGACTTTGGACACATATACTTTGGACACATAATGGGAAGACGTGATTCACTAGAAAAGACAATAATGCTGGAAAAACAGAAGGAAGTAGAAAAAGAGGAAGGCCAAACAAGAGATGGATTGATTCCATAAAGGAAGCAGCAGCATCACTAGCAGGAGTGCAGGGGGGTGCGGACCTCAAGCGCACGCCCTCCCAGGTGCATGGACGGGGATGGCTGGTCTTGCATGCGTGCACGAGCACACACACTCACCACACGCTCCAGGCTGGTGGTGGAAGGCCCATCCCAGCTTCACCGCCAGCGAGCGAGCACCTGCTGTCGGTCTCGCTCGCCCGCTTCTGAGGAGGAGTTGGCTGCGCCGACCTGGAGCGCTTCTCGGCTCCTTTGCTGGCCAACGGCATGGGGTGGGGCGGCTCTGGGTGTCACCCCCCTCAGGGTGTCACCCGGGTGTGGTCCGCACCCTCCGCACCCCAGTAGTGATGCCCCTGAAAAGAAGCCACAGACCTGAACTTACAAGATCTGAGCAGGGTGGTTCATCACAGATGCTATTGGAGGTCACTGATTCATAGGGTCACCTTAAGTCAAAATTGACAAAGGCAGATAACAACAACAACAAAGTGGCAGCACCTACACTTTGGAACTCCTTGCCTATTGACATTAGGCAGACGCCTCTTTTCAGCACCTGCTAAAATCATTTTTGTTTTGGCAAGCCTATCCACGCATGTAGAAGCTACTGTGTTTTTAAATCTGTTTTTAATTCACTGTTGGTTTTATTAATTTGAATGTTTTTCAATACATGTCTTTTAACTATTTTTGCCAATAATTTTATTGTTTTAATTCTTTCTGTAAACTGCTTTGAGATTTTTTTTTACAATAAAGCAGTATATACCTGTTGTAAATAAAATACATAAATAAATTTTGGAGTCGCAGCTTTTAAAAATGTTTTTAAAGATGTTTTGTTTTGATATATTATAAAGTCTGTTTTTATGATTTTTGAAGTGTTTTTAGTGCTTTTGTTTGCCGCCCTGGGCTCCTACTGAAAGGAAGGAAGGGATATAAATCAAATAATAAATAAAAATAAATAAATAAACTTCATTCACCCAACCCAAAATTCAGACTCATGTCACTTTATGCTGTTTTGCAACTGTTTATACTTGTTTTATGGTTATTGGTTTTTAAAGGGATTTATTTCTTATTATAAGCTGCCTTGGTTTCCAATCACCAACCCTACCTCACAGCGTTGTTGGAAAGACTCCACAAACACACACACACACACACTTGTAAAAATACACCCCATATAACAGTTTATTGTCAAACCAGTTGGTCATTGCAGAACATTTTTTTAAAAATCAGTATTAGTTTCCTACATAACAAAAAATGTGATACCTAGGTAAACCCTGCCTAATTGCTTTAAACATAGGATTGGAGGGGAAGGGAAAGATTTATAACACAAACACAGTTCTTTGTTATGTTTACTCAAAAGTCCCATTAATTTACAGCACAATCCTAACCATGTCTACTCAAAAGTAAGTCCTATTGAATTCAATTGGGTTTACTCCAGGTACATGGGATTAGCATTGCTTTACTCCCAGAAAAGCACGTATTAAATACTTTCATATTGCCAAGGTTTTCAAAGCACTGCCCTCTCCAACAGCCTAGGGTCTGACTCTTGCACACAAGAGAAAAAAATAACAACTTTAAGCCATATTCTTACTTACGTACTCAAACTGAAGATCTCAAAGCCACCATTTCCTGACGTTGCAATGAAGTCTAGGCATTGCCTGGGTCAACAAATCACAACCCTGGCTTCACTTATTGGCTACAATCCTGAAAGGGTAGGGTTAGAGCTAGGAGCTGCTATACAGATCCGTTAAACAGATTTAACAGTTGTGGGGAGGGCAGCTGACATTTTGGTGTATATCTCGGGAATAGGGTTGCCAGGTTCATGGCCTGAGACTGATCCTGTATCTTTAGGAGAAGAGAAAATCAGCCAAGTGCAGGTGTTCTTGAAACACTGTAATGAGAAAAACCACAAGGTGGAATTCTCCCTTCTCCCTGCACAACTTTTAAAGATACAGAAGACCTCTTAGTTGCCAGGCCTGGCCATTACAGTATTGCAAGAACACCTGCACTTTGCTGACTTTCTCTTCTCCTAAAGATATAGGATCAGTCTCAGGCCATGAACCTAGCAACCTTACTTGGGAACCAGACCACCTAGAAACTTTTTTTTTTAATTGAAGCTGAGAGTCCAAAGATTAAGGTGAGTTACCCGGAGACCTGGAGGGGACCCCAAAAACCAGAAACTCCAGATAAAACCAGACACCTGGTAACCCTAATTGTGTGTGCACACCTGCCATCACCCAAGATGGTGGGGGGTGTTGATGCCCCTGCTGCCATATTGGGTGATGGCAAGCATACATGCACAATGCACTGATGCAATGCCACAAGATGTTGCATGGCCGGGCCCCACCGGCAGCAGGGGGATGCCTGGGAGGGTAGCTGCCACTCCTTGATCCGCATCAGCATTGTGTCACAGGGCTCACACTCTGCGACCCAATGCTAACACAATCATGGGGCAGGAGCTACACCCACCCAGCCCTAGCAGCAGGGGCCCCTTTCAGTGCCAGGAACCCTCGGCCAGTACCTAGCCTGGCCATCCGCTGGTGCCAGGCCTGTCAGGGTTAAACTAGTAATCCCAGGATTCTTTGGGGGAAGCCATGTTCTTTAAATGTAAGGTGTGGATGTGACCATAAACTTTGAAGTCGAGATGGATCTGTCAATTTTGGTTATCTGTTTCTCATTTTTTCAGTCTTAAATTAAGTTCTCCACATTTGTGCAGCTATTTGTGGATTTTTAAAAAACATCAGGAAAATTCTTAGCATTTTAGTGCAAATTTCTCCTAATAAATACATTTTTGTATACAGTTTTGACCAATGTACATATTTCTGCAAGCAGTTTCTCCTAATATAATGCATTTTATATTAGTTTATATTTATATTGTTTTCACAAATATGTTCATTTTTATGCATGTTTTCCTCTAATACATGTATTTTTGTAAACATTGTTTGGAGAACTGCATTGTTTGGAGAATGTGAATTTTGAAGGATGGCTGTGTTTTGGTTCTCATATTGTTCCAGAAAGTGTGAATTTAATAGATTCACCTTTATATGTGAACTGAATTGAATTTCTCTCCCATCCCTTGGAAGAGAATTTGAAGAACATTCATTCCAACCCTTTGATCAGTGCAGGATACAACCACAGCATCCATGACAAATAACAATCCAATCTCTATTTAAATACTTCCCATCATTAGATGCATCCAATATCTGTAAGACAGACCAGAAAGACAAGCTCTTAGATATACACACGCGTGCACATACACACAGTTAAAATCTGCTTGAGATAGAGGGGGGAAATTTACAAATTGAATATTAAAAACAGTTTGTTTTGTGTATGTACATATGGCAGAAATGGGCTAATGATTATGTTAGTAATAGTATGTTTTTCCCTCATTCACACATACACAGAAGCACCAGCGGAGGTGGTGTCAGCTCCTGTAAAATAGCTAAGAAGAATTGGAAGTTGCTTCTCTTGCTTGTTTAAAAATCTTCTTGTTCTTTGTCATATTTATTTATTTATTTTATTATACTTGTATACCGCCCCATAGCCGAAGCTCTCTGGGCGGTTTACAGTAACTAAAAACAGGAGCCACTTTCATCATCCATACTGTAGTATTTGCGGTAACAGCAAGATTTACTTTATTATGGCCACACAATAATATTGCCCTCTGGATGGTTCACAAACATAAAATACAATTGAAACTCAATATTATAAGCTAACCTGCAGTCTATGTTTCTGGTTGATTAAGAGTCCCTCTTGTATACTCTAGCATGTTTACTTGGAAGCAACTCTCCTGCCCCATGTTCAGTGGAGTTTACTCCTTAGTAAGTGTATTTTGGATTGCAGCCTTAGGCCATGAATGTTTTTCTCATCTACTTTTGTTCATACAGATGGAGCAAATGGAAAATGCAAACAACATAAAGGTTAATAGAAACAGTGACGGTCCCTTAATTGTAGCAGAGTAAACACCTCTCTGCAATTATAGTTAATGCTTATCTTTGTTTTTCATGCAATGATCAACCAATGAGGCATGCCTCCAGCATGAGATGAAAAGTGGGCATCTGGATCTGTTTGTATAGTTATCACACTAATGCAGAAATGATGCCCAACTCATTTTCTGAAAATACTCAATTCAGTCTCTGACTAACTCACCTGGAAAATGCAGAAATTTAGATTGCCAGTGCCAGCAAAACCCACCCAAGTACTACACACACTCTGTATAGCATACTAGTACAGTTCTGACCTCTCAAATTACATTGGAGAGAGTCTTGAGTAGCTGTTTATCCATGTTGTTACCATTTGACAAATCATATAGTGCTTGGCTCATGGGTGTTAGAAATTTACTTTCAAATACATTCTACTACTTTGTTGTGTGCTTGGTAAGCGCTTCCCTCCTTTTTATCCATTGGAACAGATCTTCCTTCCTACCTAAATGGCTTCCTTTGGGTTTGCCAGGTCACAATCTAGGGAAAGTTTATAGATCTTTAAACCCCACACAGGAGAGATGATATCTGCAGTTTTCCCTTGCTAGTAGAAGTGGCTAAATAAAGCAAACTGAACCAGAAAGTGAAGAGCTTGGCAAACTTTACCTGAGTTATAAACAGGTAGGGGGAAGAACATTGTAGTAGTAAGACTGCTGTAAATAACAGTGTACAGTTCCATGGTTAAGCAGTCATAGAGCAGATCAAGCAAGGCCTTCTAACACAACACAATTGCTACTGCAAATAGAACATATCAAACATGTTAGCCTTTTTATACACAAGAAACCCAAACTGAAAAAAGACTTCTTTAGCTCCATGTAGGTGTTAAGCAACCCCTTCCTTGCAAGCTCATTTTGAAGCCAGTGCTCTCTGGATATGACCAGATCTGTTAGCTGTGCACCCTGAGTGACCCATGCTATTACACCTACTTCCAACTTTCAAACTCTTAGAACAAACTAACCCATAGCTCACACTGATGTCCTGTTCTCACTAGGCTCCTGAGGAAGCAAGAGACTTGCAGGCAACAGCACCAACATAAACAACAACCAAAGCAGCATGCAGGGCAGAGAAGACGTAAGGTCACAGCAGTCCAAGGTCAGGATCCACTCAGTCTATGGCCAAAGCACAGCAAGGGCAAGTCCAGAGGCAGGTGTAAGGTAATCCAGGAGTAGGCTTGGGAGTCAGCAGGAGCTCAGCTAACAGGCCAAGTGTAAAACTGGTACCTAGACATCATTTCAACAGTTCGTTCAGCCCAGCACTGGGGGTTTTCACCTGGAACTGCTGAAAGCACACCCCCAGCCCAGAGCTTGGAAAAGTTACTTTTTTAAAACTACAACTCCCATCAGCCCCAACCAGCATGGCCACTGGATTGGGCTCGTGGGAGTTGTAGTTCAAAAAAGTAACTTTTCCAAGCTCTGCCCCAGCCTCAGCTAACTCCTCTCAACTACCTTCAGCCAAACCTTTACTGCTGAGGAGACCTCACCTGTAGCTGGGCATTTCTGCAGATGGGTTGGGTTTCCAAATTGAGTTTGCGGCATCCTCTCTTGGGCTTGGGGCCCATTCAGCCTAAGTGTCAGAGGCTGAACTCACCCTGGGTGCAAATGGCCCTTCAGCCTCATTGCAGAACCCTAGCTCCTCACCCTCAGATGGACCCTGACCCAGGGCTGGGCCTAAGGCCTGAGCATCCTGGTCCTTCTCTGATGAGGAATCTCCCAGCTCAGACCTGCCATGTGATTCCCTGCCATCATTATTATAACACTGTTCAGCTTCTTTCCCAGACTGTTATTTGCTCCCTCCCACAATGTGGAGTCATTTGCAACAGGCAGGGAGAGTGGTAGATGACAGGCCCAAGGAGGAGCCATGCCTGCTGTTATTGTTTGCCACATCAAGGGCAAAGATGGTTTGATCATTCTCTGGGCCACAACCTGGCAATCCTAATTTCATTGATTTCCCTTTCCTTGCTTGCTTTCACCTTCAATTTGACATACATTGTGTAATGGAGTAACAAATGTGCACTGTCTGTGACCCCACTTCTGCCATCCATCCACACACTCTTGGCTAGTGTGTGCAGCACCACTGGATGATAACAATTCACTTGCGCACTGCTTGTCATGCCATGACATATGTGACATTTCCCAGCCAATCAGTTGAGCCAAAAGGCTGTTGGGGGTGGGATTTAAATGGGTATAAGTAGAAAACCTTTCTGGTCTGCAAAGCAGAGGTCCAGCTTGGATGCTGGCTAATGTCTTCCTGGTGTTTTGTGTGTGGCAAGAGCAGTACCCATTTGGTTCGCTTTGCATACCTAAGAGGAGCTAGAGAGAAGGTCCTCCAGCCGGCTAGGCACGTATGCTTACCTGTGTTCTTCTGCCTGTCTTCCTTCTGTTGTAAACATACTCTCCGGGAGCTGACCTCACTTCCAAACTTTCCTTCCTCCTTCTTCACTGATAAGCCAAGGGAGAGCAGACATCTTTGTTCCTCTCGTTAGAAGCATGAGGACAATGATGAAGCCTTGGCTAGAACTAGAGCCTTTCCTATCAAATATGTATTTCTTCTAATAAAGTAATATTTTCTTGTTTTAAAACAAGTCTAGAGATTTAAATCAAGGTAAAAGCTTGCATTCTCTCAATTAAACTACACACATTCACTCAAAACAGAAACGCTGAATAAACTACAATAAGCTAAACTCTACTAATTTACCAGTATTCTAAAAACACCTTTCACATCCTGGAGTCGTAAAAGATCACTTCTTCACCTTTCTCCAGTACATGTGCTCAGATCAGTTTTCAGGTTGCAATCAATGGGCTTATTATGTTGTGTGCGTGTGTACACACACACACATATATACATATACATACACACATATACTCATGAATAATTCTGGAATCATTAGCGTAGCAGCACAAAATTGATTCTGGTTTATAATTTCACTTAACGGGAAATATATAGATATCCTTATACTGCTTAACTAAACTGGTTGATAATGTATTTAAAGGTTCAGAAATCACCAATAAATGTGCCTGTGTTAAAGCAAGCACACTACCCATATTGCAATTTCAGCATGTAGCATTGTGCTCCTTTTAAGATTTATTTATTTATTATTAATTTATTATTTAATTTGTATCCCACCCTTCCTCCCAGCAGGAGCCGAGGGTGGCAAACAAAGCGCTAAAAACACTTTAAAACATCATAAAAACAGATCTTAAAATACATTAAAACAAAACAGCGTTAAAAACATTTTAAAAAAACAATTTTAAAAACGGGTTAAAAACATTATAAAAAAACATATTAAGCAATTCTAACACAGATGCAGACTGGGATAGGTCTCAGCCTAAAAGGGTTGTTGAAAGAGGAAAGTCTTCAAAAGGTGCCGAAAAGATAGCAGAGTTGGCGCCTGCCTAATATTCAAAGATATTAAGATCTTTTCAAACTTTTTTTTACAAGCATAAATGTGTTAATTGAAAACTTTCTGCCCTCCATAATAATCACCTAGGGCCAGTTCACATGTGACTTCCATAGGCTGGCATCAGGTGCCATAGGACCTGAAATCTGGAGGCCTGCTGCATCTTTCTACTAGCAAAACTACAGGTCAGAGAAAAGAATTGCAGGTAGTTCAGTACCATGATATGAATACCACAGACCAGAATCCTCTTGGCTTTGTTAATCAGGTGATCCCACAGAGCCAGCCCCATGCTACTAAATGATATATATTGTATATAGGCCCTGGGTTTGCTGTACCGTCAGTTTGACAATTAACATTGTCAGCTTGCTGGATTTCACCTAAAAACTCTTTGGGGTCCTCCCTGGGTCTCCAGGAGACCTATACCAATGTCTGGGCTGTGAGAGAGGTGGTAGCAGCAGCAGCAGCAGCAGCAAGAGCAAGTGAGCCCAGGCCTCCCAAAGGATGAGCAGGAGGGAGGCCTGTAAGTGACCAACATGGGGCACTGCCAAAAGAAGGTGGTGAGTGAAGCAGGGTAGGGAAAAAAGTGCCTGGGGGAGTGAGTGGGGTGGGGGTAGGAAAGTGCCTTGGGAAATGTGGCGCATAGGAAGGTGCCTGGGGGAGTGACATCACTAGGGCCCTCCTCTGAAATCTCAGGGTTTGGAATGCTTCTGACCTGGTAACCTTACTGACAAAATGTTTCTGAGATGGTTTAGACATGCCACTTCAAAGTATAGAAGCCCCCATTTGGAGTTGGCTGTGAAAGTGTTTTGAGCTGTAATGTAGCATAGTCGGAATTGAAAGCTAGCAGCAGAGCTTGGAAGATTACTTTTAAAAAGTAATAAATTACAGTTACATGGCCCAAAAGTAGTAATTACTGTTACAATTACAATTGCTCTGAAAATAACGGATTACTTTATTTTTACTCAAAAGTAATCGCTACAATTACATTTTAGTTACTTTTTTAAAAAAATTGCCTACAAGGTGCTGGCCTTGCCTGCTGCACATCTAAGTAGCCTAAAATGGAAATGGACTGCCCTCAAGTCGATCCCGATTTATGGCGACCCTATGAATAGGGTTTTCATGCTAAGTGGTATTCAGAGGGGGTTTACCATTGCCTTCCTCTGAGGCTGAGAGGTAGTGACTGGCCCAAGGTCACCCAGTGAGCTTCATGGCTGTGCGGGGATTCGAACCCAAGGTTGTAGTCCAACACCTTAACCACTATACCACACTGGCTCTCAAGCAGCCTAAAACTGTTGGAATAGGCAAATGTTGCATGTTCCCTTTAAGGGATATTTGGGGAAATATCCCATGTACCTGTTTTACCATGATGTAACTTCCTAATGGGTGGGGTTACTTACCTGACTTCCTCCTCCTTCGTCCTGGGGGATTTTTGAATATTCTTCATTGCTGATCTTCCTACCTTTGAGAGAGGCCGCATGGCATGATGCTCTCTGCTAAGAGCATCAATACAAACACCAAGATGGACTGAGACTTCTATATTTTCTTTCATCTAAGCTAGAGCCTATGTTTCTAACATGTGAAGAGGTCATGAGTAAATGTTTTATCCTTTACCTAAGAAGGTTGTGTCTGTTGTTATTTATATAGAGAAAGGTGGGCCTGGTTTGCATTCTCATTCTGCTGCTTGTATTTTTATATCTCTGCTAAGAAATAGAACCAACCAAATTAGTTCCTATTTCTCTCTGGTATTTTTTTATAATACCAAACAAAAACAACATTAAAAATAAGAACACACACACACAGGGTAGTAGAATAATTTTTTTTATCTGTAAGATTAACAGAATGGCATAACAGAATCTCACAACCCCCACCCCACTCCCAGCAATGATGATACCCTAATACACATATAATTCACTTAAAATCAAATTTTACACTTGAAATGCTGCTTTGACAATACATTTCTCTTATATGTCTCAAAAGAACAGGATGCTCAAAGAGCACGTCAGACAAGGAATGCCTTTTTACAGATTATGTTGCCACCAGTACTGAACAGGCGTTCTACTGTGGCGCTTGAAGGCATGCCTGTGTTGTGCTGCAAAGAACAATGCAGCATCCCTTTCAACTAAAACACATTTTGATCAATATGGCAATCCCCTATCATCAAAGTAAAATGCAAACTTTAGTACTTTACTAGTTGCCTTTGTAATTTTTTTTCAACAGTGTAATTTAGAGGTAACTTAATCCTGTACATACTTACCAGGAAGTAAGTCCCACTGAACTCATTGGGTAGACATGTATGCACAACTGAACTGTCAGAAGCAGAACTTAAGAGACATAACTTAGGTAAGCAGAAAATGCACATATCAAAAGTAATCCACCAGCATAAATGTTATCCCTTCTCCTGCAATTAAAAATGTGGTCTTGCCCAGCATATAGTGAAACAATGGCATTTATTACCACAAGAAGCAGTGATGGACCAACTTAGATGGCTTTAAAAGAGGGTTAGACAAATTCATGCGGGATAAAGCTATCAGTGGCACCTAGCAATGGTGGCTATGTTCTACTTCCACTGTCAGAGACAGTATGCTTCTGAATATCAGTTGCTGGAAATACCCAGTGAGGAGAGTGCTGCTGCTCGTGCACTCAGGTCCTGCTTATGGGCTTTCCTTTAGGGCATCTGATTGGCCACTGTGAGAACAGGATGCTAGGCTAGATGGGCCACTGGTTGGATCCAGCAGGCTCTTCTTATGTTCTTGTATGTATTGCAGCAAACAGCAAAAGTTACTTGTGGGCCCTTACAGATCAGAGATAGCCAACGTGATGCCCTCCAGATGTTGTAGGACTACATTTTCCATCATCCCTGATAATTGGTTATGTTGTCATGATGCTGAAGTTGGTTCCTAGTTCCCAGTTCCTTATTTGCTTGAAAGTTCAGAACACTACAAAACAAGAAAAGTTCACAGCTACAGCAACTCTATAGGAAAGTTAACATGACTCTGAACCCTAAAATATATATTGGGGTACTCCATATCATATATTGCTGTGATCTGGGGACTCTCCCTGTCAAGAATAACAACAAATTTATTCAATCAAAATTATCAGGCTTCTGAAGTGCTCATAAATGCATAATGATGTCATAAAATCATAAAAAATAAGTAACTGAGGGTGCTCTGGGCCAGGACAAATCATACACCCCAGGAAAGGGGAGGGTGTCCTCTATGAGATGCCAGTACTTCCCACCTGCCCACAACTTTTGCTGGGCACAGGGCAGGGATAAGGGCATCTATGCACAACCAAAACAGACAAAAAGATGCAGAGGAAAAAAAGAAACTGAGGGTGCCCACCCCACAATCTGCTCTGGGCCAGGACAAATCATACACCCAAGGAAAGGAGATGATATCTTCTACAAGATGTCAACACTTCCTACCTGGCCCAGAGTTTCTGTTGGATTCAGGGCATGGATAAGGGCATCTATGCACAACCAAAAGAGACAAAAAGGACCGGGTTCGTAGTCTGGGGGTTTTCTTAGACTCTTCGCTGTCACTTGAGGCCCAAGTGGCATCGGTGGCACGGAATGCTTTCTACCAGCTTCGGCTGGTAGCCCAGCTACGTCCCTATCTGAGCAGGGAGGACCTAACATCAGTCGTACAAGCTCTGGTAACCTCACGACTCGACTACTGCAATGCGCTCTATGTAGGGCTGCCTTTGAAGACAGTTGGGAAGCTACAGCTTGTCCAAAATGCGGCGGCCAGATTAATAACAGGGACCAGGCGGTCGGAACACATAACACCTGTTCTGGCTCACTTGCACTGGCTGCCAATATGCTTCCGGGCTACATTCAAAGTGTTGGTTTTAACCTATAAAGCCCTATACAGCGCAGGACCACAATACCTGTCGGAACGCCTCTCCCGATATGAACCTGCCCGTACACTACGCTCTACGTCGAAGGCTGCCTTCCTCCGAGTTCCGTCTCATAGGGAGGCTCGGAGGACGGTGACAAGATCTAGGGCCTTCTCAGTGGTGGCCCCCGAATTGTGGAACAGTCTCGCCGAAGAGGTGCGTATGGCTCCGACATTGTTGTCCTTTCGGCGCCAGGTTAAGACTTGCCTCTTTGCTATGGCATTTTAATATGTAACTCATTTTAGTTTTAAATTTTGTTGTAATTGTTTCTGATTTCTTGTTTTTACATATGTTTATGCTGTGCTTTTATCTTGAGACTTGAGATGTTTTGTATTTTTATATTCTGTTGTTCACCGCCCAGAGAGCTAGTGCTAGTCGGGCGGTATATAAATTTAATAAAATAAAATAAATAAATAAAAAGCAAAGCAAAGAATAAATATCAGGGGGTGTTCACCACAAAATTGTCTCTGGGCCAAGACAAATCAGACACATGATAGGGTGTCCTCTATGCTATGCCATTGCTTATGGCCAGTGCTTATGATCTATGTGGATTTTAAAAAAAATTTGTATTGGTCTTCCCTGTTACTTTGTTATAGCTCAATTATTATTTTTAAAAGCCATTGATGTTGGTGACAAAAGGACTTGTGGCAGGGTCATCAAACAATGATTTCTTGAAGATGATGTAATTTAATAGATGACACTCCAAAGTATGAATGGATGGCATCTCATAGAACACACTCTCCCAGATGCATGGAAGTATGATATGTGGTGCCCCAAATCATCTTTTAGAATGGGCACTCCAGTTTCTTATTTTCTTTCTTCTACATATTTGTTATTTTTCTAATACATATATGCCCTTGTCTGTACCATACATACAAAAGAAGCTCTGTACTGGGTGGGAACCCTCTCCTGCATGCATGGATATATGATTTGGGGTGGGAACATTGCTTGTTGTGCATAGATGCACATATCCGTTTCAAGAAAATCCATTCCAGGCAGGATGCAGTGGCATCTCGTTGAGAACACTTTCCCCTGTGCTCAAGTGAATGATGTTTCATAGCCCAGAGCAGATTTTGAAGTGGTCACCCCAAATTACATATTTTTCTCTACTTACTGTTCATTATTCAGGTTCTGCACAGATGACCTTATGAGTGCCCTGCACCCAGCAGAAACTATAGGCCAGGTGGGAAGTACTGGCATCTTGTAGAGGCCACCCTCCCCCTTCCTGGGATGTATGATTTGTCCTGGCAGCAGGGGTGTAGTTGTCCAGGGGCTCAGGGAGTCCTAGACCCCTTACTTTTTGGGAGCAGAGTCCCTATGTCTCCAGCATCATATGAGCTGATCAGCATGAAAGGGGAGTGTGTTAGTCTTCTAATATGCTTCCTTGTCCTTTCCTGATGATTGGAGCTAATCAGAGTGAAAGGAGGTGAGTCACCCACTAAGAAGACTCTTTTCAGTAGCTAATACTCTCCTCTTTCATACTGATTGTGGGAGAAGGCATTAACAAGAACCTCATTCTCCACCCAGGAGGAAAATAAGGAGGGAGGGGGGTCTGGCTGTGGCTGAGGCTATCATGAAGGGACCATGCACTTCTGAATTTACCACTACGCTACTGCCTGGTACAGTGCAGAGTTTTGGGTGGGCACCTCCATTTTCTTATTGTTTTCTGCATATTTTTGTCCCTTTGGGTTGTGCATAGATGCCCTTATCCCTGCCCTGCACCCAGCAAAAGCTCTGGGCCTTGCGGGACACACTGGCATCTTGTAGAGGACACCCTCCCCTTCCCTGGGGTGTATGAGTTGCCCTGGCTCAGAACAGATTGTGGGGTGGGCACACCCGGTTACTTATTTTTTATGATTTTATGTCATCTTTATGCATTTATGAGCATTTCAGAAGCCTGAAATTTGATTGAATAAATTTGTTGTTATTCTTAATGGGGAGAGTCCCCAGATCCCAACGATATATAATATGGGATACCCCAACATATATTTTGGGGTTCAGAGACATGTTAACTTTGGCTTGGAGTTATTGTAGCTGTGAACTTGTCTTTTTTTAGTGTTTTTAACTTTCAAGCAAAACTGGGAACTAGGAACCAACTTCAGTGTCGTTATGTTATCTGAGACTGATGGGAGTTGTAGTCCTACAACATCTGGAGGGCACTATGTTCACTAGATTAACACAACTCCCTTCCCACCTAGCCATCTGTTTCAAACACATCCAGAAAAGTATGTCTCTTAAATTCTATGTCTGACAGTGCGTTCCTTTCAGAGGTAAAAATTAATCTGCAATCCTATATACTTATCCATTTAACTCAATGAGGCTTAATTTGGAGTAGACATATATAGAACTGGACTCCACCAGAATACATTTCAGCGTTTCAGGGGCTATACTTTGCTAACGCTGTACCAATTACAACTACCAACTGCCGCTTATGTACATATATTGTCTCAGCCTAAGCTACCTCACAGGGTTATTGCAAAGATAAACTGGGGGAGGGAATGGCAATGGTCATGGTATTCACAAATCAAAAATAAATCTGGGGAGGGGGCACACACAAGTAATAAGATGTCTGACAGATAGAATGTTAACAGGTGAAGCTTTCCCCATAATTGTATTTTCATACAGAAAAAGCTTACTCCATTTACTTTCTACCTGCCCCACAGCTGTCCATAAGAGCCTGATCTCCTGCAATGCCACCCCTAAACCATGCAAAGAACTCAAGTAAAAAATAAAAAAAACAACCACAGAATTTGGGCATTTTTTTAAAAAAAAATTAACATCTGTAACAGTATGAAATACGACATTGCCAGGCCAAAAGAAGTTATGAGACAGTAGACAGAAAAACCCACACACAAAGCCTTGACAAAGAGTGACAAAAATAGAGTATGAATATTTTCACATTTTATATTTTCACTCAGCATTGTTTTTGCTTATTTATTGCCTTGGGCCTGTCCCTATCTCAGCCTAACCTACCTCACAGGGCTGTTGTGAAGATACAGAAGGCAGAATTAAAATGGGAAAGAAGAAAAATAAGGCTGCAATGCAATACATATTTATTCAGAAGTAAGCTTTATTGGGTTCAATGGGACTTACTCCCAGGTAAATGTGTACACAATTCACACTTGCCTGGGAGTAAGTCCTATTAAACTCAATGGGACTTACTTCTGAGTAGACAAGTACTGGATTGCAAGTTAGTCCTTGTATTACATGCATCAAATTTTACTTGCCTTAACCAGATTGATGCATCTTTGTACTATAAAGGGTCATATTTTTTCTCTTCCCCACCCCCGCAAATGGGAGTAAGCTGCATTAAACATGGAGGCTTACCTCTGAGTAGACTTGTATATATTGTACTATAAGTCTGCTATACAATCATTTTTTACAAGTGCCTGTTTGAAACTCTTTCCATTTGCCATGGGGGAGATTTGCACAAAAGAGCTTCCAGGAAATATCTTCCTCACAAGAAAGGAAGGGCAGGAAAGAAAACTGAAAGCAGTAGCTCTTTTGGACCCTGACTGATAGCTGCTGCAACTTCTGCCTGCCCCTCGCTCACCCTGAAACCTGCTGGTAAGAGAGGAGAAGTGAGGAGGGATGCAGAAGCCACCTCAAGCTTTGTGTGCCACACACACACACGTCATCATTGTCTCTCACCTCCACAGCCAGTTTTTCATGTCCATTTTTCTGCTGCCTCCTTGCCCTCTGGCTCTTTTCTCCCTCCACCCCTGTACATTTTTAAACAATTGTTTTCTCCACCCTGTCTTGCTCTCCACCTCCTCCCTCATTGCTTCCTAAGCACCCATAGAGCACAAGGGAAGAGCGATGATGCACAGAAGCTGAATTTGAAGCACATGATTTTTTTTCCACAATGCAGAGGAACAGAAGACTTCCCCTGCTCCCCCCCCCAAGTAACGCCCAAAAGTAACTCTGGAAACGTTAGTTACAGCTCAAAAATAATGAAGTTACTACTTGTTCTGTTACCAGCAAAATGTAATGAAGTTACCCACTCGTTACTCAAAAAAGTAATACAAGTAACTCATTATTTGTAACTGGTTACTTCCAAACTGTGGCTAGCAGTATGCTACACTTGGGTTTATTTATTTATTCAGTATAGTTATATGGCTGTTCTCATCACCAGGTGATCTCAAAGTAGGTTTCATAGCAAGAATAATACAACCATGAAAAACAATTCAGAACATAATAATAATTCACTAATAGGCAAAAAACCCTTGCGGTTTAAGAACGTATCTGTAACCAACAGATACTTCTATCAAACTTTAAAAAGCAGGGAAATTATCCAGCTATAGGGAATGCACCAGGGGAGCAGGAGACCTGACCTTCTCCCTGAAATATTGTACTGCCCTACAAATTTGTCAAAATGCAAACCCATTTAACTCTTTCACAGTCCAATCCACTTGCTGTGTAGCTTGGAAGAATTTGGTAACATGTGCCTCTGAGCATATGGTGAGTGGTGGCAACACCTGCCATCTCCAAAGATGGAGAATTACATTTCTGTATGTTTGTTGGTGGTCTTCTTACTTTGCTTCTTTCGTGTGTTACTATTGTTTCTACAGAGAATCTAACCTAAACAATTATAATTTGCTCATTATTCTGTGTCATTTATTCTTATTAATTTCAAAGCCTTTTTATTGGTCAATGTCATTTGATGGTGAAGACAGCCTTTTGTGTTTCAAACTGGAGGTTATGTTCTATTTCTATTTTGGATGCATTAACAGTTGAATCTGAAACTTTAGTTTGATGTAAAATCAGACTGATTACAATATGTTACTACTTCAGCAATGAATCTAGCTGTTGGAAAAAATAAACTTCCCAAGATGCATGATTTCAGTCTGCTATGCTTAAACTACTCCACTTAAGGAAATGTGGGCATGGTCAATTAAAACATAGAATTTTGCTAGAATCTATTTCACCTCCAACTGTTTTATTTGGTGCAAACTGAAACACTCTTCATGTCCACTGGAAACTATTCTGCAGAATAGTCAGTGCCATTATTCAAAAATGGTTTTTGGAGCTTTTTTTTAGTGTAAATCATGCAAAATGTTGTATACTTCATATAATCTCAGAAATAAAAGCAAAAGAAAATGATTTGCTATAGGAAACTTCACTAAAATTGCAAAGTAAATCAAACATATTTAAAGTGACTATCTGAACTATATCAACTGTCCTAATATTGTTGCTTCCTCCCTGCTAAAACAAGATCAACACAGCACATGCCTTGTTTCTGTTATTTGAGCTATTTGCAGGTGTTGCCACCACTAACCATATGTTCAGAGGCACATGTTACCAAATTCTTCCAAGCTACACAGGAAGTAGATTGGACTGTGAAAGACCAACCCAAATGGTGTTTAAATTTGTAGGGCAGTACAATATCTCAGAGAGAAGGTCAGGTCTCCTGCTCCCCTGGTGCATTCACTGTAGCTGTCCAATTTCCCTGCTTTCTAAAGTTTGATAGAAGTATCTGTTGGCTATAGGTATGTTCTTAAACTGCAAGGGTTTTTGCCTATTAGTGAATTTCTCTGCTTTTTAATCTGGAAGGTAAGTAAGTAAGTAAGTAATTTATTGTTACAGCCCATTGGCCAAGCATAGATAAAAACAGTACAAACATTAAAATCATATTAAAAAAAATACATTAGTCAAAAATAACTTGTTAGTTCTTCAAATTCTAGGTTGGGTTCAGTATCAGAATATACACTATTCTAAAATTTATTTAGAAGTATTATTATTATCAAGTCTGGGTATATTTTGTGAGTTTTTCATAATATTAGATCTAAGAAGTATAGCTGCTGCAGAGAATTTTGCTATTGAGAGTGATATTTTTGGAGAGTGATCTTCCAGAAGGTATTGATCCAAAGCTATCCATGGTTTATGTTCTATATTTGTGATTAAAGGTAAAATGAATTGTTGTCGAATAACGTTATAGAACGAACAGTAAAGCAAGACATGGATATTATTTTCAACCACTCCCTCTCCACATGGGCAGTGACGATCTATGTAAGGGACCTTCGCATAGCGCCCTTCTAGGAGAGCCGAGGGAAGAACATTTAATCTTATCATGGTAACTGCCTTACGGTATTTGGGAATATTTAGATTGGACAGATATGGCATTGGAACAAAACATCTGGGGTTATACCTTTGATTTTTAACTAATAATAATTGATGTTGAAAATCGATATCTTTCAAACGTTGGTGTATATTTCTTGAGGCATTTTCGAAACCAAGTTGTTGAACAGTATGGAATGAAAAGCCTAATTTTGAAAGTTTATCAGATATTAATTGCGCCCATGGCGAATGAAAGTTATCTATTAAAATATCGGGGGATAAACCTATTGGATTGAAAAATAATTTTAGCCATGTATTAATTCTATAAAACCAAATCTTATATTCAATAGTTTGAACTCCTGCCTCAAGTCGAAGTATGCAGTTAGGTATGCATTTAGGTAGGGCCATTATTGTTCTTAAAAATATATTTTGGACTACCTCAAAGTCATTAAATTTTATGTTTACACTTGCTTGAGCGCCATATGTCATTTGAGGGATGAACTTAGTATTAAAGATTTTGAGGGCTGGGATAAAAGCTTGCCCTCCTTTAGTATAGTAGAATGTTAGAAGCGCTTTCATAGTTCGACGGGCATTGAGAGTCATTGATTTGCTATGTAGGTGATGCGAGCCAGAGGATTGAAATACTAGGCCAAGATATTTGTACGATTGAACTTGCTCAATTGGCTGACCTTCAATTTGCCATCTATGCTTTGATTTTTTCTTAGTAAAAACTATGATTTTAGTTTTTTGGTAATTGATTGTAAGGTATTCAGCGGAGCAATATTTTACTAGATTCGCTAAGAGCCGTTTTAAATCTATTGGTGACCTAGATAATAGTGCCACGTCATCTGCATATAGTAGAGTGTTTCTTGGTTTGTTGGCTAACATTGGGGGGTGGGAAGAAACTGGGGCTAGATTTGAAACTATATCATTTAATTACAGATTAAAAAGCATTGGAGCTAGGACACAACCTTGTTTGACCCCTCTTGTTGTTGGAACAGTATTAGAAAGATGCCCCTTAGTACTACATCTGATCTGAAGAGAGGTGTTTTTATAAAGACCTTGAATCAATATAAGTAATCGTCTATCGATTCCCATACTATTAAGTTTACCCCATAAGCGAGGTCGTGATATAGAATCAAAAGCGGCCTTTAGATCAACAAATGCCGTGTAAAAGTCCCCTCCTTTTTTTCCAGCATATTTGGCTATTAAATGATGTAATACGAGGGAATGGTCAATTGTCGATCTTTGTGGTCGAAAACCCGCCTGTTCGATTGCTAGGATGTTGTTTTGCTCTATCCAGGTAATTAGTTTAGAGCGGAGATGCGCTGCATAGAGTTTACTTATTATATTGATGAGGCTAATTGGTCTATAATTAGCCGGGTCATCACTTCCCAGGAGGATCCCTATGCCTGTGCAGCCTCTGAGACGAGCTCCGTCTTGGATGAAACTTATCCAGTTTAAATTCAGTCAGAAGGCTCTTTTCTGACTGGGAATAATTTCTTCCGGTTAAAGAAGAAACGTGAGCTTTCCCACATAGCTTTGTTTTGATTGTTGGAGTCTGGAATTCGTCAGAATTGTCTGTCTTCCAGCAGCTCAGACAGAGCGAGGATTTTTATGCTAGCTCAGCTGGATAAGTGACCCGTTTTTTTTAATACGGATTAACAGGCAAACATCCTCCTGTCTACATTCATCATTTTCTTATCTATACAGCTAAAGAGATTTGTCAAAGTAACAGCAATTGAGATAACCTAGGTGAGGTAAGACTTTCCTTTTTTTATTCACGGAACTAAGGGGGAAGAAAATATAAATAGCTTATCTTTTTTTTTTATTGCAAAAAGCTGACATGGAAAATAGCATTTTAAAGATTACAACGGACGAGAGATTTCTGATTGGAAGAGATAAGAAATCTTTTTGATGTATGGCTGGGACTATTTTTTCTGATCTACTTTTTTTTTGACGAATCTGCTCATTCTGTCTGCTACTAGCTATTTCGACGCTGTGAACTAAAGCCGTTCTTACACTTCTGGGCAGATAAGAGATAAGGGCTGTCTAGCGTGTGACGTTAGTTTGTTGGAAAGATTAACTCCTTTGTAACTGGTTAAAGAAATAAGCTGCTCTTTGTTTGGGACATTGAAAATTGAAGGAGTTTTGTTCCTTTGGCTTTAAGAATGACAATTAAGAAGATCATGGATGTACAAGAAGGGACTTTATCTCTAGACATGTTTCAGAAAATAATGAATGGGATTAATTCAATAAAACAAGAACTGAGAAATAATAGACAAGCGTGGAGAATTGAATTTCACGAAATGAGACAGGAGCTGAAAGAAACTCAGGATTCTATGAGAAAGGAGAATAAAGATAGATCTGGAAAACAAAAAAGGATGAAAGAGAAATTAAAGGCAAGGTTCAAACTATGGAGATTGGCTTAATTATGGACATGAAAAAAGATTTGGATTTCCTGGCTGTGATGGATCCTGGAGACAAATATTACAGTTTGGAATTCAGTGCTGTCCCTGAAGGAATTGAAGAGATTGGAGATAAAGATATTATCGGTTCAAAAAAATTCTTGGACTGGAAGGATTTGATGGAACTTGAAATGGAGAAAGTTAACAGAATTAATCCCTGTTTTGTGTCAATGGAAAAACCTTCAAGAGATGTACTAGTGTATTATGTGGAAAAGAGGAACAGAGATGCGGCTTTGCAACAATACTTTTTTTTTTTTTTTTCAATAATTTTTATTCAGATTTTCATAAAACATACAAGACAAAATCATAAAACATTCAAAGACAAAAAACAAAATCAAAAATAGTTAAACAAAAAAAAAAAAAGAAAAGAAGAAAAAAAAAAAATAAAGAATAAAGAGTAAAATATTGACTTCCCATTTGTCAAAGATCAAATCAGTTATAAGTCTATAATATATAGCAATCCTGTCTCTTAAGTCATATTATAAAATCACTTTCCTCCAGTAGTTATCTTACTTAATCATCAAATCTCATAAACATTACTTTATTCTTTCCACAAAAAGTCAAAGAGAGGTTTCAATTCTTTAAGAAATATATCTATCAATTTTTTTTTTCCAGATAAGCATATCGATTAATCCATCTCATTACTAATTATGATAATCTTATTGTCATAACCATAGTCAAAATAAACATTTCAATTAATCCATCACATCAGAATCTGTTAGGTTCAGTAATTTCAGTAGCCATTGTTCTATTATCTCTATTAGTTCCATTTTCCATCTTCCATCTTCAGTAGTCTTGTTAAGTCCAGTAATTTCAATATCCAATCTTCCATTATCAGTATTCCATAATAATCTTGCTGTCAAAGCCATAGTCATATAATAAGAGTCTGATGGGAATTACCTCTATCCCAAATATTTTCTTGCCATCCATTCTGAATAAGTTGCTGAAATACTGCTGTAAAATCATATCTCTGTTCTTTTTTTCAAAATACACTGGGTCATCTCTTAAAAGTTTTTCCATTGTCACATGGCTGCAGTTAATTCCATAGATTTTCTCTATATTGGGCTCCATCACATCATTCCAGTCCAGAAGATAATCCATGCCATTGATAACTTTATCTCTAGAGTCTTCATTAATTTCTTCAGAGATAACATTGAGTTCCAAACAATAGATTTTATTTCTAAAGTCCATAGACTCCAAATCTTGTTCCTGTTCCACGTTTGTTCCAATCTCCGGGATCTCCTCTCTCACAGGGACCCCTATTCCAGTCTCCAGGGTCTCCTCTCTCACAGGGACCCCTATTCCAATCTCCGGGGTCTCCTCTCTCACAGGGACCCCTTCCAGGGTCACCTCTCTCACAGGGACCCTTATATCTTTAATCTCCTGCTTCATTTTACTCAATTCAATTTTCGTTATCTCAATCTCATTCATTATTCTCTGAAACATAGTTATTTCCAGATTCTCAGCCACTTTCTTAATTGCCATTTTAAAAGAAAAATATAGGAAAACCACTTCTTATTTCAGCAACAATTGGGTTAATACTCCAAACTTGGTGACATCACAGTATAAACAGAGCAGACAGCCTTATCTCTCCAATAGTTAAGTAAACAAAATGCAGTTCCCAGGATCGAAGCAATTAATGGCAATCGTCAAGAAACAGATTCGTCAAAATAAAATAGACCAAAAAGAGAGTAGTCTCAAAACAGTATAATATTTTTCAAAATAAAAATCTGGAATAGAAATCCCTCTTCTGTGTGTATCTTTAGAATGCAAATCCAGGACAGCTTTTTGCAACAAAAACAGAGATAAGCTATTAATTAGTGCGTAGCAGAGAGAAGTTACGGCTCCCCAGTGAGATGTCAAAAACCGATCAATCTGGCAAATCTCTTTTAAGCAGCAACAATTTAAGTCAAGTAAAAGACAAATATAGAAAGAAGGGTGCTTGCCTGTTAGTGCGTTCTCTCTTAGAAGATAAGATGAACGTTCGCTTTAACAGATAGAGCTTGCTGTTGAAAATCCGTCCCACCTTCGTCGGCTGGACCTCGTCCCATAAATTAATGAGATCTGGTCGTCCCAACAAAAATAGGCTTTGAGGTTAATCTCTTCGTTTCTCCCTACCCGGGAGAAGTTTAATCAGTCAAAAAAAAAAGAAAAAACTGACTGATATATCTGAATAAGCTTCTTTTGAGGCAGGAGCCCGTCTCAAAAGCAGGCACAGGCTAAGTCACCCTTCCCGGAAGTCGGCTTTGCAACAATACTTCAGTGATATGTTTGGATTTGATGGCAAGAAAATATCTGTGATGGAGGAAATTCCTATCAGACTTTTATTATATGACTATGACAGCAAGATTTTTGGGTGCGTAAAGATGGAAGATGGAAGATGGACCCAATATGGATAATGACAGAAGAGCAATTTAAAATTACTGGACTTAGTAGATTTGATGAGTTGGATTAATTGGCATGTTTATTTAGAAAAAAAAATTGATTGACATATATCTCAAGGATTGGAAACTTCTCTTTGACTTTTTGTGGAAGATTAAAATGATATGATGTTAATGAGATTTGAAACCAACTAAGATAACCGTTGGAGGAAGGTGATTTTATAATCTATTAAGAGATATATTTGTTATATATTATAGATTTATAGCTGAACTATGACAAATCGGAAGTCAATATTCTTTCTTTTATATATATATATATATATATATTTCTTTTTGTATTGTACTAGTTATTGATTTGTGTTGTTTTCTTTTTGTATTGTTTTGGTTTTGAAAATTGGAATAAAAATTAATTGGAAAAAAAATATAATTAGCTGGGTCATTAGACGGTCCTTTTTTATAGTTGTACCCCAATCTTCAGGAATTCTAGTTGAAGAATCGATGTAGGTAAAAAGGGAGGCTAATACTGGTGCCCACCATTGCTTATTGGCTTTAAAAACCTCCAGAGGGACATTGTCTGGACCCGGGGCCTTATTAGGTTTGAGCTCGGTAATGAGTAACCTCTTCGGTTGTCACTGGGGGCCAATCTTGTGTTTGAGAGGTAAGTAAGTATTGGTGAAAATTTAGATCAGTTTGATCTAAAAAAAGATTGTAAAAATACTTTTCCCAGACACAAGGGGCAATAACAGAATTAATTTGAGTATAAGATTTTGGCCAGTGTTGGGCAATAAGGCGCCAAAAGATGGTTGAGTTATTTAGTTTAACTGCATTTATTATTTGTTGCCATATAAATGAGTTTTCATGGACTTTCTTTCTTTTAATTAGTTTTTTATATCCTTTTTTTGTGTTACAGTACACATGAGGTGCCCTATAGCTCCGATAAGTATTATTTAGTTGCTTTTTAAATTCGTAACATTCTTTATCGAACCATGATTTGGATTTAGGATAGTTTTGTGAATTTTTGGTAATAGTTAATTGTAACATTGTCATAAGTTCACGGAACTGCACAAGAGGGCTATTATCATTGGATGCCTGAATAATTTCCTCTTTGATTAGGAGAGTTTGAGGCAAAGTCAAGAAATTAAAAATCTCTTTTTCTAGCTTTGGAATCCATTTAACTTTGGTTGGAAAAATGTCTACTTCCTTATTAGAGAAGGTCTTTGATTTAAAATGTATGTTGTTCTGGAGGCTCTCAATCTCTATAGCAGTTGGAAAGTGGTCACTTTCTGGACTATTGATAATATTATTATTTTTTATCAGATGATAAAGTTCAATCGAGATAAAAGTAAGATCTATAAGAGACGAGCCATTTGAAGAGAGGTATGTTAGTTCTCCGGCAGAATCCCCCGGAGTACGGCCATTTAGGAGGACAAGATTGTTTCTAGATGTCATTTTAATTAATAATAGTCCTGCACAATTTATCCCTAGATCTTTTGATTGTCTCGATGGAATCTGGAAGGTAAGAAATGGGATCCAGTGTAAGTATGCTGAGACTGGATTGATCATTTGCATGCTTATTGCTTTCAGTGGGATTTAGTCCTCTGCAATCATGCTTAGGATAGGTGAAACTGACCACAGGGGGATGGGGAGGGGAGGAGGAGGAGGGGTAGGGGCAGGGGTAGGGGAGGAAGTGCAGAGGGGTGGAAGGGGATGAGAGTGGGCAGGAGGGGGAGAGGAGGAGGAGGAGGGGGTTGAAGGGGAAGGTGAGGGGTGAAGAAGGGAAGGGGCAAGAGGGAGGGGATAGGAGGAAGAAGGAGGGAAGGGCAGGTTTGCTTTTTGAGTTCAGGGGGATTTACTTCTGTACAATTGTGCTTAGGATAGGTGAAACTGACCTGTGGGAGGGAGGACAGGAGGAGAGCAGGAAGGGGAGGAGGAGGGAGGAAGGGGGAAGCGAAGAGATGGGGTGCGTGGGTGGGCACTGGGCAGGAGGGAAGTCCCTTTCCAAAAGGAGAACATTGTGAACAGTATCATTTTTCAGCATTGCCCATACCTTTTTATTCTACAGCAGGTACATGTAGTTTCCCACCCAAATTTAAACCACAGCTATCCCTGGCCACATCCACACCAGACCTTTATTTCACTTTAGACAGTCATGGCTTCTTTCAAAGAATCCTGGGAAGTGTAGTTATTGAAAGGGGCTGAGAGTTGCTAAGAGACACCCTGTTCCCCTCACAGAGTTTCAATCAGAGCGGCTCAGTGTTAAACCACTCTGGCCACTGGAGCTCTGTCAGGGGAATAGGAGTCTCCTTTCAGCATCCAACACAAACTACACTTCCCAGGATTCTTTGGGGGAAGCCATGAGTGTCTCAAGTGAAATAAAGGTCTGGTGTCGGTGTGGCCCCCTGATTAGGCAAGCCCAGCAGCTGTGAGTCTGGCTTTTAGAACCCTGACAGTTTGTTCTTACTGGGCATGCCTGTGCTATCACAGAGTCCAATGTTAAATTTCTTAAATTAATTAAAAATCAGCCACACATTTTTTAAACTTTTTAACTGCAGAAGATGAAGGTCAGAGTATGGGGCAAGGTCAGTAATATTATTACAGGTATTCTATGAATATGGCTGATTCTTAATTTCAACAAATTATGTGAGCTCTGACAGAAAAAGGGGTATGTTTTTTCTCTCTCTTGTTACACTTTGAACTCTTGATTCTCCGACTGTTTTGTGTATTGCTGTGAAATTTTAGAGGATTAGACAAATATTTCTGAGTTCAGGACTATAAGTTTTGTAAGGTTTTGTTTTGAAATGAGGTTATGGGGGCATGGGAGTATTTTCAATTTAACACTGTGGAATGTGAAACATCCATGCTGGCTATAGTTATTCAACAGTTTCAATAAACACCACCAAATCAGAAAGGCTCAAATCAGTCTAAACATAACCTAGTGTCCAGAAGCTAGCGAAAACAGTTATGTTTTTATCACGCAGTACAGCTCCATCATTGTTATGATCATCAATATCTTCAGGAGAAAAAGTTCCACCGCTGGGGCACCACTAAAGAGAAGAGCCTTCTCCAAGTCTTTTTCCTGAGAGAGTGATGGAGGAGTTCTTTCAGGCATTCTAATGAGTGCATAACAGCAACCATCTTGTAAGCATAAACCTGCTTACAAGCTTAAGTCCTTACTGCTCCTTCCCTCCCACCTCTTTCGACTGGGAAATGAAATGTCCCACATCTGCTTGCCTGAGAGAGGAGGGGCCTTGAGTCTGCAAGGTGTGTTCTTTTCCCATAGAAGCAGTAGTGAGGGGGCAGTCAAGCTTCTTCTGTTCTCTAATCTCCAATCTCCTTTGTCCTGTTTTGAGCAGAAAGCTTACTGATTGTGGCTGACATCTCCTGCTGTTGGGAAAGAATGCACTCTGCAACTGTAACCTTCTCTTTGTCTTAAGCAAATGGCTGTGCAGTAGGTGAAGAAACCAGGCGTCAGTAGGTCCTAAGGGCTGCACAACGTTGAAAGAGCCAAAATGCCAGGCTTTTGTCCCCAGGAGACCTTGCCGTGCTGTATACCACAGTTTGCTTTCTGTAGCTCAGTGACAGCTTGCAAGGCAAGATGCCCTCAGTGTGCAAGATGCACTCAAGTTCTGCTTGCAGGCTCCCCATGGGCATCTGGTTGGCCATTGTGAGAACAGGATGCTGGACTAGATAGGCTTCTGGCCTGCTCTAGCAGGCTCTTCTTATGGGCTGCTCCCCTAGTCGTCCCTCTCTTCCTCATTGCTATTGCTGCTGCCCATTCGCTCATATAGGCCCAAGTTACACCACTGCCCTGTAGGAGAGGGCAAGATGCAGAGTCTTCTGTTCCTTTTCCTGGTGACGATGGTTGCTGATGTTATATTAATTTGTCTTAATATAATATAAGAAGTCTTGAAGTGAGTTAGAACAGCAATAAAATACAAAAGAAAATACAATATATAGCAAATATATCAGTTAAAAACAATGCAGCACACTAAAAGCATTCATCGACTACTTCCTGCCAAACAACAGGATGAAAAGCTAGATACCATCAGAATGGTCATTATCATCATAAAAAAAGCATAATATTAATACCCAAATGCCTGGAAGAATTGAAAGCATATTTGTCTGGCATTGAAAAGCTGACAGTAGTGACTCCGGGGGAAGTTACCAGATGAATAGGCAGCAAGGAAGAGAACTGGCAAGGCCAGAGCACTCAAAGGTTTTTTAGTGGGCCAGGTGTGGGCCTTAGCACTGACAATGTCAACCCCTGGAGCTCTGCCATAGTTATCCAAATCAGATGTTTGATATTATAAACAGATGGGGGCGGGGAGGCACAGCACCTTAAGTATTACATATTTGGGGGACCTTTAGACATGGCACCCTAAGTGAGTCCCCAAAGCCTGGAAGAATCGGGACATGCCAACTGAGAATTCTGTTAGGCTGCACCTGGTCTTCTGTGCAAAATGGTAATGGTAGCACTGTAGAGCGGTTGGCCCTCTGCTGGTCTTGGAACCCTAGCAAATGCCCAGTCTTACCACCCTCTAGAATTGGTCCTGTATATAGAGAAAGAGGTACCAAAATAATTGGCATCTATTGTGAATAAACAATCATTATTCATCCATGTCCAAATCTCTGAATAATTTATTTCCTTTGTGCTTTTTAATGGCTTGTGCTGCAGGATGCTTCTAACAGATTTTAGCTAATAAGGGAGCTGTAATTGATATGAAGCATCTTCACAGCCTCCAGCCACTCAGGAATAGCAATAAGGGAATGGGATAGCTGTTGCAATTAAAAATGAGGGTAGTTTTTTTAATAAAAAAAAATTGCCAGGCTTCTTAGCAGATTCTCAGCACAAACACTTACAAGGGACCTGTATCACTGCTAGCAGAACTAGTTTTTGAATTACTGATGGCATCCCACAGTAAGGATGACACAATGCCATCTTCAGTACAATAAATAACTGAATGTCAATCAGAGCATTAGATTATATGCTAGCAGTATAATGATGGGATGCATAGGTTAACTTGAGGCAAAGTCATATGTTAGCTCTAATGATGAGCTTTACAGTGAAACTATGCGGCACCTGATTCAGCAGGATCTTAGTACAATAAAATGCAATTATGTATAATCCAGAAGGCTGGCCCTGCTGATGATGCTAGCCACCTCTGAACCGCAAAGATATATTATAAACCTCCTTCTTTCCCTTCCTCATATGACCAGCAACAGTTTTTTTTAGATTATCTCAGGCCTGGCTGATATGGACTTTCCAAGAACTAAACTGATTTAGAATGCAACATCACATAACAACAAGGGACGGTTGCCTTTAAATCATTTGCTGTATCTGTTGATCTTTGACATGGGCTTATTCAAGACAAATTGTTCTTCATTCTCATTGGTCTCGCAAGAAAACCCTCTTTGCTATAACTTTAAAAAAAGATAAATGCTGGACATTTGATGTATGGCATTTTGATGTGATATGGAAATGTCCTGCAACTGAGTCTTTTTTGAAAATATGTCACTGAAGTTTGATCGTTATCCATCAGCCTACAGCAGAGGGAGAGATGGGAAACAGAGCCATTCCAGTAGCTCTGCAGAGAGATCACCTGCATTCGGCCCCTTCTCTCCTAAACTATTTTCATTACACTTGGTCTTTCTAAGAACTGGTATTTAACATTAAGAATTGGTGCATGAGTTTGATTTTTTTCCCCTCTTCCCTTCTTGTACCATTTTCCTTTTGTGTAGTGCCTTTTAGATTGTAAGCCTGTGGGAAGGGGCTGTCTTGCTCTTATTGAATGTATGTAAGCCGCTCTGGGAGGCTTTGTGGCTGAAGGGTAGAATAAAAATGCTCCAAACCAACAAATCATTAATGATGTTATGGGATGCATACCTGTAATCAAGAACGTTATTAACACCAACATAGTCTGGACTGCCAGAGTATTACTTACTGTATAGCATAGTATTTTAACTTTCTGGAAATCACATTCTGTACCTGCACCTATAATTGAAAACTGAATTGAAGACCTCTTAGACTTGTCCATTAAAAATAAATTATATATTACAAGAAGGGTAATCCAGTGAAATTCAATGCAATTTGGCTGCCTTTTCTAGAATGGAACTTTAATATAATTGTATGCTGATCTTCTATTGGAATCTTACCTATCTTGCCCCAAAGCCCTCCCAATCTTTTGAGAATTTTTCTTCCCCCTCCCCAACTCTTAATCGTAATATAAAAATAATAAAATTTAAAAAACTGACAGTAATTCATTCAGAACTGGTGACTGAATGGGGGTATTGAAGAGGAGAACTTCATAAACTAGATATTAAAATGGATCTCTTTTCTCGACTCTGGTTGACTCTGTCATTCTTCATTTAGTTGCTAAATTCAATAAATGTCAACAACATATAAACCATCATTTATTGTACTGAACTTGGTAACTGTTAATCTTTGTATAACTCTAGAAAGTTACTCCACATTGGCAGTATTGAAGACCTGTCAAATGGTCCAATACTGCATAGTTTTTGTAAGGGCCAAACTAGCCTGCAACATTAATGGCATGAATGCAATTAACACAACATTTTTAAAAGTGTAAATAACAGCTGGGGAGAAGCCTTGAGCACCTTAGAATCATAGAGAGGAAAATGAAACTCTTTTTCTTCCTTGTATGCTTCTGAGTTGCTTCTCTGAAATGGACGATTCCCTTGAAATGCCTTTGTCAGCATCTTGGCAAGAAGGCAGCTTTTTCCCTGCAATCCATGGCAGGGACCCTGCCGTGGATTGTGTAAGGGGAGCACTACTCCCCCACCCTAACGAGGGGCCCTTCAGGGGCCCCAGTGGACCACTGGGCCCTCAACCAGGGCCCAACCTAGCCACCCTTTGGCGCCGGCCTTGGTCACAAAGAACCTTCCTTTGCAGCTGCAGCGTGAATTAGTGCTTTTTCAATCTTCCTTTTCAGTTGCAGCTTGAATTCAAAAAGTGCACAATGCAAGCTGCAGTTGCAAAGGAAGACATGGGAGCACAGTCTAAGTATCCTCCTGACCTTTTCAGCCGTAGCTTGAATTCTGCACGTTTTAAATTGGTCATCCTTTTCTGTCTGTGCAATGTGGATTCAGATCTGGTAGTAGCTTTAGCAGAGCTTCGAAAAGTTACTTTTTTGAACTACAGCTCCCATCAGCCCCAGCCAGCATGGCCACTGGATTGGGTTGATGGGAGTTGTAGTTCAAAAAAGTAACTTTTCCAAGCTCTGATTAGAATCGCAAAGGAGGTAGGGATCAGGTCAGCAAGAAATATAGTTAACATGATTAGGTAAGTTGCTAGTACCTATTGATAAAACCAGTGTAGTCCAATTCTACTTAATATGGATTAATAAGTAGATCATTCTGAGATATTTTAAAATAAATGGTGAGAAAGGGCAGAGTGTGAAAGATAGTGATCAAATTCAACAGGCAGCAAATGACGGAATATAAAATACGTGCTGTTGGCAGAGCTTTTTCAACCGTTGTCTCTTTGCTCCCAATATTTTTCTTTATTCCTTCTGTTCTCAGCTGCCCCTTAGCAGCTGAGAGATGGGGGAGAAATTTGGATTTGTCCATGTTTTAATGTGAACCTATCAACCCAATTTGCAGTTCCTGAAACAATGTGTGAATTAAAATGCAGCTGTCCTTTGAAATGTACACTTCTCTAGATTTTGTGATGCAGTTCTCCAACCAAAAGGTGTACAAAAATGTTTATATTAGGCAGGCAGTGAAAATAACATACACAATAGATTACATTAGAGAAATTTTGCTTGAAAATGTGCATATTTGGCAAAATTGAATGAAATACGGACAAATGTGTAGAAATGCACACTAAAATGCTATCAAACTTTCTTGAGGGCTTTTTAAAAAAATCACAGATTGATGCAGAAAAATGACAAACTGAATTTAAGATTGGAAAAATGAGAAACTGAGAGAAACCAAAATGGACAGATTCATCCATCCCTATGTTGAGCCCACCTATATTATTTCATTATAGGAAAGTAATTATGACATCACGGAAGCTACTGCTGAAAGCCCTACTTTTACCCAACTCTGCATGCCGTAGAAGTCAATCAGGAACAAAACCTACTTTATTATATATTAGGGGGAAATTAAATTCTTGCAAGGCAGCCCTTCATTAATGATGGCATTCCCAGCTGACTGCAGCCCTTCATTGGTGATGACATTCTCAGCTAAGATGAAAGAGTGTTTGAATAAATACTGATTTCACATCTCCCTTTCAAACAATATTAGGCTATTTTCAGGTTTACTTATGCAAATAAATACTCACTTTTACACTGTTCTCACTCAAATTACTAGAAATCACTGTGGGGTAATGGTCAGAGTGATGGGCTAGGTCTTTTGAAGAATGAATAATGATCTTGACACATCACAGACATTTTTAGATTATGATTGCTGTATCATATCTGCCTATCATGTTGCTAAAGTATCTACAATCACAACATGCTTGAGTGTATTAATACTACCTGTGGACAACGTGGAAAAGATGCACAATCTAACTAAAGAAAGAAGAACAAGTATTGCAGGAGAAAAGTGATCCTTCCCACCCTTATTTTCCTCATCAGACATAGATTTTCAGAATGAACATCTCCATAAAGATTAAATCACATTTAAGTACCTATAACAGGAAATTAAAGCAAGTACCTGTAGAATCAAAATAAGGACCTAGATTGAGGTTTTATGGGAATCTGAAAATCCACAAATAAAACTATGTGTATGCGTGAAGCAGAAATGACACCGACTCATTGTTTGCCTTCTCCTTTCTTCTCTTTCAAAGCTTCTTTCGGAAGTTTTTTAATTTCTGCCAACTGCAGTGTGACCAAAGCCAAGTTCAGCATCATACCGCAAAGCTGTCAGCTGGATTTCATTCAGTGGGTCTACCAATGCTGCGTTCTCTGATATTATTTCTTGAGGACTTTGTATCTTGTTTCACTGCTGCCTCTCTTCTCCTTGATCTGTCTGGTTATGGAGTCACAAAATGAGACTGGTGGATAGGGCAATTTCCTCTGCTATGGAGTCTACGAGTAATAATCCAGAAAATTTCTTGAAACCATATAAAAGAATTTTTGTCATCATCTTCAAACAGCTGTGTTTGAAATATTAGATTCTCAGCTGAAACTTAACAGCAAGATAGCTTTCCTTCCTTTCCAGGGTAGCACTGGAAACCCTCACAAGAGTAGTGAATTTAGAGGAAAACTGGGTATCTCTTTTGCTAACTGTGTTTAACCTACTTGCAGAAAGATAAGATCATTCTCATGGTGATCCTGATGTTGACTTACCTTCTGGCTGTTTGCTTTTGTGGCAATTGGCCTATGTTCTCTGAACAATGGATCTGAACTATCCAGATTTCTATAGAGAGTAACATTATTCAGTAACATACATTTGAATTACTGTAATGACTGCACCATTCTAAAATAATTTTGTTAGGAAGTTCATTCAATTACACTGGTGTCAAATATCTTGGTATGTAAAATCAGCTCCAAAGAAAGTAAGCTGATTGAGTGTATGTATTCTGTTAAGACTTTCAAAGTAAAACTGATATATTGGGTTCACATTTCAGGGTGTGTGATAAGAGTGTAAAGCTTCAAAGTATATTTCTATACTTAAATTGCTTTCTTTTTGTGCAAAAATGCAAACCGTTAACTAATTCTAAATATATTTAACCTAAAAGTTAAGATTAAATTACATTATTATCATTCAGCTTTACACCAGTTAACAAGGAAACTGCCTGTGAAAAGGATGAACAAAGTCCATGTCCCACAGTTGAATCAAGCAACCAAACCCCCATTTGTCTGTTGTAAATATATAGCTTAAACAATTAAAATAAAATAAATTTTAAAATAAAATAAAGCTCTGTAGGGAAAGAGGTGAGCATAAGGAGAACCTTGCTGAACCAGACTAAGGTTTATCTAATTTAACATCCTGCTTTCCATAGTGACCAATCAGATGCCTCCAGATAAGCATGAGGACAATAGCCCTCTGTTGTTGCTGTTATTCTCCACCAACTGGTGGCATGCAGTCTCTGAACATATCAGTATCCTGGCTCATAATTATGAGATGTCATGAAAGCACAGAAGATCACTAATCAGTGTGAAGATCAACTTTGTTCGATGGTGAAAGGGCAGAGGATGGGGGGTGGAGGGAGCAAGCTAGCTGGATCTAGATTTACTTCCAGCTACTTTGCTGTTGTGTAACGTCATGCCAGGAAAGACAGTGGGGGTGAATGGAATTCTGAGTGAACTTGCTGATCCTTCTCCACCATGCCTCCCCCTCGTCCTGGCTCCCAACCAAAAAAGCAGACTCAGGACTTGTACTGGTTTTTTTTTGTATGAAGCTTTATTCCAGAAATCAATACAGGAGCTTGGCATCAGACTTTCTAGACTTGATTCAGGACACAAACACAAACAGACTAGGCATCTCTCAGAAACAGACCGGCGTATGGGATATCACAATTTTCATCTGGCTAATATAACTCAAGATTACAATTTGTCTGTCTGTCCATTTACTTTTATTTTTTCCTTTTTTTGCAACAACTGGCTCCTCATACAGCAGCAGACAAGCTGCACTGTGCAGAAGTCCTGTTTATGCATATGAAAGCATTAGAATTCCATGCTAATGCATTTCATTTAGGCTGAGTTTTGAAAAGTGAGTATTATTCATCTCCAATGCTAACTATGTATATGCCTGGAGGTAAATTCCATTGGCTTCATGCTTAGGATCGTTGGAGAATAAATTGGAGCTTTCTATTGTCATAACTGGGTATGTACTCTTCACCTCAAAAAGTGCAGCGGTAAGGGTCAATAATCTTGAAGTCAATAATTTATCTGTTCAGAACTGTTAGCTCCACATCCTTCGGTCTGGAGGCAATAAAACATGCAAATACTCTGCCTAATTCCAGGAACTGAAATCTCATTGCTACAAGAAAAGGTGTTGCTACATACCTCTACCCCCTCTAGGATGCACACCTTAATGTGGCGAGGGGGTTTGAGAATGTTGAAGAAGCTGAGAGCAATGCTGTCAGGAGTCTAGACCAAGAGCCTCTTGGTCTAGACTCCTACCAGGTGCACCCACGGCGGAATGGCCAAAGCTGAGACACCAGACTAAGATGCATCCAAACTCAGAGGAAAGCAATGGTAAACCACCTCTGAATACCTCTTACCACGAAAACCCCATGAACAGAGTATCCAAAATGCAACATGAGATAGTGCTGGAAGATGAGACCCCCCAGGTCAGAAGGCACTCACCGAGCTACTGGGGAAAAACAAAGGATAAGTACAAGTAGCGCTGTGACTAATGACGCAGTTGGGTGAAAGCAAAAGGAAGCCCAGAGGCTGATGTGGACAGATACAAAAGGAGTGTCCAGAGTTGTTTGACGCACAAAATAGGAACATGGAATGTGAGAAGCATGAACCAGGGAAAGTTAGAAATTGTCAAGCAAGAAATGGAACGCATCAACATTACAATACTTGGCGTGAGTGAATTAAAATGGATGGGAATATGACATTTTCAGTCCGGCAACTACAAAATATTTTATGCAGGAAATGAGAAATTAAGAAGAAACGGGATTGCTTTAATAGTGAGAAGTGATGTAGCAAAAGCAATTAGGAGCTATAACGCAAGGTCTGAGCAAGTGATATCAATGAGATTAAATGGGAAACCTATTAACCCAATCATCATCCAAGTCTACACTCCAATGGCAGATGCAGAAGAAGAGGAATTGGAGAGATTTTACATAGAAGTACAAGAATAAATTGATCACACACCAAAACAAGATGTGATGATAATCATGGGGGACTGGAATGAAAAAATAGGGTACAGAGAAGAACCAGGAATTGTGGGGAAATGGGACTTAGCAGTTAGAAATGAAGCAGAAGAGAGACTTACTGAATTCTGTGAAGCCAATAATTTATTTCTTGCAAACACATTTTTTGAGCAACCAAAAAGAAGACTGTACACATGGACATCACCAAATGGTCAATATAGGAATCAAATTGATTATATAATTGGGAGCAGAAGATGGAGAAGTTCCATACTTTCTGCGAAAACAAGACCAGGAGCAGACTGCGGTACAGATCATGAACTGGTAATATCGAAAATCAGAGTAAAGCTAAAGAAGAAGAACAAAGCAATTTTAATACCAAAATACAATTTAAACAACATTGCAGAAGAATATAAAGATCAAATAAGGAACAGACTTGAGGCTTTAAACTTAGTTGACACAGAACCAGAAAAACTATGGAGTGAAGTCAGAAACATTATCAGGGAAGAATGCAAAAAGACAATAACTCTAGTTAATAAGAGAGAAAGACCTCAACATATGACTGAAGAATCTCTTAAAGTGGTTAAAGACAGAAGAAAAGCAAAAGCAAAAGGAGAAAGCAACAGAGTTAGAACCCTAAATGCAGCAATGTAGCACTTAGTACGTAGGGACAAAGAGAACTATTACAGTAGTTATTGTATAGAAAAAGAAGACTATAAGAAGAGTAGAACAAGTGCCCTATTCCAAAAGATTAGAGAAATTAAACGGAAACTTAAACCAAGAATAGGGATGTTGAATAATCAACAGGGGAACACAATGACTGACCGAGATGAAATAAAAGGAAGATGGAAGCAATACGCTGAAGAACTCTATAAAAGAGATGCAAGGATGACATTCATTCATGGAGGAACCATATGATGAAGAACCAGAAATTTTAGAATGTGAGGTGGAAGCTGCTCTTAAAATACTTGGAAGAAACAAATCACCTGTACCAGATAGCATACCAATATGGTTGCTACAAGCTACTGAGACTGTCCAAATTTTGACAAACATTTGTCAACAAATATAGAAAACTAAACAATGGCCCAAAGACTGGAAGTGTTCAATATACATCCCAATTCCATATAAAGGGGATCCCAGTGAATGCAATAAATATTGAACTATTGCCTTAATATCCCATTCTACAACAAATGACAACAGGAGATTTCTGTAACTTTACAGCTGACAACGAGGACATTGAACTTGTCAAGGATTATCAATACCTCGGCACAGTCATTAACCAAAATGGAGACAATAGTCAAGAAATCAGGAGAAGGCTAGGACTGGGAAGGACAGCTATGAGAGAACTAGAAAAGGTCCTCAAATGCAAAGATGTATCACTGAACACTAAAGACAGGATCATTCAGACCATGTATTCCCTATTTCTATGTACGGATGTGAAAGTTGGACAGTGAAAAAAGGGGATAAGAGAAAAATCAACTCATTTGAAATGTGGTGTTGGAGGAGAGCTTTGCGAATTCCATGGGCTGCGAAAAAGACTAATAATTGGGTGTTACAACAAATTAAACCAGAACTGTCACTAGAAGCTAAAATGAGGTTATCATACTTTGGACACATAATGAGAAGAC
Source organism: Rhineura floridana (assembly GCF_030035675.1). Taxonomy (NCBI): domain Eukaryota; kingdom Metazoa; phylum Chordata; class Lepidosauria; order Squamata; family Rhineuridae; genus Rhineura; species Rhineura floridana. The sequence goes on from NC_084481.1 coordinate 69,804,609, forward strand.
ATGATTCACTAGAAAAGGCAATAATGGTGGGAAAAACAGAAGAGAGTAGTCCTAACAAGAGATGGACTGATTCCATAAAGGAAGCCACAGACCTGAACTTACAAGATCTGACCGGGGTGGTTCATGACAGATGCTCTTGGAGGTCGCTGATTCATAGGGTTGCCATAAGTTGACTTAAAGGCACATAACAACAAACATACTTCTAAGCAAACTGGCTTCCAGTTGTTTTCCGAGCCCAATTCAAGGTGTTGGTATTGACCTTTAAATCCCTACACGGTTTCGGCCCAGTTTATCTCACGGAGCGCCTTCAACGCCACCAATTATGCCGCCCGACAAGATCAGCCACACAGGGCCTTCTCTCAATCCCGCCAACAAAAACAGCCAGATTGGCGGGTACAAGAGAGAGGGCATTCTCAGTGGCGGCCCCCACTCTTTGGAACTCCCTCCCACAAGATCTCCGGCATGCCTCTTCCCTAAATGTATTTCGGAAAGCCTTAAAGACCTGGCTCTTTCAGTAGGCCTTCGGGGTATCCGGGGAGGGTTAATTGTTATAACTGTAATGCCTCCTGCCCAGTTTTAATATTGTTGTTGCAGATGTATTGTTTTTATATTGTATTACTGTATTTTATTAATTGTATTTTAACAATGTTGTAAGTCGCCTAGAGTGGCCATTGGCCAGATAGGCGACAAAGAAATTAAATTTATTATTATTATTATTATAAGCACCCAGTTATGAGAAGATGAGTGGTCTGCAAAATAACTGATAAGAAGAGAGCAAACTAGCTACTGGGGAGTGGGCAGAGAGAGCAAATAAGTGTTTCAGTTTAAATTGAGCTGCAAAAAATAGTGCTGAAAGCATTGATCAATTAATCTGTGTGATTAATGGACTAATGGTCACAAATTAAACATAGAACACTAATTAATTGGAGCTAGCTGTCTGGAGTATCCCACTAGCTCTGCTGAGACTCAGCTGGCTTCTATGCAGCCTGGTGCTGCAGCTATATGTTGCTGCTATGGCTTCTTGCTGGACGAGTTGGCCATTACTAAATACATATCCCCACATTCCAGATTGGAAATTGTCCAAAGTGAGGAAAGGGAGAAAGGGGTGATTATGACAGTTAAAGCCTGTGGCCAGGGATAGCCCATCTGGTGCTCTCCAGATGTTTTGGACTGCTACTCCCATCACCCCAGCCAGCATGGCCAATAAACAGGAATGATGGGAGTTGTAATTGAAAACACATGGAGGGCAATGGGTTGGCTATCCCTGGCCTAGACCTATCAACCTTCCTCTAGTACGAGGATGGGGAAATGGTAGTTCTCTGGATGATGTTGGACTACAGCTTTCATAATCTCTGGCTGTAGGCTATGCTGGTTGGGGCTGGTGGGAGTTGGGAGTCTAGCAACATCTGGGGAGCATCATGTTGCTGTCCCAGGTCTAACAGATCAATTCTGAGTGCAGGTGAAAGCAAGGCTAGATTGGCGGAGGATAAGCTTTGCTTAAGAATCAGGATTTCAGGAGATGAGGTAAATGGTATGATGAATAAAAAGCTGTCTTAGACCTGGAAGACAGTACAGAAAGGAAAATAAAGGCTTATGTAAGCCAACATGTAATAGCATGATGGACCTAAGAGGAATAAGGAATAATAATGGGATAAAGAGGGTGTGCAAAGGTAGATTAAATGAAGTTAGGGGCAGAGAAGCTCTCTGTGTGCATGTAATATTAGCCCAGGGTTCAGAAGCCAGCACCATTATTTTGAATGCCCTTTACTGTCACTGAGGTAGCATGTTGGACACAATATGGTGTGACACTTTTACATACCAGTATACTGTAAACTTGGCTTTGATGTATGTTCTAATTTAAATATTCCCTCATTTCCTTTCCCTCTCCCAAAACTGTTCATAACTCTAAAAATGTCACTAAATACCTTTTCTGAAATTTCAGACGTATAGTAGAAATAAGTTTTCAGGTACGTCTGTGACCAAGCTGAGTGAATCTACACATTTTAAAGAGAAATACCTCTGAATTTTAATTTGAATGTAGCACACCATATTATCTCTGAAATTATGAAGAGGTGGGAAGCAACAACAAATCATGAGTGACATTAATTGGGCAGGGAATTCAGTTGTTACTGATTTTGCTGTTCTTTTTATTAATATTTGAAATGACTGTACTCAACATTCTAGGTCCTCAGTTCAAAGCATAACCCACAATTATGAACTACTTTTTTAAAAAAAGTAAGTGTCCTAATGTCTGTTAGCAGTGAAAAAAGTGAATTCCATACTAGGACATTAGTAAAAGGACTGAAAATGAAACTGCTAGCTAGGGATGGAAGGATCTTTCAGTTTCAAGCCTCTAGGTTTCTCATTTTTCCAGTCTTAAATTCAGTGCTCAACATTTCTTCAGCAGTTTGTTTGTTTTAAATCCTCAGGAAAACACTTCAGCATTTTAGTGCAAATTTCTCCTAATAAACACAATTTTGTATGCAGTTTTGGCTTTTGTACACATCTTTGCAAGCAATTTCTCCTACTATAATGAATTTCTGAATGTTATGTTCACTAATATATTAATTTTTATGCACACCGTCCTCTAATAAACACATTTTTGTAAACATTGGTTGGTTGGAGAACTGCACTGTAAACTTTGGATATATGTTGGCTCTATGTTTCAGCTGATACTGTTTCAGAATGTGCAAATTTGATGGATCCAGCTTTAAATGTGAACTAAATCTAATTTCTTTCCCATTCCTACTTGCCAACATAATTTATAGAAACATCACTTTTCCCTAGGCATTTGATAGACTGAGATGATGTTGCCTGTTAGTATGCTGCTAAAGCTTCATGGGGCTGCATGGGGCTGCTGCTGTTGTTTTATGGTTTTAATTTTATAGTATCATAGATTTGTTTTTGTTTTAACATTGTTGTAAGTTGTTTGGAGACCTTTGGGTGACAAGCAACTAATATATCTAATAAATAATAATAATATGAGAAGACTACACTATGTAAATTCTAGCAGGAGTAGCTGGCTCAAACAGTGCACCTGCATAGCCCAGTCCTCGCCCCCACCCTGTCCCACCCTGATGCTGTCCTGAGAAGCAGCAGTGATTGGGGGGAGTGATGGCGTGGCACCGCATCACCATGCCTGCTGCTCCTCTCAAAAGGACATTGTAGAGCTGAAAAAGATACCAGAATAATCAAGGGGCTGGATCATAGGAGCCAAAGAAGCTGCTGTATACCAAGATAGACCATTGGTACATCTAGCTCAGTACTGACAACACTGACTGGCAGCCACTCTCCAGGTTTTCAGGTAGGGGGCATTGCCAGCCCTACCTTCACATTCCATGGATTGAACCTGGGACCTTCTGCATAAAAAAAACAGATGTTCTACCACTAGCGATTGTGCTTCCTCTATGAGCAACTGCGCTATGAGGAAAAGTTACAATGCCTTGGGCTTTTTCGTTTAGAAAAAAAGGTAATATCAGACGTGAATGTAACTAAGCATGGTGTAGAACAGTGGTTCCCAGCCTGAGGACCGTAACCCCCAAGGGGGCCACAAAGTAATCCTGGGGGGCTGCAAACAGTAAAGAAATTGTTTTTTTTTAAGTCTTCACTCCCTGAATGCTGTCTGCTCCCCACTGCTGCTGCAGACGACACCACCCCCTTGCTCCAAATGAGGGGGGAGGGCTTTTGCTGAAGTGGCAGAGCATCTTTCAGGCATTCCAAGGGCAGGTGTCTGCCTATAAAACATGTGGCAGATGCCGAAGCAGGCTGAGGGTAGAGCTACCAGGAAGCAGAGGGGATTACTATTGCCGACTCCCATCTCGTCGCACTCCCGTCTCCCCATTGCTGATGATGCCTTTGCTCAGAACGAGAGGAGAGGGCTTTTTGTGAAGCAAAAGAAGCAAGACTGCAATGAAAGGCTGCTTTCCCCCTTGCTTCCTGGCAGCCAGCCTGCCTGCCTTTCTTGGCTCCTGCTTTGCTGCCACCTCCTTTGAAAAATTATTCTTATTTGCAAAGCTGTCCAGATCTCCCCTTTGGCCCAGACGGAGCCAAGGAGCAGTGAGGAAGCTCAGGACTTGCTCGCCCCCCCATCTCTGAGGCTAAGTGAGTGAGTCAGCATCCCTCCTTTTTTCCACCTACCCTCCACCCCCTCAAATCTGTCTCTCCAAGATGCTGCAGCTTCCCCCATCCCATGTGCCTGAATGCATGCATACTTGCAGGAGGGACAGATGTGTGTGTGCATGCACCGTTTTTTCTTTTGCTCCACTCTCATTGCCGAAGTGCACGCTAACCAAGTCATCAGTTCTGATGATCATCCCAAGGTCTAAAAGCACTAACCCTCCTCCTTAAGCTATCCACACTTTTGTCTTCACAATGTAGCATACCCACCACTACCATGTTGCTGATGTTGATGATGATGATTGTTGTTATTACTAAACAGTCACAAGAGTGGCTATATACTATAGCCAGCGTGGATTTTTCACATTCCGCAATGTTAACTTGAAAATATCCCCCATGCCATTCTGATGCTTCAGGACTTATAGTCCTGAACTCAGAAACGCTTGCTTAACAACCCTCTAAATTTTCAAGGCGATACACAAAACAGTCAGAGAGAATTGAGAGTTCAAAGTGTAGAAAGAGAGAAAAAAACCCAGACCCCTTTTGGACTTTTTTCGGTCGGAATTCTCAGACTCTGTTGAAATTAATTAAAAATCAACTGTATTCACTGACTACCTGTAATCCTGTTACTAACCTTGCCCCATACTCTGGCCTTCATCTTCTGCAGTTTAAAAGTTTAAAAAAATGCTTGGCTGATTTTTAATTAATTTAAGAAAGTTTGCATTGAACTCAATGATAGCATCAGGCATGCTCAGTAAGAACTAACTGTCAGTGTCCTAAAAGCCAGACTCTCAGCTGTTCTACTTGGCTAATCAGGGGGCCACACCCACACTAGACCTTGATTTCATTTGAGACACTCATGGCTTCCGCCAAAGAATCCTGGGAAGTGTAGCTCGTGAAGGGTGCTGCGAGGAGACTCTTAGTCCCCTGACATAGCTCCAGTTGCTAGAGTGGTTTAACAGTCAGCCGCTCTAACTGAAGCTCTGGGAGGGGAACATGAAGTCTCCTAGCAACTTTCAGCACCCTTCGCTAACTATATTTCCCAGGATTCTTTGGGAGAAGCCATGACTGTCTAAAGTGAAATAAAGGTCTGGTGTGGATGTGGCTAGTGACAGCTTTGGTTTAAATTTGGGTGGGAGGCTACATGTTCCTGCTTTAGAATAAAAAGTGGGGAAATGCTGAAAAGCAATGATACTGTTCACAATGTTTTCCTTTTGGAAAGTAAAGGGGCTTCGCCTCTGCCCAGTGCCCACTTACCCAATCTCTTCCCCCCTCCCCTCCCTGCCTGTCCCCAGGTCAGTTTCACCTATCTTAAACATGATTGCACAGAAATAAATCCCACTGAACTAAAAAAGTATGCAAATGAACAAACCCACCTTCACTTTTCCTCTTATCCCCTCCCTCTTTCCCCTTCCCTTGCCCCTCCCTCCCCTTCTCCCTCCCCCTCCTCTTCCACTCTCCTCCCTTACCCTCCCCTCCTCCTCCCCCACCTCCTCCCCATGGTCAGTTTTACCTATCCTAAGCGTGATTGCGCAGGAGTAAATCTCACTGAACACAATAAGCATGTAAATGATGAAACCTACCCTACCCTCCTCCTTCCCATCACCTCCCTTTTGCCCCTTCCCTCTCCCTTCCTTTGCCCCTCTCCTTCCAATCCTCCCCTTCCCTCTCCTCTCCCCATCCCCCATGGTCAGTTTTACCTATCCTAACCATGATTGCTCAGGAGTAAATCCCATTAAACTCAATAAGCATGCAAACAATCAGACCTAACTCTCCCTTCCTCTTCCCTTCCACTCTTTCTTCTTTCTCCTCCCCTGCCCACTCCAGCCCTCCCGCACCCCCTCGGTCAGTTTTACCTATTTTAAGCATGATTGCATGGGAGTAAATCCCACTGAACTCAATAAACATGCAAATGATCAAACCTGCCCTTCTCCTCCCCTTCCTCTCCTGCCTGCTCCCCTCTCCCTCCTCCCCTCTGCCTTCCTCCTCTCCCTCCTCCTTCCCTCTTCATCCTCTGTGGTCGGTTTCACCTATCCTAAGCATGATTGCAGGGGAGTAAATCCCATGGAACTCAATAAGCATGCAGATGATCAATCCATTCTCAGCAAACTTGCACAGGATCCCATTTCTTACCTCCCAGATTAAAAAGCAGAGAAATTCACTAATAGGCAAAAAAAACCCCTTGTGGTTTAAGAATGTACCTATAGTATACCAAATTTCTAGGTGTGCTCTGTGTTTTTAATTGACTATGAGCACCTTTTCTTAAATGAAATGATTCAGACATAGCAGGCTGAAAACATGCATCTTGGACAGACCAAGTTTGTTTTTTCCTAGAGTCATTGCTGACTCTAGCAACATATTGTAATCAGTCTGATTTTACATCAAACTGCAGTTTCAGATTCAACTGTTAATGCACCCAAAATAGAAATAGAACATAACCTCCAATTGGAAACACAAGAGGCTGTCTTCACCATCATATGACAAAGGTTTTGAAATAAATAAAAATAAATTTGACGCAGGTTTCTAGGATGAATGAGGGAAATAAAATTTTCTGGATTAGATTCTCTGTAGAGACATTAGTAACACAGGAAAGAAGCAAAGTAAGAAGAACACCAACAAACATACAAAAATGTAATTCTCCATCTTTGGAGATGGCAGGTGTTGCCACCACTCACCATATGCTCAGAGACACATGTTACCAAATTCTTTCAGGCTACACAGCAAGTGGATTGGACTGTGAAAGACCAACCCAAATTGTGTTTGCATTTTGATAAATTTGTAGGGCAGTCCAATATCTCAGAGAGGAGGTCAGGTCTCTTGCTCCCCTGGTGCATTCACTAGAGCTGCCCAATTTCCCTGCTTTTTAAAGTTTGATAGAAATGTATGTTGGCTATAGGTACATTCTTAAACCACAAGGTTTTTTGCCTATTAGTGAATTATTATTGTTGTTGCTGTTATTATTATTAGTATTATTTTTAAAAGCTCAGCAAGTTGGCACACTGCAGCTGAAATGTATTTATTTATTTAATTATTGCATTTACGTCCCACCATTCCTCCAAGTTACTTAAGGTGGTGCACATGATTCCCTCTCCTTTCCATTTTCTCCTTATACCAACCCTGTGAGATAGGTCAGGCTGAGAGACTGTGTCTGGCCCAAGGTCACCCAGTGGGCTTCATGGCTGGGTGGGGATTTGAACCTGGATCTTAGTCTAACATATAACCTACTGGTGTTGGGAGACAGGACTGTACATCTTCAGACTGTGGGGGGGAGGAGTATACCAATTTCATTGAACCTTTACATTGAGAAAAGAAAGCAACACCTCCCTGTCTGCAGGGAGCTTTTAATGGAGAGCCAGTGTGGTGTAGTGGTTAAGGTGTTGGACTACGACCTGGGAGACCAGGGTTCAAATCCCCACATAGCCATGAAGCTCATTGGGTGACCTTGGGCCAGTCACTGCCTCTCAGCCTCATGAAAAAAACCCTATTCATAGGGTCGCCATAAGTCGGAATCGACTTGAAGGCAGTACATACATACAATGGAAAGTGATATTTGTAGATATGATTTTGCCACACACCATTTTTTTTAAAAAAAGAGACTAAAATTACAATTACCATGTGGGGGTCACAAACCTTTTGAGCTTACAAAGGGGGTCCCGTACTCATAAAGGGTGGGAAGCACTGCCCTAAGCTATGTATATCACTCAAAGACATCCGGCTCAATTGAATTGAAGAAATGAAACAAAAAACTGTGAACTGACTCACTTGAAAAGTGTTTGAAATGCCATTAGGTGTCTTGAAAGCGTCTTCTCATTTTTTTGGCCTGTGATGGTGTTTTACAGGTCATCCACCTGATGTTGCAATTAGATGACGAACATAAATGCACATGTTTTTATTTTCACCTTAATGGAGCAGAGTCTCGGTATAAAACATGTACAATCATAAGGATGTTACAATAGAATTTTATTTCTTGGAGTTCACAGTTAAACCCTGAGGACTAGCCACAACTGTAGCTTGATCAATTTTAAGTGCTTCAGTGCAAGTGACTTCTTCCTTTGCAACTACAGCACTGCTACAGCTAGGACTGGTATATACAGCATCCAGAATGCTCCGTAGTGAGCAGACTAAAGCTCATTTCACACATTATTTAGAAAGAACATATAAAGATGTTCATTTAGCTCTGCATGACCTACACTGACAAGAGCGGTTATTCAGGGTTTCAAACCCTTCCCAGCCTTAACTAGAAATGCCAGGGATTGGACCTGGCACCTTTTGTATGCAAAGCATGAGCCTTTGATGACTGAGTATGGCTCTTTGTGAAGTAGTGTACCAAGCCTCTGGAATATGTCCCAAAAGCTAAATGTGGCAAAACATTGTACTGAAAAAATAGCATGTATAAAGGCAATAAGGAATAAAATGTTCCCCAAGATTCATTTTTAATACTAGTTGGAGCAGAAAAAATGGAAAGAGCAATAAAAATGGGAAGTTAACTTTTTACAGATGTGTTTTCAAGCAGCAGCTCTACAGTTGTGGTGGTCTTGACATCAATGGGTGCTGGATTAGTGTTTGCTGTAAAGGACCAGCAGTGTGTGAAATTCCTTTAGCTTTCCCATAGGTGCAGTTAACACAGTTTTTCCTCTGACTGAAGAGGCTAGAGAAGGTGTGGACTCCAGCAGGACAGACAAGGATAATGTTGGATGTCTTGTCAGGCCTATAAACAGTTAAGAATCAGAGTTTCCTAAAGCACTGCGCTTCAACCTTAGGCCCCCAGATGTTCTTGAACTACAACTCCCATCATCCCCAGCCAGCTTAGCCACTGGTCAAGGGATCATTGGAGTTGTAGTCCAACAACATCTGGGGACCCAAAGCTGAAGAGCACTGTCCTAAAGTGTGGGTCGTCATATCATCAGTGGGATTGCTGGAGTCATACGTCTCTGACGGCTGCAAGTTCAGCTTTCTTCAGCAAGAGATGGGAGTGGAATGAAAGAGAGATATGAGAGCCTGGAAGGAGGAAGCAGAACCCAAGAAGTTCAAGAACAGGATGTAGTTTTACTACTCTGAGGAGGAGATGAAAAACAATGGACTCTGGCTTCACCTATCACTCCACAGTTGACTACTTTGAGTCTTATTAAAAAATAATGCTGAATTTAATACATAAGAAGAGCCCTGCTGGATCAGGCCAGTAGCCCATCTAGTCCAGCATCCTGTTCTCACAGCAGCCAAACAGATGCCTATGGGAAGCCCATAAGCAGGACCTGAGCACAATAGCACTCTCCCCACTTGTGATTCCCAGCAACTGGTATTCAGAGCTATACGACCAGCAACAATGGAGACAGAACATAATTCGCCTATTAGGCTTTGTTATGGAAAGGGGGCTAGTAAGAAAATGTTGAGAATATCTACAAATTTACTGGATATTTTTGGTTTTACTTGTTTATATGCATAGTGGCATCTGAATCATTAATATTCAAGCTCTTCTTGTCTTGTAATGTACCCGACGTCCGAAGCCTCCGGGCTGATCACAATGCTGAAACACTGCAAAATCATTATGCTTTCACCTTTGATGTAAATACCTGCTAGTGATGAGAAAAGGTGTCAGAAATCAGAAGAGCCAACACCAATCAACAGTGTTGAAAGAAGATTTAGAAAATCCCTTAACTACCCTCTGGCTCATGGAGTCTGGAGAGAAACAAGAAAGGATTCACTAATAGGCAAAAAACCTTGCAGTTTAAGAACTTACCTATAGCCAACAGATATTTCTAACAAACTTTAAAAAGCAGAGAAAGCAGCTGTAGTGAATGCACCAGGGGCGCAGGAGATCTGACATGGCATGGTCAATTAAAAACATAGCGCACACCTAGAAATTTGCTAGAATATATTTCACCTCCCATTGTTTTATCTTGTGCAAACTGAGATACTCCTCTTGTCCACTGGAGCCCATTCTGCTATTATTCCACAATTGTTTTTAGAGTTTTTTAGTGTATATTTTGCAAAGTATTGCTGTGCTTCATATATTCACAGAAACAGAATCAAAAGAGAATGATTTACTATAGGAAACTTCACTAAAATTGCAAAGTAAATCAAACATATTTAAAGTGACTATCTGAGCTATATCAACTGTATCTTAATATTGTTGCTTGCTCCCTGCTAAAACAAGATCAGCACAGCACATGTCTCCTGCTCCCCTGGTGCATTCACTATAGTTGCCCAATTTCCTGCTTTTTAAAGTTTGATGGAAATATCTGTTGGCTATAGGTACTTTCTTAAACTGCAAGGTTTTTTGCCTATTAGTGAATTTTTCTGCTTTTTAATCTGGGAGGTAAGAAATGGGATCCGGTGCAAGTTTGCTAAAAATGGATTGATCATTTGCGTGCTTGTTGAGTTCACTGGGATTTACTGCCCTGCAATCATGCTTAGGATAGGTGAAACTGACCACAGGAGATGGGGAAGGAAGGAAGAGGAGGGAGGGGAGGAGGAGGAGGGGAGCAGGCAGGAGGGGGAGGGGGACGAGGAAGGCAGGTTTGATCAAATGCATGTTTATTGAGCTCAGTGGGATTTACTCTTGTGCAGTCATGCTTAGGAGAGGTAAAAATGACCATGGGGAGGGAAGCTTGGAGTGGGCAGGGGGGGAGGAAGGAAGAGGGGAGAAGAGGAAGAAGGGAGGGGAAAGGGAGAGGAGAGGAGGAGGTCTGATCATTTGCATGCTTATTGAGTTCAATGGTATTTATTTACTCCTGAGCCATCATGCTTAGGATAGGTAAAACTGACCATGGGGGAGGAAGAGGGGGAGGGGAAAGTAGAGGGAAGGAAGACAGGGGAGAGGGGAGCAGAAGGAGTGGGAGGGGGAAGAAAAGGATTGGGAGAGTGAGTAGTGAAGGAAGGGGGACGGAAGGGGCAAAAGGGAGGGCAGGTTTGATGGGAGGCTGAAGGAGGGGAGGGCAGGTTTGATCATTTGCATACTTACTGAGTTGAATGGGATTTACTCCTGTGCAATCATGCTTGACAATGAAATGGATTGCCTTCAAGTCGATTCCAACTTATGGCGACCCTATGAATAGCGTTTCCATGGTAAGTGGTATTCAGAGGTGGTTTTACCATTGCCTTCCTCTGAGGCTGAGAGGCAGTGACTGGCCCAAGGTCATCCAGTGAGCTTCATGCCTGTGTGGGGATTTGAACCCTGGTCAAATAGGAAAAACTGATCTAGGGGGAGGAGGAGGGGGGAGGAGGAGGGGAAAGGAGGGGATTGGAAATGGGTGGTGAGGGGAAGGGAGGACTGAAGAAAGGGGGAGGGAAGGGGCAAGAGGGAGGGGATAGAAGGGAGAAGGAGGGAAGGGCAGGTTTGCTTTTTGACTTCAGTGGGATTTACTCCTGTGCAATCATTTTTAGGATAGGTGAAACTGGCCTGCGGGAGAGGTGGGAGGAGGGCAGGAAGGGGAGGGGGAGGGAGGAGATTGGGTGGATGGGCACTGGGCAGAGGGGAAGCCCCTTTCCTTTCCCAAAGGAAAACATTGAGTATCATTCTTTTTTCAGCATTTCCCCACTTTTTATTCTACAGCAGGCACATGTAGCCTCCCACCCAAATTTAAACCAAAGCTTTCCTTGGCCACATCCACACCAGACCTTTATTTCACTTTAGACTGTCATGGCTTCTCCCAAAGAATCGTGGGAAATGTAGTTAGTGAAGGGTGCTGAGAGTTGCCAGAAGATGCCCTGTTCATCCCAGAGAGCTTCAATCAGAGCAGCTGACTGTTAAATCACTCTGGCTACTGGAGCTCTGTCAGGGGAATAGGAGTCTCCTCTCAGCACCCTTCAAAAACTACACTTCCCAGGATTCTTTGGGGGAAGCCATGAGTGTCTCAAGTGAAATAAAGGTCTGGTGTGGGTGTGGCCCCCTGATTAGGCAAGCCCACCAGCTGTGAATCTGGCTTTTAGAACCCTGACAGTTAGTTCTTACTGAGCATGCCTGGGCTTTTCATTGACTTCAATGCTAAATTTCTTAGATAAGTTAAAAATCATCCAGGCATTTTTTAAACTTTTAAACTGCAGAAGATAAAGGTCAGAGTATGGGGCAAGGTCAGTAATAGTATTACAGGTACTCTGTGAGCATGGCTGATTTTTAATTAATTTCAACAGATTATGAGAATTCCAACAGAAAAAAGTCCAAAAGAGGTCTGGGTTTTTCTCTCTCTCTTTTTACACTTTGAACTCTCAATTCTCTCTGACTGTTTTGTGTATTGCCATGAAAATTTAGATGGTTGTTAAGCAAGTGTTTCTGAGTTCAGGACTATAAGTTTTGTACGGTTTTGTTTTGAAATGAGCTTATGGGAAGCATCAGAATAACATGGGGGTATTTTCAATTTAACATTGTGGAATGCGAAAAATCCATGCTGATTATAGTATAATACTCTTTTATGCATCTTTAAAAGATAGTGATTTTTAAAAGTTTGTTGTTGTTGGGGAGGGTTGAAATATACTATAGCAAAAAGGATTAGCTAAGATCCAGTGCACATATTACGGCTGCCTTGTGAAAGTGACTTTTAAATGCTCCACTTGTATGAAGGCTAACAAGCGGTAACAGGCACTCTCCCCAAATACTTCCCTTTGCTCCCCCGCTTTCAATCACAGTATATTTGTACAACAAAACAGTTGCTCTCCTAATATTGGTTCTTGACATCCTTTTGTTCCAGCAGTGATGAAGCAGAGAGAGAATGTGAGGGTGTTCATCTCTGTGACTTCATCTACCAGAGTGTGAGGGAACTTTCTGACCCTGGAAAGTGGATGATGTGAAAATGAAACATTCAAGTTCATTTGTATTATTTATTTATTTATTGGATTTGTTAGACACCCATCTGGAAGGTTGTCCTGCCACTCTGGGTGACGTACAATAAAATACATGGTACATTCAATATAAAAACATATACATGAAAATTAAAACCACAAACTAATGACTACAAAACCTGCAAAACCTAACCCACCTCCCCAGCCTGGTTGAAGAGCCAGGTCTTCAAGGCCTGGCGGAAACACATCAAGGAGGGGGCCTGGCGGAGGTCAGTTGGTAAGGAATTCCATAGAGAGGGGGCGACAACTGAGAAGGCTCTCATCCTAGTCCTCACCAATCTAGCTGCTTTAACTGGAGGAATATGGAGTAGACCCTTCGTGGTCGATCTTGTTAAGCAGCACCCTTGGTGATAATGGAGGCGTCCCTTTAGGTAGACTGGGCCGGCATGAAATAGGGTCTTAAAACGTAAAGTCAATAGCTTGAATTTGGCCTGAGCAACCACCGGTAACCAGTGCAACTCCTTGAGTACTGGAGTGACATGATCTCGGCGGCGGCTGCCTTTAATCAGGCGAGCTGCCGCATTCTCCACTAATTGCAGCTTATGGACCGTTTTCAAGGGTAGACCCACATATAGTGCATTACAATAATCTAAGCGAGACAAAACCCAAGCATGCACCACCGAAGTGAGCAGATGGCTAGGGAGGTAGGGGCGTATCCTTCGTATGAGATGAAGTTGATATAGCGCCGCCTGACTTACGGCAGAAACCTGCGCCTCCATAGATAACTGAGAGTCAAGAATGACCCCCAGGCTACGGACCTGGTCTCTCAGGGATAGATGTACCCTGTTGAGCACCAGATTGGTGATCCCCAATCTTCCCTTGTCTCCCACCAGCAGAACCTCAGTTTTATAAGGATTCAGCTTAAGCTTATTCCTGCCCATCCACTCACTGACCGACTCCAGGCACTTGGATAGCATTTCTATCGCTGCCAGTGGGGAGGATTTGAATGAGAGGTAAATCTGCTTGCCGTCTGCATGTTGATGGCATTGCAGACTGGATCTCCGGGAAAGGCATTTGTACAGATAAACCGTCCTAAAAGAAGTTAGAGAAGAAGGGAAATAATCAAGCAGAGGCTGGATTCTTCTCTTCTTTGAGGAGGTTCCTAACTCATGCTAATGAATTGGATATTATCCTATATGCTGCTGCTTTTTTTCATGCATTTTTGAACATTCCCTGAGGGCATAGCTAGGAAGTTGTCATGATGAACTCATGCACTTCAAAATTTACCACTACACCCCTGACTCTGTAGTTTCTGTGCAATGATTCATCACATAGATCATCTGCAAATGTCCTGCAGAGATAACTGAAAAGAGAGTTAGATCTAGGACAGAGAAAATCTTCCTATCTGTGTGGTGGTTCATGGTACATTACAACATTGCAGTAAGTACAAAGTGGAGCAATTTAAAGTACTCTCCATTAGGGACTGGAGGAGAAATTAAATTTTGTTTACATTTTAAAGCTGAATCTATCAAATCTGCACTTTCTGAAACAATTCACTTTCTGAAACTTTCAGAACTGAAACACAGCCATCCTTCAAAATTCACACATCCAAATTTTGCAATACAATTATTCAACCAATATGTACAAAAATGAATCTATATGCTCAGAAGCACGTTACCAAATTCTTCCAAGCTACATAGGAAGTGGGTTGGACTGTGAAATAACAACCCCAATTGTGTTTGCATTTTGACAAATTTGTAGGGCAGCACAGTATCTCAGAGAGGAGCTTAGGTCTCCTGCTCTCCTGGTGCATTCACTATAGCTGCCCAATTTCCCTGCTTTTTCAAGTTAGATAGAAATATCTGTTGGCTATAGGTATGGTCTTTAACTGCAAGGGTTTTTTTTTGCCTATTAGTGAATTTCTCTGCTTTTTAATCTGGGAGGTAAGAAATGAGATCCTGTGCAGGTTTGCTGAGAATGAATCAATCATTTGCCTGCTTATTAATAGGATTTACTGCTCTGTAATCATGCTTAGCTCAGGTGAAATTGAGCACGGAGAAGGGAAGAAGAGGGAGGGAGGGCTGGAATGGGCAGCGGAGGATGAAGAAGGAAGAGTGGAGGGGAGGAAGAAGGTAGGAGGATGGAAGAGGAGAGGGGAAGGAGGGGAAAGGCAAGTCTGATCATTAGCATGCTTACTGAGTTCAGTGGGATTTATTCCCACACAGTCATGCTTAGGATAGATAAAACTGACCATGGGGGAGGAGGGGAAGGGGAGAGGAGAGGAAAGGAGGAAGGGGAAAGGGATTTGAAGGGGATGGGGGAGGGGCAGGAGGGGCGAAGGAAGTGGAAAGGAAGGGGCAAGAGGAATGGGACAGGAGGGAGGAGGAGAAGAGGGCAGGTTTGACCATTTGCATGCTTTTTGAGTTCAATGGGATTTAGGTGCAGGCACAGTGAAACTGACCTGAGGGAGAGGGAGGAGGGGGAAGGTGGGGAGAGCAGGGGGAGAGAAGTGGAGGAAGGATAGGTTTAGGGAGGAAGAGAGAGGGGGAGGGGAGGAGATTGAGTTGGTGGGCACTGGGCAGAGGGAAAGCCCCTTTCCATTCCAAAAGGAAAATGTTGTGAACAATATCGTAGTTTTTCAGGGTTCCCCCCACCTTTGTATTCTGCAGCAGGCACATGTAGTCTCCCACTCAAATTTCAACCAAAGCTGTCCCTGGTCACATCTACACCAGACCTTTATTTCAGTTTAGAAAGTCATGGCTTCCCCCAAAGAATCCTGGGAAGTATAGTTTGTGAAAGGTGCTGAGAATTGCTAGGAGATGCCGTATTCTCCTCACTAAGCTATAGTCCCCAGAAGCAGGGCTGACTGTTAAACCACTCTGGCCATTGGAGCCCTGTCAGGGGAATAGGAGTTTCCTAACAACTTTCAGCAAACAACACTTCTCAGGATTTTTGGGGGAAGCTATGACGGTCTAAAGTGAAATAAAGGTTTGGCCTGGGTGTGGCCCCCTGGTTAGCCAAGCCAAGCAGCTGTGAGTCTGGCTTTAAGAACACTGACAGTTGGTTCTTACTGGGCATGCCTGTGCTATCACAGAGTCCAATGTTAAATTTCTTAAATTAATTAAAAATCAGCCATGCATTTTTTAAACTTGCAAACTTCAGGCGACGAAGGCCAGAGCATGGGGCAAGTTCAGTAATAGGATTACAGGTATTCTGTGAACATGGCTGATTTTTAATTAATTTCAACAGATCATGAGACCACTGACAGAAAAAAAGTCAAATAGGGGTCTGGATTTTTTTTCTCTTGTTTTACACTTTGAGCTCTCGATTCTCTCTGGTTCTTTTGTGTAACACCATGAAAATTTAGAAGGTTGTTACGCCAGCGTTTCTAAATTCAGGACTATAAGTTTTGTAAGGTTTTGTTTTGAAATGAGCTTATGGGAAGCATCAGAATGGCATAGGGGTATTTTCAATTTACCATTGCAGAATGTAAACAAATCCATGCTGGCTATAGTATACAGCCACTCTTGTGGCTGTGTAATATCAAAGCAGGATTATTTCCTACACATTGCTGATTCCCCCCCTTTTTTTCCAGCCTAGCTAGTTTACAATCTAATTAACATACTTTTTCTTAAAATCTTCCTCATTTTTTATTCCATTTCCAAGAATACACAACTTTAAAAGGCTAACGTTTGTTGGGCATGTAACATATTTTTGGCACTTTCTTTTCCTTTCCTTCATCTTTGAAAACACTAAAAACATCAGACTGCCTGGAAATCAAGAGGAAATCAGAGTGTTGCTGTTCACTAACTTCTACACTGCCTGCTCAAGTCTGCCTTCAAATGCAAATCTGATTAAACTTAATAGGGCTTACTTTGGTGTAGACATGTGTAGGGTAGCGCTGTTTAAGGACATCTTTGTGTAGCTCAAAAGCTTGCTTTGGGTTTTTAAAAACGAGTGTACTGAAAAATACATAGTTTCACAGGATTAACTAAGTTATTCTTCTGGCAATGAGGCAAAAATATAATATGTTTTTAAAAAGGAAACCCTCTTTTCTTGCAGGTTTTTTTTTTGCAGCAATATAAAATTATAGCTGGTTCATATCCTTTCAGTGGCATCTTTTAATTCTCTAGTTTTAATGAGCTGCAAAAATTAGGTTTATCTAAGTCTATCAGTTGAATGGCAAAAGTGAATTTACCACAAATAATGGTTTGTGGGTTTTTTAAAGGAAAAATGTAAGCCATAGGATATCAAAATAAAAATGTTTTAAGCCAAACACTTTACAATCTAATAATTCAAAATGAAATTACTTCAATCAATGGCAGTGAATGGGCACTGGATGGGGCTGAATGGGCTTGCTCTGTACATGATTGCTATAATTTTGTTTTCATTATAATGTTTCTGTTTTGTCCACTCCCATATGCTAAAGTCTGAAACAAGGATCCTAATAATATATCTCTGTGCATCACTAGCATCATGAAGTATTGAAATAACTCGGTTTCTAAAGCACAACTCTGAAGTGCTTAAAGAATCTCAAAAGGTGTTTCTTGCAACCTTGTATGTATCTTCCATGCTCTTGCAGTTAGAGTATAATGAAATAATTCAGTTTATTATCAGTAGCAAATAAGGTGAGAGCATTCTCATAATCTTCCAGGTAGGGGAGAGGTTTTGTAACACAGCCACATTCATATCTGAAATCATATCACAGAACATAGGGAGGTGTGTGAACTCCCAAAATTGGCAACCACTACGTTGTTGATATGCTTGGACTCCTATTTCCTTCTCTTTTCCCTTTAAAAAGAGTTGCTTGTCTCCCTTTCATAATCAGACAAGAAGATCCCTGTTGGATCAGACCAAAGGAGTATCTAGCCCAGCAACCTATTTCCCCCAGTGGTCAACCAGATGCCTACTGGTGGGAAACCTACAAGCAGGACATGAGGGCAATAACCCTCTCACTCAGTTGTTCCCTGGTCATTCATTCATTCATTGGTGATCACTCATGGCCGAGTAAGATTGTCTTCCAGGGTAAGGTCTTTAACAGTGGGTCCGTAAGTGACTGTGGAGGCCAATTCTGGATCCACACAGCCTTCCACAGTGAGGACATAGGTTTCCAGATGGAAGATGGTCACGATGAGGCTTTGCTTGATGTGCCTTCCACTTAGGTCATTTGTCCCTTTCGCCCTGTACTCGTGCTTCTTCAAAATCCATAGCACCTTTGATAATGGCCGACCTCCAATTGGGACGCTCATGGGCCAAGGCTTCCCAGTTGTCGATGTTCATGTTAGATTTTTTTAGATTAGCTTTGAGAACATCTTTAAATCTCTTTTGCTGTCCACCGATATTCCGTTTTCCATTTTTAAGTTGGGAGTAAAGTAGCTGCTTTGGAAGATGATGATCAGACAAAGGCGTGGTGACTCTGCTCATAGTAGCCATTAATAGTCTTATCTATGAATTTTCTAATCTCCTCTTAAAGCTGTGTAAGATTCCTGGCAATGACGGAATGCTCTAAATGTATTGGCCCAGTGTACTCAGCAGCAAGTCCCCAAATTCAACCACAGTAAGGAGGGACCTCGAAACCTGGTCATCAACTACCAGGGGCCAGAAAAGGCTGCCATATACACATTCACACCTCACTAACAACTTGTACTGTATTTTTGTAATGGACTTTAATTGCTGAAAGCTACTTTGGGAACCATTTTGTCTGAAAGGGGGGGATTAAAATAAATACCTAAAACTACCTCTATCACTGCTGTCCATGGTCTTTAAGATATTCCCATTTAGGTACCACATCAGAGCTGCAAAAGTATAAATGCAGAGGCAGTCTTGAGGTTGACCCTCAGCTCTGTAATTCTTTTCCTCTGGGGACACCCCAAAGTCTGAGCTTGTAAGTCATCTGGAAGCAGTATAAGATTACATCTGCATTGTACATTTAAAGCACTCTTATACTACTCTAACAGTCACTGAGAATCTCGGGAACTGTAGTTTGTTAAGAGTATTGGGAATTACAGCTCTGTGAGGTCAGCACACTAAACAGACTACAGTTCCCAGGATTAGGTGGTGATGGTGGAAGCCATGGCTGTGAAAATGGAAGAAGAGTGCTTCAAATGTGTGGTGTGGATGTGACCTAGACATTTCAAATCAAGCTTTGTTTTGGTGACCAGGAAGAAAATAGGGAAAGATAGAGTAAAACAATTAGCAAATTGTTGCCCATTCTGAGTCCTTGGGATAGAGTGGGCTACATCCAATCAACAGTACATATTTTATTATGTAAAGTAGGACTTAAATATGAATATTTAGGGTATATCTTTCCTCTTTCATTGGCTTCAAGTGACAGCTCAGTGAGTCATACCAGAGACATAGTTACTTCTACTGTGTCCCTGCTGCAGTGCAGTATGTGGGATGTCTGGAGAGGAAATAATCAATACAGCTAGAAGCTACTGTAAGACTGTAGGTTTTCAATATGAAAAAGTAAGAACTTCCATTGACTGTTCCTTTGGTTTTGTCTGTTTCAGATATGAAAAAAGGTAATCTGTGTGCCACAGATCTCTCTAAATCAAGCTTCCCATTTGTGAGCAGATTAGGGCTATTTGCTGGGGAATAAAAACTCTGCAGTTATCAGGAGTTGACAGACCACCTAAGCATCTGATTATGCCTGAGTTCATTTCAATGGATAATACTAAAACATACAGACACACACACATGAATTCTCACTTGATTACGCTTCAAAAGATTACATTTCAGTTTTGTATTAGTTCAAATGACTGTATGGTTCTGGGAACTTTAATGGCTTCTTGTCACAGGTATAGCATGGGCACAAGAACTGAAAACAAAGAACCAAAGAAAGGGACAGAGATTGCTGTCTGCTTTTCAGATTTATATGCACCCGTATCTTAAAGAAAGAAAAGAAACATGGAGAATCCTAATACAAACATTTCTTGAAAGAATCTTAACCTGTCTAAGTCTTGTTTTCTATTGATCTCATAAACAATATAAATTAGACATGAGGACTGAAAATTAGTGGTTCCTGTTGGATTGCAATCTCTGTTAGAACAAAAGGAAGTGAGAAAGTAAAGAAGGTCAACAGATTGTATTCTGGGAATTCTGCATTGACACGTGAAACAGAAAGCTTTGCATGCATTGCAACCTGAAAGTAGTAAGGGTTGTTATGTAAAAGAAGACCAGATCTACAAAAGAGTGACAAACAGGCTGGTTCCAGATGTGGATGATTTAGCAGTACCAAACCACTGCTGTTCTGAATTAAACCGAAAATGGAATAGCAACTGTGGATCAGCCCACAGGGTGCTTCCAAGAGGTGCTTTATGGGGAGATCAATGCTCCTCATGCATTTTTGCAGCAGCCACATGACACCATTGGCATCAACATGCTAGTCTGCATTTTTACCCCTCTATTTAATCCGGATTTACTATTTCCGGAGAAATTACTTATTGCCAGCTACCCATTTGTGATGTCTCAATGACATCTTTGCAAATTAACCCCCCTTCTAGTATAGCAGTCTTAACATATGGTAATGAGCATGGTAAGGTTGACAACCTGCCCCCCCTCCATCATCCTCATTCACTAGCTACAAATACCATTAGTTTTGTTAATAATTTGTACTTCTCCTGGCTATCTCACATTCTAACTGGGACATAACAGATTACCACAGAGGTAACAGGGAAGTTGAAACATTTCTCCTGTTAATTTCTGTTTTGTTTTTAAGGTGGAATTGAGTCCTTTCATTCTCCCAGTGAAAGAACACAGGAACTCGCCTTATTCTGCCAGACCATTGGTCCATCTACCTCTGTATTGCCTACACTGACTGGCAGTGGCTCTCCAGGGTACACAGTGGTACCTGGAAACACCGGGGACTGAACCTGCAAACCTTCACATACAAAGCAGATGCTCTACCACTGAGCTGTGGCCCTTGTCCTTAGGTACAATTAGTCATGATTGCCTGTAGCAGGGATGGGCAATCATTTTGCCCCCAAAGACACATGCAGAGGTGGTTGGATGATTGGAGACTGCTTGCCAGTGGGTGTGATCAGAGCCAGAGCTGGGCATGGTAATTCACACACACATTCACATACACACACACACACACACACACACATTACCTTTGACTCCCTCTTGCCTCTTCCTCCTCCTGAAAAAGCATTATTTTCCTTGGCACTATTTTTGGGTAAGGTGGCAGAGAGGGCCATGGCAGAGCAATTACAGGTGTTTCTGAAGGAAACAGATTATCTAGGTCCAATCAGGGTTTAGCACTCTCGGCCTTTGTCACCCTGATGGATGATCCACATTGAGAGAGAGACAGAGGGAGCGCGACCCTGCTTCTTGTACTCTCTCAGCAGCTTTGACCACTGTATTCTCCTGGACCAACTCTCCAGGATGGGTATCAGGAGCACTGTGTTATGATGGTTCCATTCTTAACAGCAGGGTCACATCCAGAGAGTAATATTGTGAGATTGCTCTTTGGGCCAATGCAGTTACAGGGCTCTTAAGGGTACCATTTTGTCCTTAGTGCTATTAAAAACAATACATTGTACTAGACCACTGTCTGACCTCAGTAATGGACTGGATGAGAGCCAATAAACTGAATCTTAACCCAGATAAAACTGAGGCACTGTCAGCGGGTGATTCCCTAGACTGGATGGATGGAGCTTAGCCTGCTCTGGATGCGGTTACACTCTCTCTGAAGGAGCAGGCTTGTAACTTGGGGTACTTTTGGACACACTACTATTGCATGAGGTTCAACTGGCCTCGGTGGCATGAAATGCCATCCTCTATCTGAAGGAGCAGGTACATAGTTGGGGGTACTCTTGGAACCATCTTTGTCACTTGAGGTACAGGTGGCCTCAGTGGTAGGGATGCCTTTTATCAGCTCTGGATGGTATGCCAAGTGCAGCTGTTTCTGGATAGGGACCACAGTAGTTCATGCATTGGTAACCTTGTTTGGCAACGTGTTCTGTGTTTGGTCTGGCTGGCTGTGGCAGCTCTTGGGTCCTATCCAGAAGCCTCAGCTTGTGCAGAGTGCACTGCTGCCTACATATAGCATCAGCGTTAACAAACTTTCACTGGGTTCCCATCTGCTACTAGGCCTGGTTCAAAGCTCTTGTACTCATGTATAAAGGCCCACTTAACCATGTCAGTCACTGAGATCATCTGGGAAGCACTAGTTGTGCCCCCCCCAGCACAATTCCTACCAACGAGGAGTTGTGCTTTCAATGTAGCCCAACTCATTAGAAACCAGGCAGATACTGTCCCTGCTAAACTTCAGATGCCAGGTTTCTTTCAGGAGGCCTTTGCACCATTAATGTTATTTAAATGTTTCCATTTTCTGATGTTTTAATTTATATTTTAAATTTTGTGTACTGTATGTTTATTTTTTTTAATGTAAGCCACTTTGAGACATATAGTAAAACGTGGGGTATACATTAATTAAATAAATAGTAAGGGAGTAGGGTTGCCAGGGGTCCAGGTTTCACCCAGAGACTCTGGATTTTTGGGGTCTCTGGGTGAGTCAACTTAACCTCTGGACTCTCAGCTTTTGTTAAAAACAAATCAAATTTCTAGGTGGTCTAGTTCTCAAGATGTACACCAAAACGTCAGTTGCCCCCACACGATGTCTGTCAAATGAGCTCATAGCTGGCTGCTCTAACCCTGCTCTTTCAGGTATGCAGCCAGTAAGTGTTGACCTCCAGGCAGTACCAAGACCACATTGCAAGGTCTGAAAACAGTTGTTTCATAAATTGAGTAAGTATATAGTTTTCAGTCTTTTTCTCTGTGTGCAGAAGTCAAAAAAGTTTAAATTTTCCTGGGCTGTTGAAGAGGGCAGGGTTTTGAAAACCTTCCCAATATGAAGCTTTAATCCAATACTCGCTTTTCTGGGAGTAAAGCTACAATGCTAATCCCACATACCAGGAGTAAACCCCACTGAATTCAATACTTACTTTTGAGTAGACATGGTTAGGATTGTGCTGTAAATGAATGGGACTTTTGAGTAAACATAGCAAAGAATTGTCATTGTGTTGTAAATCTGTCTCTCCACCTCCAATCCTATTTTAAAAAACAATTAGGCAGGACTTACATAGGTATCGCTCATTTTCAAAACAATGTTCTGCAATGACCAACTGGTTTTGATAATAAACTATTATATGGGGTGTATGTATTTTTACATCTCCAGTCTGTGTGTGTATATGGAGTCTTCCCAACAACCCTGTGAGGCACGGTTGGTGATTGGAAACCAAGGCAGCTCACAACAAGAAATAAATCCCTTTAAAATCAAATAACCATAAAAACAAGTATAAACAGTTGCAAAACAGCTGACAGTGGTATGATTCTGAATTTTGGGATGGGTGAGTGAAGTTCCTTATCATTGAATTGCAGTCCTGTGAATGCTACCCTGTCTGAGTGAGCCCCATTGAATACATTGGGACTTGCATCTGAGTAAACATGCATAGGATTGCACTATACATATCTTTACAAGTTGTGTAAATAATATACATCCTTGACATTCATGCTTATATAAATATTTCTTCATATGTCTTGATATGTATCTGATTTCACACTATGGCTATAAATTATTATTTACAAATGATTATTTCCTCTACATTTTAAGTATGTCCTTCCTTGGGGCGGTCATGATCCCCCTCTGTTCTTTTCACCCTGAGGGTTAGGTTAGGCTGAGAGATGCTGCATAGCCCATGGTCACCAAGTAAACTTTATAGCTTATTTCCATTTTAAAATTTAATTAAAATGATTTATACATAGACAAAATTTATGAAGTAATGGAGATCCACAAAATACATTTAAAGCATATCCAACTCGCATTGAAAGCACATGACTTCCCCTAAAGAATCATGGGAAGTGAAGTTTCCCCATCACAGTTATAGTTCCCATGACCCTTAACAAACTACAGTTCCCAGGATTCTGTAGTGGGATTCATGTGCTTCAAATGTATGTTGAATGTGCTTCAAATGCATGGTGTGGATCTGCCCTAGTATGCTGTGCATTCATTAGTGAATTAAAAAGAACAATTTTAAAATATACATTTTTAAAAAAGGGCTGTAGCTCAGCAGTAGGGCATATGCTTTGCATGCAAAGGTCCAAAATTTAATCTCTGGAAGAGACTATTGCCTAGAATCCTGGAGACCCAATGCTAGTTCATGTCATCATGTTTAAGATGTTTAAGATAGGACATCATAAGGTCTGTTGTATTGTTCTATTCTTAATGTTTTAAATTGTCTTAGTATCTTAAGTGTATGTTTCATGGTTTTAATGTTACGAATAGTTTAATTCTATTTTAATTGTATATTTTTGTATGTTTTTTACCTATATGTAGTTTTTATTTGTAAGCCACCCTGAGTTCCAGTTTTGGAAAAAGGGCGGGGTAAAAATAAAGAGTAATAATAATAATAATAAGTATTGAGCTAGATGGTACCAAATGGCCTGACTTGGTACAAAAGAGAAAAGAGACCCACGGGCCACAGTGACTCCAACATTTATTTATTTATTTTATTTACAACATTTATATACTGCTTTATTATAAAAAACCTCACAGTGGTTTATAGCAGGAATTAAAACAATAAAATTATTGGCAAAAACAGTTAAATACAGGTGTTTATAAACATTTAAAATAATAAAACCAAGAATGAGTTAAAATAGATAAAATATAATAGCTTCTATATGCATGGGTAGGCTTGCCTAAACAAAAATATTTTTAGAAGGTGCCAATAAGAGTACAATGAAGGCACCTGCTAATGTCAATAGGCAGGGAGTTCCAAAGTGTAGGTACTGCCACACTAAAGGATCAGTTTCTTACAAGAGCAGAACAAGTACTATGTGGCATCCGTAACATGTAAAGCACACCTTGAACTTGGCTTGGTAGCAAATCATCAACCAGTACAGATTTCAGAGCAGAGGTATTATGTGCTGATAGGGTCTCGCTCTTTTCAGCAATCGTGCCACAGCATTCTGCACTAACTGCAGCCCCTGGGTCAGGTTGTGCTGCATGGACATTTCCGTGACCTTGGCTGACTAGCTGCCAGGTTTTGGTTTTTGGTTAGGAATCCTGACTGGCTGTGGGATGCTTAGTTTTCTGCCTTACTCATAGGAATCTTGTTTTGGTTGGTATGGTATTGCATTTAAGATATAATCACTGTCTTTTGATTTTCTTTTTCTATTTGCATTTCATTTACCTTTATCCTCACTCCCTTTCATCCATAGAAGCAACAACGGTGGTCCCATGCGCTCCGCTCAACCTTCTTAAACCCACTGATGATGCACCTTGTTGGTTGCATGATGGTTTGTTTCTTGTCCAATAGCGGTAAAAGAGAATTCACATACTGGGCAGAGTGACTGCAATTATTGTTGTTCCCAAGCTGTTGCCTATGAAGGTAGACCAAATCCTGTGTGCTTTCTCTCTGTCAATTATATTCACTGGAATTGGGTTGGCTGACAAAGTGAGTTTATAGCAGCCCACAGGAGAGACAGAAAAGGGTAGAGAATATTCTTACTCATTTCTCAGACATCTTTCTGAAGTGAAGGGTCAAATCTATAAAGAAATTTGCATGTTAGAAGGTAGGGGCAGGGCATTCCAGGCAGGGGGTTGCCAACCCTACTTGGATATGGATATCTTTGCAGAGGATCCCTAGTCAAGCTTTACCAACAACACAATCCAAACCATATCTACTGAGAAGTAAGTCCTATTGAGTTCTATGGGGCTTAGTCCCTTAGTAAATGTGTTTATAATTGCAGCCTTTGGGGCATCCATCTTTACTCCTTAGTGCTCCCATCTAACACCTCCACAACACTAGGCTCCTTTCTTCCCACAATGGCCTTCTGGTGACTGGCATGGCCTGAGGACACTTGAACCCTTTTTACCAGAAGCGAATTGGCTAGATTAAATGTTCCCTGCCCAGGCTCCATCTTTTAGCTAAGATTTCTATCTTAATTTCCAATCAGATAAATGTTTTCGTATGAAATGTACGTGCCAAGCAAGTGTGGTTGATGCTTAATGTATCATGCTTAATGATATCACTTAAGCCTGCCCTGTGATGTCACTTGGTCCCACCCCATGACATCACTCAGGCATGCCTCATGACATCATTCAGGCCCACCCCCAAAATCTCAGGGTTTCCGATGCTTCTGACCTGGCAACCCTAGTTGTCTTTCATGCTGAAAGGAACAGAGGACTGCAAGCTCTCAGCAAAACAAATACAGCACTCATCAGTTGCAGGGGGAAAATGCATCTGCAGTGTCCAAAAGCTGACATTTAATTGGGGGTGTCCCTCCCTTTCTTTTTATTAGGAGGAAGGGCAGAAGAATACCAATACCAGAGAACTATATGGTACGGCATTTGCAAAACCAGAAATTCAGATTGCTTCAACTAATTAAGAACATGTATATTTCTTAATTTCTAATATATAATTACTAATTAAATAGTCTTATATTTTAATTCTCTCCTTTCTTCTATATCTAAATCTATCTGTACATGCACTACTCATGCCACAAATTATATCAGGATGTGTCTCCTGCTAGTCCTATTTCTGTTAAAGTTCTCTCTTCTGCATTTGAGAAAAGCACCTCTTTCCTTTAACTGGAACTGGAGACCTGCATACACAGTACACACTATACATTTAAAGCATGTGGCTTCCCCCAAGAGTCCTGGGAACTGTGGTGATGGGGAATTTTATATATACATACATGTATCATTAATGGGGAATTCAAATATACATAAATAATAAGCAAAATATATTCTTTTATAAAGCTATAAAGGTTCATAACATTTTAATGGCCTAATAGACCCCTTTTCTCTTTAGAGCTATTTTCCCTGACTGTGCTGGTTTTTGTTTGAAACTACTTGTACTCAAAACAGTTGATAACACTGTACTGAATATCTCGGTATCCCTAAGACGTAGAAAGGATTGCATTAACTAAAATACTTAGCTCATAGCGAAAATGTGCTTTCATGTGAAGTACTGAACATTGCAAAATTCATTAGAAGACCAAATTCACTAGAACACGATGCAGAGAAGTACAGTACCTATACAACGCCTATGCAAAATCCCTGTGTAATACTATCATGTCTATGTCATCCTGATGTGTTAAAGTACTATGTACCTGTACAAATGTCTGTGTAATATTGTCATGTCTATGTCATTCTGATGTGTTAAAGTACAATGTACCTATGCAAAATGCCTGTGTAATACTATCGTGTCTATGTCATTCTGATGTGTTAAATCCTGATTGGTAGATGCTGAAGTCTTTGTCCTGAAATGTATAAAAACCCCAGGCAAACAGTGCCAACTTGCAGTTCTCCACTCACTAGGAGGGAGACTGACCAAGTGTACACTTGTCATCCAATAAAGGCCTACCTTTCTGCTGCAAACCTGTGTCTTCAAAATTTTTATTCAAAGGACCCCCAGCAAAAGAACCCACAGGAGAAAAACAAAATTCTCCAACAGTCGTTTACCCCTCACAGAGTTACAATCCCTGCCCCTCAACATACTATAGTTCCCAGTATTCTTTGGGGGAAGCCATGTGCTTTACATTTATGGTATGCATGCACAGCCATCTGTGCATATATCCTGTTTTTTTGTAGAGCCATTTCTCAACTATCAGTTTGGGGGGGGTCTGTTCACCATTTCTCACAAGGAAAATTCTCCCTCCCTCTGGTCTTTTTGCCTCGCCAATTTAATCTGAGCTTGGCAATATGGTTCCAAGCATTGTGCCTTTAGAAACCTCAGCGTGGTTTCACTAGAGCTCTTTTGTCTTCTTGTTTGGTGAAGCATTTCTTTTTGGGGGGTAATGGTTAACTGGCCATCCTACCATCTAACCCTAGGACAGCGTTTTCCAACGAGTGGGCCACCAGATGTTGTTGGACCACAATTCCCATCTTTCCTGACCATTGGCAATGCTGGCTGAGGCTGATGCGAGTTGTGGTCCAACAACTTCTGGTGGCCCACTAGTTGGGAAAGGCTGCCCTAGGACAACTCAACCAGATAATACTCTGTGGACACCACAGCAACATTGAAGAACCATTTCATCACAATTTGCAGTACTGCTACAACTGGTTTGAATAGCACACCGGATGGACTTCTTGTTTGCTAGCTTCCTGTAGAGCTAAGCTTCCCGCCCGTTTTATCAACTGACTTGAGGGTGTTATGCATTGTTCATCTTCACAATCTGTTATGATTAGCTAAAGGTGGAGTGCTTATAGACTAAGGAGAAGCTAGAACAGCTGGTGACACAATAATTGATATCAAACATTGGAAAATGCATAGTAGGCCAATGTCCTTGTGAACTATGCAGATCTTAGACTTCTTTTGTACAGGAAGCAAAACATCACCATAACACCCACCCTTGCTTGGCATTGGAGTATCCGCCTTTAAAACAATGCACAGCAATGAAGATTAAATTATATATGTTTTCTTTCTATTCTTAAAAAGAGCATATGAGAAGTTGCAGATTTGTTATTTCCATGCTTGCTTTTGTTTGGTTTCAAATTAAAAGCAGTCATACTTTTCAGCACAAATGCATGTGTATATGGATACATATACTGTAATTTATTAATGTGAGCAGCTATGACTATTTAACTTGACTTTGAAAGTTTGCCTTTTCCTTTTTTTAAAAAAAAGAAGTGAGCACTGGTTCATTGATCTGTATCTAGAAGATGTTTTGGTGGGTGAAGGAGATGAATGTAGGCACAGATCACAGTTGCTTTGTAAGAAAACCTGACTATACATGTAATATTTATGAGAAGAGGGGGAAAAACATTGGCAGTGCAGCTGCATGATATGAAGCCATGTGGACAATTACCAGGAAGATAAGCAGTGAAACTGCCATCAACTTGGATCACAGTATAGACGTTTTGGGGAATGAGGATCTGCAAGTCGACAAGAAATGAAATTTCCTAGTAATAATTATGAGAAAGCAAACAGATGTCCTCAGCTTATAGGGGAAAATGTGTTTGCACTTGCTAAAATGGTTGGGGCTAGTTTTACATAGCTTATGGTAGAAACTAAGGGTGCACTAGAGAACAAATTGAAATTATCAGCATCTGATTCCTACTTGACACACACAGCTGCAGAGTTAGTGATGAAATTAGTGAATTAGGTATGAAGATTTCTTATTAAGATACTGAAAATCCGAAATAAATGGAAATGAAATAATTCCAATGTGCAGCAGCAGTATCATGAACTAAGTTTAAACAAGATGTCCTGGATTAGTATTAAGGGACAGGGAAACTTCTGCATAATTTTCTTTCTCTAGAGATGAAAGCATCAAATGAAAGGCAGCTATAGAAATAATACGAAACCTGGCTCCAAATTAGCTGTAAAAATAACTGGAGGCTTCAATTAAGAACATAAGAACATAAGAAGAGCCTGCTGGATCAGGCCAGTGGCCCATCTAGTCCAGCATCCTGTTCTCACAGTGGCCAACCAGGTGCCTGGGGGAAGCCCGCAAGCAGGACCCGAGTGCAAGAACACTCTCCCCTCCTGAGGCTTCCGGCAACTGGTTTTCAGAAGCATGCTGCCTCTGACTAGGGTGGCACAG
Source organism: Rhineura floridana (assembly GCF_030035675.1). Lineage (NCBI taxonomy): Eukaryota > Metazoa > Chordata > Lepidosauria > Squamata > Rhineuridae > Rhineura > Rhineura floridana. The sequence continues at coordinate 69,834,057 of NC_084481.1, forward strand.
CACAGCCATCATGGCTAGTAGCCATTGATAGCCCTGTCCTCCATGAATTTGTCTAATCTTCTTTTAAAGCCGTCCAAGCTGGTGGCCATTACTGCATCTTGTGGGAGCAAATTCCATAGTTTAACTATGCGCTGAGTAAAGAAGTACTTCCTTTTGTCTGTCCTGAATCTTCCAACATTCAGCTTCTTTGAATGTCCACGAGTTCTAGTATTATGAGAGAGGGAGAAGAACTTTTCTCTATCCACTTTCTCAATGCCATGCATAATTTTATACACTTCTATCATGTCTCCTCTGACCCGCCTTTTCTCTAAACTAAAAAGCCCCAAATGCTGCAACCTTTCCTCGTAAGGGAGTCGCTCCATCCTCTTGATCATTCTGGTTGCCCTCTTCTGAACCTTTTCCAACTCTATAATATCCTTTTTGAGATGAGGCGACCAGAACTGTACACAGTATTCCAAATGCGGCCGCACCATAGATTTATACAATGGCATTATGATATCGGCTGTTTTATTTTCAATACCTTTCCTAATTATCGCTAGCATGGAATTTGCCTTTTTCACAGCTGCCACACACTGGGTCGACATTTTCATCGTGCTGTCCACTACAACCCCGAGGTCTCTCTCCTGGTCGGTCACCGCCAGTTCAGACCCCATGAGCGTATATGTGAAATTAAGATTTTTTGCTCCAATATGCATAATTTTACACTTGTTTATATTGAATTGCATTTGCCATTTTTCTGCCCATTCACTCAGTTTGGAGAGGTCTTTTTGGAGCTCTTTGCAATCCCTTTTTGTTTTAACAACCCTGAACAATTTAGTGTCATCAGCAAACTTGGCCACTTCACTGCTCACTCCTAATTCTAGGTCATTAATGAACAAGTTGAAAAGTACAGGTCCCAATACCGATCCTTGAGGGACTCCACTTTCTACAGCCCTCCATTGGGAGAACTGTCCGTTGATTCCTACTCTCTGCTTTCTGCTTCTTAACCAATTTCTTATCCACAAGAGGACCTCTCCTCTTATTCCATGACTGCTAAGCTTCCTCAGAAGCCTTTGGTGAGGTACCTTGTCAAACGCTTTTTGAAAGTCTAAGTACACTATGTCCACTGGATCACCTCTATCTATATGCTTGTTGACACTCTCAAAGAATTCTAATAGGTTACTGAGACAGGACTTTCCCTTGCAGAAGCCATGCTGGCTCTGCTTCAGCAAGGCTTGTTCTTCTATGTGCTTAGTTAATCTAGCTTTAATAATACTTTCTACCAGTTTTCCAGGGACAGAAGTTAAGCTAACTGGCCTGTAATTTCCGGGATCCCCTCTGGATCCCTTTTTGAAGATTGGCGTTACATTTGCCACTTTCCAGTCCTCAGGCACGGAGGAGGACCCGAGGGACAAGTTACATATTTTAGTTAGCAGATCAGCAATTTCACCTTTGAGTTCTTTGAGAACTCTCGGGTGGATGCCATCCGGGCCCGGTGATTTGTCAGTTTTTATATTGTCCATTAAGCTTAGAACTTCCTCTCTCGTTACCACTATTTGTCTCAGTTCCTCAGAATCCCTTCCTGCAAATGTTAGTTCAGGTTCAGGGATCTGCCCTATATCTTCCACTGTGAAGACAGATGCAAAGAATTCATTTAGCTTCTCTGCAATCTCCTTATCGTTCTTTAGTGCACCTTTGACTCCCTTATCATCCAAGGGTCCAATTGTCTCCCTAGATGGTCTCCTGCTTTGAATGTATTTATAGAATTTTTTTTCAATTAATTTTTATTCTAATTTTCAAAACCAAAATAATACAAAAAGAAAACAACACAAATCAATAACTAATACAATACAAAAAAAAATACATATATATAAAAATATTTTTATATATATGTATTTTTTTTTGTATTGTATTAGTTATTGATTTGTGTTGTTTTCTTTTTGTATTATTTTGGTTTTGAAAATTAGAATAAAAATTAATTGAAAAAAAAAAGAATTTTTTGTTGTTGGTTTTTATGTTCTTAGCAATGTGCTCCTCAAATTCTTTTTTAGCATCCCTTATTGTCTTCTTGCATTTCTTTTGCCAGAGTTTGTGTTCTTTTTTATTTTCTTCATTTGGACAAGACTTCCATTGTTTGAAGGAAGACTTTTTGCCTCTAAGAGCTTCCTTGACTTTGCTCGTTAACCATGCTGGCATCTTCTTGGCCCTGGCGGTACCTTTTCTGGTCTGCAGTATGCACTCCAGTTGAGCTTCTAATATAGTGTTTTTAAACAACTTCCAAGCATTTTCAAGTGATGTGACCCTCTGGACTTTGTTTTTCAGCTTTCTTTTTACCAATCCCCTCATTTTTGTGAAGTTTCCTCTTTTGAAGTCAAATGTGACCGTGTTGGATTTTCTTGGCAATTGGCCAGTTACATGTATGTTTAATTTAATAGCACTGTGGTCACTGCTCCCAATCGGTTCAACAACACTTACATCTCGCACCAGGTCCCGGTCCCCACTGAGGATTAAGTCCAGGGTTGCCGTCCCTCTGGTCGGTTCCATGACCAACTGGTCTAGGGAATAGTCATTTAGAATATCTAGAAACTTTGCTTCTTTGTCATGACTGGAACACATATGCAGCCAGTCTATGTCCGGGTAGTTGAAGTCACCCATTACTACCACATTTCCTAGTTTGGATGCTTCCTCAATTTCATATCTCATCTCCAGGTCTCCCTGAGCATTTTGATCAGGGGGACGATAGATCGTTCCCAGTATTAAGTCTCTCCTGGGGCATGGTAACACCACCCACAACGATTCTGTAGAGGAGTCTGCCTCTTTGGGGGTTTCGAGCTTGCTGGATTCAATGCCTTCTTTCACGTATAGAGCGACTCCGCCACCAATACGTCCTTCCCTGTCCTTCCGATATAGTTTATATCCAGGGATAACCGTATCCCACTGGTTTTCTCCATTCCACCAGGTCTCCGTTATGCTCACTATATCAATGCTCTCCTCTAAGACCAAGCACTCCAGTTCTCCCATCTTGGTTCGCAGGCTCCTAGCATTAGCGTACAGGCACTTGTAAGCAGTGTCTCTCTTCAAGTGTCTTTGGCACTTGTGGTTAGGCCTGTGGTAATTTTGCTCTTCTGAATTTATATCCTGTGCCCCTGCTCTCACAATGCCTACTTCTAGGCCTACCCCTTTTAAAATTTCATCATTTCTTTGGTTTTTATCCCAGGGGGGAGGTTTATTCCGAACCGGACCTTTCTCAGCTCCTGTCGGGTTTCCCCCCTCAGTCAGTTTAAAAGCTGCTCTGCCACCTTTTTAATTTTAAGTGCCAGCAGTCTGGTTCCATTCTGGTTCAAGTGGAGCCCGTCCCTTTTGTACAGGCCCGGCTTGTCCCAAAAAGTTCCCCAGTGCCTAACAAATCCAAACCCTTCCACCCGACACCATCGTCTCATCCACACATTGAGACTGCGAAGCTGGGCCTGTCTGGCTGGTCCTGCGCGTGGAACCGGTAGCATTTCAGAGAAAGCCACCTTGGAGGTCCTGGCTTTCAGCATCCTACCTAGCAACCTAAATTTTGCTTCCAGGACCTCACGGCTGCATTTTCCCATGTCGTTGGTGCCAACGTGCACCACGACCACTGACTCCTTCCCAGCACTGTCTACCAAACTATCTAAACGACGGGCAATATCCGCAACCTTCGCACCAGGCAGGCAAAACACCTTGCGGTCTACACGCCCATCACACACCCCACTGTCTATGTTCCTAATGATCGAATCACCCACTACAAGGATCCCTCCAGCCCCTGGAGATATATCCTCGGCACGAGAGGATAGCTGCTCATCCCCCAAGGAATGGGTCCCTTCTAAGGGATCGTTTCTCTCTTCCTCAGCTGGATGCTCTCCTTCCCCGAGACCATCGTTGTCCATGATAGCAGGAGAGCTATCATCGTTGGAGTGGGACACAGCTATAACGTCCCTGAAGGCCTCCTCCACACACCTCTCTGCCTCTCTCAGCTTTTCCAGATCCGCCACCTTGGCCTCAAGGAAATGAAGTCGTTCCCGGAGAGCCAGGAACTCATTGCACCGAGAGCACACCCACGACTTCTGTCCAACAGCCAGATAGTCGTACATGCTGCAGGCGGTGCAAAACACTGGAAAGCCCCCACACCCCTGCTGGCTTCTTACCTGCATAGTTTTGTTTAAGGTTTATTACGTCAATGGGTTGGAGACTGCGGTTTAGTTGAGGTCAGGGAACAGACGGGCAGAGTGGGGGGCCCTGGCCTCCTCGCCCTGCTGCCGAACTCGCCTTGACGCTTTGTCAGCTGGGGCTCCCTCTAGCTCGTGGAGCAGCTAGAATTACAAAACATGCTTTAATAAAGCAAATTTTTAAGTGGTTTTTTTTTTGTCAATACTTTCAAAGATCTGTTTCTTCAGATGTTATATGCTGAGCCTGGCAGAAGACATGGATGCAGAATGAGTACCAACAGAAACATTTACATCTGTATTATTTTATACCAAAGAAACAGATGACAGTCCTCATTTGAAAGCCAGAATTCAGTTTTTTAGTCATCAGGGTGTAAGAACAAATGTTGTCCACAATCTAATCTGACAAAAATGAAGGATTTTAGATTGCACCTTGCAGCCAGGGCCTCTCTGTAGGGTGGGTGGGTGGGTGGCACAGATCAGGGAGAGGCAGCTCCCAGGCACCCTCCCCTAAGACAGATAGTGCAGGATTCAATTAGCCTGCCCGCACGCCCCACCTACTACTTTCATCAGTGTGAATGCTGTGTGCTGCCCATGCATGTCTGCGATTACCTAAGATGGGGGGCTTCCCTAAGGGGCTGATGCCCCTGCTACCATCTTATTTGATGGCAGGCATGTGTGCTACACACATGAAATTCCCATGACATGAGAGGTAGGTGGGGCGCGTGGGCAGGCTTATTAGCCTTAAGCTGCCTGTATGAGGGGTGATGGGCTATGGCGCCATGGGCCCAGGAGAGGCTGGTGTCCAAGGACCCTGTCATCCTGCAACCGGCCCTGCTTGTAGCCATAGAGCTGCCAGTGAATAGAATCAAGCTTTCAATCAATATTGCAGAGATTTTTTTTAATGCAAACACATTTTTTAATAGTTAAAATCTACAAACTGGAATGTGTCCACAAAAGGGTGACAAAGATAGTGAGGGGCCTGGAGGTCAAGTCCTACAAGGAAAGCCTGAAGGGACTGGGCATGTTTAGACTGGAAAAGAGAAGTGAATGATGTTCAGTTAGGTTCAGTTCTTGTTTATTGGTGTTTTGTGTGTGTGTGTGTGTGTGTGTTTATTGGTGTTTGTGTGTTTGTGTGTGTGTGTGTGTGTGTAGTACTCTCTGAACTAATGTTGAAGTTCAAGTCTCTGGAATAACAGTCATGTAGTTCAGTGTTCACCATGATGGCGTACATCATAGGGCAGAAACTGACAGACATGATGCTGCCATGAAAAATGCAGTCTCTTTTCTGCTGTTCTTCCTCTATTCCATAATATCTAGTGAAACTCAATATGTGATGTCATTCATTACTCTGTTTCCCTCCTTTACCAGGAGCAGCTATTGATGTGATGGGATTGATGGAAGCCTATTACATGTGAGTTTCAGTAGACTTTACAGGGGACAGGAAAAAAAACTAGGGATGGGGCTCCCATTTTCATTTTCAACGGTAGGACTATCTACTGTTGACTAGCTCCTCCCCTTGCAGGGTTCTTGACAAATGACTCCCAGTCTATGCCCATAGTCTGTTTTGAATAAAAGCTAACCTTTTCCAAGAATTGCCCAAAACATATGAAGTGGGTTGATAAAAAACTGCCCATCTGATTGATCTGAAAATGCTACTAGTAGTCTCTAATTGCCATCCAACAGCTCAAAAGGAGATGGGAAAGGTGTTATTTTCCAAAGCATGATTATATTTCTTGACTCCATACTTTCCACTAGCGTTTTTCACAACATAAAAAAGTATCAGAAGAAAATAGAACACACAAAGTTTATTTGACAGTGAGGCACCAGGCTGGGTCTTGGGAGGTAGTTGTCCTAGTGAAAACTATACTTAGCATCTTCCATTTTTGTATGATGATGAATGATGACTTCCCATTTGTTGTTGTTGTTATGTGCCTTCCAGGTGATTATGACCTTTGGCGACCCTATGAATCAGTGACCTCCAAGAGCATCTGTCAGGAACCACCCTGTTCAGATCTTGTAAGTTCAGGTCTGTGGCTTCCTTTATGGAATCAATCCATCTCTTGTTTGGCCTTCCTCTTTTTCTACTCCCTTCTGTTTTGCCCAGCATTATTGTCTTTTCTAGGGAATCATGTCTTCTCATGATGTGTCCAAAGGATGATAACCTCAGTTTCATCATTTTAGCTTCTAGTGACAGTTCTGGTTTAATCTGTTCTAACACCCAATTATTTGTCTTTTTCGTGGTCCATGGTATCTGCCAAGCTCTCCTCCAACACCACATTTCCAATGAGTTGATTTTTCTCTTATCCACTTTTTTCACTGTCCAACTTTCACATCCATACATAGAGATCGGGAATACCATGGTCTGAATGATCCTGACTTTAGTGTTCAGTGATATATCTTTCAATTTGAGAACCTTTTCTAGTTGTCACATAGCTGTCCTCCCTAGTCCTAGCCTTCTTCTGATTTCTTTACTATTGTCTCCATTTTGGTTAATGATTGTGCTAAGGTATTGATAATCCTTGACAAGTTCAATGTCCTCATTGTCAACTTTAAAGTTACAGAAGTCTTCTGTTGTCATTACTTTAGTCTTTTTGATGTTCAGCTGTAGTCCTGCTTTTGTGCTTTCCTCTTTAACTTTCATCAACATTCGTTTCAAATCATTACTGGTTTCTGCTAGTAGTATAGTATTGTCCGCATATCTGAAATTATTGATATTTCTCCCTCCAATGTTCACACCTCCTTCATCTTGGTCCAATCCCGCTTTCTGTATGATATGTTCTGCATATAAACAAATAGGGTGATAAAATACACCCCTGTCTCATACCCTTTCCAACTGAGAACCAATTGGTTTCTCCATATTCTGTCCTTACAGTAGCCGCATGTCTAGAGTATATGTTGTGCATCAGGACAATCAGATGCTGTGGCACCCCCATTTCTTTTAAGCATTCCATAGTTTTTCATGATCTACACAATCAAAGGCTTTGCTGTAATCTATAAAGCACAGGGTGATTTCTTTCTGAAAATCCTTGGTTCCTTCCATTATCCAATGTATGTTTGCAATATGATCTCTGGTGCCTCTTCCCTTTCTAAGTCCAGCTTTGACGTTTGGCATTTCTTGCTCCATGTATGGTAAGAGCCTTTGTTGTAGAATCTTGAGCATTACTTTACTTGCATGGGATATTAAGGCAATGGTTCGATAATTACTGCATTCCCTGGGATTCCCTTTCTTTTGAGCTGTACATTGAACACTTCCAGTCTGTGGGTCATTGTTTAGTTTTCCATATTTCTTGACAAATGTTTGTCAAAGGTTGGACAGATTCAGTCTCAGTAGCTTGTAGCAACTCAATTGGTATTGGTTCCTGGTGATTTGTTTCTTCCAAGTATTTTAACAGCAGCTTCCACCTCACATTCTAAAATTTCTGGTTCTTCATCATACGGTTCCTCTATGAATGAATCTGTCATCCTTGCATCTCTTTTGTTGAGTTCTTCAGTGTAGTTTCTATCTTCCTTTTATTTCATCCCAGACAGTCAGTGTGTTCCCCTGTTGATTATTCAACATCCCTACTCTTGGTTTAAGTTTCCCCTTTATTTCTCTAATCTAGAATTCAGTAAGTCTCTCTCCTGCTTCATTTCTATCTCCTAAGCCCATTTCCCCACAATTCCTAGTTCTTCTCTGTTCCCTACTTTTGCATTCCAGTCCCCCATGATTATCAACACGTCTTGTTTTGGTGTGTGATCAATTTATTCTTGTACTTCTGTGTAAAATCTCTCCAGTTCCTCTTCTGCATTTGCCTATGGAGTGTAGACTTGGATGATGGTTGTGTTAATAGGTTTCCCATTTAATCTCATTGATATTACTTGCTCAGACCTTGCGTTATAGCTCCTAATTGCTTTTGCTATATCACTTCTCTCTATTAAAGCAACCCTATTTCTTCTTAACTTCTCATTTCCTGCATAAAATATTTTGTAGTTGCCTGATTGAAAATGTCTCATTCCCATTCATTTTAATTCACTCATGCAAAGTATTGTAATGTTGATACGTTCCATGTCTTGCTTGACAATTTCTAACTTTCCCTGGTTCATGCTTCTCACATTCCATGTTCCTACTGAGTGTGTCGTACAACTCCAGACTCTCTTTTCGCATCTGTGCTCATCAGCCTCTGGGCTTCCTTTCGGCTTTGACCCAGCTGCATCATTAGTCACAGCACTACTCATACTTGTCCTTTGTTCTACCCCAGGAGCTCATTGAGTGCCTTCTGACCTGGGGGTCTCATCTTCCAGCACTATCTCGTGTTGCATTCTGGATACTCTGTTCATGGGGTTTTTATGGTAAGAGGGATTCAGAGGTGGTTTACCATTGCCTTCCTCTGAGTTTGGATGCATCTTAGTTTGGTGTCTCAGCTTCGACCATTCCGCCGTGGGTGCCCCAGTTAGGAGTCTACCTTCTTGGTCTAGACTCATCACGGCATTGCTCTCAGCTTCTTCAACACTCTCAAACCCCCTCACCATGTTAAGATGTGCATCCTAGAGGGGGGTGAATATTTAACAATTTCTTTTAGAGAAGCTTATTTTAATCTGGTTTGTATAATGGGTGCCTTAAAGGCATCTAAATATCAAAGTAGTTATTTTTAGCACTGATGTTATATTTCATGTCATGAGAAGTGAAATGGACATATGAATGTATGAATGTTTGCTACATTTCTATGCTTGATGGGAACTGGCTGAATTAATATAAAGTTAGATGAATGCCAAAGCTACATTTTCTTTTACACATGATTCATGGAGGAAGACATTAAATTGCTCACTGGTCCAATTTCAAATTTAAATATAAATTAGTTTAATTTTCTTTGCAATCAGGTAAATTAATGAGAGAGGATAAAAACAATATGCGGTAATTGCATTTTTGAAATTATTCCTTCTGTCCTTAAGACTGTTCTCTTCATTTAAGACGGTGAAATTTGGTATCTAAATATAAAGTGCGGTAACATCTGGTTGTAATTGCTGGTTTAAATAATATAGACAGACCTTAGAGTTCTTCATGCTTTTGAAAGGAGGCTTTTAGTGGGAGGTTCTGAGTCAAAGGTTGTGGAAATCTCATGCCACTAAAAATAGCTAACATTTCTAGTTCATTTTATGCCTGAATGATTTTTTTAAAAATAATATGGATTTCACTGAATGAGATACTGAAGCAAGAGACTGAAATTTTGAAGCCATTAGGTTCAGTGGTATTCATGGGACATTATTAGCACTGATGTATCAGATAAATATCCAGTAACGGAACAAATGTTTATTAATCTCCATACATTCATAACAAAGTTTCAAGAATTTGATCACAAAATATTGCTCTTCAAAAAACGCACACTGGTGGTGTATTTTGGTATTTGGTTTCCTGTTTAGTACCTAGCATTAAGTAATTCCCTTTCAGACAAAATATATCCTGAAAAAATTGGTCTAAAATATTAATAATTAGACATTTTATGCATATGTATAAGGGAAAAAATAAGAATTAAGATTATCCTTTTACTGTCACAGAACTACATATGAACTATAATAAATTATTGAAAGCTCATGCTTCAAAAAGTATGTCATACTTCAAATCTTTAATTTCCCATTATGATACATTGTTACTTGAGAACAGAGACTCCAGCAAAAGTGGTTAACTATATATAAAATGCCCCTCACTCCATCTAGACACACTTCAGATATCTGTCACATATAACTCAATTTATTACATGGAAGCCTAATAGAGGGCATGTGAAAAGGTATAGTAAACATGAAGCAAGGAAATTAAGAAAGGTGCTTAAATACTATTCATCTAATTTTTATGGAGGAATTATGGAGCTCAAAAAAAATTACATGGACTTGGATCAAGGGCTGCCCTTCTGTAAATGTAAGAGCCCTTTCCATTCATGGAAGAGTTCAAGACCCAGCAGAGAATCTTGCTGGAAGAAGAAAAGGAGGCAATTTTTGCTGTTTCCTCTGCAGTCCCCACCCCCAAACTGTTCCAGAACGTCTCCCAACTCTTTAGAGCTTTCTAGCCTATATTGCTCATTCAGACTGGCAGCAGGTCTTTCCCATCACTTTCTATCTGACCCTTTTAGCTGAATATGCAAAGACTTGAACCCAGGACCTTTGTATCCAAAGCACATGCTCTTCTCTCCTGTCATGCCATTATCTATCTTGAATGATAATGGTTCCTTTGGAACTGAGGTATCTGAAGGAGAAAGTATTTCAGTAATAGGTGACTTCAATTACCCTCACAGAAACTGGGTAACTGCACATTCAATTCATGACGGAGGGGAGGCATCCCTGAACTTAATCTTCCTAGGTGGTGCTCAGGACCTTGCCCAACTGATTGGAAACAGCAGTGCCAAGGAAGTCCAGCACAGTCATATTTTACTTCAAAAGAGGAAACTCCTAAAAAAGAATGGTCAAAAGGAAGTTGAAAGGGAAAGTCCAGAGGTGTCAAGTCCCCAGAATGCATGGGGTGCTGTTCAAAACCACACCAACAGAAGAAAAGCCATAATGTATAATGCAGATCAAGAAAGGTACTGTCAAGTCCAAGAGAACGCCAGTGTATTTAATGAACAAAGTCAAAGAAGCTATTAGAAGACAGAATGCTTCCTTCAGACAATGGAAGTCTGGCCTAAATGAAGAGAAAAAAAATTTTTTCAACAAAATTTAATGAATATATCAATAGAAATAAAAATGCAAGAAAATAATAATGGCCTTCTTCTGTGGAGCACAGTTATCGATTCGGTAAATAGGGAATGAAATGTTCTTTTAGGTATCCTGGTCCCAAGATGTGTAGGACTTTATACACCAGCACCAGCACCTTGTGTTCAGCATTGCACTACCCAGAATCTAGATGAGAGACTTATGGAACTGCATGTGGCATGACCTTAAATGCAGCAGAAAATAAAATAATTCTAATGCAAATAACTAGCCTAAAACAATGCACGTAATGGTGCTGGAAGCACAACATATTCCAGAAAGTATTATCTTCCTTTTTTCCTTATCTAATTTCCTACCAGATACTCTGGGGGGGAAAACAGGAATGAAATTATGCACATCAGGCTTTGTTTTTGGCAGAGGTAACTGTTGCTGTAAAAAGTGAAAGCAAAGCCTCCGCTTGTAACTGGAGAGAGATCTCTTCCACATTATTCTTTGGATCCCAGAGGTTCATTACTGAGTAAAATGGCAGTTATTCCAATAAGCTTCAAGATGGCTAGAATTTCCAATCCTAAACATTTTCAATACTGCAATGCTTTGTTTTGTTGCAGTGGTGAAAGAATTTATACGTCCCTTTCTAAGCTCTTTATTTTTTTAGTGCATTGGATCTTAGAACCACAACAGAAATCAGCTAATGTACACAATCCACATCCTGACTTTTACAGTTCTAGTCTCAGTTGAATCCTAAATGATATTATTCTGGCTGAATGAGTTTGAAAAGTGAGTAGCACATTTCATTTACCTCAAGGTTTAGGAACCTTTGGCACTCCAATTCAACAACAGCTGGAGGGCCACAGGTTCCCCATTCCCGATTTACCTGGACTTCTAAAGATGCTTCAGAACTTAGCATCACATCTCTTAGGCACATGACAATATCGGCCAATCAGAAATGTGTTTTTCTTTTCTTTTTTACATTCAATTTTATTTTGAAGTAAAGTTGAATATTCAGGCAACAAAGGTAAGAGCACTGCATACATACAATCCGAGATTTAGCATCTAGAAGTTATTTTAATTAGAAAGTAGTAATTTCCTATTGTTTTATAGTGCTCCAAAAGGGCACCACTCCTAATGGATCAAAGTTTTCTATTTTGTTTGTTTAAATGTTTCATTTGTTCATTTAATCTGATTTTTAATTTTAAAATCTTGTTTGGTAATTATAAGAACTTTGCATCTGGCACTCACAACAGCAGAGAGATTCTGAATCCTGATTTTGAAATCTGCTAGAATCCACAGTTGCTTCATTTGCTAAGAATGCCCAGTTAAGCTCCAATTTCTTGTCCCCATTTGTTAGCTTATTTGAAGTATATAGTAGACTTTTTTTTCAGAGATAATAAAAAAGAGTAGGATTATACATCTGTTCTTGCTGATCTTGTGGGTATTATGGGCCAAAAGTTCATTTGACATCTAGAAAGATAAAAAAGCTGTTTAAATTACATGCTAGTAATTTTTTGTTTTTTGTTTTATAAAAAGAGCATCTTTAAAAACATGTCATTTCTAATGGATCAAACACATCTATTTATTCTTTTCATGCCTACTTTGGCATAAATACGATTATTCCATACTATTTCTATGTGTCATTAATAATCTTGCCATCATTCATGCTGAATGCATTAGTTTACTTTGCTATTTTATTTTTAATGCCTTGTGTGCTCCTCCAACACTTTAGGATTTCAATAATTGGATTTTCCCCCCTGCCTCCATTTTATCCCAGGGAATACAGATTATTGTGTTGCTCTGTTGGATGCTAGATGGGTCTACCTTTTATGATTGCTGCAAACCTATGCGCAGGGTGAGAAATGGCAATACATATTTCAAGACAGTAACTTTACTCACTCAGGTTGTTGTAATGATTTTGGCTTTGAATGGTCTGATGAATGCAATAATTTCACTGCTGCAGCATAAACAAATAATTGAACCTTCAAAAGCAGCAAGTGTAGAAGGCAACCTTGTATTTTACAGGATAAGGGCACACTAAGGTTGTTTCCAAAGTTGTTAATGTGGGTTTCTATTACAAATTCAGTGACTGCGTATTGCTTTGTTCAATTGAGCAGGGAATGGGATGACATTTTAGTCATCCATTCTTGGTTATTATTTTGTTCATGAGCAGGTCACTGCTAGATGTTTTCTGAGGCCTCTTTTTCTCTATGCCTGCTAAGGCACTTTTCTTTTCTTACTAATTCACTATAATATTAAAGCAAAGGAAAGGAAAGAGTTCCTGATTATAATTTCGCTCACTTCGGTCTCAGATTTATTCAAACAAATTAATGAGTAAGGGATATGTGATTTTAAACATGCAATTAAGAAAGGAGTCTTATACCTTTTGGGAAGATCCAATATTGTACCAGTGGACGTGATGCGACCTCTTTTTCCTTTCCTCCTCCTCTCTGCAACACCCCAATTTGCTCTGGAGGGTAGTTAAGAACATAAGAACATAAGAAGAGCCTGCTGGATCAGGCCAGTGGCCCATCTAGTCCAGCATCCTGTTGTCACAGTGGCCAACCAGGTGCCTGGGGGAAGCCCGCAAGCAGGACCCGAGTGCAAGAACACTCTCCCCTCCTGAGGCTTCCGGCAACTGGTTTTCAGAAGCATGCTGCCTGTGACTAGGGTGGCAGAGCACAGCCATCACGGCTAGTAGCCATTGATAGCCCTGTCCTCCATGAATTTGTCTAATCTTCTTTTAAAGACATCCAAGTTGGTAGATTTGTGGGTGCAAGGGGAGCTGCAGGGAGAGGAGAGGAAGGCCTTTTTGATCAAGTGGAAGCCTGCCACATGAGCAAGACACAACTGGACATCACACCTAGTAATTCACACTATTAGGCTGTGGGCACACTAGTCGCTTCTAGAGATGTGAAGGCCCGGAAAAAGCTGAAAAAAATTGGGGGGAAAAACAATTTTTTCTGTTTTATTCTGAAGCCATTTTTGTTTTTTTGAAAAATTGGAAAAACTGACAAAAATGAAGAAAAATGCATTATGGAATGTTTTATTTTAGCATGATGAATAAAATGTTTCATTGAATCTTGGTCCTGCCCTTTTTCTCAGTTCTTTTTATGTGACTGGATGCTTTGTGTCTGCTTGACACTGTGGAGGACTAGCGGAAACATAAATAATTTTCTTTGTTATTAATGTTGATGGTTTCTTCTGTTTGTTTTTTTTGCCTGCTCCTCATAAACTGGCAAAACGAAAGAGATTCCTTACAGTTCAGGATCTTGTAGATCCATTTGTTACAAAAAAGTAAAAATTTAAAAAAGTAAATTCAATTTGTAATAATTGTTTGAATAAAATGTACTTTTAATATACCAAATGTGATAGTTTTATGCCAAACCAATTTGTACATAATTACATTTTATGTTCCTGAAGTGACTTTCAATCTGTAAAAAGTGCTAATATTGCATTTTTTTCTGAAAATTTCCATTTTTTCTGACCCCCCCCCAAAAGAAAAAACCTGGTTTTTTTTTCATGGCTTCAAAATGTCTGGAAATTTTACATCTCTAGTCGCTTCAAAAGCAATGAGAATGTTTTTTCTGGCTGGATTTTGAAGTGCTTGTGCCCTCAACTGGACACACCTCCCTTCTCCACTGCTCACTTCAGATCTTTCAGGACATCTGCAACAAAGCATTGGACCAATCACTGTCTCTACCTGAGCCTACAGCAAAACATTTTCATTGGCCACACTTGGAGGGGCAATTGGTTAATCCACCAGTTGCAAAATCTGTCTGAAACACAATTTAAAAAATGCACTGGAGCTGATCCAACCAGATTTTAGTGTAAAAAGGGGAGGAGTTTGACTGATGCCATGTGCCCGCTTTCAGAAAACACAGGTGGAGATACACTGGAACTGGCACAACACTAAATGTGTCTCTAGACCCTCTACTCAGAGTTCTTACAACTGTATTCAGTGATCACATTATACATTTAGTTCTCTTCTGCATTAATTTCCAAAATTAGGATTAATATGTAAGATTTCTGTCTACATGATTTTTTTTCTTTTGAAAAAAATCTAAATTGCTAATATTGCTGATACCAGGGAAACATCATGTAAATAATTTATTGAACTAGGGACTTGTTTGAGATATTTAAGTCACAATAACAAAAAAGAGACTTTTGGCACCATAAAGACTAACAAATTTATTATGGCATAACTTTTGCGAACTACAGTTCATTTCAGATCATGATGAAGTCACAAAGACTTTCACTTTCTGCTAAACACAGCAAGGACTCAAGCAATAATTCCCTAGAGCGAAAGTGTTATTCTATGTGTGAACATAGACTAGACCCTCACTGTTGATGTAAGACAGGATGAGGGAAATCATAGCCTGAATCTCATTTCTTAGTGTCTTCCTCTGCATGTGTTTATTTATTTATTTGTGTATTTTAGTGTGCACTGAAGTGCACTTCATGTTACCTCTACATCTGATTAGAAATACAGGTGAAGTCTGACATCAAGTGGTAAGATGTATTCCCTAAGGGAATCCAATAATCTATTATTTTTATACCATCCAAATAATTGTGTGTATGTGTGTGTGTGTGTGTAAGAGAGAGAAGGTGAAGGACTGTTATTTTAAAGAAATAAGTTATTGGGTCTGGTGCACAGTGTTCATTTTAGACACAGGGTGGTTAAAATGCAATAAATATCCTATTAAGCTGAATATTTTCTGTCTCTGATTGTGAAAATGTCATGTCTCTTAATATCACATAGTCTTACCGAAAGTAGCTTCACAGGAAGATAGCCCACCTACAGTATTCAATGGACCCTTCTGGACTATGAACCCTTCTGTAGTAGATGTGCACAATACATGGACTGGATTTATTTAACAGTAATTCCATGAGGATGATTCAGCTTTTTTTGGCTGGCATCACATAATGCTTTTACCTACAGTCACATGATACAGGTCAGTGTGCAGCTTAGTTTTGAAAGCTGGTTCCTTGAGTGTTAGTCAAATTGGCTTTATACCACCCATCTCAGGGCCTTTCCACACTTGCCATTTATAGTGGTATAGTTGCTGTTTGATCCAATATTTTTAAGAGTGAATTTGTAACTGATGTTCTGCACCTTTGATCACATGTCGCTGTTATCAGAGAGTGAGTGTGGGGTTTTCCTTTTCACACAAATTGTGGCTTATGCCAAAATAGAGAAAAGTTCAGTGGCTGTAGTTACACCCCCTACATACCTTTGTGTTCCTCCAGCCAGTAAATGTCAATGTTATGAGCATGTGCACAGGGATAGTGTGGAACATGTGCTTTGCTTTTAAAAAGTATATTTAATGTCTAATATTCTGGACTTCTAATCTTCTGGGAGTATAGGAGATTAAAAGAAGTTAGACGAGAGGAACTATGAAGCCCCATGACCACTGCAGCTAGTTCTTGAACTCCCTTCGCTACCTGCCCTTAGCTCACAGAGTGACAGCTCACACCAGTCAGAGGGAAGTGGCATAAAAGAGAGGTATCCAAAACCATGCCCACAAACTCCCATCCCCTCCACACAGAAACTGGGTTGATGCTTGTACACATACCCCACAAATGAAAATACTGAGGATCCATTCTGGATCTTTCATTAAAGTCCATTTTTTTGCAGTAGAAACAGTTTTTTAGTACGTTATTCCGGAATACTAGCTGAATAATGATGATGTCATGTAGCAGAATGCAAAAAAACCTCCTGCGAAAATGCACCCAGAAACTATACCTCTATAAATAAGTGTGGAAAGGCCCTCAGAATCAAAGCATTGTGAAGCTTCTCTGCTGTGTTCAGAGTGCCTATGTCATTTTGTAAAATACTGATTATCCTCAGACTAATGTTAGTATTGAGACTGAATAATAATATCTATGAGTTGGATACAGACTTAAGGGTGCAATCCAATTAGCATTTATGCCAGGTGAGGGGAGTTGGATGTGGCGGATCCCCAGCTAAGAGGGCTGGGTCCCAGCTCAGCTGGACTATGCTGCCATAAATCCCCCAGCCTGGCTCAGCCAGGGCCCAGCTGGCTCAGTCAAGACCGGCACAAGTGGAGTCGGCATGTATGGGGAGACCAAGGTGAGGTGATGTAGACCACATCCAACTCGTGTTCAAAATGCTCCTGCAGGTCCCAATCGAGGCAAATGTTACTCTAGGAAAACGGTTGGTGTAAGAAAATAATTGCAATAGAAGTCAATGGAGAGGGCTTACTCCCAGGTAGGGGTATTAGGGAGAGCATGCTTTTAGTTTATGGTCATTCCAGGCAGCTCCCAGCTAATCTGGTATTCAGCCAATCTAGAGGATCCTGAATGGTAATTGGATGCAGCGGAATTTTAGGTTGGCTTCTCTTGCTCCAGCACAACTTACACCAGCTTCCCCTGAATTGTATTGATCTGTAAGTTAGTTGAACTTATTTCTTAAGTGGAACTTAGAGTCTTAACTAACTTGTTCCACTGATTTAAATGGAGACTTTTCAACTAACTTAGGTTGCGGTCCTAATCCCACTTACCTGGAAGTAAGCCTCATTGAATTCAGTAAGAATAACTTCTGAATATATAGTATATGGTTAGGATTGTGCTCTGGTTCCAGTGCTACTACATCAGGGGCTTTCAGTGTTCGTAGTTACTGCACTACTACAAATACTAATGCTAGTAGTGCCAATATTAGTTTCAAATATTGTATTGTAAGCCACCCTGATAATGTGCTTGAAGGCTGGGTATAAATCTTAATGATAGATAGAAGTGGCCATAATTGAAGACTGACACAGACAACTGGAAATTATTAAACGCATGTAGAGTAATTGTGTAATGCTGCCATTTTGTTTCAGTTCTTTCTATTATAGTATATGTTTTGAGGAAAGATAATGTTCTGCTTGTTAAAAATGCACAGACTACATGTCAAAGACATCCACTTCTATGCTTCTAACAAAAAAACAACAACCCCAACTCTGATATTATTAGCTCTTGTTGACGCTTGGTCAGAAATGCTGTTGTAAGGCCATGTCTGTCAGCTGAATGGGAATTAGGGAGAGATATGCCTCCAGTTGCCTTTGTTAATTAAACCATGCTTCTGAAGATGTCCATGTTTTCTTATTTTCTTCATCTCAAAGCATCTTTACTTTCCATTACTCAATAGCAATATGCAGCTTTGAATACAAAAGATTCTAGACTGAAGAGTTAGGCAAAAAGAATAGTATCTTCTATTCTTAATCCTAATAGTGATACAAGGCCTTTCGTCTAATTCAAGTATTTACCATTTTTGTTTTAGATACATTCTGTCTCTTGAACATTAAGCTGGAACTGTGAAACTTGGTGTACATGTTTTGGAATAATTCTGCATTCAAAGTTTAAAAACCACCCATATCCATTTGCAGCTGTTCCTATGTTTGCTTTATTTTCCTCTCCCCATGCCTTTCATCTTTTTGGAATGGTGTCTATTTGATTGTCTTTTAGTATCTGTGCAACACTTACCTTGCATTGTAATGGTGAGGTTGCCACGCTGGGCTCCTTTTGGAAGGAATGGTGGGAAATAAATTATTATTGTTTATTTCTTTATTTATTACATTTATACCCCACCTTTCTTTTCATGATATAAACCCAAGACGGCTTACATATGGTTCCCAGGCGGTCTCCCATCCAGGCACTGACCAGACTGAGCTTCAGCAAGTGCTGGCCTCATGTGCCCTCAGACCATAGCCTGGGAACTGTATTACATAATAATAATAATAATAATGATAAAAAATTTCATGAATTTTCGTAATGTTTGGAAAATTAACCTTCTAATAATAGCCATAGTTGGTGCCACAGACGGCAAGGTCTGGCAAATGCTGTTATGTAAATTTGTATAAATGAGCAGGATGCTCATCTTAAGTTTTGATTCTCCAGCCATGGTTTCCTATCTTTTGTTCTGCTTTTCTTTCTGTAGCCTAAAGTCTCTTTTTTAAAAAAAATAACACACAGTACTTAGCTTTTGTAGCTTTTAGGCACAACGTGCAATTCAACTTAGTTTACTGGGCCCATAACCCGTTGTAAGGTAAATTTGTATAATTGAGCACAGATCGTCAACAGTCTGAGATGTGTGTGCGCCAGTGGGTGAGTTTACCTAAGTAGCAGGCTTTTACCCTGCATTAGGATCACTGAGACTTAAGACTTAGTAAAATAAGAAAAGCTACTTTACTTATAGAAATACATAGCAGATAGGAAAGGCATACCTATTTCTAAATATCTAAGTTGGAGACACAGTGCCCAGACGTGGGTACTGCCCTCATGGCTCAGGAGAGAGAGCAAAGACAAAGATGTCTCCTATCTCGGACAGTCGAAGAAAGAGAAGAAGGAAAGGGAGGAAGAAGCAGGGGCAGATAAGTTTCCCTGAGCATATCAGTTTACAAGGAAGGAAGTTAGTCAGAGCACAGCACAGGTAAAGGTAGTCAAGCCTAGCCATCTGGAGGACCCTAACTCTGCAGTAGGGCCCCCCTTTCTGGCACTTCGCTTCTCGGTGCTTCACTAATGCGGCGGTTTTGAATTGGGTCCATGTTCCATATGTTCGGTGCTTGTTCTGTTTTTGTGGTGGAAAATTGCCAGAATACAGAGAGACACTGAGTGTACAAATTGATGGTGCCCAACACCCTTCTCGGACTCAGCTATTGAGCACATCATCAAAGCTTGGAAACATTCCTTTTTAAAACTACAGTTGGGCTGATGGGAGTTGTAGTTCAAAAAAGGAACGTTTCCAAGCTCTGATGACGCGCTCAGCAGCTGAGTCCGAGAAGGGCATCCGGCACCATTTTATTGTTGATGGAGGCAGTGGAGAATGAGCAAGTGAGCGAGCAAACAGGCAAGGGGGAGGGGGAGCGGGCAAGGGGAGACGAGCGAGGGAGGCGGTGGAGGGCGAGCAAGCGAACAGGCAGGGGGAGGGCAAGAGGGCAAGGGGGGATGAGCAAGGGAGGCGGTGGAGGGCAAGTGAGCGAGTGAACAAGCAGAGGGTGGGCAAGGGGGCATAAGCAAGGGAGGTGGCAGAGGGTGGGTGAGCGAGCAGGGTTCGGCGGGCGGGCAGCTCCCTCCCTATGATCCATGGCAGGGAGCCTGCTGTGGAAGGGGAGCACTACTCCCCCACCATAATGAAGGCGAGTGAGCGAGCAAGTGGGGGGCAGGGGGCAATGCATGGAAAAGTGGAACATCGATCAGCTGTTGTGTGGGGAGCTTCAGGAGCCAAGTGCTGTCAGTTGGAGCTCCCTGCGCTACAGCTGATCAATGTTCTGCTTTTTGGTGGTTTTCGCTTTTCGGCAGGGGTCTGGTCCCTAACCTGCTGTATAAGTGGGGCCCTACTATATCTCCCTTCTGGAACACAAACAAAAGAACACAAACAAGAGTTGCTCTTGCCCCACTTCCAACAAATGCCCATGCAAAAAATTATGTTATACTTTCTCAGTGATCTTTGGCTGGCAAAAAGGCAATTCCTCACCATAATGCATGACTTGGCTCAGGCAGAAAGGACTAAATGATTTATGAGCAGGGCCAGTTCTAAGTGCGCCAGGTGGGGCACTGGCCTGATGGCCCCTGGAGCTACAGGGGGCCCCTCAGCCGCCCCTCCGCTCCCCTTCCACGATCCAGCCCCCCACCTACCTGTCTGCTGTCTTTTACCATTGCCCTTAACGAAGATGGCGGCCACAGTTTCCCTAAGGTACTTAAGCCCCTGCAGCCATCTTAGTTGATGGCAGAGATGCACGTGCATAGCATGCACACATGCCATCAACAAAGATGGCAGCGGAGGCGTCATCCCCTTAGGGAAACTGCAGCCGCCATATTCATTAAAGGCAATGGTAAAAGACAGCAGACTGGTAGGTGGGGGGGCAGGGCAAGCTGATGACCAAGGGCCCCAACATGCCTGGAGCCGGCTCTGTTTATGAGCAATAGATTTATCCCTTCTCGGTTCCAGACAGTCCAGGTGATTTAATTTTGACTTTTTAAAATACCTGTTGTTAATGTTGTCTTTATTGACAATTTTGATGTTTGTTTTATTTTTTGTAAACTGCTTAGAGAAATTCTTTGTAAACTGCTTAGAGCAATCAAGTGGTACATAGATAAATATAAATTTACAGTCAAGTGGTACATATTTTTTGTTAAAATAAAATAAAAATGTTTTTAATTGCACTGTGCAATCACTTCATGATGCTTCATAGGAAGCAATTCCTAAATGAAACAAATAGTAGTAGGGCCAGCCCTGAGTATTTCAGTACTAGGGAGATGGTAGTAAATACGAAACTGGCAGTTACCTTTACCATCTGTTTTCAGTAACTAATAGTGAAAAGTTTTGGGAACAAACATGATGCCATGCGTTTCTCTATCAATTTATCCGTGCTGAGGATAAATATTATTTCATTTAATAAATTATCTGTCAACTTATCCATGTTGAGGGTGGACATTAAATAAATTTGTTAGCATGTGGAGGGGGAAGAGTGTCAGAAAACAGCTGTAATAAGGGCTAGAGAAGACAAGTCCCAAGACTAATGTTTTGTTCACTTTGCAATTCTCCCCCGTCATGCTAATAAGACACAGCACAGATGGAAATGAAATTTTTCACAGATAGAAAAAAATGGGTGTTTGGAGTAACATATTGCTTGTGTCCTGAAGACAAAGTAAGCAAATACTGCTAAGCTTACTTAGTAGTTTGTTCAACAGGTTGTACTTTCCTTTATGTACATTTTATCAGATGTTAAAGGGATTTTTTTATAAGCATTATGCAAGCCACCATACCAAACTGAGCGGAAGCAACGAGTGGGGTACCACAGGGCTTGGTCCTGGGCCCAGTGCTCTTCAACATTTTTATTAACGACTGGAATGAGGTGGTACAGAGCATGCTTATCAAATTTGCAGATGATACAAAATTGGGGGGCACAGCTAATACCATGGAGGACAGAAACAAAATTCAAAGGGACCTTGATAGGCTGGAGCATTGGGCTGAAAACAGAATGAAATTCAACAGGGATAAATGCAAAGTTCTACACTTAGGAAAAAGAAACCAAATGCAGAGTTATAAGATGGGGAATACCTGGCTCAGCAATACAACATGTAAGAAGGATCTTGGAATTGTCGTTGATCACAAGCTCAATATGAGCCAAAAGTGTGATGTGGCTGCAAAAAAGGCAAATGCTATATTAGGCTACATTAACAGAAGTATAGTCTCCAAATCGCTTGAAGTATTAGTTCCCATCTATTCAGCACTGGTTAGGCCTCATCTTGAGTACTGCGTCCAGTTCTGGTCCGCACTTCAAGAAGGATGCAGACAAACTGGAAAGGGTTCAGAGGAGGGCAAAGATCACTAACGATCCAGAGATCAGGGGACTGGAAACAAAGCCCTATGAGGAGAGATTGAAAGAACTGGACATGTTTAGCCTGGAGAAGAGAAGACTGAGGGGAGATAAGATAGCACTCTTCAAGTACATGAAAGGTTGTCACACAGAGGAGGGCTGGGATCTCTTCTCAATCGTCCCACAGTGCAGGACACAGAATAATGGGCTCAAGTTGCAGGAAGCCAGATTTCAACTGAACGTCAGGAAAAACTTCCTAACTGTTAGAGCCATATAACAATGGAACCAATTAACTTGAGAGGTAGTGGGCTCTGTGACACTGGAGGCATTCAAGAGGCAGCTGGACATGCTTTGATTTGGATTCCTGCAATGAGCAGGGGGGACTTGATGGCCTTCCAACTCTACTATTATATTCACTAATAGGCAAAAAACCTTGCCGTTTAAGAATGTACCTATAGCCCACAGCTATTTCTATCAAACTTTTAAAAGCAGGGAAATTGGGCAGCTATAGTGACAGGGCCGGCTCCAGGAATGCAGGGTCCCTTGGGCATCAGCCTGCCCCAGGCCCCTCTGCTTCCCTTCCACGATCCCATGGATCGCAGGACGAGCTTCCGAACCACCCGCCATCCCCCGCGCTTCACCTACCTTTCTCTGCTGTTCGCGCAGGGTTGCCATCAATAAAGATGGCAGCCGAGGTTTCTGTAAGGGACTGAAGCCTTTGCCGCCATCTTGGTTGATGGTATGCAGCGCGTGCATTGAAAGTTGAGACTGTGCTCTGGATTCACCCAAGGCCCAAATCAGGCCTCTTTAGAGGCATTTGGGGCTATCAGGACAGGAATCCTCTTGCTTATCAGCTGATAAGTGGGAGAATTCATCTTGTGCGGTGTCAGTCGCTGCTTGTTCATGGGTGGCTTTCTTGCATGCAGAGAAACTACTCATGAAGTACCAGCAACTGACAACATACAGATGGAATTATTCTGCTTAGCAGCTAGTAAGCAGAACAATTTCATCCTGCACTGTGCTGCTGGTTGCACCCACCTGCTCTCAGTCAAGGGGGGGGGATAGGACACATAATGTTTCTTTCTCCCCCCCAACCATATTTTTAATTTTTAAAAACCCCTTAGCCCCACCCCCGAATCAATTTGCGGATGGATCCAGAGATGGTGTGGTCCCCTCTTTGGGACAGGGCAGATTGGCTCTCCCCAGGGCTACAGATTGGGGCCATGAGGTGGACAGAGGGGGCTGTGCACAGCCTTAGTGCAAGTCACAAAATGGCTGGTGTGGGAGTGTGGTATAGCACAAAGTGGTTGCTGGGTGGGGTGTGGCATAACACCAAATGGCATAACACAAAACAGCTAAAAGAGCAGAAAAAGGGAAAGAACCGTAAAATGATCGAGGCATCCCACCCAAACCAATCGATGCAAGAAAAGGCACCTACATCAGCTACTGCCACGTTCACTCAGAGAGAAGCTGTTTGCACTTCTGGCATCCAATGACATGTGGGCATGTTTAAGGAGATGTATTCAATGTAGTCTCTTGTGTATTATGAATTTTTGAGGGGATATTTATTGACACCTTTTGCAGGCACCACTGAAGGTACTAGTGGGCATACAGACACTCATGGGCACCATGTTGGCAACCACACGAAATACTGGTGATCCAGACAAATTTAACTGTGTGTGTACCAAGACATAAATGGAATCTTTCCCTCTAATAGCAAACTATTAGTTTGGAAGCAAAACATGCCTCACACACACAAAAAAGGTATCTACATACTTGGAAAACTTTGTAAGTGTGCAGAAGTATGTTTGCATTTAAAAACAAAAAACAACAAGTGCAGCTTGACAAGCCCACTAAACTCCCCGACTGAATGGTCTGTTGTAATGCCAATTAAAGAAAACAACAACTAGAGGTTGTGAGAGGTGAAGAGGGAATTGGCTTTTTTAATGCCCCCAAAAGTTTATCCTTGAGTGGATTAAGGTTGGGAAAGTATGCCATGACATGAGATTATACAATGTTAAAGGAGGAAGGAAAGGAAACCTGACACATTTTCTGTCATCAGAACCCTACCCCCACCCACCGACTTATATTGCTATGAAATGTTCAAATCCAGGGTTGGCAACCTGAGCCTGACCAGGAAACTGTCTTATACCAGGTCAGACTATTTGTCCATCTAATCTAGTGTTGTCTGCTCCTGCTGGCAGCTTTTCAGCATCCCAGACATATGAGTCTTTCACAACACATGGTACCTGATCATTTTAGCACAACAGGAGAAGATCTCAGGGTATTCTCTGTCCTGATTCCCACCCCATGAAGTCCCATGAAGTCTGAGAAGGACGACAAGTCTCCTGTTCTAGACTGGCTGATATCCTGAATAGGAGTGCTTCTCTTAGGAGCTCAGGATATATTACATCATTTTGTTGCAGGTCACATTTCTCTTTTTAGAAGTCTGAAGTATGTTGTCAAGGACTTTGCAGTTCTGATCTATAACTCCAAGTTACACCTACATATCAGATATGAATGCTAGCTTACAAAGTGAAGAAAGTTAACTGCCTTAAGTCTGATGGATAGAGAATGTCATGGTAGGGTGTTTTTCATGTGTCACTTGGAATCCCCTTCTCAGAAAACCTTATTAGGACAGTTTCCGCTCAGGACTTAAGAAGTCTTTTTTTTTTCTGACAGGCCTTTGGAGGTCGATGTAATAGTTGTGTTTTTAGAGCTCCATTTTATTTATTTATTATTCAATTTATTAGTTGCGTTTCTTCACAAAAGTGAACCTAAAATGACTTACAATCAATAAAATGATTAAAACCAATATAAAAAAACAAACAAATACAAAGTAAAAAAAACCCCACAGTGTATGAAGAACCTTGCTCAAGAAAGGAATATTAGTGACTGGCCAATAATTTATTTAGATTTTCCAGACCCAGGGATGAGTTCT
Organism: Rhineura floridana; assembly: GCF_030035675.1. Lineage (NCBI taxonomy): Eukaryota > Metazoa > Chordata > Lepidosauria > Squamata > Rhineuridae > Rhineura > Rhineura floridana. The sequence goes on from NC_084481.1 coordinate 69,859,157, forward strand.
TAAGGAGTGGCCTTACCACTGCCTCTTTTAGGCAGACAGGGACCACCCCCTCTTGCACGGAGTCAGTAATCACCCCCCCTGGCCCAGCCAACTGTCTCTTCCTTGCTAGTTTTTATCAGCCATGAAGGGTAAAGGTCAAGTGCATGTGTTTGCCCAAACTGAGCCAAAAGCCTTGTCCACATCCTCGAGCCCTAAGAACTGAAATTCATCCAACACAATGGGACTAGACAGTGCTCTGGACACCTCTTGAGATTCATCTGCTCTAACAATGGAGTCAAGGTCCTGATGGATGCAAGTGATTTCATCTCAATGTATTTTGCAAACAAGTCACACTGAGTCATAGAATCATTATGCAGCCACGAGAGTGGCTGTATACTATAGCCAGTAGGGATTTTTCCCGTTCTACCATGTTAAATGAAAATACCCCCGCACACCCCTTTCTGGTGCTTTGCATAGTCCCAATTCAAAACAAAAACTTACAAGTGTTATACTGTAGGATTCAGAATCGCTTGCTCTGCAACTCTGAAAGTTTTCTTGGTGATACACAACCCCCCCCCCCCCACAGAGAATCCACAGGTTAAAGTGAAAAATGGGAGAGAGACAAACAAGAAGCCATTTGGACTTTTTTCTTGAGAAATTCTCATCTCCTTTGAGCCAGACTGTAAAAGGCACCTCACTACCTGGAAAAGCTCTGCTGGCTGATACAGTGAGGATGCAATGGAAACAACAAAGTATGTCTTCTTTGCCATCTTCACTGCCACTAAGAAGGCTCGATAATGAGCACTTACTAGTGTTTGGCTACATTCATCTGTAGCTTTCCTCCATTTGCTTTCAAGCCGTCTCCCAGCTTGTTTCATAGCCCTAAGCTCTGGTGTTTACCAAGGAGCCAACTGGGCTCTGTCAAGTGGGAAAGGGCACTGTTGGTTTCTTTTTTTGTTGGCTGCTTTTACTGGTTTTATTTTTTAAACACACACACTCCTATTTTTATGATATAGCTTTTTATAGTTTTTGACAGCCCTAGTGGCCAGGAAGGCTGGCAAAAATGTAAAATGTAAATAACATATCACTGGAATATAAATAAATTGTGAGACCTAGTGCTAAATGCAGCTGCATGCTACAATTCTTGAGCAGCTGCATGCTACAATTCTTGAGGGCTCATGTGTTTTGAACCAACTGTTTCATACACATAATCAGTAGTGATACAGAGGAGAAAGATATTTTACCTGTATTTCACCTGTGTGAATCTTAGAGCAATTTTCTCAGGAACTCCACCCATGAACACCAGATGGCATCCTGAAACCAAAGGCTTCTCAGAACCTTTCCATATGATTTCCCCCCTCACATAATAAATGCTAGGGTTGTGGTTGCCCTCTACTGAGCTGTTCAGGGGTCAATCTGGCACTTTAGGTCCTCCATGATCTGACTCGGGACAATCCAGGGCCGATCCAGATCCAGGCCCAAAATCAATTTGAGGGCCAGCCCTAATGTTTAATTAGGGTTTTAATTAGGTTCAGGACAGACAAAAAAATGTACTATTTCAAACAGTGCACACTTATTTATTTATTATTTGATTAATATCCCACCCTTCCTCGCAGTAGGAGCCCAGGGCGGCAAACAAAAGCACTAAAAACACTTTAAAAATCATAAAAAGACATTAAAATTAAAACAAAACATCTTTAACAATATATTTTTAAAAAACTTTAAAAACATCTTTAAAAACGGTTTAAAAACATCTATTTTTTTTTAAAAAAAAGGTTTAAAAACATATTAAAAAGCAATTCCAACACAGATGCAGACTGGGATAAGGTCTCTACTTAAAAGGTTTGTTGAAAGAGGAAGGTCTTCAGTAGGCACCACAAAGATAACAGAGATGGCACCTAATATTTAAGGGGAGGGAATTCCAAAGGATAGGTGCCACTACACTAAAGGTCAGTTTCCTATGTTGTGTAGAACGGACCTCCTGATAAGATGGTATCTGCAGGAGGCCCTCACTGGGTATATAAGGGGTAAGACGGTCTCTCAGGTATCCTGGTCCCAAGCTGTATAGGGCTTTGTACACAAAAACTAGGACCTTGAACTTAGGTTGGTAGCTAATAGGTAGCCAGTACAATCCTTTTAGCAGCAGGGTGACATGTTGGCAATACCCTGCCTCAGGGAGCAGTCTCACTGCCGCATTTTGCACCAGCTGCAGCTTCTGGATCAACCTCAAGGACAGTCCCACATAGAGCACATTACAGTAATCCAGTCTGGAGGTTAACTGTGCATGGACAACAGTGGTCAGGCTATCCTGGTCCAGAAATATCCACAGATATCTTACCAGCCAAAGCTCATAAAAGGCACTCCTAGCCACTGAGGTCACCTGGGCCTCTAGCGACAAAGATGGATCCAGGAGCACCACCAGATTATGGACCTGCTCTTTCAGAGGGAGTACAACCCCATCCAAAGCAGGCAACTGACCAATTATCTGAACTTGGGAACCACCAACCCACAGCATCTCTGTCTTGCTACGATTCAGGCTCAGCTTATTAGGCCTCATCCAGCGCACCTCCAAGTCCAGGCAGAGGTCAAGGGCTTGCATGGCCTCTCCCAATTCAGATGTTACAGAGAAAGAGAGCTGGGTATTGTCAGCTTACTGCTGAAACCTCACTCCAAATTGCCTGATGACCACTCTCAAGGGCTTCATATAGATGTTAAACAGCATGGGGGACAAGATGGTACCCTGAGGCACCCCACAGCACAACTGCCAGGGGGCCAAAAGACAATCAGCCAATGCTATTCTCTGAAAACAACCCTGGAGATAGGATTGCGGCCTATTGCCGAAATAAAACACACACACCATTCATTGGGTTAAATCATGGGCCACTTTATTAAACGGAATCAATTAGAATAATGAACCTGCAGAGGGGAAATCAAGTGCGGGAGAATTCTGATGATCCAGGCAAAGCCTGCTTGCAGCCATAGGGCGACCAAACCTTGCCTGAGCCCGGGGCTGCCCTGTGCCAGACCCCAGCTCAGGCCACACCCTGAAGATGTGTAGGGGGTCCAACCCGCATCACCGCCCCCCAGAGCCCTGAAACTCCAAGCGGATGAGGCACGTTGGCCCCAAAGGCGGCCTATGTTCTGCCCCCCGGGCCGTATAGCCCTGAGCTGCAGGCCCCCGGACCGCCAATCGCCCCCAAAGGTGCCTAAAGGTGTCACCTAGCTGCCCTTTCCCTTTAAACCTTTCCCCGCACTTCTTTGCCACAAAAGGGGGACAAGCCTCTGCTTAGTCTCCCTTTACCCCACAGCCGATAAGAATCTCGTGCAGACCCCTCTGCAGGTCCATCAGGAAGATGCCATTGTTGCCCCACGAACTGCATGTCCATGCATGCCTGCCACTGAGGGCCTTGCCCTCCATGTCTGACCACAGCAGACAACCCAAGGCTACCGAGGCCTCAACTCCATGTCCTCACATGCCTGCCACTGAGGGCCTTGCCCTCCATGTCTGACCACAGCAGATGACCCGAGGCTACCGAGGCCTCAGCTGCATGTCCTCACATGCCTGCCACTGAGGGCCTTGCCCTTCCTGTCTGACCACAGCAGACGACCAGAGGCTATTGTGGCCTCAACTGCATGTCCTCACATGTCTTGCTCTTCAGTAACCAAGGTAATTCCCACCCAGGGGAATGACCACCACCTGCAGAACCTTCCGCCCTGAGCCCTGCTGAAACAACATGGGTAGGAGACCATTCCAGCGCATACTCTGTCGACCCAGCCACCAAACCGTGGCCCACCATCAGAGGCCCAGCTGTGAACCAATGTGCGTTTGCGGCCCCAAGGCCAGCCTATGAGATCATGCCATGGCTGCAGAGTAGGCTGTGCATCTGCTCCATCCCCGTCCAGCAACCTGCCAAAACAGAAACAATCATGAACAGTTGGGTCCCAGACCTTCAGATTCGCCCCCAGGGTGAATGTATTCCATGTGCCCCCTACTTCCACCTCCCGACAGCCTGCACCTGCATATACCAAAACCAAATAGACCGTCCCAGGTAGGCAATTCCACTGCCGGGTAGGCAACCCCAATTCTGGAGGAGTATGTCCCTCAAACCCCCATGGGTCTGCTCCCAGGCACTGCGACACTAGACCGAAACTTTATGAGGGAAGATCCCTCCCCCTGAATATCAGGCAACCAGGCCTGTAGCTTCAGGCCAAAAACACTATGACGCCGTCATGCAGAAGTGTCCTGTCCAGGAGGAGGGTAAAATAATGTGGAGTGACTCTTGTACCCCTGGTCTGCCTGGAAACAAACTTTGGACCGCAGGATGGCTCGAAGGGAAGTCTGACCTGGCCCCAAACACCCCCGCCCCCCATCCGGAAGGCTCCAAATTTAAGTGTGAGGGCCGCTACATGCAACTGCTGAGCTTTGAAGCATGATGGTCACAGGGCACCTCCCTGATCAACAATCCCTGGCGGGTCAGGTGAACATGGAGGATGAGGATAAGGGGTATGTGGGTGCGCATGGGCCAGCTGGCCAGCACATGACATACCCCAAGACGTCTGAATGGTCCTAAAGGCCCCCTGCCAGCCTACCTTGCGACACACTTAGACAAGCTTTACTCCTACCATCTGTGATGAATTCCAGCATGTGATTCATAGGAATAGGCCACACTTTGCATAGCCCCTGCCAGCCCCTAACTCCCAGGAATCCCCTCCTGCCCTCTGATAGCTGGTGAGCATGCTGGGGCAGCAGATAGGCATATGGCCATCTCTGACTCCCCTCCCCCATCTCCCAGTATGCGGTATGGGACTAGCGGAGTCAGTCCTTCCTCTAACTGAAACACTATTGACACACCGCAGGAAAGGAGGGGGCCACACCACAGGTTGGCATATAAGGCAGCCAAAAACTTTGAACTTGTGGTAAGGCTGTGAAATCCCTGTTATGGCACCATAAACCTCACCGTAGAAGGCCCCCAACACCTGAAGGGGAGGAAGCAAACACCTTCCCCAGCCCCTGAAAATTCCAGGATCTTGATCTGCAACAGTTCAAGCTTTTCCCGGGCAGCCTGCAGCCCTGGGTCCAAAAGTCAGTCTTAATACCCTGGAAGGTGAACACTGGGGCAGGATCCTCCATTTCCCCAGCTGCCAAAGGAACCCCCCAGTTCATAGCTACGCTATAAACTATGCCATCAGGTGCTAACATGCACCCAAAGTCTGCCCTACCCGTGAACTGTAAATCATGAAAGTAGTGCCCCACTGCTTCTGAGCCCTCTCGTCTCCTGACTGTCCCTTCCAAGAAGGGGCTGAAGTGCTCCATGCAAGAATACAGCAGCCCGTAGGTAATGCTCTGCTGCATAGTTGACTTAAAGGGCAAAACTCAGCAGCTCAAAATCCACCGTGTGTAACAGCCGGCAATGCAGGCAGATTAGCTGCCACACTTGCCCATAAGGCATCACTGACTGACCCCACTTGTATGACGGATGGTGAATCAGGTAGACTTTGCCCACTGCAACTTTGGGCACTATACGGGGGGGGCACTGAGAGAGCAGAGGTAGGGGATGATGGGAAGGGGCCAATAACCCTGCCCAACTGTATGTCTTCATCAATTGTCCTCTGGACCAGTGCGTCCATAGGATCCGGAAAACCGCATAATAAAGAAAAACCACATAATAAAATGAGTCTCCCCATAACTGGGCAATCTGCAAGCAAGGTCCATAGCCCTCGAGCGTAGCTGGGAAGGGACACTTTTCTTGAGCAGCCTCTGCTGGGGGCTGCTTCCCACTCCTCTGCGGGGCCCTGGCCCCACATATCCTTCTGGCTTGTTGTTGTGCCTTTAATAGCAGGTTCGTATTCAGCAGTTATTAGATGGCATGGAGTTGAGCAATGTCATCTTCTAATGTCTGGAGATCAAATGACTCTTAAAAGCACAGGACTAGAGGCCTGTAAAAAAGGTGGGCACCTTATCTACAGACCAGTTTGTAAACTAGCTAAAGAGAAGATGCAAGCAAATGTGCAGCCTGCACGTGATTACTGAAAAGAATTCCATTATGTTTAAATAATTTACTCAGAGAAATATGAATTGGACCAATTCTATGCATACTTACTTATGAGAAAATCCCCCTGAGTGTCTCGTTACTTCTTCCCCTGGAAGGGTGCATGTGATTGCACACATACAGCAGAATCCTATGTATGCTTACTCAGAATATCACAGATTAAATGGGTCTTAGGACAGAGGTTTATGGGACTTAACTGATGGAAAGGTTCATATATTTTTACCTGGGTTTTGAAGAACGTATTTGGGGAGGGGAAGCTTGACAGTGAAAAAGAGGGGATGAGTTCCCTTTGCATTTTGGAGTTGAGGTAGTTTTGGAGGTGAGGTTGCAGCACTAACTGGGATCCCTACTGGCCCCTGCAGCCTCCTTTCTGTCTCCGGCTGCCACCCACCCTCCTCAAAAAGCCTCTGCTCTTTGTAATTACATTGCATTGCTCCAATCCAAATGGCCGCTACGTTATGACAGAGCATCTTTCTAGGTTATTCTGCAAAAACAAGTGGCGGCCACAGGCAGCAGGACGGTGCGGGAGTGCAGGCAAATTTTTGCCCCTCTCATCTCCTCAAGTTCTCCCTAATTGACTAACCCCTTCTCTGAACTTTCCTGGTTTGCAAAAACAGTGTGGAAGTGGAATGGCCTTCTCAGTACATCCCTTAATAAAAGCATCACCACAGATGGCTGTCCAGCTGCCCCTGGAATGCCCCCAGTGTCAGATAGCCCACTACCTCTCTAGGTAATTGGTAACTGAAAAGTAACATTTAGTTTAAACTAAAAATACATTTCAGTGTCAAGAAAAGGAGTCTATTCCTATTTTGCTTTCTGTAATGGGAAGGGAAGTATCTCCTGGCCCTAACTGGAGGCGCTGAGGGCTGCACCTGGGGATCCTCTGCATGCAAAGCAAGTGATCTGTTACTAAGCTACAATCCTCCCTCTCCAGGGTCCGAGATCCCTGTAAATGGTGAAATAATCATAGCAATACCAGCGCATGAAGTGCATTGGCTCTGTTCCACTGTTGGGCATCTGCAAACAGGTACGAGGTACATTCTTGAGGCATACACAAGGGACATTTAGATAGGATAAAATTCCACTTCATGTAGCTGCCCCACTCAGTGCACCAAACACACACACACCACCTGGCTGTACCTGCGCTGCTACGGCTTTACCTGAGCTGCTACCGCCCAGGCTTTACCTGTGCTGCTACCGCCCGGGGTTATCTATGTTACCACCACCCCAGCTTTACCTGTTCTACTATTCTGCTAAAGTCGGCAGTGGGGGCCTGAGACCCGCTTGATCGTCCCTTAGCGCTAGCCATGCCTCGCCGCCACCGCTACTGCATCTCTCCTGAGAAGGTGAGGGATCGCCGCCGCTGCACGCAAAGGCCTCGCTGCCCAATGGGGTCCCGCACCGCTTCCGCTAGCCAGGATTGCCGCTGCTTCTGCTGTCACCGCCCGGCCTCACTGAGCCACCGGCTTCCCCCCCAAGCCTCGGAGTCGCTTCTCCCTCCTGTGCCGCGAGGCCTCCTTGAAGCCTCGCATTCACTGCTGGCCCACAAAGGCCCTGCCGCCCTAGGGCTCCTCAGCCAGGCCTCACGCAAGGCCTCCTGTTACTGCTGCCGCCGCTGCAAGACCAGCGCATCAAAGGCCTCACCGCGGCTGGAAGGCCTCCCGCACCTTGCTGCGGCTGGAAAGCTTCCCGCACCTTGCAGCCGCCGCTGCAAGGCCGGCACATCAAACGCTTCGCCACGGCTGGAAGGCCTCCTGTGCCTCGCTCGTGCTGGAAGGCCTCCTGTACCTCGCTCGCGCCGGAAGGCTCCCCGTGCCTCGCCGCAGCCGCCACCACAAGGCCTCACTTCCCTGCAGGCCTTGCTGCCAAAATTCAAAGGAGGGCGGGAAGCTGGTGGAGTGGCCTTAAATGGCCTTCAGCCGCCCTGCCTCCTTTCTGTGTGTCACGACGGCGCGACGGCGCACCACGTGCACACACACACACACCCCTGATGGCCGCAAACTTGCCCCTTTGCCCGGCAAGTACCGGGCACGGAACGGGATTGGAACCACTGTAAAACAGTGCCTCCAGTACCCATCTCACCCAGTTGGCTCAGAAGGATATCATGGTCAATGGTATCAAAAGCTGCTGAGAGATCAAGTAAGAGTAACAAGGTCACACTCTCCCTGTCCTCCTCCCGATAAAGGCCCCCTGACCAACTACTTAAACTATGGAATTTGTTGTCACAAAAGATAGTGATGGCTATCAACTACGAAGAAGTGCAGTAGACCAATTCATGAAGGATAAGGCTATTGATGGCTACTAGCCACAATTGTTATGTTCTGCCTCCCGTGAAAGCAGTACGACCCTGAATATCAGAATCACAGGTGAAAAAATTGCCTATTGAGCTCAGGTTCTGCTTGTGGGCTTCCCACATGGCATCTGGTTGGCTACTGTGGGGATAGGATACTGGAACAGATGGGCCTTTGGCCTGATCCAGCAGGTTCTTCTTTTGTTCTTAACCCCTTTCTCCTGTGCTATGGCTCTGAGGAAGATTCCTCTTTTGAAAGTAGTATTTGCATTGAGAGGGAACCTCCATTCCAGATGGGTAGCTGTATTAATTTGCAAAAAAACCAGTCATGTGGCATCCTAAATATTTGTTATGGCATAAGCTTTCTTGGTCCAGAGGCTGCATCTGATGAAATGGACTTTAGTCCACAAAAGCTTATGCCTTTATGGGCCTAGAGACACTTTGTAATATTTCTAGAAGACACCCACTTTCCTTGAAAACTCTGAAAATGAAACATTTTTTACATCTGGCATTTTCATTACTTATTGGTGAAAGATAATTGCCCAAACATTTTGTGTGTGAGAGAGAGTGAGTGGTGGAAGCCTGGTGTAGATTAAGACTAGGCAGGAGCCATTTTTACACATGTACTCATGTAAAAATGCTAACATTTTTGTAACATGAAACTGTTTCCCGGACACAGCAGGCAGATTAGGAAACTAGAAAGCAATATTATTTCAGTGTGTGTTTTCCAAATCTAAACCAAATTATACAAACCAACATGAAGGGCATTAGACATATCCATCTGACTTTCATATGACTTAATTAAGTTGGTTTCCATGTTACTAGAAATGTCATGCAATATTGTGCCATCTATTCATTATGGGAATTCTGAAGTTTAAGCATAACAAGTAATGAGCAACTGTGAATATTTATTATAATAGGTTTTTATGAGAAGATTGTAAATTCAATATGGAAGATGGAGACTATATTAAATATAAGTCAAGAAAATTGAACTAATTCAGATGGTTGGACTGTAATGTCCATTCCTCAATTAAATACTTACTCAAATTGTATGATATTAACGTTAATCATTATTTTGAAACATTGTACTTGCCAGGCGAGGGTCAGGAAATTAATGTCTGAAAGAGCATAGCACATCAGCCAGCCTAGGAAACATAATTTTGAAAGTAAATACATTTCAAAACCATTTTTCTCTTTTATCTGGATAAGTTTTTTAAAAATATAAATTGATTTCAGTATTTTCCAAATTGGTAATGCTCCATCTTTGGCTATGTGACAAAATTCTGTGCAATTGACATATTCTGGACAGTTAAGCCTAATATTGCTAGGGAGGAGAGGTGTGTCACAAAGGTTGGCACAGGTGAATTCAGGCTGGGAATGCTGGAATGCTGCTGGTGTGCTGATGGAGCAGGTCAGAGTACAAACTGGCACTTGTAGTGTGCAGAAGCTGCTCCAGCAAATGACTGTGATATGTTTCTGTGTGTCTAGAACCTCTCTTGAACAGTGGTGGCACAAAAAGGCAGAAAAGGCAAGAGTGAAAAAGAGGCCAAGTGCAATTCTGTATGTGGAGAGGCAAGTTTTGTCCCACCTGTCAGATTTCTAAAAAAATATATGTTTCAAATTAATGATGCCATCCTAATATTTTATTTGAAGTAAATCCTATTTATTTTGATTGAGTTAGCTTTCAGATAGCAGGGGAACAAAGCTCAGTGGTAGATCACATGCTTTGCATGCTGAAGGTCCCAGGTTCAGTCCTTGGCATCTTTAGGCAGGAATGGGAAGACCCCCTGCTAACATCTTAAAGATCCATTCAGTGTAGACAGTGCTGAGCTAGATGGATCAGTGATCTGACTCAGTATATGGCAGCTTTCTAATTTTCCAAAGTCAGGTCATCACAACAAAGAAGAGTCTGTTTCAAGTTACCAACTGCTGTAACTCAGAAAATGGTGCCTGGGATGACAACCACATTGATCAGATCGTCTGGTACAGGCAAAGATGTTTCCGCAAGTAGAGTTGAGAGCCAGTGTGGTGAGTCAGTGTGCTGTAGTGGTTAGAGTTGGGCTAGGACCTGGGAGACTGGGGTTCGAATCCCCACTCAGCCATGAAGCTCACTGGGTGACCTTGGGTCAGTCACTGCCTCTCAGCCTAACCTATCTCAAAGGGTTGTTGTGGGGATTAAATGAGGAGGGGGCGAACCATGTATGCTACCTTGGGCTCCTTGGAGAAAATGTTGGATATAAATGAAGTAAAGAAAAGAAAGAAGAGAATATATACATGGACCCTAAACCAAAGTGGCCTTTAAAGGTAAGCACTAGCACATTGAGTTGAGCTTGTAAAGGGACTGGAAGTTTGTGTCTAAGCCTTATAGCATACCAAGGCTAGTTGGCCTGCCACTCTAAGCCAGTAAATACTACTGTGCTTGGCAAAATATGGGAAAAAAGAAATCCGTGGTGTTCCTAGCTGTGAACTTTGAGAGCCTGTTAAATCAATTCTGGCTTTCATCATTTCTTTTACTGCTCTCATTTCTCTCCCATCTCTCTCTGCAATTATGAATTTGCTCTTGTCAGCAGCAGCAGCAAAGGACTATGCTATATTACCTGACTTTTTCTATGAGTGTTATGACTCGCAGAGCTTGGAAAAGTTACTTTTTTGAACTACAGCTCCCATCAGCCCCAGCTAGCATGGCCACTGGATTGGGCTGATGGGAGTTGTAGTTCAAAAAAGTAACTTTTCCAAGCTCTGGTTATGAGTCACATACTTTATTTCATGCTCAGTAATTCTCTAAATGTAATCCTTTTTTATTGTCATGAGCTTAAAGTGTGCCCCTGCCGTATAGTACAGTCCTAACCATGTTTACTCAGAAGTAAGTCCTATGGGGATAGGATTGCAGCCACAGTTTATGTTTAGGAATTAGTATTTGGAATTGTATAGGTGATTACTACCGATGTCACAATATTGCTATGAAATAATAGTTATTCGTTAGTAGACAATCATCATCACAGGCAATTTTTTCTTTACGAAGGGCACAGAGAATATTTTCCTAAATATTTTTTTCTTCCTGGCCTATACAAACAAATAGAAACCTAGTAAAATTCAGAATAATCACTGCTTTTTGCTACTATTACTCTATAGCAACAATGCTAATGATAAAACATTCCAGTTGAGAAGATTCTTAGTGGCTGCTGTCATGAACTTGTATATGTTCATGAGTTATTAAAATCCATAAATGTAAAATCTTGGCTCAAGCAAAGAACTCTGGGAGTTTTAACCGTTAAGAAAGACAGGCCTCTGTTAAAATAACACATTAAGTTTTGGTTTCCAGCTGAGGACGGTTAAGGAGAAGCCTCAACAAGAAGCACCTGGCTATCTGTGCTGATTAGCAAGTGCCTGGCACTCAAGGCCATTCTTGGCCTGTGAAGTTTGAAACACCGTTTGGGAGGGGGGCCTGGAAGGCGCGAAAAAGTGAGAAACATCTAGAGAGGGATTACATCAGAAATCTCCTGATTGGCTAATTAATCCTGGACCGTTGGGATTCTTTTCCTTAAGTATGGGCTAGAGACCCATAGTTTTTGTTCCCTCATGAAGGTTCTGAAAAGTTCCTTCAGGGTGTTGCCTATGGGAGGTAACCTATGCAGGGTTCCATTTCTGTGTGTTTGATGCCAATCTCTCTTAGGAGAGACGCCACTTCAGCCATCTACCTCATGTGTAAGTATTAGGTTAGAAAGGTTGTTATTTTCCTGTTGTGTGTATGAACTCTCTGGTATGTACCTAAACCCCTGTTTGGGTGTATGGTCGTAAAGGATTACTTGCTGCTATATTTGATGTGCACTTATATATTTTTAATAAAGCTACTTCTATTTAACCTGGTGTGTTCATTGAGAGAAAGGGTGGTTCTGAATTCAGCACCTTGACCATCTCCGCTATGCAACTACCAAAGAGGGAAAAAGAAGTTAAAAGCTTAATTCTAATTTGTGGGGTTTTACCAGAGGTTTCCTGACAAGGAGTATAAGTTTGGCTCTTGTCTTTTTGGACCTTGGTTTACCTAGTATTTGGGCTCAGAGATCCCCTAGCTCTGAGTGGAACCAGTAAAGGGGTGGTGGCAGCCTACCTTCTACCTTGCAGGGTTGGTGTTGGATTACACAGCCTTGGCAAGGGTGAATTGGTATTTTTTTGGTTCCAGAACAATTACCCTAAGGGTGGGAATTGGGTTTGACGCATGGTCCTTGCGCCTTGACGGCTGGGATCCATGACATGGTGGCAGCGCTGGGATTGAGACCATTGTTGCTCTTGGTGAATACACTGTGTGAGATAAGTGCATTGCAGCAATCCGTAAATTAAGAAGAGACTTCTGACACAACCGTTTATTACTTTGGGTAGTTAAGGCTAGTGCAGAATGTCGCAGAAGATAAAAACCAGATCCCAAAAGAATGGGGCTAATGGAATCACAGCAATGGAAGAGATGGAGGGAAGCGCGTTACCTCTGCTGCCTGATCAGTTGGGAAGAGGTGTGTCTGTTCCAATACTTCCCATGCAGCCTCCTGAGTATGAGGAAAACATCGTAATTAAACAAGCCGAGGAAGATGAGGAGGAAGATGAAGAAGAAGAGGACGAAGAAGAAGAGGATGAGGACGAGGAAGAACTGCCTAAGGGTTTGCAGCGTTACCTGGCAAAACAAATGCAGTTGCTGTCCCTACAGTTTAAAGCTATGAAAGAAGACAGGCTGAGTAGAAGGAAATTTGAACGCACTCTTGCACAGAAACAACTGCGAGAGGTGGGGCCGAATCTTCATAGAAAAGCTTTCCCCGTCTTTCATGAGTCGGAGGATATCTATACCTATTTTCAAATTTTTACTCGTGCTTGCAGAGACCAACATGTGGCAAAGGAACATTGGATGAGCACATTAAGAATCAACGCTCAAGGTGAGCTTCGGGAACTTTTGAACTCAGTTCCTGAGGAGTTTGCTGATGATTTTGACCATTTTTACACCTTAGCTAGGACACATTTTGCTATGACTGCTGAAGTCCTGTGTAAACCAAACCCAACTGTGAGGAAGAATCCGAAGGTTGCGCCAGTTGTACGTGTGAGAGACGAAGAGGAGCCGGGAACAGAACCTCCAGACATTTCGTCTTGGTCTTCCCCGGAGGAGGAGGAGACTGATTCTGATTTTGTTTTTTCAGCCCCTAACTCACAAGATTGCCCTGAAGTTCCTCGTGGGCCGGTTGTGAAAGCTATTTCGGTGAGTGTTATTCAAAATGCAGAAGGGGACATGGAGGGAGGAAAAAAGAACAGTCAGCCTCCTGGGAAAAATTCCCAAAGCTTTCTTTCTCCAGAATGTAAAGAGTGGGTGCAAACGCAGTTTTCAGAACCTGTATACATTAACTGTATTAAAGTAATGGGGAGGCTGGATTCGGGCAGCGAAGTGACCAGCGTGGCTAAACACCTGGTGAAGCCAGAACAATATATTCCAGGACATAAAGTGACTGTCACTGCTTATGGGCAAAAAACGGTCCAAGCTCAAGTAGCTGATGTTTTGATCTCATACAAGAACTGGACTGGACGTCACAGAGTTATAGTCCATTCGGATAACTATTTATGGGATGTTTTGATTGGAGTCGATGTGTTATTTTTAAACCATCAAGAGACGGTGCGAGGGGCTGAGATAAATGCTCTTACTAGGTCTCAAGCCCTTTTGGAAAACCTGGAGTACAATGAGGAGAAATTGCCCTCAGATGGGGAGGAAGCGGAAGCTTCGGAAGAGAAAGCTGTGAGCTTGCCTGAGCTGCAGGAAAAAAGTTCTGTTTTACAGCCCACAGGAGGGGGGCCATTGGAATGTAAGCTTCAGGTGGCTAGCTCTCAGGAATTTAAGACAGCTTTATGGGCGGAGGAAAGCCTTCAAAGTTGTAGGGAGGAAGCCAAAAATAGCCCACCTGCTTTGTCAAAGACTGTGAAAGTGAGATTTTATTGGGATAATGACTTGCTTTACAGAGAACATGTACCTCAAGGGAATTCCATTGATTGGCAACCGATCACCCAGTTGGTGGTCCCTAAACAGTTTAGAATGGATGTACTTCGATTGGCTCACGATGTTGTGACTGCGGACTTTGTTCTCTGTTACTCGGCACTTTTACTGGTCTTTAATCACAAAAACTGTCAAAGAATATGTGAAATCCTGTATTATTTGTCAACATGTGGGATATGCTCGTGACCATCCTAAAGCACCTTTGCAAGTATCTCAGATTGTGGCAGAACCATTCGCTCAAGTGGCCGTGGATGTGATAGGCCCTTTCAATCCATCTAAGACTGGAAAAAGATTCATTGTGACAGTAATTGACTTTGCCACGAGATTTGCTGAAGCTATTCCTTTAAGCTCCATCACTGCTCCCGTTATAGCAAAAGCGTTGCTGGAGTTATTTTCTCGTTGGGGCTTCCCTAAGACTATTTTGTCAGATCGAGGACCTGGATTTGTTGCCAGGTTAACCAGAAAACTTTGGGAGCTTGCTGGCATTGATCACCACATTACGACTGCGGGGTGTCATGCTTCTAATGGGTTATGTGAGAAGATGAATTCAACAATTAATAAAATGTTAAGAGCTTATGTGTTTGAGCATCCTAAGGACTGGGATGTGGCTTTGCCTTTCCTGATGTTTGACTATAGAGCTACACCTTCCGCCAGTTTGGGCTTCAGCCCTAACCAACTAGTTTTTGGGAGGGACTTGGTAGGGCCTTTATCCTTACTCAGGACTGAGTGGGAGGGGAAGCTGGACTCTGTACCTTTACCTGTCCTGACGTACCTGCAGAAATTACAGAATATTCTGAGGGATGTTTTGGTAGTTGCTCATGAAAATCTGGGTGAGGCTCAGCAACAGCAGAAAGCCCATTATGATGCACATGCAAAAACCAGGCAATTTGCTGTGGGGTCAGAAGTTTTGGTGTTGAAAGCCCAAGTAGACAATAAGTTATCAGTGGCCTTGCAGGGCCCCCTTATTGTCAAGGCTCAGTTGAGTGACACTAACTATTTGCTTGCTGACCCTGATTCCAATAAAAAACTTAAAAGTGTTTCATGTTAATATTGTATTGTATTTGTATATTTGTATTTATTAAATTGCAGGGCCGAAGGCCATCAGCATTAAAAATAAAACAGGAGACATACAAAAAATATTTACAACTGCATAATCAGATTATTACAATCATTAAGATCCAGGAGAAAATAAGTTAAAATTAATTATAAAATAACTCAATTACTGTCTAAAAATATATCGGGCGATTGAACTCTTTTGAAATTAACTCTTAAGTTACGAGCAGCTATGGTAAACAGCGAAACATTGTAGGTTACGTCAGGAATAGAATCAGACATTAAAATTTTTATTTTATCCTCAGTTGAATTCAGCTGATAATTATCGAGCCAGTTCCTAAGAAATCTATGACGAGGATGATTATAAATTGGACAATAAAACAATATATGGGGAAGGTCTTCCTGCACAAGGGAGCCACAAATGCATTGCCTTTGATCTTTGGGAACGCCGGAGAGCCGACCCTGTCTGTCGGCGTTAGGCAAAGAAAAAAAGCGCAATGCAGTGAAGGAATGTCTCAGGGCCAGTGGAAGGGGGGATGTAAGGTAGAATGAACAATGGTAATCTAACTTAAATCTCCAGTACCAAGGAGCAACCTTTGAATTGATGAAAGATAATCTATCAACTTTTAGAGAATGGAGAACTATTACTTCTCGAAGGCAGTTATTACTAGCAAGTAGTTTGAAGTCCCCTTGCGAAATATGGTAATTGTGAATCAGATCCGCTAGATTGCATTTCCATAATTTAGTGGCCAAAGGAAGTTCGCTACAGAGTTTTAAAAGTATTTTATCATGGGGATCCTCTAAAGATTTCAAAAACTTCATAAGTATGAGATGAATGCGAGCAGACAGCGGAGGGAAACCAATCTCAGATCGTAGCATAGCTGCTGATGTTCCTTTAGGCAGGCACAGTATACGCCTGAGAAAGTCATTTTGTATGGTTTCTAAAAGCTTTATGTTCTTATTATCCCATCCCCATAACGTTGCACCGAATGAAATCTGCGGGACCACTTTGGCTTTAAAGATTTTCAGGACTGGCATATCATGTTAATATGATGAAGCAATATTTTTCTAGGAAACGTATGGTTCTGGCTTGCACTCATGCTTGAGAGCTTGCTGAAGACGCCTTGTCTCGTATACCTGTTCCAGCTGACTGATTTTCCGGCTCTGATGACCTTTGGCCTGCTTTTGGATGCTGTTTTACCGTTTTACGATTTTAACATGACGTTTTGGACTTTTAATTGATTTTTATGGCTTATGACCTTTTTTGGATTTTGGACCAGATTTTGGACTGCCCTTTTTATTTTTTTTTATCTCTTTATTTTCTTAATAAAGTCTTTCCCTTTATTGGCTTATATTTCTTGGGGTATTTTAAGGGTCCCTTAATTTTTTCTCTTAGGTGTTATTTTGCCATATTTTCTCTTGTAATTTTTGAAACCTATTTAGAAGGCATAAGTCTGGAAGCAGCACACCTGCTTAATGTATTATTGAAATATTTTTCTTTTAATGCTATGTATTTTGCATGTTTTGATGTATTGCTTTGTTAGCTGTGATGTTTCCTTCCCTGGTGGCTGTTGGCAATGAAGCAGAACTGTTTAAAGTTCTGACATCATCTTCCCGAAAAAGGGTGTGTCATGAACTTGTATATGTTCATGAGTTATTAAAATCCATAAATGTAAAATCTTGGCTCAAGCAAAGAACTCTGGGAGTTTTAACCGTTAAGAAAGACAGGCCTCTGTTAAAATAACACATTAAGTTTTGGTTTCCAGCTGAGGACGGTTAAGGAGAAGCCTCAACAAGAAGCACCTGGCTATCTGTGCTGATTAGCAAGTGCCTGGCACTCAAGGCCATTCTTGGCCTGTGAAGTTTGAAACACCGTTTGGGAGGGGGGCCTGGAAGGCGCGAAAAAGTGAGAAACATCTAGAAAGGGATTACATCAGAAATCTCCTGATTGGCTAATTAATCCTGGACCGTTGGGATTCTTTTCCTTAAGTATGGGCTAGAGACCCATAGTTTTTGTTCCCTCATGAAGGTTCTGAAAAGTTCCTTCAGGGTGTTGCCTATGGGAGGTAACCTATGCAGGGTTCCATTTCTGTGTGTTTGATGCCAATCTCTCTTAGGAGAGACGCCACTTCAGCCATCTACCTCATGTGTAAGTATTAGGTTAGAAAGGTTGTTATTTTCCTGTTGTGTGTATGAACTCTCTGGTATGTACCTAAACCCCTGTTTGGGTGTATGGTCGTAAAGGATTACTTGCTGCTATATTTGATGTGCACTTATATATTTTTAATAAAGCTACTTCTATTTAACCTGGTGTGTTCATTGAGAGAAAGGGTGGTTCTGAATTCAGCACCTTGACCATCTCCGCTACGCAACTACCAAAGAGGGAAAAAGAAGTTAAAAGCTTAATTCTAATTTGTGGGGTTTTACCAGAGGTTTCCTGACAAGGAGTATAAGTTTGGCTCTTGTCTTTTTGGACCTTGGTTTACCTAGTATTTGGGCTCAGAGATCCCCTAGCTCTGAGTGGAACCAGTAAAGGGGTGGTGGCAGCCTACCTTCTACCTTGCAGGGTTGGTGTTGGATTACACAGCCTTGGCAAGGGTGAATTGGTATTTTTTCGGTTCCAGAACAATTACCCTAAGGGTGGGAATTGGGTCTGACGCATGGTCCTTGCGCCTTGACGGCTGGGATCCATGACAGCTGCGTCTAGTGTGTCGCACAGGTTAACATTTTTTATTATATTTTGGGGGGTTATGTGGTTCAAGGGGCTGATATAGGGGTATACAAAGGACTTGTACTTTTTAATAAAAGATGTCATATATTGGCAAGGAATTATAAATCTCCTCCTTAAGTGAGTGGTATTCAACTAAACTCTTGCGCTAGTAGAACAACTTCATCTAGTGCAAGGGGATTTCCCCTGCACACACCGCACACCATCCCCAAATCTGTTCTGGAGCGTTGGGGGGGAAACACAAAACAGATTTAGGGAGCACATGGGGGGAGGAGAAGGGGAGAACATTTTGTTGTGTAAGAAAAAAAATCCTCAAATGACTGAATATTCAGCTTAGCGCTATGTTGAATACAGCCCAATTGCAGCCACAGTCGGGAAATGAAGAGGTGAGACAAGGTGAAGTGTGGGTAAAACAAGAGCCATGTTTATTTAGATAAAGCCAATTAATTATGCAAAATGATCTGCAGACATAAAGTGTGGGACAGAACTCTTAACTAATCGAGCAAGGACAGCCTGCCATGGGAAAAGGGGTAGTCTAAGCCCAGTCCTCTCTCCTGGGCCACAGCCCCACAGGGTGATTAGGGAGGCCTTCCTGCTCCACTCCCTCCCAGGGCCTCACAACTCTGAGTAGATGTTATAAGTTAGCCCCAAAGGTGAACCTTATCCTGCCGACAGGCCTCACCAACCCGGAAGGCAAGCCTCAGGTCCCACCTTTTACCTTAAAGGGTGCCTAAGGGTGCTCAGCTAGCCCTACCCCCTGTGAAATTCCCACACATATCCACCACGAAATTTTATTTATTTATTTATTGTACTTATATACCGCCCCATAGCCGAAGCTCTCTTCGGAAAAGCCGCCAGTTAGTCTCTCTTTCCCCACATGCGGCCAATAGTTTCTCACAGGGCACTCTGCAGATCAGTTTGAAACAAATCATTACCCAAGTCAGACATATGAACACCATCTGGCTGGTATCAGCCCTGCCACACTTGACCTCCGGGTGGTATATTACCTCACCCTGCCTATCAGCAAGAGCGAGCCGGACCTCCCTATTTACTTTCTTTTGAGCCTTATTCAGGCTCCTAGGGTCAATTCCTGCCCTCCAAATCCTCCTAGGGAGGATGTTGGACCAAACAATCAAGGTCCCAGGCCACCGGTTACATTTGACAGAGGCTGAGAGAGGGTGGAGCAGGGCTTAAATAGCTGCCCTGCCCCAGCGCGACGTAGTGTGCATGGCCATGCTGATGCAGGGGTTTTGAAGCCACACCAGAACTTCCTCTGACATGGCTGCAAAGGCCCTCCACCTCTTAATTAACAAATCCCTTTTCCATTTCCTCTTCACACTCGGGGGGGGGAAATATTTATTCTCTGCTTTCAGAAACAAGCTAGGATTGTGTTGAAAATGTGATGCATTTTAGAAAATTGCACATGGTCACTTGATCACCACATGCAGCTCCACCCCTTACCCACAGACTTTCTGGTTGGGTCAGCAAGGAGGAGCAGCCCTTATTTCAATTGTCTTTGTGTCTTGTGTGTCTTCTGTATGTGACCTAAGTGGTGAATGCAATGGGAGGGTCTGCCTGCCATCATGGAAGATGATGGTATAAAGGGCTCTGAATACACCAAATGCTCCCTCCCCCAACAAATACAAATATAAAAGCAAGCCTCTCTGTAGAAAAGGCTGAGGTATTAGCATTTGCATTTTTCGGTCCTGCCCCTTTCCTGTTAATTGGTGCTTACTTCCAAGTAAACTTGCATTGGAATGCAGCCCCGTTCAACCTGTTGCCCAGCAGAACCTCTGTTCACCAATTCAGAGAAGGCTAAAAAGTATTTTTTAAAAATATATTTCCTTCTTCAAATGACTGGCAGGTATCTCCCCACCAAAGATCACCCTACTTCATTTCCTCCGCAGGGATGGATGGATGGATGTGTGTGTGTGTGTGTGTGCATGCATGCACGCACACACATGTATACATATATACATATTACATACACACAGACTCATATATTCAGTGCAGTGGGGGATGCAACCTCTCCCCCCCCTTTAAGACCAATAGGAATGGAACAATCCACCACATACTCACCAGCTTGGGAAAAGTTATTTGCTTACTATGGGGTATATTTTGCTCTTGGTGCTAGATGTCTGCCCCTGGCAGTAGCTGAAATCACGCATTCCTAATGCCAAATTAATACAGGCAAGCTTAGAATTTAGTACTGTAGAATGCACTCAGCACATATTTAGAGGATCCACTTTCTTTATTACTATTTCACATATTCAAAGCCCAATTCTTGTTTTTGCTTGACTGATTCCATAAAGGAAGCCACAGACCTGAACTTACAAGATCTGAACACGGTGGTTCATGACGGATGCTCTTGGAGGTCACTGATTCATAGGGTTGCCATCAGGGCTGTGGAGTCGGTACGCCAAACCTTCGACTCCGACTCCTCTATTTTTCTACTGTCCGACTCCAACTCCGACTCCACCCAAAATTGCTTCCAACTCCACAGCCCTGGAAAGGGCTGTAAATGTCTTTTTAAATTGGAATCTCTCATAGGAGCATTTTTATCGCTGCCTGAATATGCACTGATCTTGGCATCACAGCATTTGTCTTCATCTGGATCCTGTGTCATACACTGACACACAAAATGTTTTCCATCTTGAGTTATGGTGAAATGCTCAACTACAGCTGACTTCATGGGAAGCTTCTTTGACATTTTGAATTTATATTTAAAAAAATTTGTCAAGCAAAATTTATTTTGAAGCTGGAGTCGAGTCGGTACATTTCTACCGACTCCACCCAAAATTGCTTCCGACTCCGACTCCACGACTCCGACTCCACAGCCCTGGTCGCCATAACTCATAATCACCTTGAAGGCACATAACAAGAACAAAGCAGTGGTTTTGCCACCTCAACATTTTTTGCAACCCCACATGCTTATTGTAATTTTAGTATCTGTTAATTGAAAAAAAATGCACAATTAAGCGTTAAATAATGTCACTTTTTATCATCACAAAAAGAAAGATGACAATGCTGGTATTTTTTACCTGCCCTTCATCAGAAGATCCTAGGGCAGGTTGCAGCAATATAAACAACTTTTAAGAAATTTTGAAGGAAATTAAAGGAGAAAAAAGCAAACCACCCAGAATGGTGAGCACATCTTGGTTGATGCCAGGGCATTTGGACTCTGGTTTTAAGTGTTCCACCTGTATAAAACCATGCCTCCTCTTCAGCACTCAGCTCAGGAAGCTCCATATGACAATAATAATAATATATCTAATGGACAGAATGTCTACAGGTGAAGCTTTCCCCATCATTGTATTTTCATACTAGAAAAGGCTTTATTTCTGCCTGTTAAATATCTGTTAATGTCTGTTAAAGGCACAAGAGACCGGCTCTCCCCCAGTGTCAACTCTAAACCATACAAAGAACTCCAGTTAAGAGTAAAACAACAAAATCTGGGCAACTTAACATTTTAACACATTTTATATATATATTTAAAATGAACATATACAACTGTATAGAAACACAGTCAATGCCTTAATAAACAGCAACCTAAAATACACTGAACATGTGCAATTTCACATTTTCAAAACTTACTTTACCCATCTTTTTTTTTTTTACTCACTTACTGCCTTGGGTCAGCCACTAACTCTCATATGGCTGTTGCTCCAATGAATTCTATAGGACTTCTTGTGAGTAGACCTTGTTAGGATTGCAGCCTAAGTCCTTGTATTATAGACATGAGTTTTTACTTTCTTTAATCAGAATGATGCATCTTTGTACTATAAAGCCCCATATTCACCCAGCCCCCAAAGTAGTAGCATTAATGCTTCAACAAAACCTTTGTCTGATCTGATTACTGTAATTGAATTTCCCTGAGAGTAAGCTCCATTAAATATGAAGAGACTTACTTCTGAGTAGACATATATACATTATACTATAAGGTAAATATACCGTGAATTTTTAATGAGTACCCAGGTGTGTATTCATGGTGGGATACTCTGGGACTCTATCGTGTTACTTTTTTTGGCAAGCACCCCCCTCCTGGGGTCCCTCTGTCTCTACAGCCAGAGCCAGTCACCTTGTTCAATCTTCCCTCACTGCCCCTGACAAAAGAGAGGTGTGGGAGAGGCACTGAAGCTTAAATAAGCCCAGCTGGCCCCTTCTCTTGATGCACTTACTCAAATGCTGTGCTGCTTAGCTCTCTCTGTGGCAGAAACTGACTGTGCCAGCCAGCTGGCAGGAAGCAGAGAGAGAGGCAACTGTGCGCACATGCAGTGTAGGTTTGCAAGTTGGTGGTGCACAGACCAGCCATTAATTAATTTTTTAAATTAATAAATAATTATTCTTTTAGTGATCCCTCTGGGATGACTTCCTGACCCCCCTGGGATGACTTCCTGACCCCCCTGGGGGTTCTGAACTACTGTTCAGTAGTTAGGAACTACTGTTATAAAGGTAAAATACATCATTCCTATTTACTTACTGATCTTCAATTTACTGCTCAGCATAAGCATAAGGTTGGGTGTCTTCAGGTACTTCAAACTTATGCAGGCGTATAGTCTGCTCTTGGAAAGGATTCTGTGACAGCATTGCTTGCTTTGAAGCTAATCACATAAGATGATTGACTGAACTGATAATATTGAAATCTTGATTTCTATCTGCATTACAGGTTGTAGCATTCATTTCACATTTCCTAATTGTTGCCAAGAAAATCTCTTGTTCACAATATTTCTTTTAATTGACTGATTGTGTATTTTTATTGTTTTTGCAAGCTGCCCTTAGGGTAGGATATAAATCCTCTAAATCAATGAATGTTCCAAAGTATGGGAAACTACTAATGATTTGAAACAAATGCTGATGAAAGTTAAAAAGGAAAGCACAAAAGCAGGACTACAGCTGAATGTCAAGAAGACTAAAGTAATGACAACAGAAGATTTATGTAACTTTAAAGTTGACAATGAGGACATTAAACTTATCAAGGGTTATCAATACCTCAGCACAGTCATTAACCAAAATGGAGACAATAGTCAAGAAATCAAGAAGGCTAGGACTGGGGAGGGCAGCTATTAGAGAACTAGAAAAGCTCCTCAAATGCAAAGATGCATCACTGAACACTAAAGTCACAATCATTCAGACCATGGTTTTCCCGATCTCTGTGTATGGATGTCAAAGTTGGACAGTGAAAAAAGCAGATAAGAGTAAAATCAACTTATTGGAAATGTTGTGCTGGAGGAGAGCTTTGCACATACCATGGACTGCAAAAAAGACAATTAATTGCGTGTTAGAACAAATTAAACCAGAACTGTCACTAGAAGCTAAAATGATGAAACTGAGGTTATCATACTTCATGAGAAGACCTGATTCACTAGAAAAGACAATAATGCTGGGAAAAACAAAAGGGAGTAGAAAAAGAGGAAGGCCAAACAAGAGATGGTTTGATTCTATAAAGGAAGCCACAGACCTGAACTTACAAGATCTGAACAGGGTGGTTCATGACAGATGTTATTGGAGGTTGCTGTTTGATAGGGTCACAATAAGTTGTAGTTGACTTGAAGGCACATAACAATGGGAAACTACAATCTAGGCATTTAAGTCTGAAAAGTTGTTAAAAAAAAAAGACCCCTCACATCCTTCTCCAGTTTTGGGTGGTAATTACTAGGCACAAAAACAAAAAAATTGACAATGCAACCATTAATATGCTTAATTTGCATAACTGGCAAATAATTTGCATAATTAGAAAATACTTTTCATAATATGCAAATTAACCTGTCCAGATTTGTGGAACTGGAATATGGCAACCCTAGCATTAGGTATCTCAGTTTTAGATTCCACCCAAAAAATAATCTTATCCATGCTACAAATTTAGGAAAAGGCAGAGAGAAAATAAATACTTGAAGATGTGTTTGTTAGCTCCTCCTTTAGAGTCCCTTCTTCTAGTTTTGTTCCTGACCTTTAGATTTTCCTTCCTGTTGGACAATCAAGAGATTTTTTTTCACTAATTGAGCAATTGGAAACTAATTGTGGAAAGCAACTGAATTTTTTTTACTGGTTGCTAGGTTGATTTTTCTGTATGAAACTCTGAAAAGGCTTCACACTCAGCTGCACATATTGGGAAAATCAGAAAGTAGGCCTGAGTTACATCCTAGGTGGCTAGCCACCCAGCCAGCTAATTGTAGTATACACAGCAATATTTCTATTCCTCTAGGGCTGTTTTCATACTTTGCCATCAGGTACTCAAGAAAAAGAAGAAAAACAGCCACTATGTTTGTGAGTATAGTGAGTACTTTAAAAAGAGTAAAGGGTAGCTTAGGGTAGCCATTTTTTCAGATCACTCTAAGTTATCTCTGTGTTTCACCCTTTAGCAATAAGCACCCAATCCTGCTCTATGCATTATAATAACTGCAGAATAAACCAACTCTTATTTTTTACTGCAGGCAAACCAACATGCTTCTTTATTGTTGGCTGGGTAGAGAACACAACTAAAACTGAAACAGAAAAGCAGAGCAAGGGAAAGTCCAAGGGGTGGAGCCTAACTCAAGCCCATAATACAAAATTCTAATATTGAAGTCTTCAAGGGTCATGTTACTATCAGGCTCTTTTTTTCATGATCACTTAAGTAATAGCAGGGTGATTGTGATTGTGAAAAATCCACCCTTAGGCAGGGAAAGTCTTGAATAAGCAGGCTGCCAGGGCCCACTGGGGACAGCCAGCCCAGATGACAGAGGCCCGGTGGAAGCCAACAGGGGGCCTGAAAATGGGGCATTCCGGAAGCATGGCATGGGAGGAGCAACAGGGGAAGACTTAATACGAGATCCTTCTCATGTTCAGACCCCTCCACTGGGTCCCGATCCCCCTGCAAACTCCACCAGCCAAAAGGCCGATAGAGTACAGTAATTTTAAAAATGCCCCATTGCTCACTCCCCAGGAGGCCTGTTTGCCAGAGCTGGCACTTCCCAGCCGGCTCATGTGCACAGCTCCCAAAGGAGCCAGTGTTCAAGCGGGAGAAGGATGCCACGGAGCTTTCTGCCAGTTATTCAACCATCACCCCCCTTCCACCGGCTGCCTGGCAGTTGGATTGCCCTTCCCGGTACCAGACATGAACACTGCATACTAGGAACAAATAAAATCACTGGAACTAGTGCATAAAACTTAAACTTAAAAACCTGGAGAATAAAATGTGTTGTTCCAGCACACATCTATGCAGTGTGGCAGAGTTTGAGGAGGAGGAGGATATGGTGTGCTTTTTGGTAAACTGATTTAACACTTGAGTGCCAGCTATAAATCCTACTGCTGAACACATAGACACCTGCACCCTACGCCAAGCCAAAGGGTAGATGCCAAACCTAGAAATAGTATTCTCTGCTTCTCAAAATTCTCAGATAAAAACAAATTACCAACTTAAATACAAAAACACAAATGTTATGCTCCTGCAAGGCCTAAACCCAGTAATATTGAGCTGGAGATGGGAATTCACAAGGTTGCTGGAAGCAAAAATCAAATACAAAGGGGGTTCCTTTTTAAGTCAATTGTACAGTATGAAGGAGCAGCTTATACAGTGATGATGTGAAAGGAGATCAAATAATTGCTCATTGAGTTAAACACTGATTCCCCACAAAGTACAAGAGAAGAACAGTGAATGTGAAGGAGATATGGAGATGCTTCATGAGACGGAGAGAACTGGCAAACATGGGGGGAAAGGGGGCCAAAGCACCAGAAGAATAATCTGAATACCATAGGAACTTCAAGATCCTCTAGATCCTTGAGGTTCAAATTACTTCAGTGACTGAACTAAAACATGGGATACGCTAAATACTGCATTTTTGCATTCATAGTTTCATCTTGGGAAGAGAGCAGCCTTTCTATAAAAACTGCACAGAATGGGTATTAATTTCTTAAATATAAAAAATATAGTCACTGGTGTAAGAACTTTTAAATTATCATTCCTTAGTTAATTCAAGCACTAAAAGGGATAAGTGGATGACTATACACAATGGCTAATGCTAAATATTACTTATACTATGTTTCCCTGATTATATAGCCACAAGAGTGGCTGTATACTATAGCCAATATGGATTTTTTGCATTCCGCAATGTTAAATTGAAAATACCCTCCATGCCATTCTGCTGCTTCTCATAAGCTCATTTCAATACAAACCCTTACAAAACGCATAGTCCTGAACTCAGAAACACTTGCTTAACAACCCTCTAAGTTTTCATTGTGATACACAGAACAGCAAGAGAGAATCGAGAGTTCAAAGTCTAAAACAAGAGAAAAAAATCCAGACCCCTGTTGGACATTTTCTGTCAGTGACTTCATAATTTGTTGAAATTAATTAAAAATCAGCCATGTATACAGAGTACCTCTAATCCTATTACTAACCTTGCTGCATACTCTGAACTTCACCTTCTGCAGTTTAAAAGTTAAAAAAAAATGCATGGCTGATTTTTAATTAATTTAAGAAATTTAACATTGAAGTCTATGATAATGTCAGGCACTTCCTCCCTCTCCCCTCCACCTTCCACCCTACCAATACCCTTCCTCCTCATCTCTCCCCTTTCCTCCTCCTCTCATCTCCCTCCCCCTCTCCCAGGTCAGTTTCACCTATCCTAAGTGTGATTGTACAGAAGTAAATCCCACTGAACTCAAAAAGCAAATGATCAAACCTGCCCTCCTCCTCCCTCCTATCCCTTCCCTTTTGTCCCTTCCCTCCCCCTTCCTTCACCCCTCTCCCCATTCCTATCCCCTTTCCAATCTCCTCCCTCCTTCCTCCTCCCCTCTCCTGTTCCCTCCCCCCTCCTCCTCCATGGTCAGTTTTACCTATTTTAAGCATGATAGCACAGGAGTAAATCCCACTGAATTCAATAAGCATGCAAAAGATCATAACAGCCTTTCCCCTCCCCCTCTCCTTCCCCTCCCCTCCCCTCCCCTCCTTCCCCTCAATAAGCATGCAAATGATCAGTCCATTCTCAGCAAACTGAACAGGATCCAATTTCTTACCTCCCAGATTAAAAAGCAGAGAAATCCACTAATAGGCAAAAAACCTTGCGATTTAAGAATATACCTACAGCCAACAGATATTTCTATCGAACTTTAAAAAGCAGGGAAATTGGGCAGCTAGAGTGAATGCACCAGGAGAGCAAGAGATCTGACTTCCTCTCTGAAATATGGTGCTGCCCTACAAATTGGTCAAAATGCAAACACAATTTAGGATAGTCTTTCACCAATCCACTTCCTATGCAGCTGGGAAGAATTTGGTAATATATGCATCTGAGCATATGGTGAGTGGTGGCAACACCTGCAATCAACCCAAATAACAGAAACACAACTTGCTGTGCTTATCTTGTTTTAGCAGGGAGGAAGCAACAATATTTACAGTTGATACAGTTCAGATAGTCACTTTAAATATGTTTGATTTACTTTGCAATTTTAGTGAAGTTTCCTATAGTAAATCATTTTCTTTTGCTTCTGTTTCTGTGAATATGAGAAATACAGCAACACTTTGCATAATTTACACTAGAAAAAACCTCCAAAAAATTGTGGAATAATGGCACTGTCTATTCTGCAGAATAGTCTCCAGTGCACTCGAGGAATGTCTCATTTTGTACAAGAGGAAGGTGAAATATATTCTGGAAAATTTTTAGGTGTGCTCTATGTTTTTAATTGACCATCCCCACTTTTCCTTAAGTGGAGTGGTTGAAGCATAGCAGGCTGAAAACATGCATCTTGGGCAGGCCAGGTTTGTTTTTTCCAACAGCTAGATTCATTCCTGGAGTAGCAACATAGTGTAATCAGTCTGATTTTACATCAAATTGAAGTTTCAGATTCAACTGTTAATGCACCCAAAATAGAAACAGAACATAACCTCCAGTTTGCAATACAAAAGCTGTCTTCACCATCATATGACAGGGACCAATAAAAAGGCTTTGAAATTAATAAAAATAGATTTGACACAGACATCAATAATGAGAGAAATATAATAATTTTCTAGGTTAGATTTTCTGTAGAAATAGTAACACTGGAAAGAAGCAAAGTAAGAAAAACACCAACAAACATACAAAAAATGTATGTCAGGAGGTCAGGTCTCCTGCTCCCCTGGTGCATTCACTATAGCTGCTCAATTTCCCTGCTTTTAAAAGTTTGATAGAAATATCTGTTGGCTGTAGGTACGTTCTTAAACTGCAAGGGTTTTTTGCCTATTAGTGAATATTATAATAGTTCAAAAGAAGGAAAACATTGGAGAAGAAATATGAAGACATAAAGAGCAAAAAGAGGCAGCTATAGTGAGTGGGGGTGTTTTGCTTCTATGACCCAACCCCACCTTTCAGTCTAGCCATGAGATGTGAGATGAAAACTTAGTACCAAAAGACACCAGAAATAGGGTTGCAAGAAGAGCTGGCTAAATATCTGGGGGAGGGGTATTTGTTCTTGAGTTGTTAGCTGAGAGTAAGCAATTTATTTTATTGGGGAAACAGAGCAAAGGTGATGAAACAATCAACAGGTAGTTAATTGGCAGTTTGGTAAGAACTATTTCCACCAACCAATGTCCATTAAGTTTGTATTTAGCATATTTATTAACCATTGTTAATCTTGTTAGTAAGGAAATGCTCCTTCTTTGTTTGAACGTCTATGTCTCCTCAGAAATTTATAGCGCACCAATAACACCTCATGACCATTTCAGATGCATCCTGTTCTTTATTGATGCACCACACTGGATTGATGTACTTCTGTAAAACATAATTTACATACAGCCATACCAAGCTGTATGAGATTGAGTCATAGGCTTCTTTATGGCATCAGTTCTTTGCTGGTATCTGAATAGTGCATCTGTGGAGAACAGAGTGACCCTCTGTACTTTTTTCACCAGCCATCACCTTATCATAATGTGAACAGCTTCAACCAAATTATCATCCTCAATCCCTGAGGTTGATTGTTTACTAGTGCCACTGCCTACATATTCATGACTGGCATTGATACATTCACCAGCATCACAGCTATGTACTAAGGTCTGTCTTGCTGTTGTTGCTTTTATAATTATACCATTTAATACAGCATCCACCAAGAAGTGACCTCTAATGGCTTGTGCTATGGCCTTGTCATTTAACATATGTGCAACATTATTGGAAGCATATACCAGCTCAACAACTAACTGTAGCCCTAATCTAGGCATCAGATGCTCAATACATCCAAGAAACGTAATCTTCGGAAGAATTATAATTTCCAAGATTTTGGATATGTTCACTATATTGCTTATATGAATATAATAAGAAAGGCCTAGTTTCTTTTGAAATTAGTTTGATTAAAACCTCCACTTTTCAGCTGATAGATAGTATGGACTAACTGTTAAGTGTGTGTCATTCCCAGAGCTTGGAAAAGTTACTTTTTTGAACTACAACTCCCATCAGCCCCAGCCAGCATGGCGCTGACTGGGGCTGATGGGAGATGTAGTTCAAAAAAGTAACTTTTCCAAGCTCGTCTGAGGGCATGGAATGTAAGTGCACAGATGATTGCTTAAGCTCCTTTGATATCAGTGGGCATTATGTGTTCCTCAGGATTGTGTCCATAATGTCCAGTCAAGAAATGAAAATCATCCATTCCACTGGAAGAAAAACTAAGTCATGATATACTGATCATTATCTCTTTATACAGCCATGACACTGGCTGTATACTATAGCCAGCATTCCACCATATTAAATTGAAAATACCCCCATGCCATTCTGCTGTTTCCCATAAGCTAATTTCAAAACAAAATCTTACAAAACTATAGTCCTGAACTCAAAAATGCTTGCTTAACAACTCTCTAAATTTTCATAGAGGTACATAAAACACTCAGAGAGTATCTAGAGTTCAAAGTGTAAAACAAGAGGGAAAAAATCCAGACCCCTTTTGACCTTTTTCTGTCGGTTGTCTCATTAAAAACCAGCCATATTCACCTGTAATCCTATTACAGACCTTGCCCCATACTCTGATCTTCATCTTCTGCAGTTTAAAAACTAAAAAAAAAAAATACCTGGCAGATTTTTAATTAATTTAAGAAAATTAACATTGAAGTCTATGATAAGCGTGGGCATGCTCAGTAAGAACCAACTGTCACTGTTCTGAAAGCCAGACTCCCAGCTGTTTGGCTTGGCTAATCAGGGGACCACACCCACATCAGCCATTGATTCCACTTTAAACAGTCATGGCTTCCCCCAAAGAATCCTGGAAAATGTAGTTTGTGAAAGGTCCTATTCCCCCGACAGAGGTCCAGTGGCCAGAGTGGTTTAACAGTCATCCCCTCTTCTGGTGACTGTAGCTCTGTAAGGGCAACAGAGCATCTCCTAAGAACTCTCAGCACCCTTCACAAACTACACTTCCCAGAATTCTTTGAGGGAAGCCATGACCGTTTCAAGTGGAATAAAGGTCTGGGGTGGATATAGCCTTGGACAGCTTTGGGTGGGAGACTACATGTATTTGCTGAAGAATAAAAAGGTGGGGGGAACCAAAAAAAACTAATTATACTGTTAATTAATTAATTAATTAATTAATTAATTGTATTTATATACCACCCCATAGCTGAAGCTCTCTGGGTGGCTTACAATAACTAAAAACATTAAAAACAAATATATAAATTTAAAAACACATCTTTTAAAAACAATTTAAAACACAATTTAAAACAACCCAAAAACTTGGGAACCCCAAAAACTAATTATACTGTTAACAATGTTTTCCTTTTGGAAAGGAAAGGAGCTTTCCCTCTGCCTAGTGCCAACCCATCCAGTCTCCTCTTTCCATCCCCCTACTCCTCCCTTCCTCCCTCTCTGGCCCTCTCCCAGGTCAGTTTCATCTATCCTAAACATGATTGCACAGGAATAAATCCCATTGAACTCAAAAAGCATGCAAATGATCAAACCTTAACTCCCCTCTACCTATCACCTCACTCTTTCCCCTCCCCTCCCTCTTCCTTCCCCTCTCCTACCCCACCCTTCCCCTCAACCCCTCTCCCCTCCCTTCCCCCTCCCCCTTTCCTCTCACCTCTCCTCCCTTCCTCCTCCCGTTCCCAGTCCAGCAGGCAAATTGGGCAGCTATAGTGAATGCACCAGGGGAGTAGGAGACCTGACCTCATATCTAAGATATTGTGCTGCCTTCCAAATTTGTAAAAATACAAACACAATTTGGGTTGGTCTTTCACACTCCAATCCACTTCTGTGTAGCTTTGAAAAATTTGGTAACATGTACCTCTGAGATATGGTGAGTGGTGACAACACCTGCAATCAGGACTACATCTCCAAAGATGGAGAATTACATTTTTTGTATGTTTGTTGGTGTTCTTAGTTTGCTTCTTTCCAGTGTTACTACTGTTTCTACAGAGAAACTAACATAGAATGTTATATTTCACCCATTATTCCTCCTAGAAATCTGTATTATTGGTTTTATTGGTCACTGTCATATGATGGTGAAAATAGCTGCTTATGTTTCAAACTGGAGGTTTTATTCTATTTCTATTTTGGGTGCATTAACAGTGGAATATGAAACTGCAGCTTTGATGGAAAATTAGACTGAATACAGTATGTTACTGATTAAGCAATGAATCTATCTGTTGGAAAAAACAAACTTGGCCAGCCCAAGATGCACGTGTTCAGCCTGTTATGCTTAAACCACTCTACTTAAGGAAGGGTGGGGATGGTCAATTAAAAACATAGAGCACACTAGAAATTTGCTAGAATATATTTCACCTCCCACTGTTTTACCTTGTGCAAACTGAGACACTCCTCATGTCCACTGGAGACTATTCAAGAGAATAGTCAGTGCCATGTTCCACACTTGTTTTTGAAGGGTTTTTTTAGTATAAATTTTGCAAAGTGTTGCTGTACTTCACATATTCACAGAAACAGAAGCAAAAGAAAATGATTTACTATAGGAAGCTTCAAATTGCAAAGTAAATCAAACATATTTAAAGTGACTACCAGAACTATATCATATTGTTGCTTCCTCCCTGCTAAAACAAGATAAGCACAGCACATGTCTTATTTTTGTTATTTGGGCTGATTGCAGGTGTTGCCACCACTCACCATATGCTCAGAGGCACAGGTTGCCAAATTCTTCCAAGCTACACAGGAAGTGGATTGGACTGTGAAAGACCAACCCAAATTGTGTTTGCATTTTTACAGATTTGCAGGGGAGTACAATATCTCAGAAAGGAGGTCGGGTCTCCTGTTCCCCTGGTGCATTCACTATAGCTGCCCAATTTCCCTGCTTTTTAAAGTTTGATAGAAATATCTGGTGGCTATAGATACATTCTCAAACCGCAAGGGTTTTTTGCCTATTAGTGAATTTATATCAGAGTTTAAGCATTTGAATGTATTTGTGTTTCTTTTTATCAAGAGCATTCAGCAAAGCAGAAAAACTACATTCTTGGAATAACCTTACCTTTAAAAAAACTGTCACAGAAACAGCATGTCGAATTTGGTCTTTGTGCAGGCAAAATGTAAGTCAGCACATGACTTTTCAGGTTGTGGAATAGTAGGCAGCTTCACAGCCATTTAAATGTGACAAACAAGACAGAAATCTAGTAATAGGATATATACTGAGGATATAAAATTTTCTCAAGACAGAATTGCAGCAGCTGTGGAACTCTTAAAAGATACTTTTTTCATTGTGCATGGTTACCTTTACAGTGCTGGAATTCTTTGACTTTCACTTCATAATGACAGCACATTGATTTTATTGGCTGTGCAAAGGAAACACTTCTGGCAAAATGTCCACCTCACATAAAAGTAATCTTCTATATATAATAAAGTCATTAAGAGGGAACTGTCAGCAGTTAAGTTTCACAGAACTGGCAGAGAATAAAATAATTCTCCTTAGAAGAAAGGTAAAAGGGTCACATGATCACATGAAGTGAGTGCCAGGTTTGTACCAGACTAAGAATTTTTAAAAAAGAAGATCAAGGATTTTCAACTTTCAAGTTCTAAACTTCACCTACAACTCCAAACCTTTGCATTTTTTTAAAAAAATGAGAGAAATATGAGGCCACTTTTATTTTTTCTAATGTTTTATCTTTAGACACATTCTTTTTTCTTATTTCTGATCTTTTCCTTTCTTTATCTCCCCCCCGTCCTTTCTTCTTTTCTTTCTCTCATAAAGGCAGTGCTCAAAGTGAGTTAGGATAGGTGGACTGTAGTTTTCTTTTGGGGTGAGAAAAGTTTTTCTTCTGATAAGATCACTCAGAGCCTCTTTAACATTTCTACAATACCAGAGAGAGGTAGACATGCCCCAACCTAGACCTTGGTTTTGGGAGGGCTATTACAAAGGTCAAAACTTTCACTATGCTGCTCCCCAGTTCAATAAATCCATCTGCCTGAAATCCCTGGAAAACAACCCTTGCCTTGTTTCTCATTACTTCTCCCAACACAAACCAAAAAAGTGCAGGCAGGTATCAGCTGTACAGGCAGGCAGGAATCTCCTCTGACAGCCAACCCAACCCAGATGAACTCTATCACCCCCACAGGCATGACAGAAGACAAATAGTATCTTTCCCTAAAGGGAAGTCATGAGTATATGACTTGACCTGCGGCAACCAACCCCACCATTCAGCAGGTGGAACACACTAGGTCCGAAAAGCACGAAGCCAAGCTGCCCACAAAGTTGGTCAACAACAGGAGAAGGCTGGTGATGTATCCTTCACCCACCATGCCTCAGGGTGCTGACCTTGTTAAACTCAACTTGCCTGCCCACACAACATGGCAACAGGCAACAGGCAGATTAAACGCATCCCACAGGAAGCCAATTGAATTAAGAACAATGCAGAGTGAGTGAAAAAAAGGAAGCCTCCAAATGCCTGAGAGCACTCTAAAAATCCCTACTCAGCCCCATATGGCACCAGGCAAGACCCAAGAGTGGAAGGGCAGGATGCTGAAAAAGACAAAGAGGAGGTGCTCAGGTGAGGGGCCTCTTTTTTTATAGGAGGCTTGTTCCCCCAAGCCTACTGGCCCAAAGAGACCACATAGGGAATCCCTCACCCCCTCCTTTGAGGGGAGACCTAGTAAGTCTTCCTCCTAAAGGGAGGTGGAGTAAATTCGCTCCTAGCTAAAGACTGGCAGCAGTAGTATTTTCAGAAATCAGTTTCTCAATAAGTGCTTTTCAGGGGCAAAAAATATGCAGTAGACAGATTTTGCAAACAATTATCCAGTCTCCATTGATGCTGGAGAAAAATGTGTGCACGCAGCCTTAGTACAACACCCCCAAGTTTTTGTGAGAATTCTCAAAGAGAATTCTCATGCACACGCACATACACACACACACGTGAATCAGTTATGAAAAGAGTTGCGGGTAGGTATCACTAATATAAACTCACATGCCCTAGCAGTGGAACAATCTGCACTTCTGCTTTGTTTCTACTAGCGTCTGTCCAATTACTCTGCTGCTTAAACAATAGTTTTACTACTACTTTTTGAAAAGACATATTTGTAATGTATTTCAAGATGATGTATTAAGGCTGCAAACCTATACCTACTTATCTGAAAGAAACTACATTGTGATGTATCCAACTGTTATTCAGAATAGATTCATTAAAATTTATGGATCTGTTAGTCATACACATTCATTTCAATGGGTCTACTGTGAGTAGGAATAACATTGAATTCAACCTACTGAATTTACTTCTGAGTAGGCATGCATAGGATTGCACTTTTGGGGGGCAATATTGGTTGTGATTCTTGGGCATACACAATAACCAGTAGAGGAGTCAAACAAATTCCCTTCATAAATGTTGCTACTTTTACTTTAAAATGTCATCTTCCTTGTATCTCAGTGTCAAGTTGAATTTCATGGCTAACTTCTCTTGAGCCAACAATTATATTTCACTGTTGAAAGTCATGGCATAGATTCAGAATCAGTGCTGGAGTTTTTAAAACAGGTATAAAATGATACAGCATCCTGTATTTCACTTTTCAATATACTAAATTCAGAGAAGAAACCATTTGTCATTTCATTTCCAGTGTGCTATAATCTATCACCTGGTGAGATTTTCTATATACTTAAAAGTAGTTCTTGCTATTGTAAATATTGTATCACTTTAATTTGCTGGGGAAAACAGCAGGGAGTAGAACAAGAGGAAGGCCAAGCAAGAGATGGATTGATTCCATAAAGGAAGCCACAGACCTGAACTTACAAGATCTGAACAGGGTGGTTCATGACAGATGCTCTTGGAAGTCACTGATTCATAGGGTTGCCATAAGTCGTAATCGACTTGAAGGCACATAACAACAACATTAATTTGTTTTCCTCAAAAAGACTGGTATGTGGACAGGGGGCTGGTTATCTGGCCTAATATTATGTATTATGCTAGATGCGGGAAGGACACACCAGAATGTAGGAGCAGATTTGGCCAAAATTTTTAAATTGTATAGTTTTTGTGGTACCATGAGTGAAAGCAGTTGTGATGGTGAATGATGTGTCTAGAGTTGTTTCAGCATTGTTTCACTGTCATTATCAAAGCACTTTCTAGCCATTATGGGGGGAAAACCCATTGTATGCAGTGTTCTCCATGTGCAATTGTTATTCAATTGACCATCTAAGTTTTGTAATATTAGAAGCCAACATTGGCACCAATCATCCTTGTAGAACACCTAATGCTCCTCTAAGGGTACATTGAGGGCTGACACGTGCTCTGTGCTCATATGCAGGTATTTTGACTAATTTCACAGGTGGGACATGTGATTATCAAAGGGGGGCTTATTATTTAATTATGATCGGCTGACAGTCACTATCTCTGCAGAAATGGTTAACATTAAGAAAATGGGTTATGGAATTGTTAGACTTAGGCCTGAATTATGTTTATACACAGTTCATGGGCTCTCTTTAAAATGTTCTCCTTGCACATGATCTCATAGTATGCTATCTGCATGCTATAGTTCATCATATGGTTAGGGTGGTTTTATCCATGCCAGCACAACCTTTTTCTTTTGATGTTTTCCTTAGGATAAAGAAAGCCTCTCGATCTGTGCAGTGAGACACTGCACACAAATGGATCATCTTGCAATGACAGTCACCATGTGGACTGAGTAAAAAGCAACCCTCAGATAGTGACTGGCTTAAATTAATACAAGATACTAATCTCCATTAGCCCACCTTTGTTATCCAACACTTCTAATTATCCTGGCTCACGATGTGTTCTCTACATAATTATCTAATGCTACATGAATTGCTGAGCCTATCATTTTTAATTGTATGATGGTCTGAATGATCAGTGTTTGCATTGTCACTTGTGTAAATGAAGTTCCACTTGAATCTGACTGCTCACCATAACATCTATTGTATGTCCAATCCAAAAGTTTGTTATGAATATCCATTTCTCACTTGTTTCCTAACCTAGAAGAAAACTGATTTGGACCTACACAGTGAGAAGGGGTACCCAACATGAAGCCCTTCAGACATTGCTGAGTACAGCTCCCATCATCCCTGACCACTGGGCCATGCTAGCTGGGGCTGACGCAAGTTGGAATCCAACAGCATCTGATGGGCACCACATCCATGTTGGCTATCCCTGGTATATAGAAAGCTCCT
Organism: Rhineura floridana; assembly: GCF_030035675.1. NCBI lineage: Eukaryota > Metazoa > Chordata > Lepidosauria > Squamata > Rhineuridae > Rhineura > Rhineura floridana. The sequence goes on from NC_084481.1 coordinate 69,895,816, forward strand.
TGCTATGCATCAGGCCTCTCTACCACCAAAAAATAGACAAGAAAACCAACAAGCTACTATAAATATTCTTATTTCAGAGCTGGCCTTGTAATCTTTTTTAGATGGCACATCTAAACCATTCATAAGCCAGGCTGACACATACTATAAAGGGAAAGACATGTCAATACTTGTCATGATGCGTATCTTAATATTTACTGTTGATTATAACATTGAGTCTGACAATGAAAACAAAACATCAGGATCTGCTTTGCTGGTTTAACTTTTTAGTTATGTGGAGCTTAAAACATCCCCTTTACCTTTTGCTTCAGATATTCATTTCATATTTATATTAATCACATATATTATGTTTATGATCTTTCTTGCATGAGCTTGGCCATGCGTGATTGTCAGAGACTGCAACATGTATAGTGCAATTAATTTTAAAGTTGTTTCTCTTTCTTTGTTTAATAATTTCCACATGACATTGTTTCTTTAGGTTTTGCGATAGGGGTCCATTTATCTTTGTAAGGGAGAGTATGAATATCATATTGCCAATATGCAATAGAATACAGCAGTATCTGATATAACTTACACTGTTCTATTTTTTCCAGTGCTTTTGAATTACAAATAATTAACTCACTTCCTGTTAAACAAAAGCAGAGGATAAATGATCACATTTACTTTCTTTCTTCTGAAAGGACTGACTAGATGTAAGATACAGCTTGCTACAGGAATGTGTCAGATATATGATTAATGGCATCATCATTGCAATGTAATTTACTTAGAAGAACTTACACAACTGATAAAAGTGTCATGTGCTTTTACTAAATGGCAGTCTAACTGAACTGTATTTCAGGTTTTTATATCCTCATTTTGGTCTTATTGTAAGAATCATCGAGGTTTCGGTCATAGTCATGCAGGACGGCCAATGAAAGTTAAATTGGGTCTGTTTTGCATGAAAAATAGCTTTGGTCTGCATTTGTTAAAAATAGAGGAAGAAATTAGATCACAAAATAAAATGTATTTACTGACTAATCCATGTATAAAAATTTTATGTGGACGGAGGAAAGTTTGATTCTTTTTTTTTTTAAAGGCTCATGCTTGCAAAGCGTGATGAGGAACCAGAATTAAACAAAAGGCAAAATAACCTCCCTGTTCCATCATGGTCAATGTAGTCAACCCATAGAACAAAGCCTTCTATGAACTGAGTAAGAGCTGCTTCACACACCAGCCCTTTTCTACCTAGTGGCAATAGCTATACTGGAGTGTTCTTTATGCCACAAAACTGATTGGGCAGCCACTGCCAGCAGCTGTGTGGGAATTAAAAAAACAACAATACTTTAAATCAAATGGAGGAGGTGCATTTTCTTACCTTATGATTTTAAAATCAACATCCTGGGAGCCTCTTCTGATTTTTAGGTTACTGGAATAAACTTTTTTATCTGAGCAGGCTGCTTAAGGATTGCCTTCTTTTTTCTTGCCTGTCCATTCCCACCCTGTATGAAATAATGGGCTCAAGTTAAAGGAAGCCAGATTTCAGCTGAACATCAGGAAAAGCTTCCTAAATGTTGGAGCAGTATGACAATGGAACCAATTACCTAGGGAGGTGGTGGGCTCTCCAACACTGGGGTCATTCAAGAAGCAGCTAGACAGCAACCTGTTGGATATGGTTTAGGTTAGATTCTTGCACTAAGCAGGGGGCTATAGGCCCATTCCAACTCTACTATTCTTCCATTCTATCTTTTCCTTCTAACTATAATAGTAATGTGAGCCAAACTTCCATTTTGTGAGTTTAGCAAGGGCTACTAGACATGATTGGCTATATATTATATCCAGTATCTGAGGCAGTATTATATAGCCACAAAAGTATACTATACTGTATACTATAGCCAGCATGGATTTTTCACATTCTGCAATGTTAAATTGAAAATACTCCTCATGCCATTCTGATGCTTCCCATAAGCTCATTTCAAAACAAAACCTTACAAAACTTATAGTCCTGAACTCAGAAACTTAACAACCCTCTCAATTTTCATGGCAATACACAAAACAGGCAGAGAGAATCGAGAGTTCAAAGTCCAAAGAGAGAGAAAAAAACCCAGAGCCCTTTTGGACTTTTTTCCTCGTAATCTGTTGAAATTCATTAAAAATCAGCCACATTCACAGTGTACCTATAATCCTGTTACTGACCTTGCCCCATTCTCTGACCTTCATCTTCTGAAGTTGAAATTTTTTTTAAAATGCCTGGTAGATTTTTAATGAATTAAAAAACTTTGGCATTGAACTGAATGATAATGTCTGGCATTCTCAGTAAGAACCAATTGTCAGTGTTCTAAAAGCTAGACTCAGAGCTGCTTGGCTTGGCTAATCAGGGAGCCACACACACATCAGACTTTGATTTCACATGAGACAGTCATGGCTTCCCTCAGAGAATCCTTTGTGAAGGGTGCTGAGAGGAGACTCCTATTCCACTGACAGAGCTCCAGTGGCAAGACTGGTTTAACAGTCAGCCGCTCTGAGTGAAGGTCTGTGAGGGGAACAGGGTGTCTCCTAGCAACTCTCAGCACCATTCACTAACTACACTTCCCAGGATTCTTTGAGAGAAGCCATGACTGTCCAAAGTGAAATAAAGATCTAGTGTGGATGTGGCCAAGGAAAGCTTTGGTTTAAATTTGGGTGGGAGGCTACATGTGCCTGTTGTAGGATAAAAAGGTGGGGGACACGCTGAAAAGCAATGATACTGTTCACAATGTTTTCCTTTTAGAAAGGAAAGGGACTTCCTGTCTGTCCAGTGCCCACCCACTCATCTAATCTCCTCCCCTCCCTGCCTCCTCCCCTCCCTGCTCCCGTAGTGTTGGACTATGACCTGAGAGACCAGGGTTCGAATCTCCACACAGCCATAAGCTCACTGGGTGACCTGGAGCCAGTCATTGCCTCTCAGCCTCAGGGGAAGGCAATGGTAAAACCACCTCTGAATACCATTTACCAAGAAAACCCTATTCATAGAGTCGCCATAAGTCGGGATCGACTTGAAGGCACTCCATTTCCATTTTCAAACATGATTGCACAGAAATAAATCCCATTGAACTCAAAAAGTATTAAGTGATCAACCCCACCCTCCCTTCTCCTCCCTCCTATCCCCTCCCTCTTGCCACTTCCCTACCCTCTCCCTCCAATCCCCTCCTCCTCCCCATGATCGGTTTTACCTATCTTAAGCATGATTGCATGGGAGTAAATAACATTCAACTCAATAAGCACATAAATGATCAAGCCTGCCCTCCCCTGCCCCCTCCTTTGCCCCTCCCCTGCCCCCTCCTTCCACTCCCCTCTCCCCTCCCCCTGCTTGTCCCCCATGGTCACTTTTACATATGCTAGCCCTCATTACATAGGAGTAAATCCCATTGAACTCAATAAGCATGCAAATGATCAGACCTGGCTTTCCCCTCCTTCCCCTCTCCTCTTCCTTTCTCCTTCCTCCTCCCTTCCCCTCTTCCTTCTTCCTCCTTCCCGGCCCACTCCAGCCATCCCTCCCTCCCCCCCGGTCAGTTTTACCTATCCTAAGCATGATTGCATGGGAATAAATCCCACTGAACTCAATAAACATGCAAATGATCGAACCTGTCCTTTTCCTCCCCTCCCCCTCCTTCCTGCTCCCATCCCTCTCCTCCCCTCCACCCTTCCTTCTCTCCCTCCTCCTCTTCCCCTCCCCATCCCTTGTGGTTGGTTTCACCTATCCTAAGCATGATTGCAGGAGAGTAAATCCCAGTGAACTCATTAAACATGCAAATGATCAATTCAGCAGTCGACATGAGGAGTGTCTCAGTTTGCACAAGATAAAACAGTGGGAGGTGAAATATATTCTAGCAAAATTCTAGGCGTGTATGTTTTTAATTGACTGTGCCCATCTTGCCTTAAATGAAGTGCTTTAAACATAGCAGGGTGAAATTATGTATCTTGGGCAGGCTAAGTTTGCTTTTTCCAAAAGCTAGAGTCATTGCTGAAGTAGCAACATATTGTAATCAGTCTGATTTTACATCAAACTGCAGGTTCAGATCAACTGTTAATGCACCCCAAATAGAAATAGAACATAACCTCCAATTGGAAACACAAGAGGCTGTCTTCACCAACATATGACACTGACAGATAAAAAGGCTTTGAAATTAATAAATATAAATTTGATACAGGTTTCTAGGATGAATGAGAGAAATAAAATTTTCTAGATTTGATTCTCTGTAGAAACAATAGTAACACAGGAATGAAGCAAAGTCAGAAGAACAACAAACATACAAAAATATAATTCTTCATCTTTGGAGATGGCAGTAATTGCCACCACTCACCATGTGCTCAGAGGCACATGTTAAAATTCTTCCAAGCTACACAGGAAGTGGATTGGACTGTGAAAGATCAACCCAAATTGTGTTTGCATTTTGACAAATTTGTAGGGTAGTACAGTATCTCAAAGAGGAACCCAGGTCTCCTGCTCCCCTGGTGCATTCACTATAGCTGACCAATTTCCCTGCTTTTTAAAGTTTGTGGGCTATAGGTACGTTCTTAAACTGCAAGGTTTTTTGCCTATTAGTGAATGTTTCTAAATACGATTGCTAGGGAACAACAGCGGGAGAGTGCTGTTGCATTCATGCCCTACTTGTGGGCTTCCTATAGGCATCCAGTTGCTCACTGTGTGCAAACAGAAGGATGAGATGGGCCTTTGGTCTTATCCAGCAGGCTCTTCTTAACATTCCTATGTTCTTTTAGATGGCACAGTTGCAACTTCTGATCATCCTCTGGCTTCTGGCACAAGATATTGTGTAACACATTTGCATAGTCTGCTTAAGGACTCAGTAGAAACTGTATGGAATATGGAAAGTAGAATGAGTTTAAAATTAAAGACCTTACATAGTGAGAGCATTAATGAAGGTACAGCTCATAAATTATCATCACCAAGTTATCTCAGTAGGAAAAGTCACTTGACATTTCCCACTCTGTTAAGGATTTTACATTCACATTTGCCACGAATGATGGAGAGTTTAATCATCAACTTTCATTAGGTGTGCAATACACAAGGGGGCGGTTCTATTCTTCATGATACAGATCACTGGCCTGCAGTCCAACATCTCTGACTTTTATGTCACGTTCCCCATTTGTCTAATACTCTTTCTTACTGAAGAGCTAAATTAAAGGGAGCTGGACGTAAAAACAACCAGGGTTTTTATCAGAAGAAAAGAACAGCCTGCTGGATCAGGCCAATGGCCCATCTAGTCCAGCATCCTGTTCTCACAGTGGCCAACCAGATGCCCACTGGAAGCTCGCAAGAAGGACCTGAATGCAACAGCATACTGCCTCTATGGTAGCAGAGTACAGCCATCATAGCTAGTAGCCATTGATAGCCTTATCCTCCACGAATTTGCCTAATCCTCTTTTAATCCATTCAAGTTGGTGGCCATCACTGCCTCTTGTGGGGGTGAATTCATGATCATCATCATTAATCGCTTGCCACCTGAAGGTCTCCAAGCAACTTACAACAATGTTAAAAACAAAAATACATATATCATACCATAAAAATAAAACAATAAAATAACAACGCAGCCACCAGAACGTTGGCAGCATACTAATAACAGACAACATCATGTCAGTCTATCAAATGCCTGGGGGGAAAGGTAAGTCTTTACCTGGTGCTGAAAAGATGTCAATGAAGGTGCCAGGTGGACCTCACTGGGGAGCACATTCCACAGATGGGGACCACAATTGAAAAACTATGCACCGAGTTAAGAAATACTTTCTTATGTCTGTTCTGAATCTTCCAACATTCAACTTCATGGATGTCCATAGGTGTTATAAGAGAGGAAGAAAAAACCTTTATCTATCCACTTGCTCCGTCATGAATAATTTTATACACTTCAGTCATGTCACCTCTTATTTGCTTTTTCTCTAAACGAAGAAGACCCAAATGCTGCACCCTTTCCTCATAGGGGTGTTGCATGTGTTTCCTATCAGAGTACTGTGAATGGGGCTATCTTGTTGATTTGCCCTGAGGCAATGCCTGTCCAGCTCCTCTGACTGACAAAAAAATGTTGATAGCCCCTTATGTTCTGGTGATGTTTCTCCATAGGAGGTAAGAAAATTAGGTGATGGTCAGAAGAGATTTTGCATCAGGATTCCCCAGATGCCATTTCAGTAAGACAGAGGAAGAGACAGAGTATTGAATTTGAGCTCTGTAGGCATCTTGTATTGGCTGTTTCTGCAGTAGATTTTGGCTGTTTGTTGGGCTGTTCAAGTTGTGGCTTCACCTATGCATATTTGAAAACAAATGCATGTGCAAATAAACAGGTATATTTCTAAATAAACACAAATATTGCAAAATACCAATGAGCCTCTAGCGCCAAAATGGAACCAAGCCTATGTTAAGTGCTGAGCCCCTGGATCTTCTCGCCACTTGGAGAAGTGAGGTGAATGCAACTGTTAAAATTGAGGGTAGCACAGCTATAAGCAGACCAGGTGGGGGAAAAGATATGAGATGTATCTTATGTTTCCTAATTCTTAAAATAATTATTTTTTAAAAAATAGGTATGTAACTAACACAGGTTTTAGACATCACCCAGACAATGAGTGATTGTCACAGCAGCAACAAGAGAGGTGCAACAACTGGAACATCTGCAGAGCAGATCAACTTTCTTGCCATCTACAACTGCTCTGCATTCGCTGTTGCCCTCCCAATTAGGAGAGGAGAGCTGTCAGCCCCACTCCCCCACTGATTTGCAGCAGCTGGCTTCAAGGCCAAGTCTCCTGGGTGGGGGAGAATAAATTTCCAGGCTGAGTGGCTGAGTCTTCAGCACCAGCAGCAATGGGAGAGGTGCAGTAGCCAGAACACCTGCAGAGCAATCTTTTTGCCAATAGGGATGGGGGAGAAATTTGATCCAGTTTGTGTTTAAAGCTGAATTTATCAAAGCTGCACTTCCCAAAACAGCATGAGAACTGAAACATAGCCATCCTTTGAAATTCGCACTTATCTGAATTTTGTATGCAGTTCTCCAACTATGCAATACTTGCATACAGATGAATATATTCATGAAAATAACTGCATGGAAAAGTATGTTTAGTAAGAGAAAGTTTCACTAAAATACTGGAGAATTTTCATGAGGATTTAAAAAAAAATGCCCTGTAAATTGCTGCAGAAACTTAATTTAAGACTACAATAATGCTGGGAAAACAAGGAAGTAGAAAAAGAGAAAGACCAAACAAGAGCTGGATTGATTCCATAAAGGAAGCCACAGACCTGAACTTACAAGATCTGAACAGGGTGGTTCATGACAGATGCTCTTGGAGGTCACTGATTCATAGGGTCACCATAAGTCGTAGTTGACTTGGAGGCACATAACAACAAACAACAAAATTTAAGACTGGAAAAATGAGAAACTGAGTACAGAAACTGACAGATCCTTCCATCTCTACTCCATCTCTACTTGCCATGTACTACTTCTCTGCATTTTGCTCCTTAGAGAGGAGAGCTGTCATCCCTTCAGGAAGACACACTCCCTCACTGATTGCAGCAGCTGGCTTTGAATCCAAGACTCCCAGATGAGGAGGAGTGGAAAATTTTCAGAATAACACATCTGACCTTGGGCTAGGTAGGTGTGTATGTTTTATCTGCTGGAGGGTGGTGAGGAATTATTATTATTATTATTATTATTATTATTATTATTTTGCTTTGGCAGGCAGGATGAGTGTGCTGCTAAAGCTTTCTGTGGCTGTATGGGGCAGAGCTTAGAAAAGTTACTTTTTTGAACTACAGCTCCCATCAGCCCAATCCAGTGGCCATGCTGGCTGGGGCTGATGGGAGTTGTAGTTCAAAAAAAGTAACTTTTCCAAGCTCTGGTATGGAGATGGTTATTGTTTTTATTTTAGTTCTGTTTTGTTTTATGTATCATTTTGGCTTTTAATTATGTTGCAAGTTGCTTGGAGATCTTTGGGTAGCAAGTGACTAATACATCAAAATAAATAAAAATTTAGTCTGCCATTGAAAATTGTTTAGCTGTCCTGTTGTGGTTTGGCTGAAATTATTGTTCAGGCAACCTTACATCACCGTGTTGATCTTTGCTACTGAGTTTAAATCCCATTCTTCGTGTTTTCCACATTGATTTCCCAAGAATACATTTGGCAGTTTCTTCTGAGATTTCAGGGAAAAAACAGGAGCTATACATTTTACCTGTGTAATTGGTTGGAAGACCAGAAATGGAAACAAGTGTTAAAAATGAGTTAAAGAATTCCATGAGGGAATGTGGGCCAACAGTTATTTTACTGTAACAGAACAAGTAGCAAAGAACAGTGAAGAAATGCTGTTATATGGTGACTGATATAAGATGAAGTGGAGGCAAAACTTTAGTAAAGCTTAATTAGTTTTTGCCAATCCACTTTTTTTCTATATAACAAATGTGTACTCAAAGTGGCTACAGGTACAGCAAAAGTAACAAAACCTAACATGCAAAATAAAAAAGATACAATAAGCTTTTAAAAATGCAGTGCAATTCAAGACAGAATAAAAGAAGTAGCAGTAAAAGCCACTGCCTAACCATACTTGCTAGAAAAGATAGTATTGCTGTCCAATCCTATGCATGTTGACTCAAAAAGTAAACTCCACTGAATTCAGTGAGAGCTACTCCCAGGCAGACTTGCCACCTCACTTGCCCTCCAGAGGTGAGCAGTGACGGGACCACGCAATCAGATACATTTGCAACAATGACTTCCTTATGAAGCAAAAAAGAGAATTCAGAACTCTGTTCAGAAGCAGAAAATGATCTCCTTAGAGGTAGAGAGCTCAGGAACTTTCTATTTGCTATCTGAACAATTTTTGTGATTTTCCAGCTGACTGTCAATGAATTTGAGAGTGTGATATCTATAACTGAGTAGATCACTTAATCATTATCTGCCATAATGCAAATTTGTTCCATGCACAGAATCATATCTTTCAGTCAGTCTGTCTAATTTACAGTGCAAACATTATGTTAGACTCTCAAGTCCACACCATACATTTAAAGCACATCCAATGCACATTTAAAGCACACGACTTCTCCCAAAGAATCATGGGAAGTGTAGTTTGTTAAGGGTGCTGGGAATTTATAGCTCTGTGACGGGGAAACCACAGTTCCCAGAATTCTTTGTGAGACGTTATGTGTTTTAAATGTGCACTGGGTGTGCTTTAAATGTATGGTGCGGATCGTACAGTCATACTTTAGCATGACCAAGGCACAAGTCAAGATGGGGTTGAAGAAGAGGCAGGGCTTGGTTTTCAACAGATTACATGATTGGGGCAGGGAATAATTTTACAATGATGTCTCTGAGTGCAACACCCCACATAAATGGATAGTACCCATTTGTTTATACAGAGAAAAGTAAAGCACAACACATTTGTAGTAGTGGCAAAATGTGCCTTCCATCCACCCTCACGCCTGCCATAATTATGTCCATTTCCCCAATGAATGTGTAAAAAACAAGGTGGAGCTCAAATAGGTGTGGAAGGATGGGAGATGGTTCTCTTCTGGCTTGCTGCTTCCTTGCCCCTTCTTGCTATCAGGATCACTGACTGCCTTTGTATCTTAAAAGCGGCCGATAGTAATACAGCAGAAATCAAGGAAACAACAATGACAATAATAACAGCATAGTAATGCAGACAGTAAACCTGTAATAGTAATCACCATTGGAGGAGTGGTGGTGAGTGATAGCCATGTTTAGGCAGACTGCTGATGCAGGAATATAGAAACTGGAAAGATATCAACCAGCCTGATTTAAGATCTGGAGAGAGAGAGCAGCACGGAGAGATTGATTGTCCTTTTGGCTGAGGTCCACGGCCCGCATCAGAGCTTTTGGGATTGATGTCACACAGTGCCATCAATCTCCAAGAGGCAAATGGGGCTACCATTTTCTATGAAGAATGGGTTATATTAAATACCTTGACACTGACTAGATTGAGAACTGCAGAGTGACTATGGAAGAGTACATGTTTGTAGAGATAAATACAGTACTGATGATTCTCTATACAGTTTGTTGAGCAACGACAGTAATAACATAAAAATGGTCTGTTTTTAGCTGAACTTCAGGAGTGGGCAGGTCAGAAAGAAAGAACAAAGAAAGAAGGAATATGAGCCAGGCAATATATTGATAAAAGAATGCTTAAATATTCATTCATTCATTACAGTGTATTTTTCATATACAAAATGAGGAAAACAACAGAAGAAGAGATAAGGGTAAGAATGGAGAATGAATATAGGTAACTGCATTTACGCATACTCAAGATTTGGTTAAAGTGAACAATGGGATAAACAAAAGGTCCTAGGAAAGATGTCCAGGGTGATCATGGCTGGGCATCTGCTAAGGGCACACTCTGGCAAGCAGCCTACTGACAAGAGTCCCCTGGACCTGCTCCTACTGCAGCTTGCTTGTTCACTTACCTCTTGTCACCTGACCCAGTGGTGAGAAGGAGGAGCAGAAGATGCCATTCTTGTAGACTCACTGAGGGAGGGAGGTGTGTGGAGGAGGTCATAGCCAAGGGCCTTGCAAAACCTCTCTTGCCCCGCCATTGGGAAGAGAGAGAGGTGGCACAATGTACATGTTCAGGGAGAGAATCCCATGTATAGGGGGCAGCAAAGGAGAATGGATGGAAGGAATTGTTATGGAGAGCAAGAGACCTTCAGGGGATTCCAGATGGTAGAAAGAGAAGAATGAAGTTCATAGGCAAGGGCATACTGGAAAAGGCTGAGAGATAGGGCGGAGCTAGGCTGTAGACTCATCAGGTGCTCTTCCTGTCTTCCTCGTCTCTGCGCTGCCATTACATGGTCATTTTGCAGAAGCTGTGTTCACTCTCTGGTGCAGGACATCCAGTCAGCTCCCAATGTCCCATTGGAGGTGAAGAAAAGCCTCCTGCTTGGCCAGGGTTTGTAGCCTCGTCAGCAAGCAGCACTGGAGGTGGGTTACATGATATGTGTCCCCCACACCTAGCAGTGTTCTTGTCAGTTGAAGCCTCTCCTCAGCCTGCCAAGGCAGCTGCATATAATACGAACCACAAACAGATTAATGCTTGGCACTGCCCTCGGGGCTCCTAACCAGTGGTATAGTCATCCAGGGTCTCGGGGTCATAGAGCCCTTACTTTTTGGGAGCAGGGTCCCAGCAGGCTCCCTATGTCTCCAGCATCCTCTGATCCAATCAGCATGGAAGGTGAGTGTGTTAGCCACTGAGAACAGTCTTCTTGCTTCCTTGTCCTTTGCTGCTGAGTCAGAATGAAATGAGCCAGTCAGAATGAAAAGAGATTAGTCAACCACTGAGTGTGTTAGTTACTCTTCTCAGTAACTAACACACTCCGCTTTCATGCTGATTGGCTCCTAGGGATATCTGTTGTTGTCAGGGGTGTAGTTGTCCAGGGTCTCAGAGGGTCTTAGACCCCTTATTTTTTAGGAGCAGGGTCCCAGCAGGGTCTCTATGAGCCAATCAGCATGAAAGGGGAGCATGTTAGCCACTGAGAAGAGTCTTCTAACATGCTTCCTTGTCCTTTCCTGCTGATTGGGGCCAATCAGAGTGAAAGGAGGTGAGTCAGCCACTGAGAAGACTTTTCTCAGTAGCTAACACACACCCCTTCCATGCTCATTGGCTCCTAGGGACATCTGTTGTAGTGGGTGGAAGCATTAATAAGGATCTCATTCTCAACCCAGCAGCAAAACAGGAGGGGGAAGGAAGGGGAGGGGGCGTGGCTGTGACTATCATGAAGGGACCCTGCACTTCTGAATTTGCCACTACACTACTGCTCCCAACTCATCAATGCTCATTTGGAGTGTTCTCTCCTTGTAAGCCCAATAGGAGGTATGTATTTTGGTCTAGCCTGCTCTGCGAGGCTGATGACTTCAACCCCTCAAGATCCAATGGGGCCAAATCTCACATCCACCTCCCTCCTGCCCCTAGTCCCTCAGGTACAAGCAAGTACATGTAACTCCTCCCTATATTTCCCCTGGCCCCAGCACCCTCCCAATACCGACCACGTACCTTCCCAGAGATCCTGCCCCCAAACCATCTCATGGATCGGGACTGGACAAGCAAGTGGGCACTCTGTCGCACAAGCAGGGGAACAGCCTCACTCTGTTCACACCTGTGCAGCTGCCGGCATGTCCTTGGTGACTGGAAAGGATACACATTGGCCAGTTCTCCCCCTGCCTCCATCTCTGGTCTTGCCGCCTGTCCCTCCGTCTCTGGAGGTGGTCCTGGGAGTGGCTCAGGAGGACTATGGATTTTGGTGGCATGGTGGGAGGAGGCTCATCAACCAAATCTGTCCCTTCAACAGCAGCCAGTGGCTTGGGGGTAGGCTGTCACTGGCCATATTACTGAAGTATTCTCTGGCTTCTGCTCCTTTCCTTCTGCAGACCACTAGGGCCCTCCTCAGGATTCCAGTCCTGCTCCTTCCACTCATTTTGACAGGAGTTCTCTATGGGGCCCATGACACTCACACCATGCAGGATTGCTTCCTCCACTCAACAGTAGTGTGGTGCTGCTTTGCAAGCAACTTTCCTTCAGAAAAGCCCCTTGCAAAATAGTACCTGCGCCCCACAGGATTAGTTCCTCCACTCAACAGCTGTGGAGCAGAGCAGTTGATCCTGTGGTACAGAAGTACTTAGGCAGGAAGGAGAGTCATGGTGTTGGGCTACCTTCTCCAGAGAAGACACAGCAGTTGGTCTTGGCCTTTTTGTGGAGTCTCCCACCTGATTGCTGTCTTTTCTTCCTGCCTGATGCCCTGCCCCCTGATAGCTCTGGATCACTTGGGCATACAGTTTGACCCATAGCGATCCATCGCTATCTCATCCTGACTCGGTCGAGGCCCAAAAATCTCCAAATAGGCCTGATTTGGCTTGGGACTTGGCTGAATCAGATGCACAGATTTAATATTTAACTCTTCACACAAGTGGTCTAACTCACGTAGGCAGCAGTGGTGTGTGAATAGGCACAGCAGCAGCATCACCCTGCCAGTGGTACTCACTGCTACCTTGCCCCTTCCTGGCAATCAGCAGCTCCAGCAATGATGTGAGGTGCAGTGCTAATGCTCTGCCCTCCCCCTCCCCGTATGAGCCACTGCTGCACATCAGCAGTATAATGTTGGAAGAAGGATCCAGGTTTGAGGAAGCCCTGGGTAATGTGCTGTCTGGCAGGCCCCGTCTTATATTGATGACCACTCTCAGGCTTACTGGGCAATGGCAGCAGCACTGCAAGGGTGTCTGAGAGCTGCTGCTTTAATTTCCCACAATGACCCAGTGTACTGTCAATCCAGGACATTGTAGAAATTAAAATGGAGGCTTGCAGACTCAGCTAGTCAGCACTTCTGGGCCTTTTGGGGGCACTAGGGCCCTTGCAGCTGTCCTAGGATGCCAGGCGTTGACGCCAGGCCTGGTTGGAAGAGCAAAGTAGGAAGCTAATCTCTAATCATAGAAAAGTTTCCTTCTCTAACATTCCACAGCTCCTGGCAGGAATGGACTACTTAAATGAGCAGTCAAATGGGCAACGGGTGACCGAGGTAACACATGTACCAGCTTGAAGGGGTCAGGAGAGAAGGAGTTAAAAACAAAGCCTTATCACTTTGCTAGATATCATCTGACAAGGAGAAGCCAGTACAGCTATGGTAAAGGTAAATTGCATCTGTCAAGTCTGCAAGGATCCCTGCAGAGTCAACAAAATGGTACTTAAAAGGAAACCGGTAGAGCCTTGCAAAAGACAATTAAGGAACAGTCCTGTCTCTACCACCATCAAATCTTGTTATCCCAAGGTGCGCTTAAAATTGCACAACTTAAGACATGCGTTTCACTCCACTTTCCTAAATGATTCTGGGACACTAATCCAGGATTTGTTTCTTCCAGATGAGACAATGCCAGAAGCCAGTGCTCAGTTTCTTGCAAAGGGAGGTGCTGGGGCTCAGCTTCAGAGATATACCATCTCCCTAAGTGCTGGTTGTGATGTTCATGTATTAGTGTATATATGGTAAGTGCTGTTTGTATAGGAGATACATGGTAAGTGGAATGAAAGAGGAGGGGGGAGTGAATGGGCAGTAGAATGCTGGATGATTGGCTGAGTGTTTAGAATGGCTGAGGGTATAAATGGAAGGATGACAGTTAAATCTGGGTGGACGGTGATCGTGAGTGGGTTGTTTTGGTGGGTTTTTGAGAGGAGATTGGGTGGAGAGTTGGTGGATGTGAGGAGAGTGTGGAGTTCAGATTAATACTAAGACCAGTACCTCAGGAATAGATGAAACCATATGCTTAAGTGCCTTTATAAAGAAATCTTGTTATCTCTGTTATTTAATAAATATATTTGGTTTACCAAAGGCCTGATCCTTGGCTGGGGTTTCACAGACCAGAAGGGAGGGTAAGGTAAATACCAAGGCTGAAGGGAAACAAATGGTGGCAGCGGTGAAGGGGAGAACATAACACCACAAGTATTCAGAGCAAACCAGAATTATCTGCATTGATACAAAGGGAGTGGGACAGCTTAAGCACTCAGTCACAGAGGTAACCTGATAGAGAGACTCAGGCAGAGTCTCTGGGAATACTGGTTATAGGATGTGACTGGTGGTGCTGCCTAGCAGGGGGATCTGTTGAGATCTGTGCTAGAGTGGGGAGAGAAACCATAAAAAGGACAGTCCGGACTGGTGGAGTCCCTGGTGGTGCCTAGTGACAGGCAGTAACCACGAGCAGGTAGGAACCTGACAGGGAGAGCCAGGGAAGGGCGTCACATGTGGTGGTAGTGGTGGGATACGAAAAAAGGAGACTACGTCACAGGTGTTGGCTGTAGCGGTGGTACGAATACTAGAGAATCCCTAACAGTGGTGTGACAAACAGAAATAACAAAACAAGATTACTTGTGAGAGTGACTGGCAAAGAGTGAGTGAACTCAAACACCATGGCTGAATATATAAAAATGAAAAGAGAGGAGCTGGTGGAGAAGTGCATAACATTCAATTTACCTCACGAGGGTAAAGGGGTAGATGAATTGAGGGTAGCACTTATAGGATTTGCAACTGCCCAGCAAAAACAACCTGTCAGGGAAGAGACCCCAGAAGGATACTTAAGCAATCCCGCTTATATAGAGTATTTGAGAGAGAAGTTAAGATGGGAGGCTGAGGAAAAAGACAAGCAGAGGGTCTTTGAAATGGATGAGAAAGAAAAGCAGCGAGAGTTGGAATTTGAGAGAATGAGAGTGGATGCTGAATTACAGGTAGAAAAGTTAAAATTTGAAAGAGAGAAGTTTCATTCTGATGAAACAAGAAATGACAGAAATGAAACAAAAATAAAAATTACTCCAAAGGACTTTGCTGTCTATGAGCCTGGTCAAGATCCTCAAATTTATCTCACAACCTTTGAAAAGGCAGCTCAGTTGTGGGGGCTACCTGAAGATAAATACATGCAGTATTTATCAAACCTGATCAAAGGGGAATTGGCAGAGGTATACCAATATTTCCCCTCAGACAGGCCCATCACCTATGCTGAGTTTAAAGAGGCAGTATACAAAAGATTCAGACTGGGACCTGACCATTTTAGAAAGTTATTCCGAAACTGTCAGATCCAAGCAGGGAGATCTTTTGTTGAACTGGGAGCAAAGCTGATGGATATATTTGGAAAGTGGATGAGTAGTGCCAAAGCTCAGTCAGTGGAAGAGGTGAAAAGCCTCATGATACTGGATCAATTATTCCATCAGTTACCACCAGAAATAAGGCTCCTTGTCAAAGACCGTTCCCCTACATCAGTGCAGGAGGCCGCAGAGATGGCGGATCACTTTGCCTCCAATAGAACTGGCTGGGTGGGGAAAACATCAAGAGAGTTTAAACCCAGACCATATAATGCTGGCAGAAAGGATGTAGTACCACAGCGAGTGAGTCCTCCAGTAAAATCTGAAGGGCACAGGACACCCCAGAGTGGATCTGTGTACCCTAAAATGGAGGAGAAATTATGCTATAAATGTGGTAGACCGGGGCACCTACATTTTCAATGTGAGGTTGCCAACCCCATTAGTAATCCTGCTCAGGCAAGGGCAGTAAAAACAGAACCAAAAGATCTAACAACGAAAAGGGTTCAGTTCTGCCAGATAAACTGGACAGAAGTAAAAGACTTGGATTCGAGTCTAAGAGAAGAAGTGTGTGTTCAGGGGGCAAATTATTGAGCATTGCTTGATACTGGTGCCGCTCAGACGTTACTGAGGCCAGATTTAATAAAATCTGAGGAAATATTACCTCAGGAAACAGTGACTATTCAAGGAGTGAGGGGTAGACCAGAAAGCTTACCCATAGCCCTAGTGAAAATGAAATGGAGAAATAAAGAGGGAAAATATAAAGTCAGTATTAATGCCTAACAACAAGAACCAGTGATACTGGGAAGAGATGTTATGGGGGCACAAGGGAAAATATATGTGGTGACCAGACAGCAACTTGGCAGAGAAACAGAAGCCATGTTAAAAGGGGCTGAAGGAAACAGGGTGGAATCTGTTTGTGAGCCTCAGGTCACCATAGCAACCCTTGGCAGGCCTGCTGAAGGAGACAAACTGTATCAAATGGTCTCTGGGGAAGAGACAAAGCATTTCAGAGAATAACTTAATAAGGATACCAGTTTGAAGCAAATAAAGGAGCAATCCCTGACCCAACAGATTCCTTTCACTGACAAACTGAGGAATCAAGTTGTGTGTGAGAATGGGATTTTATATAGACTGTGGATGCCTGCTGAGAGAAAGGATGAATGTGAACCAGTGAAGCAATTGATAGTACCTAGCAAATACAGAACCAGATTGCTAGAGGTAGCCCACGATGTCCCATGTGCAGGACATCTGGGAATAAAAAAGACCAAGAGGAGATTGGCTGCACACTATTATTGGTCAAACATCTCCAAAGATGTAAAACAACATTGTCTATCTTGTGGTATATGCCAAAAGGTGGGAAAAAGTGGAGTAAAGACTAAGGCACCCTTAAAGCCCCTTCCTATAATTGGACAACCCTTTTATAGAGTGGGAATAGATTTGGTGGGCCCTTTTTCCAAACCCACAAGGCATGGCAAGAAATATCTATTGGTGGTGGTGGATTTTGCCACCAGGTACCCAGACGCAGAAGCACTAAGATCTGTAGAAGCCCCTGTAGTGGCAGAGGCTTTATTAAAAATCTTTATGAGGCTGGGTTTCCCTCATGAAGTGCTGACGGATCAAGGCAGTGTATTCATGGGAGAAGTGATGCAATGTATGTGGAAATGTTGTGGTCTAAAACATCTAAAGACCACTACTTACCATCCCGCCACTAATGGGCTAACTGAGAGATTCAATGGGGTTTTGAAGGGCATGATAAGAAGCTATGTTCAAGATCACCCACAAGACTGGGATGAACGTTTGGGATGCTTCTTATTTGCGTACCGAGAAGTCCCTCAAGAGTCAACAGGCTTCTCACCCTTTGAACTGATGTTCACTAGAAAAGTGAGGGGACCTTTGGAACTGTTAAAAAATTCATGGGAAGGAACCCTGGGAGAGTACAAAACATCTGCAGTAGATTTTGTATTGGAATTCCGCAATAAATTAACATCAATGATGGAAGTAGTGAAAGAGAATTTGAGTCAAGCACAGGAGAAGCAAAGTTACTGGTATGACAGAACAGCCAGGGAACGTGTGTATGATGTGGGAGATATGGTTATGGCGTTCATACCCAGGAAACATGACAAATTACAGGCTAACTGGGAAGGACCATATACCATCAGAGAAAGGCTTGACACAGTGACGTATGTAATCACCACAGACCAATTAAACAAAAGCAAAGTGGTTCATGTAAATATGTTAAAGCCTTACCATACCAGGGATGCAAAGGTGTTGCAAGTTACCTTATTCCCTGAGGGAAGTGGGCCTGAACTTCCAGATTTGGTACAGGAAAGCAAAGACAAAGGAGGGGTAGATCAATTGGAATGGTCAGAGGAGGTGAAGGAGGAAGTAAAAGAAGAGATTCTGAGAGTTTTGAAAAACTATGGGAATCTCTTTAGCAATAAACCTGGCCGAACCAGTATAGCCAGACATTCCATTGATACTGGAGATCATGCCCCAATCAGATCTATGCCGTACCGTGTGAATGGGAAAGTTTTGAGTGGGATCAAAAAGGAGGTCGGAGATATGCTGGAACTAGGAGTGATCAGGGAATCTATCAGTCCCTGGGCCTCAAGTATTGTCCTGGTTCTGAAAAAAGATGGAACGACAAGATTTTGCATTGATTATCAGCTAATCAATAAAATTACGGTCCCAGATGTGTATCCTATGCCCAGGGTAGACGCAATGTTAGAGTTATTGGGGGCAGCAACAATTATCTCTACGTTAGACCTCTGTAAAGGATTTTGGCAAATGGAACTAGACGAGCAATCCAGAGCCAAAACTGCCTTCAGTACACCAGATGGGTTATATGAGTTTGTGACCTTACCCATGGGACTAAGGAACTCACCAAGTTCGTTTCAGAGGCTAATCAATACTGTGTTGCGAGGCATGTCAGATTTTGCAGTGGCCTATATCGATGACGTGGCCATTTTTAGCAAGTCGGTGCCTGAGCATGTCCAACACCTGACCACAGTATTAGAGGCATTAAGAAAAGCAGGCCTCACAATAAAAGCTAAGAAATGCCAGTTTGGGCTAAAGGAAGTAATCTATTTAGGACATAAGGTGGGGAGTGGGAAAATCACCCCCTTATGGAGCAAGGTGGAGGCAATACAAGCGTGGCCTATCCCCTTAACCAAAAAGCAAGTTAGGGCATTTCTAGGTGTGGCTAGTTTTTATAGGAAGTTTGTGAAAAATTTTGGGGAAATCGCAACCCCCTTGCATGAATTGACAAAGAAAAAGTGTTCTGAGCGTGTGGTATGGACGGATGAATGTCAGAAGGCTTTTGATCTGCTGAAGCAAGCCTTGTGCCAAGGACCCATATTAATAACACCAGACTATGAGCAACCATTCATCGTGGCTACAGATGCGTCAGACCTCGCGCTGGGAGTCGTCTTGCTGCAGGAGAGAGAAGGCACCAGACATCCAGTGGCGTATCTGAGTCGCAAGCTGACGCCGAGGGAGAAAAACTATTCGTTGGTCCAAAAGGATTGCCTAGCGGTCGTGTGGGGACTGAATAAGTTGCGCCCATACGTGTGGGGACGAAGATTCACGGTAACAACGGATCATCGGGCCTTGTTATGGTTACAGACTATGAAAAACCATAATACTATGCTGCAGAGGTGGTCCTACAAGACTATCAAGTGGACTTCCAGTTCATCAAAGGCAAGGACAATGTATTGGCCGATGGACTGTCAAGGCAGGTGGCTGGGACTGCAGTGACGTGACCAGACGGAGGAACAAAGAAAGACATTTTCCCCAGAGAGACTTGTTTTATTTGTTAACGCGGCATATGAATCCTGGAACAGGAATAATACTCTGCCGTTATTTTAAGGGGGGGGGAAATGTGATGTTCATGTATTAGTGTATATATGGTAAGTGCTGTTTGTATAGGAGATACATGGTAAGTGGAATGAAAGAGGAGGGGGGAGTGAATGGGCAGTAGAATGCTAGATGATTGGCTGAGTGTTTAGAATGGCTGAGGGTATAAATGGAAGGATGACAGTTAAATCTGGGTGGACGGTGATCGTGAGTGGGTTGTTTTGGTGGGTTTTTGAGAGGAGATTGGGTGGAGAGTTGGTGGATGTGAGGAGAGTGTGGAGTTCAGATTAATACTAAGACCAGTACCTCAGGAATAGATGAAACCATATGCTTAAGTGCCTTTATAAAGAAATCTTGTTATCTCTGTTATTTAATAAATATATTTGGTTTACCAAAGGCCTGATCCTTGGCTGGGGTTTCACAGACCAGAAGGGAGGGTAAGGTAAATACCAAGGCTGAAGGGAAACAAATGGTGGCAGCGGTGAAGGGGAGAATATAACACCACAAGTATTCAGAGCAAACCAGAATTATCTGCATTGATACAAAGGGAGTGGGACAGCTTAAGCACTCAGTCACAGAGGTAACCTGATAGAGAGACTCAGGCAGAGTCTCTGGGAATACTGGTTATAGGACGTGACTGGTGGTGCTGCCTAGCAGGGGGATCTGTTGAGATCTGTGCTAGAGCGGGGAGAGAAACCATAAAAAAGGACAGTCATAAGAACATAAGAACATAAGAAGAGCCTGCTGGATCAGGCCAGTGGCCCATCTAGTCCAGCATCCTGTTCTCACAGTGGCCAACCAGGTGCCGGACTGGTGGAGTCCCTGGTGGTGCCTAATGACAGGCAGTAACCACGAGCAGGTAGGAACCTGACAGGGAGAGCCAGGGAAGGGCGTCACACTGGTCCTTAATCCTAAGAATGTGGAGATGGGCTGCTACTGCTCACTGGTAAGAGAAACATACTCTGTACAGCAGGGGTAGGAACCTATGGCCCCTCCAGGTCTGTTTGGATTCCAGCTCCCATCAGTTCTAGACACGATGGCCAACGATTGGAGATTAGCCGTAGTCCAGCAATGCGGGCCACCCATTCCCTATTCATCCTGTACATCCTTAGAGGCACTTTTAAAAAGTATTATTTTGTATACTCCAAGATTCAGCCCTGGTACCGAGAACAGATTATGGGTCTGAAAACGCATATTTGGCCACAAATTAAGTTTTACTAGACATTTACAGGATCTTTATGAAGATATGTTCATCATTTAAAGGTTTAAGAAGAAATTAATAGGAAGTAGGCATTAGAGATGAGTGAGAATTCTGCTGAATTCAGTTTTAGTACCAGATTTTTCAGTGATCCACATATTCTCCATCTTTGCAGGGCAATCCTGTTTGCTCCAAACTTTAGCAGCTTTCCCCCAACACCACATTTTCTCTCTCTAATATTCCCCTGAATATATTATTCTTTTATTAGTTCTTATACAGCAATGTTTTATTTATGAAATCTGCCTTAGTTCACTAACAGGACAATCCAATGGCTCTTGCACCAATGTAAATCCCAGTTCAGTGACACATCAGTGCAAGGGCCACTGGATCATCTTGAACTTTATCTGTCTATTGCTGCTGCCTCATCAAGCGCGTGCTGCCAAAATTGGTACCTCTCAAACACTGGGCTTCTCCTGTTTTAACCAAAATAGTCTGATAAGCACAACTGTGCTAGTGGCTTAAAACTAGACCATTTTACACTGCAGTCAATAGGGCATGCAGTACAGACTTTGAGTCCTGAATGCTGTTAATTTATTTATTTATTTATTTATTTAATTTAATTTATATACCGCCCTAAGCCCAAGGGCTCTCTGGGCGGTGTACATAAAATAAAGCAATCAGGAATATATAAATACAATAAAACAATAGAATCAAACCAACAAAGGTAAACAAAAATAATCAAACAGTAGCAAAATACAACAATACATATAATAATACGCATTAAAATGCCTGGGAATATAAAAAGGTTTTCACCTGGCGCCGAAAATATAGCAGCGTCGGCGCCAGGCGCACCTCATCGGGAAGACCATTCCATAGTTCGGGAGCCACAACCGAAAAGGCCCTATTTCTAGTCACCACCCTCCGAGCTTCTCGATGGGATGGTACTCGGAGGAGGGCCTTAGATGTTGAGCGCAGTGTACGGGTAGTTTCATATTCGGAGAGGCTCTCCACCAGGTATTGCGGTCCCATGCCGTGTAAGGCTTTATAGGTCAAAACCAGCACTTTGAATTTAGCCCGGAAACAAATAGGAAGCCAGTGCAGATGAGCCAGAACGGGTGTAATATGAGCGGACCTTCTTGTCCGCGTCAACAATCTGGCCGCTGCATTCTGGATTAACTGTAGTTTCCGAACTGTCTTCAAGGGCAGCCCAACGTAGAGCGCATTGCAGTAGTCCAATCTAGAAGTTACCAGAGCATGAACGACTGAGGCGAGGTCGTCAATGTCCAGATAGGGACGTAGCTGGGCTACCAATCGGAGATGGTAGAAAGCATTCCTTGCCACTGAGGCTACCTGAGCCTCAAGAGACAAGGAAGAGTCGATAAGAACTCCCAAGCTACGAACCTGTTCTTTCAAGGGGAGTGTAACCCCATCCAGAACAGGGTGAACATCCACCATCTGGGCAGAGAAGGCACTCACTAACAGCGTCTCGGTCTTGTCTGGATTAAGCTTCAGTCTGTTAGCTCCCATCCAATCCATTATCGCAGCCAGGCAACGGTTTAGTACGTTAACAGCCTCACCTGAGGAAGATGAAAAGGAGAAATAGAGTTGCGTGTCATCAGCATACTGGTGACAACGCACTCCAAAACTCCTGATGACTGCACCCAGGGGCTTCATATAGATGTTGAAAAGCATGGGGGACAGTACCGATCCCTGTGGGACTCCACAATGGAGAGTCCAGGGTATCGAGCAGTGTTCCCCAAGCACTACCTTCTGTTGACGACCCACCAAGTAGGAGCGGAGCCACTGCCAAGCAGTACCCCCAACTCCCAACTCCGTGAGCCTTCCCAGAAGGATACCATGGTCGATGGTATCAAAAGCAGCTGAGAGATCAAGGAGAATCAACAGGGTCACACTCCCCCTGTCCCTCTCCCGACAAAGGTCATCATACAGGGCGACCAAGGCTGTTTCGGTACCAAACCCAGGCCTAAAACCGGATTGAAATGGATCAAGATAATCAGTGTCATCCAAGAGCCCCTGGAGCTGGTCGGCCACCACCCGCTCCAGAACCTTGCCCAGGAACGGAACATTCGCCACAGGTCTATAGTTGTTCAAGTTATCTGGGTCCAAGGAGGGTTTCTTCAGGAGTGGTCTCACTACCGCCGCTTTTAGGCAGTCAGGGACCACTCCCTCTCGCAAAGAGGCATTGATTACCTCCTTGGCCCAGTTGGCGGTTCCGGTCCTACCAGCTTTCACCAGCCAAGAGGGGCAAGGATCCAGCACCGACATGGTCGCCCGCACCAGTCCAAGGATCTTGTCAACATCCTCAAACTGCACAGACTGAAACTCATCCAATAAATAAGGACAAGACCGTGTTCTGGATGCTTCATTGAATCCAACTGCTATAATATTGGAGTCTAAGTCCCGACGAATGCTAGCAATCTTGTCCTGGAAGTGTCCAGCGAACTCATCACAGCGGGCTACAGATGACTCTATAGTATCCCGAGGGCCAAGATGTAAAAGCCCTCATACAGTTTTAAAAAGCTCCGCTGGGCGGGAGAGTGATGCCTTAATACTGGCAGCAAAATATCTCTTTTTTGCTGCCCTCACCGCTGCTGTATATCGCTTAGAGCAGGCACTTACCAAGGCATAATTGCATTTGTCGGGAGTCCGCCTCCATCTGCACTCAAGCCTCCTCCTCTCTTGCTTCATCACTCTCAGCTCCGAGGTATACCATGGGGCTGCATGAGCTCTACATAGGAGGGGGCGCATGGGAGCGATCGTGTCAACCGCCTGGGTCATCTCCGTATTCCACAGTTCAACCAGGGCTTCAACAGGAGCGCCAGTCTTCTCAGTCGCAAAATCCCCCAGAGCCCTTTGGAAACCCTCAGGATCCATTAATCTCCGGGGGCGGACCAGTTTAATAGGTCCCCCACCCTTGCAGAGGGAAAGGGTCACCGTAAGCCTAAACCTCAGCAAGCGGTGATCTGTCCATGACAATGGGGTAGATGAAAAACCCCCAACCTCCAGATCACCATCTCCCTGTCCACTGGCGAAGATCAAATCAAGGGTATGTCCCGACACATGCGTCAGGCCAGTAACAAACTGAGACAGCCCCATGGTTGTCATGGACGCCATGAAGTCCTGAGCCGCCCCAGATAAAGCAGTCTCGGCATGGACGTTGAAGTCCCCCAGTACCAGTGGGGGTACAGTATTTTTGTTTGCGTATGTGGGTATGTGACAACATAAGGTACAGTATTTTTGTTTGGGTATGTGTGGGCTCAGGGGTGAGGGGCTTACATATGGGTAAAAACCCCCCACAAGAAAGCAGGATAACCTTCCACTCTGTTCTTGACTAAAAACATCATTTTGAATGACACAAGCCTACTACAAAGAGTCAGACACAGATGTTGGCTTGTGCTTGTCCTAGCCAACAAGGAACTCCAAAAACTGTCTCTAGCAGCAGCTGCAGCAGTTCTCCTCTGCCCTCGATGGTCTTCTTGCTCAGCCCTTCAGCAGCAGGGCAGTCCACAGAGGACAGCAAGGTTGGGCTCTGGTTGAGGGCCCCTGTGGCCCAGAGTGGCCCCTGAAGGGCCTCTCATTTGGGTGAGAGGGTGGCGCTCCCATTCTGTGATCCACTGCAGCATCGAGTCCTGCAACCCGACCCTGCTGCAGATCGCAGAGAGAGAGAGCTCCCAGGCACCCTCTCCTAATACAGACAACGCGGGCTTCAACAAGCCTGCCCACATGCCTCACCTACCTCCCCCATCAGTGTGAATGCCATAAGCACTGAGCACACATGCCTGCCATCATCTAAGATGGTAGTGGGAGGCTTCCTTGAGGGCCTGATGCCCTGCTACCATCTTGGTTGATGGCAGGCATGTGCATTACGCACATGCCATTCACATGACAGGAGGTTGGTGGGGCATGTGGGTAGGCTTATTAGCCCCACATCACCTGTATGAGGGTGTTTGGGCTACAGTACCACAGGCCCAGGGCAGGCTAGTGCCCAAGGGCCCAATCATGCCTGCCATGGCCCTGTTCATCAGAACTTAGTCCTGGTTCTGCTACATTCTTACAGCAACTAGTCTCTCTGTTCATAAATATATCACAGGACAGGCCCCAACCCTTTCTTCAGGACCAGCAAGTTTCTTACCCTTTCTTCTCAATCCCTTCTTCTCTCACTTGATAGCAGCTGCCGCAGCACAAACTCAGAGACTTCCCAACTGTCAGCTGCTAGGCCGAACAGGCTGAATAAGATAGGCCAAGGCAGCATACAAGGCCTCCAGACAAACTAAAGGACAATGAGATATAAGTTTGTGCTCTGAACCTATTCTGATATTGGTAGGTCTATTAACACCTCACTGGATGTACTGAAATATATGCTGATCTGATCTACTGATTGACTAAAAAAAAACACCTTTGAGTGAGACAAATCTATTGATATTTGGCCTTACTTTTTTTTAAAAAAAAATCCACAACAGAGCAGCAAAAATCTCTGCACAAGTTGCTCTGTCAACCAGGCAACTCAGTGGAGTCAAAACAGAGTCAGAGTCAAATTGGCAGTTGTGTTCAGTGTGTACCCTGCAATCAGCAGAATGGTCTGCTCAGTTCCGTCTGCCAGAGTATTTTGTATTGTCTGCAGAATCAAGTTGTTGACAACCAATGGAACATTTTGAGAAGGTTTGTGAATGGTCTAGCTCAGATTTAGTCCAAGCCTATGATTGGTTTTGTTTGGGCAGTTTGTTTTAAGCATGAAAACTGAGTACATTCTACTCTTATATAATTTGTGTACATGCTGTTCTTGTCATTGCCTGCCATTAAGTAAGCACAGTAATGTGTTTACTTTCCTCCCCATTTTTCCAACTGTACTTTCTGTGCCCAACTGCACACTAAAAGAAACTCTCTCTCTCTCTCTCTCTGTGTGTGTGTGTGTGTGTGTATGACCACCTCTCCCCCACTTTAATAACCCAAGGGTGAGGAAGCAAGCCAAGCCTATAATAGAGATTAAAAGCATAGCCCTAGAGAGTCTCTAGAGCAGTGGTTCCCAACCTGGGGGCCATGAAGTAATCCCATGAGGCTGCAAACAGTAAAGAAATGTTTTTTTAAAAGTCTTAATTCCCCGAGCGCTGTCTCCTCCCCACTGCTGCTGCAGATGACACCTCCCCCTTGCTCCAAGTGAGAGGGAAGGACTTTTGCTGAAGTGGCAGAGCATCTTTCAGGCATTCCAAGGGCAGGCGTCTGCCTATAAAACATGTGGCAGATGCTGAAGGAGGCTGAGGGTGGAGCTACCAGGAAGCAGAGGGGATTACTATTGCCGACTCCCATCTCCTCGCACTCCCGTCTCCCCGTTGCTGATGATGCCTTTGCTCAGAACAAGAGGAGAGGGCTTTTTGTGAAGCAAAAGAAGCAAGACTGCAATGAAAGGCTGCATTCCCCCTTGCTTCCTGGCAGCCAGCCTGCCTACCTTTCTTGGCTCTTGCTTCACTGCCACCTCCTTTGAAAAATTATTCTTATTTGCAAAGTTGTCCAGATCTCCCCTTTGGCCCAGACAGAGCCAAGGAGCAGTGAGGAAGCTCAGGACTTGCTCGCCCCCCATCTCTGAGGCTTAATGTGTGTACCAGCATCCCCCTTTTTCCCACCTACCTTCAGCCCCCCAATCTGTCTCTCCAAGACGCAGTTGAAGGCTTTCCCCCATCCCATGTGCCTGAATGCATGCATGCTTGCAGATGCTTTCAGGAGGGACAGATGTGTTTTTGTGTGTGCATGCACTGATCTGTCTTTTGCTCCACTCTCATTGCCCAAGTGCACGCTAACCAAGATCAGTTCTGATGATCATCCTAAGGCCTAAAACCACTAACCCCCCTCCTCAATTTATCCACCCTTTTGTCTTCACAATGTAGCATACCCACCACTACCACATTGCTGCTTCTTGATGATCATGATGATTGTTATTGTTATTTTTGTTATTATTGTTGTTATTGCTATTATTGTTATTATTTTAAAAAGCTCAGCAAGTTAGCTGGGGCTGGGGTCCACACACTGCAGCTGAAATGTATTTAATTAATTAATTATTATTGCATGTATATCCCAGCTTTCCTCCGAGTTACTCAAGGTGGTGCACATGATTCCCCCCTTTTCATTTTCTCCTGATACCAACCCTGTGAGATAGGTCAGGCTAAGAGACTGTGTCTGGCCCAAGGTCACCCAGTGGGCTTCATGGCTGGGTGGGGATTTGAACCTGGATCTTAGTCCAACACTGTAACTCATTGGTGTTGGGAGACAGGACTGTATATCTTCAGACTGTGGGAGGGGAGGGGTATATCAGTTTGATTGGACCTTTGGACTGAGAAAAGAAAGCAACACCTTCCTGTCTGCAGGGAGCTTTTAATGGAAAGGGATATTTGCAGATGTGATTTTGCCACACACATTTTTTTTAATTAAAAGAGACTAAAATTACAATTACCATGGGGGGTGTCACAAATTTTTTTGAGCTTACAAAGGGGGTCCCATACTCATGAAGTACTGCTCTAGAGACTCCTCAAATGTGGGAGGAACTCTCTAGTTTTGCCTTCTAATCTCAGTAGTGTTAACCCTTTAAATGATTAAAAGGCAAGACTAGAGAGTCTTACCCACATTAAGGACTCGAGGCTTGCCAAGGAGGACTTGGAGAGATGGGGAGACATTGAATGCTGCTTTCCTCCTTTCCTTTCAAAAAGGAAAACAGCTGGTCTCTGCGTGCTAATGTGAAAACTGACCGGCCTCATTCACAGCAGAGGAGGTGGAGAAGCAACTTTCCTTAACTGATATTTCCTTTCAAAATATCGATGTTTTATCGTCTTTATCAATATTTCCTTTTGAAATATCAATATTCATATTAATATTTTTGGGAGAAAAAAGTGGACCGGTAAGCAGCTAAGGATACAAAGAACAAACTTGAATTGAGACTGCCTGTTAGGTCGAAGAAATGCTTCTGAAGCAGCACTTGCAAACAGATCCCATTCCTCGTAGGCATCAGTATGGGTGTAGCTGTCCCCAAACTAGACTTAATCCAATAAGCACCTAGTCAGTCCTATTGCTACTCTTCACCAGCCCCAGCTCATAAGAGAAGTAAATATGTACATTTTATTTTAAATTTACATTGGTTGATTATTGAACTAAATTTTTACATTGCATAATATTATCTAGATTGATCTTATCTCATCTTAAATTTCAAAATCAAAATGGCAGCTACAATCTCCAGATCATAAGATAGTCAGTTCCAAACTTTGCTCACATTCCTTTTCTAGGTAAGTTTGCATATTGATTATGCTGGGGAGCCAAAGTGGGATTGTTGGGGGCTCTAAATGAACTGTCTACTTAATGCTTTGGACCAACTAATGGAACCTCTCCATATGCACTCCCTGCAGACTGACTAACTCAAAAGGAAGAATGATGTTCCTAGGCTTTTCACAGCAGAGTGCCCTTAATGGCAGGAAAACAAATGCTAACAGATCAGTCCTTTTCAGGTGACTGATATGCCTTGGGGCAATGCCATTAGGTGTGCACTAGACATAAATACACCAATAACACTTATTTCCACTGGTAACACAGCTAGCTATCCATAAGTGGTAAGGAACATGCAGTTATTGACTGTGAACACAATCCAGCCAAAATGAAGCTCTTTTAATAAGGCCTCATTGATTTCAGTTGAACAATGAATTTATCTATTCCACTGAAATCAACACAACTCAAAAGTTCTTAACTTTGGTTGGATTATACCCTCAACCCCTGGTGGCAATAACTACAGTTTATGTACACGCAATTTAAACAACAATTACTTTTGTGGCTTTTTGGGTGGGTGGGTGGGTGGGTGGGAGATAAACATTGGCATACTATCAATAAGATGAGGTTTCATTATGGAATATATCCTCGGTTTAATGGAAAAGAAAACCTGGATGCCCTAGATAGATAGCTTAACTGAATACTATTAATAACAATAATTGTGGTTGGATGTCACTGCTGTGGGCTATCTTGTTTTGGGAAAGCGATTGCAACTTTTCCAGAAGGTGGGATCCTGTCTATGCAAAGGGTAGTAGGGGTTCTAACTTGTTGACACTGAGAAGTGAAATTATTTTGTTACCATTTGGTGGGGGGGGGCTGGATTTTATATGTTCCAGACAGGGTTTTTTAAAAAAAAATAAGGTTTTGTTACATTTAAGATGTTGAAAATATTATTAACAACAACAACAACTGTAGAAGAGCATTGTGGGTTGAAGTGCTGAAGACAACATACACATTGGGGCCACACTGACGCCATATTATACAGCCACAAGAGTGGCTGTATACTACAGCCAGCATGGATTGTTCACATTCCACAATGTTAAATGGAAAATACCCCCGCATGCCATTCTGATGTTCCCATATGCTCATTTCGAAACAAAACCTTGCAAAACTAATAGTCCTGATCTCAGAAATCCTTGCCTAACAACCCTCTCAATTTTCATGGCGATAAACAAAACAGTCAGAAAGAATCAAGAGTTCAAAGTCTAAGAGAGAGAGAAAAAACCCAGAGCCCTTTTGGACTTTTTTCTCTCAGAGTTCTCATAATCAGTTGGAATTCATTAAAGGTCAGCCATGTTCACAGAGGACCTGTACTCCCCTCTCCCCTCCCTTCTCCTTTCCTCTCCTCTCCCCTCCCCCTGTTCATCCCCCATGGTCAATTTTACCTATCCTAACCATGATTACGTAGGAATAAATCCTATTGAACAATAAGCATGCAAATGATCAGACCTGCCTTTCCCCTCCTTCCCTTCTCCTCTCCCTTCCTCCTCCCCCTCCCCTCTTCCTTCTTCCTCCTTCCCTGCCCGTTCCAGCCCTCCCTCCCTACCCCTGGTCAGTTTTACCTATCCTAAGCATGATTTCATGGGAGTAAATTGCACTAAACTCAATAAACATGCAAATGATCAAACCTGTCCTTCTCCTCCCCTTCCCCTCCTACCCTCTGCCCTTCCTCCCTTCCCCATCCCCTGTGGTCAGTTTCATCTATCCTAAGCATGATTGCAGGGGAGTAAATCCCACTGAACTCAATAAGCATGCAAATGATCAATCCATTCTCAGCAAGCTTGCACAGGATCCCATTTCTTACCTTCCAGATGAGAAAGCAGAGAAATTCACTAATAGGCAAAAAACCTTGGGTTTAAGAACATTTTCTAGCCCACAGATATTTCTATCAAACTTGAAAAGGCAGGGAAATTGGGCAGCTATAGTGAATGCACCAGGGGAGCAGGAGACCTGACCTCCTCTCTGAGATATTGTACTGCCCTACGAATTTGTCAAAATGCAAACACAATTTGGGTTGGTCTTTCACAGTCCAATCCACTTCCTCTGTAGCTTGGAAGAATTTGGTAACGTGCCTCTGAGCATATGGTGAGTGGTGGCAACACCTGCAATCAGCCCAAATAATAGAAACAAGACATGTGCTGTGCTGATCTTGTTTTAGCAGGGAGGAAGCAACATTATTAAGACAGTTGACATAGTTCAGATGGTCACTTTAAATATGTCTGATTTACTTTGCAATTTTAGTGACGTTTCCTATAGGAAATCATTTTCTTTTGCTTCTATTTCTGTGAATATGTGAGTACAGCAACACTTTGCATAATTTACACTAAAAAAACCTCCAAACATAATTGTGGAATAATGGCACTGACTATTCTGCAGAATAGTATCCAGTGGACATGAGGAGTGTCTCAGTTTGCACAGGATAAAACAGTGGGAGGTGAAATATATTCTAGCAAAATTCTAGGTGTGCTCTATCTTTTTAATTGGTTGTGCCCACCTTGCCTTAAATGAAGTGGTTTAAACATAGCAGGCTGAAAACATGCATCTTGGGCAGGCTACTTCCCCCCCCAACAGCTAGAGTCATTGCTGAAGTAGCAACATATTGTAATCAGTCTGATTTTACATCAAACTGCAGTTTCAGATTCTAGTGTTGATGTACCCAAAACAGAAATAGAACATAACCTCCAACTTGAAACACAAAAGGCTGTCTTCACCATCAGACACTGACCAGTAAGAAGGGTTTGAAATTAATAACAATAAATTTGAATAATGAGATAAATAAAATTTTCTAGATTATATTCTCTGTAGAAACAATAATAACACAGGGATGAAGCAAAGTAAGAAGTACACCAACAAACATACAAAAATGTAATTCTCCATCTTTGGAGATGGCAGGTATTGCCACCACTCACCATATGCTCAGAGGCACATGTTACCAAATTCTTCCAAGCTACACAGGAAGTGCATTGGACTGTGAAAGACCAACCCAGATTGTGTTTGCATTTTGACAAATTTGTAGGGCAGTCCAATATCTCAGAGAGGAGGTCAGGTCTCCTGCTCCCCTGGTGCATTCACTATAGCTGCCCAATTTCCCTGCTTTTTATAGTTCGATAGAAATATCTGTGGGCTATAGGAACATTCTTAAACTGCAAGTTTTTTTGCCTATTAGTGAATATTTATTCCACTCTAATCAGTCATGGCTTCCTCCAAAGAATCCTGGGAAGTGTAGTTTGTGAAGGGTGCTGAAAGTTGTGAGGACACCCCTATTCCCCTTATAGAGCTACAGTGCCAGAGTTCTCTGGGAAGAGGGACTGACTCTTAAAGCACTCTAGGAAGTGTAGGTCTGTGAGGAGGATAGGAGTCTCCTAATACCTCTCAGCATCCTTCAAAAACTATACTTCCCAGGATGCTTTGTTGGGGGACATGGCTGATTAAAGAGGAATAATAGTGGAATAAATATATAGAGTGAATGTGACCTAGGAGTACATTACTACTGGCTTATTAGGTTTTGCTGCCATCTTTAAATCCTGCTATTCAGCTTTGGCATTTTAAAAGAACGGGGATCATTGCTGCCTGTTGACAGCAATTTTGTTCTGGAGACAGGAGGAGGGGTTTTTTTAATAGCAAATTGAAATTGCCTTAGCTGTCCTATTCATTCACAATGATTGAGGCAAATGGCACTGAGGAGCCCATAGAAGTACACTGAGAATAGTGCTTGAACACAAAAATGTTAGGAATTTTATGAAAGGCATTTCAAGGAGAAGGGATGCTTAACAAAGCCAGACCTAAATGCATTAGCAGTATTATTTGTTGTATTTTTATTGTAAGCAATTTAGAGGTTTTTTAAAATTATATTAAGCAGTATATTTTTTTAAGCAAATAAATGCAAAGGGCATCCTGTCAACTTGGTGCAAGAGGAAAGGGCCTAATGTGAAAAGCACAGCAACCTGAATCCCACCTTAGAATCTTTAGTCTGCTTTACCCATCAATGGCTATGGAGTATTGTGTTCCTTTCCCAGGGCATGTTTGATAGCTAGCAACGCTCTCCCTCCAAAAAAAGCCTTAAGCAATTCAACTCTAGTTCCTTGTTGAGACACAATCTTGCCCTAGTCATTCAGAGAATAGCTGATAGCTGACCCCTCACCTGACAGTGGAATCATAGCATTAATTAATCTGCCTGAGAGACACTGGCCCAAATGCAGCAAACTGTAAATGCAGCAATCTATTGATCATCTATTATTGGGGTGGGGAGGCTCCATAAAGCCAGCAGTATGCCCAAATGAATGCACAGTTCTTGAGACACATGTTCTAAAAGGAGACGAACAATAGAACAGGCCTCACAAAACACGTGACACTCACCATCTTCTTTACTGATGTAGACAAAATCCCTTATAGCAAACCACATTTATATTACTACTACTACTACTACTACTACTACTACTACTACATAGTATTATATTAACATTGCTAATATATTGCCCATTAATGAGTAAAGATGTATTTCTTAAAGGGCATGATGAAATAGACTGCACCGATTAGAACACTGATATAAGTACCTATAGACTTTGATACATTACTGATGCTGGTTGAATTTCTTGGGGAGACAAGAAACAGGTTATTGGCTCAATAAAACATCAAGTGGCATTTAAAATGTCAGCCTAATAGCAAGAACCAGTAAGGCTTTTAATTACCTTCTGTGCAAGCTTTTTAATTGCTTTGATGGTTACAGCGCTTAGTGAGTTCCTGACAGAGTTGTAGCTACTGACTTAATTTAAAAACTGCTTATGAGACTCAAGCTAGACATGGTGGTAGAAGATCCCTGTGATGACACATGGATTTCCCATCAAATGAGAAAGAGATGGGTGGGGGCATGATTTTGACAGTCAAAAGGGGCGCGTAGGCGAAGAATACAGTATATTCTGCCCACCTGCCACTGACCAGCATGTACCCCACTCTTCACACTTTTTTTTACCAAACTGAGGTCATTTCTGATATTGTAACATGGCTGAGCAGACATGTCAAGGTGCATAGTGGGCTTTTCCATCCCATTCATTGGTACTTGTGTCAATGTTTAAGATTATAAGGCTAAGCAACACTCACATCCTATACTGTTTTTTCTTCCATGGTTCCTTAATATTTGTAAAGAATCACTCTGCACAACATGTTACAGGAGCTTGCTTCTTTGTAAAATATTCACCTTGGGC
The DNA here is from genome assembly GCF_030035675.1 of Rhineura floridana. Taxonomy (NCBI): domain Eukaryota; kingdom Metazoa; phylum Chordata; class Lepidosauria; order Squamata; family Rhineuridae; genus Rhineura; species Rhineura floridana. The sequence goes on from NC_084481.1 coordinate 69,928,955, forward strand.
AGTCATTCAATTCATGTTACAAATGAGTGCATAGATGGGGGAGAGAATTTGGGTTCTGCCCAGTGATCTTGACCTCCATAATGATCAAGTCACCATATGTAAATAAATGTAAATATACTGCCTTCAAGTTGGTTCCGACTTTTGGCGACCCTATGAATAGGGTTTTCACGGTAAGCGGTATTCAGAGGAGATTTACCATTGCTTTTCCCTGAGGCTGAGAGGCAGTGACTGGCCCAAGGTCATCCAGTGCTCTTCATGGCTGTGTGGGGATTCGAACCCTGGTTTCCCAGGTTGTAGTCCAACACTCTAACCACTATGCCACACTGGCTCTCACCATATGTACAGCAGCCTAAATAACAGAATGTACAAAAACTGTCAACACTAGGGTTGCCAGGTCAGAAGCATCCCAAAACCTGAGATTTCGGGGCGGGCCTGAGTGATGTCACAGGGGCGGGCCCAGGTGATGTCACAGGGGCGGGCCCAAGTGATGTCATTAAGCATGATACATTAAGCAGCAATCACAGTTGCTTGCAGCATTCCATTAAAAAATATCTGATTGGAAATTAAGATAGAAATCTTAGCTAAAAAATGGAGCCTGGGTAGGGAACATTTAATCTAGCCTACTTGCTTTTGGCAAGAAGGTTTTAAGTGCCTTCAGGCCAGGCCAGTCACCAGATCGCCATTGTAGGAAGAAAGGAGCCTAGTGTTGTGGAGATGTTAGATGGGAGCATTCGGGAATAAAGATGGATGCCCCTGAAGTAGGGTTGCTAGGCTCAGGGCCTGAAAATGATTCTGTATCTTTAAGAGAAGAGAAAATTCAGCCAAGTGCAGGCTTCTTGCAACACTGTAATGGGAAAAACCACAAGGTGAAATTCTCCCTTCCCCCTGCACAACTTTTAAAGATACAGAAGACCTCTTGGTTGCCAGGCCCAGCCTCCTAAATCAATGGTTAGTTGTGATTAGCTTCACCATTTATTTCAATAGGTCTGTTCCGAGTATGTCATAGAATCATAGAATAGTAGAGTTGGAAGGGGCCTATAAGGCCATCAAGTCAATGCAGGAATCCAAATCAAAGCATTCCTGACAGATGGCTGTCCAGCTGCCTCTTGAATGCCTCCAATGTCACAGAGCCCACTACCTCTCTAGGTAATTGGTTCCATTGTCGTACGGCTCTAACACGAAGTTTTTCCTGATACTCAGTTGAAATCTGGCTTCCTGCAACTTGAGCCCATTATTTCGTGTCCTGCACTCTGGGACGATTGAGAAGAGATCCCAGACCTCCTCTGTATGACAACCTTTCAAGTACTTGAAGAGTGCTATCATATCTCCCCTCAATCTTCTCTTCTCCAGGCTAAACATGCCCAGTTCTTTCAGTCTCTCCCCATAGGGCTTTGTATCCAGTCCTCTGATCATCCTTGTTGCCCTCCTCTGAACCTGTTCCAGTTTGTGTGCATTCTTCTTGAAGTGCGGAGATCTACATAGCCTCACTCAGAGCAAAGCTTACTTCAAACCTTCTGAGCCAACCAGGGTTATTACATTGCTAAGCTGTAATGAGAGCCAGTGTGGTGTAGTGGTTAGAGTGTTGGCCTAGGAACTGGGAGATTAGAGCTCAAATTCCCAGTCAGCCATGAAGCTCACTGGGTGACCTGGGCCAGTCACTGCCTCCCAGTCTAACCTGGCTCACAAGGTTGTTGTGGGTATTAAATGAGGAAGGGAGAAACCATGTAAACCACCTTGAGCTCCTTGGAGAAAAGGTAGGATATAAATGCAATAAATAAATAAAGAGCGCAAAGCATCCTGTGGAGAAAGTGGTATATACATGCCTTTAATATATATAAATAGAAGACAGGGCTCCTGCAGCTCTAATAGTTGTATAAAAGAGGTGTTGTTTTTTGCAGGGGTAGCTACTTTTGTTTCAGAGGCAAAAAGTACAACTCCTTTCCCAAATGCTTTCTCCTGCTGCAACTTAGAGGTATATAAATGAACCCTGTCTGCATTTCACAGTGGGTCATCCTGACCTTGTACCTTGATGAGCGCCTACTTTGTAAAAACAATCATGCGAATAGTTGAATCTCCCAACTCATAGGGAACTTGTTGCAAAAAGGGTTTTCTTCCTGACAGAAACCTAAAAATACATCCCCACCCTCAGTCATCTGCCCTGCTGTAGCTCTTTAAAAAAAAGTGGGGTGGGCTGTTGCCACCAACCCTGGGGACAGTCACTACCACACCAACTGAAGCGAGGCGAGGGGGGCTCTAGAACACTCGTGTGAGAGTGGGAATTGGCAAAGTCTATGCCAACTCTCTTCAAAGGGTCAATGGAAGCAAGCGGAGTGCAAAGCAGCCCCAACTTCATGCCGCAAGCTCAAGCTGGCCAGCGGTGCCCACAGGAGCTCATTCTCTCCCGCTAACTTACCCATGTCGCTTCGCTTACCTTGACACTCTGCTCCACACTGTCATCCAGACAGAAAGGCTGCATCTTGGAGCGCTGGCAGCTGCTCCCACAGTGACCCTCCAGCACTTTCCCCGAGAGCCACCGCCTCCCCTAGCTTCCCCTAGCCGAGGCATCATCAAAGCCAAGGCGGGACCAGAAACCCCTCCTCCACTGCCCCCCACCTGCCTCGTCCCACTGCACAGAGGGCTGCCAAGGCTTAGTCCCAGCCTTAGTGTTTCAACCACTGCAGTTCTTCTTGCTACATGGGACAGAACAGGGCAGGGGATGTGCCACACTCCTCTCCTTCACCACAGTTACAGTAATAATCACACCCAGCCTCTTTTCACCATCCCCGGATCTGAGGGTCAAACTATACAAGAAGTTTAAAAAGTTTTTGAAAAAGCATGCTCGATGCTACCCCTTTTGTTTCGAAGAGAAAGCAGCCAATCAGTAGTAGCTGCTGCTAGCAAGAAGACTCGATCAAACAGCAGACAGTGAATAGCAATCTCTTCTCTCTTCCCCTGTCCTGCAGCACAGCCTGGACAAAGAAGAGACTCCTCAACCAGGAAGCCCCCTTGAACATACACACATACGCCCCTTGCGACGTCTCAGCCTTTAAATCAACCTTCCCCAACCTGGTGTCCTCCAGATATTTTGGATTAGAACTCCCATCAGCCCCAAGCAGCATGGCCAATGATCAGGAAGGATGGGAGTTGTCATTAAAAACAGTTGGCGGGCACCAGATTGGGGGAGGCAGCAAGAAAGGAAGAGAAAGCTGTGACTGCTCCTCTTTCTTACTGACTGTCTCTAGACCCTAAGAAGGGAAGGACTATGCCTAAGATGCTATGCAGAGAAGGAGCCGCCTGCAGCACCTCCCGGAGCTGCTCGGCCTGCTGCTGCAGCTACACTGCAGGAAGAAAGTCAGCTGCCCCGATGGTGCGCCTGGCTCCTCCTCCTCCTCCACCAGTGCTGCTGCTGTGCTCCTCAGTGCTGGGCTCACCCAGGGTGGCGGCGGGGTCATGGTGGGCTATACTGGCACCACTGCCATCTATCAGGGGCAGGACATGGTGCGTAAAGGAGCTAAGCACCATCTGACCACCGTCAGGCCCCCACAGCTCACCAGCCAGCACCAGCACCTGCGTGCACAAACAAACAGGTGGGCAGGAAGGAGGGAGAGGAGGCAGCGGCCTGCCCAGACCCCTTCTCAGCAAGTAGAGAGCAAGGGCAGCCGGAGCCTTTGGCGTATGTGTGAATCATGCATGTGTGGCTGGGCAGGAGCCTGGAAAGCCGGAGATCCAGGTATTTGGGGGTGAATATGACCGGAGACCGGAGAGGGCCCCCAGATGCAGGAGTGTCCGGCTGAAAACCAGAGATCTGGCAACCCTAGTCAACATACATAGGCTTCAGTGTGTAATGTTAGCTATACAAGCATTGGAACGCTAGGCAAGGAATCTATTTGTTGGCAGGCAAAGAATAAAAGTTATTTTTATTATTTTTATACATTTTTGCCCCATTTTTCAGCTGAAAAGGCTCCTAGAGCAGCTTATTGATCAATTATATAAAAAAAGTTTCTGTCTGCAGACTTACAGTCTAAAAAATATGGCAGAAAAAGAAAAAAGGGATGGCGATGGAGGAGGGGAGACAAACTCAGGCACCAGCTTGTTAGTTACAGGTGAAGGGGGGTCAAAAGGTACTAGTCTCTCAGTAGATTTTATAGCTGTTCTCTTCTCAATCCATCTCTCTGCATCAGGCTGCAGCGTAGAGAGAAAACGGCTGCTGCAAAGGTGACAACTGAAGGAGAGGAAGAGCCAAAGGCATCTGGAACAGCCCTGCTTCCCTTCTTTCTTTTTGCTCTGCAACCTGATGGAATGGCACTTCTCTCCTTCTTCCTTCTCTCAGCCTAATGGAATGGTTGCTGCCTCATGACAGCTGAGAAGAGCCAAAGGCAGACGGTGTCTTCAGCAGATGTGACAGAAAGACCCTGTTTCCCTGCTTTCCCTCTGCTCTGCCACTTTACATCTTAAAAATTAGTCCCCCTTTACTTCAACTTGGTGTCTAAACTCCCTTGTAGTAACTCTACAGGGTGTCACAGTAGAGAGACTTACTGGAGCCCCAGCAAGATATGGAATAAAAGTAGGTCAGGGAGATGCCAGGAGACTTTTGAGGCTTAACTGCAACAGGCACAATGTAGTCATCACTGCAGCAGAACTAGATGAAGGAGAGGCCTAGACCTGAGAGAGTTTAACCTTCAATGAAGGGTGATTTTAGGCCCACTTTTAGGCAGTGCCCACCTGGATTGAATGTCTGCACAGGGCTAATAATGAGTTTATATCACCAAGTGCATAGAGAACACCCTCTGCCCAGTTGTGAAGGATTTCAGTTGCAAAAGGAAACAGATCTAGAAATTACAGAGCTCTCTTTGTGTGTTCATTGTCCTGATGCTTGCTTGGAAGACACCTGCTGAGCTGGAGTTATTCCAAGACTTGGCGACCATGTGGCCAATCTCATTTTTGATGCACTTTGAAATGGCCTAAATGAAAGGATCATGTCGGCTTGGGTAATCTCTCTTTGTCTGGACAGCATAGGAACCCATCTGCCTAACTAATCTCAAAATGTGCAATGTTAAGCTATCTTTGCTTGATTCCTCTTTGTAATCATCCCCTTCACATTTTAAAAAAGAATCTGAAGAATTTAAGTTTGGACCCATGCTAATATACCTACCCAGATAATATTGTTGCATGCTTCCTCAAAAGGCCACAATGCCCAGAGTGCCAAGAGGAATTTTAAATGCTTGGCTGGGGCAAACGGAATGGACCCAGGCCATAAAGCAATTTTTGTGTTTAGCATTTCATATGTCTAGAGTGCATGTGTCGAGAGGCTCTGGTGACAACAGTGCAGTTATGGCACATCAAACACTGCACAGGTTTGCACTGAGAGATTCATTCTCATGCAAATGCCACAGAGAGCTTAAAAGCACTACAAAGTGGGTAAAAAGACCTTCACAGAGAGTTTCAAAGATTGTCTTTGATTGCTCCCATTAGTGATATTTTCAAGCCTGTATTTCTTATGTGTGTGTTTCATGCAATTTCCTATCCTTGGCACTCTGTAGTCCATAGATCTTGACAGGAATGCAATAAATCCAGGAAACATTTTAATTAAAAAACAAAACCTATAGGGTAGTTAATTTTAATTGTGCAACACCCAAAAACGGTTAAGAACCACAGCTTCACTGTTTGGGTGGAAATGTAAAGTTCTAAGCTCATTTGCTGATGCACAATGTAATTTGTGATTAAGGTTATCTGTAATATCTAACCTTTCGGTAAATGTCAGCCGCATAATGACTGCTGGCTTTCTCTTCATTGATATCGCATTGCACAAAGTTCTGTCTGACCACAAGAATCTAGTTAATAAGCGTCTAATGGGAAATGACCAACGCTGGAATAGTACAGATTAAAAGTGACAATGCTAATTGACTGCAAAGGTATCTACATGAAGAGGGACCAGAAAAATAATTTAAGTCTAAATGAAATTGGACTGATTTGATATTCAAAAAAGCGTTACTTTCCCTTGAGTTTGGCAGGGGGAAATTAATTGCTTCATGTTTCACAGAGAATAGGCTTCCGGGTGACAATGGGCAATGGCTGGGGAGGGAGAGACAAAGATGGTTAACTCCTTGAGAATTTTGCAGCTTGAGTAACCTTGCTGCAAATACAGATTGCCATAAAAAAGTAAAAATGCATATAACACTCTGTAGAGATGTCAGCAGATATTTTATGTGGTCTGAAGACAAAATGTATAAGCATCAGTGGAGGCTGGTCCATTAGGGCAACTGGGGTACTGCCCCACCAGCCTCAGTTTGCTCAGCCAGCCCCCACCTGTCTGTCTGTCTGCTTACTAGTCCAGAGGGTGGCACTGTGTGTCAGTTTCCTCCTCCTTAGTCTCAGAGTTGCCACTGTAGAACACAGCAGGGAAGAAAATGGGGATAAAACTAGAATTAGTTAGCTCTGCTTGTCATTGGTTCTGGCTGTGCCTGTTATTAGCTCTGGCTCCACCTATTTTTGGCCGATCTGCCTTCTGCCCTACCTCCCCCAATGGGCACCAGCCACTACTGATAAGTATGCATAAATTAAATAGTGGGAATATCTTAATATGTCTGGCAATATGATCCAAGGGACATTATGTGCCTGCAAGAGTGGCTAGTGACTAACAGCAAATGGCTTTGCATTATTATTACATTGTTGTGGTGGTGGTGGTGGTTGTTCTTGTTGCTGTTGTGTCATGAACCTGTAATGGTCATGAGTTATTAAAAAATCTAATAGCAATACTTTGGCTCCCGTAAGGGACTCTGGGAGACGGTTACAGTTGGAAAAGACAAGCCTTTGCCAATTTGCAAATCTGAGTTTCACTTCCCAGCTGAAGATGGTTAGAGAAGCCTTAACAAGCTGCACCTGTTTATCTTTGCTGATTAGCAAGTGCCTGGTACCCAAGGTCATCCTTGGCCTGTACAGTTGGAAAACACAGTTGGGAGGGGGGCCTGAAGGCGCAAAAATGTGAGAAACATCGAGAAGAAAGTTACATCAGCCAATTCCTGATTGGTCAATTAATCTTGGACCATTAGGATCTTTTTCCCTTAAGTATGGGGCTAGAGACCCATAGCCTTTGTTCTCTGTTCTCTGCCTATGCTGACTGGCACCAGAGTTCCAAACCTTTCTGCCTTATGGTTCCAGGGGTTGCTTATGGGAAGGCAACCTATGTCTGGTTCCATTGTTTTATGTTGAACATCCATCTCTCTTAGGAGAGGTGCCACGCAACCAACTACCTCGTGTGTAAGTAGTTAGGTGAGTTAGTTTGTTATTTTCTTGTTGTGTGTATGAATTCTCTTGTAAGAACCTAAACCCCGTTGGGTGAATGGTCTTAAAGGATTACTTGCTGCTATATGCTATGTGCACTTATATATCTTAATAAAGCTACTTCTATTTAACCTGGTGTGTTCAATTGAGAGAAGGGGTGGTTCTGGATTCAGTACCTTGACTAGTCTCAGTCACTAACTACCAAAGAGGGTTAAGAAGTTAAAGGCTTGGATTTTAAGTGTTAAACCAGAGGTGCCTGGCAAGGAGTGTAACTGTGACTCTTGCCTTTTAGGACCTTGGTTTTATATATCTTCTGGGCTCAGAGATCCCCTGGCTCTGAGTGGACCAGTATACAGGGGTGGTGGCAGCCTACCTTCTACCTTGCAGGGTTGTTGTTAGCGTACACAGCCTTGGTAAGGGTGAAGTAATAGCTTTTTGGTTCCAGTCTCATTTCCCTAAGGGTGGGGGTCTGAGTCTGATGCATGAACCCAGTACCTTGACGGTCTGGGGGTCATGACATGGCTGGCAGCGGTGAGGATCGAAGCCATTCCTGCTCTTAAGTGAACACGCTGTGTGAGATAAGTGCATTGCAGCAAGTTGTAAATTTGAAAGAGACTTCTGACACAACCGTTTGTTACTTTGGGTAGTAAGGTCAGTGCAGAATGTCGCAAAAGATAAAAACCAGATCTCAAAAGAATGGAGCCGAGGATGTGCACCTGGCAGACAATGCATTGCCTAGTCAGCTTGTTCAGCTGGAGGAAGACGCTGCTGCTCTGTCGTTTATACCTCAGCCTTCTGCGGATGACAAGGAGATCGTGTTTAAGCAAACTGAGGAAAGTGAGGAGGACAGTGAAGATGAGGAGGAAGAAGATTCTGATGGGGAAGAGCTGCCTAGAAGTATACAGCGTTACCTAGCCAAGCAAATGAAGCTGTTGTCCCTACAGTTCAAGGCTATGAAGGAGGATCGCCGGAGTAGGGAAAGTTTTGCTCGTGAGTTGCAACAACCGCGAGGAGGAAGACCAGACCTCCATAAAAAAGCTTTTCCGACCTTTCGTGAGACAAATGACATCTTTACCTTTTTTCAAGTTTTTGCTCACTCTTGTAGAGACCAAGGTGTGCTTAAAAAGTACTGGATGAGTGCTTTACGCATTAACGCTGAAGGCGAATTGAGAGAATTGTTGAACTCTCTGCCAGTGGAGTATGCAGATAATTTTGATTACTTCTATGCTCTGGCCAGATCCCACTTTGCTTTAACAGCAGAGGACTGTTTTCGACGTTTAGAGGCAGATCAAAAAAAGCCTCGGGAAAGCTTCTCAGCTTTTTCTGCGCGGATGGGCAGGAATGTGGAGCGCTGGGCAGACACGGCTGAAGCTGCAACTCGAGGGGAGGTTTTAGATCTGTTTGCTAAAGAACTGTTTTACAGACGTCTCCCTCGAGACCTGATGGCTCTGGTTAGAGACCAGCAGCCCCGTTCGCTGGCTGAAGCAGGCGTGCTAGCAGATCGTATGTTTAAAAACAGAGCTGGAGAAAAGTTTACTCTGTTTCGGAAACCTGAGAACGTTCCTGTGAAACCACCCGGGCGAGAGATTTCAGGTATGCAGAAACCATGGCAACCACCGAGGGAAGTGAAGGGAGGGCACAGCTACTTCAAAGTAACTTCCGCCCTGACAGAGGCTGCATTACAAAAGAAGCGCCTTGTAGAAATAACTTGCTTTAAATGTGGAAAAATCGGCCATAAGGCTAATTCCTGTTCTGAAACCTTGCCTAAGCCCAATCCTGTTGGGAGGAAGAATCCAAGGGTTGCCCCAGTTGTGCGTGTAAGAGACTTAGAGTCACCTGGAGCAGAACCCTCTGAACTTTCTCCTTGGTCGTCAGTAGAGGGGAATGACGAAGCAGAATCGGATTTTGTACTCTCAGCCCCAGACTCCCAAGACTGCCTTGCAACTCCTTGTGGATCTGCAGTCAGAGCCCTGCCGGTGAGTGTTGTACAAACTGTGTCAGGGGACAGAGAGGGAGGAGTAAGGAACAGCTTGTTTCCAGAGAAAGACTCCCCAGGACCCCTTTCATCGGAATGTAAAGAATGGGTCCAAACGCAGTTTTCCGAACCCATATATGTTAACTGTATTAAGGTAATGGGGAGAGTAGATTCGGGATCTGAAATTACTAGTATTGCGGAGCCTCTGGTCAAGCCGGAGCAATATGTTCCAGAGTTACAAGTGGCTGTCACAGCGTATGGACAGCAGACAGTGCAAGTGCCCGTAGCCGACGTGGTGCTTTCATACCGAGGCTGGACTGGGCGCCATAGAGTTATAGTTCATTCGGATGACCATTTATGGGATGTTTTAATAGGAGTTGACTTGTTGTTCCTAAGTCATCAAGAGACTGTACGTGGAGCTGAGATAAACGTTCTTACCAGGTCTCAAACTTTGTTACAACCTATAGAAGACCATGTGGAGAAATGACCTCTGTATGGCGAGGAAGAGAGAGCTGCAGAGGGGAGAGCTGTGAGCCTGCCCGAACAACAGGGAAAAAACTCCTTGCAACCCAGTGTGGGGGAGACAGAGGAATGTAAATTATCGGCAGCCAGCTCTCAAGCCTTTAAGGCAGCTTTATTGAAGGATGAGAGTTTGCAAAACTGCAGGGAAGAGGCTGGGAGAAGCCCTCCTGCCTTATCAGAGACTGTGAAAGTGAGATTTTATTGGGACAAAGGCTTGTTTTATCGAGAACATGTTCCTGGGGGGAATTTCACGGACTGGCAGCCAGTCAGGCAACTAGTCGTGCCAAAACCTTTTCGCCTGGATGTATTGCGGCTGGCCCATGATGTTGTGACCGCAGGGCACCTAGGTGTGAAACGGACTTTGTTTTCTGTTACCCAACATTTTTATTGGCCCTTAGTGGCTAAGACTGTCAAAGACTATGTAAAATCCTGTGATATTTGTCAACAACTTGGATATGCGCGTGATCACCCCAAGGCACCCTTACAAGTGTCCCAGATTGTGGCAGAACCCTTTGCTCAAGTGGCTGTGGACGTGATTGGCCCTTTCAATCTGACTAAGACTGGGAGAAGATTTATTTTGACCATAATTGACTTTGCCATGAGATTTGCTGAAGCTATTCCTTTGAGTTCCATCACTGCCCCAGTCATTGCTAAAACTTTGTTAGAGTTATTTTCGCGTTGGGGGTTCCCCAAGACTATTTTGTCAGACCGAGGGCCGAGTTTTGTGGCCAAGTTAACTAAAAAACTTTGGGAACTTGCTAGCATGGAACACCACATTACGACTGCTGGGCACCATTCCTCGAATGGATTATGTGAGAGAATGAACGCCACCATTAATCGAATGTTAAGGGCGTATGTGTTAGAACATCCTAAAGATTTCCTGATGTTCGCCTATAGGGCTACTCCCTCTGCCAGCTTGGGCTATAGCCCCAACCAGCTAGTTTTTGGAAGGGATCTGGTGGGGCCTTTGTCATTGCTCAAGAATGAGTGGGAAGGAAGGTTGGAAGCTATGCCTGTGTCGGTAGTAACTTACCTCCACAATTTACAGAATATTCTAAGAGATGTTTTGGCTGTCGCTCATGAGAATTTGGGGGAGGCTCAACAACAGCAGAAGGCCCATTATGATGCTCAAGCTAAAGAAAGACAATTTGTTGAGGGGTCAGAAGTTTTGGTACTAAAGGCCCAAGTGGACAATAAGTTATCGGTGGCCTGGGAAGGCCCTTTGATTGTCAAGGCCCAGTTGAGTGACACCAATTATTTGCTAACTGACCCTAAATCCCATAAGAAACCTAAAGTATACCATGCGAATATGATGAAGCAATATTTTTCTAGGAAACACCTGGTTTTGACTTGCACTCCTGCTTTTGAGGTTGCTGAAGACGCTTTATCTCGTTTACCTGTTCCAGTTGACTGATATTTGATTCATGCCTATTTTACTGACTGATTTCCTGGCTCTGATGACCTCTGGACTGTTTTTAGACCTTGTTTTACTCTTTTACGCTTTTAACATGTTTTATGGACTTTTATAGGATTTTATGGCTTATGACCTTTTTTTTTTGAACCTGGACCAGCTTTTGGATTACCCCATTTTTTATTCTATTTCTTTATTTTTTAATAAAGTCTTCTTTTCTTGGGTGTTTTAGGGGTCCCTTAATTTTCTTGCTGTTATTTTGTAATTTTGTTGGATTTTTTGAATATATTTAGAAGGCATAAGTCAAGAAGTAGCTCACCCGCTTAAAATGTATTAATCTTTTTTTTTTAATGCTGTATATAGTGCAATGTCGATATATTGATGGAATTTTTGATTGTTCCCTTATCCCTGGTTGCTGTGGCGATGACGCAGAACTATCCAGAGTTCTGACATCATCTTCCTGAAAAGGGGCGTGTCATGAACCTGTAATGGTCATGAGTTATTAAAAAATCTAATAGCAATACTTTGGCTCCCGTAAGGGACTCTGGGAGACGGTTACAGTTGGAAAAGACAAGCCTTTGCCAATTTGCAAATCTGAGTTTCACTTCCCAGCTGAAGATGGTTAGAGAAGCCTTAACAAGCTGCACCTGTTTATCTTTGCTGATTAGCAAGTGCCTGGTACCCAAGGTCATCCTTGGCCTGTACAGTTGGAAAACACAGTTGGGAGGGGGGCCTGAAGGCGCAAAAATGTGAGAAACATCGAGAAGAAAGTTACATCAGCCAATTCCTGATTGGTCAATTAATCTTGGACCATTAGGATCTTTTTCCCTTAAGTATGGGGCTAGAGACCCATAGCCTTTGTTCTCTGTTCTCTGCCTATGCTGACTGGCACCAGAGTTCCAAACCTTTCTGCCTTATGGTTCCAGGGGTTGCTTATGGGAAGGCAACCTATGTCTGGTTCCATTGTTTTATGTTGAACATCCATCTCTCTTAGGAGAGGTGCCACGCAACCAACTACCTCGTGTGTAAGTAGTTAGGTGAGTTAGTTTGTTATTTTCTTGTTGTGTGTATGAATTCTCTTGTAAGAACCTAAACCCCTGTTGGGTGAATGGTCTTAAAGGATTACTTGCTGCTATATGCTATGTGCACTTATATATCTTAATAAAGCTACTTCTATTTAACCTGGTGTGTTCAATTGAGAGAAGGGGTGGTTCTGGATTCAGTACCTTGACTAGTCTCAGTCACTAACTACCAAAGAGGGTTAAGAAGTTAAAGGCTTGGATTTTAAGTGTTAAACCAGAGGTGCCTGGCAAGGAGTGTAACTGTGACTCTTGCCTTTTAGGACCTTGGTTTTATATATCTTCTGGGCTCAGAGATCCCCTGGCTCTGAGTGGACCAGTATACAGGGGTGGTGGCAGCCTACCTTCTACCTTGCAGGGTTGTTGTTAGCGTACACAGCCTTGGTAAGGGTGAAGTAATAGCTTTTTGGTTCCAGTCTCATTTCCCTAAGGGTGGGGGTCTGAGTCTGATGCATGAACCCAGTACCTTGACGGTCTGGGGGTCATGACAGTTGTTGTTGTTACCGTTTATATCTATGCCGCCTTTTGGCCAAAAGACCCTCAAGGCAGATTACAAAAAAACCCACAAATACAGCATACATATCAAGAAAAACAATACAATTTACAAAAAGATAGCAAACTATTAACATTATTTTAAAAATAGCAATAACAACTTTCAATGACAATACAGTAACAGGCAACACTTTCTTAATACTTTCCTAATAAAATTCCTAATAATTAAATGATGTCTACTACTTCTTACATCAATATGTTGATATCAAAGCATGGTACCACTAGGGTGTCCTGCTGGTACTGCACCTGCCAGTCCTGATACAGGAAAGGGAGTGGGAGCAGTCCAGCTTTTTGACAACAGAGACAGTGTCCATGGTAAGCAGTACTTCAACTTGATCATGGGAATAAAGCAATCAATGTTCCAGCCCACAATCTCCCTGCCCTGGCTAGCCAGGCTGCTCTCATAGGTCATTGCAAAGATGGAAAAGAGGGCTTGAAGGGAATGGAGAGGAAAGGGGTGGAAGCCTGCTCGGCATGGGTGGCTCTCTGCGGAGGAGGCCCAACACCGGAGCTCATGTCATCATCATGACCGGGCTAGAGGACAAGAGGCCCAGCAGGGAGGGCGGCGGCAAAGAAGACATGGTGGCAGAGATGGGCAGGCAGTGCTTGGTGGCTCTGGGGCTTTCAAAAGTAAAGATGGCACAGCTGCCCCTCTGCCAGGCTCCAAATTGCTTCATTGTAGGCTTCATCGGACTCCCCCAGTGCAAGGCGGCGGTGGCGGTAGCTTCAGGAACACAAGCGTCATTGTCGTCGTCATCTTCCCCTCAGTCCCATGCAATGCTCCCACACTACAAGTTGCTTTTATAATATAATAGAAAGGAAGTAGGAAGTACACAGACTTGGGGTTGGTGGCCACTGAATGGCAGTAAAGGATGTTGACTTCTAAGGGAACATCATGTGATAGGTTTAGTAATGAGACATGCTAATGGGCTGATTCACACATGCATGTACATATCTTAATGGCATGCAGGTGAACATTGGCCTGTTTCTCAGCTGGTACATCATACTTTAGTGTTTTGTATCATACTCTGATGTGGTGTGGAAACGTATCAATTACCAGAACCTCCTCAGGCAGGACCTTGGACAGTGGTGTCTGCTTGCTGAGCTGTGAATGATGTTGTTTTAGCAAAGAGCCAGCATCATCTGAAGGCTTAAGAAGACTGGCAAGGCCTTCTCTTCCAGTAGTCCCCCTGGGAGAGGTGTCTGCAATCCTTAAAGGACATGTAGCTGATTCTGCAGACGCATGCAAGGCTATAGAGCAGGAGACGTGACAAGGCAGTCATCTCCAGATTCTGAGGCTGGTGGGACAGCTACATCCTCAGGCTGGGATTGTGAAGAAGGGGATGTCAGTTTCTCCCTTCACCTCTTAAATTATTAAGCATTCTGATGGCTGTCTCATTCTTTTTATTTTTAAAGACTTTCTTACTACAAAACATGTTTTTAGGAAAATGGTAATTGCAATCGCATCATTCAAAATAGAGGAGTGTGACATTCCTAAATGAATTATTCAGTGTGGAGTTATTAATTGCAAGACCCATCACAACAAAAAATCAGTGAGGCCCTTTATTTTCAGCATACTGCATTTAAAAAATAATCTGCCATATACTGTCACTGAAGTATTTTTGGAACAGATACACATTCTTGTTTGTCTCTCCCTGAAAATAAAACAATATTTTAAATCATCTTGTTGGGAGTTCCTTATGGAACCGGGCCATTGGAGGACCCAACATATACTGAGTAAATGCTGTTTGGCCAAAACATTCCAGAACTACCCTGCCACTCTGGGCTCCTACTGGGAGGAAGGACAGGATACAAATCTAATAAATAACAATAATAATAATAATAATAATAATAATAATAATAATAATAATAATAATAATAACCATTTATATAGGAACATAATACTATATAAGCCTTTTCTTACCAATGGGTACAGCTAATTGTGTATGTTTCAGAAAGGCTAGAGGAGAGGCAATTCTCTACAATGTGTTGGGAAAAAATACAATTTCAATATACATAAATAATGTGGAAATTTCTGAATAACTTTAAAACAGCCCTTCACTTACTAAATCAATTGTTGATGCACCTTTCTAATAATCTAAATCAGGGATTGTCAATGTGGTGCCCTCTGGATATTGTTGGGCTCCATCTGCCCCAGCCAGTCTGGCCAGTGTTCAGGGATGATGGGAGTTGCAGTCCAACAACATCCGGAGGTAGTGATGGGGACAAATTAGATGCAGTTTGCATTTAAAAGAGAACTTAACTAATTTGCACTTTACAAAACAACGCATGAACCGAAACACAGCCATCCTTTGAAATCTGCACTTCTCTAAATGTTGCAATGCAGTTCAGTAATGTGTACAAAAATGCATATACTAATGTAAATTGTTAATAGAAATACATATATTAGTGAAAATAACATATAAAATGCATTGTATTTGGGGAAATTGTTTTGCAAAAGTGTGTCTATTAGGAAAAAATGCACACAACAAGTATTTATTCAGAGAAATTTGCCCTAAAATGCTGATGAATTTTTGTGAGGACTTTTTAATTAGGGAAAAAAATCACAAATTGATGTGGACATGTGGTGAACTGAACTTTAATATTGGAAAAATGAGGAACTGAGAGAAACTGAAATGGACAGATTTGCCCATCTGTATTTGGAGAGTACCACTTTGGCTACTCCTGATCTGTCAAAGTTTATCAAATACAGTAGCATGAACAAATATTTTAAATAGACTATTCTTAAATAGGTGGCGTATCACCAATAAGGGAAGCAGTTTTCAGTTTTACAAGGTAAATCTCTCTCTCTCTCTCTCTCTCTCTCATTATCTATCTATCTATCAATCCATCTATATGGCAGGATATCAGTAACTCTCCCTTTAATATGACACATCAGAACCAACAAAAATAATAATTCTATTAAAACTCCTCTGTACTTTGCCCATCTCTATTTTTATATATAAAAATACATTTATCCATTGAAAATATTGTTTACTTTCCTTTTTTTAAACAAAAATGCCAATATGATGCCAAACCATTTTAGCCTCACCACAGAATCCATCACTGTCTCTAGATATAAAAATGGTTTTAGTTTTTTCGCTCCCCACCATCTTACCATTTTGACATGTAAAGAAGAGTTATTTTGTAAAATTCTAAACTTTTACAAAGGTAAGAAATGGCAAAATAATAACAACATTTGTCTTCTGTCAGAAAATATTGACATGGTATTACCACAACAAAATTGGTTTGTGTTGTGAAGTGTGTCTCATAGATAAATCAGATTTTAGACTTTAAAAAACAGCAACACCTAAATACATTGTTCTTTAGGGCTAATATCTATAAAATATATAAGAAACATAAGTGGGCTGTTAAATTTCATTACAGTATTGTTCTTTTTAGAAATTAGATGAAGAGTGTTCAACCTAGAAGAGAGTTTTTTCTACTACTATCTCCCTTTGATATTATTCAGATCTTTGTGAAAGCCAATACATTATATCACAGAGTGACATTGTTTATATACACCAACAGAGACATAAAAAAAATCTGAATCCCTTTTGCATACAGATCTTTACCAGTATACAAAGAAGAATTTTGTATGGGAGAAGACCCATTTTTACATGGTGATGATATGAGAAAAGCCACTAATGAGCTGACAACACCTTTGGCACAGTGTCCAGTGTTTTTAATGCTGCAATATGTGTTCCATTTGAAAAAGGCTCTCAAAATCTAGCTTTCAAGATGCTAACAAAGTAATAGTTCTGTGAAGCTAAGGAAAAGGACTAAGGCTCTGGGACAATGGTAAATTCTGAAATTTGTCATGGCAACCTCTTTCGCTATACCTCCATGCAGTGGAGAATGGTGGCTCCAAATGTCAGTGGGGCAGTGAATCCGCTCCAGGTTTTAGTTTGAACTTTCAAGGATCTGTCCAACACACTGAAACCTGTTCCCCCAAATTCACATATTTTATAAGGACGGACAACAACAATGAACTTGTGACCAAGGCAGTGATTCTGGCTTCAATGCCAAAATAGCTTTTCTTGATATCACACACCCCTCCTGCTTTGCTTAACATCCAGCCTGATGAAAAGTTCTGGTGGAGTCAAAAGCTTGTTTGCTATCTTGTGACTTTTTAGTTTGTCATAGAAAGTATAATTTCAATTCCCAAATAAAAGTGATAGTTTAGCTCTTAGCCATGCATGCTAAAACTCTTCTGCTTTATTTATTTGGTGGATTTTTCTCTCAGTAAAGTTAATTTTTTTGTCATGCAGAGTATTGGCAAATAGCGCCCCCAGAGATGACCTCATCATCCCTGCTGTGAAGTAAGTCATGGCCCCTGGCCCCTGTCCTCCTCTGTTTCACTACATCAATGGTCTGGGGACCAGTTAGAGAAGCAAGTGTGTGAAACAAAGAGCTACTGAACTTTATGGGATTTGGGGGTGAATCTGGAGGGCCCTGACTCTTGTGTGGTTTATTAACTACCAGACTAAAAGAGCAGGAGCCCAAGATTCTAGGAAAGGAAAAGATGGGGTAGACTACTTCTGGGAACTGGAAAAATGGGCATCTTTGCTGGTGAATATTGGTGGCTTGGTCCTGACCCCAAGGAGAATTGAATAAGTGCAAGAATAGCATTCCAACTTGACTGCGTTCTGAGAAGAAGGGAATAGAGATTGCCCCTTTCATCTAAATCTAAATCCCTTTGCAGCTTCACCCAGGAGATGGGAATTTTAAATCTTGGTGGGATGAGTGTGGCTTTTAAAATTAAAGTGGTGGAAGTAAACACTGCCTACAGAGGAATGTATGAGGGGATCGAGTTTCTCTGCTAAAATCAGTAGGGATGCACTTTTAGGCAAAGGCACTCCATGTTCCCCATTCCATCAGGCTGAAGCAGAGGGAGAGATGGGAAGCAAGGCCGTTCCATTAGTTCTGCTGAGAAACCAGTGCCTGTTGGCTCCTCCTCTCCCTGAACAGTTGCCATCACAGCTGGTTACTATGAGGACTTTGTAACTTTAAAAACTGGTGCCTGAGTTTGCTCGTTTACCTCTTCCCTCCCCATCATCTTTTTCTTTTGTGTCATTATTATTTTATTATTAATTATATGTAAGCAGAGCGTGGAAGTAATTCATTACTTTTTTGAGGAATGAGTGAGTAATTCCTCTATGTTTTGATTGTAATAGAACTAGGAGTAATTTTATTACTTTTGTGGAATAATTGTAATGTTTCCAGCATTACTTTTGGGCATTACTTGGTGGGGGGCAAGCAAGGGAAGTCTTCTACTCCTCTGATTTGTGGATGAAAATCATGTGCCTCAAACTGGGCTTCTGTGCAGCGTTGCTCTTCCCTCATGCTCTGTGGGTGGGTAGGAGGGAACGAGGGAGGAGATGGAGAGTGAGACTGGGTGGAGTGCAGAAAACATTTGTTTAAAAAAATGGACAGTGGTGGAGACGTATGGTGTGGAGGAAAAAAGGAGCCGGAGGGCAAGAATTGATAAAGAATGAGAAGGAGGCAGCAGCAGAATGGAGATAAAGAACTGTGGAGGTGAAATATGACAACGTTTGTGTGTGTGACTACTGTGTTTGCACTTGGCACACAAAGTGGCCTCCACCGCCCTCTCTGGCTACTGTGCTGCATTTGCAGTATTTTAACTTTTTTTGCATCTCAGGGGAAAATGTTTGCTTGAGTGAGTATTCTTGGTGGCAGGGCAGGGTCCAGGAGGTGGTTATGTGAGAGAGATTATGCTTGCTGGCTGAGTGGAGGGGTTGCACTTGTTTGACGTGCAAAGATCTAGTAGTGGCCTCTGCCTCCCTCCCCACCTCCCTTATCAGTGGAGAGACCACATTGCTATCTTATGGATAAAAAGACTTATTCTACTACCTCTGTATGTGTACGTTTATTTTTAATGTTGTTTTAGGCTACTTAGATGTGCAGCAGGCAAGGCCAGCACCTTGTAGGCATTTTCTTAAGCAACTGAAATGTAATTGTAGTGATTACATTTGAGAAAAAGTAAAGTAATCAGTTACTTTCAGAGCAATTGTAATTGTAACGGCAATTACTACTTTTTTGGGCCATGTAATTATAACTGTAATTTACTTTTTAAAAGTAATCTTCCAAGATCTGTCTGTAAGCCACTCTGGGAGCCTTTTTAATGGAAAAACAGAGTAAAAAATGCTTTAAACAAATACTGAAGGGCCTGCATGCTTTAGCAAATGCTGGTTCAGGAAAGTAGTGCAATTTCTTTGATTTAGCTTACAAATTGTGAGTATGTTGCATTCAGAATTCCGGGTATTTTCGCACATTTTCTAGACTCCCTGGTTAAATGAGCTATTTCATATACTCATTACATTTGTGCAAGAAAACATTCATTTGAAAGTCTGGCAGAGAAGAGGACACAAACAGAGATCCTCGAAATGAAGCAAAACTTCATGCTTTACTAGTATCTGTTAAAACAGCATCTGTGTATTTTGTTTTTTTGTTTATTTGAAAGCCCTTTTACATTTTTGCACAAGACACTCAATTGCCATTCTCAAGGCTCAGTTTCATTTGCTTTCCCATGCCTAGCCCTGTAACACGCCAAAGTGGTTTTTCTCCATAAGTGGGAGACAAGCATCTGCAGACAAGTAGACCTTTCTTCAGTACTGCATGACAATTCATCTGGCACTGGAGTATCTATTTGCTAACATGTATTAGCCATGCCATCAGCAAGCAGCCTACATCAAGAAAGTCATTGCGGCCGAGGGGTGAAATAAGACACAGACACAATATGCATTGGGTTAAATAACGGGCCACTTTATTAACCAAATCCATATCAGAATAATGAACCTGCAGAGGGGAACATAAGTGCGGGATTATCTTGGTGAGTCAGCTATTGGGGCGATTCAACCCCTGCCAGGCAAGGGGGTGCCAATCTGCCAACCCCCTGCCTTGACCACACCCATGTGGTGTGTAGGAAGGCCAACAGGCGTCACTGCCTTCCCCTGGTGCCCTGAAACTCCGAGTGGATGAGACCTGTTGGCCCCAAAGGCGACCTGTATCCTGCCCTCGGGCCATACAACCCTGAGCTGCAGGCCTCCAGAATCGCCTATCACCTCCAAAGGTGCCTAAAGGTGTCACCTAGCTGCCCTTCACAACCTTTCCGCACTTCCTTGCTATGAAGTGACCAATTAAAATATTAAGTCAAACAGCCAAATCAACCTAATAAACACAGAACAACACCCATGCTAACCCTGAGCACCCTCACCACTAACCACAGTGTGGAATAGGCAAAAGAAACCCGCCGGCTAAAGGTGCAGGCAAGCCAAAAATTCCTAGTTGGCCCCGAAGCGACCAAATTAATCACACTGCAGCAGAGGGAGGGTAGGGTGGGTGCCAAATAAAGAAGAGGGAGAGGAGGAGCCGGCGCAAGCTTAAATAGGCCTGGCCGCTCGTCCTCTGAGGCGCGCCTTGACATCATGCCAGTTCAGGCGCGCCTGCCCTCTTCGTTGATGGCTGCTGGGCTTCACTCCAGGCCGCAAATCTCGCCCCATGGCCCGGTAAGTAAACCGAGCGCAGAGCGGGGGTTCTTGTCACACAGTTTAAAAGTTTTTTCTTAAAAAACCCCCCACAAATATAGGGCTTCATCCAGTCTAAAGGCAGGCATAGGATTCACACAGAGCTCATTTAAGGCACAAGGAGTGTTCACAATAACTCTCTCTCCACATGTGTGAAAGGGCCATAGGACCTGACCTTCCAGTCCTGCCCCCGTATAGGGAACTGGGCCCTATTCACATACAGCTCGAGCTATGTAGACTCTCCTCTCGATGGGTAGCCATGGACGTTCAGAGTTCCAAATCAGGTGAAGTGCCTACGTGCATATAGCTTCCCAATGTTCCACTGAATGCATGGACACATAAGGAGTGGGCTCTTGGGTGACATTGTCGCTATGATGATGATTATGTTGATGTATTTCTATCCTGCCCTTCCTCCCATAGAAGCCCAGGGCTGTTATACAAAACAATCCTTACAATAATTAAAGCATCTAAAACTACATCTCTAAAATATAAAAACTTAAGCTGCTTAATCCCCAGACAGCAATCATATCCCCAAGACCTAGGTGAACAAAAATGTCTTCAGTTTATGAGTAAATAATATGCCCACATACCCTTTATAAAACATTCTGTGGCATTTTGATGGCATTGATTATTATTTATTTATTTATTTATTTAATTTCATTTATAAACCGCCCATAGCCAATGGCTCCCTGGGCGGTGTACAACATACAATAATACAATAAATGAACAAAATCACAGATAAAAATACAAATTCATAATAACACTAAATGATATTAGCATAGCTAAAACATTAAAACAGTAAAATACATAGAAATATATTAAAATGCCTGGGAGAATAGGAAGGTTTTAGCCTGGCGCCGAAAGGATAGCAGCATAGGTGCCAGGCGTACCTCCTCGGGGAGACTGTTCCACAATTCGGGGGCCACCACCGAAAAGGCCCTAGATCTTGTCATTACCCTCCGAGCCTCTCGGTGAGACGGTACTCGGAGGAGGGCCTTAGATGTCGAACGAAGTGTACGGGTAGGTTCATAGCGGGAGAGGCGTTCCATCAGATATTGCGGGCCTACACCGTGTAAGGCTTTATAGGTCAATACCAGCACCTTGAATCTGGCCCGGAAACAAATCGGCAACCAGTGCAAACAGGCCAGAACAGGCGTAATATGTGAGGACCACTTGGTCCTCGTCAGTAGTCTGGCTGCTGCGTTTTGCACTAGCTGCAGCTTCCGAACCGTCTTCAAGGGCAGCCCCACGTAGAGTGCATTACAGTAATCCAATCTAGAGGTCACTAGAGCATGAACAACTGAGGCGAGGTCATCACCGCCAAGATAGGGGCGTAGTTGGGCTACCAAACGAAGATGGTAAAACGCATTCCGAGCCACCGAGGCTACCTGAGCCTCGAGTGACAAGGAAGGGTCGAAAAGAACCCCCAGACTATGAACCTGTTCCTTCAGGGGGAGTGTAACCCCATCCAGAACAGGATGAACATCCTCCATCTGAGCGGAAAAGGCACTCACCAACAGCATCTCAGTCTTGTCTGGATTGAGTTTCAGTTTATTAGCTCCCATCCAGTCCATTATCGCGGCCAGGCAACGGTTCAGCACATCAACAGCCTCACCTGAAGCAGATGAAAAGGAGTAATAGAGTTGCGTGTCATCAGCATACTGATGGCAACGCACTCCAAAACTCCGGATGACCGCACCCAGAGGCTTCATGTAGATGTTGAAAAGCAGGGGGGACAGAACCGATCCCTGAGGGACTCCACAATGGAGAGTCCAGGGTATCGAGCAATGTTCCCCAAGCACTACCTTCTGGAGACGATCCACCAAGTAGGAGCGGAGCCACTGCCAAGCAGTACCCCCAACTCCCAACTCCGCGAGTCTCTCCAGAAGGATACCATAGTCGATGGTATCAAAAGCAGCTGAGAGATCAAGGAGAATCAACAGAGTTACACTTCCCCTGTCCCTCTCCCAACAGAGGTCATCATACAGGGCGACCAAGGCTGTTTCTGTGCCAAAACCGGGCCTAAAACCGGATTGAAACGGATCTAGATAATCGGTTTCATCCAAGAGCGCCTGGAGCTGGCTGGCAACCACCCGTTCCAAAACCTTGCCCAGAAATGGAACATTCGCTACCGGTCGATAGTTGTTCAAATTATCTGGGTCCAAGGATGACCTCTTCAAGAGAGGTCTCACTACAGCCTCTTTGAGACAACGAGGGACAACTCCCTCACTCAAGGAGGCATTGATCACTTCCTTGGCCCAGCCGGCAGTTCCAGCCCGGCTAGCTTTAACTAGCCAAGAAGGGCAAGGGTCGAGTACTGACATGGTTGCACGCACCAGTCCAAGCATCTTGTCAACTTCCTCAAGATCAATTATTAACTCCTTCATGCAGTTCCAGTGGAATTGTTGTTGATGATGTTGTTGTCAAACAGTTTTCCCACGCATAATCATTCATAAGGAAGCTTGATATCTAAGAAAGAATCTAAACCTCCTCACCCCTAAGGTATTCTTTCTCCATCTGCCTCCTTTTCCATTGGAAGTTAGGGTAAAACTAGGCATGACACTTATCACATGGTATGGTTTTGCCTGGCTTCATCCCCTCTGCACATGTCACACTGGCTTTGCATCAAGTCCTCTTTTCTTGCTTCTCTTCAGGGGCTGAATGCAAAAAGTGCCACCCTATCCATCAGCAAATCTGGGAACAGGGAAACTACCTGCATTTTGTAAACTCCCCTCCCATATTTTCATCAAAGTGGTTGCCACCTAAATGCAGTAAGACTGAATCTTATGCCCACTCTCCTGAAATCAATGGGATTTACCTCTAAGTAATCATGGCTAGATTGCACTGTAAGAATCCAATACTACCCACAGTGGTAGTTTTCATTTGTGGACTCTGAAATTGAGTTGATATTGACCAGGACAAAGTTCAAACTGGGCTTTGATGGGTACTATAATTGCTAGAATATTATTCATTGTTGAGCATGATAAAAAAATGGAAACAAAAATCCTTTAATCAACCACAGAATTCCTCCCTGCTAAGCTGATAACACTAAAAATGGAGGAGAGTGTCAGCAATAATGGGCTCAGATATATTTGCTCTGCAATTCTGTTCCAGTGTAAAATAATAGCAGAGGAGGGTATGTGCTCTTAGGAACTGAGTAGCACTTGAGGATGCTTGTATAAAGTGAGGTTGTATGGCTTCAATGACGACATAAATTCAGGGCATACTGACCTTCATTAGATAGATGAAGAGTCGAATAGTAGGTCAGCTGGTAATAACCAAGAAGACAAATTACAGTGTTCTATCTGTGTTCTAACACCTTCTAGGTAGTGGATTGAGAGGATCTTTAACAGAGGTTTTGTAAAGCATTTAACGTCAATAATATAGGTGGCCCAAGCATATGACCTTGTTGTACCATCACTCTTTGGCATGTTTTACAGTGTTCCTGAATGTTTTTATTATTTTATTTATTTTATTAAACCATTTATATTACACCCTGCTGGTGCAAAAATATGTGGGGAGATGGAAGATCCATCAGTGGTATCCCCACCAGCAGAGCCCAGCAGACAATCCTGAAATGAGCCATTCGAGGGTGGGATGGGGGCAGGGCTGAGCCAGTCTGAACCTGGTGCAGAGATTGGATCTGATGTACCTGCCCTTCCATTTTGCATCACCATGAGTAGCTGGACTGTGGATGAGGCGGTAGCACCACTGGTTTGCAGAGCCATAGCAGCAGCAGCTTTGGATTGCAGTTGAAGCAAGGAGAGAAGAACAGCAGTCAAAACCAAGCACTGGAACATCATCTGCCACATACAACAAATTGTGTATCTCTCCTATTAGGTCAGATATTAAGCTTTGTTTATAGCCATTTATAGCACAAATTTCATAATGATCCCAAGGAAGGTTACATATAGCTCAGTACAAGTAAACTGTGTATTATTATTATTATTATTATTATTATTATTATTATTATTATTATTATTATTATTATTATTATTATTATTATTATTATTATTATCCTGCCTTACTCCTAGAATGGGTTACAACAATTTTAAAATACAGCATTAAAAGCAATTAAAACAACCTAAAATCACAAAATAGAGTGGGTCCTGCAAAATATTTGTCTATGATTGCACAGGAGTAAATTCCACTGAACTCAGTAAGCATCTAATTATCAAACCTGCTCACTTCCTCCCCTCCCACAACTGCCTGCTCCCATCCCCCTCCTCCCCTCTGCCCTTCCTTCCCTTCCTCCTTCTCCCCTACCCCTCTGCCCTTCCTCCTCCCCCCCTCCCCATTTGGTGTGGTCAGTTTCACCTATCATAAGCATGATTGCAGGGGAATAAATCCCATTGAACTCAATAAGCATGCAAATGATCAATCCATTCTCAGCAAACTTGCACAGGATCCCATTTCTTACCCTGCAGATTAAAAAGCAGATAAATTCACTAATAGGAAAAAAACCTATATTCAACAAATATTTCTATCAAACTTTAAAAGGCAGGGAAATTGGACAGCTATAGTGGCCTCCTCTCTGAGATGCTGTACTGCCCTACACATTTGTCAAAATGCAAACACAATTTGGGTTGGTCTTTCACAGTCCAATCCACCTCCTGTGTAGTTGGGAACAATTTGGTAATGTGCCTCTGAGCATATGGTGAGTGGAGGCAATACCCACAATCAGCCCAAATAATAGAAACAAGACATGTACTGTGCTGATCCTGTTTTAGCAAGGAGGAAGCAACATTATTAAGACAGTTGATAGAGTTCAGATAGTCACTTTAAATATGTTTGATTTACTTTGCAATTTTAGTGAAGTTTCCTACATTAAATCATTTTCTTTTGCTCCTGTTTCTATGAATATGTGAAGTACAGCAACCCTTTGCAACACTAAAAATGACCCCCAAACAATTGTGGAATAATGGCACTGACTATTTTGCTGAATAATTTCCGATGGACATCAGGAGTGTCTCAGTTTGCACAAGATAAAACAGTGGGAGGTGAGATATATTCTAGCAAAATTCTAGGTGTGTTCTATGTTTTTAATTGACCATGCCCACCTTTCCTTTAGTGTAGGGGTTTAAGCATAGCAGGCTGAAAACATGCATCTTGGGCAGGCCATGTTTGTTTTTTCCAAGAGCTAGAGTCATTGCTTAAGTAGCAACATATTATAATCAGTCTGATTTTACATCAAACTGCAGTTTCAGATTCAACTGTTAATACACCCAAAATAGAACATAAGCTCCAATTTGAAACACAAAAGCCTATCTTCACCATCAAATGATATTGTCCAATAAAAAGGCTTTGATATTAATAAAAATAAATTTGACACAGGTTTCTTGGATGAATAATGAGAGAAATATAATTTTCTAGGTTAGATTATCTGTGGAAACATTAGTAATACAGGAAAGAAACAAGGTAAGAACACCAACAAACATACAAAAATATAATTCTCCATCTTTGGAGATAGCAGGTGTTGCCACCACTCACCATATGCTCAGAGGTACATGTTACCCAATTCTTTCAAGCTACTCAGGAAGTGGATTCGACTGGGAAAGACCAACCCAAATTGTGTTTGCATTTTGGCAAATTTACAGGGCAGTACAATATCTGAGAAAGGTCAGGTCTCCTGCTCCCCTGGTGCATTCACCATAGCTGCCCAATTTCCCTGCTTTTTAAAGTTTGATAGAAATATTTGTTGGCTATAGATACATTCTTAAACCGCAAGTTTTTTTGCCTATTAGTGAATATCAACTAAACTCAGCTCCATCCATTGTGCTCACCTGCCATTTTAAGCTACTTTGTTAATCTGGTGCCTACTAGGTTTGCAAGCTCAGTAGTTACGTTATGTTTAATGCACACAATAGTGCACCCATGATGGATTAAGACTGATGACACTATGCCTGCATCATCATTGCGTAAGCTGCTTTGACTTGTTGCTGCTTTGCGTGCTACTAGCTGAGTGTGAAAGACAAAATACTATTTAAATCTAAATCCTGATCTACAGACTATGTAATCTAGATTAAAGGGTGCGACAACCAAAGTACAGGTACAGTGTGGAGGCGGTGGGGGAACAAATAACATATAAGACATGGGAAGCTCCCTTATACTGAGTCAGACCATTGTTCCACCCAGCTCAGTATTTTCTACACTGATTGGCAGCAGCTCTGCAGGACTTCAGACAGTAGACATTTCCAGGCCTACCTGGAGATGCTAGGAACTGGACCTGGGGCCTTCTGTATGCAAAGCAGAATCTCCACCACTGAGCCGTACCCTTGAAGTTTAGATGATTAAAGCTGGGCCATACACTACTTTTAACAACAAGATTCTATAGATATACTCCTGATTCCTGAAGGAATGATAGTAGAGTTGTTTTTAAAAGGCTTTTCAGTTTTCCAGATGACCAGAAACTTTATACTTGTAACTATTATTGGACCAATTTTTGAATCTAGAAAAAAATACTATAAACCAATCTCTCCCCCCCCACTGGTTATTCATGATAAAGTTGCCAAAAGCTAACTGCATTCATCATCTGCTCTGCACAAGCTGGGTTTCAGAGGGCTTCCATTTCACTTCAATAACCTGGCAGTTCCCCAATTAAGCAAAAGCTTCAAAGCTGCAGTTTGAGAGTAACTGCCATATAAGAGGGTTTGGTAGCTGGCCAGTGCTATGCTCATAGGAAACCTTGTCGTGCTCTAAATACACTTCTGTCTTGGGCTAACCCAGTTTGGATTCCTCCCTCCTCCCAATTTCATGTGAATTTTGCACTCGTAAAAGCAAAACACACCATTAATATTTTCAGCCAGCAGCATTGCTGGCCCTGTTAAGCTCTATAAGAGCACTTCTGCTGATCTATATTAGGTCTCTTGTATGCTGATTTAAGTGTCCTTGTTTTCTGGCACAATTCTCTCTTGCAATGAGGATGAGCCCTACCAATTAATTTCTGTTGCAAACCTGCATGTATAAATGTTGACATCCATTAAAAATCCCAAGATTCTTTGAATAATCCAAGATAACAGAACAGTGAAAACTACAGATATAGAGCTTCAAATATTTAGGGACTACTTTCCGTTGAAAATGTCTTTGGCCATTATCAAGCTGTCATTGAGTGCTCGCACATTTGATGGTGGGAAAAGAACTTCAGACATTAAGGGTGTAATCCAACAAAGTAGGTCCACTACTGCAAGGACTTTTGGCTGTGTAACAGAACTTCCCCTCCCTCTCCTCTCCCCATGTACATACCCCCCAAAATCTGTTCTGAGTTTTCCTCCAGTTCCTCTGCAGCACATTTGACAAGGGTACAGAGCCAGTGGCCATCCAAGTGTTATCACTCCCATCATCCCTGATCATTGTCCATGCTGGCTTGAGCTGATGGGCATCTGACAACATTTGGAGTGCCACAAGTTCCCACCAATGCATTAAGGAGAAGGGCTACTCTATCCTGTGGGTGCCGTCATATAACACTTCCAATTCTCATATCTGTGTATCTGTGTCTGTATCTATGTTATACATCCACGAGAGTGGCTGTATACTATAGCCAGCGTGGATTTTTCACATTCTGCAATGATAAATTGAAAATGCCTCCCATGCCATTCTGATGCTTCCTATAAGCTCATTTCAAAACAAAACCTTACAAAAGTTATAGTCCTGTACTCAGAAGTGCTTGCTTAACTATCCTCTCAATTTTCATGGTGATAAACAAAACAGACAGAAAGAATAGAGAGTTCCAAGTCTAAAGAGAGAGGGGGGGGAAACAATTTTTTGCCTTTTTTCTCTGAGAGTTCTCATAATATCTTGAAATTCATTAAAAATCAGCCATATTCACAGAGCACCTGTAAACCTGTTACTGACCTTGCTCCATACTCTGACCTTCACCTTCTGCAGTTTAAAAGTTAAAAAATGCCTGGCTGATTTTTAATTAATTTAATAAATTTTGCATTGAACTGAATGATAATGTCAGGCATACTCAGTAAGAACCAACTATCAGTGTTCTAAAAGCCAGAGTCACAGCTGCTTGGCTTGGCTAATCAGGGATCCACACCCACACCAGACTTTGATTTCACATGAGACAATCATGGCTTCCCTCAGAGAATCCTGGGAAGTGTAGTTTGTGAAGGGTGCTGAGAGGAGACTCCAGTTCCACTGACAAAGCTCCAGTGGCCAGACTGGTTTAACCGTCAGCCACTCTGACTAAAGGTCTGTGGGAGGAACAGGGTGTCTCCTAGCAACTCTCAGCACCCTTCACTAACTACACTTCCCAGGATTCTTTGAGAGAATCTATGACTGTCCAAAGTGAAATAAAGGTCTGGTGTGGATGTGGCCAGGGACAGCTTTGGTTTAAATTTGGGTGGGAGGCTACCTGTGCCTGCTGTGGAATTAAAAGGTGGAGGAAACACTGAAAACTAATGATACTGTTCACAATGTTTTCCTTTTGGAAAGGAAAGGGGCTTCCCCTCTGCCCAGTGCCAACCCATCCAATCTCCTCCCTTCCCCTCCTACCCTCCTTGCCCCTCTCCCAGCTCAGTGTTGGACTACAACAATTTTCAAACATGATTCTACAGAAATAAATCCCATTGATCTCAAAAAGTATGCAACTGATCAAACCCACTCTCCCTTCTCCCCCCTCCTATCCCCTCCCTCTTGCACCTTCCCTCCCCCTCCCCCTCCAATCTCCTCCCTTCCCCCTCCAATCTCCTCTTTCCCTCTCCCCATGTTCAGTTTTACCAATCTTAAACATGATTGCATGGGAGTAAATACCATTGAACTCAATAAGCATGCAAATGATCAAACTTTCCCTCCCCTGCCCCTTCCTTTGCCCCTCCCCCTCCAATTCCCTGCTTCCCCTCCCTCTCCTTCTGCTCCTCTCTCCCTTTCTCCTTCCCTCTCCACTCCCCTCCCCCTGCTGCTCCCCATGGTCAGTTTTACCTATCCAAAGCATGATTGCACAGGAGTAAATCCCACTGAACTCAATAAACATGCAAATAATCAAACCTGTCCTCCTCCCCTCTTGCCTGCTCCTATCCCCCTCCTCCCCTCTGCCCTTCCTCCACTCCCTCCTCCTCCTCCCCTAACCATCCCCTGTGGTCAGTTTCACCTATCGTAAGCAGGATTGCGGGGGAGTAAATCCCACTGAACTCAATAAGCATGCAAATGATGAATCTATTCTCGGCAAGCTTGCACAGGATCCCATTTCTTACCTCCCAGATTGGAAAGCAGAGAAATTCACTAATAGGCAAAAAATATTGCGGTTTAAGAATGTACCTATAGCCAACAAATATTTCAAATTTTAAAGAACAGGGAAATTGGGCAGCTATAGTGAATGCACCAGGGGAGCAGGAGACCTGACCTCCTCTCTCAGATATTGTACTACCCTACAAATTTGTCAAAATACAAACACCATTTGGGTTGTTATTTCACAGTGCAATCCACTTCCTGTGTAGCTTGGAAGAATTTGGTAACATGTGCCTCTGAGCATACGGTAAGTGGTGGCAACACCTGAAATCAACCCAAATAATAGAAAGAAGATATGTGCTGTGCTGATCTTGTTTTAGCAGGGAGGAAGCAACATTATTAAGACAGTTGACATAGTTCAGATAGTCATTTTAAATATGTCTGATTTCCTTTGCAATTTTAGTGAAGTTTCCTATAGGAAATCATTTTCTTTTGCTCCTATTTCTGTGAATATATGAAGCAGAGCAACACTTTTTAAAATTCACACCAGAAAAACTCCAAAAATAATTGTGGAATAATGACACTGACAGTGGACATCAGGTGTGTCTCAGTTTGCACAAGATAAAACAGTGGGAGGTGAAATATATTCTGGCAAAATTCTAGGTGTGCTCTATGTTTTTAATTGACTGTGCCCACTTTGCCTTAAATGAAGTGGTTTAGCAGGCTGAAAACATAGCAGGCTGAAAACATGCATCCTGGGCAGGCTAAGTTTGTTTTTTTCCAACAGCTAGAGTCATTCCTGAAGTAGCAACATATTGGAATCAGTCTGATTTTACATCAAACTGCAGTTTCAGATTCAAGTGTTAATGCACCCAAAATAGAAATAGAACATAACCTCCAATTGGAAACACAAAAGGCTGTCTTCACCATCATATGACATTGACCAATAAAAAGGCTTTGAAATTAATAAAAATAAATTTGACACAGGTTTCTGGGATGAATAATGAGATAAATAAAATTTTCTAGTTTAGATTCTCTGTAGAAACATTAGTAACACAGGAATGAAGCAAAATAAGAAGAACACCAACAAACATACAAAAGTGTAATTCTCCATCTTTGGAGATGGCAGATGTTGCCACCACTCACATTGTCTGGCCTGGTGTTCCATCACTTCAAATTCTTTGCCTCCACCCTAGGTCGTGCTCCCTATCTTTCTTGATTCTTCTTTTTTTCTGTACTCATGGTAGTCCATCTATCTGTGTCCTTCATTTTATGCACCATCCACATGGCACTGTTGTCATCAAAATGCCAGCCTATACCCGCCTAGTCCAGATTTACCCGTTCTGGGGGAAATCCAGTAAGTTTGTTTTAAAAAAAACCTGTTGCCAGTGACCTGTTTGCAATACCTCAGTGACCCATTCCCATATTAAACCCTGTTCGGAAGCACTCCTACTCTTCCCTTCTCCCAGCCTTGGATGATTTTTGTCTTTCTTTATCAGCTGCTGCTTACTCCTGATAACAGCTTGTGTTCATGTTGCCCTAGGCTTTCCTTCCTTAAAGATGTCTCAGATATGAATTCCCAGCATGCCTAGCATATGTGTTCAGTCTAAACTCAATTCACCTTAATGCCATGTCTCAACACTGCCTACAACGTAGCTTATTGTAGTGGAGAATCATCCTAAAGTTGATTATGATCCTAAGATCTTAAAGTTAGGGCACATGATGTTATATCTTGAAGCAACAAAAGCATATACTATACAATGACCAAATTTGCATGTAATACTGAGCCATGTGAGTATGCAGGCTTTTGGAGACAAGATTGTGACCACTTTGCTTCTTGTCTAGTGCTCCTGCTGGTCTCATGATTTGTTTCACTGCAGACAAACCACAAGCTGTAACCCAGGTTTGGTCTTGGTTTACAGCTTGTAATTTGTCCAGAGGAGACAAACCACAACTCTGGGTTCAGACAATGTACTAAACCAAACCATGTCTTAGCTCACAGCAGTACAAATAGCAGCAGAATGCGATCTTCTCTCTGGGAGTCCACATGCTTGTGTATTCAAGCTAAGCCATGTTTTGGTTCAGCGTTTTATGCAAACTGAGCCTGATGTCAACAAAATTCAATTTTTGTAGAGACTGTCACCAGTCTCCAGGATTAATTTCTTAAATCAATACATTAATTATAAAACTGCCCATTACTACATTTCTCTGTGGTGGCATTTCATTTGTGAAATACCTTGTTCTTACATCAGGTGCCAACCTTGTTGTCATTCTAGCGCCAAGTGAAGATTTATGTTTACTCAGATTTTTTAGGTTTTTAAGCAGTTACTGTTTGGCTTTCTCTTCTGTTTAGCTGTTTTTAGCATCCATGTTAATTGGTGTTTTTACAAACCGTGTTTTTTTCTATAATATTCTTCAGTTCTTCTATAATTTACTTTATGCTGTATTCTGCCATGGTATCAGTACCGATAAAGGGTGGAGCACAAATCTATTAAATAATAAACAAGCAATGCATTTCTTTATTATAGGCATTGGATCTCTCTCTCTCCCACTGTATTTGTTTGGTAAAATATGAGGTAGAATTAAGTTTAATTGATTCTCATTTTTGTGTAAATAGAACATTAGCCTAAATAGTAAATGTTAAAAGAATCACTTTCTTAGAATAGCAAGGAAACCTTGATACATTTTGCAAAGCTATGAATTATAATGTATTGTCATCATCAATGTAACTTGTTATAATTTACTTCTGACATTCAGATTTAGCTGTTGGGCATATTGTTGGAAATGTATCCTATTCACTTCCCTGCCTTCTAAATGCCCTTCATGTTTCAGTAAAACAATCCAATCAAAACTAAAGACCAAAAGCACTGTAAAACAAATCAAGCATACAAACCGTTCCTAAGCATTCCTGTTATACTCCATCCTTTTTTGGCCTGAGGCTTTTAATTTTCTTAAGCTGCGTACTAGTATAACTAAGCCTTCCAAAGAAAATATCTGTACATGGTATTATTTTTCTCTGTGATTTGAGCCAGGTTTTGTAACTTAGAAAGCATCTAGCACGGACTTGGAAGACCTTAGAATTTGAATTGCAAGGCCCTACACATCTTGTGGGCTTTCAAACAATATCTTATTGGAGCAAATTGATGGAATTGTTTCATGGTTTAAGATGAAACAGACCATTAGATCTTCCTGCTTATGTATGTGATATATGATAGTATTGTATTCCATACCTTGCATATTATAATGTAATTATTTCTATTCATGCCTCTCTTTTACCTTTTGCTGTTTTTCATGTGAGGTCTGATTTTCCCTTTGGTCAAATGATAGTGCTGAAAAAATTCATAAAACTTTTGTGATTATCTTTTACAACACCATGCTCTGGGCATTCTTAAATCATGATGAGGATTGGATTACCTTCCCTTAGGTCTCCCCCTCCTATATCTAGTGAAAAATAGATGGTTTTCCTGTTATAGTTTTGGCTGCCAATTAATGCATATATATTTATTTATTTATATTTATACACCACTATTTCATTTTATCTTAAAAAATGATTTACATCAAATAAAAAAATACAGTAAAAACCATTAAATACACAGTAGAAACAAAGGTCAACTATATCTATATATGTCATTTTTATTTTACATAATAACAAGCATACATGAACAAACATACATATAATACATACATCATATTCAAAATCAAAACTATGATATATACATATAGATTTATATTAAATCTATAACATATCACTTTAGACAGATAAATGAATAAATAAATATTTAAACCCATTTATAAATTTTGTATAAATGTAATATATAATTTATATTAATAATTTATTAGCAGCAAAAAAGGGATCAAATACTTCCAAATTAAACATTTTCTTCATATCACTGACACAAGGTTAGCTATCTATTCCAATTGCTCTTTTCTCTCTCTTCTGTCTCTTAATTTCACTATCTTTGTAAGTTTTTCCATCTTCACAACATGCCATACCTTGTTAAACAGTTCTCTTTCATTCGGAATTTGAACAGATTTTGCAGCTAGCAATACTCTGGCTGTTCTTAAAAAAATTCCAACCCAAAGAATATGAAATGGTTGAACCTCAGATATCCTAATAATATTTCTCAGATATCCTAACAATATTTGTATGGGATTTAGAGGTATAGAACAACCTATCATATCTTCCATAATCTTCAGTATTTTTACCCAATAAGACCTCTTTGGCGATCAATTCTACCTCTACTGGAAAGACTGAGAAAAATGAAAAACCATGCACCTAAGGTGTCCACAAACAGTTTAATTTTTTTTTTGATACTCTTCAGGTCTTAGACCAGAACCTTTTCTTAGAACATACATGCTTATACCAGAAACTGTTCTTTTGTTAGCCCTCTTGGGCCTTATGATATTCCACACAGAGAGGGGAGACATGTGTACCAGCCGCAGCTCCAGCGTCACTGCTGGCTCCTTCTCTGAATTTACCACATTAAGTGGGAAGGACTGAAAGAGGATTCTAAGCATCTTTAGTTGAATGTGGTTAGAAGCTTCCCTCAGCTTGGAAATCTTGAAAAACAAAACCAAGGCAGAAACAGCCCAGTGAGCATACTTAGTGGGCTTGCAGCGTTGGCGTGTGTGAAAATATGGAAAACTAGGGGAAAGGGAGTGGCATGGACTGCTGCAATCCTGGACAGAAGCACACCACACTGCTGTGCTTTGTTGCTGGGTCCCACATAGTAATATATCAATGATTTTTCATATGTTCTTTTTGTTTCCTTTGGTTTTTTTGTTTTGCAGTTATAAAGTGCTCTAGAAACTCTCCTGAAGGGCAGCTTAGAAATATTTTTAAATAAAATAAAAAACCTGAAGGGTCAATTAGATCCCACACACTATTCTTGTAGGGGTTATATACTTTACATTGTGAGGTATTATTGGTCCTAATGACCTGTTTGCAGCTATATTTTGTTCCTGAAAAAGGAAAGGGATATGAAGATCTATCAATATAGCTTCAGGTAAAGGCACTGGTATAAATAATTCACTATAAAACACTTTAATATTGGTCTCTTCATACTGAAGACATTCACATTTCTTTTACCTTGCACTAATAACTCTTTGACATGATTAGATTCGTATTTAAAGCTGAATTCAGAAATAAATGGCTAAATGAATTTGACTGTCTTGTCTAAGACTTTATAGCAGACAAATGAAAGTTTCAGCTCACTGTATGTATGGAACAGAAATTGCATTTAAATAATCTGCAAAGTAGAATATAAAATTAAACTGAAACTTATAAAGGTCCTTTGCCAAGCTATGGCCTCTTGCATGATTCAGAGTATAATAGGAGACCAAAATGTCAGAATTTTTAAAACAAGTATCTTCAACAAAACTTGTGATGACTGTCATAGCTACAGAAGTTTCCAAGCAGACAACTATCTTGTCCATTATTGTAGGAGGTACTGACATACACTGGACCAAGGAGGAGAACACAAAATTTATATTTATGTCTCCCAACCCCTAGCACTTTGCTGTGAACACTTTATTTGCTTATTTTATTACATTTATATGAAGACAGCTTTTATTCTTATTCAGTTTTGTTTCCCTCTCAATTGCCCCCCTACACACAGACCTTGAACTATCTCCATATGTAAATACTTGACTCTTTATAACTGGATAACAGATTAATTTTACCATGGGTAATTTTCCCTCTCAACATAGCTGGTTTTTGTTTGACATTTCTATTATGCTGAGGTTCAAGTAGACCTTGGTTTTATAAAAGTATTTGTGATGTGTCCATCTTAAAAGCTATCAGGCAAATAGTAACCACATAAGACAAAGCTGACTTTCCATGCTGACTAGAAGAATGCCCTCCTTCTTTTTAAAAATTACATATATTGTTTTGTTACAGAGGACATACAAGACACATTCCTATGCAACAACATTATAAAACAATATAGTCAAATGATTGAAAACTTTATAAAATAGAAAAAACATGAATGTTAATATCAATATTGTATTATCTACACTTCCAAAAATAAATAAAGGGACACTATTCTGCTACAAACGTTTTCTTCTTTCATCTGTCTCTTTATCTTACTCAGCTTTGTTCATTAGATAATTTCATACTTTAATTTATCCAATCTCTACATGTAGATGTGTCAGGATCATTCCAGTTCTTAAAACCTTAACTGGTTTAGCAGTGGTTACCAAATTAGAGATCATTGCATGGTGTGATTGAGTATACTTAAATACATAGGTGCAAAGGAAACTAGTTTAGACTGTTGGTTTATCTAACTCAGTAGAGCGGGGAAAGGGTGGCCCAGGAGAGGTCATTCTCTGTGGCAGCCCCAAAGTTGTGAATTTCCTACCCACAGTTGAGCCCAAAATATTTGTATGATATTTATATACGTATGCATGCACATATTTAAACACATATTTAAATGATCTTCTGCTAATCCAACATGCATAATGATTTAAAGAATTTACTCATTGCAACACTTTAAAATAATTTTATTTTAGGAGAACATGCATGAAATTTGCTGCTTTCCCAGCAATCAGATGAAATCAGGATCAGATGAAAGACTAATTTAGGTCCAACACATTTTTACCAAATGCCTCTGGGATGTACACAAAGCTTGATGCAGATAACCGTTTTCTGCTGTTTGTCCCCTGCATGTAGTAAATACAGGTATCCTTTCTTTGAAATGGAGCTTCTGGTTCTTAGCTATGGTAGCAAGTAGTCATTAATATACAGTATACATCCTTCATGAATGTATCTAACTTTTGAAAAAGGCATGTGTCCTACTGGTCTTCACATTGTCATATTGTAGTGAATTCTACAGTACTCAAATTGTGAGGGGGGGAGATATGAGAGGCTATTAACCTTCTAAAAATGCCAGCTAAAGGGACCAACACAAAAGCTAAGGGACCATGCACCTTCCCCCCCCCCAAAAAAAATTGAGCCCTGGAATTCTATAAGTCAGGGCTGGGCAGGCTTCCAGACTTTGGAACTACTTTGTTTTTTTCCTAAAACTCTGAGATAACGCCAACTAAAGTAAGGTGCAAATCAGTGGCTCAAGAGGGCAGACATAAGCTAAGAATTAATGGATCTGGGTGCATGTGAACACGTGCTCAGCCCAGGGATTTGTGACTAGTACCAGAAACAAACTTGGAAGTCCTTTCATATAAAAATCCATTTCTGCCTTCCCCCTAAGCATTCTTTTTCAGCAACCTAATTTAGGAGCAAAAGGCTTTTTACTCACTCTTTTGTGAGGCAATTGGGAGTCTGAAACCCTTGTCAATCTACTGCAAATTGCTCAGAGATCTTCCAATAGAACCTGACCTATCTTCTGCCCACCTCTGCTATAAATTAATGACAAGTTGTGTACTTCATTTTATTTTTCATGGATCTCCTGATAATCACTTACATTGGATGATAAGTTGCCTCTTACAACATTCTGGACTCTGCCATTTATGCACAGTAGCATCTTTGATTTGTGTTTTTTCTAATCTGTTGTGTATGTTCTATTTCACCCTGTGTAATTATAAGCTTCCTGAAAAGATTTGACTAACTGTAACTTCAAGGTTACTTTTAGTTTTGAATAATCTTGCCTTGGAGAAATTTCTTGATATGGAATGTGTTGACTTTTCTAGTGTTTTGACCACTGTGTCAAAGTGGTTCTTGACCAATGTTTTATTTATTGCACTAGGTTTAGCACTTTGCTTAGACTGAAATAAAGTATAATTTCTCCTCTTGCTATAACTAAGCGCTCCAAAGCAAAATAAATTATTTTGTCTCTCATGACCTGAGTCATTTTGGCTGCCGCTGAAGTCAATCATTGTTATTACTGTCTCTACATATGCTGTCTAGCTGGTTTATTTTTCCATTTCAAGATCGCTGACAGAATTTGGCCAGCTGGTCAGTAGCAATTTCTTATTATTGCTTATATTCTTTTTTCTCTTTTGCCTGAAATTTCTGTCCACAAGGATTCCAGGAATACATGTTACTATTACTATTGGAATCTATGTTTTTATTGACTTACAGTGCAATACCATCTCCAGTGTGAGCAGTGGTATAATAGTAAATTTTGAAGTGAAGGAGCTTGTCATGATAACTTCTGTAGCTGTGTCCCCAAGGAGAATAAAAAAATACAGGCAACATTGTGTTGATAAGAGCTTGGAAAAGTTGTTTTTTGAACTACAACTCCCATCAGCGCAATCCAGTGGCCATGCTGGCTGGGGCTGATGGGAGTTGTAGTTGAAAAAAAGTAACTTTTCCAAGCTCTAGTGTTGATCCACAGCTGGATTCACAGTGGTACAACTGAAATCTGAAACATAGCTACTTTGGAGTAGCTGGGGCCTACTTTTCATTGCATAGGTTCACCTTGTAAAACACACTGAGCTTTATCAAAACATTGTTGCCGGCTGAAATGCAACCTTTAGCTTTTATTTAGCAGTGCAAACAATGTTGCAAAGAAGTATTACCATTTAGACTACTACAGTAGGGGCCCGCTTTTTGGCGCCCGCTTTTTGGCGTTCCATTAATATGGCATCAGCGGGGTGATCAGCTGGAGGGGGGCTGGAACTCCCCACACTCCAGCTGATCACCCCCAAGGAGGGAAAGATCAACTGTAGCTTGCTACAGCCAATCTTCTCCTCTTCTGGCGCAATCAGACTCCCACTCAAGCTGATCGCGCCAGAGGAGGGTAAGATCAGCTGTAGCATGCTACAGCTGATCTTACCCTCCTCGGTGGTGGTCAGACTCGCACACTCCAGCTGATTGTGCCCGAGGAGGGGAAGATCTGATCTTCTCCTCCTCTGGTGCGATCAGCAGGTTAGGTTCCAGACCCCCGTGCTACAGCTGATCTGCTTTTTGGCACTTTTCGCTTTCTGGCGGGGGTCTGGAACCTAACCTGCCGTATGAGTGGGGCCCTATTGTACTGTGAAGGAAGAACTTCATCAAGGGAAAGAGGAAAATCCAGTCTCTACTTAATTTTTTTTGTCATCATTTCCTGACATTAATCTGTCAGAAACAATAGGAAAATGTGAAAGCCTCCCTATCACCTCATTCGCTAACCAGAGCTTGGAGTATCTGACAATTATTTTGGTGTTTCAGCAGATAATGTCATTGGCCCTGCTCTGCAATTAGTCCTGGAGATGCACTCCCTTGTGTTCCACTACTGTGTGTGTTATATACTTCCTTTCTATAGAATTTATATCCAGGGATAATATTCTATATATTTTTACTGTTCCACCAAATTCTGATATTTCCATTGTAACTAGGGATGTGCTGGAATTCTGCCTAATTCAGATTTGGTACTGAATTTTCCATTAATTCTTTTATTCTCTATCACTGTGGATCAGATTTTTATGTAGCAATTTCCCATGGGTCTTTTTGAAAGATATCTAAATATCTAAAAGATCTAATTAAAAAATGATTGTAACCATATTTCATTTATCAATATTTCCTTTTGAAATATCACTATTTCCTTTCAAAATATCAATATTTCCACTACAATTATTGATATTTTGTTTCAAACTATCAACATTAATATTTTTGTCTGTGGCGGGGAGGATTGGTAAAAGCAGTGGCTAACAGACAAAGAACAAACTTGAATTGATACTGGCCTGTTAGGCTGACAGAATGCTTTTGAACTGGCACTGGTCAATGGATCACATCCCTAATTGCAACTATATTGTTGCGCGCCACCCCAATCTCCGAGCGGTGAGATCTCAGGGGTCCCTGCACTCATCCAGGGTTTGGTTTCCTTTGGGAAGAAGGTCAGCGGAGACTGCGCTGTCTTTATGAAATATGGTTTGTTTATTTACACAGATTCCAACCTGAGCTTAGGATGGAGGGGTTCAAGGCATCAGCAGTCCAATATCCAGCTTTCCCATCAGTGTTACAGGAGGCACCCCAAAAGCCATGGTGCAGAGAGCCAGTCTCTCTGCCTGCCTCCAGTCCCCAGCAATTCTCTAGACCAGTGATTCTCAAATGGTGCGCCCAGGCACACTGGTGTGCCCTAAGAGGTGGCTAGGTGTGCCTCAAATATTATGAAAGTATATTTTAAAAATGAGAAGAAACCCATTTGTATAGGGTAAGCAATAGTTTTCTATAGTTTAAGTTATTTTTATTCATAGTTTAAAATATATTAATATATTTTTAATTTTGTATACGAAGTGCGCCAGAAATATTTTATATGTTTTACAGTGCGCCACGAACCAAAAAAGCTTGAGAACCACTGCTCTAGACACTTCCCAAAACACTCAAAGCACAAGCTTCTGCTAGCTGCCAGGAAGGGGGGGGGAGGCTCTCCTGAAGAGTTTCAATGACAAAAGGGTCTTCCTGGCCCATTCACCAGTTGCTGGTGAATAACAGCTTTCCCTACAAAGAAATAACAGGGACAGGTTAGTAAGACATTGAAATATACATCATTAAAAGCATAGTCATAGAAATACAGTTGCATTCCCACACAAGTACAAAAACAGTCCATTCCCTTATAGCACTTTTTCAATTAATTACTCTCTCTTTAGGATTCCTATTCTTTCTTGGAGCCCCCAGTCACAGTTCTGCATCTAAACACACCCACAAACTAGCAGATACAGAATAGTAAATCTGAAACATTAAAACCTTATTGCAAAAACCTATCAACATAATTCCTAAAAAATCATTAAACAGCTCATATCCCCACACGCATGCAGAAAGCACAAATCAACAGCATTTCAAAAGGCAATACTAAAACCATGAGAATAATTCCTTCAGGAAATCAGTACACAGTCCCATATGCACAACCCCCACCCCCAAACCATGCAATTGCCCACATGGCCCTTTGTCTTGAGGCTTCATGGAGTTCCCAGTCCAAGCTGATCCCTGCTGCTGCCTGCAGGGTCTTGGGACTCCTCTCCAGGAATAGATTTGTTTCGTCATCAGCACATGGCAGGCTGTAGCCATTTTCCTCCCACTCTCTGCTCTGGGAAAAGTCTTTAAGCCAGTCCACTTCATCTCCTGCCCCAAACTCCAAATCAGAGTTCTGCCACAAGTCTTTATCTGGGGGCATCTTCTTCAGGACTAGCTGGCCTAGCCCACCTAGGTTGGCAGAAAGAAATCTTCTCTGTTCTCCCTCACAATCTCCAGTGTAAATCATGGGACCAAACAGAGGCAGGTAACACTCCCAGTATCTCTTGCTCTCCAAACTCACAGGGTGCTGGGTGCCTCTCACTGCACGAATTTGCCCAGGGACTGCACCCACCATAGGAGCTGCATCCCACCCTATAAGACCATTATGGGCACCCAAGGGGCAAAGTCATTTGGGGATTTTACCTCACCCATCTCTCCAGGTGCTGGGAGTTCCTCTTGGACTTGCACTCCCACCTTAGGCTTCTCCTCCTGCACTTTTTCTTGCATAGCCATTTCTCCAGGAGCTGACAGCTCCTCTCGCACACATGCCTCCAACTTTTCCTCCTATACTTTCTCTTCCACAGCTGGCACCAGAGCTTGGAAAAGTTACTTTTTTGAACTACAACTCCCATCAGCCCAATCCAGTGGCCATACTGGCTGGGACTGATGGGAGTTGTAGTTTAAACAAGTAACTTTTCCAAGCTCTGGCTGGCACACACGGGGCGAAGAAATCTATTGACAGCTGTCCTCCTCCAGCCTCTAGTTCACCTTTCTCCAAGGCTTTTTCTTCCTCCTGCACTACTTCCTTAACAGGCACACAGGGGGCAGAGAAATCTATCAGCAGCATCTCTTCTCCAGCCTCTGCTCCACTTTCTTCCGAGGCCTCTTCCTCTTCATTTTCCAGCCTATCCTCCTTCAACTCTTGGGGCTTTACCTCCAGCTTTCTGGTGTCTTCCCCCCTGTCAGGCTCCTGGACAATCACAGCTTCTTCCTTCTCTGCTACTGACTGCAACTCCTCACAGTCCACTCCCTCCAGCTGCCCATCCACTTTCTGGATCTCTTTAGCCACCCCAATCTTGGTGCTCTGCAGCTGGACTCCCAGGTCACTCTCGACCCCTTGTAGCAGCTGATCAGGCAGGGTTCTCACTTCTTCACAGAGGGTCTCCCTTTCCACTTAGAAGAAGCTTCCAATGATCTCCCTCATTCACTGCCAGTGCTCCCAGTCCTCCTGGTGCTCTCTTTGTCTTTGCTGCTGGTCCTCCTGGCTCTGTCTTTGTCTTTGCTGCTGGTCCTCCTGGTGCTCTCATTGCCTCTGCTACCAATCCCTTTGCTTCTGCTGCTGGTCCTCCTGGCTATACTGCTGGAACATCAATCTCATCTGTTCCAGGAGGGTTGCTGTTCTCTCCTCCATCTTGACTCAGGCACACCCTGCTCTCAATGCTTCTTCTAGGAAACTCAGTCCCACTCCTGACACCAGTGTTGTGTGCCTCCCCAATCTCCAAGCAGTGAGATCTCAGGGGTCCCTGCGCTCATTCAGAGTTTGGTTTCCTTTGGGAAGAAGGTCAGCAGAGACTGCGCTGTCTTTATGAAATATGGTTTGTTTATTTACACAGATTCCAACCTGAGCTTAGGATGGAGGGGTTCAAGGCATCAGCAGTCCAATATCCAGCTTTCCCATCAGTATTACAGGAGGCACCCCAAAAGCCATGGTGCAGAGAGCCAGTCTCTCTGCCTGCCTCCAGTCCCCAGCAATTCTCTAGATCAGTGATTCTCAAATGGTGCACCCAGGCACACTGGTGCGCTCTAAGAGGTGGCTAGGTGTGCCTCAAATATTATGAAACTATATTTTAAAAATGAGAAGAAACCCATTTGTATAGGGTAAGCAATAGTTTTCTATAGTTTAAGTTATTTTTATTCATAGTTTAAAATATATTAATATATTTTTAATTTTGTATACGAAGTGTGCCAGAAATTTTTTATATGTTTTACAGTGCGCCGCGAACCAAAAAAGTTTGAGAACCACTGCTCTAGACACTTCTCAAAACACTCAAAGCACAAGCTTCTGCTAGCCATCAGGAAGGGGGGGGGAAGGCTCTCCTGAAGAGTTTCAATGACAAAAGGGTCTTCCTGGCCCATTCACCAGTTGCTGGGCAACTGATAGACCCATTATGCCACCTGGCCACTCTATATGTTTAACAAAATTAATTCATCTGGCCAGCAAAGCCAGCCTCAAGGCACAGGATTGCAGATTAGAGGCTGGAAAGGGAACCCACAGGAATCACCCATTCCAACCCCCATGCTCCATATTTTCTTTTAGCCCTAGAGACTTTCATTTACACATTTGCTTGTGAGACTTCTACCATTTGCAAAATCATATCTATATCTATGTATTGCACATGATTTCCCTTTTTCTTTGCATGTTATTTTTCATTCAAAATATTGTGCATTTGTCCAAAGCTATCCTGTCCTGATATTGAGGATATAGAGCAGGGGTGGGAGATCTTAGGCCTGAGAATCAAATGCAGCCCTCCTGGGGTCTCTGTCTGGCCCTACTCCCTGGCCATGCACTTTCTTCAGGCCACACCTCTTGCCAGTCCTGCTCTGCACCTTTGTCAAGTGCTTTCCCCCCACAGGAAAGGAAAATGAACTGTGATAATGCCTCTTGTTTGGTTTTATGCATCAGTTTGTGGGTGTTGAAAAATCTGTCTTTTCTGTGACTGGGATATAGCTTCCTATATAGATATAGAGTCACATTCATTGCTTTTTTAACACACATATATATAGCTTACACCATAGGGATACAACCAACAAATGAATATGACACAATTTTACAGGATGGTAAGACCAGACATTGAAAATTATCAAAACTAAAAAGAAATGACTACAATTTCAAATCAGTAACAAATGGGTAATAAAAGTGTGACAAGTGGGTTACATTTATGTAAAGGCTATACCAATATAATATGACTAATTTCTTTCCTTTCTTTTTACAGGTGCATCTTTCAAAATTCCAGACAGATAAAACAATTCACTAACCCTCTACTTAATTATACCAAACTGAAGTATACAACTGAGGAATTTTCATTTCTGAGTTGTTGATGTACTCAATAAACATTTATTGTTTTGACCACTTTTGCCTTGGCCTCCGTCACTACTGGCATGTGTCCCCTGGAATGTTCCCCAATAAGAAATGTGGCACTCAGGCTGAAAGAGCCCTGACAATACAGAGTGCTTATTAGAACATCATTTTATTCCAAACGATATGATCTACAGCATTCTCCCAGAAATCAGTTTACAAACTACAACTATGCAGAAT
The DNA here is from genome assembly GCF_030035675.1 of Rhineura floridana. NCBI lineage: Eukaryota > Metazoa > Chordata > Lepidosauria > Squamata > Rhineuridae > Rhineura > Rhineura floridana. The sequence continues at coordinate 69,972,697 of NC_084481.1, forward strand.
ATGGTGGCATAAGTCTTGATGGAGCATATATCATTACTTCAAAGCCTGCATTGAGTTCCGATAGCAAAATTCACGGTTCTATCCATTAAAATCCAAAGTAGCCTACATTGAACATACCTGTGAATTTATTGTTCCACCATAAAAATTTTATTGCCAAGAAAGGTTTCTTGGTTTATGCATCCTATCCATTCACCAATTCTAAAGGTAAACATCATGAAGAGAAGAACTCTTGGTGACCACTCCCTCAGCTTTGGGTCTTCTTTTCCTCCGATGTCTAAAACAATTGGAATAAGACCAGGCCTGTTTGAATATTTTTCAGAATCAATGAAATAATTGATTGGGAAATGAGGAACGGGTTTAATAATGGTGTTCATTTAAGGTATCTTAATTTACAGTATTTTTACGCTTTTTTTCTAGATATTGCTTTCTCTCAGCTGGGTAAGAGAGCTGACTAAAAATAAACGTATATAAATAGTGCTCTTTGGGGGGGGGGTGTAAAAAAATGAGATGCCAGTACTCATACCTTGATAAAAGTGATATGTGTGCCAGCACAAAATGGTTGCCATGGGCAGCAAGAAAATAGGCGACAGTACTCTATAACAGTAATTATCATCACAAAAAGCACTGTATATAAATAAACTTTGTAATGCCATCTTCATGCCTCTGCTTGATTTCTCCTTCTCTATCCATATACTCATATGCATTCAGATAGGTCTCTATCTACATCAGCACAAGAATATTCAAGTTTTTAACTGTGTAATTAAATGTATTAAAAGTTCAATGATTAGCAAGGAATTTCCACTCGAGAAAGAGACCATTTTGAGCATCATTTCACTTGATCATGGAGTATTCCCATCTATTTAGCATAACCTGAGCAGCTACATTTTCTTTTTTCCAAGTCATAAAACTATAGTATTATTTCACAAGGGGGGAATGATTAAGATTCACCTCACATTCTCATTGCTTTCTTCTGTAATCACAATGCAGGCATTATCAGTGAACATAGAATCTTTGTATTATTTCCAAGTTTCCCCTATTGTCAGTCATTGTGACAAAGAGCAGGGCAACCTGACACAATGATGAATCACTTCAGACATTGAGTTTTCACATGGCTGTCAAACAATCTCAGTAGGCTATGGCACCTGAAAAAGCCACAGGCCTGAAGTACTGTTTTGCTTCCTCTTAAACCAGTGGACCTTTTTATCACATAGGAAAAATACAATTATGGAAACTCTTTGGATGCTGATGCTGATCTATTTTGCATTTAGTGAAATGACATCAGAAGGATCACACCAACTGGCACGAGAAATTTAATAAATGCCAAATATATACAATGAAAACTCCACTATATAAAATTTGATTATCTTAAAATGCTAGGTCTTTGATAGAAATTCAATTTCTTTGAACCCTCTGAGGCACAGCAGTTCTCAAAATGGTACGCCTCTTTATACAGCCATTAGAGGGGCTGTATACTATAGCCAACATGGATTTTTTGCATTCCACAATGTTAAATTCAAAATACCCCCATGCCATTCTGATTCCCATAAACTCATTTCAAAACAAAACCTTATAAAACTTATAATCCTGAACTCAGAAACACTTGCTTAACAACCCTTTAAAATTTCAAGGAGATACACAAAACACTTAAAGAGAATTGAGAGTTCAAAGTCTAAAGAGAGAAAGAGAAAACCCAGACCCCTTTTGGACTTTTTCTGTCAGGCTTCTCATAATTTGTTGAAATTAATTAAAAATCACCCATGTTCACAGACTACTTGTAATCCTATTACTAACATTGCCCCATACTCTGACCTTCATCTTCTGCAGTTTAAAAGTTTAAAAAATGCCTAGTTGATTTTTAATTAATTTAAGAAATTTTACATTAAAGTCAATGATAAGCCCTGGCATAATCAGTAAGAACCAAATGTCAGTGTTCTAAAAGCCAGACCCACAGCTGCTTGGCTTGCCTAATGAGGGGACCACACTCACACCAGACCTTTTTTTCCCACTTGAAACAGTCATGGCTTCCCCCAAAGAATCCTGGGAAGTGTAGTTTGTGAAGGATGCTGAGAGGAGACCCCTATTCCCCTGACAGAGCTGCAGTGCCCAGAGTGAATTAAGAGGCAGCTGCTCTGATTGAAGGTATGTGAGGGGAACAGGGTGTCTCCTAGCAACTCTCAGCATCCTCCACTAACTAACTTCCCAGGAGTCTTTGGGGGAAGCCATGACTGTCTAAAGTGATATAAAGGCCTGGTGTGGATATGGCCAGGGACAGCTTTGGATTAAAGACTACATATGCCTGCTGTAGAGTAGAAAGGAGGGGGAAATGCTGAAAAACAATGATATTGTTCACAATGTTGTCCTTTTGGAAAGGGGCTTCGCCTCTGCCCAGTGCCCACTTACCCAATCTCCTGCCCTCCCCCTTCTTTCCTCCCCTTCTCCTTCCTGCTCTCCTCCTCCCCTCCCTCCCTCTTCCTCATCCTTCCCCTTCCCCCAGGTCAGTTTCACCTATCCTAAGCATGATTGCACAGGAGTAAATCTCATTTAACTCAATAAGCATGCAAATGATCAAACCTGCCCTCCTCCTCCTATCACCTCCTTTCCCCATTCCCTCGCCTTTCTTTGACCCTCTCCCTCCCCTTCCAATCCCCCCTTCCCCCTCCATCTCCTTTTGCTCCCCTCTCCCCTCCCTTCCTCCTTTCCGCTTCTCTCCCTTCCCCCTCCTCCTCCCCCATGGTCAGTTTTACCTATCCTAACCATGATTTCATGGGAGTAAATCCCATTGAACACATGCAAATGGTCAGACCTGCCTTTCTCCTCCTTCCCTTCTCCTCTCCCCTCTTCCTTCTTCCCCCTGCGCTGCCCACTCCATCCCTCCCCCTGGTCAGTTTTATATATGCTAAGCTTAATTGTATGGGAGTAAATTCCAATGAACTCAATAAGCATGTCAATGATCAAACCTGCCCTCCTTCTCCCCTCCCCCTCCTACCATCTCCCATCCTCCTCCTCCCCTCTGCCCTTCCTCCCCTCCCACCTTCTCCACTACCCCTGCCCATTCCCCCTACTCCCCTCCCCATCCCCTGTGGTCTGTTTCACCTATCCTAAGCGTGATTGCAGGGAGTAAATCCCAGTGAACTCAATATGCATGCAAATGATCAACAGATTCTCAGCAAACTTACACAGGATCCCATTTATTTATTTATTTATTAATAGCATTTGTTAGTCGCTTTTTTCCAAAAATAGGACTCAAAGCGACGTACAAAAAGGAAAACAAAAACACATTGCATATGAAATAGCTTACAGCAAGTCAAACAATGGCAAAAACAATTTCAAGCGAAATAACACAACAATAATAAAGAAAAAACAAATGGCAGATATAACAGATTGTAAAAACTGAAATAAGCAAAGTAGCTTTAAAGGGGTTTGAAAGGAAAATTAAGAGAGATGAACTACCCAGTTTTAACTCTTGCCATTACATTCCTCCTCCCATACCAATATAATATAATATTATACAATACACATAACCATTTCAAGGCAGAACAGGATCTCTAGGATTAAAAAGCAGGGAAAAAAACCCTGTGGTTTAAGAATATAGCTATAGCCCACAGATATTTCTATCAAACTTTAAAAAGCAGGGAAATTGGGCAGCTATAGTGGTATAGCACAGTGGGGAGGAGAGCCTGGCTGGGAGTACAGAGTCTGTGAGTTCAAATCCCCACTCATGTCTCCTGGGTATCAAAGGCCAGCTAAAGATCATCCCCACAGTGAGTGGCTCAGGGGTTACATGCCCTGCCACCTGTGCAGCCGTGGGCAAGCTGCATAGTCCCAAGGTGCCCAGTTGCCCCCCAGCTGGCAGTTGCAGACAAGAAGGGTCTGGCTTGTGCAGCTGTAGCAAGCTGAGCAGGCCCTAGCCAGCTGGGGAGGACTAGCCTCAGAGGGAGGCAATGGTAAACCCCCTCTGAATACTGCTTACCATGAAAACCCTATTCGTAGGGTAGCCATAAGTCGGAATATTAAGACAGTTGATATAGTTCAGATGGTCACTTTAAATATGTTTGATTTACTTTGCAATTTTAGTGAAGTTTCCTATAGTAAAACATTTTCTTTTGCTTCTGTTTCTGTGAATATGTGAAGCACAGCAACACTTTGCAACACTAAAAAACTCCAAAAACAATTGTGGAATAATGGCACTGACTATTCTGCAGAACAGTTTCCAATGGACATGAGGAGTGTTTCAGTTTGCACAGTATAGAACAGTTGGAGGTGAAATCTATTCTAGCAAAATTCTAGGCGTGCTCTATGTTTTTAATTGACCATGCCCACCTTTCTTCAAGTGGAGTGGTTTAAGCATAGCAGGTGGAAACATACATCTTGGGCAGGCCAAGTTTGTTTTTTTCAAGAGCTAGAGTCATTGCTTAAGTAGCAACATATTGTAATCAGTCTGATTTTATATGAAACTGCAGTTTCAAATTCAACTGTTAATGCACACAAATAGAAATAGAACATAACCTCCAATTTGAAACACAAAAGGCTGCCTTCACCATCAAATGACATTGACCAATAAAAAGGCTTTGAAATTAATAAAAATAAATTTGACATAGATTTCTAGGATGAATAATGAGAGGTTAGATTCTCTATAGAAACGTTAGTAACACAGGAAAAAAGCAAAGTAAGAAGAATACCAATAAACATACAAAAATGTCATTCTCCATCTTTGGAGATGGCTGGTATTGCCACCGCTCACCATATGCTCAAAGGCACATGTTACCAAATTCTTCCAAGCTACACAGCAAGTGGATTGGACTGTGAAAGTCCAACCCAATTTGTGTTTGCATTTTGACAAATTTGTAGTGCAGTACAATATCTCAGAGAGGAGGTCAGGTCTTCTGCTCCCATACCACATTCATTATAGCTGCCCAATTTCCCTGCTTTTTACGTTTTGATAGAAATATCTGCGGGCTATACATATGTTCTTAAACCACAAGGGTTGTTTTGTTTATTAGTGAATTAACACTATGATGGCTTGCTGGAAGCAGATTTTGTTGTTGTTATGTGCCTTCAAGTCGATTACGACTTATGGTGACCCTATGAATCAGCGACCTCCAACAGCATCTGTCATGAACCACCATGTTCAGATCTTGTAAGTTCAGGTCTGTGGCTTCCTTTATGGAATCACTCCATCTCTTGTTTGGCCTTCCTCTTTTTCTACTCCCTTCTGTTTTTCCCAGCATTATGGTCTTTCTAATGAACCATGTCTTCTCATTATGTGTCCAAAGGATGATAACCTCAGTTTCATCATTATAGCTTCTAGTGATAATTCTGGATGAATTTGTTCTGACACCCAATTATTTGTCTTTTTCGCGGTCCATGGTATGCACAAAGTTCTCCTCCAACATCAAATTTCAAATTAGATTATTTTTCTGTTATCCGCTTTCTTCACTGTCCAACTTTCACATCCATACATGGAGATCAGGAATACCATAGTCTGAATGATCCTGACTTTAGTGCTCAGTGATACATCTTTGCATTTGACTGGAAGCAAATAATGGGGGCCTATTCTCTATTGTAGTTAAGCTGCACCAATACAGCAGGTCAGATGGCTGTACTGTTGGTTCCAGTTCTAGTGACACAAGTTGGACGATGTGGTCCTAAAAGTTTCAGATTCTGGCCAAGCTCCTCAATCTGAACAACTCATTGCATTTATTGAGATCAAGCTGCTCTCAGATTGGCCATTCCTGCCTGCCCTAGACTCATAACGTTATGGTATGTTTCTTGGATGATATAGATTCTGTCTCATGTTAATCATACTTAGGGTAGATCCACTGAAAGGAATGGACACGATTAACGACTAACTAATGGACACAAGTATATTATTATTATTATTATTATTATTATTATTATTATTATTATTATTATTATTATCTACATTAATTACTTGCCCTTTTCCAGGGCACATCACAATAATATAAAATACACTATTAAAAATAATTTAAAATATAATTGGATACAACCCCATATTTTCCTTTTTCAAATCACAAAACTATAAATGGAGCCACCCCTATAATACCACTTGATAAGGAGGCAACAGATTAAGATTCACCTCACATTCACATGTTTATCCCAGAACAGGGATAAACCAAAAAAGGTCTGTGGGCTGTTAAAATGGAACTGACTTAACTATTACAATACAGAGTTTTGGTACCAATTTAGAAGTAGGTGCTCAAGCACTGGCAGCTAGCTGAGGTCCTGCCCAGCAGTGGGCAAACCTGAAGGTTGCACCTCAGCATCCCCTTAGAGCAGTGGTTCCAAAACCTTTTCTCCCTACAAACCTCCTAAAAATGGCTGAGGGTCTTGGCAGACTACTTAATGATTTATATTTATTTATTAATATTTATTTATATACCACCCCATAGCCAAAGCTCTCTGGGCAGTTTTCTGCCTGTTGTAGCAATTGTAATGCACTGTGCTAGATGCTGTATGATTTTTAATTGTATTTTTATTGCTTCTTTTATTTCCTATATATTGTGTTTTATTGTATTACAATTTGAATTCCATACATTAAATCAGTATGAATTTTTATGATATTAAAATAAATTAAAATAATATATTAAAATATGATATTAATGATATTAAAATCAGTATCAATATTTACTACAGTGGGTATCCCATCTCTAGTCTTCAACCACAGATCTACAAAAATGTCAGAGACTACAAACATGTCACAGGCTACCTGAATGAAGCTCGTGAACCACTGGTGATCCACAAACCACATCCTGGTACAACAATGTCAGCTAGTACATAGTATTAGGTTCAGTCCTAGAAACAGCATCTGTTCTGCTGGCATTGCCAGTTATGATAATTTCTCCACTTTGCTTATGCTTATAGTCCTTCCCACGTCATCTTTTGCCATTACACCATCTGCTAGTTGTATCATGTACATTTGCACAGTTACCACATTTCCCCATTTTCAGTTCAATAATCAGAAATACCATTGATGGCAGACCACCTCAATATTACCACCAAATGGTTAAAATGTATTTGAAAAACAGCACTGATTAATTGAGAAACAGACTAAAGCACAGTTATTCTGCTGTGTACTACATGTACAGACCAACAGGAACCCCTGCTTTCTGAATTTTGTCTACATTCTTCATACAGTCTAACATCATATTAAATCACACACACAAACATTTCACTGTGTCTTACATGTCCGTTTTTTAAAAAAAGAAATGACACTTTTTTTGTTATGGGAATATTTCATTCTAGCCATCTGTATTTTCATATATAATGACTCCCCCCCTCCCGAAGATGACATGTTACTAGATTATCATTTTTCCAATGGAAAAGCTAGGAAACAGAAATAATATCAGGTCGCCACTTATTAAAATATAGCAATGCTTGTTTTATTGCATTCATGTAGATTTCTTCACAAAAATGTTGTGCTTGCCTGGATTGTTATTCACAGACAGCTTTCTGAGTTATTTCTCTTCCTGCACAATATTCATGATAGCAATTTGATACCTTAGCAGTTTCAAGGTTATCAAGTGATTGAAAATCTTACTGCTTACTTCAAGGTGTAATGTATAAAACTCAGCTGCCATCCATTATAGTACTATAATAGTTTCTCTTAATGCCTTTCATGATGTCCTGATTTAAAAGCATAAGCTAACTGCAGAAAGGGCTTATCAGTTACGGACTTTGTATACTTTGCTTAGCGATAGAATGTAAAATATTGGTTTGGTATCACTGGCTGTACCATTTAAGAAAGTACACTTTAATCTGTTTCAAATCTCTTGGTAAATCAAAGGACAGAATAGAGACAATAAGATATCTATAATGAAAAAGTCTTACTTTGGAATATACTCCCCCTGGAAATTATGATGGTGCCAACAATTTGTTCCTTTTGGTACTTCCCTCAAGACTTTGTTATTCGAGTAGGCTTTTTAAGGGTAGCATTGATGGATATTGTTTCTTGGTTTTACAAATGGATTTGTTTTAACTTTCTATTTTGTATTTTGTTTTTATTTCTTTTTTGCACACAGCCACAATACTTTTGAATAGTGCAGAGGGATGGGAGACAAATTTTATTCAGTTCACATTTGAAGCCAAATCTATCAACTTCCTACTTTCCAAAACAATATGAGAATCAAAACACAGCCATTCTTTGAAATTTGCACTTATCTGGATTTTACAATACAGTTCTCCAATCAAATAATGTTTTCAAAAATGCATATATTAGGGGGAAGTGTGCATAAAATGAATATATTGGTGAAAATAACATACAAATATGCATTATACTGGGAGAAATTGCTTGCAAAAATGTATACATTAGTCCAAACTGCATACAAAAATATGTGTGTTAGGAGAAATTTGGTCTAAAATGTTAAAGGATTTTAAAAAATGCAAATGGCTGCAGAAATGTGGAGACCTGAATTTAAGATTAGAAAAAATGAGAAAGGAGATAACTGAAATTGACAGATGCTTCCACCGCTAATGATGGGAGATTTCTACATTCTGTAAGTGAATGAATGAATGAAGTATCTTCTTCTGGATCTGTATCCTTCTTAGAAGTACTAGGTTGTTGTTGTTATGTGCCTTCAAGTCCATTATGACTTATGGCGACCCTATGAATCATTGACCTCCAAGAGCATCTGTCATGAACCACCCTGTTCAGATCTTGTAAGTTCAGGTCTGTGGCTTCCTTTATGGAATCAATCCATCTCTTATTTGGCCTTCCTCTTTTTCTACTCCCTTCTGTTTTTCCCAGCATTATTGTCTTTTGTAGTGAATCAGGTCTTCTCATGATGTGTCCAAAGTATGATAATCTCAGTTTCATCATTTTAGCTTCTAGTGACAGTTTTGGTTTAATTTGTTCTAACACCCAATTATTGGTCTTTTTTGCAATCCATGGTATGCGCCAAGCTCTCCTCCACATTTCAAACAAGTTGATTTTTCTGTTATCCGCTTTTTTCACTGTCCAACGTTCACATCCATACATAGAAATTGGGAATACCATGGTCTGAATGATCCTGACTTTGGTGTTCAGTGATACATCTTTGCATTTGAGGACCTTTTCTAGTTCTCTCAAAGATAAGAACATAACAACATAAGAAGAGTCTGCTGGATCAGGCCAGTGGCCCATCTAGTCCAGCATCCTGTTCTCACAGTGGCCAACCAGGTGCCTGGGGGAAGCCCGCAAGCAGGACCCGAGTGCAAGAACACTCTCCCCTCCTGAGGCTTCCGGCAACTGGTTTTCAGAAGCATGCTGCCTCTGATTAGGGTGGCAGAGCACAGCCATCACAGCTAGTAGCCATTGATAGCCCTGTCCTCCATGAATTTGTCTAATCTTCTTTTAAAGCCATCCAAGCTGGTGGCCATTACTGCATCTTGTGGGAGCAAATTCCATAGTTTAACTATGCACTGAGTAAAGAAGTACTTCCTTTTGTCTGTCCTGAATCTTCCAACATTCAGCTTCTTTGAATGTCCACGAGTTCTGGTATTATGAGAGAGGGAGAAGAACTTTTCTCTATCCACTTTCTCAATGCCATGCATAATTTTATACACTTCTATCATGTCTCCTCTGACCCGCCTTTTCTCTAAACTAAAAAGCCCCAAATGCTGCAACCTTTCCTCGTAAGGGAGTCGCTCCATCCCCTTGATCATTCTGGTTGCCCTCTTCTGAACCTTTTCCAACTCTAGAATATCCTTTTTGAGATGAGGCGACCAGAACTGTACACAGTATTCCAAATGCGGCCGCACCATAGATTTATACAACGGCATTATGATATCGGCTGTTTTATTTTCAATACCTTTCCTAATTATCGCTAGCATGGAATTTGCCTTTTTCACAGCTGCCGCACACTGGGTCGACATTTTCATCGTGCTGTCCACTACAACCCCGAGGTATCTCTCCTGGTCGGTCACCGCCAGTTCAGACCCCATGAGCGTATATGTGAAATTAAGATTGTTTGCTCCAATATGCATAATTTTACACTTGTTTATATTGAATTGCATTTGCCATTTTTCTGCCCATTCACTCAGTTTGGAGAGGTCTTTTTGGAGCTCTTTGCAATCCCTTTTTGTTTTAACAACCCTGAACAATTTAGTGTCATCAGCAAACTTGGCCACTTCACTGCTCACTCCTAGTTCTAGGTCATTAATGAACAAGTTGAAAAGTACAGGTCCCAATACCGATCCTTGAGGGACTCCACTTTCTACAGCCCTCCATTGGGAGAACTGTCTGTTTATTCCTACTCTCTGCTTTCTGCTTCTTAACCAATTCCTTATCCACAAGAGGACCTCTCCTCTTATTCCATGACTGCTAAGCTTCCTCAGAAGCCTTTGGTGAGGTACCTTGTCAAACGCTTTTTGAAAGTCTAAGTACATTATGTCCACTGGATCACCTCTATCTATATGCTTGTTGACACTCTCAAAGAATTCTAATAGGTTACTGAGACAGGACTTTCCCTTGCAGATGCCATGCTGGCTCTGCTTCAGCAAGGCTGGTTCTTCTATGTGCTTAGTTAATCTAGCTTTAATAATACTTTCTACCAGTTTTCCAGGGACAGAAGTTAAGCTAACTGGCCTGTAATTTCCGGGATCCCCTCTGGATCCCTTTTTGAAGATTGGCGTTACATTTGCCACTTTCCAGTCCTCAGGCACGGAGGAGGACCCAAGGGACAAGTTACATATTTTAGTTAGCAGATCAGCAATTTCACCTTTGAGTTCTTTGAGAACTCTCGGGTGGATGCCATCCGGGCCCGGTGATTTGTCAGTTTTTATATTGCCCATTAAGCTTAGAACTTCCTCTCTCGTTACCACTATTTGTCTCAGTTCCTCAGAATCCCTTCCTGCAAATGTTAGTTCAGGTTCAGGGATCTGCCCTATATCTTCCACTGTGAAGACAGATGCAAAGAATTCATTTAGCTTCTCTGCAATCTCCTTATCGTTCTTTAGTACACCTTTGACTCCCTTATCATCCAAGGGTCCAATCGTCTCCCTAGATGGTCTCCTGCTTTGAATGTATTTATAGAATTTTTTGTTGTTGGTTTTTATGTTCTTAGCAATGTGCTCCTCAAATTCTTTTTTAGCATCCCTTATTGTCTTCTTGCATTTCTTTTGCCAGAGTTTGTGTTCTTTTTTATTTTCTTCATTCGGACAAGACTTCCATTTTTTGAAGGAAGACTTTTTGCCTCTAAGAGCTTCCTTGACTTTGCTCGTTAACCATGCTGGCATCTTCTTGGCCCTGGCGGTACCTTTTCTGATCTGCAGTATGCACTCCAGTTGAGCTTCTATTATAGTGTTTTTAAACAACTTCCAAGCATTTTCGAGTGATGTGACCCTCTGGACTTTGTTTTTCAGCTTTCTTTTTACCAATCCCCTCATTTTTGTGAAGTTTCCTCTTTTGAAGTCAAATGTGACCGTGTTGGATTTTCTTGGCAATTGGCCAGTTATATGTATGTTTAATTTAATAGCACTGTGGTCACTGCTCCCAATCGGTTCAACAACACTTACATCTCGCACCAGGTCCCGGTCCCCACTGAGGATTAAGTCCAGGGTTGCCATCCCTCTGGTCGGTTCCATGACCAACTGGTCTAGGGAATAGTCATTTAGAATATCTAGAAACTTTGCTTCTTTGTCATGACTGGAACACATATGCAGCCAGTCTATGTCCGGGTAATTGAAGTCACCCATTACTACCACATTTCCTAGTTTGGATGCTTCCTCAATTTCATATCTCATCTCAAGGTCTCCCTGAGCATTTTGATCAGGAGGACGATAGATCGTTCCCAGTATTAAGTCCCTCCTGGGGCATGGTATCACCACCCACAACGATTCTGTGGAGGAGTCCGCCTCTTTTGGGGTTTCGAGCTTGCTGGATTCAATGCCTTCTTTCACGTATAGAGCGACTCCGCCACCAATACGTCCTTCCCTGTCCTTCCGATATAGTTTATATCCAGGGATAACCGTATCCCACTGGTTTTCTCCATTCCACCAGGTCTCCGTTATGCTCACTATATCAATGCTCTCCTCTAAGACCAAGCACTCCAGTTCTCCCATCTTGGTTCGCAGGCTCCTAGCATTAGCGTACAGGCACTTGTAAGCAGTGTCTCTCTTCAAGTGTCTTTGGCACTTGTGGTTAGGCCTGTGGTAATTTTGCTCTTCTGAATTTATATCCTGTGCCCCTGCTCTCACAATGCCTACTTCTAGGCCTACCCCTTTTAAAATTTCATCATTTCTTTGGTTTTTATCCCAGGGGGGAGGTTTATTCCGAACCGGACCTTTCTCAGCTCCTGTCGGGTTTCCCCCCTCAGTCAGTTTAAAAACTGCTCTGCCACCTTTTTAATTTTAAGTGCCAGCAGTCTGGTTCCATTCTGGTTCAAGTGGAGCCCGTCCCTTTTGTACAGGCCCGGCTTGTCCCAAAATGTTCCCCAGTGCCTAACAAATCCGAACCCTTCCACCCGACACCATCGTCTCATCCACACATTGAGACTGCGAAGCTGGGCCTGTCTGGCTGGTCCTGCGCATGGAACCGGTAGCATTTCAGAGAAAGCCACCTTGGAGGTCCTGGCTTTCAGCATCCTACCTAGCAACCTAAATTTTGCTTCCAGGACCTCACGGCTGCATTTCCCCATGTCGTTGGTGCCAACGTGCACCACGACCACTGACTCCTTCCCAGCACTGTCTACCAAACTATCTAAACGACGGGCGATATCCGCAACCTTCGCACTAGGCAGGCAAAACACCTTGCGGTCTACACGCCCATCACACACTCCACTGTCTATGTTCCTAATGATCGAATCACCCACTACAAGGATCCCTCCACCCCCTGGAGATATATCCTCGGCACGAGAGGATAGCTGCTCATCCCCCAAGGAATGGGTCCCTTCTAAGGGATCGTTTCCCTCTTCCTCAGCTGGATGCTCTCCTTCCCCGAGACCATCGTTGTCCATGATAGCAGGAGAGCTATCATCGTTGGAGTGGGACACAGCTATAATGTCCCTGAAGGCCTCTTCCACACACCTCTCTGCCTCTCTCAGCTTTTCCAGGTCCGCCACCTTGGCCTTGTCAGTCCTAGCCTTCTTCTGATTTCTTGACTATTGTCTCCATTTTGGTTAATGACTGTGTCAAGGCATTGATAATCCTTGACAAGTTCAATGTCCTCATTGTCAACTTTAAAGTTACATAAATCTTCTGTTGTCATTACTTTAGTCTTTTTGACGTTGAGCTGTAGTTCCGCTTTTGTGCTTTCCTCTTTAACTTTCATCAGCATTCTTTTCAAATCATTACTGGTTTCTGCTAATAGTATGGTATTGTCTGCATATCTTAAATTATTGATATTTCTCCCTCCAGTTTTCACACCTCCTTCATCTTGGTCCAATCCCGTTTTCTGTATGATATGTTTTGCGTACAGATTAAACAAATAGGGTGATAAAATACACCCCTGTCTCACACCCTTTCCGATTGGGAACCAATCAGTTTCTCCATATTCTGTCCTTACAATAGCCTCTTGTCCAGAGTATAGGTTGCGTATCAGGAAAATCAGATGCTGTGGCACCCTCATTTCTTTTAAAGTATTCCATAGTTTTTCATGATCTACACAGTCAAAGGCTTTGCTGTAATCTATAAAGCACAGGGTGATTTTCTTCTGAAATTCCTTGCTCCGTTCCATAACATATGTTTGCGATATGATCTCTGGTGCCTCTTCCCTTTCTAAATCCAGCTTGGACGTCTGGCATTTCTCGTTCCCTATATGGTAAGAGCCTTTGTTGTAGAATCTTGAGGATTACTTTACTTGCATGGGATATTAAGGCAATAGTTGGATAATTACTACATTCCCTGGGATCCCCTTTCTTTGGAATTGGGATATGTATTGAACGCTTCCAGTCTGTGGGCCATTGTTTAGTTTTCCATTTGTTGACAATTTTTTGTCAAAATTTGGACACATTCAGTCTCAGTAGCTTGTAGCAACTCTATTGGTATGCCGAGGTCGAAGATGGCCGCCGAGCTGGTTGCAGCTCATTAACGCTGCTCTGTGCTGAATTCAGTTTACCAACTGTTTACCAACTGTTATCCTCTATCTATGAAGGGTATTAAGATTGATGGCCTAAGGCATGATAAGACACCCCAGTGGAAAGCCTTGCCTCTCTTCTATAAATCATGGTGCTTACAAGGAAGATGTGTCGAGACCTTGTTATTCAGCTTGAAGAGGCTTCAGAAGATTTTTATGGAGACGAGAAACAACTTAAAATCACCCAATTCTTCACTTCATTTAACGCCGAGAAGAAAGCTCCTTGCCCCCACAATCGAGATGCTGTTTTAAATTTAAAGGAGCCAGTCTGCATTTCTAATCCCATTTTGTCAGCCTCCCCTCCTGGTGCTGAGCTAGACTGGTCACTAGATCTCAGAGATATCCACACGAATGTGGAGTCGTCCCCACCAGTCAACTCAAACCTTGCACAGGAGCTAGCTCAGGCTGAGCTTCCATCAAATCCATTAAATTTGCGTTCAGGGACCCCGTTGGGGGTTTCTGTCTTGGCTACAGATAATCCTGAAGTCCTGAATCTTCAACATTCCCAGGGTCTGTTATCTTTTTTCCATTATACCCCAGATACAATGGAGTCGGAAAGTGACAATGTGAGACAGACCCGGCTTCAGCCTGATCACCTACGCCTAAACACTCAACTGACAATTGCTTCGAGGGAAATAGTATGTATCAAAAACTTTATCTCAGAGACTAATGGCTTATTAAGGACCCTCACGGAGGAATTTTTTAAAATAGTTTCAATATGAACATAAGAACATAAGAAGAGCCTGCTGGATCAGGCCAGTGGCCCATCTAGTCCAGCATCCTGTTCTCACAGTGGCCAACCAGGTGCCTTCTAGACAGACCTTCAGGAGCACACAGAGCCCTGTACAGCAAGTCCATCTTTTCCTAACACCTTCGTTACCATCTTCCCTTACCCGCTTGCTCCCTGCTTTATTCGGACTCCCCGCTTCTTCCCTCCTAGCATTTTAAAGAAGGAGTGCATGTCTGGGCATCCTTAAGATCCAGTTAATCCTTTCCTCAGCCCAAGTGTTTCATTCTGTAGAGCAGTGGTTCCCAAACCTTCCCCCCCATGGACCACAACTCTCAGTACCCTTAGCAAACTACAGTTCCCAGGATTCTTCAGGGGAAGAAGTGTCATGATAGCACTTTAAATAAAATGGAATAATTCAATCATTAAGCCTGAAAATTTCGCCAATATCAGATCAAGTTCAACCCTTCCCCGTGGTAACAAATGCAAACGTGAACAAAAATCCAAAGTGGCCCTGAATGTTAAAAAATCCAAAAACATTAAAGGATATAAACACCCTAAAGGTAAGAAGATGGATTTTTGGAAGCTTTTTAAACTACTAGAAACATCGTTAAATTCCGGAAGGGCAATGGAAAACTCCATTCGATCTTTTCCTCCCCAAGACTCTTCACGTAAACCTCAAGACAATCCGTCTTGCCATCCCCAAATTTTCCTTTCCATGGCCCATGAGCCAGTTGTGGAAAACTCGAGTCCGGAAGGGTGGGCTCCCATGGATGGCCTCTTTAAGGGCCCACACCCCTCTGAGGATGTGAACTTTTGGTCTTTGAAATATAATCAGAACTCGATTGCTCTATTAAATCTACCCATCTCCTGCTCCAGATCCTCTAATGCTAATAAGAAAGGGTACATCTATAAAATTCTACATTCCCTGAACCTGACATTCATCAAATCAGAGGATATTGTAAAGGTGGAATTTTTGCCTAGTTTTGATACAAAACTGTCAGTCCTTCTCACCTTTAAACGCCAGGTGTTGTCTAGTCTCATATTGGCTAGACGGTCCTCCTTACTTAGGCGTGGAATCCATGTGCAAAGACATTTTTTAAACCAGGCGAAACTTCGCCTTGTGTTCCTTTTGACACCAGCCAGTTTCCTCCGCAAGGGCTCTACCACTTCCAAAGGATTCCCAGTCCCCTGTGTTGGTAACCCTCGAATCTAGCCCGTCCTTGAATCTGTTGCGACTCTCCGCCCCAGTTACTGGAACTGATACCTCAAAGGAGGACATGGATCTACTACACTCCAGATCTCTAAATGAGTCCGACCGCTTTGGACTAGTCTTACCTAATGACAGTTTTATTATGGATGAGATGTTTCCTGTGCCTCTTCGTCCCCGTGTGAGCCTCAGTTACAACCCCCTGAGAGGGCTTGCACCGGTGACCTAGAGGATGAATCCTTTGTTTTTTCCTGTGAAGGGGTGGAAGAGCTGGTAAATAGTTTTCCAACATTGTCTGAAAATGCCCAATGGGATATTATAAACAATTTACAAAACCTACTTAAAATCCTCCAAGTCAAAAGGCCGCCTTCCAGATTTCTGGAGGACTTTGAATTAGGTTCACCCTTTAAGGGGGTTATTTCAGACCAGCTGCCATCCTCCTCCTCCCTTCTGCAGACTGGACCGAATGTTCATAATCCTGTGTCGCTCTGTGAGGCCCTGATTCACCAGGAGGAGCCCACCTTGATATGACGTATAGTGTCTGACACGAGATTTGCTCCTCCCCTCCTTACCGTGGCCTCTTGGAATATGGCGGGTTGGCTTTCTAAGCTGGCGGATCAAGGCTTTATGGAATTTTGTAAACGCTTTCAGATCATTTGTATTCAGGAATCTTGGATTACTTCCCCTGCCTTCCCTTCCCTCTCTGGTTACATTGCCTATTCTTCCCCTGCTATTAGCTCCACCAAGGGGGGCAGACCCCAGGGAGGTCTAGCTACGCTAGTTTCGGTGGATTGGAATCCAACGGCCTCTGAGATTGTGACGATACCGTCTAATAACCTTCTCATCATAAAAGTCTCCTGGCCTGACTCCCCTGAATTAATAGTAATCAATGTTTATGTCCCCCCAATGAGTGTAAAGTCTGGCGACGAGCGTCTCTCTATCTGGCGGGAATTAGATCAAGCAGTGTCATCCCTATTTCATCAGTTTCAAGACCCCTTAATATTATTAGCCGGCGACTTTAATGCCAGGATAGGCTCTAACAATTCAGCTATTGGCAGCAAACTGGGGCTCTCCCTGGACTATCTTTCTGTTTTTCCCTGCAGGAATTCTATAGATACATCTATAAATTCTGCAGGGCTCTCATTTTTTACATTAATTTTCACATTTCATTTTTTCATTTGTAATGGCTCCGACCTGTTCCCCGAGTCTAATGTTTACACCTTTTTGGGCCCGAGGGGCAGGATTATATGATTATATGGTCCTCTCCTACAACCTTACCTCCTTTATAAATTCCTTTGAGGTCATTTCAAGACCAGAGAGTGACCATATGCCCATTTATGCTGCTTTTCCCCTCCCCCTTAACCTCACTCCTTGTGCCCTTATCCCCTCTGACTCCCTATTGCCTCAAGGAGATAGAAGGATTCGCTGGAGTGGTAAAGTGAGTGAGTCCATCAACTCCCTTTTAAATTCTCCTCAAATGTTGGACATGAGAGACCGTCTCCTGTCCTCTAAGGATCCTCTTAATCTTCACGATACCCTAGTCCTGATGTTAAAGCCTCTACTGGTTACCTCTAAACCAATCCCCCTAAAGACACGTGGGTGGTTCGATAATTGTTGCACCCAGGCAAAATGTAGGCTAAACCGGGCCATTAGGACATTAAGACAGGACGAGTCAGTAGATAATTTTAACGCTTATCTATTCCTCAGATGGTCTTATAAAAAACTTCTTAATTCTAAAAAAGCAAATTTTGTTCAACTGCAATGGAGAGAATTAGGTCTAGCCTCCCGAGAGAAAAATTCTTCAAAATTCTGGGAACTGGTCACCAGGGGAATGAGGGAGGAACGTGTTATTACCGATAATCAGATAACCTCTGATCAGTGGAGTCTTCATTTCTCTGAGTTATAAAATGCCTTCCCGCCCCCTCTTCAATTTCATTCTGTATCCTTGGCTAGTCTATTAAATTGCTGCCCAGATTGGGATCCGGTCTCTCCTGAGGAGGCTGCCCAGCTTATTGGCTCACTGACCATTAACAAAGCCCCAGGAGAGGATATGCTCCCGGTAGAGCTATTTCTATCTAACCCTGAATGGTGGGCTCCTATCCTCGCCAAACTATTTACATCTATTAATGCCCACGGAGTTATTCCTAAGGACTGTTGCTCCAGCACTGTGATCCCGCTTCATAAAAGTGGCCCCAAATCAGACCCTAAAAACTTTAGGCCGATTAGTCTATTAGACATAGCGTCCAAACTTTACACAAGGTATCTCCTAGCTAAAACCTGGGCAGATGAGAATGGTGCTATTGCCCAGGAACAAGCAGGATTTGTTAAAGGCAAATCTAAATTGACCACTGTTATGTTCTTTCCCACCTTATCCAAAAATATGCTCTCCATAACAGGAAAGAACTATTTGTCGCATTTGTGGATTTCTCCTCTGCCTTTGACCTGGTTGACAGGAGTCGCCTATGACAGAAACTTGGGGATACCAATATAGACAGAAGGTTACTCCTGCTGCTCCAAATCCTGCATTGCGACACATCCCTTAGAGTCAGATTGGGAGCCAATGGTCTCCTCTCTGACGTGATCCCTACTTCCCGGGGGGTCCGTCAAGGTTGCTTTTTGGCTCCCTTTCTCTTCAACTTTTATATTAATAACATCGTTCATGAACTTTCTGGCCCAATGTTTTTTCCCCCGACCATAATTGCCACCAAACTCTCTGTCCTACTGTATGCCAACGATCTGGCCCTTATTTCAACAACCCAAATCGGCATGAGGAGGTTGCTATATAAATTAGGCCTTTTTTGTACTAGGGAGCACCTCCGCATTAACCATGTTAAGACGAAAGTAGTCGTATTCGGGGGGAAAAGAACCAACCATGTTTGGAGACTTAATAATGCAATAGTTCAACAACAACGGAGTTATTGCTACCTAGGTGTACACTTTACCTCCAACCTGTCCTGGAAACTTCACTGTGATTCTGCTAAATTGAAGGCCTCTCGCTCTGTACATCAGTTATGCCGCTTCTTTTCCAGCAGGGGTGGCAAACTGATCTCCCCCGCGTTGGAAATCTTTCGCAGGAAAATCATTCCACAGCTCCTTTATGGGGCTGAAATTTGGGGCTATAGCAACTTTTCGCAGCTAGAAGTAGTCCAGAATGGCTTCCTCAGGTTTATCTTGGCAACCCCTTGCGGTACTCCTGCCTCCATGTTGAGGTTAGAGACTGGCATGCATCCCTTGGAGGCTATGGTCCACGATGCTTTGGCTTCCTATTGGCTATGTCTATCTGGGATGGATGACTCCCGCTTACCCAAAAAGTGCCTTCTGGAGCAAATGCAGTCATACCATCAATCTACTTGGTTCTCCCAAGCCAAACTCAAACTGTCTGCCTATGGGATTGCCATAGCTCTTCTACCTTCTTATCCCTCACCAAGGGCTAGACGTCTGCTTAAGGAAAGGATTTTACTATACGCCAAAGATGGACCCTCCACTTGGCACTTCAATCACCTTTTTCCCTATGGTACCCTTGGTACAAGACGTCGTTTGGGGTGGAACCCTACCTTTCCTTCATGATTCCCCCACAGTTAAGAATGGCATTCACCTCCCTCCGTTTCCAAACTATGCCCACGGCCATGTTAGACGGCCATTACGCTAACATTCCCCTTGACTCTAGAGTGTGCATCTGCCTATCTGGTGAACTGGAGGACGTAGTTCATTACCTCCTGAGATGCCCACTCTATGATGACCCTAGATCTAAATTTATCTTTCCTCTAATTTGCCCATTGTTAGATAGACCTGTCCCAGAACAAATAGCCACCCTCTTGGTTGGCATGGACAAACATGTCACAACATGTGTTGCCAATTTTGCCCTTGCAGCCAAGAAGATCAGGTCTACATTTGTTAAACAATCAATGCAGGCATGTAACTGTTAATTATAGGGCTATGTGGAGCAGGTTCCTTATGCCCACGTTCATTCCTATGTAGACCTTCTCCTTCTATACATATAATAGCCCTCCTCTCCTGACGGTAGACCATATTGTCCTCACCCAGCTTTGATTTTCAAGTATGTATTACTCTTATGGCCAATGGCAGATTTTATTACTTTTTACCCAGCTCTTCCACAAATTTTATATATTTATGTATTTTATGTATTTTATGTATTTTAATCTTACCTCTTGTGGCGGCTATCTAGCTTTAAGCAATAAAATATGTTTGGTTCTATTGGTATGCCGTCTGTTCCTGGTGATTTGTTTCTTACAAGTATTTTAAGAGCAGCTTTCATCTCACATTCTAAAATTTCTGCTTCTTCATCATATGGTTCCTCTGTGAATGAATCTGTCATCCTTGTATCTCTTTTATAGAGTTCTTGAGTATATTGCTTCCATCTTCCTTTTATTTCATCGCGGTCAGTCAGTGTGTTCCCCTGTTGATTATTCAGCATCCCTACTCATGGTTTAAATTTCCCTTTCATTTCTCTAATCTTTTGGAATAGGGCTCTTGTTCTTCCCTTTTTGTTGTCCTCTTCTATTTCTATACAATAACTATTGTAATAGTTTTCTTTGTCTCTACGTACTAGTCGCTGTATTGTTGCATTTAGGGTTCTGACTGTGTTTCTATCTCCTTTTGCTTTTGCTTTCCTTCTCTCTTTAACCATTTTAACAGTTTCTTCAGTCATCCATTGAAGTCTTTCTTTTTAACTAGAGGTATTATCTTTTTGCATTCTTCTCTGATCATGTCTCTGACTTCAATCCATAGTTCTTCTGGTTCTCTGTCAACTAAGTTTAAAGCCTCAAATCTGTTCCTTATTTGATCTTTATATTCTTCTGGGATGTTATTTAAATTGTATTTGGGCCTTATGATCAGAGCTTGGAAAAGTTACTTTTTTGAACTACAACTCCCATCAGCCCAATCCAGTGGCCATGCTGGCTGGGTCTGATGGGAGTTGTAGTTCAAAAAAGTAACTTTTCCAAGCTCTGCTTATGATTGCTTTGTTGTTCTTCTTTAGCTTTACTCTGATTTTCGATATGACCAGTTCATGATCTGTACCACTGTCTGCTCCTGGTCTTGTTTTTGCAGAAAGTATGGAACTTCTCCATCTTCTGTTGCCAATTATATAATCAATTTGATTCCTATATTGACTATCTGGTGATGTCCATGTGTACAGTCGTCTTTTCGCTTACTCAAAATATAGGTTTGCAAGAAACAAATTATTGACTTCACAGAAGTCTTTCTGCTGCTTCATTTCTGTCTCCTAAGCCCCATTTCCCCACAGTTCCTAGTTCTTCTCTGTTCCCTACTTTTGCATTCCAGACCCCCAAGTTGATACATTCCATTTCTTGCTTGACAATTTCTAACTTTCCCTAGTTCATGCTTTTGACATTCCATGTTGCTATTGTGTGCGTCATACAACTCCGGACTCTCCTTTCGCATCTGTGCGCATCAGCCTCTGCGCTTCCTTTCAGCTTTGACCCAGCTGCGTCATTAGTCACAGCGCTACTCATACTTGTCCTTTGTTCTTGCCCAGTAGCTCATTGAGTGCCTTCTGACCTGGGGGTTTCATCTTCCAGCACTATCTCGTGTTGCATTTTGGATACTCTGTTCATAGGGTTTTCGTGGTAAGAGGTATTCAGAGGTGGTTTACCATTACCTTCCTCTGAGTCTGGATGCATCTTAGTCTGGTGTCTCAGCTTTGACCATTCCGCTTTGGATGACCCTGCTAGGAGTCTAGCCTCTTGGTCTAGACTCCTGATGGCATTGCTCTCAGCTTCTTCAGCACTCTCAAACCCCCTCACCATGTTAAGGTGTGCATCCTAAAAGGGGGAAGTACTAGGTACATACATATTTTATGTTATTTATTTATTTAAAATATTTGTATCCTGCCATTCTACCCTATAATATGCCACCCTGGGCTCCAGCTGGGAGGACGGGTAGGAAATAATAATAATAATAATAATAATAATAATAATAATAATAATAATAATAATAATAATAATAATAATAATAATAATAATAATAATAGGGCCAGGGAGGCTTACAATAAAAACAAGCACATACATAATAAAATTGTACACAATAAAGATCACAAAAACATTAAAATAGATTAAAATCCATAAAATACAATTAAAATCCATAAAATACTACACACACACACACACACACAATTAACAAAACAGACATTCAAATGTAAAACACCAGGATGTCATATCCAGTACGTAGGAAAAACTACAACTGACCTACACACACGCTTCAGAAACCACAAATCAGCAACCTTGAGAAAAAAAGGGGAGCAACCAGTCGCAAAACATTTCAGTACTGAGGGCCACAGTTTGTTGAACTTTTCTATAACTTGAACTTTTCTATAATAGCTATAGAGATGTATATACACACACACACATAGGGGGGTGGTACTGAAGGGACTATAGAAGGTGTAAAATCAGTTCAGGCTCTACCTTCAGTCCCTCCCAAAGGCTCTCCGGAACAAGATGGTTTTCAGAAGTCTCCAGAAAACCATCAGGGAGGAAGCAGATCTGGCTTCTTGGGGTACGGTATTCCAAAGCTTGGGGGCCACAGCTGAAAAGGCTGTCTCCCGCATGCCTGTCAGTGTAACATCTTTCATTCCAGGCACCCAGAGGAGACCAGAGGCAGATGATCTTAAATCCCAGGCAGGTACATATGAGCATAAGAGGTCCCTCAGGTACATTGGTTCAAGGCCATTTAGGGCTTTAAAGGTCAGAACCAGCACTTTGAATTGGGCCCAGAAACAAATTGGGAGCCAGTGGAGTCAGTAAAGCACAGGGGTGATATGCTCCTTGTGCTGTGCTCCAGGTAACATTCTAGCTGCTGCATTTTGAACCAACTGTAATTTCCAAACTGTTTTGAAAGGCAGCCTCACATAGAGTGTGTTACAGTAATCAAGCCTCGATGTCACCAATGCATGTGTCACTGTGGCTCAGTCAACTGCTTCCAGGAATGAACACAGCTGGTAGACCAGTTTGAGTTGGCCAAAAGCACTCCTGAATACCGCAGCCACCTGATATTCCAGCAGCAGGGCAGGATCCAGAAGGACTCCCAAACTGCGGACCTGCTCCTTCAAGGGGAGTGGAACCCCATCCAGAATAGGTTGCAACCCTATCCTTGGCGCAGTTTTCACCTTGACCAGCAACACTTCCATCTTGTCTGGATTAAGTTTCAGTTTGTTGGCCCACATCCAGCCCTTCACAACCTCCAGGCACCGGTTTAGGATGAGCACTCCCACCCTGCCATAAGAGGGAAGGGAGAGATAGAGTTGAGTGTCATCAGCATATTGATGACATTGCACTCCAAATCTCCAGATGATCTCTCCCAGTGGTTTCATATAAATGTTAAAGAACATGGGAGACAGAATGGAACCCTCCAATACCCCGTACGCCAACAACCAGGGGGTCAAGCAGTGGTCTCCCAGCACCACTTTCTGGGTCCTGTCCATCAGGTAGGACCAGAGCCACTGTAAAATAGTGCCTTCCAATCCCATCCCAGCTAGACAGCCCAGAAAGATACCATGGTCGATGGTATTGAAGGCTGCCAAGAGGTCCAGAAGCACCAACGGGGATGCACTCCCCCTGTCTGATGCCAGGCGTAGGTAATCAAGCAGGGCGACCAAGGCAGTCTTTGTCCCATGACCAGGCCTGAAGCCTGATTGAAAAGGGTCTAGGTAATCAGATTTATCCAGGAAAGCTTGGAGCTGAGCAGCCACTACCCTCTCAATCACGTTGCCCAGAAAGGGGAGATTAGAGACTGGGCAGAAATTGTTAAGAACCTCAGGATCTAACGAAGGCTTCTTTAACAAAGGTCTTATCACAGCCTCCTTCAACAATGTTGGAATACAACCTTCCCTTAGGGAGGTGTTAATTAAATATGCCAACCAGTCAGCCACTCCCACTCTGGCAGATTTGATTAACCACGATGGGCAAGGGTCAAGAGAACAGGTAGTAGCCCTTTTTTTCTCCCAGATTCCTGTCCACATCCTCAGGCTTTACAAGCTGAAAAGTATCCATAAAAAAGTGACCAGAGGAAGCCTCAGGGACATCTGGCAAACCTGTAGTTAATAAGGAGTCAAAGTCAGTCCGAATGCGGGCAATTTTGTCTGCAAAGTGCCTCACAAACATGTCACAGTGAGCGACTGAGGGCTCAGAGTTTAATGTAGGGCCAAAGCCCCAAAGACCCCGGACAACCTGGAAAAGCATCGCTGGATGACATTGAGCAGATGCAATGGTGGCAGAGAAGTGAACTTTCTTTGCTGCCATCACTGGCACATGATAGGCTCGAAAATGAACTCTAGCCTGTGTTTGGTTGGAAGCAGATTGAGTTTTTCTCCATTGTCGCTCTAGCCATCATTTCATCAGGCCCAAGGTTTGAGTAAACCAAGGTATATTACAGGCCTTCACTGGTGGGAGACAGCACTTTGGAGTGATAGTGTTGCCTGGGTCACCTCTGTATTCCAGAGATTGACCAGGGCATTGGCAGTATTGCCAACCATGCTGGGAACATCCCCCAGAGCATTCAGGAAACCATCTGAATCCATGAGTCTCCAGGGACGGACCATCTTAATTGGCTCATCCCTGCGAAGGTTACCAGGGGCACAAAGTCTAAACCTTGTCAGATGGTGATCTGTCCATGACAATGGCGTCACTAAGAACTCCACCCTCAGATCACCTTCTTCGTGTCCCAAACAAAACACAAGATCAAGTGTGTGTCCTGCCACAAGCATTGGTCCAGATGATATTAGAGACAGCCCCATGGTTGTCATGGCAGCCATGAAGTCCTGAGCTGGACCTATGAGTCTAACCTTGGCATGTAAGTTGAAGTCACCCAGAACAACCAGCCTGGGGAACTCCAACACCAACGCCGAGACCAGCTCCACTAGCTCAGGGAGGGAGACTGTTGGGCAGCAGGGTGGACGGTACACCAACAGAATCCCCACTCTGTCTCCCTGACCCAACGCCAGGCGCACACACTCAAAACTAAGGTGTTAGGGACAGGGTACCTGACAGGGGAGATGGATTCCCTGCAGACAATTGAGACCCCAACTCCCCATCCCATCGATCTAGGCTGCTGGAGTGCCACAAAACCTGGTGGGCAGAGCTGGGAGAGACCTACTCCACTTTGGTCATTTAGCCAGGTTTTGGTAATACAAGCAAGGTCAGTGCATTCATCCAGGATTAAATCCTGAATTAGAGTGGTTTTATTAGTCACTGGCCTTGCATTCATCAGGAGAACAGTAAGATCCAGGGAGTTGCCTGCAGGGGAACTCCAACCCCAGGGGTTGGAAGGGGGACCGGAAGGGATGCAAGCATGAAGATTTTTTTAATTTCCACTAGGTTGGCAAAGGCAGTGGCTTACAAGGAGATGCTGGTTCATACTAGTTTTATATATTTATAGAACGGCAAGATAACAATTTTTGCATCTGTGTTGGAATTGCTTTTTAATATATTTTAACTCTTTTTTCTAAACAATAAGTTTTTTAACCCTTTTTATTGAAGATGTTTTTAAAGCTTTTTTTAAAAAAAAGTTTTTAAAGTTGTTTTGTTTTAATGTATTTTAACGTCTGTTTTTATGATGTTTTAAAGTGTTTGTAGCGCTTTTGTTTGCCACCCTGGGCTCCTGCTGGGAGGAAGGGCGGGATACAAATAAAATAATAAATAAATAAATTATTTGATTTATATCCCGCCCTTCCTCCCAGCAGTATTATTTTGATAATAAGTAAGAATAATAAATCCTGTTATCTCCTGGTGATGAAAGAAAGCACACAACATGAGATCTTCTCATTCAACATGTATGTGTTCCCACCCAGTGAAGGCTGGCTGGTCCATTAGGGCAAGTGGAGCACTGCCCCACCAACCTCCCTCTGCCTTCAGCCAGCCCCCATCTGCACACCATCTTACTTACAACCAGTTCAAGGGGTGGCACTGCCATTACAGAACTCAGCAGGGAGAAGGATGGGGGCAAAACTAGCATCGATTGGTTCTGCTTGTCATTGGTTCTGGTTCCATCTACTGTTGGGCTCCCTGCCCGCCCCACCAGTATCAATGGGCACCAGCCATCACAGTTCCCACCCCAGCTCACTGATTGGCTGCCACTTGGCAGAAGTTAAGAAATGCTGAGAATGAAGCATCACAGGACATAGTCCGAACGCAAATGGAACCACCATCTTGCTGAAACGAAAGCAGGTCTGGGTCTAGTCCATGCTTGGATGGGAGATCTGGGAACCACATGTATGCCCCCTTGGGTTCCATGATGGAAGAAAGGTGGCATACGAATGTAAGAAAATAAGAAAGAAATGTTTCTTTTACTGGGGATCTGGGAAAGGGAATAGACAACTTGGAGCAGTTGTAATCATGCATCACCTGTTAAAGTTACAGTCCTACTTTATACAGTGCTCTGCTGGCAGGATGGCAGTGGAGGCAAAAGAATGCTTTTTCTGGCAGGACTGGATTTGAATTAGGGAATGATAAAAGCTATAATGCAGTAATGCTCGATTGAGGCTTTTTGCTATAAAGCATCACTGAAAAGGCAAAAAAAGGGCTACAAGATGCAACACCAGCCCTTCAGGTTGCTGCTCAAGATGATGTTGATTCCACGAGTTTCATAAGTAGGAAAAGGCAACAGTTTAAACTGGATAATGAAAGTTTAAAAAGAAGTCCATCATTTCTCAAGCTCTTCTCAGGATTCCCAGTCATCTCCTGGATTTTGTTTCAGAGGCCGTTTGGGTAGTCTCTGATTGGTGAATAGTGTTGCTTGACTGAGTTTACATGGTAGCATCTGCTAACGTAACAGATGTCTGTGCCACTAAGGTGCTATGTTCTCACTTTTTATAGACGGGGAAATGGCTTCTGCAAGAGTTTTTATTGTCTTTATGCAAATTGAAATGCACTATGCTGATCCTTCAAGGAGTTTCATTATAACCCAAATCTTAACCAATCATAAATACATATGCAGCTTCATAAAACTCTTTGCTGTTTTGGATATCAGGGAAGATCTTATGCACTGTCAATTGAGCATGAAATTAGATCTTATTTTAATTACCAGTATAAAGGTACTTACAGTTATCCAACGAGGGCCCATACATTTCCTAAATAAAGAGTGCATAATAGCACTGTACGCTACAGAATTTCCAGTAAGAACTTCATTTTCAACTTATTACAGAGCATTAATGGTAAAAAGCAGCCACCTAGTATTCTTAGAAAATACTGTGTCTGCTATTTTGTTTGCTGTACAGCTGAAATTAATAATCCAACATAACATAAAATTCAGTTTTCCAAAGTTGTTACACTGTTCTGTTCACCACTAGCCATGCCAATCAAAGCCCATTGATGCAAATGACATTTACATGCTAATATAGTAACAAATCATACTATTTCCACACTGAATTAAAGAATTAATTTCCAATGTGAGATTCTGCAATACTTATTACAGTATTAAGCATCATCTGATATAAAGGCAGAAAAATAAATGTTTTAGTAAAAATATAGTATTAATTAATTAATTCACCCCATCAAACGTTGCTCAGTAAAATAGTATAGTATAACATGAGTAAAAATTATACAGCCACAAGAGTGACTGTATACTATAGCCAGTGTGGATTTTTCACATTCCGCAATGTTAAATTGAAAATATTCACCATGCCATTCTGATGCTTCCCATAAGCTCATTTCAAAACAAAACCTTACAAAACCACTCAACATATGCTCAGACGCACATGTTACCAAATTCTTCCAAGCTACACAGCAAGTGGATTGGACTGTGAAAGAACAACCCAGATTGTGTTTGCATTTTGACAAATTCATAGGGCAGTACAATATCTCAAAGAGGAGCTCAGGTCTCCTGCTCCCCTGGTGTATTCACTATAGCTGCCCAATTTCCCTGCTTTCTAAAGTTTGATAGAAATATCTGTGGGCTATAGGTATGCTCTTAAACCGCAAGGTTTTTTGCCTATTAGTGAGTATAGTAATAAGTGGGGAGGAGAGCCTGGCTGGGAGTACAGAGTCTGTGAGTTCAAATCCCTGCTTGTGTGTCCTGGGTGTCAAGGGCCAGCTAAAGATCATTCTCAGAGTGAATGGCTCAGGGATTATGTGCCCTTCCGCCTGTGCAGCCATGGGCAAGCTGCATAGTCCCAAGGAGCCCAGTTGCCCCCCAGCTGGCAGTTGCAGACAAGAAGGGGCTGGCTTGTGCAGCTGTGGCAAGCTGAGCAGGCCCTAGCCAGCTGGGGAGGACTAGCCTCAGAGGGAGACAATGGTAAACCCCCTCTGAATACCGCTTACCATGAAAACCCTATGCATAGGGTAGCCATAAGTCGGGATCGACTTGAAGGCAGTCCATTTCCATTTTCATTCAGTAAACCATTAGAATAAGAAACGACCTAAAATCATTTTAAGGAAAGAAGGTAAGCGAAAACAATATTGGATCCTTTAAAAGTATCATGACAAAAGACCTTAGATGAGGGCAACACCCTCTGAACAACAGATTATCAGGTAAGTGGGGGGAGGGTCATACAAACTCCTCATGTACTAAAAGCATGTATGAGCGATTGTGGGGCTGCATGGGTTAGCCTACTGCCACTGATGCCCTGCTGGCCATACAGTTAGTGAACATAAGAAGCACCCCTCATGTGGCTCTCTACATGCATACATTGGTAGGGTCACTTCACTCACACATCACATGATAGGCCTACACGGAGTGTGTGTGTTGTGGACAGAAATGTTTCCAGTGGAAGGGCCAGCCTGCATGACCCTGAAACCCTCTCACACATGCTGTAAATGACTTCATGGGTTCATTTGAATCCCCACTACCATAATCTTATAGCGCAGTAGTGCTCAGAAGTTCAAAATAGCTAGGGTTGCCATATTGCCCGGTTAGCTGGGGTTTACCCAGATTCTTTGCATGCCACCCAGCGCCCGTTTAGCCCCTTAGGTGGCCCGGATTCTCAGCTTTAATTAAAAAAAAATTAAGTTTCTAGGTGGTCCGGTTCTTGAGATATACATAAAGACATCAGCCGCCTCCTGACTGTTAAATCTTTTTTTAAACTACTGTATAGCACTTCGTAGCTTTAACCCCGCCCATTCAGGATTGCAGCCAATCAGTGAAGTGTTTGGTTGACCTGTGGCAGTGTCTAGAAAACCTCATTGCAAGGCCAGACAATGGTGGTTTCCCTCTGTTTATCTGAAAATCTCATAAATTGGGTAAGTATATACATTTCAGTTTTTTTCCCTCTTGTGTGCAGGAGTCAGATCCTTGGCAGTGTTTTGAAAACCTTCCCAATACTTGCTTTTGTGGGGGTAAAAGCATTGCTAATCCCATATGTCCAGAGTAAATCCCATTGAATTCAATAGGACTTACTTTTGAGTAGACATGATAATGAATGTGCTGAAAATCAATGGGACTTTGGAGTGAATGTAAAAAAGAATTGTGTTTGTGTTCTCTTTCTGTACCCTCTCCAGTCCTATTTTAAAGCAAGTAGGCAGGGCTTACTTAGGTATTACAATTTTTATTCTGTAGGAAACTAATACTGATTTTTACAAAACTAATACTGATTTTTCTGCAATGACCAACTGGTTTGACAATAAACTATTATATGGGCTGTATGTATTTATACATCTGCAGAGAGAGAGTGTGTGTGTGTGTATAGTCTTTCCAACAACCCTGTGAGGTAGGGTTGGAAACCAACGCAGCTCACAACAGGAAATAAAGCCATTTAAAATCCAATAACCATAAAAACAACTATAAACAGTTGCAAAACAGCGTAAAGTGGCATGATTCAGAATTTTGGGTTGTGTGAATGAAGTTGCTTATCACTTGAGGTTGCATGTCTGTCCCTGTTTGAGTAAGCCCCACTGAATACACTGGGACATGCTTCTGAATAAATAAACCTAGAATTGCACTATAAATATCTTTACAGTTTGTGTAAATAAAAAATATGTTTGATAGTCATGCTTATATAAATATTTCTTCATTTATCATATTTTTGGTTAGGAATCCTGACTGGTTGTGAGATGCTTAGTTTTCTGCCTTACTCATAGGAATCTTGTTGTGGTTAGTATGGTATTGCATTTAAGAAATCATGGTACAAAATGGCCTGAATCAGTATAAGGCAGATTCCTTAGTTCCTAAAAGTGGGAAGAGACTCAAGGGCCACAGTGACTCCAACATTTATTTATGTATTTTTATTTACAACATTTATATACCGCTTTAATGTAAAAAATCTCAAAGCAGTTTACAGAAAGAATGAAACCAATAAAATTATTGGCAAAAGTGTTAAGGACAGATACTTAAAAACATTCAAAATAATAAAACCAACAATGAGTTAAAAACAGATTTAAAAACACAATAGCTTCTACATGCCTGGAGAGGCTTGCCTCAAGAAAACTGATTTTAGCAGGTGCTGAAAAGAGGCATCTGCCTAATGTCAATACGCAAGGAGTTCCAAAGCGTAGGTGCTGCCACTTTACAGGACTGATTTCTTACAAAAGCAGAACAAGTACTATGTGGCACCCATAACATGGAAAGCACAGCTTGAACTTGGCCTGGTAGCAAACCAGCAACCAACGCAGATTTCAGAGCAGAGGTATTATATGCTGATAGGATCTCACTCATATCAGCAATTGTGCTGCAGCATTCTGCATTAACTGCAGTCCCCAGGTCAGGTTGTGCTGCATGGGGATTTCTGCGACCTTGGCTGACTGGCTGCTAGGATTTTTTTCATTTGGGTTTTTGGTTGTGAATCCTGACT
The DNA here is from genome assembly GCF_030035675.1 of Rhineura floridana. Taxonomy (NCBI): domain Eukaryota; kingdom Metazoa; phylum Chordata; class Lepidosauria; order Squamata; family Rhineuridae; genus Rhineura; species Rhineura floridana. The sequence goes on from NC_084481.1 coordinate 70,003,457, forward strand.
GGTTGTGGGATGCTGAGTTTTCTGCCTTACTGATAGGAATCTTGTTGTGGTTGGTATGGTATTACATTTAGGAAAGTGTTACTGCCTTTTGTGTTTTTTTCCTTTCCTGTTTGCATTTCACTTGTCTTTAACCTCACTCCGTTACAGCCATAGAAGCAACAGCAGCATATGCAAGATAATTAACTCCCATTAGTGATAAGAGCAAGAACTTATAATTATTATTTTAATTAAAACAAGAGGCTTATCAGTACTTTGAAGAGGACCAGATATTTATTTTCTTTCTGAGCCCAGGACTGGGTCTTTCATGATGCCCGGTGGGGGGGAGGGAGCAGGAGAGTAGTCGATAAGACAGACATCCTGGCATTGGTAGTCTAATTAGCAAGGTATGTGTGGGGTTGTTGCACACTTCCAGGCCCAGTTTCATTTTGAGTATGGAGGTGGAACCTGTGTAGATGTGGTTGATCAAAGAGAGAAGAAATTTTGAGTTAAGCAAAGCTCTGCTTTTATAAAACCTAAGAAACATACAGATACTTTGAATGTCTGAGTGCCTGCACCAGTGGAATACTGGAGGAACTTGTAAAACCTGCTGCAACAGTATTTACAACTGAGCATGTGGTGTGAAAGACTCCTTTTCCTAACATTTTGGCTTCTTGTTTTTCTCCACCCACCACATCTCTGAAATATATCGTATATGTAATGGTTAACCGTACTGCTGCCCTGACTTACTTTTTGTTTGTTGCTATTTTGTGTTTTTATTATGTTTTTGTATTGATTGTGTATTTTTATTGTTTTTATTATATTTGTAAGCTGTCCTGAGCTCTGTTTTTAACAGCAGAAGGGTAGGATATAAATCCTCTTAATCAATCAATCAATATTACATAGTGTTGGAAACTAGAGTCTATGCATTTAAGGCTGAAAATGTTAAGTTTTTTTTAAAAAAGATTTCTCACATCTTTCCCCAGTTTTTGGTGGTAATTCCTAGGCACAAAAACAAAACAACTGGACAATCCAAATATAAATATGCAAATATTTGCATAATATGCAAAATATTTGCATAGTATGCAAATTAGCCTGTCCGGATTTGTGGAACTGGAATATGGCAACCCTAAAAATAGCCCTTTATGGAACAGGCTGTATACTGTTCAGACTCTGAGTTCCTTCAGTGTTATCTTACATAATCTTCTTAATCCCAGTTTATATGTGTTCAACTGAGGTGGCAAAGTGCACATGCTGTTTCAGTTGTCATGTGAAGGGGGAGAAATTTGAAAGTGCCACCACATAAAAATCCTATCAAACAGGGGTGAGAAACCCATGGCCCTCCAGATGTTGGTGAGCTTCAACTCCCATCAGCCCCAGGCAGCATGATCAACACGTAGGGTTGCCAGGCTCAGGGCCTGAGAATGATTCTGTATCTTTAAGAGAAGAGAAAATTCAGCCAAGTGCAGGTGTGCTTGCACCACTGTAATGGGAAAATCCACAAGGTGGAATTCTCCCTTTCCCCTGCACGACTTTTAAAGATACAGAAGACCTCTTGGTTGCCAGGCTCGGCCTCCAAGAGGTCTTCTGTATCTTTAAAAGTTGTGCAGGGGGAAGGGAGAATTCCACCTTGTGGTTTTTCCCATTACAAGGTTGCAAGAACACCTGCACTTGGCTGACTTCCTCTTCTCCTAAAGATACAGGCCCTGAATCTGGCAACCCTAATCAACAGTCAGGGATCGTGGGGGTAGTGAAGCAACATCTAGAGCAGCCTTTCCCAACCAATGTGCCTCCAGATGTTGTTGGACCACAACTCCCATCTTTCCTGACCATTGGCAATGCTGGCTGAGGCTGATGGGAGTTGTGGTCCAACAACATCTGGAGGCACACTGGTTGGGAAAGGCTGCTCTAGAGGGCCATGGGCTAGCCACCCCTGATATATAGAATAAATTAAAAACACCTTCTCTTTCAGACAGTTTACATGCTTCACATTAACTGAAGGTTCCTTGACTTCCATGAATAATGTGAATTTTCAGGAAAAAATGTCCTTGTCCATCTGTGATATTTAATATGTGAGGCAATGTGTATGAGGGAGCTTTTAAAATAACTCAGTGAAACCTGTGCAATATGCACACAAAACATTGAGTTGTCACTGGGAATGAAGTGAATAAATTAAAGCAATCACCTGGGAATGGAGGATGAGAAGTCCAGGCTACAGCAATTAAAGCAATTTCAAGCTTAAATTATAACAGCAAAAGTGTGAAAATTCCGAAACGCTTTCCTAATAATCATAGGGGCTGCCATGGGAGGACAAATCAATAAACATGTTCAAGAAAATACAAAACTAGAAGATCAAGTTACTATAGAAAAGTTCCTAGCATAAGAGGCTGAATTTTGGGTGCCAGAGCCTACTCTGGTGCAAGAGAAGGGGAGGGAAGGACCTTTAAGGCAGTAATCTGCAACTCTCTTGGACCCAGGAGCCTACCATAAACCCATGGGATTTACATGCAAGAAAACATGCATAGGAGCCACTTTGTTTTTGCATTGGCTGCACTTTGTTTTTGTATTTTATCTTGCATAGGCATTGATTTATTACATCTGCAGACTTTCATGGCTGTGTTCTGTTTTTGTATTTTACCTTATATGGGCATTGATTCAATATCACATGCAGAATTCTAGCAGTGATTTATGTTGGTTTAACAATGTATGTGCATCAAATGTTTATATTTTATTTTGTGTTTCATATGTGCACCTTAACTCCTCATTGAGCAAGCTTTAATAAGTCAAGAAGGGTTGATAGGACATGTTACTGGCCCCATCGTTGCAAGCACCTTGTTCATGTCATCAGGCCGCATCAGCTGAAACAGATCCCAAGAAGTTGCAGCAGTCGTTGCACTGGGGACTACAGTAGATGTGGATGGAGCATCAAGAATCCTATAGAGGTGAGGAATTTTACACTCGAAGTGCCTTGCAAACAGTTTACAGTTTTGGAAGAGTCTAAAACTCAATTTCCTGGAGCTGATGTCAACAGACCCCTGACAACATGGAAAAGCTCCACTGGATGGCTACTTGAGAATGCAATGGTGGCAGAGAAATGGGCCTTCTTCACTGCCCTCACTGACACATGGTAGGCACGGTTATGATATTTTACCTGTGCCGAATCAGCTTCGCAGCATGTCTTTTGCCACCTGTGCTCTAGCCATTGTCTAGCCTGTTTCATTGCCTTTAGTTCACTGGTGTACTAAGTGGCAAACTAGGCTCCATAATGCCAGAGAGGGTGCTCAGGGGCAACCATGTTAAGTGACGCACCTCACTGTTCCACAACATGACTAGGGATTCAACAGGGTCACCTGCTCTATCTACTGGGAACTCCCCCAGGGCATTCAGGAATCTAGTGGATTCCATTAGTCTCCAGGGGCAGACCATATTTATCTGTCCACCCGAGCCATAATTCTCAACTTCACCAGTAAGTTACCTGACCATGACAATGGGGTGACATCTACCCCCCCCCCTGTCTCCAGAACACGCCTTCCTCCATCTGGAACAAAAACCATGAAGTCCCAAGCCAGAAACTAGAGTCAGCCTCAGCACGGACACTGAAATCACCCAGAACTATTGTTCTGGGCTCCTCCAATACCACAGCTGAGACAGCCTCTGCCAGCTCCACCAGAGAAGCTGCTGGGCAGCAGGGTGGATGGTACACCACCAGCAACCCTAGTTTACTGTCTCCTTGGCCTGACATCAGGTGTAGACTCTCACAGCCAGCTCCAAGACAGGGTAGTTTCCTGGTGACAGAGATGGAAGTTCTGTAGACCACAGCAAGCCCTCCCCCTGTCCCTGCATCCTATGCTGGTGTTTCACCGAGTATCCAGGTGGGCAAAGCTGAGTCAGATCAACACCTCCCAGCTCACCCAGGTCTCAGTAATGCACATCAGATTGGCACCCTCATCCACAATCAAACTATGGATGAGTGTGGTCTTATTATGTACCAATTTGGTGTTAAAAACAGCACACGCAGGCCAGTGGGCACAGCAGATGAGCAACACGGAACCTGTCCATGGGAGGAGTGGGAGCAAGGAACAAAGCGGAGTTAGCTTTGCCCTCATCTTCTGTGGTAGCTCACCACCTCCCCATGGCTATAACTTCCTCTACCCATAATCAGGGGCGTCACGAGGACAGTGCAGCAGGTGCGGGCCGCACCGTGTGACACCCTGAGATGGGGGTGACACCACGAGCCGCCCCCCCTGGCGGCACGCCCTTCACAAACTCAGCAGCCTCGTGAGAAGCCCTTGACTGTGATGCCTGCTTTGGGCATGTTGGGGGAAGGAAGGGGAGGGAACAGGCAGCGGCCGACGGAGAAGCGAGAGATCCCCGGGAGGCTGCCGACAAAGGCAGTGCGAACATGGCCGGCAGCCGACTCGCGTCAGCAAGGGAGACCCCCCTCGTGGCACGCTCAAAGGGTGCAAAGCGATCTCAGCCCTGCTTCGGCGCAGCGTCTCCGCTAGCATGCTGAACATGAAACCCGGAAGCATCTCTGAAGAGATCTCCACCGCGACCCGAACAAGCCAGGGCCCTGCCCATTCCCCTCGGACCAAAAGGCGAATATCGCTGCAGGCAGGAGTTTGGAGGGTTCAGTGCCACTGCCCCATTCAAAAGCTCCACGTAGGTAGGAAAATGCATGCCAGGGAAATGGGGGAAGCTGATCCTCCCTGACAAGCTAGCTTTTTTTCAAGCAAGGAATGTGGCCATTATTTCTTTATGCATTTATTTACCGAGTAGGCCGTATGAGGAGTCCAAACACGTCGATCTCCACCTGCAGGCCAGAGTAATGTAGCCTAGGAAAGCCATATGGCTGGATTCTACTAATGGTCTAAGAGAGCCTAAAGGGCTGCCCCAAAACATTTTGCTACCTGAGGCAGAAAAAAAGGGTGCCCCCATCCTTCCCTAAGGTGCCCAATACCCAAGGCTAGTTATTTGGCACTTGTGGTGGAAAATCCCACAACTGAGGCTGCCTTCACACCATACCCTTAACACACACCCTGCAAAAATCCTAGTGGGAACTATAATTTGCCCCTCACAGAGCTACAATGCCCAGCACCCTTAACAAACTTCAGTTCGCAGGATTCTTGGTGGGGTGGGTGTTTTGAATGTACTGTAAAGATATGGTGTGCAGGCAGCCTGTCTTTCCACCTCCCTGGCAGTTGCAATATGCAACCGTAAACAAATCACAAATGTCTGTCTTTTTCTAAGGCCCCAGAACTACCTCTCTCTGCTTAATGGTAGGGCCAGTTCTGTGAGTAGAGTCACCATGGGTCCTACTTTACACAGGACAGGTCTCTCTTTTGAAGGTGTCCTCTGAGGGCTGTCCAGTTCAAGTCTGGTTCAAAGATAAGGTGCCATAAAAGGGGGGCAAGCAGGAGCCTTGAAGCTGCACATCCAGTTAGCAGTGTTGCTGTGTGTAATTGTGTTGCTAAATTTCGTTTAAAGCAGCACAACAGCAAGCAGAGAGTAACAGCAGATGTTGAAACGAGAGTGTGCCAGCATGTGCATGCGTTTGCCTAAGAAAGAAGGCTTTTACCCTGCATCAGCATCACTGAGACTTGAGACTTAGTAAAATAAGAAAAGCTACTTTATTTATGTTGGAATATATGGGGTTCAACTCCAACTTGTGGGTTGAGGCTGCATGGGGCTAAAGGCATAGCTAGAGAGGAGACCTCTTGGTTTCTAGGCTATACCTGTCCTTTGATCTCCTGCTGTCTCTTCCTTCCTGCTAGACTGATATGCAAAGAATGTTGATCCCTGTTCCTTCCCGCCTTCCACCAGTTTTCTTTCTCTCGAGAGGGGAGCACACATCTTTCCTTTGTCTCTCCTCTCAACCAGAATGAGGGCTAGCACTGGGACCAGTGCCGGCTGCTCCAGCATAGCTAGTTAGCTAGATATAGAACTCTTTCCTATCAAGCATGTACTTCCAGAATAAAGTAGTTCTTTCTTCTTTTAAAGCTTAAAGTCTCTGTCTGACTAATTTACAGGGAAGGTAGAATCTTAGCAAAGATTCAAACACACACACATAAGCTCGCTCAAAACTCTCTGTTCCGCTATGCAACTCTGCAGGGTCCTACAGGACGTTGGGCCCAACGTCCTATAATTTATAGACATAGTAGATAGAAAGGCATACCTAGTTCTAACTATCTAAGTTGGAGGCGTAACACCCAGGTGTAGGAGTTAGCCCCATGGCTTGGAGAGAGTAGAGACAAAAGGATGTCTCCTCTCTCCTGGACAGTCTGGACAGTCAGATAAGAAAGTGGAAAGGGCAAAAGGAGGAGGGGCAGGTAAGCTTCCCTAAATACATCACAGTCTAGTGACAGAAGGAAGTCAGTCAGAGCATCCTATGGGCTGTTAAGTCCATGGGCTGTTAAGTCAGGAACAGCAAACAGCCCTACTCTTCCATAGGGTAGGTACTTTGGTTGTCGTTTTATATTTATTTATTTATTTAATCTAGTTATTTATTTGTTATACTCCCAGGGAGGCTTACAATAAAAAAATCAAACTTACATCTGAAATGGGAGCTGTGGTTTAATGTCTGTTTACAAACAAGGACCTGAAAGGTCACAATGAAACATAAGGAAGCTGGTGAATATTTAAGAGTGCTGTTTTAATATCATAATTAAAGGAGTTTGTCAACTTACTCTTAAGAGCTAATTTACACCTAATAACAACCCCATTGCAACCATCACAGGGCGATGTGAGGCTACATGGGCTAATGGCTGGGCATTGCATATTAACCTGATGCCTTCACATGGATGCTGTGCTCACTGGCGACTGCTATACTTTCCAATATACCGGGAGTTACTTTTGCAGGCACTGTCATGTAATTGCTATGATTTTCAGGTTCAATGTCTCTGTGGAAGTGCCTTTTCACTGAAGTGGTGTGTCCATCAGAACATACTGTTATAGGATTGTGGGGTTCAGATCTATGATTTCTGTGAATCTCTATCCACAGGCCCACACATTTCAGAATCAGGCATGAGGCGGCACTAATCATTCATCTATTGGCGATCACTCATGGCCGAGTAAGATTGTCTTCCAATCTTCCATCCTGTGAGAACAGGATGCTGGACTAGATGGGCCGCTGGCCTGATCCAGCAGGCTCTTCATATGTTCTTATGTTCTTATTGTACACCGCCCTGAGAGCTTGTTGCTATAGGGCGGTTTAAAAGTGCAATTAAATAAAATAAATAAATAAAATAATTTGTAGAAGAAAGTGGTGGAGAAGCACTAGAACCAGCAGAACAGTGAGTGCTTTTCTACCCTATATCTCAGTGGTAGGCTGAGCATGTGCTTTGCATGCAGAAGGTCCTGGGTTCAATCTTTTGCATGTCCTTGTGAAAGGGAAAAAATATTCTAGGTTGTTTGTGTGACGATCCCACAGCTGGCTCTGTGTGTGTGTGTGTGTGTGTATGGACAACTATTTGCAATCTACCATGGGACAGTCAAGGCTTTCTGATCTTGCGATATTATCCATTGAAAGTGAGTTGGCGAAAGGCATTGATTTCGATGAAGTGATTCACAAGTTCGCAGCTTTGAAGGCCAGGAAAGGAAAGTTCTGATTTAGTCAAGATGTTCACTAAGTGCTGAAATGTTTGTGTATTTGTTCCTGTTTATTTTTTTGGTATTATTTCATTTATGAGTATATTTCCATATGCATTTGTCTACAACTTCTACATTATTTGGGCCGTTATTGATTATGCAAACCTAATCCATTAATGTATCTCATGTAACAGTAAAGTTTAATGTTAAAATGAACATAATTTTGATGTAATTCTTAAACGTTTTAACTTTGAATTCTATTGTTTTCTTACTGAATTTTCACTTTAACCACATGAGACTATGTATAAATGTAAATACATTTAGGCTGTGCGTATGATATTGTAATTTAAAGGTGTAATTTTAATTTTGCTAGTTGTTTATGTCACTACTATTGCTATTACATTCAGTGATATACGGGAATTACGATTTACGAGTAATATTAATACAAAAAACATTGCTAAGGATTCTGTATGGTCTGGTATGGGAGGAGGTCCATGGGGTGACACCATGAGTTGCCGCACCGGGTGACACCAACCCTAGTGACGCCACTGCCCATAATCACTCAAATTGGAGTGGCATCACCCATGTCCCTCCTTACTAAGACTCATCCTAAACACCTGATATGGACACTACAAGAGACCACCAACAAAACCTACCTGAACCAGTTATCCCAGTAGACCTCTGAAAGAACTAGGAACAGTCAGACCCACTCAATATCTTTCACACAGGGTATATCTTCTCCCTCTCATCTCTCACCCAGAGAGGGCCAGCCTTCTGCCAGTTACAGACTTGCACTTTCAAAGCTTCTGGTGACTTTCCCCTGTCATTCAGTTCATTGCACAGGCTCTCGCCCTGCACAATAACTACACATGTGCCTTATGTCTTCCCCACTACCAGTCTCCTCTTGACTGTTTTTTTAAAAAATAGAAGGGAGTAGCACCCTTGCCCTCTGGACTCCCGAAAGGATGAGCCCCTTTAGTGTCACCCCTTCAGTGGCAACTCCGCCAGCAGCAGACCTGCCACCCAAGGGCAATTGGACTTTTATGCCCCCTGACCCAGCCAGGAGCTGATGCAAGAGGCTGCAAGATTGACTCCAGCCTCAGGCAGGAGGTCCCAGTCCTTGCAGCCATTGCCAGGGACCTCACCTGTCTGGAGAGACAGCAACCCAGAGGAGTAAGCAAGCAAGCAACCAGATGCTCTAGTACTCACTCCTGGGTAGGTCTTCCCTAGTTCCCCAGTGCTGCAGCTGTTCCTGTAGTGAACCACTGAATTACAGGTGGCGGCCTTCTTACTGAAGAACCTTCCAGGCTGATTCCAAAGGGCTTTAGGCCCTTCCAGTCAAGAAAGTGTATATAGAGCTTCCTGTTCCAGCTGAGTCTTGCTTGAGCAATATGGACTTCCTGAGCTCTGTGTGCCCTGGTCCTTCTGCTTTGCTTCTCAGTCCTGCCTGAAGGCCTGGGAAAATTCAGGGGGAAAAGTATTTTTCCCATTTTGTGGGGGGGACCAAAAAAATTCAGAGGGAAGTTTTCCCCCTGGGTTTTTCCAGGCCTTCACATCTCTAGCTGTCTCCCGATTCAGTTTGCATCCTGATGTGGTGCTTGAAATACAGCTTACTTTGAAGTGCTTCAGAGTCTGTCTGAGGGTAACTATGGCTTGTCTGATAAATAATAATATAAATAAAAATCAGACTAAGGTGTGTGTGTGAGTGAAAAAGTCACACATTTGGAGTTGTTGATGAATTTAAAAAATCAAGATTTTAAAAAATCATGCTGTGATTAAGTTAAAAGGAATAAATGGAAAAGAACGATTTCAATGATTTGAAACAAAAGCGTAAGTAAAGGAAGGGACTCCTCCCTCCAACTGCTCCTTCAGAATTCTGCAGTGTTCCTGATCCTCAGAGACAGAACTTGCAAAAGGGCAAGAAGCACATGGAACCAAGGCTCTTTATTTACTTTAATACCCCTCCCACAAACACTAGGATTGGAGAGACCAGATAAAATCTTTCCCTCTGATTTCAAATTTGAACTGTCAGTCCTAGCTGAGCTCTCCCTCCTGACTCCCCTCACCATAATATTGGCGCTCCTTTCTGCCTCTTCCTCGCCCGGCATTGTCTTTATAAGGTAAATGACATTAGTTTTGCTTTTAGCAGATGCTTATCTGCAGTGTGTGTGTGGGGGGGGGGGTTACACCTGAATTGCCAAAGTGCATCGGGTGGTTTCCTACTTTGGTTCACAGCACCACATAAAGATCCTGCTTTGACTCAAAAAAGTCCAGAATCCATCTGAATTTGGCTCGGGATTTGGGGTTTGTCAGAATCTGCTGCACCCCTGCTATGCTGCTTTTAACAGAAGTCTTCAGTTTTGGAAATGCCTTCTCATCATACCTGGTATCAGCCTGTAGCCGGGGGAGGGGCAAAAGTGGGCACTGCCTCCCCAAGAGCTTGGCTTCACCACCACCCCCAAATTTTTTGGGGGAAAATTGTCTTCTTTTTAATTTCTGACAATACATACAATGATAACCTCCATTTACAGAATGATAGCTTAAGAACAGGAGCAATTTAAGAACAAGACCCTCTTTGGACAGTGTAAGAAACCAATTGTGGAATGGAAATTGATCAGGCCCAATGGATCAAGATTTGGTCACTGTGCCCCTTCCGACCGGTCTTTGGATAATGTCTGAGAGAACTCTTTGATAGTTGTTCACTAGTGGCATTATACCCTGATTAGCATGTCTCATGTGCTGCGATCAAGTTCCCCATTTTGTTGGCAAGGCTGTTTGGAATGAGGGACCTATTATCATATGATCTGGGTTTATAAATATGCTTATGAGTTCTGGAATTCAAACATTAAGGAAATAAATTTAATTATTGGTCAGGAAGTATTGGTGGACTCTAGCTTATGCTTGTTTTCTAACTTTGGTGATCAAAATATGAACATACCCTATAAAACATTGATTATCTCCTGGCAGCTGTGAGATTGGTAGTTACCCAGGGTTGGAAGAATGCCTCAACCTATCAAATGGATAACTGGTTTAGAAAGTCTTTTTTTGCAGTTGTTTCTGAAAAGATAACTCAACCAGTTACATGTGATGAAGGGAAAAGTGGGTTCAGCAGCATTTCTGAAAGTGTGATGGCCCTTTGCAACATATATAACTAGACAGGCACATCAATGGATAGTACTCAGGAGATATGAATTTATTTGGTGCTCCAGATGAATCTTGAAATTGTTTTTGGATTTCCCAATATATTATGAAGGTAATAATGAAATTATGAACACCCTCCCATTGGGCAAATTATTAAAATGTAGTACTCTCCAATCTAGGGTTGCCAATTCAGAAGCATCCCAAACTCTGAGAATTCAGGGACGTGCCCTAGTGATGTCATTAAGCATGATACATTAAGCATCAATCACAGGTGCTTGGAGCATATCACTCAAACAAAAAAAATTCTCTGATTGAAAATTAAGATAGAAATCTTAGCTAAATGAGGACTTCCCAGGAGGATCCCTCCGCCTATGCAGCCTCTGAGACGGGCTCCTGTCTTGGATGAAACTTTTTCAGTTTTAAATCCAGTCAGAAGGGTCTTTTTTGACTGGGGATAATTTCTTCCGGATAAGGAAGAAACGTGAGATTTCCCACACAGCTTTGTTGTGATTGTTGGAGACTGGAATTCGTCAGAATTGTCTGTGAAAGAAGGTCTTCCAGCAGCTCGGACGGAGCGAGGATTTCTAGCTAGCTCAGCTGAATAAGTGACCCGTTTTTTTTTCTTTAAAGAAAAACAGACTAACAGGCAAGCATTCTCCTGTCTACGCTTATTACTTTCTTATCTATACAGCTAAAGAGATTTGTCAAAGAACCAGCAATTAAGAAAACCTGGGTGAGTCAAAACTTTCCTTCTCTTTTACTCACGGAACTAAGGGGGAAGAAAATAAAAATAGCCTATCTTTTTTTTATTGCAAAAAGCTGACATGGAAAATAGCATTATAAAGATTACAACGGATGAAGGGTTTCTGATTGGAAGAGAAAAGAAAAATCTTTTTGATTTATAAGACTTTTGTGTAATATATGTCTGGGACTATTTTTTCTGATCTACTTTTTTTTTTGACGAATCTGCTCATTCTTTCTGCTACTAGTTATTTGGACGCTGTGAACTAAAGCTGTTTTTGCACTTCTGGGCATATAAGAGATAAGGGCTGTCTAGAGTGTGACGCCAGTTGGTTTGAAAGATTAACTCCTTTGTAACTGGATAAAGAAATAAACTGCTCTTTGCTTGGGACATTGAAAATTGAAGGAGTTTTGTTCCTTTGGCTTTAAGAATGACAATTAAGAAGATCATGGATGTACAAGAAGGGACTTTATCTTTAGACATGTTTCAGAAAATAATGAATGGGATTAAGTCAATAAAACAAGAACTGAGAAATAATAGTCAAGCGTTGAGAATTGAATTTGACGAAATGAGACAGGAGCTGAAAGAAATTCAGGATTCTATGAGAAAGGAGAATAAAGATAGATCTGGAAAACCAAAAAAGGATGAAAGAGAAATTAAAGGCAAGGTTCAAACTATGGAGATTGGATTAAATATGGACATGGAAAAAGATTTGGATTTCCTGGCTGTGATGGATCCTGGAGACAAATATTACGGTTTGGAACTCAGCGCTGTCCCTGAAGGAATTGAAGAGATTGGAGATAAAGATATTATCGGTTCAAAAAAATTCCTGGACTGGAAGGATTTGATGGAACTTGAAATGGAGAAAGTTAACAGAATTAATCCCTGTTTTGTGTCAATGGAAAAATCTTCAAGAGATGTGCTAGTGTATCATGTAAAAAAGAGGAATAGAGATGCGGCTTTGCAACAATACTTCAGTGATACGTTCGGAATTGATGGCAAGAAAATATCTGTGATAAAGGAAATTCCTATCAGACTCTTATTATATGACTATGACAGCAAGATTATCGGGTGCGTAAAGATGGAAGATGGAAGATGGAACCAATACGGATAATGGAAGATGAGTGATTTGAAATTACTGGACTTAGTAGACTTGATGAGTTGGATTAATTGACATGTTTATCTAGAAAAAAAATTGATGGACATATATCTCAAGGATTGGAAACTTCTCTTTGACTTTTTGTGGAAGAATAAAATGATATGATGTTAATGAGATTTGAAACCAATTAAGATAACCGCTGGAGGAAGGTGATTTTATAATCTATTAAGAGACAGGCTTGTTATATATTATAGATTTATAGCTGAACTACGACAAATTGGAAGTCAATATTTTTATATATTTTTTCTTTTTTTATTGTATTAGTTATTGATTTGTGTTGTTTTCTTTTTGTATTGTTTTGGTTTTGAAAATTTGAATAAAAATTAATTGAAAAAAAAAGAAATCTTAGCTAAATGAGGGTGTTTCCAGGTCCAGCTGAAGTGATGGGATCATTCCTTCTCACCTGCTTAGAGAGCCTGGGTAAGGAATATTTAATCTAGCCTACTTGCTTCTGGCAAGAAGGGTTTATGTTCCTTCAGGCCAGGCCAGTCATCAGAAGGCTGTTGTAGGAAGAAAGCCTAATGTTTTAAAATGTTTTAAAAGATGTTTTGTTTTAATATGCTTTTAACTGTTGTTGTGTTTTAATATATTTTGAAGTCCGTTTTTATGATGTTTTAAAATGTCTTTAGTGCTTTTGTTTGCCACCCGGGGCTCCTACTGGGAGAAAGAGCAGTAGGAGATATTGGATGGGAGTACTCAGGAGTAAAGATGGATGCCCCTGAAGGCTGCAATTATAAACACATTTACTAAAGGACAAAGCCCCAAAGAATCCAACAGGACTTACTTCTGAGTAGATATTGTTAGGATTGTGCTGTTGGTAAGGCATAACTAGGGATCCTCTGCAATTATATCCATATCAAAGCAGTGTTGGCAACCCCCTGCCTAGAATGCCCTGCCTGCCTTTTAACATGGCTGCTCCAAACATCCTTACAGACTTGACCCCTCACTGCAGAGAGGTTTGAGAAATGAGTAAGAGTTAAGAAGATTCTCTACTCTTTCCTGCCTGTTCTGTGGGCTGCTACAAACTTACTTTGACAGCCAACCCAATTCCAGTGAGTACTAATTGACAGAGAGAAAACACACATGCTCTCTACCTTCACAAGCAGTAGATTGGGAACAATAGCAATTGAAGCCATAGTTCTCAGTATGTGAATTCTCTTTTACCATTATTGGGCAACAAATAAACCATCATGCAAATGAAAAGGTGCATCATCAGTGGGTTTAAGGGGGTTGAGCTGACCACATGGAACCACTGTTGTTGCTTCTATGGATGTAAGGGAGTAAGGTCAGAGGTAAATGAAATGCAAATAGAAAAGACAATGATGATTTCCTAAATGCAATACCATACCAACTGCAAAAAGATTCCTGTGAGTAAAACAGAGAACTCAGCATCCCACAACCAGTTAGGGTTCCTAACTAAAACTTAAAAAAATTATGGCACCCAGTCAGCCAAGGTCACAGAAATCCCCATGCAGCACAACCTGACCCAGGGGCTGCAGTTAGTGCAGAATGATGTGGCATGATTGCTGCCATGAGTGAGACCCTATCAACACATAATAGTCTCCTCTGAAATCTGCACTGGTTGCAGATTTGCTACCAGGCCAAGTTCAAGGTGTGCTTTCCATGTTACGGGTTCCACATAGTACTTGTTCTGCTCTTGTAAGAAATCAATCCTTTAGTGTGACAGCACCTACACATTGAAAATCCCTGTCTATTTACATCAGGCAGGTGCCTTCATTGTACTCATTTTGGTACCTGCTAAAAACATTTTTGTTTAGGCAAGCCTGCCCAGGCATGTAGAAGGTATTATGTTTTTTATCTGTTTTTAACTCATTCTTGGTTTTATTATTTTGAATGTTTTTAAATACCTGTCATTAACTGTTTTTGCCAATAATGTTATTGTTTTAATTCCATCTGTAAACTGCTTTGAGATTTTTTATAATAAAGCAGTATATTAATGTTGTAAATTAATTAAATAAATAAATGTTGGAGTCACTGTGGCCCTTGGGTCTCTTTCCTCTTTTATACCGAGTCAGGCCATTTGGTACCATCTAGCTCAATATTGATGACATGGACTAGCATTGGCTCTCCAGGATTCCAGGCAATAGTCTCTTCCAGAGATTGAATTTTGGACCTTTGCATGCAAAGGTACTGAGCTACAGCCCTGTTTAAAAAAGTATCTTTTAAAATTGTTCTTTTCATTTCACTAATGAATGCACAGCATAGTAGGTGAGATCCACACCATGCATTTAAAGCACATTCAACACACATTTGAAGCACATCAATCCCACTACAGAATCCTGGAAACTGTAGTTTATAAACAGTGGTGGGAACTATAACTGTGAGGGGGAAACTACATTTCTCAGGATTCTTTGGGGGAAGTCATGCACTTTAAATGTGAGTTGGATGTGCTTTAAATGTATTGTGTAGATCTGCATTACTTCATAAACTTTGCCTGCATATAGATCATTTTAATTAAATCTTAAAATGGAAATAAGCTACAAAGTTTACTGAGTGACCATGGGCTACACACCATCTCCCAGCCTAATCTGTCCCTGAGGGTGAAAACAACAGAGGAGAACCATGACCACCCCAAGGAAGAAGGGCTCACTAAAAACGTGGAGGAAATAATCATTTGTAAATAATAATTTACAACCATAGTGTGAAATCAGATACATATAAAGAAATAGTATGAAGAAATATTTATATAAGCATGAACGTTAAATGTGTTTATTATTTACACAACCTGTAAAGGTATTTATTGAGCAAACCTATGCATGTTTACTCAGAGCAAGTCCCAATGTATTCAATGTGGCTTGCTCAGACAGGGAAGCATGCACAGGACTGCAATTCAGTGATAAGGAACTTCACTCATCTAATCCAAAATTCAGAATCATATAATGTTAAGCTGTTTTGCAACTGTTTTATACTTGTTTTATGGTTATTGGATTTTAAATGGCTTTATTTCTTGTGGTGCTCTGTCTTGGTGTCCAACCTACCTCACAGAGTTGTTGGAAATATTCCATACACACACACACAGGAGATGTAAAAATACATACATATAATAGTTTATTGTCAAAACCAGTGGGCCATTGCAGAACATTTTTTAAAAAATATAAGTATTAGTTTCCTGCCAAATAAAAGAAGTGACACCTAAGTTAGCCCTGCATAACTGCTTTTTTTTTTTTAAAGGACCAGAGGGGGAGAGAAAGATTTACAACACAATCCTTTTCTATGTTAACTCAAAAGTCCCATTGATTTTCAGTACAATCCTGACCATGTCTACTCAAAAGTAAGTCCTACTGAATTCAATGGTGTTAGCTCCCAGGGATGTGGAATTAGCATTGCAGCTTTACTTCCAGAAAAGTTTCATATTCTGAACATTTTCAAAACAGGTTATGAATAATAAACTGCCCTCTTTAACAGTCCAGTAAAATTTAAACTTGTTTGACTCCTTAATTAGAAAAGTGGAACACTGCAGCATGCACATTTTTTAAAACTTCTGTTCAAAAATTATTTGAAAGATAAAATGTATAAAATGCCAATTTTTTGCAAGTAATTAAAAAAACCCAGCATTAACATTATTATGCCTACCAAGATCCTGCTGTGATCTTCTGTTGTAGTGCAATCCTATGCATGTTTACTCAGAAGCAAGTCCCAATCCTGTACAGAGAAAGTACTCTTTATGCTGCTAAAAGCTGGTTATGTACTGAATTCCTGATGTGAGACAAGCCAGAAAAGGAAACTGTGGGTTTAGCTATTGCCTGTGGGTCAACAAATCTTCTCAATCACAACCCTGACTTCACTTATTGGCTAAAAACCTGAAAGGGCAGGGATTAGAGCAGCCAGTACTAACAGAAGTTACAGGAGGGCAGCTGAGGTTTTGGTTTATATCTTTTGAACTAGACCACCTAGAAACTTTTTTTTTAAATGAAAGCTAAGAGTCTGGAGATTAAGATGAGTCACCCGGAGACCTGGAGACAACCCCCCAAAAGTGGAGTTTCCAGGCAAAAACCAGAGACCTGGCAACCTTACTCTAACTTCTGTTCTTTGTTTTTATTTGACTGCTGTAATGTAACTTTATGTATTATGTGTGATGTGAAAAATAATAAATAAAAGTATTATTTTTTAAAGAACAAACCTCTGAAAAATTGAGAGAATAAGACAGGGCGAGTGCATAACAAAAGCTTCATCTGGAAGAGCTCCCAAAAGTCAAGACTTTCCCTGACGGAGGGTGGTTCTTTCATGATCAGAATCACCCTATAATTACTTAAGTTATCCTGAAAAAAACAGCTTATATGGTAACATGACCTTGAAGAGTTAAGTATTAGAACTTGGTATTATGGGCTAGAGTTAGACTCCACACCTTGGACTTTTCCTTTGCTCTGCTTTTTTGCTGTCTAGTAAACATGTTTGTTTGCCTGCAGTAAGTAGTAAGAGTTTGTTTATTCTGCAGTTGTTATAATGTGTACAACAAGATTGGGTGCTTGTTGCTAAGGGGTGAAATGAAAAGATAACTTAAAGTGATCTGAAAAATGGCTTTACTCTTGTAAAGCACTCATGATATTCATAATCATAGTGGCTATTTTTTCTTTTTCTTGATTACTTAATGGCAAAGCCCTAGAGGAATAGAAATATTGCTGTACACACTACAGTTAGCTAGCTGGCTGGCTGAACACCTAAGCTATAATTCAGGCCTAATTTCTGATTTTCCCAATATGTGCAGCTCAACATGAGGCCTTTTCAGGGTTTCTGGACAGAAATCCAGCAATCAGTAAAAAATCCATTGCTTTCCACAATTAGTTTCCAATTGCTTAGTTCATCCTTTATATAGCAACTGGTTAAAAGTTTCCCTTTTATTGTCCATCAGGAAGGAAAATCTAAAGGCCAGGAACAAAACTAGGAGGGATTCTCAAGGAGTAATTAACAAGCACACCCTATAGTATTTATTTTCTCTCTGTCTTTCCCTAAACTTGTAGTATAGACAAGTTTGTTTTCCTAATGCAGCTAAACTTGGGAGCTCACTATCTTTACCAAAGTAGTTCAGTTCATGAAGAATCAGAACACAGGGACAGATCACAGGTGAAAAGGGACTGTGGTTATAGGTAAAGTCAAGCTTTTGAGTCTGGTATTCCTGCAAGTCTCTCAAAAAAGGGTAAGACAATTCAACAGATTAAACTTCATTCATGTAAGTTAACACAATCTCTGGATGGAGAAGGAGTGACGGGGAAGGTCACTGTCTTTTCCTTCCCCTGGCCTGGCCCTCACATCCTCTCCATGAGTGAGGGGGAGGGGGGACTGGCTGGCATTATGCCTCTCTCTCCCCCAAATGCCCCACCTAGAAATGTGGCTGCCCCACCTAGAAAAGTGGCTACCTCATCTAACAAGAAAGGCTAGCTACAAGGCTGCCTGATATTACTAGGTTCTGTAAACAAAAGTCAGAACTTTTGTCTACAAAATAAATAAATAATCCCAAGGCAAAATTGTGAGACTTGCAGATATCCATCTGATAAAAACATATGAAACTATTTTATACTGAATCAGACCATTAGTCTGTTTATCCTAGGACAGCTTACTCTGCCGACTCAGAGGTCTGTCTCAACCTTGCTACCTTTTACTCATGGGTGGGGAACCTTTGGCCTCCAGGGGCTTAGGACTCCAACTCCCATCAGCCCCAGCCAGTGTTGTAAATGTCACAGTGCAACTCAGCTTGAAGTCTGAGAGGGGACTGCATGCTACATAGGGAGTAGAGAAATAGAGAGAAGTCCTCCTAGATTTCTAGACTGTTTTGTCCACTCTCACCTAAGCTGATCTTTCCTTCCAGGTGTAAACTGTTATCCTCAGAGGAAACTGATCTCCTTTCCTGCTCCTTCTCTTATCTCAGTCTTTCTTTGCTCTCCTTGCCAGCAGGGCTCCCTGAGAGAAGCACTGATGCAGCAGACATCTCTCCTGCAGCATCTCAAGTAGTCACATGTAGGTCTTTTCTATTTCAATATATTTCCTACAATAAACTTTATTATTCTTCCTATAGCAGAGTCTCAGTGTAATTTCTACCAAATCAGGGATGAGGGGAATTGTAGTTTGGCAACATCTGGAGAAACCCAGGTTCCCTAACCCGCTTTAACTGGAGATGCCAAGGAAAGGCTGTGCGTTACCACTGAGCTATGGCGCCTTTCGACTTTCCCTCAAGAATTGGCTGTGGAAAGAGGTCCGGGTGCAAGAACGACATAAGTTGTTAGCTCTGCTCCAGCACAGAAAATTCCTAGCTGTTGTAATGGGCTCCAGTTTTGGAGAAGCGGCATGCCTCAATCCCTGCAAAAATGGCAGGCAGTAAAGATGGCAGAAGAATTAAATGTTCCCTCTCATTGTGTCACCCCTCCTCCTAAAGGAATCCAAGCATGCATACCATTGGCTATGGGGGCACATTCATCTGGTCCCACAGGTTGTAAAGGGGAGCATGCCTTATGGAAAAAAACCCCTAACATCTGGCAGTCACATAGTTTAGCTCCAGGTAGCATAATAAACTCAGTATCTGTTTCTTCTCATTTGCATGATTAATTGACATCTTGTTAACTGCTCTTCTGGGATAATGAAAATCATTGCATTGCAAAACAAACACATTCTGACTGAAGGAAGAGGCTCTTATTGCAAATTAGGTTTTGAACACACTTCAAGAAGTAGTGCCTATAGCTCATGAGGAAAATTAATTCCCTTGTCTCCTATTTATTTATTTTATTTAGTTGCATTTCTAAACCGCCCTATAGCTAGCAGCTCCCTATGGGGTCAAAGAGAAAGAGTTAGGCTTCTGTCATGGACACACAACAGCTCATTATTGCAGATAGTGCCTTCCTTAAATCAGCTAGTCCATAATTCACACAGTGCCAATGTGACCATTGTTATATGGCTTCTCCAAGAGGGTGCCTTGAAAATTTCAGTGCTATTGGCTTTATTAGCCATTGCCTGCTGTTGTGGGACCTGAAAGAATTAGATGATGCTCTGATCCTTCCTGGAGGCCACACTGCTGTTGGCCTGAGGCTAGTGCCAGTCCAAGGCATTTTGCTACCTAACAGGGAGCCCTAATATCCCCTTTCCCATGCTAGCAGTGGTGGCTTGAAGAGCACCTTGGACAGCTCCTTGAAAGTTTGAACTGAAACCTGGAGCAGATTTCACCACCCCACTGACATGGAGCCACCAGCCGCCACTGCATGCTAGGGCCAAAACTTTAAACAAAAGTCTCACTGCACCATCCAGACATCAGTTCCTGCCTTTTTCTGTCCCCCTACATTCAGTTCCCTGAAGCAGTTGGCTTCACCTTGCTGCATCGTGTTGTATTTATGGTGCCCTGTGGGTTTCCATCTTTCCCCCTATGCTGCATAATGTCTACATGAAACTGTTGGGGGGAAGATCATTCAAGTTTTATTATATCAAGCAGTATATACATGTTGTTAAATAAATAAAAACAATCCAGAGATTTTAAGTTGGCAGTTATCCTCATGGGGATCACGTGCAGCTCTATGTCTTCTTTCTATCCCAAAGGAGGACCAAAGGTTCCTCACACCTGGTCTAACAGCAGCTCTTTTCCAGAGCTCCATTGGAAACAATTTTTGAAATTCCTTGCAAAAGCATTTTGTCAAGCTATGCAGGCGGGAGCGTTAAACTGAGATCTTAGCATGGAGAAGGGAAGGCAGGTCTTTCAAGAGAGAAACCGTCAACAGTCAATTTGGGGCATATGCGGAAACAGAAGAGTTTATAAATGGTAGGTGTGCCTCACTCAAGCTGTTTTGGTGTTGGTATGTCCCAAGTCATAAAAGGGCAAGAATGTCTGCTGTCTGTAGCCTCAGGGAAATTAGCTGATCTCCTGCTAAATCGTACTTCTCCACTGGTGTGATGGAGACAATAGTATTCCCGACATCCCAAAACTATTGCCTGCAAGGATGAAAACAGGAAAGGTTCTGATGAGGATAGATATTGTAGCAATTATAGATGTATATTAGGGTTGTCAGGTTCAATCCCTGAGACTGATCCTGTATCTTTAGGAGAAAAGAAAGTCAGCCAAGTGCAGGTGTTCTTGCAACCCTGTAATGGAAAAAACCAGCAGGTGGAATCCTCCCTTCCCCCTGCACAACTTTTAAAGATACAAAAGACCTGTTGGAGGCTGGGCCTGACAACCAAGAGGTCTTTTGTATCTTTAAAAGTTGTGCAGGGGGAAGGGAGAATTTCACCTTGTCGTTTTTCCTATTACAGGGTTGCAAGAACACTTGCACTTGGCTGACTTTCTCTTCTAAAGATACAGGATCAGTCTCAGGGATTGAACCTGGCAACCCTAATGTATATCCTTTCTAGCAGAGAAATCAATGTGAATACAAAGGACACATTTTGCTTCCAAATGCGGAATAATGGTATGAAAGATAACTACAATATAATTTATTTTCTTTATGTTACCCACAGCAGCAGTGATACTGCAGATCTCTCCCCCACGCCTTCTTGTTGCAAACTGGCAATTTTAACAGAAACTCTGGGCTAAAATAGCATTTTCATTCCATGCATCGGAGAGTAATGTAATTTGTTTTCACTCCTGCTTCCATAGCATCACTGCAACAGGACAGGTGACATCTGAGAAGGAATGATCAAGGTGGAGAAGAAGAAAAAGAGTGGCCACACGAGTAAGTTCCCCTCCCTCTTTATTTACGATGATTCCCTGTAGCAAAATATAAAAATAGATTTCAGCAGATGACAGCTTTGTTGCTTTTGGATCTCAAGATGGCACTTCAGAGTTCACTTCACTAGCATCTGTGAGGCATGATGCTTCAGTAGCCAGAGATCACACAGAGGACAGGATTCACTGAACAGGCTGAATCTAAAGAAAACAAAAGCTACAGACATAAGCCCTGCTTTCTTTCTCTTGAAGGAAATGGAGAGGGGGCAAATCCTCTCTTTCTAAGTGAAGTCAAAAGGACAACACTTGTGAGTGATGAGAGGGATAGCTAGGGACTAGGGAGGATATCCCCCAAAGCAGGCAATGTAGATCTCTGTCTCAGGGAGCAAAGCCTACAAGATAAGGCCATGTCTATAAGAAAGGGGAGGGTGGATTTTTATGTGGTGAAAATGTAGGTTTAAGTTTCATTGCAGCCTTGTACTTATAAATGAATGCATAATAATAATAATAATAATAATAATAATAATAATAATAATAATAATAAATTTAATTTCTGTGTCGCCTATCTGGCCAATGGCCACTCTAGGCAACATACAACAGTTAAAACATAGAAACAGAAGAACCAACATGCCCCAATTCTCTGGATTTACAATTACTATTGTGGAATTATTGGAGCCCCCATTTCACCCTCACTTTCACTTTCATGCATTGAAAAGGTGAGAAAACCCATCTTTTCCCCATCTTAGTTACAAATTCAACAGAGCAGTTAAGGGATATTAAAGATGCAATCCTATACACACTAACCTAGGAGAAAAACCAATTTAACCCATTTAATTTGGTAGGACTTCCTTCTGAGTAGACATGGATAGGATTGTGCTGTAAAAGATTAACTTATCTATGTTTAGTGATCTTGAATGAAGCTGCTTGGTTTGCAATCCCAAACATAGAGTAAGACTGACTGGGGCAATAGAATTGACTGAACATACGGAGGATTCTGCTGCTCCTAGGGATGGGCGAGAAATTTGATTCAGTTCGCATTCAAGCTGAATCTATCAAATTTGCACTTTCTGAAACAATATAACGGAAAAGCAGCCATCCTTCAAAATTTACACTTATTTGAATTTTACAGTGCAGTTCACCAACTAACCAAAGTTTACACAGATACATATGTTAGGGGAAAGTGTGCATAAAAATGAGTATGTGAGAGAAAATAACCCCAAAAATCCATGATATGACATGAAATTGCTAGCAAAAATGTGTACATTAGTCAAAACTGCCCACAAAAATGTGTTTGTTAGGAGAAATTCATACTAAAATGCTGGAGAATTTTCATGAGGATTTTTTTTTAAAAAAATGCAAATTTCTGCAGAAATGTGTAGAACTGAAATTAAGATTGGAGTATCTAGCAAAACTGACAAATCTTTCTATCTCTAGCTGCTACAGGCTAATTTATAATTATTAGCACTTAAGGAAAGTTGGATGAGGGAGCAAACATGACAGCTGGGGCTTTACATATACCTTCCTTAGGGACCTTCGGCTCCAGTCACACTCCGAACTGAGTTACACAACACCTTCAAGGGTGGTCACTGCTGTGCTAACCATGGCTACCACAAGTGTCAAATAAAGTTCAGAAATGTCAAATGGACATCCTGCTTGCTTGTCATAGATGTGAAATAAAAGCAATCCATGCAATATTAACATCACAGAGCCAATTCCTTCTACAGTACCAGTCCAGTAGAGAGATTAAGCAGTTCCCCAAGATTTAGCCAGAGAAAATATAAGATAAATCAGAGCATGGAAAAGTTACTTTTTTGAACTACAACTCCCATCAGCCCAATCCAGTGGCCATGCTGGCTGGGGCTGATGGGAGTTGTAGTTTAAAAAAGTAAATTTTCCAAGCTCTGAAGATAATATTGGGTCCAATCAATATAAGAAATCTATTCCAATGACTCTCTTACACATACATGGATGAATCACACCATGAGGTCATGTCTGAACTTCAGGATTGTCATATGTCCACTGCATGGTTTGTCGGGGATGCATAATGGGAATGACAAGACTTACAACAGATCTTCCTCAACAGCACTTTTGACAGCTTCCAAATGTTCAGACATTATAGCTATCTATGAAGGGGTGCACAGGAATGTGCATGCTAACTCTGCCTCCACCCCGGCACACTCAAGTTGGAGGGCAACAGTCTGAAGTGGGGAGCATGGGATAGTCAGAAGTGATATGCAGATATGATGTAGAACCCTGGAAAGCCAGGTTTCTAGGATTCCACATTTTCCAGGGTTCTATATCACATGGGATGCCTACATGAGTAGAAGCAGGCTCCCCATTTCGGACTGTCACCTTCCAACTCATGGAGGGTAACAGGGACAGAGCTAGCACACTCTTTCCCTCACACACCTCCCATGAGTTAGTTTACACCAGGAGCGGCTAACTTGTGGCCTTCCAGATGATGCTAAACTACAACTCCCAGCAGCCCCAGCCAAGATGGACAATGATCGGGGATGATAGGCATTGAAGATCAACAATATCTGGAGGGCCACAGATTAACTACCCCTAGTTTACACAGCTCTCTGAATACCTGAAGAGGGCTCATGTCTGAACCTGAGTGCATTATTATTATTATTAGTAGTAGTAGTAGTAGTTTCATTTATGAATCACTTTCTATGAAGCATCTCAAAATGATTTCACAATACAATAAAAACAATAAAATCCAATCCAATACAGATACCGAATGAGATAAAAATCTCCGCTGAGAAGGATTGTTGAAAGTCTTCAATAGGAACCCCAAAAGCATGTCTGATATGTCATGGAAGTACCAAAGGTAGACGCCACTACACTAGAGGGTTGGATCTGACATGATAGAAAACAGACTTCCTTATGCCCTGTCCTGCAGAGCACAGGGATTGACTGGGTATATAAAGGATGCATCCAGAGCGCCGTCTGCTCCATCTCTCCTGGGTAAGTTTCAATTATTGCAGCCTGAGGATGTTGATAAGCTGCTTGAAGAAGTGCAGCCAACTACCTGCCCCTTGACCTTTGCCCATCTTGGCTTCTCAGAGCTACCTGTAGGGGGTTGACTCGGTGGGTTCAGGGAGTGATTAATGCTTAACTGGAGGAGGGGGAGATACCATTTGCCTTGAAGGAGGCAGTGGTGCATTCACTCCTTAAGACTTCCTGGCCCCAGAAGTGTCAAACAATATCGCCCAGTAGCAAATACTCATTTTGGGGGGCAAGGGTTCTAGAAGGTGATGGTGGCCCAGCTTCAAGTATGCTTGGAGGAAACTGATTGCTTGGATCCATTCCAGTCTGGCTCCAGGCCATGGCACTGAAACTGCTTTGGTCACCCTGATTGATAACATCTGGCAAGAGAGAGAAAAGACAGAGGTGTTACATGTCCCAGGAGATGGAGAGAGGGCCTGTTCTGGATGGGGTTGCACTCCCTGGAAGCAGGAGGTCTGCATTTTTGGGGTGCTTCTGGATCCAATATTGTCACTGCAAGCACAGGTGGCCTCAGTGGCTGGAAGTGCCTTTTTCTAGCTCCAACCGGTTCACCAGCTAGGGCCCCTTTCGGACAGAAATGACTTGGCCACTGTACTCCACGCTCTCGTAACTTTCAAATTGGATTATTGCAATGCATTCCACATGGGGCTATCCCTGAACATGATTTGGAAACTTCAGCTGGTCCAAAATACAGTGACCAGTTTACTATCTAGAATTTCATTTAGATCTCATATAACCTCTGTTCTAAAATGGCTGCAATGGTTGCCAGTTCATTTCTGGGTTCAAGTCAAAGTGCTGATGTTAGTGTTTAAAGCCTTAAATGACTTTGGCCCCAAAATATCTGCAAGGCCACCTCCTTCCCCACAGTCTCTCTCAGGTATTAAGATCAGCAGAAGGGCTCCTCTTTGTAGTTCCACTGCCCTCAGAAGCCTGGGTGGTGGTAGCCCAGGAGAAAGCATTCTCTGCGGCAGCCCCTAAATTGTAGAACTCCTTGCTCACAGATGTGCATCTGGCAACTTCACTATATAGTTTTTGGCAAATGCTGAAGACATACCTTTGATACCTGAGTTGTATATTTTTAGGACCCACCCTATTTTCATGATTTTACATTGTTTTTAATGATGTATTTTAAATTGTTGTAGCCCCCCCCAAGGACCTCAGGGTGAAGGGTGGGTAATAAATTGAAACAATAATAATAATGTGCCCCAAGTTTCTATGTCCCAGACTACCCTATGCTGTGAAGATGCCTAGAGGACAGAATGCTTAGGCTAGAGCAGCCTTTCCCAACTAGTGGGCACCAGATGTTGTTGGACCACAATTCCCATCTTTCCTGGCCATTGGCAATGCTGGCTGAGGCTGATGGGAGTTGTGGTCCAACAACATCTGGTGGCCCACTAGTTGGGAAAGGCTGGGCTAGAGCTTAGTAACTGATGACGTCTAGGCCAAATCCACTCTGAATAGAGCCTCTGGCCCTTCAAGTTGCCAAGTCCATATTGAAAAGAGAGATGTGGATAAGCAGTGTTGCTGACAATGGAACTTGGCAGTAGGCTATTTTAGGGAGTTGATGTGCCACACAGGTTGCCTACCAACTGTACTCATTTGCCAAAGCAGCTCTCCAGCAAAACTAGTTGCTAAGCACGGGATAAATGACTCATAAATCCCCAATTTCAGAGTAGCACTGGACACACCTCACTTACAGGTTAGCATTTTAAAGTTCCACTGATTTCAGCAGGGAAAAAATTAAACACATGCTTCACTCTTCCAGTTGAATCAATGGTGTTAGCAGGATCATCACCAAATACAGTTTCTAGGGAGGGTGGTGGTTCCATCTCAGGCCCATCAATTATGAGGTAAAAACTCAGGTGTAATAACCCAATAGAAAATGTAGGGTCAGAAAAGTTAGCCAGCACAGGACTTCCGGGAAGGATTGCTTAGCTTGTGCCTGCCTCTGAGACGAGCTCTCGTCTCAGAGGAAGCTTTTTCAGTTTTAAAACCAGCCAAAAGGTTTTTTTTGACTGGTAAAAACTTTCTCCCAGGCAAGGGAGAAACAAAGAGATTATCCACAAGCTTCATTGTGTTTGTTGGGGGACTTGAATTCATTAGGAACGAAGGACCTGCCAGCAACGTCGGACGGAGCCAGGGAATTTCAAGCAAGCTCAAACTGATTAAGCAAGACGTTGTTTTTTTCTTTAAAGAAAAACGTATTCTAACAGGCAAGCATTCTTCTATCTACTCTTATCATTTTGTTATCGTTACAGTAAAAGAGATTTGTTAAAGGATCAGCAACAAAGAATCCCTGGGTGAGTTATAACTTTCTCTCATATACACAGTATTAAGGAGGAAGAAAATCGAAATAGCCTATCTTTGTTTTTTATTGCAAAAAGCTGGCATGGAATTGAGCATTTTAAAGATATAAATGGATGAGGGGCAACTAATCTAAAGAGGAAATCTGATTTTATGACATTTGAGACTATTTTCTCTGATCTACTTTTTTTTTTTTTGACGAATCTGCTTACTTTTTATGCCATTAATTTTTTGGATGCTGTGAACTAAATTTGTTTTGCACTTTTGGACACATAAGAGATAAGGCGGTTTGTGCTGTCTAGAGGGTGATGTCACCAGGCTTGGAGGATTAACTCCTTTGTGACTGGAAAAAGAAATAAACTGTTCTTTGCTTGGGAATAGTTAAGAATGACAATCAAGAAGGTGGCTGAGACCCTGGATGTACAGGAAGGGGTTCTCTATCTAGATATGTTTCAGAAAATAATGAATGAGATTAAGCTGGTGAGACAGGAGCTGAGACAGAGCAGACAAGAGATGAAAAGTGAATTTGGCAAAATGAGTCAGGAGCTGAAGGAAATTCAGGATTCTGTGAGAGGGGAGGTGGATGAGACCAAAGATATGGCTGGACAAATAAAAGAAGATGAAAGAAAAATTAAAGGAAAGGTTCAAGCCCTGGAGATTGGAATAGATATATCAAATATGGACTTGGAAAAAGATTTGGATTTTATGGCTGTGATGGATCCTGGAGACAAATATCACTGTTTGGAATTCAGCGCTGTCCTTGAAGGAATTGGTGAAGAGATTAGAGATAAAGATATCAACGGTTCAAAAAAATTCCTGAATTGGAAGGATTTGATGGAACTTGAAATGGAGAAAGTTTACAGAATTAATTCCAGATGTGTGACAATGGAAAAACTCTCGGGAGATGTGATGGTGCACTCTGTGGAAAGGAGGAGCAGAGATGCAGCTTTACAACAACATTGCAGTGGTACATTCGGAATTGATGGCAAGGAAATATTTGTGATGAAAGAAATTCCTATCAGACTTTTATTATATGACTATGACTATGACAGCAAGATTATTATGGGTGCAAGGATGGAGATGGAAGATGGAATTAACACTGAGAATGGCTATTGAAACTACTGGACCTAGCAGACTTGATGAGATGGATTAATTGACATGTTTATTTGGAGAAAAATCAATGGATATATTTCTCAAGGAGTGGAAGCCTCTCTGACTTTTTGCGGAAAGAATAAAGTAATGTTAATGAGATTTGATGATTAATTAAGATAACTACTGGAGGAAAGTGATTTTGTAATATATTAAGAGACAGGTTTGTTATATATTATAGACCTATAACTGATCTGCGACAAATCGGAAGTCAACATTTTATTTTATTGTATTAGTTATTAATTTGTTTTTTTGTTTTGTTTTGTTTTATTCTGTTTTGTTTTTTGAAACTTTGAATAAAAATTAATGATAAAAAAAAAAGAAAAGTTAGCCAGCACAAACAATTGCTAATTTTAAAAAAGAGTGTTTCCCTTTGGACTCTTGTCTGAGTTCCTGGGTTATGTTAGATTTTACTACTGGTATAACAGAGAAAAATGTTTCCCTTGTTCCACTGCTGTTCCACTCTGCAGCAGCTATTTGAGTATTGCCCAAACAAAGTTTTTCTTTAGGTCATGCAATAAGCTGTCTGGCAAGCCAGTTACAGTCCTTAGATCTTGCCAATTTGTATCAGGTGTCCTCCGAATTTCCCTTCAACTCAGGCAAATGAAAGCCCATGAACAATAAAAATCGGTAGCAGTTTATATATACCAGGGATAGCCAACATGATGCCCTCCAAATGTTGGACTATAGCTCTGATCATTGGCCATGCTGGCTGATGGGAGTTGTAGTCCAACAACATTTGGAGGGCAACATATTGGCTACACAATCTAAACACCTAATGGCCAAAATGATATACAAGCCAACAAATGGGACTTAATAGCAGCTGAGCCTTTTGTGACTATTTCACAGTTTGCTTATATCAACACGAGCCCTGTGCATGTGTTGCTTGTATGTAGAATCCAGCTTTGATGACTGCAGATCACTCGATCATGGATCATGTGGTGGAGCCCTTATGTATGAGCAGGTGATCAATCACCCACTGGAATTTCTCTGCAGACAATCATGCACAATATACAGGAAGAAGTTGTGATGTCAGAGTGTGGCTACATGCACAGCCCTGCTCTAACATCAACACAGCTGTACCCTGCACATGAGTAATGCATGAATAGGACTATAGTCAGGAAACAAGTAAACAATAACCTGCTATTCACTAAATAGCATATATTTACAAATTAGCATGCAATGTTCATTATTATTATTTCCGTGCACATGCACATGTGTGAACAACTCTTACGCATGCTGCTGTTGGGACTTCCTTAAGTCCCTGTTTGCCTTTAATTCAGCAGGCATAACAGAAAGATTGCCAAGCATGGCTAAACTTCTGATGCTCTCTGGGGAAGGCTAAGGAAGTGACTTTGATGGATCACAGTCACACTTGAAACAGAGCCAGAGAAGATTAGTGTGTTTCAAGAAGAGAGATTTGACATACCTGATTTTTTTTGGTTGTTTCAATGAGATAATTTTTCTAATTAACCTTGATAACTTGTCTCAAATACGCAGGCTTTATCTGCATATCAATGGAATATACTTTCCAGAGGGATGTTCTAAATCTTTCCTGAGAATGTGTTCCAAGTGTTGCATATTAACACCTGGTGTGCCAGTTGTACATACTGGGTGTCGGGAGGATGAGCTGGGCTCCTGGGGGGTTGTCAGAAGAGGATTCAAATGGCTGGCAGAGGGAGGAGGGAGGAACTTACCCTCTGTGGAGCGAAGCCGAAACAGAGGACATGCCAGAGATAGGGTCACCTAGCAACGGGGAGCCTGAGAGCATTGAAGTTTTAGAATCCCCCCCAGACATTCCCAGGCCCTCCCTTCTCCGCAGCTCAGAGCAAGAGGGAGGGCTGATCACAGCAGAAAGGCGTAGAGATGGTTTACCCTCAGCCCCTTCTTTATCACCCATAGGGGAATCGGACACTTCAGAAGAGGAGGAGGTGATGCCTCCCCCCTCACCACGCACACGCAGACGGTTGAAAAGACAGGAGAGAAGGGGGGGAAGGCGGGCAGTACCTGAGGGGGAGTTAAGGAGGAGCGAAAGGTTGCACGCCCGTTTAGCCCCTTCTTAAAGAACAGGCGGGAAGCAGCCCCTTGCTCTGTCAACTTTCTCCCAATGTCGCAGGACCTGTATCCCTGTATTGCTTCATGAGAAAGCGCAGTCTTTGTTGGACATTACTCTAATAAAACACGAATTAACTACAACCTCTGGTCTGGTTCCTGAGTCGCATCCTGGGCCTGACAGCTTGACAGAGCCACCTAAATCACCCTCAACGCTCTCTTCACTTGACTGGGACAAGATGTCAAAGGGAGCAGCGGGGGGGACAAACCCCACTTCTGAGACGGAAGAAGTGAAACTCTTGAGGACTAAGGTAGCTGAATTGCAGACGGATGTCCAAGCCCTGCTAGCAGCAGTCAAGGCGCTGAAGACGGATAATCAAACCTTGAAGGCCACGATAGACCAGATGCAAACAGCCCCTCCAGCTGCCGCCGTAAAAGTTCCCATTGGATTGCCCCCAAAATACGTGGGACAAAGTGATCAGTTGGCAACTTTCGTGGCTCAATGTGAGTTATATCTGGATGTCAGGCACATGGAGTTTCCAGACGATGGGGCTAAAGTGGCCTTCGTGATTAGCCTCCTGGAGGGAGAAGCTGCAAAATGGGTGACTCCGTATCTCATGAGAAAAGATACTGTCTTAAGAAGGTACAGAGGATTTATACAGGAGATGACTGAGATGTTCCAAGACCCGCAAAGAGCTGAAACAGTAGCGCGGCAACTAGGCGCTCTGAAGCAAGCTAAAGGGACTGTTTCCGAGTACACTAACGCTTTTAAAATTCTGTCCCAGGAAACTGGTTACAATGACGCCGCCCTGATGTTTATGTACCAGAGTGGATTAAATGCTGAAATCCTGGATGAGTTGGCCAGGACCTCCCCCCCCCCACTGACCTACCAGGGCTCATCCGGCTATGCCTACAGATAGATCACCGGATGGAAGGAAGGCGCCTGGAAAGGAAGCAGGAGGTCCCGAGATACTCAGCCTCGGCATCTCACAGCAAGACCCTTCCCTCTGCAGGAATGGCAGGTAATGCAGCTGAGGGACAGGGAGGGGCTAGGCCAAGACTGTCGGAAGAAGAAAAGGAAAGACACCGCCGAGAACGTTTATGCTTTTATTGTTCAAAGCCGGGCCACGTGGCCAGAGACTGTGGACTAAAAGGGGGGAAAGCTGAGCCGTCGGGAAACTAGAACACCCAGTCCACGTGCAGGCCGGTGGACTGGGGGCAGCGTTGTATAAAGGCCCCCCAACGATCCAACCTCCCTCAAAGGGGGTGTTGGTCTTGCCTATTCGGATTACAACTTCCAGAGGAGTGGTGTTTAATTCCAATGCCTTAATTGACAGTGGAGCCTCCACAAATTTTATTGATGTAAAGTTAGTCAAGCGTCATGGAATTTCCCGGTGGAAACTGAACGCTCCCCTAGCTGTGGAGACTATCGATGGGAGACCCCTGAAGTCAGGAGGGGTGACACAAGCCACGGAGGAAGTGAAACTTCAAATCCCCAGGCACGAAGAGTTCATTTCGCTATACGTGTCAGATCTCTCGAACTTTGAGGTGATTCTGGGAATGCCCTGGCTAGCAAAGCATGAACCCACAATAAGTTGGAAGGAGGCGGTGGTGTGGTTCACCTCACAGTATTGCCAGGAGAACTGTCAACCTGAAGGAATCAAGAACACCTTAGCAGGGACAGTGCAAGAGATCGAGCAAGTGACCCTGCCGCCAAAGTATGAAGAATTCAAAGATGTGTTTGATGAAAAGGAGGCAGAGACTTTACCCCCCCACCGCCCTTACGACTGTGCAATTGATCTAGTGCCAGGAGCCAGCATTCCATCAGGGAGAATCTACTCTCTCACAGAGATTGAGAGGGAGGCCCGAAAGGAATTCCTGGTTAAAAACCTGAGACGAGGATTCATACGCCCCTCACAATCCCCTGCTGGAGCACCACTATTGTTTGTGAAAAAGAAGGGGGGGAACTCAGACCCTGTAACGACTATCGCGCATTGAACCAGATCACCATCCCCAACAGCTACCCGCTGCCCCTGATCTCAGAGTTGTTGGACCGACTGCGCTCTGCAAAAATCTTCACGAAGTTGGATTTGAGAGGAGCGTACAATCTGATCAGGATGAAGCAGGGAGATGAATGGAAAACAGGGTTCTTGACCGCTTACGGACAGTATGAATACCTGGTCATGCCGTTCGGGCTTTGTGGAAGTCCAGGAATTTTTCAAAAATTCATGAACGACGTGTTTAGAGACTTGTTGGACACATATGTAATCTGTTACTTAGATGATATCCTGGTGTTCTCAAAGAACCAGGAAGACCACGACCAGCATGTGAAGACGGTGTTGCAGAGACTGAGAGAAAATCACCTGTATGCTAAATTAGAGAAATGTGGATTTGACCTCAAGTCTCTAGACTTCCTTGGATATCGAATCTCAGCGGAAGGCGTGGAGATGGACCCAGGGAAAGTAAGCTGTATATTGGACTGGGGCCAACCTGTCACCAAAAAGGATGTACAACGGTTTTTGGGGTTTGCCAATTATTACAGAAAGTTCATTCCAGGGTTTTCCAAATTGACAGCTCCTCTGACTGACTGTTTAAGGGGAAAGAAGAAGTTTCAATGGACAGAGAATGCCACCCAGGCCTTTGAGGAGCTGAAGAGAAGGTTCGCTTCCGAGCCCATTCTGCACTTTGCTGACCCGACCCGCCCTTTCATCGTGGAAGCAGATGCTTCAGATTTTGCTATCGGGGGGGTCCTTCTGCAATTAGACCAAGAAGGAAAGGAGCTGCACCCCTGTGCGTACTTCTCTCGGAAGTTAAAGCCTGCAGAGAAGAATTACACAGTTTGGGAGAAGGAGCTGCTGGCCATCAAGGACTCTTTTGAAAACTGGAGACAATACCTAGAGGGGGCCCCTCATCAGATCGAAGTGCGCTCCGACCCCAAGAACCTGGAAAGCCTCCAAACTGCCAGAAAGCTGAACCAGAGACAAATAAGATGGTCCCAGTTCTTCACCAGGTTTAACTTCAAGATCACTTACCAAGCCCAAGCCAAAAACCAGAGAGCTGATGCCTTATCCAGACAGCCACAGTACAAAGAAAGTGAATCCGAGGACCAGCCTCAGTACGTGATCCCGCCAGAGAAATTAATGTTGGGATCATGCCAGTCTTCGTGGGAAGAGGAACTCAAAAAGGCACAACAAGAAGATGCAGACGTACTAAAATATGGGCAGGAGACGGGACAAAGTCAAGACTCAGAAGTAACCTTTCACTGGAGGAATGGACTATTATGGTTCAAAACAGCCAGATATGTGCCAGAAGGAGAATTAAGGCTCAGAATCCTACGCCAGTGCCATGATTCCATCACAGCGGGACACTTTGGGATTTACAAGACCATTCAGAACGTGGCCAAGGACTTCTGGTGGCCTAAAATGTGTAGGGATATTGAAAGCTATGTAAAGTCCTGTTCTGTCTGTCTGCGGACAAAAACACAAACAGGAAAACCAGCAGGACTGTTACAACCGCTACCTGTCCCACATGAACCCTGGAAGGATCTCTCCATGGATTTTATAACTGATCTACCCAAATCCCAAGGAATGACAGCCGTTTTAGTCGTGGTAGATCTACTCACCAAAATGGCGCATTTCCTCCCTTGTGCAGGGGCCTTAGAGGCTAAGGAAACGGCCAAGTTATTCATCAAAGAAGTCTACCGACTGCACGGGTTGCCAAACAGTGTAGTCTCAGACCGAGGAACTCAGTTCACAGCCAAATTTTGGAGAGCAATGTGGAAACAGTTGCAGACGGAATTAAAACTCTCCTCCGCCCATCACCCCCAGACAGATGGGCAAACGGAACGCTTGAATGCCGTTTTGGAAAGATATTTAAGAAGTTATGTGTCCTATCAACAGACTGACTGGGTATCATATTTGCATTTTGCAGAGTTCGCCTACAACAATTCTCTACACTCCAGCACTCAACAAACCCCATTCTTCGCGAATTATGGATTCCATCCTAAAGTCTTTCCAAGCAGCTCAGAAGGAATGCTGGTACCGGCAGCTGAGGACTTCCTAAAAGAATTGCAAGCGGCGCAACAAACACTGAAACAGCAGTTAAACAAAGCCAAAACAGAGTACAAGCGAGTTGCTGACCTGCACAGGAAGGAGGGCCCCCCCCTTCAACCAGGAGACCAGGTATGGCTGTCCACCCGTTTCCTCCAGATGCCGGGCAAATGTAGAAAATTACAAGACAAAAGGGTGGGTCCTTTTGAAATAGAAACTCAAATTAATCCCGTGGCGTACCGGCTGAAGCTACCTGACACGTTTAAAATACATCCTGTGTTTCATCGATCCCTCTTGACGAAAGCTGCCCCTCCCAGTGAGCTGCGGCCGGAGGAGCCTCCTGGGTCCCCACTCCTGATAAATGAGCAGCTTGAGTTTGAAGTTGAGGAAATCTTGGATTCCAGGATCAGACGCCACAAGCTGCAGTATTTGATTCACTGGAAGGGCTATGGAGTGGCTGACAGATCATGGGAAAATGCAGATGATGTGCATGCTCCAGAGTTAGTAAAACTTTTCCATCAACGTTTTCCTCACTGTCCCAAGCCAGACAGGGGGAGGGGGGCACAGCTTGAGAAGGGGGATGGTGTCGGGAGGATGAGCTGGGCTCCTGGGGGGTTGTCAGAAGAGGATTCAAATGGCTGGCAGAGGGAGGAGGGAGGAACTTACCCTCTGTGGAGCGAAGCCGAAATAGAGGACATGCCAGAGATAGGGTCGCCTAGCAACGGGGAGCCTGAGAGCATTGAAGTTTTAGAATCCCCCCCAGACATTCCCAGGCCCTCCCTTCTCCGCAGCTCAGAGCAAGAGGGAGGGCTGATCACAGCAGAAAGGCGTAGAGATGGTTTACCCTCAGCCCCTTCTTTATCACCCATAGGGGAATCGGACACTTCAGAAGAGGAGGAGGTGATGCCTCCCCCCTCACCACGCACACGCAGACGGTTGAAAAGACAGGAGAGAAGGGGGGGAAGGCGGGCAGTACCTGAGGGGGAGTTAAGGAGGAGCGAAAGGTTGCGCGCCCGTTTAGCCCCTTCTTAAAGAACAGGCGGGAAGCAGCCCCTTGCTCTGTCAACTTTCTCCCAATGTCGCAGGACCTGTATCCCTCTATTGCTTCATGAGAAAGCGCAGTCTTTGTTGGACATTACTCTAATAAAACACGAATTAACTACAACCTCTGGTCTGGTTCCTGAGTCGCATCCTGGGCCTGACACTGGGGAACCGAATATATGAATACTTATACACAACCCTGTGGGTCCAATCATTCAAATTCTCTGGGTGGGCATTCATTTGTAGCCACTGCCACTGGTCATGCATATCTGTCCTCCAGAGCCCTATTGTTGTTGTTGTTGTTGTTGTTATTAAATTACATTTGTATACCGCCCCATAGCTGAAGCTCTCTGGGCAGTTTACAACAATTAAAAACAAAAACAAATATACAAATTTAAAGACACTTTTTAAAAAAACAATGTACAAAGCCTGTATACAAGGTTTCTGTTGCTGTGAAGAGCTGATGGAGTCCTGAAGGCGCACTGCCAGAGCCAACAGGGACAAAGCATCACAAAGCGCACTGGGTCACACGGCTAACCTGCCTGGGAAAATCATTACATTTGGAAAAGATAGATACATTAACCTTTACAAAAACAAAAAACAATGATCAGGTATGATGGGAGTCTGGGTTCAGCAACATCTGGAGGGCACCATGCTGGACACCCATGCTGTAGGCAGTTGCTTCAACAGTTTTCTCCCTTTCTGCCTCTAATACTGGAAGTAAATCTGGATGGGGAAAAAGTGGCTGAGACAGTGGAGCGAGTAAAGGGAAAAGTAAAACTGCTCTATTCTCTGTTTCATGGGCACTTGCAGTTCATATCTTTATTGAACATTCATCCTAATTTGTTTTCAGGGAGATTAAATGATGTTGGCTGCTTAATGAACATTCATTCTGATTTGATTGCGGGGAGGTTATGAGGTAATGAGGTTGCATCAAGCATTATGCCACACTTTCTGCTGTATTTTCCCCTCACTTTCCTTATGGCAAAAACGCTGATCATGTGAGGAAGTGGGCAATACCTTCCAATCAACTATAATTGTGCAACCTGAATTTGCTGGTATGTGATAGAGTTCCCTCCCAAAACAGCAACAGCCTGGAAGCACCCTATATATGAATGAGATGGAGATGTAAAAATGAACAACCATCACCATCACATCTGGCCTTTAGGCATGGATGAAAGGCATGTGTTGCCTTCTTTTATTTTTATTTTTTGCAAGCCTATAGCAGATCCTCTGTTGCTTTTCAGCATGAAATATCATTTCATGGAACAGAACTAAAGAACACTGAGGGTTAAGAAAAATCCAATGATTTAAGCTACAGGGAGAGATTAGATTTGGGGTCTAGAGGTTTCAGGGGAGAACAGAAATGAAAACAGGAATAATAAATAGAGCACAGATGAAATATCTGTCTTGTTTAACCTGTCTTTTTGAATTACAGTTATAATACATCTATTGGTATAATTTCTTGGAATCACAAGTGGAATGGAAGCATAACAAGGGTTTACTGTAAATCTGAATTGCATTTGTTAGTTATGAGTTGGGTAAACTGATCCTCTGCCTGGTTCCTCAGAAGTAAAGAACCAAAACTTTTGTGGTGCTTTCTCCCAGGGAAGCATGCAGAAGATGGCATAAGCATCCTCATGCTCCTAAGGAAGTTTGCAAGACCTATTACGATGAACAGTGAAGCATGCTTGGAAAATAGTGTTAAAGAACATGAAAAGCACATCCCAAAACATGATCCTTAGGATATGATTTAAACTGCCTGTGGGATTCAGAAACTTTAATCAGCAACAGCAGCTTAATCTGTCAGTGTAGTAAACAGGAATGGAAAAGGTGGTGCCAGAGAAAAGCATATTAGAAAACCATTTCTTCCAAACAAAATCTGAGATGCGCCAGTACCCTTCACATACAGTGATCATCTGTGTAAAGTTTAAGAACATAAAATGACTTCTCAGGACAGAGAATAAACTTGTGGGAGGGAAGGAAAAGGATTTGTGCAACTATTCACAGCTTACATTTGAAACTTTCTTTTTTTCCTCCTCATTGTAGTTTTGCTTGTTTGCCTGATGATAGAATTGTTAATTTGTTGTTTATTGGATCTGTTTACTGTATATGATTTTGTAATTTCTGTATATTTCCCCCCTGTTTATCTTTATTACTTTGTTTCCCACTCACGGCAGGCGACAGAGGGAGGGAGGACTGGGCAGCCCCTGGCTGAGGGCCCCTGCAAACCAGAGGGGGGCCCTTCTTAGGGTGGAAGGGCAGTGCTCCTGTTCTGAGATCTGCAGCAGCATTGGGTCCGAACCCTGCTGAGGATTGCGGAGAGGGAGCTTCCAGGCACCCCCCAAACCAGATAGCATGGGCTTCAATAAGCCTGCCCGCATGCCCCACCTACCTCTCCGATCTCTGAGAATACCATGCGCACTGCGTGCACATGCCTGCCATCAACTAAGATGGCAGTGGGAGCTTCCCTAAGTGGCAGATGCCCTCACTGCCCTCTTGACTGATGGCAGGAATGCACGCTACATTGCACATCATTCACCTGATGCAATGAAGTAGGTGGGACGTGTGGGCAGGTGCCACAGGCCCAGGGCAGGCTGGTGCCCAGGGGCCCAGTCATGCCTGGAGCCAGCCCTGGCACTCTGGGATTGAAAATATTCAATGAAGAGTGATCTATAAAGACTATAAATAAATATATATTAGAATGCTCTGCACTCAGAGGCTGATAAAATCTGAAGGATTCCTAAAGGACCTCTGAGAGTTTCCAGTTTGCATTGTTGACACTTTATGAATGTTCTGGTCACTTGGGGATGCAGAGATGATTTGGTCACTTATATGATTGCTCCAAATAAGCACCGTCTCTTTTAATAATAAATTATTTGTTTTTCCAAGGAACTAAGGGCAATGGCTAGAAGGCAAGTGGTGGGAAAATGCAGGTGTTGGATGATTTGATGTTAATCCAACAAACACTTATAGGAGCAAGTCATTATCTAGCCCACACTGTGGGGATTATGTTATTGAAGAAGGAATACTTTTCTGCACTCTTGCATCTGGGTTTCCAAGTGGGTTAGGATTTATTACAAATTGGCCCATGGTGTGATGTGAAGGAATCCTCCAAAGCACGCTGTGACATGGAGAGGAGGGGATTAAAATGTAATAAATAAATAATGTTTGCTATGCACTTTGAACAGGTATGGGGAACCTGTGGGCCTCCAGATGTTAGTGGACTACAACTTCCATCATCCCTGGCTATTGGCCATGCTTGCTAGGGCTGATGGGAGTTGTAGTTCAGCAACATCTGGAGTGCCAAAGGTTCCCCAAACCTGGTCAATATATAGGGTTGCCAGGTTCAATCCCTGAGACTGCTCCTGTATCTTTAGGAGAAAAGAAAGTCAGCCAAGTGCAGGTGTTCTTGCAACCCTGTAATGGGAAAAACCACCAGGTGGAATTCTCCCTCCCCCTTGCACAACTTTTAAAGATACAAAAGACCTCTTGGAGGCTGGGCCTGGCAACCAAGGGGTCTTCTGTATCTTTAAAAGTTGTGGAGGGGGAAGGGAGAATTCCACCTGGTGGTTTTTCCCATTACAGGGAACTTCCCCCTGATGTATTCTCTTTTAGAGTGGCCCCCATTATATTATCTTAAGCATAAGGTAAAGGCATTTTTATTCTCTAAGTATGAGAAGGATCCTGCATTTTAAACAGTGGGAATGAAGTTTTCACTGCTGTTTTAATGATATTGAAGTGTGCTAATTGCTTATTGATTTTAATTATTTTATTGTACATCATGCTTTTGTTTTTAATCTGCACTGTAAACTGTCCTGAGATAAGGATTATGAAGGGTGGTATATAAATTCCTTAAAGACATCCATGTATATTCAGAGCCCAATCAAGACCAAAAAAATGAATCAAGGAACATGGCTTAGGTGGGGAGGGAAAAGCCTAGCACCCTCTCCTGTCCATGGATGATGCCCCTCTATTTTACAGGAAAACAAAACAACCTCTCATTGTAACACTGTTGACTGTCACACTTTAATATCCAGTTTGACTAATACTGATACTATAAGATGCTGATAATAAATTCCCAAAGTTGGATTACTTGTCTTTTTAAAGTCTCCCTGTTTTCAGCTTCCCAATACACTCAATGCTGGAGTGGGGGGAACTACTGACCACACAGTAAGAAGAATGGGGAAAAGGGGGAGTTGGAAAATGCTACAGACGAGATGCAAATTGAGACTGTTCCAGATCATACTGAGGAAATAATGTCCGGATATCTTGAAAAGATCTATACATCCAAATGGTTCTGCCTCTCCAGATGGCGCTCTGTTCATTGCTCAAAAGATTGAGGACACTGAAATCCACATCCTCTTCTTACAACTGACTGACTCTCTGATCAAGCAGAACCTCATTTGGCTCAAGTTTATTTTGAGCTATCCAAGATTCTCAGATGAGCATGCTTTCATACTTAAACAGCATAGTTGTTGGATATAAACATAAACAGGCAGGGATGATTTTTTAGCATCTGTGTTCTTTGTTTGCTGTCATGCTTTCATTTTGGTGGCATTTGAAGAAAGGGTGTGTGTGACTGGTTATTCTGAAACTTGCCAATGTGCAGCCTAGTCAGTACATTACATATTAAACTAATCTGCTTTAGAAAGTTTAGAAGTTTCATCCCAATCAGTATAAAATAAGTAAAGGATAAATTATAACTCCCCAGATGTACGTAATGTATACATAAAGCAAATGCAATTTGCTGTTCTAGAAAAATGTTGAAAATACTTCAGCATTTGCCCCCACTGATTTCAGTGGGAGAATTAAGCATGTAGTCAAAAGTTATCCATTGTAATCAATGGAAGCTGAGGAATGTGGACCTCAAAATCAATGGAACAACATGCCTTACTTTGTATGAATCATGCCCATTCTGACTGTGACAAGATTGCTTCTACACTAGCCATCAATCATTTATTGATTCAGTTACTATGGAGAATTCAACATTGTTGCTGCCAGAGTGTTGCAGTCTATTGTTTTCTATGCTGTCATCCCATAATTTTAAAGATCCATCTGATAGCAATTTTCAAACAAACAAACAAACAAACAAACAAAAACAGTTGCAATATGTCAGTCTGTGTGGATATACCTGGAACTTAAGAACGTATGATGCTGCCTTACACTGAGTCAGGCCATTTGTCCATCTAGCTCAGTATTTTCCACACCAGGGACGGGAACCTTTTTCTGCCAAAGGGCTGCATTCCCTTCTGGGCAACCTTCTGAGAGCTGCATGCCAGTGGTGAGCAGAGCCAGAGGCAAAAGTGGGTAAAGCAACAAATGTAAATTTGACCTTTGCACAATAGGCCTAGTTTCTCCATACGCTCACACACCACTCTCCATCCTCCATCCAGATAAACAAGAGGCATTGTTAAACACTTGGGGTGCAAAGCAGGGTCAGTGAAGGGTGTGGCCTGGGGAGAGTTCTGAGGGTCAAGTAAAGATGCCTGGGGGGCTGCATTTGGACTCTAGTCCTGAGCCTCCACACAACTGGTCTACAATCACTGGCAGGAGCTCTCAGGGTTTCACCAAGGGGATATTCCCAACCCTACCTTGAGATGCCAGGGATAGAAGCTGGGATCTTCTTCCTGCAAAATAGTTGCTCTACCACTAAGCTATAGCTCTTAGCTCATAGAGTGGTTCATGAGGGAGCCGACTGTGAACCAGGTGATGTTCTTTATACTTCTTCTGTACTTCCTGATAAGGCTTCACTAGTCTCCTTCGCTGGAGAGTTTTGCCTTTTATAAAATATCATAATTTCATTTTGTGTGTGTGTTCTAAACATCTGTGTCCATACAACAACACCCCCCCAAGCACAAAAGCTCTCTAAAATAAACACACAAAAAACGAGTGGTGTTGTTCTGGTTGTAAATAAGAAACAACCAATGAAAGGGCCTGTTTCAATATTGCTACTGGATCTGACCAGGAGGGAACTAGCAGAAATAACAACTAATTAATGGTCTGATCCTGGTTTAGGAAATGTCTAGTTTATAGGATGATTTTAGTAATGCTGGTGGCCAGGGAAATGAGATTTGCTTTAAACCACGCCAAATAAGA
This sequence comes from Rhineura floridana, assembly GCF_030035675.1. NCBI lineage: Eukaryota > Metazoa > Chordata > Lepidosauria > Squamata > Rhineuridae > Rhineura > Rhineura floridana. Next base: position 70,044,424 of record NC_084481.1, read on the forward strand.
AAGCCTTTGATGATTTAAAGTTGCACTCCTAATTATGCTTCCTGGAACTAAATGAAGCTTCGATCTTGTATTAAATAAACATAGTACTACTGGGGGGGGTGCCCCCTGCTCGTTTTGCTCACCAGCCAGAGACTCCCAAACACACACATGGCACTCCCGAGCACATACACAGGGACTCCCAAACACACAGACACACACAGGCAACTCCCAAAAGGGCCCCCCTAAGGCAACTTCCCAAACGTTCCCCAAGGCACTCACTGCCATCCCATTTAGGCAGCGTACTGGCCTCCTGCCTGCCCAGGCTGCTGCTGCTGCCACCACTGCCCCACCTCAAGTACTTACCTGCCTCCTACATTGTTGCTGAACATCAGGAAAAACTTCTTAACTGTTAGAGCAATATGACAATGGAACCGATTACCTAGGGAGGTGGTGGGCTCTCTGACACCGGAGGCATTCAAGAGGCAGCTGGACAGCCACCTGTTGGGTATGCTTTAAGCTGGATTCCTGCATTGAGTATGGGGTTGGACTTGATGGCCTTATAGGCCCCTTCCAACTCTTATGATTTTATGACTCAATGTTTCTATGCTGCTACCCACTCACTTGTCCCTTCCCCTACTTGCTCGCGCACCATCCTTGCTTCTCTCACTCCCTCGCCTTGCTTGCCTGCTGTCCTGACGCTTTGCCGTGCGGTATGACAGCTTACACAAATATTATATAGTTAGATATAATGTGCAATGTGCGGAACTGCCTTTTTAATTCCACCTCCAGCTATTTACATAACTATGTGGGGCTACAAAAAGTGCAAGGAAGGGTTTGTATTAAGTAGTGCAAGATACCAAGAGCTTGCACCAGGGGCTCTGGAGGATGATCCCAAGCGCCCTTCTCCCTGAACCACCATGGTGGCTTGTAAGCAGAGGAAACTGCTGAGCTGAACGCAGAGCTTGGAAGTAATTCGTTACAAATAATGAGTTACTTATAATTTATTACTTTTTGGGGTAACGAGTGGGTAACTTTGTCACATTTTGCTTGTAATAGAATGAATGGTAATTTCATTACTTTTGAGCTGTAACTTGAACGTTTCCAGCATTACTTTTGGGCATTACTTGGGGGGGGAGCAGAGGAAGTCTTCTGCTTCTCTGATTTGTGGACAAAAGTCATGTGCCTCATAATGGGCTTCTGCACATTATGTGCTTCATAATGGGCTCATGCTCTGTGAGTGTTAGGAGGCAACGAGGGAGGAGGTGGAGAGCAAGATGATGGTGGAGCGGAGAGGAAAAAATTGCTTCAAAAATGGATGGTGATGAAGAAAAGACTGGAGGGAGAAAGCCAGAGGGCAAGGAGGACATGGATGAAGGAGGAGGAGGAGGCAGCAGCAGAATGGAGATGAAGAACTGTGGAGACGAGTAACGATGGTGTGTTGTGTGTGTGTGAATACTTTCTTGTCCTCTACCCTTCATGGCTACTTTGCTCCATCTGAAATGCTTTTTTTGCAGGCAGGGTGCTTGGGCTTGTGTGAGCCACAATACTTGCGAGTTGAGAGTGTGTGTTAATTCTGTGCTTGCATTGAGTGCTTCTGCCGCCCTTTTTTGCATCGCAGGGGGAAATGTTAGCTTGGTGTGTGTGAGCCACAATGCTTGCTAGTTGAGAAAGAGAGAGTGTATGTTAATTCTGTGCTTGCATTGAGCACACAAAGCCACTTCCACTGCCCTTTTTGCATCACAGGGGGAAATGTCAGCTTGGGGGTGTGTGAGGCACGATGCTTGCTAGCTGAGAGAGAGCGTGTGTGTGTTAATTCTGTGCTTGCATTGAGCACGCAAAGCCATTGCAGAGGAAAATGTTGGCTTGGATGTGTGTGAGCTATGCTTGCTGGCTGAGAGAGAGAGAGAGAGTTAATTCTGTGCTTGCATTAAGCACTTCTGCCCCTTTTTTTGCATCACAGGGGGAAATGTTGACTTGGACGTGTGTGAGGCACGATGCTTGCTGGCTGAGAAAGTGTGTGTGTGTGTGTGTGTGTGTGTGTGTGTGTGTGTGTGTGTTGGTTAATTCTGTGCTTGCATTGAGCAAGGGAAGCTGCTTCCACCACACTTTTTTGCATTGCACAGGGGGAAATGTTGGCTTGTATGTGTGAGCCATGATGCTTGCTAGCTGAGAGAGTGCGTGTGTTAATTCTGTGCTTGCATTGAGTGAGGGAAGCCCCTTCCGCTGCCCCTTTTGCATCGTGGGGGGAAAATGTTGGTCTGGGCATGTGTGCCACAGTGCTTGCTGGCTGAGAGAGTGAGGGTGGTTGCATTTGGTGTGGTGCCTGAAGCTCTGAGTGGTGGCCTCTGTCTTCCTCCCCTCCCCTCCTCCCTTGGGTAGGGCAAGGCCCGCAAGTGCCTTAGTTGCTGGCAGGGGAAGCTTGTTCCATATAGTTCCTTCCTTCCAAAGCAAACCCATTTCAAACCATCCATGGCACCCTCCACTATAGGCAATTTTCTAATAGTTCATAGAGGCTTGTGCAGAATTAATTAATTATAATTATTATTAATAATATTTTTAAAATGATGTTTATTAAGGAAAAGGAAATTACAAAGTAGTACTAAAATAATAATAAAAAGGCAAGGAGAATTTTTTTTACAAACATCATTCAGATTTATTACTAATTGTATATAGAGAGATATAAAAGATAAGTGCCTCTTCCATTTTTTCTTGGATTCATGCTTTGTTCATCTTCTTCTTCCTCAGAGGGTACACCCTGAGAAGCTGAGACCAATTGAAGATGCAATAAAGGCAAGGAGACGTGGCCATCCTGAACCAATGCATGATGCCCCACCTTCCAAAATGCTGCAGCAGAGCAGATAACCCTTGAGAGGTGGGGATCCGGCAGGAAGGCTCTCACTCAGAGCAATCTTGACAGGAAAATCATTGATTTCATTGTAGAGGAGACAGCACCACTTCAGACTGTGGACAAACTATCATTCATTAGCCTGGTTCGCATTGGACTCCGAAAAGATCTCACCGTCATATATGCCAAGACATTTCAAGTGTAAAATTTGATTTCAAGTGAATTATATATGTGTTGGGGTTTCATCATTGCTGGGGTGGAGTGGGGGAATGTGAGATTCTATTATGCCATTCTGTTAATCTTGTGAATAAAAAAAAATTCTACTACCCTGTGTGTGTGTTTATTTTTAATATTGTTTTAGGCTACTTAGATGTGCAGCAGCCAAGGCCAGCACCTTGTAGGCATTTTTTTTAAAAAAATAACTGAAATGTAATTGTAGTGATTACCAGGGCCGGTTCTAAAGGGCAGCCAGGTGGGGCACTGGCCCAAGGGCCCCTGGGGCTACAAGGGCCCCTAAGGGGGCCCTCTGCTCCCCTTCCGCAATCCGCAGCAGCAATCTTGCTGCAGATAGCAGGGCGGGAGCTTCAGAGCCGCCTACCATTGCCCCACTTCACCTACCTTTCTCTCTGTTGTTTTTTGTGGCTGCACGCACTGCGCACACAAGGTTGCCATCAATCAAGATGGCAGCCGAGGTTTCTTTAAGGGGCTGAAGCCTCTGCCACCATCTTGGTTGACGACAGCAATGCGCGCATGTAGCATGCATGCGTGCCATCAACCAAGATGGCGGCAGAAGCTTCAGCCCCTTAGGGATACCTCGGCCGCCATCTTGATTTATGGCAAACCTGCATGTACAGTGTGAACTGCTGAAAAAACAGCACAGAGAAAGGTAAGTAGAAAGGGGAAATGGTGGGCGGCTTGGGATCTCCTGCCCTGCGATCCACTGTACCAATCCTGCCGTGAATCGCAGAAGGGGAGTGCTGGGGCCCGGGGCAGGCTGGGGCCCAAGGGCTCCAGCATGCCTGGGGCCAGCCCTGGTGATTACGTTTGAGAAAAAGTAACCAGTTACTTTCAGAGCAATTGTTATTGTAACAGTAATTACTACTTTTTAGGCCATGTAACTGTAACTGTATTTTATTACTTTTTAAAAGTAATCTTCCAAGCTCTGGCTGAACGCTACTGTACTATAGCACCACCACTGTAGGTGGACAGAGGATGGAATACTGCTTTCAGCCCAGCAAGTATCAAGTGACACGAGGAGCTACTAGGATCTCTTCTGGCCTATAATGCTGATTTACTCTTGCCTGCCTTCCCCAGTTTGTAAGGTGAAGACTGAGCCACTCAGTGCCTGTCAGATCATCTGCTTGGCCACCAGCCCTGACAAGAGAGTTCAAAGGCACTTTAGTGAGACATTATAAAAAGAGGACAATGGTTTAAATATATATATATATATTCCCAAGATTTCAATAGCAAACATATTTCACCACTTTTAGCATTCTCATAAAAGCTTTCCCATAGTCATAATTCTGGCAGAATTCATTCATGCCAATTAAGATCATACCATATTTGAGCCACTGTGAGATAGATTAATTGATAATTTTGTTTGCTGGATCTCAGACAAATATGTCCAAATTGATTTGGCATAGAGCCATCAATGGAGCAAACAGAATGTGCTATTTACAATTAAGAGTATTTGGCACAATTCTTCCTTCACCACTATCTTCACTCATTTCATGGCCTTGGGACAAGGTCCTGAACTATATATATATATATATATATACATGCATGCCACAATAGTAATTGATAGACAGAGATAGTAATTTATAGACAGAGGTATAGGATACAATCTAATCACTTTAAGTTATTTCTGTTGACTTCAACAAACAATGGACTGCAGGAGTGCCAGTTAGGGCAAGGGTATAATGATATTGTTCTTGTTTTTTTAGAAATGTTAGCATTTTGTTAGTTTGATTTTTTTTTTTTTGTAAATTGTATTGTTTTTATTTGTATTTTGTATTTGTATTTTTATTTGTGTGTAAGCCGCTTTGGGGGCCTATTTGGCCAAAAGGCGGTCTAGAAATAAAATGTAACATAACATAACATAACATATTGTTCTTAAAGAGCAGATGTGGTTTACCTATATCTCTGGTTATTAATCAGATATTTACTTTTTAATCTTGCATATATGTCCTTAAAGGTATTAATAACAAAACCGGTTTATTAAACAGGGCTATATACAGTTCCTTCGTAGGGCTCTAAACTCAGGCCTGCCACAGATCTAGAAGAGAGGGGACAATCTAGATGCTGGATACAATTAAGAGGAATATGCCCAGCTACATAATCACAACTTTGCTCACAATAAAAGTGGGAAACTGTCATGGGGAAGTGCTTCTAGACAAAGTGGCACAAGTTTGGACAGTTTAACAATCTTCGCATCTCTTTTTTGTAGAGAAATTGCCCAATCCATAACAGGATTATCTCCTTTAAGAATTAATCCCTATCCTTATTAAAAGGCTCATACTGCATTATAGAGAAGCAGGCAAGGCACATGTTTGCCACACTTTTTCCTTAAATTCTCAGGATCTGTCTCGGCAAAAGGGAAATGGCACCCGGATCCTCGATTAGGGATAAGCTCCCATCATTCTTCACCTCCTCGGCAGCTGAAGTGGCCAGGTGAAAAAGAGGTCAGGGCTTCTGATGCTTTAATAGTTGTATGGCAGTAAGTCATGCTTCAGGACTGTTGTACGCAACTTTCCCAAGAAATAGAGCCAAACAAAAAAGAATGATCTTACCCCAAAATAATATAACAGGTAAGATTTTGGCTTCTTCATATTACCTTATATGTCTCTGCAGGTGACAACAAGATTCCGAGATGTATAAGCAGGAAGTCTTGAATCAAAACACGATGTTGTTGTTTAATTCCAATCCAAGTTGAATTTTAAAAGTTCTCCAGGATGAACCCATGATGAATACTTAACATCTCCAGTACCGTTAATTTTCTATACCATTTGTTACATTGGCAGGTATTGCAAACACTTTTGAAGGTTGGCTATGATTCAGGGCAATCTCAGGAACTAGGCAGACAGCAACTGACTGAAAGTCAAAGAGGATTTATTTATTTATTTTATTTATTTAATTTCATTTTTAAACCGCCCATAGCAAATAGCTCTCTGGGCGGTGTACAAAAGATTAAAAGTACAGAAATACAAAATATCACAATAAATAAACTGAAACAAAGAGATTTAAAATTGTAACATTAAACGCTTTAAAATGCCTGGGAGCATAGCCAGGTCTTAACCTGGCGCCGAAAAGATAGAAGCGTCGGCGCCAGGCGTATTTCTTCGGGGAGGCTATTCCACAATTCGGGGGCCACTACAGAAAAGGCCCTAGATCGAGTAACTGTCCTCCGGGCTTCCCGATGGGTTGGTACCCGGAGGAGGGCCTTAGACACTGAGCGAAGTGACCGGGTCGGTTCATAGCGGGAGAGGCGTTCCACAAGATACTGCGGTCCCACGCCGTGTAAGGCTTTATAGGTCAAAACCAGCACCTTGAATCTGGCTCGGAAGCAAATAGGTAGCCAGTGCAAACGGGCCAGAACAGGTGTTATATGCGCTGACCGGCTGGTCCTCGTCAGCAGTCTGGCTGCTGCGTTTTGCACTAGCTGAAGCTTCCGAACTGTCTTCATGGGCAGCCCTACGTAGAGCGCATTACAGTAATCCAACCTAGAAGTTACCAGAGCATGAACAACTGAGGCGAGGTCATCCCTGTCCAGATAGGAGCGTAGCTGGGCTACCAAACGAAGGTGGTAGAATGCATTCCTTGCCACCATGGCCACTTGCGCCTCCAGAGACAAGGAAGGATCGAAAAGAACCCCAAGACTACGAACCTGTTCCTTCAAGGGGAGTGTAACCCCATCTAGAACAGGGTAAGCATCCACCATCTGGGCAGGGAAGGCATTCACCAACAGTGTCTCAGTCTTGTCTGGATTGAGTCTCAGTTTATTAGCTCTCATCCAGTCCATTATCGCGGTCAGGCAGTGATTCAGCACATCCACAGACTCACCTGTAGAAGATGAAAAGGAGAAATAGAGCTGCGTGTCATCAGTGTACTGGTGGCAACGCACTCCAAAACTCCTGATGACGGCACCCAGAGGCTGCATGTAGATGTTAAAAAGCATGGGGGACAAAACCGACCCCTGAGGGACTCCACAATGGAGAGTCCAAGGAGTTGAGCAATGTTCCCCAAGTACTACCTTCCGGTGACAATCCGCCAAGTAGGAGCGGAACCACTGCCAAGCAGTGCCTCCAACTCCCAACTCCGCGAGTCTCCCCAGAAGGATACCATGGTCGATGGTATCAAACGCCGCTGAGAGATCAAGGAGAATCAACAGAGTCACACTCCCCCTGTCCCTCTCCCGACAAAGGTCATCATACAGGGCGACCAAGGCTGTTTCAGTGCCAAAACCAGGCCTAAAACCGGATTGAAACGGATCCAGATAATCGGTCTCATCCAAGAGCACCTGGAGCTGACCGGCAACCACCCGCTCCAGAACCTTGCCCAAAAAGGGGACATTCGCCACCGGTCTATAGTTGTTCAGGTCATCTGGGTTTTCTTTAAGAGAGGTCTTACTACTGCCTCCTTGAGGCTACTAGGGACTACTCCCTCACTCAAGGAGGCATTTATCACTTCCTTGGCCCAGCCGGTGGTAGTAGTCCTGCTAGCCTTCACTAGCCAAGATGGACAAGGATCTAGAGCAGACGTGGTCGCCCGCACCAATCCAAGTACCTTGTCCACTTCCTCAAGCTGCACCAACTGAAACTCATCCAATAATGAAAGACAAGACCGTGTTCTGGACACTTCAATGGATTCGTCTGTCATAACATCGGAGTCTAGGTCCCTACGGATGCATGCGATTTTATTTTGGAAGTGCCCTGCGATGTCGTTACAGCGAGCTTCAGATGTTTCAATAGTATCTCGAGGACCAGAATGTAAGAGTCCTCGTACAACCCTAAAAAGCTCTGCAGGGCGGCAGAGAGATGTCCTGATAGAGGCAGCGAAGTGAAACTTCTTTGCCGCCCTTACCGCTTTTATATACGACTTAGTAGAGGCACTTACCAAAGCATAACTGCATCCGTCTGGAGTTCGTCTCCATCTGCACTCCAGCCTCCTTCTCTCTTGCTTCATCACTCTCAGCTCCGGGGTATACCATGGAGCTGAATGAGCTCTGCATCGAAGAGGGCACGCGGGAGCAATCGTGTCAATAGCCCGGGCCATCTCCGTATTCCACAGTTCGACCAAGGCCTCGACAGGAGCGCCAGTACTATCAGCTGGAAAAACTCCCAGAGCCGTCTGAAAACCAATAGAATCCATAAGCCTCCGAGAGCGGACCAACTTAATAGGTCCCCCACCCTTGCAGAGGGAAAGAGTTATTGTAAGTCTAAAACTCAGCAGGCGGTGATCTGTCCATGACAATGGAGTAGATGAAAAACACCCCACCTCCAGATCACCATTTCCATGACCAGTGGCGAAGATCAAATCAAGAGTGTGACCCGATACATGCGTTGGGCCAGTAACAAATTGAGACAGCCCCATGGTTGTCATGGAGGCCATGAAGTCCTGAGCTGCCCCAGATAAAACAGTCTCGGCATGAATGTTGATGTCCCCCAACACCAGAAGTTTGGGGGACCTCAGCAATACCTCCGAGACTATCTCTGTCAGCTCAGCTAGGGAAGCTGTTGGGCAGCAAGGTGGGCGGTACACCAACAGGATTCCCAGTCTGTCTCCTTGACCCAGCACAAGGTGGAGGCACTCTAGACCAGTCGCCATCTGGACAGGATGCCTCGTGAGAGAGAAAGTACTCCTATAGACCACAGCGACCCCGCCTCCCCGACCCTCAGGTCTACCATAGTGCTGCACCGTATACCCAGGTGGACAAAGCTGAGAGAGAGCAACTCCTCCCTGCTCACCCACCCAGGTCTCGGTTATACATGCCAGGTCGGCACCCTCATCCACAATTAAGTCGTGGACAAGGGAGGTTTTATTATATACCGACCTGGCATTCAAAAGCAGCACCTGGAGATCTAAGGGCTGGCTGATAGAACAACCAGCAGTTCTGTGGCCTTGAGGAGAACCGGAACAAGGCACAGACACAACTTGTCTGGGGCGAGTTCCCCTTACCTGGCACGTTCTCCTCCTAGCGCCATACCTCCCATAACCCGTCACTACGCTAATTGGGGTAGGATAAATGTAAAGCATTACACACAGGGGAAAGAGGACCAACGGCACAAAGTATGACTTGGAGGATAAATGGCTACATGGCAACACTTCAGGGAAAAAAAAAAGATTTACAGGTTGAAGCAAATAACAAATTAAACATGAATTTTAAAAAGTACAGTGCTCTGTGGTGCCAGTGTCCAATGTCATTTTAAGCTGTATTCGCAGGAGCACAGGAATGAAGTACGTCGCTCTTTTCAACACAGGTAAGTCCTCCTTTGGAGTGCTATCTTCAGTTGTGTGGATCACAATTCAAAAAGATTGTTGGCAAGCTGGAAAAGTATTTGAAAGATTTCTACAAAACTAATTAAGGGTCCAGAAAACCCAATGTTATGAAGAAAGTTGAAAAGTGCTGGGAATCCTTCACTTAAAGAAAGGAAGATTAAGAAGGTACAAATACTGAAAGTTCTCACCCATGTACAAGAGTATCAGGGGAAAAATAACACTTTTCCTTTTCCCCTGGCACTTCCAAAAAGAAAGGTGAAGCAGGCATCCAATCAGGGTGCTGAAGGCAGAGTAGTTTTAGCTAGATGGGGGGGGGAGTGTTATGTAAATTTGTATAAATGAGCAGCTGTGCCAGTGTGTGCGCTTACCTAAGTGGCAGGCTTTTACCCTGCATTAGGATCACTGAGACTTAAGACTTAGGGGGCAGATCAGCTTACTATTATGAGTTGTATTTGTATAATTGTTTTAATTTTTTTGTACTGTGCGGATGTTATGTTATGTACTATATTAACACATTTTGTTATTCTGTTCTATGTAATGTAAACCTCCCTTGGTATTTTGATGAAGGGCAGTGTATCAGTTTTAAAAATAAATTATATATATATATAGTACACTGCCTTGATATTTTACATAAGTATAAATATTTTTATAAATAAATAAAAAACAGAAATCTGGATAGCCCCAAGTTCTGGACTCCTGTGCTAGATTTGAGACACAAAAAATGCATACTGACTTACAGAACTACTAATTATGCATATGAAATGCCCTAGAATCATAGCGTTGGGAAGGTTGCAGAGGATCATTTCGTTCAGGCTGACTGTACTTGTGGCCCACTAGCCATAGATGGGAGCCATTTAAGGGTTCAGTAGAGCACTGTTGTCTTTTTGTTCCCAGAGTGGGAATTGGTCTGCATATGCAGCAAACTGAAGTGATAAAATCTAGTGGTTGTGCAATGGACTATCCCACTTCAAATTGCAGGTGGAGATATTTTTTAATGCTCTCTTTTTTTAAAAAAAAATGAATCCCTGCAACTAGAGGGTAAGTAGGGAGTGGTCATGGACATAACTTTTCTCTATTGTGCTATAGACTTGCAATTGTTTTTAATCAAGGACGGCATATAAAAATCCCCTCTCTCTCTCTCCAGGAAAGGGGCAAACCTCATCAGGACTAATTGACTGCCATTCTCACTCTCACTCTGCTCAAACACTTTCCATAAGGACCATCCAGACATGATTCTTATATTCCATTACGTTTTATATTGCTTAATTCTGTTGTAAGCTGCCCTCTGGCCATATATTGATGAGGAGTGGTGTGGAAATCTCCAAATAAACAAATAAATAAATAAACAAATAGTTGTTATGTGGCTTCAAATCGATTACGACTTACTTCAAATGAGTTGATTTTTCTCTTATCTGCTTTTTCACTGACCAACTTTCATTTCCATACACAGAGATCGGGAATACCATGGTCTGAATGATCCTGACTTTGGTGTTCAATGATACATCATTGCATTTGAGGACCTTTTCTAGTTCTCTCATAGCTGCCCTACCCAGTCCTAGCCTTCTTCTGATTTCTTGACTATTGTCTCCATTTTGGTTAATGACTGTGCCAAGGTATTGATAATCCTTGACAAGTTCAATTTCCTCGTTGTCAACTTTAAAGTTACATAAATCTTCTGTTGTCATTACTTTAGTCTTTTTAACATTCAGCTGTAGTCCTGCTTTTGTGCTTTCCTCTTTAACTTTCATCAGCATTCGTTTCAAATCATTACTGGTTTCTGCTAGTACAGTAGGGCCCCACTCATACGGCAGGTTACATTCCAGACGGCCGCCTAAAAGCGAAACCCGCCGAAAAGTGGAACTCATTCAATACAATGGCGCCCGACGCCCGAAAAACGCCATAAAAGCAGAACAAGTGCCGTATGAGTGGGGCCTTACTCTAATTGAAAGCCGCCGTATTAGTGGAACGCCAAAAAGCAGGCCACCAAAAAGCGGGGCCCTACTGTAGTATGGTATCGTCCGCATATCTTGAATTATTGATATTTCTACCTCCAGTTTTCACACCTCCTTCATCTTGGTCCAATCCTGTGTTCTGTACGATATAATCTGCATATAGATTAAACAAATAGGGAGATAAAATACAGCCCTGTCTCACACCCTTTCCAACTGGGAACCAATTGGTTTTTCTATATTCTGTCCTTACAGTAGCCTCTTATCCAGAGTATAGGTTGCTGATCAGGAAAATCAGAAGCTGTGGCACCCCCATTTCTTTTAAAGCATTCCATAGTTTTTCATGATCTACACAGTCAAAGGCTTTGTTGTAATCTACAAAGCACAGGGTGATTTCCTTCTGAAATTCCATTCCATTATCCAACGTATGTTTGCAATATGATCTCTGATACCTCTTCCCTTTCTAAATCCAGTTTGGACATCTGGCATTTCTCTCTCCATATATGGTAACTTTTGTTGTAGAATCTTGAGCATTACTTTACTTGCATGGGATATTAAGGCAATAGTTCAATAATTACTGCATTCCCTGCAAACCCCTTTCTTTGGAATTGGGATGTACATTGAATGTTTCCAGTCTGTTTTCTTTTCCATATTTGTTGACAAATTTTTGTCAAAATTTGGACAGATTCAGTCTCAGTAGCTTGTAGCAACTGTATTGGTATGCCATCTGTTCCTGGTGATTTGTTTCTTCAAAGTATTTTAAAATTCACCTCACATTCTAAAATTTCTGGTTCTTCATTATATGGTTCTTCCATGAATGAAACTGTCATCCTTGCATCTCTTTTATAGAGTTCTTCAGTGTCTTGCTTCCATCTTCCTTTTATTTCATCTTGATCCGTCAGTGTGTTCCCCTGTTGATTATTCAACATCCCTACCCTTGGTTTAAATTTCCCTTTCATTTCCCTAATTTTGGAATAGGGCTCTTGTTCTACCCTTTTAGTTGTGCTCTTCTATTTCTATACAATAACTATTGTAATAGTTCTCTTTGTCCCCAAGTACTAGCCACCGCATTACTGCATTTAGGGTTCTGACTGTGTTTCTCGCTCTTTTTGCTTTTGCTTTTGCATTCCTTCTCTCTTTAACCATTTTAAGAGTTTTGTCAGTCATCCACTTAGGTATTTCTTTCTTTTTAACTAGAGGTATTGTCTTTTTGCATTCTTCCCTGATGATGTCTCTGACTTCACTCTGTTAAGAACTTGTCAGATTGGTTCAGAATGGTTGCATGTAACATGGCTTTGATTGAAAGAATTGTGGGGATTTCTTCTTCTTCTGTGTGAATGGAAAACTCCTAGTTTCGTTTCTCAGCTGCAGTTAATTAAGAGGCCTGTGAGAAGACACCTGGTTATCTGATGGGAGCCTGGTACCAAGGTCAGCTTGGCCTGGGAAAGAGATAAGTATGTGCCGGTTACGCCCGAAGACTTGAAGAAGCATTACCTCACAAAAAAGCCCCCTGATCGTCTCACTAGAGTGGTCTGCTACTAGGGGCTTTTCTTAAGTATAGGGGGTGAAACCTATAGCCTTTGTTCCCCTGGGTTGCATCTGGATGGGTGGTTACCTGAGTGGGGTTCCACTGCCTTTCATTACCCAAGCTATGCCTCTTTGGGGAGGGGCAAGACTTTTCAACTACCTCTTCAGTAAATAGAATAGGTTAGTTAGTTTTGTTATTTTGGTTTGTGTCTGAACTCTCTGTTCATATTTTTACCTAGCCCTGGTGGGTATGAGTTTTAAGGAACTCTTTTGCTGCTAATAATTGTGCACTATATTTTACTCAATAGAGCTACTTCTTATTTACCCATGTGTGTTCTTTGCAGGAGGGGAAATTTGACTCTGAATATGATACCTTGGCCACTGACCACTGACTACTGTGTTTTGGGTTTGCTTGGGACTCTAGGACGAGGAGTGCCTGTTTGGCTGTTGTCTTTTGGAATCCCTAGCAGAACTATTTCTGGGCTCTGGGTTTCCCCTGAGTCAGAGTGGTTACTCAGATTAAGAGGTGGTGGCAGTCTACCTACTACCTTGCAGGGCTGTTGTTGGTTTGCTCAGCCTTGGCAAGGGGAGAGTTTGCCAGGATCAATTGCCCGGGGTTGGAAATTGGGTCAGGGGACTACATGGAGTGCCTGTCTGGTGGCACTAGGTCATCACACACTCCATAGTTCTTTTGGTTCTCTGTCAACTAAGTTTAAAGCCTCAAATCTGTTCCTTATTTGATCTTTATATTCTTCTGGGATGTTATTTAAATTGTATTTTCGCATTATGATTGCTTTGTTGTTCTTAGAATCATAGAATAGTAGAGTTGGAAGGGGCCTATAAGGCCATCAAGTCCAACCCCCTGCTCAAAGCAGGAATCCAAATCAAAGCATTCCCCACAGATGGGTGTCCAGCTGCCTCTTGAATGCCTCCGGTGTCGAAGAGCCACTACCTCTCTAGGTAATTGGTTCCATTGTTGTATGGCTCTAACAGTTAGGACGTTTTCCCTGATATCTAGTCGAAAGCTGGCTTCCTGCAACTTGAGCCCATTATTCCATGTGCTGCACTCTGGGATGACTGAGAAGAGATCCCGGCCCTCCTCTGTGTGACAACCTTTCATGTATTTAAAGTGTGCTATCATATCTCCCCTCAGTCTTCTCTTCTCCAGGCTAAACATGCCCAGTTCTTTCAGTCTCTCCTCATAGGGCTTGGTTTCTAGTCCCCTGATCATCCTTGTTGCCCTCCTCTGAACCTGTTCCAGTTTGTCTGCATCCTTCTTGAAGTGTGGAGACCAGAACTGGACACAGTATTCAAGATGAGGTCTAACCAGTGCTGAATAGGGGGAACTAACATTTTATGCGATTTGGAAACGATACTTCTGTTAATGCAGCCTAATATAGCGTTTACCTTTTTTGCAGCCACATCACACTGTTGGCTCATATTCAGCTTGTGATCAAAAACAATTCCAAGATCCTTCTCACATGTCGTATGGCTGAGCCAAGTATCCCCCATCTTATAACTGTGCGTTTGGTTTCTTTTTCCTCATTGTAGAACTTTGCATTTATCCCTGTTGAATTTCATTCTGTTGTTTTCAGCCCAATGCTCCAGTCTATCAAGGTCCCTTTGAATTTTGTTTCTGTCTTCCACGGTATTAGCTATGCCCCCCAATTTTGTATCATCTGCAAATTTGATAAGCATGCTCTGTACCTCCTCATCCAAGTCATTAATAAAAATGTTGAAGAGCACTGGGCCCAGGACCGAGCCCTGTGATACCCCACTCGTTACTTCCACCCAGTTTGAGAAGGAACCATTGATAAGCACTCTTTAAGTACGATTCTGGAGCCAGCTGTGGATCCACCTGATAGTTGTTCCATCCAGCCCACATTAGCTAGCTTGCTAATCAGAATATCATGGGGCACTTTTTCAAAAGCTTTGCTGAAGTCGAGATATATTATGTCCACAGCATTCCCACAGTCTACAAGGGAGGTTACCCAATCAACAAATGAGATAAGATTAGTTTGGCAGGATTTGTTCTTCATAAATCCGTGTTGGCTCCTAGTAATCACTGCATTGATTTCAAGGTGCTTATAGACTGCCTGCTTTATAATCTGCTCCAGAGTTTTTCCGGGGATTGATGTTAGGCTGACTGCTCTGTAGTTCCCTGGTTCCTCCTTTTTGCCCCTTTTGAAGAGAGGGACAACATTAGCTCTCCTCCAGTCATCTGGCACTTCACCAGTCCTCCATCATTTCGCAAAGATAATAGACAGTGGTTCTGAGAGTTCTTCAGCCAGTTCCTTCAATACTCTAGGATGCAGTTTATCGGGCCCTGGAGATTTGAACTCATTCAAAGTGATTAGGTATTCCTTGTCCGTTTGTCTGTCAAGCTCAAGCTCCAATCCTGCCCCTTCTACTTCATGTTTCCCAGGAAGGTCATAGACCCTCTTTTGGGAGAAGACTGAGCCAAAGTAGGAATTGAGCACTTCTGCCTTTTCTTTGTTATCAGTTATCATTTTGCCTTCCTCATTGAGTAGCTGTGCCACCATTTCTTTTCTCTGTCTTTTACTATGGATGTACCTGAAGAAAGCTTTTTTGTTGCTTTTAGCATCCCTCGCTAACCTCCTCATTCTCAGCTTTAGCCTTCCTGACACCATCCCTGCAATTACATGATACCTGCCTGTACTCTTCCTTTGTGGCCTGGTCTTCTTTCCACTTCCTGTATGTGTCCTTTTTTGTTTTCAGGTCATCTCTAAGCTTTTTGTGAAGCCACATTGGCTTCTTCTGCTGTTTCCCCCCTTTTTTCCTTTTTGGAATTGCTTGCCATTGCGCTTTTAGAATTTCCATTTTTAGAAACTCCCACCCATCTTGGACTCCTTTTCTCATTAGGCTCGCTTGCCATGGAACAGTACTTACAATTGTTCTGAGTTTATTGAAATCAGCTTTCCTGAAGTCCAGGGTGCGCGTATGGCTACTCTCAGCTTTTGCCTCTGTTAAAATCAAGAATTCAAGTATGGTGTGGTCACTTTCCCCCAGAGTTCCCATAACTGCCACTTCATCCACCAAATCATCTCTATTGGTTAGAATCAAGTCCAGGATAGCTGATCCTCGGTTGCTTCCTCCACTTTCTGTAGGAGAAAGTTATCTCTAACACAAGTCAGAACTTTCTTGGAGGGGCCGTGTTTGGCAGAATTTGTCTCCCAACAGATATCAGGATAATTGAAGTCCCTCATTACTACTACATCATGACTCCTCAAAACATTGGCAATTTGCTTTTCAAAAGTTACATTCTCATCTTCTCCTTGATAGGGTGGTTGGTGTAGACTCCAAGCACCACATTCCTTTTATTACTTGCCCCATTAATTTTAATCCAGATACTCTCAGTGGAGCTACCAAGCTCATCTTCCTGTATTTCTGTGCAGGGATATCTATTTTTAACATACAGCGCGACTCCACCTCTCTTTTTATTCCTTCTGCTCTTTTTGAACAAGTTATATCCTTCAATTGCTGTATTCTAGTCATGGAAGTGATCCCACCAAGTTTCAGTTATACCTATCAAGTCATAATTGCCCTCCTGTATTAAGAGTTCAAGTTCGTCCTGCTTGTTTCCCATGCTCTGCGTATTAGTGTACAGACATCGAAGACCATGTGATTTATGGTTTGGCTTCCTTACTACTTTTTTCTGAGGACTGTTACTATTAGAGCCGATCTCTCTGTTCCCATTACTGTGCACAAGCCTTCATCAGTTGTTACCACCAAGTTTACGTCTCCCTCCCCCTTAGGATTCAGTTTAAAGCCCTCCTGATGAACTTCTCCATGCTGTGGCCAAACACATTCTTCCCAGTCCTTGTGAGAAGCAACCCATCACTTGCCAGCAGTCCGTCTTCCAGGAAGTATAGTTCATGGTCCCAGAATCCAAATCTCTCACGTCAGCACCAGCTTTGTAGCCAATCATTCACACTGAGTATTTTCCTTTCACTTTCTACTCTTCTAAGTACTGGAAGGATGGATGAAAAAACTATCTGGGCCCCAAAGTCCTTGAGTTTCCTTCCCAGAGCTTCAAAGTCTGATGTGATTTCTTCATAGCTCTGTTTGGCAGTATCATTTGTTCCCACATGGATGAGGAGAAAGGGATACCTGTCGGTGGGTTTGATGAGTGATGGCAACCCTTCCATCACATCTCTAATCTGTCCTCCTGGTAGACAGCGTACGTGGCGAGTCCACGGATCTTCTCAGCATACTTGGGTTTTGATCCCTTGCAGTAGGAGTCTCCCACTACCAGTACTCTTCTCTTCTTGTTGTGGGGCGTGGTTTCATTGCCTCTGCTTGAATGAGCTTCAGCCTCTCGCTCATTGTTGCACGGGGTCTCCTGTAATTCTTCCACCACAGGCTGTCCTCTAGTCTCATCCTCGAATGGTTGAAAGTGGTTCCATAGTTCTATAGTTCTTCTTTGGCTTTACTCTGATTTTCGATACGACCAGTTCATGATCTGTACTGCAGTCTGCTCCTGGCCTTGTATACGCAGAAAGTATGGAACGTCTCCGTCTTCTGCTACCAATTATATAATCAATTTGATTCCTATATTAAAAAATGTGTTCGCAAGAAACAAATTATCAGCTTCACAGAATTCAATAAGTCTTTCTCCTGCTTCATTTCTGACTCCTAAGTCCCATTTCCCCACAATTCCTAGTTCTTCTCTGTTCCCTACTTTTGCATTCCAGTCCCCCATAATTATTAGCACATCTTGTTTTGTGTGTGATCAATCTCTTCCTGTACTTCTGCATAAAATCTCTCCAATTCCTCTTCTTCTGCATTTGCTGTTGGAGCGTAGACTTGGATGATGGTTATGCTAATAGGTTTCCCATTAAATCTCATTGATATCACTCTCTCAGGCCTTGCGTTATGTCTCCTACTTGCTTTTGCTACATCACTTCTCACTATTAAAGCTTCCCCATTTCTTTCTTAATTTCTTATTTCCTACATAAAGTATTTTGTAGTTGCCTGATTTAAAATGTCCCATTCCCGTCCATTTTAATTCACTCACGCCAAGTATTGTACTGTTGATACGTTCCATTTCTTGTTTGACAGTTTCTAACTTTCCCTGGTTCATGCTTCTCACATTCCATGTTCCTATTCTATATGTCGTATAACTCCGGACTCTCCTTTCGCATCTGTGCGCATCAGCCTCTGGGCTTCCTTTTGGCTTTGACCCAGCTGCGTCATTAGTCACAGCACTACTCGTACTTGTCCTTTGTTCTTCCCCAGTAGCTCAATGAGTGCTTTCTAACCTGGGGGTCTCATCTTCCAGCACTATCTCATATTGCATTTTGGATAGCCTATTCATAGGGTAGTCATGGTAAGAGATATTCAGAAGTGGTTTACCATTG
Source organism: Rhineura floridana (assembly GCF_030035675.1). Lineage (NCBI taxonomy): Eukaryota > Metazoa > Chordata > Lepidosauria > Squamata > Rhineuridae > Rhineura > Rhineura floridana. The sequence continues at coordinate 70,062,600 of NC_084481.1, forward strand.
CCTTCCTCTGAGTCTGGGTGAATCTTAATCTGGTGTTTCAGCTTTGACCATTCCACCTTGTGTTCCCCTGCTAGGAGTCTACCCTCTTGGTCTAGACTCCTGATGGCATTGCTCTCAGCTTCTACAACACTCCCAAACCCCCTCACCACGTTAAGGTGTGCATCCTAGAAGGGGAAACAAACAAACAAACAAATGTCTTCAAATTACAAGCATGATTCTTGGGCAGGAAACAATGCATAGTTAACATGATAAACCTAGCCAGCCAGTCCTATGGGCAGAGCTATGTGTGCCACGTGGCCTATTCTTTGCCCCCAAATTTAGCCTCAAGTTCAGTGGAGGGTGCTATCCTGTCAGTATTGAACTAAGATTCAATTGCCAGTTTGGTTGGCTTCCATACATAGAGTGGGAGAGGATGCCCTTGCCTCAGACAGCAAAATGCCTTGTGGCTGGCCCTGAATAAAGTATAGCAAGAATCCCCGGTATACACAAACACTTTTGCAACTTCAGAATGCAGGAAGGTCTGCAAATAATGCAGTTCTCTGGCGTTTTGCCTCTCTGATAAGTAATCTCACCTTTCAACAGTGATAAATAAGCTTGAGATGGGACAATGGCAGAATATGTCGTGCTTGGAAAATAAGTGATGAAAACAACATTGTTTTTGCCCACATTTTTCTAGCACCCATAGCTCCAAAACCAATGAAGTGAGCTTTTTGTCACAATGCTGTATTTATTTTTCTCCCCTCATCCCAAAGTGCTTTGTATGTGAGATTAAAAAGCTTCAAGTCTCAGGTCATCTGGGCAGCCAGTTGGATTTAGTACACAGGATCATTGCCAGATGTAAGCCAGTTGTAAGTTTGATTTTTCAACATCAAAAGTGCCTGGAGCTCTTTGTTGAGGAGACCATGTTCCAGTTCTCCAAATTAATATAGATAGAATATGAACATACTGGCCTGGCCTGTCATCCTTCACATGGTTTAAGGGCATTTCCTTAGCTAGTTCGAATGGGGAAGTGAGGCACCTGTGTATCTTTTGTGTGCGGCCAAACATCTGACATCATTTAATAGACTGGATTCTACAGTAATCATTTCATTTCATCCAGGTTCTCAAAATGTCTTAAATTAAGAGACTATATTTGATATAGTATTCCCTAGATACATTTTCATCTATATTTAAGACATGAACCAATATATTGATCTTTAGTGGACCTACAAGGTATTTTGCTAGTTTGCACAGTCTTAATCAGGAATCTTAACTGATAGTACAATTCTGTACATACCTACTTAAAATTACGTCCTACTGACTTTATAGGGCTTACTCCCAATGGGGTACAGGACTGCAGTTTCATTTCATATATACTTAATGTATAGCTCTCAAAGATCAAGTTTTCTCTAATGCCCGTTACTATAGTGAGGGGCGGGGGAAAGGGGACACTTAAAGAATAATAATTGACCTAGTTCAATAATGAGCTGAAGAAGAGGAGTAGAAAATTATTGCATATCAGAAATACAAGTCAGCAACTTATGCTTGGATGAACAAGGCAAAATGCATTCATTCCTGGACTTTTTAAAGCTACTGAATGGAAATAACAGGGAACTGAATATTTTGTTAGTCTAGAGTTGAAAATTTTGCTACTGCAGAGGTCTTCATGGGGACTGCTGCATTCCCTACAGACTGCTTCCTTCTCTACAGACCCTGTTGGGTGTTAAGTTTGGCAGAGGAGGTCTTTTAGAACTGTTCACTGCCAGAGCTGGCCCAGACCACTTCACACACACCCATGTGCACATGCATGCGCTTTAATACACTCGGTCATGCTACCTCTTGCATTGCCATGTCAACAAGTATGACTGCCATCACCCAAGAGCAGCAGGGGTATCACCATGCCCCCACTACCATATTGAGTGATGGCAGGCATGCAATGACGCAAAAGGTGGTGCAACTGGGCCTATTTAAGCATGCACTGGCTGATCTGCGACCCGTGCCACTGTCCAGTCGTGAGCTGATGCTGATGCTGGCAGGGATAAACAGATGCTGGCAGGGATCATGTCCTCAGACACCACAGGGGCCCTTGGCAAGTGCCCATCTTGGCTGCTTGCTAGCACCAGGCCTGTCCACTGCCCTCAGACATTTGGGGGTAGTGGCCCAGGAGAAGGCATTATTTCTGGCAGCACCTAAGTGGAAGAATTCCCTCCCCACAGAAGGGCATCTGGCATTTTCATTATGTACTTTCCGATGCATGCTGAAGACGCGCCTGTTTACCTTGACCTTTGACGCTTGAAAGAGAGTGATTTTAGGACCCACCCTATTCTCTTGATTGTATTTGTTTTAAACTTATTTTAATATTGCACTTTTAAGTTGCTGTAACACATCCTGGGACCTTATGGTGAAAGGCAGGTAAGAAATCAAATTGTTATTTGTGGTTACCAGAAGTTACTGTCCTGCCCAAACCAGCTGAAGACAGATGCAGACATATGGTTGTGCTTTTCTTTAGTAGATTTCAGGGAAAGTTACAGTTCAGAGCACTGCATGAATCAGCTTACAGATTACACAAGATTCAGCATCATTACAGGCGGGTCCCGCTTATACGGCAGGTTCTGTTCTGGACCCCTGCCGTAAAGTGGAAATCGCCGTAAAGCGGAACCCCATTGAGTATAATGGGGCGCGTCACATGAAAATGCTACCAAAATGCTGCAAAATGCCACAAAAGTGCAAAAATTGGCTTTAAAATGGGGAATGAAAGCCGCCACATTAGCGGAACACCGGGAAGCGAAGCTCGGGGAAGCGGGGCCCTACTGTACCAGGAATAGCTAGGCATGACTACAGTGGACTAAGATGTTGTTGCAGCAGTTGGACATGCCCCCTTACCAGCCTTAAGTAAGGATGGGCGGGCTCCCTACGTGCATGAATAAAGTGCCACTGTGACGAGCGCACACACATACACATGTGAATGCTCATCCTCAGAGGAACAGTGGGAACCCTATGAGCCTGCTGGCACCACGGACTGCCATGTGTGAGGTGAAGGTGGCCGCAGACTGCCATGTCTGAGGTGAGGGTGGCTGGACCACCTCATCAATATCTTCCTCCTGAGGAGGGGGTTGTGTGGCAGCAGCTGCAGCAGCAGCATGAGTGAGGAAGGGGCACGAAAGGAAGGTGGAGAGGCAACTTCCTGACCAGGCTGTGCCTCCTCAGTGATAACTGGATTCACAGGGACGGAGCTGTCATTGTCAGCATTCAAGCTCAACTGCATCTGGGGGGGCACGTCACTAGCACCTTCCCCCAGTTCCAAGTCTATCTCCTCCTCTTCCTCCTCCTTCTCACTCCATGCCCTTTCCACAGGACTCATAACAGTTACATGTCAGGAACAGTAAACTTAAGAGTATAACAAATTATTAGAATGGGCTACCTAGGTTCTCCCACTGTTGTGTGGAAGGAATACCCTTCCCCCCAGAACTAAAAGCTAGAGTCTATATTTTAAACAAAAAGTTATGTAGGGTGATATTCAACTAACACGTTCCATCAGCACAAGGATTTCCACTTGTGCAACAGAATGTCCCTTTTTTCATCTCCCCTGCACCCTGTGCCCTTCCCAGATTTGCTCCAGAGGGTTGGAGAAACCCCTAGAACAGATTTAGGGAGCACATGGGGGTAGGAGAGGGGGAGAACATTCCACCGCACAAGTAGAAATCCTTGTGCAGATGGAATGTTCAAGCAGTGCAACACTGGATGCAACTCATGCAGTGCAAGGTGTTACAATTCCAGAAAAAGCAGTGGCAGCAGCCACCCCAGCCCTTCCAAAAACAATCAGGGGCCATTCTTACTCACAGTACATCTGCATCATAATGTAGAATTTGTTGAGTTCATTGCCACTCTCATTGCTTTGAGGAAGTTTCACTGAATTAACATGGCGGCAGAGGGCTAAGGTCTCAGCTGTCAATGGAGTGTTACCTAGCATGCTATGACTTACTGGCACCAGTCCAGTGCCAGCAGGTAGGCTGTGGGGATCCCAGATGGCACCACTCATGTAAAGCGCTGGTACAAACATACAATTTCTGATTCCCTACAGGGGTAGACTTCAGGACTGTACATTCCGTCCCCACATTAGACCATCTGGAGCACAAATCCTCCTGCTGGGTCCAGCCATGGCTGTTATATGGGGAAAGCCCATCGCTCAGTGGTAGCACATCTTTTACTTTGCATGCAGAAGGTCCCAGATTCGAGAACCTGGAAATTCCAGGTAGGGCTGGGAATGTCCCAGGTCTGAAACCCTGGAGAGCCATTGCCTGTCAGGGCAGACAGTACTGAACTACATGGACCAATGGCCTGACGCAGCATAATGCAGGTCCCTATATTACACCTGTGGAGGTTAACAACCATTAGAACTAAAGAGGGTTCTCAGATAGCCTACCACCTGAAACCAAAATTCAACGATGGCTTCAGATCCTGTGTTAAGTAGAAAGCATGTGGGTTTAATAAACTTGACTATGGGATTCAGGCTCCATGCAGGTGCTGGTAACTACCACGGTTATATGCAGCTCTCTGGGAGGGCTCCACACACAGGCCTGCAATGGATCTGCTCCTAGAGTGAAGGAAGAGACAAAGGAAATAGTATGGAAGGTGGGTTTTCCTCAAGGGAGTATACACACTTTATAGTGCAATCCTATACATGTCTACTCAGAAGTAAGCCCCATTAAATTCAATGGCACTTATTCCCTAGTAAGTGAGCATAGGATTGGAGTTTAGCTCATCGTACCCTGCTTAGTTTTTGCCACAGTTAAGGTTGCTCCAAATGTAACAAATTAAATCTTTGGACAAGGCAGGGGGGAGTTAAAGGGCGGCCACTTATGCATGACTGTGCCCCAATGAAATGCATCACCAAAAAAGGGGCAAAGTGTATGCAGATTTGCATAAAATTTGCATATGCTAATATGCACAATGAGAGACAATTACTATAATTTAAATAGACATATACAATACATCTCACCATAGTGGGGAGGCCTGTAACCAGATGACCTGTGCGTCTTGCTCAGTCTGCTGCCCATGTGCACACTGTCAATGGGAACCTTCAGTGCCTCTGCTCTTCGTTCTTGGGGTTCTTTTCTTGAAAACAAATTTGGACTGGACAACCCTTCAAACAGAGGCAATATGGACTGGTGGGGTGGGGCAGAGCTGACCTCCTGACACCAGTGTTGCTGCAACTTCCCTGGATGGGGATGGGGCGCAATAGACTGGAGCTTTGCAGACACACCCGTCAGGCACTCCCACCAGCAGGAAGCATAGCTCTGCAGCTCTGCCTCCTCACACCAGTTGCTACTGAATAGAAGGCAGTCGTCTGTAAAGTAGGGCATGGCCACCCTAGGGAATTAGCATTCCAGATAGAGCTGGGGAAAGGGAACACTCTGTTCTGTATCTCACTCCCCCAGTTGCTTAACCATGGGGTTAAGCAATTGGGATTCCCATATCTGATGCAACATATATATCGCAAATTGTCATGGCGTATGGCTAACACAATAAACATTTTTGACTTGAAATATATCGCAAATATATATGAACTGCTTGTTTGTTACAGCAAAATTTGTCTTGTGAGTTCATCTGATTTACCATAATAATAGATGTAGCAGATCCAGTTTCTGTACAAATATCAAACGCAAAGGTGTAAGGCCTAATTAGTATTCTGACATCAGTGAGCCTATTAGGCCTGCCTGTCCTAGCCCCCGGCACACAAATCCAAATGCTATTCTCAAAGTGTTTTGCACTCCTGGAGAGATGGGGATGCAGGCTGTGGATTTGGGATAAGCCATAAAATGCACTTTTATTGTGCATATTTAAAGGATAATTGAAAAGGCTGGCAGACTCCATTCTCATTCAAACTAGCTTTAATTATCATATGCTTTTTGTTAGCAAAAAGCATGATAACAGCACTTCAGTGCAATGAAGGCAATAAGAGCACAGCAAGAGAATGCAAGATTACACACACCCCCCCAAAAAAGAGAGAATTAGATCTCTTTGCCCGCCCTGCTCCAAGAAGAAACCTTGTGAGAGGGGATGGCTCTGAGGGAAGAAAAAAAAGGCTGGAAAAAGAGAGGCTATAGTCCTTCAGATTCATTTGTCTGAAGGTATTAGCAATTTGCTTCTTATGCAAACCCATTTCAGGGCGGGTATGCAGGGGGACTTAAACAAATACGAGATCTCATATAAACGAGGAGCAGCAAATTGAGCAAAAGGAGGATTAAAACTAAACCTTTTGTTCAAAGAGTGATTAGAAAGCATTATGTCGGATGAAGTCCATGGAGAGCTTAGCTGTATGAACTTCCTGCTCTGCCCTCCTTCCTTTTCTTTTGTCACCAATAAGGAAAGAACAAGCAGAGCGCTTGGGGGTCTTGAGTCTCCTAATGAGATGGGCAGAGGGAGGCACAATAGGCAAAATGGCAACACGTTATTTTTAGCCTGTTCCCCACATCCTTTCACATGTCCCCTTCCATTGCTGTTTTGTCCATACTTCTGATAAAGGAAGACACATCTGTCACCTGAGCCTGAACTGCAGAAATATCCAAAGGGACAAACGCAACCAGGGGCAAAATAATAGCGATGCTAAATAATAGGGGCCATGGCTCTGTAGCAGAGCACCTGTCTTGTTTGCAGAACATCCCAAATTTAATCCCCAGCATCTCCAGGTCGAGTGGAGAAACACCCTGCTTGAAACCATGGAGAGCTAATGCTAGTCAACATAGACCTTCTTGAACCAGATGGGTCAATAGTCTGCCTTGTTATAAGGTCGCTTCCTATCTTCCCTGCCCCTGCCAGCAACTTGTTTTGCTGTGGTTTATTTTTAATAGCTGATCTGTTTTATGCTCTGTATTGCTTTTAAGCGTTTTAGGTTTTTTTTAAAAAAAAGCTTGAAGACTTACATTGGTTTTGAGCCACCTCAAAGGCTTTTTTCCCCCAGCAGAGAGGCAATGCATGCATTCTGCAAACAAAAAACCTATGTGACATGGAAGTATTACTCAAGCAGGCAGTGCTTTTCCTGCAATTTCCTGGGATAAAGTAATGGAGAAAGCTTCATATGAAAGATACATCTGATTCTCAGGCTGCTAGAAAAGGCACAGAACGAGCCAGGAAAAAAAGGCTTGTAAACGTACAGTGCAAGCCTATACATGTCTACTTAGAAGTAAATCTCATTAAGTTCAATAAGACTTACTCTCAGATAAGTGAGCATAGGATTGCTGGCTGAGTGGGTCATGATGCTTTATCAGTGTTCTATACTTGTATAAGAAGAGCAAAGCTATTGCATGTTAGAAATTCCAAATGTTTAAATAATAATTTTCTGTACTTACAAAGGGCTCCTCTAGACAACCTGTTTATTGAGCATTCATCCTGATTTGCTTGCACAAACCTTATGTGGAGGTTAGATTATATCTGGTCTTTATTGAGCTTTTTTTCCTGATTTGTTTGTGGGAAGGTTATACAACAATGAGCATTTATCCTGCATTCATACTGATTTGAATTCCCATTCATAATTTGTTCATCCCATACTTTTGGATGAATTTCCCCATCATTTTCCTGACCACAAAAAGTCTGCTGTTGTGTTTTAAAAGTAGATTTACGGCAGTAAGGCAACAGAGTTGCCTTAAAATTGACTTTAATTGTGCAGACCTAAATTTCCGGTATGGGCTTGAATATCTCCTGCAAAATACTGACAACCAAAATGTGTTTCAGTTTGTATCCGTTTGTGTGCTGCACAACTTAACATGACCATATAGCCTTTTTGTTATTATTTAAGAACTTCATTGTTCTAGTCTCTTTCTCTTTTTTTTCACTACTCTTTGGGGGTTACAAAGAGACCAGCTGGTGAAGATGGAGGAAGGCCACACATTGCAGCAGATTTGGGTTACTAAGCTGTAAACAATTGGCTGGGAATTTCCATGAACCAGAATGACCTTGAAAATGAGGACGTGATTAAAAGCAGGGACCCTACCAAGTTTGGCTCCGAGTCCTTCTGAATCCAAACTTCTTCTGAGATCAACACATGAAATCTGCCTCCTCAGGACAACCCAGTGATCAAGAGGCAGTAAAGGCACTCTGCACAAGCAGCAGCTGGGCTCATGATTGACACATGCAGGTCTGGCACCAGGCAAGACTGAGCCCTTGGGCACCAGCCTGCCCCGGGCCTGTGGCACCATAGCCCAACACCCATCCACCCTGATACAAGCAGTGTAGATGCATGCCATCAACCAAGATGGCTGCGAGGGCATCAGCCCCTTAGGGAAGCCCCTGCTGCCATCTTGGGTGATGGCAAGCATGCATGCGCAGCGTGCACGGCATTCACACTGATGGGAAAGGTAGGTGGTGTATGCGTGTGGGCTTATTGGAGCCTGCCCTGTCTGTATTGGATGGGTGCCTGGGACTTCCCTCTCCATGATCCATGGCAGGTTGGGTTGCAGGATCATGGAATGGGAGCACCACTGTCCCTCTGTGCCCCGGGGGCCCTCAGCCAGGAACCAACCTGGCCATCCTCTGGCACCATCCCTAGATACATGGGATCAAAGTCTCTCTCATCCTGGAAAAGAATATCAGCTCAGGTTCAGAACATGATCTCGGTGAGGATTTAAGTGCCAGAATCAGAGCCAATGCATTAAGAAAAAGAAATCCTAACCATAACTTGGCAGAAGATAGAATACTAGCCAACAGCTAGGTTTCTTAAAAAACGGAGAGCTGCACAAATCCAAAACAAAAGCAGAAGTAAAACATCCAAGGTGATGTAGACCACGGATGAGGAACCCGTGGCCTTCTAGATGTTGTTGGACATTAACAACCATCATTCCTGACTATTGACCCTGCTAATAGGGGCTGATGGGGGTTGTAGTCCAACAACATCTAGAGGATCATAGGTTCCCTTTCCCTTCTGTACACAGTGGACTTGATCTCCCTTTATACCACCGTATGTAAGCTGGGAGGAACGGCGGGATATAAATAAATAAGTATAATATTACTTCAGTAGCGGACACAATTAACGTTTCTCTTCTCTTCCTCCTCCCGTACACTGCCATTCCATGCTTTATGGCTTTTACATTCCTGATATGTTAGAGCAAAACAACAACAGCAACAACCCAGTTTGCTATCCCTGATAAAAAAGAAAAAGAAATACTCTGAGCATATGCAGTTTCACATTTTAAACTCCCTTAAGTCACAGTGGCTTTCTGCCTGCAAGAATAAAATGGTGTTTGCTTCCACTTTCCTCATGCAAAGCATATTTATTCGGGATGAAGCACTATTTGACTGTAGAAAAGGGTGTTCTATTTTTAAAAGTAAAAATAACAAAATGAGCATCTATAGCCAAGTCTATGCCTGGCTGGCCACCTCAGTTATGAAATGTTTTTGAAAATACGAAGCAGAAAATGATGCTGTGGCCCTGGCAACCAGCTTAATCTCCAGTGGACATTAGCATATCTATGCCTGTAATGTGGGGGACCTGCCCATCACATCCCCAAACATCTGCCACTCTCTGATTGGTCATTTGGGGGGGGGTTGTAGGTAGGAATGGGCAAATCACTCAGTTTTAATTTCTCACTCTGTTTCTCATTTTCCAGTCTTAAGTTCAGTTCTCTACATTTCCATATCAGTTTGTGTGTTTTTAAAGTCCTCTTGAGAATCCATCAGCATTTTAGTGCAATTTCCCCCTAATACACATTTTGAATGCAATTTAATAGATTCATTTTTGCAAAGCAATTTCCCCTACTATAATGCATTTTTGTATGTCCTTTTCTGACATATGCACACTTTAGTATATGCATTTCTGTACACATTACTTGGCTGGAGAACTGCATGGCAAAATTTGGAGGAGTGTGAATTTTGAAGCATAGCTGTATTTTGGCTTGCATATTTTTTTCAGAAAGTGTGAATTAGTTCGGTTCTCCTTTAAATGCAAACTGAATCAAATTTCTGCTTCATTCCTAGTTGTGGGACCCTGGGCTTCTGCCCTAAGGTTCAGTCTTACTGCATCACTGACTGTAGAAGACTAGGGTTGGATTTAGAAAATTGGTCCAATGTGTTTTTGAATTTACTGTTTTGTTTAGCTTTTTTTTTTTTTTGCAACTGTTTAATCTTTTTTCCCCCATAGAGAACAAGTTCTCTTACATTACTCACTTTTGGTCTCTGTGAGAGCAAAGCTGCAATTGTATGGTCCCAGGGAGATCATCCCAGGGGTCATAGAATGAATTGGATCAGCCACTTTAAAGTCTCAGATAGAGCTTCCAGTATTGGAACGGCCAAAAATAGGGCATATCATGGGCATTGTGGTCAGTGGTTGAGATCTGAAGGATCCTAAGCACTCCCAGTCCCCTGTTATCTCCCTACCCCACAAACAAACAGAAATTTAGACATGCTTCTGAGAATGCTTAAACCTCTCCTCCCCCTTTTCTACTAATGGAAACAGAGAAAGGGAAACCATTTTTACGTTAGAAATAAATAAACTTCTAAGCCCAGAAATGGTCAGAAGAATACAGAACCTGGTGGGGCTTTGGATAAAGTGGTAGAACTGCCTTTGGATTTCCTCCACCACCACCTTCACTTCCACCTCCTCCTCCTCCACCCCCACCCCCCACCACCACCACCTTGGAATTGCAGCTGAAAACAGGGCTGGTGGGGCAAGCAAGGCCTCCTTTTAATGGCTTTTTGCCAGGCTGAACTGCCACGCTCCAGACCCTCATCACTTTTCTTCTGGGTTAAGTTGACAACAGTCCAGAGGGCTGGATTTGTCCCAGGAGTTTCCAATTAGCAGGGGTCTAATTGTCTGGGGTCTCAGGGGATATTAGCCCCCTTCCTTTTTGGGGAGCAGGGTCTCAGCATCCTAGGAGCCAATCAGCATGAAAGGGGAGTTTGTTAGCCACTGAGAAGAGTCTTCTAACATGCTTCTTTGTTCTTTTTTGCTGATTGGAGCCACTCAGAGTGAAAGGAGGTGAGTCAGCTACTGAGAATACTCTTCTCAGTACCTAACACTCTCCCCTTTCATGCTGATTGGCTCCTAGGGACATCTGTTGTTGTGGGAGAAGGCATTAACAAGGATTTCATTCTCAACCCAGCAGCAAAAAAAGAGGGAGGGTCATGTCTGTGACTACCATAAAGGGACCCTGCACTTCTGAATTTACCACTATGCAACTGCCAGTTAGTAATACAGAAGAGAGGCAATGCTCATTGCTCATGGTATCAGAATTTAGTTCCCTTTCTGATGTGAAAATAATTTCTTGCTAGAGATTATGAGAGTGTTTTGGTCCAGCCCCACCATCCTTATCAGGAAAAGATGCTATGCTAGCCTTTCCCCTGACCATTGGCCATGGTGGCCAGAGCTGATGGAAGTTATAGTCCAAACTATCAGGAGTACAAGAGCTTGGAGAAGGCTGTGCTACCCACATTGTTCAGGCCAACAAAGAGTCCTGAGGACTTTCCTGTGTTCATTGGAGTCCTCTGCAAGCTTCTACCACCTTTCCCTTTCCCAGGTTGAGGCTTTTTCCTCTACAGGAAAAGAAGAAGAGGTAGCAAATTACAGAGGGCTGGGCCAGTGATTGTACCCCACAAATGCTAAGTAACAAATTCTCATGGGACCCTCAAAGGGTTTCTGAGCATTCATCAGTTATGTTCACATGGTGCAATTGCTTTCGGGTTGAACATTTTTGTGCTTGCCCATCACTGGTTCTATTCTTCTAGGAACTTGCCTGTGTGAAACTGATGCAATGGAATTAAGCTACTTTAAGATTTTGAACAAGGGTGAAACAAAGGTCAAGCAGTTGCACTATTATGCACCCCTGATGGTTAGGAAGGAAAGGAACAGCTCCAGCACTTGGGGACTGGAGAAGACTTGCCCTGGGAGTGAGCATCTGGGTACTTGCTTGCTCGCTCCTCAGGGTTGCGGTCTCTTGAGACAGCTGAAGTCCCTGGTAAGTGCTGCAATGACTGGGACCCCCTGCCTGATCCTGAGTCCAGAGAGAGGCTGCAGTCAATCTTGCAGTCACTTGCATCAGCTCCTGGCTTGGTAAGAGGGCATAAAAGCCCGGCTGCCCTGGGGCAGCAGATCTGCTGCTGGTGGGGTTGCCACCAAAGGGGTGACAACAAAGGGGCTTGCCCCTTGGGGAGTCCCCTAGGAAGTCTCAAGGGCAAGGGTGCTACCTCCTTCTATTGTTTGTCTTTAAAAAAAAAACTAGAGGAGATTGGTAGTGGGGAGGGTGTATGGTGCATGTGTAGTTCCTACACAGGGTGAAAGCTTGTGCAGTGAACTGAATTATAGGAGAAAGTCGCCGGATGCTTTCAGAGTGAGTCTGTAACTGGCAGAAGGCTGGCCCTCCCTGGGTGTGAGATGGGGGGGAGATGATGTGCCATGTGTGAAAAATATTGAGTGGTTCTGACTGTCCCCAATTGTCTCAGAGACCTACTAGAATAATTGGTTCAAGTAGGTTTTGTTGATAGGCTCTTGTTGGGTTCATATCAGGTATTTAGGAGGAGTCATAGTAAGGAGGAACATGGGTGATACCACCCCAATTTCAGTGATCATGGGTAGAGGGAGGTATAGCCACAGGGAGGTGGTGAACTACCATAGAAGATGAGGGCAAGGCTATCTATGCCTTGTTCCTCGTTCCCACTCCTCTCATGGATGGGTTCATCATTGCTCATCTGCTGTGCCCACTGGCCTGTGTATGCTGTTTTTAACACCAGATCAGTACACAATACGACCACACTCATCCATGATTTGATAATGGATAAAAGTGCCGATTTGGTGTGCGTTACCAAGACCTGGTGAGCTGGGAGTAATTTATCTGACCCAGATTTGCCCACCTGCATACTTGGTGCAACACCAGCACAGGATGCAGGGGGAGGGGGAGGGGTTGCTGTGGTCTACAGAACTTCCATTTCTGTCACCAGGAAACCACTCTGTCTTGGAGCTGGCTGTGAGGGCCTGCACCTGATGTTGAGACAAGGAGACAGTAAACTAGGGTTGATGCTAGTGTACTGTCCACCCTGCTGCCCGGCAGCTTCCCTGACCAAGCTGGTGGAGGCCGTCTCGGCTGTGGTATTTGAGGAGCCCCAAACAATAGACCTAGGTGATTTCAATGTCCATGCTGAGGCTGCCTCTAGTGTTCGGGTCCTCATGGCCTCCATGACGACCATTGGGCTGTCTCAAGTTGTCACTGACCAGACACATAGGGTAGGGCACACTCTCAACTTGGTTTTTGCTCTAGAAGGAGGAAGGGGTGGTCTGGAGATAGGAGGGTTGGATGTCACCACATTGTCATGGTCAGACAACTTCCTGGTGAAGTTTAGACTTATGGCTCCAATCTTCCCCTGCAGAAGCGATGAACAGATTAAACTGGTCTGCCCCCAGAGACTAATGGAATCCACTGGATTCCTGAATGCGCTGGGGGAGTTCCCAGTAGACAGAGAAGGTAACCCTGTTGAAGTCCTTGTCACACTGTGGAACAGCAAGGTGCGTTGGGCTCTAGACACAGTTGCCCCTGAATGCCCTCTTCAGCATTTTGGACCCTGGTCTGCACCTTAGTACACAAGTGAGCTAAGGGCAATGAAACAGGCTGGATGAAGGCTGGAACACAAGTGGTGAAGAATGTGCTGTGAGGCTGATTGGGCATGAGTAAAACATCATAACTGTGCCAACTGTGCAGCAGCGAGGGCGAAAAAGAAGGCTCACTTCTCTGCCACCATTGCATCCTTAAGTAGCTATCCAGTGGAGCTTTTCTGTATTGTCAGGGGTCTATTCACATCAACTCCAGGAAACGGAGTTTTAGACCCTTTGGAGGCCCACTGTGAATTGTTTGCAAGGCGCTTTGAAGGTAAAGTTGTTTGCCTCCGTAGCAATCTTGATGCCTCATCCATATCTACTGTAGTCCCCAATGAGGTGTCCAGTGCAACATCTGTTGCAACTTCTTGGGATTGGTTTCGGTTGATGTGGCCTGATGATGCGGACAAGGTACTTGCAACAATGTGGCCAGCAGCATGTTCTCCTGACCCTTGCCCTTCTTGGCTTATTAAAGTTTGCTGAGGGGGTTTGACGGAGTGGATCCAGGGTGTGGTCAATGCATTGTTGCAGGATGGAGTGGTTCCAGTTGCCCTGAAAGAGGCAGTGATTCGACTACTTCTGAAGAAGCCCACTCGGGACCCATTGGTTTGCGACAATTACCAACTGGTCGTGAATAGCCCCTTCTTAGGGAAGGTGATTGAGAGGGTTGTGGTGCAGCAACTGCAAGTACTCTTGGATGAAACAGATTATCTTGATCTATTCTAGTCTGGGTTCAGGCCTGGTTATGGGACTGAATTTGCCTTGGTCACCCTGGGTGACTTTTTTCAGGAGAAGGACAGGGGGAGTGCAACCTCTTATTCTTATTTGATTTTTCTGTGGCTTTTGATACCATTGACCATGGTATCCTTCTGGGCTGACTTGGTGAGATGGTTGTTGGAGGCACTGTTTTACAGTGGTTCTGATCCTATTTCCAGGGTTGTTTTCAGATAATAGCATTGGGTGATTGTAATTTTGGCCCCCTTGGAGTTGTGCTGTGGGGTGCTGCAGGGTACCATCTTGTCCTCCATGCTGTTTAACATCTATATGAAGCCCTTGGGAGTGGTGATCAGGAGATTTGGGGCAAGGTGTCAGCAGTACGCTGATGATATCCACCTCTATTTCTCTGTAACATCTGAAGAGGCAGTGCAAGCCCTGGACTGGTGCCTGGATTCCATGGTGGGCTGGTTGAGGGCTAATAAAATGACTCTCAGTGCTAGCAAGACAGAGATGCTCTGGGTTGGTGGTTCCCGAGTTTGGATAATTGGTCAGTTGCCTGCTTTGGATGGGGTCGTACTCCCTCTGAAAGAGCAGGTTTGTAGTCTGTGGGTGCTCCTGGATCCATCTTTGTTGCTAGAGGCGCAGGTGACCTCTGTGGCTAGGAATGCCTTTCATCAGCTTTGGCTGATAAGACAGCTGTGGCTGTTTCTGGACAGGGATAGCCTGACCACTGTAGTCCATGTACTGGTAACCTCCAGAGTGGACTACTGTGACACTATCTATGTGGGGCTACCCTTGAGGTTGGTCTGGAAGTTGCAGCTGGTGCAAAAGCAGCGAGAGTGCTTACTGGAGCAGGTTATCACTAACATGTCACTCTGCTACTGAAAGAATTGCACTGACTATCTATTAGATACTGGGCTAAGTTCAAGGTTCTAGTTTTGGTGTACAAAGCCCTATACAGCTCGGGACCAGGATACCTGAAAGACTCTCTTATCCCTTATATACCCAGTCGATCACTGCACTCTGCAGGTGAGGACCTCCTGCAGATACCATCTTATCAGGAGGTTCATTCTGCACAACATAGGAAATGGACCTTTAGTGTGGTGGCGCCTACCCTTTGGAATTCCTTCCCCTTAAATATTAGGCAGGCACCATCTCTGTTATCATTTCGGCGCCCACTGAAGACCTTTCTCTTTCAACAAGCCTTTTAAGTAGAGACCTTATCCTTGTCTGCATCTGTGTTGGAATTGCTTTTTAATATATTTGTAAACTTTCTCTTTTTAAAATGTTTTTAAAGCTTTTTAAAAATGTTTTTAAAGATGTTTTGTTTTAATACGTTTTAAATGGTTGTTGTGTTTTAATATATTTTGAAGTCTGTTTTTACGATGTTTTAAAATATTTTTAGTGTTTTGTTTGCCACCCTGGCCTCCTACTGGGAGAAAGGGCAGGATATAAATCAAATAAATAATAAATAAATAAACCAGACAGGCAGAATATATGGGGAAACAAAGATAATATATAGACATAAACATTACCTAATTTTTTTATAATTAAACCTATAATTTAACAAGCTGACACTGACAGTGGCTTAATGTATCTCAGAATAGTTCCTCATGTTTTTCAGTTTAACTGGACTCAGTATATTAGCTGCACTCATACTTTTATGATTAAGCCAATCTCAGAATTGGCATTTAAATGAAACTGTCCCTTTAACAAATAATAATAATAATAAAAGCCTGAGGCTTTTTCCCAAGTAAGACAGAATGAGGCAAGCAAAAATCATTTAAGAACTGGACATTTCTAAAATGTTAAATAAATTATCTGCCAAAGTATACACAAGGAATTAAAGAAGGCAGATGCCAGAAACAAGCTTACAGTGTATTTCCCTAGGGGCAGGAGAAATATTGAGGGAAATCATAATAATTCAGAACATGTGATTAATACACACACACACACACACACCAGGGACTATAGAATTCACCTGAGAAATCCAAAAGAAACAGAAGTTGAGATAAAGCCGTCTAGTCCATATATCTAAAGTATGGCTTAGCCTCATTTTCTGTACAGTGTTTTTATTATGGAAAGACATAGCTCGGACAAAAGACACAAGACTATTTGGGCATTATATATAAAACTTATTAAAATAAAGACATCCCTTTTTCTTTTTGTTTTTTGAAGAGAATGAATTGGCTTATCTTAGCTCTGCATATATTCCTGTGTCCAAAATCTGCATTATCTGCTCTGCATAGAACTATCCTATGTGGATGCCCTACACTTGTTGTCAGTCATTCATTAACCATTTGAGGACAGGTTAAAATGGTGCTTGTAGCCAAGGGGTGACTTTTCACACCCCTTCTGCAAAAAGCTGGACCATTCACTGAGCATCAAGAGCGTTTGTCACATGTTCTGTGATTTTTCAAAATAATCTCTAAAACCTAGGGATGCTATCTCACTTAAAAGGACCAAGTGAAGCTGTGTGTTTGCGTGGATATATTTCAACCATGGATGTAGGGTCAACCCAGGACATTTTGATGCTTGAAGCTGAGCAGCAAATGACACCTATCTATCCATGTCTAGAGATTGGCAAGAATTTCATTAAAATTGACCTTGGCACTGGACTTGCTATAGTTTGCACATTCACTGTCTTTGTGGAACAATCCTGAATGCTGCAAATTTCCATGGCTTCTCCGGACACCAGATTTTTTTTTAAAAAAAACCCCACATAGAGTATAATATTATCATTGTATTCCCTGTGCTAATGTGAAACTGACCAGCATGGGTCTTTGCTTTGCTAGCATGAGACCAATCAGATGATCTCTAGCTTCCTCCCATTACTGGGGAGGGGCGGCAGGAGGAGGCGATCCAATACAATTCAGGAGCAGGAGGTGGAGGTGACTGGGTGGGTGGGAATGGGGTAGAGAAAAAGCTGCTTTCCTTTCCTTCCTAATAAGAAAACATTGTTAGAAATAACAGTAACAATATTGTTATTTTTCAGGAAGAAAAAAGAAAAACTCAAAGCAAAAGATAGCAGAAAAATAGCAAAAATGGACCATAACTGCCTGCTAGTTTAGCAGAATGTGATCCAAACCAATAACTTATCTGACTCAGCATGGTATAGTGTATAGCTTGTTGGACTAGGATGTGTGAGACCAGAGTTCAACTTTCCATTTTATGATATTTGTGTTGTTTTGACATTGTAGTTATCTGTCCTGGGCTCTGGCAGAAGAAAGGGCAAAGTATAAGAACAATTAATAAATCAATAATCAATAATCCGTTTGAGCGTCTTTGAGTGCCACAGTATGAGTGCCTTGGGGCTATGGGAAAACAACACAGCAAATTCTTACATGGCAATTGCCAACTGACATGCAAAGTATATGTCTGTCAATAGTACCAGTAAGTTTTAATACTATCACTGCAATTGGACAAGGTTAATTGTTGAAATCAGTCCAGAACTTTATTTACACATTTGTTTTATCCTCAGCCAACTCACACCTTGCTCACAGTACAAACTGTCTCTACACATGTACAAACGTTTGTGTGGAAGAGTGTACACTTGTTGATTTGTATAGCTCAACTGTTGTGCACACAGCCTGTACACTTGTCAAAAGTTACTTATATTACTGTACAAGTGTACAGCTCAGCTATTAATGTAGTTAGGTAGACAGATTGTATATTTGAACACTCTTAAGATCTTCCCCTATTGCTTTATATCTCTGTTTGATTTGCTCAGTCATTGAAAATAATGCAAACCGAACCCCCCAATGTACGATGTGTACCTTTCACTTATCTTCTCTCCCGCCTTTTAAACTTTTGCTTTCCTAAATGGACATCTGCAATTTCTGCCTTGGCGCCTTTCCTAATGACTGTATTATTAGCTCTATTTTCATCTGTTCTCAGCTGTTCAGCTTGTATGGACTTGTTTTGGCTGCTCTACATATAGCAAATAAGGCAGCCGAAATGAGTTCACCAAGGCCAAAACAAAGAATCCATCCAACAGCAAATGGTCTGACTAGTAGTGTTAACTCCTTCCCATCCTGTATCCCTTTGCAGAGACTCCACCACTCACTTTGAACCTTTCTGCAGATTTACATATGTACAGCAGTGCAACGCTTCAAAAACTGGCCATATGGCTTCTAGCAGCTGGGCTGTAAGAGAAATCTCTATTAGCAAAAACCAGACACAGAAGGTGTTTACCAAGTAATGTATGGTCTATTCCAGCCTTAATTAAAGGGATAAAATGGCAGCCCAAAAGTAAGTTGATCAAGTATCCTTACCACTTGCCATTTTGCAACAGGATAGACATAAATTTCTACACTTTATTACTGTAAGTATTACAGTATCTTTGATCTATTCATGACATATTGATTAACTGATTAAATTCCAAGACAGCATGCAAGGTTTGAAACAATAAATTACAAATACAAACAACATGAAAACATCAGATAATAATTATTTATTATTGTTTATTAAATGTATAGTCTGCCCTTCCTCCCATAGGGGCCTATGCAGCTGTTCAATTTATTTATTTTTTAGTAGCCGGTCATATTAATGAGTGTTTTGTATTGTTTTAAAATGTTTTTATGTTACTGTACACTGCCCTGATGAGAAGGCAGTATGTAAATTCTTTAACAATAAGTAAGTATGTAAGTAAAACCAGCATGTAAAACAAAATAACAGTATCAGCAGAGAAACAGTTTTAAAGGGTTACAGTAAATAAACAGTCTTCACCCAGCACCTGCACTTAAGTCACTTAGTTTGGTACTGGGCAAGCCTTTCTAGAGAGGGCATTCCATTGACAAGGTGCAACCATTAAAAAAGGTCTTTTTCCTGGTCATCATCTAATCTCTGCAGGCACCAAGAGAAGAGCCTCGGGAGATGACCTTAATAACTGCACAGGTTCAAAAGAGAAAATGTGCTACAGGCAGGCCCCGCTTATACGGCAGGTTCCGTTCCGGACCCCTGCTGTAAAGTGGAAATTGCTGTAAAGCGGAACCCCATTGAGTATAATGGGGCGCGTTGCGCAAAAATGCCACAAAATGCCACAAAAGTGGCTTTAAAAGGGGGAATGAAAGCCGCCGCATTAGCGAAATGCTGGTAAGCGAAGTGCCAGTAAGCGGGGCCCTACTGTACTTAATACCAGCCCATATGTTTTAGTACAGGGAAGGCAACTTCACTCCTGGAAGCCATATAGCCTTCTAGTCCTCTCTACCTTGACCATGGGACTGTCCTCAAGCCACATTCCACCTTGCTATGCCACCTCCCTCACTGACTCTGCTTTACACCCTCAAAGTATTTTCACCTGGCTAAAATGTATCCTTGAACTCTGATAATGCTTCTTACTTGCCTGGGTGGAGGATGGAGAGATGTGGTGTGTATAGAAATCTCTGACTTTTGCATGGCTGGATATAACCAATTATACAAATACAAGAGTCATATCCATTGATCGGGCCCAGTCAATCACTGACATGTGGCCCCCAGAAGGTTGCCCACAAGGGAATGTGGCCCTCAAGCTGAAAATGGTTCCCCAACCCTGATTTAGAGTTGATTGTTATCAGTACAAACAACATCTATCTGAAGCTTGCACATTTGACCCACTAAGCCACTAAGTATTGTGTACCTCCAGCAGCTTGATAAGACCTCTTTTTTTGGAGCCCCAGATTTTGATTTTGATTTTTTAAAAAAGAAATTCATTAAGCACATGGTGAAATCACCATACCTAGCTTTGTGGGCCACTAGTTATGCAGGGCTGATTTACCTGGAATTAGAATGTAGTTTGGATCCTAGTTGTCAAAAAAAAAAAGAAAAATCAATGGGCTAATCAGTCTTTCTGATTGCTTTCTTTACATACCTATTGCCAACCGTATATTAATTAAGCCCTGTCATCAAAACTAATTATAATTTCCTTGTGATTCATCTATTTTGAGCAATATGAAGGGAAAGAGAAAACAAAGGGTAGATGTAGAGAACACTGACAAGATGATAAGCTTATCCTGTAAAAGATTTTTCCCTCTTGACATTAGGTAAACGTCTATAATGGGGAAGAGCCACTATGGGATGGGAATTTCAAAAATACTACTGGGTGATAATAGCAATCATCAGATTAAAAACAAGTTTGTCTAAGATCCACTAAAAAAGGAAGAGCAATTTAAAGTCTAGGAATGATCCGTTTATGCATCTTCATATTTAGGGGTTCTTCAGCACAAATGCCTAGTGCAAAAAATAAATGCAGGACTGTTCCTTAGTATATATATAAACTAAATAAAATTTATGTATTGTGATAACCTAATGTGCATCAAGAGGCAGAGGATCTTATGTGATGTAAAACTTCCTAAAGCTGCCTTTGAACTTAGGAAAAATATGTCTGTGGTAAAAGTGGGGGTAAACCCACAAGCACAATGATATATTCCTGTCCTGCAGTTATTAGACATGATGGCTAAATTGAACCTCTATGTTTAGCGGCAGGTTTCTTTAAGGTTCAGATGCTGTAGACAGGAGGAGGAGGAGGAGGAGGAGAAGACACAACAATCATTCCTTGCTTGTGAGCTTTCAGAAGTATCTGGCTAGAAGCTGATACACCACGGATGGGGGACTTGTGGCTCTCTAGATATTACTGGACAACAGCTCCCATCATCCCTGACAATTGGCTATGCTGGCTAAGGCTGATGGTAGCTGGAACCCAACAACATATGTATGGTCACTAGTTCACCACCCCTGTGATAGACTTTAGCTGCGCCAGCAAGGTGACTGTTCTTATGCTCCAAACATTATATATGGGTAAGAAAAAACCGGAAAAAAAACATAGATTTTTCATTATTAAGAAATCTCAAACATCATGGAATCATGATCACATTATATCATCTCACAACCTTTGCAATAAGTACAGGAGTATTGATATTCTTTTAAAGAAAAAAACAAGCAATAAACTTTGAAACACATTGATTTGTTTTCAGGAAATAGTTTTACAAAATGAAGGTAACCTAACTGAGATTATAGTTACATCTGAGGTTTATGTGTTGAGGGCCTTCTCTCTTTTCACAACCAACAATTGTATTGGTTAATGTATTTTCTTTTTAGAGCACATCAACGTATTTATAGATTTTTCAGGAATACTGTAACTGGCTCAACAGTGCAGAGTGGTGTAATTAGCAAATATTGGAAGGCTTGGGATGTGCAGATGGGATCTCAATAGATTGCAGTCGGTTTGATGTGGGCTTTTATGCTAGTTGGCCTGGAAATCTAAAATGATCTCTGATGAATGACCTCACACATCAATAAGCCATTTGAACAGTAAGCCATAGCATCTGTGTCCCTTTGTTTTGCTACAACAGTATTTCACTCTCTTCTGAATTGTCTAACAATGGGAAGGGAAATTTGTCTCAGGACTGTGGTATTTATGGGAGCAGTGCAATACAGGTAATATGAGATTTTTATTTTGGGATGTGCACAAAGACCAATATGACTTGGTTTGCCTTATCTAAACTCTGTGTGAATCCTTAATTGTTTGTGTTCACCACCACACCACCCTCATCTCACTGCAACTGTTTTCAGAGAGATCAGCAGCAGCCAGATCATGCAGCCCTATGATAAATTTGTCTACACTTTGTTAAACAATTAATGAGAGAGTGGAATGAGTGTCAGTTTAGCCTTATAGCATAAAGAAGAGCTATTCAGTGAAACCCACACTAAACAGGAAAGACTGTCTATGTCAGCCTTCACCAACCTGGTGCTCTGTAGATGTTTTGGACTACAACTCCCATCAGCCCTTGTGCTAGCACATTTTAGTTGAGTACTACTGTGATGAAACCATCTGTTTAACCTTGTTTAAAAATGTGTTCTCTTATGAAATAGTTAATAGAATGCTAGGCAGTGTGGATGATGTAAGAGTGCCAGGTGGGAGGGTGTGTGCGAGTGACAGTTCCGAGTGAATTTTGAATAGAAAAGCGGTTTCATTTCTCAGTAGGGGAGTCGGGGATTAGATCTTGAACAGGATGTGTTTTTTGGAAGGATAGGATTGGGATGGTGTTGAGGGAGGATTTTATTAGGATTAGAGGGGTAGAATAGGTAGGGTGGATAGGGACTATAACAACACTATTTCTAATATTTAACAACTTGTAATTAATAAAGTTTATTTTGTTTGTTCAAAATCCTGTGTCAGGTTGGTCACGTATGCTACCAAAACAGGGTCCACTTCCATACCATACCTATACCAATCCTACTATCATTGTACACCAGTGATCACCTTTTGAGGAGAAAGGTGGTGGGCTAAAGCTTGTGGTTCCAAGGGTATATCTGACACAGGCTGGGGCAGACATCCCATGGAGGATTTCCTGACTGAAGTGTGGGGTATCAGGAGGAAGAATCCCAGAGAGGCACAGGGGTAGACTTCACAACCGCACATTATGTGAGACTAAGAGGGATACAAACTCAGTCTTCAGCAACATAGTCAAATTCTCAGTCCGTATGAAGATAAATCTTTTCCATCTCAGTCATAGGTTTCCCTTCAACTTAAATAGAAGAATCTTGAATGAGGGTGGCAGAGCACTGCCACAATGGGCACAATCCTATTGGGTCTCAGTCAGCTACTGTCTCCACCCAAAACGTTTCCCAACATTCTTCCAAACCAGCCTAAACATATATAGGATACATAGGAAGCTGGTTTACATTGAGTCGGACTATCTAGCCCAGTATTGCCTACAGTGACCAGCAGCTGCTCTCCAGGGTTTCAGACAGGTGTCTCTCCAGCCCTTCCTGGAGATGCTGGAGATTAAACTTCGGACCTTCTGCATGCAAAGTACTGAGCACATTTTAGTAGGCTAGTCTTAAAGTTACAAAAGTATATATGAGGGTTGCTAGGATTGAATAAACAAGAAAGGATTTCAATCTTCTTACTAAATAGAGTTGGTGAAAAGCATTCCTGGCCATGCTCCTGCACTGAATGTGATCATGAATTACTTCTTTTGCTTATTTATAGGCAATGTTCCTGAATATTCTAATGCAGAGTAAGGGGACATTCGTTTATTTATTTTGATGGCCTCCATAAAGTATCCAGCACACCAGACATTCAGTTGCTTCTATACATAACTTGAGCTCCAGAAAATCAGTGAATATACTTTAATTCCTGGATTCCTCAGTCAGAAACATGAAGTGCAGGATAGTTTTCATTTTAAAACAATATTGGAGCAATACTTGAGTGAATGATATGTGAAGAGATAATGCTTATCGACAAACCTTTTCAATTAAAATCTTATTAGTGAAGCTCCCTCATATTGTAGAGCTCATAGAAATGCCTAAGACAATCATGTTTTAATATATTCACGAATAGGCAAAAAAACCTTGTGGCTTAAGAACTTGCCTATAGCCAACAGATATTTTTATCAAACTTTAAAAAGCAGAGAAATTGGGCAGCTATAGTGAATGCACCAGGGGAGCAGGAGATCCGATCGCCTCTCTGAGATACTGTACTACGCTACAAATTTGTCAAAATGCAAAGACAATTTGGGTTGATTTTTCACAATCCAATCCACTTCCTCTGTAGCTTGGAAGAATTTGGTAACGTGCCTCTGAGCATATGGTGAGTGGTGGCAACACCTGCAAACAGCCCAGATAACAGAAACAAGACATGTGCTGTGCTGATCTTGTTTTAGCAGGGAGGAAGCAACAATATTAAGACAGTTGATATAGTTCAGATAGTCACTTTAAATATGTTTGATTTACTTTGCAATTTTAGTGAAGTTTCCTATAGTAAATTATTTTCTTTTGCTTCTGTTTCTGTGAATATGTGGAATACAGCAACACTTTGCATAATTTACACTAAAAAAAAACCCTCCAAACACAACTGTGAAATAATGGCACTGACCATTCTGAAGAATAGTCTCCAGTGGACATGAGGAGTGCCTCAGTTTGCACAAGATAAAATAATGGGAGGTGAAATATATTCCAGAAAAATTCTAGGTGTGCTCTATGTTTCTAATTGACCATGCCCATCCTTCCTTAAGTGGAGTGGTTTAAGCATAGCAGGCTGAACACATGTATCTCGGCCAGGCTGTGTTTTTTCCAACAGTTAGATTCATTGCTTAAGTAGCAACTTATTGTAATCAGTCTAATTTTACATCAAAGCTGAAGATTCAGATTCAACTGTTAATGCACCCAAAATAGAAATAGAATATAATTTGAAACACAAAAGACTGTCTTCACCATAATATGACACTGACCAATAAAAAGCATTGAAATTAATAACAATAAATTTGACACAGATTTCTAGGATGAATAATGAGTGAAATATAATTTTCTAGGTTAGATTTTCTGTAGAACCAGTAGTAACACAGGAAAGAAGCAAAGTAAGAAGAACACTAACAAACATACAAAAAATGTAGTTCTCCATTTTTATTTATTTATTTATTACCGTTATATACCGCTCCATAGTCGAAGCTCTCTGGGAGATTTACAGCAATTAAATCATTAAAAACAAATATACAAATTTTAAAACACAGGAAACAATTTAAACCCACAATTTAATTTTTTTTAAAACACATGCTAAATTGCCTGGGAGATGCCACCACTCCCCATATGCTCAAAGGCACATTATCAAATTCTTCCAAGCTACAGAGGAAGTGAATTGGAGTCAGGAGGGGAGGAGGAAGGGAGAGAGTGGGAGGGAGGGTGGAGGGGACAAGAGGAGGGGAAGAGGGGGCAGGAGCCAGTAAGGAAAGGGAGGAAGGTCACAAAGGAGTTGGAGTGAAAGGAAAGGGAGAGGGGGCGGGAGCCGGTAAGGAAGGGGAGGAAGGTCAGAAAGGAATGGGAGGGGAAGGGGAGAGGGAAGGAAGGGAAGGGGGAGGGAGGAAGAGGGTGGGGAGAGGGGAAGGGAAGGGAGGAGAGGAGATTGGGTGTGTGTGTGGGAACTGGGCTGAGGGAAAACCCCTTTCCTTTCCAAAAGGTAAACATTGGTAACAGTATCATTATTTTTTGGGATTTCCTCCATCTTTTTATTCTACAGCAGAGACATGTTTAAACCAAAGTTGTCCCTAGCCACACCCACATCAGACATTTATTCTACTTTAAACAGTCATGGCTTCCCCCAAAGAATTCTGGGAACTGTAGTTTGTGAATGGTGCTGAGAGTTCTTAGGAGACACCTTATTCCCCTCACAGAGCTACAATCACCAGGATTCTCTGTGGAGAGGCTATTAAACCACTCTGGCTACTGGAGCTTTGTTAGGGGAATAGGAGTCTCCTAACCAGGGCCCACGCCAGGCAAGACTAGGCCTTTGGGCACCAGCTTGCTTCGGGCCTGTAGCACCATAGCCCAACATCCACCCACCCCAATACAGGTGGTATGAGGCAAATAGGACCACCCACACACCTACCTCTTGTGTTGTGTGAATGATGTACGCACATAGCACACATGCCTGCCATCAACCAAGATGGCGGCAGTGGCATCAGTCCCTTAGGGAAGCCCCTGACATGAGATGAAGGTGGCATATGCATGCAGGCTTATTGAAGTCCTGTCTGTCTGTATTGTATGGGTGCCTGGGAGCTCCCTCTCCATGGTCCACAGCAGGGTCGTGTTGCAGGAACATGGAATGGGAGCACCACCATTCCTAAGGAGGGGCCCTTCAACCTGGCCACCCTCTGGCTCCAGCCCTGCTCCTCACAACTCTTAGCAGTTTTCATAAACTACACTTCCCATGGTTCTTTGTAGGAACCCATGACTTTTTAAAGTGGATTAAATGTCTGGCGTGGGTGTGCCCCCAGCCCAATTAGCCAAGCCAAACACCTGTGAGTATGGCTTTTAGAACACTGAAGTTTATTCTTACTGAGCATGCCTGTACTTATCATAGACTCCAATGTTATTTTTTTGAAATTAATTAAAAATCAGACATGCATTTTTTAAAAAACTTTTAAACTGCAGAAGATGAAGGTCAGAGTATGGGGCAAGATCAGTAATAGGATTACAGGTACTTTGTGAACGTGGCTGATTTTTTATGAATTTCAACAAATTATGAAACCACCAACAGAAAGAAGTCCAACACCGGTCTGGATTTGTTTACTCGTGTTTTAGACTTTGAACTCTGGATTCTCTGAGTGTTTTGAGTATCACAGTGAATTCTTAGAGGGTTGTTAAGCAAGTGTTTCTGAGTTCAGGACTATACGTTTTGTAAGTTTTTGTTTTGAAATGAGCTTATGGGAAGCAGCAGAATGGGGGTATTTTCAATTTAACGTGGTGGAATGTGAAAAATCTATGCTGGCTGTATAATTTCAGCAGTTCTGTTTAGTGTGGGATGTTTTGCTCTAAACAAATACTGCTTGTTCTCCCAAATCACTTCTGAGAAATACGGTTATTTGTATAGCTGATCAGGCTCTACACATAGGCCTTTTCCCTGTGTCAGCTTTCCCCTCCTTTCCACTTTAGCACCTTACTTAGCCCAGCTGCAGCACCCTAATGTCAAGTGATAGCAGCAGCACCCACAGCTCCCAGTTTCCCCCTGAGTCAATCTGGCAGTTTTCTATGGGCGACATTGTGCTGATCTCTAATTTATCCTAAACAATCATGAAACCTACGTGGGAACCTAACATAAGAAGATCCCTGCAGGATCTGACCCCAAACTTATAGTCCAGCATCCTGTTTCCCACAGTGGCCAACAGATGTCCTTGGAAAGCCCACAAACAGGACAAGAGGGCAATATCTGAATACCTACACAAAAGTATCTCCACAATTTACTAGAGATACCAGTGAAGTACTCACAATCCAGAGCTGGATACAAAATTAGGAGACGCATTACAAAAAAAACCCCTCACCTCTAATGATAAGTTTCCTTTCAAAGTCCCTTATTTCTCCAGCTTGGATTAAAATATCCTCCTCTCCAGCCCTCATCCTCCTCCCAAGCCGTCCAGGCCAGCCTCTAACTGACATGGAGGTGGCGGGCTCTGCAGCACCAGAGGCATTTAAGAGGCGGCTAGACAGCCACCTGTCGGGTCTGCTTTAAGTTAGATTCCTGCATTGAGCAGGCAGGCGGTTGGACGCAATGGCCTTGCAGGCCCCTTCCAACTCTACTATTCTATGACTGTAACCCTTAAAAATTTAATCTCCCTCCCACTCTCCCTTCATCTAATAAATGGCAGCAGTGGTAGCAGCCACAGCCAGTGCATGATGTTAGAAGACTAGGGAGGCTCATTCCTCTTTCATATTCCCCTGATTCTCTGGGTAGCAGGCAGCATGTTGGGGCACAAAGTCAGGTGGGTCATAAAAGCTAAACCAGAGTCTGTGATGGAACCATTGTAGCAGCTTTTGGGCTGCTCATTTTCCACCTATACCTGATAGCAAATAAAAACTCTTTGTGCACATGACCTCTCCTGATTCAGCCCTGCCATCTGCTGGAAGCTGGAGCCACTAGAGCACAGCACAGGGATACATCTATGCTGTTGTTGTTATGTGCCTTCAAGTCGATTACGACTTATGGCGACCCTATGAATCAGCGACCTCCAACAGCATCTGTCATGAACCACCCTGTTCAGATCTTGTAAGTTCAGGTCTGTGGCTTCCTTTATGGAATCAATCCATCTCTTGTTTGGCCTTCCTCTTTTTCTACTCCCTGTTGTTTTTCCCAGCATTATTGTCTTTTCTAGTGAATCATGTCTTCTCATGATGTGTCCAAAGTATGATAATCTCAGTTTCATCATTTTAGCTAATAGTGACAGTTCTGGTTTAGTTCGTTCTAACATCCAATTATTTGTCTTTTTCGCAGTCCATGGTATGCGCAAAGCTCTCCTCCAGCACCACATTTCAAATGAGTTGATTTTTCTTTTATCCGCCTTTTTCACTGTCCAACTTTCACATCCATACATAGAGATCGGGAATACCATGGTCTGAATGATCCTGACTTTAGTGTTCAGTGATACATCTTTGCATTTGAAGACCTTTTCTAGTTCTCTCACAGCTGCCCTCCCCAGTCCTAGCCTTCTTCTGATTTCTTGATTATTGTCTCCATTTTGGTTAATGACTGTGCCGAGGTACTGATAATCCTTGACAAGTTCAATGTCCTCATTGTCAACTGTAAAGTTACACAAATCTTCTATGCTACACTGAAATAAATGGCTCATTCCAGATTTCCCCATGAGACCAGAGCCACTGAAGGTAGTGATACTCAAAGCAGTCTATGGCTCCAGGCATACAGCTCTAGCCCTTTTCATATGTTCAGTTTAGTAGGAGTGGTAGAAGCAGCACCAGCAGAATAGTTTATTTATATACTTCACTTTCCATAGATTTCTGCTCAAAGCAGTTTGCAAAAAACAAGTCTTAATACAATAACCATGATACATCATTAAAATGGTAAGTATCACCACAGCACTAACAGGTCAACATTTGACCATTTAAAATATGTCAAAGAAAATGAAGCGAGCATAAAGCTTACCAACGGACCAATTAATATCCAAGAGTAGCTAATGATAGTAGCAAGTAGCAATCACCCCACATCGGAATCAAAATACCAGAAAGCCCCTCAGAGTTCTTTTTTTGTTTTGTTTTTTCAGGAGCTCCATTATGCAGGCTTCCGGGGCAGGTGTGTGGGGCATGACAGGTGGCAGTAGCCATACTCTGACAACCACTGTCTATATATCTCACAGTGTCTATTGTCCTGCTTGTGAAGGGGCAAGCGGGAATGTGCAGGCCGAGCCCTACTCACTCAATAATGCTGGGCACATCAGGCACACTCCCTGGCCAATGCATGCTCAGCTTTAGGCCTAAAGTGGAAGCTATACTAGCAGGTAGAGTTTTGAAGATGGGGATGTGAACCCTGATTGACCATATTAAAAACCCTACACGAGTAGGGCAGGCCTGTTCAAACCAGAGCTTGGAAAATTTACTTTTTTGAACTACAACTCCCATCAGCCCCAGCCAGCATGGCCACTGGATTGGGCTGATGGGCGTTGTAGTTCAAAAAGGTAACTTTTCCAAGCTCTAGTTCAAACTAATGTCAATCAACACATTGCCAGAGAGTAGCCTACTTGCTTCTGGTAAGAAGGGTTTAAGTGCCCTCGGGCCAGGCCAGGCCAGACTGTAGAAGGCCATTGTAGGAAGAAAGGAGCCTAGTGTTGTGGAGATGTTAGATGGGAGCACTCAGGAGTAAAGATGAATGCCCCTGAAGGCTGCAATTCTAAACACACTTACTAAGAGACTTAGCCCCATAGAACACAATGGGACTTATTTCTGAATAGATATATTTTGGATTGTGCTGTTGGTAAAGCTTAACTAGGGATCCTCTGCAAAGACATCCATATCCAAGCAGGGTTGGCAACCCTTTGCCTGGAATGCCCTGCCCTGCCTGCCTGCAAATCTGGCTGCTCCAGATTTGACACTTCACTTCAGAAAGAGTTCTGAGAAATGAGTGGGCTGCTATAAACTCACTTTGACAGCCAACACAATTCCAGCAAGTAATAATTGACAGAGAGAAAACACACATGGTTTGGTCTACCTTCACAGGCAGCAGCTTGAGAACAACGATTGCAGCCGCACTTCCCAGTATGTGAATTCTCTTTTACCACTATTGGGCAAGAAACAAACCATCATGTAACCAGCAAGGTTCATCATCAATGGGTTTAAGGGGGTGGAGCTGAGCGCATGGAACCACTGCTGTTGCTTCTATGGATGTAAGGGAGTGAAGTTAAAGGTAAATGAAATGCAAATAGAAAAGAAAAAAGACAGTGATGCTTTCCTAAATGCAATACCATACCAACCACAACAAGATTCCTATGAGTAAGGCAGCATCCCACAACCAGTCAGGATTCATAACCAAAAACCAAAACTAAAAGAATCCTGGCAGCCAGGCAGCCAAAGTCACAGAAATCCTCATGCAGCACAACCTGACCTGGGGGCTGCAGTTAACGCAGAATGCTGCAGCATGATTGTTGACATGAGTGGGACCCTATCAGCACATAATACCGCTGCTCTGAAATCTGCACTGGTTGCTAATTTGCTACCAGGCCAAGTTCAAGGAGTGCTTTCCATGTTAAGGGTTCCACATAGTACTTGTTCAGCTCTTGTAAGAAATCAGTCTTTAATGTGGCAGCATCTGTGCTTTGGAACTCCTTGCCTATTGACATTAGGCAGACACCTCTCTTCAGCACCTGCTAAAATCATTTTTCTTTAGGCAAGTCTATCCAGGCATGTAGAAACTATTGTGTGTTTAAATCTGTTTTTAACTCATTGTTGGTTTTATTAATTTGAATGTTTTAAATGCCTGTTTTTAACTCTTTTTGCTAATAATTTTATTGTTTTAATTGTTTCTGTAAACCGCTTAGAGATTTTTTTTACAATAAACGGTATATACATGTTGTATATAAAATACATAAATAAATGTTGGAGTCACTGCGGCCCTTGAATCTCTCCTCCCTTTTAGGAACAAAGGAATCTGCCTTATACTGACTCAAGCCATTTGGTACCATCTAGCTCAGTGCTGATGACATGGACTAGCATTGGCTCTCCACAATTCCAGGCAATAGTTGTTTCCAGAAATTGAATTTTGGACCTTTGCATACAAAGCATATGCCCTACCAATGAGCTATAACCCAGTTTTAAAAAGTATCTTTTAAAATTGTTCTTTTCAATTCACTCTTGAATGCACATCATACCTAGGGCAATCCACACCATTCATTTAAAGCACATTCAACACCCATTTGAAGCACATGAATCCTACCACAGAAACATGGGAACTGTAGTTTGTTAAGGGTGGTGAGAACTATAACTGTGAGAGGGAAACTACACTTCCCAAGATTCTTTAGGGGAAGTCATGTGCTTTAAATGTGAGTTGAATGTGCTTTAAATGTATTTGTGGATCTACTTAATAAACTTTGCTTGTATGTAAATCATTTTAATTAATTTTTCAAAATGGAAATGAGCTATAAAGTGTACTTGGTGACCATAGGCTACTCACCATCTCTCTGCATATCTGCCCCTCAGGATAAAAACAATGGAACACCATGGCCACCCCAAGGAAGAAGGGCACACTTAAAATGTATAGGAAATAATAATTTACAACCATAGTGTGAAATCAAATATTTATTGGGACACAACATGAAGATTTTTTTATATAAGCATTACTATCAAATATGTTTATTATTTACACAACCTGTAAAGATATTTATAATGCAATCTTATGTTTGTTTACTCAGAAGCAAGTCTCAATGTATTCAATGGGGCTTACTCAAACAGGAAAGTGTTCAGAGAACTGCAACTTCAAGTGATAAGGAACTTGCTCTTTCAACACGTCTTTTAAGTCGAGACCTTACCCAGTCTGCGTCTGTGTCAGAATTGCTTTTTAATATGTTTTTAAACCTTTTGTTATTTTAAAAAGGTGTTTTTAAAGCTCTTAAACTGTTTTTAAAGATGTTTTGTTTCAATATATTTTAAAGTCTGTTTTTATGATGTTTTAAAGTGATTTTTGGTGCTTTTGTTTGCCACCCTGGGCTCCTACTGGGAGGAAGGGTGGGATATAAATCAAATAATAAATAAATAGTAAATAGATAAACTTCATTCATCCAACCCAACATTCAGAATCATGCCACTTTAAGCTGTTTTGCAACTGTTTGTACTTATTTTATGGTTATTGGATTTTAAAGGGATTTATTTCTTATTGTGAGCTGCTTTGGTTTCCAACCACTAACCCTACTTCACAGGGTTGCTGGAAAGACTCCATGTATACACACACTGCAGATGTAAAAATACATATACCCCATATAATAGTTTATTGTCAAACCAGTTGGTCATTGCAGAACATTTTTAAAAAATCAATATTAGTTTCCTACATAATAAAAACTGTGATACCTAAGTAAACCATGCCTAATTGCTTTAAAAATAGGATTGGAGGGAGAGAGAAAGATTTACAACACAAACACAATTCTTTCCTATCTTCACTCAAAAGTCCCATTAATTTACAGCACAATCCTAACCATGTCTACTCACAAATAAATCCTATTGAATTCAATGGAGATTACTCCAGGTATGTGGGATTAGCATTGCAACTTTATTTATTTTTATTTATTATTTAATTTGTATCCTGCCCTTCCTCCCAGCAGAAAAGCGAGTATTGGATTAAAGCTTCATATTGGAAAGGTTTTTAAAACACTGCCCTCTTCAACAGCCTGTGGTTTGACTCCTGCACACAAGAGGAAAAACCCTGAAAGCTATGTACTTACTCAATTGATGAGATTTTCAGATAAACAGGGAAAAAACAAACATTTTCTGGCATTGCAGTGGGATCTAGGCACCGCCTGGAGGTCAATAAATCACAACCCGGACTTCACTTATTGGCTACAAACATGGAAGGGTGGGGTTAGAGCAGGCAGCTAAGAGATCATTTCACTGAAGTTGTAGGGGAGGCTGAACCAGACCACCTAGAAACTTAATTTTTTAAAAAAATTAAAGCTGAGAGTCTGGAGAGTAAGGTGACTCATCTGGAGACCCGGAGAGAATCTCCAAAAGCCAGAGTATGCAGCCAAATACCAGACACCTGGCAACCCTATCAGAGAGTATGCCCAGTGTCTTCAAGGGGACAAGCCTCACCTCACATTCCCTTTGGCCCCTTCATACATTCACACTGAACACTTGAAGGAAGCTTATGTGGATGACTTATATATGTCACTGTTGATTAAACCTGTTTTACAGGGCAATCCTAACTATATAAAGCTGGTGTAACTTATGCCAGGTTAAGTTAAGTTACACTAGCTCAACTCCTATTCCAAATGCCATTTAGGTGGAATTTGGCTTACACCAACCTTTTTTTGCTAGCTAAGTTATGCTGGGATGCTACGTCACTTGACCAAGCTAGAAGAGTTTTGGGATAGGTGTAAGTCTCTCCTTGCCCTGTCCTGTCCCAAACCCACACTCCTTTTGGGGATTTTAACTCTGCCAGCTTAAGTTTCAGCAGCTGAGCCCTGATGGAGCTGGCTGAGGGAGTTATGTCTGCATATTTCCAGCTCAGATGGGGTGAGGGACATATGCTGGCATAGCCCTGTCTGAGCCCTGCTCGGCTGAGAAAGCCCAAGATTTGCCAAATCCAAACTCTCCCATCGTCTCGGATCTTATGAATGGATTGCACTGTTAGAGCTTCAGCAATACACCTGTTTAAATTCTCCATTCAGCAGATCTATGAAAAGGCAGAAGGTCTGTCTTGTTTTGATCTTCTGCTCACCTGCATGCAGTACAAAGATTTTGGCCAAGATGCTACATGGAAAACACTGCTTGGAGGTGCTGTTCATTATATATTTATTATATATATAATTTCCAGAGTATTAGCTTCAAGTAGCAAAGCTCAACTCTCTAAGTAATTACAGTTTCTTTTACTAAATTTTCTCAGTTTTGGCTACAGTTCTACTTCCTGTCATAAATTGTTAGGTAATGGTGCCAGGGACCATTAAACAGCTGTTAGATGGCCCCCCAGAGATTTCAGCACCTCAGGAGCAGGTGAAGTAATTTTCACATTTAAAGACTGCAAGGCGTTCAGGGACAATTGGAGATGAGAAATGCTACATATATTCAAGATTCTTATATTATGTGCTGCAAAAATATATTATGCAACCATTGAAAACATCTGCTGTATGTTAAGAGTGAGTGCACTTTATAGACATAAGCTTAAGAAATAATTCAGATTTGAACTTGATCATTTCTGATTCCTGGATTATTTTAGGGCTGGATCATAGGGCTGGTACTGTATAATGTTCCCAATCTCTGACCAAAATGTATCGGTTGTTGGGGGAGAAAGGCAGGGGAGTGGGTAAGAGGAAGAGATTGCCATATTGTGCTCTTTCTCCTCTTAGCCACTCCCCTCCCCTCTTACAGCTGTAGCTGATTACAACTAAGGGTTATGTTTACCCCAGTTCTAGCTATGATTAATGTGAACAGAATTGTGATTATATCCTTAGTTTGAAATGAATTTGCAAACCCTGGTTAAGATGGAGTAACTACAGCATTAACCATGGTTAAGAACAGTGCTGGAATGATTCTTGAAAATCGTTAAGGACATCAGGAAAGCAACAGGGAACAGTCATGCCAAGAAGTGGTGGCGGGGAGGGGTGGGCTAGGAAAAGAGGAACATAGGAAGTCACTGTCCATGGAATCATGCCATCATACCATTGGTTCATCTATCTCAGTATTACCTTCACTGGCATGGCTCTCTAGAATTTCAGAGAGGGGTCTCTCCCAGTTCTACTTGGAGATAATTGGAGATTGAACCTGGAACCTTCTGTACACAATGCAGATGCTCTACCACTGAGCTACAGCCCTTCCTAAAGAGATTGCACAGCTTCGTGGCCAACTACCATTTTCTTAAGTGTTGCTAAAAGATCAGGAGCATTACATCTGCACTGGCCCTTCACAATTACCCAACTATAGTTATAGCAGTGCTTTGTTACTCATCAAATGCTATGTTTTAAAAGAGCATGCATTAGGAGTTTCCATGAATACAAAGGAAAACAGCTTCCCATTCAATTACTAGGCTTCTATTTATATATGATTTGACCAGGAGTGAACTCAGCTGTTTCCATTTTTACTTTTAGTTTTTAGCTTCTTGGGCCAAGGACCTTGGAAGCCAAATTTGAGCAAGCTGCAGATTTTTATGGCTGAGTTATAACTCACTGAAAAACAGGGCCTTAAAATGGAAGGGCTGACAAAACTTTAAACTACAGCGTTGCAAATGGCACCACAATAATTTATAATCTACAGGCAGCTCTTGGGTTTATTATCACAATGACAAATGCACTGTCATTGTTAATAGGATATTTCCCAGCAAGGACTTCTTGTTATGCAAGCCAGGTTCAGTATGTCATGCAGCATGATAGCAATAAAGCCTACAAGAATTGGTAATGAACTTCAATTACTAATAGATTATGGTTAATGGGAAATATGTGCCGTAAAGATATGGGTTTTTATATGCGCCTTCTGCTACTCTACAAGGCAAAGATTTATGCCACAATTTATGTTAACATTCTCCAGACTGAGGGGAAAAAGACAGGAGACTAAATTGGTGGAAAGTTGCTTCATCCATAACAAATATTTAAGATAATTTTGGCACATCATGCAAATTAAGATGTAAAATTAGATATTAATTCTTTTCATTTGAACATTTGTACTTTTACTAAAAATGAAGAGTCTGCCCTACAACGTAACGATGTATTTTTTTTGCAGAAAAATAAAATAAAAATCCCATCCCAACCTGCCAGCATAAAATGGGTACTGTCGTAAAAAAAGCAGTGGGTGGGGGAGGGGAAGGAATGATAGCATCTGAGATGTCAATTAATTTGTTCAGTTTGCTGGTTGTCATTATAGAGCAAAAGGATAGATATTACACATCAAAGTTTCACATGACCGACTAAAATATTCTCAATTAAATAGAACAGGTATGGAGAGTAAGCTATTGGACACACCTGGGACCCTCGGACCTGTTAAAGAGAATTTGAATTAATAGCTTAGGCAGCTAACAGGAGTTGCCCATTTCTGGACAAGCAGTTCCACCCAGAGTTTTGCAATCAGGAACACAGGAAGCTGCCCTATACTGAGTCAGACCAGCAGTCCATCGACCTCAGTATCATCTACATTGACTGGCAGTGGCTCTCCCGGTTTCAGGCAGGGTTCTCTCCTCACCCTACCTGGAGATGCCAGGGATTGGACCCCAGACCTTCTGTATGCAAGGCAGATGCTCTTCCACTGATCTATGGCCCTTCCCCAGATGTCTGATACAGCAATTTCTAGATTTCTTATAAAGATTGGCATAAGTCAGAGATCATGGTATCTTAGAGCACTAAAGCCCAAGAGATATATTGATGTTAGGAGTTTGTCCAGTCTTCATTATTTGTAAAGGCTCTGCCACTTGCTGTCAAGGGATCCCTGATTTGGCAAGTGAACTTGCTGTCAACGGATGCTTGGGATATGACAATAGAATGTTAATGTTACTCAGTGGTTCTAGGTAGTCCTCTGTGTGGTCTGAGATAAATGCTTGTGAGATTATCCCTCTTCAGGTGTTCAAAGAACATGTGAGGGAGTAAATGTGGAGAGGCACAAGGTGATGCATATCAACCCCATTGCCAATGTCCCTCTCAGCTCCACCCCTGATCTTCATATTGAGTGGGAAAGGCCTGTAGGGTGGATTCTTCACTCATTCAGCTGAATGCACTCAGAATCCTCAGAACTGCAATTTGCAACTGTTATTGTTGCAAGCATTCTTCATATATTTATCCTAATGAACAAAGAATCCCCCTTCAGACATGCAAAAAGGTGGGGACAGAGTCAACAAGGATGGGGCTATTAGAGATGGGATCATTGAAGACAGGGCCAGGGATGGCTCATGTGCCCCTCTACCTCCCAATTTATTCTATAAATGCCTGAATGGGACTAGTATAAGACACAGGAGTTGGCAATAATTGAAGAGAAAAGAGAGTAAAGTAAAAGAGAGAGCACTCTGTGGGCTGGTTGAAGATAATGAACATTGGGGTTAGGGATGGAAAGATCTGTCAGTTTTGGTTCTCTCCATTTCTCATTCTTCTATTCTTAAATTCAGTTCTCCACATTCCTGCAGCAATTTGCGAACATCTTTTTTAAAAATTCTCCAGGCGTTTTCTCCTAATAAACACATTTTTGTACGGAGTTTTGTCTAATGTACTCATTTTCCCAAGCCATTTCTTGTTATATTATATAATCCATTTTGTATGTTATTTTCACTCTGACTAGGAATGGGTGAGAATTTTGCTTCAGTTTGCATTTAAAGTCAAATTTTCCAAAGTTGCACTCTCCGAAACAATATGAGAACCAAACTACAGCCGTCCTTTGAAATTTGCACTTATTCAAATTTTGTGATGCAGTTTGCCAACCAAACAATTACAAAATGAATATATTATGAGAAAGTGTGCATAAAAATGAATATATAATATATGCATTTTTGTAAACATTGTTTGATTGGCAAACTGCATCATAAAATTTGAATAAGTGCAAATTTTGAAGGATGGCTGTGCTTTGGTTCTCATATTGTTTCGGAGAGTGTGAATTTGGGAAATTTGGCTTTGGATGCAAATGGAATCGAAATTCTCACCCATTCCTAGTTGGGGCACAGGGTCTCTTTCTGGGAATCTGATTAGAACTGGTCTGCCACCTTGTGAGAGTGTCTGTCTACCTCCTCTTATGTTCTGCTTCTATATTTGTACATGAAGCCAATCTTACAAAGTTTTCTCATCCTAGTAATGCTGCCTCTATGACACAGAGGTGGTGAGCCTTTTTCAGACCACATGCCCTTTTGGATAACCTTCCAGAGGCTACATGGGGAAGCCAGCAGCATGCAACATGACATGACACTGTTTGCTGTAGCCACAGTTTACTGAGGAAAAAAAGAAGCATGAAAGCAGTCTGGGCTAAGATAAATAGTGAGAATCGAGGATACTCAGTTCATACAAACCTTAACAGAAATACCCTGCAAAAGTTCCATCAAAGGATGATCCCATAGAAGTCATCTTATGACTTCCTTGATCTCTTTTGTTATCTGGCAGATTTCTGACCATGGACCTCAACGGCTGGCATTCCAGCACCAAGGCTTCCAGGACTTGATGTTAGTAAATGTTGCTAGTGGGTGACAGTCCACATTCAATGCCATTCAGAAAGGTAGTTGTGTGTCACTGGAATGCATATTTTAACCACACAAGGCTTATGAAGAGTCATTGATCAGTTTGTGGTTGTGTACTTGGTAAATTAATATATCAGGGAGATTCAGATTCAATATACTGAAAGTCTCCCAAGTGTGCCTTCCCTCACACACCGGCTCCTTCAACACTGGCCAAGTATGCAGACGGTGGGGGCATGGTTAGCCCATCCAGCCCTGCAATCCACCCAACACACATTCTTTCAATGCTTTCATCTCAATATTCCTATTTTGTTATATGGTGGGAGTAAGAAATTGTCAAGCGATTCCATATAAACCCTAAACTGGGTTTATTATACTCCTTGTACATTACTAGCAGCTCCAAATGGAGATGTGCAGCCTTGTGTACATTACACGCACCCATCATGTTCAAATGAGTTTTACAGTGCACAACCTGATGTACATTCACATCAACTGCTGAGAAGGGAAAGTCCCTTTCTGCTTTTCACATGACTACTGTACACCAATATGGCTATTCAGTCATGAATCCAATTTGGTAGAGGTATTAAGATAGTTTCAAAAATGTTGTTGCTTTTGAATGATCTGTTCATCTGTTGGTAACCACAAAAATAGGTGTGTCTACTACTGATGTTAATACCTGTGGTAAAGATTTTAAGGAGTGAATTAGACAAGCACTGAGTCTCCATTCTGCACCTCTGAACAAGCCTTACAGAATCCCAAACAGTTCATAACCTTCAGTTATCTCTTCTAAAATCCTTACTGATAAATGTGTGCTGAAAGGTTAGAGTTGGTCATATCCATCAATGTGCAACACAGCAGGAAGAAATGTAAAGGGCATTTAAAAAAGCTGTTGTTTTTTTAGCACAGACTTGTGGAATTGTGTTCATTACACATACTACAATACAAAAAGCAACACACTTAAGGCAAAAATGCCAAGCACACCTTTAAAATCATAGATTGTTCAGAAACCCGTATATATTAGCTCATATATTAATCTGCTCTTCCGACATTTGGGAAACTGACATGAAGCGCTAATGTCATTTTGCCTGTGCAAAAACTGTGAATGTCACTGCCAAGGGATCATCTTAAATCACATCCTTTTGCTAGGTACTGATCTGAGCAACGTATGTTTCATTTTGAGGAATGGAGTAGATGAGCCATAGCTTTTCACTATCCTACATTACTCAATCAGGTGACTATGGAGAAGCCATAGTCCTGTCTAAAAACCTCCTTTGGAAGGGTTTTGGTTGTCGGCAAAATAATGCATGCAAATCTTGATCAGACACAAGATGAGGCTGTGAGACAGCAAAACAGGAAGCTTTTGCCTTTCCCTATCTTTATACTTCCCATTTGAGCACAGGGCTAAGTGGAGCGATGGAAAGCAAACACAAAGAATTCCTTAAGGAGAAAAAGTCAAGATTGAAGCCTGTCCAGAGCATGCATGCTCTGCCTTGGAAGCCATATACCCAATTCTAGGTGAATGAGGGCAGGCTCTAGTTATTCTGTGGCAGAAGCAATTCTGCATGTTAACCATTTCTTTGGAAGGTTTACATCAGGGATGGGTGACCTGTAGCTCTTGAGATGATCTTGGATTCCAACTTCTGTCAGCCCCAGCCAGCATGACCAGCAGCCAGAAAATATGGGAGTTATAGTCTAGCAGCATCTGGAGGACTACAGGTTGCCTCCCCTAATTTATGTCCTGCCTTTTGGCTACATGAACCCCCAGGGGAGTCTATGAAATACATTAAAAACAAATACAGTAAAATCATAATAAAGTCACAATAACACACAAAATAATAGTGTTTAAAACCATTTGCAGCAGAAGGGGGCAAAGTTAAAAGAATCAAATAGCCTAGCAAAATAACGATGATTTGACCACCTAAAGATGTTCTCTGTCATGTACAGTCATCCCATAGGTTGTGAAAAAAGGGGCTTGCAAGTAATGATAGAGAAGAATTTTACATAACTGTTCCACACATGTCCTCAATCTAGTTTAGAAATAGTGTGAATTTTTTACCCAGATGTCTGGCTTAGATCTGGATTGATCAGTCATCTAAAGTCATAGTTTAAGTTTGACATACCAGTGTTCAGTAAAGACATATATGCCTGTATGTATTCAGAGGATAACTCTGTTGCTCCAAAAATAGCCTTCTGTTCATAATTTGGATTTAAGAGTTTTATGAATGTATGTGCCAATTTTCTGCCTGCACAGCACACATATCTCAGCCTTTATTAGGGGTGGAGAACCTCTTTCAGCCTGAGGGCCAGACTCCCTCATAGGCAACTTTCCAGGGGCTGCATGCCAAAGTGGCTGGCCAATGAATGTGTCTCATACTTTTGTAAAGAGGCAAAATCATTTGAGGAGGGTGCTAAGCAGGGCCTGCAAGGGCTATGGCCTGGGAATAGAGGTTGTGGTCTGAGTGATGGGTGTGGCCTGGGGAGAATTCCAGGGTCCAGACAGAGAGGTCTTAGGGTTCACATTTGGCTCCTGGACCTAAGGTTCCCAACCCCTGGTCTACAGGGTCAAAACAAGCAGCTGCTATGTATGTGTATGATCCTGAACTACCATCTTTAGACGTAACCAGCATGACCGCTCCACTGGGTACTTTTGACACCACTGTTTTCAACTCCTATGGCACAAAATGTCGATTGTCTATAAGAAGTACTAGGAGGGGGGAAGCCCTATGGTTTTGGCACAGATAAGATTGGGTAGCAACATTTACTCTCTCTTCACCATCCTCCTTCCCAAAATGAAATTTATTTATTTTATTTATTATTAGATTTATATCCTGCCCTTTCTCCCAGTAGGAGTCCCGGGTGGCAAACAAAAGCACTAAAAACACTTTAACGCATTATAAAAACAGACTGTAAAATATATTAAAACAACCATTAAAAACATATTAAAACTAACATCTTTAAAAACATTTTTAAAATCTTCAAAAACTTGTTTTTTTAAAAGTAAGTTTAAAAACATATTAAAAAGCAATTCCAACACAGATGCAGACTAGGATAAGGTCTCTACTTAAAAGGCTTGTTGAAAGAGGAAGGTTTTCAGTAGGTGCCGAAAAGAGAACAGAGATGGCACCTGTCTAATATTTAAGGGGAGGGAATTGCAAAGGGTAGGAGCCACTACACTAAAGGTCTGTTTCCTATGTTGTGCAGAACAGATCTCCTGATAAGATGGTATCTCCAGGAGGTCCTCACCTGCAGAGTGCAGTGATTGACTGGTTATATAAGGGATAAGACGGTCTTTCAGGTAACCTGGTCCAAAACTAGATCCTTGAACTTAGCCCAGTAGCTAACAGGTAGCCAGTGCAATTCTTTCAGCAGCAGGGTGACATGTTGGTGGTACTCTGCCCCAGTGAGCAGTCTCGTCGCCGCATTTCACACCAGCTGCAGCTTCCAGACCAACCTCATGCAGGAGTTGCAGGAGTTACATAGCATTGTCAGAAACAAGAGAGTTTATGTTGGCAACCCTCTAATGTACCCTTTATTTAGTATCTGGTAGTTTTATTTTATCCAGTATTATGTCCTTAACAACATCTAATACACTGCAGTTAATTCCCAACAGTCAAGTTCAAACTACAGAAGATACTGGGAGATCAGTGATCAGTCCCCTTGTGGATTTTCGCATGTGAGAGAAACACAGTGTGAGTGGGGAGGGTGCCCTGCATAGTTGGTCAAAATAGCAGCACTGGCAGTGGGGTGATTAGCCCTTCCACTAGCCCCCCATTTTGCTGCTTTTCCATTCACAAGAGGAAAAATGCAGGGATTCCTGCAGGAGTGGGGGTAGGCTTGTCCACAAAATGGAGCACAAGGAAAAGGTGAGTCACCATCTCTCCCACTGCCACTGCTGTGATCACCTTGCTGAATGGATGTTTATTATATGCCTTGGCTCCTCTCCTCCTCTGACTATGAATTTCCAAGTTAGAACCTGTCACCTCCTTAGGT
Source organism: Rhineura floridana (assembly GCF_030035675.1). Lineage (NCBI taxonomy): Eukaryota > Metazoa > Chordata > Lepidosauria > Squamata > Rhineuridae > Rhineura > Rhineura floridana. Next base: position 70,104,449 of record NC_084481.1, read on the forward strand.
AATCTCACCTACCACCAAAGGGCAGGGCATGCAAATTGGCACATAATTATAGCGTTCTGTTCAGGGGACAAATATAAAACACCTTTCTAGTACAACCATGTTAGAACTTTTTTCTGCATGAACAACCTATCAATTCAAAAGTTGTACAAACAATCCAAGTGACTGAAGAATTTGGCATGCCATCCAAGACCAATCCAATCCTGCAGGAAAAATTCCAAAATGTAAACATAATCCCTCCTGGGGAAATAAAAAAATCCAACAAAGGAAAAAAATGGAAACGGACTGCCTTCAAGTCGATCCCGACTTATGGCTACCCTATGAATAGGGTTTTCATGGCAATTCAGAGGGGGTTTACCATTGCCCCCCTCTGAGGCTAGTCCTCCCCAGCTGGCTAGGGCCTGCTCAGCTTGCCACAGTTGCACAAGCCAGCCCCTTCCTTGTCCGCAACTGCCAGCTGGGGGCAACTGGGCTCCTTGGGACTCTGCAGCTTGCCCACAGCTGCACAGGTGGCAGGGCATGTAACCCCTGAGCCACTCACTGTGGGGGTGATCTTTAGCTGGCTCTGACACCCAGGAGACATGAGCGGGGATTTGAACTCACAGACTTTGGACTCCCAGACAGGCTCTCCTCCCCACTGTGCTATACTAGCTCTTTTTTCACTGCTAACCAGTGCTAATCATTCACTCAACCATTTTTTCCACTGCTAACACTATGGGATGATCTCAATTCACAGGACTTAACCTGTGTGCCATGTGAGGGTCCATTTTCATAACTAAAGCAATCAGTAAGGAGCAATATACAGCCTTATTTAGGTGTTCAAAACAAGACTGAGCTGAAATTTCCCAGAAAACCATTTTCTGAGAAATATTTTTTTTCTTTTTCAGGCTCCTGTTGGAGATTTCCAGTATTCCTCTGATAAGTACTTGAAGAAATGGCCTCTCCGTTTCAGCATCCATGAAATTTGTGAGCAACTGTGGATCCAGTTTTTATTTTATTTTTTTAAATTTATTGTCACCGCTTAGACATTTTATATTAAGCAGTTTCTAAATTCTTACAATAAAGGACCCTTAGTCCTCCCAGTCCACCTCTATTAATCCACCATTTTCTTCATTCACCAATATAAACTAACAATAAATAACTCACTGAACTTTAAAGGAGCCAACATTTCTCAGGAGAGAATTTTCGGAAGAAAACTGATGGAGAATTTCACCCCTTCCCAAATATTCAGCAAAATCCTCCCCAACCCATCAATTTGATCACCCACAAATAGAGTGGCCATTTTCACCCAGCCCTAGTTCAAAATAATGTGATTACAATCACATGGAGCGGGACCATGCTTGCTGACCATGCCCCCATGATGCATTCCTGCCATACATGCATTGGGAGAAGATAGGAAGAGAGGAGTCTTTTCTACACGTGATCAGGATTTGACATCATGGGGAGCCTATACACATAGAACAGATGACCCTGTATGCATGTCCCCCAGTACACAGATAAGAGGGTATATCAGGCACAGCCCTACTCTGCTACTCCTCTTGGCCATCATCACCTGTTTTTGAAAACCCAAATAAAGCTTTTAATGAAGCACAATGGACATGGAAAGAAGTGTTGCACACTTGCCTAGGTCTTCATTCACTACACACTACAATTTCCAAGTTGCAGTTTGCAAATGCACATAATATAATATGATCTGATGTAGAGCTTCCTCTCAGAAACAAAACAAAAACAAACAAACCAATTTTGGAGGAGTTTGTAATTGGCAAGATTAGGATTTGGGAGAACATAAAACATAATAAGAGCCGGCTGGATTAGGTCAGTGGCCCATCTAGTCCACCATCCTGTTCTCACAATGGCCAACCAGATGCCTATGGGAAGCCTGCAAGCCAGACCTGAGCACAAGAGCCCTTTTCCCTCCTGTGGTTTCCAGCAACTGATATTCGGAAGCATACCACCTCTGACTATGGAAGCAGAGCAGAGCCACTATGGTTAGTAGCCGTTGATAGGCATTAAAACTTTTTTAAGTTATTTTTTTGTACAATGTATTGCTTTATTGATGTATTGCCTTGTTGATGTATTTTTATATTTGTGTTTACTTTTTCTGTAAGCTGCCTTGAGGGCCGTTTGGCTGAAAGGCGGGGTATAAATAAACATTAACATAATATAACATAACATATCCTCCAAATCTTCAGATTCAATTCCTTAGACATCTCTGAAGCACACTGAGGGCTTATCCAAATGGAGCGGGATAATCCACGGTTTCCATATTCGGTTTGTCATCTGATAGTCCTCACTTTGCCTTTTAGTTCGCTCTTTCCCAATTAAAAAAAAACGCTTTTTGCACCCACACATGCAGTGGTAAGACCTCTACATTCTTTTCGCTTTTTCCAAGCTCCACCTCTAAAACCTCCCCCTATCAACCAACTGGTCAGCAAAAAAATTATGTATGCTCTTCTCCCCCTTTGCAACGAAGCACAATATGGCTGTAAAGGAGTTCTCACCTCGGAAGGAAAGGCTGCTGGTCGGTTTCACGCCTGCCTTGTTTGTATTTGTGATATTATGCTTAAATAAATGTATGCTTTTCTGCCTTTATTGATATTTAAGGAGATACACATGCTACACTTATTTCTCCAAAAAAGCAAGAAACGTGTCACACACCCCCTTCTCCCTTTCCTTCCCAGGGAGAATGAAATTGACAAAGCTTTCTGGAGCAGGCTTGAAACCGACCAGAAGCCCTTCTCTAAGTTTGTATTTGTGATATTACACTTAAACGAATGTATGCTTTTCTGCCTTTATTGATATTTAAGGAGATACACACGCTGGCAATTGCACTTATTTCTCCAAAAAAGCAAGAAACGTGTCACCCCCCCTCCTTCTCCCTTTCCTTCCCACAGAGAATGAAATTGACAAAGCTTTCCGAGCAGGTTTGAAACCGACCAGAAGCCCTTTTCTAAGTTTGTATTTGCGATATTACACTTAAACGAATGTATGCTTTTCTGATTTGAAGCAAAAACCCCAGCAAGTAGAATGAAATTGGCAAAGCTTTCGGAGGCAGGCTGAAACCGACCCCCCCCTTTCTTGCTTGCTGTGCATTGCAGATCTCACCCAGAGTCGCCGCCCAGTTTGCAGGCTGGCAAAAAATAAAATGCATCTGCGCAGTAGTTGCAGACCCCCCCCAACACCCCACCATGGCGATGATTGGTTCAATTTTCCCGGGCTTATTCTCGCACATGCGCAAAAGTGCAGATACGTGATTGGCTGGAATGAGGCGAAGGGGCAAGGGGAAACGCCCAAGAACCACCCATCAGCTGTAAAGTCTGCGGTATTGCATCCTAACTCCTGAAGGCACAGCGGATGATTCCCAATTTTAAAGAGCAAATCGCAAGGAGCAGATTTAACCTGTGAAAATGCGTTAACAGCGCGAGATGTCATTTGGACGACCGAAAAATAATGAACACACATAGCAGGCGTGTCACACATTTTGCAGTCGTCTGGATGAGCCCTGAGTGACCTGAGGCCAGTCATCATCTCTCAGCTAGCTACCTTAAACTCCTTAGATCCCTGGTGTCCAACATGGTAGCCACTTGCCACATGTGGTGAAGTGGCTCTTGACCTGTAGTAAGTTGGTTCTTTACTTCTGCCACCTATTTTTTAAAAATAATTAAAAAAAATAAAATTCTTTCATAAATATATCAGTTCATCCTCCACCCTTAACAAACACAGCTTTGTCCTTAAGTCTTGTACACTGAAAAATGCACTTTGACATCTACAATTCTCAGCTATCTCAAGAGCTTATGAGACTTCTTTTTTTGGAGAGGCAGCTTTTCGAGACAAATGTAATTCTACTTCAAAGCACTCAGCATTTAAAAGATGATTCAATTGTTATGATGTGGACTTGTATTTTAAATCAAAATGAGTTTGTGGTTCTAAATATGGTTATTCCGAAACTGTTTTGAATTTTTAGTTCAATGTGGCTCCATGAATTAACTTTTTCTGAGGTAAAAATGGTGAAATTATAATAAAGGTCACTGATATTGGATGAAAATTTGAAAGCAGAGCTGAGCCAGCACCATGCTGGCTGGGGCTGATGGGAGTTGTAGTTCAAAAAAGAAACTTTTCCAAGCTCTGGAGCTGAGTTGTAGTCTAAGTGATTTTATGCCTGATGTCTCTGCGCTACTTAATGAAAAGATATGTCAGATTTCTCACTAATTCTAACAATAAATAATTCAAAATATTACTGTGCATTCTTCCACCCTCAAAAACACCGTTATTATTTTTTTTGTCATGCGGCAAAAATGTTAACAATTTTGCCAAGTATGAAAAAACTGTTGGACACTGCTGACTTAGAGGAAGATGGGATATACACTATTTTTATAAAGGAAGTCTCAGGATAAACATTTAATAAATAAATAAAAATCCTTTCCACAACTCTATAAATATAGAACGGTATTCAACCAACAAGTCCTATCTGTGTAAGGATTTCTGCTTGCACAATAATAAATAGGACTTTCTCCCCTCCTCTACCTGTGTGTGTGCCCTGAGCCCTCTAGAACAGATTTAGGGTACGTGCAAGGGGAGGAGAAGGGGAGAACATTCTATTGAGTAGGCGGAAATCCTTGTGGTGACAGAATGTTCACATAGTGTTACACTGGATACAGCCCAAAAGGTCAAGGAACATAGGAAGCTGCCTTATGCTACATCAGAGTATTTTTCAGCCTAGCACAGCATCAGTAAGAGGTCTTTCCCATCACCTGCTGCATGGCTCATTTTAAATGTAGATGTCAGGGACTTTCTCCATGCAAGGCAGGTGCTCACCACTGAGCTATCAGTCCCCCCCAGCAATGCCTGAGTTCCCTTTCTTTCTTCTAACTTCATTACTCTCATACTCCCCCTGCATTATGCCAATCACCATGCTTCTGAAAGATAAAGGAAGACATTAGGACAGACATCCACCATTAGCCCTGTGCTGTTCTTTCACAACACAGTGCTAATGGAAATGCATGAGACCTTGGTGCACGCTCTGACATTTTTGTGAAACTCTCGAGAGTGGGCAAAGACGTGTTCACTCCTCTAAAGGCCAGTTCACACAGTTAGCAAGTCGGAAATGTTCTGTGTGATGGGACGTTAGGTGTGCACTACACCTAATCCACCACCGTATGTCACATAATGTATATGTAGCAGATATACATTATCAGGGCCACTGATTCCCCGCACACAAGACATTCTTAAGTTTTACAAACTGAATTGTGTACAATGACCTTGACTGGAGGTCCCCTTTTGTTTAGATTTATCCAATTCCATCAGAATGATTAACTAGTCACAACTACCCAGCCATGTAGTCTGTACTTCCCATCTCTAAACCTGTATCTTCCCTTCCTCAGTAAGATTTTTCTACTCTTCTCTCCAGCCTATCATTACATATTACTCCCTATGGAGTGTTAAACCAAAGAGAAAAATAATTTAAAAGGTAGAAGCAGAACTGACTGGCCTCTAAAGTTTAAAGGTTTGAAATAATATGCCACAAGAACTGTGAAGGCAGCTATAAAGTTCTATTGAAAAATGTTTTCTTTTTTGGAACATTTTCTTTTAAAGGATACTTCTTTTCAAGGTCATTACAACACCTTTTCCATCAATCAGAGGCGCATGGGCCTGCAATTTTTCAAGTTTTGATTAATGATTTCAGCACACGATATCCAGCAACAGAACCACTACACAAGGATAATGATGTGTAATTCTGCAAGTTATGTTTTAATCTATTAGCCAAGTCTGAATATGTAGTATTATAAATGCATAACAATGTTGTTCAGCAACTATAACAGTAGCCACAAAATGGTATATCCTGTGTGTGTGTGTGTATATATAAGCATTTGCTCCAAGTATCACATATTTCACAATGAATGAAATATTTAACAAATTATAAAAAAAGTTCCATTTGTTAAATGGTATCTCAAAGAAATTCAGCTAAATGCATCTAGGATTCAATCACTATTGCACTCAGATTGTTATTAAAAAAATACTTGTCACCTCTCTTTTCACTATATTCAAGCTTTTTAAGGTCTTCAACAATTTCATTTTTCAGGTCAAGGGGTGCAGTTTTACTAAAATTACAGGTTTCTGTCAAAAAATCAAGCAGCAACTCCCCATTTTTGTTTCCATCAATAAAGCAATCAGTTATGTCCATATCAGATGGAAGCTCATAAGACTGGTACCTCTGCCCAGCCCCATCAAGTATCTCTTCAATGTGAGCAGATGTAACATACATGCAAAGATCATTCAGAGGTAAACGAGGACCAAATTTCTTCCACAGTCTGGCCCAGCCACTGGTTCCTGCCAAATAAATTAGAAACAGACAAATAATAGCTATGTATTATGCATAATTTATTTAATTATTGTATTTTAATGAGTAAGTGTTGTTATCAGATACAGAGTAACAACAGAGGGAGGGGAGGGGAACGGAGGTGGGATAAAAAGGGATAGGTTATTTCAACTGCACATACTGCAGGGTAGTTACAAATGATAGGGGATGACTAGGGACAGATGACTGTGCTGAAGGTTTCCTGGACATGGTAGATTTTGAGGAGAGATTTGAAGGAAGTAAGGGAGTTGGTCAAGTGGATCCAAAAGCAGATAAGAAAAGGATTTAAGGAGGGGAGGAATCTGGTTAGAGCAACAAGAGAGGCAAATAATCTTTGCAGAAGACATGAATGGACCAAGATGAGGCAAGAGAGAAGATTGCAATCATTAAGGCTCTTAACAATGTTTCAAACATGCCTTTAACAACAGAAACTCCAAATCCTGAGCCACGTTTCCTCAGTGCAAACCAGTGGGAGGCTATTCCTCCAGGAGCACTTTCCATCCTCACTGAGGCACAGCTCATGAGCTCATGCTCATGGGTGGTAGCTGCAGGGGGAGGAGCTCTCTTCCTCTTTCCTCTATTTTTCTAACCAGACTTTGTCACATAATTTGGGGACACTGTAGCATAAATGAGGCCTCGATTACCTGCATAGTGTGGATAGGCGAGGCCTGGTTGCAAGGAGGGAGCGATGCTGCCGCCGCTGCCATTTTGGCTAAGGGCAACGTTGCCTGTCGCAGCATTATGCACGTGCGACATGTGGCAGGGAGGGGCGGGGCCATGGGCCTATTTAAGGCCAGGCCACCCCTGCTACCTCCTGTTTCTGCAAGCAACGGACAAGCAACAAGGGAGCAGAGCGAAGAGAGCTTCAGCTGCAGTGGCCATTTTGTCAGCCCCATGGACGACGAGGGACTCTAAGAGAGTTGCGGTGGCCATTTTATCGGCTGCATGAATGGCACCATCTCACGGCGCCTTGCAGCCTGTGGAGGCTGTGTTGGCTGGGCCCAGGCCCATTGAAGTGATCCCCAGAGGGGGAGGGAGCCCAGAGGAGGCTCAGTTGCCTCTGGGGGGGGGGCTTTTGGCGGCAGAGCGGCGGCACGGCTGCTCCAGGAGCAGGCGTCTTACAGGGGCCAAGCCAGCAGCCTCGTAAGCGGGGCCTAGCTGGCTGGAAGCCCAGCACACACCCCATTTACTGTTTTAGGGGGAGTGTTTGAGGCTTTTAAACAGCACCTCATTTGGGGTGCTGCTGGTTAAAGCAAGACACACACATAACATAAAATAAATTGAAATAAAATAATAATAGAAATAACAAGGCAGGCAAATTAATAGTTATGCCTTCCAAGAAAGGAAAGGGGGGGCCAAAAGGCAAGGGAAAGGCCTGCAGGCCTCCCCCAAAAAGGCACCCCCCAGTCCCTTCCTCTTTTGATGAGGAGGATGCTCCTCCATGGGCAGCTATTTTAGCACGCCTGGAAGCGTTGGAGTATCAGGGAAGTAGGACAGTGGGTCAAGGTTCCATGCCGCCCTGGCTGTTCCAGAACAACGCTCCATGCCACCCCTGGCTACCACGGAGGTGTCACCCATGCCTGGGACTTCTGCCTGGGGGGCAACCAGACCGAAAAGAACTAAGGCAGGGAAGCGGGGTGGCATTGGCATGGGGCAGAAACGGAGGGCTAATGAGAATGTTAATTTGGTGTTAGCCCAGCTGGAGGCCTTGGAATCCACTTCGGGCCTAGCACAGGTGGTGAGTGCAGGGACAGTGGCTCATGCCTCATTAGCGGAGGTGGGCAGAGCCAGACAGGAGGAGGCTGCACCTTATGCTGTCGTGGCATCATCATCTGTGGGCACAGGGCAGACAGCTAATGTGCCAAGGCCGCTGGTGGGCACAGGTGAGTCTGCTGGGTCTGTACACACAACTGGGTGGCCAGGTACATTTGTTACCCCTGCTAGAGCTTAGACAAGTGTTGCATCCCACCCTGTATCTGGTGTAGGGGCGATGCCAGGCGGTCTTCAGGCTGCATGTGCACAAGTGTGGCAGCATGCAGGGGTGGGGCAGTTGGTGGTATCAACCATGTCGCCCGGTGGGATGGACACAACAGCCACACAAGCTAATGAACAAGTAACTGCAGTAGGGCTGGAAGCAATACTGGATCCCTTAGGGTCAGTTGCTCCCACGGCCATCCCTTTTGTGGGGACATCCATCACCTTAGGTTTTCATCTCCTCCCTGCCACCGAAGAAAAAATTTGGCATGGGGATTATGTGGATGTCTTTTCACTGCTCTATAGGGAGCACCCCAAGAGGGATAAAGATAAAGAGAGTGAAGGGGAATCTGACCAGCCCAGACACCGGCGGGTAGAGCGTACATGGGCTAATTGGTTGCCAGCATATTTAATTTATGCTGGAGTACTGATGGAAATGCAGCCCCTTAGGGCTTCTTTGTTGAAGTACCTGGACATTATCTATAGGGCATATGTGGAGTTTTCTGGCCTGGCCTTCTTATGACGAGGCATTTTGTATGCGGGTGGCATGCGATGTGTCTCTGTCGTGGGATAAAAAGGAGGCTGAATTATGGCTACAGCCTGAGCCATGACTGGAGATAGGAGTGATAGCGGGCAACTACTCAGCAGGCAGCCGACGGCTACTCTTCCTCGCATTAATGTGGGGTTCAACAACGGCTGCTGTGCTGGGATTTTAGTTCCCGTGGGGTCGGCTCACGGAACCCGTGTCATTTCAGACACGAATGTTCCATTTGTGGAGCAGCTCACCCTTGCACTGCCTGCCCTAGGGGCAGATTGTTCAGGGGAGGAGGTAGGGACCAACAAGGGGGAAGGAAACAGTCCCTGCCTGGTGCTCCTCAAGGAAAAGGGTCCCTCCCCAATTAACATACAAGTTTTGCAGGCCCTGATTGCTGGTTACCAGCAGTTGGAGATGCACGGTTTTTGTTGCAAGGTTTTATGTTAGGCTTTCGAATTCCATATAATGGTCCAAGGACTGCCTTCATGTCACACAATCTAAAATCTGTGATGGGCATGGAGGCACTTGTACAAGCAAAAATTAACAAGGAAGTGCAAGCAGGGTGGGTGGTTGGCCCATTCCAAACATCGCCACTTCCTAACCTTAGGATATCCCCTTTCGGTATTGTACTCAAGAAGGCAGCGGGGGAGTTCAGGCTGATTCACCACTTGTCATACCCACGAGGACAGTCAGTCAATGATTTCATTCCTGACCATCTATGTACAGTCCACTATACCTCTTTTGATGCTGCAGTGCGCATGGTGCGAGCCTGTGGCCGAGGTGCATTCATGGGTAAGTGCGACATTAAGTCCGCTTTCTGGCTATTACCCGTCCACCCTGCAGACTTTGAGCTACTGGGTTTTGCCTTTGCTGACAAATTTTATATGGATAGAGCTTTGCCTATGGGATGCTCTATCTCTCGTGCAGTGTTTGAGCGCTTTAGCACCTTTTTGGAATGGGCAATCAAAAGACAGACGGGCATGAATGCAGTGGTTCACTATTTAGATGACTTCCTTTTTGCGGATAGGGCTGGCACTGGTGAATGCCAATTCTTCATGACACAGTTTCAGACTTTAGCGAAGGAACTTGGGGTTCCTTTAGCTGAAGAAAAGACGGAAGGCCCTGCCCCTGTCTTGACTTTCTTGGGTATAGAAATTGATTCTGTTAGGCAGTGCTGTAGGTTACCCCAGGAAAAACTAGAGATCCTATATTTGAAGATAAAAGAGGTTACAGGTGTAAGGAAAGTCTGCCTATCTACCCTTCAGGAGCTGCCTGGGCACCTAAATTTTGCATGCAGGGTAATAGCGCCCAGCAGAGCATTTCTGAGAAGAGTATATGACGCCATGGTGGGGCTGTTGTGGCCTCACCACAGGTTCAGGGTGACTACTACCTTGCGTGCTGACCTGGCGGTATGGTCCTCCTTCCTGCAGGATTTCAACGGCATATCCTTCTGGAGGCAGGACTGTTTATTAGAGGCAGAGCTCCAAGTATACTCCGACGCTTCTGGGGTTTTTGGATTTGGGGTAATATTTGGGTCTTCCTGGTGTAACAGACGATGGCCACAGACATGGGTTTGAGAAGGTTTAGACAAGGATCTGACCTTTCTGGAATTTTTTCCAATAGTAGTGGCAGTCTACCTGTGGGCCAAGGAGTTGAAGAACTCCACGGTTCACTTCTGGTGCGATAACATGGCTACGGTCCACGTTATCAATTCCCTTACATCCAGGAATCCCAGGGTTATGGGCCTTAGTTCTCCAGTGCCTGCGTTTTAATGTTCTTTTTCGGGCATGGCATGTTCCTGGCATTGACAATAGTGTTGCTGATGCTCTGTCATGGAACCAGACAGACTGTTTTCGTCAGCTGGCGCAGCTGGCCAAGGCTCAGCCGGATGCCGTGCCCCCTGCGATCTGGGAGATTGGAGAGCAGTTGGAGAGGGCCATAAACCTCTCCATTGCCCCCAGCACCCTCGCCTGTTACCAGAGAGCAGGTAGGGCAATTCAGGAATTCTGGGCTGGCAAGGGCTATGCGCCACAGTGGCCCATTCCAGTAAGTCACCTGCTGGAATTCCTGGAGGACGGCAGGAGGAGGGGCCTGTCAGTCCGAGCGCTGCAAGGTAATCTGGTGGGGCTTTCCTTTTTAGCTAAAGTGAAGGGTTTTATAGACCATGCTGCGGACTTTAGAGTCCGCTGCATGTTGGCAGGGTGGGCTAGAGAACACCCTGCCCTCCCTGATACCCGTATTCCTTTTTCATTAGACAATTTGCTGGGTATAGTGACACAGTGGGACATGCTATGCTCCTCTGGCTACAAAGCCTTGCTATTTCGGGCTGTAGCCCTGACACTATTCTTTGGAGCTTTTAGGATAGGGGAGGTGGTCGCAGGATCTAAAAGAGACATCTCCCGATATGCGCTTCAGCTATCGGATGTTGACATGGACAAGGGTGCGGCTTGTATAAAGCTGAAATGGTCTAAAACAGACCAGGCAGGCAAAAGACGAACTATATGTTCGGCACCTGCAATGATGCCTAACATCTGCCCGGTGCGGGCTTTACAAGCTTTCCTGAAGGCTAGGGGAGCTGGAGAAGGATATTTCTTTATCCACGCCAGCCCCTCACTAAATACCAGTTTTGGGCCCTCACAAAACGAGCCCTACGGGTGATGGGCCTGGATCCCTCGGACTTTGGTACCCACTCCTTTAGGATAGGAGCTGCTTCCATGGCAACAGAGATTGGTTTTGCCCAGGAAAAGGTGCAGGCCGTTGGACGTTGGTCATCAAGAGCTTATCAAAGCTATGTTAGCCCCTTTAAAGGGCTGCAGAATTCGGAGGCCTAATTGTGTGAATCTGTATTGACAGGTTGCTGGATGGGGGAGCAGACACGCATCCTAATATGCGGCCACAGCATGATCTTCTGGGCAGCCCGGAGAGCCACGACATCGAACATGGGTTCGCAACTGGGCCTCAGTCAATGGGCTGCCATACAGTGGCTGGGCCGGCGAGGAATGCGCTGGGAGGGGCTCCTACCTGCTCTATTCCAGCAGGGTTTGGTGCAGACAGTTCTGCAAATTCTGGTCATTCACCTTGGTGGTAATGACCTTGGCTTGATGAAGGGCATGGCCCTCTGTGTTCAGGCATCTATGGACATGCAGTTGATAAGGCTACGTTGAACTTGGGTACGTCTGCTTTGGTCAGACATGCTCCCGCGAAGGGTTTGGCATGGGGTCTGGAGCCCAATTGGGATGGACCGAGCGTGAAAGAAGGCCAACCTACAAATTTGGTTGGCTATTCTGGGGCGGGGGGGTCAGTTATTTCACACACCCACATTCAGCATTGGAGAGGTGAACTGTACAGGGCCAATGGCGTTCACCTGTCTGACGCAAGTAACAACATCTTTTTGGGAGACCTGCAGAGGTGTCTGCGAGAGGAGCTTCTCGGCAGTGGGGTAAAGGGGGACTAAATAGAGATTTGTCCCCTTTTTGTGGCGGGAAGGTGCGGAAAGGGAAATAGGTAAGGACAGCTTAGTGGCCCCCTTAGGCACCTTTGGAGGTGATTGGTGCTTCCAGAGGCCTGTCTGTCAGAGCTTTGTGGCTTGAGGACAGGATATGGGCTGCTTTTGGGGCCAACTTAACTCATCCACCTGAGCGTTGTGCAGCCCCGGGGGGGGGGTGACCTGAGAAGGCCCCCCTACTCACCTACTGGGTGTGGCCAGGGGAAGGGGTAAGCAGAGGGGGCTTGCCCTGGTCCCCAGCAGGGGCTGGTCGCCCGTGAGCTGTATGGCAAGATGCTTGCTTATAGGTAGTTCTGCACCTAGGTTTCCCTCTGCAGGTCACTTTAAATTGGGTTTTTGTATAATTTAATAAAGTGGCCCTTGTTCAACCCAGCTGATGTGTCCTTGTCTTATTTCACCCCTTTACTTGCAACTATTACTGGCAATTTGCAAGCAACAGGAGACCAGTGTGTAACTCCCAAATATACCTACCCAGCTTCTCTCTCCTCTCCAGAAACCTAGACCACAAATTATTCCTACATGAAGTAATGACTGAGGCATGTGCATAGTCAGTAAGAGATGGAGCTCCACTGAGGGCTATGCCAGTCCCTTCCTTGATCATCTTGTGCAATCATGGTAAATCTGAGAAGGACCTTTGAAGCATTTGCACAACCAGGATGGATTCCTTTCTTGTCACACTGTGCTACAGGAGTAAACAATGAAATCACCATAGTAGCCCTCCCCATCGCTGAAGGGACAGGACTTTTTTGGGGGGACATAAGGCTTGAAGAGACCTCCCATTTCCCCCCTTTAGTCAAGAGTCAAGCCTTTGATTTTGGCAGATGTTATTAACTTTTGTTGAACTCTTTTCAGCTTTTGATTCATCCTTTAAATCTGCAATCAAATCAGAAGTTGATGTTATTCAAGAATAAGTGATTATGTGAACAAGCCCTTAGATTTTGTCTCTTCCCCAAAATTTCATCAAGATATATAGGGAATGCCAGTCATTCATGTGTCCAATATGAACAGAGCGAGCATGCGCAAAGTCATGAGAAGAAATGCTGGATGCTAAGACTGCAGTCTTATGGAAACTTACCTTAGAGCAATTCTCATTAAACACAGCGGGACTTGATTCCAAGTAAACATACATAGGGTTGCACTGAATGTCTTAGATCTCCTGCTGTTTGATATTCTGGATTGTTTTAATGGGCCTACACTGAGTAGGACTAATGTTAGTTGGAATCCTTTGGATTTTCTGCCAAAACCTGAGCCAGCATTTTTCACACGCACGTTATTTGGGCACAAAAGAGTATTGGAAAATTATAGCTGTGCTTACATTCACAACATTGTGTTTAAAAAATGGGAAAAAAATAAATTTAAAAAAACATCCAGAGTCTGATAGATAAGGTAGCGTAGAAATGTTAACAGAACCAAAAACAGAACCAGGGATGCAGGAAAGGAAATGAGCATAGTGAGTTGCCTTATACTAAGTCAGATCACAGCTCCATCTACCTCGATCTCATCTATCCAGGCTGACAGTGGCTTTCTCAGATTTGAGACTGGAGTCCTTCCGAGCCCTACCAAGAGATGCCAGAGATTAAACCTGGGACATTTTGCATGCACAGCAGATACTGCATCACACAGCCATATCTACTATATATTTTGGGAAATTGCTTATCTGTTCTCTCTGCATTCGGACACCCCTTAAGATGTCGTAATCAAATTTTGGACAATGGTTCATGAGATCAAGGAGCAGGTTTGATTACAAGTGGGTACCATTTTGAATCAAAAGGGTGGTGGTGGACTGAACCTTTCACAACTGCAGATTTTACCCACTGATTTTAAAACTGTGCTGATTTTTTGGGTTTCTTGGAATTCCCAAGGCTGCTAGTCCTCTGTAAGAGGTCAATTTATAAAATGCAAACCATTTAATCTCTATTTTATTTAAATTAAGGTTAACTGCTGCATTCCCAGAAGGGGAGAACAATCCTAATGCAGTGTGGGGAGAAGCTGAGTGACTGATTCACTGAAGTCCAGGCAGTTTGTGTCTGGCAGGGTGGTTCTTCTGTACATTGTGCTACACCATCTCTAGGCTGGATCCAGAGGTCTTTCCACTTGCTACAACGGCTGGGTGTAGCCTTTCATCTATAGAGTGCAGCCAGGTCCTCCACCATGGTGCAGCCCCCACCCCCACGGGAGCCCTTCTCTGCCAGCAAAGGGGCATAATTCTAATCCCATCCCCAGCCATCAATGTCAGTAGCAACAGTAAAAGAGCACACAAAGACAGAATATGATTATATATATTACAAAATAACTCTTCCCAAATTCTTGACATTAATGGCAACACAGTTGGTACATGCTTCTGGAAAGTGGATTTCAACATCACTGAAATGCAAATAGTAGTGCTGCATGAAAAATAATTTCCATAATGCTGAGCAAGAGGAAGTATCGAGAACTTATTAGACATTAGACTTTAATGTCTAACTAGAGGAAAGGGTTAAGAACTCATCCATTAGTTCCAAAAACAGAGGTCATCTTCATGTGCCTCTATTCTGTTCTTGTTGGTAATTTAATCCTGATATGATAGTAGGGTAGCTTCTAGGTGACCTATTTATTAAGCATTCAACCTGATTTATTTGCACAAACTTTGTGGAAAGGTGATATGGCACCAGCTGTTTATTGAGCATTCATTCTGATTTGTTTTGCAGGGAGTTTATATGATTGTCGAGCAATTGCTATTACATACTTTCCAGTGCATTTTTCCATGATGTACTGCAAAAAGTCTGATTTTGAGTTGTTATTTTATACACCTCTTAAATGCCAAAATGGTTTACAATGAATCCCATCTGTAAAATAGTGAGCGTATGGAAGCTTCCCTGGATTTTAACATCCATTCTTCAGTTTTATGAATAATTTTTATTTTTGTTTAGAAATACTTGAAGGAGGGTTGAAGAGATAGAAATGTTATAAACAAACAAACAAGCATTTTGATATCACAGCCCCAAAATTACTCATGGATTAAGCCCATCAAAGCCAGTTTATAGGACATTCAGCTGGATCCTATGCATATTTAATAGGAAGTTAAGTCTCGCTTGTGCAAAGCTGCTCAGAATTATATCCTGAGTCCTGTGGGGCAAAAAGTTATATCAATAGGACTTTCACCTTCCTACTTGCTATCTATGGACCTAGGAAGTGCCAAATCAATTGTCAAACAGAGGCTATTGGACATAGACTACCAAGAGCTCCAAGGAGTTGCACAGGAACCATGTTCCCCTCAGTCATTGAGTCTGTCAGGCCTTCTTTGAAAAGGTGGGATACCTTACTTAAGATGGCTATCTGTTCCCAGATATAGGAAGGCATTATCTTTTACACGGTTTAATGTCGTACCTTCCAAATTTTTATAAGTCAGATACAACAAAATTCCAATGAACAACAAATACTGCCTCTGCAATAATGTCAAGGTGGAGTCTATTACACATGTTCTCTTTAATTGCAGCTATTACCAAGGGGCTTGAAAAGACCTAATACATCCTCTAACACAGTCCTTTCCAGACCACTTGAGTCTCTTATGATTATTTTACTTCAGTGCTCAAATAAATCAATCACTGTGCAAGTGACAACATTTCTGAATCTGGCTATTCGAACCAGACCTCTTATGATTTGTTTTGTCATAAATTTGTATCTATCCAGTCTGTTTTAACACATTTACTTGTTCAACATGTATGTATTTAATATTATGTATTAGTGGTCAGTTGACCGTAAATAAAAATTGATTGATACAGCCTGAGTCATCATGATTAATTAAAATCCCATTAATTTTCATAGGATTTAGTAAAGACTGAGATTACTTGCCCAATGCATGAAAAACTTAAAGGGGGGCATTACCTAACATTGAGGCTGAGTTGCAAGAAAAGGCCAGACCACTGACAAATAATTACACTGATTTAAAGCATGAGAAAGAGGAGCAAGCAGCCCAAGACATCAGAGAGCTTTGGTGTCTATTCTGAGAAGTATGAAATGACACAATTCTCAGATAAAGGGCATCCTTTATGTTCTGCAAATCTGTGAAGTTCTGGAATAAGGGATGTCTCAAAATATAAGGAACATTTGGCAACATGAGGCCAGTCAGATTGCATTCCACAGTGACAAGGGAGCTATTCTTATAGAAATCAACTAAAGGTTAGCATAATACACAAAGATAAGATCTTGCAGAGAGCAGAGAATATATATATCTCTTAACAGAAGCAGTGGGAAGTGAATCCAGGCTAATCCATTTATTTGGTACCCTTGGCTGCATGATTCAGCATTTCTCATGTGAATCATTTATAAAAGGACAAAGCTACCAACCCCATTGGGTAGGAAAGCAATAAATTCAAGGCTAATGAGGGATTGCTGAGAGGTATGACTGCAAATCCCCATTGCTAATAAAAGCATTTGCCTGCCTTTTTGGAAAGCAGTATATCTTTAAACAGTTCCTTTCTGAAACATAAACACCCTGGCAGTTTAGAATCGATGCCGCACAACAAATTTGTGTATTTTTTCCCCTTCTCCACCTGGCAGAAAATGAATGCAGAGTACTAATTGCAGGAAATGTGCTGGTGTCAGTGTTCTGTGACTCGACGCCATTTTCTGAACGGAGCAATTATACACTACCTGACTGGCACATTATAATAATCACTCCCTGTAGATGCAACATATGGCACTCCTTTGGTTTTTCAATACTTTGTTGAGAGAGCTGAATGTGCGGGGAGGCTATTATCTTAAAAACAACACTACATAACTCTTCATAGCTGCCTCAGTCTTGTTGACAAGCCAAATGTGGGAGGATCTGAAACCTTTAGACAGTGTCCGCATTCCTTCTCTCTTTTGCGCTTTTTAGCCTCTGCTCCCAGTTTCTCATTAATATCGCCTGCTCTTTTTGTAGGGGGAAATGACATTGAGCAGAACCCATGGGGGATTCCTACGTGGACAAGCTCCACCGAAAAGAACAGGAGTTGCAGGAGAAGAGTAAGGTTTTCACAGGGGACATGTTGCTTGATTATGGACATTTATTTATTACTGAAGGGGGGTATTATTTCAAAAATGGCTTCTTTTGTTTCTTTCCTATTTCACCAGGTCTAGTACTTTTATTCTCTCAGCTCTCTCTTCCACTTCACCCTGTGCTTTCCTTTATGGGCCTCTTTCTTCCCCACTACTCCCAGTAAAGGCTAGTCCACTAGGACACATGGGGTGCTGCCCCACCAACCTCAGCCTGCCCTCAGCCAGCCCCCACCTGCATGCCTTCTTGCAAACTGTCAAAGGAGTGGCCCTGGCTGTCAGCTTCCTCCTCCTTTGTCTTGTTGTTGCCATTGTAGTACTCAGCAGGGAGAAGGATGGGAACAAAACTAGAATCAGCTGTCTCTGCCTGTCATTGGCTCCAGCTCCACCTATTGTTGGGCTCTCTGCCTTCTGTCCTACCAGTCCCAGTGGGCACCAGCCACTACTGATTACACCTGTATTGCTGCTTATGTCTATCCATATCTCCTGTCCTCATTATTACCAGTATTTGGGCCACCAACTCTCCTTGCTGCTTTTTTCACCTCCTTTCCCAAACTTAACCCGGCAAGGAGAAACTGGTGAATTTGCAGCCCAAATTGAGACTTGGATGTTCTCTGGCACCAATGGATGCTTGTATCAGCAGCATATAAGCTTCAATATGACTTACTGTTCAATTGGAGGTCTACATTTGTCCTCCCTGTTGTTCCCTCCCTTATCTCAGCAAGATAAATTAGGGCAAAGGCCACCAACATGGCTCCTGCAGATGAGATTATTTATTAAATTTATATCCCACCCTTCCTCCCGAAGGAGCCCAGGGCAGCAAACAAAACAATTTAACAACAACAAAAATAGAAAAACAGTTAAAAACATTCGAAAAACAGTTACAGTTAAGACATTCTAAAAACAGCTGCAGGTAAAAACACTCTAAAAACCATTGCAAATAAAAACAGTGATAACTGTTCAGTGATATCTGGATTGCCAGGAACAATCTCCAGCCATCAAATGCCTGGGTAAACAGGAACGTTTTCAAATTCCTCCTAAAAGTCAGTAATATTGGAGACAGATGTACCACACCAGGAGGGCATTCCACAAAGTCACCACTGAAAAGGCCTTGTCACAGGTCAATGCCAACCAAGCAGCCGGCAGTGGCACCACTAACAAGTTCTCACCTGCTGATCATAGGGTCCAAGATGGTTGATACGGGGGAAGATGCTCTTTTAGGTACTTGGGTCCCAAGTCATTTAGGGCTTTATATGCTCGCCAGTGTGGTGTAGTGGTTATGGTGCTGGACTACGACCTGGGAGACCAGGGTTCAAATCCCCACATAGCCACGAAGCTCACTGCTTGACCTTGGGCCAGTCACTACCTCTCAGACTCATGAAAACCCTATTCATAGGGTCGCCAAAAGTCAGAATCGACTTGAAGGCTCAAAATTGATTGATGCTCGCACTAACACCTTGAATTGGGACTGGTAGCCCATGCACTGCTTTCAGGTCTGGTGACACATGATCCCATCGAGCTGTTCCACTTACCAATCTACTAGCCGCATTCTCCACTAGCTGCAGCCCCCAGACTATCTTTATGGGCAGCCCCTCACATAGTGCATGACGGTAGTCTAATTGGTAAATTACCAGAGCATAGACAACTGAGGCCAGGATATCCCAGTCCAGGAGCAGCTGTAATTGGTGATAAGCACTCCTAACCACAGAAGTGCATAAGCACTCCTAACCACAGAAGCCATTTGGGACTCTGCTCACAAGTTGCAATCCAGGAGTACTCCCGGACTATGAACCTATTTCTTCAGGGACAGGTTGTACACCTAATTCCACCCACCACAGCACTTCTGTCTTATCAGGATTCAGCCTCAGTTTATTGCCCCCCATCCAGCCAATCATTGCCTACAGATAGCTGTCCAACACTTTCACAGCCTCTTCTGATTCAGATGGAACGGAGATATAGAGCTGCATGTCATCAGCATACTGTGCTCCAAATCCCTTGATGACAGCTCCCTATGATTTCACACAGAATGATGCTAAATAACCTAGGAGTCACAATGGACCCTTGTGGAACCCTACTTCTCAAAAGCCATGGAGCCAAGCAACAATCTCCTAGTACTACTTTTTGGTAGTGACCCTGCAGATAGGATCGAAACTACTGCAATGTAGTACCTCCAACATTTATGAAGAATTCTATTCTTCCCTTTTTAAAATATTTTAATATTAAAAATACACAAATGACTCTCAAAAATTAAGAGAAACCACATAGTTATACATAGTCAAGAGTACTATGAACACAAGCCCTATTCATTCAATTTCTCTCCCTCTGCCCTTTGAATGAGGTTGAGTCTGTTGGCTCCACCCCTTCCTGCATGTTCCCATTGCCATTCCTGCAGCCCTCCGTGTATTGGGGCTGAGGGCTCAATGTCTGCAGTGAGGATCCTTTTCTTGCACAATTCATAACTTTGATCTTCTGAGGTTATAAACTGTACACATAATCTACTTGAGTTGCAGAATTCAGGCCATCTCCCCGAATACATGGGCCTTGCAGAAATGACAACAGGGACAAAAAGGAAGGACTGAGTTCAATAGCATAACCTCTGCTCTCCTGTTGTGTGATGGTAATCTCGTAGGCCCCCCTCTAGGATGCACACCTTAACGTGGTGAGGGGGTTTGATAGTGTTGAAGAAGCTAAGAGCAATGCCGTCAGGAGTCTAGACCAAGAGGCTAGACTCCTAGCTGAGACACCAGACTAAGATGCACCCAGAATCAGAGGAAGGCAATGGTGAACCACCTCTGAATACCTCTTACCATGAAAACACAGAAGAAGAGGAATTGGAGAGATTTTATGCAGAAGTACAGGAAGAAATTGATCACACGCCAAAACAAGATCTGTTGATAATCATGGGGGACTGGAATGCAAAAGTAGGGAACAGAGAAGAACTAGGAATTGTGGGAAAATGGGACTTAAGAGACAGAAATGAAGCAGGAGAAAGACTTATTGAATTCTGTGAAGCTAGTAATTTGTTTCTTGCAAACACATTTTTTGAGCAACCGAAAAGATGACTGTACACATGGACATCACCAAATGGTCAATATAGAAATCAATTTGATTATATAATTGGTAGCATAAGATGGAGAAGTTCCATACGTTCTGCGAAAACAAGACCAGAAACAGACTGCGGAACAGATCATGAACTGGTTGTATTAAAAACCAGAGTAAAGCTAAAGAAGTACAACAAAACAATCATAATGCCAAAATACAATTTAAATAACATCCCAGAAGAATACAAAGATCAAATAAGGAACAGATTTGAGGCTTTAAACTTAGTTGACAGAGAACCAGAAGAACTATGGAGTGAAGTCAGAGACATTATCTGGGAAGAATGCAAAAAGACAATACCTCTAGTTAAAAAGAGAGAAAGACCTTAATGGATGACTCAATGGATTACACACAACAAGCATTAAAAGCAAAGCCTGTCTGTAGGGAAAAGCAGAGAGAAGGTCAAGCAAATTCCTGAGCATCTTTCTGTGCCAAGAATGGGTAATGCGTGACTGCCGATCATTAATTTGGTATTGTTAAGACAATGTACACAATCTCTTGATTAATATACTTTTTACTATTTGATCTTGGGAAAGCAAATTATTAGAGAGTCCTGGTTTCATATGGGAAAAGTCTTCATAATAGTGGAGGGGAGATAAAAATTGGGCTTTCTACTGATTTTATAATGTGTTTGATGGAAAGTGGCTGGCCCAGATTTACCCCTTTTCCTTTACTGTGTTCCCTAATCATTTTTATATTATGTGGCTTTCATCTATAATATGGTGATTTGAAATTAATCCTTTTCTATAGCAGAGTATAGAATTTCCAGTTCTCTAAGGGGAACCAAAATTGGCTTTGCATCATGGTATTTTCTAAAGTACAAGCTGTTATGTCTTAGGGATGTCCCAGGCCAGCTTGGCTGATCAGAAGCCATGATGGGAATGGAATGTAGGGTACATATGGGTCTCAGAACAGTACAAGATCATCAGCATCTATGACAGTAGAATAGGGGTAATATCAGTCAAGGGGACAGACTGACATTAATCTAAGAGACATGAACACAATGAGATGGGAGATATCTGTAAAACTATGAATATACATGTATTCATTTTAATAAAGTTATCTGGTTTGTTGGAAATATTTCAAGAGGGAAGAACTGTTACGAAGAACATAGGGGATTGGTAAACTACTGTCACATGCTGTAATTTTAAGGTATAAAAGATCTGTGCACACCATACCTCTTTGCAGTCCAGATTTCTGGAGGACTGACCCTGCATATGCTTGTAAGTTAATAAAGGCCTACCTTTTTGCTCTAAGCCTGTGTCATTGATTTTTTAAAGGACCCCCAGCAAAGATCCCACAGGAGAAAATAAATAAAAATTTCTCCATCAGAACTTGTCAAGGATTGTCAATACCTCGGCACAATCATTAACCAAAATGGAGACAATAGTCAAGAAATCAGAAGAAGGCTAGGACTGGGGAGGGCAGCTCTGAGAGAACTAGAAAAGGTCCTCAAATGCAAAGATGTACCACTGGACACTAAAGTCAGGATCATTCAGACCATGGTATTCCCAATCCCCTTGTATGGATGTGAAAGTTGGTATGTGAAAAAAGTGGATAAGAGAAAAATCTACTCATTTGAAATGTGGTGTTGGAGGAGTGCTTTGCACATACCATGGACTGCAAAAAAGACCAATAATTGGGTGTTAGAACAAATTAAACCAGAAC
This sequence comes from Rhineura floridana, assembly GCF_030035675.1. Taxonomy (NCBI): domain Eukaryota; kingdom Metazoa; phylum Chordata; class Lepidosauria; order Squamata; family Rhineuridae; genus Rhineura; species Rhineura floridana. The sequence continues at coordinate 70,126,598 of NC_084481.1, forward strand.
TGTCACTAGAAGCCACAGTGATGAAACTGAGGTTATCATACTTTGGACACATAATGAGAAGACCTGAATCACTAGAAAAGACTAGAATGCTGGGAAAAACAGAAGGGAGTAGAAAAAGAGGATGGCCAAACAAGAGATGGATTGAATCAATAAAGGAAGTCACAGACCTGAACTTACAAGATCTGAACAGGGTGGTTCATGACAGATGCTATTGAAGGTCGCTGATTCATAGGGTCGCCATAAGTCGTAATCGACTTGAAGGCACATAACAACAACAAACTCATAGGCTGGAGGGGAGGGGTGAGAAAATTAATGAATAGGGCTACAGTCTAAATTGTCCTCTGGGTGGCACTGGCACAATGTCTGTTCGCAATCTACAGTCAGCAAAATTGCCAGTCCACTACTCCTCTGTCCTTGTCCCTGTGTCCCTGATTCTCTTCCTTCGCTAACAGTGACGAATCTAATCACACCATGTACATAAATGAAAGAGAAGGAAATTGTAAAAATACAAAATCTCAAAGACAAATGTATTCAGGTTTTGGATCAAATGTGATAAGAACGAGAGAAAAAATAAAATAAAATAAAATAAGCCATGCATTTGCAGAACTCATAACAATATCATGCCTGTTACGTCTGGGAAAAAAGTACCATTGCTATAACTGAATGGTACGTTTCTGGCACAAACTAGGCTAGTCAAGCACTTGTTAGGTTCATTGCTTTTAATGTGAGAGTTTTCCATACATGTCTAACTTTCCCACTGAAATCAATGGAACTTGAAAATTGTTAATTTTGGCTGGTTGTACCCATAAGATTTACATTAGGCACTAAACCTGCTGTGTTCAATTTGCTTTGCTATCTTAGTACTATATCCAAATGAATGCACAAATACCACCTCCTCTGGTATTCCATTTTGCAATTGACTTGTTCACAACTTTCTTATTCAGGTGTCAAATATAACCAGCCTAAGATGGGATTTTGACACAGCATCACAATATTAAACAAAATGGGCAGTAAACAAGGGAAATGAGCCAGCCAAATAGCACAACAGAGCTCCACTGTAGCTATTTACTTAATGCCACATGCAGTCAGGTGTTACAATATGTGCCATTCTGAAAAATCTGCAGCAGATTAATGAATTCATTAAAGGCAATTGGGTTTCTTGCATGAGTTAAGATTTCAGATTTAGTGCCTACTCTGTTTGTAACATTTGTTGTGACATTTGTGTAGGTTTTTTAAAAGGATGCTATGAAATTAATGAAACAACTAGGGTTGTTGTTGCCTGTTATGAACTTTAGAAAGCCATTTTATAACTCTGTGAATTCTTTCAGCATTTATGTAATGCCACTATATACCCAGTACAAGTTATCTACAATTCCATTACATTCCATAACATCCAAAGAAGCTGGAGCCAGCAAATAACAATCCTATGCATGCTTATTTAGAAGAAAGTCCAACTGCATTCAATAGGGTGTACTCTCCAGCAACTGCTTAAGACAGCAGTCATTATGAATTGTCCCAGGGTAGCTCAGAGATGTAAAGCTGAAAAAGTCAACAATTTCTGATCTAGTCTCTTTTAGACTGTAGTTGGTTCATCATTTTGTCTCTGAAGATACATGATGTGACAACTTTCCAGAAGTTCAACAGGTCTAGGTCTGGTCAATGCCTGGCATCTGGGAGCCCTGTTTTGTGTGCTGTTTTGAATTCCATTACAAAAGTAATGAATATCCTACCTATAATGGAACTTATATTATAAATATAATAAATAAATATATTAATAAGAGATGTAGCATGCATAGAAGGTAGAAAGAACACAGCGTCTTGGTTTGGCTCAAGGGATTTTGAGCTGTCCACAAATCTACCATTTTTTTTTAATGAGTGAAAATCTTTGCCTTTTATAGACAAGCCTGGATATATGACTGCTAAGAGAACAATCAAAGCTTTCCATAAATAAAAGCTATCCTGAAAGCTATTTGCATGGAGTTGCTTCAGACCTTAAATAATATTCACTAATACGCAAAAAACCTTGTGGTTTAAGAATGTACCTATAGCCCACAGATATTTCTACCAAACTTTAAAAAGCAGGGAAATTGGGCAGTTATATTGAATGCACCAGGGGAGCAGGAGACCTGACCTCCTCTCTGAGGTATTGTACTGCCCTACAAATTTGTCAAAATGCGAACACACTTTGGGTTGGTCCTTCACAGTCCAATCCACTTGCTGTGTAGCTTGGAAGAATTTGGTAACATGTGCCTCTGAGCATATGGTGAGTGGTGGCAACACCTGCCATCTCCAAAGATGGATAATTATATTTTTGTATGTTTGTTGGTGTTCTTCTTATTTTGCTTCTTTCCTGTGTTACTAATGTTTCTACAGAGAATCTAAACCAGAAAATTTCCCCCCTCCTTATTCATCCTAGAAATCTGTGTCAAATGTATTTTTATTAATTTCAAAGCCTTTTTATTGGTCATTGTCATGTGATGGTGAAGACAGCCTTTTGTGTTTTATATTGGAGGTTATGTTCTATTTCTATTTTGGGTGCATTAACAGTTGAATCTGAAACTGCAGTTTGATGTAAAATCAGACTGATCACAGTATGTTGCTGCTTCAGCAATGACTCTAGCTGTCGGAAAAAAGAGGATGCATGTTTTCAGCCTGCTATGTTTAAACCACTGCATTTAAGGCAAGGTGTTCACGATCAATTAAAAACATAGAGCACATCTAGAATTTTGCTGGAATATATTTCACCTCCCACTGTCTTGTCTTGTGCAAATTGAGACACTTCTGAGGTCCACTGGAGACTATTTTGCAGAAGTCAGTGCCATTATTCCACAATTATGTTTGGAGGTTTTTTAGTATAAATTTTGCAAAGTGTTGCTGTACTTCACATATTCATAGAAACAAAAGCAAAAGAAAATGATTTCCTATAGGAAACTTTTCTAAAATTGCAAAGTAAATCAGACATATTTAAAGTGACCATCTCAACTATATCAACTGTCTTAATAATGTTGCTTCCTCCCGGCTAAAACAAGATCAGCACAGGACATATCTTCTTTCTATTATTTGGGCTGATTACAGGTGTTGCCACCACTCACCATATGCTCAGAGGCACATGTTACCAAATTCTTCCAAGCTACACAGCAAGTGGATTGGACTGTGAAAGACCAACCCAAATTGTGTTTGCATTTTGACAACTTTGTAGGGCAGTACAATATCTCAGAGAGTTCAGGTCTCCTGCTCCCCTGGTGCATTCACTATAGCTGCCCAATTTCCCTGCTTTTTAAAGTTTGGTAGAAATATCTGTGGGCTATAGGTACATTCTTAAACCGCAAGGGTTTTTGCGTATTAGTGAATTTCCTTGCTTTTTAATCCGGGAGGTAAGTAATGGGATCCTGCGCAAGTTTGCTGAGAATGGATTGATCATTTGCATGCTTTTTGAGTTAAGTGGGATTTACACACACACACACACGGCAATCATGCTTAGGATAGGTGAAACTGACCACAGGGGATGGGGAAGGGAGGAGGGGGAGGAGGGAGGGGTGGAAAGGCAGAGGGGAGGACTGGGATGGGAGCAGGCAGCAGGGGGAGGGGAGAAGAAGGACAGATGTGGTCATTTGCATGTTTATTGAGTTCAGTGGGATTTACTCCCGTGCAATCATGCTTAGGATAGGTAAAACTGACCATGGGGAGGGAAGCCTGAAGTGGACAGGGGAGGAGGCAGAAGGAAGAGCGCAGAGAGGAGAAAGGGAGAGGAAAGGGGAAGGAGGGAAAAGGCAGGTCTGATCATTTGTATGATTATTGAGTTGAATCGGATATACTCCTATGCAATCATGATTAGGATAGGTAAAATTGACCAGGCTGGGCCTGGCAACCAAGATGTCTTCTGTATCTTTCAAAGTTGTGCAGGGGGAAGGGAGAATTCTACCTTGTGGTTTTTCCCATTACAGTGTTGCAAGAACACCTGCACATGGCTGACTTTCTCTTCTACTAAAGATACAGGATCAGTCTCAGGCCCTGCCCAAATTTAAAACAAAGCTGTCCCTGGCCACATCCACACCAGGCCTCTGTTACACTTTGGACAATCATTATTTATTTATCTATTTATTTAGTGTATTTATATACTGCCCCATAGCCGAAGCTCTCTGGGCGGTTTACAATAACTAAAAACACTAAAAACAAATATACAAATTTAAAAACACATATTTTAAAAACAATTTAAAAGAATTTATCATGGCTTCTCTCAAAGCCACGGCTCAAAGCCAATCATGGCTTCTCTCAAAGAGTCCTGGGAAGTGTAGTTAGTGAAGGGTGCAGAGAGTTGCTAGGAGACGCCCTGTTCCTCTCACAGACCTTCAGTCAGAGTGGCTGACTGTTAAACCATTCTCTCAGGGGAATAGGAGTCTCCTCTCAGCACCATTCACAAACTACACTTCCCAGGATTCTCTGAGGGAAGCCATGACTGTCTCAAGTGAAATCAAGTCTGGTGTGGGTGTGGCCCTCTTATTAGCCAAGCCCAGCAGCTGTGAGGCTTTTAGAACACTGACAGTTGGTCCTTACTGAGCATCCCCCGCGTTATAATAGGCTTCCAGCCAAAATTTCTTAAATTAATTAAAAATCAACCAGGCATTTTTTTAACTTTTTAAACTGCAGTAGATGAAGGTCAGAGTATGGGGCAAGGTCAGTATTAGGATTACAGTTACTCTGTGAACATGGCTGATTTTTAATGAATTTCAACAGATTATGAGAACTCTGGCAGAAAAAAGTCCAAAAGGGCTCTGAGGTTTTTCTCTCTCTTTTTAGATTTTGAACTCTCGATTCTCTCTGACTGTTTTGTGTATCGCCATGAAAATTGACGGGGTTGTTAAGCAAGCATTTCTGAGTTCAGGATTGTAAATTTTGTAAGGTTTTGTTTTGAAATGAGCTTATGGGAAGCATCAGATTGGCATGCGGGGGTATTTTCCATTTAACATTGCGGAATGTGAAAAATCCATGCTGGCTATAGTATACAGCCACTCTTGTGGCTGTATAATGTACAAAATAGGGGAAGCACAAGTGATTTCGCTTCTTCTATTTGACTTTGCACCAATCATTAATGTCCACAGTAGAGATTTCCTACCATGACCATGTCACAAGAACATGTATCTCCTGGCAAAGGGGGTGTCTCTAGATCCTGATATGTATCAATACTGGAAATAATACTGTGTGCATTTCCTGCATTCATGCACATCATTAATCTCAGAAGCTGTTCATGATGCTACAGAACAGACTTGCTAATTCTATGTACACTTACTTGGAGTGAGGTCCATTAAACTTAATGGGACTTAATTCCAAGAAATGCATTGAAGGAAGCTGAAAGGGTGGATTAATTTAAAATCCTAAAATGTAAAATATGGGTGTACATATATATGTTTGTCTAGTTATGGGATATAAGCTGTGCTGAAGACAGGATCACATAAGTAGGGAAGATAATGTTTAACTCAGAATGTGTGTATGGTTCATTTTTATATGAGAACTTTACATATAACTTGTATTGTTATTTGATGTTTACTTTGTGCACTATGAAAAATCTATATACATTTTTATAAGCAGTTGGGTCTTGGTGTTTTATGATGAAAACAGACACATTCATAGAGAATCAACAAGCTCATACTTGTCTAAACTCAACTTTGAACTGTGTAAAACATATGTAACTGATAGTACCTACCTGAAACAAGAATAATAAGGAGCTTGGCCCCAGGTTCCAAGAGGCTATGAAAGAACCTAATGGTAGCTGGGATGTCTTGTACATAATACAGCATCTAGAAAAGATAAGAATCATTTTAATGTAAAATGGGTTCACAGAAGCTTTCCTGTAAATGCTCCCATTTTTGGTGAGAGTAGAAACAATTCAAATATACCCAAACCCATTAATGGATTCATCTCTACACACTCTTTATCCAGGTGCACTACCTAATATAAAGGGCAGCTATCATTCTAGAGCAATATATAAAAGAAAGTCTTCTAGACTATTCTTCCCTTCTTGCTATATTGTCTGTTATATTTTCTTATTTTTCTTCTACACCACTTTGATTCCCTTAAGGAGAAAGAGCAGGATAGAAATATTTTTAAATAAATACATTTTAAGGTCAGTCAGTCAGCGTGGCACATATAGACAGTTTTGCCGTTGTGTGGAGGTATTTCCAGAAGAGTTACACTAAGCACAGGACTGGCCAAAGCCATTTTGCTGCCTGAAACAAAGGACAAGTTTGCGCCTCTTCATTCCATGTACAGAAACTAATAGAACTGGCAGTTGAATCTTAAGCCCTAGTCACATGTTCCTCTCACATGCAAAAAGTACACGAGCAGGGATGAGCACATTAAGCTCCACCTCCCCCATAGCCTTCCAATTTATGGAGGGCAAAGGTTTGAATCAGGGAGCCTCCTCTGCTCGTGGAAGGTTGCAGATTCTGCATAATTAATAAAGGTTCTACACTGCTCAAGAAATGGCCACAAGTCGAGGAGGCTCCCCTCTTCAGACCTTCATCTCCCATGATTTTGAGGGCAACAAGGATGGAAGCTGTGTGGTGGGGAGAACCTTAGCATGCCCATTCCCACCCTTCCTGCTCGCATGTGAGATTTGCACACAAGTTGAGTGCCCGAATAGGGCTTTGCTTCAACACTGGTTATAGTGCTGCATGCTGCGCTCCACCTGAGATTATCAGGCAATAAACAGGTCACTTATGGCACACTAAGGCTCTGCCCATCAACATCTTGCCACCACTCCTCGTTCCACAGCATCTACTGCCTGAGGCAGCCTCCTTACTCTGCCTGGGGTAAGGCTGGCCCTGACTAAGCACTCTTAAGCAGGCTCTGCGTAAGAAGCATCTTTACTCCATTTGATTTCCTTCCATTTTTAGAACTAGTATGCAATCTTCTTCCTTTCAAAAATCAGACCTTAACTTTTCTGTTAGATCTGAGGATTTGCATGGCCACATTGAAGAAACATTTTGTTGAGAAGTGGGAGAGAGTTTACATAGATCCATTTTGTGCAGATGTACCTGTTCTCAAGCACCTGGAAGAAATGTCTCCCAAAACAAATTCACACAGCTATCTAAAATAATAGCGATAAAATGGGTTCACAAATTTTCCACCGCTAGATTATTGACATGGTAGAATGAACCTGGGTAGCTGACCTATGACAACAGAAGTGGCAGCTGGTGCCCATTGGGGCTGCTGGGACAGAAATCAAGGAGACCAACGTTATGTTTAACCAGAACACCTGTGACAGGCAGAGCCAACTCATTCTAGTTTTGTTCTCATGCTCCTCCATAGTTTAATTCTATTTTAATTGTATATTTTTGTATGTTTTTTACCTATGTGTAGTTTTTATTTGTAAGCCGCCCTGAGTTCCAGTTTTGGGAAAAGGGCGGGGTAAAAATAAAGATTCATTCATTCATTCATTCATGCTGAGTTCTACAACTCACTGAACCTGAGCAAGAGGAAGGTGACAAGCAGTGCCATGCTCTGGCCTGGTTTAAGAGAGAAGGCAGGCAAGTGGAGGCTGGCTGAGGGCAGACTGAGGGGCAGTGCCCCATTTGCCCTAATGGACCAGCTTCCACTGGACAGCAGTTTTACAGAAACAGATAAAAAGACAAAAAGTCCTGTGGCACCTTCAAGACAAACAAAATTATTGTGGCATAAGCTTTTGTGGGCAAGAGCCCACTTTGTCAGGTGCTTCATGATTTAGCAGATATCTCTTGCATTTGGCAACCTTTAGGATTTCATGGTCTTATGGCTCAGTGATTTAGAACAAATACAGTTATTGTAAATAGCCCAAATTGCCATCAAATACCAGGGGTTGGAGTAGTAGAGCTGTGACATGCAAGTTGTGTATCTCACAAGAAAGGTAACATGACAAACATTATTTGTCTTAATTGTCCCAACAGAATTGTCCCAATTACATATGATGCAACCCATTACCTGGATCATGTGGATGAAGTTCCACTTCCTCATCTCTTTGCTGGCCTTCATTCGACTTTCATATTCCAGTGAAGTCTCCTTGTGCCAAGTAAACGTTATGTTCTCAAGGTTTGATGTGTTTGCTACACGTTCTAAAATATGATAGCTTCACAGTTTATCTCAATTGCAAATATGGAATAAATTTCCATTTCAAATCTTAAAGCAGCTGAAAGCCATATATTTTTTAAAAACATGACGGACTGGTGTAATTGGCAGGACCAATCCTGAGCTGCCGGCTCCCTCCTTCCATTCACTCACTTTAACACAGCAAAGCAGCGTGGAGGAAGCACTTTCTGCTGCATACGTTATATGACAGTTTCAGAATCTGTCCCCATTTCCATCCTTTCCGGTATATATGTTCATGTATCTAGTTGCTGTTTTATATCTAGAAACTGGATTTCAGGGGAACATTTTAGATTTAAAGGGCGACGAAAGAGAAATACCTTGAGGCAGTAGCTAAAATGTAGACTATGAGCTATTGAGACAAAGTGAAGCATCACAAAATGTCACTGGGGTTCAATGGGAAAAACTGAAGCACATGACAAGCCCATTGACAACTACTTTTATCATTGGCTGTATAAGATATTTTCATATATCCTGAAACCGGCTTTTCATCCACCAAGATCAAGCGGAAGCTTAGCTACTTCCCATATCTTACCCCCATTTCAACTCCTCATGATCTGTTCTGATTTAAGTGCAGCTTTGAGCACTGAGTAACTGTCAGGTGGTTGCCATGCTTTCTTGATTTCCAATCCAAAAACATTTGCTGTACTTCTCAAGTCCATGGCTGAAAGCTGTCATAAGTGAAGTTCCTGTCTTGGTGCCCAGAACGCTCTCAGAAATGAAGAAAGGTAAGGTTCTGTGTCATTGCCTACTTTAACCCTATTTCAAGCTATGACTCCACTGTTTTGGGGCACACTTGTACTGGCAAAAAGTTCCCCAATAGCTCTAAGGATGCTTCCAGACAACCTGTTTATTGAGCATTCAACCTGATTTGTTTGCAGGGAAATTAAGATGACACTGGCTCTTTAATGAGCATTCATTCTGATTTGTTTTCAGGGAGCTTAGATGATGTAGCATCAAAGCAAGTATTCTCTCCTATTTCCAGTGTATCTTCCCCTCACTTTCTTTATTGTAAAAACTCGGATCTTTGAGGGAGGTGGGTTTATTGTGCAAGACCTTCCAATCAACTATAATTATGGAGCCTGAATTTGTCAGTATGTGACTGAGTCCCACCCAAAAATAGTGACAGTCTGGAAGCGACCTAGGAGTTTTGTATGCATTCAGAGTACCATGCTTTGGTCTAGCTTCAACTCAACACATCAAATCAAAGTGTTACTTTTCTCGAGGCTCTAATTATGATATATCCCTGTAAAATAGATGAGAAATGTTCCACCTGTGCTTATCTCCCTTCCTTTGCGTTCCCTATTGGACATGGGCTACCACTTCTGAATGCTGCAGCTGTTATTCCATCTTCCATTTATCAGTCTCTGGCCTGTACGACCACAGTGCACATCTAATTTGCTATTTTAAACTCAGACATCATTGAGCAGTAATCCATATCAGCATTGAAAATAATCTGACTCAGTCTGCTTCTATTTAATCACTAGAGAGTCTGTGAGGAGGCATCAGGAAAATGAAGAGTAGGGAAAGAAAGTGAATGCCTATCAATGTAGCTTCTCTATGTCAAAAATCAGGGCTGGGCTAACTACCAAAGCAGTTTAGGAAGTCCACAAGACAGTTGCTCTCTTTGGGTGTTCAGACTAACCATGCAAGGGCAAAAGGCATGTAGCTCTGTCCCCAGCCCTACCCCCAATTTCCTTGTGCATGCCAGCCCCACCCCTTCTGTCAGCCCCCTCGTGAAGGTCAGCAGGGAATGGGGTGGGGCCAAGCACACACAGGAATGTTGGTGGCAGGGTTGACATTAGGGATGGGGGAGAAATTCAGTCCAGTTCACATTTAAAGCCAAATCTACCACATCTGCACTTTCCAAAACAATGAGAACCAAAACACAGCCACCCTTCGAAATTCACACATCGAAAGTTTGCAATACAGTTCTCCAACCAAGCCATGTTTATACAAATGCATATGTTAACAGCAAGTGTGTATGAAATGAACATATTAGTGAAAATAAAATACAAAAATGCATTATACAAAGAGAAATTGTTTGAAAATGTGTACATTAGTCAAAACTGCATAATGTGTTTATTAGGAGAAATTTATACTAAACTGCTGGAAATTTTCCATGAAGATTTGTTAATGTTTTAAATCGTAAATTGCTACAGAAACCTGGAGAGGTGAATTTAAGACTGGGAAAATGAGACACCAAGAGAACCGAAATGGGCAGAACCTTCCATTCAAAGCTGACATGCATGCCCCGTGCCCCCTATGCTCTTTTTGCCTGTGTGTGGTCAGGCTGGATACTTGAAGAGGGCTAGCATCTCTCAGGCCCACTTCATATGGAATGGAAACATTTCTACTTTGCCATGTATACAACTAATTAGGGCTTCCCATTCTGAATACATGTATCAAAAAACAGACACATGTGCTTTCATCAGAACTTGCAATACACACATTCTGTCTGTTTATGTCCAAGTAGGAAAATCATGTGAAGTAGCCCTCATTTTCAGAGTGAGTTCAAAGCTACTTTTTCAAACAGCTATAGTCTGTTCCCCACTTTCATTTCAACAACAAGCTACTTCGCTTCTGTACTGTTTTCACTGCCACTTCAGAAGGGATTAAGCTATTGTTGCTCTCCTCTGGACTGTCGCCATGCTGAGAATCATACGATAGCTATCCCATTCCCTAGCAATAGAATTGTGATGAATGACGGCTCCCTAGAAATGTTAACACTGCCTAACTATTTCTTCCCAGGATGAGAGTGGTACAACTGATATAATAAGAAAGGACAAATTATCTAGCAAATTATTTTGTACTCAGCTTTTTTTAGAAAAGAAACTGAATGAAAGCATAAGCTACATTTTAAGCTGTACCTTTGTAGGCGATTATTTGTTCAGCACTTGGTTCTACCACATCGTTATGAATGACAACCCCAGGATATTTAGCTTGTAGTTTTGTGAGAATCTGAAGGTCAATTTCTCCTAGAACACAAATAAGGGGAAGCAGGGGGCGGGGAGGAGAGAGAGCGAGAGAGGAGAGAGAGAGAGAGAGCGCTGACAATATTTTTGAAAAAGAATTTGCATACATTACTTGGTTTAACAATGTGTTTTAGATTCAGGGGTGGGCAGAATTCAGTTGAGGATCTACTGGTAGATCTCACAGTCATTTGTAGTACAGCAGCAAGTGTTTCCCACTCCCAATGGTTTAACAACAGCAAAAGCAAAAATACTCCCCCCCCCAAAAAAAATGGGAGGTAGAGGTGAAACCAGGAAGTGAGGTGTGTACGAAAGGACCTTGAAATCATTTCTGGTCCCAAAAATAAATACCTGGGCTGAGCCTGTGCTCAGGGACACCCCGGTCCTTAATTTTAAGCATGCAGAAGTCCCCTGTGCCATCATTTTGATTTGATCCTGGCTGGCCAATCTCAAAGTTGTAGTAAAAACAAACTGTGGATCCATCAAGCCTGAAGTCTGCCTGCTCCTGTTTTAGATGATATCCCCAATAAATAAAGTGACCTAATAGTGAGTGAAAGGGAATGTGCATAACAATCTTGTTGCATCATGCCCCTAACACCTTGCCTTTGCGATAGAACAGTTCTATCACAGCTGACCAGTGACAGCCCATGAACAAACACATGCTATAATATATGTGTAATTGCAATCAGCATGTTAAATGTGATCTGATCCATGTACACAAAGTCACATGTTACTGCTTGAGTGCTATTGCACTCATGTCTTGCTTGTTGTTGGTTTCCCATAGACAGCTGGTTGGCCACTGTGAGAGCAGAATGCTGGACTAGATATGCCTTGGATCTGATCTAACTGGGCTCTTACATTCTTAATGACCAAAGACAGCAGGTGGAGATACACATTCCTTCCGCATGAAAGATGTGAGGGTGCCTCTCTCATTCACAGCCTACAATATGCACTGGGTTCATATAGGATACCTGTATCTAAATATACATTATGATGCAGATTTGGGTGCATACTTGGACCCAGCAAGGAACAGCATCTGGAAATCTGCTTACTCATCTGGATTTCCTTCCTAGATTGTGGCAGGTATGTGATTTCATCCTATGTTGTTGATAATTTAGATTCATCAAACAATACTAACATCTGAGTTACATAATCAGCAAAAATACAGTGAATAAAAGAATAGCATGGCAGTCCAATTGCATCGCTGCTTTTGCTCCAACAATTCTTTCCCTCTACTGAAAATCCATGAGGATTTCTAGAAGCCCAGCTAGAACCTAAGACATGTTGACTTACCTGTGGCTATCATCTCCTGCTATTCAAGTATGACTTCACAATATAGCACGCTATTCAAGGCCGTCATCTCAAGACAAACCACAGAATTTGCCTTCAAGCACACAATCAAATGCAGTCACCCACTGTTGCCAGAAAATTGCAATTTCCTTGTTATTTTAGTGCCAAACTAGACATGATGTGGAACAAGACCATAAACCGGATCTCCTGTTGTTTTCTTAAATGCTAACAGCCCCAAAGAGGGAGGGGAATTCTGATCAAAATGGCAATGATTGTGCAAGGAAGGGTTATGCATTTTCCCCATGACATTTTCCCATTTAAATTGCCCCTAAAGCTGCTATTGCTCATGGAAGTCACTGATTCATAGGGTCGCCATAAGTCGCAATCGACTTGAAGGCACATAACAACAACAACAAAGCTGCTATTTGCCCTGGACTCTTCCATGGTACATTTGTAGCAGTTGCCAGTTCCATTGCTCATTCAAAGCCCCCTAGGAAGAAGGAATTGTCCCTGTGAAGGGTAAACTGGATGGGCGGCTGCTTAAGAATCATAAATATACTACCTTGGGTTCCATGGTTGAAGGCAAAATAAATAAATAAGCAAGCAAGCAAGCAGCTAAGCCAGCATCCCTCTCTTTCTCCTTATTTGGAGCAGCACTGTAAGGTAAGGAAAAACTGGAAAAGGGTTATCCACCCACATCCACTGTTGGACCTGGTACCTGCTAAATGCATACAGTGGGTTTGGGGCACCACATGCTAGTGTGTTGAAGGGGATTCCTGCAACCTGCATGCATATGTCCTTTATGCCAGATGTAACGCACACTTAGTTTGTATTTAGGTGTTTCTACTCAAACACAGAGCCAGTGTGGCGTACTGGTTATAAGGTGTTGGACTATGACGTGGGAGACCAGGGTTCGAATCCCCACACAGCCATGAAACTCACTGGGTGACCTTGGGCCAGTCACTGCCTCTCAGCCTCATGAAAACCCTATTCATAGGGTCGCCATAAGTCGGAATCGACTTGAAGGCAGTACATTTACATTTACTCAAAGACAAAATGTCTTGTTGGAGGCAAAGAGACCGAAAGATTTAAACATTAGAGACTAGAAACTTGATAATGATGCAAAGCCTGACAAGGAGTCCGTGGCCTGATTTGCAAGTCACGTTAAACCACAGTTAAAATAAACAATGGTTTAATGTGAACCCGCAGTATGCTGGAGGAAGTTGTTGAAATCACAGGTGCTTTGCTTCTTCCCCACTCCTGCACAGAAAGAAGCCATGGTCTGGTTAAGGCTTATATATCTCTCCAAACAAACCATGAGCAGTAACCAAGGTTTGTTCTTGGTGTACCATTTGTGGTTTGTTTGGGGGAAACAAACCATGAGACCTGGTAATGCTAAGCCAGACCATGACTTGTTTCCTGGCGGCAGCAGGAGCAAAAGGATGCAATTTCAGCAGCATGCACCAGGACACTGAGCATTCACATTAAGCCATACTTAATACACCCCCCCCAAACAAGGAGCTCACCCCACACTCCCCCCCTCGCCACTGTTGGACTTCTGTCATTACCAGATACTGTTCACATTTTCCCTTAGAGTCTGTGATTTAGGATTTGCCATCTGGTGTTAAGCAAATCCTGCGCATATATGTAAACCATATGGCTTAATTAGATATGTACTGTAAGGAGATTCAAGGCTTTTGAGCTCTTGTGTGTTGACTGAGGAGGCGGTGTGGTATGGGCATCTCTTCCCGCCCAATCAGAAGCATGCATTCTTCTTGTGGATGAAGTCTGAGTCTGCACAGATCAGTCCCTCCCTTTCAGGACACTTGCAGCAAGCTAGCCTTGTGGCAGCAGGAATATATTTTATTTTTATTTTGTGTGTAAGAGTGTGGGTTTTAATTTATTTATTTTTATTACAAGGCAAAGGAACTGACTCTGAGACAATAGGAGAAGAACCTGTACCTCCTGCTTAAGGAGGTAACGAAGCAAAAAATCCCTTTTCGTTCTTGTAAAGCTGTTTGTTCTTATGGGTTTTTATTGCAGTGCATCTGTGTCAAAATTGTTTTAAACGTGTCTTAAGTGTTTTATCACTAGTTTGCTGCCCTGATTTCCTTCTTGTAAAGCCTTTTGTTTTCATTGCAAAACTTGCAAGGGGTGGATGGAAAAATGGGGGCTAATGGTGTTGTTTGCATGGGTTGATGATGCGGGGAGAATTCTGGAGGCTTCTACTCAAATTCCAGTGAAGTGGGGAGGGCTTTTTAGAGAGGGTGAGATTGTTTGGAGTTTATAGGGGAGGAAAATCCCTGAAGCTTCTGAAATGCTATCCTATACATGGCCCTTCCTTCTCTTGAGAACATTTATAAGAATGGATTCTGTGCTAAACAGTGAAATTAAAATTAATGGGCCTGGGCAAGTCTGATAAATATATATATACATATCTGAAGTGTTGGCCATAGAAACAAATAGCTAGTGATGCCTCCAGAAAAAGGAGCAGGCCTCCCACCCCCACTAGGTGGAGGCCAGGTCAAGCACTATAGGTAGGAAAACAATAGCCTTGTTGTGTAGATTAAGAGAAAGATTTTTTCACGTTGCACATCATGTGGTGTATGTGTGTGTTATATGCCTTCAAGTCGATTACGACTTATGGCGACCCTATGAATTAGTGACCTCCAATAGCATCTGTCATGAACCATCCTGTTCAGATCTTATAAGTTCAGGTCTGTGGCTTCCTTTACGGAATCAATCCATCTCTTGTTTGGCCTTCCTCTTTTTCTACTCCCTTCTGTTTTTCCCAGCACTATTGTCTTTTCTAGTGAATCATGTCTTCTCATTATGTGTCCAAAGTATGATAACCTCAGTTTCATCATTTTAGCTCCTAGTGATAGTTCTGGTTTGATATGTTCTGACACCCAGCTACTTGTCTTTTTTATGGTCCATGGTATCCGCAAAACGCTGCTGCAACACCACATTTCAAATGAGTTGATTTTTCTCTTATCCACTTTTTTCACTGTCCAACTTTCACATCCATACATAGAGATCGGGAATACTATGGTCTGAATGATCCTGACTTTGGTGTTCAGTGATACAACTTTGCATTTCTAGTTCTCTTATGGCTGCCCTCCCCAGTCCTAGCCTTCTTCTGATTTCTTGTCTCCATTGTCTCCATTTTGGTTAATGACTGTGCCAAGGTATTGATAATCCTTGACAAGTTCAATGCTGTCACTATCAACTTTGAAGTTACATAAATCTTCTGTTGTCATTACGTTCAGCTGTAGTCCTGCTTTTGCGCTTTCCTCTTTAACTTTCATTAGCACTTGTTTCAAATTATCACTGGTTTCTGCTAGTAGTATGGTATCGTCTGCATATCTTAAATTATTGGTATTTCTCCCTCCAATTTTCACACCTCCTTCATCTTGGTCCAGTCCTGCTTTCCGTATGGTATGTTCTGCATATTGATTAAACAAATAGGGTGATAAAATACACCCCTGTCTCACACCCTTTCCGACTGGGAACCAATTGGTTTCTCCATATTCTGTCCTTACAGTAGCTTCTTGTCCAGTGCATAGGTTGCGCATCAGAACAATCAGATGTTGTGTCACCCCCATTTCTTTTAAAGCATTCCATAGTTTTTCATGAATTACACAATCAAAGGCTTTGCTGTAATCTATAAAGCACAGGGTGATTTTCTTCTGAAATTCCTTGCTCCGTTCCAACCTATGTTTGCAATACAATTTCTGGTACCTCTTCCCTTTCTAAATCCAGCTTGGACATCTGGCATTTCTCGCTCCATATATGGTAAGAGCCTTTGTTGTAGAATCTTGAGCATTACTTTATTTGCATGGGATATTAAAGCAATAGTTCGATAATTACTGCATTCCCTGGGATCCCCTTTCTTTGGAATTGGGATGTATATTGAACTCTTCCAGTCTGTAGTTTTCCATATTTGTTGACAAATTTTTGTCAAAATTTGGACAGATTCAGTCTCAGCAGCTTGTAGCAACTCTATTGGTATGCCATGTATTCCTGGTGGTTTGTTTCTTTCCAAGTATTTTAAGAGCAGCTTTTACCTCACATTCTAAAATTTCTGGTTCTTTATCATATGGTTCCTCTGTGAATGAATCTGTCATCCTTGCATCTCTTTTATAGAGTTCCTCAGTGTATTGCTTCCATCTTCCTTTTACTTCATCTCAGTCAGTCAGTGTGTCCCCCAGTTGATTATTCAACATCCCTACTCTTGGTTTGAATTTCCCTTTGATTTCTCCAGTTTTTTGGAATAAGGCTCTTGTTCTACCTTTTTTATTATCCTCTTCTATTTCTGTACAATAATTATTGTAGTAATTATTCTCTTTATTCCTACGTACTGGTCATCATATTATTGCATTTAGGCAGAGTTTGGAAGTAACTCGCTATTTTTAACGAGTTACTTGTAATTCGTTACAATTTTAAATAACGAGTGGGTAATTCCATTACATTTGGCAAGTAACGGAACGACTAGTAATTTCCCTACTTTTCAGCTGCAACTTTAACGTTTCCACGTTAGGTTGCACATTACTTGGGGGTGGGAACAAGGGGAAGACAGCTCCTGGCTGTGATTGGTTAACACAAGACATGTGCCTCACACTGATTGGACCTCTGCACAGACTCTCTCTTCCCTCGTGATCTGTGTTAGGATGCACGAGGGAGGAGGTGAATAGGCAGGGCCTGCTAGCATCTGAGAGGACAAAATGGACGCCGGAGGAAAAAGCCAGGGCAAGGACAACGGAGGAGAAAAGGCAGCAGCAGAATGGCGAAGAGCTGTGGAAGTGAGTGACAATGATTTGTGTGTGTGTGTGCCCCCCGTGGTACCGTTCTGCCCCCCTGCCCCCCTGCGGCACCGTTCTGCCCCCCCACTGCCTCTCCTTGCCTCTGCCGCCCCCTCCATCAATTACAAGGCACTTCCGAAACTTCGGCCTACTCAGAGCTTGGAAAAGTTACTTTTTTGAACTACAACTCCCATCAGCCCTAGGCAACATGGCCACTGGATTAGGCTGATGGGAGCTGTAGTTCAAAAAAGTAACTTTTCCAAGCTCTGGCCTACTTCTCTTCCTTCCCCCCCTTTTTGAACTCTCCCCCTTGTTCCCATGCATACATACCTGTGTGCTGTATTTATCCAGACAGAGCACTCCTGCCTTTTAAAATGCTGGCTAGCTTTTTATTGTATATTTATTTGAACTCCATCTTTCTTTTTATTTGTATTTTTGTCCTGTTTAATCACAAGACTGAATTGTATGTGGGACAAAAACTGTCTCAGTAATAATAATAATAAAAATAAAAATAAAAAATCATTAGGCGTATAATAAATGGCTTAAGGCTGATTTTTTTGTTCTTGGCAGAGATGAGGTGAGAAGTAGGGTCCTTGCAGCTCCTCCTCTCAGTCCCCCAGCTCTCAAACTCATGTTCTGTGAGAGAGAGATTCCCAGTCCCTGAGAGAGATAAGACTGTTGACAATCTCTGCTAATATCTATACAAATGTACATAACATGCATCACCTGAACTCACATGATCTAGAGTTACCTTAGATCTTGCAAGATTTGCAAATGAGAAGCAATAGGGTTTTATATTAGTTCTGATTGTCTATTGGGCTATCATAGGTTATATGTTTTTTTCATTTTCTATGGCAAAAACTCCAACTTCAGTGGAATTTATGTGATGTTTTCTAATCATTTGAATTTGGCTAATGAATGCTTTATTCTTTCATCAGAACTTTAGCAGTAGTACTAAAATATTAATAAAAAAGAAAAGGGAAAGAAAAAATACTTTACATACATCATTCAGCTGTATTGCTAATTATAGATATAGATATAAAAGATAAACGGCATTTTGTCAAAAGTATTTTTGTCTACATTTTATACCTCATCCTTGGTTTTCCAAGCTTGGCATGGAATGCTTCTCATACAGAATTAATTTGAAATGCTGCATATTTATTATCATAATCATCATATTCAAAATAAAAAATATATGTACCGCCTTCAAGTTGATTCCAACTTATGGTGACCCTATGAATAGGGTTTTCATGAGGCTGAGAGGCAGTGACTGGCCCAAGGTCACCCAGGGAGCTTCATGGCTATGTGGGGATTTGAACCCTAGTCTCATTTTGTTCTCACAACAACCCTGTGAGATAGTAGGTTAGACTGGCCCAGGCAGGGTTATTCAGTGAGCAAAAATGATGCAAATAGGATCTCTTTTAATTGTGCTATTGACCTGCTTACTTCCACTCTGACTGGGGCATCTTGCAGCATGGGGAAGAGATGGGGGCACATCACAGCTGAAGTTCACCCATATAGGAGCATTATCTCTTGTTTATTACAGAGATGCCTGTTGCAGGTTTTGCTGCTGACAGCAGCAGTCAGTTAGTGCGGCCACTTGAGTCACAGCTTGTTGATCCTGAGGAGGCAAAACTAGAAAGTGAGGTTCAGAAAGGAGGCCCTGTGCACGAGGAGGAGGAGGGCATGAAGCAGTGCCAGTTGCCCACAGCCACATCTGCAGAACAGCAAGTACCATGGTTTGGCTTTGAGAAAGCTTGTACATTTGTGAGCCAGAGTGGGAAAAATGTTGTTGTACGATGCAATTACTGCCTTCCAAGGATCAAAAATCTGAGATCAGCTGTTTCCTCCTCATCCAATGTGAAGAAACCTTTTGAGGTAAGCCTTTGTCATGCTGGTCCTCAAAGAGTGTCCATTGTCTGTTTATGTTTAAATTGTGAAGTTCCTCTTCCATTTTTTCTTGGATTCATGCTTTGTTCTTCTTCCTCAGAGGGCACACCCTGAGAAGCTGAGAGCAATTGAAGAAGCAATAAAGGCAAGGAGACATGGCCTTCCTGAACCAATGCATGACACCCCTCCTCCCAAAATGCTGAAGCAGCAGCAGACAACCCTTGAGAGGTGGGGATCTGGCAGGGAGCCTGTCACCCAAGCAATCTCGACAGGAGAATCATTGATTTCATTGTAGAGGAGACATTACCACTTCAGACTGTGGACAAACCATCATTCATTAATCTGGTTCGTATTGGACTCCCCAAAGATCTCACCATCATATGTGCCAAGACTCTGAGAGACAGAATTGAGAAGAGAGCATGCCACATGAGAGAAACTCTTGCAAACCGAATGGGTGCTGTGGCATATATAGCAACCACTGCAGATTGTTGGACCAATGGCAAGAAGAGTTACTTTGGGGTAACAGCCCACTGGATCAACCCAACTACCCTGAAACGTGAGGTCGGGGCCTTGGCTTGTAAGCGTCTGAAGGGGCACCATACATACGATGTCCTTTCAAAAGCACTGCATGATGTACATGTGCAGTACAGGATCCACAACAAAGTTATGTGCACTACTACAGACAATGGCTCCAACTTTGTGAAAGCGTTCAGAGTTTTCATGGCCAAAGAACCAGTGGAAGCTGCAGGCACCAGTGACGATGATGGTGATAACCAGGAGGAGGAGGAGGCTGAGGTGGTGTTTGTGCCTATCTGTGAGATCCTGGACACAGGACCTGAGGCAGAGGAAGAAGCTGCAGACTCAGGAGAGGATTTTGTTTTACCACCACACCAGAGATGTGCTAGCCACACCCTCAACCTTGTGGCAACACAAGACATAGAGGCCATGCTTTCTGACTCCTCCAAAAGTAGTCTTCTTGGTCCTTTCAAGAAACAGTTTCGTTCCTTGATGGGAAAGTGCAGCAAGTTGTGGTCCAAGCAGAACCAGTCAGCACAGATTGCTGAGTATATCCATGCACAATGTGGTGTGTATCTGAAGGTACCGAATAAGACCAGGTGGAATTCCACCTTTGATGCGTTGAAGCAACTACATGAGCTCCTGTCAACTGTGCCACTAAAAATCCATGCCATAATGGACCGCTGCTCCTTGTCCAGGATCACAGCTGCTGAGATTGAAGTGGTACAGGAATACACAGAGATTATGGAGCCACTAGCCCAGTCCCTAGATATCCTGCAACGGGAGAACGGCATGTTCATGGGGTATTTGCTACCAACGCTCTGCAATCTGGACCGCAAGTTAGAAGGACTGGAAAACAAACCTGAGAGGTACACATACTGTTTTCAGCTGCTGAGAGGTGTGCGTGAAGCCCTAAGAAAGCGGTTTGCAGCTATCTGGGAGGACAAGAGGCTTCTTCTGGCAGCCTGCCTACACCCTCGCTTCAAACTAGATTGGCTGGAATCGTGTCAGGCCGCCACCCATACCAACAAGTAAGAACATTAGGGAAGCCCTTTGGGTGGATTACTCCAAGGGAAATGTTGTCTCAAGGGAGGCATCAGAGGGCTTAAGGTGGTAGGCAGGGGCTGGTCCTTTTCTTCCTGGGGCTCCTCATCACAACCTTGGGTTGCTGCAGGTAATCCTTAAGGGTCTGCTGTGCTGCCCCATGAGTGTGGTGACTTGGTCACCTTCCTACCTTCCATGTCATCATCCACAGGCTCAGGCTGGACTCTGAACCAGGGGACATGACAAGCATCAGGAAATGAAGAGCAGATGATGGTTTCCTAACATATATGTGTTAACATATCCTCTCTCTTTCTTAGATACACAATGGAAGCCTTGCTGAAAGCTGAAATAAAGATGGGTGTACTTAATGAGGACAGTGATCAGTCTTCAGATAAAGACCAGGAAGGAGATGACTTAGAAGATGACTTCTTTAACTTTCTGCCCCAGGGCAAGAAGTCAGCAGTGGACACTGCTGAGGAGGAACTGGTGAGGTACCTGAGGTCTCCCAGCAGGGAAGTGTCATCACTCCATGGCTTTCCACATGTGCTGCGGTGTTTTTTGCAGCACAACACAGGCATGCCTTCAAGCGCCGCAGTAGAACGCCTGTTCAGTACTGGTGGCAACGTAATGACTGTAAAAAGACATTCCTTGTCTGACATGCTCTTTGAGCATCTTGTTCTTTTGAGACATAACAGAAACATATTATAAAAGCATTTCAAGTGTAAAATTTGATTTCAAGAGTTGGGGTATCTTCATTGCTTGGGGGGATGTGAGATTCTGTTATGCCGTTATGTTAATCTTATGGATAATTTTTTTTATTCTACTACCCCCTGTGTGTGTGTGTTTATTTTTAATATTGTTTTAGGCTTCTTAGATGTGCAGCAGCCAAGGCCAGCACCTTGTAGGAGTTTTTTTTAAAAAGTAACTGAAATGTAATTGTAGTGATTACTTTTGAGAAAAAGTAAAGTAATCAGTTACTTTCAGAGCAATTGTAATTGTAACGGTAATTACTACTTTTTGGGCCAAGTAATTGTAACTGTAATTTATTACTTTTTAAAAGTAATCTTCCAAGCTCTGCATTTAGGGTTCTAACCGTGTTTCTCTCTCTTTTCGCTTTTGCTTTCCTTCTATCTTTAACCATTTTAAGAGTTTTGTCAGTCATCTACTAAGGTCTTTCTCTCTTTTTAATTAGAGGTTTCATCTTTTTGCATTCTTCCCTGATAGATCTTTGGTGCTACTCACAGCCCCTTTTAATTTGCATGGATCACACGACGTTGCACACAATCAGCAGCTAGATCGCAGTTTTCCCCTTTAAATCTGTACTGTAGTATATCAATGATCTTTTAATCCAAAAAGGGAAGGAAAAAATGACTTCAGGTCGTATCTCTGAGTGCTTGTAGAAACTTTACTCCAATGTTTTAGGTTGGTGTGTCAATCATTCCCTTCTCCATGGCCACTCCTTCCTCCTCCCTTCTTTCATTTCATTTCCTGTTTTACTGCTGGCTCCCATTCTGCAAACCTGCTGCAAACTGTGCTTTATTTTTCTTTCTCCCCTAATTTGTGCACAAAAGCATAACACTGTTTAAGCAAGCATTTGCATTCCAGCTGGATTGTAGCAGTGAAATACAAATAATCCCACTTTATGAATCTCTGGAACAAACTGAGCATGCTCAGGTGCCAAGGTAACCAGAGGAAGTGAAATTTGACCTTAAGAGGGCATGGGCATTAGGAAGCTGTGTGATTATTCCTTTCCCTTCAATGTGAATGAAAAGCACCCGATTTGAAGATGGCTTTGAGCCCCCTGTGTGGACCGTGCAAAGAGAAAATGGAGGTAAAAGCAGCGTTTTTAATATGATGTTATGAAGCTAGGTTTAAAGCCTCAAATCTGTTCCTTATTTGATCTTTATATTCTTCTCAAATGTTATTTAAATTGTATTTTGGCATTATGATTGCTTTGTTCTTCTTAAGCTTTACTCTGATTTTTTAATATTACCAGTTCATGATCTGTACTGCAGTCTGCTCCTGGTCTTGTTTTCGCAGGAAGTATGGAACTTCTCCATCTTCTGCTACTAATTTTATAATCAATTTGTTTCCTATATTGACCATTTGGTGATGTCCACATGTACAGTCATCTTTTCAGTTGCTTGAAAAATGTGTTTGCAAGAAACAAATTACTGGCATCACAGAATTCAATAAGTCTCTCTCCTGCTTCATTTCTATCTCCTAAGTCCCATTTCCCCACAATTTCTAGTTCTTCTCTGTTCCCTACATTTGCATTCCAGTCCCCCATGATTATCAGAGCATCCTGTTTTGGTGTGTGATCAATTTCCTCCTGTACTTCTGCATAAAATCTCTCATTTTCCTCTTCTTCTGCGTTTGCCATTGGAGCATAGACTTGGATGATGGTTATGTTGATACATTTCCCGTTAAGTCTCATCGATATGACTTGCTCAGACCTTGCATTATAGCTCCTAATTGCTTTTGCTACATCACTTCTCACTATTAAAGCAACCCCATTTCTTCTTAATTTCTCATTTCCTGCAAAAAATATTTTGTAGTTGCCTGACTGAAAGTGTCCCATACCTGTCCATTTTTATTCACTCACACCAAGTATTGTAATATCGACACGTTCCATTTCTTTCTTGACAATTTCTAACTTCCCTTGGTTCATGCTTCTCACATTCCATGTTCCTATTGTGTATGTTGTACAACTCCAGAATCTTATTTAATACCTGTGCGCTTCACCGTTCTGGTTTCCTTTCAGCTTTGACCCAGCTGCGTAATTAGTCACAGTGCTATCAGTACTTTAAAACATCATAAAAAGACCTTAAAATACATTAAAACAAAACAATGTTAAAAACATTTTTTAAAAAATATTCCCATTATCTTCCCTGATAATGTATCTGACATAGTTCTTCTGGTTCTCTGTCAACTAAGTTTAAAGCCTCAAATCTGTTCCTTATTTGATCTTTGTATTCTTCTGGGATGTTATTTAAAATGTATTTTGGCATTATGATTGCTTTGTTGTTGTTCTTTGACTTTCCTCTGATTTTTGATATGACCAGTTCATGATCTGTACAGCAGTCTGCTCCTGGTCTTGTTTTCGCAGAAAGTATGGAACTTCTCCATCTTCTGCTACTAATTATATAATCAATTTGTTTCCTGTATTGACTATTTGGTGATGTCCACATGTACAGTCGTCTTTTTGGTTGCTCAAAAAATGTGTTTGCAAGAAACAAATTGTTGGTTTCACAGAATTCAGTAAGTCTTTCTCCTGCTTCATTTCTATCTGCTTAGCCCCATTTTCCCACAAGTCCCGTTCCGCTTACCTGGCAAGCCTGGGCGAGCGGAGTGCAATTGCGGCCGAGGGTGAAGCCGCAGAAGCCATCGGAGGTAAGGGCAGCACCTCGCGTCACTCTGAAATGGTGTGCGATGTGCTGCACGGAGGGGGTGGAGCATCACTGGGCCTATTTAAGCCCATGCTGCCCCCCTCCTTCTTCCTCGTGGCTTGCGACACCCGACCTGCCCTCCCCCTTTTATGGTGTGCCCAGGGTCGCTTTGGGGCCGAGTAGGAATTTTTATCCTGCCCACCCTTGTTGGTGGGCAGGTTTTTCGCCTACTCCACACTCTGGGAGATGGAGGGAATTGGATTAGGGGGTGTTGTGATTAATAGGTTATTTCGGCTAATATGGTTTTAAATCAATGCCTACTGAGGGCATGTTGGGGACACGAATATGGTAAAGTGCGGGAAGGGGAATAGGTAATGACAGCCAGGTGGCCCCCTTAGGCACCTTTGGAGGTGATTGGTAGTTCCGGAGGCCTGCCTGTCAGGGTTTTAAGGCCCAAGGGCAGGATATGGGCTGCTTTTGGGGCCATTCTTACCTCATCCACCCGAGGGTTCTATGGCCCCGGGGGGTTGGTGACGTGAGAAGGCCTCCCTACTCACCTACAAGGTGTGGCAAGGGCAAGGGGTAAGCAAAAGGGGCTTGCCCTTTGCCCAGCAGGGGCTGGTCGCCCGAGAGCTATAGGGCAAGCTGCTTGCCTAGAGTTAGGTCCTGCACTTAGGTTTCACCTCTGCAGGTCGCTTTAAATATTTTGTTTATAATTTAATAAAGTGGCCCTTTGTTCAACCATAACTGCTGTTGTCTGCATATTATTTCACCCATCGACCGCAATTGGTAATTCTTCTCTGTTCCCTACATTTGCATTCCAGTCTCCCATGATTATCAGCACATCTTGTTTTGGTGTGCGATCAATTTCTTTCTGTACTTCTGCATAAATTCTCTCAATTTCCTCTTCTTCTGCATATGCCGTTGGAGTGTAGACTTGGATGATGGTTATGTTAATAGGTTTCCTGTTTAATCTCATTTACACCACTGTATCAGACCTTGTGTTATATCTCCTAATTGCTTTTGCTACATCACTTCTCACTATTTAATTTCTTCTTAATTTCTCATTTCCTGCATAAAATATTTTCTACTTACCTGACTGAAAATGTCCCGTTCCCATCCATTTTAATTTACTCACACCAAGTATTGTAATGATGATACATTCCATTTCTTGCTTGACAATTTCTAACTTTCCATGGTTCATGCTTCTTACATTCCATGTTCCTATTGTGTGCGTTGTACAACTCTGGACTCTCCTTTCGCATCTGTGCGCATCAGCCTCTGGGCTTCCTTTAAGCTTTGACCCAGCTGCGTCATTAGTCACAGCGCTACTCGTACTTGTCCGTTGTTCTTCCCCAGTAGCTCAGTGAGTGCCTTCTGACCTGAGAGTCTAATCTTCTAGCACTATCTCGTGTTGCATTTTGGATACTCTGTTCATAGGGTTTTCATGATAATGGGTATTCAGAGGTGGTTTACTCTCTTCCTCTGATTTTGGATGCCTCTTAGTCTGGTGTCTCAGCTTTGACCATTCCGCCTTGGGTGCCCCTGCTAGGAGTCTAGCCTCTTGGTCTAGACTCCTGACAGAATTGCTCTCAGCTTCTTCAACACTCTCAAACCCCCTCACTACATTAAGGTATGCATCGTAGAGTGGGACATCATTTGGTATTGGCCACTAAAGACACCTTTTAAAAGGCAATTAGACACAGCAGGTTTCAAGGCAAAAAAGTGTTTTTCTGTTGTTATATGGACAGATCCCTTTCCTTCTTGGGGTTGAGAGGAACTCTGAATATGCTGCAGGAGACAAACAGCAGAAAAGCATTATTGGCCTCAGACTCTGCTGAGGGTTCCCCATGTGGCATCTATTTTCCATTGCAGGAAGCAAGAAGCTGGACTAGATGGACCTTTGCCCTGACCCAGGACAAGTGCTCTTAAAGGATTCCAACTCCCCTTTTCTATAAAATATTGCTTCTTTCTGGTTTGTTGTGTCCAGTTTATTTTTATTTTTACTAACCTGTGAATAAAACCCATTGCTTGAACAATGAGAAACCAAGCTGTCCTGAAGCATACAGATTTTTATTTGCATACAATGACAGAAAATAATGCATTTTATCCCATTAGCCTAAAAAAGTTTCCAGAGTTGTTTACGAAAATCAGTAATAAGGCCAGCTAATCATAATTAGTAATAAACATTATAAGTCTTAAAATCAAGCAACTCTTTTCTACACACACCTCACCATTGTCACTTTGCACAGAAGTCAAAACAAACCTTAACATGCAAAGTCAAACCCTGTTCAAATTATATTTAGCCAAACTCTTAACTTTGTTCCCACAGAACACTATAATACTAATGATTTCTGATTCTACATTTGTTTACATTGTTTTACTGTGTTTGTATGTGTATATGATGATTGTAAGCTGCTTTTTTATGAATAGCAGTTTATATATAGTATTAAAATTATCTAAATTAATCAGTCTGTGACATATTTTAGCAACAATGTTCAAGATGGCAGTTTTAGTGTGAAATATACTACTATTTTGCTTTCAGAAATCTTAACATGTGGGACACAGCTTGTCCACCCAGAAAAATACTTTGCCCTTCCTGTGCCCCCCCTCAATTTTTATTTTTTTGTGCCGCCCCTGGCAATAGGAGATAAAGATGAGTTTACCAGAGAAAATGAGGCATCTGGCAGTAAGGCTGGCAAAAAGTAAGGGGTGACTGGAATATGGACAATAAAATAAAATTGCATGGCATTTTCAGTGACTATATATATATATATATATATATATATATATATATATGCAATTTGCCCAGTAAAGGGTAAACCAATTAAAATCGGGTTTTACACAGCATAAAGATGAGTACATGCTTTCAAGAGTGAAAATTGAATTTCAGATATAGTATAAATCACTTTAGCTTTGCTCTATTAACAAAGATGTTTTCATCTTGTTGTATCAGAATAAGTTTATTTAACTTGTTCAAACTGAGCTACAGCCAAATCGGGGAATGTCAAATTGGCAATCAGAGACTGAATATGTTTTGATGTCATCTTTTGGTGCACATCTCCTGTATAAATACTACCCTTCTTTTTTAAAAAAACAGCTTCTACTAATATAAAACTCCACTGTTCCTCCAGATTAATAAATAAAGAAGAACCTCACATATCCATACGTCAAACTATTAATATGTTCGTCCCCATTCACAAGTAACCAATCCCCCCAACATGTTATTATAAACCACCCCTTCCCCCAACCCCCTTTGATTTGTAGCTTAATCTACAACCTTAATTGAGTTTGGTTAGTTGTTTATATGCAAACAAGTGCTTTCAGGGGAATTTGAAGCTGAATATGCCGCAGACCGCATTATCAACAACTTTCAAATTAAGCTATAGGAATTATTTCAGCTCTTCAATACAATTACCTTAAAAAGGCTATCACTATGTTGGCCATTAAGTTTCCAATTAAACTTTTCAAGGAAATTGATTGTTTATAGCATATTTGCTGTTTTATAGCACAGTAAATGCTTTTTTTGATTGGATGGTGAGGGCTGGCAACATTAATAAGATAAAGGGTGAAAACAAGGCATGCTTCCTTTGTGGACTGGCATAACACATTCTCACTGTTAGTTATTGCCACTTACAGTCAGAGTGTCCACATCCCTAATTTTACTCATACACCATTTTGCTCTCCCATGGTTCCCATACTGAGAATAAGGAAAAGGGTCATAGCTCAGTAGTGGGGCATCTGACTGGCATGCTGAAGGCCCCAGGTTCAATCCCTGGCATCTCTAGGTACAGCTAGAGAGACTCCTGCCTGAAACCTTGGAGAGCTGCTGCCAGTCCGTGTAGACAATGCTAAGCTAGATGGATCAATCTTCTGACTCAGTAGAAGGCAGCTTCCTACGTTGCTCTCTCCACAGGCTTTTTGGAGGGCTGTAGCTTGGTAGGAAAGCGCCTGCTTTGCATGCAGAAGTTCTTAGGTTCAATCCTTGGCACCTGTAGATAGTACTGGGAGACAGCTCCGTCTGAAATCCTGCAGAACGGCTGCCAGTCAATATAGACTGTACTGAGCTAGATGGCCTAGTGGTTTGGCTCAGAATAAGGCAGCCTCCTATGCTAGTCCATGATAACTCTGCACTAAGAGAGACAGATAGCTGCCATTTAATATCACACCTGAGTTTTTAAAAAGAGTAGTTAAAATAATGGAGGACGAGCCTATCAGTGGCTAACAGCCATGACAGACACAGAAATGACTCCATACTCTCATGCAGTGTGAATAAGGCATGTTTCCTGCACAGCTGGGGCTCTCTGTCAGCACCATTCAGCTGATCAACACTGAAAGGGAGCCCCATTTACAAAGCAATTGTCGGGAGCTCACTTTAAGCTCCTGATTGTTCCTTTGTAGCTGTGTCCATACCTGAGCCACATATGACAACAAGTGTGGAGCAGATGGGAATGGTTTGTGGGGTGCGGCCATATTTGTGGGCCAAATTGGGAGTTGAGCTGGGCCTAATTAGCCCAGGACCAGAGCTTTCCCGCCGCTGCCATATAGGATGTACCAAGAGTGTGGTGCATGATGGCCCACAAGATCGAAAGTCACCAAACTCAGAATTCTTCTTAAATTATCATATGTGATAATTTCATGGTACACAGCAATGATACGATAATGGTTTGGTTTTCGTTTTCCTCTGACATAAACATGCCAAGTCTGAAGCTCACCCACCACTGGCTGTTAGAGAGGCCTATCGTGGGAATTCCTCAGAGACTAAGGCATGCGCTGCCACAATGTACTGTGCGTATCTTATGCCAGTGGTTCCCAAACATTTTTTTCTCCACAGACCAACTGAAAATTGCTGAGGGTCTCGGCAGACAATTATTTTTCTGTCTGTTGGAGCAGTTGTGTTGTGCTGTACTAGATGCTGTATGCTTTGTATTCCATAAAATTCAAATTGCAACGCAATAAAATATATGCATGTCTTCAGATTTTTACTCACCGGCACCACCACCAACACTTAGAACATTGATTGCAGATTTTCCATTGCCTATACTAAGGGGTGCAAAGATTACATCTTTTTAAAACAGTAAGAGATCAGTAGGTATTCAAAAGTGCAATGACACCCATTTCTAGAAAAAGTCAGTCAATTTTCATTGTCTCAGTCTAGTATGCCAAAACCCAAGATGGGCCTATACAAATGAAATGGTGGAGTGATGAAGATAGGAGCAGATCTGAGTCTCAGTGGTTTGGGTTCTCTAGACAGGAAAGAGGTTTAAGGTCCCATCTTGATGCTCTTCCACAATGTACACCTTTTTTGCTTCCACATAAATGAATGGTTGCCATTCACTCCTGTAGGAAACCACACTCAGACAAACATTTGTGGCTAGGTCATTTAGGTTCCTTAAGCCAACATGCTACAAGTGTGTTTATTTTGTTTACCCAACATAGTTCATTAATACAATGATTTTTTTTTAAAAAAAAAGTCAAGGAAAAGAAGTACATATGGGATAAGAGATGTGCTAGAATTCTACTCAATTCAGATTTGATATTGAATTTTCCATTAATTTGCTCAATCTCTATTGTTGCGGATTGGATTTTATGTAGTAACTTTCTGCAGCTATTTTCAAAAGCTGATTTTAAAAAAAACAAACACGCTGCCTCTAAAATACTGATATCAAGAACAATACTTTTATATATATTTCTTTTCATTTATTGATATTCCCTTTACAAAATATTGATATTTCCTTTACAAATATTGATATTAATATTAATATTTTGGGGGAGGAAAAATTGGATTGGTAAAAGCCGTGGATAGCGGACAACGAATATAATCAATACTGGCCTGTTAGATTGACAGAATGTTTTCAAAGCAGCATTGGCCAAGGAATCCCATCCCTATATGGGACTATTAAATAAGTTTTATACAGAAGATAAAGTTAATGGAATAATAACTACAGTGTTATCAAAACACTCATTATAAAACCCAAATACTGATCATGTGATTTGTTGTCATGATTGATTGTATGTGTATATGTGCAAGCTGAACTATATTTACATGCAAACAAATAATGAAATCTCTGTCTTCTCTGCCAGGCAGACTTGATCACAAAGCAAAGCTTTCTAGTGGGATGGCTTAAGTAAAATACAACTAAAGCTCTAGAAAGAGGAGAGAAATAGTAATCTGTAACTCTCCAGCCAGTCTTGCAAATCCAGCTCTATTGCACACACAAACACACATCATGTACGCGAGAGCATATCAAAGATTTGTCCTGATGGGATGTCAGATGCTTTTACCTTGATAATATTCCTAGGAGCTTCTTTTCAATGAATTCCAGCATGCAGTGATGCTCCGTTGAATTCTCAAGGAACAGATGAAAAGATTCAACATAGTGGCTATGGTCAGAGAGCAAGCTTCTCATAGTCATGGTAGAATCCAAACCTATTTTAAAAAAAATACAGCAAAAACAGAGTTATTTCCTGCAGTTTGGGTGGGGGAGGGCACAAAGAAAAGCAAATGCAAAGGACAGAGCAGAGTCAGTAGTTCTCCCACATCAAGGACTGCTTAGAAATGTATAGCTGCCAAATATTACAAAAGTAAGTAGACGGAAGCACTTACTGCAGCAGCATATCGGCATTTTTATCAGACTTTGTACCGAGACCTTGACCGCAGGAAAATGCTGGGGTTTTTTCCAGCCTGCACAGAGCCGTGGAATACAGCCTCTTTGTAAATGTAGCCACTGATTTAAATCTGAGCAAGAGGTGATTTCTGTCAGGAATAATTTCTGTGGCTAGTTTTGCTGAATCTCCAAGGTGACATCTAAGAAGTGGTTTGTTGTTGTTTTGCTTAGCTAGAATTCTGTTTTATTTTTAAACTGAATTAGGGTCTTATTCCTTAGTGGTTAAAGTGTTGATCTACAACCCGAGAGACCAGGGTTCAAATCCCCACACAGCCATGAAGCTCACTGGGTGACCTTAGGCCAGTCACTACCTCTCAGCCTCAGAGGAAGGCAATGGTAAAACCATTCTGAATACCACTTACCATGAAAACTCAATTCACAGGGTTGCCATAGGTCAGGATCGACTGGAAGGCAGTCCATTTTTCTAAAGATGCTGTTATTTGCAAAAAGATTGCCTAAATGCTCACAGAGCCATAATACATGGAATATTTGGTATGTTTTCAGGAAATGGCAGGAGACCTGTGACAAAACACTTTATTGGTTGATTAGTTCAAATCAGTGTTGCAAATTGTGCCATAGTTGCTTCTTTGGCCTCCCTGGTATACTCCACTTGTCTCCATACTCTGTAGAAACAGTATGCTGTCCCTTTTATTTTTGAAGCTTTTCCAGACTCCTTTCTGGACAAATCTGTGCCTTTTGTATTCAACTCTCTGCCTCTTCTAATCATTATTTTTTCCACTATATGTTTTTCAAGCTACTCCACACTTGCCTGCTTTTTTGACCATTTTTGCACATAGCTGCTTTGCCTACCCAGAATGGATGTTTCTTTCCCCTTCTTTTTTCTAATGGAATGAGCCTATTAAATATGCTTGGCTCTGAGCAAAAGGATTAAGGGATGGTTGGGGGACCAAGAGGGTTGGGTAGATTCAGACAAAAGTTAGCAGGATTAACTTACCAGCAAATTATCCACTTGATGTCTACTTGGTGCATTCAAATAGGCATTTACAGGGTATATGGTGTATAAATGAAAATTCAACAGCATTTTAGTCAAATTTCTCCTAATCTTATATGCAATTTTATATGCAGTTTTGCCTAATATACACATTTTTGTAAAGCAATTTTTCCTAGGATAATGCATTTATGTACAAATTACTTGGCTGGAAAACTGCATTGCAATATTTGGACAAGTGTGGATTTCGAGTGATGGCTCTGTTTTGGAAATTGTACATTTAGATGGTTCACTTTAAAAAACAAACTGAATTTAATTTTTTCCCCATACCTAGTCCCAACCCATGATGAGGCACATGCTAACATGGATAAACTAAAGCATAAACAAGGCAGTACACAGATAAAATAGCAGCAATTCCCATTAACAGTTGGGAAAAGTAGTGCTTGCATAAGAGAAATTACTGTAACAAAATTCTGTGTACTTCCAATTGATATGGTACCCTCTAAGTGCTGGGCAAACCAATACATACGGCAATCCTCCAAGCCAAATACAACTTTGTGCCCTGCCTGATCATTGACAATCCCCATGGTTTTGCAGTTCCAGGTTAATTGTGCATCTAGTGGCAGCCATTCCCCACTGATGAGCTGCACCGAGTCTGACAGGCCACAAATTATCCTTGGGCATGTGTGTGCTGAAATGCTAACTAGGCTCTTCTGTCTTTTAGAGGAAGTTGGGGAGATTCAGTTGACATTTAAAATGTTTTACAACACTGGTTATTTTAACACACGAGAACGAGCTTTAATGGTCCACAATTTCAAATAGTGAAATATTAAAGCTCTGTCTATCTGTATCCATCTTGAGGTTACAATCCTATGTACATTTGCTATGGAGTAACTTATTTCTGGGTAAACATGTTGGATTAGGTCTGGACACATAGCAGCAGCAGGAGTTTTATTTTTAGCTTTAACTAAGTGGTCTTTTCTGCTCTAACTACAATTAAACATATAACATTTGCTTCCCATGCAAAAACAAATATATGAGTTCTACATCAGTATTTATTATGACAAGGATTGTAATTTAATTTATGTTATTCTTCCAAATGTATATACTGTAGAGTTTGTGCAGTCTGGTCCTACACAAATTTTCTCAGAAGAAAGCCTCTAAAAGTTCAGTGAGATTTATTTCAAAGTAAGCATGCACAAGACTGCAGCACTGATTCCTTGTTTTGTCCACACTTATAAATCGAAGGTCAGTTCTGCTTCAAAGCTGTTTTGTATCAGTAGATATAAAGTGGAACTGTTTACATTTCCCCATTACAGAATTTAGACCATCAATTAGCCACACAGCAAAAAAACTTAAACACTGTGGATAAAGATCCAATTTCAAAACAAACCCTACTTAGGGAATTTAAGAGCGATTGTAACAGAAAAAAAGTTTTAGGATAACTTCCTGTTGACTTCAAGTAGCAAAACACAGATTATTTCAGCTTTTTCTTTCAAGGATGTCAAGGACAGTGTTTGAAAATATTACTAGAGTACTTACATGTAAAGGTCTCTGCCTCAAGGAACTGCTAGTTTCAGTTTGTGAGTGTGTTGCAATAGTTTTCAGGAAATGGATTCAGTATCAGCCCAAGTACATTTTACAGGCTGAATCTATCTCCACCCACAAAATCTGTGTCTTGGCAAGGAATACTCTGGAGTATTTCTGCTCCAGAAAGAAGCAAGGGCAATCTCCAATAGACTGGATAATCTTGAACGGGACTGAAAACTCTATTCTGCCTTTGTTTTCACTGAAGTAAATCCAAAACTATCACATTTTTATATTGCCATATGGAGAGAATTCAGCTGCAGGCATTTAATTTGAAAAAGCAGAATGTGCTTACTTTCATAACAGAATATGTTGCAAAATTCTGCTGCCCAGGCAGAATTGTTTGAATACATCAGAATGTTTAAGTAGTTATAGGAACTCTACAGAAATCTCTAAGGATCCAGCTATAATGAGACTCAGGTTATTTACATTTAGCAAAATTCCATGCCAGCAGTTACCCCAGGAACTGAAATGCTTGACCCATGTGGATGCCACTTCATACAAGTTGCTTCTTGTGTGATTTGGTTTCATAATTTGGGATCTTTGTCACTGCTATTCTCATTACTTTTGCACTCCTTCCCAAAGCTCAATGGATGGCAGCATGCTGTAGACAACTTTCTGGGGTCAACCCTCTTCCTACTATTGCAGAAGTGCTCAAAATTCTGATTTAAAAACCATTTCCTTAAGTTGTCAGATCCATTGGTATTCTTTAAAAAGGGGAATGGGAACCTCAAGCCCAGGGGCCAAATGCTGGCTCTCAGGAATCTCCTGAGGCCACACCCATTCTCACCGGGCCACACCCCTCATCACCCCTGCTGTGCACTCTCCTTGGGTGCTATTGACTAGAACGGGTAATTGAACTCTGACATTACTTCTTGCTTGCCGGGGTGGAGCATAGAGAGGCATGTGTGTATATGGAAACAAGCCTACTGTACAAAGGTAAAATTAATCTTCATTGCTCTGTTCACTTTTGCTCTGGCTTCACGCAGTACTGGCAAAAGTTGCCTAAAAGGAAATATGGTCCTTGGGGTGAAAGCATTGTCCCAACTCCTACATTTACTTGCCCCCAAGCTAGGGATGGAAGGATATGTCAGTTTAAATTCTCCCAGTTTCTAATTTTTCCAATCTTAAATTCAGTTCTCCACATTTCTACAGCAATTTACACTTTAAAAAAATCGTAAAGAAAATTCTTCAGATTTTAGTGTGAATTTCTTCTAATAAACATATTTTTAAGTGTAGTTTAAACTAATGTACACATTTTGCAAGCAATAACTCCTAATATAATGCATTTTTGTGTTTTTTTCCTACAAACATTCCTTTTAATGCATACTTTCTGCTAATATATGCATTTTTGTAACCATTGGTTAGTTGGGGAATTGAATCACAAAATTCAGATAAGTGCGAATTTTTAAACGTGACTGTGTTTCCTGTTCTCACGTTGTTTTGGAAAGTGTAAATTTGATAGATTTGGCTTTAAATGTATATCATTCCTACCCCCAACACACAAAAAGCACATCATTCCTAAGCCATTCTCTACAGCAGCACACCTGCCAGGTTTCATTAGAGCTAGGGCTCTCTCCGGGGCTTGTATTTAACAACAGGAGCTCACTCAAGTAACTCATGATTTGATGCTGCACCTTCCTCTGCAGGACTGCTTTGTGTGGTGGGACAGTATGGACTTCTTCCTGCCTGGCTCATTTCATGCGTTGCACCGAGAGCTCTCACAGCTGTGCAGGATCTTACAAGGGCCCTGGTAAGGTTGGGGTACAATCATGCATAAAAGTGCTGGCTGCCTGGTCATGCCCTATACTAACCCTTTTACTGCAGTTAATAAAGCTGTGGCCTAATTTAACCCATACAGCAATTGGCTTGTCTCGTTTCCTCCCCTGCTATCATTGGACATTCCACGCTATAAAGAAACAAAGGCTTTTCAGAATGTCAGCAATGCCTTTCCCTCACCTCTAAAGCTCAGATTAATTGAATGCCTCCATTATCCCAAACTGTGGGTTGAACATGAGTCAGAACAATATTAAACAGTTTGGGGAGTAGAAGTGGGGAAGAGTGGCCACTAATATGATTAAAATCACCATGACATATGTGGATGACAATTCATCCAGGTTGTCTCTCACACACTTCAGTCAGAGTGTGGTATCCCCATGGTTACTATGTGTCTTGGGGGAAGGGGGGTTGCTAATCTCAGTAAGGTGGTACATCAAGCCTGGGTTGTCCCACCACAAAATGAGGGTGGGAGCTGATGTATTTCAGTTCTTTTCCATATAAAAAGAAATACCCTGCACATAGAAAAATTAGGGTTGCCATATTCCAATTCCACAAATCCAGGCAGGCTGATTTGCATATTATGCACATTATAAATTAGTTGCGTAATTTGCATATTATGCCAATCATGTCCTGATTAGGCAAATTAATCATATTAAAACTTGCATTGTCCAGTTTTGTTTTGTGCCTAGCAATTACCACCAAAAACTGGGGGAGGAATTGAAGATTTAAAAAAATCCTTCATTTTCAACCTTAAATGCCTATTATGGAATATTTATTTATTAAGAGGATTTATATCCTGCCTTTCCACGGTTAAAAACAGAGTTCAGGGCAGCTTACAAACATAGTAAAAACAATAAAAATGCACAATCAATGTAAAAACAATAAAAACACAACAAACATAAAACAAGTCAATGCAGCACTACAAAAATCATACAACTTTTAACGCAGATAGAAATCAAGATTTCAATATTATCAGTTCTGTCAATC
Organism: Rhineura floridana; assembly: GCF_030035675.1. NCBI lineage: Eukaryota > Metazoa > Chordata > Lepidosauria > Squamata > Rhineuridae > Rhineura > Rhineura floridana. The sequence continues at coordinate 70,162,589 of NC_084481.1, forward strand.
ACCTTATCTAAAGGGAGCATGTCTGAGCATGTAAGAAGTGTCTTTAGTACACTGATTCTCACATATCCGATCAGAGAGAGGGGAAATGGAGCCTTCTATGATAGAGGCTGGAACATGATGGAGACCTGGGTGCTGGCACCTCTTTTTTAAAAAAGAAAATAAAAATGCAGTGAATTCTAGAGACCTGGCAAGCTGTGGTAGCATTAGACAGGGTAGCTGTTCCATTCGTATTAGTCTTAAGGGGAGGAAGGTTGTACCCACCACTGCATTTAATATATGCATAGAGAGAGGGAGCGCCTCTGTGTGTATGTATATATATACATGTGTGTAGGTATACGTGCACACACACACACACATATCCATCCCTGGGGAGATGGAAGTAGGGTGATCTTTGGTGGAGAGGTGCCTGCCAGTCATTTTGAAGAAGGGTATGTATCAAAAAATACTTTTTAGCCTTTTCTGAATTGCTGAACAGAGGCTCTGTCAGTCAACAGGGTGAGTGAGGCTGCATTCCAATGCAACTTTACTTAAGAGTAAGCACCATTTAACAAGGTGGGTACAGGGCTGAAAAATGCAAATGCCAGTATCACTGCCTTTTCTACAGAGAGGTCTGCTTTTGTATCTTGTATCTGTTCAGGGGAGGAAGTGTTTGGTGGAATCAAACTCTTTTATTCCATCCTCCATGATGGCAGGCAGACCCTCCTGTTGCAATCACCATTTAAGACACATATGCTGAGAAACAGGCAACTGAGATGAAAGCTGCTTCTCCTTGCTGACGCAACCAGAAAGTGTATGGGTAAGGGGTGGAGCTGCATGTGTTGATCAAGTGGGCATGTGCCGTTTTCTAACCTGCTAGATTCTGCAGATGCAGCAGGCAAGCAGACTAAAATTCTTCATTTTTCCAGAACTGTGGTGTCCCTCATTGGCTAAGAACAATGGAAGGCGGGAATTAGGGTTGCCAGGTCAGAAGCATCCCAAACCCTGAAATTTCAGGGGCAGGGCGGAGGGGGTACTCCTGAGTGATGTTGGGGGTGCGCCTGAGTGATGTCCTAATGCTGTCATTAAACATGATACATTAAGCATCAATCACAGTTGTTTAGAGCATACAATGAAAAAAAACCATTTCTCTGATTGGAAATTAAGATAGAAACCTTAGCTAAAATACGGAGCGCGGGTAGGGAACATTTAATCTAGCCCATTTACTTTCAGCAAGAAGGGTTTAAGTGCCCCCAGGCCAGGCCACTCACCAGGAGGCCATTGTAGGAAGAAAGGAGCCTAGTGTTGTGGAGATGTTAGATGGGAACACTCAGGAGTAAAGATGAATGCCCCTGAAGGCTGCAATTCTAAACACACTTACTAAGGGACTAAGCACCATAGAACTCAACAGGACTTACTTCTGCATAGATATAGTATGGATTGTGCTGTTGGTAAACCTTGACTAGGGATCCTCTGCAAAGACATCCATATCCAAGCCGGGTTGGCAATCCCCTGCCTGCAGTGCCCTGCCCCTTTCTTTTAACATGGCTGCTCCAAAATTCTTTACAGATTTGACACTTCAGAAAGAGTTCTGAGAAATGAGTAAGAGTAAGAAGATTCTCTACCCTTTCTGTCTATCCTGTGGGCTGCTATAAACTCACTTTGACAGCCAACCCAATTCCAGTGAGCAATAATGGACAGAGAGAAAACACAAATGGTTTGGTCTACCTTCACAGGCAGCAGCTGGGGAACAACAACTGCAGCCACACTTCCAAATATGTGAATTCTCTTTTACCACTATTGGGCAAGAAACAAACTGTCATGCAACCAACAAGGTGCATCATCAATGGGTTTAAGGGGATTGACCTGAGCACATGGAACCACTGCTGTTGCTTCTATGGCTGTAATGGAGTGAGGTTAAAGATCAGTGAAATGCAAATAGAAAAAACAACAACACAAAAGGCAGTAACACTTTCCTAAATGCAATACCATACCAACCACAACAAGATTCCCATCAGTAAGGCAGAAAACCCAGCCACAACCAGTCAGGATTCATAACCAAAAACCCAAACTTAAAAAATCCTAGCAGCCAGTCAGCCAAGGTCACAGAAATCCCCATGCAGCACAACCTGATCTAGGGACTGCAGTTAATGCAGAATGCTGCAGCACAATTGCTGACATGAGTGAGATCCTATCAGCACATAATACCTCTGCTCTGAAATCTGCATTGGTTGCTGATTTGCTACCAGGCCGAGTTCAAGCTGTGCTTTCCATGTTATGGGTGCCACATAGTACTTGTTCTGCTCTTGTAAGAAATCAGTCCTTTTGTGTGGCAGCATCTGTGCTTTGGAACTCCTTGCCTATTGACATTAGGCAGATGCCTCTTTTCAGCACCTGCTAAAATCAGTTTTCTTGGGGCAAGCCTCTCCAGGCATGTAGAAGCTATTGTGTTTTTAAATCTGTTTTTAACTCATTGTTGGTTTTATTATTTTGAGTGTTTTTAAATATCTGTCCTTAACGCTTTTGCCAATAATTTTATTGTTTTAATTCTTTCTGTAAACTGCTTTGAGATTTTTTACAATAAAGCGGTATATAAATGTTGTAAATAAAAATACATAAATAAATGTTGGAGTCACTGTGGCCCTTGAGTCTCTTCTCACTTTTAGGAACCAAGGAATCTGCCTTATACTGACTCAGGCCATTTCGTACCATCTAGCTCCGTACTCATGACATGGACTAGCATTGGCTCTCCAGGATTCCAGGCAATAGTCTTTTCCAGGAATTGAATTTTGGACCTTGCATGCAAAGCATATGCCCTACTGATGAGCTACAACCCTCCCCCTGTTTAAAAAAGTATCTTTTAAAATTATTCTTTGCAAATCACTCTTGAATGCACATCATACCTAATGCAGATCCACACCATTCATTTATAGCACATTCAACACCCATTTGAAGGACATGAATCCCACCACAGAATCATGGGAATTTTAGTTTGTTAAGGGTGGTGAGAACTATAACTGTGAGGAGGAAACTACACTTCCCAGGATTCTTTAGTCATGTGCTTTAAATGTGAGTTGAATGTGCATTAAATGTATTTGTGGATCTACTTAATAAACTTTGCCTGTATGTAAATCATTTTAATTAATTTTTCAAAATGGAAATAAGCTATAAAGTGTACTTGAAAGACATAACAAGGATCGAGTTCTTATACTACAACAAAGTCACTGCCAGGGCAATCATCTCATTTGCAACACAGCAGAAGGCGAAAAACTTTTGGCAACAAAGAACTTCATTAGCAGTGTCAGGCATACATGCCCGTCGCTACTTTGAAAACAAGGCACCACCTCTTCCTTTGATCGACACAAAGACGACCAACTTTCTTCCAAACCTGACGCTCAACAAGAGACCAAAAGCGATGGAAGACTCAATCATTTCTACTTGTGCAGACCAAACTACCTTGGCCCCAAAAGAAATCCAACAGGCCCAGGTTCCCAACGAGGCTAGACTCGATCATGAAACCTCACCACCCTTGCCTTCAAAGGATCTGAACCACACTCTATATTGGTCCCAGGAACCTCTAGACGAGTATGAAAAATCTGTACTGGAAGCTTTTACTGCTCTTCCGTTCAACGAAAGAATAGCAATACTCTCCATACTGGACCTCATGAAATTTCGCTTGGTAAGCGCACATATTCAATTACCCATGCCAAACTTTTCTCCCCAGTCACCTTGATCCACCGAAACAAATAATGAGACAGTCCTCGATCTTTCAGTGATAATGGCAAATGAAACACCATTATTGGCACCATGTACAGCGGACCCAAATAGGCCAAACATAATCTCTACTAAAAGAAGATCAAAGGAGGGATTAAACACAAGTTCTAAAAGTAATGCGACGAATGACAGTGACATCTTCAGTGCACACAATAACTGACCCTTTTCGATTCTTTCATGGAACATCATGGGATGGAAAAATAAACTCCATGATGCAGAATGGTCATCGTATCTACAAAAATTCAAGATAATATGCCTGCAGGAGACCTGGCTGCCCATGGAGAACAAACCATATCTTTGAGGCTATAGAGGCTTTCATATCCCGGCAACCAAAAATAAACACAAAGGGCGTGCAAGTGGTGGACTCACAACCCTAGTTTCAGTGGACCTCATAGCGGACTCCGAGCTACTAGCTATCAGGCTAACAGATAACAACTTTGGCTCGCTCATATGTATAAATATATATTTCCCACCTGCAATAGCAGGACAAGAATCAACGTGGGAACAATTATCAGACATAATGAGCGAAATAAGGAGACGACATCCTCAATCCCACATCATTCTTTGCGGAGACTTTAACACCAGACTTGGCCAACTTAGGCCTGGAGCAATTGCCGCCACGAACAATGACCCTTATCCACCCTTACCCACAGATCCTAGGACATCGCGAGATACCCACTCCAACAAGCAAGGTCGCTGGTTAGCCGACTTTCTGAGCATGACAACTTTACAATGCCCCCATGGTTCCAAGCAGGACTTTTCCAAAGGAACATATACCTACATGACCAACAGAGGGGCCAGTGTAATAGACTATATTTTTATTTCAACGCCCCTCCACCTTGAGATCATGGGGTTTAAAGTTGACAATAGGCCAGAAAGCGACCACTTCCCTTTAATCTTGCTTCTCAAAATGTCCCCATCTTGTCTCTCCCAACCACGCCCTGCGAGTGATGACGGCTTATTGATAGAGCGAAGAAACCCCTGGTCACAAGAGTTAAATAGTTCCATTGCCTTACTTCTGTCCACCCCCCAGCTCCGAGCAAACAAACAAACTCTCATAACCAGACCAGGAGAAGTTTTGACCCACTATCAAACTATAATACACACCCTTAGACCAAAACTAATAAAGACCCACTCTTACAACCCAAACAGACAAAGGGCCAAGACATGGTTTGATAGAGACTGCAAAATGGCAAGGAACCAACTAACGAAATATACAAGGGGGACACTAAGAGACCCGACAAACCATTCTCGTGAGTCTAAGATCAAACTACAAGCTGTTACTAAAACCGAAAAAGCACGCATTTGCAAGAGCTGGCTGGTTATCCCTTGCCCAATCTGTCAAAGACAAAAATGAGGGCAGATTCTGGGAACTTGTAACTAGGGGAGTAAACCACCCACAGGAGCCTTGTCAGATTACAGCATTACAATGGCTCGACCATTACGCTTCCCAAAATCACCAACAAAAATGCTCTTACTTTTCCTTTTTCCCGTGGCAGAAGCCACTATCGCCTCCTTGGCCCCCAGTCTCACCATCCTTAGTGAAAGAATTAATTTCTTCCCTCAAACAAGGGAAGGCGCCTGGCGAAGACATGTTACCCCCAGACATTTTTAAAAACTTTCCAGACTGGTGGGCACCGATTCTAGCAAAACTTTTTACCCAAATAAATGACACTGGCGAACTTCCTGCTGGATGGAATCTTAGTATAATCCAATCTATAAAAAGGGCGATCGTGCAGATCCGCATAACTATCGTCCAATAAGTTTAATAGACATCGGAGCCAAACTTCTTAATGATGAAATTAGAAGAATGGGAGGAGGCCAATCGAATTATCCATCCTGAACAAGCAGGATTTAGGAAAGGACATCACACAATAGACCACTGTGCCACCCTCTCCTTCCTAGCAAAAAGGTCAATGCATGGCCCCACAAAGCGTCTATATGTAGCCTTTGTAGACTTAGCGGCAGCGTTCGACTCAATTGACAAAACCAGACTATGGGTAAAACTCAAAAAATCCAACATAGACGAACGTTTACTATTTCTGATAAGATCATTATACACCAACACCAATGCCAGAGTCAGAGTGGGCCCCACAGGTTCCCAAACAGACCCTTTCCCAATAACAAAAGGAGTCAAACAGGGCTGCCCTTTGGCACCTTTTCTATTTAATTTTTATCTAAATGATGTAGTAATGGCAGTATCAGGAATGGATCTGTTTCCTCCTTCCCTGGGCCCAAGGAAAGTTTCCTTACTTTTATACGCGGATGACATGGCCCTATTATCAATAACCCGCAATGGGCTCAGAAGGGCCCTGGCAAGGCTTTCATCTTACTGCGCCACTGAAAATCTACAAATAAACTGTGCCAAAACAAAAATCATGGTATTTGGCAAAAGGTCACCAATACATAAATGGACAATAAATGGTCATCCAATTGAGCAATGTCGGACCTTCAAATACCTAGGTATTTTTTTTTCCCGATACCCTCTCTTGGAAGAAACACATTGAACACACAAACCTGGCCGCACTCAGAGTAAGTGGATCTATCCTGAATTTCTATCAAACAACAGGGGGCAATCTAGTTTCCCCCGCCCTAAAACTATTCCAATCTAAAGTCATACCGATGATCCAATATGGAGCCCCAATCTGGGGATGAGAAAATCCACTTCTTGATCTCCTAGAGACAGCACAAAACAAATTTCTTAAAAAAATCTTGCTTCTCCCCTCATGCACCCCAGCGGCCCTAATCCAGTCAGAAACTGGGATTCCGTCAGTCAGAGCAATGATCCACTCAACCTTGATAAATTTTTGGAAAGCGGATAACCATCCCCCCCATCTCAAACTTTAAAAATCAGCACACCAGAAATATGGTCGGACAAATTTTGGTCTGCCCAACTCATGAAAATTTGTCAACTTTACCATATTGACAGCAAAGCAATAAAAGACCCTTTTAATAAAATCAGTTTCAAGGAGGCCATCCTTTTTCACACAGCCTGGCTAGACAGACTAACATTAGCAAATTCCAACTTCTCACCATGGTATAACCTATTTAAAACTGACCAAACAAAAGCAGACTGCTTAGATTTTCTTACTTCAGTAAATCTGCGTCACGCCTACACAGCCCTGAGATTCCAGTCAATGCCCACAGTTTATCTGGCCAGCCGCTACAATGGTATCCCCCGAGCCCAAAGACTTTGCATTTGTAAAGCTCCTGAGGTGGAGGATCTACCACATTACCTGTTAAAATGCTCCCTTTACAAACACCCCCGGGCCAAATTCCTAGACGAGGTACTGATTCATGTGCCTGATGATATACCTTCACGCATTATCTTTCTTCTTTCAGACAGAGACCCAGGCATTACTTATAGGGTTGCTCTATTTGCCTTAGCAGCGCAGAAGTTGCGAAGGAAATATCTAGTCGATCTAGGGTTCGCCACCTAGGTTTTATTTATAAAGGTATTGTATGTAATAACAATAACATTCATGATTTTACTTGTTTTTAAAGTGTATTTTTGGTCTGAGGCCTATCAGACAGCAATAAACTGACTTGACTATAAAGTGTACTTGATGGCCATGTGCTACTCACCATCTCTCAGCCTATCCTCCCCTCAGGATGAAAACAACGGAGAACCATGACCACCCCAAGGAAGAAGGGCACACTTAAAACGTAGAGGAAAAAATCATCTACAACCATAGCGTGAAATCAAATACTTATTGGGACACAGTATGAAGAAATATTTATATAAACATGACTCTCAAATATGTTCATTAATTACACAATCTGTAAAGATATTTATAGTGCAATCGGATGTTTGTTTACTCAGAAGCAAGTCCCAATGTATTCAATGGGGCTTAGTCAAACTGGGAAGTGTGCAGAGAACTACAGCCCCAAGCGATAAGGAACTTGTTCTTTCAACAAGCCTTTAAGTTGAGACCTTATCCGGGTCTGAGTCTGTGTTGGAATTGCTTTTTAATATGTTTTTAAGCCTTTTCTTTTTTAAAAAAATATGTTTTTTAAAGCTTTTAAAAAATGTTTTCAAAGATGTTTTAATATATTTTAAAGTCTGTTTTTTATGATGTTTTAAAGTGCTTTTAGTGCTTTTGTTTGCCGCCCTGGGCTCCTACTGGGAGGAAGGGCAGGATATAAATTTAATAAATAAATAAACTTCATTCACCCAACCCAACATTCAGAATCATGCCTCTTTAGGCTGTTTTCCAACTGTTTATTCTTGCTTTATGGTTATTGGATTTTAAAGGGATTTATTTCTTATTGTGAGTTGCCTTGGTTTCCCAATCATCAACCCTACCTCACAGGGTTGTTGGAAAGACTCCATACACACATTGCATATGTATAAATACATACAGCCCATATAATAGTTTATTGTCAGACCAGTTGGTCATTGCAGAAAAATCAGTATTAGTTTTTAAAAAAATCAGTATTAGTTTCCTACATAATAAAACCTGTAATACCTAAGGAAGCCCTACCTAATTGCTTTAAAATAGGACTGGAGGGGCACAGAAATATTTAGAACACAAACACAATTCTTTTTTACATTCACTCAAAAGTCCCATTAATTTACAGCACATTCATAACCATGTCTACTCAAAAGTAAGTCCTATTGAATTCAATGGGATTTACTCTGGGCATATGGGATTAGCATTGCTTTTACCCCCATAAAAGCAAGTATTGGGAACGTTTTCAAAACACTGCCCAGGATCTGACTCCAGGGGGGAAACTACCATTTTCTGGCATTGCAATGAGGTTTTCTAGACACTGCCTCAGGTCAACCAAACACAACCCTGGCTTCACTTACTGGCTGCAATCCTGAACGGGAGGGGTTAGAGCTACCAAGTGCTATACAGTACAGATTTGTTAAAAAAAAAGATTTAACAGTCGGGGGCGGCAGCTGATGTTTTGATGTATATCTCGAGAACCAGACCACTTAAAACCTTTTTTTTTAATTAAAGCTCAGAATCCGGGCCACCTAATGGGCTAAGTGGGCACCGGGTGGCATGTTAAGAATTGGTAAATCCCGGCTAACCGGGCAATATGGCAACCCTAAGAAAAATAGAAAGGATGAAGACTAGGCAAGGAACCCTCCCTTGCCATCCTGTTTTCTGTGTGGATGTGGAGTTGTATAGAGGATAGGGTTGCCATATTCCAGTTCCACAAATCCGGGCAGGTTAATTTGCATATTATGCAAAGTATTTGCATATTATGCAAATATTTGCATATTAATACTTGGATTGTCCAGTTGTTTTGTTTTTGTGCCTAGGAATTACCACCAAAAACTGGGGAAAGATGTGAGAAATCTTTTTTTTAAAAGCAACATTTTTAGCCTTAAATGCCTAGACTCTAGTTTCCAACACTATGGAGTATTGATTAAGAGAATTTATATCCTGCCCTTTTGCTGTTAAAAACAGAGCTCAGCACAGCTTACAAATATAATAAAAACAATAAAAATACACAATCAATATAAAAACATAATAAAAACACAAAATAGCAACAAACATAAAGTAAGTCAGGTTAACCATATACGATATATTTCAAAGATGTGGTGGGTGGAGAAAAACAAGAAGCCAAAATGTTAGGAAAAGGAGTCTTTCACACCACATGCTCAGTTGTAAATGCTGTTACAGCAAGCTTTACAAGTTCCTCCAGTATTCCACTGGTGCAGGCACTCAGACATTCAAAGTATCTGTATGTTTCTTAGGTTTTATAAAAGCAGAGCTTTGCTTAACTCAAAATTTCTTCTCCCTTTGATCAACCACATCTACACAGATTCCACCTCCATACTCAAAATGAAACTGGGCCTGGAAGTGTGCAACAACCCCACACATACCTTGCTAATTAGATTACCAATGCCAGGATGTCTGTCTTATCGACTACTCTCCTGCTCCCCCCCCCGGGCATCATGAAAGACCCAGTCCTGGGCTCAGAAAGAAAATAAATATCTGGTCCTCTTCAAAGTATTGATAAGTCTCTTGTTTTAATTGAAATAATAATTATTTATTTATTTTATTTATTTATTTATTTTATTTCATTTTTAAACCGCCCATAGCGAATAGCTCTCTGGGCGGTGTACAAAAGATTATTATAAATTATAAATTATAAATTCTTGTTCTTATCACTAATGGGAGTTAATTATCTTGCATATGCTGCTGTTGCTTCTATGGCTGTAACAGAGTGAGGTTAAAGATAAGTGAAATGCAAATTGGAAAAAACCAACACAAAAGGCAGTAACACTTTCCTAAATGTAATACCATACCAACCACAACAAGATTCCTATGAGTAAGGCAGAAAACTAAGCATCTCACAACCAAAAATATGATAAATGAAGAAATATTTATATAAAAGCATGACTATCAAATATATTTATTATTTACACAAACTGTAAAGATATTTATAGTGCAATCCTAGGTTTATTTATTCAGAAGCAAGTCCCAGCGTATTCAGTGGGGCTTACTCAAACAGGGACAGAAATGCAAATTCAAGTGATAAGCAACTTCATTCACACAACCCAAAATTCCGAATCATGCCACTTTACGCTGTTTTGCAACTGTTTATACTTGTTTCTATGGTTATTGGATTTTAAATGGCTTTATTTCTTGTTGTGAGCTGCCTTGGTTTCCAACCCTACCTCACAGGGTTGTTGGAAAGATTCCATACACGCACACGCACACACTGCAGATGTATAAATACATACAGCCCATATAATAGTTTATTGTCAAACCAGTTGGTCATTGCAGAAAAATCAGTATTAGTTTTTAAAAAATCAGTATTACTTTCCTACAGAATAAAAACTGTAATACCTAAGTAAGCCCTGCCTACTTGCTTTAAAATAGGACTGGAGGGCACAAACACGATTCTTTTTTACATTCACTCCAAAGTCCCATTGATTTTCAGCACATTCATAACCATGTCTACTCAAAAGTAAGTCCTATTGAATTCAATGGGATTTACTCTGGGCATATGGGATTAGCATTGCTTTTACAAAAAGCAAGCATTGGGAAGGTTTTCAAAACACTGCCCAAGATCTGACTCCTGCACACAAGAGGAAAAAAAACTGAAATGTATATACTTACCCAATTTATGAGATTTTCAGATAAACAGGAGGTGAAACCACCATTTTGTTTTCTAGACACTGCCTAAGGTCAATGAAACTGAAACACAATCCCTGATTGGCTGCAATCCTGAACGGGCAGGGTTAAAGCTACGAAGTGCTATACAGTACTGTTTAAAGAAAGATTTAACAGTCGGGGGGGCGGCTGACGTTTTTATGTATATCTTGAGAACCGGACCACCTAGAAACTTAATTTTTTAAAAAAATTAAAGCTGAGGATCCGGGCCACCTAAAGGACTAGCTGGGCGCCGGGTGGCATGCATAGAATCTGGGTAAAACCCGGCTAACCGGGCAATATGGCAACCCTAATAGAGGAGCCTCCACATTTTGAAGGCCAAACCTCCACAGACCTGACCCTAGTTTAGCACCTCATTGAGAACTAGGCCTCAAAATTATGTGAGTGTCAGGCCTTTATGCTCACAGCCATCCAACATACAACTTGAACGTTGTATGATGAATGATAGGACCTTCTTCGATTCCAAGATTCTGATAATGTGTTTGGTTATGTTAAACAAGCAGAGAATGAGTTAACAAACACCTCCACCCACATTAAAAACTGATTACTGCTGTTGAAAAGATCAGCTGGGTGTTTAGCTCCCATGCTGCGCCTCTATTGCAGTTAGTAGATCTGACCTCCCATCAAGCTGGCACGTCTAAGTTCTACTAAATGTTATTAGTGTTAATGTTGCTGCTGCTAAAATGGGAGCTAAACACACATAGCTTCCATTTTTAGCAGCAACCGTGTGTCAGTTGATGTCTAGTGTGGTCCTTGAAGCAGTTCAAACGTTAGAAAGACCTAGGAAGCAGAAGCACAAAAAGAACCATATGCTTGCTTGCTTTCCTTCTCATGTAAATATAAAGTGAAGTCTGTGAGCTCCACTTCAGATGTTACTGTAGAAACAGGGAAAGCAAAAAATACAAGGGGACTCTCGTTCTTTCACAGTTCCTTGAACTAGCTCTGAGGACAAAAGGAGCAGGGAGAAGTAGAAGAGGGCATATTTTTATGGAACGTGGGAACAATGCCTTTAATATGGTAATTATAGTAGAGGCTTTCATTTGGTTATAGTTCTTTGTGTAATATTAGTTAATAAAGCAAATAAAGTCATCTGTTTTCAGAGCCTTTGTGTGGCTGAAGCTACATCAATGGGGCCTCAAGCTGTAAAACTGGGAAGCCGGCCTAAATTCCTGTCACATTTGAGCTTCATCACCACTCATTTCAAGACCAGTCCACTTGTTTCTCTCAACACCTGATGAGTCACAGTGGAAACTGCTTCCATTAAAAAGTATTGTGTTCTTTCTTTCTAAAAATACTCCTGCATACACACAATATATTTAAAATATATGACTTCCCCCAAAGAATCCTGGGAATTGTAGCTTGTTAAGGATGCTGAAAATTGTAGCACCTTGAGGGGGTAAACTACAGTTCCCAGGATTCTTTGGGGGAAGCTATGTGTTTTAAATGCATGGTGCATATGCAGTGCATGTAACTTGACCTGTGATGCTGTAGTCATCAAGTGACAAACATGGCCTTAGAAAGTAAACCCTTCCTTCTAGATGTGAGCCAGTGTGAATGTCCAGGTTTCTCTAACGCAGCAGCACACAGGTGAAACAACAGGTAACACAGAATATGTGTCCAGCCACTGAGATAGTTATATTATCATCTGGGCACTATCTATAGATCCTCCCCCCACCCCAAATATATAGTACTATGGAAAATATACACACACAAAAATTAAAAAATATAAGGCATACATTGAGGATGTGCATCACTTCCTGATTAATTTGCACATGCTATTAAAGGAATAAACAATTCGTTTCATAGATGGTGTGGCACTTCAGGCTACAAAATATGTATTTGCGTTATCTCCTAGGCTAATTCCCATGCCCCGGGCTCTGCAGCAGATTGTTGCCCATCTGGGCTGTCTTTTTATCTTCGTTTGTCAGAAATGAGTGAACATCAGTAACTTTTGCAAGTGAGACTTTAATAGGCCAAATGTTAAAAGGGAACTTTTTTGGGGGGGGGGAGGTAAGTCACAAATAGCATTAAAGCAGCTTTATAAAACCATAAGTTCAATGAAAATTGTGTTAGAATGAAGTTTTACACACACACACACTCCAGCCCATAGTGTTACTTTTAATCCCATCCTATTATAATATATCCTATTATAATCCCATCTTAATATAGTATATATTTCAGCATCGAAGTCCTGAAAGTGAAATGGATTGTGTAAAAGTGAAATATTTTCAGTTTAATTCATACTTCCGCATTAAAATAAAGACAGATGTAAGTTAAACAGCAAGCATCTATGGGTCCAGAATTGTACCCTCATATACAAAACTGGGGTTTTGAGAACAACCTGTTCTTACGAATATATGAACACTGTCTGTATAATCCACGATCAGCAGGTGCTGAAATGACCTATTAAATGCTACACAGTCTGGTAAGAAAAACAGTTCCCTGGCACTGAGGCAAAGTTTCAGGTAATGAATAATACTCTAATTATCTCACCTTTTTACAAATCTTTCAGTTTGTACAGCGAGAACCTTTGTGCCTCTTGCTCATTTTGTTTTTCACACTTGAGCCAAAGTAGAGGTAGATACATGTTTCTTTTTATATTGATGCCCAATAAGATAGGAACTTGAACAAAAGTGAAAATTGCAACCCAGAAAAGTCTCTGCCCAGCAGTAGGACAGATGAGTGAGAAAGTATTGCCAGAAACTGCTGCACAAAACAAAGTTAAGCAGGCTTGACAGGGTGATAAGAGGTTGAAAAGTTTTTTTGTTAAATAGAAGACCTTAGATGCTCACTTCAAACGAAATGCCATTCATGGAATTTGCTACGCTTGCCATCCTGCTCCTTATTAAGCATTACTAAGGTTGCTTCCAAACAGCCTGTTTATTGAGCATTCACTCTGATTTGATTGCAGAGAGGTTAGACAATGCTGGCTACATAGCGAGCGTTCATCCTGATTAGTTTGTGGGGAAGCCAGACAAAGTTGGATCTAAGCAAGTTTAATCCCACCCTTTCCACTGCATTTTCCCATCACTACAGTGGGGAGAAAACTGGTATAGCTCAGTGGGGAGGAGAGCCTGGCTGGGAGTCCAGAGTCTCTGAGTTCAAATCCCCGCTCGTGTCTCCTGGGTGTAAAGGTCCAGCTAAAGATCATTCTCAGAGTGGCTCAGGGGTTACATGACCTGCCACCTGGGCGGCTGTGGGCAAACTGCATAGTCCCAAGGAGCCCAGTTGCCCCCCAACTGGCAGTTGCAGACAAGGAAGGGGCTGACTTGTGCAGCTGTGGCAAGCTGAGCAGGCCCTAGCCAGCTGGGGAGGACTAGCCTCAGAGGGAGGCAATGGTAAACCCCCTCTGAATACCGCTTACCCTGAAAACCCTATTCATAGGGTAGCCATAAGTTGGGATCGACTTGAAGGCAGGCCATTTCATTCACCAATGCAAAAAGTCCAAAATTTGGGAGAAGCAGGCTTGTTGTTCAGGAGCTCCTAATCAGCTTTAATTGTGCAACCATAATTGGCCACTATGTGACTGAATCTCACCCAACTATAGTAACGGTCTGGAAGCCCCTAAATCTTAAATACTAAGCAAGGAATTGTTCTTTGATAGAAGGAACAGGTGGCAAGCCTGACAAAGGCCTCCAACTCTTCCTTGCCATTCCTCTTTGGAGGCCCACAAATGCTACTAATCTTTATGCCACTGTAGACACTCTCCATGTATCATTACCTTATTCAAGTACCATATCCTCCCCAGAAAACTGCCTGAACTATCTCATCTGTTCAAGCACTCCTTTGGGCAGGCTTTGAATTGCACTTAAAAAAAACAGTTATTTGTTTCTTATTAAATAAACTATAGACCAGTAACTCCAAAGCTATAATTGTTCACTGTTGTTTGCCTCCTTGGCTCCCTGTTCTTTGTGAATTTTAATTGAAACATCTATGTATGTGCTTTCTTTTAAAGAGGTGCAATAATCTTCCCCAACCTTATGTTCATATATTGCTTTCTCTTTTTGACCGTGACCTTGCCCATATGACCAGTAGGAATTTTACTGAACAGAGATTATATATGATGGGATCGTTCTTTTTTATACATATATGATGGAATCACTGATATGGAATATTGCGTTGGGTGATGGTTTTATACATACAGAGAATTTTATCTTTGGTCAGGGTCATCAAAATCACTGCATTTCAGTTACACTACATCAGCTCAACACAGTAGCCTGTCAGTATAAAAGACTCTTCATAATTCACTGGTTTCTTATTGTCAACTAATTAGTCAGAGAAATAATGCATCTCCTGTTGAGAAGATTTCTATGGCTATGACTTGCAATATTGCTGATCATAGGTTGTAGAGCTCTTGGAATGTTATCTAGTCCAGGAAGGCTACAAAAACAGTGGGATCAATCAAGCATCTGGTAGGTCACAATACATGGTGAGGCCTATGAATCTGAGAGGACTGATCTCATTTCACTCATTGCACATAGCAGTTAAATATCCATTGGTTTTACTGTTCCAAGCACAATACAACTGCAAGTATTGTTTACTGTAAGAAAGGACAGATAGGGTTGAACTGGTACCTGTAAGTCGGTCTGGGGTTCTATCAGGTTGTAAGATTATTCACTAATAGGCACAAAAACTTGCAGTTTAAGAATGTACCTATAACCCACAGATATTTCTATCAAACTTTAAAAAGCAGGGAAATTCGGAGCTATAGTGAATGCACCAGGGGAGCAGGAGACCTAACCTCCTCTCTGAGGTATTGTACTGCCCTACAAACTTGTCAAAATGCAAACACACTTTGGGTTGGTCTTTCACAGTCCAATCCACTTGCTGTGTAGCTTGGAAGAATTTGGTAACATGTGCCTCTGAGCATATGGTGAGTGGTAGCAACACCTGTCATCTCCAAAGATGGAGAATTATATTTTTGTGTTTGTTGATGTTCTTACTTTGCTTCTTTCCTGTGTTACTAATGTTTCTACAGATAATCTAATCTAGAAAATTTTATTTCCCTCATTATTCATCTTAGAAATCTGTGTCAAATTTATTTTTAATAATGTCAACCCCTTTTTATTGGACAATGTCATATGATGGTGAAGACAGACTTTTGTGTTTTAAATTGGAGGTTATGCTCTATTTCTATTTTGGGTGCATTAACACTTAAATCTGAAACTGCAGTTTGATGTAAAATCAGACTGATTACAATATGTTACTACTTAAGCAATAACTCTAGCTGTTGGAAAAAAAGAGGATGCATGTTTTCAGCCTGCTATGTTTAAACCACTGCATTTAAGGCAAGGTGGGCACAGTCAATTAAAAACATAGAGCACACCTAGAATTTTGCTAGAATATATTTCATGTCCCACTGTTTTATCTTGTGCAAACTGAGACATTCCTGATATCCACTGGAGGCTATTCTGCAGAATAGTCAGTGCCATTATTCCAGTTAGTTTTGGGCTTTTTTTTAGTGTGAATTTTGCAAAGTGTTGCTGTACTTCACATATTCACAGAAATAGAAACAAAAGAAAATGATTTCCTATAGCAAACTTCACTAAAATTGCAAAGTAAATCGGACATATTTAAAGTGACCATCTGAGCTATATCAACTGTCTTAATAATGTTGCTTCCTCCCTGCTAAAACAAGATCAGCACAACACATGTCTTGTTTCTCTTATTTGGGCTGATTGCTGGTCTTGCCACCACTCACCATATGCTCAGAGGCACATGTTACCAAATTCTTCCAAGCTACACAGGAAGTGGATTGGACTGTGAAAGACCAACCCAAATTGTGTTTGCATTTTGACAAATTTGTAGGGCAGTACAATATCTGAGAGAAGAGGTCACGTCTCCTGCTCTCCTGGTGCATTCACTATAGCTGCCTAATTTCCCTGCTTTTTAAAGTTTGATAGAAATATTTGTGGGCTATAGGTACGTTCTTAAACTACAAGGTTTTTGCCTATTAGTGAATTTTCTCTGCTTTTTAATCCAGGAGGGAAGAAATGGGATCCTGTGCAAGTCTGCTGAGAATGGATTGATCATTTGCATGCTTATTGATTTCATTGGGATTTACTCCCCTACAATCATGCTTAGGCTAGGTGAAACTGACCGGGGGTGGGAGGGAGGGATGGAGTGGGCAGGGGAGGAAGAACAAGGAAGAGGGGAGGGGAGGAGGAAGGGAGAAGAGAGGGGAAGGAGGGAAAAGGCAGATCTGATCATTTGCATGTTTATTGAGTTCAATGGGATTTACTCCTATGCAATCATGGTTAGGATAGGTAAAACTGACCATGGGGGAGGAGGAGGAGGGGGAAGGGGAAGGAGTGAATTGGAGGGGGGCAAAGGAAGGGGGAAGGGAGGACAGTTTGATCATCTGCATGCTTATATTCAGTGATATTCCCGTGCAATCATGGTTAAGATAGGTAAAACTGACAATGGAGAGGAGGAAGGGGAGGGAGGGGAGGGGGAAGGGGAAGGGGATGGAGGGAATAAGAATGAGAAGGGAGGGAGGGTTTGATCATTTGCATACTTTTTGAGTTCAATGGGATTTATTTCTGTGTAATCATATTTGAAAATGGAAATGATTTGCCTTCAAGTTGATCCTGACTTATGGCAACCCTATGAATAAGGTTTTCATGGTATTCAGAGGTGGTTTTACCATTGCCTTCCTCTGCGGCTGAGAGGCAGTGACTGGCCCAAGATCACCCAGTAAGCTTCATGGCTGTGTGGGGTTTTGAACCCTCGTCTCCCAGGTCGTAGTCCAACACTGAGCTGGGGGAGGGGCAGGGAGGGGGAGGGGAGGAGATTGGGTGGGTGGGCACTGAGCAGACGGGAATCCCCTTTCCTTTCTAAAAGGAAAAATTGTGAACAGTATCATTGCTTTTCAGGGTTTCCCCCACCTTTAAAAAAAAATTTTTTTTAATTTCCATTCTGCATTAACATGTATTTAGTTACAAAATAATACAAAAAAACTATTAACTCCCTTTCCCTTCCTTTCCCCAACCCCTATTACCCCCTTCCCTCCCCTTCCCCTAATGACTATTAACCTTCAAGGTTTTATTTTGTAGTTTTCTTCTCTGAGAAACTTCCATTCTTAAGATATCCACAACGATCTGAAAGGGTAAGGCACTGGTCCCAAACTAGTGTCCGATGTAGCAGCCAAGATAAAAGGCCACCAATCTGCTTCAAAAGACTCGTTACTTTTCTTTTTTCCCTCCGCCATTCTTATTTTCTGTGTTAACTACTCTAATAGAGCGATTTCCCATAGTTTCTTTTGCCAGTTTTGCAGTGTTAAACCATCCAGAGATTTCCAATATTTGGCAATCGTCGAGTTGGCTACAGCAGGCACATGTAACCTCCCACCCAAATTTAAATCAAAGCTGTGCCTGGCCACAATCACACCAGGCTTTTATTTCACTTTAGACAGTCATGGCTTCTCTCAAAGAATCCTGGGAAGTGTAGTTAGTGAAGGGTGCTGAGAGTTGCTAGGACAAGCCCTGTTCCCCTCACAGACCTTCAATCAGAGCGGCTGACTGTTAAACCAGTCTGGCTACTGGAGCTGTCTCAGTGGAATAGGAGTCTCCTCTCAGTACCCTTCCAAACTACACTTCCCAGGATTCTTTGGAGGAAGCCATGATTGTCTCAAGTGAATTCAAAGTCTGGTGCGGGTGTGGCCCCCTGATTAGCCAAGTCCAGCAGCAGGGAGTCAGGCTTTTAGAACACTGGCAGTTGGTTCTTACTGAGCATGCCCAACACTATCATTGAGTTAAAGCCAAAATTTCTTAAATTAATTAAAAATCAGCCAGGCATTTTTTTAACTTTTAAACTGCAGAAGGTGAAGATCAGAGTATGGGGCAAGGTCAGTATTAGGATTACAGGTACTCTGTGAACATGGCTGATTTTTAATGGATTCCAACAGATTATGAGAACTCTGACACAGAAAAGTCCAAAAGGGCTCTGGGGTTTTCTCTCTCTCTTTTTAAACTTTGAACTCTCGATTCTCTCTGACTGTTTTGTGTATCGCCATGAAAATTTAGAGGGTTGTTAAACAAACGTTTCTGAGTTCAGGATTATAAGTTTTGTAAGGTTTTGTTTTGAAATGAGCTTATGCGAAGCATCAGAATGGCATGGGGGTATTTTCAATTTAACATTGTGGAATGTGAAAAATCCATGCTGGCTATAGTATACAGCCACCATTCATTAGTTATGCTTCAAGGGCAGTTTACAGCAAATGCATTAAAACAATAACATTCAATGCAACAACATTAAATCATAATTAAAAATTAAGGGCGATATCCAGTTGTCGCATTCAGCTTGTGCAAAGGATTTACACTTGTACAAATGGGACTTCTTTTCTTCACCCCTGCATGCCCCCAAAATCTGCTCCAGAGGGTTGAAAGACCCAGTCACTCTGGGAACAAGGAATAATTGTTAAGCCAGCTTTGGGACTTAATATACACAAGTCTGTTGGGTAGACACACACTAAGACAACATTCATAGCTGAGACTGATAGGAGTTGCAGTCCATAACATATGGAGGGCAGTACCATGGTGAAGGCTGCATTAAGGCCACCTTTGAAAGAAGTTTGCTTTGGTTTTTTACTATTATTACATTTATATGACAGCATGCATGGTTCGTGGTGTCCCCTCCCCATTACATCCTCACACTCCCCTCGCTAGATCGTCACCTTACAGTGGTGAGTGGGCTTGCATGTTCCAATGAACCCTGTGAGCGATGCCGTCGGGAGTCATGTACTCCCAGCAGGGTCACCCATGGCGGTAAGGACAAGGGAGAGGAACCAGACAAAGAATGATCCAAGAAAGTCCTCAACAGCAGAACAGGCGGAGGATAACAATGTGTACGTTACAATGGCTGGGAAGGCTGATGAAGGCTGCAGCAGATAAAAGACTTCCAATCGTCATGGTATCCATGCCATTGGATCAAATCCTTTTTCTGTCAAGATTGTGTGTTGATCGTCGTGCACTGATCTCCCCACATAAAACAAATTCACACACAGGCATCTTCCAACCAAACCAAACCAAAAGTCCCATGGCGATCTGCAAATGGCGACGGGGACAGGACTGTGAAATCTGGAAGCCCCTAGTCATGGACTGGCACATGGGCAGTGGATACAGACTCAGTCGTCCTGGCTCAAGGACTGAGGCAGTTGAGTTCAGCAGCTATATCCACGACTGAGCAGTTCTATTCAGGATCCACTCTGCTCACCCCATATGGGGAGGGGGCTAGAACAGATGCCCTAAACATAGTCTGCCTCATCTCTCTCCCTGACTGGATTATCACGTCCAATGGGGTCACCACTGAGTGGTTGCAAAAGACAATTGAATTTTGGAACATGGAATATACAGACATTGCTGGACAATACAGATAGTGAACGTCCTGAATGCAGGACTGCCATCATTGCGAGGGAGTTGAGACGTTTTAATATTGACATAGCAGCACTCCAAGAAACTCCAAGAGCAGGAGAAGGACAACTGTAGGAAGAAAAAGGAGGTTATACCTTCTTCTGGAAAGGACTGCCTGAACAAGAACAACGAATACATGGAGTAGGCTTTGCTATTAACAATAATCTTGTGAAGCTCTTGTCAGGAGTACCTATTGGCATTAATGAACAACTCTCAACTCTCCAGTTAAAACTTGCCAAAAACCAGCAGGCAGCTCTTCTAAGTGCTTATGCACCAACATTAGATGCTGATGAAGACATCAAGGAAAATTTTTATACCCAGCTGGACACCATCTTATCAGAGATACCTAAGGAGGATAGAATTATCCTCTTGGGTGACTTCAATGCAAGAGTTGGGCATAATTTCAATTTATGGCTAGAAATCATTGGGAAAGAAGGAGTTGGCAATAGCAACCTGAATGGCATTCTACTTCTGACTAAATGTGCAGAGCATAATCTTGTTATTACAAACACACTCTTTCATCAGCAAAATAAATTTAAACCATCATGGAAGCACCCTCCGTCAAAACACTGGCATCTCCTAGATTATGTAATTGTCTGTGCCAGAGATCGTTGTGATGTACTAGGGCCATGACGAGTGCTGATGACTGCTGGACAGATCACTGATTCGATCCACTATGGCCTTTAATATTGTTCCTCAACATAGGCTCCAAGGAAGAAAACCAAGGCGTAAAATGAACATCCATGCCCTTCAAGATCCTATTAAGCGAGCCTGCTTTCAAACAACTCTCAAGAAACATCTACTGATGGAACTCCCTGAAAATGTTGAGGAACACTGGATTAAAATAAAGACATCCATTATTGCAGCATGTGAACAAACTATTGGATACCAAACTAAGAAACATCAGGATTGGTTTGATGAGAATGATAGTGAGATTGAACATATCATCGACAAGAAAAGGAAAGCCTTCCAGATACGGCAGGAAGACATTAATTGTGCTGCTTAGAAAAAAAATCTATGTCAATGCAAAGGCTGAGGTCCAAAGAAGAACTAGAGAACTTAAGAACGCCTGGTGGATAAAGAAAGCTCAAGAAATCCAGCACTTTGCAGATGCTCACAATGCACGGGGCTTTTTTAATGCCACAAAGGCCATCTATGGACCAACAAATTATGGTACAAATGGATGTTCAATGGATGGTAGCAAACTTCTTAAGGATAAAGAGTCTATTGCACTGTGCTGGAAAGAGCACTACCATGACCTCCTTAATCGTAACTCTATCGTGGCTGATGAGATCTTCTTGCAAATTCTACAACAACAAACTAGAGACGAGCTTGCAGTATCCCCTGATTGGATGAAGTCAGTAAAGCCATCAATCAAATGAAGAATAACAAAGCTAGTGGACCTGATGGGATTCCTGCTGAAGTCTTTAAAGAAGGTGGGCCTGAACTTACACAACAACTTCATAAGCTCATTGAAGAAATCTGGATGAGGGAGGAGATCCCGGAAGTCTTTAAGGACGCCATAATTATCACCCTTTTTAAGAAGGGTGATACAACAGATTGTGGGAACTATTGAGGTATCTCTCTTCTTGCTATGGCAGGTATAATCCTTGCAAGGATCCTCGCAAATAGCCTCCTGCCGATCTCAGAGGATGTCCTCCCCAAATCTCAAAATGGTTTCCATCCTTCCAGGGGGACAGTGGACATGATCTTCATTGCATGACAGCTTCAAGAAAAATGCTGGGAGCAGAATCAACCTTTATATATGGCGTTTGTTGATCTGACTAAGGCCTTTGACACTGTGAATCGAACAGCTCTCTGGACCATCCTTCTGAAAACTGGATGCCCTGATAAATTTGTGAATATTGTGACCCCTGAGTACATATCTTGAAAGCCTGAAGGTATAGACTTTGTGACTCCTATGGAAATTTGGGGAATGTCACCCAGTAAGAACAGGCACTCCTTTCAAACAAGGAAATGTTTATGATAATCTAAGCCTTTAGGAGGAGACAGGATAGCTCCTTTCAAACTAAGAAATGGTCTGCATAACGGTCATGATCATCTTAACCTCTAAGAGGAGACAACATCAGCAATTCACAGGTAGGAGATTGCAGTCATTATCTGGGAATTCATCAAGGAATGGTTTCTGGAAAAACAAATTCCTTGACTGATGATCCTAAATTTTTTCATTGTCACATCCACATCTTCCTGGAGACATTTGCATTGGGTTTACATTGGGGTCAGTTTAGTGAGAAAAAGGTATAAACATGAGGGGTTGGGAGGGGTCAGGAGTTCCTCTTCTGGAGGGCTCCAACAGCTGCTTTCTTATCAACGCTCCCTAGCATCTTTGGGACAATTGCAGAGCTTCAGAGCTAAGGATTTGGGTGAGATCTTTCAAGCACTGGTTACAAAGGGTGGAACTTTGGCTCATTGGGCTAGATACGAAAGTCTCTCTCTCAGCCTGAGACTCTCAGCAACTCTCCAGGAAAGGTATACACAACTTCTGGGCCTTTCCTTTTTCTTTCTGTGTGGGTGAGCTTAATGTGAAAGTGTTCGTAGGGTTAGTCTCTGCTTCAGTCTATCCAGTGTTGCTGAATGAATGAATAATAGTTAGAACGCTGCTCATTGTTAAAATTGTAATTGTACATAGCAATATTTTTCCTTGTTTCTTCTCTTAATAAAACCAATCTTTATTTTACTTTCTGTGTATGTGTCATTGGGTTAAGGGTAAAATTATACATGCTCTGGGGGTGACATGCGGGTAACTCCAGCCAAAGATCCTGCTGCACTCTCAATAGGGGAATTTGCATTTCTAGTGAGCTCTGCTCATGAGGAAGTTCAGACATTATCCGTGCGGCCATTGTGTGTACTGTAAATATACCTCTAAAAGGGCTCAGTTCATCAACCCTAATAACCATCAATTATATTCCCTCACACATTTCACCACATGCAATACACCGCATGTAGTCTATATTATACAATGTAGCTGTCCTAAAATATATGTTGGCCAAACCAGTAGACTTCTGAAAATAAGAATTGGAGAGCACTTAAGCAACATCAGATGCAAAAGGAGAAGCGCGCCACTAGTAAATCATTTTATAGACTGCAATCATACCTACAAAGACTTTCTTTTCTGGGGTTTAGAAAAAACACGTGGACCCAATTCCAACATACTCATGAGGAAAGAAATAGCATGGATCCTTAAATTAAACACCCTTTCCCCATGTGGACTGAATGAAGACCTGGATTTTCTTCCCCTGTTATAAACACACATAATTGAAACAACATCCCTAAGACAAGAGTGACTGCAATTATTTAGCGATTTCAAACTCCAACTGAGATCATTTGATTTTTTTTTTTTTTCAATAATTTTTATTCAGATTTTCATAAAACATACAAGACAAAATCATAAAACATTCAAAGACAAAAAACAAAATCAAAAATAGTTAAACAAAAAGAAAAAAAGAAAAAAAAAAAACAAAAATAAAAAATAAAGAGTAAAATATTGACTTCCCATTTGTCAAAGATCAAATCAGTTATAAGTCTATAATATATAACAATCCTGTCTCTTAAGTCATATTATAAAATCACTTTCCTCCAGTAGTTATCTTACTTAATCATCAAATCTCATAAACATTACTTTATTCTTTCCACAAAAAGTCAAAGAGAGGTTTCAATTCTTTAAGAAATATATCTATCAATTTTTTTTTCCAGATAAGCATATCGATTAATCCATCTCATTACTAATTATGATAATCTTATTGTCATAACCATAGTCAAAATAAACATTTCAATTAATCCATCACATCAGAATCTGTTAGGTTCAATAATTTCAGTAGCCATTGTTCTATTATCTCTATTAGTTCCATTTTCCATCTTCCATCTTCAGTAGTCTTGTTAAGTCCAGTAATTTCAATATCCAATCTTCCATTATCAGTATTCCATAATAATCTTGCTGTCCAAGCCATAGTCATATAGTAAGAGTCTGATGGGAATTACCTCTATCCCAAATATTTTCTTGCCATCCATTCTGAATAGGTTGCTGAAATACTGCTGTAAAATCATATCTCTGTTCTTTTTTTCAAAATGCACTGGGTCATCTCTTAAAAGTTTTTCCATTGTCACATGGCTGCAGTTAATTCCATAGATTTTCTCTATATTGGGCTCCATCACATCATTCCAGTCCAGAAGATTATCCATGCCATTGATAACTTTATCTCTAGAATCTTCATTCATTTCTTCAGAGATAACATTGAGTTCCAAACAATAGATTTTATTTCTAAAGTCCATAGACTCCAAATCTTGTTCCTGTTCCACGTTGGTTCCAATCTCCGGGATCTCCTCTCTCACAGGGACCCCTATTCCAGTCTCCAGGGTCTCCTCTCTCACAGGAACCCCTGTTCCAATCTCCGGGGTCTCCTCTCTCACAGGGACCCCTTCCAGGGTCACCTCTCTCACAGGGACCCTTATATCTTTAATCTCCTGCTTCATTTTACTCAATTCAATTTTCGTTATCTCAATCTCATCCATTATTTTCTGAAACATAGTTATTTCCAGATTTTCAGCCACTTTCTTAATTGCCATTTTAAAAGAAAAATATAGGAAAACCACTTCTTATTTCAGCAACAATTGGGTTAATACTCCAAACTTGGTGACATCACAGTATAAACAGTGCAGACAGCCTTATCTCTCCAATAGTTAAGTAAACAAAATGCAGTTCCCAGGATCGAAACAATTAATGGCAATCGTCAAGAAACAGATTCGTCAAAATAAAATAGACCAAAAAGAGAGTAGTCTCAAAACAGTATAATATTTTTCAAAATAAAAATCTGGAATAGAAATCCCTCTTCTGTGTATATCTTTAGAATGCAAATCCAGGACAGCTTTTTGCAACAAAAACAGAGATAAGCTATTAATTAGTGCGTAGCAGAGAGAAGTTATGGCTCCCCAGTGAGATGTCAAAAACTGATCAATCTGGCAAATCTCTTTTAAACAGCAACAATTTAAGTCAAGTAAAAGAAAAATATAGAAAGAAGGGTGCTTGCCTGTTAGTGCGTTCTCTCTTAGAAGGTAAGATGAACGTTCGCTTTAACAGATAGAGCTTGCTGTTGAAAATCCGTCCCACCTTCGTCGGCTGGACCTCGTCCCATAAATTAATGAGATCTGGTCGTCCCAACAAAAATAGGCTTTGAGGTTAATCTCTTCGTTTCTCCCTACCCGGGAGAAGTTTAATCAGTCAAAAAAAAAAGAAAAAACTGACTGATATATCTGAATAAGCTTCTTTTGAGGCAGGAGCCCGTCTCAAAAGCAGGCACAGGCTAAGTCACCCTTCCCGGAAGTCCAACTGAGATCATTTGAGACGAACTATATTTTACTCTGCAACTTCCAACAAACATGCATACAAGATTTTTCCCCCTGTTGTAAATACACGTAATTGTAACAAGATCCTTAAGAAACGAGAGGCTGCAATCACTCAACAATTACGAACTCTAGCTGAGAGCATTTGAGACGGACTATATCTTACTCTGCAGCTTTCAACAAACACGCTCACTAGATTCGGCCTGATGAACGTGCTGCTGATAATCAACAATCTTTTGAATAGAATCTGAATCATCATTACTTTGAATGAAGAATTTGAAATAAGCATGTGAGTAAAGAAATGTATGTACTCCCATCCCACCCTCCCCTTTTTCAAAAAATAGAAACTGTAAGTTACAAGTTTGTACAGAATGTTTAGTGATTCCAATGTATATCTGTCTCTTTCAGCCCCTGATGAAGGCTATATAAGATTAGCCGAAACGCATTGGGCTTTTTTTACAATTTTAATTTACATAAATGGAATAAAACTGTGACTTTTTACTTACGCTTTTTCATCATTCTGGGCTACCCCCCTCCATTCAACTGTTTCATTGAATGACATCCACTCTCTACCTACCTCTTCTCTTAATAAAACCAATCTTTATTTTACTTTCTGTGTATATGTCATTGGGTTAAGGGTAAAATTATACATGCTCTGGGGGTGACATGCGGGTAACTCCAGCCAAAGATCCTGCTGCACTCTCAATAGGGGAATTTGCATTTCTAGTGACCTCTGCTCATGAGGAAGTTCAAGGTCCATTCGTAACATCCCGCCCCCGAGAAATGAAGACAGATGCAGGGAATGTAACCAGAAATGGAAAACTGAGTGAAAGAACTGTGAGATAAATTGAGTTCTGGTAGTCAGATTACTGGGCTTAGAGTTCTTAAATTGTAGGTGTGTGCCTTGTGCACATGGTTCCACTTGGTGGATCTTGGGGTTTTACAAAAAAAACAAAGTAGGTCCTGCAAGCTGGACTTCTGCCCACCCCTCAAATAGAGATGTTAAAAATTTTGTTTGTTTCAATGGTGGATTTTTTCTCTTAAGGAAGATGGAAGCAATACACTGAAGAACTCTATAAAAGAGATGCAAGGATGACAGATTCTTTCATGGAGGAACCATATGATAAAATATTTGGAAGAAACAAATCACCAGGAACAGATGGCATACCAATAGAGTTGCTACAAGCTACTGAGACTGAATCTGTCTAAATTTTGACAAAAAATTGTCAACACATATGGAAAAGTAAACAATGGCCCACAGACAGGAAGTGTTGAATATACATCCCAATTCCAAAGAAAGGGGATCGCAGAGAATGCAGTAATTATCGAACTATTGCCTTAATATCCCATGCAAGTAAAGTAATGCTCAAGATTCTACAACAAGGCTCTTACCATATATGGAGTGAGAAATGCCAGACGTCCAAGATGGATTTAGAAAGGGAAGAGGCACCAGAGATCATATCGCAAACATACGTTGGATAATGGAATGGACCAAGGAATTTCATCACCCTGTGCTTTATAGATTACAGCAAAGCCTTTAATTGTGTAGATCATGAAAAACTATGGAATGCTTTAGAAGAAATGGGGGTGCCACAGCATCTGATTGTCCTGATGCGTAACCTATACTCTGGATAAGAGGCTACTGTAAGGATAGAATATGGAGAAACCAGTTGGTTCCCAGTCGGAAAGGGTGTGAGACAGGGATGTATATTATCACTCTATTTGTTTAATCTATATGCAGAACATACCATACGAAAAGCGGGATTGGACCAAGATGAAGGAGATGTGAAATCCGGAGGAGGAATATCAATAATTTAAGATATGCAGATGATACCATACTACTAGCGGAAACCAGTAATGTTTTGAAACGAATGTAACTTTAAAGTTGAGAATGAGGACATTGAACTTGTCAAGGATTGTCAATACCTTGGCACAGTCATTAACCAAAATGGAGACAATATTCAAGAAATCAGAAGAATGATTTGATTTTGATTTTATTCTTGTAAGCTGCCCTGATTGCCCTATTATAGGGTAGAAGGGTGGGATAGAAATATTTTAAAATAAATTAATAAATAAAATAAGAAGGCTAGGACTGGGGAAGGTAGCTGTGAGAGAACTAGAAAAGGTTCTCAAATGCAAGATGTATCACTGAACACTAAAGTCAGGATCATTTAGACCATGGTATTCCTGATCTCTATGAATGGATGTGAAAGTTGGACAGTGAAAAAAGTGGATAAGAGAAAAATCAACTCATTTGCTTTGCACATACCATGGACTGCGAAATAGACAAATTATTTGGTGTTAGAACAAATTAAACCAGAACTATCACTATAAGCTAAAATGATGAAACTGGGATTATCATAGTTTGGACACATAATGAGAAGACATAATTCACTAGAAAAGAAAATAATGCTGGGAAAAACAGAAAGGAGTAGAAAAAGAGGAAGATCAAAGAAGAGATGGATTGATTCCGTAAAGGAAGTCACAGACGTGAATTTACAAGATCTGAACAAGGTGGTTCATGACAGATGCTATTGGAGGTTGCTGATTCATAGGGTTGCCATAAGTCATAATCGACCTGAAGGTACATAACAACAATGAAAACTGCACCACCGAGTGTTTTGTAGCAGATGACCTTAGTAGGTTAGCTTCAGTTGACTCCCCAGCAGAAGCCAAGAGAATGATGTTGACAAGGGATAAAAAACCATAAAGTAAATATTCCCCAGGTATGATGTGTAGTCAAGCTCTCTGGATACAATCTTGATCCATTAAAATTAATGGGAGTCTTACTCTTGTCTTCAATAGGATGCACATGCCATTGTTAGGTTTGTTGAAAAAGTGAAGGTAGCAGCTAGAAGATTAAGAGAAATTGCCTTTTCTCTGCCTCTGGTGTCTGGCTCAGTCTTGTATTTGTGTAGGATGTGCCAGAGATATTGAAAGTAGCAGCCTGTCAAGTGTCATAATGTTAGATGTTTAATTTTCCTAAAAATGAACCTTGAGAATGTCTATAATTACACGTCTCCTCTGTTAGCTTTCCAGCTTTCATGATAGAGTGAGAGACAGACTCCTGGTACTTACGGGTATTGATTATTTAAAGTAATGGGCTGAGACTGATTTAATCTAATCCTGCAACGATGGGGTTTCTAAATGGTATTTCTCTTTAGTGTAACAGAAAAAGTAGAGATGTCCCTGAGGTACACTGAATGCCACTATGCACCCACAATATCACACAGCTTCTCAGCTCTCTATAACCCTTTACATGCTGAACAACATCTATACCTTTGAAAAAATGCTTTCACTGCTCTCCTAATGCCATAATCCAAACTGTTTAAAGTGGCATATTTGCAATGACTACAGTGATCACAATCCATCAAAGTGAATCAGGTGGAGTTCTTATTGAAAATAAGGAGATGTTAAGGCTGCAATCCTAACCTCCCCTACCTGGGAGTAAGCTCCATTTAATTCAATAGGATTTACTTCTGTGTAGACATGGTTAACATTGTACTGTAAATCATAATTAACTTGTGTAATATCACCCCCATTATGTCCGGGGGGGAGGGGGAGCAAATGTTTTTTTATAATTCTACAGAGTAGGCAATACTTCACCACTGAGCTACTGGAGAAGTCATGTTCTTCTTCTACCTAGTTTTTAATGATGGTACATGGAATGTCCATTCTGCTATATAGAATCTCATTGGTACATGGAGGCTCCATGATGGTAGGTAGAGTCTCTCTGGAACAATAGTCAGTCAGCCCCTTTTATACCCAGTGGGTGGTCTCCAACTCCCAAGGGCTGACCCCCTGTGCAGCCAATCAGGATCAGAGCACATGCCAATCTCCTGAGAGCCTGCTGCTGCATGAGTGAGCCCATTCCCATGCATACCTATTTGGGCTTGCTGTGGACATTCCTTAGTATTGCTCTTATTATATCCTGTTGCATTATCTGTTCTTACAGAATTAATAAGCTTCTTCTTTTTGCTATGGCTTATGCTTATGTTATATAAAAGCATATTATTAAAACAATTTCAGGTGCTTAAATAACATATAGATAGGGCATTAAAGGGATAACTGTTGGATTCCACATATCTCCAGATAATACAATTTCATTTAACAATACAACTTGTTTCAGTGATCTTTCATGAAATGACTAACTTTCACTGACAGAGGCCAATGGGATTTAAATGGGTGGAAGAACAGCAGTATGTAAGGTGACATGAATTAAAGTATATTTGCTATATATTTCGTCCTTCCTATCTCAATGCCTAAACACCCCTATGCACTTATATATTCATGCCATTTGTTATAGATACTGGATATTGAAATATACCTATATGCTTCTGCACTGCTATGCATTTTCTAGAAATATTCTATTATTTTATTCAATTTAAAATTGTATCTTTAATATATATAGAAGAATGCTCTTAGTACTGAAAATGTCAAACATACTGTGTTTGAGATAAAGCCAGGAATGTTTATAACTTTCACCACCTTCTTTGCAAAACAGAGTACAGTGTCTATTACATTGCTTGTATGTAATATGGAACCAGCGAGTTAGCCAAGGCCACTGATTACAGAGTGGTATATGTTATGATAACATGTAGAGGATATGTGGGTATGAATGAATTTCTCTTTCTAGGGCTTATGGCTAAAACTGGAGGCTGGGAGGTGCTGAAGATTATTAAGGTGACAACAGCTGGAGGGTGTTTGGAATACATCAACCATAAACAAATATCATAATTCTAATGTAAGTCTGAGTACCCTTAAAGAGATCTTGTGACCGGCATCCCTGAGAGGCACCAAGCTGGTATGAGAAAGAGGAGATGCAGTCCTGAGAACACAGATGGGGCTAAGAGACTGTCATCGCTACAAGCGCCAGCTGACTGATTGATGGATGAGATATCGGGGCTCATTGAAGATATCAAAAGAACATCAAAACATAATCTGACTATAAAGACACCCCAGCTTCTAAGTTTTCTACCACAGCCTACCACCTGAGACTCTGAGTGCTCCTCCTCTCCTTCTCCAAGTCTCTTCTTCCTCACTACAGTACAGCTATGTGGTGTATGAGCAGGAAAGATCAGGACTATTAGGCATATCTAATTTTGCATTTTACCATTCCTCCAATGAGTGACTCACAAGAGCACCTCTGACCGTGTCAATTGGACATCTTTCAATAAATCTTTTAAAACCTTTTATCTTGGTGTGGTCCCAGCACTCCTTCTGCTTGTTCCTGCTATCTCCTGGCTTGATCAGGAGTGGCTTTGGGTTCATTGGTAAAACCTAATCCCCAACACTACATGTCAAAGGCAATCCTAACCATGTCTACTCAGAAGTAAACCCTATTGAATTCAACAGGGCATAATCCCAGGTAAATGGGATTAGGTCGGCAGCCTTAGTTGTATTACTTCTGGAATCACACCCAGGCATTATCAAGTCTGTAGCAGAGGAATCTTCAAAGCTGGGGAGCAACCACCAAAATTGCATCAGCAAACACCCTCTCTATTTGTTCTTGATTGCTCCCGGGCTCTAAACAAGTATAACAAAGGAAAATAGGCACTCTCTAAGGTAAGTAATCTTCAATTGGTTTGTAGATTGCACCCTAATATTCTTTGCAAAGCATGCTTACTAAATGGTGCTACAAGTCACTATTAATAGATGTATAGGAAAGATGCAGAAAAACTCTTTCTTAAGGAAGTGCAAATGGACTGAAAAACTCAGTCTCACTAATTACTGGAAGGAATTATTTTTCTCTCACTGGTCATGTTGGCTGCTTTAATTCATGTCCTTAAGGTATTGTTCGCATGGTGAAAGAAAGAGAGGCTGTGTTTGCTATCAGGGCATTGCGGCCTTCTACCTGTCATACCTCACCCTTCTGTCCTGAAAACTTTCATAAGGGAGCAACTGCTAGAAGAAATGTGAGGAGGTTTTTGGTCTTTTGAGTCTAGGTATTAGGAAGGGGAGGGAGGTTGCTGGGTATTTATTTATTATTTGATTTATATCCTGCCCTTCCTCCCAGCATGAGCCCAGGGCAGCAAACAGAAACGCTAAAAACACTTTAAAACATCAAAAAACAGAGCTTAAAATATATTAAAACAAAACAACGTTAAAAACATTTTTTAAAAACGCTTTAAAAACATCTTGAAAAAAGGGTTAAAACATATTATTAAAAAAACATATTAACAAGCAATTCTAACACAGATGCAGACTGGGATAGGTCTCAACTTAAAAGGCTTGTTATGGTATGAATGCTTTAGGTCTACATTTCCTGGAAAACATTTCCACCTTTCTCCACAAGGGATGTCTTAGTCACTTGGCAGTGAGTTCTGATAGGTCAGAGACTCCTTGGGAACTTAAAACTCTGAAGCAGGAAAATCGTATTGTGATGTGTAATGCTTTCCTTTGCATTACATTATCCTTTGTTATTTACTATAACTTCTGTTGAGCCCTGGCCATAATGAAATCACCTTTTGTGTTAGAGACAACACCTGCCAGGAAGTCCCTTTCCTGTAGCAGGACACTTCTCAGGACACTTTTGTTGAGCTTTTTGAAATCCTTCAAGAGTCTCCTCCATGTCACTGTTTTTCAAGCCTGATCCTACCTCGTGGATGCCTGCTGGAGCTGGACCCCTTCAGATTAGCTAGATTCCCTACTCTTGCCTTATTTCCTTGTACTTTTGCTTCCCAACTTTGCTCATTTTCCTTTAGGATTAGACTCTTGTAAGAAGCACAACCTCATGTTATTCCCCAAATAAGAGCCTTTTCCCCCTAATGTTAGCCAGTATGGAGAGGGTTCCAAGGAACCCAGGGTGAATTGGACTTTGGCTCAAGACCACCCTACAAAGGCTTGTCTACCTTCAGTCACCCTATCATTACCCAGCCTGCTGGGTATTATTTCGGAAACCACAGGCCTTCCTTTTGAGGGGGTGGAGTAGCAGCAACGGCCTCCTGATGGTAGCACTATGCTTGGGGGTGATATGAAGTGAGGTTGGACTGCCACTCTCAACCTAGAGCACCCCAGACTCTGACGCTCCACCCCATCCGTGTTTCTACGAGCACAGAGCTGCTGCCACTTCCCCCTGTGCATGCTGCTGATGGGGACAGGTAATCACAGGTGTCCCACTTCTCCTTTCTCACTTCTGTCTCATTTTCCTAATCTAGTCTCTGAACCCTCGCATTAGTCCTAGCCCCAGTCATTGGCATATGAGTGCAGGGGGTGCAGAACCTTTTTCAGCCTGAGGGGTTCATTCCCTCGTGGGCAGTCTTCCAGGGGCTGCATGCCAGGAATGGGCAGGGCCAGAGGCAAATGTGGGCAGAACAACAGATGTGATCCTTACCTTTGTACAGTAGGCTATATTCCCTCCATGCAAAAGTGATATAAACACACATATATATATCCTCAATCCAGACAAGCAAGTGGCATTATCACAGTTCAAGACCAGACTCCAGTCAGGGAAAAGTTCTCAATGTACATCCAGAACAGGGCCTGGGAGAGTCCCAAAAGTTGGACAGAGAGGGCTGTACTCAGCTGTCAGGCCTGAGATTCCCCCTGGCTCCTATATGTTTAGGCCTTCATTTATTTTTGCCTAATTCCTAGTTAGCACCTGTTATATTCCATATAAGGCAATATCTGCCCATGTCTGTATTTGTATTAGGAGCTGTTTGTGCCTATGGTTCAGGCAATGTAGGATTGGCAGAACCTTTCTAAGTATCTTGCTGATTTCTGTGCGGGTGCTTCAAGCTACCAAAGCCATTTCACTTGCTGTCACCACTTAGTTTTGCCAAGTTCCGCCAAATAAGCAAGGTAATATTTGTGTTTACAGAGTAATTGTGTCCATTGCAATAAAGTCTGTGGTACACAATTGTCTCTAGTAAAGATCTTCAAAAAGATTGCTATGTGAACACATCTCTAAGGCCCCATCTGCTGTATACATTTAAAGTAGTACTATACCACTTTCAACAGTCATGGCTTCCCCCAAAGAATCCTAGGATCTGTCGTTGGTTAAGTGTCGAGAGCAGTTAGGAGAACCCTATTCTCCTCACACAGCTACAACTTTCAGAGTGGTTTAACAGCCAATCCCTATTCCCAGGGAACTCTGGGGACTGTCCCTCTGTGAGGAGAATAGGGGCCTCCTAACAACCCTTTACAAATTACATGACTGTTTCAAATGGTATAATACTAGTTTAAATGTGTAGTGCAGAAGGGGCCTAATACAACCCTGGTGCCTGTTCATTTCGCCACCTTCTAGGAACATGGAAAGCTGCCTTATATTGAGTCAGCTCAATATTGTCTATATACTGACTGGCAGCGGCTGTCCAGGGTTTCAGGCAGGATTCTGTCTCAGCCCTACCTGGAGATGCCCGGGGATTGAAATGGGGACCTTCTGCATGCAAGGCAGATGCTTGTCCACTGACCTCTTCCCTTCAATCTGAGTAGCTCGTAGAGGTAGTTCAAAATGCAGTGTGATTTTAAACCTGACTGCATAAGACTGCCTACACAGGGAAGTTTAAATCTCAGAGGGGAAATCACTATGTAATTATTCCTGCCTGTCAAAAACAGTTATGAAAATTCACCCCAGGGACATCACTTTCCCTTCACTCGTTCCCTGCCACAGCGAAGGAGCAGCTGCAAGAAGTGCAAAAAGAGCGTCTCATGCCTTATCTTGCCTTCACCGCCTAGTATGTCTGTATGTAGCACTTCACAGTAGCCTGTGGATTATGGCCTTATTTACTAGGGACTTGTAAAGAGGCATCATTTTCACCTTTGAAACCCTGTCCTTTCCAAGGCAGTAGTTAAGGTGTTCTGCGCAGCCAGGTTCTAGGGACCTCTGCACATTCTGGTCCTCATTTGTCTTTGGCCAGATGGACTTTTAACAGTTGCCAGCCATGCACACTCAATTTTGGTGCTCATTAAACAAAGTAGCTCGTTTGTTTGCAATTCTTTCCACTAATATACACCAGGAAGGCATGCTTCTCCATCACATAGAACATTTTAGTCTGAACAGCCATACCATTTTGGAGCATTTAAAAAAGTGACAAAAATTGCTTTTATACAGCCTGCAGTTTAGCATCAGCAGGAAATACTTTTGTGGCTCAGCTATAATTAAATTCTAAAACTACGTTTGTCAAGCTCTCTCCAAAAGAAAGGTTTAGCTGTTCACATTCTAGACACAAACTTTTTAAGAACAAGATATTAATGATATTGTTTTATTATTAGATTTTTATTGGAACTGCCTTGGATACTCTGTGGAAATATAGAACGATGAGTTACGCTTGCTTATTTGTTTTTTTAAAAAATAAAACGAAATTAAAACAAAGATGTGATTTAAGCAATGTTTCTGTATGAACAGATTTTGTAAAGCTGTGCTGGCAGAGGTGTGTAACCAAATTATGTATCTGGTCATATTGGTGGAAACCTAGTGGGATGACTGCCCTCCCCCCTGCCTACCGAAGTCTGAAAGAGAAACAGCATAGCAATGGAGAAATCAACCACTTTGTGGTTAGTGCTGAGACTGCTAACACAAGACTTTTTAACTGCACTCTTCCTTTGACCCCTTTGCTGTTGAGGGGTCAGTGCAGGGTTGCCTCCAGAAGAACCTTTCCTTGTGCAGTATATCATAATTGAACCTTTGTCACACGGATGATGGAGCAAATTTGTTCTATGTTGCTCCAGAGCAGCCTTCCCCAAGCTGATGCCCTCCAGATGTTGTTGGATTCCGACTCCCATCGTCCCTGACCATAGGCTGAGGCTGATGAGAGTTGGAGTCCAACAACAACTTGAGGGCACCAGCTTGAGGAAGGCTGTACCAGAGAGTAGGGCCCAAATGAACAGCTTCAAAGTACAAGAAAGGGATTTCCTAGGAACATAAGAGAGCTGCCTTATACCAGGTCAGACCATTGATCCAACTACATCAGTATTGTCTACACTGACTGTCAGTGGCTCTCCAGGGTTCCAGACAAGAGTCGTTCCTAGCTCCACCTGAAGATGCTGGGGATTGAACCTGGGACCTTCTGCATGCAAAACAGTTGCTATGCCATTGAGCTATGGAATCAGTTCCTGAAAGCACATCAGTGGACCAGACTGCCGTGAAAGGCAGTGCATTCTTCTTCATGAAAGGTTTTTAAGCAGAGGTTGCATGGCCACCTATCTGAGATGCTGTAGTAGTGGGTTTTCCACACTGGGTGAGCTAGATGGCCTTTAATGTCACCTCCTCCAATTCTATAATTCTCTATGAGCAGAACCCAGTCGTGTAGATATGTGTCCTCCATGCATGAGCATAGCTCACAGAAACTGACTACTGATCAGATTAAAAAATGCATCTATGTTGTTTTGAAAATTGTGTTAGTCTGTTGGCTTTCCCTCTCTGTTCACTGATCATGAATGATAAATGCTCTGGAGTAAACAGGCTATCAACTGCTGCCTAATCATTTAATCGGCTAAAGAAAGTATTGTATATCCATATAGGTGAAACACACACACAAGCTGATGTGCGGAAATGAGAACTGAAATAAACAGATGGATCATTTAGTGGTGTGAATGGTTTCTTGAATGCATTGCCAACCTCTGGAGATGTGGATAGAATGTTTACAGCAGTGCCATCAGCAAACATCCTTCCCTAGTGAGCATCACTGAATAAAAATCCACATTTGTAATCGGCATTTAAAGAATTAATTCATATAATTGCATTAATTAATCTTACAGCTTCCTGCCTTTGCTGTTTTGTGGCTCTTTTATATATATATATATATAGCAGTAAACATAAATGTGCCTTCTTGGCCAGAATATAACTTTTATTGCTTATAAGACAAGGTGGCTGAATGCCTGAATGTTGCTACTACTTGGTAGATCTGAACCAAAAAGCATCTTAAGGCCCCTTTACCCAGACTTCCCTATGATTTGGGAATTGCATCACAGGAAGGCAACTTCCCTGCTGCTGCTGCTGCTGCTGCTGCACACGAAGAGGCCAGAATCTGTCCACAAACTAAATTCACTGTAGATGTAGTAGCATATGGTTTCCCATCTCTGCCATGACCATACCCACTCACATATACTTAGAAATAAGGTAGACAAATCTAGGCTGTGATGTAGTTTATGAAAGAAAACCTGTTTCCAGGAGCCCGAATCCTGTTTGATAAACACCACCTTACTTGAAGCTAAAGGATATCCAGTCAGAATACAGAATACCCAAGGATGGGGATGTTCATGGACTTCAATTCCCATCAGCCCTGGGCAACATGGCCAATGATCAAGCGTTATGTAAGTTGTGGACCAACAACATCTAGAGGTCAGAGGTTCCCATTCCTGGCTTATACTTTTAAATACACTGAGGCATGGAGTGAAGATGAAGCCCACATTCCCCTATATAAGCTGTTTATCCATCAGTCCTCCCCTGCCTAATGAGGGGCAAAATTACCATTCTTCTGGCTACAGCAGATGGGAGAAGAGAAGGAGCAAAAGGGCCAGTGAAGATATGGGAAGGGATGATGCTGTGGCTTCTGGCTGACTTGATGCCTTGGAACATGTAAAGGTATTGGACTAAAGGACAATTCTGTTGCTGGTTCATAGAAATACTGTGCCTTTGAATGGTTGCCGAAGGGGCCCAGATCCCTGAGCTGCTTGTGACTATCTTAGCTATGTTTCAAAGGCTACAGGACAGCCAAGATTTAGCTAAAACTGGGGGGAGCCCAGGGGGGAGCGTGTAGATTTAATTAAAGTGCATTCCAGAAACTTTGTACAACACCACCCATCAGGAGTCTAACGGGAGATGTAGTCAAAAACATATGGAAGCACAAAGATGCATTAAAGATAAGACTTTCAGCTGCTTTTCAGTAGTCTTTTTCTGAGTGTTGTCAGAAATTTCTGAAAATAACATCATGGCACCTGTATGTGCGGCCAGGGCAGGATACAGGCTGGGAGAGAAATAGAAGCTTTTGATATTTTTCTTAGGATTCTCAAGATACTGACATATGCAAATTCATTTTGAATGGATTCTCCATTTCTAGTTTTAGTGTATAAGTACCATGCCAGCTGATGATGGATCTCAAGTAGATTGCACTCACCTTGTATACTAAGCAAGTGAGACGAATCAGAAAAT
The DNA here is from genome assembly GCF_030035675.1 of Rhineura floridana. Classification (NCBI taxonomy): domain Eukaryota; kingdom Metazoa; phylum Chordata; class Lepidosauria; order Squamata; family Rhineuridae; genus Rhineura; species Rhineura floridana. The sequence continues at coordinate 70,200,337 of NC_084481.1, forward strand.
GATCTTTTTCACCATCTGAAAAAATCTCCAATTAGAGGGTTGCAGTTTGTTTTAATGAACAGAACAATGCTGACCTCTGGTGCCCAAGAGAGGAACTACTATATTGTCCAGAATCCATGCATTTCAGGAAATAATGCATACGGACATGTAACATTAATTGGCTCAGTGGGTTAACAATTCAGTTGAAATATTTAACAACCTGAAAAGGCATCAGTGGGACCTGTTATTTATATGGTATAATTTTAAAATTGTTCCCTATGGCAAGATGATAAACGAAAAAAAGACCTCTAAGCAATCTTAGTTCTACTTCAAAAATTCCAACTTTGAAAAGCCAGAGCAAATCAATGCTCAAAGGCGGGGGAGGTGGTATCTTAATGAAATGTGCAAAATCCATCTCCTGACCCACACCAATTTTAACCAAGTCATGACCTTTATTAATCCATGCATCCATTCGATAAAATTACTGTACCACTTTCATAAAAAGAAATCTCAAAGCAGTTTACAACTGTAAAAATACAGATTAAAATAGAGAAATGAAGGAGACAGTTTCAGTTGCTGATCAGGAAAAGCCCATACAAACAGGTAAGTTTTTACTAAATGATGACAGCACCCAATAGTTCATTCCTCTCAAATAACAGGAGAGAAGGTATTCCAGAGGGTATTATTATTATTAATTGCCTTCTACACAAGCATCTTCCTCACGGCCATACTACCCTGAACACGCCCAATCTCATCTGATCTCAGAAGCTAAGCAGGGTCAGGCCTGGTTAGTACTTGTATGGGAGACCTCCTGGGAATACCGGGTGCTGTACGCTCAAAGGAAGGCAATGGTAAAACACCTCTGAATACCTCTGTATCTGTGTCTGTCTTATCTCAACAGGAATTTATTAATCGAATGCTATTCCACAGAACAGGGGCAGCCACCATAAAAGACCTGCTCTGAGCTACTGTGGAGCGGGCTTCTGATATCCTTGGAAATTGAAGGAGAAGCTCTCCCACCAGTGCCGGTGCCAGGCTATTTTGCTCCCTTGGCAAGGCTAACTACTTGCACCCCCCAAAAAAAATTGCTAACTTCAATTTTCAAAAACAGATGTCTTGCAGAAAAAATGAAAAGCACAAAACTTGAAACTGCTAGATTTATTTTAGTTGCATTTTCCCAAGGGTTACAAAAACTAATCTGTATAAAACTGTGCCTCTCAAAGGTCAGTACTGCGCCCCTCTGAGGTCTGCGCCCTAGGCGGCTGCCTAGTTGGCCTAGTGATAGCATCGGCCCTGTGTCCCACACAGATTTTAACCCAGATTGGATTGGGTCTAGATAATAACCCAGATTGGAATGGGTCTAGATAAGGAGGAATGGGTCTAGATAAGCAGTTTCCTTCAGGAATGCCTGCAGCTGCACTGCCACAAACACTTGAATACCTTGTCCCAAAAGGGGGTATTTGTGATGAGGCAGTAGTAGTTGAAAGCCATTGGGTCCAAGGTGGGTTTTTCTCCCAGTGTGGCCCTACTATCGTCTCCTTCAAGGCGGCTGGCACCAGCCCCTCAGGCATTCACCATACCTTGAAATGGCCATTCATGCCCCCCTTAACCAACCATGAAGGGCAAGACTGGAGAGTGTTATGGTAGTAGAGCAACCAGGAACTTGAGACATAAGGCCTGCTGGATCAGGCCACTGGCCCATCTAGTCCAGCACCCTGATTCCAGGGGGGAAACAGAAAGGGGAACCCTGTGCAAGCACCTGATATCCTGTCTGTTATCATGGAATCTGCTCCCCCCAGAGGCTCCATTTCCACCCAAGCCCACACTTCCCAGATGATGGAGCTCTCCCAGCAGCTGAGCTGGGCTGGGTTGGATAGAAGGATCAGGGCATGGCAGAACTCACACTGTTTCCAATGGGGGGGAATAGAAGAAAAATAAAATTTAAACAGGAACCAGAGGAGCACAAAAGCATTACTTCACTCTCACTTCCACCTTGCTGGCTCAACCCTGGTAAGGCATAGGACAGGCAATTCAACCATGTTTCAGTTTCCACACACACCTCTTAGGATTGCACTGTTAAATTTAGGGCCAGCTCCAGGTTTTCCGGGGCCCTTGAGCATACAGAACCCTCTAGGGGCCCCCTTCCCTGCATGCCCTTCCTCAACAGGGGCTGCTGCTGCTACTCCTGCTACGCTTGCTGGCAGACAGCAGGCCCCTGAGGCAGGAAAGGAGGGAGGCTCCTGCCCGCACAGGGAAGAGGTGCAAGTGAGCACCTGCTCCCTTCGCCTTACGTCCCTCACGCAGTTGAGTTGCATTGTGTCAGGCAGTGGCAGCCGCAGTGCCTCTTCCCTCTCCCAAGGCATGCAAGTGAAACCCTCTCTCTGTCCCAAAGGTCCGCTATCCTCCGGCAACTACTATAGCCCAGCAAGCGCTGCCAAGAGCAGCTGTGCCCCCCCACCAGGCACGCACAGAATGGAGAGTGGCCAAAGTGGCTCAGGAAAGAGGTGGTGGTGACAACAGTGAAAGGAGGAGAAGCACCAGTGTGGTAGGGTTGGGGTCAGGCTGATGAGGGGCCCCTGTGAACTCCTAGGCCTTTCGCCACTGCCCAACCTGACCGCCCACTAGCTGCAGCCCTGGTTAAAGTGCTCAATTTTGTTTGGATCTTGCCCTAACTTTAGCCTTAGGGTTACAGAAATGCTTGAAATTGTGGTGCTGGAAGTGATGGTGACAGCGATATGAAAGATTAATACTTACATAATGTATTCTGGCCCAAGTAATGCTATGGTCCTAAACACATTTACTAAATCCTATTGATTTCAGTGGGAGTTACTTCTGAGCAAGCTAAACATGCATCATACAGCTAGGTAACAGGAATAGATCAAAATTATAAAGTAAGTCAGTGCCCAAATGTTGAATCAAATCTCATCTCCAGCTGAATGGTTTGTTGTTTGTCTTCCATTAGATGAAGAATTAATTAGATGAATCTTTATGTAGCCAGGGATCAGAAACAACATTGTGCCTGACTGTGATGAAAAAGGTCTGTAGTGGGATGTTTATTTCTTATGATCACACCAGCTAATTCATCTGCAGTAATTGGCTTGTGCTCTTCAGAGCAGTGAGGCAGAAACAAGTGTTTGCACACTGATCTATAGCAATTCTTCCCAGGATAACAAAAAAATTAATGGTCTCTATCATTGGCTGCTTTTATTTACAGCAAGAGTCTGTGATAATTAGTGGACTCATGCAGTCATCATCAGTCCCAAAGAACACAAAGTTTATAAAATGAAATCAAAGAGGAGGACACAGATCTGCTGTGGATTGAGAAGGAAAAGAAAACTGTTTTTCCTCTCTTAGTACCATAGGATTTCCCCCTAACTATCATCTCAACGTTCCTGTTGCTACTTTTAAAACTATATTTCTCATTAGTCTTCCACAATAAAATTGCAATCAATCAACCTATTATTTTTGCCTCAGCTTAAAAATAACCACCCAGTTTCTAAGGATGTCCCTTTTTTAGTGATAACAGTTCCAGAGTATCTGCTTGTACACTGAAATTTCAAATCATTTCCCATTAATATTTAACATTAAAAACAGATTGTTTTGTTCTTTACATATCTTCCACCCACCCACCCACCACCACAAATCCTAAGAAGTAAATTAATGCCGGAATTCTTTTAGGCAGATAATCAAATCATGGGCGAGGTGTGGGGATTTTCAGCCAATATTGCATGCTGCAGTAATTTTAAATAAGATTTAAAACACATTACTGTGCCAGTTGTAACGACTGCAGTCAAGGTGTTGCAGTTCATACTTTTTGCTTTCAGTTACGGGAAAGTTCCTGAAACTAACTTTTTTCCAAACTTGTTTTTATGCTTGAGTCATGTGAATTTAAGCAGCATTCGTATTTCTAAGAGGTATGAAAATTATAACCACTTCCCATCAAGGTTCCTCTTACATACCTGCAATACAGAAAACTGGTCTTTGATTTGGCTGTATTACAAGAGCTGTTGCAAATCAAGCAGTTAGGAAGAACAGACTACTTCATCAAGCTCACAGAAGCATGTTTACCTAAGGAGAAGGCTGGTATAAAGCGATTACATAAATTCATGGAGGGCAAAGCTATCCATGGCTACAAGTCTAAGATCAAGGCAGCATGCCTATGAATACCAGATGTGAGGGAACAACAATCTAACAAAAGGCCTTTTGTACTCATGTTCTGCTTTTGGGCTTCCCTTAAGCACCTGGTTGGAAACAGGATGGTGGAGTAGATAGGCTTTTGGTCTGATCCAGTCAGGCTCTTCTTGTGTTTTTTAAACAGACGTGCACCAAAGCAGAGGGCATGGATGAATCTTTTGCAATGAGGCAGAGTTGGTGATTATGGTTACAGCTACTCTGTTTTGCTGTCATGGTTTAAGGTGCTGGCTGTAGAGTTGCAAGTTGTTATGTTAACCTCATAAGAGACTTTCTGTATACAGAACTTGCAATGCAACAGTAGCACAGATAAGAACAAGAGCAGAGAGCATATTTTCTAAAGGTTTAACAGTGATAGGAATGAACAAGGATTAATTGGCAGCAGATTATGCCAAAGAGGCATAATAATTGAGAAGAGTTCATCATTGAGCTGAGATTTCTGGACTTAGGTTCATGTGCGTAACTACTACTGTACAAACTAAAACCCATTAAATAAAGATTATTTTGCCAGAAAGGTTGGGAGAGCTCCACCATCTGGGAAATCTGCAGAAGATCAAGAGCAACTTCCAAGACATTTGAATAAACATAAACTCAGGTCAATGGTAGCCCATGAAATATATTTTGAAAGGGAACAGCAATTAAACAGAGAACAGAAATGATAGAAACCAGGCATTTCAGATAAAAGACAGAGATCATATAAACTTGATCTCAGCTTGCGTATAAAACTGTACAACCTTCACTTCTGAATTTCAGCATATCAAATATGTGTGTTTGGAAATAGCAGTTCACACACACACACACACATTTTATAGTCAAGATTTCCAAATATGATTTTTTTCAAAAAATTGTACAATAAAAATCAAAGATGTCCCAGCCAACAATGACTTCTGAATATGCCAGTTAAAGCTTTTTCACAGCCTAATAGCACAATGGAATCACGAAAGCAGTTAATGGCATGTAGCTACTATGGAACACCCTCTTGGATATACAAGAGGGTGACACAAAGTCCCAATATACATCTTCATCCCACAGACTACATAGTGGTTGTCCTTAAAAGGTGGTTGAGGCCTCTTTTATCCACTCAAAAGAGATGAAAGATGTGGTATTAGGAAAAAAGAAATAGAAGAGGCCCTACTACTGATCATGTATAATAATGACCACAGTAGGGTGTGTATGCATGAACAGAGCATTTCAAATAACTAGAAATTCTTTCTTTCTTTTAAATCAAAGGGCACCTATCCTTGGAGATCAAACTTCTTTTGAAGTTATTCCTACCACCACCACCACCACCACCAAAATGGCAGCTGAATAAAAACTAACTTCTCCTTGTTCCCCTGGATACCATTTATTCATCATTTGAATGGACTGTGTATATTTGGAAGAAGAGACTCTATTAAGGTAATGACATTAGTTATATTTCCGCCAAAACAACAGAATCCCAATGAAAAATAAGTTATAATGAATGACTAATTACAGATGAGTATTCATCACTGCATTTGAATTGATTGATATGTCCTCTGTAAATAACAGTGCTACAATACGGATCTCTCTTCCACATTCTTGTTTAAGGCTTAACTAACAAGATGTTACTAGATAGGCATACCAATGGTAAGATGTATTTCTTGTTTTACTCCACTGATGCATTTCATCCGTGCTTCTACTGTGAAGTGTCCTACTTGAATGTGAATGGCTGGGCAGCCCATAAAACACCAAGTCAAGTGGTAATAGCCTGATAGGGATGAGGAGACAAGACACAGCACAAGAGGGTTTGCCTTAGGACAAAGATTTTGATCCCCAACACTGATTCTACTGTCAGAACATGACAAGTGAGACCTGAAAGACAAAAGAAAAACATCATTGAGTGGAGTGTTCCTGTTCAGGGCCCCAGACTATCAGCCACATATTCCATGGTCCCTGAGCATGCTCAGTCTTCATTAGGCTATTTGGAGGGGCATCCCCCCCTTAGGGTTTTTTCAAAAAATATTTTAACTCCTGCAAATGTTGGGTTCACCTGAGCCTGCTGATATTTTCTTGTGTGTGGACTGTTTCATTTTGGATCTACATTCAGATGATGAGTTCCCTGTTAGTATATAGGATGGCTATTTCAGTGTATGAGTTCTTGAGCAGAACAGTTCGAGACCATGTTAGCTCGAGCACAGAGTGCCCTAGGCTTGGATCCTTTGGGACAAACCCAGAAAGCTTGAGCAAAAGAAACTGCTGAAGAAGTAGAAGTGGAAACACTCATGCAAAGACGTGGAGGAGGAAGATGACCCACACCTCCATTTCTGGTGCAACAGGCTGAGAGAGACCAAAACCCCACTGAGGCAGCAAGAATTAGCCTCACAGAGGGGGTCCAACAGAAGACATGAAAACCAAACCCAAAAGTGTTATCAGCTGAGACCACAGGTGAGAGCACTGTTGTGTTATGGTAGAGAAGAGAATCCTGAATTTCAAGACTGCGGATTGACCAACATCAATCCTGAGGTCATGGCAATCTGTTTCTACTTTCTGTACTTAAAAAGAATCCCAGGAAAGCATCCTGAGGTTATGAGTCTTTAAACCCTTCAGAACATATGTCCTTAAAAGCTAAATGGCAGTGTTTAAATAATATTAGGGACAAATTAACTATTCATGGGTTTGTTTTTGCAAAAAACTGCCTTAGTTTTTCTATGCTTTTGTAGGGCACTCATGGCAAAATGTTCCCATACTAATTTATATCATTCTCATTTGCTATCACTTCCAATTGCTTTCACTTGCCCTCAGTGATTTCATCATGTTGTCAAATCTGACTGGCCATGGCGTTACGTTTCCACTGTCTGATCCCACATGTGTAATCTACATTTTTTTAAAGGCACTGAAACAGCAGAAGCCAAGGCAGATAATGTAACAAACAGGAATGAAAACATTTTTTGGAAAAATATCAATTCTACAAAAATTACTATTTTTGACCTCAGAATTCGGGGGCTATTGAGCAAAGCCCTAAAAAAGCCCTAACTTGTCCATTCCAACTGCACAGTAATTCCTGTCTCCATTTTTACAGTGACTAAGGGCTCATCCAGACGACTGCAAAATGTGTGACACGCCCGCTATGTGTGTTCATTATTTTTCGGTCATCCAAATGACGTCTCGCGCTGTTACGCATTTTCGCGGGTTAAATCCGCTCCTTGCAATACCGGCAAAAATGCGATTTGCTGTTTAAAATCGGGAATCATCCGCTGTGCCTTCAGGAGTTAGGATGCGATACCGCGGACTTTACAGCTGATGGGCGGTTCTTGGGTGTTTCCCCTTGCCCCTTCTCCTCATTCCAGCCAATCACATATCTGCACTTTTGCGCATGTGCGAGAATAAGCCCGGGAAAATTGAACCAATCATCGCAATGGTGGGGTGTTGGGGGGGTCTGCAACTACTGCACAGATGCATTTTATTTTTTGCCAGCCTGCAAACTGGGCGGCCACTCTGGGTGAGATCTGCAATGCACAGCAAGCGGGAAAGGGGGGGTCGGTTTCAGCCTGCCTCCGAAAGCCTTGTCAATTTCATTCTACTTGCTGGGGTTTTTTGCTTCAAATCAGAAAAGCATACATTGGTTTAAGTGTAATATTGCAAATGCAAACAAGAAAAGAGCTTCTGGTCGGTTTCAAGCCTGCTCTGGAAAGCTTTGTCAATTTCGTTCTCCTGGGAAGGAAAGGGAGAAGGAGGGGGGGTGACACGTTTCTTGCTTTTTTGGAGAAATAAGTGCATTGCCAGCATGTGTATCTCCTTAAATATCAATAAAGGCAGAAAAGCATACATTCGTTTAAGTGTAATATCGCAAACGCAAACAAGAAAAGAGTGTCAATTTCATTCTCTGTGGGAAGGCAGGCATGAAACCGACCAGCAGCCTTTCCTTCCCAGGCGAGAACTCCTTTACAGCCATATTGTGCTTCGTTGCAAAGGGGGAGGGGAGCATACGTAATTTTTTTGCTGACCAATTGGTTGATAGGGGGAAGTTTTAGAGGCGGAGCTTGGAAAAAGCGAAAAGAATGTAGGGGTCTTACCGCTGCGTGTGCGGGTGCAAAAAAGCATTTTTTTTTAATTGGGAAAGAGCGAACTAAAAGGCAAAGTGAGGACTATCAGATGACAAACCGAATATGGAAACCATGGATTATCCCACTCCATTTGGATAAGCCCTAAGTAAACATTCAAGTGAAAGAACCTTTCTAGTCTAGTTTTATCTTGACAGCCAGAAACAAAGAATTCAAAGGGCTAGGTTCAACTGACATGTGGCATTCCTCTGAATGGAGTGACTCCAAATTTGGAGGAAGAGACATATCAAAACAAACGTTGGAAAAAACAAAGTTTCATTTTGGGAGAATGTCTATCACGGGGTTAAGAGGTCACTGGAGAATCAAGCCAGACTTCAGTTCAGGTGTTTTCAAATATAACTTCCAATGCAGCATTTGGCTGCTTGTTCTAACCTATGCAGAGACACTGACTGCAGCAGCTTCTAAGCAATTCTCAATCCACTCATAAAATTAAAATGTAAATTAGAATATGAACACTATAAATAACAGTTTTGCAATAGTAGATAATGCAAACAAACAGATTTGCCAGATGTTAGTGGAAAACATTTTCAATGTCATAGTGAAGAAACTGGTTTTGCCTTCCATAAAGAATTAAAACTTCTAGTAAAATGAACTCTATGTGAATTTTCCCTAGCTTTGTAAATATCTCCAAGCAGCACAAACTCGAAGTCTATGTAGAAATAGAATTGTGATTAATCTAGTGTTCCTTCTTCTGCATCAAGTCTCTTAGAACTCTATCTGACACACTCTGAAATTAGTCCTTCCAGAGGCTGTCAGGATTCAAGTAAGAAGGGGAAGAGAAGGATAAATGCTGATGAAAACAAGGGCACTCTTTTGCCCAGGGGTGGAGAACCTTGTCCCCCTCCACCCCTGTGGATCAACTTTGCCAGATGAGCAAGATCACCCATCTGTCAATTATCTAACATCATAATGATGTCATGTAATTGACACCTGTCCAAGTCAGCCTGTGGGGAAGAAGGAAATAGCTCAAAGGGCTTGCTCAGCTGCGTGGGAAGTGCTGCACACAGGGCTGAGCAAACTTTGTGGGAAGCACCAAGCATAGGGTTTGCAAAGCGCTTTCTGAAGTGCTTCCCACAGGATTCTAAAATGTGCAGGGAACCTCCACAAGTACACAAGATGGCATGAGATTGTTGCCTTCCAACTCTGAGAAGATGACTAGAATGGTAACTGGAGAGGTGGAGCTAGCACACTCATGCCTGCTCTCAGCCCCCTCCCTCCTTGTGTCTTCATTTAAATAATATATAAACACCTGAATAAGGGCACCACATTCTCAGACCATTCCCTGGGACATCCCTGTCCATCCACGCACCTATTTCACATTGCTAAAGGTTTTTTTTCCAACTGCTGTTTGCCAAAAAGTATGGGCCTGGGTAATTATGGGGGAGTTGAAAGTTCTCTGGGAGTTCTGGGAGTTGTTAGGAGACCTGTATTCCCCTCACAGAGTGACAATTTCCAGAGAGGTTTATCAATCCAATCTCTCTTCCCAGGGAACTCAGGGAATTGCTTTTCTGTGAGAGGAATAGGGGTCTCCTCAGCATCCTTTAAACAGTGTAATGTGGCTGCAAAAAGGCAAATGCTATATTAGGCTGCATTAACAGAAGCATAGTTTCCAAAATGCGTGAAGTATTAGTTCCCCTCTATTCAGCACTGGTTAAGCCTCATCTAGAGCCTAAAAGAACTGGGCATGTTTAGCCTGGAGAAGAGAAGACTGAGGGGAGATATGATAGCACTCTTTAAGTACTTGAAAGGTTGTCACATAGAGGAGGGCCAGGATCTCTTCTCGATCGTCCCAGAGTGCAGGACACAGAATAATGGGCTCAAGTTGCAGGAAGCCAGATTTCGACTGGACATCAGGAAAAACTTCCTAACTGTTAGAGCCATACGACAATGGAACCAATTCCCTAGAGAGGTAGTGGGCTCTCCGACACTGGAGGCATTCAAGAGGCAGCTGGACAGCCATCTGTCAGGAATGCTTTGATTTGGATTCCTGCATTGAGCAGAGGGTTGGACTTGATGGCCTTATAGGCCCCTTCCAACTCTACTATTCTATGATTCTATGACTGTTTGTAGTGGCATAATACCAGAGCTTGGAATATTACTTTTTTAAAGTAATAAATTACAGTTACAATTACATGGCCCAAAAGTAGTAATTACTGTTACAATTTCAATTGCTCTGAAAGTAACTGATTACTTTACTTTTTCTCAGAAGTAATCATTATAATTACATTTCAGTTATTTTTTTTAAAAAAAACCTTACAAGGTGCTGGCCTTGGCTGCTGCACATCTAAGTAGCCTAAAACAACATTAAAAATAAACACACACATACAGAGGTAATAGAATAATTCTTTTTATCCATAAGATAGCAATGGTGGTCTCTCCGCTGGTAAGGAAGGTGGGGAGGGAGGCAGAGGCCACTACTCAGATCTTTGCACATCAAACCAAGTGCAACCCTCCCCCAGACTGCAAGCATAATCTCTCTCATTTAACCACCTCCCAGACCCTGCCCTGCCATCAACTAAGGGACACTCATCCAAGCAAACATTTTCCCCTGAGATGCAAAAAAGTTAAAATACTGCAAATGCAGCACAGTAGCCAGAGAGGGTGGTGGAGGCCACTTTGTGTGCCAAGAGCAAACACAGTATTCGCACATACATATATGTTGTCCTCTTTCACTTCCACAGTTCTTTATCTCCATTCTGCTGTTGCCTCCTTCTCCTCCTTTATCCATGTTCTTGCCCTCAAGCTCCTTTCTCCCTCCACTCCATTCTTCTCCACCACCATCCATTGTTTTCTCCACTGCACCTCTGTCTCGCTGTCCACCTCCTCCCTCTTCGCCTCTTACCCACCCACAGAGCATAACAGAAGAGTGATGCTGCGCAGAAGCCAATGATTGAGGCACATGATTTTCATCCACAAATAGGAGGAGCAGAAGACTTCCCCTGCTTCCCCCCCCAAGTAATGCCCCAAAATAATGCTGGAAAAGTAATAAAAAGTAATAAAATTACTCCTAGTTCTATTACAATCAAAATGTAAAGGAATTACCCACTCATTCCTCAAAAAATGATGAATTACAAGTAATTTGTTACTTGTAACAAATTACTTCCAAGCTATGCATAATACTGCTTCAAATGTATAGTGCAGATGTGGCCTTAAACTGCATTAGTGGTGGATTTAATCTGCTTTAATTTGTTCTGCAGTGCTTCCCCAATGCTACCACATTACCACTGTCTCGAAGGGCTGTAGTACGTCAAAAGCAGAACAAAAATCAACCAGAACATTTGTAGTATAAAAAGTTACAGGATTTCAGCTGGAAGTTACAGAATGTGAACTGATGAAAAATGAAGCAATGTAACCACCCCAAAACATTCGTAGGTGCAAACAGTATTGAAAGCAGAATTGCATGACCACCCTGATCAGGTCATGAACCCAAATTATCATGAATGCACAATAAAAAGGACACCGGGAGGGGACTTAAATCTGCTTTCCTTTGACTGATTGATAACAGTATGCAATTCCGGCAAAACATGTAGTGTCCCTTCCCCCCAAATGGCTCATGACATAACAAACAGAAACCCTCTTCTGGTGTTCAGGTTGGGCGTTAACACACAAAGCCCCCACCCCCACAGAGATAAGTGCATGGGCTCTGTCCTCCTTGTCACCTTTCCTGTTGCCAGGAGACCAACCTTTTGAAGTGACCAGCCTGTGTTATTCATGTAACTTCTCCTCACACACGTCGGAACCCTGTTTGCCCAAGGTTCTAAACTGAATGGAGACCCTCCACTTCAAAAGGCTCCCCTCCAGTTTTTGGAGGGTGATAGGAAAGCGATGGGGACCCTCTTGCACTCTACATCCATTTTAGAACCCATTATAGCTGAAAAGGGCAAAAATTGTACATAGAAGGAAAATCTAAAATTAATAAAAACATATTAAAAATGAGCTTCTTATTTTTCTTATTGAGTACCTGTAAAAAAAAAACCCTCCTATTTCTAATATATTTTTAAAACTTTTGAAGAAGAAAAATTAGATGCAAATAACTTGTCACATTAATTTCAGTGGGACTTAAATGTGATTAGGAACTGTGTGCTAACTAAACCTCAACAAACCTCTGGAGAATTAAGACAGGCTATGTAGAGACTTTAAATAGAATTATATCAGCGACAGTATCTTTTACAAAGATGACAAAACATATGTTTCTTCCCCGAAGTTGCTCGTCATGAGTCATACTGAAGTTTGTACCAGGCTATCAAGAATCAAAAAGAAAAGATGAAAATCCCATTATGATGTGTTCTGTCACTTCTTAGAGATGGTGGTGGTGGTGGAATGGTCCCACAGGGATCCAACTATCACAAGTTTCCTATATTAACATTAACTTCAGAATCATTTCTGCAATTTAGTCATGCTTTTTGTCAACAGTTTTTGCTGCCTGCTGCCTAAGACGAAAGAAGAGCAGCGGCTGATCTGGACAAGAAAATTGTATCAGCTGTGGTCTTATATTAGCCAGTGACCTTGGCTAATGAATGGTGGCATGGATGACTTGGTATCTCCTCCTCCTGCAATTGCTGTTATATAAGGTGGTGCTGTTAACCCCAAATTCCTTTGCAGAGTTCCATAAATACATTAGGTGCAGCAGGTGAGCCAGCCCTTGAATCAATTTTGTATTGCTGAGTCTTTTTAAGGGCCATGTGGAAAAAGTCATTGAAGCAAATAAACAGATTGATTTGGTAACCCTTAGAACACAGGCATTTAATGGGGGCAGCGTGAAAGAGAAGAAAAGGAGGATTGTTTTGTCAGAATGGAGTCCATTCAGAATTAGCTATCTCAGTGAAAAATAAAGCCCATATCTCCTTTATGCTAGCTAACTGGACTGGCTCTACTATTAGGCAGAGTGAGGTGATGGCCTCAGACAGTAGATGCTAGGAGGCAATGGTGGAGACAGTTCCCAACTGTTCCTCCTGGGCCCAATGTTGGAGGACAGAGCTGTGTATGTCATATGGCCTATCCTTCATTCCCATAACTATTCTGCTGTCTTCAGATGTAGCAGAGGACACCACCCTATGACAAGGACTGAAGTAAGATTCAAGTACCAAACTGGTTGGCTTCTGTACATGGAAGGGGTGCCATTTTGTCCTTTGCCATAGGCAGAAAATTGTCTTGAGCCAGTCCTGCTAGCTAATTCATTTACAGCACAGTTCTGTACATGTCTTCTCAGAAGTAAGCACCACTTATTGCCTAGACTGCAATCATATACACATTTACCTGGGAATTAACCCCACAGGACCCAATGGGATTTCTGAATAGACACATTTAGAATTATATAATAGTGCTAATCATATTCCATAGTTTGCCTGTCAATCAGCAGTTTCAAATATCACCTCCACACTGCATGGACAGAAACTTGTATATTAGTCTAGTTCAGGTGTGGGGAAACTTTGGCCATCCCAATGTTGCTGAACTACAACTCACATCAGGCCCAGCCAGCATGGCCATGGATGATGGGAGCTACAATTCAGCAACATCTGGAGGACCAGAGATTCCCCACACCTGATCCAGACAAACTAATACCAGGGATAAGAGCACCAGCATTAGGCTACAGCCCTAAATTTGTAACAAGGCAATAAGCCCCACTGAGCACAGTGTATTTTGCTTTTTAGTAAACACACCCTGGATTTTGGAAGAATCTCTCATTTGTATTCATTTATGTGTCCTGAAGACTCATAATGGGTTATTATTTAACAAAACATAAAAGTAACCTCTTAAATTATCTATAACATATTAAATATCCAACACATCCAGCACTAGACTCTATTATGTTTATCTCTCTCATCTCTTATTCTTTACTAGTTCATAGAAGTTGTGTCCTCCCTCATGCCTCCTTCTGTCACTTTAAAACAGGTGTGGGGAATCTGCCTTTTAAATGTTGCTAAACTACAGCTCCCATAATCCTCTGTCATTGGCCATGCTTGCTGGGGCTGATGGGAGTTGTAGTTCAGCAACATCTGGAGGGCCAAAGGTTCCCCTACCTGCTTTAAAGAGTTAAATCTCCTTTTTCCATGGGATGCATTGATGATGCTTCCTATGGTCTATAGGTGTTGCATGATAGAAAACTCTTAGGGATATTGTGTTATGGAGGATCCTAGTCTTTAATGCAGGATATAGGAAGTTCAGATTGTTTCACAAACTTCTAATTGGCATTAAGCAAAAAATAAAATAAAAAACCTAAGGTATGATTTTGCAGTTCACCTAGTGTGGGCTATAAAGCAGACAAAACAGAAATAGTACTGTAACTCACTAACCCCCAAAAAGATTGAAATATATGATGCCTTCCTTCTTCCATTCTTGTATCATTTCCTTAAAATCATAAACATTCCATCTGCACAGAGCATCTACTTTGGGATGATGCCTTGACGACAACCTATTTTAACTACAGCTACAAATCTGTCTATAATAACGGCTATGCATATCTTTTTAAAATACAACCTGTATGCTGCAAAGTAAAAAGTAACATTTAGGTTGCAATCCTATGCACACTTACCTATGAGTAAATCCCATTTAAAGCAATGGGACTTGCTGCTGAGTAACATGCATTAGTCGTGTTTTTAGCTGCTAGAATGAGTTACAGCAGGCATTGTCAGTGGGCCAGGCTCAGCACAAGAATAATGCATGGTTCATGCTGCATATTTGCAGTTTTTATATTGCAAGCTGCCTTGAACATTTCTAATGGAAATGCAAGGGGGAGGATTTTAACAACTAATTTATTATTATTAAACAACAGCTAGGGCATCAAGATGATTTCCCCTTTGTGGAAAGGGTGTGGGATCCTCTTCCAGAAAGGTTGCACTGGAAAGAGTTGAGTGGATGAGCAGTGGTTCAGCAATTCTCCCTCTCCCCACCCAAATAAACCACTGAGATCAAGGCACTTCCCCACCTGTGGCTTCCCCCTCTTTCTTTTTTCTTCCCCCCTTTCTCCTGCCCCCAGTACTTTTGCTTCTTTAGGGAGTAGTAAGCATCAAGTTGGAGGTATCTTTCTTAACCTCCTGTGTGGGTTCAGTCCCCTGGATAGGTTAGCTACATTCATATCCCCCCCCCAATTTGATGGTGTGTGTGTGTAGGGTGCTTTGTACAAATAATGAGGATCTGTGTGTTGGATCAATGATTTATGTTATGGTGGCACTGACAAGTGCTAGATAAGTGTTTTCTACCACCCGCTCCAATGCAGTCCATGGATCAAAGGCACAGATCCTCATGAGAAGCTGTTCCAGGATTTCAGACAGGATTCTGTTCTAGCCCTGCCTGGAGATGCCAGGGATTGAATCTGGGATCTTCTGCATGGAAAGCAGATGCTCTACTACTGAACTATGAGGCATGTGCTCCAACCATCATCACATCACAAATGATCCACATATGAGTTACATAGTTTTGAGGGAAAGAAATCCCATGTAAAAACCATAAAGATCTCTCACTCTCAGAAAAGAAGACCTCTTCTAAGATTATGCCTGTTGTGGCTTTTTTCCTTTTCAAACTATTTTTTATGCTGATGGAAATGTATGGGCATGTATTATAGGCATTATTATTAAGTAACTGATCAAGGGATTAAAACTTGTATGATTAGGCAACAAAAATTAAACTGGATGACAACTCTGCTCTTCATGATTCACTGGAATTGAAAGATTCCTGGCAGTCAAACAAAAGGAATGCCAACATAGTGATCTAACAGCCTGTAGTAAAAATGATCAAGGCAACAACTTTGAAATAGGTCAGATTTTTCTTCTTCTTTTGAGCAGCTGAAGCCATAGTGCTCTGATCCAGCAAAATGAAGCCTGAAGCAAACTCTTGCAACAAGCTTCGTGTTTCATTTAAAACCTAACACAGCTTTGAAATTGAGATGATCAAAAGTGTTGAGTTACATAGTCCTCTAGTGGTCACACTAATTCCACAGCGGTTGAAATATATGTTGATACTGATTTGTTGGTGGAAAAAGCAAGCTGTATTAAGGCACGGTAACAAACTAAAGAGGCTGATGCGGTGCATCTCATTATCAAACAGTGTATTGGTAAACCTCTTTTGGTAAATGATCTTTAGAACAAATGAAGGAAAAATGTGACAGTATTCACATTTTGTGCTTCACCTTATATTTTCCTAACCTATTTTAATTGCTTTGCTTTGCTTTGCAACTCTCCTCTGAGAGCTGACTATTAACAGCAGATATGTATTTCCTGTTCTATGTCCATAATTTAACTGCTTCTTTTCTTGAATCCTTCCTTTCCTCTTCCTTCCCAACAAAAACCCTGCAATAATTATCTGGAGATGGGTACTAGGAGAAGCTATTCTATACACCAGTTACACGTGGATCAGAGATGCACCAACTTTACCCTAGTGGAACAGGCTGTACACTATTCCTGTTCAGCCTGGGAAGAAAGAGGAAAAGCACACACACACAAATTCAAGCATGGTTTTTAAATGGCAGCTAGATCCCCAGTATCCCTGGAAACATCACTGCAAAAGCTCACCAATCAGGGACTACACCAGGAACAATGCCCACATACCATTCACACACAGAAGGAGCCAGTGAACGCACAACTATGATGACACACACACACCCAGCATACAGCCCTATATCATTCCAGCTAAGGTTAGTCATGACCAATTCAACCGGAAGCAATTATTATTACTGTTGCACACACCCCAATTTCTGAGCTGTGGGAGACTTCCAGGGGTTCCTGCACTTTATCCAGGGTTTGGTTTCCTTGGAATGAAGGTCAGTGGAGACTGTGGTGTTTTATAGGATATATGATTTTTATTTACACAGAGACACAAACAGACATATACACACAGTGGGAATAATATGGAGGTGTTCACAGCATTAACAGTCCAGTAGATCTTGCTTGTCCATCAGGCTTGTAAGGAGGCACCCCAAAGTCATGGTGCAAGAAGCAAGCCTCTCTGTGTGTCTTCCTCATTTCTAGCTTCTTCAGACTAGATTAAAACACAAACCTCTCCTTGGGTATAGGATGGAGGGCAGTGACGTCACTAGGGGGTGCGGGGTGTGTGGACTGCACCAGGTGACACCATCAGAGGGGGGTGACTCTCAGCTTTAATTTTAAAAAAATTAAGTTTCTAGGTGGTCCGGTTCTCGAGATATACATAAAAACATCAGCCGCCCCCCAGTGGCATCACTAGGGGGGTGCGGGGTGTGTGGACCACACCAGGTGACACCATCAGAGGGGGTGATTCTCAGCTTTAATTTTAAAAAAATTAAGTTTCTAGGTGGTCCGGTTCTCGAGATATACATAAAAACATCAGCCGCCCCGTTAAATCTTTTTTAAACTACTGTATAGCACTTCGTAGCTTTAACCCCGCCCATTCAGGATTGCAGCCAATCAGTCAAGTGTTTGGTTGACCTGTGGCAGTGTTTAGTAAACCTCATTGCAAGGCCAGAAAATGGTGGTTTTCCCCCCGTTTATCTGAAAATCTCATAAATTGGGTAAGAATATATATTTCAGTTTTTCCCCTTCTTCTGTGTAGGAGTCAGATCCTGGGCAGTGTTTTCAAAACCTTCCCAATACTTGCTTTTGTGGGGGTAAAAGCATTGCTAATCCCATATCTCCAGAGTAAATCCCATTGAATTCAATAGGATTTACTTTTGAGTAGACATGGTTATGAATGTGCTCAAAATCAATGGGACTTTGGAGTGAATGTAAAAAAGAATTGTGTTTGTGTTCTAACTCTTTCTGCCCCCTTCTCCAGTCCTATTTTAAAGCAAGTAGGCAGGGCTTACTTAGGTATTACAGTTTTTATTCTGTAGGAAAGTAATACTGATTTTTTAAAAACTAATACTGATTTTTCTGCAATGACCAACTGGTTTGACAATAAACTATTATATGGGCTGTATGTATTTATACATCTGCAGTGTGTGTGTGTAGTCTTTCCAACACCCCTGTGAGGTAGGGTTGGAAACCAAGGCAGCTCACAACAAGAAATAAAGCCATTTAAAATCAATAACCATAAAGCAAGAATAAACAGTTGGAAAACAGCCTAAAGAGGCATGATTCTGAATTTTGGGTTGAGTGAATGAAGTTTATTTATTTATTATTTGATTTATATCCTGCCCTTCCTCCCGGTAGGAGCCCAGGAAGGCAAACAAAAGCACTAAAAGCACTTTAAAACATCATAAAAACAGACTTTAAAATATATTAAAACATCTTTGAAAATATTTTTTAAAAGCTTTAAAAAACATTTTTTAAAAAAAGAAAGAAAAGGCTTAAAAACATATTAAAAAGCAATTCCAACACAGACTCAGACTTGGATAAGGTCTCAACTTAAAAGAACAAGTTGAAAAAACAAGTTCCTTATCACTTGAGGCTGTAGTTCTCTGCACACTTCCCAGTTTGAGTAAGCCCCATTGAATACATTGGGACTTGCTTCTGAGTAAACAAACATTGGATTGTACTATAAATATATTTACAGATTGTGTAATTCATAAACATATTTGAGAGTCATGTTTATATAAATATTTCTTCATACTGTGTCCCAATAAGTATCTGATTTCACACTATGGTTGTAGATGATTTTTTCCTCTACATTTTAAGTGTGCCCTTCTTCCTGAGGGTGGTCATGGTTCTCCGTTGTTTTCATCCTGAGGGGAGGATAGGCTGAGAGATGGTGACTAGCACATTTAAGGTCTCTTCACCTCCCCCCCTTTTTTTATTTGTATTTATTTTATATTTCTCAAATATCTTCCCCTGGCTGTTTTTATGTATTTTAAATATTTTTAGATTAAATAAATAGGAAATCATAATTGTGAACCTCCCTAAAAGCAATTTACCTATCCTTATGTTTTGGCAAAGTGATGGTGTGAAGGCATGCTGGTAGAACAAGAGACCATGTTTGAGGCATGTTATAAGGTGTTTGAGACCTGTAGATTCATGTTGGAAAGAACACGTGCACGTATTGAATGGTGGCTTGGGTGCTGTTTTTTCAGTCTACGCTGCATGCGTAGGGAAGGTGATGCATCATCTGGCAGCTAGCTTCATACCGTGAGAATGAAAAACATTTGGATCACCATTCACTTGTTTACTTTTCTCATTATTGAGACCACTTCATATATTACTTTTTCATACACAGAAATTTAATCTTTGTATAGGAAAAAGTATTTTGTAAAATGTGAAGGACAGTGGCTGTCTAGTCAGTATAACCACTGTACAAGATCTACTCAGCCACTGTAATTACCTTTTTGTTTTGAGTGCCCTTTTGTCTGGGTCTCGGTTCAGGTGTGTATCCAACTTTGATGTGCTTATGGAAGGGGTGTGCAAGTAGTGCCCCCCCCCAAGTGTGGAGGCTTGGACAAACATTGTGTTATGGAAAACCAAAGTCTGTGTGAAAGTACATATTTGGGAATGCCATCAGTGTAATCCTAAACACACTTAATAAATAATGTCAAACTTGCACATCACAAAATATATTACGGTCATGTCCATAAGCACCAGGAGGGTAGTCGCCCAGGGGATCTTAGTCCCTCTGCTTTTTTGGGAGCAGGGTCCCTATGTCTCCGAGCATCCTACAGTCAGCATGAAAAGGGAGTGTGTTAGTCACTGAGAAGAGTCTTCTAATAGGCTTCCTTGCCTTTTCTGCAGATTGGAGCCAATCAGAGTGAAAGGAGGTGAGTCAGCCACTGAGAAGACTCTTCTCAGTTGCTAACGCTCTCCACTTTCATGCTGATTGGCTCCTAGAGATGTTTGTTGTTGTGAGAGAATGCATTAACAAAGATCTCATTCTTAATCCAGGAGCAAAAAAGGGTGTATGTGGCTGTAACTATCATGAAGGGATCCTGCAGCTCTGAATTTTCTACTAAACAACTGATAAATACCTATGTAACTTTGTGTCTGGAGACTTATTATTAAGAATCACTTTCCATAATTGTAAGGAGGTGTGTCATAAGAACATAAGAACATAAGAAGAGCCTGCTGGATCAGGCCAGTGGCCCATCTAGTCCAGCATCCTGTTCTAACAGTGGCCAACCAGGTGCCTGGGGGAAGCCTGCAAGCAGGACCCGAGTGCAAGAACACTCTACCCTCCTGAGGCTTCCAGCAACTGGTTTTCAGAAGCATGCTGCCTCTGACTAGGGTGGCAGAGCACAGCCATCATGGCTAGTAGCCATTGATAGCCCTGTCCTCCATGAATTTGTCTAATCAATGGCCTTATAGACCACTTCCAGCTCTATGATTCTATTATTCTATGATTCTATGGATCCTGCTCCCAAAATGACCCTCCAAGACCCTAGACGACTATATCCTTGAAATGTTTAAAGCAGAATAAATGTATCATGTGAATGTGGCCATAGTGTTGGATGGGGATGATATTGTGAGTGCAGCACATCAAAAGGGCACTGGCGTCAAGCCCTGAATGCACCTTATCACGCAGTGGGTACATGCCTGTAGTCCAACAATATATTGACAGCCAACGGTTCCCCACCCCTGCCCTGTGTGTGTGTCCACACACATGCATCCCAGGCACCTAAATGAGGGGAGAAAGCAGCTTAGGGACATAAGCAGGTGTCTTATTCCAGGGGTTCCCAAACCTTTCTTCTACACAGACCACTTGAAAATTGCTGAGGGTCTGAAAGTATCTGAAAATTTACTATGGGCATATGCAAGATAATTAACTCCCATTAGTAATAAGAGCAAGAATTTGGGCTGTGCATATGATATTGTAATTTAAAGGTGTAATTTTAATTTTGCTAGTTGTTTATGTCACTACTATTGCCATTACCTTCAGTGATATATGGGAATTACGATTTACGAGTAACATTAGTACAAAAAACATTACTAAGGATTCTGTATAGTCTGATATGGGAGGAGGTCCTTGGGGGTGACACCATGAGTTACCGCACCAGGTGACACCAACCCTAGTGACGCCACTGATGGAGGGTGAGGAGGAGGGCCTCTCTCCATAAAGAGTTCCAGTAGCAAGAGGATCTCTCTGTGCTATATTCTTACATATGCTAATGGTGGCCACTTGACAAAGCCGTTAGCTCACAGAATGAAATAAGACTTAGAATAACAGGGTTGGAAGGGATTTCATAGATCCTAGTCCAACCCTCTGCTTAATGCAGGATCTGCAATGCAGGATGCATCCCTAGCAGATGACCATCCAGCATCAGCTTAAATGCCTCCAGTGAGCCCATCTCCCACGGCCCTTGATCACATCACACAAAACGACCCCAGAACACCTACAGTCCATCAGTCCCAACAGCATAGCTAGCAATGATCCTGCTACCACAAGCCCTCAGGCATCCTTAATAGCAGTGGTTCAAATCTCTTCATGCTACTCACAAGCCCTGTTTATCAGCACAGCAGACAAAAGGCGGGCAGAAGGAGAGTCTACACAACATAATGCCCACATAGCTCCCTCAACAGGAGACCTGCGCATGATAGTCCTTTTGAGAAAAGGTTTCCAAACCCAATCAGAGAGGGAAAGTCTCTTGTGTCAGGCAGCCAAAAGGAAGGGCTAGGATATGCAACAAGGGACCACCACAAACACTTAAGGGTTTTACAGGCAACCTGTTTATTGAGCATTCATGTTGATTCATTTGCAGGGAGGTTAGATGACATCCTGCATTTTCCAATGCTTGCCCCTTTCACTTTCCTTACTGTAAAAAAGTAAGGAGATGCAAGTTTGTTGCGGAAGACCTTCCAGTAATTTGTAATAGTGCAATCTGAATTTGCTGTTATGTGATTGTCCCTCCTCCCCACACACACACACACACTGGAGAAAAGCAACAGTCTGGAAGTGCCTGGGGACAGCAGCCTCCAGTAGATCACTGCATAGGGTGCGGGGTTGGGAAGCAGGAGACAGGAGTTCAAAATCCACAAGGGGGAAAGGCCCTATTCATCATTTTCAGTACAGTACTATCAGGAGCAAAAGAGAAGAGTTCCTGGGACTTGATCCCATGCTGCAAACACAACAGGGCAGTATCTCAGCCACAGCAGCAAACACAAACCAGACATCTCAAGGGGCATTTGCCTCGTCCACCACCCCTAAGACCCAACCATCTATGGCAAGAGTGCAGGGGCTTCAGGAGGAATCTTAGCTGGGTAGAACAGCTCATATTTTATTATAAGGGCTCCCAGGTTAACATTCAGGGTACAGCCCACACTAGAAAAGGTGGAGAAAGGTTCTCCACCCTCCAGCTCAGGTGTGCCTCTCAGGAGGAGCAGTCCCTGGGCCAATAGCCTGGCTCCTGCATGAAGTAACAAGCCCTTTTGGCATGCCTCTTCTCTTTGACAATCCCAATAGGCTAGCCTTGCCAGAAAGCATCCCAGAGGGCCTCTTTGCCCCTCATCCCTACCCCACCTTCACCAACTGCCTGCCTCATACACAATGGCAGAAGCATCCACCTCACCTGTGCACTGTGAGAGACCTGCCCTCATAAGTCCAGGAAATATGAGTGAGCAGAGAGAGGAAGCACCACTAGGCCACAGTCTGTTAAGCTCCCCGCCCGCCTCTCTTTGCTTTATTTTTATTTTTATCTGATGTTTATGTTCTCTCAACTCCAACTAGATGTTTTTTATTGGAAAAATGTTTTTAAAGTGTCTGACGACAGAATAACTCATTAACTCTTTTTGTGAAACAATTTACTTTTTTTAAAAGGAAGAACACAGTATGAAAATACAAAAATGAAAGTGGCAGGTATGCCATATTACATTGGGGCTGATGGAAATACAAACATGCTGAAAAACACCCAAATCTTAAAGGTATATTAGCCTTCACCGTCTCTAACCAGCGATCCTAAGGAGCTCCTCTTATCCAGAACCCATAGCCTGGTGTAGTATGGCATCTTTAAAGAGAGAAATGTGCTATAGAACAAAATATTTGCTGGATTAAGTACCCAGAGATCATGTAATGTACACACAATTAGACTATCCAAGTTTCTTATATATATATACAGCCCATTAAATATTAGTCCCCCATACCTTTTTTCTGCTATTTTAACATAACTTAAAGCTTGCTCTCTCTCCTTACATAGGATTACTATCTGCACATATTGATGATTCCTTAACTTCATAGATATCCTCAAAGCAAATTGCCAGGGTCTGTGTTGTGACTCTTTCCTGTGCCTCGGAGGCAGTGTATATTGGTAAAAACCAATGTTAATCTCCTATTGTGGTAAACAAGGTATGTACCTTTTTAATCTGAAAAGATCCGCTAACAAATTTGCTTCCAATCTTTAATATTTATGAGCTTTGTGTTCAACCTCTAATACACCCCCTTTCTTCTCCAGCACTGAACAGGTTCTCTCCACAACAGAAAATTGACACTGTGAATTTGCTTGCTCAGTACCTAGCTCAACACAAACTAAAATAACATCTACCATTTCAACCAGTATTAGGAATGGACCACAATCATGCTCAAATCATTTCTGAAGATAATCCTTCCATCCTTCTTGGTGCTGCACTCTGGCTGGCGCAAAGCCTGTAGAAGACTCTGCTTCAGATCCTGGGGTGCAGTATTCATAAAGTCTTTCGTTCCTGTCAGAAAGTCCAGTGTATGTCCTCCAGTAGTATCTCCATCAATAAAGCATTCAGTGATGTCCCAAGCAGAAGGGAAATCATACACCTGGTATGTTAGTTCCATTCTTTTCAAGACAACTTCTATGTCATCAGCTGTGATGTAGTGGCCACTATCAGTCGGGGGAAGACAGTGTCTATATTTTTTCCATATAGAGGCCCACCCACTGTTACCTATGAGAATGCAATCATTAGTTTCACTGAATCATTGTGCAAAATTAAGGTGACTTAAACAAAAGGGAACGTTGTAGGCATACTTTCTATTTTGAAATCACTAAACAGCTAAAAGTAAACTTGTTTCCTAGTCTTACTGTGAAGGATGTTCCTGGTTCAGGGTGTGTATGGGGGGGGTGGAGCTCGGAAAGAGAGCACGACAGAGCTCTTTATAGGTAATAAACAGTTATTTGCCTTGATATGTTTGGAGTATCTTGACCAAGACCACTAACAATATATAGTGGCAGCATTGTGGATTCTACACACTCACAACTAGATGAGCCACAAATTGGTGTGCTCCAGTCACTATCACTGGTAAGCCAAATAGAAATGTACACATCTGTGTTGATTTAGCCCAGCTGAATAAAAGTGTTGAAAGAAAACACTGGGCAGCTAGGCAAAGCGAAATTAATTTCTAAATTAGATGCCAGCTGTGGATTCTGGCAAATTCCATTGACAGAAAGGTCAGTTAAGCTAAGAATGTTCATTACTCCCTTTGGATGCTACCGTTTCAAAAGACTACAGTTTGGGATCATCTCAGCTCCAAAGCAGTTCCAATAAAAAAGATTGTTCATTACTTTGGGGTATTCAGGGAGTCCTGGGTCACATGGATGATGTTTTAATCACAGGGTTCATCATGGAGTAGGATGATACATGACTGTGACTGGTCCTACAATGGCTCTGGGAGGCAAAGGTAATACTCAATAAGGAAAAATGTGAGTTTGGAGTCCAATGTGTGCACTTCCTCGAATATGTGGAGAGAGTATACATCCTGACTGCAAAAAAGTAAAGACAATTGAGAAATTTCCAATTCCAAAATGTATTGTGGAAGTCAATGAATTTCTGGGAATGATACGTTTCCTGAGCCACTTCATGCCTTATCTATCAGATCTTACAAACCCACTCAGTGAACTGTTAAGATTAACTATGAATTTGTCCAGGGTCCGATCAGGAACGAGCCTTTCAGGATATCAAAAGGGCTCTGATTACAGCACCAGTTCTAGTAACATTTGAAACAAACATACATTTTGGCAGATTCCTCCTTTTATTGACTAGGGGTAGTACTATAACAATGTCAAAATGATGGCCAACTACATCCAATTGCTTTTGTTTCAAGGACATTATCAGCAGTGGAAAGGTGTTTCAACCAACTTGGAAAAGAGGAATTAGCAATCACATGGACATGTGGATGGCTCCAATATTTTATTATTAGACTACATTTCACTAATTAAATGAATTATAAATCCTTGATCCCTCCAAAAGATTGGAGGATCTCACACCTAGATTGCAATGCTTTCAATTGCAGACAATGCAATATTAATTTGAAATTACCCATGTGCCAGGAAGGCAGGTAGAAAGGGTCCATTTCTACTGGACCCAGGGCCAGCAGGGGGCTCACACTCTTAACTTTCATTTTTAAGAAAAGTAAGATTCTAAATTCTCGGAGGGGGGGGAAGTTAAACACCAAAATGTGAGTTACCTCCCTCCCACAATTTCTATGAAATGAGCTGGCTGGTTGCTCCAGTCCCCACCATTTCAGGGTTTAGCCAATGAATGAAGCCAGAATTGTGATTAACAATGGATTTGTGGAAAACCAGGCAACACCTAGAAACTCTTGCAAGTGCTGACAAGAATTGCCTTTTCCTTTTTGTCTCTGTCTGTCGGTTAATGGTGTGCATGTGCACATCATGTGAAGTTGAGTAAGCTTATAGCTTTTAGGAGCAGTGTGTGCCTGCCTGCTCACTATTCTTTCTCTGTGCACATGAGGTCTAGGAGATCAAAGAAGCACACACAGCACAGCTGGAACTTAGTAGGCATGCACAGTAAACAATTTCAGTGATGATGATAAAAATGTACATGCAGGGTTTTTTTAATTATTTGCAATAAAAATGGCATAATATAGCATTTTATCTATCAAATAATTTTTGAACAGAAATAAAGACAAGATGCCATTACAATGTGTTATAGTTTTCTAAATATAAGGAGTCATACAAGTTTAAATTTTCCTGGCCTGCTGAAAAGGGCAGTTAATTTGTATAATTCATAGCCTGTTTGAAAATCTTCCCAACATGAGGCTTGAATCACACATTCACTTTTCTGGGAGTAAAGCTGCAATCCTAATCCCACATACCTGGGAGTAAACCCCATTAAATTCAATAGGACTTACCTTTGAGCAGACATGGTTAGGATTGTGCTGTAATTTAGTGGAATTTTTGAGAAGTAGTAGTTTAGGATTGTGTGGTTAATCCTTCTCTGCCTCTCCCTCCTCCCCATCAATCCTATTTTAAGGCAATTAGGCAGGGCTTACTTAGGTGTTGCTGCTGTTATTTGGCAGGAAATTAGTACTGATTTTTAAAAAATGTTCTGCAATGACCAACTGGCTTTGACAATAAACTATTATATGGAGTGTATGTATTTTTACATTTCCAATGTGTATGCATGGAGTCTTTCCAAAAACCCTGTAAAGTTAGACTGAGTATTGGTACAGTCAAGCTGCACATGCTTACAGTGTGCGTGTGTTGGCAAGTTTTTTTGTTTTCATAATTTGCTGTAAAATATCAGGACTGGAATGTTACAGTTAAAGCAACTGGGAGGGGGTTGCCTTTGTGCACGTTCCCCCCCGCACTGCATGGTTTGTGAATATGACATGATATATTTGTACTTTGCTTTTCTTCCTGGTTCCTCCCTCCTTCTTTTATCTTTGCAACAACCCTGTGAGGTAGGTTAGGCTGAGAGTTCAGCCAAGCCACACAATTTTTTTTAACTGCTCCTATATTTTTATGTTATTTTAATGTTTAAATGCTATTTAATAATTATATGAGTATGTTTTTTGAACTATTTACAACTGTTGTAAAATGCTTTGTGAGGGCAGGAACTCTGAAAGGCAGGTTAAAACTACAGCTTAAATCAGTGGTTCCCAAAGTTTTTCTCTCCCACAGACCACTTGAAGATTGCTGATGTTCTTGGTGGACCATTTAATGATCTTTCAGTCTGTTGTAGCAATTTGTAATGTGCTGTGCTAGATGCTATATGATTTTAAATTGTATTTTTATTGCTTCTTTTATTCTTGTATTTTATTGTATTACAATTTGAATTCCATAGTTTTTTTATTCTGGGGTTTTTATTTATTTATTTATTTATTACATTTATATACCATCCCGTAGCCGAAGCTCTCTGGGTGGTATAGTTTTTTTGTTTTGCTTTTGCGATAGCCGCAGATCACTCTGGGCTGCCATTGCTGGCAGACTGGCTCACACCCACACACTGCTATTCACATTGGTAGTCCTTGCCTAATGCCTGGAACAGGCCCCTTGTCCTGCTTAATTACAGGGGAATTTACTGTCTTAAAACAATTACCTGATAAAATTATAATCAGAAGCTTAGCATAGCAGTCTAGGCAGCTGTGAAAAAATCTGATAGTGCTTGCAGTATCCTCCACACGGTACAGCATCTAAAAGAGATAATGCCAGCCACAAAGCATACGGTTGTTAATATATTATTAAACTTCATAAGGGCTTTTGTATATAAAAACAAACCTGCATCCTGTCATTTTTATTCTCCTCAAAGATAACAATAACAATTCTAAATTTACAGACTGGGTCACTGAGGAAAAGATATTGCTGTGGTGATATAGGGCCAGTGGTGTCCTTCCATTCACAGTGTCATCCGCAGCCCCCTCCACCTGCTCCAAAAGGTTGGGGAGCCCTCTGGAACAGTATGAGAGGCTGCAGAAAAAGGGGGGAATTTGTAAACCACCTCTCTTCCTTTCACTATTTTTAAAAAACCTTCACACCATACATTGATTCCACTGTTATTCTACTTTAAACAGCCATGTTTTCCCACAAAGAATCCTGGGAAGTGTAGTTTGTGAAGGTGCTGAATGTTGTTAGGAAACCCCTATTCCTCTCACAGAGCTACGGTTCTCAGGGTTCTCTGGGAAGAGGGACTGACAATTGAAGCTCTGTGAAGGGAATAGGGTTTCTCAGCACCCTTCAACAAACTACACTTCCCAGGATTCTTTGGGAGAAACCACAGCTGTTTAAAGTGGAATACTAGTGGAACAGATTGGGGTCTACTTCTGGGGCATAAAAACGTTCACAAGTAGTGATGGTGCTAAAACTCATAGGTACCTGATTCAGAATACCAGTTTACCTAGCTTTGCAATACAAACCAGACATTATGAATCAAATTTTTCCTCAAGTTTTTTCAGTGACAAAGAGTGGAGAATGAGATTCGGCACATGCACAGAAAATGGTTTTCACCCTATTTTTAGTCTGTGTCCTGGACATGTATTACTGCTTACACAAAGCTAAGCAAACCCTATTTTAGTGCCAAAATATAATTTGGTAGGAGAACTCAGCATTGCCTCAATTTTGATCCACTTATGTATGCTGAAGTTAAGAAAGAGCCAATGCCTGTCAGGATGAAGCATGTCTAGATGGGGATTTTGCAGGGATCTGACAAACCAATGAAATATGACCCATCATATACCAGGACACCTGAGTATTATTGATTACAATGAAGCCAGAATGTGAGATAATATCAGTGACATAGCATGTAATATTGTACCACACTTTTTCTTTTTTCTTTTTACAAAACAGAGAATGTCAACTTATCAATCCTCAATTTACCTGGATCAGGTGTATGAAGTCATATTTCTTTTGAATTTTTTGCTCTTTTGCCTGCTTTTCATATTCCATGGATGTCAGCTGGTGCCAGGTGAATGAGACATTCTTAAGATCAAAAGAATTCCTCACAGCATCTGTTTATGAGAAAAAAATTAAGTGAATTTCATATGAGAAAAAATATGTGCTCAGTTATCTTGATACAGAAGGAAGGCAGCACTGTACCTTTATATGACAAAATGTGTTGTGGGTTGGGCTCTATGACTTCATTTTTAATAAAGGTTCCTGGATGCATAGCCTGAATGATCCTAATCATTTTCAAGTCCTGTTCACCTATAAGAGAGGAACAAATGAAATATTTACCAAGAAACCTGCTTGTGTTCATTAGTGAACTGTGATCAGAGTGTGTTCAAAATCAATTTACCTTCAAGGCTGCAATCTTTGTGCATACTTATCTGGAGGTAATCCCAGCTGAACTCCTTTGGGCTGATTTCCAAGTAAACATGCTTAGGATCATGCTCTATTTCTGATGTATCTATGAGCAGCTTCAGTTGTTTTAAAAAAGTGCCACTAGCCACCTGCTCAGTATTGGCATAGGAAGCTGCCAGATACTGGGTCAGATCATTTGTCCATTTAACTCAGTAATATTGACACTGACTGGCAGCAGTTCTCTGGGCATTTTTCTTAGCCCTAGCTGGAGATGCCAGAGATTGAATCTGGGACCTTCTGCATGGAAAGCAGGTGCTTTACCATTGAGCTGCAGCCTGCTGTGGAAAATATCTCACAAAAATCTCCCCTTAGACATTACATATAAACACTACCAGCCACTGACAGAAAAGTATGGGCAGGCAAACTAAACATCTGCCATATGACAGTTTGCTAACAGTATTTGTACTGTCAAGAAATGTATTCTGCATTGTTCCCGTAGAGAAGTGATAATACCACTTCTTTCTTAGCAATTTGAACAGCCAAATAATCCTACAATATCTACTACACTTCAGTTTTCTTCTCATCAATGCAGTAAAGGAGATTCAATAGTGACTGAAATACATCACAATGGAAATCACATATTTCAATTATTATTTTTAGGGGTGTGTGCATGTGTATTCAGCAACATGTCATTGATACAATAATAGTACATGCATGGTGGATTTATACTGAACTGTGCACACATCATTCCACTTTATTAGTTGTTATGTGATTCAGATGGGTCCCCATTTAGTTTATTTATAGGATTTCTTATCCAGCCTTCACCACAAGGTGCCAATGTGGGTTGCAAAAACATAATCATACAATATTAAAGCCATACCCTATGATAAAAGAAGTAATAATGGAAGAGCTATGCCTACAAATGTTCATGAATCAGATATGGAGATGATCAGGGCTGGATCCAGGTTTCTGGGGGCCCTTGGGCATACAGAACCCACTAGGCCCCACCTTCCCTGCATGTTCCTCCTTGACGGGGGCTGCCTCTGCTGCTCCTGCTATGCTTGCTGGCAGACAGCAGGCCCCCGAGGTGGGAAAGGAGGGAGGCCCCTGCCTGCACACCCCAGGAGAAGGAAAAGATGCCACTGCCTATTGTGGAATGAGTGAGCGCCTACCCCCTTCGCCTTGAATTACCCACTCAGTTGAGTTGCACTGCATCTGGCAGCAGCAGCGGCAGTGGCAGTACCTCTTATTCATTCATTCATTCATTCATATCCCGCCCTTCCTCCCAATCAAACAGACTTTAAAATATATTAAAACAAAACATCATTAAAATTTTTTTAAAAAAAAATCTTTTAAAAAACGTTCTAAAACATCTATTTTTTTAAAAAATGAAGGTTTACAAACATATTAAAAAGCAATTCCAACACAGAAACAGACTGAGATTAGGTCTCAACTTAAAAGGCTTGTTGAAAGAGGAAGGTCTTCAGTAGGTGCCGAAAAGATAACAGAGATGGCACCTGTCTAATATTTAAAGGGAGGGAATTCCAAAGGTATGTGCCACTACACTAAAGGTCCGTTTCCTATGTTGTGCAGAGCGGACCTCCTGATAAGATGGTATCTGCAGGAGGCCCTCACCTGCAGAGCACAGTGATCAGCTGGGTATATAAGGGGCAAGACGGTCTTTCAGATTTCCTGGTCCCAAGCTGTATAGGGCTTTGTACACCAAGACTAGAACCTTGAACTGAGCCTGGTAGCTGATACGAAGCCAGTGCAATTATTTCAGCAGCGGGGTGACATGTTAGTGATACCCTGCCCCAGTGAACACTCTCGCCACCACATTTTGCACCAGCTACAGCTTCTGGCCCAATCCCAAAGGCAGCCCCACATAGAGTGCATTATAGCATTCCAGCTTGGAGGTTGCCAGTGCATGGACAACAGTGGTCAGGCTATCCCAGTCCAGAAATGGCCACAGCTGTCTTACCATCCAAAGCTGGTAAAAGGCACTCCTAGCCACTGAGGTCACCTGGGCCTCTAGCAACAAAGATGGATCCAGCAGCACCCTCAGTCCACAGACCTGCTCTTTCAGAGAGAGTACAACCCCATCCAAAGCAGGCAACTGACCAATTATCTGAACTCAGGAACCACCAACCCACAGCGTCTCTGTCTTGCTAGGATTCAGACTCAGTTTATTGGCCATCATCTAGCCCACTACATCTCACCAAGTCGGCCCAGAAGGATACCATGGTCAATGGTATCAAAAGCCACTGAGAGATCAAGTATGAGTAACAGGGTCACACTCCCCCTGTCCTTCTTCCAATAAAGATCATCCCTCAGGGCAACCAAGGCTGATTCAATCCCATAACCAGGCCTGAACCCAGACTGGAATGGGTCAAGATAATCTGTTTCATCAAAGGGTACCTGCAATTGCTGCACCACAACCCTCTTAATCGCCTTCCCTAAGAAGGGGGTATTTGTGACAGGTCGGTAATTGTCGCAAACCTATGGGTCCAAGGTAGGCTTCTTCAGGAGAGGTCAAATCACTGCCTCTTTCAGGGTGGCTGGAACCACTCCCTCCCACAACGATGCGTTGACCATATCCTGGATCCACTCAGTCAAACCCCTCAGCAAGCTTTAATAAACCAAGGAGGGCAAGGGTCGAGAGGACATGTTGCTGGCCGCATCATCGCAAGCACCTTATCCATGTCTTCAGGCCACATCAACTGAAACCATTCCCAAGAAGTTGCAGCAGACGTTGCAATGGACACCGCACTGGGAACTACAGTCAGAGCCGCCCCTAGGCACCGGGAAGCGGGGCAGTTGCCCCGGGCCCCGTGCTTTGGGGGGGCCCCATGCTTGGCGATCTGCTCACCAGCCGGCTCCTCCCTCCCTGCCTGCTCTCCTTCACCACACCAGGCAGGGCGCAGCACTTGCTCGCTCTTTCTCTCTGCCCGGGACAGGGGCTCGCTCGCCTGCCTGCCCAACATGCCGAAGCCGCTGCCACCACCGCTGCTCCTCCTGCGGTCAGTGAGCGCTAGCCACCCCGGGGACAGCGAGCTGGGCCGGCAGTTCCGGGACTGGTGCCTGCGCACCTATGGCAACTTGGCCAAGACCAAGATGGTGACCCGGAGCAAATGTGGGGGGCCCCAACTATGCTTTTGTCCCAGGCCCCACACATGCCTGACTACAGTAGATGTGGATGAGGCATCAAGATTACTACGGAGGTGAGCATATTTACCCTCAAAGTGCCTTGTCAACAATTCCCTCTCCCAAGGCATGCACATGAAAGCCTCTCTCTGTCCCCAAGGCCTGTTATCCTCCGGCAACTACTACAGTCCAGCAAGCATCGTCAAGAGCAGTGGCATCCCCTGCCAGGCATGCACAGAAGGGAGAGTGGCCAAACTGGCTCTGAGGGGAAGGAAGGAAGCGGCGGTGACAACAATGAAAGGAGAAGCACCAGCACAGCCTTTCCCAACCAGTGTGCCTCCAGATGTTGTTGGACCACAACTCCCATCTTTCCTGACCATTGGCAATGCTGGCTAAGGCTGATGGGAGTTGTGGTCCAACAACATCTGGAGGCACACTGGTTGGGAAAGGCTGCACTAGCATGACAGGGCTGAGTTCAGGCTGGTGAGGGGCCCCTGTGAGCTCCTGGGCCTTCAGCCTGTGCCCGACCCGACCTCCTCCTTGCTGCTGTCCTGGAGATGATGATTCATTTTTAGGATTTTGCCATTGCACCTAACTCCGAAAAATACTTGAGCAAGAATCCTTTGACATGACTGTGTTTATCATAGGGATCATTGCCAGATTCACTTACATGTCTGAAAATCTATTAACCATCTTCTTTTGCTTCTAAACTGTGGGTTAGCAATGGCAAATGCTGTGCTTGATCAGATCCACTAACAATTTTATTGAGTCAATCAGTCAATTAGCCAAGTAGAATAATAGACACTGAAACAATATTATTCAGCTTCATTCCACCTGCAATATAAATTCAGATTCAGGAAAACACTGTGCACAGTAAAAGAACTTCATATTATTTGTAATTTTGACCAACAAATGCCTTAGCTTGAAAGAAAAACTAGAGCGAATGGCTACAGTAAAAGAAAAATGTCAACAAAGCATTAACAATTGCTCCATGAGTGTCTCTTTGTTTTGAGTGGGACAAATGAAATATTATTTTTAGGTTTGTATTTCTTACCTGTTCCACTTCCCACACCTAGCACATTGATAGCAGATTTTCCATTTCCAAGGCTGAAATCATAAGCATTTATTATACAGTATTAAAGTATGGGGGCTTGATGTTTATTTTGTTAAACTGTTTGCTATTGTCACTAATGCATTGCTAAAGTGTCCTGGAACATTTGAGCAGAATAGCTAGCATGTTCTGCTATGATGGAAATGCTACTATTTTCTCAAAGATGTGGCTATAACTTTCTCACATAGGAGGTAAGACATATTTCAAGGGGCAGTTGGACAGAGAAGCATCATTAGTTTCAAGGTATGTGAGGTTTTCCCACTTCTGTGGGTATTTCTAGAAGATATGTTTTCCATTTTTTGGGTTTTTTTGTTCAATATATTCAGTGCACTATATGTTCCCACCAATGGCAGAAATGGACTAAGCTCAACTCTTTCAATGTCATGTAATGTTACAGTTCCCTAGGACTAGAGTCACTGGATCTAAGTGATAAAATGAAAATATGACTCATTCTTGAGCTGTAGCATCCCTTCCTGTTCTGAACAGGAATGTGCTGAATTAAACAACATCACTGATGTTCTATGGAGCTGTAACATTTTTCATTAAGATAGATTGTCTTACATTAAGAGAATTAAAGCTAACTGGGCAAGTGTCTTCTGCACAGTGAGAGGCTCTGGAAATCTGCATGGCCACAGTCAATGATAGGAGCAAAAAACAGAGCAAGTGTGTTATATTATGACCTATCAAGATGAAGCCCACCAATCACACAAGATGGGCCATTTTAAGTCTCATTGATATATAAATATTAATAAAGTGTTACATGTTTAATACTTTTGATGAAATCAGTGCTTGAAAAGGCTTCACTTGTGATAGATCAGACAGTACAAATAGTATGGCTTTTTGTAAGTGTTTTTTTAAAGTTAGAACTGCCTTATACTTAGTCAGATTTAACTAATTTAGTATTCTCTGTACTGCCTGGCATTGGCTGCCCAGGGTTCCAGAAAGGAGTCTCTCTCTCTCTCTGTCTCTCTCTATCAAATCTACCTGGAAATATGGAGACTGAACTCAGTCTAGTTCAAGGCATATGCTCTATCCACAAGGCTACAGTGTTCCCCTATGGAATTTTACCAAGAGTCTAATTGCAATCCTATGCAATTAAGTAGCAGTAAACTCTACTTAATTCAGTGGGACTTGTTCATGATTGGCTGCAAAGCATACCATGAGGTTTGCTTCCATCTTGGATGACATTAGAAGTTTTTTTAAATGGTAGTATAGAAAAAAGATTCAATTCTTTTCCTGCCGTAAACTGACAGAAATGAAAATAGAAATGGAGGAGGATAAGCATTTGAATACAGAAAGCTACAGTTATTATTTATTTATTTATTATTTAATTTGTATCCCGCCCTTCCTTCCAGCAGGAGCCCAGGGCAGCAAACAAAGCGTTAAAAACACTTTAAAACATCATAAAAACAGATCTTAAAATACATTAAAAGAAAACAACGTTAAAAACATTTTTTTTAAAAAAATTAAGCGTTAAAAACATTATTAAAAAACATATTAAGCAATTCTAACACAGACGCAGACTGGGACAGGTCTCAACTTAAAAGGCTTGTTGAAAGAGGAAAGTCTTCAAAAGGTGCCAAAAAGATAGCAGAGATGACACCTGCCTAATATTCAAAGGGAGGGAATTCCACAGGGCAGGTGCTGCCACGCTAAAGTCATCTGGCCACTTCCCCAAATCCCCCTTTTTAAGCATTTTGGAATTTTTCCTTACCTGGTTATTATACCTGGCAGTTCCTTCTTATTGAATTGGTCCATGCATTGGTGCTCAGTTGAATGGTCTAAGAATGACTTAAAGGCTTTTGCATATTCATCCACTGTAAGGCTTCTCATGGGCTGGATCACACAGAGCTCTTTGGAAAGTAAAGCCAAACTGGTGTTTGTTAAGAGCTGTAGAGAAATGCCACCACACTACATAGAAAAGTTCAGAGATGCATTGACAGTGCAGGAGGAAAATAACTAATGCATGATCTGACCTATTTCCACTAATTATCATAAAGAGATTTTATTTTTTGCCCAGTCCAATAGCTCCAAAATTGTCCCACATGTTAAGTATGCTCATTCCAGCAAAGGCTAGTTATGACTGATTCTGCTGAAAGCAATAAAATAGGACTTAGAATCATAGAGTTGGAAGGGTCTTTATAGGTCATCTAGTCCAATATCCTGCTTAATGCAGGATCTGCAATGCAGGATGCAACCCTGGCAGATGGACATCCAGCATCTGCTTTAGTACCTCAAGCCAGCTCACCATCTCCTATATATACATAAAAGGTTCATGCATATCTCATCTTATTAAACTGTGATATGGTAGCCCAACCCAGGCCATGCACTTGATTAACACAGAATTAGAGAGCTTAGGTTTCATCTAACTATTTTTGTATCTCTCTTCTAAATATTTATTTCTCATATCTGGAGTCAATTCAGTGCAGATGGAGAAATAATAATAATGGATTGGATTCAACTAAGTTCTATTCAGAGTAAACCCACTGAAATTAATGACTAATTAAGCCATATGGGGTTTGAGTCTCACCTGGATGTCACTACTCTGGCTCTCATGCCCTGGTCCCATTAATGATCTTTCTGCAAGTTTACCTATAGAAACCTTGTTGTGACTTTTACTTCCTCTAGAAGTAAAGTCAAGTTTGAATGTCCTCGCAGTGCTCTATCAGAGCTGTGTCCAATCATGGCAGGGCCAACCTGAGGACCTCACTAAACTATCCATTCGATAGGAGCAACGGGTAACATATATAAAGGGCAGGGGCTGTGTCCCAGGCACACTTACAGAGATTTCTGGCAGCAGGCTTTTCAGGATCCTTGGAGAACTACAAACAACCCAACCATGTTCCCTGCCCTATACAGATCCAGGTGGGACAGATAGGAGCACTCCCCTCTGAGAAGGGGTGAGCAGCCTTGACCGTGCTTCCAGGTCACGTTTGGGAGGGAGAGGTGGGGAGTGCCAGCGGCAGGTGGGGCTCCAGGACCTGAGAATCCTCAAGCGGCCCCTGGAGTCCCAAAGCTGCAGCTGCGCAGTTCACTCCCAGGAATGCACAAGAGGGGGTGGCTTGCTCCATGCATTACAATGGAAGCGACATGTTTCTATTACCATACCTAGTACTTTTTTTCTGGCAGAACACTCAGGAACAGAGTCCTGGCGTCTTTCCTCTGGCGGCGGCTGCCTGCCAACCAGCAGCAGGCCCCTCCTTTGCACCATACTGGGGCTTACTTAAAAAAAAAGTTGGGAGAGAAGGAAGGAGCAGTGCAGTTATCCCTGGACGCTCAGGCTGCTCCTGACTGACTGCCAGCAGCAGGCACCTCCTTTTTTGGAGGTGGGGAAAAGTGGGGGATATCCCCACACACTCCTTCACCCTGTGTTGGAGCTTGAGAAAGGGTTAGGGAAGGAAGGAGCAGGGGTATCCACACATGCTCAGGCCTAGGAAGTGCCTCCTTTGTCCTGTGCTGGGGATTGCATTTGTTTGTTTGTTTGTTGTTGGGGAGAGAAGGAAGGGGGGTATCCCTGCATGCTCTGGGTTTTGTTGTCCACCAGCAGGGTGGAGCTGGTGGTGGGTGCTTCCTTTGTTCCAGAGAGGAGCTTTTCTGAACTGGTGTGTGTATGTGTGTGTGTGCATGTTGCACATGCATGCACACAGTTGAGAGAGGTATATATGTGTGATATCAGAGAGAGGCACGGATGTGTTGTGTGTGAGAGGAAGGTCTTTATGTTGTCAGGGTGCATGTGAGGGAAAAGGAGGTATGTAAGTGAGGCAAGGAGAGATGCCTCTTGGCAGTGAACAAGAGAGTATATGCGTGATTGTGCATATGAACATAAGAACATTAGAAGAGGCTGTTGGATCAGGCCAGTGGCCCATCTAGTCTGGCATCCTGTTCACACAGTGGCCAACAGGATGCTTGTGGGAAGCCTGCAAGCAGATCCTGAGTGCAAGAGTGCTCTACCCTCCTGTGATTTCTAGCAACTGGTTTTCAGAAGCATACTGCCTCTGACTATGGAGGCAAAGCTAGCCATCATGGCTAGTAGCAACTGATATCCTTATCCTTCATGAATTTGTCTAATCCTCTTTTAAAGCCATCCACGTTATTGGCCATCACTGCCGCATGTGGGCCTGGCCTGCAAAAGGTCTTTTGTATCTTTAAAAGTTGTGCAGGGGGAAGGGAGAATTCCACCTTGCGGTTTTTCTCATTACAGGGTTGCAAGAACACCTGCACTTGGCTGTCCTTCTCTTCTCCTAAAGATACAGGATCAGTCTCAGGCAGAGCTTGGAAGTAACTATTTACAGGTAACGAATTACTTGTAATTTATTAC
Source organism: Rhineura floridana (assembly GCF_030035675.1). NCBI lineage: Eukaryota > Metazoa > Chordata > Lepidosauria > Squamata > Rhineuridae > Rhineura > Rhineura floridana. Next base: position 70,237,992 of record NC_084481.1, read on the forward strand.
TTTTTTGAGTAAAGAGTGGGTAACTTCATTACATTTTGCTGGTAATAGAACAAGTAGTAACTTCATTACTTTTGAGGAGTAATTGTAATGTTTCCAGCATTACTTTTGTGCATTACTTGGGGAGAGCAGGGGAAGACTTCTGCTCCTCTGATTTGTGAATAAAAATCATGTGCTTCCTTCATGCTCTGTGGGTGCTTAAGAGGCAATGAGAGGAGGTGGAGAGCGAGACGGGATGGAGAAAACTATTGTTTAAAAATTGACAGGAGTGGAAGGAGAAAAGAGCTGGAAGCAATATATATATACAAAAATATGTGTGTTGGGGTATCATCATTGCTGGGGGTGGGGTGGGGTGGGGTGAGGGGATGTGAGATTCTGTTATGCCATTCTGTTCATCTTATGGATAAAAAAAATTATTTATTCTACTACCCTCTGTGTGTGCGTGCTTATTTTTAATGTTGTTTTAAGCTACGTAGATGTGCAGCAGCCAAGGCCAGCAACTTGTAGGCAATTTTTTTTAAGTAACTAAAATGTAATTGTAGCAATTACTTTTGAGTAATAGTAATCAGTTACTTTCAGAGCAATTGTAACAGTAATTACTACTTTTTGGGGGGCATGTAATTGTAATTACTTTTTAAAAATAATCTTCCAAGTTCTGGTCTCAGGCCAGGAACCTGGCAACCCAATGTGGGAGCTGTCATGCCAGCTTGCCAGCCTTGCCCTGGCCTGCATTTAAAATGGCTAAACCCCAAAGCCTTGTGGGGAATTTTTCCCCCTTGACATCTTTTTTGTTAACTTGCTAGCAAGCAGTAAACATTTGATTTTCTTTCATCACTGTGACTTGGTGATTTTACAACACAGCTGTATCAGCTTACAGTTAGTTTTGCACCTTCTTATCAGCAGAAGGGGCCTGGTTCTGTCAAGGCTGTAAAACTCCTTGCTTTGTTATGGGAAACCAAGAGGAGGCACCAGGTGCTGCAGGAACATCGTTTTTTCATCCCTTTGATGAAAATGTTAATTGGTTAATTGTCTCTGGCTGGGAGGGAGATTTCATCCATAAGAAGAGGTGCAGAACGCTGGGTTAGGTGTCCCACTTAGGAGCACCACCTTGTCTCTTTGGTGATGTTCTGTTGTGGCTCCATTTCCATCCTGACTCGCAAATCCCTGAGGGGAGAAGGCTATCCAGCTAGAGATCCTATGGTCTGTAAGTACAGCTTAGGTTAGAAAACTTTGTTATTTTGATTTGTGTCAAGAAACTTACTTACTGTTTTTCTTACCAAACCTTACCCATTTGGGCGTATGGTAACAGGATTCAATTTGCTGCTAAAACTTACTTTTGTGCACCTCTTTGTTTTTGTAACCTTTTTATGCTTTTCTTATTTTCTTTTTAATAAACTTTAATTACTTTAACCAACGTGTATTCATTCCAGAGAGAGAGGGGTCAGTTCCTAAATTCAGTCCTTGCCATTCATCCACAACTACAGTGTAACAGAAAAATGTTTTTACCTGAGACTTCAGAAGGGGCAAGGAATAAAGCTAGACTCTTGCCCTGAGAGGCTCTGGTGTTTAATTGGGCTCTGGGGTTCCCTTTGCCCCAGAGTAGCTAACCAGTTCAAGGGTGGTGGCTGTTACTACCTTGCAGGGTTGGTGTGAGCGTGCACAACCTTGGTGAACCAGGATTTGCTGGGATCAATTGCCCCAGGCTGGGGATTGACTCCTAGGACAGTGAGAGCAGATGGGGAAGGGTTCCCCGCTTTTACCACAGGAGCAAATTCCATAGTTTAACTATGTGCTGCATGTCCAACCTTCCAACATTCAGCTTCATTGTCCATGAGCAATAGTGTTGAGAGAGGGAGAAAAACTTCTCTCTCTCTGTCCATGCTATGCATAATTTTATACACTTCTGTCATGTCACCTCTTACTCACCCTTTCTCTAAACAAAAAGCCCCAACTGTTGTAACCTTTCCTCTTAGGGGAGTTGCTCCATCCCCTTGATCATTGTCATGCCCCCCTTAGAGGACTCATCCAAGGAGGAAGAGGAATGGGAGACTGCAGACCCAGGAGAGGGGACAAGTAGGGAGACAGCCCAGGACCCTTCACCAAACCAGAGACAAGCCCCTGGGGGAGCCTGCTTGCCAGAATCAGGAAGCGACCAGGAGGCTGCCCTTTCCCCGGCAGAGAGAAGACACCAACAGGTGTTGCAGCAACAAAGGCAATCAGTGCACTTAAGGAGCAGGAGAGCTCACAAGAACACAGGCTGATTGGAAGCACCTGGGCCAGCATGCAGAGTACAAAAGGCTGGAAGGAAAGGGACACTCCTTGCTAGAGTCAACATCAAGCATTGCTGCAGATGTTATTCCAGCTCTCCTGTTAAACCCGTGCCTTAAACCTGCCCTGCCTGATTGGATCTCTTGGTTTCTGGACATTCGGACTCTCTTAAGGACTTCTCTGCCTCCTTCTTTGGCAGTTCCCAAATGGTAAACACGCTGGCTGGTCCCCTGGTTCCTCCTGCCTGGCAGATTTATGGTCTGGCCTTATCTGTTAATTAGCTGCATGCCTCTGTGAACCCCCACATTTGACAATCATTTTGGTTGCCCTTTTCTGAATGTTTTCCAGCTCTACAATATCATTTTTGAAGTGAGGTGACCAGAACTGTATACATTATTCCAAATGTGGTTGCACATTGTTTATATAACAGCATTATGATATCAGCAGTTTTATTTTCAATACCTTTCCTAATGATCCCTGCCTTTTTCACAGCTGCCACACACTGGTCAACATCTTCATTCGGCTATGCATTGCAACACTAAGGTCTCATTCCTGGTTAGTTACCGTTAGTTCAGACCCATGAGCATATATGTGAAATTAAGATTCTTTGCTCTAATATGCATAAGTTTATACTTGTTTACAGTGAATTACATTTGCCATTTTACGACCCATTAACTCAGTTTTGAGAGGTACTATTGGAGCCTTTTGCAATCCATTTTTGTTTTAACAACCCTGAACAATATAGTATCATCACCAAACTTGGCCCCCACATTGCTCACCCCTAACTCTAGATCATTTATGAACAAATTAAAAAGCAGAGATCCCAAAACTAATCCTTGGGGGACTCCACTTTCAACATTCCTCCATTGGGAGAACTGCTCATTAATTGCTACTCTCTGCTTTCTGTTTCCTAGCCAGTTCCTAATCTACATGATCACCCCTCCTCCTATTCCATGACTACTAAGTTTACTTTGATGAGGTACCTTGTTGAACGCTTTTTGAAAGTCCAAGTACACTATGTCCACTGGATCATCTCTCTCTATATGCTTGTTGACACTCTCAAAGAACTCTAATAGGTTACTGAGACAGGACTTTCCCTTACAGAAGCTATGCTGGCTCTGCTTCAGCAAGGCTTGTTCTTCTATATGCTTGGTTATTTTATCTTTAACAGTACTTTGTGGTTTCTCTAGTACTGGAGAAAATACTATCTGTTGTGATTAGACAACAACAGCATCTGTATGTGATGTGTCTCTGTGTGTAAAGTCAATACTGTGTGATTGTCAGAAACAGAACCAGCAGGACACAGCACTGAGGACACAAGAAGGGGGAAGTGGTGAAATAGGCATTTAAAAATTGATCAAGGTATGAGTACTGGCAGCTCATTTTTTACAAAAATAAAGCACTGACCATTCCTTTGTGTATCCCAATTGGCTGGCTCTAGTGAAGTGAATGGAACAGATGTCCAAGATCTGTGTGTATTCTGGATCAAGATTATGGATGACAAGCTTCAGAAAAGGTACATGGAAACATTATCATTTTTTTGTTCAGGGTGCATTTATTTCAATGTGTCATACCTCTCATAGTAGTTGCTCTGCTAGGATTGAATAGAAAACAACTAGTGAGAACACACCAACCATGCAAGTACATATCTTTACCTTAGTTTGGTTTTAAATGTCTATGAGTTGCAACCATTGTATTGTACTCAAGAATAGATTCATTGAAATTAATGAACCAGACCCTGACAATCAACCACATGAACATGGAGAAAGCATGGCTAGCTGGAATGAAAAGGACTGGCATGCTGAAAAACATCTTGGATGAATGAGTCAGATAAGTTAATAATAATGGTATTAATGAGCCTATTCAAGCATGTGTCAGGAATGTGTACATATTGTTAGCTCTTCTAGAACTGGTATCCTTAAGATCATGGATGGGGATCCTGTGGTCCTTTAAATTTTGCTGCACTATTGGCCTTACTAGCTGGGGCTGACAGGAGTTGGAGTCCAACATCATCTGAAGGGCCACAGGTCACCATCCCTGCTCAAGACCATAGCCGAGGATCATTCCTCTTGTATAGTCTTCAGTGCTCCAGTGAAAGCCCTTGAGTATTAGTCTAGGGGGGACCAGAGACCATAGGTATGTCATGGTTTAGATCCCACCATTAACCCCTTTACTGTTTGATCTTCTGATTTAATGCCTAAAGGTCCTGCTCTCTGGAATGCGAGGCAGCAGGACCTGAAACCAGGCCCCTTCATTTTCCATCTAAAATTGTTTCCAGCAGAATCCACAAAGATGCCTTGTGGGCACAATACTTACGTCTCCCAGAAGTAGGATTCAAACACCCACACACCCAGCTTCTTTGACCTGCTCTTGTAGTAACCATTCTTCCTTGTCTCAATGGTCCTTCCAGTCCTCTCTTGCAAAATAATGTGGTCTCCTCACACAGCCACAAATATATGTAGGTTCCAAACATATTACCAGTGTGGAATTCTTTGAATCTTTATGGAACACCAACCCTTTTCTAGGTATCAGATGGGCTGAGAGCTGTTGTCATCCATGGAGTCTACATGCAGGACTTCTAAACTCAATAACATATTCATGTTAAGATCTTGGTGTTCCAGTCTTATGATTCCATGTTGTTGATAATGCCTCCCATTTTTGAGTAATGTGGGCAAGATCATTGCAATTGGTGGGTGACAATGGAGTTGCTAGGCATGTTGTGGGAGGGGCTGTTTTGTTACTTTGCTTTTTCAACTGCTTTTGACTCTGTAGCTGGGGCAACATAGGATTCCAACTTAAGCTGCTGTTCGCTCTGATATAGCGGCAGCTATCTTAACTGGATTTCCCTACCTTATCGTTGAGAAATTTTGCCAAATAGCAAGAGAAATATCTACCACATAATTTGTTAGGCTTCAAAATTACCTGAATTGTTTGCAGGTGTCACCAATATCGCTTTCTCAAAACTTGCATCTTTTGCTTTCCTGCAGCAAAGAAGATACTACTTCAGGAATGTGAGCAATCACCTATCTGGACCTCTGTTGCCAGTGCAATATTTTGACAATTACCCTCCCTACCCCTAAGAGACAAGTTCTGGTGCTCCCCGGCATACCTGGTACCATATTCATCATCTCTATCAATGACTGGAACTACAGGCAGCTTGGCACCATTCATGGGGCAAAATCCATTGGAGAATATGCCAATTCTGAGGCAGCCATCTGCATTTTTGCTTTGCTTCATTTTGAAGACTCTGCATTGGTGGTGATAAAATATTGCTGATGACTAACTATACCATTATTTCTAATGACTGTTTACAGAAGGATATTTGAGCTGGAAGCTCTGAGAAGAGAATTTGCAAAGTTCAGAACTTGACATCCATACCCTTCTAAACTTATACCTCCCATGTGTGCCAACTTGGAGAGAGGAAGGTGTTATTGCTGATAGCAAAACTCTGTTCTCTCTGCCACCCCATCTCCTCCTCCCCCCTCCCCCCGGCATTTGGTGATCCCTGCATTACTTCAAACACGAGGGAGCAGGCACATGAGGCATTTTAATGGTGAGAGCAAATGAATGATGTAGCCTCTTCCTGGCCTGAGAACCATGGCCAGACATTCCAATGTGCCGGAAGCAAAATGATAACCAATCAAGTTTAAGGAGTCATCACTGTGGCTAGCAAATGGCAGCAACAGCATTGTGCAAGTGTGTGTGTATCTGTTCAACTCTAGGCTAAAAACCTTGAAAAGTCACATCTCTGGAGACACATGGTTATATGCGTGTTTATGTGCAAACATGTGGGCTCGATAACAGTAAACAAAATATCAACACACAAATGCATACAGAGAGCTTTCAGAAGCAACTGGAATTTATTTGAGCAAAAAAAGTATAAAGCTGAATAAAAAATGCAGAACAACCGTTTTATGCTGAGGCTCATTTTGAAGACTGAAGCTTGGTGTGATTATTGGCTGTAGTGGTCAGCATATAAAGTGGTGCTACACTAACATTGAGTTAGACAATTGGTCCATCTAGTACAGGGCTGCCTATTCTGACAGAAGTCAGTCAGGGAACTTTCCCAGCCTTGTACCAGACCTCCTTCTAGCTGGAGATGGAATCTGGGATCTCCTACATGCAAAATGTGTGCTCTACCACTGAGCTACAGCCCCTCCACAAAAAGCGTCATTTTATTTGTTTCTGGATTTATATCCAATCCCAGAAGCCCATGAAACATTACAGTACATAATTAAAGATGCCATAACAGAATATTAAATTAGTTCCCCAGTTCTATAATGCAATCCATCAAAATACCCACTGAACTTTGCTGTTTAGTTGCTAGGCAGCACTAGAATTAGTAGTATCTGGGTGGATTCAGGCCTTCCCTATTTCTGTTGTGTTCTTGTTGGACAGAGGCAATCAAGTTCTTCTCTAGGTTTCTGATAAGCCATGATAACTGCCATTTCTCCACTCAAACTCACAACCCCTGACGGTTGGCTTTTGGTGAAACTCCTCTCTATCAGTTTGGACTTTAACCTGTATCTGCTAGTCATGGAGAGTGACACATAACTATGTAGGACACTGAATCCTGAGCGCTTGCAATCCTACATAGCCTTGTACTATTTTCTGCTCCTTCATGAATTGTTGGCATCTTAAAACCAATCAACTAATAAGTTTATTAAAAATGTAAAAAACAAACAAACCAGGATGCAATGGATATTCAGTGTTATGTCCAGAACAAAACGGTAGAATGCGCAAGGTCATGAATGAGTGTCTCCACTATAGAGGTATGTTAGGTGAAACACAGCAAACAACCAGGGTGCTCCAGTAAATAAAGCATAAAATCACAGAGGTGGAAGAGACCTCAAAGATCACCTAGTCCAGTTATGAGCTTAAACATTTTAAACCCTCTGCCCTGATTAAATGATGGAGAAATCACTGTGTTTGAATCTCAGTCTGTGACAATGTTGCTGATGACCTGTGAACATTACACTGTAAGAATGAATGTAAACCTCTTTAAAAAAAACTAGCATGTAAACAAAGTCCTGCCATTGAAATAATAATAATAATAGTTGTAGTAGCAGTAGCTTTGCATTCAAATCAGAATGGTTCTTCACATCTTTCTTACCTTTTCACCTTGGCTTTTGACTCCATGTTTTCTATGGGCCTTCTGCAGAATCTCTCCTTGTAAAGGACCTTGTTTTTCCTCTCTTTTGGTTTATATACTCCGGCTGGAGTCTAGTAAATGAAGTACAGTAGGCAGGCACAGATGGTCTTCAGTTTCTACTGGTACTTTTCTGTATCCCCCTCGTGCATTTCAAAGTGATATGTGTTTTGGCTCAGCAGTGCTAAAGGTTACAAGACAGATTTGACTCTTAGCTGATATTTCCATCTGTTACTGTCACTGTATGCCAGTCTCCTGGCCCACTGAGGAGCTTTCTATGACCTGTGGTATCTCAGAATGTCCTTCCCCACACCTGTTTTCACCCCCCCAAGTTGCTTGAATTAGTATGCTCTATAAGATACCTGATCCTGAAGACTATAGATAACATATGAAGTCATAATGTTAAACCCCTTTGTAGAATGCTTAAAAAACTTGGCATACAAAGTGTCTGGAAAAAGAGGTGGTATTTAAATAGGGCAAGGAACATGCCAGTTCTGTACAGCAGTTAGCACTGTGTAGATAAGAAATATACACAGAGCAATTTGTAATGCTAAATATTACAATATGCTGAACATTTAGTGGCCTGATTCACATATAACATTAAACCATGGTTTATTCAGTCCCTACCCAGTGGCTTTATGGTTTGTTTATTGTCAACAAGCCATGATCTTAAGCCATGGTTTGTTGTTGGCTTACAAATTTTAGGTTGTTTTAACTATGGCTTGATGTTAGGTATAGTGGTGGCTGGTAATGAGTGCATGCAGAGAAATAGCTAGTACAAAGTTTCTCCTCCCAATTCACAAAAATAAATGCACAAGATTAAGTAAAAATATATATTTATTAAAGAAAGAGACACACTTTATCAACTGTTCCTTGCTTACTCTCACTCTCTCTAACAAGGTGGTCACACACACAAAAAAGCTCCTCAAAGTAGGAAATACTCTCTGTTGCATCTCTGATTACCAAAACATGCTAAAAGCTATGAGGAGATATGGCCTTCAAAGAAACGGCTCTGAGCATGCTCAGAACAGATATGATTCTGATAGACTACCAGATGGGGGCAGAGAATAGGAGATCAACAGAAATGTCTGTAGAAGCCTCTGTAAGTTCATAGAAGTATAAAATGTGTGTGGGACAGGAAAGAGTGTGTGGCTTTTAGTGGGGGGGTTAAAATTGCTTGACATTCTTATTGGGAAGTCTATGTCCCAGTAGCCGTAGTGGAAAAGCCTTAATTGGTTATGTGGGAGCCAAACACCCTTCCTTAATCTTAGTTTGATCACCCCAACCCACTCCAGATGCCCATTAAACTACAGTAATACCTCAGTTAACAAATTAGATATGTTCCTGGACATTACTTCTTTAACAGAAACTTTGGTACCAGAGGTAGGAATAACATAGAAAGAATAGGGTTGGGTTCCTACATCCACTCATAGATGGTGGGGAGAGCTTCAACAGGGGCTTTAAACGGGTGCCTACCTGGCATGCACCCACTCCCTCTCCTTCCCCTTCCCCTCCTCCTCCTCCGAATCATGTTGGATCTTTCCCTCCCCAGCCCTGGGAGAAAGCAAGAGATCTCTTTAATTGAAAATAAACACACAAACTTGTCAGTTTCACCCTAACAAAGCAAAGGCATATGCTTATCAGTTTATAGAACGCAAAGCAAAGACACAGGCTAGTCAGTTTCACCTTAAAACAAAGTTTATCCATAGCAAAGCAAAGCTGGTCAGTTTCACCTTTTTAAAAAACTTTTGTTAAAAGGAACTTTGTTTCCTGGAGGATTCATTAACTGAGGTATTACTGTACAAAGTTAGGAAGCAAGAGTAGCTGGAAAACAAAACAAACTTTGGAAAAACAAGCTATGGTTTGTTTGTATGTAGGACAACATATGGTTAACTCCGATTTGTAAAACAAATCATGTCTTAGCATTTCTGTTTCTGTCCTTAAGATAACATTTAAATCAATGAAATCAGGTACTATTGCACTAAGAAGAACTCATACAACCAATCCAGACTTCATGTGGCAGGCTTCATCATTTATGGAAGACTGGCACTTCTTGTGGTAAACACAAAGTCAGAAGAAAAAACATATCTCCCAACCCTGATAATTATACCCTCCAAACATTTGCCTCAAAGTGCTTAGGGACACACAGCTCCCTTTCAGACTTGTAGGTGTGTTTGTTGCTGTGAATATTGACAGCATATTACTGTGAAAAAGTGAATCTGCAAGGGCATTTTCCCCCGCACTCTGAGTGACTTTTTTGTGCAGTTACTTTCTGGTAGACATTCTTTTGAGCGCTGTCTTTTAAGTGGACCCACCATGTGGCATAAGAACATAAGAACCACCATGTTAGATCAGGCCAAAGTCTAGCATCCTGTTTCTTACTGTGGTCAGCCGGATACGGTTCCTGCAGCTGTCCCCCAGCAATTGGTATGAAGAAGCATAAGTAGTAGGCACTAAGTCTTATTCCCTTAGAAAGCCATCTAATTTGGTGGCCATAACTGCAGCTTGTGACAGGAAATTCCATAGTTTAATTATGCTCTGTATGGAAATGTATTTCCTTTTGTCTGTCTCAAATCTCTCACCATTCAGCTTCACTGGATGTCTACAATTCTAGTATCTTGATCTGCTTCTTCACATCATGCAGAAGTGTACAAATCTCTATATTGTAACCTTTCTTTGTAGCAGAGTTGCTTCAACTCTCTGATCATTTCGATTGTCTTTTTCTTCACCTTTTCTGGCTCTACAATATCCTTTTTGAGATGCATCAACCAGAACTGTACCCAATGTGGTCACACTGTGGATTTGTATAAAAGTATTGTAATGCAGGCTGATTTAGTTTTGATCTCTTTCCTATTGATTCCTAACATTGAATCCCCCCCCACCAGCTGCCACATTCTGAGTCAATGTTTTCAGTGGTGGCTGGTGCCTATTAGACCTGGTGGGGCTAGTAAGAGGTCATGGGGGCATGGCCAATGAGAGGTCAAGGGGGCATGGCTAAGTTGTTCTGGTTTTCTCTCCATCTTCCTCCCTTCCCCGAGAGAGAGACCTCGGGGTTGTAGTGGACAGCACGACGAAAATGTCGACCCAGTGTGCGGCAGCTGTGAAAAAGGCAAATTCCATGCTAGCGATAATTAGGAAAGGTATTGAAAATAAAACAGCCGATATCATAATGCCGTTGTATAAATCTATGGTGCGGCCGCATTTGGAATACTGTGTACAGTTCTGGTCGCCTCATCTCAAAAAGGATATTCTAGAGTTGGAAAAGAGGGCAACCAGAATGATCAAGGGGATGGAGCGACTCCCTTACGAGGAAAGGTTGCAGCATTTGGGGCTTTTTAGTTTAGAGAAAAGGCGGGTCAGAGGAGACATGATAGAAGTGTATAAAATTATGCATGGCATTGAGAAAGTGGATAGAGAAAAGTTCTTCTCCCTCTCTCATAATACTAGAACTCGTGGACATTCAAAGAAGCTGAATGTTGGAAGATTCAGGACAGACAAAAGGAAGTACTTCTTTACTCAGCGCATAGTTAAACTATGGAATTTGCTCCCACAAGATGCAGTAATGGCCACCAGCTTGGATGGCTTTAAAAGAAGATTAGACAAATTCATGGAGGACAGGGCTATCAATGGCTACTAGCTGTGATGGCTGTGCTCTGCCACCCTAGTCAGAGGCAGCATGCTTCTGAAAACCAGTTGCTGGAAGCCTCAGGAGGGGAGAGTGTTCTTGCACTCGGGTCCTGCTTGCGGGCTTCCCCCAGGCACCTGGTTGGCCACTGTGAGAACAGGATGCTGGACTAGATGGGCCACTGGCCTGATCCAGCAGGCTCTTCTTATGTTCTTATGCCAAGACTGTAGAAACCTAAGCATTCCTATTTTACAAATAGCAAAACAGTCCTGTTTTACAAAAGCAAAACTGAAAAGTATCTTGCTTTGGTTCAGAAGGGGTCCCTGCTGTCACAGTTGCTTCTCTGGCAGTTGTCTCCCCCTGTTCTGTTTTTCTCTCTATCCTCCTCCTTTGCAAAGAAACACTGGACACTTAAACATTGCACTTTTATTAATAATGTTGGTTCAGAAGGGGTTACTGCTGTCCCAATTTCTAGTGTAGATTAATGCCAGGCTAACTGTACATTACTCAGAGGTAAGCCCCCACTGAATACCATGGGGATTGCTCCCTAGTGTGTACAGAATTGCAATCTGAATTGATTAGTCTTAAAAGTGCCACACAACTGTTAACAAGGGACCCCATACATTTCCAGACCTATGGGGAAATATTATTTCCCCGTCTCCCAGCTTATTCATTTCTACCTCTTTTTTCCAGAATGTGGAACAAAATGCAGGAAAATTAAGTAGACTAGGACATGGGAGTCTACACTTTAAATCACCACTTAGCCATGAAACTCAGTGTGTGACCTTGGGCCAGTCACTGTCTCTCAGCCTGATCTACCTCACAGAATTGTCATGCAGAAGACATGCAGAAAAAGGAGACAAATCAATGCCACCTTGAGGTCCTTGGAGGAAAAATGCAATATTGAAAAATAATACTCAAAATAAAATTTAAAAAAATCCATCTCCAGCTTGCCTGTCCTTGATTTTGAATTGAGGGAGGGGTGGAGGGTATAGATTTGGAATCATGAAAAACCCCAACCTATGAATCAAAGAAAAAAGAATCTGGAACACAACCAGGATATTCAGAACTACAAACATTGGACTTCACATGTGGGTCCTCAGCAAATCCAATATGTGGCTGCCTGCTGGGACAGCCTTGCAGGGGCAGGTGTAGGCAGGGTGTAATGCATGCTCTCATACTACACATACGTCCTACATGCTGCATTCTGATGTAAACCATCCCCTGCAGCTTCCTACTTTTTGTAACAGCATTTTGAATTTGTCAAAGTGTTTTATAGTATTTTATCCTCACAACAACCCTGTAAAGTAGATTACAATATAATTTCAGCAAAACAATAGAACAGTGCTACCACCTTAAAGACAAAAAATGTATTATGGCATACGCTCATCCCCCCCTCCCCCAAAATTGACTGCATATATATGATACGATTTTAACCTCACCCAACAGGATGCAGCGGAGAGGATGCATGAGGAGGGTGGAATTGGGATGCTTATTTTGTTATATGTAGGACTGCACTGAAAACTTTACTGATGTAGGCAGAAGTCTGAAAAGAACACCACCATTTTTAATCGGGCAAGTCACCACCTTACAGTGTAATCCTATGTCTAATCAGGAGTAAGTTCTATTGAATTCAGTGGGGCTTACTCTTAAGTAAGTGAGGTTAAGATTGCAACTTTACCTTTTAAAGAACACCATTTTCAATTAGGCAAGTCACCACTTTACAGTGCGATCCTGACCATGTCTATTCAGAAGTACGTCCAATGGATCTTACTCCTAGGTCAATGGAGTCAGGATTGCAGCCTTAGCAAGGAGACCAAAAACTGGGCTGCAACTATGATCCACCACCTCCTCCCAGCTTTCCAACAGCTCTCCTTGGCAAACAAGCTTGTAGAAGATGAAGGCAATGGGCATAGGAGAGCCAAGACTCCCCCTTCCAACTTTCTAAAAGTCCTTGTGAGCAAACAGACTTGCAGGAGGAGGAATCCAGGTGGGGGTAGAGGAGATGTACTTACTGCCGCCGCCTCCTAACACCTCCTAACCAAAAGACTTTGTGAGCAAACAAGCATGCAGAAAAGGAATTTTAATTGGGCAAGTCATCACCTTACAGTGCCATCCTAAACAATGACTGCCCAGGCTCTCTCACTCCCCTCCCTAGTCCTGCAGTCTGAGATCCTAAGGAGTAAACAACTGCCAGACACACACAGTCCAGCAGGCCCAACATCAACTCATGATCCTGCAGCCTGGAGAGTCATGAAGACTAAAGCATCAGCAGCCACTGCCACCATAGACCCCTTCTTTTCCCTTGTTTCAAGGCAAGGAAAGCAAGCCCTTACAACAAAACACGCACATACAGAGACAGGCTGACATTTGTCCTCTAAATTGTCTCCCCATCCATCCCCCCAAAATAAATGAAAATAAAATAGAGTCTCTCATTTATTATAGAAAGACAAGACAGACTCACACTATCTCCAGCATTTTCTCTCTCTCTGTTTTCAAATATACTAAGCTTTAAAGCTGCTCCCCAAAGTACCAATTATTCCCTTCCAGCTGCTGCCTACAAATAATGTGGTTCAAGTGTGAAGAGGCATGGCCTTCAGAAACAGCTCTGAGCATGCTCAGAACCAGTGTATGATTCTGATACAGGCTAAGGCTACCAAGTGGGACTATTCTTAAATCAGTCCAGACTCCTCTCTAATTTGCTATAGTGTCTGCATTAGATACGCCTCATAACAACTGAGCCTTCCTAGGAGGTCTGACAAGCAGGCAGACCAAGGCAGGGACCTCTTGCCATATCTACACTTTTGGATTAGGATTGGCTGAGTGGTGAAGAGAGCTGATTGGCCAGAGAACAGTAAATTGACATAAGTGTTTGCAGAGCTTCTCTGACTTCAAACAGAAGTAAAAAATGTGTGTGGAAAAGAAAGAGTGTATGGCTTTGAGATTTTTGGGGAGAATTTTTTAAAAAATTGTTTGACATTCTCATTGGGGGGGCTGTGCCCCAGTAGCCCAGCTTTCAATAAACATTGTCATTGAGCTTTCCACCATGCCCCAAAGATCTCTTCCCAGGTCAGTCACACATCACAGTCCTGGAAAAAGCCCAGGTGTGAAACTTTGGGAGAGTGAAGGTTGTTCTCTCATTAATGATACTCTAAGAATTGCCTGTGAGGTGGCCATAAAAACTTACTTCACAATGCACAAAATCAATGTGTGAAGCCACCCTTTCTGCTTGAATTGTCTTAAGTCAGTGGAAATGTTAACAGTCATGGCTGTACCAGTCATTCTTGTTAACATTTACCTCTGTATATTTATATTTCCTAAGAAGAATATATAAAGACATTTCCCTTTTTTATTCCCCAAGAACAAGGACTATTGTTCCCTCTGCTGGCCAAATGCATATCAACCATCAATATAATTTCAATAGATGGCTAGTCAATATCATCAAGCTACATATCCCAGGCACACTATGAACCCAATGAGATTTTCTTCCAGCTAAACATGAATAGGGTTGTACTGCAAGAGTGCATAGTTAAGAAGGTAAGTGAAAATTAGTGTTGCACTGAATTTTCACAAGATTTGGTTTTCAGTGTAAAAGTTTCCATTTCAAGGAAAATGAAAATGTTTATGAAAACCCCTGCCATGCACTTTTATGGTTTTCAAATACCATTTTTACAGCCATCGTTATCTTGATTTTGTGCATTTTTTTAATGATTTGAAAAAGCTTCTTAATTGCCTGACTCTAGGCAATCAGGCATCACTCAGTGAACACGGTAACATCACTGCAGTCATTTAACTAGTCAGATTTGGCTACATGGCAACTTTGTTAAGGGCACACTAAGCCTCCTCAATTGTTCTCACAGGAGGTAAAGAAGAAACCTCTACCCGCTCCCCAGGCAACTTGGTTGACATTACCAGTTTCAGTACCCACCATGGCAGAACCCAAGCATCAATGCAGTTCTAGTAACAAGCAGTCATGTATGATTAGTTGGGAAAGAACATGGATGGGGATGCCCATTCAGATGAGCATCCAAATGCATATCTCACTGGAAATTATATGGTGTAGATGGAGGGCTCCTGCATTCAGTCGTGCTCCTGGATGCAAATGTCATCTATCCTTACTGTATTACTTTCAAAGGGTTGCACACTTGGATGCAAATCCAAATGCACATGTCCATTACACTCCCTCCATTGTGAAACAGCTATAGAACCACAAACTTTGTTGAGCTGTTACAGAACCAATAAATTAGACGCATTTCCATCTCTCCAGTGATATCCCATCTGCAACATTAAGAAATGAGCTAGCCTTACCTTTGTTCTAAACTAGCATTTAAAACGTCTAAATTCTGGGGATGCTTCCAACAGTCTCCGTATCTGATTTTCTCCATGAATTTTGGAATTCCAAGTTACCCAGTATTGTTTCTGACCTGATGTGTTAGGAAGTCTTCTTCACCACTCCATTGTTTTATTACTGAATTGTGTGCAGAGCAGTGCCCATTTGCCATTTCTCCCAGCCTTTGTCTCTCCCCTGCCCCCTCTACATTATCAGGATGCATTGGTGTATTGATAAAAAATTGGAAAACTACCCTAGATGCACTGGAATTCAGGGCCGAGCAAAGCAGTGAACAAGAACGGATCTAGCAGTGCAAACATATCCATGCCTACTCAGAAGTATGTTCCATTGAGTTCCTTGGGGCTTAGTTACAGGTAGGGTTGCCAGGTCCATGGCCTGAGACTGATCCTGTATCTTTAGGAGAAGAGAAAGTCAGCCAAGTGCAGGTGTTCTTGCAACTCTGTAATGGGAAAAACCACAAGATGGAATTCTCCCTTTCTCCTGCACAACTTTTAAAGTTACAGAAGACCTCTTGGAGGCCGGGCCTGGCAACCAACAGGTCTTCTGTATCTTTAAAAGTTGTGCAGGGGGAAGGGAGAATTCCATCTTGTGGTTTTTCTCATTACAGTGTAGCAAGAACACCTGCACTTGGGTGACTTTCTCTTCTCCTAAAGATACAGGATCAGTCTCAGGCCATGGACCTGGCAACCCTAGACTTACAGGTAGTGCTTGCCCCCAATGTTACAGAGGCCTGACTGACCTCCACCAGAAGCTGAGCGTGTAGTCTCACTGGCCCCATGCTGTGGAACACTGCTCCATCAGAGACTTGGCAGGCATCCTTGCTTTTGACTACAAGGCATATCTTGAAAACTTGTTTGGTGCCAAAAGGCCTATGCAGCTATTTAAAATGTTTTATTGAGTAGCCAGTCATCTTAATTATGATTTTATATTGTTTTGTTTTTAAATGTTTATGTTGCTGTACACCACCCTGATGTTTTGTGAGAGGACAATATATAACTTCTTCTATAAGTAAAAGTACCTTCCTCTTTCTATAAGGCTTCTAAGTAGAGACCTTATCCCAGTTTTGGAATTGGTTTTTGAGATTTTGTAAAGATGTTTTGTTTTAATATTTTTAATGTCTGTTTTTATGATGTTTTAGAGGGTTTTTTGTGCTTTTATTTGCTGCCCTGGGCTCCTACTGGGAGGAAGGGCAGGATATAAATTTAATAAATAAAAATAAAAATAAATAAGAATCTGTCCATTTCAGTTCTCTCTGTTTCTCATTTTTTCCAGTCTTAAATTCAGTTGTCCACATTTGTGTAGCAATTTGCAATTAAAAAAAATAACCTAATGAAAATTCTTCAGCATGTCAGGATGATAATAATAAACACATTTTTGTATGCACTTTGGACTAATGTACAGATTTTTGCAAGCATTTTTGTCTAATACAATACATTTTTGTATATTTTCACAAATACATTAATGTTTGTGCACACATATGTGTCTTGGTAAATATTGTGTGGTTGGAGAACTATATTGCAAAATTCGGATAACTGAATTTCAAAGGATGGCTATGTTTTGGTTCTCATGTTGTTTTGGAAAGTGTGAATCTGAGAGATTTGGCTTTACATGTGAAATGAATCAAATTTCTCCCCCATCTCCAGTGGATATAGGAGGGCAGCCTGAACGGCTGAAATGCTCTCACGTCTAATTAATTTTGATAAAAGGATCCATCATTCTAGATCAGCCTTTCCCAACCAGTGTGCCTCCAGATGTTGTTGGACCACAACTCCCATCAGTCTCAGCCTAGCATTGCCAATGGTCAGGAAGATGGGAGTTGTAGTCCAATGACAGCTGGAGGTACACTGGTTGGGAAAGGCTGTTCTAGATCCTCTCTTCTCTTGGTTAACATCTCATACTGTATTGAGATATCAGCTGGAGATGCATTTGGCCTAGTACTTCGAGGGCAGTAGAGGGCAGCAAGTTCTATCAGCAGGTTTTCTGAATGGGAAGAGAACAGAGGAGGAAACAGACTGTCATCCTATTATGAGGACAGTTGCTCAGGAGCTGACCTGGGAAGAATGTTTCAGTTGGGAAAATCTGCCTGAGAGCAATTAAGGACCAGCAACTGGTGAAATATTTTCTGTGCTTTCCTGAGCACAAGTGTACCAGTGACCCCATGGGATAAGGACAATATAAATTTGGAAATATAAAGATAGGCTGGATAATTTCAACAGGCAGATTAAATCTGATCAATTTGGCTGGGCCACATGAACGAAACCAGCAGCCATGGCACTCTCGGATTAGGTTTTCAGCTGCAGTCCTATGTTACACATACTTACTTGGAAGTAAGTTTGAGCTCAGTAGGGATATCTTTCTAAGTATACATGCACAGGATCACACAAAGCGTAAGCCTTTCAAAACATGCCGTAACCGAATATCAAAGAAATGATGTTAGCAGTTTAAAATAAAACTCAGGAATTTTACGGAAGCATTTCTAAGCAAAATACCTAGATGTTATATTGGCAATATTATGAAGACTCATCTTGCTAGTTCATTCTGTGTTCGTGCAAAACCCCACCTGTTTTGAAGCCCCGGAGAGCTGCTCGTTAGTGCCAAAAATACTGAGCTAGCTTGCCGAATGGCCTGACTCGGTATAAGGTGGCTTCCTGTGTTCCTGTGTTCTATGGAAGGTTAATGCAAAGGAAACAGAAAGCGAGGCTGACTGAGGTCTCATTTCCCCTGAGGTGGTAAATCTATATTCTGGGCTGTGTGACTTCAGACTGCAGGGACACGCAGGCTTGACTGTTGCTCTGTGCAAAAACAAAAGAACCACCCTCCACATTGAAAATGCGATGACAAAGAGGGAGGTCCAACATTAGCTTTTCCCTTACAGTCTAATTTCTTTTCAAAAAAAGTTTTTTATACTAAGGAGCATTTCATCATGTCAACCTCTACCTCCAATGTAAAGCCTCATAGCCAAAATGCGGATTTACCACATAAGGAAGAACGAGCCCACAGCTAACAGCAATCTACAAAGATGTACTCACTGATACACTACAGAAACATTACAAAATGTGTCCGATTCACCTAGGACAATACAACTTTAAAAAATAGTGCTGGGCCAAGGTATTTGGCCTAGCTTTTGTGCCTTTTCATGAGATTGGGGCAAAAATGCGTCTGAAGATCAAATCAATTGATCAAATCAAAGGCTCTTACCTTTTAAACAAACGAAACTGAGGTTTCCTTTTGCTTATCTTTTACCTTCACAAAAAGCTTTGCTGCTCCTTCAAGTGGCAGCTCAGCTGCCCACAGCAGCCCAGCTGTCTCCTCAACAGGATGAGCTACAGGAAACAGCAAAGTGACATCAGGAGAAGTGTCACAATTCTACCACACTGTGAAAGTCACAGAATAACCACAAAAGGTCTTAGAATTTTGCTACACGCATCCTCAAAAAAGTTAACAAATATCCCTCCACCCCCACTTGCTGGGAATGAAAGGTCCCAGAAAAAGGGAGAGGGATATCGAGCCATCATTTCCCCTAAAAAAGAGAGGCCATAATGGCTTAAATGGGACTAAACAATAGGAGCGTTAGAAAAGCAAGCCTCAAAGGGGATGGTTTGTAATATTTATTTATATTTCTAGGTCGCTTACCTCCTTTATTTTAAGATCTCTCCTTCCATTCTCCATCAGACTAAGTCTATGTAGTTCACTGAATCTAGTCAGGTGAAAAGCAGGTTGCAAACAGTGAGGTGGCCACAACAGTAATTGTGCATGAGAGGAAACCAATCACTTTCATTCAGTTTTAAAGAGCCACAAGCAAGATCCCCAATATGAGTTTCTGCTAACTATGCCTGTGCAAATGGGAAGCCAAAGCAATTCTGTTTGGCTTCCTGTGGGAGGTGAGCTGTCTCTTTAATGAGCTCAGTTATTGGAACACTTGCTGCATTCTCTCCCTGCCTACAAAGGGAGCAATGAGGCATGAGTCATATTTGTGACAGTTTTATCCTGTTTATAACAACAGCTGACTGTCTATTGGGTTCTAGCACAAAGCTGATACTACAAAAGTTGGCTGGATTCATGTCATCAATCCCATTGTGATGAATTTGCTACTTACTTTGCACCCAAAGAAGCTTGTATTTGGTTCCTTTGGGGAAACACAAGTTCAAGCACAGGGGCAGAATCTTAGCTACACGAGGCTAAGTTTGGTGAAAACCGGCCAGGCTTAAGAGAAACTCAGCTAATTGCATCAGCCAAATGCAAGCTGCACATTTTTGGTCTACTGTCTAAAATCCCATCTTGATTTCATTCCCATCCCAGTTACCATACTGTCTATTATTTCCTTTCTGAAAAATGCTACTGAGAACTAGAGTAGTGTCCTGGAGAGCGGTTCCCTGGGGGCCCAATCCCAGTTTAACCATGAAGCTCAAAGTGTCCTTTGCAGTAGCGAATGTCATTGTGGGGCTGCACCACTCACTGATCTCCTTCTGGTGAGCTGCTGCTGCATGCCAGGACAGAGAGGAGAAGGGGCAAGGTGGAGGCAAGATCAGCACAGAGTAAACATGTCAACAGGTTGTCGGATTGGTTCCGCTGGTGCGTTTGCAGCATGCTGACCTCGCCACCATCTTGCCCCTCCCCCTCTCCATCCCAATATGCAGCAGCAACTCAGCCAAAGGGAGGTCAGATGAGTGGCACAGCCTCACCACACCGTCCACTATTGGTCGTGAGGAAGTCTCTCAGGCTATCAAAATAAAGCCTCACGTACCATGTCACAGTGGAAATCCTCACCTCCCTGATTATCTTGACAGCTGGAAATAATCTAGACACCCCATCAAAACAGAAATTCAAGTGTCTTAGGGTCAACACTACCAAGTGGTCCTAAGAGTGGGTATAGGTTATAATGTGCCTTGCTTCTACCTGTACAGGAGGAAATGGAGCCCAGACCATATGGTCAGAAATTGTACCACTTGGACATGCAATTTTCAAACTGTTCTGTGACTGGATTAGAAGTGTCATGTGACTTCTCTGTAACATGAACCAATAAAAAGATATATTGGGCTACCCATGTGATGGGTGCAAAATACCCAATATATAAATGTTTTGCTCTATGGATACTTGTTATAGAGAAACCATTTGGGATGTGGCAGTTATAGGCTCTTTTCCCAGCAAAAATGTGCTTATGAAAAAAGACATTTGTCATGAACAGAGACTTTTCTAAACTTGGAGAGAGCACATGGAGGCAGCCCATACTCTTGTGAGATCTCTGAAACTTGATATTCCTTGAGATGAGGTGAATTTGGGGATGCCCAATCTGGTGTTGTCTATTTAGTGCATGGGTTGCCAATGTGGTGTCCACGGGCACACATGAACCCACAGAGACCTTCCCTGATGCTTACAAGGTCTTTTCCTCCAACCCAAAATTAAGCTCGAAAATAGCAAGATATCATAAACATATCCTCTATTAGGCCTGGAAAAAAAGCTAAAACACTTTTTTCAAGTCTAATTGCTGGCAGGGAGAGAGAACGAATGTGTGTGCATGTAGTGTATATGGTTGCTACACATATATGTGTGTTTGGTTGCAGAGTGTATATGGTGTCCAGAACAGTTTCTCCAGTTTACAAATATGCCCATGGGCCCAAATTGGTTGGAAACCCCTGATTCAGTGGGTCAATAAGGTGGAAGAATATGTAAATCCCTCAGTACTGCAAAGAAAGCTATGCATGGACACATGAAAACTTATTCCAGCACAGTTCAGACCTAGAGCCACAGGTAAATGATTATCACAGGGCTACTGGAAAATTAAGAGGGTTATGAGGAAAATAGAAAGCCAATGTGGTGTAGTGGTTAAGGTGTTGGACTATGACCTGGGAGACCAGGGTTTGAATCCCCACTCAGCCATGAAGCTCCCTGGGTGACCTTGGGCCAGTCACTCCCTCTCAACCTCAGAGGGAGGCAATGGTAAACCCCCTCTGAATACTGCTTACCATGAAAACCCTATTCATAGGGTCGCCATAAGTCGAAATTGACTTCAAGGCAGTACATTTACATTTTTATGCAGAAAATAAACTGTTATAAACCTGCCTTACATCAGCCAGGCTTAACATTACTAGCTTTTATTTTAAAAGACCAGAACTCTGATTTGCCAGTCAGCAGTGTCAAAATATAAGGCTTGAGTCAGCCTTCATTAGTATAAAGAACTGAAACATCTTTTATCATATGCTTCCCTGATTGGCTCTCCACAAGCCCTGCCTTTAGTACTCTCTCTCTCTTGCTCTCTGATTGTAATATATTGATTGGTTCATATCACCAGAGGATGACTCTCCTTTTTCCCAATCCTGATGGGTTTAAATTTAAGGGTGGGGGGGACAGGCCCAAGTATTTATTTTGCTTTCTGTTCCTTCTTTGTGAAGTCTGAATAAAAAATCCATGGTCAGACTGTCACTGCTCCAGAGCCTGAAGATCATGTGGATGAAGCAATAGTAGACATTTTGAAACGGCTTAAAACAAATGTCATTTGAAACCAGTATGTTCTTGAACATCTAGCCATTCAGTGAGACAAGGCGTTTGTGTAGATAAGTCCATATTTTGCTTTTGTTTTCGTTTTAAACTCAAGTTGATCTGAGATTCTAATAAACTGTTTTTGTCAACATCACTCAATTACACCTGAATTTAAACCCTCTGTTGCACCACATGATACTGGTAAGTGGATATTTTGGTTTTGTTTCAGAAACTGAAGCACCACCAAGGAAAGAAAGAAATAATTAAGGAGTAAAGGCCCGTTTTGGCAGCTGATAATTATCATTATCAGAGTTTTTGAATATTAACCAGGGAACTAACAAGGTTGCAAGTCTTGGAGGACTGTGAAAACGCCTGCTTGACTATAGGTCTTTCATACCTACTTATTTTTAAAATATATGTATTTACATACTTTATCCAAATACATTATAGTTTTGAGAATCTCCATGGTTTCTGATGGTTTCCCAAGGCTCACTGAATGTGGGACCCTGCTGATGCAGCACAACTTGCCAGCAATGTATGCACTGATATTGTCCAGATTACCAGTTCTCCCCAGAGCATCTTGCTCAGGGGTTCCAAACTGTGACCTGCGGACCACCAGCGGTCCCTGAGCTTCATTCAAGTGGTTTGCAGCATGTCTGCGGATTTGTGGTTGAAGATGGGAGAAGGCACATCCATCATATTAAATATTCATATTGATATTTAATTTTATTTTCATTACTTCTTTTAGTCTTATATTACAATTTGCATTCCATAGAATTTGAATTGTAATACAATAAAATACAATATAAGAAACAAAAGAAGCAATAAAAATACAATTAAAAATCATGCAGCATCTAGCATGGCACATTACAATTGCTACAACAGGCAGAAAAAGTATTAAGTGGTCCTCCAAGGCCCTCAGCCATTTTCACATGGTTCATGGGCAAAGAAGTTTGGGAGCCACTGATCTAGCTAGTTGGACCACTTGATCTTTCAGGAGCTTGTGAAGTGGGGTTAGTCAAGTTGCAGTTGATAAAATTGGGAAAGGGAAAAGTGGGCATCCTTTCTGCATTTATATTATTACTCAAGCACTTGGTGGGCAGCATGAACAGGACTGCACACATAATTTACGCCACTCCGCTGGGAATTGTGCTGTGTTCCTGTGATTAAACACACTAAGCCTGAAGTGCCCAGCGCTTCTCCTCTTTTTAGCCGATAGCAAAATAGTTTCCAGATTAAGGGTCAGACTAGACCTGGTGCTAAATACATCTTTGCATTTAATATGCAGATAGCTTATGGAAGGTGGAAGCCTGATAATTATTGAGATCACAACAGGAGATCTTCTATTGCAGCCCTGACAAAAATGGATTATTTTAAGCTGATATATGCATTCGAAAGAAATCCCCCATTGGCACCCTGAAGCCACTTCTAAAAGTAGTGTTTGTAATACTGCCAAGTATGTGCTGGCGTATGTTTTGAGCCAAGTGAGCCTGTCTGTCCCACAGGAGGAGTTAAGTCTAATGCCCACTAAAGAAGAAAGAAGATTAAGAAAACAGCACAATACAAGTCACCATAACCGTATATGAATAAGATGGCAACTCTCTAATATAGCATCTACAGCTTCAGGTGTAACTGGGGACTGTGGTTTCTTGGGTGCCAGCCAGCCTGGTTTTCTACTGAATCCCTTTCTCACACACAGTCTATCAGATTTGCCTAGGTACTCTCAGGAGTATTCCATTTTAGCATCATATCCAATTTACATCCAAGAGCATACAATAAGGGAGTTTCAGTGGCTATCTCTCAGCTGTAGAATCCCCTTTCCCTACAGATTCACCGAGGTATGAGCAAGCATGGCAAGATCTGACTTTTGGCAGCCAGGGTCAAACTGACTTGGATGCATCTGAACGGGATAGAGGTGCTGAAAATATTATATTTTAAGGTCTCATTCCCTGTTTCAAGATCAGGGGAAAGGGGGAAACAGCTGGAACCCTACATAAATAAATATCAAGGACTATGCGGCTGAGGTTCAACCCACTTCTGCCAGCCTGGCCTGTTCCTGCTGTGAAGCCTACCCTGTGGAGCATAACGCTCTCAGAAGCAAACAGCAATATACAGCTGAGAGAAGACCAAGTACAGCTGAGGACAGTGTGGCCTCCAGCAAAACAGGATGGTGGCAGAAGGAGAGAAATGAAATGTGCTACAGCTGCAGCTGCAGGGTTTTAAACGGAGAGCAGGTGGACCTGGGAGAATGGGGGCGGGAGAGGAGAGGCCTGGCCTGGGCCAGTAGAGCAGTTGTGGTGCATGAAAAAGGGATCAGGTTCAATCCCAAGTAGGGTTTGGAAAGACTCCTGTCTGAAATCATGGAGGGTTGCTGCCAGCTTGTGTATTTGCTACCAACCAGTGTAGACAGTACTGAATTAGATGGTCCCATGTTGGACTTGGCAAAAGAGAACTTCCTACATCCCTCATATGGAAGCAGGCTGCCAACTAGCAATGAAATAACTGGCCTAAGGCCCCTCATTCCTGGATGTTTGGCAGCTAGGTTTCAGACTGGAAAGCCAGCCAGAAGCCTTTGGTCAGAAGGCAAGCCTCCACTGAGCCAGCTAACCAATCCTTGAGTGGGGAGGCAGGTGGAAGAAAGATTGGTTAGCATGGGGAAATGGAAGCCTTGATAGGAGGGAGTATAAAGGAAAAACAGGAAGAATATAGGAGGATCCTCCAAAAGATATAGAAAATAAATACAGAAAATAAAAAATAGACAAAGAAAATATAGAAAATAAAAAACAGAAAATAAAGAAGATAGGAGGACTCTCAGAAAAGCAGGGCTGGCTTGCTACTTTTTGAATACACATTGTCATTTGTAACACCAGTAAGACCAAAGTCTAAAATTACTTAATGGCACCACTGCTGTCTGATGCCTGGGTTTTTCTATACCTACAAGCTGGAAGAAAGCAAGGGTAGTCAATGTGGTGCCTCTGGATGTGGTGGGCTACAAGGCCATGGCCAACGATCAGGGATGATGGGAGTTGTAATCCAAAACATCTGGAGGGCACCACAATGGCTGCCACTGGCATCAAGCATGCTCGCATGAAGGAGTAGCCCTGTGTCATGATGTCCAAAAGGGATAAGATGGGCATAAAAGGAAAAAACAAAGCATGCAGGTCTCTCCTCTTCCACATGCTATCTTAGAAACCACTGCAAGGCAGAATCACTCACATTGTGCATACTGCAATGAAGCATTACACTTAAGTAGAATGCAAACTTCCCAGGTGAGAAAGAAAGGTTCTGTGCCCTGGAGAACTAGATATCCGCTGGGGCTGAGAGCATTTAGCTGGCTGACCACTTCTCACAGTACTGACTGGTGCTGCTTCCATTGGGTAACTTGGTCTTAAGTGCCCAAGATTGTATGGAGGATGCATTGGGTAAATTCAAAGTACAAACTGTAGCCAATACAATTGTGACAATATGGGACATTGATCCTTGAGCATGAAAATTATGACAATCGCAGGTACCTACCAGCTTTCTTCTGATTCACTACATCTCCTCTCCTCTGCACGAGATGCAATAAACAGAATCTGTCTGTTGCAGCAGCAACCACAAAGAGGTCTCTGGCACTTTAAAGACTGATGTATTTATTGGAGTATCAGCCTTTGTACTTAGAGAGGTAAGGCAAACATTTTCTTTATTTTATATGTTTGAAAACTGTTGCTATATTGTACATCACTATCTTGACTGGCATCTCTCTTGACTAAGTAAGTCCCCTTCAGCTTTTCATAGTATAGTTTTTTTTACCTCTAAAGGTAGAGGGTGCCAGCTGGATGGAGAAGGCTGCTCTGTACTCTCTAAGCCTTTCTTGGATGTTCTGCTGCCTAGCTGTGTTGGTGGTACCCAGACTCATTTCTCCCTCTCTCCAATCCTCCAGTGTATGAAAAGGACTAAACATTTACAGTCCAATCTGAGCTTGGTTTATTTAGAAATAAATCCAGTTGATTGAAATGAAGCTTTGTTCAAGTAAATATATTCAAGACTGCTCTGTTAAGCACAGGTAATATGCTACTTTGGGACTGTCGCTTCCAAAAAAAACCACTTGTGCATGGCTGAGGTTCCACATTGCAGCTGTTAATACTTCAAGCATACATACTTTGCATTTCAAGCTGTATTTAAATCCATCAAAGAAGCACTCCAGAGTTAAATATTAAATCGACTGAAGGTGAAAAGGGACACTCTGGCGCCGTTCCTTCCTCCAGCAGAGGGATGAACTCCCACTTGAGGTTGGATAAGGTTATGAAGCAATGTGGGCTGTTTGCCCACCATATTTTCCCAGAGAACTTAGTGTGACATTCTCCCTCCCACCCTTGCCCTAATGCCACACGTAGCCTAACTGTACTATTTACATACCGTCTATTGCA
Source organism: Rhineura floridana (assembly GCF_030035675.1). Taxonomy (NCBI): domain Eukaryota; kingdom Metazoa; phylum Chordata; class Lepidosauria; order Squamata; family Rhineuridae; genus Rhineura; species Rhineura floridana. The sequence goes on from NC_084481.1 coordinate 70,264,268, forward strand.
GCCCTGCCTCCTGGGCAGTGTAAGTTGCAAAATCATGCAACTGACCACACACTGACTGGGCTGCACACAGCTTTATGCTGGGTGGGCCACACTAAGGATAGGTCAGAAAGTTGTTTCAATCTGCATTTAAAGCCGAATTTCTCAAATTCATGCTTTCTGAAACAATATGAGAACTGAAACAGGCATCTTTCAATATTTGCACTTATCCGAATTTTACGGTGCAATTCTCCAACCAAACAATGTTTATAAAAATGAATTGATTTGAGGAATATTTGCATAACATGAATATATTAGTGCAAGTAACATACAACAACGCATGATATTAGGAGAAATGGCTTGCAAAAATGTGTACATTAGTCAAAGTGCATGCAAAACATGTGTTTATTAGGATAAATTTGCACTAAAATGCTGAAGATTTTTCATGAGGATTTCACAAATCACTGCAGAAATGGGGAGAACTAAATTTAAGATTGGGAAAATGAGAAACTGAGAGAACCAAAATTGACAGATCTTTCCATCCCTAGCCCAGATACAAGTTGTGTGTTGCCACTGAATCTCACAGTGGTTTCAATACAGTACCTACTACCCTAGTACCCCAGTTCTTTAGATCAATCTTTCCCATCCTTTGGATCCCCAGATGTTGTTGGACTCCAAGGCTATCAGCCCCAGACAGTGTGGCCAATGGTCAGGAATGGGAATTGTAATCCAGCAATATCTGGGGACCCGGAAGTTGGGAAAGGCTGCTTTAGATGAAGTAATATAGTAATCATTTGCCCGTTTATAGCTGAAATGCAATCCTTTACCTGGGAAGTCAGACAAAATAAAGCCCATCTCTTTCTTTCAAGTAAGGCAGGAGAATCTTTGCATCAGCCTCCCTAGGTCCTAATTGCTTAGATTTCCCACAAATTCCCCTACAGTCTCGGCATACTAACTACTTCTCTAACTCTAAATTTTTATTATAACTTCTTTTTTGCTTTTTTACTGTGAATTATAATTTTTCTTTGCAAGTCTATTTGAACTATGTTTCATATCCACTTTCAAAGGAGTACAGAGTACAGCATCCAGAATCTGAAATGGTTCATTGAAAGGTAAAAGGGTTAGAACAAAAGAGAATTTAGATAATGGGATGAGAAACTCAGTGGGATAGTTACATCAAAGTGGTAGAGTAAGTAACGCTCACTGGGATGGTTGACTAAGATTTAGGCTATAGGAATAGGTTTCTGGTTAAAATGGTGCATACTAGCAGGTCCATATTATACATGAGAGTGAAAGTTAGTTTGATTTCTTTAGGTATCAGTGGACCATATTCCTTTGGATTTGTCTGGATCATTTTTACGTATTTTATGGTGGTTTCATTGTTGTTTGGCTGTACTAGGGGCTGCTGCCCCTGCTTGCTTTGCTTGCCAACCCCTCCTACTGTCACCAAACTCCCCCCACCTCTCACCAACCCCAAGTGCTGTCATGGTAACCCTTTAGAGCTTCCCCTTTCACCTCCTACAACTGCTAAGTCCTTCTGTCCCCCCTTTAGACCTTACTAAGCTCCTTCCCTTTCCCCCCAGTAGAACTCATTAAGCCCCCCTTTCACGCTTTAGACCTCACGAAGCCCCTTGTTTACCTCCTTTGGACCTCGATAAGTCACCTCCCTTTCCCCCTTTAGACCTCACTAAGCCCCTGCCTTCCCCCTCCTATAAACCTCACTAAGCCCCATCCCTTTCCCTTCTTTAGACCTCACTATGCCCCTCCCTTCCCCTGTAGACCTTGCTAAGCCTCCTCCTCTCTTTTCCCCCTTTAGACTCCACTAAGCCCCCTCCCTTCCCCCCCCTGAACTTCACTAAGTCTTACTTTTACCCTTTAAAGCTTCCCCCCCTTGGGTCATCAAAGCTCCCCCTCTCATGCTCAGAGGCACATGTTACCAATTGCTTCCAAGCTACACAGCAAGCAGATTGGACTGTGAAAGACCAACCCAATTTGTGTTTGCATTTCGACAAATTTGTAGGGCAGTGCAATATCTCAGAGAGGAGGTCAGGTGTCTTGCTCCCTTGGTGCATTGAGTATAGCTGCCCAATTTCCCTGCTTTTTAAAGGTTGACAGAAATATCATAGAATCATCAAATAGTTGAGTTGGAAGGGGCTTATAAGGCCATCAAGTCCAACCCCCTGTTCAATGCAGGAATCTAAATCAAAGCATTCCCGACAGGTGGCTGTCCAGCTGCCTCTTGAATGCCTCCAGTGTCGGAGAGCCCACTACCTCTCTAGGTAATTGGTTCCATTATTGTATGGCTCTAACAGTTAGGAGGTTTTTCCTGATGTCCAGGCGAAATCTGACTTCCTGCAACTTGAGCCTATTATTCCGTGTCCTGCACTCTGGGATGATCGAGAAGAGATCCCAGCCCTCCTCTTTGTGACAACCTTTCATGTACTTGAAGAGTGGTGTCATATCTCCCCTCAGTCTTCTCTTCTCCAGGCTAAACATGCCCAGTTCTTTCAGTCTCTCCTCATAGGGCTTGGTTTCCAGTCCCCTGATCATCCTTGTTGCCCTCCTCTGAACCTGTTCCAGTTTGTCTGCATCCTTCTTAAATTGTGGAGACCAGAACTGGATGCAGTGTTCAAGATGAGGCCTAACCAGTGCTGAATAGAGGGGAACTAGTACTTCACGTGATTTGGAAACTATACTTCTGTTAATGCAGCCTAATATAGCATTTGCCTTTTTTTGCAGCCACATCACACTGTTGGCTCATATTCAGCTTGCGATCAACAACAATTCCAAGATCCTTCTCACATGTCGTACTGCTGAGCCAAGTATCCCCCATCTTATAACTGTGCATTTGGTTTCTTTTTCCTAAGTGTAGAACTTTGCATCTATCCCTGTTGAATTTCATTCTGTTGTTTTCAGCCCAATGCTCCAGCCTATCAAGGTCCTTTTGAATTTTGTTTCTGTCTTCCATGGCATTAGCTATCCCTCGCAATTTTGTTTCTGCAAATTTGATAAGTATGCTCTGTACCTCTCATCCAAGTTGTTAATAAAAATGTTGAAGAGCACTGGGCCCAGACAGAGCCCTATGGTACCCCACTCGTTACTTCCACCCAGTTTGAGAAGGAGCCATTGATAAGCACTCTTTGAGTACGATTCTGGAGCCAACTGTGAATCCACCTGATAGTTGTTCCATCCAGCCCACCGTTAGCTAGCTTGCTAATCAGAATGTCATGGGTCACTTTGTCAAAAGCTTTGCTGAAGTGGAGATGTATTATGTCCACAGAATTCCCACAGTCTATCAGGGAGGTTACCTGATCAAAAAACAAGATAAGATTAGTTTGGCAGGATTTGTTCTTCATAAATCCATGTTGGCTCCTAGTAATCACTGCATTGTTTTCAAGGTGCTTACAGATCACCTGCTTTATAATCTGCTCCAGAGTTTTTCCAGGGATAGATGTTAGGCTGACTGGTCTGTAGTTCCCTGGTTCCTCCTTCTTGCCCTTTTTGAAGATAGGGACAGCATTAGCTCTCCTCCAGCATCCGGCACTTCACCAGCCCTCCATGATTTCGCAAAGATAATAGACAGTGGTTTTGAGAGTTCTTCAGCCAGTTCCTTCAGTACTCTGGGATGCAGTTTATCGGGCCCTGCCAATTTGAACTCATTCAAAGTGATTAGGTATTCCTTGACTGTTTGTCTATCAATCTCAAGCTCCAATTCTGCCCCTTCTATTTCATGTTTCCCAGGAGGGTCATAGACCCTTTTTTGGGAGAAGACTGAGCCAAAGTAGGAATTGAGCACTTCTGCCTTTTCTTTGTCATCTGTTATCATTTTGCCATCCTCACTGAGTAGCTGTGCCACTGTTTCTTTTCTCTGCCTTTTACTATGGATGTACCTGAAGAAAACCTTTTTGTTGCTTTTAGTATCCCTCACTAACCTCAGCTCAGTCTCAGCTTTAGCCTTCCTGACACTATTCTGGCAATTCCGTGATACCTGCCTGTACTCTTCCTTTGTGGCCTGGTCTTCTTTCCACTTCCTGTATTTGTCCTTTTTTGTTTTCAGGTCATCTCTAAGCTTTTTGTGAAGCCACATTGGCTTCTTCTGCTGTTTCCCCCGTTTTTTCCTTGATGGAATTGCTTGCCATTGCGCTTTTAGAATTTCCTTTTTTAGAAACTCCCACCCATCTTGGACTCCTTTTCTCATTAGGGTGGCTTGCCATGGAACGGTACTTACAATTGTTCTGAGTTTATTAAAATCAGCTTTCCTGTTGGCTATAGGTACGTTCTTAATTTGCAAGGTTTTTTGCCTATTAGTGATCAATATTTTAAACAAGCTCCCCCCTCCCCATGTATAAGCATAACCACCTGTTTGGTAAGTTATATTTTATTCTGCAATTTTGAATTTTGGTTAATGTTATTTTGCCAGCTGGATGGTTTATGTGCTGTTGTAAACTGAGGTAGCCAGTGTGGTAGCCAGGGATTCCAGCCCACATCATCCCAGCTAGCACGGCAAATGGCCAGGGATGATGGGAGTTGTAGTCCAACAATTTCTGGAGGTCACTATGTTAATTACACCTGTTGAAAGTAAATGTAGGTATCGAGAAAGGAAAGAATGAAGTGAGTTAAGCCAATATGGTTCTATTCACTAATAGGCAAAAAACCTTGCGGTTTAAGAATGTACCTATAGCCCACAGCTATTTCTATCCAACTTTAAAAAGCAGGGAAATTGGGCAGCTATAGTGAATGCACCAGGGGAGCAGGAGACCTGAACTCCTCTCTGAGATATTGTACTGCCCTACAAATTGGTCAAAATGCAAACTCCATTTGGGTTGGTCTTTCACAGTCCAATCCACTTCCTGTGTAGCTTGGAAGAATTTGGTAACATGTGCCTCTGAGCATATGGTGAGTGGTGGCAACACCTGCCATCTCCAAAGATAATTATATTTTTGTATGTTTGTTGGTGTTCTTCTTACTTTGCTTCTTTTCTGTGTTACTAATGTTTCTACAGAGAATCTAAACTAGAACATTTTATTTTCCTCATTATTCATCCCAGAAATCTGTGTCAAATTTATTTTTATTAATTTCAAAGCCTTTTTATTGGTCAGTGTCATATGATGGTGAAGACAGCCTTTTGTGTTTCAAATTGGAGGTTATGCTCTATTTCTATTTTGGGTGCATTAACAGTGGAATTTGGACCTGCAGTTTGATGAAAAACCAGACTGATTCCAATATGTTGCTACTTCGGCAATGACTCTAGCTTTTGGAAAAAGAGGATGTATATTCTCAGCCTCCTATGTTTAAACCACTTCATTTAAGGCAAGGTGGGCACAGTTAATTAAAAACATAGAGCACACCTAGCATTTTGCTAGAATATATTTCACCTCCCACTGTTTTATCTTGTGCAAATTGAGACACTCCTGAGGTCCACTGGAGACTATTCTGCAGAAGTCAGTGCCATTATTATGTTTGGAGTTTTTTTAGTGTAAATTTTGCAAAGTGTTGCTGTACTTCACATATTCACAGAAACAGAAACAAAAGAAAATTATAGGAAATTTCACTAAAATTGCAAAGGAAATTAGACATATTCAAAGTGACCATGTGAACTATATCAACTGTCTTAATAATGTTGCTTCCTCCCTGCTAAAACAAGATCAGCACAGCACGTGTCTTCTTTCTATTCTTTGGGCTGATTGCAGGTGTTGCCACCACTCACCATATGCTCAGAGGCACATGTTACCAAATTCTTCCAAGCTACACAGGAAGTGGATTGGATTGTGAAATACCAACCCAAATGGAGTTTGCATTTTGACCAATTTGTAGGGCAGTACAATATCTCAGAGAGGAGTTCAGGTCTCCTGCTCCCCTGGTGCATTCACTATAGCTGCCCAATTTCCCTGCTTTTTAAAGTTGGATAGAAATAGCTGTGGGCTATAGGTACATTCTTAAACCGCAAGGTTTTTTGCATATTAGTGAATTTCCCTGCTTTTTAATCCGAGAGGTAAGAGATGGAATCCTGTGCAAGTTAGCACCAGCAGTAACAGAAATAGTTCAGCAGGGTATTTTAAATGTTATAATACCATCAAGAATCCCTTTACTTTTACAAGAGGGTCATGGCTTAGTGGCAGAGAACATGCTTTGCATGCAAAAGTCTCCACATTCAATACCCAGCATCTCCAATTAGGGCTGGATCCTTATTTGAAACCTTGTCAGTCAGTACTGAGGTAGATTGACCAATGGTCCGAGTTGGTATAAAGCAGCTTCCTATGTTTCCTATACTTTACAGGGGATACACAAAGAAATATGCTTGACACTCTTTATTTAAACATTGTGCATCTTGCAATCTATATTACTTTGCAAAGTATCGGCAGTTACTACCTCTTCTGCTTTAATCTCTGAATGGCAGTCATAGGGCTCACTGTGACAGATTATACACTTAAGAAGCAACTGTGAGTTCTGACATTCTTAAATCTGAAAAGAGTCTGTGAATATGTGAAGTACAGCAACACTTTGTACAATTTACATTAAAAACCTCCAAAAACAATTGTTGGATAATATGCAAATTTCTAGGTGTGCTTTATGTTTTGAATAGACCATGCCCATATAGCAGGTTGAACACATGCATCTTGGCCAGGCCAAGTTTCCTGCACGTCTTCATTCTTCCACTCCAAGCCTTGGGGAAATAATAATAATAATAATAATAATAATAATAAATATCCATTTCTTTAAAACCTTGAATCTTCAGATCAAAATAAATCACACTATATATGACCTATAAAGCCCTACACGGCATGGGACCGCAATACCTGGTGGAACGCCTCTCCCAATATGAACCTACCCGTACACTACACTCAACATCTAAGGCCCTCCTCCGAGTACCATCCCATCGAGAGGCTTCAGTAGTGGCCCCCGAACTGTGGAACAGTCTCCCTGATGAGGTGCGCCTGGCGCCGACGCTACTATCTTTTCGGCGCCAGGTGAAAACCTTTTTATACTCCCAGGCATTTTAAAGTGTATTTTAAACAGCATTTCCGTATTTTGGATGTTGTTTGGTTCGTTATTTTTTTTATTATTATTATTTATTGTATTTATTGTATTTATATATTGTGCTTGTTTTTATCTTTTGTACACCGCCCAGAGAGCCTTCGGGCTTAGGGCGGTATATAAATTAAACTAAATAAATAAATAAATAAATAAATAATTATAGTATACAATACAATACATATACATATTAAAGTGACTTTTTCCATTGTATTAAAATAACTTTCTATTCTATATAATGAGTTTCTGGATGGCATTTGCATTTCCTTGGGCTGGTGTTTGGACCTAGCTTACAGTACCTTGCATTTTGTAGGTCACGCTGATTTCGATTAGTGAGCAAAATCCATGAAGCTATTTTATCCTGATCCTCAACATAGGTCCAAGAGGCCAAGACTTATGTACTCTTGATTAGCAAGTGTACAAGGTCTCAGATAAAGTGCACAGTGCTTCTACATGAGATCCCTTTGTAAAGTAGAAATGCCAGGTACTGAGTATGGGACCTTCTGCATACACACTGTGTGGGTCCTGCCGCTGAGCTAGGGGCCCCCTCCCAGCCAGACTCTTCTTATTATATTTCTATTTTGGGTGCATTAACATTTGCATCTAAGCCTGCCGCTTTGATATAAAATCAGACTTACAATATGCTGCTACTTAAGCAATGAATCTAGCTGTTGGAAAAAATAAGCTTTGCATTGCAAAGATGTATGCCTTCAGCCTGCTATGTTTAAGCTACTCTAGTTAATGAAGGATGGGCATGGTCCATTAAAAACAGAAAGCACACTTAAAATTTGCATATTTTTATTTAATTCACCTCCTACTGTTTTATGTTGTGCAGCCTGAGACACTCCTCATGTCCATTGGACATTATTCTGCACAACTGGCAGTACCATTATTCCACAATTGTTTTTCCAACTTTTTTTTAGTGTTACAAAGTGTTGCTGTACATCACATACAGTATTCACAGACACAAAAGCAAAAGAAAATAATATACCATAGGAAACTTCACTAAAATTGCAAAGTAAATCAAAGATATTTAAAGTGAATATGTGAACTACATCAACTGTCTTTACATTGTTGCTTCCTCCCTGCTCAAATGAGACCAGTACAGCACAGCTTGTTTCTATTCTTTGGGCAGATTGCAGGTGTTGCCAGCACTTATCATATGCTCAGAGGCACATGTTACCAAATTCTTCCAAGCTACACAGGAAGTGCATTGGACTGTGAAAGACCAACTCAAATTATGTTTGCATTTTGTCAACTTTGTAGGGCAGTACAATATCTCAGAGAGGAGATCACGTCTCCTGATCCCATGGTGCATTCAGTATAGCCGCCCAATTTTCCTGCTTTTTATAGTTTGATAGAAATATCTGTAGCTATAGCTATATTCTTGAACCGCAAGGATTTTTAACTATTAGTGAATTTCCATGCTTTTTATAATGGAGGTGGGGTTCCCTTGCACGTTTAGCTTTCCTTTGCAAGTTTGCTGAGAATGATGAGATCATTCCTTCTCAAGCTTGGGGGAGGTAATGAGCATGGTACCAAAAGGCTCGGTCCTGGGCCCAGTACTCTTCAACGTTTTTCTAAATTACTTCAGTGACTGGAAACAAAGCCCTATGAGGACAGACTAAAAGGAATGAACACGTTCAGCCTTGAGAAAAGAAGATTGAGGGGATATATGATAGCATTCTTCTTCAAAGATTATCACACTGAAAAGGGCGAGGATCTCTTCTCGATTGTCCCAGAGTGCAAGATACGGAATAATGGGCTCAAGTTGCAGGAAACCAGATTTTCAGTTCAATGGGATTTACTCCCATGCAATCCTGTTCAGGATTGCAGCTTCAGATTTCATAAAAAATATATTTAACATGATGTGCAAATCTGTGCATCTGTCTTGCTGACATTTTCTTTTATAATATAGAGACTGCTGTATCTGAAATACAATGAAGCATTAAAGGTCTGATAATTTGATATGCTGTCTGGCAGAAACCACAGACAATTCAATTCAATTCAATTGCTTTATTTGCTTTCAGCCATAAGCCATTGCATAGCGAACTATAAACATTAAAACAATAAAATGCATTTATAACCAGCCGTCATACAGTTACGTACCAGGATTTAGTAAGTTTACAACTTAACATGTTTGGCTCTAATCTTTTTGTCAGCAAGAGCAAAATTGGCCACCGCAGTTGTAATTGTATTTTGCTTATCTGCCAAGAGGTCCCCTATTAAAAGATCAGGGGTACACCCTTCCCTAGAAATAATTAAAGGCTCCAGAAATTTATGTCTCGGGCTATTATACAATGGGCACATTAGCATATAATGGACAAGGTCCTCCGGCACATTCAGTCCACAGATACAGTATCGTTCCTCTTTCAGGGTTCCCTTGTATCTGCCCTCCAGAAAAGCTGTGGGCATCGTCTGAAATCTAATTTCAGTAAAAGCTCTACGTAGAGATGCGCAAGTTAACATAGTAAAATATGGAGGAATGGCATGGTTTACTTTAAAAAGGGCGAACCACCGTGAAAATGGAGACGCCACTATGGAAGCCCTATCTTGATCTGCGTCAAAGTTGAAAACCCAGTTGCGAAGTTCCAAAGAGGAGAAGGTTAAAAGATTTCTAGATGGAAGATTGTAAAAATCCAATAATGCTGTAGTGGTTTGTGCCCAACCCCCAGTCTGGAGTTGCTCTTGCCAACAAAGTTTGACTATGGAGAGATCATCCAGCATTAAATTTTTTCTCCAAAACCTTAAGGCAGCTAGGTCAATTTTAGCTGACAATGATGGAAGACCTAATTCAGCTCTTGAATGAGCAGATGGGGACCCACGAGGGAGTCCCAAAATCTGTCTCATGAAAGAGTTTTGTAGGGGCTCAAGACTGGCTTTGAGTGAATGATCCCAAAGTTCTGACCCATAAAGAATTTTAGGTAGGGCTTTAGCAGTGAAGATTTTCAGCATAGGTATAATTAGCTGCCCCCCACGAGTGTAAAAAACTTTTTCATCTGGCCAAGGATTCTTGCAGCTATTAATTTGGTAACTTCAAGCTGGGGTTTCCACGAGAGATTGGCGTTGAAAGTTATGCCAAGATATTTAAAAGTCTGGACTTGCTCTAACGGTTTCCCATTCAGTGTCCAGTTTGTTTTGGTCTTCCTAAATTTCCCGCAAACCATAATTTTTGATTTTAAATGGTTGACTTGTAAATGCTGGGTGTGGCAATAATCTTCTAATCATATTAACATTTTTTTTAAACCTATTTTGTTTAAAGATAGAAGGACCAAGTCATCGGCATATAAAAGAGATGCAATTTTTTTTGTCCCCACTGAGGGGGGGGAAAGTTGGGAGAGGCCAATGCAGAAATAATATCGTTTATAAAATAATTAAAAAGAAAAGGGGCCAATATGCATCCTTGTTTTATTTATTATTTATTTATTTATTTTATTTAATTTATATACCGCCCTAAGCCCGAAGGCTCTCTGGGCGGTGTACAGAAAGATAAAAACAAGCACAATATATGAATACAATAAATACAATAAATCAAGAAACAAAACAAACAAACAATAAAAGAACCAAACAACGTCCAGAATACAAAATAATGATGAAAATGCTGTTAAAACACACTTTAAAATGCCTGGGAGTATAAAAAGGTTTTCACCTGGTGCCGAAAAGATAGTAGCGTTGGTGCCAGGCGCACCTCATCAGGGAGGCTGTTCCACAGTTCTACACCTTTCATAGCGGGAATTTCACGGGAAAGGGCACCATTCCTGCCAAGATGCACTCGTTAAAGATTGGATTGGTGGAGGGCTCTAATTAACCACACGAGTCTTTTGTCTATATTAGTTTTTCCCAGCTTGTGCCACAGCAGTTCCCTATCCACCGAATCAAAAGCTGAAGCAAAGTCTATGAATGCCACATAGAGCGATGCTCTCGGACCTGTTAAAGTCTTCGATATTAAATGCTGTAGAATGAAGGCTTGATCTACAGTACTCCTGCCCTTCCTGAAACCCGCCTGTTCCTGGTGGATAATTGAATTCTTAAGATCCCATTCCATAAGTTTGTTTAGTAGGAAACGCCCATAGAGTTTGGCGGTGACATCTAGAAGGCTGATGGGTCTATAATTACTGGGGTCTGACGGGTCCCCTTTCTTAAAAATAGGCACTATTATGCTGGTGCGCCATCCCTGAGGGAAGGCGCCCGTAGCATTAATGTGTGTGAATAAAGTGGCCAAAAGGGGACCCCACCAGGAAATTTCAGCCAAAAAGATCTCCGGAGGCAGCATATCTTCCCCCGGGGCTTTATTTGTGCGGAGAGACAGAATCAAGTCCCCTATCTCCGCACTGGAGACTGGGGGCCACGGTGGGAAGGTTGACAGATCGTCTGAGGGCAGGGGCGGTGGAATTGACACAGTCCCAAAAATAGCACTAAAATGTGAAACCCAAGTTTCGGGAAAAACCGGGGGAATGGGGACAAAATAATTTTGGTCAAATCCCCCTTGTACGATTTTCCAGAATTTGGGGTCATTGCCTTGGAGTAGAGCCTGCCCCAAGGCTCTCCAGTTGTTTAAAAAGAAAGCCTGTTTTTTTTCCTTGAGCAACCTTTTATATTCCCTCTTCAGTGTGAATAATAGAAGAGTAGTTTCATCTGAGTTGCTACGCTGTGTGATTCTGATTTGGGCGCCTAATTCTCACTTCTTTTCTCGGCATTCCCTATCAAACCATGAATTGGGGCCGCCTATGGGCCTAGCAGGAACAGAGGAAGTCACCGCCCGTTTAAGGGTTATAGAAATTTCCTCATATATCCCTAAAATGGCCTCTGGAGTGGAGATGGCCTGTTGTCGTAAATCGACCAAGGGCGTTGTTTCCAATGATTGTTTTATTGATATTGCGATGTCAGGCGTCCATTTTAGATGCTTGGAACCACACAGGCTGTCCAATGCTGGAATACAATTACGTGGAAGGATATGGGTAAAAGGGCCTTGAAGTTTAAGCAAAAGAGGGAGGTGATCACTATCTAGTCTGGATAAGACGGCAAAATCCTTAACCAAGGGTGTAAATAAGGGAGACCCAAGAATGTAATCCACCACACTGGCCCCTCTCCCTGAGATGAAGGTGTAATAGCCATGGGAAGAATCCAGGTACGTGCCATTGAAACAGATTAACTGTAATCTAACAAGCAGTCGAAATAAAGCGCTTCCATTTGAATTGGAAGACTTGTCTCTTGACGATCGTGATAAAACTGTCAGGTCGTCAAGAGAACCCCCTACTAAATTTCCTAAGGGAGGGTAACTAGGGCCCAGTCTTGCATTTAAATCGCCACAAATTAGTAATAAATGCGACGGGTAATCGTATGAAAGCTTATCTAAGTAATTCTCTAGTATTGTCCAGCTAGTCAATGAAATTTGAGGGGGAGAAGGAGGAAAATATACATTCAAACATATGAGAGGGGGAAAGTCAGCAATAGATATTATTAAGGCCAAGCAAAAATCTGGGGTTGGTTTGAGAGGTTCAGTTATAGCCACATCTAAAGAGGTGGCTATTAAAGTTGCTATGCCTCCGCTGCCACGGCCCTTGGCAGCTCTCCTCGTTGCTGTTTTTTCCCAAGTTTTAAATCCTTGAAGAAAAAGGGAGTGGGAGTCTAGGAGCCAGGTCTCTTGGAGGCAGAGGATATCAAAGGATTGTATAAAACTTATAAACTCTGGGTCCCCTGCCTTGTTGGTCCATCCCACGATGTTCCACGATAGAAAGGTTAAATCAGAAGATGGAAAATAGAAGCAAGTCATAAAAGAAGTATTATTAATGGCTCCTATTTGAGGCGGGTGTAAAGGCTGGGTGAAAGCTGGAGGGAAAAAATGATTTTTAGTTGGTTGACTCTGTCATTCCTCTAAGTTGCACAATTCCGTGGTTTCATCAAGGTCTGGAACTAATGTACAGACGTTTGAGAGGGGCAAACCAGCACACCTTCTCGGGGAGTGTAGAGCAGGCGACAGTTCTACTGATGATCCTAATTCATCAGAGTCTAGATAACGCATTTCAATCCACGAAGGGGCCGTTGGATTCCTCTCCTTCTTGGATCGATGACTGTCCATGGCTTTGTTTCCCATGTCATTTAACCTCTGCTTACATGTCGGCAAATTTAATTCCGCAGTCGCTTGAATAGTGATACTACTCGGCAAAATAAGGCTCGTGGGGTTATTCAAAATACCAGGCTGGACGTCTGAAGAATTTGATAGATAAAGAGATTGCGGCATCTGCGGCTTAAGAGCCACAGTGCCTTCCTCGTGAATGAGGGGAATTTTGCCCTCTTGCAGACTTTCTAATAATGTTGTAAGTTGAGTCAGTCTCGCCGTAATAGCAACTTGCTCATCCTTTGGGAGGCTGCAATAGGACTTAATCAACTGGTCTTCTTCCAGAAGGAGGGGCTCCTCGAGCAGCCCTGCAGCACAGACAGACGGCTGTTCTAATCGAGTCGTCGACTGGTGTGGCACTGTGTGAGGCACGTGGCTTAGCCCGCTGATGGAGGGGTGCTGAGCAAGATGTTGCTTTTTATTGGCTAGGGTTGGGCCGATGAGACCTATAGGGAGCGGGGGCGCCCCATTTACAAAAAACCTCGTGACTGGAACCCCGATGTTCTCAAAAGCCGCTCTATTTTCGTAGACCAGGCCTGCTGAACTCGGGTTCATAAAGGTGACAATAGCTCGTACTGGTTTTTGATTGTTAGAAAGAAACTCTATACGTTTGATCTGGGCGGCATGGAATCGGCCAGGGAGAAGATAATCCAAGAGATGCATTAGGTGCCTTTTCCAGTCGAGCTGAGATTGTAGGCCAAAAGCTTTGGATAATTAATCAATACTACTGTGTCTTGCCTTAATATCAGGTTCCACTGAGTGTTTAACGAGCATTTAGGCCAGAGCTTGGAAAAGTTACTTTTTTGAACTACAACTCCCATCAGCCCCAGCCAGCATGACCACTGGAATGGGCTGATGGGAGTTGTAGTTCAAAAAAGTAACTTTTCCAAGCTCTGATTTAGGCTCAGGTTTGCCCCACAAGGATGATCCACCACATAAGGTGGTATCATGAAACTGTTTATGTATGTTCAACCGAACCGGATATGAAGGAAGTGGCTCATGTTCCTGCTTAGGCGGCAAAGAAATAACCTCATTCATGGATTTACTTGCCTGTTTGCCCTTCTTATCCTTCGATAAAACTTTAGATGACTGGGCTGTACCTGGGTCTAAGTCCTTATTTAGAGACTCGAGTAGTTTGAATAAGGGTTTATAGTCCAATTTCTGGTGTCGGGGAGGTCTTGGATTTTTTATATTCTTTGGTTTTTTTGGAGGGTTCTTGCCTCTCATATGCTTTGCTTTGAACCTGGGCCCTTTTGCTCCTGTTTGTACATTCTTGCCAATAACAACTTGTGGCTCTTTATCACAATCACCTTGCATGCTGCTCCCAATAGCTTTTACCAGAGTAGTCAAGAGGTTATTACATTCAGAAATAAAAGCTTTGTATCAGAAATAACCAGCCTGCAGGGGGGATGATGTTTGTACAGTGGGGCGGATCTTCTGTAATATCCGATGTAAGTGAAGAATGAATTACGAGTGGATCCTCCATATACTCCGTGTCTTTGGCCTCATTCTGGGGGGCAGCACGACTTTCTGCCTCCTCTATTTCTTTGGCCAAATTTAAAGTTGAAGGAGCGCTGGTTAACCTATAGTTGATATTTTTATAATTCAGGGACCAGTCAAGAGCATAATCTGATGAAAGAATCTGCGCGCTCCCCAAGGCACATGTCACTTCGCTCTTAGGCGAAAAGTATTGCGTGATCTTGGCTTGCCGGGTAGTTAAAGGGGCCACTCCTACTTCTGGCAGCATGCCAAGCTCTTTGTACCTTTTCCCGGTAAGTACCATCCCAAATGCCTCTAGGAGATTTTCACGAATGATTTAAAAAGGTAGAGTTATGTAGGTAGTGAGGCAATTTGACTGATGTAAATTGACCAAAGGAGACAATCTCCCAACAACCTTAGTATAATTAGTGAGTTTGTTTTTGCTGGTTTATTTTTTCCCTTCTCCGCAGCAGCTGGGATTAGATAAAAATTCCTTTTAATTTACTTCTTATCTCCTAGACTTTGAGGCTGTTCCTTAACAGTTCAAAACTGATTTAAAACTTGGCAGGGATAAAAGACTTGTAGGGTTGTTTAACTTCGAAGCAACTGAAATGTCCTTGTAGGCAAGTAAAAAAGCCAAGGCTCCGAGGCACAAGTCTTAGAGAATTATAAACGTTTAAAACCTTTCAATCTCGAGTAACGACGTTTAGTCAAGGATAGGACGTTGTCGGGGCAAGTGTTGAAGCTTTTGTTTATACTATCCTACCAAACAATTGCAGAGCAGGAGAGAGATTACTTACAATGCTTGCCGCCATCTTTCCCCAGCATCTTATCTGAAAACCAGACAATTCCACATCTAAGGTTTCCACTTTTCCTTATTCTTATTTCTTTTAATGGAAAGAGACTGGTTATATTTTTGGCACTCAGTTCATATGAAGCGAGAGCCAGTGTAGTGTAGTGGTTAAGTTGTTTGAGTACGACCTGGGAGACCAGGGTTCAAATCCTCACATAGCCATGAAGCTCACTGGTGACCTTGGGACAGTCACTGCCTCTCAGCCTCATGAAAACCCAATTCATAGGGTCGCCATAAGTCAGAAACTTGTTATACAATTTCGTGGTGCAATGTACTGTTCAATCAATAATAAACTCTGTAGCAGAAATTGGTATCTCTGTTCCCTGGCATTAATGAAAGTAAAACCTTCCTTCCCCACAAACCCTTAATCTTCACCTGGATACAGGATAAAGAATGAAAAAATGCTGGGTTTTCTCCATCCTTCCTCATGACCATGATAAAACCAAGTTTCCACTGAACAGTCTTTGACTGACAAGCAACACAGAGAAATTTTGCTGTAATCTACATCCTTTCCCCTCATTTCTCCAAGCTTCTCTTGTTTTTAACAGCTTGTTAATGTTATGTCTACTCACCCTATTTAATTTCTTGGGGGGAGGGGGTACAAAACACTGCCTCTTCTTCTGTTTTGTCAGATTCAAATAGTGTTTGTCCAATCAGAATGATTCAATTGCTCGTGCAAACTAAAAGACTCCTACTCAGCACGCTATGACTTTAGTTCCGCTGTTGGAACCTTGACATCAGGCACTGTATGAACACAGTACCAGTGACAGACTGAGAATACTGTAAGCAGAGCAGACAGAACTGTGAGAAGACACATTTTATAACGTGGTACAACAGAAAAATAAGAGGTAAGCTAGTGCGTGCTTGGAGGACACAATGAAGAGAATCCTATGGCCCTTGCACTTGTGCAACTGCACTGGTATAGCCATTAAAGTCAAGTACAATAGCTATATGATTGTCCTTAGCAGGACAATATGGATACACACTTTGACTTCTCCTGCCGTTGGTCCTTTTTGGGCAGTAAAATTTCATGGGGTAGAGTGATAAGGAAAGGCTTGACCCCCTGCACACAACCACAAACAAATGGAAGCAGGTTGGGGAATAGAACAGGACACTACTATATGGTTCATAGTCTAGATTGTAGTAGTGATGTCACCAGTGAAGTACGGGAAGAGAGAGGCTCCCACAAAAACTTATCTTTAAGTGGACCTTTGTACATATCATGCAAGCCAATGTTTTAAATTATTCTGTCTGTATGTGTCTGTGTGTATCAGATTGCACTGTAGTACACTAGGCTTTTTTTTTTTGCTACTGGATTGAGAGAGGGCAGAAATATAGTCATGTGAGCCTTGCCTCTTGGCCTTTATATAAAACCCCACTCTTATCTCTCTCTCTTAAAAAAAGACGTTTAAAAGAAGTTTATTCTAAATTGTTTCAGTTCCTTCCCAGACATTCACATCTGTGACTATACCAATTCTCTGCCTTATTAGTAGTGTGATCTTTATGTTTATATTCAAAATGTAGGTGGTACCTTTTTGTTGTTATTTGTAGCTTTGTCTCCAGAGGCATAGTCATTGGCTAAGCTTTCAAATTTTCTGAACTACTATTTTATGTAACAGTTAACTGTCAATCAAAATGAATGTATTCTAACAATTTTTTTTCCTTCCAATACTGCCATGCCAAGAACTTTCTTTTGAATGATGATCTAAATATACAGTACTGGTAAAAAAAAAATAGAGGTAAGTTGTGAATTTAATGTGGAAATTTAAACTGTTTGGAAAAAAAGTGACATAAATTAAGGTAGTATAGGCCAATACACATCCAAACCTTGCCTATCCTACTTCTATCAACTTACCACTTTAATCAAATGTTTAGTAACCATTCCAACATTATTAGTCTATCTCCATACTCTGGATAGAAACAATGGCACAGTAAGTACACTTAGGTTATACATTTTCCAGATATTTGCAGTTAAATGCAAATATTTTAACAACATCAACTGAATGCCAGAAATTATAGATGAAGAAAATGTCTGTTGACTGCTCTGACGGCCATTGTATTATTTTACCTATATCTTAGATTAGGTAATACTTTTAACTATATTTTAACTTGGAAATGTATTATTGGAGGATCCAAAGTCATAGTATAAACTATGTACTCTGTAATCCCCTTACTTAGGATGAGAGCCAGTGTGGTGTAGTGGTTAAGGTGGTGGACTACGACCTGAGAGACCAGGGTTCGAATTGCCACATAGCCATGAAGCTCACTGGGTGACCTTGGGAAGTCACTGCCTCTCAGCCTCAGAGGGAGGCAGTGGAAAACCTCCTCTGAATACCGCTTACCATGAAAACCCTATTTGTAGGGTCGCCATAAGTTGGGATCGACTTGGAGGCAGTCCATTTCCATTTTCCCCCTTACTTACTTTTTAGTTCTTGTTCTGTTTGCAAATGTTTGTGTGAAACTCTGAATAATATTGAAAAGAATTGGTTCCTTGTTTCATTTACTTGTGAAAAAAAATTGATTTCTCTGTTTTCTAGACAAATAAAAACTAAGCTCACCTTGTTATTTAAACCTGATGTTACACCCTCAGGTGGCCAGGTAAATTCATTGTAGGTATAATTCGACACTGCAAATAAAACCTTGCCTTGATTTTAATTTCATACTAATGTCTTTTTCTTTTCTTTTCATATATTATAAAATTTTGGAAGAATAAGATTAATGATAATATCCCATGTTAATTCCTTTCCACTCATATGATCCTTTTAATGTTATTTTTTCTTCTTTTTTACTCCACCCCCTCTTACCTCCTGTTTAAAAGTAACAAAATGAGGAATTCCTCCACTAAACGTTTGAATTGTTTATGGTTGTATGTGTGTGTGTGTGTGCATTTTCTTAATGCAACTTCCTTTCCTCTTTTTCTTTCTTCTTTTCCTTTACCATTATTATACAGCCACAAGAGTGGCTGTATAAATTATAAATTATAACTGATATATGAATTGAAGGATTAGATATTAGTTAATTTATTGTATGTAACCATTTTTTCTCTTTGTTTCCATTTACTTTTGAATTTATATATAGGTATACTTAAAAATAAAGTGATGAGACAATGCAAAACTATTTAAACCAGATGATGTAGTAGCATTCTGAGAGCTTTAAAAATAACAAAAATGTAGAACCTACAGTTGTAAGTAGAGTCTATCTAAAATTTTAATTTATTTTTAAACATAATGTATTTTGGTTTCCAAAATAACATTTGTTCTTGATTTCTTCTATATCAGAATGTAGTGGTATATTCTTTCCTCATTTGTATACAAAAATCACTTGGTTACAAACAAACTTTTAAAAAAGATGTTCATCAAAGTTAATGTGTAGAACTTATTTTTAACCTCAACAATGTCAGAAATACATTATTATATGAATTCCTTGGTAGGATAAGCTGCAAGGAATTTAGAGCAAATGCTGTGCGAAGAGAAGGTTCACCACTAGAACTCCCTATCACTGTAGAATCAACAAAAAGATTTTACAAATGTATATACTAATGCTACTAACATCTCTTTGTTTTGCACTATATCAAAAGGAACACAAAGGAAAAGTAATATGGGTTTGAATTAATACCATTTTTTCATAAGAAAGGCACTAGGAAAGTAAATTTCTATCTCACATTCAAACACACAGGAAAATAAAAGTGATAAAACACCAAAGGATCTTGGAAGCATATCCTAGTATAAGGAAAGAAGTATTTTGTTTTACTACGGGGGGAAGGATTACAACTATCTCATCCTTGGCTTAATTTTCATCATTACAGTGTGGCTTTTATAGCAACTTTTTGTGAAACCAGTTTGCACATGGTTAAGAGCAGGCCAGAACTAAGCGAATCATAACTTATGCTCCCAAAGTACTACTTCAGGTATAACCAAGATATATCCCCTGTGAGAATGCATGTTTAACAGTGTTATGGAGTCTGAAGCATTGGCAATTTATTATTAGAGGGTGCATAGTATAAACTACACACTCCCCTTTGAAGAATATCATTATAGACAGAGATGGCTGGCGCCCTCTACATCTGGTAGATTTATGGAAGTGCGGCCAATCAGGTCATCGGGGTGTGTCCACGTTCTGATTTTCTCCCCATCCTCCTTGCTTGCATACACTGTGGATCCTTAAGCACTGCACTTTTTCATATACCACTTCACTAAACTGTAAAGTGTCTTACTTTGGTTCAGAATGGGTTCCTGCTGTCACAGTTACTTCTTTGATGGGAGAAGCCTCCATCTGTTCTGGCTTTTTCTTTATCTCCCTCTGCAAAGCTATCGTGGACATTTAAACATTGCAGTTTTAGTAATGTTTAGCACCTATCAGAACTGTAGTCCTATGGTTGCTGTCATGAGTGTGCAGTTAAGTCACACCTCCTCAACAGTGAACAGAAAGGAGATCTACGCTCATTCAGTAATACTCTCCCAATCCTGTCTGAAACACACACAGATACACACTCACAATGAGTTGCTGAAAACACATTTATTAGCACTACAAAAGACTTTAGTCCTATGCTTGCTCTCAAGAGTAACCTCCACAGACCTCACTGGGGTTTACTGACTTGAATAAGATGAATAGAATGGTGCTAGTAACCAGCAGTGCTTCAAAAGTTCATTTTAAAAAGGGACAGAACAGTTCACTTCAAGTTCATCCAAATGTACCTTTAGTTCATAATAATTTATCCCTGCCACACAGGGGTTAAAGTCATAAGACTGTTCTCCCAGTGCCAACCCTAAACCATACAAAGAACTCAAGTGAACAGTAAAAAGAAAAGAAATCACACATTTGGGAAATGTGATAATATATTTTTTTAATTACAACATATTTAAAATGAACATCTCTAATTGTATAAATGTAATGGTTACAGTGCTGGACTAAAACCTGGAATACCATATTTCAATCTTGCATCCACTTAAATAAACACAATGGAGATTACTTCTTCTTAAAGTAAATAGGATTATGTTACTTACTACATCAAAATCATTACCATCATCATCATCATCATTATTATTGGATTTATTTCCCACACTTCCTCCCAACAGGAGCCCAGGGCGGCATGCCTCCTCCTCAGTATAGTTAACCATTACATATATATATGACACTTTATGTCACTTCACTGGAGAAAACAGCAAATATTATGTTCATGAATATTATTTTATATAAGATATGTTTCACTTATTCCCTGGTATGCCGAAAAAAACCTCCCTGAACTAGAGCAGTCTATTGAAGTGTCATGGATAACAGTATTTGCGTCAAGATTTCCAGTTTGTTTTTAAAAAACCCTATCCTGTAAACTGTAACTCCAGAGAAAAGATATGGCAAGTGGGGAAAAAGTAAGTCAAAGTAAATCGTTTGACCTCCAGCCCTCATCATGAAAGTCACACTCCTGCATTCAGGAAGAAAATAAGCATCCACTCTTCTTCAAAATACTCCTAAGCTTTTTATTTTAATTTTAAAAAAATAAAATAAGTTCTTGCTCCTATCTTTATGGAAGTTAATTATCCTTTAATACCCATATCAAATTTCCAGACACTATCAGATAAAAATAAATAAAAAAGTTCTAGCTCAGCTCACTACATTAATTCTTGGGGCAATTTGCCAGCAACATTTCCTCTTCCTCCCACTCTGACAGTGACCATGTCTACCTCATGAAGAAAACAGATTCTCCCCTTTCCTCCACACATACCTTATGATGCCAGCCAAACATTTTTGAGGACAGTTTGCAAAAACCTCCTCTTCCCCCCCCCCCAACGATAATAAAAATGATAATAAAAATGGCACCAATGATACTTCTGGTTCAGCTTCTTTTCCGGCAAGATGCACTTCTCCTTTTGAGCTATTTACTTTTTTTTAAAAATCCTCCAGGAAACTTATAATAAGAAACAAATTCTTATCAAAAAGACAGTAAGACTAAGGCGAGCCAAAGTGGCCTTGGGGATTCTTTCAAAGGAAACCCGACTCTATGAATTGAAAGCTAAAAGTACAAAGAGCTGAAGCTACAAAGCCATAAAAACGCAAAGTCATAAATCTCGTGGACGGGCTGCCTCCATATATTCTGATAAATAAGACACTTGAAATAAGTCAGCTCTGAGCTCTGACCAACGAATAAATTTAAAACCTACCACCTAGAGAGGGGAGGATTTTTCCCTAGCTAGAGGAAATAGCATATCGAAACTTAATGTTTATCGCCAGGAGGAATTATCAGGAGCAGTGAACAACAATGGACAGTGACGTACAATTAATTAGCTCTCAACCAAAAATTACAAGTTTTTTTCCTATTATATCCAACTCGCCACATTGTCTGCCTCAGTCACAAATAACTCAGAGAGAATCTTTACCTTTGAAACAGATTTATGACTAGTCACTAGAACATAATATTCCCGATAAAGCCAGCTTAACGAACTCAGCAGCTAAAAGCTTAGCGGAGGAATTAATGGATGCGGGCTTTAACTCTTCTTTGAACTTAATATCCGAGGGCCCTCCATCAGAAATATTAACCATTGACTCTTACTTAATGCCTGAGGAACAACAAACGTCTTCATGCGAAAAGGAATTAGGGCCGACTGAATTATCCCCGGAAGACTCTCACTTGAAATGGCAAACACACCACTTGAAATGGCAAACACACTAGAGGAAATACAACTAATTAAAACTTATATTACTGAAACCAACAACTTACTTACCACATTGGTGAGGGCGATTGGGCCCCTGCTAAGTGGAAATCAGGTTGTGGAGGGTATACATACCGGACAATCCAGTATACCACCTACTGGTGTACTTAAGAATAAAGATATGCCCTCAAAGAGGAATTTGTCATCTTGTAAAAATTCCAAAGAAGCAAAAAAATAAAAAAATATCAAGAATAACAAATTCACCCATTACAAGAAATTTAATTTTAAACCATTGTTTAAACTGATGGATACGCAAACAAAACAAAACTCTCTAAAGATGTGCCTAAATGATAACCCTGACAAACATGTTTTCAGAAAAGCCGAAACATGGCGTGACTCAAACAGCATCTCCCGAGATTCGGATTCCTTCATCAACGCTGATGAAGAATTATCTACGCCACACATACCGACTGCAGTTATCAGACTGGATACTAGATAAGCAAAGCAAGAGAGAGGAGTCAAGATGGCGATTGTGCTTCGAGCTCCTTCAAGTCAACCTCTGTAAGAACTTATTTTAACAGTCTTTTATAAGTTTTCCTCCCATGCCAATTAGTGCCAACGGCTGGGATAACTAAAATCTCTACTCAACCTTCAGTTTCTTATTGCTTAAAGTCAATAGTCTGGGCAAGTTTGTTTATTATCTCTCCAACTCCAGACACTCCCGGCTATAAAACTCCCACGCCAAGAAAATACTTATCTTTTCCATTACCATTCCTTCGTTGTGGTTGGCAAAGGGAGTCGCTTAGCCTTAGGGGGCTTTTGAAATTACAACGAGACTTAAAACTGTATAGCCTCAAATTAAAGCTTAAGTTCCTGGCTCCTTGCCCTAGACCTGGCTTCTTATGATGGTCCTGACAAGGCAAAAACGCAGAGTCCTGGCGGACAGCCAACAGCTCCAGACGCAGTCATCTCCACAATGCTCCTTCCAGCCAAAAATCACTTCTTTTTTCGCAAGAACCTGCCTCTGACACTCTTGATCTAACAAACACCCAGATGGATCTCGTCTCCCCGACGACACCTTTAATCATGGATTGGTCTCTAAATCATATAAATGGATTTATACCATTGAGAGAAGACTCGTATTCAACCCCCTTAAGCCTAGAACTGGCTGCTGCCGACACATCACCTATGGGGAAGCCATCCAGTTGCCTTCGATCATCACACCCCTGTCCCCAGCCAGTGCAACTTTCTACTTTTATTCCTGTTTCTTTAAATAAGAGCACAATGACTGAGGATTTTCCGGAGGTTTTACCCCCGGTTAGCGGCACGGGTCCATTATTACTGGTTCTGGATGAACTTGAATCAATGAAATCTTTCTTCACGGAATGTAATGCCCTCTTAAAGACCTTGACATTAATAGCAAAAAAACTCGTGACTAACAACTCACTACAGCCAGCGGACGACCAACCTTCTTTGGACCCAGATATTTTGAACAACTATAGACCGGTGGCGAATGTCCCTTTTTTGGGCAAGGTCTTGGAGTGGGTGGTCGCCGGCCAGCTCCAGGCGCTCTTGGATGAAACCGATTATCTGGATCCGTTTCAATCCGGTTTTAGGCCCGGTTTTGGCACTGGTCTTGGTCGCCCTGTATGATGACCTTTGTCGGGAGAGGGACAGGGGGAGTGTGACTCTGTTGATTCTCCTTGATCTCTCAGTGGCGTTTGATACCATCGACCATGGTATCCTTCTGGGGAGGCTCGCGGAGTTGGGAGTTGGGGGCACTGCTTGGCAGTGGCTCTGCTCCTACTTAACGGATCGTCGCCAGAAGGTAGTGCTTGGGGAACATTACTCGACACCCTGGACTCTCCATTGTGGAGTCCCTCAGGGGTCGGTCTTGTCCCCCATGCTCTTTAACATCTACATGCAGCCTCTGGGTGCGGTCATCAGGAGTTTTGGAGTGTGTTGCCATCAGTATGCTGATGACACGCAACTCTACTTCTCCTTTTCACCTTCTTCAGGTGAGGCTGTTGATGTGCTGAACCGTTGCCTGACCGCGATAATGGACTGGATGAGAGCTAATAAACTGAAACTTAATCCAGACAAGACTGAGACACTGTTGGTGAGCTCTTTACCTGCCCAGATGGTGGATGTTCATCCTGTTCTAGATGGGGTTACACTCCCCTTGAAGGAACAGGTTCGTAGTTTGGGGGTCCTTTTTGACCCTTCCTTGTCGCTTGAGGCTCAAGTGGCCTCGGTGGCACGGAATGCGTTTTACCATCTTCGCTTAGTAGCCCAACTACGCCCCTATCTGGACAGTGATGATCTCGCCTCAGTTGTTCACACTCTGGTAACCTCTAGACTGGACTACTGTAATGCGCTCTACGTAGGGCTGCCCTTGAAGACTGTTCGGAAACTTCAGCTAGTGCAAAATGCGGCAGCCAGGTTGTTGACGAGGACCCGCTGGTCTGCACATATAACGCCTGTCCTGGCCCGCCTGCACTGGCTGCCTATTTGTTTCCGAGCCAGATTCATGGTGCTGGTTTTGACCTATAAAGC
This sequence comes from Rhineura floridana, assembly GCF_030035675.1. Taxonomy (NCBI): domain Eukaryota; kingdom Metazoa; phylum Chordata; class Lepidosauria; order Squamata; family Rhineuridae; genus Rhineura; species Rhineura floridana. The sequence goes on from NC_084481.1 coordinate 70,288,926, forward strand.
CTTACATGGTGTGGGACCACAATACCTTGTGGAACGCCTCTCCCGCTATGAACCTACCCGTTCACTTCGTTCAGTATCCAAGGCCCTCCTCTGGGTACCAACTCATCAGGATGCCTGGAGGATTGTTATTAGATCTAGGGCCTTTTCTGTGGTGGCCCCCGAACTGTGGAACAGCCTACCTGAGGAGATACGCCTGGTGCCTTCGGTACTTTCTTTTAGGCACCAGGTTAAGACCTGGCTATACTCCCAGGCATTTTAATGTTCAATGTGTTTCATTTAATGTTTTTCGTTTAACTTGTTGCTGATTTTATTGTAATTTTATTGTAATATTGTATTTTAATCTTGTTTTGTTCACCACCTAGAGAGCTACTAGCTATGGGCGGTTTAAAAATGAAATAAAATAAAATAAAATAAATAAATAAATATCCAACAAGGCGGTCATCTTAAAACATCTTGAGCCTCCAAATCATCCAGTCCTCTTAAAGAAAAGCAAGAAGTCCAAGAAAGTAGGAAGGTTTGGCAAGAAAACTAAGAATGTGAAAAATGTTAAGCATCCTTCTTATAAGAAATGTAACTTTAAGCCCTTATTTGAAATTTTGAAAATACTAGATGTTACAATACAGCAGCCCTTTACTAAACCACCTCTTTCGGACCCTTCACTAACAAAGACTTCTAACCATCTAAACTGTCTGGAAAATTGTCCCCTTTCCTCACCTTCTCCAAAACCCCAAAATCCCTTTCCCGGTGTAAATGTTGAGGCTGGACTGCCTGTAAGAAATGACTCTACAGCTCTATCAATTGAGAAACCTGTACTCCAAAAGGCAACAAAAAAGGTGCAGCCCACTGGTCACATGAACCTTGTTATAGAGCAAAACAAAGTGGTCCTCCTCAATTTTCCCAACTGCTTGAGGAAACATGGACACTACCCTGACAAATATAAGTTCTGTGAGTACTTAATCTCTCTTGTACCGATCCAAATTGCCCCTACAGATATAAATAAAATATTGTATCTGTATAGCAACCAATGTACTACCAGAGCGGTAATAACTTTTACAAGCAAGCAAGTAGCAAAGAAATTTTATTCTTCAAAAGCCTACCTGGCTGATCATGGCTTATTCATTGTTCATTGTTTTAAAAATGTAGCTCCCCCTCTCCCTTTGGTGTACAGACCCATTCGATTAAGCACCCCACCAAGCAAGTCTGTTATTCCTTCCCCGGTTTCTGTGCCCGATTTGGAGCCTCACTGCCCATTAAATGATTTACAAAATGAATCACGAGAGTCGGAAGATCTTCAACTTATTGAAGTTTTCCCTGAGCTTCCCAAAGAAGAGCAAATGAAAATAATCTCCAGACTCGACCGGTTAAAGGCAGACCTGCGACTTAAACAAAAGATGTCCCTTACTGTTCCGTCTTTTTCTAAAGAAAATTTCCCCATGGCTTCTCCCTTACCATTAGCAGGAGCTACATTTCCTCCTTCAGTTCCCTTGAAGGAAAGGCGTTATTTGACGTCTAACGAGATTGAAATAACTCCTCAGCCCACTCAATCCCCGAGGCTCTTCTGCCAGGGGGCTAAATTGCCTATCTCAAATGTCAGTGTTATAAGACCCGAATTAGATCAAATTCACCCCTTTGATGACTCAACCCTTTGAAAGCCGCTGACCCCCCCCCCAGTTGCCTCTGATCTTCAGATTGGTTCTTCTGACCTTCCTGTCCCCTCTTCGCCCTCAGTCACCAATTTATTGTTTTGGAATATAGCAGGATGGAACAATAAAGCTTCTGATCCTGAGCTCCTATCCTTTTTCTGCTCTTTTGACATCTTGTGTTTCCAAGAGACTTGGTTAGCACAAGATCAAGATCTTTATGTTAAAGGATTTAAATGCTGGTCTAAGCCGGCCAAACGTTTGGCTCAGAAAGGCCGTCCCAGTGGAGGTTTAGCGATTTTAATCTCTACTGAGCTAAATGTCACAGTATCTGAGGTAATGTGCCCTTCCCATGACTGTTGCCAGGCCTTAATTATATCCCCTATCTCCCTTCCAACCCCATCTAAATCTCTCCATCACCCGTTTATAGCCATTAATGTTTACTTCCCCCCCCATAGCTCAACTCGCCGGTCCCAAGCGTGGCACGATTTCTCCGAATTTATTGATTTAATCCATCAAAAGCATTCATACAATCTAATAATCGGTGGAGATTTTAACGCCAGGTTGGGCTCCAGTTTTCCGAAAGCCCCGGTTCCCCCTGATCTCTACCTAGGGGATTTGGTGGTATTACCCCGCTCTTCACGAGACAAGGTGGTCAATACCAATGGCTACGCCCTATATAGGCTCCTACTTAGTGCACACCTTTTTTGTCTCAATGAGATGAAATTCGACTCATCCAAGGGTTTTTTTACCTTTGTAACTAAAAGAGGAGCTAGTGTGGTCGATTATATTTTGATCTCTCCCCATCTGTTAGATTGTGTTAAAAACTTTGCCATCGAGGACAGACCTGATAGTGACCATCTCCCTTTATCATTAAAACTTTCCTTCCCAATTGGTCATCTGATTCTCCCCCAGACTTTACCCGACCCTGACGCATTTCAGGGCTCGAAACGCCGAAGGTGGTCCCCAAGGTTAGTAGAACAGGTTAAAACAATTTTAACATCTCCTATCATGATGGACTTACGTGCCAAAGCCTATAGGTCACCAAATGATATCAGGGAGACTTTTGAACGAATTCTTAACCATCTCTACTCGACAGTCACCACAACTAATGCTTACCTTGCAAACGCACGTCCTAGCAGTAAGCCGTGGTTTGACAAGTATTGCTTAGCCCCAAAGAAACAACTTTCCCACCAAATTCATTTTACTAGACACCACTATTCGGAAATGGCTATAGCCAAAGTTTTAAAATTAAAAAAAGATTATAATAACTTATTGAAATACAAACGAACAACTTATATTACCACACTTTGGCAACGCCTTGGCCTGGCAATCAGAGGGAGTTCTGGAGCCTAATTCATGGTTCTTTATTTGATAAACCATATATTACAACCCCCCCAATTCTACCAGAAATATGGACCCTTCATTTTCAAAAAACATTCGGAGACCCATCCCCACAATCTCACGTTCCACTCTTCTTCCCTGTAGATTCCCCAAAATGGCCTCCGGTAACTGAAGCTGAAATTGACAGTCTAATTTCTTCACTCCACTCGGGTAAAGCCCCAGGCCAAGACATGATCCCTCCAGACCTATATCAAGCCTTTCCTACTTGGTGGTGCCCTATCCTGGCTTATACTATTTACAAAAATTAATGAAACTGGACGTATCCCCCCTGGTCGGAAAACAAGTGTCATAATCCCAATATTTTAAAAAGGTGATCCCTCCAACCCCTCCAACTACCGCCCTATTAGCCTCTTGGATGTAGCGGCAAAGCTTTATGGGCGTTATCTTTTAAATAAACTTTTGGATTGAGACAGGGAACACACCGTTATATCAGTTGTCCAGGCAGGTTTTAGGGAAGGGGCTTCCACAATTGACCAATTGTATATTCTTTACCATCTTATCATGAAAGTTAAAATGAAATCCTTAAATTCCCTCTATTTAGCGTTTATTGATTTTGCAGCCGCATTTGACTCAATTGATCGTCCCCTGCTTTGGAGGAAATTAGATAAGGCCGGCATAGATAAAAGATTACTATGGCTACTCCAAATTTTACACTATGATACAAACTTAAGAATTAGACTGGGCTTTAATGGGGTCTTATCCCAAAAAATTCAAATGAGAAAGGGTGTTAAGCAGGGATGCATATTGGCCCCTTTCCTATTTATTTTTTTTATTAATGATATTGTTTCAGCCATGGCCTCCCCTGCTTTTTTTCCTCCTTCGATCAAACAAAGGAAAATCCCTGTCTTACTTTACGCTGATGATTTACTTCTCCTCTCGCAGAATAAGATTGGTTTTAAATGTATGCTTTTACATCTTCAAGATTATTGCAATTCTCAATCTCTTAAAATCAATTATACAAAATCTAAAATCATGGTTTGTGGAAAACATAGTAAAGCTAATACCATCTGGCTCTTAAACAGCCATACCCTGGAACAAGTTCACACCTTTAAATACCTGGGAATATATATCAATAACAAATTGTGTTGGTCGCATCAATTGGCCCATATTAAGCTTCAAGTGTTAAGGGCTCTTGGCCTCTTGAAGAAATTTTTCTACGCTAAGGGTGGCCAATTGTTAAGACCCATGATTAAACTCTATACAGCAAAAATTCTACCGTCAATTCTGTACGGGAGTGAGATTTGGGGCCCTGCATTGCGCCTAACCCTAGAGTCACTCCAAAACACTTTTTATAGGCATATTTTAGGCCTTCCCAAAGGCACCCCAGCATCTTACTTGAGAATCGAACTCAATTCCCCTTCCTTAATGGCCAGAATCGATCTAGCGTTTTTACGCTACTGGAAAAAACTTTCGGCTATTGACTCGCCAGCTCTGGCCAAATTGTGTTGGGAGGACCAGCTGGCTAATGGGGGCTGGGCACAAAACTTTCCAGCCTTGAGCGTACAGTACCTTCTAACCCCCTCCTCGCTTAGTAATCTTAATCCCAATATCCTCCATAACCAGATTTATGTCCATGATATACAGCAAGATAGTGTAACGATCGCTAACTCACATTTTTCCAGATGGTTTCTGCAGATTAAGCTCAATCCTGCCTGGCCCATATATCTAGATATTCTAACAAGGGCTCCACTCTGTAGAGCCTACACCAAACTTCGTTTCCAGGTGATGCCCTCGTCCTATTTAAATGGCAGATATCTCGGTATTCCATATGACCAAAGGCTATGTATAGCTGGTTGTAAGGTGCCAGATGAGTTATTACATTATATGTTGGACTGCCCAATGTTTTCCTACCCAAGAGCAAAATTTTTATTTCCAATATTGAATATGAATACTGATTATAATAGGTTCCAAAAAGTAATTTTTCTATTATCTTCAGTTCAACCTCGTGTAATAATTTCTACTGCAAATTTTGCCTTGGCTGCAAAGACACTCAGAGCCAGCTTCATCAAGAATAGTGGTTGCAATTAACGCTAAAATTTTTATATTTTAATCAAGAATTGTATTCTGTTTTAATTGTATATATGTTTGTATTTCTTCTGTATCAGCCTATGGCTATATACAGATCAACAAATAAATGGAAATGGACTGGATACTAGTTTGGATATTTTCAAAACACATACATCTTTTTGGAACTTAGCACCTCAATCGAGAAAGTTGGTAATCTCCTATAATCGGATAAATCGAGGGAAAAATTCAAATTATCAGAGTATCTCTTACTTGGACATGTGCCTCGGAAGAAGACCAAGTAGGTTCACGTATGAATCATATTAAATCAATGGCAAACATCTCTACCAACATACATGAGTGGCGCCTGATAGTGACTTTCCATTCTCAATATATTGCTAATCAGATTTACCGAATAAAAGATCTTTTAAAAAGGAAAGATGATATAAAGATACAAAGATATTATATCAATATGGCCCCACCAAGACCGTTGATTGCCTTTTATGCTCCCATCACATGCGAAAATTCCTCAGTATCGGAAGGAACCTTACCAGATGATATTACTCAAAACTCAACTCAAACATCTCCAAACGTGACATTACGTTATACTGCCACCGATGATGAACCTAAACTGCTTTCGTTATATATGAAGGAACTGGAACCTGAGGAGATACAGCTTACGGAGCTTTACTCCCTACTTCCCCCCACGGAGAGGTCAATCCTTATCAACAAGTTATACCAACTGATCAAGCACTTTAAAGCAACTGCAGTAGAGATCGATCAATCAAAGAAAGTGCTTGAATCCAGGACGACTGCAGAGGGGTCCTTGATAACCAATCCATCAGGACTGAGGTGCTCTCCTCTTGTCGACAATAAAAAGTCCAGAATCAAAACACTGTATAAGCCGATTCTGGTAGGAGATGAATGGGATAAAGCCAGATGTTTATATCCGGAAGAACTAGGCTCCCCCTCCCGGCAAAGTGATACATTTTATCTGAATAGAAATCTTAATTTCCTCTCTAACACTGGAGAAATATCCGTGGATGTTGCAGGAGCCCGTACAGAGGAAGCAATTTGACAACATTTACCCACCAACAACGTCGACCAAAGATCTGGGCCTAACTTTTTGACTCTATCGCCTTCGTATAATTCGATTTGCCTTCCAAAAAAAGATACTTTTCATCTTCTCTCATGGAATATATCCGGCTGGAAAGCCAAGCAAAGCGACCCAGATTTTATTTCCTACATGAATAAATACAACATAATTTCTATACAAGAAACTTGGGTAAATTACATACCAACCATGAATGGATATTCCTCTTACCATCTACCTGCGCTATTCTCAGATAATAGGAAAGGCAGAGTAAAAGGAGGATTGGCCATCCTTATTTCCACTTCGCTGTCGGTCCAACATAGCGAACTTAATCCTATGGAAAATATAGCTATGGCAGTCCTCTTGACATTCAAAACAGAGTCCCTTTTGATTATCAATGTTTATATCCCTCCCACAAAATTGAGATGTCATACGGATACGATATGGGATGCTTTTGACAAATATCTAACAGACCTTGAACACACATTTCCAAATACGAAATTGATCCTTACAGGCGACTTCAATGCCAGAACCGGACCTAATGCCGACACTCTTTTCGCCTCCAAGCTGTGGCGTGGTGAAGAAACTGAACTGTACGTCCCTCCTAGTGCTAGAACATCGAAAGATCTTAAGATCAACTATGGGGGAATATGTCTGACACGGATAGTGGGAAGTCATGATCTGCAGATACTAAATGGCCTTAACCTTCTAGCAGATAGCGGGGAACTTACCTTCATCTCAAACCGAGGAAGTAGTGTGATAGACTATGTTATAATATCAAAACAGCTATTGAAGCTAAAAATCACGTTTGAGGTGGGAACCAGACAAAATAGTGATCATTTACCCCTTACCTTTCAATGCCATCTCTCGGAGAAATTCCGTTTAAACTCTGAGTATAACCCAATCCTTAACAATATGTATTTTACCCACAAAAAGACGATTTGGACCCCACACCTAGGTGCGAGGATTGCAACCTTTTTTAACTCACCGCGGGCCCTGAATATCCGAGAACAGCTAATGAAGGACAATAATTTAACCACCCTTTTCATTCATTTCATTCATTCATTCATTACATTTATATACCGCCCCATAGCCGAAGCTCTCTGGGCAGTTTACAGCATTTAAAAACATTAAAAACAAATATACAAATTTTAAAACACAAAAACAATTTAAAAACACAATTAATTTTTTTAAAAAATAATGTTCTGGATTTTTTTTTGGTCCCGCTGTTGTTGTGCTATAGCTTCTCCAGGCAGCAATAACATGGTAGCATTAGGGAGGCATCACACAACCACTAATAAAGCAGAATAAACCCACCACTAAATTAACACACTATTGCTGCATCAAGAACATGTTGCAGCATATACCTGCAACAAAACATCAGTGTGAAGGGGCTCTCACTGCCTTTCCTAACTTTTGGGTCCCCAGATGTTGCTGGACTGCAGTTCCAATCATTCCTATTGGCCATTCCGTCTAGAGCTGATGAGAGTTGTCCAGCAACATCTGGGGTCTCAAAGGTTGGGAAAGGTAAAATACACATGCATAGGATCAGGCTGTAAATCTTGGAGCTGTCTAGAGTGGTAAGTTTTCCCCGGCATAAGCCTATCGGACAGAGATGGGCAATGGGAAGCGTCAACTGAAGAAAGATGCCCCTTCCAAGCTTTTATATTATACACACGTTTCTTTCAGATGACGTCGTCTGTGGCACATCATGTTGCCCTTTCCTCCGCTGCTCCTCAAAAAACAAACACAGAACTCACTCACTCACTCTCACACACACTAAACCTCTGGACAGATTGTTAAAAACCCACTGACTATACCCAGTTACTTTCATACCTAAATTCTATTTTGTTACCCAAAACCTCTAGAACTAACCATACGACAAAATCTAGTTGGTTTGATAGCGAGTGTTTAGAGCTCAAACGCCTGTTAAGGAATGCCTATTTACAATACCGCCAACAAAACTCTAAAAGCCTTCCCTCGGAATACTATGCCATTAAAAGGAAATATAAGATGGCCTTGGTCACTAAGAAGAGACTGGCCATTCAGGAGGATTGGAAGTCCCTAATCAACGCTGCCAGGACTAAAAATCATAAAAAGTTCTGGTCAATCATTTCTAATTCGCTGAGGTCCATACCTTACACTCCATGCAATATCCCACCTCAAAAATGGGAATTTTTTTTTTAGAACTCTATGAGGATGACCGACAAAACTCTCTAAGTCCCATTGTCTTCCCAGATTTCTCCAATCTTCCTTACTGGCCTCCTGTCACACAACGGGAAATAATGGATTTGATAGCGGGGTTAAAATCCGCTAAGGCCTCCGGCCCAGATAATATCCCGTCGGAATTGTTGAAAAACTTCCCTGACTGGTGGGCCCCGATATTAGTTAACCTTTTTACAAAAATTAACGATACAGGTTACATCCCGGAGGTTTGGCGGGAAGCAATAGTTGTCCCAATCTATAAAAAAGGAGATAGAGAGGACCCCTCAAATTACAGGCCAATTAGCTTACTGTCTGTAATTGGCAAACTTTATACGTCATACCTAAAAGTAAAATTATACAACTGGATGGAGGAAAATAATATACTGGGAGGAGAACAGGCGGAGTTTAGAAAAGGAAGTTCCGTCCTTGACCACTGTCTATTACTGCATTTATTTGCAGAAAAATATATGAATATAAGGGGAAACGGTCTCTATGTTGCATTTGTGGATTTAAAATCCGCATTTGATTCCATTCCAAGAGATAATCTTTGGAGTAAACTAGCAAAATCTTCAATTGATAAAAGATTACTCTTCCTAATTTACAATCTACACCAACACACCTCTCTGCGGGTTCGCTGTGGACGTGACGGAGGTTTAACGAACCTAATTACTACCAGAAAAGGGGTCAGACAAGGCTGTACATTAGCTTCCCTTTTGTTTAACCTATACCTTAACGATCTAAATTCTAACTGCGCATCCAGAGACTACCACCCTCCTAAAATTGGGAGGCAATCTTGCCCCCTTCTTCTATATGCGGATGATGCGGCACTCCTTTCTCTTTCTAAGGTTGGACTTAAATGCTTACTAAGCACTTTTATGTTCTACTGTAAACAGAACCAGCTAACTATAAATTACATAAAAACAAAAATTCTAGTGTTTTCGAGATGTAAATTGACCGGTTCCTGGAAAGTAAATGGACAACAAATTGCTCTGGTTTCGCAATATAAATATTTAGGCATTACTTTTCATGCGTCGCTGAATTGGACTACACATATAAGGGCTGCAATCCTAAATGCACGTATTACTGCTAAAAAAATCCTCCGTTTCTTTTTCCATAAAGGAGGAAGCTACATGCCTGCAGCTATCCAGGTTTTTCAAACAAAAATTATTCCTCAGCTACTGTTCGGAACGGCCATCTGGATTTATGCATTTAACCCCGCAGTAGAAGCAGTTCTTTCCTTCTTTTTACGTCGGCTACTGGGCGTACCGAGATGCGTCCCGACAGCAGCTCTCAGAATAGAAGCAGGTCTTCCCTCCATCGAATGCCAAGCATGGCTCATGGCCTCTAACTATTGGGCCAGATTATCCTATGAACATCTTCAGGGATACTTAATACATCTCTGGAGTGATTCCTTCTCATCAAGTTGGAACAATAACATTAGGAGTAAATTACTCTCAATAGGTTTATCTTTCGAATATTTATCAACACAAACCATAAATTCGGCCAAATTTGCTATCCGTACCCGACTTAAGGATATAGATTTACAAATGGCCATTACAATGGCTACCAAAACCTGTTCTCCCATTCACTTTAAACTAAAGGTCGAATCCTACAACCATGCTCCGTATTTGGATTTTCTCACAGTTCCAAATCTCCGTTTAGCCTTTACTAGGGCCAGATTTAACTCCCTTCACTCTGCATTACTTTTAGGGAGATATCAAGGAATTCCTTATGATCAGCGTTTATGCCCATGTGGTAAAGGCAATATTGAAACACTTTTCCATGTCATGTTTAATTGTCCAACATATGAAATTATACGATATAAATTTTTATCCGACATAATGGAAAATACCTCCTTGATGGCCCCGGATAATATGATTCGCTATTGTTTATCAGGTTCCAATAAAGAAATTACAATTAGAGTTGCTAAATTTATATATGCCGCGCAACTGTTGCGATCTAAAGTTTGGCCCGACTAATTGATCTAAAGTTTGGCCCGACTAATCTGTTTTCAATGTACATGATATTTAAATTGAAGGATGAAATGCATTGTTTTTCTATGCTTGTTTTTAAAGTTCGATTGATTTGTATTTTACTACTTGCCTATAATAGGACAGGTCCTTGACCGCAAATAAATAAAATGAAATGAAATTTAATAAAAATGTCCCATGAAGAAACCAGACCCCCCCCATCCTTATGATGCTATCAAACATTTTTACGGGAATTTTGCCACCAAGAATCTCCTGTCCTTTCCCAGCCCACAATAAATAGAACCAAGTCTGGCCTATAAAGAAGCCAGACTGCTGTACCCCCATGCCAGCCAAACATGCTTTCGGGGTAGTTAATCATCTCCTCTCACTGAAAATATATCTGAGCATGCTCAGAACCAATGTATGACACTGATATACACTATTAAGTGGGGCTGTTCTTGAAGCAGCTTACACTCCTCCTTGACTTCCCTAATTTGCTACAGTAGCTGAGTTAGAAAGGCCTCATAAGAACAGACAGTAGAAGCCTTCCTAGGAGGGTTGATAAACAAGCCAATCAAGCGGAGAGATCTCTTTGCCATAGCTACTTTTGGATTACAATTGGCTGAGTGGTACAGAGAGCTGATTGGCCAGGGAATAAGATGTTGATTCACCAGAAGACAGAAACATAAAATATGTGCAAACTAAGAAAAAGTGTGTGCCTTGGAGATTTGGGGAGGCATTTTTTAAAAAAATTGCAGAATATTCTCATTGTAAGGTCTGTGCCCCACTAGCCACAGCAGACCAGCCTCCAATGATTACTTGGAAAATTTCAAGCAGGAAGCTAAAGATCCTCCTGGTCCCTCATAATTTAATTGTGTAACGAAAGGACCCTCCTTGTTCACTCCTTGGAAGTAATCCAAACAAATGGCCAGCAAAGGAACTAAAACTTATGTTTCTCTGTAGGAAGCTTTTTTCCTATGTGGTATACTGATTGATCATATTTTTATGAAAGGGGCAGCTAAAACTGCATTTGGGGATGTATAACTACATACTCATGGTTATGATTGTACTGTAAGCTATTTATATGGCATGCTGCTCAACTAATGTTTCCTATCAGCACAAGGATTTCCACTTGTGCAGCAGACCTTCCCCCTCTTTTCTCTGTGTGCATGCCCTGCGCTCTCCCCAATCTCATGCAGGGGGAAAACCTGTAACAGGTTTATGTGAGCAGGGATGGGAAGAGAGAGGAAGAATGTTCTGCTGCACAAGGAGAAATCCTTGCACAGATTGTACTAGAAATGTAGTACTGTCATCAATTCCACACATGGACACTTTGCCCCCATACCCAAAGTAAGACTCGGGAAACACATATTGGAAGAAAGGTTATATTTATTAAAACATAACACATGGAGGAACTTCACTCCAACTAAAACCAATTAACCTACAGCATGTGCATTGCTGCCATCAACCAAGATGGCGGCAGAGGCTTCAGTCCTTTACGGAAACCTCAGCCGCCATCTTTATTGATGGCAACCCTGTGCAAACAGCAGAGAAAGGTAGGTGAAGCGTGGGGGATGGCTGGCGGTTTGAAAGCTCATCTTGTGATCTGCGGGATCGCAGAAGGGAAGCAGAGGGGCCCAGGGTAGGCTAATGCCCAAGGGCCCCCGCATTCCTGGAGCCGGCCCTGCAGACAGGAGAGTATTTCTTCTATCCGCAGCATGGAAAAGTCCCTCCAGTCTTCCAGGCATGTGTTCCAGAAATTGCTGTGGATACCCAGTCAAGGATGAGGAATAACTCAAGTCCTTGCTAGTAATTCTTGGGTAGCTACCCAACATGTGCACCAAGGCCCCACTGTAAAAGTGTTCGCCTAAATATAAATGTCAGGTTGAAAGGGGCACCCCAATGCATAAAACAATGGGATATTACTAAGGAGTGCCCTTCCCCCAATACCTCAGTATACATAGTCATCTGCCTGTACTCCATGCCATAAGAGGCGAACAGCGCCAGCTTATTCACCTCATCCCACCAAATGAAAGAGGTCATGCAGACCCATCTGCAAGTCCTCCAAAAACAAATTGCAGCCCATAGGGGAGAGATGCACAACATCATCTCTGTACAGCTGCGGGGAATCAGCGAATCTGGTCATGAGGCAAATAAGCCCATCCCATTGTTAACATCATCTTACGAACCATTCGATTCACCCCCCACCTTGCCCTATCAATCTTATTAGGATGAATAGCCCCCCTCCAATACCTGCAATCCAGCATGGTGATCCAGCACCGTAGGCAGATTGTGCTTAATCCACTGGAGGTCATGTGTCACCCTGTGCAGCAGATCCAACCCCTTCCACTGGACAAAGTCATTCTCCCCCAGATGAATAAGCAAAACATGGGGTAAGCCATTATTACATAAAATCCTACACAGAGTAGGAATAAGTTCACCCCATAACATACCACGCTTTGCCTCCCAGGAGACCACTGCTCTGCTGGAGGTCTGGCTCTCCACTTAGAAGGGGGAGGGGAACTGCCTTCGACTGAGCATGCGCATAATCCACAACAAGGCATTTTTTAAAAAATTAATTAAAAATAAACCATAATGTTTTTTTTTATTTAAACCTACGTCAGATGAAGTACTGTGTTTGGGGCAAGCTTGGGCAATTGATTAGGGATACCTTAGAGTCATCTCTGAGTTGTAATCAAGGACAACAGATTATGTCAATTTCAAGAAAAAAAAGTCCAAACGGCTTCTAGTTTTTTTTCTTCCCGTTTTTCACTTTAACCTGTGGATTCTCTGTGGGGGGGTTGTGTATCACCAAGAAAACTTCCAGAGTTGTAGAGCAAGCGATTCTGAATCCAACAGTATAAGACTTGTGTTTGTTTTGAATTGGGACTATACAAAGCACCAGAACGGAGTGTGGGGGTATTTTCATTTAACATGGTAGAACGCGAAAAAGCCCTGCTGACTATAGTATACAGCCACTCTTGTGGCTGTATATTACACCATCACTTCACCATCTTTTGCACAGAGCTTGGAAAAGTTACTTTTTTTGAACTACAACTTCCATGAGCCCAATCCACAGGCCATGCTGGCTGGGGCTGATGGGAGTTGTAGTTTTAAAAAGTAACTTTTCCAAGCTCTGCTTTTGCAGTGGTCTGTGAGTGAAGTGAGGAAGAGGTCCCACATTCACCTAGGAACAATTGACCAACTCTATGTCATATATAACAGTCAGAGATACTCAATCATGTTCAGCTGCCATTTTGACATGTCCTACTAAGTGTTATCTATAGGAGAAACCTGAATTGTGCGGTTTGCTGCCTGCTCCTTGAATTAACCAGCACAATCAATGTTTTAAGAATAAAGTTTGCAGAATTTATTGAAGGTACACACTCTCACATTAGGCAATAGTAAAGGGAGCTAGATGCTTACAAATGTCAGAGCTGCAAACTGCTAGAGGGAGGGCTTTTCTCTCTCTCTCTCTCCCGCCCCATTTCAAATGTTCAGTATGCTTACCCCAGTACATCCAGTACTTACCTGAAAGACTGTCTTCCCCTTGATAGGTCTGAAGGGCACTTAGATCACCTGGGGAAATTCTACTTGTAGAACCATATCCTACAGAATATTATAGGGTGATGGATGGGAAATGGGCATGCTCTGCTATTTCCCTTATATTCAGAGCTTGGAAGTAACTCGTTATTTTTAACGAGTTACTTGTAATTAATTACAATTTTAGATAACGAGTGGGTAATTTCATTACATTTGTCAAGTAACGGAACGACTAGTAATTTCCCTACTTTTCAGCTGCAACTTTAACGTTTCCACGTTAGGTTGGATGTTACTTGGGGGCGGGAACAAGGGGAAGTCAGCTCCTGGCTGTGATTGGTTAACACAAGACATGTGCCTCACACTGATTGGACCTCTGCGCAGACTCTCTCTTCTCTCGTGATCTGTGTTAGGAGGCACGAGGGAAGAGGTGAATAGGCAGGGGGGGCCTGCTAGCGTCTGACTCTGAGAGGAAAAAATGGACACCGGAGGACAAAGCCAGGGCAAGGACAAGGAGAAGAAGGCTGCAGCAGAATGGCGAAGAGCTGTGGAGGTGAGTGACGATGATTTGTGTGTGTGTGTGTGTGTGTGTGTGCCCCAGTGTGTGTGTTTTCGGCTGGAGTCTCTGGTTTTGGGGGGGCTCTGGCTCTCTGGCTACCACCCCTTACTCTCCGGATTCTCAGCTTTAATTTAAAAAAAAAAGTAAGTTTCTAGGTGGTCTAATTCCCGAGATATACACCAAAACGTCAACTGCCCCCAGCACAACTTTTTTTAAAACAGATCCATGCTCTAGCTACAACTCCCATCAGCCCAATCCAGTGGCCATGCTGGCTGGGGCTGATGGGAGTTGTAGTTTAAAAAAGTAACTTTTCAAAGCTCTGGCTGTAACCCCGCCCTTTCATGATTGTAGCCAATGACGCCAGAGTTGTGACTTGTTGATCCAGGCATGCCTAGGCTGAACGTCAGAATATGGTGGCTTTGAGTTTTTTGCAGTTTGCGTAAGTAATATGGCTTAATGTTTTTTTTCCTCTTCTGTCCAAGAGTCAGACCCTGGGCTATGAAATATGAAAGTATTTAATCCAATATCTGCTTTTCTGGGAGTAAAGCCATTTCTGGGAGTAAAGCATGTACCTGGAGTAAACCCCATTGAACTCCATTAGGACTTGCTTTTGAGTAGACATGGTTAGGATTGTGCTGTAAATTAATGGGACTTGTGAGTAAACATAGCGCAGACTTGTGTTTTTTTAAAAAAATGAATGAAGTTTATTTATTTATTTTTATTTATTTATTATTTGATTTATATCCTGCCCTTCCTCCCAGTAGGAGTCCAGGGCGGCAAACAAAAGCACTAAAAACACTTTAAAAATCATAAAAACAGACTTTAAAATATATTAAAACAAAACATCTTTAAAACATTTTTAAAAGCTTTAAAAACATTTTTTTTAAGAAAAAGTTTAAAAACATATTAAAAAGCAATTTCAACACAGACGCAGACTGGGATAAGGTCTCAACTTAAAGGACTTGTTAAAAGAACAAGTTCCTTATCACTTGAGGCTGAAGTTTTCCCTGGTTGAGTAAGCCCCATTGAATACATTGGGACTTGCTTCTGAGTAAACAAACATAGGATTGCACTATAAATATCTTTACAGGTTATATAAATAAACATATTTGATAGTCATGCTTATATAAATATTTTCATAGAATCATAGAATAGTAGAGTTGGAAGGGGCCTATAAGGCCATCAAGTCCAACCCCCTGCTCAATGCAGGAATCCAAATCAAAGCATTCCCGACAGATGGCTGTCCAGCTGCCTCTTGAATGCCTCCAGTGTCGGAGAGCCCACTACCTCTCTAGTAATTAGTTCCATTGTTGTATGGCTCTAACAGTTAGGAAGCTTTTCCTGATGTCCAGTCGAAATCTGGCTTCTTGCAACTTGAGCCCATTATTCTGTGTCCTGCACTCTGGGATCATCGAGAAGAGATCCCGGCCCTCCACTGTGTGGCAACCTTTCAAGTACTTGAAGAGTGCTATCATATCTCCCCTCAGTCTTCTCTTCTCCAGGTTAAATATGCCCAGTTCCTTCAGTCTCTCCTCATAGGGCTTGGTTTCCAGTCCCCTGATCATCCTTGTTGCCCTCTTTTGAACCTGTTCCAGTTTGTCTGCATCCTTCTTGAAGTGCAGAGACCAGAACTGGACACAGCACTCAAGATGAGGCCTAACCAGTGCTGAATAGAGGGGAACTAATACTTCACATGATTTGGAAACTATACTTCTGTTAATGCAGCCTGATATAGCATTTGCCTTTTTTGCAGCCACATCACACTGTTGGCTCATATTCAGCTTGTGATCAACAACAATTCCAAGATCCTTCTTGCATGTCGTACTGCTGAGCCAAGTATCCCCCATCTTATAACTGTGCATTTGGTTTCTTTTTCCTAAGTGTAGAACTTTGCATTTATCCCTGTTGAATTTCATTCTGTTGTTTTCAGCCCAATGCTCCAGCCTATCAAGGTCCCTTTGAATTTTCTTTCTGTCTTCCACGGTATTAGCTACGCCCCCCAATTTTGTATCATCTGCAAATTTGATAAGCATGCTCTGTACCTCCTCATCCAAGTAGTTAATAAAAATGTTGAGGAGCACTGGGCCCAGAACTGAGCCCTGTGGTACCCCACTCATTACTTCCACCCAGTTTTGTCATGCTGTGTCCCTATAAGTATCCAATTGCATACTATGGTTGTACAATACTTCATTTACATTTTAAGTATGCCTTGGGGTAGTCATGGTTATCCATTGTTTTCATCCTGAGGGGCAGATAGGCTGAGAAATGGTGAGTAGCCCATGGTCACCCACTACACTTTATAGCTTATTTCCATTTTGAAAAATTAATTAAAACAATTTACATGCAGGCAAAATTTATTAAGCGGATTCACACAATATGTGTAAAGCACATCCAACTCGCATTTAAAGCGCATGACTTCCCCTAAAGAATTCTGGGAAGTGTCATTTCCCCCTCACAGTTATAGTTCTCACCACTCTTAACAAACTGCAGTTCCCATGATTCTGTGGTGGGATTCATGTGCTTCAAATGGGTGTTGAATGTGCTTTAAAGGAATGGTGTGGATCTGCCCTAGGTATGATGTTCATTCAAGAGTGAATTGAAAAGAACAATTTTAAAAGATACTTTATATATATATAAATATATATAAATATATATATATACAGAAAGAAAGAAAGGAGAGATGTAAAGGGGAGTATTTCTTTAGATGTTACCCTACTTTCCATTTTTGCTTTCTATTTGCTTCTAGCCCTATTCTGTCACTCTCCAGTACACATGAAGAAGGGGCAGTGAGGGCAACTCCCAAACCTGGGTGTTATGCCTCCAAGTTAGTTACTTAGAACTAGGTATGCCTTTCCTATCTACGATGTATTTCTATAAATGAAATAGCTTTTCTTATTTTACTAAGTCTTACATCTCAGTGATCTCAGTGCAGGGTAAAAGCCTGCTATAAACACACACATTGGCACACACAAGCATCATAGACTGTTGACAATCTCTGCTAATATCTATACAAATGTACATAACATGCATCACCTGAACTCACATGATCTAGAGTTACCTTAGATCTTGCAAGATTTGCAAATGAGAAGCAATAGGGTTTTATATTAGTTCTGATTGTCTATTGGGCTATCATAGGTTATATTTTTTTTCATTTTCTATGGCAAAAACTCCAGCTTCAGTTGAATTTATGTGATGTGTTCTAATCATTTGAATTTGGCTAATGAATGCTTTATTCTTTCATCAGAACTTTAGCAGTAGTACTAAAATATTAATAAAAAAGAAAAGGGAAAGAAAAAATACTTTACATACATCATTCAGCTGTATTGCTAATTATAGATATAGATATAAAAGATAAACGGCATTTTGTCAAAAGTATTTTTGTCTACATTTTATACCTCATCCTTGGTTTTCCAAGCTTGGCATGGAATGCTTCTCATACAGAATTAATTTGAAATGCTGCATATTTATTATCATAATCATCATATTCAAAATAAAAAATATATGTACCGCCTTCAAGTTGATTCCAACTTATGGTGACCCTATGAATAGGGTTTTCATGAGGCTGAGAGGCAGTGACTGGCCCAAGGTCACCCAGGGAGCTTCATGGCTATGTGGGGATTTGAACCCTAGTCTCATTTTGTTCTCACAACAACCCTGTGAGATAGTAGGTTAGACTGGCCCAGGCAGGGTTATTCAGTGAGCAAAAATGATGCAAATAGGATCTCTTTTAATTGTGCTATCGACCTGCTTACTTCCACTCTGACTCGGGGATCTTGCAGCATGGGGAAGAGATGGGGGCACATCACAGCTGAAGTTCACCCTATAGGAGCATTATCTCTTGTTTATTACAGAGACGCCTGTTGCAGGTTTTGCTGCTGACAGCAGCAGTCAGTTAGTGCGGCCACTTGAGTCACAGCTTGTTGATCCTGAGGAGGCAAAACTAGAAAGTGAGGTTCAGAAAGGAGGCCCTGTGCACGAGGAGGAGGAGGGCATGAAGCAGTGCCAGTTGCCCACAGCCACATCTGCAGAACAGCAAGTACCATGGTTTGGCTTTGAGAAAGCTTGTACATTTGTGAGCCAGAGTGGGAAAAATGTTGTTGTACGATGCAATTACTGCCTTCCAAGGATCAAAAATCTGAGATCAGCTGTTTCCTCCTCATCCAATGTGAAGAAACCTTTTGAGGTAAGCCTTTGTCATGCTGGTCCTCAAAGAGTGTCCATTGTCTATTTATGTTTAAATTGTGAAGTTCCTCTTCCATTTTTTCTTGGATTCATGCTTTGTTCTTCTTCCTCAGAGGGCACACCCTGAGAAGCTGAGAGCAATTGAAGAAGCAATAAAGGCAAGGAGACATGGCCTTCCTGAACCAATGCATGACACCCCTCCTCCCAAAATGCTGAAGCAGCAGCAGACAACCCTTGAGAGGTGGGGATCTGGCAGGGAGCCTGTCACCCAAGCAATCTCGACAGGAGAATCATTGATTTCATTGTAGAGGAGACATTACCACTTCAGACTGTGGACAAACCATCATTCATTAATGTGGTTTGCATTGGACTCCCCAAAGATCTCACCATCATATGTGCCAAGACTCTGAGAGACAGAATTGAGAAGAGAGCATGCCACATGAGAGAAACTCTTGCAAACCGAATGGGTGCTGTGGCATATATAGCAACCACTGCAGATTGTTGGACCAATGGCAAGAAGAGTTACTTTGGGGTAACAGCCCACTGGATCAACCCAACTACCCTGAAACGTGAGGTCGGGGCCTTGGCTTGTAAGCGTCTGAAGGGGCACCATACATACGATGTCCTTTCAAAAGCACTGCATGATGTACATGTGCAGTACAGGATCCACAACAAAGTTATGTGCACTACTACAGACAATGGCTCCAACTTTGTGAAAGCGTTCAGAGTTTTCATGGCCAAAGAACCAGTGGAAGCTGCAGGCACCAGTGACGATGATGGTGATAACCAGGAGGAGGAGGAGGCTGAGGTGGTGTTTGTGCCTATCTGTGAGATCCTGGACACAGGACCTGAGGCAGAGGAAGAAGCTGCAGACTCAGGAGAGGATTTTGTTTTACCACCACACCAGAGATGTGCTAGCCACACCCTCAACCTTGTGGCAACACAAGACATAGAGGCCATGCTTTCTGACTCCTCCAAAAGTAGTCTTCTTGGTCCTTTCAAGAAACAGTTTCGTTCCTTGATGGGAAAGTGCAGCAAGTTGTGGTCCAAGCAGAACCAGTCAGCCCAGATTGCTGAGTATATCCATACGCAATGTGGTGTGTATCTGAAGGTACCGAATAAGACCAGGTGGAATTCCACCTTTGATGCGTTGAAGCAACTACATGAGCTCCTGTCAACTGTGCCACTAAAAATCCATGCCATAATGGACTGCTGCTCCTTGTCCAGGATCACAGCTGCTGAGATTGAAGTGGTACAGCAATACACAGAGATTATGGAGCCACTAGCCCAGTCCCTAGACATCCTGCAACGGGAGAACGGCATGTTCATGGGGTATTTGCTACCAACGCTCTGCAATCTGGACCGCAAGTTAGAAGGACTGGAAAACAAACCTGAGAGGTACACATACTGTTTTCAGCTGCTGAGAGGTGTGCGCAAAGCCCTAAGAAAGCGGTTTGCAGCTATCTGGGAGGACAAGAGGCTTCTTCTGGCAGCCTGCCTACACCCTCGCTTCAAACTAGATTGGTTGGAATCGTGTCAGGCCACCACCCATACCAACAAGTAAGAACATTAGGGAAGCCCTTTGGGTGGATTACTCCAAGGGAAATGTTGTCTCAAGGGAGGCATCAGAGGGCTTAAGGTGGTAGGCAGGGGCTGGGCCTTTTCTTCCTGGGGCTCCTCATCACAACCTTGGGTTGCTGCAGGTAATCCTTAAGGGTCTGCTGTGGTGCCCCATGAGTGTGGTGACTTGGTCACCTTCCTACCTTCCATGTCATCATCCACAGGCTCAGGCTAGACCCTGAACCAGGGGACATGACAAGCATCAGGAAATGAAGAGCAGATGATGGTTTCCTAACATATATGTGTTAACATATCCTCTCTCTTTCTTAGATACACAATGGAAGCCTTGCTGAAAGCTGAAATAAAGATGGGTGTACTTAATGAGGACAGTGATCAGTCTTCAGATAAAGACCAGGAAGGAGATGACTTAGAAGATGACTTCTTTAACTTTCTGCCCCAGGGCAAGAAGTCAGCAGTGGACACTGCTGAGGAGGAACTGGTGAGGTACCTGAGGTCTCCCAGGAGGGAAGTGTCATCACTCCATGGCTTTCCACGTGTGCTGCGGTGTTTTTTGCAGCACAACACAGGCATGCCTTCAAGCGCCGCAGTAGAACGCCTGTTCAGTACTGGTGGCAACGTAATGACTGTAAAAAGACATTCCTTGTCTGACATGCTCTTTGAGCATCTTGTTCTTTTGAGACATAACAGAAACATATTATAAAAGCATTTCAAGTGTAAAATTTGATTTCAAGAGTTGGGGTATCTTCATTGCTTGGGGGGATGTGAGATTCTGTTATGCCATTATGTTAATCTTATGGATAAAATTTTTTATTCTACTACCCCCTGTGTGTGTGTGTTTATTTTTAATATTGTTTTAGGCTTCTTAGATGTGCAGCAGCCAAGGCCAGCACCTTGTAGGAGTTTTTTTTAAAAAGTAACTGAAATGTAATTGTAGTGATTACTTTTGAGAAAAAGTAAAGTAATCAGTTACTTTCAGAGCAATTGTAATTGTAACGGTAATTACTACTTTTTTGGGCCAAGTAATTGTAACTGTAATTTATTACTTTTTAAAAGTAATCTTCCAAGCTCTGCTTATATTGTGGAATGCCTCTCCCTCTGCCGTGTCGTGAAGCAACAGACTATCTTTTTTGTCCAGGCTCTATCTTTTTTGTCCAGGCTTTCCCTCACCCATAGGTTTAGACCCTGTTTTATGAATTTGAATCCCCTAATTCATATTTTGTATGCTTTTATATTGTTGTTTGTATTGGTTTTAGATCGTGAATTTCTAATGACAGGTTTGCAAAACAAAACTTTTAAGCAGTCTGTAAATGCTTTAAGATAAATAAAATAAAATAAACACTTGGGTAGCGGAAGCAACTGTATCCAACCTCTTTCATTCCCTTATGTCTTTACCTTCATGCCAGACTTATTCTGGACATTCAGCAGGTACAATCCCAACTTAATTACTACACATTCTCATCTGGCCATACTCTTTCCCTACATCAACTGCCTTCCTCCTCGGAGACATGCTTCAGGAGATGTGCAGGATCATGCCTTTGCCCTATCCCAGTCCCTACTTCCCCTATTTTCCAGCAACCCTACAAAATGTTCCCTACTGTACAAAAGTATCCAACATTAGCACAACTCTTGCCTGGATGGGCTCTTGTGTCTCAATGACAAGTCTGGCTCGTATCTGGTTATTGTACCCACCAAGGAGGTTCTTCTTTTTGGTCTGTTACTGCCATGCTCAGCTATACTGTTATGCAATGACCTATGTCTTATTTCTATAGTAATTATTTTATCACTAATATGAATGTGTAAATATGCACTGCTTTTGCAAGGAAAGTATCATTTCAATCAAGCCAATTAAAACAAGCACTTCCAAGAACAGCATTCTTATTCTCAGGCTCAAAATGTAAATAAATGATCGCCAGCTTTGTTTTTCTATAAACATTGATTTAAAATAATGATTAGTAATTGTTTATAATAACACCTTTAATCTCCTTTATAATCTTGAAGTGCAATCCTGCTAAGGTGGCCGGGTGAAAAAGAGAGCAGAGCTCTTGCACCTTTCATAGTTGTGAAGGTAATTTCTGCAGGTGTTGCTTGAATGAGAACTATTAATAGTGCAACAGACTTACCTTCTTTTGCATCTGGCCACCCTAAATCCTATGTTGTCTACTCAGAAGTAATCACAAGTAACTTGAATGGGACTTGGACTTGCTTCCTGGTAAGCTTGTATGGACTGAAGCTTTGTCCATGCATCCAACTTGTGAGCTATTTTCCCCATTGTACAAACATGGAACTGAGATTGGCTGGACTTGTCCAAGGACACCCTATGAATAAATGCCTTACAATCAGTGGTGTCCGGTGGCTCCATGTCAGTGGAGCAATGGAATCCACTCCTTTAGTGTGAACTTTCAAGGAGCCATCCAGGGTGATTCAGCAGCTTGGACAGCTCTTTGAAAGTTTGAACTAAAACCCGGGGTGGATTCCACTGCCCGTCTGACATGGAGCCATCACCTGATTTTCCCAGAAAACTGAGCAATCCTGAAATGTCCTCTTCCACTGGGAAAAAACCAGGAGAATTTATAATAATAATAATAATAAACTTTAATTTATAAGCCGCCTATCTGGCCAATGGCCACTCTAGGCGGCGAACAATAAAACATGATAAAATACAATAATAAATATAGTCAGTACAGTACAATACAAAGTTTACAATATGATAGATTTATCAACATTTTAGTTCAAGGCTGATTCACCTTAGAGGTCTCAAAGGTTGCGAAGGCCTGATTAAAAAGCCAAGTCTTCAGGCCCCGGAGAAATATATCCAGGGAAGGGGCATGACGAAGATCTATTGGGAGGGAGTTCCAGATCGAGGGGGCCGCCACAGAAAAAGCTCTCTCTCGAGTCCTCGCCAACCTAGCCACTTTAGTTGGCGGGACTGAGAGAAGGCCCTGCATGGCAGATCTTGTAGGGCAGCTCAATTTGTGACGGTGGAGGTGCTCCATCAGATATACTGGGCCGACACCATACAGGGCTTTAAAGGTTAATACCAACACCTTGAATTGAGCCCGGAAAGCAACTGGAAGCCAGTGTAGATTATAGATTACTGGAGTAATATGATCATAACGGCGGCTATTCGTAAGTAAACGAGCCGCCGTATTTTGTACCAGCTGTAATTTCCGGACTGTTTTCAAGGGTAACCCCACGTAGAGCGCATTGCAGTAATCTAAACGAGAGGTGACCAGAGTGTGTACTACGAGTGGGAGCTGATGTACAGGAAGGTAGGGTTGCAGCCTTCGTATGAGACGCAATTGACCCCAAGCTGCTTGGCACACCGATGAAACCTGGGCCTCCATAGTCAGCCCGGAGTCAAGGATCACCCCAAGACTGCGGACCTGGTCTTTCAGGGGTAATTTTACCCCATTAAGTATCAGGTCGATGTTTCCCAACCTTCCCTTGTCTCCCACGAGCAGTACTTCAGTTTTAGCAGGATTCAGCTTTAGCCTGTTTCTTCCCATCCATCCACTCACGGATTCCAGGCTTTAGCTCAGCAGCCCTCATTTTTTCATCATCATCATTCCCTTCCTCCCATCTTTGCTGTTTAGTAAGAAGCTCTGACCATCCAGATTGTTAATTAACAAGATTCCATCACAGGTTCAACCTGGTCATGTGAAATGGGCTCTTTTTAATATCCCAACAGCATAACTGAGGGTTGTGACAGGGTGGGCATGTTTTCTAGCAAGCAATGGGAGCCTTTGGAAACAATCATACGGAGCAGATGGTCTGTGGTTGACATTTCCAACCTGCTTCCATTGACTGTTGACAGGCATCCTGCAAAAACACTTCTGTGAGAACCAGCCCCCAATTCCATGTAAAACAGCAGGGGAGATTGTGAAGTCTGCTCAACAAAGGAAAGAGCATTGTTACACCCTGGCCCTAAGGAATATGATGTCTTTGGCTGCTTAATACCAGGGATTAACTTCCTTCAGGAGCTGAATAGCTACTAGGCTGATTGTGCCTTTGTGATTTTGTTCATAATCCTCTCACACAAAATTGCTTTCCTCGCCTAAACAGATAGATCTGAGTGCAGGGGTCCGCGGAATGGCTTTAGTTACCTCAGGATACATCTCTTTACACACAGGCGGTGAAGGAAAATGGCCAGAAATTGGCATTCATTATGCAGGCCATGTGACGTTGCCAAGGAAACTTAGCAGAAGAGGGAAAATAGGCACAAAGGAACTTAATCGTTTCATAACTGGAAAAAAGTGGCACTGGAGTGCAGAAGCATGCCCTCCAACATTCCACAGGTGACAGGTAACATTCCTTTCCTCATACTAAAGATCCATAATCTGGGCTCAATGCTGCCTTGCACCTAGCCAAAGTGGCTGCCAGGGCCCCAGGAGGTCCCACCAATGCTATTACCTAAACTTTGTGCCCCAGACTCTCCACATTAGACAACTGGGCCTACTGCTTTCAATTTCATTTTCCCAATGCCCAGGAGTCAGTAGCGGATGGATTGGTGGGGCAGTGCTGTTCACCTGACCTCCAGTTGCTTGCATTGCTGCTGTTTCCCAACAGGTAGCGGGGGAGGGAAGAGGTGGCAGCAAGGTCAGTGTAATGCAAACACACCAGCGGAGCCAACCTGAGGCTCTTGCCAGAGTGCTTGCACGCTGCCTTGCACCTAGCTGCTGCCTTGCACCAGGTCCTCTATGTCCTGAAAAGGAGCAGCAATGAGACCGACTGGAGATCTGGCTCACCACACCATCTGGAGTGCCTCTATGGTGAGTGCAGAAAATTTAAATGGTAGCTCCCAGCTACCCTGCCAGGTAAGCCCAGGAAGCTCATCAACATAATATGGGGCTTACAACAGGGCATTTTGCCTAGCTCTGCCTCAAACCTGAACCTAACCCTGCCACCTTCTGATACCCTCCCTTGACACACTGCTGAAGGCTCTCAATGCCCATTGTATGCATAACTGCCCATATGCTTTGGTTTAATCCCACAATGGATTTGGGTGCACTTATACAGACCAGTTGAAACTCAACTTTTAGTATTTGCTATCTGGGTAGTCGGTCTGTGGTGTGTGTGACCATTTTGTTCTCCTCCTCCTTCTCCATTCATTCATTCATTCAGTTATGAGCATGGGGGTTGGGATGGATGATTCCTGTGCGTCCCCTTTCCAGTCTCTGATTTGGAATTCTGTGCCTTGGAATGAGGAACTGGCTCTGCTGGTCAGATGAGTCTCTTTTGTTAAGATAATAGAGTGGCCAGGTAAGATAATGGGTCTATCAGTTGCCCAGCAACTGCTGAATGGGCCAGAAAGACCCTTTTGTCATTGAAACTCTTCAGGAGAACCTCCCCCCCCCTTCCTGGCCACTAGCAGACATTTGTGCTTTGAGTATTTTTAGTGTCTAGAGAAAGGCTGGTAACTGGAGGCAGGCAGAGAGACTGGCTCTCTGCACCATGGCATTTGGGGTGCCTCCTGTAATACATATGGAAAAGCTGGATATTGGACTGCTGATGCCTTGAACCCCCCTCCATCTTAAGCTCAGGTTGGAATGTGTGTGAATAAACAAACCATATTTCATAAAGACACTGCAGTCTCCGCTGACCTTCTTCCCAAAGGAAACCAAACCCTGTATGAGCGCAGGGACCCCTGAGATCTCACAGCTCAGAAATTGGGGAGGTGCGCAACAATTCATTAGATTTATATCCTGCCCTTCCTCCCAGTAGGAGCCCAGGGTGGTAAACAAAAGCACTAAAAACACTTTAAACATCATAAAACCAGACTTTAAAATATATTAAAACAAAACAGCTTTAAAAACATATTTAAAAAAGCTTTAAAAACTAAAAAAAAAAAGGTTAAAAAAAACCTTAAAAAGCAATTCCAACACAGAAACAGACTGGGATAAGGTCTCTACTTAAAAGACTTGTTGAAAGAGGAAGGTCTTCATTAGGAGTCAAAAAGATCACAGAGATGGTGCCTGTCTGATATTTAAGAGGAGGGAATTCCAAAGGGTAGGTGCCACTACACTAGTGTTTTAGTTTAATTACTAGATTTCTTAACCGGCCTTTGCTGTAAGGTCCCAGAGGAGGTTAAAACAATATTAAAATCAGTTAAAGCAATGTACAATAAAACGAATTAGGTGGGATAGATATCTATCAGGTGTCAAAGGCCAGAGTAAAGTAATGTGTCAGTATCAATAAATACTAGGGCTGTGCACAGCCCCCCTGATCTGCCCCATGGCTCTGACCTGGGGTGACATCAGGCTGACCTGCCCTGGGTCACCCCAGGGACCCTCACCCCCACCTCAGAGCCACTCCTGAATAAGTTTGGAGGTGGGACTAATGTTTAATTAAGGTATCCCTCCCAATTAAACATACAGGAGAGGCTTGGGAGGAGACTTTGCATCTCTTCCAACTCCCTGACTGAGAGCAAGGGACAATTCTGCAGGGTACTGTTTTACAAGCAGCTTTTCTGCAGGAAAGCTACTTGCAAGTGAGCACCCGCATTCCACAGGATCGTTCACACTGCTCAACAGCTGATGAGTGGACAGAGCAATCCTGCACGTGCTGCACTGCAGTATCCACACTCTGCAGGATTTATGCCTCTGTTCATCAGCTTTTGGGCAGAGGCATCAACCCTGTGGGGAGATGCTCAGGCAAAAAGGAGAGCCGCAGTGTTGGACCTATCTTCTTGGTCTTGGCTTTCTTGCAGGTCCTTCCTCCTGATGGCTGCCTCTTCTTCCTGTCTGATGCTGTGCCTCCTGACAGCCCCGGATCACTCTGGATCATCCAATCCAACCTGTAGCAATCTGTGGCTCTCTTAACCCAACTTCTCTGAGACCCAAAAACCTCAGAATAGGCCCAATTTGGCTCAGGACTTGGCCAAAAGCAGTGCACAGCTCTAATAAAGACATCACCAGCATCAATGTGAAAGGTGAAAGCAGTGTTTTGCCAGGGACATATGAGAAAACCAAGGCTCTCCTGATAAATAGGGGCAGTTTGTTGATATCCAGAAGGAAAGTTTCAGACACTACTGGAGGACAGAGACTGAGAACATGAGCTCAACCTTCCAACATCACTGTGGCTTTTTACTGCCATACAGCACAAGCCTATACACGTCCACTAAGGATTAAGGCTGCTAGTCCTACACACATTTACCTGGAAGGAAATCTCATTGAACCCAGGGGGGCTTATTTTTTCGTAGACAATCATACAATCATACTGCAAACACAGTTGTGGTTAGGACTGTAGGATATAGCTATAGTTACTGGTGAGGGAAATCATGGGCAGTTTGTAATTCTAGTTTCATAGAATCTAGTTCCCTGGGAAAAAAAGATCAGGGACAGACAGTATCTTTGGAATCCTAGCTACTGAATATTATCTGAAACTGTTCACCAAGAAATTGAGCTGAATTATGCTTTTCCCCTCTCAAATATCTGTACTGAAGGTTTGGCTTCACATTGGTGCAATGATTTTCACTGAGAAGTTTGTTTTGGACTGATCTCCACTGTTATGCACACTCAAAAACTGGTTTATTGTTTGCTTGTTCGAAGGTGTTGCTCATGCAATTTATCTAGCAATGATCCTGTGAGCTCATATCTAGATTTCTGAATCAATCCACTTTTAAAAGAACACTGTTTGAATGAGTGGTATCAACGAGAGAATTTTCCAGTATTTATCAGAATTGTATCCCACTTTTGCATGGGGCTCCTACTGGTTGGAACTTGTAGGGACTGTTTTAGTTTAACTTGCAGCATCTGACACCATTGGTTCATTTCTACTCACCTGCTGTAAACACAATCATGGGGATCATTTGAAAAATAGTTCCAAGGATACAAAGAACAGGAATTGGTTGGTTTTGGTCTTAGACTGAAAACCAGAACTTGGAAAAGTTACTTTTTTTGAACTACAACTTCCATGAGCCCAATCCACAGGCCATGCTGGCTGGGGCTGATGGGAGTTGTAGTTTTAAAAAGTAACTTTTCCAAGCTCTGCTTTTGCAGTGGTCTGTGAGTGAAGTGAGGAAGAGGTGCCACATTCACCTAGGAACAATTGACCAACTCTATGTCATATATAACAGTCAGAGATACTCAATCATGTTCAGCTGCCATTTTGACGTGTCCTACTAAGTGTTATCTATAGGAGAAACCTGAATTGTGCGGTTTGCTGCCTGCTCCTTGAATTAACCAGCACAATCAATGTTTTAAGAATAAAGTTTGCAGAATTTA
Organism: Rhineura floridana; assembly: GCF_030035675.1. NCBI lineage: Eukaryota > Metazoa > Chordata > Lepidosauria > Squamata > Rhineuridae > Rhineura > Rhineura floridana. The sequence goes on from NC_084481.1 coordinate 70,317,326, forward strand.
TTGAAGGTACACACTCTCACATTAGGCAATAGTAAAGGGAGCTAGATGCTTACAAATGTCAGAGCTGCAAACTGCTAGAGGGAGGGCTTTTTTCTCTCTCTCTCCCCCCCCCCATTTCAAATGTTCAGTATGCTTACCCCAGTACATCCAGTACTTACCTGAAAGACTGTCTTCCCCTTGATAGGTCTGAAGGGCACTTAGATCACCTGGGGAAATTCTACTTGTAGCACCATATCCTACAGAATATTATAGGGCGATGGATGGGAAATGGGCATGCTCTGCTATTTCCCTTATATTGTGGAATGCTTCTCCCTCTGCCGTGTCGTGAAGCAACAGCCTATCTTTTTTCTCCAGGCTCTATCTTTTTTGTCCAGGCTTTCCCTCACCCATAGGTTTAGACCCTGTTTTATGAATTTGAATCCCCTAATTCATATTTTGTATACTTTTATATTGTTGTTTGTATTGGTTTTAGATCGTGAATTTCTAATGACAGGTTTGCAAAACAAAACTTTTAAGCATCAAGTGGCCATGCTGGCTGGGGCTGATGGGAGTTGTAGTTCAAAAAAGTAACTTTTCCAAGCTCTGCTGAAAACAGGGGTGGGCAGAAGGGAAATCAAGATATCTTGGGAAATTTCTGTGTGACTTGCAGAAGATCTGCAAGGATTCTGAATTTCAGTCATATAAGCAACAAGGAAAAGGCTCTCCTAAAATAAGCTGCTGAATAGAAAAAAGGGGGGTGTAGACTTTTGTGTGGCAGGACTATGAGCTCAGTTCAGTTCTGGAACCGAAAACAAATTCCTGGAGAGGCACCCCATTCCTTAATTCTAAGAGTATGTTGTCTGCTTCCTGCCAGCCACTGTTTTGTATCTGGCTCTTGTTGCTGGATCTTCAGATTCTGGTAAACAACAACAAAGCAGATCCCACAAGCTTGAAGTCTGCCCTCCTGTGCTGGAAGACATCAGCAAGAACAAATGAGATGATGGGTCAAGATTACGGCATTACTGGATATACCATCCAGGAATCAGAAGCTTGACTCATGTGTAGTGGTGAGTAATACATACAGTGTTCCCCACTACAATGCCTTTGATTCTATACGTAGGGCCACCCCAAGATATTTTGCTGCCTGAGGCGAAGGACAAGATGGCATATATGGGACAGTTCCATATACGGCAGATGACCAGATTGCCTCTTATTTCAACATGAGTTGCCTCCATTGGATCTGAGGGTGCCAAGTCGGTTTATGGAGCACAGGGCAGGCTCTGTCCTCCACCACCTCACTGCCACTCCCTGCCCCCCCATCAACCACCTGAGGCACCTGTCTCACTCTGCCTAATGGTAGAGCCAGGCTTTCTACATCAACCCAAAAGTGGTCACATCCATACCATATATTTAAAGCACTCTTACACCACCACTTTAACAGTTATGGCTTCCCCCACAGAATCTTGGAAACTGTTGTTTGTTAAGGGTGCCAGGAATGATAGCTCTGTGAGAAGTAAGCTCCAGTTCCCAGGATTCTTTGGGGGAAGCCATGACTGGTAAAGTGGTATAAGAGTGCTTTAAATGTCTGAAAGCATTTAACAACATTTTGCCACCAGATGGTGCTACAAGCCAAAGGTTTTGTGGCTGATCATTTCACAGTTCTCTTACTCTTTCATTATTACGCTTATAAAATCCTCTCCCACTATCCTCTCCCCCGCCATCACTCCTGCCTATGCTGAGCAACCCCAGAAGCAGGGACTCTGGCTTAGCCTCTAATTCTCTGTAGCTTTCCTCTTATAACAAGGGAGAGTTCAAGTGGGGGACACTTTGGCTGAATTATCACTTCTAAGCATATACAGAAGGGAAAGTGTGCCAAGTCTTGTTTTTTTCCTCCACACTGTGTATCTCTATTAGAGATGTGGTAGAAATTCAATTCAGTTCACATTTGAAGCCAAATCTATCAAATTCGTACATTCCAAAACGATATGAGAACTGAACCACAGCCCTCCTTTGAAATTTGCACTTATCCTGATTTTGTGATGCAGTTCTCCAGCCAAACAATGTTTACAAAAATGCAGAGACTGGGAGAAATGTGCATAAAAATGAACATCTTAGTGAAAATAATATACCAAAAAAGATATTAAGAGAAATGGCTTGCAAAAATGTGTACATTAGTCCAAACTGCATACAAAAATGTGTTTGGTAGGAGAACTTCACATTAAAATGCTGAAAAAATTGCATGAGGTTTTTGTTTTTTAAAAAAATCACAAACTGCTGCAGAAATGTGGAAAACGGAATTTAAGACTGGAAAAATCAGAAAATGAGAGAACCAAAATTTTCTCCCATCCCTAATCTCTATGCAATTAAAGCTTAGAGATAAGATACTGAGGAATGATAATTAATATATTTAACTATTTGACTACTACATTAAAAGACTAATTAAAAGGTTCAACTGATGGTTAAAAGGTTCAACTTAATTGGGTCACTTTTATGAGTGCGCTTGTGTCTTCCTAGTCCAATTTAAGCTAGCCAATTTAGGATGGACTAGCCTGCAATTACGTGGGACTGTTGACTAGGATCATAGACTGGATCCATGATCCATCATAAACAGGCTGTTTTGGTTTATATTTGTGTTCTCCAAGGAACTCAAAGGCCCTTTTAGCCTCCCAACAGCTGTCAAGGTAGGTTAGGCTGTGAGGAAGTTGCTTGCTAACGCCATTGTGTGGACTTCATGACTAAGCAGGGATCTGAACCCAGATTTTCCATAGACTGAATACACTGCCTCTTTGCAGGACTTAGTAGGGCAGGGGTGGGGAACCTCCAGATGCTGTTGGACTTCAACTCCCATCAGCCCCAGCCTGTATGGTCAATGGTCAGGGATGATGGGATGTGTAGTCGAGCAACATCTGAAGGGACACCAGTTCCAGGTTAGGAAATAAATACATTGATAAAGGCTGCTGATCGTTAATTTTTGTTAGGAGGATGTTTAGTTAGTAGCCCAGAATGGAATAATCAGGTAAAGGGAGATGCTAATTAAGGACTCTGTGCATGTTCCATCCGTCAAGGTTTTCAAGGACAGCAGAGGATTGTGTGGTCTCTGCAAACCTTGAGTTCTGATTTATGAGCTAAACATCCACATGTAATTTTTGTCAGAGAGGATCAATATTCAAATTTGGTTACTTATCTCATTAAACAATTGGTAATGGCAAGCTGTCACCTCACCAGACACTTGATTTCCTCCACACACCCACACCATTTATACTTTTCCATGCTGTTATGGGCACCACAATCTCTGAGACTTCCAAGGGTTCCAGCTCTTATCCAGGGATTGGTTTCCTTGGAATGAAGGTCAGCAGGAGACTGTGGTGTTTTTATGACATATGGTTTTATTTATGTATATATACAACCTCAGCATAAGATGGAAGCGCTCATGGCATTACCACTCCAATAGACTCTGTTTCCCCATTCAGTTTTCAGGGAGGCTTTCCTAAGCTGTAGCTTTGAATTTGGCACAGAGAGCAAGTCAAAGCTCTGTGTCTTCCCAGCTCCCCGGTGCAGACCAAACTAGCCAAGGCTAGCTCCTGGGCTATTGTTCTACCTACAAGATGATGTCCAACCAGATGAAGGGAGAGGCATAACCCTGCCCCTGAAAGAGCATCACCAGCTAGTTGTTTCTAAGGCAACATGGCCAACTCTTTAGTCACGCAGACAGAATGGTTAACAGGTTTGGCTAGGGCCATTACTTTAATAAAGAATTTGGTTTGACCACTTACCAGTCCTTTCCACTACAGGCTCCCATTTTACAAAGTCACAGGCTTGGAGGGTACCCATAGGCATCATCCAAACCAACCCCTAATCCTATAACAATACCATGACCTGCCACTGCCACAGAAGACATTCCCCAAGCCATATCATTTTACAGATTGAAAGAGACAATTTTAATAAAATGCCTGCAGCTCTAGAGTGAACACACAACCAATTGCTGTATTTGCCTAAAGCTGGAACACAACCAATCCATATTATGTAACTACCACTAGCAAATCTCCATTATTTTAACTGATGCAAATGGTGACTCCCAGTCAATGCTACCTTTACTTGTTTCCCTAAGCATGTAAAGTATGTTTTGTGATCCTGCTGTAAATATTACAGTTTCATATATCAGACAGTGGGCTGATATGAACTGCTTTCTTTGTGAACTGATTTCAGAGGCCTGCAGAGACATCTTCTTCCTCTAGGATGCAGACCTTAATGTGGTGAGGGGGTTTGAGAGTGTCAAAGAAGCTGAGAGCAATGTCGTCAGGATTCTAGACCAAGAGGCTAGACTCCTAACAGGGTCATCCAAGGCGGAATGGTCAAAGCTGAGACACCAGACTTGCGTCCAGACAGAGGAAGGCAATCCACCTCTGAATACCTCTTACCATGAAAACCCTATGAATAGACTAGCCAAAATGCAACATGAGATAGTACTGGAAGATGAGACCCCCAGGTCAGATGGCACTCACCAACCTACAGGGGAAGAACAACAGACAAATATGAGTAGTGCTGTGACTAATGACGCATCTGGATCAAAGCTGAAAGGAAGCCCAGAGGTTGATGTGCACAGATGCGAAAGGAGAGTCTGGAGTTGAACAATGTACACAATAGGAACATGGAATGTGAGAAGCATGAGTCAGGGAAAGTTAGAAATTGTCAAGAAAGAAATGAAACATATCAACATTACAATACTTGGCGTGAGTGAGTTAAAATGGATGGGAATGGGACATTTTCTATCAGGCAACTACAAAATATTTTATGCAGGAAATGAGAAATCAGAAAGAAACAGGGTTGCTTTAATAGTGAGAAGTGATGTAGCAAAAGCAACTAGGAGCTATAATGCAAGGTCAGAGTGAGTGATATCAATGAGATTTAACGGGAAACCTATTAACATAACCATCATCCACGTCTACACTCCAACGGCAAACACAGAAGAAAAGGAATTGGAGAGATTTTAAGTAGAAATACAGGAAGAAATTGATCACACAAAGAAGATATTCTGATAATCATGGGGGACTGGAATGCAAAAGTAGGGAACAGAGAAGAACTTGGAATTGTGTGGAAATGGGGCTTAGCAGATAGAACTGAAGCAGAAGAAAGACTTAGTGAATTCTGTGAAGCCAATAATTGCAAACACATTTTTTGAGCAACCAAAAAGACGACTGTACACGTGGACATCACCAAACAGTCAATATTGGAATCAAATTGATTATATAATTGGTAGCAGAAGATAGAGAAGTTCTATACGGTAGGGCTCTGCTTTATGGCACTCCACTTCTCGGCGTTTCGCTAATGTGGCAGTTTTCATAGAATCATAGAATAGTAGAGTTGGAAGGGGCCTACAAGGCCATCGAGTCCAACCCCCTGCTCAATGCAGGAATCCAAATCAAAGCATTCCCCACAGATGGCTGTCCAGCTGCCTTTTGAATGCCTCCAGTGTTGGAGAGCCCACTACATCTCTAGGTAATTGGTTCCATTGTCGTATGGCTCTAACAGTTAGGAGGTTTTTCCTGATGTCCAGTCGAAATCTGGCTTCCTGCAACATGAGCCTATTATTCCGTGTCCTGCACTCTGGGACGATTGAGAAGAGATCCCAGCCCTCGTCTATGTGACAACCTTTGACGTACTTGAAGAGTGCTATCATATCTTCCCTCAGTCTTCTCTTCTCCAGGTTAAACATGCCCAGTTCTTTCAGTCTCTCCTCATAGGGCTTTGTTTCCAGTCCCCTGATCATCTTTGTTGCCCTCCTCTGAACCCGTTCCAGTTTGTCTGCATTCTTCTTGAAGTGCGGAGACCAGAACTGGACACAGTATTCAAGATGAGGCCTAACCAGTGCTGAATAGAGGGGAACTAACACTTTATGCGATTTGGAAACTATACTTCTGTACAATTATATCCATGTTCAGCACTTGTTCCCCTTTTCCGGCATTTTTAAGGTAAGCAATGTGTGTGAGCAAGCGAGCAGGGAGGTGGGGGTGGGTGAGTGAGTGGGGGGAGAGGGCGAGCAAGCAGGCAGGGGGGAGGGTGAGTGGGCGAGGGGGAGGACGAGCGAGTCTGTGTGTGAGCTCACTGTGTGTGAGCTTGAGGGAGGAAACTATATTTTAAGGGTAAAGGGGGATTATTTTCAGTGCCTCATTGGGGCCATTCAGAGCTGCTTAGTGGTGGTGCTGCTTGGCCGCCTGAGAGAAGAACAGCCTTTTCCCCAGATAAGGAGCGCTAGCCACCGCTGAAAGCTCCCTTTTCTCCTCAACAGCTTCCTCATCAATACTTTCCACCAGAAAGATGCTGTGGGGCTGCTGCCATTTGCCCACCCCTTTCATCGCAGGCCCCCTCAGAGCATCCAGTTGGGTATGGTCTTTTACCAAGTATTCCCCATAGTAGCACGCCATCCTGCCTTCCTACCTCCGCCTTCTCCTCTGGGAGGCTCCATGCTGCTTTGCCACCCTCGGGAAGCAAGGCTTGGAAAGCAGGGCCACGCCAAAGGTGGGTGCAGATTCCTTGCTTAGTAGGAGTCACCCACTAACCTACTTACCTACCCGTTGCCTCTCCTGTCCTCCTGCAGCCCAGTGCCCTGAAGGAGAAGCACCATCCTATTTAATTCCCCTCCCGCGACCCCTTCAACTGTTTCTGGAGCACAACATTTCAATTAAGAAGTTTGAGGTACAGTGCACCGGGTGAGGGAGCGAGAAGGGACCCTGCCGTGGAAGAGGAGCACTACTCCCCCACCATAACGAGGGCGAGTGAGCGAGCAAGCGAGCAAGCGAGCAAGCGGGGACAGGGGAGAGGGCGATGCTATGTTCCACTTTTTGGTGGTTTTCACTTTTTCGGGTCTGGTCCATAACCTGCTGTATGAGTGGGGCCCTACTGTACTTTCTGTGAAAACAAGACCAGGAGCAGACTGTGGTACAGATCATGAACTGGTAATACTGAAAATCAGAGTGAAGCTAAAGGAGAACAAGAAAGCAATCGTAATGCCAAAATGCAATTTAATAACATCCCAGAAGAATATACAGATCAAACAAGGAACAGATTTGAGGCTTTAAACTTGGTTGAGAGAGAGAACCAGAAGAACTATGGAGTGAAGTCAGAGACATTATCAGGGAAGAATGCAAAAAGACAATACCTCTAGTTAAAAAGAGAGAAAAACCTCAACGGATGACTGAAGAAACTCTTAAAATGGTTTTGAACTTGTCAAGGATTATCAATACCTTGGCCCAGTCATTAACCAAAATAGAGGCAATAGTCAAGAAATCAGAAGAAGGCTAGGACTAGGGAGCGCAGCTATTATCTATTTATTTATTTATTATTTAATTTGTATCCCGCCCTTCCTCCCAGCAGGAGCCCAGGGCAGCAAACAAAGCACTAAAAAACTTTAAAACATCATAAAAACAGATCTTAAAATATATTAAAACAAAACAGCATTAAAAACATTTTAAAAAACGTTAAAAAGGGTTAAAAACATTATTAAAAACATATTAAGCAATTCTGACACAGACGCAGACTGGGATAGGTCTCAACTTAAAAGGCTCATTGAAAGAGGAAAGTCTTCAAAGGCGCCGAAAAGATAGCAGAGATGGCACCTGCCTAATATTCAAAGGGAGGGAATTCCACAGGGTAGGTGCTACCATACTAAAGGTCCATTTCCTATATTATGCAGAACGAACCTCCTGATAAGATGGTATCTGCAGAAGGCCCTCACCTGCAGAGCGCAGTGATCGACTGGGTATATAAGGGGTAAGACGGTCTTTCAGGTATCCTGGTCCCGAGCTGTAGAGGGCTTTGTACACCAAAACTAGAACCTTGAACTTGGCCCGGTAGCAAATGGGCAGCCAGTGCAATTCTTTCAGCAGCGGGGTGACATGTTGGCGATACCCTGCCCCAGTAAGCAGTCTCGCCCCTGCATTTTGCACCAGCTGCAGCTTCCGGACCAACCTCAAGGAGCGCATTACAGTAATCCAACCTGGAGGTTACCAGTGCATGGATGACAGTGGTCAAGCTATCCCGGTCCGAAAACGGCCGCAGCTGTCTCACCAGCCGAAGCTGGTAAAAAGCACTCCTAGCAACTGAGGTCACCTGGGTCTCTAGCGACAAAGATGGATCCAGGAGCACCCCCAGACTATGGACCTGTTTTTCAGAGGGAGTACAACCCCATCCAAAGCAGGCAACTGACCAATTATCTGAACTCGGGAACCACCAACCCACAGCGCCTCCGTCTTGCTAGGATTCAGACTCAGTTTATTGGCGCTCATCCAGCCCAACACTGAGTCCAGGCAGAGGGCCAGGACTTGCATAGCCTCTCCCAATTCAGATGTTATGGAGAAATAGAACTGGGTATCATCAGCATACTGCTGACATCTTGTCCCCAAGCTCCTGATGAGTGCTCCCAAGGGCTTCATATAGATGTTAAACAGCATGGGGGACAAGATGGTACCCTGCGGCACCCCACAGCACAGCTGCCAGCTGCTTCTTTGTTGACTTTATCATAGCTACTGGCAGCCGTTCCTTTGTTAGGAAGTTTGCTTGTTCATGACCCAGAGCAACAGACCATTCACGGGAAGTGCCAACAAGCTCATTTCATGAACAAGAGTTAGTTCATATATTGCAGTGGGTAAGGAGAGTTTAATGTTTGTTGTAAATCATTTGAATGTGGAGTGATGAGCCCTTGCCACTGGAATCAGCTTGCCCCTTCACTCTGCATCTGTCAGCTCTGGGGGTGGCCCCTCTTTCATGCTGATGCCATCCATTGTTTACTGTTCCCTACGAGTCTCTCACTCCACATCTGAATAAGTTTCCTGCTCTGAGTGACAAATTGCAGAGATCATTGCAGGTGCATCCACCCCACTTGACTGTTGTTTGTACGCATCGTGTTCATTTGCATGCGGGGGTGGGGGGAGAGTTCCCAGAGCTGGTGGCAACATGAGTCAACTTCATAACTGGAGTTGGCACATATTGGTGCAACCTCCACACTGCTGCCAAAGTTTCTGCAAGGTAAAGTGATCAGACACGAGTTACCTTCCACCAGGAAAACAGAATCAGGAGCTGGAACATCAGACGAGTGCTGCTATTGGCTGTTGCTTTCCAAAGTGTTTGAAAACAATTAAAGCTCACAGCACCCCTCTGCATTTCACAGCTGCTGCAGGTGATTAAATACTACTAGGAACATAATTGTTGCCTCTTTGCTGATATGAAAAGCAAGGGAAGCGTGCATAAGAGTCTCATTGAAAGCAGCAGAAATCAAGAGTTCCTTGCTATGCATGGGACATCTTTCAGGAGTAATGCTCCAAAAGAGACACATGATGTTGCATATAATTAAAAGGCAATGGTGCTTCATCCTGAGATGAACTGCTAATCTTGCAACTCTGTTTGCTTGCAATAAAGAATGTCAAAACCCAACTTCTCTGAGACCCAAAAACCTCAGAATAGGCCCAATTTGGCAGATACCCAAAAGGTGATAACATATCTTTAAGTTTCGTTTTACTAAACTGCTTGCTTGTAACTTTTTATTGTCATATAGCATCATTGAGATAAGGTATAAAACAAGGCCTGTTCAGGAATATGGCAGGCAGCTCACTTTAAGCATAAGCGGTGAGCGTGTCTCTATTCTGCAGAATAAAACTTGGGTAACCCTCATCTGACTAACGTCTCGTTCTTGGTGGTAAATCAGAGTAAGCCTACCAGGGAAACGAACAGCAGTTTTGCAACAGTGTGACTGCTGACTGGGGCAGAGTATCACCAACATGTCACCCCGCTGCTGAAATAATTACACCAGCTGCCCATTAGCTACCAGGCTAAGTTCAAGGTTCCGGTTTTGGTGTACAAAGCCCTATACAGCTTGGGACCAGGATATCTGAAAGATTGTCTTACCACTTATATATCCAGGTGATCATTATGCTCTGCAGAAGAGAACCTCCAACAGATACCATCTTGTCAGGAGGTCCATTCCTTACAACATAGGAAGCGGGCCTTTAGTGTGTAGTGGCACTGACCCTTTGGAATTCCCTCCCCTTTAATATTAGACAGGTGCCCTCTTTGTTATTTTTTCGGTGCCTACTGAAGACCTTCCTCTTTCAACAACCCTTTTAAGCAGAGACCTCATCCCAGTCTGCATCTGTGTTGGAAGTGCTTTTTAAGATGTTTGTAAAGCTTTTTAAAAAAGATGTTTTTAAAGATGCTTTGTTTTAATATATTTTAATGTCTGTTTTTATGATGTTTTTAGAGTGTTTTAGTGGTTTTGTTTGCGGCCCTGGGCTCCTACTGGGAGGAAGGGTGAGAAGTAATAATAATAATAATAATAATAATAATAATAATAATAATAATAGCGGAAGAGCCAGGTACAAATCTGGTAGATACTCTCATTTTGCCTCTTCAGAGGTAACAAATGAATTTTAAAAAAGAGGAATTGCTTGTGCCAGTCTCACATCTATCCAAGTTGCAACATGTCAGGACCACATACCTTTGATACAATCAATCTCTCCAATATGTCCACTGGTGATGTCAAAAATAAGCTATTTAGCTGTTTGTCAGATGAAATAAGCCACCATGAAGTCATTTTTCATCCCAGCTTCCCAATTTCAACAGCATTATGATCTTCATACACACAGCCACAGATTTGCCTGATTATTAAGTAACCATATTTCAGCATCCACTCACAGCCATGAAGCTCACTGGGTGACCTTGGGCCACTCACTGCCTCTCAGCCTCAGAGGAAGGCAATGGTAAACCCCCTCTGAATACCGCTTACCATGAAAACCCTATTCATAGGGTCGCCATAAGTCAGGATCGACTTGAAGGCAGTCCATTTCCATTTTCTTTTCTCCTCGGCAGTTCATGAAATATCATTAAATGGGTTCTATTGATTTCAGTACATTTCAGTCTGGAAACTAATCTGTATATGGCTATTGGAAGAACCATAATGGTTCACAAAAAGGGGGTTTGACTAGATGCCATCAATGTCCCTCCCAATGCCATGACACTACCATTAGAATAGGACACTTTTTCTTCCCTGCCCCTATCTGAATTTGAATATATGAGTTAATAAGTGATGTGCATGTAAATCATCCAGTAAATATTAAGATTAATTTTATGTTACATTCACACTTCATCAGAAATCTTGGGAAACAGATGAGTGATAAAATTATTTTCACCATTTGGTAGGAAATTACAGATGACCAGTTTACCAAAGGTTAACATGCCCACTACAGTGAGTTGCCACTTGGTTAATGGGCATCCATTTTCACCTATAATTCTCTATTACAGATGTCACCAAAGTTCATATATTACCTCATTCAGATAATCATTTTGCCCAGCTTTGGTGGAAAACCTTGTGGCCCTGCAGATGTTGTTGGGACTCCAATTCCCATTATCTCTGGCCATTGGCTGGGCTGCCCGAGGCTGATGGGAAATGGAGTCCAACAACATCTGCAGGGCTACAGGTTCCCTATCTCTGATCTGGAGTCTGTATATATAACAAACTGAATGTCATTTCCCACAGACACTCTTCTCTGTCTCAGAGTGTAAAATAAGCTTCTGCACATGTGAGCTAAAGCTAACCAAGCAAGCAACTTTGCTAGCACATGACTGAAACGTTGTCAGTGAAACTCTGATGGCTGTGAACTATGTGCTCACATTGCCCAACCAAGCAGCCTTTTTATGAGTTCTGTCACTTCCCTAAAAATGACTGGTTTAATTTTATATTACACACATACACAAATGTACACGCACACACACAGTTTTATTTAAGAAACAAAACAAAGACAAGGTGTGTAAAATAAACCCATGTGTGGCTTGCACATATACATAAAGATTCAATAAACCTGTGCCATACACTGTAAAGCTTGTCTGGTTTTTCCTTGTCCCTAAATACTCTTAGAGAGTGGTTTAGTCTTTCAGCCACCGCTGTGGTCCCAACACTGCAATACCATACCTACATACATAAAAATGTAAGCACCATGGTGTCCTATTTGCAGTGCCACAGACAGGTGAACATGAATGCTCCTCCATGCCTGCATGCTGCTGTCACTGCCTGCCTCGGCAAGCAATTGGGCATCCTATGTGTGGTGGCGGCAGCAGCCTGAGTGGGTGGGTGGGTGCAGTGATAGGCCAGTGTGCGGCTTACACAGCGGCAGTGTTTCTCCCGGAAGGACGTGGAGTGGTGGCAGCAGCAGCAGCCTGGATGGGTGGACGGGAGTCTGGTGTGAGGCCATAGTGCACTGTGCAGCAGTAGTATTTGTCCAGGGCGGAGCAGGGCAGCCATGGTGCAGGGCAGCGGTGGCAGAGGAACAATTGAGGCAAGCGGGTTGGCCAAGGGAGTGGGTTGGGTTGGGGAGTGGGGGGTTGGGGAGTGGGGGGTTGGGGACCAGAGCTCCCCCTTGTTTTATATATTTTTATGTAACTTGTTTTTAATGTTTATTTTTATTGGTATTTTTTAATTAATATTTTAGATAGTCTTTTGTAAACTGCTTAAAGGTCTTTAGTTTGAGAAAGCAGTGTATGCATTTTGTTAAATATAAACAAACAAACAAAAGTTGTTCACAAACTTGTAGTGACTGCTCTCCCATCCAGATCTAAAACCTTCCCTTGTTCTTGGGTGTCTTTGTTCTCTGGGTGCTGACTGGGCAGTGGCAGCTGAATTTCAAAGTGTCTCTGCCATGGCTGGTACTGAAGCAAAAAATCCCAATATGCACATAGCACATGTGGCAACATTAAGAACCAGGAGAAAACTCTTGGTCAACAGACAAACTTTTTCTGGAGACTTGAAAAGAAATCTTGTAAATATTGAGTCAATTCTGAATTGAGCTGTAGGGAGTTTGCCTATCATTGCTAACTATCTCCAAATTTCTTGCAGTTTTGTCAATGTTTGTGGGTCCGCTGGGGGGCTGAGCAGTACATGCAGCATGCATGCCTGAGGATCTTCAGTCCCAATAGCTGGCTTCCTTGAAACTCACTCTCTGCATTCCTTTCTAAGCACTCTGGTGCCTAGCTGGCTATGTGTGGCCTGAGGCATGAATCTGAAGCTAAGGGTTGACTCCATGGTTGGTCTAGGATCCACTTTCACATCATCCTGGGCACCAGTAAAGACTTCTTTTCCACAGTTTTACTGTAGTGCTCAAGTCAGCCCTGGTATTTTACCCTATAGCCAACTTTTTCTCTCTCCCAAGCTTCTACAAGTCATCCATCATCACTCGTCTTAACTGACTCAGCCACCTCTTAAACAAAGAAAAGTGGGAAATGGCAAATTAAAATTAATGATTTAAGTTGTATTATGTACCAACCACGTGGAGGTGTTTTGAGGACTGATTAGCTAACAGGGCTGCAAGGAGCTCTGAAGACAGAAAACTGCAAGCAAGCAATAAATCGCACGTCACCAAGCCTTTAGTCAGCTTTGCTGAAATCAATGGAAACCATTTAACGGCTTCAGTGAACAGAGTCTCAAAATGCCAAATGAACATATTGGCCCCTGCTGTTAGTGTGTGAGCTGCCAATAGGCATTATTAGTCACATATGTGTAGACTCTCCTTGGTGTGAATTCAAACTTCTTTGAACTCCTGTGACACATATTAAGGAAAACGTAGTGGCCATTCTGCTAATAGAATCCAAAGTTGTGTTAAAATGGAAGATATTTCCTATAAATTGGGCTGTTTGGGAGATGCACACAAAAAGCACTGATAACATGTCACACACATGTTGGATGAAACACAAATATTCTAGCAATGTTTTTAAAAGCAAAACATTGAAAAACTGAAAAGCCTGGGTTTTTCTTCCTAACCACCCTTTGGATGTCCTGCTTGCCTGAACTAATTAAAGCATAATGAATTTGTATTAAATAGTTCTGTCCTCACAAGTGAAATGCCTGCATTAGGAATAAACTCTCTCCCTCTCTCTCTTGCATTCAGAGGAAAATTGTTACTCCACTGGGATAAGTGGGAGTTTTGCCATTGTACCATTGTGCCATTAAATTCAGAAATAATTGTACCTCTGCTTGAAGCTAGTTATTGTTTTCACAAGAAGACAAACAGTAACATTGATTTTTGTTTCTTATTCTGTGCAAATGGCTTTTCCAAGTGGATAGTCATCCTGTAAACTTTTAACCCACATTTTTGCCCAAGCCAGTTTTGCATTCTTCTGTAACTGAATGTGTTAACCAGCAAAACTAAGTACATTTATCAAAGTGGAACTATTTGCTTGTAGCCGTTTCTTCTGGTGGAATTCATGATTCATGACGTAGGAGTGGCTTAATTTTTAAAATGTGGGTAGAATACAATAGACTAAAATACAACTGTAGGCAGTAAAACATATCTAGAATAGCTAATTAAGAGCTGATAACGAAACGAAACTAGCACTGATAACTAAAAACTCAGATGTCATAAATGCCATTTCTTCTGCTCATTAACGGGGCAGCTAGTGGGGAGGGGAAATTACTGGAATGAGTGTGGAGGTGGACCACTCTGCTTCAGACTGTTGGTGGAACATCTCATTTTGGAATGCTTTACTATGTTAAAAAACTCCTAGAATAAAAAAAAATTGGCAAAGTGCTAGACTAGAATCTTTTAGTTTGATATGCTACCTTTCTCACAGGGATATTTTGTAACTGGAGTGGTGCTACTATATGTTCTTAATTACACATGAACATGAATGTGTACATGTGCAGTCAATGGACAAATGCAATGAGAACTTTAGCTTAGAATCATGATGAAGCCTGGGAATATTATACTGGACATTAGTATATATGGGGAAATTAATACAACATGCCAAGATTCAGGATTAAAATATGCAAATCAAGATATTGCAAACAGAGATTTGGATTAATATGTGGATTGTTATAGAATGAAAGAGGTTTGCTTAAGCAAGCAGTGTTTAAGTTGGATTAGCAGCTTAGCTACAGCCAGGGCAAGCTTAGGTAGGAAGACCCACATACCAAATATGGAGAAAAATGGGTAGTGAGAGTCTTAAATGGGTAAGCAGAGACTAACTGCTATAAAGGAGGGGACTGGCCCACTAGCACCAGGGTGGCTAAACTCAGAAACAGAAAAGAGAAACAGAGAGAGCCATGTAGGTCCCTGACGCCTGTAACATTGTGAGGCTTTCTTGAAAGTGGCTGAGAAGCACATAGCGATGAGTTCCCTAGGATCTTTAATTAAACTGAGTTCAAAACAACAAAAACAAAGAAAGGAAAGGAGTGCCGGGGACAGAGGAGGACTGGGGCCAAGATAACTAAAGAAAGGGGGTTGAAGCAGCCGGAGTGTCCTGTGAAATGGACCTCTTAAGGACTCAGCCAAGACTGAACACTGAGTTGTAATTGGAGATCCCACTTTATAGATCAAATTTACTCAGAGGTGTTGCTTCCTACATGATATAGAAAAACAGGAGTTTGATGGGAATCGAAGAGTAGCCTCTGGTGGAGGGTTCTTATTTTTAAGATAGATTCATGGCTGTTAATGGGTTGTTTGGCAGTGGTAATGGTACTTCAGTGCAACCAGGCGCTAAGAAACCAAATTCAGGGCTTGCCCTTGGATGGTTTGACTAAGTTATGAACTGAGTGATGAGAGAGGTGTTCTATGACCAGAGTTCTCACACAGGTATGTACTGTATACATAATAAGAGTATATTATTTATTAACCACTATAAATCAAGGTCAGCAAGTACAAACCAGAACATTCTTGTCCTGACTGTTTCTAAGCCTTAAGCATAGTCAGCCTTTCCTAGGCAAAATCATGATAAGGTGCCTAGAGGGAGGCTGAGCGCCTTGGCTCAGTGAAGCTGTGAGCTCTTTACTTAACAGTGGGGACACTCAAAAGTGGTAAGTTTCATCTATAGCTAGAAGTTGCACAGTCTACCAATTTCAGAGGTGGTATCTCTCACCTACAATATGACATTGTACAGACTGGTCTACCACTTCAACATTCTCCCACCTTATTCTGGTGCAAGTATAGACAAAATTTAATAAACAGGCACATTTGTGATTGAATGCATGAAGACTGGGTGGCTGGAAAGTAGGCTGAGTCCATGGCAATGATTTCACTAGAATAAGCACAAAAGAAAAGTCAAATGCTACCCTTCCCAAAGACTGTCTTCAAGTGATCTAGTTGAACCTTAACTGCTTTGGATCAAATATAGTTCATATTCACTAATAGACAAAAAAAACCTTGCGGTTTAAGAATGTACCTATAGCCCACAGATATTTCTATCAACCTTTAAAAAACAGGGAAATTGGGCAGCTATAGTGAATGCATCAGGGGACCAGGAGACATGACTCCCTCTCTGAGATATTGCACTGCCCTACAAATTTGTCAAAATGCAAAGGGATGCATACCACTCCTTTGGGAGCATCTAAAGCAAAGTTTTCATTTAGAAAAATAAACCTGTAATAAAGAACATCTTCATATCTTGGGATTTACTGAACATGGTTGTAATTGGTAATTATTTTCTGAATCCATTTTGAATGCCTCTCTAATATATTTAGCTTATTAGTGTAAGATGAAATTTAAAGCCTTTTACTGACAGAGATTGCAGTATGTCTGGATCAGCACTCTTTAGCATTTTATTTGCTTATAAATACATGTCAATACCACAAGATGGCACCCTTACTTGCAACACATACTATTACAAACACTTATCTTCTTCAGGATGTTCAGAATGTAGACTTGGAAACTTTTTTAAAAAGCAAGGCCTTCTACAAACAGTTCTTTGTGTGTACGATGTATAATAAATAACATCAAGAATAAGTCTTTAAAAAAAAGAGTTTACAAATATTCTGGATAATAAAATTTAAAATACAAAAGCAGAATTCATATGAAACAAAATGAATTACAGTTTTCAATGGTTTAAAATGTACCTAAATGGCGTAATATTAATTTAAAATATATATCTGAGCACTCTTATCTTCCTAATCATCAAAACATTAGTCCATCTTGTTTTTCTTTAAAAAAAAACACCTCAGGGTTAGAAAGCCATCTGGATCTTGTGCTGCAAACTTTTCTTAATGCTTATTATCCTGCTGCTCTGATGGAAGAGAAATCAGATTGTTTTTCTACCTAAGAAACCCAGGAAATTAGAAAACAAAGGGAATTCAATACATTTTTGGAAAACATATGAATCAACTTTACAGTCCCAAATGTAACTCAAATGTAAACACTAGAAAACTCATTGCTGAAAGAGGTGAAGAATAAAGAAGCTTGCACTAATATAGTGCATAATGATGCAGTGTTGAACTTGTCCTTTACAGTCAATGTCACCTCCCCCCCCCAGGATTGTCATGCTTTTAAAGGTAAAAAACAGTAAAAGTCTGCAGAATTACTTGTTTGTCCTTATCCCCATTGATGAACAGGAAAGATGCATCTCACAGGTCCCCTTGGGAAAAGTGTCACCAATATATGGAAGGTCCTTTAATGCCATTTTTTTCAGATAAACCAAAAGGCAAAATTGTTATGTTCGCAGGTTGTATTTTGCCCATGTGCACCAGCAATTGTGAGATTCTTAAAAAAAAAAAATCCAAAGTGAGAAGTTTGTATCTTATAAAAACAAAACAAAAAAACCAGGGGGAAGCAGTTAAGGCAGTCGATGTCTACATTTGGATTTCTGTCCATCATGTTACATGTCAACGTCTCCATCGTAGGCTAGGGTCAGACACTTTTGTTGTGGAGGAGCATTTTGTTGCTGTTTTGGCTTTTTGCTAAAAGGGAAAAAAATATCTTTAGAAGACTAAAAGTGTGAATTGAAAAATATACTTCAGGCATGATCTAGCCAAAGTTAAACACTATTGATCGTGATAAGGGATTTAAGCACAGGGTTAAATCTTTTGCACTGAAATCAATGGGGCTTAAAAGAGCTTATCTTCGGCTGAGTCATGCCCTTTTCAAAACTGGAACTTCTGAATTGCAGTTGCTATTTCCCCCATGTAGTCAGAATATAGAAAAACAGTTCTACAATTCTATAAGTGTTCCTGCAAACTCCTTGAAAGAAGAATGTCTAGCTTAGCCCTTAGCTAAGGATGAAGACAACCTCTATGGGCACAATCCAAACAAATGGTTGGATTGACGAACTAAGGTTGCATCCAGGAAGCTTTTAATGTTTTTGTTATTAAATGAAGACTCAAAATGAATATTTAAAAAGAGAGAGATTACCTCTGTAACACTGAGAACAATAACATGAGTCAACATTATGCTGTTATTTATTGTTTCAATTCATCACACAAATCACCCAGTTTTCCAGACTCATTTTCCTGCTGTCACCAAACCAGTTCCCACAGCTGAAAATCCATTGCTGAATTTAAAAACAGCTTTGTCTCTTCAACAGTGGGAATTCTGTGGTGACATCATCTAAGATACCTCTGACTCCACACACGGTCCTCTCTTGTACATGCATATTACTTTGTGCTTCATCCTAAAAGTGACAAATACAACATTGTTTCCTAATTACATCCAACAGAAAACAAAGTGACATTGGTGTATTATCCTTGCACATTCTTTATCATTTGATTTAAATTAACTTGATTTGAGCTGATCCAATCTGTTTCCAGTGAAGTATCTAAAACTGAGATGAAAGTCAAGGAACAAATAGACAGAATACTTACCAAACAAGATATGAGGTGAATATTAGGGAAACAATCATAAGAAATCCACCTGCTGATACTCCATAGACCCAGATTTTAAGTTTTCCATCTGGATCAGAAAAGGGAAGAAAATGAAATTAGGCAAAATGTAAACTTCAAACTTTTAAAGGTCAAAATAACTGTTTCTATAACAATGAATAGTAAAAGGAAGCACATACACATAAATCCAGGTACCATGCAATGGTGAAATACAAATCCTTAAGCACAGGCCATGTGTTTTTCCATACCTCTTTCATCATACTAATCTTCACAAACATCAAAGCTAGCACACAGTTGAAACAGATAAAAAAGGGGGGTGCTTGTATTTGGGATATTGGTTATTTGAAGTACTGCTGTCATGGTTTTGTGGAAGTAAATACATTTCAATTAGCCTTCTTCAAATTCTACCAATGGTTGAGAGGAGCTTTTACATTCTCAGTAGCAGACTAATGCTACCCATCCTGCTCATGCAATTTAAAGCTTGCTGATTTGAATGACTAGAGCACTCTTTTGTCATTCAGTATGGGAGGATACCAAATGCATGAAGAAGCTCTCTACAATATAGAAGCTAGAAATGCTCCCTGATGAATGCATTGGCTACACCTCACTAGACAACCAGGTTTCCTTTCCCCATGGAGGGATCCCTACACATCTGTACATGTGGAGGCCACCTGCAGACAGGAACTGAACATGCATTGTCTTGGGCAGCCTTTCCCAACCTTTGGATGTTCTTGGACTACAACTCCTATCAGCCCCAGCCAGCATGACCAATGGTCAGGAATAATGGGAATTGAAGTCCAGCAACATCTGGGGACTCAAAGGTTGGGAAAGGCTGGTCTAGGGCATGGCAGCACATGTGATGTTCACCAGGTGGATGATGTTGTTGTTGATGATTTATTTATTAATTAAATTTATATCTCACATCCTTCCTTCTAGATGGTGATGATGATAATGAGTTCAAGGGCCCATGCTTTCCACACATATAAAAATCAATTAATCAATCAATTGGTTAAAAACAAAATCCAAGACCCATTTCCACCTCATTGGCTTGCCCACAGTCCAAATTTGGCAATGTTATGGAGATACATGATGTGGAGATGATGGTGGGATTCATCTGACTTACTTGATGAGAAACAAACAGCTTACAGCTGTAGGAAAAGCCCTTTCAGGTGTTCCTCATGTGACAAATTGTGAACAGCAGTACAGAGGCTTTGATTCAAAGGTTGATTGTGTGAATGTCAAGGTTATATAAAAATGAGTGGGGTGTAACCTCATGTAGTAGCCAAGAATCTTAAAAAGATCTCTTGGGCCTGGCTGGGAACCTCTGATCCTCCAGATGTTATTGGACTATTGCTTCCATCATCCCTGATCATTGGCTGTTCTGAATGACACTGATGGGAGTTGGAGCCCAACAAATCTGGGAAACCATAGGTTCCCCACCCCTAGTCTAGGGAAAAACTTTTAGCCTGGGCCTGTCATTTACACATTTATCTATAAAAGTATTTATATTACCAGCTATTATAATTTGTCCCAAGTTGGTATACAAGCTGAAATGAGCAAACAAAAAAGTCACAGTATTACAGCAATATAAATAAAAAGTAAATATAAAATGTAACCCAAAGGGCACTGTTAATTAATTGCTGACATTAAATGCCAGAAAAGGCTTGAGTGCACAGGTATGGTTTTAATAAGCAACAAAATATTACCAGCACTGATGCTTATCAGAGCTTCAAGGGGAGGAAGGGGGCCACCACAAAAATGCTGTCCTTGGGCTGCCAACAAACTGAGAATATGGCACAACCAAGAGCGCCTCTGCAGCTCAGTGCAATGCTCAGACAAGGGAGTAAGGAGAGATGTGCACTGGTGGGTATCTTGTTCAAAGCTTTATAGGGTAAAACCAAACTTTGGCCCAGTGGCTTATTGATAACCAGTGCAACTACTTTAGGAGCAGCATAATATTTGTGCAATAAGGCACTACACTAAAGTTTTGCCACAGCATTCTGCACCAGCTGCAGCTTCTGGACCAACCTTAAGGGAAATCCCTCAATGAGTGCATTGCTGTAATCCAAAGTCACCAGTGCATGGGTCACAATGGCCAGGCTGTCCAGGTCCAGCAATGGGTGCAGTTGGTGTAACAGCTGGAACTAGTAGCAGGTACTCCTAGCCAGAGCTTGGAAAAGTTACTTTTTTGAACTACAACTCCCATCAGCCCAATCCAGTGGCCTTGGTGGTTGGGGCTGATGGGAGTTGTAGTTCAAAAAAGTAACTTTTCCAAGCTCTGCTCCTAGCCAATGTAGCCAGTTGGGCTTTCAGAGACAGATAGGAATGATGGAGCAGATCCAAACTGTGTAACCATTCCTTTAGGGAAAGTGCAACCCCATCTACAACAGGCATATTACCCAACTCTGGTTACAGGAACCACCCACCCTTAGAACCTCCATCTTGCCAGGATTCAACTTTAGTTCGTTGGACCCTCATTCAGCCCATTGCTCCATCCAGGCACTGGTTTATTTTACTTCCATAAATAAACCATGATTTTCATTTCCTTATTGTAAAGGGGCAAAGCATTTATGTGATTCTGGTTGTCTGTTATCCTGTTCAGTTGCTCCTATCAGTGATGCCATCATTAATTGGCAATCACTCATGGCCGAGTAAGATTGTCTTCCAAGATAAGGTCTTTAACGGTGGGTCCATAAGTGACTGTGGAGGCCAATTCTAGATCCACACAGCCTCCCACAGTGAGGACATAGGTTTCCAGATGGAAGACAGTCGCAATGAGGATTTGCTTGACATGCCTTCCACTTAGCTCATTTCTCTCTTTCGCCCTGTACTCGTGCTTCTTCAAAGTCCATAGCACCTTTGATAACAGCTGACCTCCAATTGGGACGCTCATGGGACAATGCTTCCCAGTTCTCGATGCTCATGTTATAGTTTCATGCCAATGTAGATATGAAAAACAAGTTTCTATATGCTGATCAGCGCCATCAACCCCACCAAATTCCAGTCTGTGGGCGTGAGACTGCTTTCAACATCATGGTGTACATGTATATCATATAATTCATAATAATTGCTGCCAGAATCATCTACTTGTTAAGTAAATAAGAGCAGAAGGCTATACTGAATCCTCCTGTTTGCCTAGCAGGCAATCATCACTGTCAGCTCTCACAGTGACAAGCAAACTTGAGA
The DNA here is from genome assembly GCF_030035675.1 of Rhineura floridana. NCBI lineage: Eukaryota > Metazoa > Chordata > Lepidosauria > Squamata > Rhineuridae > Rhineura > Rhineura floridana. The sequence continues at coordinate 70,339,110 of NC_084481.1, forward strand.
TAAAGGGCATCTTCATAAGCACAGCAGGAGGTATGCAGCCTTCTGGTAGATTCACAGTTCCCGGGACAAGAGATGGGGGAGAATATCTGCTAAATTTAGTACCAGATTCCAACTGAATTTGACCATGCACTATCTTTTTGGACTGGCACTGATTTCTTGCAGCAGGCTGCAGCTGTAATCGGCACAGATTTTTTTTCCGAATCTTTCCCCAGATTTTATGTAATTATCTTTGTAATTTCCTCTAAGTTGATGCATTCATAACAGTGTGTAGGTGTGATAAACAGGAATAAATAAACCCCGTGGAACCCCGTGATCATTTACATAGGCATTTAAGTTACAAATGATGCAACCAATTTTTTTTTGCAACCAAAAAAACCCCCAAACCCATCAGTGGAGCAGAAACAAAAAAAGGGCAGATCAGAATACAAGTGGATTGGAATTAGGCAGTGAAGTCCATCCCTACCCTGGATCGGGACCCCTGTGATTAGGACCCACAGTAATATGAAAGTGATTGACAGCTGCAATTTGAGTTTTCCATATAGAGTGCCTTGCAAAAAAAATCAGACCCCTGATTACAAATGGTACATTGTAATTTCATTCTATATGATATTTTATTTTGAAACACTGAAACTCAAAATCAATTATTGTGAGGTGACATTGGTTTTACGTTGGGAAATGTTTGTAAGAAACATAAAAAACTGAAACATGTTGGTTGCATAAGTATTCAACCCCTGTGCTGTGGAAGCTCTCAGTTTACACAGATGAAAGAAATTGCCCTGTCGGGGACACAGCTACCTTACTGGCCTCCACCTGTGAACCATCAAAGTTGCTGTCACATTATCAGGATAAAACCCCCACTGTTGAAGGATCATTGGTCAGGCTGTGATCTGAAGGAAAATGAAGACCAAAGAGCATTCCACAGAAGCGAGAGATACAAATGCATAGATTAGGAAAGGGGCACAAACTAATAACCAAGTGTTTGGAAATCCCAGTGAGCACAGTTGGATCAATAATCAGGAAGTGGAAGCTGCATCACACCACCCAGGTGCTGCCAAGAAAAGGCCTTACCTCAAAATTCAGTGTTCAAACAAGAAGGAGACTTGTGAGAGAAGCCACAGAGAGGGCAACAATCACTTTGAAGGAGCTACAGAGTTCACTGACTGGGAGTGGAGTAATGGTGCACCAGTCAACCCTATCAATAGCTCTGCATAACACTGGCCTGTGTGACAGGGTGGCAAGAAAGAAGCCATTTCTCAGAAGTACAATCTGAAAGCATGTCTGGAGTGTGCCAGAAAGCATGAGAGTGCCCCAGCTGTGATGTGGGAAAAGGTCAGATGAGACCAAGATAGAGTTTTTTGGCCAAAACTCAAAGCGCTATGTGTGGTGCAAATCTAACACTGCCCAAGCCTCAAGACACACCATCCCTACAGTGAAGTATGGTGGTGGCAGCATCATGCTGTGGGGATGCTTCTTGTCTGCAGGGACTGGGCAACTTGTTAAAATTGAAGGAAGAATGGATGGAGCAAAATACAGGGAAATACTGCAAGAGAACCTGCTTCAGTCCACTAAAAAACTGAAGCTTGGGAGGAACTTCACTTTTCAGCAGGACAATGATCCTAAGCACAAGGCCAAAGCAACACTGGAGTGGCTAAAGAACAAAAAGGTGGATGTCCTACAGTGGCCCAGTCAAAGTTCTGATCTCAATCCCATTGACAATCTGTGGTGCTCTTTGAAAATTGTGGTCCACAAGCGATGTCCAACCAACCTGAATGACCTGGAGCAAATCTGCCAAGAAGAATGGGTCAAAATCCCTCTGTGTGCAAAGCTGGTACATACCTACCCCAAAAGTCTTAAAGCTGTTATTGCAGCAAAAGGTGGCTCTACCAAATTTTAATGTGGGAGTGTTGAATACTTATGCAGGCAACGTGTTTCAGTTTTTTATGTTTCTTACAAACATTTCCCAACACAAAACCAATGTCACCTTACAATAATTGATTTTGAGTTTCAGTGTTTCAAAATAAAATATTATAAAGAACGAAAATACAATATACCATTTGTAATTCAGTAACATGAGAACATTGGTCAGGGGTCTGATTAGTTTTGCAAGGCACTGTACCATAGTTACTGTAGAAAGTATCATTCTAGAAATGATACTTTTTCTTTTTTAGCTTTTTCTAACTGTATGGCAATCTAATCTACTAAAGATAAGAATGTCTTTCTTGGTTAATTGTGTAAGAATTGTAAAAATGACATCAGCTGAAACACTGTCAATATCGCAGCGATGCTTTTACACAGTTTTACAATGTCATATAATTGTAATGCATTCCATTCAATTATGTTGCAAATGAGAGTTTGAATATTCTCTTGCAAAGTTTCTGGTTGTATGATCCACTGAGCATGAATTTTACCCCCCCCCTTTTTATATATATATATATATATATAAACCACACATTTTATCTTCTTTTTTTTTACCTGGATTAAAAGGCTGAATCGACCACCCTTTAAAAATGTCATGCATTTTTGAGTTGATGGGTTTATGTTTTGCAGCATTCGTTTTAACATCAGCTTTCTTATCTTCTAAACCAGGTATCTTCATGCAGTAATCCAGGAAGCCATTTGATCTCATTATTTCTGTATAGCCTCTTTCACAACCGCAGACTCCACTCTAGGTAACAAGAACATATTCAGCACTGAAATCACCCATAGAAATTCATCACAGGAGACATTTGGGCTGAGAGGTTGCTGGTTTTCCACAGGTGAACCTAATGCCAAATGGTTTATATATTCCTTTGGTTTTAAATCCCAGCCTATCCCAAGGGCTTAGAACAGGTTGTCAGTATTGTACAAACTGAAAAAGGAGTTTCTGATTCATATTAAGCACAGTAAAGCAATGGGTGATCTTTTTTCACTTTCTTTGGATAAAAAGCATTGTAACAGAAACAGTGAATACCAAATCCATCTTGTAGAAAGTTAATGTCAATGAAAATCCTATAACATAAGAAAGATTGACAATATATTTTTCCCAAACTTAAACAATACATTATTTATCTAAGGCTGCAATCCTAGGCACAATTACTCAGGAGACCAGTCTCACTGCATTCAGTTGGACTTATTTCTGAGTTCACATGCATGAACACATATATATGTAATCCAGCTATTGCTTGCCTATACCATTTTTTATTGCAGCTGGAAAATCAAATGTATAAATGCTAATATCCTCAACATGCTAGATTTGTATGCATAAGGATTATGAGTGGAGACATTCAAACATTTCACCTCACACATGGAATCTGAAAAAGTTCAGCCAAACAACAGATACATCATGGCTCCTGCTCTGAGAGTTTTCTCTCTCAGCCACCTCAGTGAAGGTACATATTTATCCTTTGTTTTCATCCCACTTTACAAAACTAAATAATCCACTCCAACACCTAATATTCCTAACTCTCTTACCACTCCCCTGTTTTGTCGAATATATAATTGGGTCCTAATGTGGGGAAAATTCTCCTCACCACCAGAACAGATGTTGCAGACTGGTGTTCTTGGGACCGAAGGCTCTTTGATCTTTGAGTATCTCACGACTGTTAGGCATAGTGACTTGGATTGCGTGTAGTGGTGTAGTGTGGTTAGAGTGTTGAACTACGACATGGGAGACAAGGGTTCAAATCCCCACACAGCCATGAAGCTCACTGGGTGACCTTGGGCAAGTCACCGACTCTCAGCCTCAGAGGAAGGCAATGGTAAACCACCTCTAAATACTGCTTACCATGAAAACCCTATTCATAGGGTCGCCCATACGTCTGAATCGACTTGAAGGAAGTCCATTTCCATTTCCTTAGTGCATGTAGCACTAAGCCAAACCTTAGTTCAGCATGAACAAAGAAATGTATGGGTTTCTGGAGTGAAGATTGCATCTGTACTATTTGGGGCAAAGCCATGGTTTGGCATAGTGCTACATTCAAAGCTGGGCTCATGGGTTTTCTCACTACAAAGAAACTACAAGCTGTAACAAATGCTTGCCTTACCGCTCATAGTTTCTTTTTGTTCACGCCAAGCCACAGTTGGACTTTGCATTACATGTCAACCGGGCCAAAGTAAAAAGGGAAGTGAAATCATCCATAGGATAATCATTTGCAGTCAGTCAGTCAGTCTTTATTATTGCAGGCCATTGGCCATTGCAACAAACATGCAAATTAAAACTCATACAAGTACAGAGCATCATTAAAAAGTAACATACTTTTCATTTAAAAACCATATAAAACTCTAGTAAAAAAGCCTTAGTTTGAGACTCCTCCCAATGAACATAGATGTTTAGCCCTCCGTTTTTGTGCGGCAAAGGCGTAGCGGGCCACAAGGTAGGTAATCCAATATTCATTATCACCAAGAAGAAGTGAAATAAAATACTCATTGGATCTATGACCCTGACAGGATATTAAACAATCAAGAAATTCAGCTCTAGGCCGAGAATAAATTGGGCATTCCAATAAATAATGGGGGAGGTCTTCCACTTTCTCCATTTGGCATATACAAAGGCGATGTTCAAGTGGGGTATGTTGATAACGCCCAGATAGCATTGCTGTTGGCATAGTTTGAAATCTCAAAGCAGTAAATGAGTATCTTAAGTGAACAGGAAATTGAAGTGTTAAATAATTAGCCAATTTATGATCATGTTTAAAAAATTTGAACCATCTGGAAAATTTGGAGTTTGACAAACCGTCCATCCACACGCAATGTCTCGCTATATGATCATGAATGTTATACCTGTACAGCGCTGAGATTGAGTAAATGAGAATATGATAATGAGCAAGAACCATCCGAAATTTAGAGTTCCAGACATTATTTACAGCTGCCTTTTCAAAACATAACCTTGCCAGTATCTTTACTGACAAATTTGCCAAGGATGTCAAATATCGCAGAAAAGATTCATGTATGCGGGCACTGATTGGTAACAAACCGGTTTCTGCTCTCAGACATGCAGCTGGAGTGCCAGGTGGGAGGTGAAGTAATCGTCTCAAAAATATATTTTGTATAGCTTCTAATGCGGAATAAGGCGATACTGACCATCCCCAAATTGCCGCTCCATAAGTAATCTGAGCTAAAATCTTACTTTGAAAATTTTTTAAAGCAGGGGCTACCAGATGTCCCCCTGCTGTCCTAAAATTTTTTAAAATTGAGCCTATTGCTTTAGAGGCGGACAGTTTAATGGCTGCCAAATGGGTTTTCCAGGCTAACGTATCTTGGAAATGAATTCCCAAATACTTAAATGACCGGCATTGTTCTGTTGGGTAGTTCCCAATAGACCATGTATGATTTTGAAATTTATTGCCAAAAACTAAAATTTTTGTTTTCTTATAATTGATTTGAAGGCCCTCCTTCTTGCAGTAAGAGTCCAGCTTCGACAAGAGCCTTCTTAAACCTACAGGCGTGAGGGAGAGGAGGATCATATCATCTGCATATAGCAGAGTAGAAATCTTTCTACTACCTGCGGAGGGCAGAAAAATTTTTAATCCTTCTAATTCAGGAACTATATCATTCAGATATAGATTAAATAGAGTGGGTGCCAAAAGACAACCTTGTCTAACACCTCTCCTTACATCTATTGAGGCTGTCAAGTTATTGCCCACTCTAATTCTTAGAGTGTTATTTGAATATAGTTCTTTTATTAAGAAAAGTAGGCGTTTATTGATGTTAGTTCGCGCCAGCTTGCTCCATAAGCGGTCTCTATCAATTGAATCAAACGCCGCTGCTAAATCCACGAAGGTGGCATATAAATGTTTTGTGGGTCCACCAACTGCCTGCCTTGCGAGGCAATAAAGGGTGGCACAATGATCCAGTGTACTTTGTCCTTTCCGGAACCCTGCTTGTTCCGGGGCAATGATCAAGTTTTCGGTTTCCCATTCCTCCAGTTTTTGAAGAAGGAACTTACTGTATAACTTCGCGCCTATGTCCAATAGACTAATTGGCCAATAATTGCTCGGGTCCTCTTTTGTTCCTTTTTTATGAATGGGAATAACTATACTTTGCTTCCAACCATCTGGCATTTTTCCTGTATTGTTAATATTTGTAAAAAGCTTGGCCAGAATAGGTGCCCACCAGTCTGGAAAGTCAAGGAAAAGTTCCGGGGGAATCATATCTTCCCCTGGGGCTTTGCCCTTTTTTAATACTGAAATAAGTGATCGAACATGAGATGATGTGACCGGCGGCCAAAGGCTGGAACTGAGCGTAATTTGAATAGGGCTAATAAGATTTGTTGAAATCCGAGGAGCAAACATCTTGGCAAAATGCTCCTGCCACTTTATGGGTGGAATGTGGTTAGATAAAAATTGTCTATAAACCCCAGATCCAGCAGCGACTAAATCCCAAAAGAGTCGGTCATTGCCTTCATGCCAAGCTTGGTTGAGTCGGTCCCACTGAGATCTTGCAAACATCACTTTTTTATATCTGATTAGGGATTTATAAGAGGAGCGTAAGATAATAAGTTGGTTATAACTATATGAAAGAGGATCTCTTAATACATTACGAGTAAATTTAATCAGCTGACACTTTGCTGACTTACATTCCTGATCAAACCAACTCTTACACCTAGACTGATCTGTAATGGGTTTGTGTTTTTTGATCAGCAAAGGTTTAATCATTGATAAAATCTGCTGGTAAGCTATAGCAGGATCCATTTTCCTATCCATTACTGCCTGCCTAATCTCAGAAATACCAGAGTTCTCAAGCTTATGGAGAGTGAGCGTGTGTAAGTTTGAGGACCATCTTACTCTCCGATCTGCAATCTGGAGATCTTCACAATTTGGTAATATCAATGGGGGCAAAGAATACAAATTTTAGACTTAACAACAAAGGAAAATGGTCACTTTCAATTCTATCCATTACACAAAAACAATCCACCCTAGGGAGAAGTATATTTGAAACCAGAATAAAATCAATTACACTGGCGCCCCGACTTGAGAAGAAAGTAAAGGCCCCGTTGGACTTATCGAGTTGAGAACCATGTAAATTGGCTAACTGGTGTGTAAGTATTAAATCTATTAACTTCAGACCTTGTTTATTTATTGTTTTATCTCTCGAGTTCCTTTCCTCCAAAGGTAAAAGGGTAACCGGACCATAATTTAGTGAAAGTTCATCTATGTTACCATCGCCCATCCGGGCGTTAAAATCTCCACAAATAATCATTCTATGATCCGAATATTGACACTCCAAAAGAGCTAGAAACTCAGATAACTGGTCCCAAACATTATTTGAGGATAAAGACCTAGCCTTATAAGGAGGGAAATAGACGTTTATAATTATCAGTGGGCCTGTCAGAGAACTAGAGATCCTTACACCTTGGACAAAATGATCACAGGGGGGATTTAGGGTAAAAATCTCTAGCGGTAAATCATCAGAAATAAATATACATAATCCACCACTACCTCTACCATTTACACTATATTTAAGCGCTGAGAGGGTAAAAGCCCGAAAGCCAGAAAGAGTCATCAGTGAGTCAGATGTTGCCCATGTTTCCTGCAGACATATGATTTTATATTGCTGCAGAAAAGGGAAAAGATCATCCTTACAGTCTTTGTTAGACCATCCCTTAATGTTCCATGAAAGAATCTTGAGATGTCAACCAGACTCTAAAAACTCATTTGACACCACGGTAGAAATCGGGATGGTCTTACCCCAGCTAGAGTCTCGCCCTGAAGGAGAAATCAAACAACAGGAGACATCACACATATTAGTAGGATCTTGACTTTGAGGGACCTGTTGACCTTTTACAGAGGACAAGTTAAATTCCACCTTCTCTTCCTTAGCCCCCTCGTCTATGGAGAGCAAACTCTTAATAGAACGTTCATGGATCACTGAAAGTCGTAATGAAAGGTGTACTAATCTATTTAAGATATTATCCCATTCGATCGCAGGCAGTAACCCAAAAGATTGTAGCAGAGATTGATCCTCCTCCTCTAGAGGATCATCCAGCGGGTTCTCCTGACAAGAAAATGTAGCTAGCAGATGGTGGTTTACTAACAGAGAAGAATCCTTGGTAGTAACACTGTCCGCTAGAACACAATTCCTTTGCAGGGAGAATCGATCCTCGTTTATATTAGAACTAATAACGCTCCTTTGAGAAATAAACGGAGTGTGAGTCTCTGACCGATTGCTTGATGAATGTCCCACTGCACAATTAGTTTGATCCTCAAATACGATCAACGGTTCCGTATCTAATTGGTCTGATAAATCTGGATGAGTTTGATTCTCATTCAAAGCAATAAATAAATCCATAGGGGGTGCAACATTAGCAAAAAAGCGATGGGTTGTTATGCCCAAATTGAACAAAGAATCTTTATTAAACCATATTTGCTGAGCTATTTCCTGAGAGGTAAAAGTAACAATCGCCCGAGCTCTGTATCTGTTAAAATAAATATATCCAACTTGATTAATGTCCGATATATGAATTTTCCTAAACCGAGCTGGGATTAGAGTGTTGTTCAATATATCTAACAGGTGCCTTTTCCTGTCTGGTAAGTTTAATAAGCCCCATGGTTTTGGGTAATTAATTAAGACTAACTTATTCCTTATAAGTATAAGTTTCCAGCTCATAGGTAAAGCAGAAATCACAGGGTGATGTTTTATGGGTGCAACCCTCAATATATCTTGCCAAGGGTCTGTAGAGCACTTTTCCCACATCTGATTAGCAGTCGGCTCATTACTCACCAGCAACAGTTGTGAATCTGATAGCCCCAGAGTAATAAAAGCCTTCGCTTTCTCGTCTTTCTTCAGCCACGCTGCTGAAGGAGCTGCCGGAGGGGGGTTTTCCACGACATCATTTAAATCCTCTTTAATCAGAACTGCTCTCATTCTCCACTTCCAACTGGAGTAGTTTACAGCATTCAGTCTCTCCATCGGCATCCCGGAAGACAGATTTACAGCCGTGTTGTTCACTCTTACTTGCCTCTCACTTGCGCTTTGTTTCTCTCTGCAACAACGCCACTTCACCAGTTCTCAAACCCGCTACGACGCCTCATAATCTGGGCCCATAACCCCTGTAGAGCACTGCGTGTGTAGGTGAGACGTGGTATGGATCCAAGAGCCGTTTAGAACAGGAATAAGACAGGCCAGGCAAGTTTCATGTAAGAGTCTTTACTAGGCAAAGACATTAGAGACATCTTCCTCCATTGACAATTCTTCCCCCACACTCGAGTTCCCGCCAGTTCCCAGCTTATCACACCCTCAGCTAGCCACACTGACCTTGATTGTCTGGAACTCTGTTCTCACAGCTTAACCCTTCTGCTTCAGGTTTCTCTCTCTCTGCTAAGAACCTTATCTGTAAGTCTCACAACCTGCGTCACTGACCAACAGGGTCCTGCATGGGTATGTACAGCAGCGAAGATGGAGGGTGAATTTCAGATGTGTTCATCCCCTCAGAAATAGACGAGACAGCAATTCCTCCCTCTGCTTTAGGTGCTTCACAGATCTTTGTAACAGACTGTTTTAGTTTTAGTTTTTTTGACAATTGTAGTGATGTTGGTTTGGAATTTCTCGGCTCCGAAATTGTAGCGGATTCTAGCAAGTTGAAGAGTTTCTTAAAGTTCATCTTGTTTTTCCGCTGTATTTTTTTAGACTTCACGATTTTACTCTTTTTAACATGGAATGCCGGCCCCTTCTTTCTGCCCCTAGGTAAATTCTGTTGCGCGGGAGTTACTGGAACTGCGGAACTAGCCAGATGACTCTGTGTGTTGAGGGGAGCATTAATTTAGGAAATACAACTTGTTGAAACTAACATTGTTAACAGTGAATTACATTCATGCATATAAGCCTTAAGGTGTTCCAGATCTGTGGTCAGCATAAGTAGCCACCCTTGTAGGGAAAAATCAGTTATAGCATCTTTAATATACAATTGATTTAAGTCCAAAGGTAATGCTTGAGTCACATGATACTCCGCTGGGATATCCCAATAATGCTTTTCCTCTTGGCACTTGGAAGGACTGTCACTCAACTGATCTTGTATCAAATTTGACATATCAATGTTAACTACAGAGTTAACTACAGAGTCCTGATGTATGACGGAATCCTGCTTCTCCATTGTAGCAATATCTCCTTTTGTAGGTGCAGAATTTCTGGTTAAATATTGGCTTTCAGCCAGCTCTAATTCTTCAGCCAAATTCATTGCTGGAATCACACTTTTATTATTATGTTGAAAGCCTTTAAGGGGCAAAGACCATTCTGTGGGGGAGGAAACCACTGTATCATTATCCAATTCAAAGTGATGACTGGGGATCGTTGGAAAAAAAATTGTAATTTTCTTCTGCCCCTTTAACACAGGTTCCAACTTCTGTAATGGAGGGGAATAATCTTGATTCCTTTGACTTTTCTGCTTTAGCTTTAGCTTGTTGTTTAACTTCCCGATTTTATCTTTCCCTGATAAACTCTGAGTGGGAAGTGGGAGACCTAATTCTCTTCTCTCCTTTCTTGTAAGCACCATTCTTGTCAGTAAAATTTGAGCTCGAGAAACCGTTGTCTATAACCGGAAGCCGGAAATCCAAGGATAATCATTTTATTTCAGTGTCTCCAAAGAATTCTCACGGTGGAGAAGGAACACAGCCTCTGCTTCTTTCAGATCGAGGAGACCAGAGTTCTGATAGCACAGGATTTGGATATTCTTGCAGGTGGGCAAAATAATATGTTTTTTGGGGGGTGGGGGCTCACAGCCTTTCATCTATCATTATAATCAACCTTACCTGACTGTATCACAAACTGAATTCAGTGAATGAAAACAAGAAGAACCACAGTCAGCTAGGCTTGGTAAACACAAACAAAACAGTTTCCCCATGCATATACATTATGCATTATTTTTTGCAATTGTATGGCTAGCTATATATCTAATTAAATTACTGGGGTATCCCACTAGGTGGTGTCCTATACATACCAAACAATAGCTCTAGTGTGTGTTGGAAAGATTTTTTTTCAACATGTAAACATAATTTATTAGCTGTCAAAAGTATTAATTCTGACTATGTAAATTACACTAGCTGGATTACCTGTGTGCAGTAAGAGAACGGCTTCCGGCAGGCTGGGTTGCAATGCCTGGTTGTAGCTGGCTGCATCTGAATAGCACAACCCCCTGTAAAAGCAATTGTCAAGAGAAATAATAAAAGATACATTTCAAAATGAGTTAGGAATGTCTGCAGGGTTACTTTGCTGTGCTGCAACAAGGACTCTGGAAAAACACACCCCAGTATATTCATGTCACTCCTGAGATATCCTGGCCTGGGGAAGCTTTAACATCCATTTTACAGACTAAACACTATGATCCCTCAGACTAAGAGGTCTCTTCCCAGTTTTGTAGCATACAGCTAATATTTTTAAGTGCACACACAAGCATGTATTGTAACTGTTTGAATGTAACAAGACAGGTATTTTTATAAGCACATTTTTCATAAAGATGCAGTTGTTAGTAGAGATGTGCCAGTTATTCCAACCTCGTCTCAAATTAATTTGGGAAATGATCCTAGTTATTCCGGGGGGGGGGAGAATTTGGATCAATTCCCTAAATCAGTCCTTCAGTTTGTTGCTGCGCATTGTGTTAAATGGCCTATAAACAACAGGCTTTTGCATATATGGAGCTTATGGGAAAAGATGAGACTGCAATCTTATACAAGCATACCCTGGAGTATGTCCAACTGAAATCAATGGGACTTAATTTAGAGTAGACCTGTTGTCAGAAATACCATGCACACGGTAATCCTTTACTGTCACTCTCCTCAATCTGAATTCACTGTAGACGCATCCAAAGTATACTTGCTACTATGCTATATTTTTCCAGCCATGGCAGTTGCATATATTGTAGCAGCCCACATCTGGAGACAGCAATTCATACAAGCAGTGTCTTCATGTGTCGAGTACAGTGTCTAGCCATTCCCACATGGCTTTAAGGTGCTGGGGCTTCTGGCAAATGTGAATCAGCCCTGCGTGAATTTGGTGGTAATCCAAATTGATTCACTATCCTGATTCTGAATCCACCACCCCGAGTATTTCCACGTGAGAGGAAAAAGGGGAAAGCTTTAGAGAATGAAGGGATTAATGGTACAAAGAGATGAAGAAATGGAGAATCAAATATTTCTTCTTGTACCTGTAGATTCTTCTTTTGTCTCTGACAGGTATTGCTGTTGTTATCATGAAAACAGACGTTCCACATGAAGCACTTGCTCCTTTAATTATGTTATTATGATTGTTATTTGAAACCTGCCTCTATACAATGTTTGTATAATGCACTTCCCACTCACGCTGAAAACAAGTAGGTAAAATCAAGGCCCACTCAATCAGAGCTAATTGCATGCTAGCCCTTTCTGCCATGTACCTGACCTGTGCATGTGCCTCTTTATTAGGTGGGCTGATCTCTCTGGGTTTTGGTCATTATGCAGTGCTTGCTTGCAGAAAGTGGTTGAGTGATTATTTTATTTAACATATTTATAATCTGCTTTAATCTAAATGGTGGCTAAAAGTAAAAAAAACACATCACAATAAAACAATAAAAACTACAGCAACGAAAATAAACAAAATGTGACAGCTACTTTACACCAAGTCAGACCATTGGTCTCTCTAGCTCAGCACTGTTCATGCTTACTGGCCGCAGCTGTCCAGGGTTCCAAACTGGGTATATTCCCAGCCCTACCTGGAAATGCCAAGGACTGAACCTGGGACCTTCTGCAGGCAAAGCAGATGCTCTCCCACTGAGCAATGGCCCATCAGCAACAGTGAATCCTATTAACTCCCCCTCCCCCCCAAAAAAACCCAGCCATGATTTCAATCTCTTTCTGAAAGACAGCAGGGGTGGAATGCAGTGAACAAATGGAGAAAAGGCATTTCAGATTAGATGGATATTGGGTCCCTCCATATTTTGGTTCTAGGAGACCACTAAAATGGAAATGGACTGCCTTCAAGTCGATCCCGACTTATGGCTACCCTATGAATAGGGTTTTCATGGTAAGCGGTATTCAGAGGGGGTTTACCATTGCCCCCCTCTGAGGCTAGTCCTCCCCAGCTGGCTAGGGCCTACTCAGCTTGCCACAGCTGCACAAGCCAGCCCCTTCCTTGTCCGCAACTGCCAGCTGGGGGGCAACTGGGCTCCTTGGGACTATGCAGCTTGCCCACAACTGCACAGGTGGCAGGGCAGGTAACCCCTGAGCCACTCACTGTGGGGGTGATCTTTAGCTGGCCCTTGACACCAGGGCTGGATTAAGCTGAGGAGGGCCCCTAGGCTGATTGGTGTTTGGGCCCCCCTTCTTCTCTTAGGCACGCATGCGTGCCATCAACCAAGATGGCGGCAGAGGCTTCAGCCCCTTAGGGAAACCTCGGCCGCCGTCTTGATTGATGGCAAACCGCAAGAAACAGCAGAGAAAAAGGTAAGTAAAGTGGGGGGATGGTGGGCGGTTCGGAAGCTCTTATCCTGCGATCCGCAGCTCCTGTCCTGCTTCCACGGATCACGGAAGGAGAGTGGAGGGCCCTCTATAGCTCCAGGGGCCCTCAGGCCAGTGCCCCACAGGCCCCCAAGAGCTCCGGGCCCCTAGGCTTCAGCCTACAAACCTAATGGATAATCCGGCCCTGCTTGACACCCAGGAGACACGAGCGGGGATTTGAACTCACAGACTCTGGACTCCCAGCCAGGCTCTCCTCCCCACTGTGCTATACCAGCTCTGTAGGAGACCACTAAAATGGCCCACAAAGAGAATGCCAGGATGTGCGGGAACATTTCCTCTTTCTCTTAAACAGTTGGATGATGAGGATGATAATAACAACAATAATTTCTCTTAGTACAAGTCGTAGGTCTGCAACATTTCTAGAGTGTGCGGTAGCCTCAGAGATGTACCTACCTGTGACATTCACCCCATCAGAACGCTGGCACCACACTGTGCGTTCATTATCGTGCCAAAGACTCGTTTTCCATACATAATTATAGCATTTCCCTCCTACAGTTCAAAAAAGGCAACACTAATCAATTTTCAAGATAGTATGTACATACACGTTTATAATGGGTTGTATTCAACTAAGTCCTACTCAGACTAGACGTATTGAAATTAATGAACCTAAGTGAATCATTTCTATTAACTTCAATGGGCTTACTCTGAGTAGGACCAGCACTGAATGCCACTCAACATTGGCTAACAGGCAAATAATTAAGGCTGCACTCCTATACACACTTAGCTGGGAGTAAGCCTCACTGAGCTCAGCTGGGCTTACTTCAAAACAGACATTTATAGGATTGCACTGCAAACAAATCATATCGAAAGTTGCAAGGAGGACATATATGGGGGCACTTGGTTTGCTTTTCTGGAGACTTATGCTCAGTGTTTGCCCATTTAGTTCATCCCCATTTTCCCCTTTCTAATGACCGGAAACACTGCTCCTTCTTTCTACCTCCTCCATTCTGTTTCTCTCACTACCACCTTTGGAATGCTTGGTTATGAGAAGAGAAAGAAGATTAAAAACCCCAATTTCAAGGCATGATCAAACAGCAAATAAACAATAACTAGGGCCAGGTCTACCACTAGACTGAGTTAGATGATCACTTGAGGCAGCTGATTCTGAGTGGACTTCTGAGTATACCTGTATAGGATTATCCTATAAGTCAGATTCAATGCTGTGTGACGTACTTGAGTAGTCATGTTTAGAAACTGACAGCAATCAAATAAGAACTCAAGGAGTAGCATAAGGCTCCAATTTGAAAGAGCATCAACATGACATTTTTTTCCTTACAAGGAGGGTGAGAAGCACTTGTGGGATATTCTGCCTCAGGTGCCAAAGTAACTTTACTAGCCTTGAATGCTTTGCACCTTGACTTGGGGAGCTGCCATTTGCTGTTCCACCCCAGGCAGCAAAATGTCTGACGACAATAACAAAATAGTGTGAACTCTTCTAAGGGGTAAAATCAAAGGTCTGAGCTGAAACATTCCCTACCAGAACAAGGCCGGGTCTCCAACTCTTGCTCAGGGCAGCTGTCTTGGTTTTCAAATGACTGGATTATAAACGTTCTTGACCGAGACTGACGACCCATAGTCTCAAAGCTCCTGCCATCTATGCACGTTAATTCACAAGAGCTCCATTCGGACCATTCTGTCCAATGACAATCACCTGCATGTAAGAAGAAGGGGAAAAGAGTGAACTACTAGGGTTATACTACTGATGCCTCTAAATGTTGAAATTTAGAATCACTGCAAAGCCAATTCAATCTTATTAGTCAACACAACTTGCTCTGTTATCTCTTATCCTTTAAAACCAGTTTCTTAAAAGGTTTAGACCAGCCTTGTCCAACCTTTGGGCCACAGATGTTGCTGGACTGCAAGTCCCCTCAGCCCCAGCCAGCATGGCCAATGGTCAGGAATTATGGGAACTGTAGTCCAGCAACATCTGTGGCCCAAAGGTTGGACAAGGCTGGTTTAGACCATTCACTGTAATTACAATTAAAAAACAACAACGTTAGGGCTGCATTTTCCCCAGATAACCAGTTAAGGCTGAGAATCTAGACTATGTTTGTTAATCTTTTCCTGAAGACTGCTACATGTCTTGCTTCCTTGAGTCATTTACATGATGTTTTAGTTAATGTTTCAGTGCATAGCCCTGTTATTCGCATGTAGCATAGTGAAATGTGCACTAAAAGGATTAAAGTGTCAGGGCCACCACAGTTGTAGGATGTTAGACAGAGGCCCTGTTTGCATGCATAGTTTCATATGAGCAGAAGATCAGGCCCACCCTTGC
This sequence comes from Rhineura floridana, assembly GCF_030035675.1. Classification (NCBI taxonomy): domain Eukaryota; kingdom Metazoa; phylum Chordata; class Lepidosauria; order Squamata; family Rhineuridae; genus Rhineura; species Rhineura floridana. The sequence goes on from NC_084481.1 coordinate 70,354,845, forward strand.
CACTGCAATCCCTATTGGCCTTTCTTCTCATCAACTCCTCTGGGGTTGGGTTGAAGAGGTTTCAGTTCCTCGTGACTGGGAATTCTGAACTTGCAGGGCTCTCTATAATGGGAGGAAGGCTACAGATGTAGAGCAGGGTCTCCTCTTCAGACCTTCCGCGAACATGTAGACAGCAGGGGAATGGCTGACAGGGATGTGTGTGTGTGGAGATGACCAGCTCTCCTGCTCCATGTGATATTAAACCTGCAGATCAAAAGTCTAAACAGGGCTATAGTTGCCCCCATTATTATGGCTGCCACCATGCCATTCTTAGTGATGCACAACCCCCATTCCCTGCCCTGCCCTGCCCTAATCATATCTGAGACACTAATTAGGAGCTCCTTTGTGAATGACTGGAAACAAATAGCTTTTTCCTTGAGAATTCTCTGAGTCAGTGCATCCATGTTCTTAAGCGGTGCTTGGGAACTATCATGCAGAAGTAGACAGGCAGCAGCACTTTGCCTAAGCTCCTATTGATTGTGCATCATGTCCCCCAACATTCATTCATTCATTCTATTTCTATGCCGCCTTTTGGCCGAAGGCCCTCAAGGCGGCTCACAAAAAAATAAAATAAACACAAATACAAAATACACATCAGAAAAGAATACAGTGCACAGAAATTCAAACAACAAAACATTAACATTGTTTAAAAAACAAGGTTCTTTACAGGCCTGGAGATAATCTGTCCTTAAGATGTAGCACTGCCACTCCAGGAATTTTAGTCCTCAAACATTGAGCAGCTGTTGTAAAGGATTTGCTCACTAACACCATCTGATTCTTGCCCGAAATCATCGTCCGTAGACTTGAAGTAGAACTTGTAGTTGGGCCGGTTGAGGAGCGCCTTGAAGTCGCCCAGTGTCACCCGCTCAGCCGGGATGAGCAGCTTCACCAGGTACTGCTTCTCCTGGTTGTCCAGATGGTAGATGATCTTGGTCTCCACCACCGCCGTTGCCGCCGCTGCTCTTCGCGGAGGGCACCGCCGGCTGAGCCCGGACCTTGCTGTCTGTAGCTCGGACGTCATGGCTGTCCTCGTTAGAAAAGCCCAGCAGCTGTTTTTCTTTTTCTGCTAAGTGAGACTCGAGAAAGGAATAGGATGTTGGTCGAGAACTACCCTCCCAGTTCTTCTTGCATCTTGCACCCTGACTGGCTGCTGGAACATGGGTGAGGTAGAAGTAGCAGTTCCAGTGGAATTGGCAACCAGGTGATAAGAAGTGGCTGTCATCCTTCAGCAGGCATCTATTCCAGTGGTGGGCATTCCTCACAGCTCCTCCAGGAGTATGGTCTCATCATAGAAGCAAAAATCACAGAGGCAAGCAGCAAGACTTGGATTGGAAAGCCTCCCTGCTCCAGCAATGTGGAAAGCTAAGACTGATCTACAGTGTACCTATCAGGAAGGAAGGACAATTTCTCCCTGAAGCAAAGTAAGGGGTTAATCCAATTCAGAGTATGGGCTAACAGCAATAACAGTCTTGTGTTATCAACTTGAAATAAGTCTTGTTAGACTTAAGGACAAAGTGACAGTTTTGGTGAATGGATACACAACTCATAACAAAAATATTAAGGGTTATGAAAATCCCCATTATGTACCCATTATTTGTGAACCATGTCATTATTCCAGGAACATATTGTTGTGCGCTACCCCAATCTCCAAGTGGTGAGAGATCTCCAAGGGTCTCTGCACTTGCCCAGAGTTTGGTTTCCTTGGAAAGAAGCTCAGCAGAGTCTGTGGTGTCTTGATGAAATATGGTCTATTTATTTACACACATTCCAACCTGAGCATAAGATGGAGGAGTTCAAGGCATCAACAGTCCAACAGATCTTTCCTTTCCAGCAGGCTTACAGGCAGCACCCTAAAGTCATGGTGGAGGAAGCCAGCCTCTCTGCCTGCCTCCAGTTCCCAGCCTTTCCTCAGACTAGCTAAAAGCACAAGCCTCTCTTTTGGCCCCAGGAGGGGGGTGGGGGTCTCCTGAAGAGTTTCAATAACAACAGGGTCTCCTTGGCCCATTTGCCAGTTAATGGGCACTTGACAGACCCATTATCCCACCTGGTCCCTCTATTAGATTAACAAAGGAGACTCATCTGACCAGGGGAGCAGGTTTCTTAGCTGCAGAGCTCACCTCCAGGTACAGGGTTCCAAATCAGAGGCTGGAAGGGACTCACAGAAACAATCTCTCTCAACCCCCAAGCACACAACAATATATGTGACTCAGCTTCACTGCATGTTTACATAACATGCATGTGTTTCTTGTCCCATTTGGTTGGACCATCATTTCTATGTTATGCACACATTCAATAAAATGGAAACATATGGTTAAAATACGTTAAAATAACATATGGTAATTTGTTCCCCAAAAAAGCCAGCTAACAACTATGGAGAGAACAGCAGCAGCTTAGCTCTACTTTTGCATAAAGGAGTTCTTAAGGACTTCCAGCCTGTGACAATCCTCCAATTTTCCAATAATCCTACACCAGGATGTCTTTTTAATATGATGGAGATCTAATTAGGAGATGTTTTGCAACATATCATAAATGTGCATATATCTATTACAAAAGAGTAATATGCAAAACCAAGAAAATCTACTTTGACTTAAAGGCTGATATTCTAAAGGATTTAAACTTTAAACTTAGTTGATAGAGAACCAGAAGAACTATGGATTGAAGTCAGAGACATTATCAAGGAAGAATGCAAAAAGACAATGCCTCTAGTTAAAAAAGAGAAAGACCTCAATGGATGACTGAAGAAACTCTTAAAATGGTTAAAGAGAGAAGGAAAGCAAAAGCAAGAGGAGACAGAAACACTGTCAGAACCCTAAATGCAACTATACAGAGACTAGTACGTAAGGATAAAGAGAACTATTATAATAATTGTATAGAAATAGAAGAGGACAAAAAAAAAGGTAGAACAAGAGCCCTATTCCAAAAGATTAGAGAAATGAAAGGGAAATTTAAACCAAGAGTAGGGATATTGAATAATCAACAGGGGAACACAATGACTGACAAAGATGAAATAAAAGAAAGATGGAAGCAATACACTGAAGAACTCTATAAAAGAGATGCAAGGATGACAGATTCATTCACTGAGGAACCGCATGATGAAGTACCAGAAATTTTAGAATGTGAGGTGAAAGCTGCTCTTAAAATACTTGGAAGAAACAAATCACCAGGAACATATGGCATACCAATAGAGTGGCTACAAGCTACTGAGACTCAATCTGTCCAAGTTTTGACAAAAATTTGTCAAGAAATATGGAAAACTAAACAATGGCCCACAGACTGGAAGCGTTCAATATATATCCCAACTCCAAAGAAAGGGGATCCCAGAAAATGCAGTAAATATCCAACTATTGCCTTAATATCCCATGCAAGTAAAGTAATGCTCAAGATTCTACAACAAGGCTCTTACCATATATGGAGCGAGAAATGCCAGAATTCCAAGCTGGATTTAGAAAGGGAAGAGGCACCATAGATCTTATCGCAAGCATACATTGGATAATGGAACGGACCAAGGAATTTCAGAAGAAAATCACCCTGTGCTTTATAGATTATGGCAAAGCCTTTGATTGTGTAGATCATTTATTTATTTATTACATTTATACCCCACCTTTCTTTTCATGATAGAAACCCAAGGTGGCCTACATGTGGTTCCCAGGCGGTCTCCCATCCAGGCACTGACCGGACCTGATCCTGCTTAGCTTCAGCAGGGTGCTGGCCTCATGTGCCTTCAGACCATAGCCTGGGACAAACTATGATCATGAAAAACTATGGAATGCTTTAAAAGAAATGGGGGTGCCATAGCATCTGATTGTCCTGATGCGCAACCTATACTCTGCACAAAAGGCTACTGTAAGGACAGAATATGGAGATATCGATTGGTTCCCCACAGGAAAGGGTGTGAGACAGGGGGTATTTTATCACCTTTTTGTTTAATCTATATGCAGAACATATCATACAGAAAGCGGGATTGGACCAAGATGAAGGAGGTGTAAAAATTGGAGGGAGAAATATCAATAACTTAAGATATGTAGATGATACCATACTACTAGCCGAAACCAGTAGTGATTTGAAACAAATGCTGTTGAAAGTTGAAGAGGAAAGCACTAAAGCAGGACTACAGCTGGACGTCAAGAAGACTAAAGTAATGACAACAGAAGATTTATGTAACTTTAAAGTTGACAACGAGGACATTGAACTTGTCAAGGACTATCAATACCTTGGCACAGCCATTAACCAAAATGGAGACAATAGTCAAGAAATCAGAAGAAGGCTAGGACTGGGGAGGACAATTATGAGAGAACTAGAAAAGGTCCTCAAATGCAAAGATGTATCACTGAACACTAAAGTCAGGATCATTCAGACCATGGTATTCCTGATCTCTATGTATGGATATGAAAGTAGGACAGTGAAAAAAGTGGATAAGAAAAAAATCAACTCATTTGAAATGTGATGTTGGAGGAGAGCTTTGCAGATACCATGGACCGCAAAAAAGACAAATAATTGGGTGTTAGAACAAATTAAACCAGAACTATCATTAGAAGCTAAAATGATGACATTAAGGTTATCATACTGTTGCGTGCCTCCCCAATCTCCTAGCGGTGAGATTTCTGGGAGTCCCTGTGCTCGCCCTGGGTTTGGTTTCCTTGGGAAGAAGGTCAGTGGAGACTGTAGTGTCTTTATGAAATATGGTTTATTTATTTACACACATTCCAACCTGAGCTTAGGATGGGGGGGGGTTCAAGGCATCAGCAGTCCAATGTCCAGCTTTACCATCAGTGTTATGGGAGGCATCCTAAAGTCATGGTGCAGAGAGCCAGTCTCTCTGCTGCCTCCAGTCCCCAGCCTTTCTCCAGACACACTCAACACACACTAAAAATACAAATCTCTCCTAGCCGCCAGGAGAGGGGGGAGAAGGCTCTCCTGAAGGGTTTCAATGACAAAATGATCTTCCTGGCCCATTCACCAGTTGCTGGGCACCTGATAGACCCATTAACAAACCTGGCCACTCTATTAACTTAACAAAGAAACTCATCAGCAAGTTTCTCTACCCCAGGGCACAGGATTCCAAATCAGAGGTTGGAAGGGGACTCATAGGAAGCATCCATTCCAACCCCCAAACTCACAACAATACAGTACTTTGGACACATAATGCAACAACATGATTCACTAGAAAAGACAATAATGCAGGGGGTGGGGGGAAGGAAACAGAAAAAGAGGAAGACCAAACAAGAGATGGACTGGTTCCATAAAAGAAGCCACAGACTGGAACTTACAAGATCTGAACAGGGTGGTTTATAACAGATGTTATTAGAGGTCACTGACACATAGGGCCGCCATATGTCGTAATCGACTTGAAGGCACATAACAACAACAATCCTAAAGGATTAAGAATGCAACATTATGTATACTTAACTGGGAGTGAACCCCCCTGAACTCAGTGAAATTTACTTCTGTTACTTCTGAGTAGACCTGTATAGGATTACCCTATCAATTCAGTGTTGTGTGGCTTACTTGAGCAGTCATGTTTAGGAAATGATTGCAATCAAATAAGGAAGCTAGGTGTAGGATAAAGCTGCAAAATGAGTCCAATTATAGTGCCATATTTGTCTTGCAGAACATGACTGTTTAATCATCTGTGTGTGCACCATCACAAGGACAAAAGGAAGTCCTCTATAGGGTTTACCTGGGCAAGGCACAGAACATGGAAGCTGCAGTTCACCGTCTTTTGATGGAAGCTCTCCACACAATGCACTTTCTGCTTGTTTAGATGTTGCTGATAAAGAGCCATCATGTACCATACATGTGAGGTCCCGTACTTGCATTCCGTCCCCACACTGTCCACCCTAAGAGAAATAATAGAGGTTTGTGGTACTAAAATAACTCTTACTACATTAATAATAAATGCTAAGTATACTGAATAGATCCTTCCTCCTGGAAGCATCCCACAGCATTTGTCGATTGTGTTCTTCAGTGCTTCCTCAGGTGTTCAAGATCAGTAAAAGATAGAATATGTATTTCCTGCTTCTAGCATTTGTGTGGAGTTGCACACAGCTGACAGTGATTTGGATGCATACTCAGTATTCTGTGAATCAGAACTTGAAAAAGTCTCTCTTTGCTGGTGGCAAAGATGAAGACAAATCCTCTCTCATCACTCTTGAGCCGTGAATTTGAGATGGAAGACCTAGATGGACTAAAAGCTTAGCTGTATATATTGTTCTCTGTGCTAATAAGATTGTGTGCAGAAGGAAAGGGCTTTGTTCATTTCTCAGAAGATATGTAATGGTAACTATTTTGGACATGCCTTTTAAGCATATATCACCCCTTTCTCTCTGCTGTATTTTCCCCAGTGCATGATCCAATCAGGCTGACATGAAGAAAGCTAAACAGATCCCATCCTCTCCCTACACCCCCATGAATAAAGTTTAGCGTGGAATATTAGCTTAAAGTTAAATGCTAGATAATGGAGCAAGTGTTTCAGACAAAGCATGATCTAAGAGATAAATGTGGTAGGAGGGGTGGGAAGATGCACCAGGCAAATCAATGCAAGCTGAATATGGCATGAAGTCAGAGAGAGGGGCATGCAAGCTCCTGGTGCTGACAAACCAGAGGTATATGTATCTGATGCCCCACAATTCATGCCAGCATTTACATTTTCAGACCATTAGAAAAAAATCACCCCAAGAAGAAAAGTCACACTCAGTGCTTCATCCAACAGCTTTAAACTATACTATTTCAAGGCCTTTCAATGTACTGAGATAGTCTACTTAGTGTTTGTAGTGCAAAAGTTAATTTCCTTGGTGGCAGAATTCTCTGAAATGAAATCAAGCATTGATCTAGGGATGCTGCTATAAAAAAGATCTATGACACTCATCTGAGCGCTATTAGAAATGCACATTCCATTGACCTTTGCTATTAAATTAGTTTTTAATCAGCTGCTTACTAGCATTTATGATCAATTCACTGTGATTGGAAATGAATTTCTTCCTGTTTTCGATAATATTAGAACAGCATCACTCTCTAACTTTAAATATATATATTAAATTGTCTCATAATTTTGCAAGATGCGGATAACAAATATGTTCATTTTCTACTTGCAATGCTAGGAGATAGTTTTATAAGCCAGCACACAAGAGGTACCTTGACTTTGCATGGGGACCACTCGCCAATAACCCAGCTGTAGCACGGTTTTGCCACACAGCTTCTGTACTGGGTGAGCTCAGCTGGGCAGGGCCTTCCTTCTCCTTGGGCTTGTAGAATTACAGATCTGGTACGTTGCATCTGACCTAAACAAGCATAGAGAATTATTCTTAAACAGATTAGAGAAGTTCTCAAATTCACCCTCGGATGCTCAAAGCTCATATTAACTCTCTGTGATTGTATAAGCGAAAGCCCCAATACCCAACCTTTTAATGAATGCAGTCTCCCTCCTGTCTCCTGGCCCTATGTGAGCTTTTCACTCCTCCTTGGTTCATTTGTCTCCATTCTTCCCAGGCTTTCAATTGTCCTGGCTCCTCTGCAGCACCCACATATACAAGCAGGCTTACCCTGTCCTCAGTACATTGGCTGTGTCCAGATCCATAATCCCTAAAACAGAGGGCCTTCAGAGGAAGCTTTTACTAGAGTAGGCTAAAGGGCTTCAATAGCCATACAACAAAGACAGCTGATATCCTGCAGACTGAATACGCAGGCCAGCTACATGTTATGGGGAGATCTGTGGGCACTGTCAATGTATGTTTCCTTCACAATTTCCCTTTCTCTTTTTAAAAGTGATATGAGATCATTGCAGTTTCAGAAGAAATTGCAACTGGTAATACAAGTGCGGCTGCTCATTTTGGGCGGTTCCAGCATTAATGATAAAGCAGTTTCTCAATGAACACCAAGGGGGTCAAAAGTACATATTATGCTGATATGCAAGGACCTATTGTGTGCATGGCCACAAGCAGGACAGCGTCTGCCTGCCCTGTAAAGTTGAACAAACATGTGAGTTGGGATCAGTGAGTTAGCAATTCCCTGTGACCCCCCCTTTGCTCTGTGCTACACGTGGGCCCTGAACAACTTGGATCCAAGAAACCTTAAGGACCACCTCAACCCTTATATCCTAGCTTGATCACTGAGATCATCTAGAGGAGCATTGTTAGCTGTCCCCCACTTTTCCAGTAGAAATCTGGCAGGCATCCTCACTTTTGACTTTCAGGCAACTCTTGGAGATCTTTTCATACTGACAGGCCTTTGCAGCTGTTTAATTTTTTTTTTATTAGTCAGTCCCTTGAATGATTATTTGTATTGGTTTTAATGGTGTTTTATGTTGTAATGTTGTACTCCATTCTGATATTTTATGATGTGGCAGAATTAAAAATACTTCTATAAATAAATAATAACAACAACATAAATGCTGGATCTGTGTGCTGCTGCTTCAGGTGGTGAATCACTGAATCACTTTATACTTCTTCCTACCCAAATGGATCCAACAGCCAGCCTGACAGTCAGATGAGAGACGGAAGTTCCTTCACTGAGAAACCTGCAATTTGGGGCAGCAGCATGCAGTTCAAAACACTCTACTTCAGAAGTTGCCAGTAACAGTAGTTGGGGAAATGCTAACACTGTGCCATGACATCTACATGTGGAGTACTCACACCCGTGCATTTGCACATAATGTGTAGGTTGAGCCCCATCTGGATAACTAAGAAGCTGTTTCAGCACACGCTAGCGGCCACACTTGTAATACCATTGGAATTCCAGGGAGCTGCAGTTTCTAAGCCTATAGTCAGGGCTGGCACCAGGCATGATTGGGCCCTTGGGAACCAAGCTGCCACAGGCCCGCATTGTCATGCTCCCCAGCACTCCCTCCCAATGCAGGCAGTGTGGGCTTAAATGGACCTGCCCGCACCACCTACATCCTGCGTTGCCATGTCAGCACGCTAGTGCACTGTGTGCACCCGCCTGACATCACCCAAGATGGTGACCTGCACAATGGCATGCCCACCTGCATGGGGAGTGTTTTCTGGGAGGGTGGAGCTCCTGCTCCATCATCCATGGCAGCATCGGGTTGCTGGGCCCATGACTCAAAACTGGCATGGATTGCAGAGTGGGAGTTCCACCCTCCCAGTGTAAGGAGGGGCCCCTCAGGGGCTCTTCTGGGCCGCAGGGTCCCTTTGCCAGAGCCCGATCTGGCTGCCTGCTGGTACTGGGCTTGTCTATAGTCCTCATGGCCATGCAGTGGCCAAGCAACCTATTTTGGCCAACTATGCTGGAGTGGTATATTAGGGTAGAGACCTGCATAAACTGTGATCTGTGAGGCTGAGTGCAGCCAAGCAAATATTTGTAGCATCGCACAGGAGTTTGGTGGCCCAGCTTTTGCAACCAGATTGAGTCTATGAGAACAAGGGGCCAGGGCAGGGATAAGGGAAGTTGTGTGACAGCACACAATTGATGAGATGCGTTAGGTCACAAGTTGTAAAAGACATATTAGAGAGCATTCTTCTATTAAAAGTAACTTTTGATGATAAAAGCTGTAGTATATCTGCTGCTATGGACAATACCTGACTAATAAGAATAGCTTTTTCCTTGGAGTGCTAGGGAAAGGTTGTTCTCTTAAGTTGCTCAAATAACAGATCAGTAGCCCAATATAGTGGAGCTTTCAATTTTTCTACCATAAAAAGAAAATGCTTGGATCAAGCAATGGAAAAAAACCCTTACTACCCTATCTGTAGCTACCTACCTACTTACCTACCTACTTGAGGCAGCTTACAATATATCTAAAACAAAATAAAATAGGCACATTTCTAGGCAGGGGCAAAGATTTTCTACCAGTCCCAGGTGTTTCAATTGTCATTCTGCTTCTGAATATTGGATAAGATCACAGAGAAAATGACCCTAGCCTGGAAACTGATGCTGAAACAGCCAGATGTTAATCCTTTCCAGGCTGGATCTTTTTCACTCAGGTTACTGCAGCTGCCAATGTTCCTTACAACCTCTGTTGCTGGCGGAAGATGCAAGAGTTACTGGGGAAGCAAATATATAAACATTTTCCACCACCACCGGTCCTAAAATGTTTGAGCTAACACTCTGCCTATGAATCCCTGTGTTAAGAGGTGGTTTCCCTCTTGTAGAAGTGAATGGGAACACTGCATTTTCCAAAAAATAATTAAGAGGTCTCTATGCATGCCCCATATTCCCCATGCACTTTAACAGAAGTACCAACTCTACATGTGCATTTCCTGGGAGCAGAAGGATGAAGAACACCACTGCTCCCAAACTAATGGAGCAACCACTGCAAGTAAGCAAGTTCCTGGGCCTGCAAAGCATGGCTGCAGCTATAATTTCAATAGTAAATATTAACATTCAATGTCGAAAGACTGTAATTGGATGTGTCTTGTATACATCCATGACAGATTTGCGCACTACCTTAATGAGAGCTTTTGTTGGTTACTGAACTTGATAAAGACAGAAAGCCTGCCTATTTAACACAGTCTTCAGTATTACATCACTACCATTCAGGAGGCTCTTTCTATTTCAATAACAAGCTCCTTTCTAATTGGAATGATGTAAGAGAAAACATTTCTTCTCTGGGCTGTCCTCTGTGTCTCGGCAGCAGAGAATTTAAAAAATGAGATTGCTGATACTTGAATGAATGGCATTCAGCATTACTATTCCAGAAATGGTAACCTAATTTCTTTCTCTATTCACCAAGTTAGGGATATTTTGCTGAAAATAAATTGGTTCTTAATGGAAATTGGAGGAGCGGTTATGGACAGTAATGGCCATAACAGTGCTTGCAATTTTGCAGCAACGATAAATGTAATTTGGTTGTAAAACTCAAACTTCATCTGGCACACACACACACAAAAAGCAAAAAAACCAGTGGAGACATATGGCAATTATTACTGTGAAACATTACTGTGAAACACAGAACTGTCATAATTTTTTTTTTTTAATATTCCCACTACATCATGATTTATCTATCACATATACTAAGTCTATCATATATACTAAGAAATATTTACTAGGAAATATGGTAAGATATGTTTTAAAATAAATATATGCTTAACCTAAAATATAAACATGGGTTTATTAAACAAGTTTCCTGATGCTATGTTGTGCTTTTCATTTATATACTTTACAAGCCATTGTGTTTTTATGAAGGTTAATTATGGAAGCGGAAATGAGCTTAATAATAAGGATTTCTGCCTGTGCAATACTTCATTATGATCTACCTTATCTTTATTGATTAACTTGCCATAGAAGAACATGAAAGCAATGCAATATGCTAGTTTGTCATCAGTTCTATTAAGCCTTTGCCTAAAGAGATGGAACTTAAAAATGAGTTTAATTAAGGAAACAGTGAAGCATTCCTATCAGCTGCTACTAATTAACAATACAGAGCTGGCATGCTTCTGTGAATAAAACATATATCTATCACAAAGTTTCATCTGCACATAGGCAATCATTCATACAACAGGACACAATATTACACACATTGTGTTGCAGCTTAAAGTCTGTGGTTTCCCATTTCCTTTTTCCTTTAAAAAGTCTGCAAAAAAACTTTTAAAGCCATTTTAATTGGATTATAGCAGGAACGTGCATGTGGAGTTTGAATGGAAATGCTATCATAGGAGTGAACAAGAATGGTGTTCCTTGGGACAGGATTATTCCTAACAATGGCTACATTCCTGCATATAAACTAGACTTCAGTTGAATTTATGCAGTCTAACCATGCATGGAATCATAGCCAATATTATTATTTTACTCACAGACTTTTATCCACAGTTTTTTCAAGAGCTTCTGAGTTCCACCAATTTCCTTGCAAATTTACAAAGAACCACAGCATTTTATACTCAGAATGGCCTTTTAAGTTAAATTTATTGAGGAAAGATCCTGAAAAACTGTTAGAAATTAATGAGTTATTTGCTTTTATCCACTGTGTGATTTGCATATCATTTTGGCAAATTTAAAATAGGAAACAAATAAATTGTTACATTGTAGATGCTCACTTCTGAAATAAAAAGTGATTTTCTAATTACAGCTACAACCACCATATTAGTTAATATGCTAAGAACTCTCTTCAGTCAATCACGTTCAAAAGTCCATCTTGTCCAGGATTCTGTCACCAGTAGTGCACAACTGGATGTCTTGGGAAGATTGCATCTGGAACTCAACAATATACTAATGCAAAACATCAAAAATCAATTTGTAGCTGCCATGACAAATAGTAGGACTGTGCACTGGATCCAGCTGAGACTAGAGCCTATTCAGAGCATTTGGGGCCTCAGTCAAGTCTGGTTCAGACAGCCACTGATCATTACAGGTCAGATTGGATAGCCCAGAGTTATTTGGGGCTGTTAGGGGGTGGGCATTAGGCAGGAAGAAGTGGCAGCCATCAGACAGAAAAACCTGGCAGAAGGCCAAGAAGGCAAACCCTATATGGCAACTATCCTTCCTGATAGGATCAATGCCTCTGTTCATCAGCTGTTGAGCTGAGGGAGCAATCCTCCAATGTGTGGAGTGCTGTTTTGTAAGAGACTTTCCTGTACGAAATCGTGATTTCTGATGTGCAGGTTACTTGTAAGGAAGCCGATACGGCTTGGTACTATTTATTAAGTTATCTCTCGGTATAAGATCCCATCTTTCTATGATCTCAGATAGGATCCTCACCACTTTAGGTATTGAAAAGATTTCTGCTTTTCTTATCCCTTCAATCTCTGCTGCCACTATTTAGTTCTAAAGATTCCCTTATTCAGTTATTAGCACATAGTAGTTGAGTTTAGGTTATGGGATGAACAGACCAGGAGATCTAAATTTAAAAGCAAAAAGAAAATACATTATTTATAAAAACTTACTTACAATGTCAAATAATAGGATTATTTGCAGGCTAGATTATACTTTCTTTGATATTTGCTTTGGAATTATACAGTTCCTTTAAAGAGGTATCTTTTATATTCCTGCGCCCAGAGCTATGAGGATAAGGCACTCACAAGAGAATGGAAGTCATATCCAGGGAAGATGAATCCAAGCTTTCAAGTGTGGCACCTCCGCTTCCTCCATCTTTTCTGCTTTCTCCCCTTCTCCCAAATAAAATATATGGGTAACATAGTGCTTTTTTGTGATGGTACTCACTGGTACAGATTTTGTGCTGGCATCCATGGCACTTTTATCAAGGCATGAGTACTAGCACCTCATTTTTTAACCAAAAAAGCACTGGGTGTACATAGGTCAAATTCACTGCTGCCACTTACCAGGATTGGGGCAGGGGACGGCATTCCTGTCAGTGCACCCACACAGCCCCACCCCTGCACTGTCCAGGTAAGTGGCAGTGACACTGCTGGCTACATAACCCTTTATTTCTCAAAGGCTGGTATCAATGTTCACCACAGAGAACAGATTAAGTATGTGATTTGCAGTGATGGGGTCCTGCTGCTGCCAACAAACCCCACGATGCAAAGTAAGCTCTGACCAATGAAAACAACAGAAAGAACAGCTCTTGGTGAACCCCATGCAGTCTGCTCTACATATTGCCACTAGTGGCCCAGCACTCATTTGGTCAGAGCTAGGGTACATGGAACAGAACAAAGAGAAACTGCAGCCCACATTCAAATGCAATTCCCTCTGGTGGATGGGTGAATGTTGCCCTGATGATTAATTCAAGGTGCTGGTGCTTACCTTTAAAGCCTTAAACAGCTTGGACCTAAGTACCTGAAGAAATGCCTCTCCCTATATCACCCTGCCAGTGCCTTAGAGTTTTGGAGATTTTAGCACAGTGGGGAGGAGAGCCTGGCTGGGAGTACAGAGTCTGTGAGTTCAAATCCCCGCTCGTGTCTCCTGGGTGTCAAGGGCCAGCTAAAGATCACCCCCACAGTGAGTGGCTAAGGGGTTACGTGCCCTGCCCCCTGTGCAGCCGTGGACAAGCTGCATAGTCCCAAGGAGCCCAGTTGCCCCCCAGCTGGCAGTTGCGGACAAGGAAGGGGCTTGCTTGTGCAACTGTGGCAAGCTGAGTAGGCCCTAGCCAGCTGGGGAGGACTAGCCTCAGAGGGGGGCAATAGTAAACCCCCTCTGAATACCGCTTACCATGAAAACCCTATTCGTAGGGTAGGCATAAGTTGGGATTGACTTGAAGGCAGTCCATTTCCATTTTTTTATTCATGTTACATAATTAGGAGAATTAACAGAAGACAAGGCCTTATCTCTGGTGGAACACAATCTGTGGAATGTCCTCTCTTCAGCAGTGTGCCCAATCACAACATTGTGGTCATTTTAGTTCAGGGTCGAGATTTATTTATTTGCCCAGGCATTTAAAGGGTATTACTGTTTGCCATGCTCTGCTGCTCTTGTTTTGTTTACAAGAATAAGAGGGAGGCTACTCTTACTTCTAGCTTCTGTTTGGTTCTTTTTGGTGTGAAAAAACAAACAAACCAGCAATTCGACTATGCATGATGATGCATGTGAGTGCAGGTCATCTCAGCCCTTTTCTGCTGCAAAATTGTAGGAAGGGATCGAACTAAAACTGTACTTTTCCACTGGGGAAAAATGTGCATTTTTACATGGGGCTCTTTTGGTTCAGGCTGATATGGTCAGGGGTTTTGGACATGATACACAGGGCAGCTGCAGGAAGGGGTCACTAATGCCCCATCACAGCAATTATTTTGTCTGCTCCTAGGTTCTACTCTACCTGCATCTCCCTTTTTCACGATTGTTGTTCATAGTGGGATTTCTATAATATGAGCTACTTTGGGAGGACCTTTGGTTTTGAAAAGCAGAATATGTATTGAAATCATCACCATCAGCTTCCTATCCTCGGATGGCCTCCGAAACCACATTTCCTGTTTCTTAATACCATGTCTCCCATTTCTCACTGCACTAATTTTACCACTGAGCTACCTCCTACGAGTTTCTCCTGGGAAGCCTCTGGGCAATGTTGCCTTCCTACAGTATCACATGCACGAGCAGGGGCAGTTGCTGTGGTCCTTTTCTTGTTGCCTGGTTATGCATTGTGAGTGGAGGGTGTTTGTGTGTAATGGGTTGGGTGATGTCCTATGATTTGTTTGTTCAGTGATATATGTTGGACACTGGCATGGTACCTTCTGAGCGTGGTTAATGTGGGGACTATGTTAGTGAATGACATCATGTTTGTTGGGTGAAGATGAATTGCCAGGGACACTGCAAAATGATTGTCAGTGCTGCTGCTGTGCGGTAAGGTGGGTTGCGCCTGAATAAGAAGCTGGGGAGCTTCTCAGCAGTGTTGCCGGCACAGCTTGGCCTCCACCAACCCTGGGAGCTTATCAGTGGCCTTGGCTGGCTCCCTAGAATGGGGCATGACCAATCAGAAGATTATGCTTCCCTGGTCTGTGAATGGGCTATATAAAGGAGGCCTGTACTGCAGCAACCCCAGTGCTCCTGCTGTCAATCACCTTCCCTCATTTAAGCTGATCTTCCTGTAGACAGTGGCTGGTCACTAGTTGACAGGGCCGGCAAGGAATTTGACTCATGGACCAAACTGACCCAGGTCCTTGGGATTTTTGCCTTCCTCATAGCAAGGCCATAATTAATCAGCTTACCTCACATATACAAATCACAGCTTGGTGGGGGAAGGCATCAAAGATCCATAACTTAAGGGGATCTCCATAAGGGGTTTTTGGTGAGCCTGGTAAGGCTTTGTCCCTAGCTTGGGGGAGAGGACACTAGATACCACACACCCAGGTTGCTATAGGACCCACTAGATGCAACTAGTTTGTCATGGTGGGAACTCCCTACAGGAAATTCCTCTGCTTGGGGGTTAGATAATTTCCCCATGCTGTACCAAACCCCAGCGTTTCTGTAACAAATAAAGGTGAAGCCTTGATTTACCCATACACTGCCTCTGCCTGTCTTTGCTCCCACACACCTGCTTCCCTGAGCCTGGTGTGCAACTGATTTATTTTTTTTTGCTGTTTTACTTATCTGTTGATTTAGCACATGTTTGCAATTATGGGAGCCCTTGCAAAGCACTTGCTAGCATAGCAGGACCATCATATCACCTTGTGATATGTCAAATGCTTTTTGGATTACTAGCTGTAACACCACTTGAAATATTTCCCTATGAGCTATTTTGATCGGAAATAAGCCACAGGTTCACACAGCTCCTCTTGGGTCTGTCTCCTCTTTGCCATCATCTTTCTGTACATACTATAAATAAATAATTACAAAATAAAAGCAGAGAGTGACTCAGGTTTAAAAGGAGCTTTCTGAAAGAGGTAGCCTCCCATGGGATTATCTGTGTACATGGAATCTATAAATTCAGTTTATTTTCATCCACATTCTAGTAACATTCAGTGGCATGAAAAAAAATGTTTTCTTGTTGGATATTCTCACTGAATACACTGAAACCTGTCACCTCAGCATTGGTTTGAAACAAAACACATTTGCTGGACAGATCACAGGCACATCATGTACACTAGAAATGTCAAGTAATTTTAGGAGCTTTCAATTAAACACAGCACTTTCAGAATTCTAATTCTGTGCTGGAGATAGAAGCTGAGAATAAAGAACAAAATAATTATGATTACTAAGGATAATGGGGGTGGGGAAGCTCTAATATTTAAATTGATTTCAAACTGGTTTAAGTGCATAGTGTAAAAGGGTTTTTTTAAATGTTTTTCCTGTTTTAATATAAAATGAATAGATTATACTGAAATGCTGGCACATTTTGGACAGTATTTCAGGGTATTCTCTACCTCCATGATTTGGATTCAGATACACCAAGAAGCTGGAGGATGCTTATTCAAACTTAGAAACTACAGTAATATAGATAAGGGTAGGCATTTTTCTTCCTATGCCCATGTATTGCAAATTAGGCCTTTTGTCACCAGCAGTGCAGTGTATATTATTACATGCCCCTACAAATTGCTACATATAGGAAAGAAAAGACCATCAGATCTTTGAGAATTATAGTCGCAGAATGCAATAATAAGAGCAGCTAATAGGTTAGAGATGTCCCACTGGGGTAAAATTTCATGGGTCAAGGTCATGTTATGTACAGTATGATAACAACAATAACAATAACAACAAAAACAATTGACCACATAATGCATCACAGGTTTAAGTGAACTACTTCTGGATATTCTGGATGCACACTAGGGTGGGCTGCTTTCTGAAGTGCCAAATCAAGGTTCAAGCCTAATCTTGTGGTTGGTGCACACCAATATATACATTTAGGTGGGCTCTGTGTACTTTTGCTTCCAAAAACATATGCATGTGAATCTATGAAGAATGCCCCTTTGAGGAAGTTTTTCATCATGCTTCAAAAATGAGTTTGGCTGCAATCTATGCACATTTACCTGGATGCAGGTCACATTGAATACTGTGTGAAATATTTATAAATATGCATACAATTGCACTGTTAATCACAGGTTTTGGCATAGTAAGCTTCCTTTTCTTATTTTTAGATTGGTTTTATATCTTATCTTACCATACTACAGAACATGCTTTGTGAACTCCTGAGAAGTAATTCAGCTCAGCCAGTATTGGGAAGTTGCAGGACTTTAATTTTTCTTTTATGTTAATGGATTTCAGAAGCTTTGCATGTAAACTCCTAACTATGCATGGAAATCAGTCTCCTCAGAGACTGAATAGGATATCAGGTGGGGAAATATATGTCCTTAGTTAAAAATTACCTATCCAGAGCTACCTGCATTTACACATAGAAAGTATATATTTTCTACAGTTGTATTTATACGTCTTCTACAGTTGTATTTATAACACCCAGATTTACTTGAAATCAACATGTTTTCATTTCTTTAAAACAGCAATAGTTGATGATCTTCATGATTTCTCCTGAAATGGAATAAGTGACCAGCTGCCTCTTACGCCTCTGTATTTCTGTGGAATTTATTTTCAGCAATCTTTTCATTTTGAATAAATTACCTTATAGTTATTTGTAAGATGTACATTTTATATTTGTACTATCTAAACATTGCTTCTACTTTATATATATCTTCAGGGCTTTTTTTGTAATGGTATTCACTGGTACAAAGTACTGGCACCTCTTTTTTGGCTGCCCATGGCAACCATTTTGTGCTGGCTCCCATAGCGCTTCAGTCAACATATGAGTCCCGGCATCTCATTTTCTACCAAATAAACCATTGTATATCTTTTAATATATTTAGTTATCCTGAATGACTTATTCTTTCTGTTTCCTGATAGTTTTGTAAGAACATCTTTTGTGTTCCCCAACTGTAGAATCCCTCCTCCCACAAAGGACACAAGTCTGGCAACAGCATTACAATCTTCCTCTGCCCAGGTATTTTACATATTTAAGTCAGAACTGTCCTCCCTGTTCCTTAGTTTTATATTTTGATCTGCCTTTTATCTTGTTGCTGTTTAAGATAACACACACAATATTCATATGTAGTGTGAATAGTATTATTCACACATTTGTACCCTCCCTGGAATATTCTGATGAATGTTATCTTATTTAAGTAGGGTTTCCAGGTCAGCAGTATCCCAATTCCTTAGATTTCAGGGGTGGACCATTGTGATGTCATAGTTGGCATGCCCTAGTGATGTCACAGGGGATGTGGCCTAGGGATGTCATAGGGGTGTGACCTAGTGATGTCATTAAGCATGATACATCAAGCATCAACCACAGTTACTTGGAGCATACCACTTAAACAAAAAAAATTCTCCAGCTGGACATTAAGATAGAAATCTTAGCTAAATGAGGGAGTTTTCAGATCCAGCTGAAGTGATGGGATCATTCTTTCTCACTTGATTAGGGAGCCTGGGTAGGGAGTATTTCATCTAGCCTACTTGCTTCTGGTATACTCTGTTCATAGGGTTTTCATGGTAAGAGGTATTCAGAGGTGGTTTACCATTGCTTTGCTCTGAGTTTGGATGCATCTTAGTCTGGTGTCTCAGCCACAGACCTGAACTTACAAGATCTGAACATAATGGTTTACAACAGATGGTATTGGAAGTCGCTGATTCATAGGGTCGTCATAAGTCATAATTGACTTGAAGGCATATAACAACAACAACAACTTGCTTCTGACAAGAAGGGCTTAAGTGCCCTCAGGCCAGGCCAGTCACCAGAAAGCCATTGTAGGAAGAAGTGTTGTGGAGACGTTTGACGGGAGCACTCAGGAGTAAAGATGGATGCCCCTGAAGGCTGCAATTCTAAACACACTTACTAAGGAACTAAGCCCCATAGAACTCAGCAGGACTTACTTCTGAGCAGATATTGTTAGGATTGTGCTGTTGGTAAGGCTTGACCAGTGATCCTCTGCAATGATATCCATATCAAAGCAGGGTTGGGAACCCTCTGCCTGGAATGCCCTGCCTGCCTTTTAGCATGGCTGCTCCAAACTTCTTTAAAGACTTGACCCTTCTTTATGCTGCTGAAAGCTATATATTTACTGAATTCCTGATGTGAGACAAGCAGGAAAAGGAAACTGTTCTTAGAACTTGAAATGGGGTTTAGGTATTGCCTGGTGGTCAACAAATCTTGTCAATCACAACCTTGACTTCCCGTATTGGCTAAAATCCTGAAAGGGCAGGAATTGGAGCAGTCGGTACTAACAAGTTGTGGGGTGTGTGTGACATTTTGGTTTATATCTTTTGAACCAAACCACCTAGAAATTTAATTTTTTAATGAAAGCTAAGAGTCCAGATATTAAGGTGACTCACCGGGAGACCCAGAGAGGACCCCCCAAAAAACTGGAGTCTCCGGATGAAAACTGAAGACCTGACAACCCTATGTTTAAGATAGTGCTGGGTTGGCAGCTTCTAAACTCTTGCGCCCATGAGAGAGCCTGTCCAGTGTAGGACCAGTTGTCTAGAAGGAGTCTATGAATGGCACAGAGTAAGTTGTGGGTCAAATGATCAGGTTGAAAATCATACAAATACCTTACCTGCTGAATTTCATATTCCAAGAGAACTTTTACTGACTTTACATCAAATTCTCATATAAATAAATATTCATCTAACAGTATTTCAGTGAGTACAAAGATCTCAAACAAACCAAACATAAAGAACTAATGGTATCCATGTGTTTAACACTACAGCGGCAAAAACATTTCATATTTTACTTTAAAGGGCCTGTATAGATTTGGGCTGGAAAGAAAAACACACACAATGCAATTGGTCAAAAGCTATAGAAATCAATATGTTCCTCTTTTATCACCGTACAAAAGAGTTACAGAAGATGTGAGTGCCACCTGTAGTGCAGCAACAGCAGCAAATCATATTTTGTGTACCACTCCACAACATAAAGCCTGAATTAAAACAACTGGAGCAGTCCCTTGGCCCACTAAAATATATCACCATGGTGTAAACGTTATACTACAGTTTGTGAAATGATGAAAATGGCAGAGGTGTTGCTGGAATGGGTGTTGATAACAAAATTTCCATCTAATTTACATATTCTAAAAATACTGATTCCAATTTATTTGAATTGTGCTTCTTGAAGAAGAAGAAGAAAAGAATCTCCTAGAATGTCTGATTTGGGCAACAGACTTGCAGATATAATGAAAAATCCCAACTTTACACATGCAGTGAGGCTAAATTATATATTATCCCTTTTTAATGAGGGAACACATGAAATAAAGTCCCTCACTGGCTGTATTGTTATCCACAAGATCTGGAAGATCCCCCTTCATGCGTTGGCAACAGCAGCTGGATATTCTTATGGACAGAAGATGGGGAATGGGGAGTGTGTCAATTGTCTGCCTGAAAGAAATCTCTACCTGAATGTGTGAGGTTGCTACTAAAGAAAGCTAACTTTGTGTGGTTGTGATGCATCCCAGGGACCACCTCCAGTGAGATCTGTAAGCTGTAGAGATCTTACTACAGATATGGTCTGCTGTCTCTTACTTTACACCTTCTGCAGGAAAACCAGAAGCATGAGTAAGTATAAATAAATCCCATTGAGTTCAGTGCTTATTCCCAGTTAAAGGCAGTAAGGCTGCAATCCTTAACTTACTTACCTGGGAGAAAGGTCCATTGAACTCAATGGGACTAATTTCTGAGTAGACATGTATGGGCTTATGTAGCTGTTTTTATTTATTTAATTAATTTTTACTTGCCTTAACACAGTGCAATCTATAGGTTATTTACAATCAAGTTTAGAAACATAAAAATGTGTTAAAAATTATAAACAAAATTTAATAATCGCTACATAAAGCACAAAACACCAGCCTCCACAGACAACAAAAGAAAACTTGTCAGCAACTCAGAGCAGCTCTAACATAAAGCCTTGTCACAGCTGGATCATGTTCCATCAAATGCCTGGGACCAGAGAAGAGTCTAAACCTAGGTCTGAAAAGATGTTGGATTCAGCACTCCACAGATTCTTGCTATCAGTATTTACAAATTATTTGTTTGTGTTACTTATTTTGCAGAACAGATGAGAACTCATCAAAGTGGATAACCCAAATATTAAGTTTTCTGGCCATTTCTGCAATGTGCTCTGATCTCTAAAATCTTCTGAATTTGCCATAGAAACCAGGAGTCTGTTATTTATCTGACCGTAGAGTACAGATTTACACACACTTTTGGACACTAAGAACTTTAAAACAATTAAAAAACATTTGCATCCTATTGCAAGATCCCCACCCCCCAAGCTCCTACAAGAGTTTTAGCTAAGTGTATCCTGTACGTGGAGACCTTAAAGAACAAGCGGGCAGATTCTGGTAAGATATGAAAGGTGGCACAGTTGTAATTCAATGGCCTTACTTAGCCATAGCATGTTCAGGGGAGACTAGGGCACATGCACTGAAGACAGCTACTTGCAGGTGGGAAGATTTAAACAGATGCTGTGGAAGCCGCTATAGACTCCTCTCTGCCAACACAGAATTGCATTCCAAAATAAAATTACTCCTACTCCTTCAAATGCTAATAGCTCTTCTCAAAGTGGCCCTCCAGAAAAACTAGTTCAACAGGGTACTAAAAACCTACCTGATATTGTTTTGTGCTGTTACTCACACCTCAAATTTGGCATGATGGCACGCTTCCACTGACTTCCTGACGTCTGTGTGAAAAATAAGTCCCTTACTCATTTAAATCCTGTAAAGGTGCCCATAGTCTCAGGCCACAAATGAAAGAAGTTTCAGCAAACATATTGCATCTTCAAGAAAGACATGAAAGGAACAATGGTAATACCAGAAATGTAACTAGCTGCAGGATACAAAATCTATATTGAGAGAATGGGAAGTGGCTGATATCTGTTTTCTAAGTGAGTAATGAAAGGAGGTGTGTGTATTCTGCCTGTTAAATTCTACTGGGTGACATCTGTCCATGAACAAGCAGAACAGGTTTGTGCAACAGGGCTTCTCCTTCCTCTCCCTCTTCCTATAGCCAGTGGGGGGAAGGCGTCCTCGGGTAGGAGATCCTCTGAAGTAGATTTGGGTGTGTGCAGGAATGGAGAGGAAGGGGAAGTTTAGTTGTACCAGCAGAATCTGTTCATGCAGTGTTGGATTTTACCCACTGTTAAATATTTTTTCCATGCAGCATCACTTTTCAAAGTGCATTCTGTTTCTTTTTCTGTTGCAGTGGGGTCTTGGGGCCACCAACCACCAGCAATCTTCATCGCTAGATTCCATTCAGCCTTCCAGCCCCCAAATGTAGACAATATCACAACATGGAATAATCCTTGTATAGTTTCTGTAACCGTTAATGGGTAACCTACAACTCTTCAAGGGGACACACATTAGAACATTCATTGCAAATTAACCTAAAAACAAGATGTCAAAAAACAACAATTTAGCACTCATCCGACCTCTTCCTTTTAAAATCTTCAATTCATCATAAACCTTCAAATTTCAACACTACATTACTTTTATTTGAAACACTCCCTTTATTAAAATGGGTGATATCCTCCCTGTAATACAGCCACATGTTCAACAACTATCTGACATCTGTATGGTTGTTATTAGAAATGCCCAAAATTGAACATATGCAGTTGGGTATGTGATGATAGATTTTTACAAATGACACAAAGTAAAAAAATTATAAGCTTGATTTGGTTTTAATAGGAAGGATATAGTACATGTTTGCGGATAATATTGGAATTGTTTGCTTCATACTTAAATCATTATTAAATGTGTTTAAAATATAGGTTGGTACAGTTTGGATGTTCATAGATTTAATTAACAGCAGCCTTGGGTGCTGTTTCTAGTTGAGAGTTATAAATACTTAACATAATTATTTTTATTTAACTAAAACCTTATTCTACTTAACTATGACTTGGATCCAAAGACATGCCAGCAGAAGGGGGTACCTGGAAGATGATGTTTGCAGCCCACCCATCCCTCAGCAACCCCTCAAGACCCTCCAAAAAAGCTTTGCCTGAGAACTGGGGGACCCTTTTAAACAGAGTGGTCTATGGTGCAGATGGCTGCAGGAGAAAGGAGTATCGCTGAAAACTGGGCAAAGGCACCTTCCAAACACAAAGCTCTCCTCTAGCCTCTCTGCCTCACTACCCACCCCATTCAGGAGGATTCACTGATCATTGAGGGAGGGATGATGGAGGGAAGAGAGACAAGAAAGTGACCTTTCATCCAGCCCCTTCTTCCACCTCATTTTTATATCCAAGCTATTTCAGAACCTTGTGATCAGGAACGGAGCATTTATTATTGATGATGAGTTTTATGGTATGTTTCTGTTCCGAAGAAGGGAGCAAGAACATCAACGGACAGTTACCTGCAAGGCCACACGAATGTGAACATTCCGACCAGGCAGACCACTCAGAGAGCCGGCAGTTTACTACACATTCCACAAGGCAGTCAACAACCATTTGTGCAGGTGTTTCCAAATTTAGCTATAAACAAACACAGAATGAGTTATTTGGCACTGGTTGCCAGGAAGGTATATATATATAAAAATGAGGAGCTTAAAATGAAACACCCAGGGACTACCTTCTTGCTTTGCTAAGGAGCATTTTTATACTGACCCAGGTTCAGCCGCACAAGTTGGGATACACATTTAGCATTCAGCAAGCAAAGAGCCATTTAAATGAATTAGGGTGACTTGCTCGGGTACACTGCCCCCCTTCATAGGTGTTTCTGTTAGGCCACCAGCTGCACCTGGACTGTGATGGGCACAACGTAGAAACATTATTGTAGTGCAATACTTCATATGAAGAAGTAAGCCTCTCTGAGATAAATGGGATTTACTTCCAGACAAGTGAGTATAGGATCACAGGCGGGGAAACTATGGCCCTCCAGATGTTGTTGGACTTCAGATCTCATCAGCCTCAGCCAGCATGGTCAGTGCTCAGGGATTTGGGGAGCTACATGTAGTTCAGCAACATTCCTCATCCTGGCTTTACAGCCTTAAATTGTAAGATTTATGTATGGACAATACAACTCTTGTGTACATTCCATTGACCAAACACACTGTTTTCAAAGAACAAGGACAGTAATGGGGCAAATCTTTTGAAACACACACAAATACATTCTGTAGTCACCCCTGTGTCTCGAGAAGAACAAATCTCACAATTCTGTAACACAGGAGTATGTCTAAATCTTTTCCAGAGTTTTGTTCTACATGTGACTCCTCTTGGAGTTTTTCCCTTTTCTCTTGAGTTTGAATCCTGAATTCTTCATTCCCACACAAGCAGCAGATGAAGATTCCAGGATTACGTTGAAACCCTAACCAGAAGATCAAGAATGCCAAGCTGCTTGAAAAATAGACAGCAGCAAAGGGAATAAATAATTACTAAAAATAAATAAAATAAATTTAATGAGAAAGAAGAGATTCTTCAAAACAGAGAAGAACAAGTTCTGCTAGGAAGCCAGATTTTGTCCTATGTGGCACGAGTTAAACAAAGACACATGGAGTTCAATTGATACACACCTGCACTGATGGCCCACATGAAACCTCACCTGCTCACAGTAGTTCATAGTCACTACTTTCCCATCACTGCGTACACAGCTCAGAAGGCGATTCCTAATCCCTTGTCCACAGGGTGCATTTTCATTTAGTTGACACGTGCTCCAGTCTAAAGACATATCATCAATGCATTTAGTTCTGCCAGCCATTGTTGGAGGAAGCTTTAATTTTTAAACATGTTGAAACTATCTTTGCTTCATATGGGCATACAGAAGCCAAGGAAATAGATTTTTAAAAAACGTGTCTAGACTTCAGTGGTCAAGTCTTTGTTTCAGTGCCTCTGAAAAACCATATTCCCCCGAGTGTACTGAAAATTGTCCAGTGCTGATAAAATGTATCATTTAAAAACAATCCATGCATTATCGAGTGCCAGGCTGCCTCCTGGCTAACAAAGTTATAACCATTTACTGAAGTGTTACTACTTCAAAGCAAAGCTTGTCACAACCTCCAACTAAATTTTGTCTGACAAAGTAAGTAATGTTTCATTCTTTTAAAAAATAAAGTGCTTTTAAAACATTAATGTCTTCTTCAAGCCAGTGTAAACAATTTAAACAGGCTGTTGATCTTCATTGTATCATTCGGCAAAGGTAATGTTGAAAATGACTACAAATCATAAGTAATTGGAAGTCTTTTCAGTCTTCAAAGTGTAAGTAAAAAGATGATTCATTAAAGTTATGCTTTTGCCTCTCGACGGTCTTTAAAATGTTCAGTTTGTATGTATGAATGGATGTGTTTTCTATGTTGGTTACTAGAATATGAAAATCAAGCCAGATTTCCTTTTGACTAGTGAGGAATTGTCTACACATACACACAACTTCACAGCCCTATAGCTGCACCCAATTATATGTAAAATGCTTGCATGTGTGGCCTTCCCCATTCATTTCAATGGAGGGGACTTCTCAAAATACACATTCTTTTACATTCACAGAAATTACCCAAAGCTGCAGTGAATGGAAAAGTCCAAGACTGGCTTGTGATTCTGCATTCTGTGCATTAGAATATCTATAGTTTCTAGAGATCGTTGTACTGGGACATCAAACTTTTGCTTCTGCTGCATTCATCAAGAGGTTTTGCCTTAATTTCCTTCTGTGCAGTCACATACCCATCTCTAAGGAGTGACTTTAGGTAGTGCACCAAAGCTAACTTAGAAACTTCCAGGATCACTGTGGCATAATTCAAGTGTAATTTGACAACAACAACAAGCACCCTTGCGGTTTAAGAACGTACATATAGCCAACAGATATTTCTATCAAACTTTTAAAAGCGGGGAAATTGGGCAGCTATGGTGAATGTTCAAAGGCACATGTTACCAAATTCTTCCAAGTTACACAGGAAGTCGATTGGACTGTGAAAGACAAACCCAAATTGTATTTGCATTTGTAGGGCAGTATAATATCTCAGAAAGGAAGTCAGGTCTCCTGCTCCCTTGGTGCATTCAAACTCCAACTCCCCTCAGCTCCAATCAACATGGGTAATTGTCAGGGATGGTGGGAGCTAGAGCCCAAAAATATCTAGCATTCCCCAGATTCCACCTCCCTACTGAAGCATGTGAATAGTCTCACACAGATGAATGAAACTATTCACAGGGTTACAATAAATTTAGCACAAAATATAAGGTAACCAACTTTGCACGAAAACCCTTCCCTCCGGGGCAAATAACAGCTGTCAGAGATGCACAATTTTTGTTGGGACCATAGTATGGGAGAGGAGGTGAAAATCCCTCTTCATCCATACCATGGTCCTGAATGAAAATAGTGGTCCTGCACAGCTACTGTTTATAGACACATTCATTAATAGGCAAAAAACCTTGTGGTTTAAGAACGTACCTATAGCCCACAGATATTCTATCAAACTTTTAAAAGCAGGAAAATTGGACAGCTATAGTGAATGCACTAGGGGAGCAGGAGAACTGACCTCCACTCTGAGATAGTGTACTGCCCTACAAATTACCTACCATCTCCAAAGATGGAGAATTATATTTTTGTATCTTTGTTGGTGATCTTACTTTGCTTTCCTGTGTTAGTAATGTTTCTACACAGAATCTAAACTAGAAAATTTTATTTCCCTCATTATTCATCCTAGAAATCTGTGTCAAATTTATTTTTATTAATTTCAACGCCTTTTTGTCGCTCAATGTCATATGATGGTGAAAACAGCCTTTTGTATTTCAAATTGTTGGTTATGTTATTTTTCTATTTTGAGTGCATTAACAGTTGAATCTGAAACAATATGTTGCTACTTCAGCAATCTCTAGCTGTTGGAAAAAAGAGGATGCATGTTTTCAGCCTCCTATGTTTAAATCACTTCATTTAAGGCAAGGCGGGCACAGTCAATTAAAAACATAGAGCACACCTAGAATTTTGCTAGAATATATTTCACCTTCCACTGTTTTATCTTGTGCAAATTGAGACACTCCTGAGGTCCACTGGAGACTATTTTGCAGAAGTCAGTGCCATTATCCATTATCCATGCTCTGGTAACCTCTAGATTGGACTACTGTAATGCACTCTACGTAGGGTTACCTCTGAAGACGGTTCGGAAACTTCAGCTAGTGCAGAATGCTGCAGCCAGAGTTCTTACCGGGACTAAGAAATATGATCATATAACTCCTGTCCTGGCCCAGCTGCACTGGCTACCATTATGTTTCCAGGCCAGATTCAAAGTGTTGGTTCTTACCTATAAAGCCCTTAACGGCATTGGACCGCAATACCTGATGGAACGCCTCTCCCGCAATGTACCAGCCCGTTCACTACGCCTGACGTCGAAGGCCCTTCTCCGGGTTCCAACGCATATGGAGGCCTGGAGAGTAATAACTAGAGCTAGGGCCTTCTCGGTGGTGGCCCCTGAGTTATGGAACGCCCTCCCTGATGAGATACGCCTGGCGCCTTCTTTGTTATCTTTTCGGCGCCAGGTAAAGACCTACCTCTTTGCCCAGGCATTTTAAATTTTAAACTCTAAATTTTTAAATTTTACTTTTATTTGACTTTGTTTTATCTTGTTTATATCTTTTTATACTGTATTGTTTTCATGTTTATTTGTGTTTTAACCTGTTTTTATCTTTTTGTACACCGACCTGAGAGCTTGTTGCTATAGGGCGGTTTAAAAATGTAATTAAATAAATAAATAAAATAAAATTATACCACAATTATGTTTGGAGTTTTTTTAGTGTAAGTTTTGCAAAGTGTTGCTATACTTCACATATCCACAGAGATAGAAACAAAAGAAAGTGATTTCCTATAGGAAACTTCACTAAAATTGCAAAGTAAATCGGACATATTTAAAGTGACCATCTGAGCTATATCAACGGTCTTAATAATGTTGCTTCCTCCCTGCTAAAACAAGATCAGCACAGCATACGTCTTCTTTCTATTATTTGGGCTGACTGCAGGTGTTGCCACCACTCACCATATGCTCAGAGGCACATGTTACCAAATTCTTCCAAGCTACACAGCAAGTGGATTGGACTGTGAAAGACCAACCCAAATTGTGTTTGCATTTTGACAAATTTGTAAGGCAGCCCAATATCTCAGAGAGGAGGTCAGGTCTGCAAGGGTTTTTTGCCTATTAGTGAATTTCCCTGCTTTTTAATCTGGGAGGAAAGAAATGGGATCCTGTGCAAGCTAGCTGAGAATGGATTGATCAACTGCATGCTTATTGAGTTCAGTGGGATTTACTCCCCTGCAATCAAGCTTGGGATAAGTGAAACTGACCACAGGGGATGGGGAAGGGAGGAGGAGGAAGTGGAGGAGGGAGGGGAGGAAAGGCAGAGGGGAGGACTGGGATGGGGGCAGGCAGGAGGGGGAGGGGAGGAGAAGGACAGGTTTGATCATTTGCATGTTTATTGAGTTCAGTGCGATTTACTCCCATGCAATCATGCTTAGGATAGGTAAAACTGACAGGGGGGAGGGAAGACTGGAGTGGGCAGGGGAGGAGGAAGAAGGAAGAGGGGGAGGAGGAAGGGAGAGGAGATGGGACGGAGCATTGGAGGGGGGCAAAGGAAGGGGGAGGGGAGGGCAGGTTTGATCATTTGCAAGCTCATAGAGGTCAATGGTATTTACTTCCATGCACTGATACTTAAGATAGGTAAAACTGACCATGGGGATGAGGAAGGGGAGGGGGGATGAGGAAGGGGAGGGGGGATGAGGAAGGGGAGGGGGGATGAGGAAGGGGAGGGGGGAGGAGGAAGGGGAGGGGGAGGAGGAAGGGGAGGGGGGAGGAGGAAGGGGAGGAGGAAGGGGAGGGAGGAGGAAGGGGAGGGGGAGGGAGGAACAAAGGAAGGGGGCAAGAGGGAGGGGATAGGAGGGAGAAGGGAGGGTGGGTTTGATCTAGGGTTGCCAGGCTCAGGGCCTGAGAATGATTCTGTATCTTTAAGAGAAGAGAAAATTCAGCCAAGTACAGGTTTTCTTGCAACACTGTAATGGGAAAAACCACAAGGTGAAATTCTCCCTTCCCCCTGCACAACTTTTAAAGATACAGAAGACCTCTTGGAAGCTGGGTGGGCCTGGCAACCCTAGTTTGATCATCTGCATATTTTTTGAGTTCAATGGGATTTATTTCTCTGCAATCATGTTTGAAAATGGAAATGGACTGCCTTCAAGTCGACCGAACGTATGGTGACCTTCTGAATAGGGTTTTCATGGTAAGTGGTATTCAGAGGTGGTTTTACTGTTGCCTTCTTCTGAGGCTGAGAGGCAGTAACTGGCCCACGGTCACTCAGTAAGCTTCATGGCTGTGTGGGGATTTGAACCCTGCTCTGCCAGGTCCTAGTGCAACACTGACCCAGGGGAGGGGTGGGGAGGCAATTGGGTGGGTGGGCACTGGGCAGAGGGGAAAACCCTTTCCTTTCCAAAAGGAAAACATTGTGAACAGTATCATTGTTTTTCAGCATTTTCCTCACCTTTTTATTCTACAGCAGGCACATGTAGCCTCCCACCCAAATTTAAAGCAAAGCTGTCCCTGACCACATCCACACCAGACCTTTATTTCTCTTTGGGCAGTCATGGCTTCTCTCAAACAATCCTGGGAAGTGTAGTTAGTGAAGGGTGCTGAAAGTTGCTAGGAGATGCCCTGTTCCCCTCACAAACTTTCAGTCAGAGAGGCTGACTGTTAAACCACTCTGGCCACTGGACAGAGCTTGGAAGTAACTAGTTACAAGTAACGAATTACTTGTAATTCATTACTTTTTTGAGTAACAAGTGGGTAATTCCTTTACATTTTGATTGTAATAGAACTAGGAGTAATTTTACTACTTTTGCGGAGTAATTGTAACGTTTCCAGAATTACTTTTGGGCATTACTTGTGGAGCAGGGGAAGTCTTCTGCTCCTCTGATTTGTGGATGAAAATCATGTGCCTCAAACTGGGCTTCTGTGCAGTGTCGCTCTTTCCTCATGCTCTGTGGGTGGGTAGGAGGTGACGAGGGAGGAGGCAGAGAGTGAGACTGGGTGGAGTGGAGAAAACAATTATTTAAAAAAACGGATAGTGGTGGTGAAGAATGGAGTTGAGGGAAAAAGGATCCAGAGGTCAAGAACATGGATAAAGGAGGAGAAGGAGGCAGCAGCAGAATGGAGATAAGGAACTGTGCAGGGGAAAGATAACAATGTGTGTGTGTGTATTGTGTTTGCACTTGGCACACAAGTGGCCTCCACCACCCTCTCTGGCTACTGTGCTGCATTTGCAGTATTTTAACTTTTTTGCATCTTGGGAAAATGTTTGCTTGAGTGAGTGTCCCTTAGTTGGTGGCAGGGCAGGGTCTGGGAGGTGGTTAAGTGAGAGAGATTATGCTTCCTGCCTGAGGGGGGTTGCACTTAGTTTGACATGCAAAGATCTGAGTAGTGGCCTCAGCCTCCCTCCCCACCACCCTTACCAGTGGAGAGACCACCATTGCTATCTTATGAATAAAAATAATTATTCTACTACCTCTGTGTTTGTTTATTTTTAATGTTGTTTTAGGCTACTTAGATGTGCAGCAGGCAAGGCCAGCACCTTGTAGGCATTTTTTTTAAGTAACTGAAATGCAATTGTAGTGATTACTTTGAAGGAAAAGTAAAGTAATCAGTTACTTTCAGAGCAATTGTAAAGGTGATTACTACTTTTTGGGGCCATGTAACTGTAACTGTAATTTATTACTTTTTTAAAGTAATCTTCTAAGCTCTGCCACTGGAGCTCTATCAGTGGAACGGGAGTCTCCTCTCAGCACCCTTCACAAACTACACTTCCCAGGATTCTCTGAGGAAAGCCATGACTGTCTCATGTGAAATCAAAGTCTGGCGTGGGTGTGGCTCCCTGATTAGCCAAGCCCAGCAGCTGTGAGGCTTTTAGAGCACTGACAGTTGGTTCTTACTGAGCATGCCCCGTGTTATCATAGGGTTCCAGCCAAATTTCTTAAATTAATTAAAAATCAGCCAGGCATTTTTTTAACTTTTAAACTGCAGAAGGTGAAGGTCAGAGTATGGGGCAAGGTCATTAACAGGATTACAGGTCCTCTGTGAACATGGCTGATTTGTAATGAATTTCAACTTTTAATGAATTTTTAATGAATTTAATGAAAACTCTCAGAGGAAAAAGTCCAAAATGGCTCTGGGTTTTTTTCTCTCTTTTTAGACTTTGAACTTTCTATTCTCTCTTACTGTTTTGTGTATCGCCATGAAAATTGAGAGGGTTGTTAAGGACTGTAAGTTTTTTAAGGTTTTGTTTTGAAATGAGCTTATGGGAAGCATCAGAATGGCATGGGGGGTATTTTCAATTTAACATTGTGGAATGTGAAAAATCCACGCTGGCTATAGTATACAGCCACTCTCGTGGCTGTATAATACACTAGCGAATAGGCATTTAACGTAATAGGAAATTTGGCCCTACTTGGGAGGAAGCCCCATTGAACTGAGTAGGAGTTATCTCTAACTAAAAGTGCAGAAGATTGGGCTGTAAAGAGATGTTAACTGAAAATACAAGTTCCACCTGGTGAGTAAGAAGTTAAGAACAGGATTTTCAGTAACCACTTTTAAATGCAAGCCAGCTTGTAAAACATTTGCTGGACACATGTGTATAGATATTATTTTTTCAGTTCTATAATGTGTTTCAGTGCCCAAAGTACTTTGATTTTCTAAACCTTCAAACAACTAAAATCTAAATCAATAATGTACTGTAAGTAATTTATATGCCACCTAGCAAGCTTCATGGATGTCTGAGGATCTGAATCTAACCAACCTCTTCACCATCACCTCTATTATTCTGCCTTCCTCTTCAGATACAGGCATGGTGAAAGATGCACTAAATTATGTTGTAATATAAAGTGAAGAGTCCTTACCTGTTAAATTGTAGTGAAACTGAAAACAATTTTGATTCAAGACACAAGGGTGCATTTGTGAACGTTCAGGGCAGGTCTTTGGATTTAAAGGAGACCTCAATACATGCCGAGTCCGTGTTTGCATTATATTGGGGTCACATGGCTAGAAAAAAAAAGTAAGACAAAAGTTATAAATGTTAACAGGTGGTGTGGGGAATCTTTAATAATTGCCTCATTAGACATCATGGCATTTTTTTACCTCAGTCACAGCAATATAGAGGGACTCAGCATGTGGACAGGGGAGAAACCACAAACAAGGTTGAGGATTGTTTAGGGTATTAGCCATAGCAACAGCTGATGGGCCAAACCACTGCTGGGTTTAAAAGAAGCTTGACTCATAAGTTGTTGTAACTGTAGGATGTAGAAATGAAAAGAAAGCAACAACCATGTTCATAGTTGCTGTCCATGGACTTCTGCGGCTCCTTGGCATAAAGAGCCAAAAGGTAGAGTGAGGTAGCTGCCTCAGGCAGTATATGCTGGGACGAGGGGCATAAGTGGTAGCAAAATGTTGGAGGAGAGAACTGCATCTGCTATGTGCTCTGCCCTGAATTCTTTAAACTAGCCTGCTGCCCTTGATTATAGTGGAGAACACCACCATAGTTCAAGTAAGATTCAGCTGCAAGACTGGTCAGCACCTGTACAGATAGATAGATAGATAGATAGATAGATAGCGTTTATTGCGGTCACAGACCAAACATATCAATTAGACATTCCAACATAGAAATGGTTAAAAACAATTATTTTACAGCAATTTAATACAAGTTAAAATATTAACCTGTACAAGGAATTTTGTAGGGGCGCGGGGAGGTAGAGAGACCATCTTATTCTTCCATCAGACATGTCCTGAGCCAGTTCTGTTTGGACAACAGGACATTTGTCGTCATATCATTCTTGCTTTCAAGTAGAGGGAAAGGACTGTGTTAGACCAATTAGCAAACAGGAATAGTCAATGGGATATTTTCCTTTGTTTCCCATTAGGATTGCATGTCAAACTGTTTAGCAATGGAAAAAAATGTTACATCTGTTTCTCTTTCATTGACTTTTCATGCTATATTAGAGAAGTAACTGGGATTCCCGATTTTTTTGAGATGGCGAATGCCTCAGAAAACTTTACCCATTGTTCTAAAAAATCAGTAAGAAGCCATGTTTTTGTCTAGTAATGGAGAAATGTAAATAGAGAAGGGGCAGGCCTAGCCCAACCATTACAATTAAAATGATACATTTTTCCTACTAAGTAAGCAGCACTCTGTAAAATGCTAATTTGTAAAGCATCCCAGTTAGGGCTTCTTCTTCAAGAGATAAATTAAGAGGGAGAAAGACATGAAACTTTCATGACTGGGGGTTGGGAAAGCTGGCAAAGCAAAAATGTCAGACTTCTCATGGTTTTGTAAGCATGAAAATCAACTATTACTTTCTTAAACTCATACATAGGTGCATCTTGTAAGCAGAGCTGTGAGTGCCTTGGGCCTAGCCAAGCTGTCACAGCTCAGGACTCTGGAAGGCTAGAGGTGAGAAAAATATGTTGGGTGCTTCAACGCTTTCATATGGGAGTGTGGCTGGGATGAAAACAGGAAGAATCTATTTCTTCTCATCCTGAATGAGGATTCAAGCACCCATATGGAACAAGTGTAAACAAGACCGGCACTAGGTATGAACAGGCCCTTGGGCACCAGACTGTCCTGGGCCCATCATGCTCCCCAACACACCCTCTCGATACAGGCAGTGTGGGATCAAATAGGCCTGCCTGACCCTCCTCCCATGTTGCCCTGTCAGTGCACTAGAATTCTGAGTATGCATGCCTGCCATCACCCAAGATGGCAGTAGAGGCATCAACCCCTTAGGGATGCCCCCCCATCTTGAATGATGGTAGACCTGTGCACACAGTGCATTAATGCAGTGGCATGGAAGATAGTTGGGGAGGACAAAACTATTTAAGACCTTGCCACCTACATGGGGGTGTTTCCTGGAAAGGTGGAGCTCCCTTTCTGCAATCTGTGGCAGCATCGGGTCACTGGGCTCTCCCAGCCCCTCAGGGGCTCTTCTGGGCCGCAGGGGCCCTTGGCCAGTGGCCAACCTGGCTGCCTCTGATGGAAATGCTATAATTGTTTCTCAGCCACTCTGGAGAAAGGCCAACTAAAGTTTCCTACCAGGTTAGGTTAATATAGTTTAATTACCAGCTACTTTGTGGATTATTTGCTGTATCAGTACAGTTGTGGTGCACCCACTTGAGACATGGTATAATGAACTAGCGTAGCTTATTATATGGCACTCTCTCCAAGGCAGCAACCCAACACACTTAAAGTGAATTAAGACCCATTGAACACAGTTGGACTTCCAGATAAATACACATAGAATTGCTCTTTCCTATTCCCACTAAAACAATCAAACCTGCCAAGAGATGGACAAGAGTCCATTCAACTTTGTGTTTGTTGTATACAAAATATTAAGCTGAATGTTTTACATTAAGCTGTCTGGGTAAACATGATTATGTATCAGAGCATCTTTCAGGATGCAACATTTTGCAGTTAACACCTTAACTGGCCAAGAAAGATCCGCCCATTGGCTGGGTAAAAAGGTAAGAAATGTAACATGTCCTTGTCCACCCCAGGGCAGAGTTACATGGACACTTTTGAGCGGCAGCCAAGCGAATAGGCAGCAACTTCAGCAATCCAATAGCTTCAGAAGCTCATAAAAGGCAATTATGTCAGTTTATGCTTGTAAGTGTCGTAACCTGCTACACTTCATCGTGATGGTAGTGACACTGGGGCTAATGGGGTTACTTCAGTGATTAAGAATGGCAGAATTATGCTATAAAAGAGTGACAAATTCTAGACCATTTGATGTCAATAGCAGCACTGCTATTGATTCTAAGTGAAGTGAAATGAGATGAGATATTCTTGATTCTATTTAATTGATGATAATGAGTTTGCGCCTGCTCACTGAGGAGAAGAAAAAAAAGCAATCAAGGGATTACAAGAAGTGCCACAAGTTGAGCAAGAACTATAACAACCACCACCTTTTTCATGAATATTGAGGACTTTTCCAGTAACATCCTTTCATAAATCACATTGAGGGCTCTATTTTTTCCTGTTTAAAAGCTCATTAACTACAGAGACAGCAGTTCAAAAAACACATGCTTTTATTGCCTTGCAGCTGTCATTGAAGGCAGAACTTGAGAGCAAGAGACAAACATGGGGGGGGAGCAAACTCATTCTTTCCTCCTGAATATGCCATGGAACGCTTGAGCCATTGCAGCTCAGAAGCTAAATTCTGCTGTGGCTTTCGCCTGATACAGCTCTGGCACAGCTCCCATTGACTGCAGTAAAGTACCTCAACCATCAAGAATGTGAGACAGACGACAGAGTCTGATCCCAAGGGTTTTCTCTTGGATATCTGCCAGAGGAGATGCAGCTCCCTCCTCTTGCAAAGTTAAACAAATGCTTATCAGGCTGTTACAGTTATTTATCACCTTGTGGTATACTTTCATAAAGCAAGTAACCTTATTGAAACCTCTGCTGCTAGCCAGAGAATGGTCACCAAAAAACATCTAAAGTAAGCCATTACTCTTAATTACCTGAAAACTAATCCCGTTGCAAAGTGTTTACGAATCCTTTATAACCTTTCATGCAATTAATCTGATTGTTTGTCCTTGCAGGCAAGAACAGTAGTGTAAATGATTTGCCAATAAGAATCAAAGGGAAGTATCTTGCTAGGTGCTCCCAATTAAAGCTCTACTGCATTTGCTTTGTTAAAATCAATCAAAAGCAGAGGGGCTGGCTTCTGAATGACCACTTCTGGCTTCTTCAGCATGAAAACGTGTGCTTTGAATTGTTAAGAACTTGTTTCTATGTCGCCTTTTGGCCAAAAAGACCCCCAAGGCAGCTCACAAAAGTTCACACATAAATGCAAACTTCAAGTAAAAAATGCAATTTACAAAAATTTAAGACAATACAAACTCAAAACTTAAAAAAAAGAAGACTTAAAGTCATATATATTGTTATGTGATTGTGGGTTGAGACATGTTATTTCTTTGGGTCCCCTTCAAGCCCATGATCTTGTATCTGAAATTGGGATATGAAAGCAAGAAACTTGCTCTACGGTCAGACTAGTTTCCTTGGCTAATCTAATAGTTTAGCCAAGTCAGCCTGTGAGTTAACGGACTTACTGTAGGGTCAATCTGCATATCCAAGAGGAGCTACTGAGACTCTTTTCAGGGGAGAGGCCTTTTTCCTCCCATATTGGAGCCACAGAGTGGCTTGTGTATTTAGTCTAGCCTGGAGAAGCTGGGAACTAGGAAGACATACAGAGAGGCCTGCTCTCTGCACCATAGTTTTGGGGTGCCTCCCTACAAGCTTCATGGAAAAGCAAGATCTATTGGACTTTCAGTCTGTTAATCCCTCCATCTTAAGCTCAGGTTGTGTAAATAAACCATATATCCTAAAAGACACCATAGTTTCCGCTGGCCTTCTTCCCAAGGAAACCAAACCCTGGGGAAGCACAGGAACCCCTGGAAGTCTCGCACCACTTGGACATGGGGTGGTGCACAACAATATTTATCTTCCTGCCAAAAGGTAATGGGCAGTCCCCACAAAAGTGTCACAGAGACAGAGCAGAAATAAACCCTTAGGGCAAGTGTGAGGAACCTTTGGCCCTCCAGATGTTGCTCCTCTACAACTCCCATCAGCTCCCAGCAAGCATGACCAATGGCTAGTTTAGCAACATGTGGACAATCAAAGGTTCCTCATACCTACTTTAGGGAGCAGCTCCTCCTTATATGGATCCTGGGCTGGGTAGGTGGAAAACCTTTCCTCTTGTTGGTCTAGCACAGCACAGCCTAATGGTTTACAAGGTGAGTGCCACCTTTTTTTAAATAATTATTTGTGAATTTTTGAGTAGAAGTATGACAGGTAAATAATAATATGGATACAAAAACGTAAGTATATTCAATAGTCATACATGTCAGGTACAACAATTAAACCCAAAATAGGCAACAAGCCTCCCCCTGAGCCACCCCATTCCATGGTGTACATAGGTGGAGAAAAGAAAATATGTATACCATGCTTAGAACTACACATAAGAAATAAACAAACAGAAATTAAATAAGTCACAAGCTTTTCTCCAGCTTTGGGATAAACCCTGGTTGTACTCACTTGGGGCTTGGAAGAGGGCTGTCACAACAAGTTCCATGCCTTAGAGCACATGCACAACTTCCCAGTTCTACTAATTCGTCACCCGATGAGGTGCGCTTGGCACCGACCCTGCTTTCTTTTCGGCGCCAAGTTAAAACTTTCCTCTTTTCCAAGGCATTTTAATCTAATTTTAATCTTATCTAGTTTAAATTTCCTGTAATTGATTTTAGATTTTCATTATTCTATATGTGTTTTTGTTGTATTATTATTGATTCTTATCGTATGTATTTTGTATTTTTGCTGTACACCGCCCAGAGAGCTATGCTAGTGGGGCGGTATAAAAATATAACAAATAAATAAAATAAAATAAATAAATCAACCCTGCACACACCCTTATTTATTATTTCAGTTTATATCCTGACTTCCTCGTGTTTGACTTTCAGGTGTCTTTTGAAGATCTTTTCATGCCTTTGCAGCTTTTTAATTTTAATTTTATTAGCCAGTCACCTTAGTGATTATTTGTATTTGTATTTTTTTTAAATAGTGTTTTATGTTTTAACATTGTGAACCACCCTGATATTTTATGATATGGTGGTAAAGAAATACTTTTACAAATAAACAAACAAATACATTGCATTAAAAAAAAAAGTAAATGTACTGCCTTCAAGTCGATTCTGACTTATGGCGACCCTATGAATAGGGTTTTCATGAGGCTGAGGGCAGTGACTGACCCAAGATCACCCAATGAAATTCATGGCTATGTGGGGATTTGAACCCTGATCTCCCAGGTCGTAGTCTAACACCTTAACCACTACACCACACTGGCTCTCATAAATTGCATTCAAAGCAGCTAATAATAATAATAATAATAAAACTTTTTTAAAAGCTGCATGTCTGAATTATCCCAACATATAGTTAGCAGTATCAAATGCAGCAATTTTCCCCACATGTAGAAACATTTCAGGGTTATAGTTTCGCCAAAGCCTTTATCTCTGTTTACATGCAAGAACTGAAAAAGGGGGGAGAATAAAAGATTAACATGCTCCATTATGTAAGCTACTACAAAACCCTGAAAAGCTTTGGGGAAAATATATACAGATACAAATAGATCAGAGTTTGTCTCAAAAGAGCAGTCACTTCAGAAGCTCTAAAATTTGCCTACTGAGTTCCATAGAGCCCTGCTTGGCAAACGGACACAAATACAGAATTACATTTTACCCACTGTGACCTGATGTTTCTAATATAAGATGACATAACAGGATAAGCACAACTAACATTTCTGCAATTTCACCCATTTATGGTGTGCAGGAAAATTTTCTTGTTCATGAAGCAGGAAAACAATAAAAAATAATAGTTGCAACCCTAAACAGATATGTTCTTAACCCACATTTAACATACCATTGCCCAACACGCTTTTTAGCAGCATTACATTTTTTAGGTCAACTTGCCAACTGGGCATGTTGAAATCTGAATAGACCCATGCCAACCAGACTACAAACTATCTGTCTTGAATATTGAGACTTTTACATAAGAGTAGAAGGTGAGAGATGAAAAGACAGAGAACAATAAGCAAATATTGTAGAACATTGTTAAGCAGAGATGAATTTCAAAATGGGTTGATGAACTGAGGATTTAGCTCCCGAGTCCTTTCTAAAAAGGGATCAGAACCCCTCAAAGTTCAGGCCTGAGCTCTCCCCATCTCCTTTCCTAAATTTATTCTTGAGGATGATCTGAGAGTTGGGAATGTTCCCCTAGTTGCAACAAAAGCCTCAGGCTTAAAGCCTGAATTCTGCAGAAGTGTTGATTCCTGCCAGAAAATACTAGGAACCAATGTTCAGAGCGCTGGGAACTACATTTATTATGTTTCTTGATGCAATGGATGCTCAGGGGAATTCTCAGGCATAAAGGCTGTACTGCAACTAGCCATGCCTAAAACTGCTCTTGCTGCCAAAATCAGTTTGGGAAAGGGGTGGCAGTATGGAAGGTGGGTGTCTGGTGAGGCCTCAGGAAGTGGGCATGAATTTAAATGAGTTATTTTGGACCCAATATAAATCAAGCTCAAATTAACTCATTTCAGTCATGCCCATTCTAAACTGGGACTGGGGAAGCTTGTCTATCACTAATTTTAAATGTGTTCCCTTTTGCAGGTTGGGGTTAAAGATGGATGTAGTGTCTAAGGGTCTAAATAAATGAGATGACTAAGATATAGAATCAGCTCTCCAACAACTTTTCTCTAAAGGGCATATAGCAACTTTTTGAGTAGACTATTTTTATTGGGAAGTTGCACTTGAAGAAAAGGGAAATGTAGTGGTTCTGATCTGAATCTCCTCTTCTCCATGGCTGTTCTTTGCTAGCATTTAAAGAGAGGAGACATCTGAGCATGGATCTCCATTGCTTCATCTAGTTAGGGCCCAAGAAGACTGAAGATGAGCGCTGCACCAACATTCTCAACAGAACAGTCTGGTCAGGTAAATTGGCTTTGATTCCCTCCCCCAAACGCCTAATGAATAATGCCTTTGGGAGGGGAGGCAGTCTATTTAGCTTTCAGAGTGCCCATGGCTTCCAGTGCTGAGAAATCTCAGCACCTGTGAGAAGGCAAAGGACCCATTAGGATGGTCCGCCCCAGGTGTTTGATGGATCCTGATGGATTCCTGAATGTGCTTGGGGATTTTATGGAACCTGCAGACGGGCATTCGTTCAAATCCCTGGTGGAGGAGTGGAATGAGGTGATCACCGGGGCATTAGATCTGGTGGCTCCAAAACGCCCTCTCCCCCTGAATAGAACTCAGACCGCGCCATGGTATACTCCACAGCTGCGAATTCTGAGACAGGAGATGAGACAGCTAGAATGCCGGTGGTGGAAAACTCGCTCTGATGACGATCTGACACAGGTTAGAGCGGCTGCAGCGGCCTACCACATGGCGATGAGGGCAGCAAAGGATTTCTATGCTGCCTCTATTGCGTTCGCAGAGTGCTGTCCCAGGAGGCTGTTCCAAGTGGTCTGAAGCCTGGTTGGTCCAGTTGCTTCGGAACTGATGGGACATTCCAAGACCTCCTGTGATGAATTTGCAAAACACTTTGCGGATAAAATCGATCGTCTAAAGAGTGCGATTCCACATGCTGTGGATACAGTGAGTGAGCCAGAGGTGGCCAATGGTTTTCTGGTAGTGTGGGATCGGTTCCAGCTTCTTCCTTCTGAGGAAGTGGACAAGGTGCTTTCAACCTTAAGGCCAACCACCTACCTACTCGACCCTTGCCCATCGTGGCTCATTATGAGCTGCAAGAACAGACTGGGCGAGGGGATCAAGGCGGTGGTAAACGCGTCCTTGGAAGAGGGCGTGATGCCATCAGCTCTTAAGGAGGCAGTAATAAAACCAATCTTAATGAAGCCCTCCTTGGATCCCCAGGATTTGAATAGCTTTCGCCCAGTCTCAAATTTACCATTCTTGGGCAAGGCGGTGGAGTGGGTGGCGGCGAAGCAGTTGCAAGTGCGCTTGGAGGAAGTGGATTATCTGGTGATGATATAAGGAGAGTGTTGGATAGGGGTGAATGCACCTTCCTCGTCCTCCTAGATCTCTCAGCGGCTTTTGATACCGTTGACCACGGTTTCCTTTTGGATCACCTGGAGGGGTTAGGCATAGGGGGCACTGTACTGCAGTGGTTCCATTCCTTCCTCTCTGATAGGCACCAAAGAGTAGCATTGGGGAATGAGGTTTCAGACCCTTGGCCTCTCACTTGTGGGGTGCCACAGGGTTCCATCCTCTCCCCGATGCTATTCAACATCTATATAAAGCCGCTGGGGGCTATCATCAGGAGATTTGGGCTGCAGTGTCACCAATATGCGGATGACACGCAGCTCTATCTCTCATTTAAACCTTCACCAAGGTTGGCTGTAGAAACCCTGTCCAAGTGCCTGGAGTCGGTGAGTGGCTGGATGGGAAGGAATAAGCTGAAACTGAACCCTGACAAAACCAAGGTACTGTTCGTGGGAGACAAGGGAAGGTTAGGGGATCTCGACCTGGTGCTTAATGGGGTACGACTGCCCCTGAAAGACCAGGTCCGCAGCCTCAGGGTCATTCTTGACTCCCAACTGTCCATGGAAGCTCAGGTCTCGGCTGTGAGCTAGGCAGCATTGTAAACTTCATCTGATACCTCCCCAATCATCTGCTCCCGTCAGTGGTACATGCCTTGGTCTCCCCTCGCTTAGACTACTGTAATGTGCTCTACATGGGGCTACCCTAGAAAACGGTCCAGAAATTGCAACTGGTACAGAATGCAGCGGCATGCCTGATCAAAGGCAGCTGCCGCCGGGATCACACAACTCCAGTGTTAAAAGAACTACACTGGCTACCAGTGACTTGCCAGGCCCAATTCAACGTGTTGGTTTTGACCTTTAAATCCCTATACGGTCTCGGCCCAGTCTATCTGAAGGAGCGCCTCCAGCATCATCAGTTATGCTGCCTAACAAGATCAGCCTCAGAAAGCCTTCTCTCTATCCCATCAGTGAAAACAGCCAGATTGGTGAGGACTAGAGAGAGGGCTTTTTCAATTGTGCCCCCCCGTGGAACTCCCTCCCTAATGATCTCCGCCTTGCACCCTATATAATGAGTTTCCGCCGGGCTGTGAAGACCTGGCTCTTCAGGCAGGCCTTTGGGGAGGATTAGATTTTATTATTATTATTGGTGTAGATTTTAATGTTTACTGGATTGCTATGTTATTAGATGTGTAGATAGATTTTATTATTATTATTGGCTCAGATTCTAATGTTTATTGCACTGATATGCTAATTTGTACGTCTCCCAGAGTGGCTGGAGAACCAGCCAGATGGGCGACTAAGAAATTTAGTAAATAAAAAAAATAAAATTCTACATTAAACAATTACTTGTATAGAGATCTAGCAAACTCAGCTCAGAATATATTGCCTCCCATAAGCAGGAATTACTTCAAAGGTGATAATAGACAACAAATGTACTCTTGCCATGGGGAGGATGATCCCTATGGTGGGTTTCCTATTCTCCAATGGTATCATTTAGTAGTATTCACCATGCAAACCTTGGTCACCATATACTGAATTTCCTTGGCCCTGCCAGCCTCTGACACTGACATGGCTTGGGGTGGGGAAATTCATTCCATGGTGGGAAGGATTCACTTTGTGAGTTCCACTAAATGAAATGGCTTGGGGGGTACTCAGTATGCAGATGTTGTTGGGCTACATCTCCCATCAATCCCTAACCACTGGTTATGCTGGCTGGGGCTGATGGGACTTGGAGATATCCAGAAAGCAACACAATAGAAACTTGAGGTGTAGACAACACTCAACTAAATAGACCAATAGTCTGAGTCAGTATAAGGCAATTTTTGATATTCCTTCCTATGGTTAATTTTTTTTAATGGTTTGGTCCCAATTGTGTTAACAGCTATCCCAATTAATTAGTCACATTTTATCACACACATTGCAAGATGTAACATAAAAATGTGTCTGGGGACCAAACAGATAAACATTGAGAACATTGAGAAAAGAGATCTATTTGAACATGCTCTGAAGGTACTGAAGTGTTCTGCACAGTAATATATAAATACCTTCTCTGTGAACTCTCTGTAAGACTTCTTCATCTAGTTCTTCACATGGCCCTCATAACTGCAGGCTACAAAGGCTGTAGCATACTCACTGACCTTGTAATTTATTGAAATGCTTGCATATGGAACCAGGAACATGATGTTTAACAAGCTACTAATAATGAAATGTACAAGGCTGGTGCTGCAGAAAATGCTTCTGTAGAGAAGGGATTTGACCAGTTTTAACTGTGTAATGAACCATTCACAACAATCTGCATGCAGATGTGCACATTGTTTAATAGTTATTTACAACTTAAGCAGTTATTTATTTATTTCAAATCAATATTCACAATTAATCTATCATGACTTTTTAAATTCCCCCCTGCCCAGCAAAAAATAAATCTTACCCAAATAAGGAGGGGGGAGAGAGAGAGAGAGAGAGAGAGAGAGAGAGAGAGAGAGAAACTTCAATCATTCACATTAAGGCTTGTCAGCTTTTCTATATTATATTATATTATATTATATTATATTATATTTATTTATTTATTATTGATTTATATCCCACCCTTCCTCCCAGTAGGAGCCCGAGGTGGCAAACAAAACACTAAAAAAATCTTTAATCCATCTTTTTAAAAAAACTTTAAAAGCATATTAAAAAGCAATTCCAGCACAGATGCAGACTGGGATAAGGTCTTTACTTAAAAAACCTGTTGAAAGAAGAAGGTCTTTAATAGGCACTGAAAAGATAACAGAGATGGTGCCTGTCTAATATTTAAGGGGAAGGAATTCCAAAAGGTAGGTGCCACAACACTAAAGGTCCACTTCCTATGTTGTGTGGAATGGACCTCCTGATAAGATGGTCCTGCAGAGGACAGTTATTGTCTGGGTATATAAGGGGGAAGATGATCTTTCAGGTATCTTGGTCCCAA
The DNA here is from genome assembly GCF_030035675.1 of Rhineura floridana. Classification (NCBI taxonomy): domain Eukaryota; kingdom Metazoa; phylum Chordata; class Lepidosauria; order Squamata; family Rhineuridae; genus Rhineura; species Rhineura floridana. The sequence goes on from NC_084481.1 coordinate 70,398,690, forward strand.
GCTCTATAGGGCTTTGTGCACCAAAACCAGAAACATGAACTTGGCCCAGGAGCAAATGGGCAGCCAGTGCAATTCTTTCAGCAGTGTTAATTTCTGACTGCAGTGCAACAACCCCCAGTAGCTGAAGCTATTGGACAGTCTGTTGCTGTTCTTTGTCCTGGTCTTTTGGACTCATAGGAGCAATAGAAACCATAAGATGGTTGTAACGAAACCCTTGTTGGGAACTGTTATTAAATGTGTTACAGGTTTGAAGGAGTTAATGGAGCACATGGGAGCAGGAGTGATGTAAGACTGTCAGGTAGGCGAGGGTGTGTGAATGAGAATTCTAAGGGAGGTTTGAATAAAAGACAGTTGGTTTTGACAGGATATTTTGTGGTTGAGATTTGGAGTGGAAGAACGGAGGTTGTGTTGTGGGAGTGAGCTGGGTGGAAAAACATTCGTTAGAGGGGGTAGGACAGATAGGGAAAATAGGGACTATACATCAATATACTATTTAACATCTTGTATTTTAATAAAGTTATTTTGTTCATTTAAATTCCTGCATGTCTGCCTGGTCATGTGTGCTACCATATCAGGGTCCCATTCAGTTCTGGATCTACATCCTATGGTCGTAACAGGGCACATCTGTGGTCACCTTTTGGGTGGAAGGGCTGAAGCTTGTAGTGCAGAGAGCATATCTGACCCAGGCTGAGGTAAGCATCACACTGGGTGGGGATTTCCTGAACCAAGCATGGGGTGTCAGGAGGGATAATTCCTGATGAAGGGTGGGTTTGCAACACTGGTCTTCCCAAGCTGGTGCCCTCCAGATGTTTTGGAGTAGTGGTCCAGATGTTTGGGAGTACCAGTACCATCGACCCCAGCCAGGCTGGGACTGATGGAAGTTGTAGTCCAAAATATTTGGAGGGCACCTGCTTGGGTAAGGCTGCCATAAGCTGTGAATGTGAGGGAGGAACAGAAGTTTCCTGAGAAATTTTTCAAGAAGAAAAATTCATACTTCAACTTAAATGTCACATCAGTACCTACAACAAACAGTTTTGGTATCACTGCCATTCAAGTAGCTTCGTAAAACAGATGTATAAGAAAATGAATGAAACTCCTAATTTCTATTTTGTTGCCAAGAAAAAAAAAACAACTTGGACAAATTCAGAATTACGACCTAAAATACCCAAGTGATGCAGTAACAACCACTTACAACTAAGCCCGTGTTTCCCTTCCACCTTCAAAGTCATCCATCAAATACAGATCTTATGTAAGAAAATATAAACCTACTTGATATACATATAAGTCTGTGAAGGTGCTGCTGATTCACAAGGAGAAGTAGCCTTTCATTCTGTTCCTCATGTTATACAGTTCCATAATTAAATGAACTGTATTCAAACCCTCCTGAATTAGCTACTGTAAAGTTAACAGTTGCTGAGAACAAGGAGGCCACTCAGATCTGGTATTGGAATTTATCAGTTGTTGCAAGCAAGAAAGCTGACAGCTGATACAATAAATATGAGATAATTATTTCAGGGATTTGTAGCACAACTTTCATATTAGCTCAGTTTAAGAATGTTTTGATGAATTCAACTGAAGTCAATTAATTACATTTCCAAGTCAGATGAATACAGAATGAAAACACGACAGGTATTGCCATGTTACTTCAACTCTGAATATTTTAGGAGCGATTATAGCCTTTCAGTTGTCTGTGCAAAAGAAGCAATCAAGTGATGATGTGTGAATACACTGCTGTAACTGGAATTAATATGAAGCCTCTACAGAAATTTAATTTGCCAATGTTTATTGAAACAGACAAGACACACATTCAGTCTTGATGCAAGGATTCCCCAAATGGTCCTAGGTAGGAAGAAGGAAATGGAATATTTGATTGGATTATCAATAATATAAAAAACTATGATACTAATGGGGCATAGGTAGAGCCAAACTGGATGATAAGTTACATACATGTATGCATTTGATGTATCAGATATTTGTTACGTAAATAGCAGTGAGGTGAGGAAGGAAGGCCCAGTTAGGGTTGGAACTGGCTACAAGGGGTATTTAATCCTTTACCTGTGTGTTAAAATCATGATAAAAATGCCCCTTCGTGAAGCTGCTATTAGTTAGTTTCCACTGGTGCCTATGGACACTTCCCCTCCCCCCAGGTTTAACAGCAGTTTTGAGATAGGGGGTTCTTTGGGACCGTGGAGCTGGGGGAAGGAAAAGGCTTAAAGCTCCCATGTAGGACAGCAGGGATGAGGAACCATTTTTCAGCCCAAAAGCCACATTTGCTCATGGGCAACCTTCTAGGAGCCACATGCCAGTGGAAGCTGATAACAGAGGCAAAAGTAAGCAAGGCCAGAGGCAAACAGTAGGTGGAAGAATGGATGCGACTCTAAACTTCGTACTGTGGGTTACATATCAGCTAAACAAAACTCAGATGTTTGAATGCTCACCACACACATATCCTCCATCTAGGCAATCAAAAGACATTGTTATCATTCAAGGATAGGCAAAAGCACTCAAGAAAGATCTGGAGCAGGGCCAGTGAGGGATGTGGCCTGAGGATGACGTGTGGCTTTGTCCAGATAGAAGCACCTGGGGTGCTGCATTTAGCTTCTGGGCTTGAGTTTTCCCATCAATTTCAGTTGCTTTTTAAATAACAAATATCAGGCATGATAAATGCATACACAAATGTAACATATTGTTTGACTATGTAACACCAATCTATCACCACATCCCCAGGTAGTAAAATTAATTCTCAGGAATAGTGATCTGAGATTCATGGAGTTACTCTTAAGGATATATGGGCACAATCCAGTCAAAAGTAATCACTAGGGTCCTGTTGATTTAAATGGGAGAGACTGAAGCATGTGTTATTTTTTCCAATTGAAATCTTTACTTTGGCTGGATCATGTTCCTCATAACTTGTGGTATACAGAGACTGACTTTTGCTGTCTGCAAAAACCTGCATGTCCAGGAAAAAGAGAATGCAAAAAGGAATACTAGGGAGCTCATTTACACACGAAGGGCCATCACTTGAATAATTATACAGCCACTCTCGTGGCTGTATACTATAGCCAGCATGGATTTTTCACATTCCGCAATGTTAAATTGCAAATACTCCCTATGCCATTCTGATGCTTCCCATAAGCTCATTTCAAAACAAAACCTTACAAATCTTATAGTCCTGAACTCAGAAAAGCTTGCTTAACAACCTTCTCAATTTTCATGGTGATAAACAAAACAGAAAGAAGTGAGAGTTCAAGGTTTAAAGAGAGAGAGAAAAAACCCAGACCCGTTTTGGACTTTTTTCTCTGAAAGTTCTCATAATCTGTTGAAATTCGTTACAAATCAGCCATGTTCACAGAGGACCTGTAATCCTGTTAACCACCTTGCTCCATACTCTGCCCTTCATCTTCTGCAGTTTAAAAGTTTTTAAAAAGTGCCTGGCTGATTTTTAATTAATTTAATAAATTTTGCATTGAACTGAATGATAATGTTGGGCATGCTCAGTAAGAACCAATTGTCAGTGTTCTAAAAGTTAGACTCACAGCTGCTTGGCTTGCCTAATCAGGGGGCCACACCCACACCAGACTTTGATTTCACTTGAGACAGTCATGGCTTTCCTCAGAGAATCCTGGGAAGTGTAGTTTGTGAAGGGTGCTGAGAGGAGACTGCTATTCTCCTGACAGAGGTCCAGTGGCCAGAGTGGTTTAACAGTTAGCCACTCTGACTGAAGCTCTGTGAGAGGAACAGGGCATCTCCTAGCAACTCTCAGCACCCTTCACTAACTACACTTTCCAGGATTCTTTGGGAGAAGCCATGACTGTCTAAAGTGAAATAAAGGTCTGGTGTGGATGTGGCCAAGGACAGCTTTGGTTTAAATTTGGGTGGGAGGCTACATGTGCCTGCTGTAGAATAAAAATATGGGGGTAACACTAAAAAGAAATGATACTGTTCACAATGTTTTCCTTTTGGAAAGGAAAGGGGCTTCCCCTCTGCCCAGTGCCCACCCATCCAATCTCCTTCCCTCCCCCTCCTCCTACCCTCCTTGCCCCTCCCCCAGGTCAGTGTTGGACCATGGCCTGGTAGACCAGGGTTTGAATCCTCACAAAGCCATGAAGCTCACTGGGTGACCTTGGGCTAGTCTCTGCCTCTAAGCCTCAGAGGAAGGCAGTGGTAAAACCACCGCTGAATACCGTTTACCATGAAGACCCTACTCATAGGGTCGCCATAAGTCAGGATCAACTTGAAGGCACTCCATTTCCATTTTCAAACATGATTGCACAGAAATAAATCCCACTGAACTCAAAAAGTATGCAACTGATCAAACCCACCCTCCCTTCTCCTCCCTCCTATCCCCTCCATCTTGCCCTTTCCCTCCCCCTCCAATCCCCTCCTTCCCCCTCCCCTCCCCCTCAACCTCCCCATGGTCAGTGTTACCTATCTTAAGCATGATTGCACGGGAGTAAATCCCATTGAAATCAGTAAACATGCAAATGATCAGACCTGGCTCTCCCCTCTTTCCCTTCTCCTCTCCCTTCCTTCTTCCTTCTTCCTCCTTCCCTGCTCCCTTCTTACCTCCCGGATTAAAAAGCAGAAAAATTCACTAATAGGCAAAAAACCCCTTGCGGTTTAAGAATATACCTATAGCCCACAGATATTTCTATCAAACTTTAAAAAGCAGGGAAATTAGGCAGCTATAGTGAATGCACCAGGGGAGCAGGAGATCTGACCTCATCTCTGAGATATTGTACTGCCCTACAAATTTGTCAAAATGCAAACACAATTTGGGTTGGTCTTTCACAGTCCACTTCCTGTGTAGCTTGGAAGAATTTGGTAACATGTGCCTCTGAGCATATAGTGAGTGGTGGCAACACCTGCAATCAGTCCTAAGAATAGAAAGAAGACATGTGCTGTGTGTGATGTTCCTGTATTAATGTATATATGGTAAGTGCTGTTTGTATAGGAGATACACGGTAAGTGGAATGAAAGAGGAGGGGGGAGTAAATGGGCAGTAGAATGCTGGATGATTGGCTGAGTGTTTAGAATGGCTGAGAGTATAAATGGAAGGATGACAGTTAAATCTGGGTGGACCTGAGTGGGTTGTTTTGGTGGGTTTTTGAAAGGAGATTGTGTGGAGAGTTGGTGGATGTGAGGAGAGTGTGGAGTTCGGATTAATACTAAGACAAGTACCAGAAATAGATGAAACCATATGCTTATGTGCCTTTATAAAGTAATCTTGTTATCTCTGTTATTTAATAAAAACTATATTTGGTTTACCGAAGGCCTGATCCTTGGCTGGGGTTATACAGACCAGAAGGGAGGGCAAGGTGCTTACCAAGGCTGAAGGGAAACTGTAACAATTGGTGGCAGTGGTGAAGGGAAGAATATAACACCACAAGTATTCAGAGCAAACCAGGATCGTATGCTTTATATATAAAGATCAAAGGGATTGGGGACAGCTTAAGCACTCAGTCACAGAGGTAACCTGATAGAGAGACTCAGGCAGAGTCTCTGGGAATACTGGTTATAGGACGTGACTGGTGGTGCTGCCTAGCAGGGGGATCTGTTGAGATCTGTGCTAGAGCGGGGAGAGAAACCATAAAAAAGGACAGTCCGGACTGGTGGAGTCCCTGGTGGTGCCTAGTGACAGACAGTAACCACGAGCAGGTAGGAACCTGACAGGGAGAGCCAGGGAAGGGCGTCACATGTGGTGGCAGTAGCGGTGGGATACGAACAAAGGAGAATACATCACAGGTGTTGGCTGTAGCGGTGGTACGAATACTAGAGAATCCCTAACAGTGGTGTGGCAGACAGAAATAACAAAAAAAAAGATTACTTGTGAGAGTGACTGGCAAAGAGTGTGTGGCAAAGAGTGTGTGAACTCCAACAAAATGGTTGAATACATAAAGATGAAAAGAGAGGAGCTGGTGGAGAAGTGCATAACATTCAATTTACCTCACGAGGGTAAAGGGGTAGATGAATTGAGGGTGGCACTAATAGGATTTACAACTGTCCAGCACAAACAACCTGTCAGGGAAGAGACCCCAGAAGGATACTTAAGCAATCCCGCTTATATAGAGTATTTGAGAGAGAAGTTAAGATGGGAGGCTGAGGAAAAAGATAAACAGCGAGAGTTAGAAACTGAGAAGTTGAGGATGGAAACTGAGAGATTGAGGAGGGCGGCTGAGGAAAAAGATAAACAGCGAGAGTTAGAAACTGAGAAGTTGAGGATGGAAGGTGCAGAGAAGGAAAAGCAGCGGGAGTTGGAAACTGAGAGATTGAGGAGTGAGGCGGATGAGAAAGAAAAGCAGAGGGAGTTGGAATTTGAGAGAATGAGAGTGGATGCTGAATTACAGGTAGAAAAGTTAAAATTTGAAAGAGAGAAGTTTCATTCTGATGAAACAAGAAAGGACAGAAATGAAACAAAGATAAAGGTTACACCAAAAGACTTTGCAGTGTTTGAGCCTGGACAGGATCCAAAAATTTACCTCAGTACTTTTGAAAAGGCAGCTCAATTGTGGGGGCTACCAGAGGATAAATATATGCAATATTTATCAAACCTCATCAAATGGGAATTGGCTGAGGTATACCAATATTTCCCCTCAGACAAGCCCGTCACTTATGCTGAGTTTAAAGAGGCAGTATACAAAAGATTCAGACTGGGACCTGACTACTTTAGAAAATTATTCCGAAACTGTCAGATCCAAGCAGGGAGGTCTTTTGTTGAACTGGGAGCAAAGTTGATGGATATATTTGGAAAGTGGATGAGTAGTGCCAAAACTCAGTCAGTGGAAGAGGTGAAAAGCCTCATGATACTGGATCAATTATTCCATCAGTTACCACCAGAAATAAGGCTCCTTGTCAAAGACCGTTCCCCTACATCGGTGCAGGAGGCCGCAGAGATGGCAGATCACTTTGCCTCCAATAGAACTGGCTGGGTGGGGAAAACATCAAGAGAGTTTAAACCCAGACCATATAATGGTGGCAGAAAGGATGTGGTACCACAGCGAGTGAGTCCTCCAGTAAAATCTGAAGGGCACAGGACACCCCAGAGTGGATCTGTGTACCCTAAAACAGAGGAGAAATTATGCTATAAATGTGGTAGACCAGGGCACCTACGTTTTCAATGTGAGGTTGCCAACCCCATTAGTAATCCTGCTCAGGCAAGGGCAGTAAAAACAGAACCAAAAGATGTAACAACGAAAAAGTTTCAGTTCTGCCAGATAAACTGGACAGAAGTAAAAGACTTGGATTCGAGTCTAAGAGAAGAAGTGTGTGTTCAAGGGGCAAATTATTGGGCATTGCTTGATACTGGTGCCGCTCAGACGTTACTGAGGCCAGATTTAATAAAATCTGAGGAAATATTACCTCAGGAAACTGTGACTATTCAAGGAGTGAGGGGTAGACCAGAAAGCTTGCCTATGGCCCTAGTGAAAATGGAGTGGAGAGGCCAAGAGGGCAAATATAAAGTAGGTATTAATGCCCAACAACAAGAACCAGTGATACTGGGAAGAGCTGTTATGGGGGCACAAGGGAAAATATATGTGGTGACCAGACAGCAACTTGGCAAAGAAACAGAAGCCATGTTAACACAGGCTGAAGAAAACAGGGTGGAATCTGTTTTCGAGCCTAGGGTCACCATAGCAACCCCTAGCAAGCCTGCTGAAAGAGACAAATTGTATCAAGTGGTCTCTAGTGAAGAGACAGAGCAGTTTAGGGAAGCACTGAAGAAAGATACAAGTTTGAGGCAAATAAAGGAGCAAGCCCTGACCCAACAGATTCCTTTCACTGACAAACTGAGGAATCAAGTTGTGTGTGAGAATGGGATTTTATATAGACTGTGGATGCCTGCTGAGAGAAAGGATGAATGTGAACCAGTGAAGCAATTGATAGTACCTAGCAAATACAGAACCAGATTGCTAGAGGTAGCCCACGATGTCCCATGTGCAGGACATCTGGGAATAAAAAAGACCAAGAGGAGATTGGCTGCACACTATTATTGGCCAAATATCTCCAAAGATGTAAAACAACATTGTCTATCTTGTGGTATATGCCAAAAGGTGGGAAAAAGTGGAGTAAAGACTAAGGCACCCTTAAAGCCCCTTCCTATAATTGGACAACCCTTTTATAGAGTGGGAGTAGATTTGGTGGGCCCTTTTTCCAAACCCACAAGGCATGGCAAGAAATATCTATTGGTGGTGGTGGATTTTGCCACCAGGTACCCAGACACGGAAGCATTAAGATCCGTAGAAGCCCCTGTAGTGGCAGAGGCTTTGTTAAAAATCTTTATGAAGCTGGGTTTCCCTCATGAAGTGCTGACGGATCAAGGCAGTGTATTCATGGGAGACGTATGTGGAAGTGTTGTGGTTTAAAACATCTAAAGACCACCACTTACCATCCAGCCACTAATGGATTGACTGAGAGATTTAATGGAGTTCTGAAGGGCATGATAAGAAGCTATGTTCAAGATCACCCACAAGACTGGGATGAACGTTTGGGGTGCTTCTTATTTGCATACAGAGAAGTCCCTCAGGAGTCAACAGGCTTCTCACCCTTTGAACTCATGTTCACTAGAAAAGTGAGGGGACCTTTGGAACTGTTAAAAAATTCATGGGAAGGAACCCTGGGAGAGTACAAAACATCTGTAGTAGATTTTGTATTGGAATTCCGCAATAAATTAACATCAATGATGGAAGTAGTGAAAGAGAATTTGAGTCAAGCACAGGAGAAGCAAAGTTACTGGTATGACAGAACAGCCAGGGAACGTGTGTATGATGTGGGAGATATGGTTATGGCGTTCATACCCAGGAAACATGACAAATTACAGGCTAACTGGGAAGGACCATATACCATAAGAGAAACGCTTGACACAGTGACGTATGTAATCACCACAGACCAATTAAACAAAAGCAAAGTGGTTCATGTAAATATGTTAAAGCCTTACCATACCAGGGATGCAAAGGTGTTGCAAGTTACCTTATTCCCTGAGGGAAGTGGGCCTGAACTTCCAGATTTGGTACAGGAAAGCAAAGACAAAGGAGGGGTAGATCAATTGGAATGGTCAGAGGAGGTGCAGGAGGAAGTAAGAGAAGAGATTCTGAGAGTTTTGAAAAACTATGGGGATCTCTTTAGCAATAAACCTGGCCGAACCAGTATAGCCAAACATTCCATTGATACTGGAGATCATGCCCCAATCAGATCTGTTCCGTACCGTGTGAATGGGAAAGTTTTGAGTGAGATCAAAAAGGAGGTCGAAGATATGCTGGAACTAGGAGTGATCAGGGAATCTATCAGTCCCTGGGCCTCAAGTATTGTCCTGGTTCCGAAAAAAGATGGAACGACAAGATTTTGCATTGATTATTGGCTAATCAATAAAATTACTGTCCCAGATGTGTATCCTATGCCTAGGATAGACGCAATGTTAGAGTTATTGGGGGCAACAACCATTATCTCTACAATAGATCTCTGTAAGGGATTTTGGCAAATGGAACTAGACGAGCAATCCAGAGCCAAAACTGCCTTCAGTACACCAGATGGGTTATATGAGTTTGTGACCTTACCCATGGGACTAAGGAACTCACCAAGTTCGTTTCAGAGGCTAATCAATACTGTGTTGCGAGGCATGTCAGATTTTGCAGTGGCCTATATCGATGACGTGGCCATTTTTAGCAAGTCGGTGCCTGAGCATGTCCAACACCTGACCACAGTATTAGAGGCATTAAAAAAGGCAGGCCTCACAATAAAAGCTAAGAAATGCCAGTTTGGGCTAAAGGAAGTAATCTATTTAGGACATAAGGTGGGGAGTGGGAAAATCACCCCCTTATGGAGCAAGGTGGAGGCAATACAAGCGTGGCCTATCCCGTTAACCAAAAAACAAGTTAGGGCATTTCTAGGTGTGGCTGGTTTTTATAGGAAGTTTGTGAAAAAAATTGGGGAAATCGCAACCCCCTTGCATGAATTGACAAAGAAAAAGTGTTCTGAGCGTGTGGTATGGACGGATGAATGTCAGAAGGCTTTTGATCTACTGAAGCAAGCCTTGTGCCAAGGACCTATATTAATAGCACCAGACTATGAGCAACCATTCATCGTGGCTACGGATGCGTCAGACCTCGCGCTGGGAGTCGTCTTGCTGCAGGAGAGAGAAGACACCAGACATCCAGTGGCGTATCTGAGTCGCAAGCTGACGCCGAGAGAGAAAAACTATTCGTCGGTCCAAAAGGAGTGCCTAGTGGTCGTGTGGGGACTGAATAAGTTGCGCCCATACGTGTGGGGACGAAGATTCACGGTAACAACGGATCATCGGGCCTTGTTATGGTTACAGACTATGAAGAACCATAATACTATGATGCAGAGGTGGTCCTGGGCCCTACAAGACTATCAAGTGGACTTCCAGTTCATCAAAGGCAAGGACAATGTATTGGCCGATGGACTGTCAAGGCAGATGGCTGGGACTGCAGTGACGTGACCAGACGGAGGAACAAAGAAAGACATTTTCCCCAGAGAGACTTGTTTTATTTGTTAACGCGGCGTATGAATCCTGGAACAGGAATAATACTCTGCCGTTATTTTAAGGGGGGGGGGAAATGTGATGTTCCTGTATATACATATGGTAAGTGCTGTTTGTATAGGAGATACACGGTAAGTGGAATGAAAGAGGAGGGGGGAGTAAATGGGCAGTAGAATGCTGGATGATTGGCTGAGTGTTTAGAATGGCTGAGAGTATAAATGGAAGGATGACAGTTAAATCTGGGTGGACCTGAGTGGGTTGTTTTGGTGGGTTTTTGAGAGGAGATTGTGTGGAGAGTTGGTGGATGTGAGGAGAGTGTGGAGTTCGGATTAATACTAAGACAAGTACCAGAAATAGATGAAACCATATGCTTATGTGCCTTTATAAAGTAATCTTGTTATCTCTGTTATTTAATAAAAACTATATTTGGTTTACCGAAGGCCTGATCCTTGGCTGGGGTTATACAGACCAGAAGGGAGGGCAAGGTGCTTACCAAAGCTGAAGGGAAACTGTAACAATTGGTGGCAGTGGTGAAGGGAAGAATATAACACCACAAGTATTCAGAGCAAACCAGGATCGTATGCTTTATATATAAAGATCAAAGGGATTGGGGACAGTTTAAGCACTCAGTCACAGAGGTAACCTGATAGAGAGACTCAGGCAGAGTCTCTGGGAATACTGGTTATAGGACGTGACTGGTGGTGCTGCCTAGCAGGGGGATCTGTTGAGATCTGTGCCAGAGCGGGGAGAGAAACCATAAAAAAAGGACAGTCCGGACTGGTGGAGTCCCTGGTGGTGCCTAGTGACAGACAGTAACCACGAGCAGGTAGTAACCTGACAGGGAGAGCCAGGGAAGGGCGTCACACTGTGCTGATCTTGTTTTAGCAGGGACGAAGCAACATTATTAAGACAGTTGACATCGTTCAGATAGTCACTTTAAATACATCTGATTTCCTTTGCAATTGTAGTGACGTTTCCTAAAGGAAATCATTTTCTCTTGCTCCTATTTCTGTGAATATGTGAAGTACATCAACACTTTGCAAAATTTACACTAATAGAAGCCCAGAAATAATTGTGGAATAATGGCACTGACTATTCTGCAGAATAGTCTCCAATGGACATCAAGAGTGTCTCAGTTTGCACAAGATAAAACAGTAGGTGAAATATATTCTAGCAAAATTCTAGGTGTGCTCTATGTTTTTGACTGACTGTGCCCACCTTGCCTTAAAAGAAGTGGTTTAAACATAGGAGGATGAAAACATGCATCTTGGGCAGGCTAAGTTTGTTTTTTCCAATAGCTAGAGTCATTCCGGAAGTAGCAACATATTGTAATCAGTCTGATTTTACATCAAACTGCAGTTTCAGATTCAACTGTCAATGCACCCAAAATAGAAATAGAACGTAACCTCCAATTTGAAACACAAGAGGCTGTCTTCACCATCATATGACATTGACCAATAAAAAGGCTTTGAAATTACTAAAAATAAATTTGACACAGGTTTCTAGGATGAATGAGAGAAATAAAATTTTCTAGATTGGATTCTCTGTAGAAACAATAGTAACACAGGAATGAAGCAAAGTAAGAAGAACACCAGCAAACATACAAAAATGTAATTCTCCATCTTTGGAGATGGCAGGTATTGCCACCACTCACCATATGCTCAGAGGCACATGCTACCATGCAAGCTACATAGCAGGTGGATTGGACTGTGAAAGACCAACCCAAATTGTATTTGCATTTTGACAAATTTGTAGGGCAGTCCAATATCTCAGAGAGGAGGTCTGGTCTCCTGCTCCCCTGGTGCATTCACTATAGCTGCCCAATTTCCCTGCTTTTTAAAGTTTGATAGAAATATCTGTGGGGTATAGGTACATTCTTAAACCACAAGGTTTTTGCCTATTAGTGAATATATCATTATGGATATCTCATTATTGAATGCCTAAGCATGTTGTAGCTCAGATGTGGGGAACTTTGGTCCTCCAGATGTTGCTGAACTACATCTTCCATCAGCCCCATCAAGCATAGCCAGTGGCTATTATGAGAGTTATAATTCAGTGACATTTAGAGGGCTAAAGGTTCCCCACACCTTTATAGCTGAACTTGTCAGCTGCTGCCACGGAAAAGGTGTTGTGTTTCAGATGATACTGTATGTGATGCATGACCCATAATGGCAAAGGCAGGTCATGGCTTGTGGTTGCCTTCATTGAGGATTAACAAGCGTGTGTGAATTGACCCAAGGTTCTGGAGCACAAGTGGGCATTTTATGTTAAGCTCCCCTACAGTTATTTAGATTTGCTTCTCCTGTTCTATTCTAAAGACTCAGGGTGGCAACACCAAAGTGTACCTTTTACTTTACAGCAATCCTTGCTCTTTTCTGAACATAACCTGGCATTCTCTGTTTTCAGATTAGTCTGTCTTCCTACTTCTATACTGGCATATTTGGCATTGGTGACACTTGGTTCAATATTAAACCTCCGAGTCCCAGGCTTTTGTTTAAAAAAATACATACTAGAAGCCCTGCTTTTATTCCCCTACCTGAACAGTTGTCTTGATAATAGAGCAGAAAGAAAAGCTGTAGCTTGATTAGCAGATTGTACATGAAGAGGCACTTAGCAAGTCTCAAATACTGTCAGCTTTAACAAACTCTGCCAGTTAATTGCTGGCACAGTTAAAACATTTCCACTGAAAACAGATTTTTCCAGACCAACACTTGGTTATTTTTGCCTTTACAGAACTATGTTTATATCAACCATGTCTTCCTCATTTGGCTTGCACAGTATCATATCAGTAAGAGGTAAGCCTCAAATTGGTATTGCGCAGAAAGATTTATTCATGTAGATGTGGATCATAAAGGTGATTGTCTCACTCTATCTCCCCACCCTGCAATCATTGGAGAAAGATCATTTGAGGCAAGGGTGGAAGCTGAAAACAAACCAAAAAAGCTCTGAAAAGAGAGTTTGCCAGCTACATACTTATTTAGGGAGCTTCTTCTGGGGCAAAGATCCAAAGAGGTAGCTCTATGGGATAAAATCCATTGCTCCTGATGAAGATTCTTATGAAAACATGGTGGGATTTTCATGATCCTCAGGTACCAGGATTAGCCCATATGGTTACTGACAAGCATCACTGCAGCTTACCTGGACCAGGGTGGGGCAGGACAGTGGTGGCATGGGGTTGTACATGTGCACTGGTGGGAGTGTCAGATTGGCTCTCACAGTGTACTTATGCAGTCCATACTTTGTCGCCACTCTGTTCTGCCTTATCCCCACCCAGGTAAACTGCAGCAGTGTGGATCTGTCCCACAACATGGGCTGCTATTGTCAGGTACACAAATATACCTTTTCCATAGTACCAGCTTCTGGTCTCATCCTTCTGTTACCTTCACTCCATTGTATACTGTCCAGCTACTACATCAGGAAACATAACCCAGATCAAAAGTCAGGGTATTGATAGCAAAGGTCACACTGGATTTTCTCCATTCTAGAGGTTTCACATTCATTCCTCCAGCAGTGGGAAACTTCCACCCCATAGACCATTTCCCCTAAGCCACATCCACTGTCCCATACCTTATATGATATCAGGTGCAGGATGGGTAAAGATGTGGCTCTACAGGAACAATTGGAAGCCTTAAAATGTGCTCCTGATTGGTCCTTGGCAAGTGGCGCTTATATTCAGTGCCTTCTAAATTTGATGCCAAATGCAAGCCTCTCTGCAATTGGTTCCATTTGGGAGCCAAAAGAGGAGCTTGAAGTTAGTGCGACACACCTGACTGGCAGTGACTTCAAGCCCTGTTGGTTACACTGTGGAGTTCCTGGGGTAGGCATAAGTGATCCTTGCTGAAAGCAGAGCTTGAAAATGCTGATCAAGTGATCAGTGCTGACTTCAACCTCTCTGGGTTTGGTTGGGATCTTCTTTTGCAGCATGGTTTGAGTTCAGGGGGGCACTTGTCAAACTGGCTCAACAGAGGTTGGGGACCTATGTATCTGGCCCATTGGGCTGAAAAGGTTCCCCACCCCTGCTATGGTCATATGTCCCAGATTATCTCCCTGGACAAGTAGTAGTCCAGTCTCCTAAGAGCTATGAGGGGGTTGCTGTGTGAACAGCTACTATTTAAAACAGTTAACAAGTAACACATTAAAAAGCCTGGTTGATGTATGTAACAAACTTGTAGATTTCAGCCAAGGGAGGTTTTGGTCACAGCCTTAGAATGAAACTGAAGTGGATATTTAAATTGATTAATTTAAATCATGCAATACATGTGCGATAACAGCAAAATAATTATGTGTAGTTTAAAGGCAAGTTTCCTAAGCCTACAGAAAACTCCTGTTGAAGTCATAAGGAAAAATATTCACATACAGTAGGGCCCCGCTTACCGGCGTTCCGTTTTCCGGCATTCCGCTGATGCAGCGGCTTTCAATTAGGGGAAATTCCCTGTTTTAAGGCCGGTTTTGCGCTTTTGCGACATTTTGCAAAACATTTTCGTGCAACACACCCCAATTATCTTCAATGGGTTCCGCTTTACGGCGATTTCCGCTTTACGGCGGCAGTCCGGAACGGAACCTGCATATAAGCGGGGCCTGTCTGTATGTGCAAACTCTTCATGTCAGAGAAATCTTGATGCTTTGGGAGATGTCTGTGCAATGGTAACTAGAAAGATGTTTCATGTATGTGATGGATAGTGCACATGACTTCTGGATAGGGTAGCTTAGTGTAGTATATCAGTGTGACTAAGAGGCTGCCTAATGAAGTCCTCATTATTCCCATGTTTGTAAGTGCAGAACAGGAAGCTGGGCAACCCTGGCATTTGTAGGTAATGAAGGCAATGCTAATTTTTATTTCTGGATAACATGTGGATAACTTAGAAGTATGCACATTAGGTCAAGGAGCTTCTGGAATATGTTCCTTGTATGGGAAGAAAACACATAGCCCTTCACAATACAGGAATCTTCTTGTGGAGAAATCGTCTTGTATCTGAAGTACAGTTTTATTTTTTTAAAATGTATATAGGGGTATATTCATAGCTGAATGTAAAGGGTTAACTGTCACATAAACTGTTACAGTATTCCTTTGGGAGCTGTGCTGATATAGTGTATCAGCAAGGGGTCTGAGTGACAGTTAAAACTATTACTTACAGTGTGTTAAACCAGCAATAGTTCTGAAAGTTTCTGCTTTCATATTCAGACACAAGGGCATCAGAAACTGGTAAATTCTAATTGGTCAGTTGGTGGATATTCTGCCTGATCCTATTGGGTCATAGGTATAGGCCCAAGAGGGGGCAGAATTTCAGTCAAATTTAAATGATTGGCTATGGTGGCCCTGGCTAGAGAGAATAAAAAGGCCAGGCTCTGGTCAGAGGAAGGGTGTTACCTAGAGAGGCTGTTGGCCAGCTGAAGGAAAAAATGTGGAAGCTAGACTCAGGCAGTGGAAAGTGAGGGACTTAAAAAGTGGCTCAGAAAGCCTTGGCAAAGCTGACAGGGGCCAAGAGCTAAAATCACTGGCTAGAAGTGAGGAAGGTTTGCAGGGAAGGGCTTGTGACTCGGGCCTAAAGTCTGACGAGTTCTGCTTAGCTACGTATTGGTGAGATAGCTGAGAACCTGAGGCAACAGCAGTTGCTGAACCAGAGGGGAAATTGCAGCAGAAATCCTGAGAGACTCCAGAGGGAAGAGGTGGTGGAGCTGATCAAATGACTGCAAGTGTAATCCTCAGTAACTAGTTGATGAGTGTTAACTGGGGTGGAGTGATATAGGGAACCTGGCTTTAAGAATGGATAGGGGAGGAACTGAAACTCATGTAACTATCCTCTTAAAGGAACTCTGTGTTGTATTCTGATTTAAAGCAACTGCAACGAAGTGAACAATCTAGTTTATGAAATAAATCTACTTTGTTTTTTATTTTATATTTTGATCTCTGTGTTTTGTCCCATGCTTATCCATAGCTAACGGTGGTTAAACTGAGGAAGAACATAGATGGTATTGAGATATCTGATGGCAGCTGTAATAAAGGGATAAAAAAATAAGTAGGTCATAGTTAATGGGAAAAACTAATGTGCAAGACACTCCCCCATAATATTTAATAAATGATTGGTGGAGGGGTTTCCTACAAACACTCCTGAAACTATTTAGTACCAGCTAATTCCTGAATGTTCTTCTTGACAATCCACATAAAATTCTCAATATGTCTGCACAGTTTAATCCTTTGGCCAATGAATATGCTACAGGAGGGTACCTGCATTGCTACCAAGTTACCCCATAGAGATGCCTGAATCCTCAGCTCATTCATTAGCTTGGACTCTGACAAAATACGATTATTATATTCATCAAGCAAGATTGGTGGAACAAGTGAAAACTCATATCCAAATATAGGCTGCATTTTTCTTTACTTTTTCTCCCAAGTTGCAGTGCCCATCCAAAAACCACCTCACTGTTGTGGATACTTTCTTACTTTGCTTTCACATGGCTTCTAGCCAATTGCATCATATTTATGAGGCATACAAAAAAAAATTCCAGATGGGATATTTCTAATTACTTCAGTGAGCCAAGCTTAATGGTGAGAACATCATGAATACTTGGTTTGGCTGTGGCTATCAAACAACTATATGTGTTAGTTATGCCACACACCTGAATGGTAATGTTGAGTTTATGCTCTTGCTTAATTTTCAACATATATTCTGCCTCACCTGCCACAACCTCCTTGCATTTATCTGCACCTACCTTTGTATCCACCTAGCCACCTTGTCACACACATTAAGTGGCAAGATTTATGAGTTAGATAAAAAAGTGAAAGCAAAATAAAGGCCTCTAAACCAGCCTCTTGCTTCTAGGCTATAAATTATTATCCAGTAAGGCCATATTATCAGAGAAATTACATTATTGGTGTTTCTTCTAGAACATCTCCTTGTATTCTTTCACTTAGCTGCACTGTAGCAGGTTTAGTGTATATGAATGTCTAAGTTTTACACTGGTGAACTTGTTATTTTGAAAATAGTCAAGAGTTTCAAATATAAAAAAAACTAATTTACCTCTGGGCATTGGCTCCATTGGCCCCACTCAGACATTACACACTCACTGGGGCAGTAGAGGGTACATTTTTGTGTTTCAAGAGGGATTTCAGAGTGATTACATAGCATGTTGGATACAGTCTCACCATCCCCATCTTCAGTAGTATTTACACATCTGCAGAGGGAGACAAATGTGTTGTGAGCATCCCATGATGAGCAAAACTTAAGAGATTAAACTATAAGTGATTTCAAATAAAGCAATATATTATATGCCTTGCCACAGCTTATATATTACAACACTAATTTTTTGGTTTGTTACTCTTTTTTTGTTGTGCTCTAATGGTTTTACATATTATTTTAACTATTGATTGCACAGAATTGTTTTATCATTTGATTACCTCGGTGAATATTTGTTTTAGGCCATGTGCCTTTGTACTGCTACAGAAAAGGTGAAAGGCAATATTAAGCACATCATGAGGAAGTGCTGGAATTAATTAAGGCAGTAAAGTCCTGCTAGTGAAATCAGAGAAGTCTTCACATCGTTTGAGACAGAATTCTTATCCTACAGACTAGCATTATTTTCACACATTTCTCCTATAGTATGGATCTAGCAGGCTATTCCAGACGTCTTATATTCCTATGTATGTGTGCCTGTGGTATTTTTTTGTTTTTAACTCTACAGATGGTTATGGAAGACTGCAAGGCACAGGCCTCCTATCACACAAAACAGTTCCAGGACTGCAAAGTTTGATGTTGGGCAATCGAGCCCTCTAAGTTCAACTTTCTTAACATTACTATTTGACGCCTACTGTTTTTATTTCTACTCACCTGATTTTCCTAGTTTGTATTCCTTCACCACAGTGGAGGGAGTTTTGCTCGCTGTTGATTTCACAAGGAGACCATGGTTCTACTATCCAGAAATACTGATTGCATTCACTGTAACATGGGACTGCCTCATACACCTTCCAAGGAAAACATGCAAAATTATACATTATCAATATCCAAGTGAATATCTCCACAGAAAAATTTTGGAAAAATAACATTTTTAAAAAATAAAAATGCACACCCGTATCACTGAAAAACATGCTGGAAGTTATCCACTATTCTGAGAGTATTGTAATGTTTAAATTCACTGATTCATTATGGACTTGCCAAAAGATGTGCCAAAAATGTAATATGTATGCAGCTTCTTAGAATAAAAATAACAGCTACTTCCAGAAGCCTAAACAAGAATTCCATTACAATTTCATTTCCTCCGATAGCTCACATAACATCTATCAGATACCCCCTCCTACAATTGTATAACACATTATATTTTTCTAAAAGTTATTTATGGCAAAGAAATTTCTTCTTCTTTGTATAGCTACTCCTAGAAAAGAAATTTTATAACTTCTAAAAAAAGTTTCTATTTTAACGGACATATAAAATTGTATTATTCTTGTTTTGAATAATCCTTCATGTAAATATCCCCTTCAAAAACAAAGCAAAACTAGTACACCAGGAGGAAAGGTTCTATTCTAGCCTGCCCCATGCTGTGCTAGTTTTCTATTTGCAGGGAGTTTTTTCTCTAGAGAGCATTCAAAATGTGGTCCTTCCCTTGCGTTCTAAAATGATACGATCCATTTTACCACCTCAGGATGACACAGAAAAAGTAGGGGGCTCCTAAAGAGGCAGGCATGTTAGACTTCACAATTCTAATTCTGATTCTTCCAGCTCCATCATTCTGTGATAATCTCATTGCAATGACTGAGGACTTTCACACACATCCATATACACACTGCCCAGACATCTATTTTGCAGCTAAATCCACAAGAATTGCCCTATAGGACATCATTGGCTAATATTCTGAGAATAGCATGAGACGAAAAAATCTTGGTGTAATATTTTCTCCTCCAGCAATTTAATTGGAACTATGCCATCTTAGCAGTTCTGAGAAAGTTATTCTTTCCCAGCCATTATGTCAAAGCAACAATTCCCTCCCCATCTGATAGTCAGAAGAGTTCTATCCTTCATTGGTTTAGAAGAGCATTCATTCATTTGGAAAAAGGTATACTAGAAAAACATAAGTTGTCCTTATACTGAGTCAGACCATTGGTCCATGTAGCTCAGTATTGAGGATAAGGTTCTCGATGGTTACTAGCCACAATGGCTGTTTTAACTCTACTGGGAAGGCAGTATGCCTCTGAATACCAGTTTCTAGGAATCACAAGTGAGGAGAGTTGGGTCCTGTTTGTGGGCTTCTCATAGCCTTCCATAGGCAGGGGTACATTAAAAAGCCCAGTGTTGAGGAGTCTGTGGTCAACCAAACGGTATAGGTCTGTCTCAGCTTACGTTTGTGAATGTTCTTTAGAGTTATCTCACAGATGGCATCACACTTCCAAACAACTCTCTTACATTATTTCTAGTTTGAATTCAAATTGTTGGCAAGGTTGTGGATCTCAAGGATCCTTTTTTCATCTATGGTGGGAATGCCCACTAGTACAAAATTTTTGGAAGGTAGTGTATATGGCAATTTCTCATATTTTTGATTGTACCATAATCAGAACCCCACACCTTTCATTGTTGATATCTGCCTATCCCCAAAATTTAACTTCCAGTTCAAAGGAACTTCTACAATGGATGCTGACAGATGCTAGATTTTCCATAGCACAGAAATAGAAAACTGCAGAGTCTAACTCTACACCTTGCCAAGTACCATACATTTTTATACCAATCTCGAAAAGCCTCAGACAGAAGAACCTTTTATGGGATTTCTCTCTTACATTATGCTTTATAATGTTTCAGAGATGCCCTGTGTGCCAATCTGGGAAGTCTGGATGTCATGATGTAAATGTGTACGATTTTTTTTCTGTTCTGATATCTGTATTATTTTACAAATTAGTTGGTTTTTGTTTACCATTATGAATAATAAAAAATTGAAAATAAAAAAGCCCAGTGTCCAAGCCCCTGATTCCTCTCTTTCTGCACAAATAGCCATGATCACGGTATTGTTCAGTTTGTGCTTGCTTATTACATCAGACATGTGTTACATTGCACACTCTTCCTCCTGTGAATACCCTCCAGCAGCACAGGCTGTCAGCTCCTCAAGTTTTTCCCGAGCACTTTCTCCCTGCTGGGCTTTGGCTCAACTGGAACCCTGTTCACACATTTCTTGCCCCACCACTTCCCTTCCTCCTCAGTTATAATGGAACTCTGTGGCTTCACTGTCAACAGCTTTCTCTCCCCTCATCTGTTCTTTGTCTAACTTATCTCCCAGTCATTCTTCACCAGCAAGCCCTGCTGACTGTTGACCTGGGGAGGGGCAGTCTCTGGCGGTTCTTCCCATAGGCATCTGGTTGACCACCGTGAAAAGAGAATACTGGACCATATGGGTCTCTGGCCTGATTCAGCAGGACTTTTCTTATGTTCTTACATTGACTGGCAGTGCTTCTCCAAGATTTCAGGGAGGGAGACTTTCCCAGCCCAACCTGGAGATGCTGGGGATTGACCTGGGTCCTTCTGCATGAGCACGGCCCTACTAAGCTTAAACATATATCTCAGCAGCTGAAATAGGTAAAAAGGGAAACTGTGCACAGCATGATTTTTTAGTGTTCATACATGCATTTATCAATATGTGTCCTAGAAAAGATGCATTCACCCTCGCTTTCAGAGACTTATCAAGAGAGGAACCTGATAACAAGGATATTTGGAGGATATAACAGGATGGAAGAGAGTTAGCTTTTGTGTGTCTTTCTGTCCACGTGGATGAGTGCTAGGGATGAAATCCTCTCCTTTTTTACATTTCATTTTTAAGTGTGGTCCCCTGGAGGTAGTTAATGATCGGATTCCTTTTACCTCCAATACCTTTTCATTTTTCTGATCTCCTCCAATTTTTTTTTTGCTTTGCAGAGAATTATCAATATTGTAATTGCTATTGATTTACGAGTCTCCACTGGTATGATCCTTATTCTGAACTCTATAACGTTTGCCTGTTTACATTCCTTTTCAAGTGTACTGCACATTAACACAGATAATCAAGTCAGTGTCTTCGGCATGCTGCTTACAATCAACACCTCATTCCATCCTGCTGCTCTCTTTTTGTCTGTTATAATCAACACCTAATTGACATCAGTGAAAGGGAATACACATTTGAAGAGCTCACATAGAAAGTAGATTGATAAAAGTATCACTCACACTATCGATGATTTCAAAGTGAATTTTTTCAAAAAAGGGGGAAGAAGAAGGATGAATCAGAAACCAGGTGTGGAGAATTGCTACTTCAACATTCTTTCAGCAAAAATAGAGAATATCAGAAATAATAATCCTATGGCAACTCTGATTACTGCAGAAATGGAGCCCATTGCTTAGTGAGCTACTTGGAGCCTGTTCTTGTATCTGTTTGCTGACTGAATGATTTTAACTGGAGCAAGATGACAATGATCCTTAGGGCTTCCAAATTCAGGTACCTGCAGGTTTGCATCCTTCATTCTTTTATTGAACAATTCAGGCAAGAGACGGGAAGAAAGAAGATACTTCAGCCTGTCAAGTGCTGCCTTAGGTATTTGCACCCTTTTAGTTTGCAGCTGGGAAAATGATTTGCAGGTTTTTATTCTTCCTTGAGAAGAGCAGAGGATGGGGAGCTGTCTGCCCTATGAGCATGAGGGCAAAGCAACACATTACATGGAATTGTTTTTCCTCACAAGATTTCTTTTGTCACGAAAAACAGATGTTGGTTTCCGGTTGAGTGGCAAATGGAGGATGGCGGGTGTGCAGGGGCTGTATGACTTTTCTTGGCAGTCACTTGTTTGCTCAAAATCTCCCCCCCCCCTTATGCTTTTCTCTTTGAGATAAAGAGATAGGGGGACCACTCAAATTATGAGCCATCCCATCTGTAGCTGGCTTTTCATCATGAAAGGAAGCTTTTGGAGAACAATCAACCAAAGTATTTAATGTAATATGTTCTGTGCTAAGGGTATTTGTGTTGGGAGGAGCAGTAAGTCACAAGTCATAATTATTGGCTTCCCCATGTTCAAACTTTCTCTCTAGAAAGCGAGGGTATAAAAAGCAAGTAATCTTGCTTTTGAACTCAGTATTTCCACAGTAGATGCAGAGAAGTGAGATTCGGATGCAAAGAATCATGTGAAGTTTAAAATGGGATGACATATGGAAGATAGGAGATGGAGAGAGCAAAGAATAAACGAATAATGTGAGATCCAGTTTTATTTAACTACTTAAACTGAAATGAAGGAAAATAAATGTTAAGAAACCAATTGCTCCATAACACTTATGGGGTTGTATCCAACATAGCACTAAGTAACCGTCCCATCATTGCAAAAATTTCCACTTGCACGATGGGATTTCCCCCTTCTCCTCCCTCTGCATGCCCCCTAAATATGTTCTAGGGGCTTCCCCAAACCTCTGAAATAGATTTGGATAGGACACAGGGCAAGCACAGGGGAAGGAAGGGGGAAAGTCCTGCTGTGCAAGCAGAAATCTTTGCACTGATAGGACACATCAACGAAACCATCCATGGAGACTAAATTACTCCAGATAATGAAAATGCTGCTTTTCCTTACTTTAAACCCTTCAGATCTAAATATTGCAAAAGAAACACAGTGTTAGGTGTCCCTAAGTCCCACTTCCTGGTTGTCCCATGCAAGTCTTCCTCCTCAGCCATCCCTACAAATCTCTGCTATTGTGCAGCAAACATTGGCTGGAGAATCCACGTTTGCTGAGAAAGAAAGCTAATTCCCATACAAAGTTAGAAGCAATATTTGTTGGCTTTCCAGATGGTATCCTGATCCTCATTGTCTTCAGCATTGTCAAATAGTTTCATCTCTGTGGTCTATAGGGGAATGCCTAGGGAGTAAAAGTACAGCTGAACATATTTTGGGAGCTTGTGTGGTGGACTGGTTAAGCATGTGAACTGCAATCCAGGCACAGAACAGGCAAATATTTCACCAATGAGGTCACCACATATACTTAGGTAAGCCACTATTCTCTCATCTTCAAATCTGCAACATGGCAATAATAATAACCCTTAGGGTTGCAGAAAAGATTAGTGAGATACTGTACGTAAAAAACTATGTGCAAAAACCACTACCTAAATGCTAAGCATTCTTGAAGCAATAATTGCATAGTGCTCAGTGACATGAACTCCTTGGCCACAATTCGGAATTGGGCTCATCAAACTAAGCTTTTTGGGACATTCCCTCCCCATTTGAGCTGAATTTTGAATATGGAAATCCCATCTCATGATTTCACCCCTTCCCTTTTCACAAATATACCATTGCAACTGGTGGCAAAATCTTTTTTTCCTTCTCCAAAGTATTTTTTGCTCTTTGGTGGACTGGCTGGCAGCACTGGTTGTGTAAAATCCCCAATATGAGGCAATGTAAATCCAGGCCTAAACTTGGAAGCATTCCAAAATTCAGTTCTATATTTAACAACCATCGCTCATACGAGTTCATTAAAGTTGCCTTTATCTTGTACCTAAGGATTGGTGAAAGAAAATCAAAATGTGTAGTGCTGGCCATCAGCACAACATGACTGATTGAATCTGCCTTTCCTTCTAAGCTGTCAAATGGCACATTTTCTGTTGACAATGTGCCAAACAATTAAATGACAATGAAACAGATGCGTGTCACATACATTCACCTTTAACACTGTGCCCAGAAGTAGAACAATATCAGGTTCAAAGCAAAAATAGTTACATTGTTAGCATGGGTGCAACACTGCTTCATAGCTGTCAAACATGGATCTTTCACTGATGGAACTGAAAAAGCTTTGTGTGAATTAAAGGTATGGATGAGAGGATTCTCTCCATTCCATTTCCTTCATAGTTCCCCTTGTTTGCTCTTTCCTGTGTTCTGCTCCTACTGAATTCTGGTTTAACCAGGGGCCTTTCCAAAATTAATTCTGGACTAGATCATGCATAGTTTCCCAAAACCTTCAGTTCCTTAGTTCATTTGCATGTGTTCTGTCATACATATCACGCCGTGCACTGAAAAAACAGTGCAAAAAAGCAAATTCTGGTGCATCAGTATTGGGTTGGATCTCCGTCCATGAATGGAAGGGCTCCTTCCATTCAAAGATGGGACTTGGATCCAGTGGAGGAGCCTACTGAGACACTTAGATGTTGATGTGTTTTAATATTTTAGTCTGTTGCTGTTTTAATTGTTTTAAAATTGTTTAATTACTTGTTTTATTGATAATTCTAATGTTTTTTGTAAGCTGCTTAGAATTGATTTTTACAATCAAGTGGTGGTATATACATTTTGTTATAAAGAAAGGAAGGAAGGAAGGAAGGAAGGAAGAGAAAGAAAGAAATATCCTCTCTCCTTTCCCTAGAATGCCTCTCAGATCCACGTGAGCCCACTGGAATTCTCAGTAAAGAAAGGAATGGGGCAGCTGGAGGCTGGTGCTATGCTTTCCAGCCATCCGCTAAAACTTTAGAAAAAAAGGGGGCCCCCTACTAATGTCTGGTAAGCTTGAGGAACTAGGGATGGAGGTAAAGAGGAACCGAGGAGCTGGCTATGGGGGGGGGAATCTGGGAGGCTGGGCAGAGCATCAGGGAGTGACAGGGATTTTTTTTCCGTGTTTTTATGGTGTGTTTTGCCAGGTCTTCCCTGTATTTTTGAGAGATGGTATATATGGATTTTGCGTGGGTTTGTGTGTGTGTGTGGTATGCTTTCCCTGTTTGGTATGTGGGTACATATGGTGTCTATGTGTTTCTGTGAGCATCAGCAATTTTCCTTCAGAGAAAGGGGTATTTTGTTGTGCTTTATAAGGAACAAGCATGTGGTTTGACATTAGGGATCCAGTTCCAGCTGCTGCCTTGCTTAGTTTCTTGGTCAACTTGGTTGTCTTTCATGACTTGGAAGGCCCACACAGCAGCCAGCTTCTCAAATTTTCAAAAGTGCCCATGGACCCAAAAAGGGTGGAGACCTTTGACAATACACCTTTCCAAGTAGCCTTTTCTTAGGTATTTATTTAGTTCTCTTGCAGACAGTAGATATATTAATGTATTTGTTGTCCATTATCCATATCGAAACTTTCTCTTGTTCTTGGGCATGTTTGTTGTTGGCAGGGATACAATTGAATTTCAAAGCACGTTTTAACCATGACTGATGCTACCAGCTAAATGATTTTACTTGCCATCAGAAGTAAGGCAGGTGACCCTTGGGAAAGGCCCTGTTGAGTAATGGCATTCAATTATGGGATGCTCTTCCTAGGGCTCTTCACCTGGTCCCTATTCTGTTTAGTTTTAAGTGTCTAAGACTTTATTTTCCTGCCCTGGCCTTCAAGTAAGCATTTCTGTGCTGTTCTACAGTGTTGTAGTGTCTGCAGTACTAAGATTTTTTTACTTATTGACTTACTTATTTGACTTGCAAGATATATTCAGTAGAAGCAAGTTATGAAACATACAGAAGCAGCCAGATGGAAATTCAGTAAGTGGTAGTTTTATCAACTGGGGAAGCCATGACTGTTTAAAGTGGTATAATACTGTTTTAAAAGTTTCGGGCAGATGGGGCCTAAGCGTTTTCTGTGGCTGAAGTTTATTATTACTCTAGTTCAGTTTCCGCCTCTTTGTTTAAGACTTTACATCTGCTTGTTGTTAATGATTACTTCTTTGCTGTCCATCCCAGAGCCAGTAAGCTTTGATGGATCTCTTACAGACACTTTTGCATCTGAGTGACCTGAGTCACTTCTGAACTTCTGCCGCTATCATCATTAATGGTGCGCAATATGCGCAGCTGATGTGAAAAATACAAAATGCTGAACAATATGTTGATTGGGATTTGTTTGCAACAGTCTTCACCGAACTAGTGCCCTCCAGATGTTGTGAGACTACAGCTCCCATCAGCCTCGGGCAGTATGGCCAGTGGTCAGGGATAACGGAAGTTGAAGTCCAAACTGTCTAGATTGGGGAATGCTGATCTACAGGGTGGGCTTGCACATTGCAAGGCTGTCTGTGCATGAGAGAGAAAAGCACCCCTGTACAGACTGCATACCGTGACAAATTATGCTGTATTAAGGATCCATTTCAGCAGGGGCTGGACTTACCAAATGACAATTGCCCTCATTGCAACAGTATCCCAAATGAAGTGCTTGCTTTTTAGTGTAAGGCACAACTATTCACATATGAGAGAGAGAAAAAGGGGTGCACTCCTGGACAGCACTGGGAAAACCTGATTCCCGTTCTTGCCCTGAGAATTAAGCCCATTCTTGTTTGCATTGCCCCATCCTCAGTTTCTTGATGACACCAGAAGTAACAGAACCTTGGGAATATTTAACAGCTATGAACAACATTCCAACAATTTATTCTAAAGCAATGTTTTGGCTCTAATCTTTTAGATACCTGGGCCACTGCATGGTCTCTTTATCAAAGAAAGGGATCCATTACAGAATACTCAGCAGCCAACACATTTATCATCCATGCATAATGAAGTTATATAATTTAACCTATCATATATTACCAAGCTTAGCACCATTCTAGTTCTACAAACACTGTTTGGTTGGGTTTGTTCTAATAACAAACTGCAGTGGAACTTCACATTTTCACACACTGGCTTATACAGGAAGGCTTTAAAACAGGAAATCTGAGGGAGTTATTTTGTCTTCATGTCCTTTCAAAAATATATACTAGCTCCTCTTTTCTCCCTTTACGTCAATGGCTGTATCATACTTTTGCTGATATCAGTGTTCAGAAGGCATTCCTCTATTTGAAGGGTTGTCTAGTCCAAGTCCAGTTTAAAGATAAAGAACCACAAGAAGGAATATCAGGGTCCTTTAAGTTGCTCGTCAACAGTTAGCAACTAGATAGGAGACTATGCAGGTGAGATGTATGCTATTTCTTTTTAAATTATAGTCTTTTTTTACACGTATTACATATAAATCACCACCAGAAAATTTCAGACAAATCTGTGTCCACTTTTGTGGTGATGTATAAGTGGCCACCCTATACATTTTTCCTTCATTCTGTCTCTGTACATTACATCTCTAGTTATCCTTGTTTGAATGAACTTCCCAAGGTCCCCTTCCATTCCTCCTCATTTCTTTCCTCATTACTGTTATCACCTCTGCCTCCCAGACACGCAACCATGGGAGCTTCTTACTGGTTCCTCACTTTCACTCTGCCTCTGCATCTATGCTGCTTCCATGTTCATTCATCTTAGATTTTTGAAAAAACAAGCACCTTTTTCTTTTTCTCTGTATTCTAAAATACAGTTGACGTCCTGCTGAACTCTTACCTACCCTAGAGCAGCTGCCTTTATGAGGTTCCTCTTCAATTCAGTAACCCAGAATGACTAGGTGAAATATTTGTTCTACCTCACATTATAATTCTCTCTCTATTTCTCTCTCCTCCTCTCTTTCACACATTCTGTTAAGCCTTTTTTCCTTCTGTAGTTTCACCTTCTACTTCTTACCATTGTGATCTCCACCCCTCTGTCATCACATTTCTTTCAGTAAGCAGTTAACTTCATACTAAGTTATGAAGACCCTTTGCCCGGAGGGACATACCCTTGGGGGGGGCAGTTGCCGAGGTCTCACACATACATATTTAGAATTTTCCTTCATCTAAAGGAAATGGCACTGGTACACAGTGCAGAAAAAAGGAAGTGTGTGTGTCAAATGAACATTTACCTCCTGCCTCTTGAAGTCTTAAAAAGGGCTACTGAGGGACATTGTTTATCAAAAACAGTTACAGTTTGCATCTATAAACTATAAAACACTGATTTTGAAAATCACTTTGAGGTTCTGGCTCTATTTTTGTCTCATCTAGTAAGAAATGACATGTTCATAGGTCTTCAAGTCAGTAGTACAGTGGCAAGTTCAGAAGTGCAGGGTTTCTTCATGTTTTTCACAGCCATGCCCCCCCTTTTTGCTGCTGTGTTGATTCTTGTTAATGCCTTCTCCCACAACAACAGATATCCCGAGGAGCCTATAAGCATGAAAGAGGAGAGTGCTGGCTGATGAGAAGAGTCTTCTCAATGGGTGACTCATTTCTTTTCACTCTGATTGGCTTCAGCAGGTAAGGACAAGGACGCATGCTAGAAGACTCTTCTCAGTGGCTAACACACACCCCTTTCATGCTGATTGTCTCATAGGATGCTGAAGACATAGGGACCCTGCTGGAACCCTGCTACCAAAAAAGTAAAAGGTCTAAGACCCCCCGAGACCCTGGACGACTACACCCCTGCTTCAAGTCCCCCTGCAAGGAGTTGACTGCTTTAGTCTGCAGCCACAGAACACTGTTCAGCACCGATCAGACAACATGGATAAATTCAGACCTTCAAAGAATTTGGAAGGTAGGCTATTTGTTGGGGGAAAAACCTCCCCCCTCACCATGGCTCTATACAACCCAATGCAATATAGCTGGCAACCATATCTACTCCAAAATTAAAACAAAATCTGTACATGGATGGAATAGCTCTATGACTGAAAAAGAAAAGGGGCCTGAACTTTAGGCCTGGCATAATAGTATTCCCAGGTAGCCTGAAAAGGGCAAATCTAAGACAGAGTGATGATTAAACAATGTAGAATTGCAGGCACTGTAATGTGTTTCTTCTCCTCCCACCCTGCAATGCTAAGTTATTTATTTGTATGGTTCTTAGTACTCATTATCAGTTGGTATTATTATTATTGTGTAAGAACAGCAGCAACCTGTACCACACAAAATGTAAATTAAAACTGAAGCAGAAAGGATAAAGGGTAAGATAAAACCCTCTTTAAAATGGATAGATCCTAATTAAAACCCCTGCAGTAGGAAACTAGTAGAATGAGTGACAGATCAACATTCAAATATATTTACAATGTTCAGGAGTACCCGTTGTTCCTTGCAACATACCTCTGACGGCTCTCCAAACTAGTTCACACAAGCCCTTTGTTCACTTAGCATACTCAGCAGTACAACTTAGGGCTCATCCAGACAACTGCAGAATGTGTGACACACCCACTATGTGTGTTCATTATTTTTCGGTTGTCCAAATGACGTCTTGCGCTGTTACGCATTTTCGCAGGCTAAATCCGCTCCTTGCAATACCGGCAAAAATGCGATTTGCTGTTTAAAATCGGGAATCATCCACTGTGCCTTCAGGAGGTAGGATGCAATACCGCGACTTTACAGGTGATGGGTGGTTCTTGGGCGTTTCCCCTTGCCCCTTCTCCTCATTCCAGCCAATCACATATCTGCACTTTTGTGCATGTGCGAGAATAAGCCTGGGCAAACTGAACCAATCATCGCAATGGTGGGGTGTTGGGGTGTGTGTCTGCAACTATTGCGCAGATGCATTTTATTTTTTGCCAGCCTGCAAACTGGGCAGCTGCTCTGGGTGAGATCTGCAATGCACAGCAAGCGAGAAAGGGACTGCTGGTCGGTTTCATGCCTGCCTCCGAAAGCTTTGTCAATTTCATTCTACTCACTGGGGTTTTTGTTTCAAATCATTTCGCTGCGGGAAGGAAAGGGAGAAGGAGGGGTGTGTGACACATTTCTTGCTTTTTTGGAGAAATAAATGCAATTGCCAGCATGCGTATCTCCATAAATATCCATAAAGGCAGAAAAGCATACATAAGCGTAATATCGCAAATACAAACAAGAAAGCAAGCAGGCTTCAAATGGGTAGACCTGGTGGCCTGGTCTACCCATTGAAATGCATAGACTTTCCGGACGCCAGGTCTACCCATTGAGACGCATGTGCTTTTCTGCCCCCAGTTCTACCCGTTGAAAGTAATGGGCATTCCCTGCCCTGCATATGAGTGGTTTGCTACAGCATCCCCGCCGCCTGGAACCATAGAGACTGGAGAACCATAGAGCAAGAAATGTGTCACCCCCCCTCCTTCTCCCTTTCCTTCCCGCAGCAAAATGATTTGAAACAAAAACCCCAGCGAGTAGAATGAAATTGACAAAGCTTTCCAGAGGCAGGCGTGAAACCGACCAGCAGCCCCTTTCTTGTTTGTATTTGCGATATTATGCTTAAATGAATGTATGCTTTTCTGCCTTTATGGATATTTAAGGAGATACACACGCTGGCAATTGCACTTATTTCTCCAAAAAAGCAAGAAACGTGTCACCCCCCTTCCTTCTCCCTTTCCTTCCCGCGGCGAAATGATTTGAAGCAAAAACCCCAGCGAGTAGAATGAAATTGACAAAGCTTTCCGGAGGCAGGCTGAAACCGACCACCCCCCTCCTTCTCCCTTTCCTTCTGCGGCAAGAACTCCTTTACAGCCATATTGTGCTTTGTTGCAAAGGGGGAGAGGAGCATACGTCATTTTTTGGCTGACCAATTGGTTGATAGGGGGAGGTTTTAGATGCGGAGCTTGGAAAAAGCAAAAAGAATGTAGGGGTCTGACTGCTGTGTGTGCGGGTGCAAAAAAGTGTTTTTTTTAATTGGGAAAGAGCGAAGTAAAAGACAAAGTGAGGACTATCAGATGACAAACCGAATATGGAAACCGTGGATTATTCCGCTCCGTTTGGATAAGCCCTAAGTGTACCCCTTAAGACCCAGGCATCACACACTTGATGTCAGAGCACGCTCCACAGGAATAAGGAAGATATTATTTTGGATCAGGATATCAGTGAAACCCCCCACAACATCCTTTTTTTTTGCATGATGATTTGTACTTATGATACTATGGGGCAGTCATAAACAAATTTCCTTTCAATACTGTTTGTGCCTGCAGAAGTTGGGGGGCAGTTAAACTGCTTCATTTCCAGTCCGTGCATATCCTGGACCTTCCTGCTGAAATCCCATAACTTGTGATGCCACAAATGTCCTAGTTTAGTTTTGTTCTGTTTTTGTAGTGCTATAGCCACTCCCAATAGCAATAATGTGATAGCATTGGGAAAGCACTGCAGAACAAGCTACAGAAGAATAAATCCAACACTAATGTACTATTATTGTGTCAGGAACATGTTGCAAAATGCACCCACAATAAAAACACTAGTCTGGAGGGACCCTAAACAAGGCTAGAAACCACCTGGCCATTTTAACTCAGTATCAATTTTATTATCTGTATTCTGGAGATGATGGAACGTTTCAACCAGGGGATCAGCAGGATATGTCTTGTGGCACATAAACAAGTTCCTAACTTAAATTCAATGTTCACAATAGACTCTTATTTATTTATTTATTTTATTTAATTTATATACCGCCCGAAGCCCGAAGGCTCTCTGGGCGGTGTACATAAAAGGTAAAAGCAAGGACAATATATAAATACAATAAATACCATAACTCAAAAAACAAAAACATACAAACAATACAAGAACCAAACAACATCCTGAATACAACATAGTAATAAAATACTATAAAAATACACTTTAAAATGCCTGGGAGTATAAAAAGGTTTTCACCTGGCGCCGAAAAGATAGCAGCGTCGGCGCCAGGCGTACCTCATCGGGGAGACCGTTCCACAATTCGGGGGCCACCACCGAAAAGGCCCTAGATCTAGTCACCACCCTCCGAGCTTCTTGATGGGATGGTACTCGGAGGAAGGCCTTAGATGTTGAGCGCAGTGTACGGGTAGTTTCATATTGGGAGAGGCGCTCCACCAGGTATTGCGGTCCCATGCCGTGTAAGGCTTTATAGGTCAAAACCAGCACTTTGAATTTAGCCCGGAAACAAATAGGAAGCCAGTGCAGACGGGCCAAAACGGGTGTTATATGAGCGGACCTGCTGGTCCGCGTCAACAATCTGGCCGCTGCATTCTGGACTAACTGTAGTTTCCGA
The DNA here is from genome assembly GCF_030035675.1 of Rhineura floridana. Lineage (NCBI taxonomy): Eukaryota > Metazoa > Chordata > Lepidosauria > Squamata > Rhineuridae > Rhineura > Rhineura floridana. The sequence continues at coordinate 70,430,894 of NC_084481.1, forward strand.
ACTATCTTCAAGGGCAGCCCAACGTAGAGCGCATTGCAGTAGTCCAATCTAGAAGTTACCAGAGCATGAACGACTGAGGCGAAGTCGTCACTGTCCAGATAGGGACGTAGCTGGGCTACCAATCGGAGATGGTAGAAAGCATTCCGTGCCACTGAGGCTACCTGAGCCTCAAGAGACAGGGAAGGGTCGAAAAGAACTCCCAAGCTACGAACCTGTTCTTTCAAGGGGAGTGTAACCCCATCCAGAACAGGGTAAACATCCACCATCTGGGCAGAGAAGGCACTCACTAACAGCGTCTCGGTCTTGTCTGGATTAAGCTTCAGTCTGTTAGCTCCCATCCAATCCATTATCGCGGCCAGGCAACGGTTTAGTACGTTAACAGCCTCACCTGAGGAAGATGCAAAGGAGAAGTAGAGTTGCGTGTCATCAGCGTACTGGTGACAACGCACTCCAAAACTCCTGATGACCGCACCCAGCGGCTTCATATGGATGTTGAAAAGCATGGGGGACAGTACCGATCCCTGTGGGACTCCACAATGGAGAGTCAAGGGTGTCGAGCAGTGTTCCCCAAGCACTACCTTCTGGTGACGACCCACCAAGTAGGAGCGGAGCCACCGCCAAGATAATCAGTGTCATCCAAGAGTCCCTGGAGCTGGCCGGCCACCTCTTCTTATAGTTACTTTCACCTGCATATGGAGATCATTCTGATTAAGTCAGGTGAATATGGGAATTATAATGAAGTTGAATCTCAAAGGACTAGATAAGTATGCTTTAGAGCGGAATCTACTCAGCTTCCTGAGTTGAGAGGGTTTTGATAATTTCCTCCTTGGAGAGGAGAGCCAGTGTGGTGTAGTGGTTAAGGTGTTGGACTATGACCTGGGAGACCAGGGTTCAAATCCCCACATAGCCATGAAGCTCACTGGGTGACCTTGGGCCAGTCACTGCATCTCAGCCTCATGAAAACCCTATTCATAGGGTCACCATAAGTTGGAACTGACTTGAAGGTGTAATACATTCCTTGGAGAGATCATGTTCAGACCAGTCAGTGCTTAAAATTACTTAAGGTCAGTTGAGGAGGATGAGCTGCAGCCTTTAGGAGCTAGATGCTTATGCACAGATGGAGGCAGGGGTTCAAAATGACACCTGAAAGACATGTGTTTATGTTTCTAGTGGCTAAGCTGCAGGACCCCCATCTGTGTAAGCCAACACCAGATCTGCATCTTTGTTTTTATGTCAGTGCATATATACAAATATTTGCCATCTGTAAGCTAACTTTGTGGAATTTGCATAGGCCCTGTAAGTAGCCATTTCAATAATCTATAAATTATGTGTGTATGTGTTCATAGAATCAAGAATAAGACTATTTGAAAAGCCTCTGCCACATACCAGGGTGGTTATGAATAATTTTTGACTCGAGTTATGTGTTGGAGTAAACAAATATTGCATGGTCACTTTAAGGGATATTTGGGGAATGTCTCATGTACCTGTTTACCATGATGTAACTTCCTAGTGGGTGGGGTTCGTTACCTGGTTTCCTCCTCCTTTGTCCTGGGGGAGTTTTGAATATTCTCCATTGCTGATCTATCCACCATTGAGAGGCCGCATGACACAGATGCTCTCTCTGAGAGCATCCATACCAAAGACTAAGATGGACTGAGACTATTTTTTTTCATCTAAGCTAGAACCTATGTTTCTGAACATATGAAGAATTCATGAGTAAATGTTCTTTATCTTTTACCTAAGAAGATTGTGTCTGTTGTTATTTATATAGGGAAAGGTGGGACTGGTTTATATTCTCATTCTGCTGCTTGTATTTTTACAACTCTGCTAACAAATAGGACCAACCAAATTAGTTCCTATTTCTGTGTGTATTTTTATAATACTGAACATTATGAGGGTGTGATTCTCCAGCCTGTTTCTCCATTGACTCTAAGCTGTTTTTCTCAGACATACCTTCTCAGGTTCCCAAGCAATATATGCTTCTAGCTCTCATCAGCTGGAATTGGTGTTGCTCTCCACTTCTGAAAATCACACAATGGCTCAATATACCAGCGACTATCAAGACTTATTGTCCTTTGAGGAAAATATTGACTCCAATTTCCCCTCAGCAAACACCTTAATCTCCAAGTCAGTAAATCTTGATATTCCCCTCAAGAAAAGTCAATATCTTCTTATTATATCAGAAGTAACCGATGACCAAATCAGATAGTTAGCAATGGAACACAGAAGAAAGCTTTTATACCATTCCTTTCAAAATGGGGATGAATGGTACTTGGCTGTTCCTTCCAAGATGAATGTGCCCATGTGTGTTAAATTGACAGGAGGAAAGAAATATAGTGACTAAAGGGAAACCCCACTAGAAAATTCAACCAGTGCTAAATAATCAAGTTCTTTAGAAAAGCTGGCTTTACATGCTTTGATTTACTGAAGCACTAGGTCAGGTGGCAAGAAAGTATGAGCTTAGATATTAAACGCTACTACTGAGACTCTCTAGCTGAGGTTTTCAGTTTGTACGATTTGTTCTATCCACATTACTCTTTTCCCCAAGTGTTCAGAGTTCACGCTCAGTCAGCTGCTGGCATGAATTGATTCCGTGATGGCTCTCTTCTTTTGTTACACTAGACATTCATGTGGAGCCCAGGTGATTCTTTTTTTAAACTGAACTTTGGTCAACATGGCTCTCATAGTCAATCTCATCCTGCTCAGGCTACACAGAACTAATACAGAAGGGGTTTTGATATTTCATAGATGCTGGCTTCCCTTTAGCAAAGAGGGAACGGTGAGCTATAAAAATAAAATCCCAAATCATGAATGCAAGACTACTGCCCTCAGTCAAGGTCTAGCCACTGATCCTGCACAATTTAGTTGCCAAGCCTTTGAGGGTGCCACTTTCCCCTAGATCCTATCTTTTTAAACAGCTAGATGGGCAACGTAGAACATTTTCATTACTAAGTAGCACATATTCTGCATTACTGAGCTTAACTTTTTTATATTTCAGATTTTTTATGATACAAATAAACTATGCTCTCTATGCACAAACACAAAAGAGAAAAATGAAGAGTGAATGGATAACGATACTAAAAGGGTTGCCATTTTTAAGGCACTCCTGTACATTTTAAACAATTTCCACTGTTTCAAACTTATTAATACTACAGACCTTGACTAATCCAAATAAATTATGTTAATTGATCTTCATTTACTTTCAGTTTCAATTCTTGAATAATGTTTTTGGCTTAATTCACCAAAGCATTATCTCCAGAACAAACTCTTAGGCTTTAATTCTATACATGCTTAACAGGCAGAACTTCCATTGAACTCGATGTGGCTTACACCTGAATAGTCATATGTATGACTGTACTGTCACTGAGGAAAGTCCCCCCAGAATATGAAAAGGAACTGTGGCTTATCATGTACTTTATTGAAGCTAAGTTAGATAACTACAGCATCCCTCCTTATCAGAAATATCACTGCTTTAAACATGATTTTTAAGATGACCCTCCATCCCTTGTTACCCTTGCAAAGCCACCAGTCCACATCATGTATTCTTGTTTGTAAGGATTTTGCCTGTAGCTGCGTCTGATGGCTGCCAGAGAGCAACCAAACTAGCAGCAAAAGGGTCATCGCTCAGCTGCTTCTCCTCTCACACCTTCAAGCCTATCCATCTTTTATAAGTACCACAACTGTAAGGAAAAATATTCTTCATTTCAAAACATCACCTTTCCATAAAACATCTCTGTCTCCCGAAAGCACCCTGGAGCAAATACTGTGGATGTGTTTTTACAAGAGCCTCCCATCTTGTCTCTTTGACAATTTATTGTTATACATGGTGAAGTATTTTCTTGCAAGGGCAGCTTGACCTGGGCTGCCCCTGCATATGCTCCAAACATGCTGTGTGAACAGATAACAGACATTGGTACAAGTAACTGTGAATAAAGCCCTCTGTGTGAGTGACTGGAAATAAAATCCTCTGCAGACATGCCATGTCCTACAAACTCCCAGGTCTTCAAAAGACCCTCACCTTAGGTACACCACACTTTAGAGAGTTTTGCTTCATTCCCATTTCTGAAGCACCTTGCCATTTTTCTAATTTCAAGACATTTTGCTCTTGCTTATCCCCAACTGAGGGCCTGTGGTAAGACATTACCTTCCTGCCTGGAAAGTCAACACGTTACAGAGGAAGTCAGTCTCAGACTCATACTATCCACCTCCCCGCATCCTGCTCACTATGCATAAAAGGAAAGCCATGACACTGTATATCATATTGATCTGAATATGAGATCACCAGGGCCGAAAATTCATCTCCCCTACTCCTTCAATCCCGATTATCTGACTCATGCATTTGCCTCCATCTCTAGACAAATTATGGTGCCAATCAACTTAAACTCCACCCGTAAATACCTGTCCACACATTACAGGCTTGAGTTTGGATGAGCCCCAGATCACTTTATGAGTATTGAATTTAGATACTTAAAATTTGGTGGGTATAATGTATAGCCACCATTGAGAGCTTTAATATATTCAAATAATGAAGTCTATAATGCATTCATGTTCTCTGACTGGCTAACAGGTAAACATGGACTGGATGACAAGTAAACATTAGATGCTTAATAACAAAAGGTGAATAATGCTTAGTACTTTTTGGAGGGCTAGGTGTTTTCTAACTTTTTCATGAATACTAACAGTTGTCCAAGTAACCCTACAATCTAAGGAAACTCACTTTACAAACAAAGCATTTTGGTAGTTTGAAACATTCATGATTAATGTTGTTTAAAATCTCTTTCAAAGCTCAATAGGTATGAAACAGAGAAAGACACTCAGAAATGTTAGTAAGGTTAGTTTAAGTTTTTGTAACTGAATCATGAAACATTTAGATAGCTGGATGAGGGGGGAGAAATCCCAACAAATTACCTCGGAGAAATTCAGAAGACTGCATCTGAGAGAAGTTTCTTCTAACTTATAAGTTTATTCTAACTTATGACTCTGTTGAATGAGGCTGCCTACCATTCATCCATCTAGCCTAGTAATATTTACTATATCAGTGATTTTGAGCTCAGACATAGACAAAGCTGAGAGCCAAGATTCTTTAACTGGAAATGTTGGGAACTGAATCAAAGACAAGGGATGGGAGAAATTTGATTAATTTTGCATTTAAAGTTGAATCTACCAAATCTGCACTTCCTGAAACAATATGAGAATCAAAGCACAGCCATCCTTGCACACATTCACATTTTGCAATGTAGTTCTCCGACAAAATAATGTTTACAAAAAAAAAAATACAAAAAATGCATTGTATTAGGAGAAATTGCTTGCAAAAATGTGTTCGTTAGTCAAAAATGTGTCAGGAGAAATTCAGACTAAGATGCTGAAGAATTTTCATGGGGATTGAAAGAAATCTCAAAATTGCTGCAGAAATGTGAACCGAATTTATGATTGGAGAAATGAGAAAATGAGAGAACTGAAATTGACAGACCCTTCTGTTCCCTATCTGAGGACTTCTGCATGCAAAGAAATTGCCATCCTCTGGAGCTTAATCTTTTTCCTCTAAGCTTCCTCTAGTGAGTTGGTATATAAAGGACATAGGACTGTCCCCCTCCTCCTTTCTTTCACTTGCTAGAAGTTGTACTGTCCATGCGTTGAGGTTTATATTAGGTGGAGTCCTGGATATTTTGGGAGAACCTTCATTAAAAAAGAGAGGTTGGTATGAAATCAGAGGAATACACTAAAAAGGGAAACATGGCAAATCTCCCTTACACCATATTTGAGTTTTCCATGCAATGGCTGTGTTTGCACATCATGTTAAACCATATTTAATGTTTAACAACATGAATGAGCAGCATGCTCATGCATGCTTCACAACAGACCCTGTTTCACTCATCTCCCCCTCCTAGCCACATCATGCCAAAAGCAAGAAACCACAGGCTTTGATTTCTTGTGTCATCTGAACTTGGGTTTATGGTTTGCTTCTTTCCATCATCATCATCATCAATTTGTATGCCACTTTTCAACATAAAAATGCCCAAAGCGGCTCACAACACAAGAGCAAAAAATGCATAGAAGGACATAATTATTGTAAGTGCAATGCCAATTCATTTCAAAACAGAATTCGACAATCCAAATAAAGAAGATCATATTGACAATATGGACATTCTAACTTTTTAAATTAATTCTAAAATAAACTGTAATAATACAGTCCACATCTGTCCTCCATTTCAAACAAAACACAGAGATTTTCATGGGGACAAGACTATAGAGTCTTTCAACATTCTAATAGGAGATGAGTCCGCTATTGGATCTTTGATTTGCCTCAATGAAGATGATCTCCAATCAAAACTCACAAATGTGGAGAGTCCCTGCTGCAACGTTTGTTCTCTGGCAGTCCATAATACCAGCCCTATTTTGCTCTGCCTTGATTGTGACAGAACATGTGACCAGGAGGAAGGATCTTCTGGGAGGCCCACTATAGCATCCATGGATTGGGCCTTCTGCTTGCAAAAGAGGGCATAAATTTGCACACACTTTGCTTCATATGCAAACTTGTGCCATCTTTTGCAGGGTGGAGGGCCAAAAATATTCAGGGGGGGCATAAGAGGTCAGACAGACAGATTGTCAACAGGTGAAATTTTCCCCATAACTGTATTTCCATACTAGAAAAGGCCTAGCCTACAAACAAGCCATGAGCGGTAGCCAAGATCTGTTCACAGCTTACTGTGCATGGTTTGTTTCTCTCAAACAAACCACTACCAGTAAGCTAAGAACAAATCTTGGCTACCACTCATGAACCCCATTTCAGATGACAAAACAAGCCAAAGTCTGTGGTTTGTTGCTCCAGGATGCAGGAGATGAGTGTCACGGGAAGTTTTGAATCATACTTAATCATTAACTATGTTTTAAGATGACATGTAAACCAGGCTAATAGCTCAATGTTCTCCATAAGTAAAGTTAAGAGGATAGGAGATTTCCATCACACAATTCATAAACAGCCATATGATTTAAATTCTCTGCTTCTGGCAGACTTGTTTCCAATAATAAATACTTAGCAATATTAAAGCAAACATGGACAGAACAAGCCCTCTAGAAAAGATACAAGAAGGCAAGGGAGGGAGGAAAACACATCCTGTTGTATTTAGGCCAGTGAAAACTGGATTCAAATCTCAGTACAACTCTAGGACTGCAAAGTGGCCTTAGGCAAGTCACGGTCTTGCCTTCAATTTCCCTTTGTAAAATGGCTTAAAAATGCACTTTACACCTTGAAAATGCTATAGAAATGATTTTAACAACTACTACTAGCCTTCTCCTTTTATTTTCTCTTCTAGCTCATTTGATTTTTAAAGCACTGGTCTGTTTAGTTACTTGTCTCGAGATGTGGTTCAATGGGTTGTTAAATATTCAGAGATGGACATCTCTGTTCAATGAATAGACAATGATTTCTTAAAAACAAAGGACACAACTGACTCAAATGAGCTCTCTCGAGTCCCTCCACTGCAAACTGGAACCTTAGAGACTACAATTCATTCATATTAATAGCTCTAAACAGTTTTATTTCTTGTCACTCTCATGGTTGGGTTTTTTTTTAATCATCTGCTTACAAAGTGTTAAAGCACTGGCATCCTTCCATAGAGTTTAAAATGAGCTGGTGTAATTAAATGTGAAAATATGGGATAAAATATTCTCTGAGTGATTGTTCATTTCAATAAATTCCAGGTCTCTAATTAGTAGCAGCAGGAGTTATGAGACCCTAAAGCTTTGTGTGAACAACAGGCTCCCAGTCTGTAAACCACACTGCTTCTCCAATCTGGTGCAGTGCTAAATGTTTTCAAAGTGTAAATGGGGTGGGGGGGGGGAGAGAAAGAATGTATCCTGTTAAAATGATGGAAAGGAAGTAGTTCACTCCTGAAGGACCTCTACCACCGAGTGACAGTGTTATAGCTGCTGGCATCTTTTCTTCTATTCGGAAGCTAAGACAAGCAACCTTTTCCAAAACATCATGTCTCAAGCCTTCCTCTCAACACAGTGGAATTTTTTTGAAGAATTCCCTTGGAGACCACGCTGCAGACTTCAGCTGCACTTATCGGTTGACTCCAGAGGCTGAATATGAATTGCTTCTTGTAAAATATTGACAGATCTGAAAACACTAATGATTTCTTGTATTTATTATGTGACTCAGAATATTTCCAACAGGAACAGAGGCAAAAAATAGCACTACAGATTTACTGTAAGTAATGGCCAAATGATATTTGGTGCTGAGCAGAAGGCGTGAAACATTCTGCACCTTCCACAGTGGTAGACTGGGATCATTCAGGATCATATCCTGTGTTGCTGAGAGTACAGACTGATTGTCCTATACACAGTAATTAATCTTTTATTATATGAAAGACCATGAGACAGCAGTGTGTTGTACTTTATACATGCTTTTACTGTGATAAATGGTGAACTCTTGTTTTAAAGAAAGCTAGGTACCTTACTTTTATTATCAGGAAAATATTTCATCCAAAGTGCTTTGGGCCTTTGAAATGCACACTGAGGAATGCTATTCTCACCATTGTTTTCAGACCCGAAATAAAATATTTTCCTGTGCTGTTGCAAGGTCTAACCTACAAAGTGGACTTATTAGTGGGAAATCTTTTGAGCATTGATGCATTTTCTGCTGATTCAAGAATCTGTGGTTTCTGCTTCCTCACCCACTCCCATCATAAAGTAAGGCAACCATAGCAAATTTAAACCAGAGATAAATAAAGTGATGTCCTCTGGGATTTTGAAGTGGTACATTTGGCTAAACTAAGGATGTGCTCAGTAACAGAAAGTAAATGAAAATCATGGGATTATATATATACATTTTGTATTCAAAAAGGACAACTGGGACCTGCAAGAAAATATTGTACTGTACTGATACCTTCTAACAGGAATACTCCAGGATGGTTCCAACCAACCAGCTATGTCCCCCTCCATTTTGCACCCTCTGCCCAGTTTTCTATTCCAACTGATACTCAACATTCTGTGGCTACTGAGCATGCTTAGTCTTCATTGGGCTATTTTTTGGGGTGGTAGTGGTGCCGACTTCCTAGATTTAATTTTTTTTTTGCCACTTCTACAAAGCATGGGATTCCCCCAAAGATATTCCCCTCTTGTTTCTCAGTGCCTCTGGTTTCGGTTACATCCCTGTCAACACTCACTAGTGGAGTTCACAGTTGGGGGGGGAGATTTTGTCTGTGCGAGTGTGTGCCTAACTGGTCAAAAACAAGATCATAGGGACCCTCCTCAACTAAATGAGAACAATAAAGATCAAGACAGATTGCATCACCAACCTGAGCCTTTGTAGATGTCCATGTTAGCAAGGCGTGACAAGCAGAAAAGAGAGAAAATTATATATTCATTAGTTTTGTTGTTGCAGGAGATTATTGAAAGAGTACAAACCCTGTTCAAAAATCATAATGCATATAACGCAAGGGTTGCATTTGATTCCTGAATTATCCTATCTTCTTTCTTTTCAAAAATCTTCTAGGTAATGTGAACTAGTGTGAATAAAACAAAGTAAATGAATAAACCTTTTTTAATCTTCATTGTTTTGGCATAATGAACAGATATTCAAAATCAAAAATGCTTCACAGGCAGTAAGATGCAGAATTCTGTAACTGAATACACCACAACTGAGGACTATCAATTACTTAAGTTATTGATTCTTGCAAAAACACAAATCTCATCTGAGTATGCCTGTCAATTTGTGAGTGACATACATGTTTGTATGTGTCCGTGTGTGTGTATATTTGTGCATACACACACAGGTAGATACATTATATGTTAGCAACCTCAGTCACATAGTACTGATGCTTCATGAATTGCTAAGCAATTATTGCTAAGCAAAGGTGAACATACATGGGAAAAATTACTTAACAAGCATTTTAAACAACACAGGTGCATGATCACCCATTCTTTAAAGTAGTACAATTATATCTAATGGATCTAATATTTTATATATTATTGAAATATCATCTTGAACTACATTTGTAAGTCTTCTGAAACTTCTATAGTTTGAAGATAATATTATTGGAACAGTAGTAAGCAGCATATGATTTACCATTAAAAATATAGAAAGTGCCAAATTCCTATTCCAATTATTTTAATGGAGCTCATAGGAGAAATCATGTCAAGGCACTTTCCTAAAGCCCAGTATTGGTGGGAAGAGGATAGCAGGAAAAGGCAATTAGAGAGCAGCAGGAAAACATGTAAAGCTGATTACAAGAAAGTGAGAAGTGAGGAAGGAGACAACATGCGAGGGGGAGAAAAAGGATGTTAAGGCAAAGCTATTGAGATAAAGCCATTGAGGTAAATGCTCAGTGAGAGCTTTCAGTTTGAGAGCCAAGTTAAAGTCTAAGGAAGTGCTATTAGGAAAGATTGCAAGAGTAGAAGGGGGGAAATCCTAATATTTTAGCATCTAAGGCACGTCTTTCATGGGGCTTTTTTTGAGAATCAGATGGATTCACTCAGTTCCTGAAGCCACATATGTTGATCGGCCAACCAAAGTGGTAGCATTGTGACTACCAAATAATTGAATGTGCATTGGTATGTGGATATACTACGTATTGTCACACCTTTGCATTTGATCTGGTGGTGGGCTTTCCTGAAACTACTTTATTGTTAAAATACTTAATAGGAAACAAGAGTTCCATGCACAGGTGTGCCTGAACCAGAAAAGCATGCTGGTGGTGCCCAATCCCACTGCAATTCCTTCTGTGAACACCTGTACTTAATTAACATGCTCTTGTCCTAAAATGATGGCTTAAGTCGGGGGCCTTTGCTGAAAAGAATCAACAAATGTTTGCCATCTGTGTGCTGAATATGCTTTCTCTAGATGTTTAATGCACAGCTTTGGCATGTACCCTGGTGACTTACCCACTGACTAGCTAGTGTTCAGCCCCAGCAGAACTCTTCAAATTTAGAAAGTATAAGCACTTTCTTTACTTCTGATCTCACATAAAACAAATGTGCAGGGTTCTTTATTTTGTAATTACTATAATTACCTGGTCAATTACCACAGCTCATTGAGGTGAAAGGCACTAACTCCGGAGAAGTACTAACTGCTTTTGATTATCAGCTTGGGTAGTGTTAATTCTAGAGTGATTTTAAGTAGAAGAGCTTGATCAAGCTTTAATGACATGGGTTTCTTCACAGAAAACATCTGAAGGGTTTGGCAATAACCTACTGATTAGGCATTGGGGTTTAGGTAAACCATTGTACAGTAGTCTCATACAATTATGTCGGTAACTTGAAGAAATCAGCTTTGTTTTAAAATTCACAATTAAATTTGGGTTTGTTTTTTTTTAAAGTATAGCTGAGTCCCAGTGAAATCCATGTGTGTGATTTTTAGTGTTTTGGGGTGGTTAAAAAAACTCTGCATGGTCATGTACCTGGATAGTAGAAATATCTCTCCCTTTGCCCTGCAATTAGCCCACTACAGCTATTGCATCTACACAAAAATACTGTGTGATGAATGCCCATCCAGCACACAACATAGCTGATTAGGCCATATATGCTGGTGATTTTAACACATGATGGCTCCTTACCTTTTCTTGACCATCCACCTTGCAAATGCATAGTGGTGGAATCCAGTATAGGCCATCTAGAGCAACAAAAAGGTTTTGAGAAGGCATCTGTTTTTGCCCTGTTCCCTGTACTTTTGGTTTAGTACTGAAGCCCTGAATGAAATGTGCAGGACACACCCATAAACAGATCAAAAACTTGGGCCACTCACAAAAGCTACAGGACTGAGTCTGGATCTTTTATATTGTCAGATCCTGAACACAAAGCAAAGAAATAGAAGCAACATTCCAGCAGTACGAATCCCTTCTTGATAGGAGAGGTAGGTTTTCTACTTTTATTCTTGCCTCTAGTGGCTACCTATGTGCAGAGCTACTACGCACTTAGTGTTACATAGTGGAGGCAATAAATCTGGTGCTCTCCAGATGTTGTTGGACTATAACTCCCCAAAGCACCAGCCAGAATAGCCAATGATGGATGGGAGTTGGAGTCTAACAGCATCTGGAAGGCACCAGATAGGCTACCCCTGGTGTAGTGGCTATGAAACTGAACTGTGAATTAGAAAATCCCTAGTTTAAATCTCACATCTGGCATGATCCCTAGGTTGCCTTTGGCAAGCCTCTTTCTCTCACCATCTCTTCATCTGAAATATGGGGACAGTAATACCTAACTTGTGGAGCTGTCAGACCTAGGCAGCTGACAGGGCCTTAGCAGCACAGTACAGCCTCCCTCCTTCCTATTGTCCATGACCTGATCTTGCCAAGTGGCTGGTGGTTGAGAAACTGCCATTTACACAGTGAATCTCTGTCCAGACCTTATGAGTAACTACAGCAGTGGGTGGCTAATCACAGTTTACTGCATTAGTGCCTGCTGCAAGGAAGCCTCCTGGGGAAAGCAGAACTCACTAGGGATCACTTTGCCAAGCTTCCCCTCACATCAACCCTGGGGCTGTCTTCAGGATTGTGGAAGTAAGGTGTGTGAAATACTCAAAAAAGTGGTATGCAGATGCTCTATGCCAGTCAAAAAGCCAAATATTTCTATTCTCCTTGGCAACAAGACAGGGGTAAGACATACCCTATCACTCCACTGCCACCAGGAGAATGGTCAAAGTGCCTGGGGTGGGCCCTCCAACAACAGGCCAGGTTAAAGTGCTGCCTCAACAACATCATCTGCACAGCACTTCCTCCCAAGGTGTTATTAAGATCAGCCTGTTCTTCCCCATCACTCTGTAACCGTTAGGAGAAAATACCGGTTGTTTTATTCTAAAATTGGTATATCAGCCTATATCAGTTTCAAGCCGGTGAATAAAGAATTTTCCAAAAGGTTTAATGTAGCACATATCAAAGCTCTATTCTGAGGTGGCTCTGATCTGGCAAATAATGGGTTCTTTTGTAATAGAACTCAATGGCACCCAAATGAGAATTAAGCACAAAGGGAGTTTCATTTTCCTGACTGTGCTAAGTAAAAACCGATTGTGCCTCCCAATGTAACCTGTTCAGTATATAACATCTTCAGTAAAAGAAAATGTCCGAAAGGGGAGAAAAAAACAGAAGAGAACATCTTCTCTCTTGCAATGTCTGTCTGTAGAATTGTATACACTACGCTGCCCTGTAAGACTAAAGTTAATAGCGTGCCAATTGTATTTCGCCGCTAGTGTGGGCTGTCTCAGTTAAGTGATCTCCCAGATGGTTACTGGGATGCCTAATTGCTGGAGCTCTGTTAATCTGAACTAATCTGAAAAGGAACTGAAATCTTGTAAAGAGCTGCACTCTGATTGAGTAACATAAAGGGAAACTAGATATTTGGCACATGCTAAAATACTTTCTCTGCCCAACACTGGTATCCACAGTGAGTGCAACTGATACATCTACTTAAGTGATACAGGCACTACTGTTGATGATGCCACTAGAATTTGTTCAAAGATAACATTTTGCACTTCGTAGCAAGCTTGATATGCTGATGTGACTCATCAACCTGTCATTTATGGCAGCAAATCAGAGACTCACAAAAAACATCTGTTTTTGCTTTCTTCCTGGAATTTCAAAAACAGGGAGTTGTCTAGCCCCATGCAAACCACAATACATGGTTGTTAGGCTGTCGGTGAGTTACAAGTAGTGCAGGCCTGTCCTACAGATAACAAAATCCCAAGGGCGCAATCAGGAACATAGCAAGCTGCCTTATACCAAGTCATACAATTCTAACTAATCCCGTTTTATCTACTCTGATTGGCAGCAACTCTCCAGGGTCTCAGGAAGGCATTCATTCCCATCACCTGCATCCTGATAATTTGAACTTGAAAATTCTGCCTTCATGGCATGCAGTTACCTGGTAACACCTAGGTTTGATGACTGTAATGCATTGTATTTAGGTCTGCCTTTAAAGACTGTTCACAAACTGCACTTAGTTCAAAACATAACTGTCAGATAGTTGATGGACCAGCTGATGGAGCATTATCTTGACAGTATTGAAAGAACTTCAGTGGTTTCCATTCTGTTTCTGAGCACAATTAAAAAATGTTGGTGCTTTCCTTTCATGCCCTATATAGCTTAGGAAACAAATACCTGAAGGTACGCCCGCTCTCATCCCAAACCACTCATATATGATGTCATCTTTGGAGGTTCTCCTCTAGGTGTTCCTGATATCTGAGATATGGCAAGTGACAGCTGAGATAAGAGGCAGCCAGACAGAGAACCTCCTCAGTGGTGGCACGTTGTTTATGCAATTCTATATGCAGGGAGGCCCACTTGGTGTCAACATTGTGATTGTTTCACCTTCCATTTTCTCCATAAATGTTTTATACAAAATTTGTAAAAAAAAAAAAAGGGGGGGAGGGAGAAAAAGCTCTACATCCAGACAAGAAGAACTCTGTAATCCCAGCAGAAGAATGCAAATAAAATGAATGCAGGGTTGAAATGCAAGCCCTGCCTTACAGCAATTGAAAGCCTCAAACTTAAAAATGAAATTGCATCTCAAAAAATGGTATGCCTGCATGCAATTGCAAAATGCAGTCACACTTTTTGCATATTTGCAAGCAATTCAAATCTTCCACCCTACTGAGGCAGTCTCCTACTGCATTGATCTGGTTTGCAGATCTTGCAGAGTAAGGAGCTGCAATTGCACACTTCACACAATATCAAAGCCCTCTCCCTTTTCAGCTTGTTCCTGCTGAACCACTGGTAGGTGGGAAAGGACCTCTGGGATGGAGGAAACCCACCTATAGGCCATGTCTGGCCCACAGGCTGAGGGCTTCCCACCCTTAACATCAATAGTTTATGTGGATATTTTAGATGGATACAGAAAATATGGCATTCACAGAGCCTACCTCTGGCCCAGATTTATCTGTATCATTCACCTGTCAGGTCTCTCAATTTGACTGTCTCTAAAATACAGCTAAAATATTCTGTTCACCCAGGGAAGCAACCTAGTTAAGGCGGAAAGTATATCTTGAAAATTAACTTTGCTAAGAATGATCACTGATGTTATTTGCATTCTCTGCTAGGTGAACAGCCAGCTGTTGATTTATCATTTCCTCTTTCATTATTTAATGGCAACAAAGCAACCTGAAACACATTAAACCCAGTTTGTTCTTACTATTGTAAACGTATATTTTTGTTCAAGTGTAAAGGATGGAGTCAAGCCTCATCAGATTTACATCAAAGCATCTTAGCCCGCAGCTGTACGTACCACCCCATGCAAATTCAGGAATATTTTCACCTGCTGTTTTAGACGGATGAAGTAAATATGATGCATGCAAATAAAACACTCTGTTTCAATATAGACTGTAATAAGGAGAAAAGGGTACAAGATTTCATTTTTATTCATTTAAGCTGATAAAAGTAACAAAAGAAACACAGAGAATCAACTATTTAACTGGCCATTTAAAAATCTGCTCGTGGAAGAAAGACTCTTTAAGCAGTAATACAAGTTCATTCTCAACCTTTTTCATATACTGCTAGTTGTAGCTTGTCCATTCATTCATCCATCCATCCATCCATCCATCCATCCATCCATCCATCCATATTGATATATAGCAGGAGTTTACTTAGGGTTGTGGTTGGACGTGCACTGAAGCTGCTGAACAAGCTTAGTGGTATTTAAGATTGCCTTCTCCTGTAGCTCTGAAACATTTGCAATGAAACAAGGTGAAAGGTATGAGGGAACTACAGGAATTTATTTATTTATTTATTTATTTTTAAAACTTATATACCGCCCGACTAGCAATAGCTCTCTGGGCGGTGAACATAGATACAATAAAATACAATATAATACAAAAACATCAGTCTAAAATCAAATTTCACAATCTAAAAACAGCAAAGGCTAAAATCAAATTACAAACATTACAATCATTAACAAAAAATTAAAATGCCTCGGAATAGAGAAAGGTTTTAACCTGGCGCCGAAAGGATGATAGTGTCGGCGCCAGGCGAACCTCCTCGGGGAGACTATTCCATAGTTCGGGGGCCACCACTGAGAAGGCCCTTGATCTTGTCACTGCCCTCCGGGCCTCCCTATGAGTCGGGACCCGGAGGAGGGCCTTCGTAGCAGACCGTAGTGTACGAGCCGGTTCATAGCGGGAGAGGCGTTCCGACAGATATCGTGGTCCCGCGCCGTATAAGGCTTTATTAATACCAACACTTTGAATTTGGCCCAGAAGCATATTGGAAGCCAGTGCAAGCGGGCCAAAACAGGTGTTATATGGTCAGACCGCTTCGTTCTTGTTAGCAGTCTGCCCGCCGTATTTTGCACCAGCTGTAGCTTCCGAACCGTCTTCAGAGGTAGCCCTACGTAGAGCGCATTACAGTAATCCAAACGTGAGGTTACCAGAGCATGTACTACTGATGTAAGATCCTCCTTACTCAGGTAGGGACGTAGCTGGGCTACCAATCGAAGTTGGTAGAACGCATTCCGTGCCACCGAGGCTACATGAGCCTCAAGTGACAGGGAAGAGTCTAGAACGACTCCCAGACTACGAACCTGTTCCTTTAGGGGGAGTGTAACCCCATCCAGGACAGGATATGTATCCACCATCTGATTGGAAAAACCATCCACCAACAGCATCTCAGTCTTATCAGGATTGAGTCTCAGTTTGTTAGTTCTCATCCAGTCCATTGTCGCGTCCAGGCAACGGTTCAGCACATTGACCGCCTCACCTGAGGAAGATGAAAAGGAGAAGTAGAGCTGCGTGTCATCAGCGTACTGGTGACAACGCACTCCAAAACTCCTGATGACCGCACCCAACGGCTTCATATAGATGTTAAAAAGCATGGGAGACAAAACCGAACCCTGCGGGACCCCACATTGGAGTACCCACGGTGTTGAGCAATGTTCCCCAAGCACTATCCTCTGGAGATGGCCTGCCAAGTAGGAGCGGAACCACTGCCACGCAGTGCCTCCAACTCCCAACTCCGCAAGCCTCTCCAGAAGGATACCATGGTCGATGGTATCAAAAGCCGCTGAGAGATCAAGGAGAATCAACAGAGTTACACTCCCTCTGTCTCTCTCCCGACATAGATCATCAAACAGGGCGACCAAGGCCGTCTCAGTGCCGAAACCGGGCCTGAAACCCGATTGAAATGGATCTAGATAATCGGTTTCATCCAAAAGCGCCTGGAGCTGGTCAGTTGTGGAATTCAGTTGTGTAGTATCACCTTGAAAATTAGCTCTCAGTTTAAAATACACTGGGTCTCTGGAGGTGCTCAGCTAAACCAGAAAGTGTTTTGGTGTATGATTAGGCCACTTGAGAGGCCTCAGCTCCCCACCCCACCCCACCCCACCCTTGGCCTGATTTGGCAGTCCACCCAGCTCTCTTCCTTGCCCTCAATTGCCACCTTGCCCTGATCCTCAAAGAAGAACACTCACCTTGCGAGCCAGAATAGAGTGTCAAGTGCGCCAAGAGCTCCTCCTTGGATAGGAAAGGTCTCTCTGTTCCCTGTGTGCTTCTTTTAAAGAGAAGGAAATAGTTGGAGCAAGGGTGGCTAGATGCAAAAGAGAACTGGGCTCCTGCATCCCTAATAGTTTTGGCGAAGAGGGAATTCCATTTGCATAAACTCCCATTATCTGCAGTGAAAAACACCAATGGCTGGGGATGATAGAAGTTGTAGTTCAATCCTCATGATTCCAGATGGACGAAGATGGGATGGATGGTCCATTAAAATGTTTATATTGTAAGCATTAAATTGTGGTCAAAATTGGAGTTTACTGGATTATTTTTACTGTTCTAGTAACAAATGACAACCAGTAAGTGCACACTACAAGCATGTTGTAATAATATACAAGCAACCATTTGGAATTATGGAATAGATGAAGCGTTTCTCTTTTTGATAACATAAACTTCACAATTTCCCCCCCACTGCTTGAAGAACTTCTACTACATTTTGCACATTTTCACATTCCTAGGGAGCTTGTCTGCATACTGCAACACAGTTAAAGGTTTTTGGTATATTTGAATAACTTTCATTCAGACTTATAACTGTGCTGAGCAGCTAAAAATGTGGTGAGCAACGAATGAAATGCTGCTTACTGTACAAAAAGGGAGGGGGAAATCTTCTTGCTTTACATCAAGCTGACAGGATAAGAGGGCTTTTAACTTTCACCGTGCAACAAATGAGTGGTAAATGGGTAGTTTCTCAGCAGACTGAGAACAATGCTTTCTTTTTTTGCAACTCTGAATAAGCTAGAAATTTTTTGTTGATGAAATCCAAATCTTTAGCTGAAGTAAGGAAAAGATACAATGGCTTGATTGTACTGCAACTGAGTTGTGGGCTGCGTATGCCATTAGGCAGGGTGAGGCAGATGCCTCAGACAGTGGATGCTGGAGGGTTGAGAGTGTTATGCCAACAGCGATAATTTTTAGATCTCTTATTCCTTGACCCATTTCAGTGGACCTTGGCATGAGAACCAAAGTAGCAACGTTTCTTGGCAGACCAGGCTCCCCATATACTCAGAGTCGTTTGTGATAGGCAGAGGCTACCACTGACTTCCTGGATCCACATATATTAAACCAAATTTCCAAAAAACATCTGTATCTCCAGAGGAAAAGGCTTCACACTTATAAGATGCAACATCCTGATAGATCTACAGCCCCTTTGAAGTACAAGAGATAAGGATATGTCCCCCCAACAACAGGATATTTAAATTAAGTACTTTGCCATAAGAACCAGATGTTTACACTTATATCTGATAGCAGACCTTAATGACAGGATTTTTATGCTGAGCATCCTGCAAACAGGAAGATTAACTTAATGTATGCATCTTACACCTTATGCAACCAGGACCCTAGCCCTTGCATTTCAAATCACATTCAGGATGCTCTTTGTTCTACACTGGTCACGTAGGCACTCCCCCTCCCAAATTGCATGTAACTCTGTGAGGATGAAAAGGTATTTAAGATAAGGGTTCTGTGAGATCAGTATGCATCTTTTGGGCTCCCACAAATTCCTCCCTGCTTCACATCGCAACACAACACAAGACAATCAGACCAAGGAAGGGTGAGATCTCTCGTGTCTAGCTCTAGGTTACATTGCGGGCAGAGCTTGACTCCTCAGCTTGATAAAACACCTCATTCCTGAGTCTCCATATTTCTACAGGAAAGGTATTACTCTAATACTTTTATTTCTCTGCCTTTCCTTCTCTTGGGTGTACGTCTATGCAATCTTGGATGTGAGTAACGTAGGGTCTCTTGTAGCTTCTATAGATCTATCAATTGAATGAATGTATTCAGCTAGATGTTGCTCACAACATCAGTATGAATGAATGCTATATTTTTCTAATTTCTCCTTTGAATTAAGTTAACCTTTATCTTTTGTGTGCTTTCTTGTTCGTGTATACACACACACACACACGTATATGTAAAACGTGCAGTTTTAATTCTAATAAAATATCCTGTTAGCTCTAAGCACAGTTGGGTCACTTGCAGCATACATGCATCTGGAGTATTCACACATACATGTGTTTTTACAACAGTAGCAGAGAGGTATTTGAGACAGAGCTGTATGTGTGCCATGCAACTTGTCCTGTGCTGTGTAAGCTAGCCTGATGCCCGCGGGTGCAATGGAGGCAGCCCGTGTTGAAGCAAGATTCAGCTGGCAGCCTGGCGAGCTTTTGTAGATGGAATTATAGGAGGCACCATCTTTTCCTTTGCCTCTTGTCACCAAAATGTTTTGGGGCAACCCTGCTATCCTATCCTTAGGACAGCAAAAGTACACAGCTCTGCTGTATTTGCCATTGAAGTCTGAAATGAAACAAAGAATCCAGAGCTGTTCTAGCAGCCTAATCACATTGTACATTTATTCTCTCCTTATGCCTCCTCAATATTTATTTATTTATTTATTTATTTATTTATTTATTTATTTATTTATTTATTTATTATTTGATTTATATCCTGCCGTTCCTCCCAGCAGGAGCCCAGGGCAGCAATAGTCTGTGTGGTACATCTGGGCTACATTCACATTATATATTTATTCCACTATTAATCCATTTTAAACAGTCATGGCTTCCTCCAAAGAATCCTGGGAAGTGTATTTTGTGAAGGGTGCCAGGAGTTGTTAGGAGACCCCTATTCCCCTCACAAAGCTACAATATCTAGAGTGCTTTAACAGTCAGCCTCTCTTCATAGAGAACTCTTGAAATTGTAGCTCTATGAAGGGGAGAGGGGTCTCCTAACAAATCTCAGCACCCTTCACAAACTACCCTTCTGTGGATTCTTTGAGCCATGAGTGTTTAAAATGGAATAATAGTAGAATTATACAGCCACGATACAGCCATATGTATTATACAGCCATATGTATGTATGTATGCTGGAGGGTTAATGAGCATAAATTTTTGTCTTGTTTTTGCTGTTTGCCACTCTGCCGGTGCGTAGAAAAGAAGGGTGCTAATTCAATTGATAATAATAACCAATATCATAATAACAAATGGCCATTGTGAACATTCCCCAGGTGCACATAGACCATCCATGAAGAGGGAATTATGCAAATTTCCCAGCCAATAAACAATCTCCAACAGGCCTTGAGAAATGTGCATATATTGAATGAATTCTGTGCATTCTCTGCTAATATGTATAATCCTCAACAGGTTTTGGGAATGTGAATATCACATCTGCATTTTGTATATTCTCTGGCCAACATGCATAATGTCCATGAGGGCTTGGGGAATGTGCATGTCTCAACTGAATTTTGTACATTCTTTGGCCTGTGCAGTGGCATACAAGATTGTGATCCCTAATCTATCAGTAAATGTAAAAAATAACAACTGTCAACCAAGAGTGTTTCCTAGAAGCTAAAAACAAACAAAAAACAACAACTACATAAAGGTTTCATAAGATTCCTTACTGCTATGCAACTGGAAGTTGCCTGGGAAAACTGTAGGTCCATTTGCCTTTTATTCTAGGTACCAACATGTCTGGGAAATTGGTTGCATGGAATGCTTAACATATCATTTAGTTTTTTAAGGAGCCCTGCTTGAGTGTTATGCAGTAACTGAAGGGAGAAAACATGCTGTGCTTGCTGTGCTGTCCCTACTCCTGTGGCCTTGCTCCTCACCATCCACATGCTGTGGGGGAAGATAAAGAGAGAGGAGCCTGAACTGTGCACATGGGGGGGGGAGCCCATGCATATAAACCATGCATATAAACTACTCTTTTCAGACCTTTCCTCTAACACGTAGCGGCGGGGGGGGCAGGGCTGGAGGATATGTGACAGACGAGTCTGGGCCAGTGGGCTCAGCCTGCCTCTTCTTCCATGCAAATTATATTCTGAATAGGGCTTAGAAATTGTGCTAAGTCAAATCCCTTTCAAGCAAAATGATATCTATTTATTGCTTAAGTAAAATCAATGCCAGCCCAAGACATCTTGCTGCCCAAATGGCACTTTCCAGCTAGGCCATCACTTTAAAAAGTCTTGCAGCATCACTCAGGCACTAATTCCTACCTTTATCTATACCTCACCCCCATCATGCCATCTGAAATATGTCAATTCACCTTGCTGCATGGCAGGACTTGCCCCTGTGTAGAAATCAACCCTATCTTTTTGAGAACTCCTTCGGAAGGACTTGCTTTCTAGCCTGAAAGGCAACACGCTGAATTTTGTGGCAGAACTGATACAGCTGCAAGCCCTTCAGAGTTTCCATATATACTTTTGATTTTTCTTTCCTCCATTGCCATTTCCTTGTCTAAATGGATTTTTCCCCCTTCTGATTTGGTGTTGCAGCTTTCTTTAAAAACTGCCAATCAAATTTTAAAGAGACAGAATCTAAAGAGAAAATAAAAGAATGGGTTACTGTAGCTGCCATAAATCCTTAATTATGTACCATTAACAACTGTTCTTACCCCTCCTTTTGTCCATGGACACATCAATTTAATCTTGTTCCAAATGTCAGTGGGAATGAAGTGGGTCTCAACCCTAGGAACATAGGAAACTGCCTTATACTGAGTCAGGCCACTGGTCCATCTACCTCAGTATTGTCTACACTGATTGGCAGCCGCTCTCCAGAGTTTCAGGCAGGGAACATTCCCAGCTCGAACAGGAGTTGCCAGGGATTGAACTAGGGACCTTCTACATGGAAAACAAATGCTCTACCATCGAGTCACGGTCCTTCTCCAATTTAATTTTTGTCATCTCTAAGCAATCAGATGGGATGATGACAAACGACCTACAGAAAGCCACACCAACAAAATCAGAGTAACAGAACCACACAGGCTTTTGTTATTTTATTGTATTTTCATCATATGCTGACAAATTCCTAAAAGCAGATCATTTTCTTTTTTTAACTATAGAAACTTTATAGCCATCAAATATCTTGATTGGAAAAAACAAGCATGAGTGTTGAGTCAGTCAAAACCAATTTTTACAAGCCAGTTATTTTGAGTCTGTAAGCATAAATATCGTCAGGCTAAGAAAACCAAGGCACCAAGCCACTTTACTGTTTATTGTGATGCTGAGAAAGACTTCCTTCCTCAAGCAGATATGAAACTGTAAGGCATTCCTTTGTAATTGCTAGCAGCAACTGTTGGGTTTGTAACAATTGCTGATCATACATGGAAAGCACATGTTCTTTTCTTTCTTTTTTGAATTTTTTATTTTAAAAATTCAGGCAACAACAAAAAAGAATACACACAATAATACAACAAGACTCCTTATAGTCCAGATGTTGCTGGACTACAGCTCCCGTTATCCCTGAACGTTGGCCATGCTGGCTAGGTCTAATTGAATTTGGAATCCAACAACATCTGGAGGGCCACAGTTTTGATGTGTAACTTATACAGCCAAAGTAGCACATATTTTTGGATACTGCTATACTGCCAAGGAATAAATAATAGTTTTTAAAATATTTTAATAAAAAAGAGAGTTTTTTTTTAAGTGCCTCTGTGTCCTTGAGGTCAGACACAGATAATGTCAACTTGAAACTGGCTCAAGACCTAGTACTTTGCCATGAGAGTTTGCTGCATACTAGACTTGGCTTGTAAAAGCTGTTTGTCCGGATATCAGTGATAAACAAGAACTGGATCAGGCAACCATTCAGGCTATATGCACTGCAGAAACAACTAACAAAGGTATGGGTGGACAGTCAGATACGTTGAAAAGAAAAAGAGGTGGTAGCTTAGAAAACTCATTTACCAACACTGTGCCAAAATGATGATAACAGTTCTGTATGGAAGTAGACCTCTTCCAATAACATTTCTTCTTCTGTCACCTAATCACCAACTTGCCGTGTCCTTTCCATCCTCCAAGGGACAACAGCTGCGACTGACAAAAGCCTGGAATAAATGACTCATTTGAAGCATCACAAATCAGTATGTTCAAGAGAAGAGCCTCTAAGGTTTGTCTACAGAGTGACATAGAACCACCAAAAGGCCTATTAAACACTGTTTTGTTCTTGCTGCCTTCAACCACACTGACTACTGAATATGACTAGAATACTCTGAGCTGTCATGGCCCTTGAATTTCAGTATGTTAACAGGGTTACACCCAACTAAGTCATTCTCAGAAAAGACCCATTGAACTCAATGGGTTTAAGTTAGTCACAACTAAATTAGGTCCATTAATTTCAACCTTTTTTCCCTGAGTACGATTTAGTAGGATGCTACCCATAGAGAGTTGTAGTGTAGCAGGTAAAGACTGAGCCATGAATCAGAAAGTCTTTGGTTTGAATTTCACCTCTGCCATGAAATCACTAAGAGGCCCTAAGCTCTCTCAGCCTCAGTCCCTTCAAGTAAGTCAGATAATAATAATGACTTGGGTTGTTGTAAGGATTACACATATGAAACACTTGAAAAACTTTAAAGCAGTGGTCTGGGGGGGGGTCAAATTTTCTCACAGGGAACTTCCTGGGGGCTGCATGCCAGTAATGGGTAGAACCAGAAAGGACGGGGTGTGGCCAAAGGAGAGTCTTAAGAACTAGAATCCTGAAGGGCTGAGTTTGGTACTCAGGACTGATGTTCCCCATTCCTGCTTTAAAATGTTACAAAAATGTTAATGATTATTATCATTTACTTAGAAATAAGCCCCATCGAATTTGGTTGAATGTACTTCCAAGTAAGCATGAACAAGGTCACCAGTACAATTCTATATTACACTTCTATTTATATCTACATAATACACACACATATATAAAAAACTTCCATATCAACAAATAGAATGACAAGCAGTTGCACTTATAACTGCAATAAAATCATGTTTAAACACTTGTGCATTACCTACAACTATTTCACTGCAAAACAAAATGTGAGTCTTCAGCAGGCAGCAAAAATACAGAGCTTCATTTTAAGGACTGAAAGACCCTAGAGTGAATATACTTAATAACTGTGAAGAAGCCCTTGTTTTGTGATTTGTATTATAGTAGTGCCCAAAGGACCTTCCTGCATTTGTTTCATGACAATCTGTCCCCCCAAAGAATATCCTGGCTAAATTAAAACAAGCAAGGATGTGTGACAATTTATCGTAATAAGAATTATGCCAGAGTAATTTAGTCAAGCATTTTCATAAGCTAACACTATTGACAATGCATTCTTTCCAAAAGACTTTAAACGTATCAGCAACTTTCATATGCCAGACAACCTGGTTGTTATGACAGGGAGTATTTTTTTAAATTAAAATAGTCCAGCAGAGTGAAGTTTGAAGTAGTTCCATTTGGGGGGAGGGGCAGAGTCACAGATTTATATAAGTTGGTAGCACTGATTTTGATGCCAAAAAGTCATTACTTCCTAATACAAGCATCAATGGCAAAACGGACCCTTGTACAATTTTCACACCTGATCACGTACATGGGTGTACACTTCAATCCTGATACCTCTGCATACTTGGAGAGAGGAAATGGCATGAGTGAAGGAGCTCAAAGTCCCTTAGAACAGACTTAGTGCATGGGCTGTTCTGCATGCTCAGAGGCCAAGCTCCTGAGACTGCTGCAGGAATTCTTCCTTCCTCTGCTCAAACACATTCCTGTGCAATGCCCATGACTCTTTAAACTCTCTGTGTAATGTCCAGGACTCTCTCAACTACCTAATCTCTCTGCTCTCTGCCTCAGTATGGTGGTAGAGTAAGTATGCTGAATGAAGAATATTCCAGATTTCATCCTTGACATCCCTAGCCTAAAGGATCATGCATCAAGTGGTAGGAAAGACCTTTGCATAACACCCCAGAGTGCCACTGGGAGCCAAAGAGGACAACACTGGGCTAGATGGACAAGGGTCTAACATAGTATAAAACAGCTTAGTCGTCGTCTCTGCATTTCTTCAAGGTTTGGGACCAATCAGAGAACAGGGCTGGAGAGCGACACTGGATATACAGGACACAATGTCTATGTACACACCATACATTTAAAGCACATTATTTCCCTCAAAGAGTACTAGAAACAGTAGTTTACCCCTCAAACACTTCCCAGCCCTCTTAAAAACTACAGTTCCCAGGATTCTCTGAGGGAAACAATGTGCTTTAAATGTATGGTAAGTACGCAGCCAGTGAGTGAGGCTGACTATGCAATGCTGTCACCCATATCTAAGCGTCATGGGATAGCTGGATCACACAGCATCTAAAAGACTTACACAAGGCAATGTTTCAGAGTGACTAGAGCCCAACTGTAGGCCTGTTCATGAGCAATCCCTCACATATTCCAATGACCTCATGCAGAAGAGGGAGGATGTGCCTGGTGCCCCTACCCCACCATGATGTCCTAATAGCCCTACCCCACCACTCTCCACACACTGCGGATGAACTGGAGGAGAAGCCAGCTTTCCCTTGTAGTGGGTCCCTATGCAATTTAGGTCCCTGCATGATTGGAGTTCCAAATGGCTCAGGAAGCCTGAGTACAAAGGGCTCCCTGGTGCAGATGGTCAGTCTTCCAACACGTGGAGGGGGGGGGACATAACAGAGGGGCTGGAGCTACTAAGTAAGGTCCTGCTGTCCTTGCATCATGCAAGTGGGGTTTTACTACAGGAGCGCATGAAGTCACAATGGGAGTTCAGACAAGGAAGAGCTGGTGAGGTCCATTCCTACTTGCTCAAGCAGCAGCTGACTCATGTCTGAAGCTGTGACCAGGCCCAGAAAATGATAGGAGGGCACAAAATGATGTCACATTGTTAAAGATAAGCTTCTTTCAATCTGTTCAGTGCAAAGATAGCCACACCCAAGCTGGCCGCACCTTTCATGGGTCCTGGGCCTTCTACCTTCTTCACTGCTCTGTGATAGGCCCAATTCCTACAAACCACAAATAAGAACTCTGAGCCTAAATTTTACTCAGAGCGTTAATAGGAGCTCACATGATCAAATGTTTCTCTATAAAGCAAAAAAAAACCCAAACCAAAAACAAAACAAAGAAACCCAACAACTCTATATAAAAGTATCAGGGAGAGACTAGGCGAGCATACTTTTCCTTGATAACTAGCTTTTTATATACAGTATATGCAGAAAATATACCAATCAGCATAATGTAGCTAAGTTGAAAAACAGATTTACTTCTTTATTTGCTGCTTAAGAACTAGTCCATGGTGTCTGAGCTGAAGCAGGAGCTTTGCAGTCTTCTGCATAATCCATAATTATCACCTACCCACTTCGGCCTGGATCATTAACCAGTGGTGAGGAGCCTAAGGTGAAATAGCCTCCGATAGAAATGGCCTCCAATAGAAAAACTCACATGGCAAGGAGTAATAAGAACGAAAGCCACAAACTAAGTGACAGGAACAGTTTTAATGGCTTTACTTACATGTGGCTCATGAAAATTAGTATGCTATGCAAGCGGCATGCATTGCACTCCACTTTGCAGCTGATTTTTAACTGTACAAGGGCTCTCAAGTTTTGGATCTTTAAATGTGAGGTAAATTTTATCTAGAGGAGGATTGCAAGATATTCAGAAAACAATTCTTGGGGTGGCAGGAATCTCCATGCTAAAGAATCTTTATTGAATGAAGCGTGCACCTCTTTTTATATCAATCATTTTTTTTAAAAAAAATGACAATAAGCTTTAATATACGTTTGCTACAACATGCAATTTTGTAATTACATTGGACAATCTACCTATGGAATCCTATGATGTCAAAGCTGAGGCTGAATAAGTGAAGTTTGGAGAATATTCCTTTTAGAACCACAGAGAACATCAATCTCTGATTATGAAAGAATGAACACACAGTGCCAAGAACCATAAGCACAACTTTGTAAACTGTTCAGAGATGACGGCCTCCTGGATACTGAAAAAGTAAGTGAATTCCTTGCAGTCCAGGTCAGCTCAAATACCTTGCAATCAGTAGCGGTCAGCATGGTGGGGTAAAGCCATGGAACTGCCCTTCCCACACTGGCATCGCTATAGCTTCCCTGGACAGGGCCAAGGCAGGGGAGGGCAGCAGGAGGACCAGGGCTGTGCAGACCCACAA
The DNA here is from genome assembly GCF_030035675.1 of Rhineura floridana. Taxonomy (NCBI): domain Eukaryota; kingdom Metazoa; phylum Chordata; class Lepidosauria; order Squamata; family Rhineuridae; genus Rhineura; species Rhineura floridana. Next base: position 70,458,282 of record NC_084481.1, read on the forward strand.
CCAGGAGAACCAGATTGGCTCTCCCAATCTTACCACTGCCCTGCACTGCTCCAGCCCAGTCTAGGTATGCTGTAGAGATGGCGGTGTCAGGAAGGCAACTCTAGCTCTGTTCCACCACGCCAGCTGCTAATGCTTGCAATTTAGCTTCTCTTTTCTTTGAAGCTTCTCTTTTGTTTCAGAGAGACACGCACAAAATAAATATCCTACATAATTCAAGCCTAATCTCTGGCGTGTTCAGAGCCAGTTTTTGATGCTACTTACTCTGCTGATTTAATGTCTGAGGTTATGTTGAGTTTCGCACACAAAGTTGTATGATTTCAAAGGCACAGTAACTTTCAGGACAGAAGTATGCCTACAAATCTAGTTTTGGCACCCCACAGAGCGCCATCCTTGATCAAGTACAGAGGAGAAAAGCTCAGGAACATTGACACCTGACAAGCAGAAACTGAAATATCAACTTTAGCTTACATCAAGGACACAGTACTTCTTTCTGTGGCAATGGCACAGCTCTGGGGTATTAGCCATCAAAAGAGCTAATAAAAGACACTGTTCAGAGTACAAGAGTCCCTGTCCTGAGGAGCTTACCATCTAAAGTTTGACAGAGGGAAAACAACAGAAGCAGCAGAGGGAAGGAACACGGGTGTTAACAGAGCAACTACATATGGTTGTGTTAAGGCTTAGTTCTATTCATTTATTCATTTATTATGTAAAAGCATTTTTAAACTGCTGAATATTTTTTAAAATCTCTAAAAAATACCATTAAAACAAAAATAAACATAAAACCAGTAAAACAGTAGTATAAAAGCATATAAAAACAAGAATTCAGGGAATTCAAACAAATAAAAAAGCAGAGCCTAATCTTATGGGTCAGGGAAAGCCTGGACAAAATATATGTCTTTAAAAGACATCTGAAGCAGCTTATGGTTGCAGCTTCCCATATGGCAGGGAAGGGCATTCCATAGTACAGGGGCAATAATGGAAATGCCTGTTTTTCAGGTCACCGTGCAATGATATTCTGTAGGGTTTGATCCCATGAATAGAATTTCCCCATATTAACTAAGTGATCTTACAGTTCTGTACAGGAGCAGGTGGACTTTCAGATAACCTGGTCCCAAGTTGTTCTGGGCTTTAAATGTTGACAAGACCTTGAACACCGTCAAACATTCCAGGGGGTAATGCTCTCACCCTAGTGGTTCCTGAAGAGTCTCTATTTGGTATTACCCCTTTGGTGGTGACCCAACAGGCCCGCCATCCAAGACAGTGTTCCTTTTAAGCCCCTGTGGAGCTGATGCTGAAGTAAGGACACAGTGTCCGCTATCATATGTTGAGCCTGGCTGGCCCCTCTAGGAAGCCAAACTCTCTTGCAGAGCCAAGCTACCCTGCAAGAACATCACAGATAGAGACAAGCAGGCAACAGATGCTAATGCACACTCCTTACTTTCTACTTGGGAAGATAGCTACAGGCTGAGTTACAGTAGGCATGGGATCTTGGGGGTTATCAGTTAAACATTATAGCTCACAGATCCATGTCTCATAATGAAACTTAAGCACAACTACCTTTGATAGTTTAATGGGTCAAATTTACACATTTAGAGCACTTGTGTGTAATGCACAAGTACATTAAACAGCCCCCAAAACATAGCTTCCGTTAAATTTATAATAGTACCATCATGTGGAAATAATTACATACCCAGATTTGAAAATAAGAAACAGTGTTCATGGATATTGTCAGAGTAGTAAAGGCTGTCCTCCCATTTTTGTGTTTTGCCAGAAATAAGCTCTTTAAAATGATTAAGGCATAATCCATGGAGCACTAGAAGGTTGTGAAATGAATAGAGGTGGCAGAGCAAGCTACATGTAATTGATGCTGCCCAGAGGACGCTATCTAGTGAACAATTAGACATGTTTAAATCCCATCAATGAAACTTTAAATACGCTAGATTGTACTCACAGGGTTTCAGTCATGTTCAGAATTATATGTGCCTTTGACACTTTCCAATCAATAGGGCATTTGTAGTCACAAGCAGGGCTGGCTCCAAAGAGAGGCCAGGTGGGGCTGTGACCGAGGGTCCCTGGGGCTACAGGGGCTCTTGAGAGGGCCCTCTGCTCCCCTTCTGCGATTCACAGCAGGATCACTGCCACGGATCGCACAGCAAGAACTCCAGAACTCCCGCCATTCCCTTGCTCAACCTACCTTACTCAGTTGTTGTGCGGATGCACACGCAAGCACTGCCCTTAACCAAGATGGCGGCTGAGGTTTCCCGAAGGGGCTGAAGCTTCTGCCGCCATCTTGGCTGGTGGCACGCATGCGTGCTACACATGCACATCCCTGCCATGAGCCCCTTAGCTCTTTCTGTGTGATCTGTGGCAGCGATCTTGCAGCAAATCGTGGAAAGGGAGCACCGGGGCCCGGGGCAGGCTTATGCCCAAGGGCCCCAGCATGTCTGGGGCCTGCCCTGGATAAGCCCAATTTGTAGGACTTTTACTGCTGTCCTCAACACAGTGAGGTAGAGCCAACTGATTTCAATGAAACTTACTTGTAAGTAAGAATTCTGTGGAATGGAAAGATTTAGCAGAACTGAGAATTCTTCTCCCTGATGTGCTAATGTTGCTCATGCAGGAAGACTTTAATTTGAGGAAACATTCAGATATATGATTCCCCACCTGCATAACTGAAGTGGAAAAGTGCCGTGCTGTAGTTTTGGATTGGCTTTCAATTTACAAATGTTTGGTTTTAGAAGCTAAACCAAATTTAAAAAATAAGATAGACAAGGGGCATGAAAAGCTATGAAACCGGCAAAGCATATTTAATCTAAAATTGTATCATTGCCAGAAATAAAAATTATATGAAAAATGAACTGGAGCAATTCATAAATTCAAGGTTCTACCCTTATCAGGAGGTCTGTCCTCCACAACACAGAAAACAGACCTTTAGTGTAGTGTCACCTACCCTTAAATATTAGACAGGCACCATCTCTGTTATCTTTTCGGCACCTATTGAAGACCTACCTCTTTCAACAAGACTTTTAAGTAGAGACCTTATCCCAGTTCGCATCTGTGTTGGAATTACTTTTTAAGATGTTTTTAAAGTTTTGTTTTAATTTGTTTTTAAAGATGTTTTGCTTTACTATATTTTAAAGTCTGTTTTTATGATATTTTGGTGCTGTGTTATGCTGCCCTAGGCTCCTGCTGGGAGGAAGGATGGGATATAAATTGAAGATAATAATAATAATAATAATAATAATAATAAAACTACACTGGCTCTCTAATACTATATTACTTATTCTAAAAATATAGACTTAGGGCTCATTCAGACGACTGTAAAATGTGTGACATGATCGCTTTGTGTTTTCATTATTTTTCGGTCGTCCATATCACGCTGCGCGCTTTTGCGCATTTTCGCGCAGTTAAATCCGCTCCTGCAATACTGCAAATCATGCGATTTGCTTTTTTAAACTGGGAATCATCTGCTGTACCTTCAGGCGCTCGGATGCAATACCGCAGACTTTACAGCTGTGGGCGTTTGATGGGTGGTTCTTGGGCAGTTCCCCATATCCCTTCCCTCATTCTCAGCCAATCACGTATTTCCACTGTTGCGCATGTGTGGGAATGTCCGGGGAAAGCCTGGGAAAAAGGAACCTATCAGAGCAATGGTGTGGTGTTGGGAGGGCCCCCTGCAACTTCTACTGCGCAGATGCAAAAAAGCGCATTTGCGCAGAAGCAGCAACAGCAGTTAATTTTTAGCCAACCTGCAAACTGGGCAGCAGCTCAGGGTGAGATCTGCAATTGTGGTTGTTTGTAAACTTTTTAAAGGGAGAAAATATTTATCTTTGCCTAACCTTCACCTCCCACCCCTCACCCCCCCGCATCAAATGCCCTTCTTGAACGTATTGGTCTTTGCTTCCAGGCATCCAGAGTCGAGGGAGAGGGGGGGAGAAGAGAAATAGAGGCTTTCCTCTTGGATTACAGACACTCAGCACCCTTAGTCAGTTTCGCTTTCCTGCCTGCAAGACTACTCTCTTTGAGTCTTGTCAATTTCAACCACAGCCTGCAGGTTCTCGGCAGCCCAGCTGAGCTGAAAAGCATACAGTCGCTTTTGCGAAATATCACAAATACAAGCAAAAAACCCAAAGGAATTATTGGCATATAAGTGGTTTGCTAGAGCGTCTCAGCCACCCACAACCATAGAGACTGGTGGTCTACCTTCCTAGACATGACACATCGTTACTTGCTGTTCTGGAGAAATAAGTGGAATTGCAATCATGTGTATCTCCAGAAACGTTAAAGGTAGAAAAGCATACAGTCGGTTTTGCGAAATATCGCAAATACAAAGAAACAAAAATACAGGATAGGCATATAAGTGGTTTGCATGTTTCTTTTATCAGAGGGAACACCGCAAAGCCTGTGCTGGTTGCTTCAGCGCAGACTGACACAGCAGCACGCGTGGCTGTTTGCCCGCATTCCCTGCCCGAGCCAAGAGCAGCCACCTGTGGGGGGGGCTGTTTGCTTCCCTCAGGGGCAGCATTCCTGCACCGAGCCGCATAACAGTCCAGGGCTGAACCCTGCAGTGAATGAGCCCAAGGGCTATGGGGGGATTCGCCCGGCGATTACAAGCACTGATCCCTTGCACTGCCCACAATCCCCCTGGATGGTCAGGGGCACCTGGAGACACCCCCTCCGGTCGGCACTGCTCCAGAGTGGTGAGCGACAAGGAACTCCATTACAGCCACTACTACCAAACCATCAGGAAATTCAAACTTTCACGCTCGTACGTTCAAGCGAATGCGCCTTGTTGTGCTTTGTTGCAAAGGGGGAGAGGAGCATATGTCATATTTTTGCGGACCAATTGGCTGATAGGGGGGAGTGTTATGGGCGGAGCTGGGAAAAAGTGAGAAGTACGGGTCCTCTCGCTGTGTGTGTGTGCAAAAAAAGGGGGGGTTTATTGGGAAAGAGTGAACAAACAGGCAAAGTGAGGACTGTCAGATGACGAACTGGATATGGAAAATGTGGATTATCCCGCTCCGTTTGGATGAGCCCTTACTTGCCCTCATTGCTTTCCACAGTGAAAACAGAAATAATGTGTTTTGGAGTTGGTGTAAAGGCAATTAAGTTGACCAACTTGGGCCTATAAGAAATTATTTACATATATCTCATCAGTACATTTTAAGAAACATATTCTGCAGCATCTTGCAGTTCCATCCCCCTCAGTTTACACTATGCTGCGATGCTGCTGCCAATGATTGTATCAGGAGAAAGATAATAATGTTCCAGCATGAATCTGTAAACTGTCAAAAGGTTTTTTTGTCTTGAAACCTTTTATTGAAAAGAAAAGAAAAAATCCCAAGGTACTAGTAGGTACAAAGAACTGAGCGGAATTTCCTTCTGAGTAAACAGATATAGGTTCAGAAGGTGCAGGTACAACTTTAACAAGACAGCCAATCTATTTCTCAGAAACAGTAGACCAAGTGGAGGACACCAAATGCTGTTTGTGCCGTATAGTGAGGAGGAGAAAGAGATGCACGAAGATAGCAAATCCTCCTGCACAGCCCTCCCTAGCAACCTTACTGCCCTTGAGGCCCATGAATTTTGTGGGGATTGGGAAGGGGTGAGGAACACCAGCTGTGGCTTATTGAGTGAGTTTCAGGCCAGATATCACTAATTAAGGAGGGTTTCCACAGCCCCTTCTTCTGATGCGGTTGTGGCTGGCTGGTAAAGAGGAGAGATGGAAGAAGCCAGTAAATCCACTTGCATGTCCCTGCCTAGCAGCCTTACTAACCTTGGAGTTTTGACAGGAACGGGAAGAGGGACATCAGCTATAGCTTGTCTGCTGGCACAGAGTGGGCTCCTCTTTGTGTGACAGATATAGGGGGAGTGAGTGGGCTGCCATGGCTGATAAATGGAGTGGGAGCTGTTGCTAAGACAATTTATTTGTTCAATCCGTTTGAATGTCCTGTGTTTGATTTATCTAGATTAACTTAGAAGTTTTACTTGTTGTCCTTATGATTTTGCTCACCTGCCTTCTGAAACAATTGTTAATTGGTTTACTAGACCTGTTTATATGATTTTGTTACTGTATATTTTTGTCTTTTTATCTTAGTTTGTTCCCTGCTTTGGGACTGAAACTATCCAATGAAGAGCTGGCCGTAAATACTGTAAAACAAATAAGTGGGAAGCAGGAATTTGGCTGTGCCACTTCAAACTATAGGCAGTGACTCATATGACTGAATGCTTCTCCCTACAAACAAGCATTCCCCTTTATATAGAAAGCTAAATGTCAGACAAAGGGTTCAAACTAAGCCCCTACCCCTGACAAACACATTTTCTATATGTGGGGTTCCCCTCTTTCCAACTGATGAGTATTTCATCATGCAAAACCAGTCTGAAGTGGTACAATATAGGTATAGGATACAGTAATATAAAGTGAAGTGAGAGGAGCTAACAAAATTGCTACTTTCTATGCCAGTGTTGTCACAGAGATTTAGTAGAGTGACACTGGTGTAGAAAGTCATTACTTTAGCACTGGGACTATACAAGCTTGGGGCTAGGGTAGCCAAATGTTCTACCTTACAGAGAATAGCTCTTTATTTGAAGAACTATCAGAAGGAAATCTGTGTATGAAGGGCTGGCCATATAAGAGCCATAAGAAAGGTAAAGCAGGGGCTTAAAGTTGCCCATCAAGAGTCAGCACTTGGACAGTAGAGACAGCAGGCATGTAGGTTACCTGGTCAGTTTGTGGCTCTGGATAAGGATGTGTTTCCCCAATGACACTCAGCCAATTCAGCAGGGCCCAAAGCAGATGTGGAGATACATCAGATCTGCATACATACTGACTATCTGGACAGAACCTAATTTTCATATAGGGCTTTCCCTTGCTTGATCAGAGTGTTGATGGTTTCATACAGCTATAAGTTTTTCTAAATAATAATGCCCAGATTTTGCCTTATAAAGTACTGAGGCCCTCCAGATGTTGTTGGAGTACAACTCTCATCATCCCACTGACCATGCTGGCTGGGGTTGATGGGAAGTGGATTCCTATAGCTGGTGGGTCACAGGTTCCTCACCACTGTTATAAAGGTTTTTTTAAAAATGGTTTGCCTTTCCTCTTATCCACAATGTTGTTGGCCAGAATTGCTTGTTTTCTAAGTAAAACTCTTTTCATGGCTTTTTTTGGTTATTGTTCCACAATGTGTAATGTGAAAAGAAGCACATTAGAAATGTTAGTTCATTTATAGCTTTACACTTATAAAAGACAATTGAATTCTGATGGTTACGGTTAATTCAAGGTTAAGGAGTACTAAGGTCATACCACACTTGTAAGAAAGGCAGTTTTAGTTTACTCTGCCAGTTTTTGAAGTAAAATGCTGGTGATAGTGAGCCTAAATAGTTCACGGGGATATTATATGAAGAAGCTGCTGGTCTTACAAAATTTACTTGAGATACGAAAACATTTGCTCCCAGTCAATTTGAATTCCTGAAGATGTCTTACAGCACAGCTTTATGGAGAGTGTACAAAATAATCACACAGACCCATGTGTCATTTCTTTTGCATCCATCTTCTCTCATGTGGACCCCCTGAAACTCCCCCCCTCAAGAAAAACCTTGGTAGGTGATATGAGGGGAGAACTTTATATAAGAAGGGAATATCTCTCATCTGTGGATGATTTGGAGAAGGTGGGCTTTCCACCATAGGGATTGAGTTCCTTGCCCAGTTTTGACTACTGTGTGTGAGATTTGGATGTTTCCACTTATAAAGAAGTAGAGCCCTTTCTTCTGTGAGCAACAGCTTAGAGCCCTCAGCAACTAATGGGGGAAGGAAGCAACCCTCAAATCCTTTCATCCCTTCTCTAAACCAATTATGTAGTACATTGGTTGTGCTGTATCCTTTATTTGCTCAACCTGTTTGTTTTCTCACCCATCCACAATTAAATGAGGAAGGTACCAAATGTCTTGCAAATGAAAGGTGTTCTTTTTGGTAAGGACAATATAATGAACTGTTGTTGCCTTTTTTCACTTTATTTATTTATTTATTTATTTGCATTTAGCAAATGTAACCAGGTGTTTAAAAAACCCACTGTGATTTAGGCAAAGCACTGCAAGGAGATTTACAACAATCTAAAAAAATGCAACAAATTAGATAATCTGTTGTATTTCACATCCTGTCATGAAATGAGATTAAAGTGAGAGAAAGGGTATAGCGATTCCTTTAAAAGGAAAAGGGGAGTCCCCCTGCTTCCCTCTGGGGTATATAGGAACACTTTTATTTTGCAAGGAATAAAAGCTAACCATACAGCACAGATATTGCACTATATTGGATACTGTATAGGACTGAACCGGTGGCCTCCAATAACACTGTTCATTTGATCTGCCCAAACAAATTATGTGTACCAATAAAGATGTCTCAACAGAATGTCCTCCTTAGGAGCATTGTAGATATCAATAAATGAACAATTCAAACATTGTAAGAATAATTCTATACATTTTTTAAAATGCCACTAAAAAAACTGCAATGAAGTACAATTGATTTTTATTTTTTTAAAGTTCCCTGCATTGTTTAA